>NC_051852.1:95425880-97925880 GCF_905115235.1 Hermetia illucens | reverse complement strand
CTCCATGTCCCCAAAAAACTCTTGGTCCGGAAGGAAATGCCTGCCCCCTTTCCATCTATCTCCCGCTAGGCCTACTAACAAAATTCAAATCTTAAAAGCCCTTTTAAAGTTCTCGAATATGCTCTTTGAGCTATTATAGTAACGGCTTAAAAAATGCCGATTGAGATCACATACACTGTTCCAAGCATTACGGTGTAATATATCAGGTCCATTGTACTTCCTCATAAAAAACCGGTTTACATGGTTTTCTATCTACATTCCTCGCAGGTTTTTGGAATCTGAGGATGTGTCCAAAAGGCACAAAGTACACAAATTCTCCATTGACCAGAAACTTTCCGAAATATATTCATCTCAGTTCTAAAGATACCAAGCCAGTGCATCACCCACATTGGCGATTGCCTCCGTATGATAATTTAGGGAGCAGTGGCCCCTTAGAACCTCTACTAGGGCGTTTTATGTGCATCTTCTTACAGTGTAACGAAAATTCAATTCTACTGGCTTCAGGTCTTTCACTAGGATTTTCCAATTTGGGCAATCGCTGTAATGAATTTAATTCTAAAACTTTAGCCCTTTCGGTTTAAACCTTCGAGGACCGGAACTTGCGAACTGACAGATATTGATCATGCAATCTACTATCAAACAAATGCAGGTCAACTAAAGTGTGCCCTCCAGAGGCGCTTGCTAGTTTTTTTGCTACCCAAACTCGAAAATGTGGGGTGGCTCGTTTGACATTTCAGCCCCTTTAGTAGCAGGCGCAATTGTAATTTGCGGCCCAACGAAAACTTTGTCAGTTTGCGAGAAAAACCACGGGAAATCGTCACTGCCCAATGGTACCCAAGAACTTTTTCACTCGATGACCATCTCTACCGCGCAACGGCCCAAAAGTAATGCTAAGAGTTTCTTACCGCGATGTTGCAAACATTCCACTCAAGGCATGAATCATTACACTTCTTGGTTGTTTTCAATTTCTGTCGAAAACTTGGGAAAATAGGTCTTAAACTTTCTTGGCACTTTTTTTGTGCTCCTCCATATTATATGTAAGCGATAATGGAAGCAATCACTATTTACAACTCTACAGATAATCCAAAATCAGATTCCGAGTATTATCTGCTCCATTTGAAGTGAGTCGTCTATAAAAATACTTGCTTTGACTAGGTAATTTAATGAACTTATCAAACGTCTCATTTACTGGCTTCTTCGAAAAATATATTATTAGATATTCCCAAGATACAGAAGCACGCGGCTTTCTTTTCAGAAATGCTGATTTGCTTTTTGATATAATTCCGTGAGATAAAGTAAAGTTTTATGAAGTCAGCTGTGACACGATTGGAGGAAGAAAATAGTTCAATTTATTGCTGGCATATGTCGATTATCTTCCTTCGAATAGAAAGGCCATCATTTGTGAATACATTGTTGCCTGCAGATGGTTATTTCTCAGTGATTCATTGCTGATATTGACTACGAACACATGCACATAAATACAAGGGCATTTCTCTTCGATTCAATTCAAAGATTCATGACATTAAATCAGTTATTTTTTCCAGATATCTCCCTTTGGAAGTGAGAAATAAAGAATGAAAGATACTCGAACTCCGCCTGTACTGTGGAGAGGCCTTAAATGGTTCGAATTTCTGTTCTATGGGAACCATGAATTTCAAAGCTGTATTGTAAGTCTGCAAAAGAACGCAAGCAAATCCACAATTTTTCATTTGGATGAGATTAATTTCAGATTCTTGTAACAAATGGAAATGAATAGATACAACGAAACCTTATAAAACTTAATTTTGTCTTTTCTGACATTCAGTATTTTATGCTTAGATCAGGTTATCACCTTTTTTACAAATGGATGTATGTTATCTACAGCAATACAATCCCAAAAGTAAAAGCTATTTACCGAAATTTGATAAAATAGTTGTAACTATATTATTAATAACATATTAATAAATTTAGTCGTTAACTTATAGCGAAGACCCTTTTGCCTCACCTTAATCCACCACACAACGGGTGCACAGGCGAACATCGATCTAATAATGGCAGCATATATCGTCTTTGGTGTTACATAATTGTCCGAAACAAGATAAGAATCCTAAATGACTCCCAGATATGCCACTTCTTCTGAGAGGTCAAGAGTTATTCCACTCATACCAAGAAGACGAGGACCTTCAGTTCTTTCTTTTTGTAAATAATACCATCGTGGTTTTATTTAGATTAACTGAAAGTCCGTGCCTGCCAATCTAATTGTCAATCAAATCCGTTGCCCGTTGTATATTTCTATAAACCATTCCAAAGTCTCGATCGGCCAGCACAGCCCCATCCCCCGCAATGGCTTACTCGAGAGGCTGATTTTGCAGTTCACATTGCATTGAGTGGATCAATATGCTTCACAAAAGTGGTAGTAGCGCATGTCGTGGAAGGCAGCCTTTCATTGCTTGTGTCGTCACGTAATCGTCTTTCAGAGTTCCGCCATCTATCTTGGAAACTAAAGAATGAAAAGCAGACTCGCAGGACTAATAAGTATATTAGTAAGCATGTTGGTTTTTATACAATGGTTGCGACCTTAAGGCCTTCTCGTGAATGTGACGCTCAAACAGTGTCTCCAGATATTTCAACAAGAATGGCGGTAAACTGATCTATCTAAAGATCTTTAAGTTTGAATAATTCACTATCCCGGAACCCAGTATGAAGACTGTATTAACCTGCTATGCGGGAACCCAGAGTAAGAGTGGCTAGAAAAATATCTCTTAGAAGTCACTCCAAGTGTTCCATACATCCTTTAGCATCGCTGGATAAATGAAGCCCATTCCAGGTGCCCTGAAGTGCTCAAGAGACAATATATCAGCCCTTGCATTTTTACTGGTAGCTACTGCTCTCGCAGTTTTCCAAACCTACCTAACCTTGTTCACAGACGGCCAGAAATATTTTGCGGTGACTAACCGATTCGGTGTCCATATGCCTGATTATGCTAGGTCGTGAATGGCGTGAGTTACCTTCTTACGGAAGTCGACCGACGTATATGAACTTGGTCCTTTGTCTGAGTTCTCAGAGTATATACTAGATATTGAGCAAAAGATAGGGAACTTCCTAAATGATCCTAAAGCTCTGCGTCGTCCTTTCGCGCTTCCGCGATTGCCGGAAAATCAATGGCGGCGGGGATCTTGACCTCTCCAACAAGTTACACAGCATCAGCAGCTAACTTATCTCTCCCAGACACGAACTGAATGTCGGAAGTGAACTGGTTGATAAAGCTTATGTGGCGAAGTTGGCAATCTATTACAAAACAAAGGTAGGTAGCTTATGGTCTGTGAACAACTTAAAAAGTCTGCCTTCAAGAGAATATCCGAAGTATTTTATTGTGAGGTACGCGGCTAATAACTCACGATCATAAGTGCTGCAGTTCAACTGCTTGGAAAAAAAGCTCAATGGCTACAAGATTTGGCTCACCTTTTGGTGAAGGAAAGCACCTACGTTAACATCGGAGGCATCGACGAATAGGAATAGGGGTGCATCTTACTAAAGGAATACCAGAAGTCTAGTCTGTTGCTTGGTGGTCTCACATGCCAGGAGTCCTTGGAGTTCGACCCAGACAAGTAGGCGTTAAAAATCGATTAATAGTGGATATTCTTGAGCAAGAAACGACGGAAAAACTTAACCATGCCCAAAAACCTTCTCAAATTCCTAAATGTTTTTGAAAAAGGAGCTCGAAATTGTTTGCATCTTGACTGAGTCCCGTTGGATGTCTTCGGGGGTTATTAGGTGGCCGTGAAATCTGTCTTGTGTGCTAGGCTGACCTCAACCAGACCTTGTGCTCGACGTACTCTAAATAACAATAATCGTTGGTGCAACAATCCATATTGGATCAGGGCCTTAAAGTGTGACCTTCCATACGACACTCAGGTATGCAGACACGTACTCTAAATGCTCGAACAAAAAACGTAACCAGAACATCATCCAAATAAACGAAACAAAAGTGGAGGTTTCGCCGCAGATAAATAAACGAAACAAAAGCGAAAGTTTTGCAGCACAGAGTAAATGAATCTTTGAAAGGTTTACTTTGCATTGCATAGTTTAAAAATCATCCTAGTGAACTCGAGGAGTCCAAAAGGTATCCTTAATGCCGTTTCCGGAATGTTGCAGGGAGCGATAGAGATTTAATGATATGTCTTGGCTAAGTTAAAAGTAGAGAGGGTTTCCGAAAGAATGCGCAAAGTCGTGGATGAATAGAATGTGGTATCGGTCAGGAACCATCTGATCATTTGGACGTCTTTAATAGCAACTATGCGAAGTCCCAAATACCAATAACTGTTTGAATGTCTGCAGCGGCTGTATCAACAATGTAATAGCGCCGCCATTTTTTGCTTTTTCGGAGAGTCTACTAGCCAATCGCCCTTGTCAAAAAGCGTATTTAGGTCACGATCTAGTCCTTCTTCCCGAATGAAAACAGACTAGCTCTGTCAATTTAGAAACGATACCTGTTAACTCCACCGTCTGCTGCAGTTGGCTCACGAGCCAACCATGGGTCGCCCGTGGACCTCTCTGATTTTGTCCGGGGTGGCGGTCAACGTGTCCAGAGACCTCGATTCCGCACATGCCAGGATGGTCTATGTGCTCTCGGATAGTTCTCTGCAGTCATACAGAGTGTGGGTTAGCGTCAACTTTGTCACTTTCTCATTTCACGCATCAATTGACTTAGCGCATGGTCGCCAAGCGTTAGTTCTGTCAATAAGTGATTAAGTTTGACCATCTGATTCACTGACAGGCGCTGGTTCACCCTTTTATAGGAGCAGTTCTCGGACACGTTGGAGACACGTGATTAAATCGTCGTTCATTGTGACGCCCGCTAAAGGGAGTTGTGAGTGAGTTGTGAATCAGCGGTAAAGTACCTCGGGTTGACTCTTCACTCAAAGATGAGCTTTTCTGAGCAAATCCAAGCAGCAGCGAACAAGGCTGCGGCTGGAGTTTCGACGTTAAGTAGGCTAATGGCAAACATTGGGGGTCCTACGTCTAGTAGGCGACGTCTCCTGATGAGCTCAACGCAGTCTGTCCTGCTCTACAGCGCAGAGGTATGGGCTGGCACTCTTAAAAAGGAGGTATATCGTAAACGTCTCGCGCAAGTACAGAGACGGGGAGCTTTACGGGTGGCGTCTGAGTACCGCACTGTCTCTGAATCAGCCGTGATGGTGATCGCGGGAGTTATCCCCGTAGACCTTCTTGCTAGAGAGCGTCAGGCCATATACAAGCGCAAGGGAGATGAGCCAAGGGAGGTGGTTGCTGGCCAAGAACGGCAACACACTCTAGACGAGTGGCAGCTCTCTTGGCAAAATGAAACTAGAGGCAGATGGACTGCGCGGCTCATCGGCAACTTAGGTTCGTGGCTGAACCGGAAGCATGGTGAGACTGACTATTTCCTTACCCAATTTTTAAGTGGGCATGAAGGGTTTCAGTCTTACCTGCACAAGATTGGAAAGGCGCGTTCTCCGGATTGTGTGTTTTACAATGTTGTTGTGGACGACGCCCACCACACTTTTTTTTCTTGTGGAAGGTGGGATGGGGTTCGCCAGCAGCTCAATTTAAACGCAGGGGATTTCTCTCCAGACAACATTGTCGAAGAGATGCTGAGGACTGCTGACAGGTGGAACCGTGTTGCACATTACGTTCGGGCCCTTCTCGTTGCTAAGAAGATAGAACTCGACCGGTGGAGAAGCCGAATGGCAGGGGGTTCCTTGAACTGACAGTTCCTTTCCTCCTCTCCCCTCCCGTTGGTGAAAGGAATTCCCTAATTTGAAGGCTCTGCAAGGCGGGAGAGTTTGGGGACTAGCCCGAAATAATGTGACAAACGGTTCCAGGCTAGCTCTCTGATGATGGGGAGGTGTTTAGTTGGTAGTGCGACGACGTACCGAATCGGGAGTCCAAGCGTAAATGCATTCACCCACCCTACCCCAAAAAAAAGCAAGTCGGGAAACCGGAAGCTAGATGCTTCAGGTATGAAAGGTTTTGTGTATTTCTTTTATAAAGAGATTTGAGTGTGCATTTGCCCCATTAGCATATAGTACGTAAAATATGCATATATTATGTGAAAATAGCCACTTTCATGTGATATTGATATTCATAGTCTTGAATTTGTAGAGGAGCGACAATTTTGACCTAGTATAACTTTGTTAGTAATAGCTTGATTTCCACCAAGTTTGGCAGGATCATGCTCTATACTATAGCCTATATTGCTGCAAAATTCTGGGATTCTTGAATGAGCTTAAGGGGGGTTTTCCTGTCAATTACTGAAAATTATAGTAATGTTCTATTATTAACTTTATTTGAACAGCTATCGGTATGGAGGCTATTTCGGAGCCTAGGGACCATATAGTGGCAGCCCCCTGATTTCAGATTTTTCGGTTGGGTAGTTTCTGAGAATGGGTTCGTTAAAAAAATGACCACTTTCAACCCCCCGCACTCCCCACCTTTTCAACAAAACTCAAAACTAAGACTGGCTTCGAAAAGTACCGAAAGTACCGAAAGGACCTTTAATTTGATATCCCACATGACTATATTTGATGAAAAAAAAATTTACACCCCCCTTTTGCATGTATGGGGACCCCCCTTAAATTCGTCGTAAAAGGATGTAACTCACTATATGCGTGAGCGTTCACAGTTCCCACCCTTCTACCAAATTTGGTGTCAATCGCTATAACCGTCTCCGAGAAAAATGCGTGTGACGCACAGACAGACAGACAGACGGCAAATCGATTTAACAAGGGAGTTGTGATTCAAGCTGCAGAAACCATACTGGCTGGTTTCTATGACAAAACGGTGGCACCGGTACTGCTACGGCAGTTATTGAGGACCTACTCCCATTCTGTCCGTGCACATTTTAAGGAGAAGGACAACCTGCACGCGAGGATGCAGAGGAAAGAGCAAAGGAGGAGAGTCCGGCCTCGGCTCTTGCGACGTTATCTTTCTAATTAAACAATGTACACAAATGTACTACTAGCTATCAAAAACATCAATGTCTTTCTGCTCCAGATTTTCACTTCCTGGGCAGGTATTCACTTGATCATTTGGCTGATCGGATGGTGCCTTACTCGCTACTTTTCGTAACAATTCAACCAGAAAGGAGATGGTCCAACATTTCTAACGCCAAACCACACATTCTGCACTAGTCATTCTCTCCCGTTCTTCCATTATCAGCTTTTTATAAGCACGAGAGACCACCACGCCGTCCTGAATCCACCACATAAGTCGCTCTGTCTTAGCAAAGAGCTAAGAGCACACAACTATTTGTTCGACAAAGGGAGATCGAAAAACGGCTGCCGCGACGGTTTATATGTTTATATGTTTCCACTTCAAATTATCGATTCTTTCTTCATTTGACTTCATACCCTCCAGGAATTGAAAACCGATCCTGCAAGTTAAGTGGAGTCTGCTCCTTACAATACAAATATACATGTTGTGATGCAACATCAATCACACCCCTGCCTCCAATATTACAAGCTAGATTTGTCCAATCCACTGCAGCTGGATGGTTTGCAGATCGATCTTCGTCCACGGCAATATTCCTAATTCATATGCCAGTAAAGAGCTAGTGAACACATTCCATGCGCATATTTTATTCTTCCCCGAAAAATGCAATATCAGCACCAGCTTCACACGACGCAGGAATTCGGACAGCAGAGCATTCTTCAAATCACCAACTCGACCTTACGTTCCTTGGAGAATTCATAAGTACTTGAAGAAACTTCTCTCCATCAGAATATGCCCCTTGAACATACCAACTATGTGCATTATTACCTGCATACAACTTGAAGTCATCTATGGATACTACATCAGTCACCTCTCCTAACAAGAGCTATATCTTACTGAAACCTCTCATTTTAATGCCCCACGTTGGCCGCCATATGTAATAAGCAGAATATTTGGAGGCTGATTATTTTATTACTTTCCTACCTTTGGGTGCATTGTGGTTGTCATAGAAGTATAGAGTTAGGCTTTACCTTCCCTTTTATTTAGATTAACCCACCACATTTCAAATGTAAGACTTTTTATATGCATATATATTCCCTTTTTATTAATATCAACACCCGTTACAAAAATAGATACAATGCAAATCGCATTGGTATTTAAGGATGTGACCTTTATAAATCAAGTTTAAATGGTTTGAATTGATCTCAGCAATCCCCTTTAAAGCTTTCTAGTTCATCTCCTAATTTTAACGAAAATATAACATAAATTCAAAAGGAGACACTATTAACCTTGAATATCATGAGGGAATCCAGGCTAGACTACAAAATACAATAAATTTTGCAGCAAAACCCATTCAACGCAAAATGGAATTTCAGTTTGTTATAGCCGACATTAATTCCTAATTCTACTTTGTTGTTTTGAAGGAAATTTAGCTTCGTTAGTTTCAATGTTTGCAGGGAATTTTCAGTAACTGTAATCTAATGGGCTAATTATGTGGTATATCTCCATTATGTATTATAATAAATATAAATATACTATATACTATATATATATAACAACTCTGACCAGCAGGCTTCAGATTGATCAAATTGATTACGCAATAATAGACTGAATTCAATTTAAAGCCTAGATTATGGATCAAATAGGCATAGTTGTTGGGAAACCCATTTATGTGTCAGAATATAGTGTGGTAGGTGTCTTGTGATATGTATGCAAAAACTTAACAATTGATTATAACCAATGTCTGTTCGCGGTGTTTCTAGCGAAAGGGTTTAAGGAAGTAAAACGTAACACCGTCTCCGTCGTTAGTAGTCATTATTTTATTCAGCATATATCGATATTTCCAGAAAAACTTGTTTCCTTCTTTTTACACCCGTACACTGTTGAATAAAATAGTGACTACTAAAGACGGAGACATTGGAACAATGTTAATTCCTTAATAATGTCTCTTTGCCTTAGATGAAATAATCTGGAAATCTTAAACTGGTCGTTTCAAGTATGAAAGGTTTTGTGCTTTATTCTTGTTTCACATTACTTTTCATCCCTCACTCCCCCTACCTTGGAAATAATTTCAAATCAGATTGAGTACTAGTCGAGATTTTCCATTTGATACCCAAAGAGACAAAACATGTTGCACCCCCTCTTTGCTTATATGGAGACCCCCGTTAAACTCAACACAAAATAATGCCTTAAACTGGATGCGTGGGATTTCGTAGTCCGCATAATAAAAAAAAGGAAAGTCCTTTCTGAAGAATCGATTGTGACAAAAAGCTTTGGAATAAAATATGACGGAATCGAGGTCGAAAACGGATGATATATTGGTTGTGAAATAACTACCCTAAATTTACTTCTTTCAGCCCCAAAAAATAAACAAGTGAACAATGATCATTAACGGCAACATGCTTTCACTTCTTAAGAAATTAATGTATTCTGCTCCTTTAAGGATCATTCGACTTTGAGGAAAAAATTCGGTGAGCCACTTTCCAACTTGAACACACAAATGTTACGTTGGTGCCGGGTCTGACAAAAATGGTGGGTGGACTAACGTATGTCATCCAAAAATTTGAAAGATTTCCTATGTTTTCTTCTACAATTTGTGATCAAATATTAAGATAATCATAGTCATCTAATCACACATTGCTCAGTTAGGTGTTAGAATAGCAGATTCACCGTCTCCGAACCTGAAATAATCGGATATATGTTAGGAATAGCTAACGGCATTTACTACAACTACTACGAAAGAAAAGCTATCGCTAAATATTGGAAAGTGGTAAAAGTGGACTGTTCATTCGTGCCATTACTCAACGCAGTTCCATTTGACTGTACCATCGACACGCATTGTCTCTGTCTCTGTGCTATGAAGGCCAAACAATTGGAAGGGTGTTCTTCGGTAGTTCCTTCACGGTTACTTCCAAAAACTTGCTTAGATAGGTTCTGAGAACGAGACTCACCGGTTTGCATCACTTAATATCGAAAAGTACTAATCGACCGCTTCCATTTGATACCCCACATGCCTATATTCAGCGAATATAGGCCCCTCCAGACAAGCAGACAGACTCGCAAACACTGCATAAGTCAACACTTTCCGAAAGAGAGAAATGGCACGTCAGGGAAGGTTATATATGCAGTGACCACCAGATCATCATTTGTAATGCACAAGAATAAATTGGCTACAGATCATAGCTGCAGCCAACCACCAGGAAGCCTTTAAAGAAGCAGCAAAATACAACACTCGAGGGAAACGCAGATAATAAGGTTTTACAGATCAGCGAAAATTGACGCATCTATGCCAAGGTACATTGTATCCCAGAAACTCAGAGTACCAAACTTTTGGTGAAACTCTGAAATCGAGAAATGCCGTAAACCTGCCTCAAAACCTCGCCGAAACAGAAACCGATGAAGATAGAAGCAGCTACATGAGCAATATAGAGTGGCGCGGAGAAAATTTCTTGTGGCTATAATAAAAAATAAAAACACGTAAACGAATATGAAGGGAAGCTGATAACCATCGATTACTTACCCAAAGTTGCTACATAAAATAGTAACGAATCTGTTTCCACAAAATGTATGCTCATGGTAGACCAAGCCGGAATTCCAAAGGTAAGTGAGTAGGATGTCCTAAAACCCACGAAATAATCGAAACTAAAATGCCTGGCCTAGATAGCATCATCAACAAGGCTCTCAAGACAGCAATCAAAATCTCACAAACAAACCTTCGACCTACAGACCGATATGTCTTTTAAATAACACTGGCAAATTTTTCGAGAGGATAATCCATAACAGAGTACTTCCGATTATCGAGAAAGAAAGGGACCTCACTCAAAATCAGTTCGGTTTTCGAAGGAGGAGGTCTACGATCGATGCAGTTAACGTGGTGACTAACATAGCTAAAACCGCTGTCGAAAATAAATATAGCGCAATGATAACATTCGATGTAAACAATGCCTTCAATTCGGTGGGGTGGGATAAAATATTTCAATCACTAATCAAATTAGGTGGGCTGAAGCACTTCTTAATCCATAGAGTTTTGTGCTACCAGATGAAGGACCGAAATCATTTTATGATATTTAGTCCTGGTTGGAAAATTCTGGTCCTACAATAAACAGCCCAAGTATAGGCGATGCACTAGAAAATAAAGCAAATTGAAGGAAAATTTGTGCTGCGTATCGCATAAGTGCATTCGGAATATATTGCGCTTTTCAAACAATCTCCGATGAAACATTATCCGTGATAGGAAGAATGAGCCCAATTGATATTGTGGCGAGTGAAGGCCAACATCTTTAAAATTGAGCGTTCCTCACCGGGCGGAAAATCCCCAGTATGTCGGCGGCAGTTCAGACGAAGTAAAATTCTCGCATAATGACAGGAGGGGACGAGTCAGAAAAAAACCACTGGATCCAGAGAATCATAAGGGATATTCGGAAATGGATCGAGCGACCCACGAAGAAGTACGTTTCGATACTTCTATTTATTTCGCCAAATTACCCAAAGTGCCCCAACATTGCAGAGGATGCAAAACACGCCTTATTTCAATGCCTGAGGGTTACAGTTTAAAGGGCTGCTTTGGTAGCTTCAACCGGAGTGAACCTAACATCTGAAAACATCATGGAGCATATGAGAAATAGAGAGGGTTATGGACTGCAGGCAAAAAGGTGATAGCAGCTATAAGAAGCTTTGGCAGGAAGAAGTTAGTCAAAAACAAGTCGGGAAGGTATGAAAGGCTTTGTGTATTTCTTTTATGAAGAGATTTGAGTGTGCATTTGCCCCATTAGTAAGTAACACGTAATATATGCATATATTATGTAAGAATATCCACTTTCAAGTGATATTGACATTCAAAGTCTTGAATTTGCAAAAAAGCAACAGCTTTGACCTATTATAACTCTGTTAATAATGGTCCGATTTTTACCTGCTCTATGCTGTAGCCAATATTGCTGTAAAATTTCGAGATTCTAGGATAAACTTCCTGCCAATTACTAAAAATTATAGTAATGTACTACTATTAACTTTATTTGAAGAGATATCGGTATGTAGGGTGTTTCGGAGCCGGATTTTTTTCAGATTTTTTGGTTGAGTAGTTTCTGAAAGTACTAATCGAGACCTTTCATTTGATACCCCACGTGACTGTATTTGAAGAAAACCAAAATTACACCTCCATTTGCATGTATAGCGACCCCCCCCCCCCTCAAATTCGACGTAAAAGGATGTAACTCACAGTATGCGTGAGCGTCCACAGTTCCCACCTTTCCACCAAATTTGGTATCAATCGCTATAACTGTCTCTGAGAAAAATTGCATGTGAAGGACAGACAGACAGTAAACCGATTTTAATAAGGTTTTGCTTTACA
Organism: Hermetia illucens; assembly: GCF_905115235.1. Classification (NCBI taxonomy): domain Eukaryota; kingdom Metazoa; phylum Arthropoda; class Insecta; order Diptera; family Stratiomyidae; genus Hermetia; species Hermetia illucens. The sequence continues at coordinate 97,913,582 of NC_051852.1, read as the reverse complement.
CAAAACTTTAAAGAAAGCGATGATCATGAACGTGGACACGAATAAAGGATAAATTTTGATCCAGCTCCGTGACATAATACCATATGGGAGCCCCACGGAAAAGTGAAAAAAGGGGGGTAGTTTTAGTGGGTAAGAATCCCATATAACCGTCTGGTGAGAGCCAACCGTAGCTTTTGGAGCTTTCCACTTTCGATAGAAAATAAGAAGGGGACAGACGGACAGACATACATTGAATCGATTTTGGTTTTATTTCATCCAAAACCTTAATATAAACCAGTTTTTGGCCATCGATCCCTCAATCGATCAATAACACCGACTGCCAAAGGCTGGGTTATTTAAGTATTTCGTATCAACGCTCTCAGTAAATGGTGAACTGCACTTTGAAATCGTTTCAGACACTAACGCAATCTGGATGAAGTTCCGTCCTATAACTAACAGCGGTGTTTGCTCTGTTGCCTTCTATGATATTCAGTGTTGGCCAGCTACCAAAGACAAGGATGGTCTGCTAGTGATAATGCAGACGAAGATGTTGCGTTAGCTCAGTAGCGTAGCAGCCTATGGTTATGTCCGAAATGATGACTTTCGCAATTGATGTGGGGAATAAATTCTGAGACACGCGTTTCCGTTGGTATGAACATGTTATTCACGCTGACGAGAAGTCACTTGCTAAAATTGACCTGATTATTGAAGTCGATGGGAAATAACAGCTTGACACACTGGGTAGTGATTTCATGGACTTTTCTTATTATAGAGAGATGTTTCATTGGAATAGTGTCTATTAATTCACCATTACCATTTACAGTTGTAGCTGCACGTGCGCACGTTACAATATACCAGAAGTGGCAACACCTTTTTGCAATTTAACAGTCGCCCGCACAACAAAAAAGATTTCCCATTTCTGAACAACAGGCGGATAGCGGCTCGTGATACATTTGAGGGATCGACATCTTTCTTTCGAAGCCAGTATCAGGGCCCGGTTCATTATGAATTCAAATTCAAAAGGTAACTTCTAAACTTATTGCTAGTCGCAATGTAGTCAATCTGACTGGACGTTTGTTGGTAGCTCGGTGAACATGAAACTCGCCTTATTAGGTTTACAAAGGAATCCCCCCCCCAATCTCATGTTCGAACAAGCATTGTTCCGACGGCAAATTACAATCAAAATGCTATCTTTATGAAATCTGCGTTCTTGCCTAACACTACACGGACCTGTCTCTCCTTAACCTAGAGCCTAATCTCGTATTGTCACGCAACGAGACTATTTCTGGCCGTAACAGTCCACCCCAGCCCGACATCATATTAATGTTTACAGTTGCTAAGTTTATTAGAATGTAAAACAGGCGGGGGCCACTTTCTGGAGGTCCACTATGTTATTTTACATAAACCCAGAATGTGCCGCCGATATCCATAAAATTCGCGCTCAAACTGGAAAAAATGGGCACTCTGTATTCTGAATGCCATTGATGAGGGGCATACGCACATTTCAAAAACAAGTCTAGCTGTAACTATCTGAAGATCTATTTTCTCCTTTTCTTTATCCCGATTGCTGCTCCAATAGGTTTTCTATCTCTCGTAGAAACTTATCTGAAGTTGCCCTTTAACCAGGGTCGTAAGAAGGAAAACCCTGTCCCGCAGTGAGAACAATGTAGGCTCTCAAAATTATTTACCTTTATTACAACCCCTCTAGTCTAGCCTACCTCATAAGGATTATGTTCTCTTCAAAGATGATAGATCTAAGGCTGACGGGATTTTTTCCTTTCCTTGCACTCTTCTATCCTTTTCTGACTCTTTCTTTTAATAGGTCTTCTCTATCCTTTTCTGACTCTTTCTTTTAATAGGTATTGAATCGTAAGCTGGATGATGAATATCAATGCGCTTAAACATTATAAGTTTTTTTCTGGGCAATAGACTCCTGTCTCAGAGACGGACTAACGTTTAAAAACCGTTTGACACATTGCCTCAGACCAGCTCTATTCCCTGCAGGAGTATTGTTCCCGTGGTTCAGGGAGCATTAACTATCCTGCCATCTCTTTCGCCTTAAGAATGCCTTAAGTGTAAAGTGCCACTCTAGTTCATGTGCCAGTGTCTCAATTATAGTGGCGACATTCGGCACCGGTCTTGCAGCAGGCTGGCTTTTCAGTACCAACGATACCAAATTTAGTGCATTTTGAAGTTAATCAGTACCTTAATACTTTTTTTGCACTTTTTAGAACAAAACCGATCATTTCCGAAAATAACCAGGAAAGCAGCCGGCCTTTGTGAAAAAGCCTGCTATAAAGACCTTAGACTTTTAGTATTCACTTCGGTGGTCTGATATGCACGAATATGACGCAAAATACAATACGCAGAGAAGAACATCTTTTCTTTTTGCTTGAACCTCAATACGGTCGTATAAAAGTACACATTTAGTACCTTTCTGTCACATTCTTTGATGGCAAAATTTTACGCTTTCGCCAACATTGTGTGGTAGACACTATCCACCACATCCCCGCGGTAAATATAGTCGCGGATAGGCCTGAAAACACACTTGTTCGCCGAACAACTGGTTAAGGTAATAGTCAACCTTACCGTGCATTCGACTGAACCACGGCCGCACGTCTTTGATGCGATGTGCTGTCCAGTTACCCTTTGATTATCATTCTCAGGATTGTTGCAATGCACTGAGAGTCTATTCATAAGCAACAGCTGCCTTATTTCCCTCTTCTTCTCTGAAGTATATAGACCCCCACCCCTGCAGCATGGGGCACGATCAGAATAACTCCTGCTATCACCATTACGAGACGATACGATAAACTGATGCAATTCATAAAGTTATTTACTGTTGTTCTCGCGCTAGGAGCTTGCGGTACATCTCCTTACTGCCTTCGGAACCGTAAAAAAAGACAGACTGACCCACACTCAACAGCAAATAACCCTTATTGGACCTCTGAGATTGGCTATTAGTAGAAAAATCACAAACATTCTAGCTGTAGCATTGCATGCGGTGTACCGAATCTAGTCAAAGAAGTTCATCTTCGTGTATACGATGATACCGAGGTATTTCTCCGCCACCCACGGCAATATCATGCGTTCACCAATCTGAATAGGGAGGACTGAGGGAAACCTTTTCCAGGTCAGGACATCACCTTCTCCAAAGTTAAGAAGAATCCATGCTGTCATCCATCTGCTGACTCGCCGGCGATCAGTGCCCCATCATTATGAACGCATCCGCCCCGATGCGTCCTTGGTTTGGACCTTGTCTCATATGATAGTTTGCTATGGCTCGAGCGACATCCCTGAGCCGACCCCAATGTGCTTCGCTGCTAAAGCCATGCGGTCCGTGCGCTTCTCTAGTCCTCATGGACAAGACCGTCTCTTCCAATATCTTCACAGTGAAGAGTGAGCGTGGAAATTTCTCATTACTCCCCCTCTCATCCTCAGCATCAGCACGGATGGCATTGACAGGGAAAATACCTACACGACTTCTGCTACCTTCACTACTTCATAGAACACGGTGATCGATGAGCACATTGATGTCACTGACTAGTTCCTGCAGCAGAGTCACTCCATCTTGGCCACTTCCATGAAGTCCTAAGCACTTCCTTCGCACTGGTCTGTGTGTAACTTCAAGTGACAGAGTCTCCTTTTGGGCCCCGATGCATTGCCAGCTGGGGCTATAAGGCACATTATTGAGTCCACCGACGATTCAGTGGCTTGTGACTCGTTTACTCATCTTAGGAGAGCTACTGCAAATTTATCAACGTCGATCCTTTCGATGTTCAATCTGGTATGTATTTGCCAGACGTGAAAACATTGGAAGGAAATATACTGGTTTTTAATTTTTCTACTGATCACTCGCAATGAAATTTTCCGGTGACATTCGAGCCATCTGTAACCAAAAATACCAACTAAATATTATATTTTCCGTACTCTATTACAGTTTGTGTATCTTTCTTAAGTATCATTACTGCGAGTTTTAATTCGCACATAATTTTCTAAAGTGGTTTTCTTCACAATACATATACCATACATAGTTGTTTACATTTTCCTCCCTAGTTGTTTCAAGATTATATACGTTTACACTTAATCTCAATTCATGCATTCATTAAGAATTTCGAAGCTAATCCATGTGATACTGAAATGGAATGAAGAATATATTTTTGCACTTGAGAAGAAAAATGCTGTGTTTAGATGTATTTCAATTTCTCATTTTATCCCCAGAATTATAGGAGTAAACAACAATTTACTCCTCGGATCGTCTGTTATAATTCGTCTATCTCGTTACTTTTCAGCAAAATGAAACAATGGGGTGTCATTATTTTCACATGATAGGAAATTTCTTTTACCATCCACATTTAACATAAGTGTAAATTACGCAAACACGATTAGCATATCGCTGCAATCGATCAGTTAACAATGAATCGCAATTAAATTAAAGCTATTCAGAGAAACTAATTACAATTTCACTTTGATTTCTTAGACATTTATTCAACTTTCCTTTCTGTGTGAGGGAATTTTAAATGTTTTTGGGTTTTGATGGAAAATTTACGAGTGGGTAGGATTTGACATGTATTTTGATGATTTTTAGATCTGTGTTTGGAAAATTTACTAATGAACATGGGGGGAACCAGTTTAAACTTTACTCCGCGAACTGGTATTTTTATGAGTGTTTCACTTCCATGAGGAGTTTATTCAATTAATTATTTAAATTTTATAGAGAGCCACGAATGTTATCGACCAAAGCTGCACCTTCCGAAAAAAGACAAATTACATATCGTAATGTGCATGGATATTACCCTTTAAAGAGAAATAATGTCAGTAGATTTTTAGGACTTTGTGTTGAACAAAACCTTATTAATTTCGATTCAGTCTGTGTGTCTGTCTTTTTTCATCCTTGGAAAGTGAGTGGAAAAGTTGACTACTGCCTGCCATGCAGTTACATCAGTCTCTTATTCACTAAAATCACCTTCTTCTTCTTTCACTCCCTCCATGGGATCCTTTTCTGCGTAACTCTTCCTGCCCAAACTGGTCAGTAATAGTTTTCAACTCCATTGCAACTTGGTTCCAAGTCTCGATTGACTCCAACATGGATTGGAGCGAAGCGCAATCAACATGAGTCGATTAAATACAACATATCCGCATTCTCGACCACGTTACCGCATTTTCGACATCATGGTGGCTCGTGGTAGCCAAATCGATGTAAGTGAGCACAACAACCTCTATGTCACCTTAAGAACTGTATTACTCGTAGTTTAATTCTCAAACGACTGAACCTACTGTCACCTAATTTGATAAGAACGTGTGGTTGCATGCAATGAATGACATAATTTTACGTTGAGTGTAACGAGGCTCCTCATACTCTATCAGAATATGATCATATTTTGCACCACATGAAAGTCCTCAATTAGTACTTACAGGAGTTTCCATATCACCTAGTAGACAAGGGATTTATGATCCGAAATGTAGGTCCCATAAAGTGTAACAGGTCCCGTTCTCAGGACCTATCATCATGATCATCAACGGCGCAACAACCGGTATCCGGTCTAGGCTTGCCTTAATAAGGAACTCCAGACAACGCGGTTTTGGGCCGAGGTCCACCAATTCGATATCCCTAAAAGCTGTCTGGCGTCCTGACCTTCGCCATCACTCCATCTAAGACATTGCCCTTATAGACTTTCCGGGTGGGATCATCCTCATCCATACGGATTAGGTGACCCGCCCACCGTAACCTATTGAGCCGGATTTTATCCACAACCGGACGGTCATGGTATCGCTCATAGATTTCGTCGTTATGTAGGCTGCGAAATCGTCCATCCTCATGTGGGGGGCCAAAAATTCTTTGGAGGATTCTTCTCTCGAACGCGGCCAAGAGTTCGTTCAGGGCCTATCCAACCGAAAAATCTGATAATAATCACAAAAACGTATCTATGTATGCCTCAAAATAAGCCCCATTCCATTATTTACTCAAATAAAGTTAATGATGGAATATTACTATATTTTAAAAATTTACTCTTAAGATCCCTTTAAATTCATTTTAGAGGAACGAAACTTGGCAGGAAAATAAAGGATAATAGAGGTCATAATATATAATAGTTTGAAAGATCCTTAAATTACTAACTCCTAATTAGACAAAGTTTTTTTAATTTAGTATCGATTTACTGTCCGAAAGGCATCATGCATGTGATATGTTCTAATAAAATGAACGGACTGACATACGAAAAGCCCATACGAAGAGCGTAGTTACTTGTACACCATCACAGTTTTTCGAGATGAGACATACACATGTATTATATGTACAGATATGCATAGGAAGTTTGTGCAAAGTGTTCAATTCGGATATATATCCGTAAAATAAAGGGGAAACATTCAGACGCGTACGATCAATCTGGATGCATATATATGTGTATGTATCTATGTGCGCACCAATAAGGGATAATGGCTAATATTTGTTTATTTGGAATGAGTATACTATTGATGCCTGGGATTTGGAGATCTATGATAGAATATTTTCAATTTTTAACTATGAACCAATGGGTAAACGTACATTGAAAATTGCTCACATTCTGTTCAGCTTCTGATTTACCGACTTGTTATTTTTTGCTGTCGCGTATAAAATCTGTTGTGTTTAGGATTTCGCATGGTTTTTATTTTATCTTTACTTCACAATCAGTTGAAACCAATATAATGTTATTTTCGGGGAAAACACAACTCTTTTTCCTCCGACTTCAAGCCGCTCAGTATGTTAAAAAAGTTTCATACCTGTTGTTTCCCCTGGATGAAATGACGTCCCACAACTGGTATTCTTTATGATCGACGTATCAACGAACGTCTCAAATCCAAAATTTACCGCAATGTCGTCCGTCCTGTCGCCCCCTATGGTTCGGAGTGTTGGCCAACTATAAAAGACATTGAACGGCGTCTTGCGTTAATGGAGACGAAGATGTTGCGTTGTACTAGTGGCGTGCAACGTTTTAATCACATCCGAAATGAGGATATCCGTGATCGTTATGGGGTTGCACCGATCGTGGAAAAGTTGCGACAATTCACTTGCCAAGATTGGTCTGAACATCGAAGTCGATGGTAAACGACCAAAAAGGCAGGCCGAAAGAACGGTGACTTGATACGCTGGATGGGGATTTAAAAGTCTTGAGATTACACCCAGATCAGGCATTCGATAGAGCCAAATGGCGAAACGACGAGCCGACCCCGCTTGTGAACGGGACAAAGACTGAAGAAAAAAGATATCTGCTGTTTCCCCTTGATACAGATATTTTTTCAAAGTTTGCACAAAATGTATGCCTGTAATACAAATACTTATTCATTCGTAACCATAGAGCATAAGTCAATATACACACTAAAGTCAATGATTTTGTAGCAAATGTATGTAACCAAGTTAGAAATACAAGCAGACGAATGAAACTGGGCGAAGCAGCAGAACCTGACAACATTGCAACTGAACTATGCAAAATGAATATCGGGGGCCCATCACTCTTTCTCAGTAAAATTTTCAATCGCATTATTAAAGACGCTAGAACATGTTCTGATTGATAAAACGCACGCGAAGTTATAATGGCGGAAACTGGACGCTTTAGGTGTAAAGGTTTTATGCTCATCTTATGTTAAGATCCTTCTATGCAATTTCCCCATTCATACGTACCTAAAAATTCAAATTTCGCGGTATATGTGCACATTAAAGACGTTAATATTATGCTATGCATCTAAATTGAAAGTAAGCATATTTCCGAGTTACACCGTACATAAAAGCATAAATATGGACATATGCACATATATTGAATACTACTGAGTATGCGTACATACGTCTAAATTAAATACTACCCGCAAATTTGATTAGGATATACATATCCACATGTATGTCGATCAATTGTTACTGATATACAAACGATGAAAAAAAGTTAAAAATAAAAAAAAAAGATATGATATATGATATGATATGTGGCCTACCATATGACTTCAATTTATTTGATGATGAAATACGAAGCTTTGACCTTCTATAACGTTGTTAATAATAGTTGGATTCCTTGCAAACTTTCCAGGTTCTGGCTAAATTTCTGTAATATGGACGTAGATTTTATATAGATGCACTATTGCATTTTTTCAACATTCTCTGATTGGATAGGTTCTGAGAACGAGATTTGTTTCCCTTTTTAGGACTCGCATTTGACCCTCATTCTCCTCATTCCCAACACAAAAAGGCTAAACAGATTGCATAGAGAGACCCAAGGCAAGAGACTAGCGATAAACGAAATCAAAAACTACGTGAGAAACTATTGAATAGGCATTTCCTGGGGATAGTACAATTAACATCATCATCAACGGCGCAACAACCAATATCCGGTCTAGCCTGCCTTAATAAGGAACTCCAGACATCTCGGTTTTCCACCGAGGTCCACCAATTGGAAATCCCTAAAAGCTGTGCGGCGTCCTAACCTACGCCATCGCTCCATCTCAGGCAGGGTTTGCCTCGTCTTCTTTTTCTACTATAGATATTGCCCTCCACCAATTCGATATCCCTAAAAGCTGTCTGGCGTCCTGACCCTCGCCATCGCTCCATTTAAGACATTGCCCTTATAGACTTTCCGGGCTGGATCATCCTCATCCATACGAATTAAGTGACCCGCCCACCGCAACCTGCTGAACCCGATTTTATCCTCATAGATTGCGTCGTTATGTAGGCTAAGGCATCGTCCATCCATATGTAGGGAGCCAAAAATTCTTCGGAGGATTCTTCTCTCGAACGCGAGCGAGAGTTACCAATTTTTCTTGCTAAGAACCCAAGTCTCCGAGGAATACATGAAGACTGTTAAGATCATAGTCTTGTACAGTAAGAGCTTTGACGCTATGGTGAGACGTTTCGAGCGGTACAGTTTTTGCAAGCTGAAATAGACTCTGTTGGCTGCCAACAACCGTGCGCGGATTTCGTCGTCGTAGCTGTTATCGGTTGTGATTTTCGACCCTAGATAAGAGAAATTGTCAACGGTCTCAAAGTTGTAGTCTCCTCTCTTTATTGTTTTCGTTTGACCAGTGCCATTCGATGTTGTTCGTTCTTTAGTTTTTGGCGCGGACGTTGCCACCATGGACTTCGTCTTGCCTTCATTTATGTGCAGCACGAGATCGCGCGCGCCTGCACGATGGATGAAAGTAGACTGTACACCTTGGGTTGCTCTTCCCATAATGTCAATATCGTCAGCCTAGGCCAGTAGTTGAGTGGACTTGAAGAGGATGTGGCGTTTACGTCTGCATCACCAATCACTTCCTGCAGGGCCAGGTTAAAGAGGACGGATTATAGGGCATCCCCTTGTCTTAGACTGTTGTTGATGTTGAATGGTCTTGAAAGTGATCCCTCTGCTTTTATCTGGCCTCACACATTAGTCAGGGTCAGCCTAGTCAGTCTTATCAATTTCGTCGGGATACCGAATTCTCTCATGGTCGTGTACAGTTTTACCCTGGCTATGCTATCATAGGCGGCTTTAAAGTCGATGAATAGATGGTGGAACTGATATCCATATTCCAACAGTTTTTCCATCGCTTGCCGCAGAGAGAAAATCTGATCTGTTGCTAATTTGCCTGGAGTGAAGCCTCTTTGGTAAGGGCCAATGATGTTCCGGGCATATGGGGCTATCCAGCCTAGCAAGATAGCGGAGAATATCTTATAGATTTTACTCAGCATCGTGATACCTCTATAATTCCTGCACTGTGTGATTTCCCCTTTTTTATGTCTGAGACAGATAAAGCCTCGTTCCCAATAGTCAGGCATTGATTCGCTGTCCCATACTTTGAGCACAAGTTGATGAACCACTTGGTTTAATTGGTGGCCTCCATATTTAACCAATTCGGCTGTAATTCCATCGGCTCCTGACGACTTATGGTTTTTCAGCCGGTGGATTGCACGGACTGTTCTTCTATGCTTGGTGGTGGCAGCATTTGTCCGTCGTCTTCAGTTGGCGGGAGCTCCAACTCGTCGACATTTTGGTTGTTGAGCAGTTAATCGAAATACTCAACCCATCACTCCAACATGCCCATTCTGTCGGAAATCAAATTTCCCTCTTTGTCTCGGCAAGATGAGCATTATATGGGGATAGTACAAAGGCCCCAAGCACTCACACCTTTCAGTGCTTGGAGCTCCGGCTCCCTCTACTAAATTAAACTAACTGACTACAGGAGGAATGAAATTTATTCTGTTTGACTTGAAAGATGAAATTAGATACCAGGTAACCCACGAGAACGAGAACAATCACAGAGAAACATAGCCCATCAAACGCCTCCATAAAAAGCCAATTTACAACGTTAACGCAGATAACTGCAATTCGATAGTAATTATGGAAAAGTTTATGGCAAGAAACTGTTTCGAGCTATGAAGCAACCCTCTGTTAGTTTTCATCAAATGGGTTGAAAAGGCATCGAAGATATTGCTTTAAGAAACTTAACATGCATGTTTTCCATTCGTATCTAGCTAAAAATTCGAAATATTGCTTTATTTATTTCCAAACTCCAAGATGTACATATATGCATATTAAAAACATAAATTTTATGTTCGTCGTAAACAAACAAAGATCACTTATTACCGCACACTTATGCGTACATATGCATATGTATGTACGCATCTAAATTGATCGAATGCATCTAAATATTTCGGCCTTTACTCCATATGCGAAAGCACAGATACAGATATATGTAAGTGAATGGAATACCGCCCGAAAAAAAGTACATCCACCTATATATAAGAGCTGCAAATTTCATTAGCATACTGCGCTTTTGGACAGCAGTATCGAGGGTCCTCAGAATTTCAACGATTTAAGCTGGGAGTTAAGTAAGATGGTGAGTCACTTAAGAGTAATCCCAACCCACTAGCGACACTGCGCTTGTGTACTGCAGTATCGCTGCTCCTGCGAATTTGCTACTTCAACTTATATGGCAATGCTGAGAGTCCAAAAACTTTGCCAGAAAGTGGAAGAAGGGGATGATTGTTGAAAATTCCAAAGAAGCGCAAGCGCGGTAATTGCAAGGCTAACTCCATGATCCTTGCTATCACAAGGATAATGACTAATGGACCATGATATTTTTCCTCAAATACCTCGACTACGTTGATGACATCAGTTTGCTCTCTCACCGAGTCATGCACCTTGGCCAAATTTGAAAAGGGAGGCAAGTAGAATCGGTCTGAAGATAAACACCAGTAATTAAATCAAGGTTCTCAGGCGATACGGTCATCGCACTCTTCATATCTGCACCAACGGACGAAGCGTCATCGGCACTAAACAATTTGTATATCTAGGAAGCATGCATCCTGTCGACGATGGTGCCGAACTTATACCGCTCTACATATTAACAACGCTATACGGTGGAAAAAAGACACATTTTGAAATTTTTTTCACACGATAGGACAAATTGCAAGACCATACAATCGCCGCCTCCCCTCACCCTTAACAAGCTATGCTCTATTAACGGGTATCTAGGTACACAGACCACGCATGTAGCCAAATAAATTTCACAAATCCAGCTGGAAGCAATCGCAGACAGCGTTTAGGGTCGCTGATATTCGGCAACGTTTTTGTAAGTGTTACAGTGGGGCCTTTTGTTACGCATCCTCTAGGTGGTCTTTAAAGTTAGGTTTGACACTAATCAGTAGCCTAAGGTATTTAATATCCGGCTTAGGGATGGTTGTATTCACTTCCTCTTTATTAGTGGTCTGCTTCCCATAGTTCATTATCAAGATATTTTACAAAGACCTACACATACTCGGGGTGTTTGCTACAACAACCATAACTAAGTCATCTGAAAAACCGACAATCCTAGTGTCTCCTCTGACGAGTACAGTACCCCCCCCCGATAAGTAATTTTCGACCGAATATTACATGCGTTCTGGAGTTGGTATTTCCGCCAATGTGCCTTTAATTCAGTTTTATTTAGCGGGGTTGAATGCATTTTTGGAATCCAACACTAAAACGCAGAACAACCGACAAATTTGAGACACAATTTGGGCAGCAACAGAAATTTTTGCTGCTGGATATATTTGTTGTTCTAGGTCCGCATTGAAGGGTGGGGGTCTAGTCTTTATATCTAGCCTTGAAACTTCAAAGCCGATCCTACCAGATGTTTCCCACAGTTCCTCCTCAGTAACTGGCGGTATTGCGCACTCGTTGAATTATCCCATCGTTTCCTTTCTGTTGTTTTGGTGATGAGAAGACATAGTATCAACAATTTCTTTAGAAATACAAGTCATCTGTGGTGACTTTTGCCTTCGATCCCCTTCCATTACCACCATTAAGTCCCACCCACCCATTCTTCGAGAATTCCCTCTTTTGATCACGACAGCTGGATTAGTGACGTGTTCGACTTTACAGACGCAACCAAGTCGCTTCACTTACATATTGAATCTACAATTCATGCCATCACAAAGCATCAAGCGTAAGTTTTTGTACAAAGATGTGTTAGCAACCGAAAATCAAAAATCTAGATCCACCAGAGGCCACCAAAGAGACAAGCAAGCGCGTATCGCCAATAACCGCAATGACGCGACTCTGGACGGCAAAACTGAACAGTCAAAACACTGCATGCCAATTTTCTGTAATCAGGAAGAGCTCCATCACTGCAGTTGATAAGACTCAAGATAAAACATGTAAAGAGGAAGAAAAGTATGGGAAAGCCGAACTGTGATAATAATCGTACATTTAACCAGACTTGTGCAATGAACGCACCTTTCTTACTATGTCCAAATTCACAAATAGTCACGGCTTCAACTGCATAATGTGTCTGAGCATATTATAACAACACATACATTTAGACAAAAATGGAAGAAAAACAGATACGCGACTATCGTGTAGTAGCGACGAAGTACATAAGATATTCATCTACTTACCAAGAAAATTATTTTATAGATAATACAGAAAGTTGATAATCAGTCCAAATTTTAGCTGTCTTATGAATTCAAGCCCGTCTTATCCTCAGAAAGCATTAAACGTGGGCAAATATTCACTGAAGTTATTTTATTTCCATTGTCTCCTTCGTCCTAAATATTAACGCATTCAACTGTACGCTGCTAAGCGGCTTCTCTTTAAACGGTCAACAGAATATCCTACCCGAAAGCCTTTTAGCCATACTCTGAATATCAAATTTCAGACACAAAAAAGGACGTCTCCACCTGTCAGGTTTTTTACGAGCGGATTAGATGCAGAGAAAGTTTCCAGGACCTATTTTTAGAAATCCATTTGAAATGGGGAAAATTAAAATATTGCGTCCTCTAAACATTAACCGAATTGATTTTTTCCACCATTTCCGCTTATGCTTGGTTGTTTTATTTTTTTGTCGGTCTCCCGACAAAAGAAATATTTTATGCAAGTTTTGACAGATTTTGGTGTCCTTTAGGAAATTATATAAACTACCTGTGAATCGAGCGAATAAAGTTCTTGGAAAAGAAAAGATTAATTGTGTGCGCTTTTCAAACGAAAGCAGATGTTTGGATTTTGGATGGCAACAAAAAGGTATAATTGGGTTCAAGTTTGATAACAACCTGTATATCTCTAGGCCGGTTGGTATTATAAATTGGTTATGTAATGTTCAAAGTTGACCATCTGTTGATATCCTTTTGAAATATTTGACATTAATAGCCAGGCTTGAGGGAAAAAGATAATAAAAGAAACCTAATTTTTCAGAAAATTAGAAAGCTTCACTAATTCATTTTAACATTGTTGTTTCGCGTGCAAGCAAATTGTTTCTGTCTCGAAACTTTCCGTTGAAGAAAGGCGCCGTCTTTACGGTGATAAGTTTTTCTCCAAACCATTTCAGTCGAATCTAGAATCTGAGGAACTCGAAAGGAACTAGGAAAATTTTTAAAATGCACTGGTACATACATATGTACATACAGTAGGGGTCGAAAAAATGGAATTATCTGACTGATATGAAATCAAATGGTTATAAAAGAATAGGAACTGAATCTATTTTTATCCGGTTTTTCTACATTTTATTACTGGTAGAATTTTTAAATGAAGTTTCGCAGAAAATTTCCACTTTGTTTCATAAAGAAGATTTTTAACTGTTAATGACCCAAAAAAACTCCCTATAATTAGTGTTTATTGTGTTTATTTTAGATGTCTGATAAGGAAATGTTGCCCAGTGATGTAAAAATGTTTATTGAAGAAAAAATGAAAGAGGAGCCAGTTTGAAAGACGTTGAGGATTGTTTTGGAGACCCCCCGCCCCCATCAACCCAATGGAGAATTCATGCTAAATAAGACAATAATGGTACCAAAGGGGGGGGGGGGGGAGTGGGGAAACGAAGTGGGCGGCCATTAAAATGAGGAATATCTAAAAAGACCCGCTCAAAACCAATACAGATATTGGAAAATCAGTGCCTGAAAAACACAATATTCAGGTATCCCTGAGCAGGTATCCAGCAAATTTTTCAGCAACATCTCCAATGATCGGATGACTCAAGTGATTAGAACGTTAGGTTGTCGTAGCGGAAGGTCGTGGTTCAAATTTCACTGTTGTCTAAGGGGTTGACTGGGATGCCGGATACTAGTCGACTTAGCTGTCACTGAATACCTGAGTCAAATCAGGGCAATAATCTCAGGCGCAATACTGACCACATTGCCTCCTACGGTGTACTGTAGTATACCATTTCGGTCTTGAATGAAGTGCTGTAACACACTTCATGGCCCTGATTCAATATGGAATGTTGCGCAACGATTATTATTATTTCCAGTGACAATTATCCCAAATACCATAATATTTTTTTTTGTCGGAAAAAATGAAGCTAGCACTGCAAGGCATGAAAAATAAATCTTTATTTCTATGAAAAATGTGCGCGCCCTTTTGAAATTTGCTTCCGAGCATCAGCACTGATCCACTGCAGAGCGGGGTCGACTTCTAACGACACGGAAATTCAATTTGTTCCTCGGCCACGGATTAGCGATTCCATTGGAAATGCCAAGGACTACATATAGATAAACCACGAAGGAGAAAATGTTACCATCTAAAGTATGACTTAAATACTTCATTCATTTTCTCATTTGTTCAATATTCATTGTAGGTTGTGGATGCAGTTAGTTGTCTAATGCAAGTTGAGGGTATCATAAAAGTCAAAACTTGTCATATTTTAGGAGAAAATATGTTCCCGTATGCTCATGAAAAATTTACTGAGCGCTTAGATCTTTCAAGATGGTCGTGGTCCAAAGCATTCACCTAATTAAGTTAAGCATTAGAT
The DNA here is from genome assembly GCF_905115235.1 of Hermetia illucens. Lineage (NCBI taxonomy): Eukaryota > Metazoa > Arthropoda > Insecta > Diptera > Stratiomyidae > Hermetia > Hermetia illucens. The sequence continues at coordinate 97,898,381 of NC_051852.1, read as the reverse complement.
CGTGTCACAAAAATTAACTCAATAGTATTCCAGTCCCTCAGATCCAATTCAAACCCCACTGCGAATTTTTGGGAAGGGTTAGTTCAACGTACTCGTATTCAGATATTTTCTGAAATGACGGAATTGATTGTATGGTATCATAGTAAGAATGGATGAAAACCCCGATTGATTCCCTCATTAATCTTACAAAACCCGATGCCCTCTTCTTCTCTTGTTATAACCATTTGATTTCATATCGATAAGTTGTTTCCATTTTTTGACAACGATCATTTTTGGCTTAACATGTATGCTCCAGCTTTTAGGATGTTTACCCAATAAAACCGCTCCTTAACTTCTGTTCTCTTCTCCACCTGAGCATCGCAAAGAATTACCCTACGCGTTGAAAATGATTCTAATTACTTCTCTCTTCGCTTTCGCAACCGTATCTTCTCGGTTTTTCTGCCTCTCTCTACCTGTACTGAATCCGTCCCCGCTTGTAGTTAATTGTATGCTAGTTCGTATAGCAATTCCACTATCCGGCCCTACTGTCCTTCTCAATTTTTCCTCAAGACTCTTCCATTTCCCAGCGAATCTAAAATAAAGAAAGAAGACATGGCCAGGTTTTTGGGATACTGCCACAACTGGCACAGATAACTAAGCTGTCCAATTTAAAGCTATTCAGGTATTGACGTCATGCCCCGTTGGAAAATGCGTAGCCTTTCTGCCTGCATCTGCACCTTAAGGGGACTCCAGTATGGTACATTACAAAATTTCAAAAAATCAATTTTTCTTTTTTTTTTCTTTACTTAATAAAACAATATGTCTAGAATATTCTCCAAAAATTTTAAAGCAGAGTAAAATTCTAAGAGATAGTAGTCTGAGTATGCTCGAAAAGAGGCTGAAGATCGCATAATTATACTCGGAAATCGAAATGCCGGAAGTTAACGTTTCGGGTATAAAGATGAACATAAAAGCTTATGCGAAAAATGTATATGGCTAAACACCCAAAATATTCCTCCATATTTTTTTTGCAGCCTACAAGGTATACGTACATATTACAGACGTAGATATTATGCTTAACCCAAACATACAAATAGTGCCTATTACCCCTCTGGACTTATACATGCACGATTTACTTCGTTCACAAAAGTATAGATATGTACATATATTTTTTTTTTTTTGTGCGTACACGGAGGTGAAAAATCTTAGAAAAACACGTCCGCCGCAGCTCCGCCGCCCGAACGGCGGAACTACAGCGGGCGCGTGTGGGATTCACACCCACACACCATAGAAACCGCCCCCGGTCTCTCCAGCCCCAGCCCCGCGGGACCAACATTGAGGTATTACTTCGCGGGGTAGGTTTGCTCTTAGGCACTCATCCTTCTCCTATTTGCAGCTTTCCTCCTTCTTTGTTCCTTCAGCAACTCCTCCTGCATTTGGATGATTGCGGAGCCAACCGCAAGCCACTTCTCCTCGGATTCCAGCATCTCAGCAACTAAGCTCTCCGGGGTCCCGCTCCTGTCCAGCACCTGGTTTAAGCTCCTTCTCTCCATCGCAAATCGTGGGCAGTGAAACATCACATGCTCTGGATCCTCCGGTATGCCATCGCATCTGGGACAGTTCGGAGAATCATCCAACCCAAAGCGGTGCAGATACTGCCTGTAGCAACCACCGTACCCCGTGAGGAACTGGGTAATGTGGTAGTTGGTCTCCCCATGTTTTCGCTCAAGCCACACCCTAATGTTGGGAATGAGCCTGTGCGTCCACCGACCTTTCGCAGACTCGTCCCATCTGCGTTGCCAGAGATCAAGCGACTCTGATCTTGCCACATTTCTACGCTGCGCATGCCCCTCCATATGTCTTGCATTGTACAGGACACTCATTTCTTTGGCCAGAATGTCAACCGGGATCATGCCTGCCTCACCAATACTGCCTCATCTGATGTGGTTCTAAAAGCACTGCAAACCCTCAAAGCCATCCGCCGGTAAACCGAGTTCACCTGCTTCCGTCTCTGAGAGTTTGCAAGCGCTTCTGCCCACACAGGCGACGAGTAGAGCAGGATGGAGCGCACCACTCCGGCTAGCACCAACCTACGGCAATGTTTCGGCCCACCAATATTTGGCAACATTTTTGCAAGTGCCGTGGTGGCACTGGCTGCCTTTTGGCATGCATACTCTAGGTGTTCCCTAAAACTCAATTTGGTGTCAATTATTACCCCCAGGTATTTGATAGCCGGCTTTGATACGACCGTATGTCCACCGACCTCCACTTTTACAGTGTTATTTTTCCTGCGTTTCGTTATTAAGACCGTTTCCGTTTTCGCGTCCGCCAAGGTCAGCCCGGCCTTTTCTAGGCAGGACTTTACCACTCTCACTGTTTCTGTTGCGTAAACCTCCACATCTTCTGGGTGTTTTGCTGCAACAACCACAGCGAGGTCATCAGCAAAGCCGACAATCGTAGTCCCCTCTGGAACGGGAAGAGCAAGCACCCTATTATACATGATATTCCACAACAGGGGACCAAGTACCGATCCCTGTGGTACCCCGGTTGTGACGATGTACTCTTTGGGGCCCTCATCCGTCCCGTACCAGAGAGTCCTCTCTGAGAGGTAGTTTTCCACCAAATTCGCTAAGGAGTCTGTTGTAGATGACTCTCTCCATCATCCTCCCCATTGTATCCAACAGGCAGATAGGACGATAAGACGCTGGGTTTCCAGGTGGCTTGCCAGGCTTCGGAAGCAACACCAACTTTTGCTTTTTCCACTGGGCAGGGAATATTCCTTCTTTTAGGCACGCCTCGAAGGTGTTGGCGAAAAGTTCGGGCCTAGTCTTCACTGCCAGTTTCAAAGCTCGGTTAGGGATGCCATCCAAACCTGGGGCCTTGTTGTCACCGAACCTACCACATATTTCCCGCAGCTCCTCCACCGTTACAGGCGTTATTATGCCGTCATTTACCTGGACAAAAATTTGCCTTCCCCTATTTTCGTGGTGAGTGAACAGAGTGGTAACAATCTGTTTCAGGAGGCGTAGACAGGTCACCTGGGCTGATTTCCGCAGCCTTTTCATCACCACTCTGCAAGCCTCGCCAGAAGGGTTTATGTCTGCATGATCGCACAGCTGTTTGAAGCAGTTCTTTTTGCTTCTCCGAATGGCTTCCTTTAGGCGGCCACGCAATTGCTTGTGTGCCTCCTCTCGACCGTCGCCACCGGGTTTTCCCCTCAGCCTCTGGCAAAGCCTCCTTGCCCGAAAACATGCTCCACCAGTAGTTGGGTTGCCTACTGGGGAGCAATCGCCTTCTGGGCATAGTAGCATCGCATGCTTCCGTCACCCGTCGAGTGATCTGGGTGGCTTTCTCTCCAGCCGTACCATTCAGGGATATGTCGGATTTGAGCACCGCGGAAAACGTGTCCCCCTCGAAAGCTTTCACTGTCCAGCCAAGCATACCACCCGGCATTCTGCGAAAACTCTTTTTCGTATAGTATAGTATAGTCCTCACTGACATGCCAAGCGATTCTACTGGCTAAAGTGGCACTCACGTATGTCAGGTCCAGTATAGACCCCATCCCCCTTCCCCGGAAAGTGTACGAAGACCCAACATTCGCTAGTACCACGTCCAGCTCCGCGAATGCTTCGAGGGGAACACGTCCCCTGACATTAGTTATCCGGCTGCCCCACGCCGACGCATTGAAATCGCCTCCTATTATGATCGGCCAACGTCCTCTTGCATCCAAAACAAGAGCACAAGAGCAGCAAGCATCCGCTCATACTCGACGAGTGTAGCGCTGGGTGGAGCATAGCAGCTATAGATGTGGATGCCCTTCACCTTCGCTCTGATGAAGCCCTCCTCCGGGTGCTCCATTATTTCCTGGAAGGCTTGTTCTCCACAAGTCCACAGCGCTGCTTGGCCCGTTTGGTCTTTGACCCAAACGCTGCCACCGCGGTTTCGGTATGGTTCACTTAGTATGGCCACATCGATGTTTTTCTCGCGGATGGTTTGCGCGACTAGATCCTGCGCCGCCTCGCAGTGGTTGAGGTTGATTTGTATCAATGAAGGTCATTCATAACAAAGGAAGGAATTCATAACATGAGGTAGCGCACATTTAACGACGAGCAAGTATAAGTGTCGCCTTTTTTAACTTTGTTAATAATAGTTGGATTTCCTAACCTTATCTTATCCCTTGTGCTTGTGCCAAGTTTTGAACTTCTAGCATGAAATTAAGGCGGGTTTCTAGCTAAATTTCTAAAATATGCTATTATGCTAATATTAACTTTGTACACATTTCGGAATAGGATGTATTTTGTTTTGTTTCACACAAAGCCATAAATAGCTGTCGCTGAGACTCAAGAAGCTAGAGTTCGTCACAGTCCAGACCAGACGTTGGATGTCCAGACCAAAGGGTGCCTTGGAGGCAGGCTCTTATGTAAAAAAAATTTAATCACTGTTTTCTGGAAACTCTATTTTTCAAATTGGTAGTCACGATTTTTCAAAAAGCTATGAACCGATCTCCTTTAAATTTTGCACACTTCTTCAATATAATATTTTCTACTACTTGAACGAATGATTTTTTTTTCTTTATTTTAAGTAGTTTTTTAAGGCTATATAGAATGAAAATTCTATTAAAATATGGAGCTTTTGGTACACGACTCCATCAAAAATGCAAATTTTTATTAATTCGTTCAAGCCCAAGCTATAAGTATCTACTAACAGAAAATTGTTGATTTTTTAATGTGAACATGCCGAGAGAATACAGAAGATGAGGTTCCAATTAATTAAAAGTTTTACAAGTACCTACCTTTTATCTTTTATATGATAAATTGTTTAAGTGAAATATTTTATTGTATATATAAGAAAAAAATTATAGAAAGACGCCCGCTTTAAACCTCTGGAACCTACTAATCCCTTCATGTTGAGAATCATCTTTCCCGCCCGTTTCTACCGTTGTTGCCACGTGCACAACAATTCCTCCCTTTCAGCAAATTTCGCGAGAGAGAGGAAAGTGTGGCGGTGCATCGGAGGTGCGAACCTGGCCGCCATTATGGAATAATTTCCGGTCAATATATTTTTCTTCTTCCCACAAAAGAAAATTTCCCAAAGTGATGACAACGACGTGATTTGAACACGCAACTTTCAGATATGAATGGTGATTGATGCGTCAGTCCGTGACTCGCGTCTACCTGCCTATAGCCATATGTGCTGATGGTAGATGAGTTCACGACCGCCAGAGGTAAATTTTGCGGAAACAGGGTGCTCGGACGAGGTACAGGAAAAACCGGCACCTCAACGCCCGTGTCGACCATTGGCGGGATCGCTTTGCCAAAACCGCGCGGTTTCAGCTGGAGGCGGAGTGATGTGTCGGTGCATAAGAGGTGCCATTATGGATTCGCCTCCACCGCTGGATCCAATGGCCGCGGAAAACAACTGACGGCCTGGCATAGACTGGAGGACAAAAGTCAGCACTAATCTCTGTCGATTTGACCGCCGGGGCGACCGGCTCATATGTTGTAAGGTAAGGCCGCCACGACACTATTTTGTCTTCCGTGAGTGCAAGACCTTCATTTTTCGACCACTCCTTTATAGGAGTGTTCCATCGGATGAATACAACTTTACACCCGCGAAATGCTTTTCTATAATAATCACCGCTCTGTCATCAGTGTCACCCAATATCGTAGCCTTCTTAGGAACTAAAACGTGGAAGATATGGTTATATATGATTTTTCAAAATAGTGGTTATTGTGATGGGGGAAGTGTTTTTCCTAAGTCCATTGTCTTTCCTCCTGTTAGATAGTTATCGACAAGCGCAGCTAGGCAACTGGGTACATCAATCGTCATCTAAAATCTCCTTTGTACATAAATAATTGATAGTTCTGATAAACATCTTAGGCTATCCAATCTTTTATAAATTATTAATTCCAGAATCTTACCCATAGTATCTAATAGATATATAGGTCTCTATGAGGATGGTACAGCAGAAGGTCTACCTGTTCTAGGGACAACATTAGCCTTCGGCATTTCCGCACCTCGAAAAAGATCTCATCCATCACACATCTTTCACATAACTTCAATTCCAGTTTAAGAGCTTTGTTCGGTATATCGTCAAGGCCCGATGCCATCCTATTGCAAATATCCAATATTTCTTTCGTTATTGCTGGAGGTATTATAACCACATCTAAAGAACTTTGGAGGCAAGAAGAAAAGACAATATTTTCCATTACAGCCTTATAGGCTTCTCCGTGGCTTTATATTTGCTTCTGCGCACAGCTATTTGAAGCAGTTCTATATAAATAAGTTGGGGTTTTTTCGAACTTCATTGTATACACGCTGTTTCACCTTCTGATCAGTCCTTCAAAACGCCCTCTGAGCAGCGATGACACTTCGACCGAAAATCGAACAGTCAGAGTAGAAGCAGTTTAGCAGCTGTAGACATATATGCCCTCTACTTTTACCCATATAAAGCCAATTGTAACGTACACTTAGGGTCTCTGTGGTATTCTCGACCAACGTAATCCTTATCCGCCCCCGTCCACATCGGTTAGAGTGGCCAAGCGTACTTGTACTTGCCCTCATTAGCTGCCTATCCGAAAGACACTCGAAGCACCTTTTAAACAGAGATTCGCTCTCTAAGGCAACTGACTACACATCTATTATGTTTCTTTCCAACGTTCAGGAATGAACCCTCCATACACCCTTCTGAAGTTTACAATAGATGCCTCCTGTAAATCATTAGACTTAAATTACTCTACTAAGGCAGTGTAGATTTTTGCCTTAGTGTAACCTTGTCTAAACCCTTGCACTGGAGATGGATTTCATGCACTTTCGCCCAGTAGTTTTCGAGTTAGCGGCGGAAGCGTTTGGCTTTGTCTTTTCGGACCTTTTCACCTCCAGCAAGACATCCTCTTATCGGCTCCTCTGAATTCTACGGACATTTCCTCCCGAGTTTTCAAAATCGGTCTCAGTTTTCACCTGCTTAGGTTAGCTCCGTAAAAGATGCTCAAACTAGTAGTGTTAGAAATGATAATCAGGGCGAATCCTCATTTTCTCTTTTTTTTTCTAGCTTTTTCAACTCAACCTTAACTTTGGACACTATTTTGCCACCTGCCGTGATTTTAGCCTCCTTTCTCCATGTGGGCAACACCCGTCACCCCCACCTATTAGTTGCCTGACCATTTCCCCTCCTTTTCTGGAACCCCATTGTTTCTTCGCATAACTGCGTGTATACGGTTGCGTTGATTGCGTTACGTCAAATGAATTATTTTAGGTCTTTCTTTGTATTCTTTCTGCGATGTGAAATCATGATACAAATCCCACTGCCAACAGCAAGATTTGAACCGCGACCTTCCGTATGACAGCCTTGTGCTTTAAACACTCAGCTATCCGGGCACGCTGCATTTTTAGGCCACTTATATTTGATAGCATCCTCGTTAATGTTGAGCTATTGACAGCCGCTTTCTGCCCAATAACCTTTAAATATGGTTTGAAGCTCAGCTTCAATTCGACTCTTACTCACAGGTGATGGCTGAGGCTGATCATTGACGCAAACTGGAATAATTTTCTATTTCCGCAACTTTGTTAAAAGTACCATCGCAATTCAAAGTCTTCAAACCAAGATTTTATGGTCCAAATGGTCTCGCCCAACTAGCTTTCGACTTAGTCAGTGGGAATTTCGGAAGGCAAACATCTGGTTTCATGAGTAAACGCCACAGTCAATTCAAGATATATGTTGTAGATTTTCTACATGAGAACTGCTTATTAGATCAGAATACAAATAACTCTATACGATGCTGACTCACATACGACTTACTCGGGTTCAGAAAAAAAAAAATTTCCAACTTCACTTGCTTCGTTATCTCGGCCTATTTCGCTGCATCATGTACGGGTTAAAAGAAGCGCTTCTTGCTTTTATTGTTGATATTATCGATTTGTGCTTCTCGAGGTCAGAATCTGCCTCAGCATCCTTGAAGCAATCGTTTTTACTTACTTCCACAATGGTCCACCACAACTCCGTCATTTCACCGTCGGACAACTCAGCACTCTCCTAAACCTTATCATCATACAAGTATCCAAATCGTTAATAATGGCGCCCGTGGGTTTTAATACGATAAACCTGTGGACGATTATCTTTCGGACTCCAACTTCGCTTCTCTACCTGGGTTATTGGGCTACAAAGAATGATCGGACTGAAGTGGCTTGGTAAAGATACGAGTCACGACGACCAGGGGCTAGTAAGCTGGGAGTTAACCCATCGCGAATGGGCGCGTTCAGCCTTGTTGATCGTAGAGACTCAACATAAGTGTTCTCATTCACAATCATCGAACAGGGGATCTGATAACGAGACGTCGAAATTTTTCTCCGTCTCTTTTTTGAAGGATCGACTAATATTAGGTTAGGTTAGGCTTATTCATCAAAGAAGTCCCGGACGAAGAACAAAGTTTGTCCACCATCAAGAAACCGTCGGTGAAAAAAGGACACACCCCTTTTGTTTCACTGTCGTCTATGTTACCTCCATTGACCCTCCCCTCGACGCATGCTATCCTCCGAAAAAGTGACACAGATTTTGAGCTACTATGGTCTAAAGTATAACGGGTCCGAGAGTTGTTGCCCATTGAGAAACTCTTCTCCAAGGCGAAAGTTTGACACATTGAACTCTGCAAGGAAATTTTTTCTGCTGTTGGAGCATATTTATTTACCCACTGGACGCTACTAACTAGTGCTGGGATTATCGGCATTTCCATGTTAAAGTTAGTGGGCAGAAACTGCATAACGCAGGCTTGCGAAATTGCGATACGTTATCCGATATTTATCTCTGGGAGCGAATTCGCAGTGAGACCCAACGAAATGGCGAGGCGTTGGTTGCAGAGACCGCCTTGGGAACCAGAACTAGTACTTGGTTGCATGGAAGCCTACGACCCGAAACAATACGAGTACTCTTTCCCATCCACATCCACACTCTCTGGGAGTTGCTAGGATTGGTGAACAAATTCAACAGTAAGTAGGACTTTTTAATTGTTCGCAGATTCGCTGAAACGGTCGCTCTAAAGCACCAGCTATTGGGCTAGGCCCCAACAGGACAGTTCCAGGAACTGCGAATCGGAACCTTACCGAAAAAATGGAGGCCGAGGTGGAACTGCGGCGAAGCAGTGGTAGGATTGTTAGGGAGAAGGACGACACCGCTTTTATGGATGTGGCGCCCCTAACAATCCGGTAAGCCTCCAGTCATTATACCTGAATTCCGTAATCCACTGAAGATACGTTGAAATTGCCGGCAATAATTTTCCAGTTGAGCAGATTGGTCTCTCTCATTAGTCTACCTAGTATATTACAATACCCTGATATTTCATTGTAGCTGGAAATGTAAAAAGAGGTCATTGATCTTAGCTTTCACTTTCCATTTTTGCATAGAAGCGTAGCAGGTAGTGAATGTTCTTACAGTTTTCCGCTCGGTGATTTTCTTCTCCTGTCTTCAACACAACGTCGAACTGTTTGCCCGCGTAGTTTGCGCACGGCTCATTCGATGCTAACTTTACCTGTAAAGTATGATGTCTGCTTTCCGTCTTTTACATTCTTCCTGTTCATCCTCTAGTGCCAATTAATCCTTAAGAGCTTAGTAAATTTCTTCCCTGTTGATGATTTCATCCAGATTTTGGCATTGTGTAAGGACTAGTGGTACGTCGGGGCAGTTCGAACAGCAGTCCTCCTTTTTTGTGTTCACCTAATTCTCGTAACAATCTCACTAAACTCATTCAGCGCAGGATTAACCTTAACCCTACGTAGAATATCGACCAAGTGTACATCCCCTTTTGTTGTTATTACCAATCCTTCTTTTCCGATTTTCCTCTCTATCTCACCTCGGTGCCTGTTTTGTTTGCTAGTCTATTTGTCTTCCACACGCATTTTTCTCAGGAACTCTGATATGCCAGCCACACCAAATATAGCCATGAGAAATGCCTCAATTAGTACTTTCCAAAGCAGCTTTTAGTTTTAAATTCAGTTGCAAGTTGAAGACTCGCTACCAATATGGCTCCACAACCTTTCGACAAGAATAACCATTGGTTTTGTGCCACACACTGCCAAGTCTTCTTTGAAGGGTGAAATTGCAAAGGATTGCCGTCGAATAGACAAATTTAAACTCCTGTTGGCATGAAAACTGTAGTAGCCCTTCTAATAGGACACCGCATCTATAACTACCCTCCTCCGAGCTGAGACGAGGTTCCAGGAGCAAAATTTTTTTCAACGAATAGATTATGCACTCTTTGCCTCTTGCAGGGAGGTGCTGTTAAATGCATTGAGCTTAATAAAAGCCTTGAATGCGTACAGGTGCGACTCCCCCCAGTGTTTAACCTGACATAATCTTACGCTTACAGTGTCGTTTGACCTTTTTTATTACAATTATTCTACAAAAAAATTTTATCGATGACTAACCTTGTACATAAGTTAGGACAACATCGTTACCGAAAATATGTTAATGATTTTGTACTGTCGAACTTTTCTATCAGAGGTATTTTGTTGGCCTCGACAAAATCCGTCCCGAATAGGGAATAGTTGAAAAGAAAGCCCATATGTCTACCCGAAGAAAATCCAACAATCAACCCAAGGTCACTGAAATGCCCACGGGGTAGGGGAAGGTCCCTGTTAAATTCCAAATGGTTTATATTTCTGTGCCGTTAATTTTATCTGCTCTCTAATCCGATTTTGTACTTCTGTGAATTTAGCAGAAAAATGTTCTTTCCTTCCCGAAGTTTAACAGGAAATTTAATTGGGAATTCATCCTACGTGATTCGAAAGCTAAATTAACTCAAAACGTCGGAAATTCCCATTGGGCAAATCACTGAATCGTTATTTGTGCGGTAACAATTGTTTCATTTCATTTATTTAAATTGTTTTATTTTAGAGCAAACGGTTGGAATCAACCTTTTAGAGGGACTGCATCTATTAAGGATGACCTACTTCCAGTCAAATTTCCATCATCCTGTATTAAGTAGAATTGGAAAATGGCTTTTAGTGAAACCTCAATTATAGGTCACTCCACAGAAGCAGCCAGAAGCCATTACTTGTACTAGCCAGGAGGCAAAAGCCTTGTGTAACAGGACGAATGTCATATATCGCCTGTTGCCATTTCCTTGTTAACAATTGATGGATGCTCATACATCCCTACAACGTACCATAAATGCCAAGCTTGAAAGAGGAAATTCAAATTGTGGAAAATGTTTCATGTTTCCCGCACTAAAAGGGATGTTGGAAAACAAGGAAATTGGTAAATAATGCCATGAAATGGAAAAAGATTTCTTGTGGGCTCGACGTGTTCATTCGTTGTCATCTGCTAGACCGTTGTGAAACAGCCAAGAAATTAGGGATTTTATGAAGGTTGCAATACCCCATTGGCGCAGTGTTCAGGAATGTTCTATGAATTCAATTTTTAACGTAAATGAACAAATACCTCGAAGGCAGACGAAATACAACAATCCACTTTCCGACCCCTATTTCTAGGTAAAATTTTCCAAATAAATTCGCTGGGGGATTTTGATCATCTCAGTAAAATTATTTATTCTTTGGGATGCGTGGATGATACCGTGTCGCAGTTTTCGGTAGGAAGGGAAGATGATTTTCTCTTCTGTGCTCAAAAGGACGGAAATTGTTTCAGAAATCTTATATCGCCGGAAGGGGTGGTGGTTAAGTGGAAGTTATGGTCTCTGCTGGAGAATTATAATACACGTGATTATAATGGATCGTACAGCAAGGAGTCAAGGATTTTTGCATGAGCCCAAAGGTTTGTTGCTGAGCAGAGATTATAGCTGCCTCTTACTGTTGCCAAGATATTAACTAAATTCCCATGAAGATGTTTGCTTAGTGATAAGTCTGAACAAATTGTAGCACAAAATTGACTTCTAAGAGATTTCTCTAGAAATTCAAGTGTAGTTTGTGAAAGATTTGCCCAACCATTCATCATTTAGCTCGGTTGTGAAGATATACTTCACAAATATTGTATGTCATCTCCCTAATAAGAATTAGGACGATGTCGATAACCCTTGAAGGAACCCTGGGAAATCAATTTTGTCCAAATAAGATTCACACGTTTACCGACAGTCACTCAACTTACACAACCGTAGAAGATTTAAATGGTAGACAATTACTAAGAAATACGTAAACAGTTTGTGGCGGTGGAATTAATTACCAAACACTTGTCTGGAAGCCAGTGAAGGTAAGCAGAAAAGCAGTGAAATTTAGAATGCCGAGAGCACGTAACACGCCTGCAGACACGAGTGCGACTGCGACCGTGGTAAAATGAGTTCCAAGATTTCCGGACATCAATCCCCAAAAGCCCGAAAATTGGCTTAAAATAGCAGAGGTAAGGTTTGTGAGGTGTAAAATAACAGACTCAGAAGCGCAATATTTCCAAACATAGCAGTGCTAGCACCACGGTATGTCAATTAAGTCCGCTACATAATTTTAAAAGCAGTGACAGATAACTCATATAGCTGCTTAGCCGCCGTGAAGCATACAGCCCGCTACATCAAACATCCTCCGATGCCTTCGCCCCGTGATTACTGAGCAAGAACTTAGGAAAGTCTGCGGAAGATTTGGTGATTCCAGCGGGCTTAAGTGGAATTCGTATCTGAGCACTTCAGCTGGTTGTTAGAATCACAAGAAGGAGCGGAGTACTCTCCAGAGTCTCACCATCTTAGTTCGCTGCCACAATGTCCAACTTATATTGTTGGAATTCTCGCTAAAGTTGGAGAAAGCGGGAATTCTGGGAACCGACGATACCGTTTTTGAGGAGTGTGGGCACATTTTAGCCTCATAGTCCGTTTTAGATAGGCAAGGGTTTTCGACTTGAGGTCAGTCCCTATCGGAGGCGTTGTTGAGGTAAACTTTTGTACTTTGCAGGTTGCCGACCAACAAACAAACAATAGTTGGTGCAGCCTGGAAAAGAGTTCCTCTCAGAATCTCAAAATGCGTTCAGGGATTTTTCAGTTTGCAATTGTTGTTCTGCCATTGTACAGGATGCGGCAGCATAACTTCCTTTCTTCAAAACTCAATAAAAACTATTGTATTGCTCGGAAAATATTTATTTATTTTTTATAATGTAGGTACATGTCTAAAGTTTTTATTTACATTGTTTTGAAGATCAAATCTGTTAGGTGACGTCCCCCATTCTCCATACATTGCGTAAACCGATTTCTGGCGTTTGTCATGACTCTTGTTAGCATAGCAGGTATTATGTTGGCAATTTATTCTTGGATGTTGGTCTTCAAATCTTATAGGGTTCTTGGACGGTTCACATAAACACGGGATTTCAAAAAACCCCATAGAAAAAAATCACAAGGGGACAGATCGGGAGAGCTTGCCGGCCATTCCAAATCGCCTCTAATTGAGATAAGGCGCTCTGGAAAGTGTTCCCTCAAAACAGCCATCGATGCTCTTGAAGTGTGTGCTGTTGCACCGTCTTGTTGGAACCAAGTGTCCCCCAAATCCAAATTTTCTAGCCGTGGGAAAAAAAATCTGTAGCATGTTTACATACCGGTCCGAATTCACTGTCACTGTAACCTCATTTTCCTCAAAAAACCAGTGACCAATAATTCCAGCTGAGGAAATTGCACACCACACTGTGACTTTGGGTGAATGCAAAGGCTTTTGATGCAATTCTCGAGAGTTGGTGTCATCCCAGTAGCGCATGTTTTGTTTGTTAACCGACCCAAACAAATGAAAATGGGCTTCATCGCTCAAAAAAACAATAGCACCCTCGGGAACGACATAAAGAAGAAGCTCACACGCGTTCATCCGAGAATTGAAGTCACGTTCTGAAAGTTCCTGCACTATCGCCATCTTATAGGGATGAAAATGAAGATCATCACGAAGAATTCTTCTCACAGAACGATCGGATAGTCCAAGGGCAGATGCGTGTTTGCGCGTAGAATGCCGTGGCGATCGCAACATTGACGCTCTCACTGGTTCAATGTTCTCAGGTGATCTAACGGGCCGAGGGAGTCCAGTTCTTCCTTTTGTCGCACTTGCAGTTTGTCTGAATGTAGTGACTCATGTAACAATTGATTTGCGGTCTGGGACGCACGCTGTATTGCAATAACCGAACATTCGCTTGAACAGTAAACCTCAACGGCAAAGGCACGCTCCTCACTATTCCAATGCATGATGGCGACTGAACCGTGTCGGGACAAAACTTTACAGTATCCTCTCTTGAACGAGACCACTAGCGCTCCGCTATGACATCAACTAACTGAGTGGCGCGCATTTTAAAAAAGGAAGTTATGCTGCCGCACCCTGTATATGTATTTTTTTTAAAAATTAAAAGAGGGACGAAGGTGGCTACCAAGGAGGAGGGGAATTCTTCAGACGCTGCCTCACATTTGCCCTGGGAGCAACGTGACCAAAGCGGCTCGCAGATGTTATAGGCTCCCTTTTATAATTCGCAAAACGCGATAAGGGTACGAATTATAATCAACGTAAATTCGCTCCCAAACCCCTAAAAAAGTTGTCTAGCTTTGACCAAGCTTTGGTCTGAACTGTAGGCAGATTTACGTTGATTATAATTCGTATCCTTGTCGGGTTTTGCGAATTATAAAAGGGAGCATATCACATCTGCGAGCCGCTTCGGTCACGCTTCTCCCAGGGGAGAAGTGAGGCAGCGACTGAGGGATTGCTTCTGCCCTGGTAAGAAACAGTAGCCGTCCTCGTCCCTCTTTAAATTTTGGAAACTTGGGTATTAAACCCAAAAACGTGAACCATAAAGAGTGGGAGTAAGTTGCTCTCCATTTGGTCCGGTCCGGCATCAAATGGATGCGGACTTAGGACTTCCAAAGATTAAGATCTATTCCTCGAAAAAATTCTAAAATGAAAACTTCGATTTTTGAGATAAAAACGTTGATAATCAGTACTTATACCTCAAGTAGTTTGCATTTATTATTTATTTAATTAACACTAAATAGATTGGCACGGGTGGTCATAAATATTTAGATATAAGCGAAAAATAATGAATGTTTATGTTCAAAACAGAAAGGCTTAACAATATTTTCTAAGTTTACTTCTCTGATAAATCATCGGTATCTGCCTCGACTGACAAATCAGACTTTGTGAAAAGAAAACCTGATGAAAAATTTGAAGAAGAGTGCATCGTAAAAATAGTCAAACTTTCATTTATTATAGTACTATGGTCTTGTCAATAATTAACAGCAAAAGTAGCGTGCGCCCGTTATTTATCCAAAAGACCGTTAGACAGGACCAGTATATAAACGACTCACGACTCTGCTCAAATTTTCAGAAAAATGACAAACCAGAGCTTTTGATCGACCTGGAACCACCGGAACTTAACCCCACTTAAATGGCTTTGGGATCAATGGAAAACACAAAATGTTCAAGAAAAATATAACGAATAACATATAGTTGATAGAAGCGCTTATTGTAGTTAAGCGTAGAAACGATAAAATAAAAATAAACTGCATTAAATGTACTGAAAATACGCCATGAAGAGAAAGAGTTATGATTCAAGCAAAAGACGGCTTGACTAAATGTTAAATTTTTATTTTATTTTTAACGTTGTGGTATTATTTTAACTATATTTCAAATGTCTACTCAATACTGTTTGGCAACATAAATAATTTGTAAAAATTGGAAACAAGTTTGCTACCTTTCGTTGCACTTCTTCCTTTTTCTTCAGCCTTTGTCCTGTTCACAAGCGGGGTCACCTCGTCGTGATCGATTTCGCCATTTGGCTCTATCAAATGCCTGATCTGGATCCAATCTTAAGCCTTCTAAATCTCCATCCAGCGTATCAAGCAACGATGCAACCCCATATCAATCGCGGATACCTTCATTTCGGATATGATCAAAACCTGTTACGCCACTACTCCAAAGCAACATTTTCGTCCCCATTCCAGCACTCAGAACAATAGAGAGCGACAGAACGGACGACATTGCGGTAAATTTTAGATGTGAAGCAGTTGTGGAACACCACTTCATATAAGTTGCATTCATGCGTAAAGTAATTTCGTAATGCAGCGCTCCATTGGCTGATAGCATTGACCGGAGGTATTTAAACCGCTCAGTTCTGGGTAGGTCACTGCCGCTGACAGTGATTGTTCGTTTTTCCTGGGGATCGGTCGCCAAAAAGTCAGTTTTTTTCAGATTGAATCTAACACCATGTTGCATGAGGCGACCATTGCATTTTTTGACAAGTTGCTCGAGATTATTTTTGCTATGAGATGCTAGGAAAACATTATCTGCATAAAGCAGTGTATAGTGCGCTGGACGTTGGATGTCCCGTCTAACGGTGTCCATAATAAGAACAAAGAGGAGTGGCGAGAGGATGCTTCTTCGATGAACACTAACAGAGACACGAAGCGGTTTTAATACACCCGCCACACTTCGAACTTTACTTTTCGGATCGTGGTAGAGCAGTGGACGAGTCCTTCTGGCGCTAAGTATTGTCGTAGAGCATACCAGATTAGTTCGTGTGGCACACGGTCAAACTTCTCACGGTGTTTCTCCATGAGTAACCACGCAGCGTGTATTGTGTCAGTACTTTCACAGTTCTTGACAAATCCGGCTTTATTCATAGTTCGAAAGTGATATGGTAAAGTAACCAGATCGGACGGTAATTAGAACATTCTGCTGGACTACTTTTCTTTTTCCATATTGGAACTGTACTACTTTCTTTCCAGTCAGATGGTGTTCTACCTTCCTGAATAACCCGATTAAAGAATTCACTGAGCCATAGTGTTGGGTCTAAGCTCTTCGCTTTCCAGAGCTCAAATGCGATGTCGTCAGACCCCGTGACTTTCCCCGATTTCATTCGTTTTATTCGCTCCTCAACTTCAGTTGTGCTGACAGGTGGAACTGCTCCAAACGTCGGCAATGATCGTGGAAATGAAGGATGAGCAAATTCTTCACTTGAAATCTCCTCGAAGTGTTCTCGACGGCTTGTAAGCAAGCGGTACCGCGGGCTGACGGTTTGTAAGCAAAGTACCGTTGTTGTCATTAACGTAACAGAAGTGTTAGATATCCTGTGTGCGTTCGTTTCCGCTTTTGGCAAGTCGAAGCAAGTTTCTCTTGGTTGATGGACCGCTTACCCGGCTTGATGACCCCGAGGGTTGCAGAAGCCGCTTTGTGGATCGTGTCTTTCATTTGGTTCCACGATTCTTCCACATTCGTAATGATTGGTAATCGCGTAAGTTAGATCATTTCATCTTTCTTCTCACGAAATCGCCACCATATAATGCACGTTGGACCAGTGCGTTACTCACGCTGTTTTATCGGTGCTTTAATTCGCAGGACGGCAATCAACGACCGATGTTGAGATGCGATGGTCTCATAGGGAACGGCTTTGTAATCTGTGACGGTGTTAAAATTTCCGGGTATTATGAGAATATAGTCGATTTGCGTTTTACTGTTCCCACTATAAAATGTAGGAAGATGAGACAATCGTTTGATGAACGCGTCGACTGAAGTGGACGCCCTAGCATTTTTCCAAAGCTTATTACTCGGTCCAATCATCTTGTTTCTGACGACATTAGACACATTTTCTAGGTCGGCCTGTCGCGGGACCTGTCACCAAAAGAGATCAGGTAGGATTTAGCATAGTGGAATAACTCCAAGTATGCTTTATTTATCTCTTTCCCTGATTTCAGCATTTCTTTTTTCCTTTCTTTTTTAGTTTTACTGAGGATAGTACAAAGTACGTTGCCTCAAACCCTCCACCTTTACCTGGGCTTGGAACCAACATGCTATGATAATAGCATGGCAGAATTGTTACCTTTCCTTGGACATAAACTGAAATTATGTATTTTTTTCAAAAGTAGCTCTAATAATTTCGCCACTGTACATTCAGATGATAGCGGATATGCACGGTCAACATTGGCAATTATCTTTAGGTTTTGAAGTAGCTCTGTCCTCGTGGTTGACAATAATCATCCCGGATGGTCACTTTGTCCACTCCTTAATTCAAAAAGTCATTGCATGATTACAATGAAATGGTGTTTTCCACAAAAGATATGCTTACGCCACCTGTTGCCTAATTGAATAACATTTGCAATTTTAAATAGCCATAATTGCTAGCTTTTTGGAACCCATCGAGTCGAATACTTCACATTCCACAATTCTTTTGAAAATCTAAAGGGTTCGTTTGCACGTGCCATTGAGCTATTTCCAGGAAGAATTTTCATACATTATATCATTTCTATTTCTATCTAGAAATTTTGTCGGCTTGTAAATAAACACATTTGTTCGTACTGCGGATAAATTGATTTTTCAGAATTTCCACAGAACTTTTCTTTTTTGTATTTAATTTACCGCAGAGGTGATAATTAATTTATTTTTGTATGAAAATTAATTTCAAATTAGATTCGTGAATAGTTCATTCTAGTAACATGAACTCATCTCCAACAATACCTAAACTTTGCTAATTGCATCGTTGTGGGTAAATTAATTTTCCGCACCTCGTTAAGAAGATTAAAGTTCGTATAATGTCCATGACTCCTCTGAGTTTACGCGAGGAATTTGGTGCTTTCCATCCGAAAATTGATGAAACATTTTATATCAGTGAATAATAACTTCCCCACGGAAGAAACTGTTTTCGACTGCTCAATTCAAATAAACAACACTTTTACTGAAGTCTAATTAGACTTAAACAAGCTGAGAGCCGGAAACTCAACACTTCAGATATAAGGGGTTTTATGATTATGTTATGTATTTGAGTGAATATTGGTCCAATCTGTACCCGCCTCGTAATATCTATGCACTTAGTACATTTTTCAGACTAGTCTTAGATCTTTTACACAAAAGTGACAAATTTAACCTACTATAACTTTGTTAGTTATAGTGCGATTTCCACTAATGTTAGTAGTATTATGCCCTATGAAGAGTACTTCAGAGCATAGATATCATATAGTGCCAGTTACGGGAATTTTTCTAGATTTTTCAATTTGATAATTTCATTTGATACCCCAAATGACCATATTCCGAAAAAGAAAATTCCACTCCAGTTTTGCATGCATGGGGACCCTACCTTAAATTCAATTTATAACAACTGTGTCCCACCGTTCCACAAAATTTCAAAGCAATGGGAGTAACCGTTTTTCAGAAAACTGGGTGTGACAGACAACAATTATTCGAAATAGGTTTTTGACATATTTTTCGTATGTTGCAAAGTTCAATACACAATTTCAAGAAATTACTCTTATTATAAATTACTCTTATCTTGACAGAGATATTAGAAATAATATTGATTTCCGTATGTGACTGTTTTCTTTCTCCACGAAAATCTTTTCTTTCACCGTGACATCCAACCAACTGTTTTTCTATCTGACGTTTTTCGTCACCTACTCTGTTCTTCACTCTTGTAGCGAGTTCTGAACTGAGTAGAGCGCCGGTGACGTCATCTGTCCGGTGGTATTCGCGACATTCGAAATAAATTTCGAATGCTGCGAATCCTGTCGCGCCACAAGATTTTGTTTTACACAAACGGAGACGAGTCAGAATTTGCCCAGAATGCAAAAACAACGAAAGAGTGGTACAATACTTATTTTGCTGGTTTCTTCACAACTGCCACCCTAATTTCAGGATATCAATCTGACAGATACAGCGTGCGCTTGTTTTTGGAAATAAGGGAGAGAGAGTAAGGCGCAATTCCCGCCCCCCCCCCCTTACTGGAAAAATGAGCATTGAATTTTTCAACACGCTCAAATTGATGAGACGCTGTCGATAGCAATCTCTATTGACAGTTTCCCCGGTTTTAGCAGATCATGCCACACGACTCCTGTATGGTCCAATCAACCACAGAACATTGTCTTCTTCGAATCATGTTTAATACCTCCGCAAGTTGATCTTGTGTTTGCGTATCGTCTTCATCCAATAATGCGTAATGAAATGTTTTCGGTCTTCTGGAGCACTTCTTGTCCTAGATGTCGAAATCACCACTTTTAAAGCGTTTAAACCAATTTCAGCAGATAGTTTTCGCCTCCTCAAGCGTAAGACGTACTTCAACTGTATTTCTTTAAGTTAGTTTGTTCTTGACAGATATCCACACATTTAAAGAAGATCAAATGTGATTCTAGTGCCGGCTACGCGTGAAACCCAGGAACTAGACTTGCGATATTTTTTAACTTATTCTTCATTGAAATTTACATATTTTGATTCATATTTAATAAAACATACTGGGTTGAATTTATCTTTTATATCGTACTGAAAAATTCAATAATCTGTTTTCAGATATGTAACCCAGTTTTAATGAAGCAATTTTTGCACCATACGAAGGCCAATGACTGATAGATAAACTACTTTCCACTAACAGAAACTGTATAAACAATTCAGGACTTCGTATGCGAAGAAACGATGGTCACTTGGATCTGGCTGAATATGATGCTACTAATTGTATCTATTGTATTGGTACCCATTGTGGTTTTCTTAAAGTGCACCTTTCTTTGGAGCTCCCACGTGACCCATAACGAAAGCGCGCAAAGAAGACGTCGAACTACACAAATTTTAGAAATACCAATCGAGTTTAGCTACACCCCTTCTACCGAAGGACTAGTGCAGGATGCACTTCAGGAGAGAGGAACCTCTGGAGAGATGAAAGGTGGTTAGGTGAAGTCATTAACAGCATTAAATGTAAGGAATTCTTCCCCGCTTTCTTACATTTCACTCACTCACTACGCTTATAGCTAAAATTATTGAGAAGTTTTTATCAAAGACAACCACAATGGACACCAAACAATTATAAAAACTTGCAAGGCCTTGGAAAAGAGTTCGAGGTTATCAGACTTCAAGCGTTATCGATAAAAATGCTAAGAAAAGCTTGCGGTGGGACACAAACGACCATTATCAGGCTACCAGTGGAGGCAGCATTCAAAATGTTCGCAGTAGGGAGAACAAGAACCCCAACCTGTATTCCACCTGGGTTATGCGTCGTCTTAGGCAGCAGGTGGCACTGAAACCGCGTTTTAGATACCTCTACTTCGGCTACATCGCGAGATCATGTACTAGTACGTACAATAGTTCGAAGCAATGCAGAAGATGCGGATCTTACATCATATCAGCAAGCACTGTCGAGTTGACCCGAGTTGCTTACTGTGCAAAGGAATAGAGGGTATGGACAATCTGTATTTTATAGGCAGCAGCAGATGCCCAAACTGTAGGAGAAGCCTCTACGTAAATCACAAATAACATTGATGCAAATCAACCTTAACCGCTGTCAGGCGACGTAGGCGCAGTCATATCAAAGTAGTGCCACTTGGGTCAAAGATCCAACAGGTTAAGCAGGGTTTAGGGTCTGCGATGAACACGCCATCCGGAAATAATGGAGCAATCGTGCTAAATATGAGTAGATGTTGAGCGCGCTAGTTTTGGACACAAGAGGACATTTCCGATATATGTAAGCGGGGGATTTTAACGCACAGACTTTTGAATGTGACAGGAGAAAAACGGATGCGGGCAGAGCTCATACATTTTAAGAGGTAGGGTTCTGGTCATTATAGTCTTTGTAATACCAAAGGTATTGAATTTAGTACCGTGTATAGTTCATCAGTACCTCAGATATTTTCTCATTTTTCAGTACTGTTTTAGTTAAATGCCGGTTTCGATAAGTACAGTCCATCAAATCGTAGAAGGCATAAAATAGGACACCGAATTCGCAATTCACATAAAACTCCGTTCAAAAGCACGGATGGACAAGTTCACTTTTAGATCATACGCAGCGTGGGATAGCAAAATTTCATAGTCGCACGGCCAGAAAAAGTGTTCCGAAAATAACCGAGAAAACAACTCGCTTTTGCGAAACAGCATGCGGACCATGCTTACAGTAAACACCAGCCAATCTCTCTCAAGAAATTGTTGCCAATCTGTTTCCTTACCACAAAGGCAACGAATGGCACACCGTGACCCAACTCGAACGAGTACGTGGTACCTCTGATTGGCAAGGAACCAAATTAAGATGGCGTCCCCAAAAAAGCTTTGAAACTGAAAGAGAGACCTTTTCATCAATACCTTCGTAGTGTGTCTAGAGAAAAGAAAAAGCAAAAGTTGGTGTGCTGTAAAAATCTTAGACTTTTTGTGCTAAAATTTTGTGGTCAGGCAAAAGTAAACACGATATATTAGACGAAGACGGCTTCACAGTTTCTTACCAGGGTAGAGGCAAATCTTCAGACAATGCCTCACTTCTACACTAGGAGCAGCGTGACCGAAGCGGATCGCAGATGTTAAGCGCTCCTTCATATTGCGAATTATAACACGACGCCCATACTTTGGGGCAAAGCTGGGCCAGAGTTGAACATCTTTTTTAAGGTTTTGTGTGAACACAAAACCTTATTAAAATCGATTTACTATGTCTGTCTGTCTATCTGTCCGTCACACGCATTTTTTTCGGAAATGATTGTAGCGATTGAAACCAAATTTGGTACAAAGGTGGCAGCTGTGAACACTCACGCATATAGTGAGTTACATCCTTTTACGTCGAATTTAAGGGGGGTGTAAATATTTTTTCACCAAATATAGTCATGTGGGGTATCAAATTAAAGATCTCGGTTAGTACTTTTTGACGCCGTTCTTAGTTTTTACATTTGATAGAAAGGTGGGGAGTGCGAGAGGTTGAAATCGATCATTTCTTTAACGGACCCATTCTCAGAATTTACTTAACCGAAAAGTCTGAAAAAAAGTCAAGCTGCCACCGCATGGTGCCTAAGCTCCGAAATACCTTCCATACCGATACCCGTTCAAATAAAGTTAATAATAGTACATTACTATAATTTTGAGTAATTGGTAGGGAAACCCCCCTTAAGTTTGTCCTATAATCACGAAGTTGCGGCAATGTAGGCTACATCATAGAGTATGATCCTACCAAATTTGGTGAAAATCGCACGCAAAGTTATAATAGGTCAAAGCTGTCGCTTTTGTGTAAATTTAAAACTTTGAATGTCAATATCACTTGAAAGTGGATATTCTTACATAATATATGCATATATTACGTGCTACATACTAATGGGACAAATGCACACTCAAATCTCTTTATAAAAGAAATACACAAAACCTTTCATACCTGAAGCATCTAGCTTCCGGTTTCCCGACTTGTTTACGGATTGCTGGGTTTGGGTTTTGCACGCAAGATAATACGGAATTCTCTCCCCTAAAACAATTTTTCACGTTGTATCAACAAGATTGACAGCCACATTACACAGTACATGAGTACGCCATAACATACAACAACAGTGGAGCTGAAAATCTTTTTATCTGAATGTAATCTTGTGGTAACGATTAAATTGTTTTAAATAATTATCTAGACGTTTTTCCTTTTTCGCTAGTATTTTTATTTTATTCGTTAATATCGATATTCCGGGACCATTTGTTCCTTTCTTTTTCACTTGAACCTAATTAGGCTCATATAAAAGCACGGTATAATACCTTTCTGTCCCATATTTTGATATCATAATTTTGCGGCTTCCGACAACACTGTGCCTGCGGTCTATAGTGGACCCGATATAGATAAATGCCAGTTCAGCCAGACGAGTTGCTTCGCAAGTTAGTGCGGACCATTCTTACAGTAAACACCAACCAATCTCTCTCAAGAAATTGTTGCCACTCTGTTTCCTTGCCACAAAGGCAACAAATGGCAGACGGTGACCCAACTCGAACGAGCACGTGGTACCTCTGATTGGCAAGGAACCAAATTAGGATGACGTCCCCAAAAAAGCTTTGAAACTGAGAGAGAGACCTTTTCATCAATACCTTCGGGGTGTGTCTAGAGAAAAAAAAAAGCAAAAGTTGGTGTGCCTTCAAAAATAAGCCACCTGGAGTTCGAGCATCATATCACGCAAACTGCCTGTTGGGTGCGATGGTGAAGATGATAAAAAAAGTCATCTACAATAGGTTATTTGCCATCGTCGAAAGCGCCACTGGCCTGCCGGAGAGCCAGTATAGGCTGCTGTGCCGGTTTGATATTGGATGTTGAAAGCGCATTCGACTCTACCAACTAGAAGCGAATTAAAAAAGCATTGACTAACAAAGGGGTTCCTGATTTTTTGGCGAGCATAATCGGAAATTACCTCTGAGAAAGGACTTTTTGATATGAGACAAATCAGAGAGACTACGGTTGTTGGCTTCGCCGGCCATCAGCTGTAGCTGTTACCGCAACACACCCAGTAGATATGAAATCCTGGTGATATGTCTTTGAACGTAAGTGAACATTCCATAACGATCACCAGACATCTGCTTCCAATATGGAAAGTATGCTAAAAAGTTGAAAGCTTACGTCCAAACATGAAGAAAACGTCAAGGCGCTTTGTACTAATAATTGTATATGAAAAACATTGTCTCCTTCATATGAAACAACGCATCGGGACGGCAAGCCATTCACCAAAAGCGAAACGATGCACATTCTGCGCTAGAAGAAGCAACAGAGCTGCAGCGGTACCAACTACCTCCAGACACTTGCTTGGAGTACCGACGTAATCTCTTCGCTAAAAGTTTTCTTAATGGTTTAGATTTGCAGGGTAAATGAGTAATTCCCAAGTAGCCTACTTCCAAGAAAGTTCTCAGGAAAACCCAAAAAAGATTAAAGTATCATCCAAAAAATAGGTTTAGATAACCCTGTGGAGAAGTATTTACTAGGATTTAGTGGCATAAATTAGAGACCATACATCTCTGCGAATCTCTTTCTGTCGAGCAGTTTATCTCTAAGGAGTGCAAATATGATGAGTACTTTTAGGTGCGTTCGACCTGGGTAGCTGTGTCCAGGCAACAAAGAATTTTTGATAATTTATGTCAGGTTGGGTGACAAAACACCACCAAGCCTCATCGGTATTAAATAGTCCGTCATATTTGAGGAATTAATCAAAACATATTTGGTAGATAAGTGAAGTGAGTCGTGAAAATCCAGAAGATGGTACCTGAAGCTAGCAAACCTGCAAGTGAGCTATCGTTGTATAGACCAGTGTGCCTTTCAGATACTATGAGAATTAAAATTCTACAAAAGATTGCTAAACGTCATGCGCCTGGAAAGCATATTACTCCAAAAACTTTTGACAACAACACATCATTTTGGTAGCACATGACACAAACATATTTGTAGAGAAGGCAATGATGATAAAATATTTGCCATTGATTCCTATATGAGGCATAGTGCTAAACGCTCACCTTTATGCTGTCACTGTCGGTTCCAAGCAATTTGCTTCAGCTGCCTTCACGATTTTCCAAGAAACTCGCACTCTTCCTCCACCATTCTACGCCATGTTTTTCTAGGTTGACCCACCAGTCGGCTATCCTGGGATAGGGGGTTCCATCGAGTGACATAAACTAAAATGAAGTTCCCGCGCTTTTTCAATCAAATTCCGCTTTCTAATCGATACGCCCGTGGGTATCTGGCTCATGCGCCGACGAAGTTTTTCATTAGTTATTATTTTAGGCCAGCATACCTCGATGACATAGACATAGATTGATGGAAGTAACAGTGGTAGCAACTTTCCATGCATTACCCTGCACATAGTAGCACAGAGAGAACACTGGACGGAACAGTTTCAACTTGATGTTAGTTTAGAGATAGTTGCCTTTTCAAATCTTGCACAAAACAGCGACGATGTCTGCTACCAATACTTTACTCACACGAGTGGTTACAAAACCACGTGAATTTGATTAATAATAACAGAAACCATTAGTGCAACAATCCAATTTGATCAGGGCCTTGAAGTGTGTTAGAGCACTTCACTCAAGCCTGTAACGGTACACTACAGGATTATAATCCCATGTAGGAATCAATGTGGGCAGAATTGCGCTCGCCCGTAATTATTACCCTGAATTCACTCGGGTACTCATTCACAGTGGAGTCGGCTGGTATCCGACGTCAAGTTAGAATGCAAAATCCCACTGCCACGAATGTGATTTGAACCGCGACCTTCCGCAGAATTTGATTGGGTTGGCAAAAAGTGAAGAGCAAAAATTTAGGTAAATTCAAAGAAGGCACAGATGACAAGGTATGACTATATGAAAGTTGAAAGTTCCTCACAATTGTGGTACACCTGATCTTCACTGATTGAATATTTGATTTGAATACCTAAGAAAACACCAAAAAATTAAAGTTCTAACGTATGACTACAAATACATGATGCGTGAAACATGCCGTTGACTTCTTCAGAAGATTTACACTGAACGAATCCTCTTTACGAAAAATAAGCTGTTTCCCATTCAAAAAACATAACTACTATAGGATTTGGTTTTCAGGGATTCATGAAACCTCTACAACCGTGGAACGCGTAGGGGTAGTGATTTATTTGTGCCAGGACCAGGACAGGAAAGAAAAACTCCGGGCTTATACTGAATTGGCTATTCTATGCGCCTGAAGAAACTTCGCGACCGGGTGAGTCCTCTTTTCACACTCCCCCACTCTAGGCAAGTTTGAACGAATTGTCTGAAGACTTATTACATATTTTAAAGGACCCAATTAGCAATAGAGGTTCTGCTTCCAACCATAAAATTCTGCCACTTTCAACCAATACAGTTTTTTTTTTTCATGTTGCGGGTTGCAGCCTTGAAATGTTTTATTCATTATAGAGCACACGGCTCCATTCAATTCATTCCTTTCATGAACTATATTAAGGAAATGCTCGCTTGAGAAACTTTCTCTCTTCCTGTATGAAATCTTCTTTGATTTTTTACCCGTAAATTCGTATATTCGCCTAACACAATGTAACTTTCCCAAGCTGCCCTAATTCCGGCCTTAATTCCTTTCTTGTAATTTCCATTAAATAGGATGACACTCACTTTCATTACCTCTCTCACAGTATACGCAATCTTACCTTCTGATAAGGGGTATAAATTTTCAAGCGACAACTTTTAAAATTAGATCAGGTATGGGGTAGGAAGTGTATCCAACCGTTCAGCTTTTCTTTTATAAATATTCGAGTGAGCGAAAAATCCCTTGAAATTAAAAGCAAATTGTGCAATTTCTCATCAGTTTTCATTTTCCAGGGAAATTTTTTACCCTCTTATTGACATCGGCTTACCCACCTCAATTTTTTTATTTGAATGTGAAGAAAAAAATAGCCTAGGAGGCTATGATGCTGCTCTAATGTCGGTTCTATGTACCAATTCAGGTAAAACCAAAAGTGTTAAAAAAATCAAAGGCGATGTCACCATCTGATTTATCGATGTCTTCATTCAATTACTTAATTTTTGACAAAATTCAATGTCACAAATCATGTAGATGTAGCAATTATTATATTTTAGAGAGAAAGAAAAATGGATTTAATGATTTTCGGAAAAGTAATTATGCTGGTCTAACGTCTACACTTCGTACCTTAAGGGGAAACACCACTGAAAAATTCTCATAAAAATTGATTTCGTATCGACGCAAAATGTACGTTTAACTTTTTAAAATAAGGGAGGAATTGAATATCTTTCAAAAAAAATAAGCTTCTAATATTCTTCTAAATTTCGAGAGAACAGCCCAATAGACATATTTTTTAATATTCGATTTACTTATTCAATGTAAGAAGTTTTTCAGCTGCTTACATGATGATGGGCTATTTCGAGGTCGATTTTAGGAAAAAATAACTCAACTGTCAACCCACAAGGAGAAGACGGTGACAGTTACGCAAATCTACAAAAATATTTTCGTTCATTCGTATTTAAGCGAGATATTTTCGAAGTTCACCCTGGTATTCAAATAAGTTATCAGGACCGCAATGTCACCTTTAGGAAGCATCTACTGGACTGCGTTCAGTTTCTTTTAGAAAGCATCCTCTCCCAGGGAGTCAATCTAAATTCCAGAACCTATCAGGTCTTTGACATTTCGTAGCAAAATAATTTGAAAATTTGCTGGTTGCAAGCCTTTACATTTCTATCCCTGGCAACCATCTTTTAAGATAGGCAAGGAATATGTTGCAATTGCCGAGATGGTTAAACGTCAGCTTCTCCATTTCATCACTCTGGATTCGAATCTCGATAAGAGGGGTCCACCCGGATTGATATGGGGACCATAATCATAACAGCGGTGCTGATTAATACTGAGTCCAAGCTCTTCTAGCACATGCGAGATGGATTTAACAGCGCTGCTACATTTAAGG
This sequence comes from Hermetia illucens, assembly GCF_905115235.1. NCBI lineage: Eukaryota > Metazoa > Arthropoda > Insecta > Diptera > Stratiomyidae > Hermetia > Hermetia illucens. The sequence goes on along the minus strand of NC_051852.1, from coordinate 97,870,353 downwards.
GGTAAATTCCTTTAACACAACTCTTTACATTGATCCCACACGCGTGATGTGGCTAAAACCATAGCCACCATCGGGCTCCTACGAGGAAGCCAACAGCAAATAATCGGACATGAAGCGCATCCTCCAAGAATTCTCCTTGGTCAAATGTTCTGAGACTATCTTGATTTCCATGATACCTAAATAATCTGATAATACTTCCTAGCAAGACCCACATCAAGTGAGCCACTTGCAGACCCTGCCCTGATCTCTATGGAAAAAGTTCTTATAATCCTTAGTTTAAAAAACATCCCGAACATAGCTCAAGCAGAGGCCTCCTTCCCCAGTGTTTATCTCGTTCTGAATCAGGGTCGGCCCGTCGTCACACGCCATTTTGTTCTGCCAAAGACTTGATCTGATTATAGTCGGGATTTTAACACCAGACAGCGTATCAATCCACCATTCTATCGGCGGCCTTTGGCCGTGTTCCATCGACTTGAATGTGCAGACCAATCCTATGAATTCCCGTTAGCCACATACCATTGAAGACACCTCTCTTGAAATTTTGCCACGATCGGTGCAATCCCATATCGATCGCGGAGATTCTCATTTAATATGTGATCATGACGTGCTAGGCCCCTAGTCCAACACAACATTTTCCTTTCCATTACTGCGGAACGGCGTTCATTATCTTTTATAGTGGGACAATACTTAGAACCATAGAGGGTGACAGGACGGACGCCACGGTGGTAAATTTTAAGAGAATGCTTCCTTGATGAACCCCCGCACTTCGCAGTTCACTTTTCAAAACAAATTAACCGAGTTCTTCTGGTATCAGGTGTAGCCGCAGAACACAGTGGATGTATTCGTGTGGCACACGGTGAAACGCTTTTCCCAAATCCAAAAATGCAAAGTAACAGAGGTGGTGCTACTCATGGTATCTCTCCATCAGTAACCGCGCAACACAGCGTGTATTTCGCCAGTAGTTCCACAATTATTGACAAACCTGGCTTGGCTCACGGTTATTTCAACGATGTAGCCAATAAGTTTGTCAAGAATGCTTAAAAAATATTCATGCTCTCAGACGGTAATTTAAACACTCCGCTAGACTGTTGAAACCGATGGTGCTTTCTTGCCTGTCAGATGGTGTTCTACTTTCTTCAGTAACCTAATTGAAGAACTCACTTAGTCACAATGGTGGGTTCCAGCTCTTTGTTTTCCTGAGCTTGGATGCGATGTCTTCAGGTCCTCTTGCTTCCCCGATTTCATTCGTTTTATTGCTTCCTCGACGGTCGGTAAGCAAAGTACCGTTCTTGTCATTAACGCAACAGAAGTGTTCGAGCCTATATGCGTTTATCGTATAAGTGGAATCATTTCTTCTTTTTACTCACGAAATCGTCACCATTTAATGCCTAGCGCTCCTCACGCTGTTTTATCGGTACTAGATTCGCAAGACAACAATCAATAGCCGATGTTGAGGAGCGATGTTTTCAAATGTCGGCTCCTTTTGAGGATTCGATTTGCATATTACTGCCATGAGGAAATACTATAATTTGCATTCCGTGTAACCACGAGCATTACAGGCCAGGTGGAATTCTGTTCAGAGAACCGTTCCAACTAAAATGTTTGAATTAAGGACTCCTTCTCACTAACACACTAACGCAAAGAGGCATCCTCCTACATTATGTCCTGAGGAAGCTAAGGTGGAAACCCCAAAGGTGGCATCTGAGACAGGAGAAACGTCGATTGAGGAAATAATCCGTCATGGATTTTCCCTCCCGATCGCGACACTCTATTTTCCAGTTTTAGTTGATGTGTTTAACTCCAACACCTTCGCGCCAGATCCGGGTGTTTGGTATAGTTTTTAGGTTCACACTTCAGTTTAAGAACACGTGAAGTTTTGGAAACTGACACGTGAACGACTGAAATGTTCAAAGGCTCAGTTATACTTAAAAGTACTCTTTTCTCAGGAGCTACTCAGGCCGATCGGTCATGAGTGGCTAAGGTATGACATTTCTCGTTACCTACTCTGCTCTTCACTCCTGTAGTGAGGTCTAAACTGAGTGAGGAGCGCCGATGACGTCATCTGTCCGCTGGTATTCGCAACATTCGAAATAAATTTCGAATGCCGCGGATCCTGCCGTGCCACATATACATAAATGCTTCACATTGGAAATCACACGGTGTAAAATAAGTTGAAGAGCTGAGGAAGGCTAATACTAACTGTGCCCCGCGATGTAACATTTTGCAGCAGTTCCACGGGCAAAGGGCAGAAATTAGACGTAATTTTCAGAGGATCTGAAGTTTAGTCGGTGGTCAAGAATAAGAAAATATTACTGCACTCGGAAACCAAATGTTCGGCTGAGATCGCTGAAAATTATGCTCAAGTTAGAGGCAGCGTGTATTCTGGAACCCTTTCTTGCTATTTACCTACCTGCTACCTGCGTCCTAGTTAGCAGCCTTAAGGGGATCATCCTGTGTGAAGGCCGTTTTTTTGCCTTTCTTTGAAAAATTATTTTGAAGGACTGGATAAAGATAGAAACGTGACAATACAATTTTGATGCTGAGGATTTTCGTTATGGAAGAAAGTTGCCCAAATTTCTTGCTTCATTCCTTCTATCGAATTTGCGTGTCGACGAATAGCCAGCCCAAAAAATGTAGTGAGGTCGTTAGTAACCTCATCAGTGAGTTCTCCAGCCCCTTTTCAACCAATGGCTTCGTGATTCTTCTTTGCACTTCTAAGCCGCATTCCCATTTTTTTCTCGACATGTCCTACGCATTCCTTTTTTACTGCTACGTATATTTTATTATTTGCAGAAATTTGCAGAAATACCGGAGAAAACTCCAGCAAAATCCAATAAACAATATACAAAACTTGTCGCAATTAGAACAACCATGTTCATGCTTGCTAAAAGTTTCTTTGCTGATGTTGATGCGAAGTCTTTTTTCTTCTCTGATAAGTATCGATTCCCATGAAATACTCGTTTTTTAGTGCGAGTATGACATTGAACATTAAAGCGATCTCCCTTCGTAGGATCCATTTAAAAAAATCACTGAACACACAAACAGCACAATACTTACAACAAAATATAACTGAGTATAGCTTGAAAGCCTTTCAGTGCTCACTCTACACTGGATTATCCTTTTTATTCCAAACAGCAAATAAGTTTAGACAATTGATTGGTTTTCCATCATTTTATATTTATACCTGTGTTCGAATTTATAAGGCTCAGGTAAAAAACTAACAGGTAAAAAAAGATTCGATGCCCTTTCTCATCGAGTACTCTAGCCGCGGCAGCAAACTCCTTACCTGTTTAACCCTGTAATTTCTGAATGACTCGGAATATCGGAAAATCCCTTTGCCCCAAATATTTTCCACTATATATAGATACAATTAATGCAAAAAAATCGATTTCTCCAACCCGACACACGGGATGACCCCCTTAAAAATTTTCTCGGTGATGAGCGAACCGCTAGTGAATGATGTGTGTAGGTAGGGATACAATGACAGCCCCCGAAGTCGTCGAAAACTTTTCGCCAACGTCGATAGAGTGATGTGAGCTTAGCTCTGTCAAGGTGGTAGTCGTCGCATGTATCAGGAGCCAGATCCAGTACCCTGGAGTGATACTATTCCAGAAGGAGGCATGGAGCATATTACTGAAACTGGGCAGATGGCTTTGAATATACGCCGAGTGGGAACGCAATCAACTATCTTTGCGAGAACTGAAGAGGAAAGGCTTATTTAGTATGTAATATGTGAAGCACATACGGTCTGTAACTTTCTTCCAGAAAAACATCAGTAAAACGTGAAATATGTGCTGATGGAGCTGGAGGAACCGCTGGATCGGATTTGCTTCTACAGGTGGACGTAGAGAGCAACAGAAGATGTGTGAAAAGCAGAATTGATATTAGGGATGTGGCGACGCTGTCTTGAGGACGGAGGGTGAAACCCGGCTGAGGGTGACTTCAATGCCAGGGCACTTGAATGGAGCATGGTTCACCCAGACTCCACAGAGAAACGGAAATGAAACGGTCTAATAGTTTTAAACGCCGGATCCATGCCAAGGTTCCCGCGCTCAGGATGTGAAGGAATCATTCCTGACGAAGCCTTTCCGTCGAAATCACTTAATGGAGTGGCGAGTTCTGGAACACTTCTCGGGAAGTGACCTCCAATACATCCCATTTGAAGTTACGTGTCACGTGGTGTATTGACGCCGCAGGTAAATGCATGGATGACTGCTCATGAATTCAGCTTTGCGTTGGAAAAAACCAAAGTAGCTCGATTCAAACATGAGCTTTTTCGAACTAATCAAAGCAGCAGAGGACAGGTGCGATCCCCTGACTGTGTATTGTGTAATGGGGTATCGGATGACGCCGATCACATCTTCTCATCTTGTGAAAAGTAAGTTGAGATCCGTCAACAACTTTATGCAGACACAGCTCAGCATTTGTCTCCAGACAACATTGTCAAAGAGATGGTGACGAAATGAAGTGTGTTGCGCATTACATTCGGGTTCTTCTTGTTAGGAAGAAAATAGAACGTTTCTTGAACTAACAGCCCCCACTCCTCTTGCCTCGCGTTGGTGAACAGAATCTCCTAATTTGAAAGCTTCCTAAGGCAGAAAAGTGGGAAGGTTAGCCCGTAGTAATGTGATAAGCAGTTCCGGGCTCATTTTGTGGCAATGGGAGGTGTCTAGTTGGCGCACATTCTAAAAACCATCGTTCATCCACGCGAAATGGGCAAAGCTCGTTGCCGAAGAGTTAATTGTTATCCAAAATGTATGTAAATTTTTATTAGCGAAATTCCGTGATCTTGAAATCTGCTGAAATTCCCCAACCTTCACTTTTTCCTTCTTCCAGTGACTATTTATAAAAAGCAGAGAACGCTTAGAGACAGCTCTTAACCTGCAATTCCCAACGGTCTCACTATCATAAGAAATGTTAAATTTACCCTACCAACTCGCTAAGATAGCCATTCAAACTGTAGCGAATCTCACCCATTTTTTCTTAAAGAAGCTTGGGACCGTCTTTGGAATAACCCCGTAATCTATTTTATTGCATATACCATAGATATGTTATAGTCCAATGTCGTCTATATCAAGGAGTGGATACTCGTATAACTTATCACCCACCCAGGAATTTCTCACTGAAATATCTTCGCGAAAATATAACCTTTCTCACATACAAATATACATTTGTGATTACTGATTTAAGCATTCCGTGGAAAGTTTTGCAAAGATAAAACTTTTAAAGGTTTCCATGGTATGCAAAGCTACATTTCACTTATGAATGCGTCTGGGAATCTCAAAGTCTGTAAAATTCCAGATGTACCTTAAAAAAGGAGATCAACTCTGTAAAACATTTAGCGAAGCATAAAACGCTATCCTTCGCAGGTGACTTGTGTAAAAAGATAAAAGCAGGAGATGAAATATGCTCCGGAGAGCAGTCACTGTTCTACGAGTAGATTGCTTTCAATTCTAATTAGCCAGGAAAGGCTCTATTGTGTATTTATTCCTCAAATGTACATGTTTGTTTTCAATTTGCTGCTAGAAATGATTGCTTCGATTCCCATGTATCGAATCTTTCACAAGTGAATGCATTAATTCGGTTCATGCGTTAATCCCAGTTTCCAAAGACACCTACATATGTATATGTACATAAATTGAATTCAACGCTACATTTCCTTGTCATTTCGAGGAATATGTTTACTACGTATTGATCACTGCCCTAACAAAACATGGCAAAGTTATCAATAGTTGTGGACAGTGAATCCTTTCAATGAAAGGAGAATAGAATGGATCCCCGCAATAAATTGGCGCATTTATGAATGGGGAGAGTGTCCCCCTGGAGGAGAGAAGAGGAGATATATGTAATCAGAGATATCATTGTACAATAGTTGTTCATGGAGGCTACGTGGGTCTTCGTCCTTCATGTCCACCACATTCAGCAATAGAAAAGCACAATACACGTAATTTATCAATGCCTACGGAGAATTGCAGGGAGAAACTGGAATAACATCGAATGTATGTCAACTTCTGGTATCAAAAGGCAGTGGACATTAGCGTGTATATGTTTTATATATAAGTACTTAAATGGATTTAGTTATTATCAACCTGGCAGAAAAGAAATCAGAACCGTAGTACATATTATGCCTTTGGGCATTCTTAAAGACCCGAATGTAACTGATGCACGTGGTGGAAACGCTCAGTTTGTAAAAGTCTGACCAACCCGCAGTGAATGGAGCTTATGAAATCGCCACAAATTTTCAAATCCCTAATTAGGATGCCATAGAATTTGCTGAAATTTCCATTTTCCATTTATTATCTCACCATCTTAACCCCAGGGAGCATCCATTATCTTTCGTGTTCTCTCTGAAAACAGCACTTAACATTGTCCACGTTGTAGACGATTCAATGCTGAAACATCCTGACCAAAGTACGAAATAAAGTTCAAATGTAATTATCATCCAGAAATAATTAGATTGAAGCTTTGATATCTGATAACGACGTTTTGAATCGAGCTAAATGAATTTTTCAGGCTTTTAGCAAGATTTATCTTAGAACTCAATTCAAAGCAGCTGAGTACGTTTCCAATATTATGATATCCTGGCAACCGACATCTAATTTCTCCAGTAATCAGCATCGTGGTATGGAACAAAAGTCTTCTGTTAATACATTCTAATAGAATTCACCTCTTATTTCAATTTAGTTCAATTACCAACTTTCTTCCCTTCTCAGCTTCCCAGAAACTTTTGGAACATCGTTATCGGCAAATTATTCATATTTCTAAGCTTCCTTTTGTGGACGACAATGAAGGAAAAAGTCCACCTCGTGTCGCAATTAGTGCGTTTTAAGACTAATATTACCAAAGACCGTGAATTTCAGTTTAAATTGAGTTTTACACTCAACTCCATTTCCTTTTTCTTATCCTGTGCAACACAAAAATTTAACAGTGTCGTAGTCACTTCGAAATCGAAAATGAAGTTGATTAAATTTCAGCAATCTTTCTTTAGGGTTTAGTTGTTGCATGCAGTGAGTGAGGTGTAAATTTTGTTTTCATCGAATACAGCCATGTGGGATATCAAACAAAAGGTCTCGATCAGTACTCTTTGTAGCAGGCATTAGTTTTGCGTTGGTTGTAAAGGGGAGGAGTAAATTGTGAATTATTTCAAGGACCCGTTGTCAGAAACCACCGAAAGTAAAACTCTAAAAAAACACATGGTAGTCCGTGCGTATGATATCTAGGCCTCGAAATACTCTACGTTACGATATCTGCTCAAATGAAGGTAAGAATATAATCAATCGAATGAAGGTAAGAATATAATCATATTTTGAAAATTTACTGCGAACTCCCCTTATGTTCATGCTAGATCGATAAAATGTTGCAGTAGGATGGACTTAATTAGGAGGCACCATACTGGAAAGTTTTGGTGAAAATCCTACTATTATTAGCAAAGTTATAACAGGTCAAAGCGCCTCTTTTGAGTCAAATTCCTCCTCCCCACGAGATAAGACCAGTACCACGTCCAATTGAATATTTGATATACTCGACGTATATTCACTACAGGCTTATGTACAGTGACTCGAAGATAAAATGGAACAAGCTACTTTGCAGAATAATATATTGCGCATGTATTTGAACAAAATTTTCATATTAGTTTTTAAGGTTTTGTGTAAACACAACACAACACAAAACCTTATTAGAATCGAATCGATGTCTGTCTATCTGTCTGTTTGTCTGTCTGACACCCGATTTATTTGGAAAAGGCTACACCGATTGCCACGAAAAGTGGTAAGAGCGTGTGATCTGTTGTTTCCTTTACATGCAGAAAGTGGCGCCATTTTGTGTTAAGTTTAAGTGGGGCTCCCCTAACAATTTTTTTTTCATAAATAAAGTTATTAATAGTATATTAGCATATTTTACAAAATTAGCCGCTAGATCTGCATTTGTGTAAAGGACGACATAAGGCACAATTTGGTCTAGGTTGAAGAAAATCCAACTATTACTAACAAAGTTATAGAAGGTGAAACTTTGCCACTTGCTATGAATTTCGTGCATTCTATAACATGTATGACGTCATCATCCAATGCCAATTCGTCAAAACCACAACAAAGTCAGTTGATATGAATGAGGAGTCACACAGAAACATTCTATTTTAACTTTTTGGGTCATTTGTTTATCAACATCAATTACTCAGGACAGACATGTGCGTATGTAGGTACATATGCGTAGTTAGTCCAGACAGATATATTTGTATATTTGTACATTAAACCAGCGATATTCAATATACGTACTATATATGTACATCTGTATGCTATTATGTATGAAGTAAACCGGAAATATAGATACGATCAATTTATATACGTGCATGAATATGTACAGTATTTGGTAATAGACAGTTTGTTTGTTTAGGGTGAGAATAACATCTATGTCTGTAATATGTACGTATATCCTGTAGTTTGTAAAAATATGATCGAATATGTTGGATTTGTAGCTATAAGTTAACGTCAGCATATTAACTTCAGCATAGACATCGATATCGACCGGAAAAACAACGCGCGCGGTATCACCTGAGTCAGCGGTCATAGATACAGGTGAAATCAAAACAAATGCATAATTTGCAAATTGCAATAATTCGTGCTACTTTTCATGTTTAGTAGTAAGAATTTTCGTAGTTAGTCTTTAGCAGTATATTGTAGATTACACATCTCGAATAATAATTAAATTTTTTTAAATAAAATCGTTGATGGTTCTTTAACTGGCGCCCGAGCAGGGACCACACTTGCACAAGCAACATAACTATCTCGCGCTAATTGAAGTGTTAACTTTTTCCTTCATTCGGTATCCTTTTCTACGAGCAATAACCAAGCCGTGTCAAAGGAATCCAACGCGAGTTTAATATTGTGTGGAAGCGATAACCAAGCAGCCAATAATTAACCTGTGATTACCCAATCGCACGAGTTGCAGTGTAGCATCGTGGATTCAGGCTCCTTAGTACTTTAACAACCAAAGGAAGGAAGAGGATCAAGCCATCCAGATCAAAGTGGTGGTCCGAACCTATTTATAATCATTGTAAGCCAGTCAACGAGATTTTGTCGAAAAATAAGTAAATTTCCAAGACTAGGAAATGGAAACGATGATAAGGTTACTGTAAGTTATCTCTTATTAAAAATTAATTGAATTTAGCAAAAACTAATTAAATTGAAAGTAAATTAAGGAAACTCATTACAATTGTGTAAAAAGATTAACAAGCAATTAACACAACAAGTGAAAAAAAAAGATTCCGCATGAAAAAGATATTTTGTGATTTTATGGAAAGTCATTGAGAAATTTTGAAACAGTAAATAGTGGAAGGTAATATTCTGTTTTGAAGTAGATTTTTACGATTTTATCGAATTTGATTGAAATTTTCAGTGGCTGGTAAAGTTTTTTTTCCCTTTTAATTGACAGTTTGTAATGCGGTGTTGTTGATTTTAAATAAGGTTTTTGGATACGCAAACGGTTAAATTGATTATAATCAGTGTGAATTTTCGGTTATTTAGAATTGCAAATCGGTGATAATAATTCTTCTCGCGGATATTTTCAAAAAAAAAAAAAAAAATCTCGATTAATCAGCTCTATGTCGAACCCAAATAATCTTATAAGACCGTCAAGACTAGGAGCAAATAATATGCCTCCACCAATTCCTGAGGAAGGAGCGGAAATTCCTCAAATAAATCCCAACCAACTTCCGCCAAACATTCAAAATGATCTATCGGGTTATATTAATCGCGTGGTGGCTGAGGCTATGCAGCTTCAAGGAAGACAAATTTTCCACTCGTTCATCAATCCAGCTTCTGATATAAATAACGAGGTAGATATTCCCATAAATATAGGCGATAATAGAGATCTTTCGGACATGGATAAAATTCCGGACGTCGTGAAGAGCTTGCGACAGTTTTCCGGAGAGGCAGGGGAATTTAGCTCATGGAAGAAAAGCGTAGACAGGATATTGAGGATTTATGAGCATCTTAAGGGAACACCCAAGTATTACGGCATTCTCTCCGTAATACGAAATAAGATAGTGGGTTATGCAGACGTAGCACTGGAATCCTACAATACACCCCTGAATTGGGAGAAGATATCCAAGTGCCTTACTTTTCATTATGCGGATAAACGGGATTTAGGAACCCTTGAATATCAACTAACTGCTTTGGTTCAGGGTACAAATAATATTCCCGAATTTTACCAACTTGTTTACCATCACCTCTCCCTGATTCTCAATATAGTTTTCTGCTATGGATCTCGGCCAAGAGTCAATGAACGTCATGACGCAGGCTTATAAGGATAAGGCCTTAGATACGTTTGTCAGAGGTTTAAAGGGTGATCTACCGAAGTTACTGAGTGTTAGGGAACCTGCTGATCTGCCACAGGCATTACACCTTTGCTTGAAATTGCAGAATATGGACTATCGTACATAACATGCAAATAATTCACAAGGCTTGGCGCGAAAGCCACATTTCTCAAATTCCCCACCAGTTCCTCCAAGAAGGAATATGAATTCTCATCCGCAACTGGTTCCTGCACCCAGACAAGGGTTTTATCCGGAATTAGTACATAATCCGCAATCTTTTAATTCTAATGGTAGGATGAACCGGCAACCCTTGCAACAGCAGCTGCCATTTCCAAACGCAAGACTGCATCAAAACCCTTCTTATAATCTGCAGATGAGACGACCGCAATATCATAATCCCCAACCACTCCCTCCTAAACCACAACTACGCCCGGAACCAATGGACGTGGATAGGTCAATTAGGTCAATGGCTGTAAACTATCAAAACAGACCGAGAAACATACCACCGATCGTTGCACCGAAACGTAATGTTCCACAGCAGGATCATGGACCGAACAAACTTCAGAGAACATTCTATACGGAACAAACGGACGAAACCGATCCAACATTGACAGACTACAAAGAAAACATGGACAAAGAGGACGACAATTACGAACAGAGCATCGCCGACTACACAGAAGGACTCGATGAACCAGAACATTTGGACGATATCTATTTTTTAGACTAAGGCCCTCTTCGCTACCTTATTTCGAACACGTTACAAGGAGCGGAGAGATGTTAAAATTTCTTATAGATACCGGCTCAAATAAAAATTATGTGCAGCCGAGACATATTAGATACCCAATTCTCAATGAAAAAAACTTTTATGCAAATTCGGTCGGAGGGAACGTTAAAATTAGCCACCACTCTTTGATACCACTTTTTGGACCAGAAATAGGGAAACTGAAATTCTTCATTCTTCCGACTCTCATCGCATTTGATGGGATAATTGGAAACGACACTCTGAAACAACTAGGCGCGGTAATTTATACCCAGGATAACTTTATGACAATCGGTCCTGGCGGGGGGATGGACTGAAGTAACAGCCCGGGGATCGTCCTCCCTGCATCGGAGAAGGTGCTAATAGGACCCCAAGCCAAGGTGGAACAGCATACGCCGAGGGCTGCGTGGCCAATGGGGAGCTTGGTCTTTAGTATGCGAACTCTGAATAACTTGGGCACCTTCAGTTTCAAATAAGACCCTTACCCTGGTGGCCGGGCCAGCCAGGGTGGACATTCTTCCCGGACTACTCGTGGGACCAAGACATGGACTCAATTAATAATAAAAAAACCAAAACGACGATAGAAGAGGAGGCGATGATGCCAGGCGCATCATCGGAGGACGAGCTGCTGGCCTCCAGCCAGGAGACAGTGGCCGTCGAGGGCAGTACACTCGGTGCCAGCCGTAGCACCGTTATGCTGAAACCAACCGCACGGACCTCCCGGAGCGAGGCGTCAGACGGACTAGTGGCTTCTAGCCTGGAATCCACTGCCGTCAGGCTGGGTATAGCGAGTACCAGACATAGTACTCCTGACCCGAAGCCCTCAGCGTCGGGGGATCCCTCGAAAACGAAAACCGACAAGAATCGCCGGAAACCGGCTAAGAAGCGAAGGTCCACGGGTGTCCTGCTCAAGAGTCAGTACCAGAAGGCCATGCATATTCTCGGCAAGATTGCCAAGAATAAGGAGGCCGGTACTGTCGACGAGCGGAATGAAAAAGACCTCGCTAAATACCAGGCGATTGTTGATGAATACAACAGCAAACGCCAGGCTGACGAACAAAAGGCGAAGCCCATCGCTCTAAAACGCAACCGATCTCAAGACGAGGTCGAACAAGATAAAAAGCGGAGTAGAGTGGGCAAGAGCGCAGACGCCAAGCAACATACGAAGGAAACTGTTCAGCAACCGTCAGCCGGCGGGCCACGTACTGCGAAGACCTTCAGCGATGTGGCCAGGAGTCACTTATGGGTGGCGCTGGCGGATGGCAATTCTGCTAGCGGCAAACTAACGCTGGAGGTGTGGACCAGTGTTGAGGCTAGGCTGTCGGGCATGATCTATGAACATCTCGTGGAAATCGGAGGCAAACACCCGGGACTCACTCCCCACTTTGATTCATCTCATGTGGTCCGTGGGTTCCACGTAATAGCTTGCATGGACCAGTTCTCTAAGGACTTTCTCGGCTCGTGCGTCGCTAAGATCAGCGACGCTTGGGAGGGCGTTAAGCTCAAGACTATCCCTTACGACGAGATTCCCAGGAGACCGGTCGCTCGCATTTGGTTGCCGAAGATCCGCATGGAGAAGGACATGCTGGTCCATTTCCTGCGCCTTCACAACCCCGGGATTCCCATGGACGACTGGGTTGTTATAAAGGAGGAGGAACCTCAGATAAACAGCCAGCCCGTACTACTCCGCATAAACGAGGAGTGCCTGGAGGCACTGAAAAAGGCCGATTACAAAGTGTGGTTCGGAGTCAGGAATGCCAAAGTAAAAGTGTTCCGCTCTGCAAAACCGGACGACGACCTTGACCCAATCGACGCCGCCAACGAGCTGTTGGAGGAGATGACGATCGACGGTCCGACGGGGGCTGTCGAACCCCCCACGCAAGCAGATCATGCTGAGGGTAACGCAGATAAATCTGCAGCACTCGAAGTGTGCCTCGGCTAATCTGCTCGTCTTCCTCTTAGAGGAAGACATCGACATCGCATTAATACAGGAGCCCTGGGTCGGAAGCGACCGAACCATCAAAGGGCTCCAAAACAAATATTTTAATCTATTCCACAGCACAGGAGATGCTGATCAGGCTAAACCTAGAGCATGTATTCTTGCGAGGAAGAGTCTGCACGCTTTTCTGTGCCCGGACCTGAGTTCCAGTGACCTAGTTGTGGTCAAGCTGGAGCAGGTGGGGGCAGAGAACGTGTATATTTCCTCGGCGTACATGGCTCACGACCGATCAGCTCCGCCACAAGAACTACAACATCTGATGAACACCATAACACCAAAGAAAGCCAACCTGCTGATAGGCTGCGACGCAAATGCAAGGCATACGCTTTGGGGCAGCTCTGAAATCAACGAAAGGGGTGAGTCATTCTTTGATTTTATTATTACTTCAAATTTATCGGTGTGTAACAGGGGCAGTACACCAACCTTTCATTTCCCCTGCTCGGAGAACTGTGACGGTTGGGAAGAGGTCCTTGATATCACCCTAATAACCGACAACGGGATTCTTAGGGTGGAGGACTGGAGAGTGTCTGACCAGAGATCCTTCTCTGACCACAGTTGGATACTCTTCAGTCTAGATCTCGCCGCAGAGGTCTCCAAGCCCTTTAGAGACCCCAGGAGGATCGACTGGAGAAAGTTTGGTCAGGTAATTAAGAACAAACTCTCCGGTGCGCAAATTGGTAGGATTGACACGACAGACGAACTGGAGTCAAAGGTCGGGGCTCTGGAGAAGGCTTTTGATACCGCCTTCAAAGTCTCGTGCCCAGCTAAGTACAGCAAAAAGACCCTGCCACCGTGGTGGAACGAAGATCTCTCTAGTCTCAGGAAGTTGACCAGAGAAATCTTCAACATCTGCTACAGGCAAAAATACTGGCAGCCATACAAGGACTGCCTAAAGAAGTACAAGTCGGCCATCAGGACCGCCAAGAGGCGGTCTTGGCTAGACTATTGTCAGAACATTGAAAGCACTAGTGAATCCGCGAGGCTCAATAAGATTCTGTCCAAGGAACATAAGAGTCCATCCTTCCTTAAAAAGTCGGAAGGCTCCTGGACGGAATCTTCTAGTGAAACCTTGGAGCTGCTGGTGCAAACGCACTTTCCCTCCAGCGAGGAGGACTGTGAGTCAGAATCTCGCTTGGAGGGTTTGCGGCAACCCCAGCTGTGCGAGACTATGAAATCGGTAATTACCGGGGATAGGATCGGCTGGGCTATAAACAGCTTCTCCGCATACAAATCTCCGGGCCCAGATGGCATAATGCCAGTCATGCTACAGAAGCAGCAGGAAAGGGTTGTGCCGTGGCTTGTTGAGATTTACCGGAGCTGCATCACTTTAGGATACGTACCGCAGTCCTGGAGGCGCGCACGGGTGGTTTTCATACCGAAAGCGGGCAGGCGCGGTCATGAGTCCGCGAAGGACTTTCGACCAATCAGCCTGACCTCTTTCGTGCTGAAGACCCTAGAACGCGTCCTGGACATTCACTTAAGGACGATTATGGAGAGAACGCCTTTCTCTAAGTCCCAGCATGCCTACCTCAAAGGAAAATCCACAGAAACCGCCCTCCACGAGGTAATTGGCACGGTTGAGCGGTCGCTGCAGTACAAGCAGTATACCCTTGCTGCCTTCTTGGATATAGAAGGAGCCTTCAACAACGTCAGTACCAACGCCATCAAGGAAGCCTTGACCGGTATTGGATTGGAGGGGTATCTCACGCATTGGATTATATCCATGCTGAGTACCAGGATAATCCAATCCGATCTGGGAGGCAACCACTTGACCAGAGCTGTGAACAGAGGCACGCCCCAGGGTGGTGCTATCTCACCGGTGCTCTGGTTAATAGTAATGGACAAAATTTTACGTACATTAGACAGCAGCGGGGTGAAGGTGGTGGCGTATGCCGACGACTTGGTGATACTAGTATCTGGGATGTTTCCTTCCATTATGAGCGACATTATGGAAGGAGCGTTGCGAAAGGTGTGCCTGTGGGCCGCAAGATGCGGACTCAGCATAAACCCAACCAAAACGCAACTGATGCTATTCACCACCAAGACAAGGATACCTGAATTCCATCTACCACGGCTGAATGAACAAAGATTGGTTCTTTCCTCTAATGTGAAGTATTTGGGTGTAATCCTGGATCCTAAGCTAAATTGGAGGTTGAACATAGAACTGAGGGTTAAGAAGGCCTGTATAGCCTTCTATGCCTGTAAGAGAACCTTTGCCAGGAAATGGGGTCTCCAGCCGAGGATGGTTCTCTGGATGTACACCGCTGTAGTGCGTCCGATCCTGACGTACGGATCTATTGTATGGTGGCAGGCTTTGAAGAAGAAATACAATAGAACGAAGCTTAATAGGATTCAAAGAACCGCGTGTGCAGGTGCTACGGGGGCTCTGCAGTCTTGCCCGGCAGATGCTCTCAATGTACTCCTGCATCTCCTCCCCCTTGACCTCCACATCAAATATGTTGCAGCGTGCAGTGCCGTAAGACTGCGTGAGTCCGGATGCTGGGCAGTGAAGTCCTATGGCCACAGCAACATTCTAGATGAAATACCTCGAGAAATCTGGGCATCCCCCACGGACTATGTCACACGCAAGCTGAACTTCACGAGAAACTTTGCTGTGGACCTTCCAACCAGGGCAAAGTGGAAGACCGGCGGCGTGTTGCAAGACTATGACACGGTATTCTTTACGGACGGATCAAAGATGGCCTATGGAGTCGGCGCGGGGGTTTTCTCGAATACACACGGTGTATCCAAGTCGTATGGTCTCCCAGGTTTCACCAGCGTATTCCAGGCGGAAGTACTGGCGATATTGGAAGTCTGTCGATGGCTGGAGCGTGATTCGAGTCCCAAGCGTAACATAGCCATTCTGACCGACAGCCAAGCGGCCATCAAGGCCTTGTACTCAACCACGACATCTTCCCGGTTGGTGGGGCAGTGCAGAGACACGCTCAACCATCTGGGCGGCACGCTCAAGATCACTCTCCTCTGGGTTCCCGGGCATAGGAACATAGAAGGGAATGAGCGGGCTGACGGATTGGCCAGGCAAGGCTCTGCTCTTGGCAGTCCCTCGGGGAACACAGTCGGTGTTCCGCTGGCGGCTGTCGGGGGCCGAGTCTACTCGCACTACCTAGCAGCCGCGGGCCTGAGATGGCGAAGGCTTACAAGCTGTGCCAAATCAAGGAGAATTTGGCCCGCTTATAACATAGCCCGATCACGAGAGCTCCTGTGCCAGACGCGTGCAAATGCATTCAAGATTACGGCGGTCTGCACGGGGCACTGGCCCATAGGGGACCATGCCGCTAGGCTCGGCTTACCCTACAACTCGCATTGCCGAAGCTGCGGAGAAGGAAGGGAAACCCTCATGCACTTTCTCTGCGATTGCCCGGCTCTGGCTCGAGTCAGGCTGCGGACACTGGGTAAACCATTCTTTGGGGACCTCAGTGAGATTTCTAATTACAGGGTCGGAGAGCTGCTTTCCTTCGTGAATGCTACGGGCTGGCTCTGAGGATCCGAGCCAGCTGGACTCCGCTTCCCTGTTCCTATAACAACAGTCACGGTCTTAGGAGTTTGTGGCATCAAAACGGCGCACCAAAGCGCTAATTGGGCTCCTCGGAGCGGCCACTGATACCTACCTACCTACCGGTCCAGGCATATTCATACCCCTTAAGCAGCATATCTCAGAAACAGTTAATAATTTGAATCTTCGGACTTCGCATATGACCGAAAGCCAAGTATCCAAATTGATGAACGTCTTTAAAAAATGTCCTAGTATTTTTGCTGACCCTGACCAGAAGCTAACCTGCACCACTAACGTTAAAGGGGAAATACGAACTACCACCAAAGATCCTGTTTACACCAGATCCTATCCCTATCCTAGGGCTCTGAAGGACGAGGTTGAAAAGCAGATCAACGAACTTCTAAGAGACGGCGTCATTCGCCCATCTAAATCCCCATATAATTCACCCATCTGGATAGTTCCAAAAAAAACCGACGCATCAGGCCAGAAGAAATATAGACTTGTGGTCGACTTTAGGAAACTAAATTCAGTCACCATTCCAGAGGCCTATCCAATCCCCGATATTAATGACGTTATTGCCAACCTCAGTAAGAAAAGATACTTTGCAGTTTTAGATCTCAAAAGCGGATTCCATCAAATACCTCTCCTAGAATCCGACATAGGAAAAACCGCCTTTTCAATAAATAATGGTAAATTTGAATTTACTCGTCTTGCTTTTAGACTAAGGAACTCACCACCCACCTTTCAACGCGCCCTAGACGACGTTCTCAGGGAACACATCGGGAAACGGTGTGAGATCTACATCGACGATATAATTGTCTATGGTGAAAACGAAGACGAATTTTTTGACAACTTACGGAAGGTTTTAGAGACTCTAGAGGTCGCGAATCTAAAACTACAAGCAGATAAGTGCGAATTTTTTAAAGATGAGGTAGAATTTTTGGGCTTCATTGTTAGCAAGGACGGTGTTAAGGCAAACCCGAAGAAAGTAGAAGCAATAGTTAATTTCCCAGTACCCAAAACACTCAAAGACCTTAGATCGTTCCTCGGGATGTCGGGTTATTACAGACGCTTTATCAGGGATTATGCTAAGATCGCCAAACCCCTAACACTGCTTTTAAGAGGGGAGGATGGACTAGTGTCCAAGAACATCTCGAAAACGAAGCCCATTCATATGAGCGACGAAGCCATAAAAGCATTTAATAACTTGAAGAATTGCCTCATTTCCAATGACGTTATGTTAATGTACCCTGATTTTGAAAAAGAGTTCGAGCTGACGACCGACGCCTCAAACCATGCTATTGGCGCGGTTTTGTCTCAAGGTAACAAACCTATAACCTTTCTGTCCCGGACGTTGAGTAACACTGAGGAGAACTATGCCACAAACGAGAAAGAGATGTTGGCCATCATATGGGCTCTAGGCTCGTTGCGGAACTATTTGTACGGCTCAAGGAAAGTGAAAATATTCACTGACCATCAACCGCTAACATACGCGCTGTCCAATAAGAATACCAACTGTAAGATGAAGAGATGGAAAGCGATACTAGAGGAGTACAATTATGAGCTAAGGTACAAGCCAGGGAAAGAGAATATCGTAGCTGATTCCTTGTCGAGACCTCCTCAGGCAAACGCCATCAACTCCGTATCTTGTTCTGAGCACAGCGATGATAGTTCCTCGCATAATTTAATTCCGACGGTAGAGGTACCGATTAACGTATTTAGAAACCAGTTAGTTCTTAAAATCGGAGAGGAGGATAGTTATCAAATCATTCATCCTTTTAATAACTACACTCGTCATATCATAACTAAACGCCAGTATAACGATACAGACTTTATACAGATATTCAAGAGGTATCTTAATCCTAACACCATTAATGGACTACAGACTAGTGAGGAAAATATGGGCAGAATCCAAGAAATTTACCCCAGCCATTTCAGGGATTACAGAATCCGGTATGCACAAAGAATTGTAGAGGATATCCCTAATGAGATGGAGCAAGAAGAGAGGATTCTTCGCGTACACCAGCGAGCTCACAGAAATGCGGAGGAGAACAGAATCCAACTTTTGGAAAACTTTTATTTTCCCAGAATGTCTTATAAAATTAAAAATCTGGTAAAAAATTGTAGAATTTGTAAAGAAAATAAATATGACCGACACCCTAGTAAACCCTTCTTGAATCCAACTCCCATTCCGAATTATCCCGGTCATACTGTGCACATAGACATCTTTTCGACTGAAAAAAAATTAGTACTCACCGCAATAGACAAATTAACTAAGTTCGCTCAGGCAAAAATTATTTCCTCCCGTTCCATAGAGGACATCAGACGCCCTCTAATAGATATCTTATTCTACTATTGCGTTCCAGAATTTGTTGTTATAGAGTAGTAGTTTAAAACTCCTCCATATAAGAGTGAAGTTAACGGCCAGGTGGAACGTTTCCATTCAACCCTCTCAGAGGTTATGAGGTGTCTCAAATCCGAGAATCCCCACCGCGATTTTGACGAACTTCTTGCGCGTGCCGTGAACGAGTACAACCATAGCATTCATTCCGCAACAATGAAAAAACCAGTAGAGCTATTCTTCGGGAGAAACCCCAGGGTCAGTCCAGAAGATTTTGAGCAAGCTCGTTTATCTAATATAGAAAAGATCAAACGGCGACAGGAGAAAGATATTACTTATCATAATAAAAGAAGAAAACCAATCAAAAATTATCAGCCAGGGGAGATCATTTACATTAAGCATAATAAAAGAATAGGTTCGAAATTGACGGTTAGGTACACAAGGGAAGTTGTCCAGGAAAATAGGAATAGTACTGTTATTACGGAATCAGGCAAGACTGTTCATAAAAGTAATATTAAAACGTAATTGTTTTTCACAGGTTTATTCTTCATATTGTGGCTGGAAGCGTAGAAATTCTCGACTACACCAACTCTCAGATTGTGACAATAGACTATGGACAGGCAAAGATACAGACGGGGAACTTTAAAATCGTCCATGATGTGGACCTTAAACAATACGACAGACTGCTACTAGAAATCGAAGGAACTTTAAGACAAGACATTACCGTTGAAAATCCCTTACACCCATATTTAGAACACGAGCTGCAACAAACTCGGGAATTTTTGGATAATCTTAAACCTAGAGTAGGAAAACGTTCGTTAAATTTTTTGGGTTCAGCGTGGAAATGGGTAGCGGGCAGTCCCGATCATGAGGATTACGTTACGATACAAGACAAAATTAATAATCTACTTAAAAACAACAACCAGCAGGTCATTATAAATAAATCCCTTAATGAACAGCTAAACAAGTTAACGAATGTTGCAAACAAAATTGAGAAATTTGTAAAGACCAGCCAAGATTATAAGCAAGAATTTGTAAGTTCCACGCAATACAAACTAAAACTTATCAAGGAAGAACTTGTGAATATTAGATACGCTGTAAATTTTGCCAAAAGTGGAACCATTAATACAATGATGTTAACCCCAAAGGAGATAGAAGTAGCTCTCAATGTATTAGATAAAGAAAAACTTCCCTACTCTACACCGGAGGAAGCTTTAGCATTTTCTAAGGTGAAGGTTATTTCCAATGATCTGACTTTATTGTACATTGTTAATGTTCCGATAACTTCTGAAGAAACATTTGCCAAAATTTTAGTAAAACCGGTCAAGAAAGGAAATGCAATAATAGAAATCTTTAGTAAGTTTATTCTGAAAAATGAAAAGAAAATTTATAGCATTGTAAAAGAATGTAACAATGTAAACAGGTTGTCAATATGTAATCAAATGAACTTAATAGATATCAGTAACACTTCTTGTATTCCTAGATTATTATTGAGCTCTGATTCCAGTTGCAATAAAATTAGCGGACAGCAAGTACCGACATTGGAAGAAATTACATCCGGCATACTTCTCGTAAATGATTATGAGGGACCCGTAAATATCGATGAAACTTCCCGTGAGCTAAATGGCACTTTTATCATAAAATTCGAAAACGCAACGATCAATCTGAATGGCCAGTCATTCTCATCTAATGATGCTTCATACTTACAGCCTCTACCTGCAATTTTCCAGCCAACACCACGAAAGAAGCAGTACAAAGAGATACTTTCATTGGAGTCAAACAACGAACTCCATATTAACAATTTCCACGAGATTGAGCTAATGAAAACCGAAAATAAGATTGTCAAACTTACCAACTGCGGTTTCGCCATGGTTATAATTATCATCGTGATCGTCTTCCTAATTAACAAATTCCTAGGAGGAAATCGATCAACAATCAGTATCACGCAAAACACAGAAACCGATAAGATGCGACATCAACATCCGGCAACCATCAGTATTCCGCCACCTTCGAGTACGCCAAAAATCTACAGTAGTCCATTCTTTTGATCCTGATGAGGACATCAGGAAGCTAGAGGGGGAAGAGTTAACGTCAGCATATTAACTTCAGCATAGACATCGATATCGACCGGAAAAACAACACGC
Source organism: Hermetia illucens (assembly GCF_905115235.1). Lineage (NCBI taxonomy): Eukaryota > Metazoa > Arthropoda > Insecta > Diptera > Stratiomyidae > Hermetia > Hermetia illucens. Next base: position 97,849,286 of record NC_051852.1, on the reverse strand, counting down.
GCGGTATCACCTGAGTCAGTGGTCATCGATACAGGTGAAATCAAAACAAATGCATAATTTGCAAATTGCAATAATTCGTGCTACTTTTCATGTTTAGTAGTAAGAATTTTCGTAGTTAGTCTTTAGCAGTATATTGTAGATTACACATCTCGAATAATAATTAAATTTTTTTAAATAAAATCGTTGATGGTTCATTAACTTATATAGGGATAGAAAAATGTGCGTTGAGGTTTCTTACATAAGATGAACACAAAACCTTTATACCCGGAGCGCGAGCTTCCAATATTCCGACTTGTTTTAAAGCTCTACTAGCTAACATAACAGCACAATTTCGAGTCGATATTTTTATCATTAAAAATTAACAAAAGAATGGTAGAGAGTAGAAATCACTCTTAAATATATAATTGAACACAATCACAAATTCAACAAAGGTTAAACTAGCAAACATACTTCTTTAAATTAACATTTGGTTGGTAATCCTTTTTGTTTTCTAAGTGCAGCCAGGCGGCATTGACCCAACTAATTTTCGGCAGAAAGAAGGCTCTATTTTACTCGATTCTTCAAGTAATGCTGTTTTCAGTTGATTTCCGTTAGATATGGAATGTCTTTTCAATTTTTATTCTAGATAGCTCGTTAAATACTCAATAGCATTTAGATCTGGAGACTGAGGTCGTGTGTCCAAAACATGAAGGCAGTTATATGAAAGCCAACATCTAACATCATAAGCCTTGTGCTTGTGATCGTTATCTTAATAGAAGTAAAGAATATATTCCTATTCAAAATTTTCGTGCACTATTTTTTACATTAGATTTTAAGATATTTAAGTACATAGTATGGTCTATTATATCGTCAATTATGTGAAGGTTTTCGGCACCTGTAGCTGACATAGAACTGAGATTATAATAAATCTCACCGTGTTGTCTCTCGAACCACTCCTCCTTGATGGTAGGAATGAGCCTGTGAATCCACCGACCCTTTATCGAGCGTTCCCACCGCTCTTGCCATCCATTTATGGATCTCTCTCTCTCAGCGTTCTTTGTCTGCGATAAAGGAAAGATTGGCTTTGCATTGTATATATTCGCCATCTCATCTGCCAAGATGTCAATCGGCATCATTCCGGAGATGCAGAATGCTGCATCATCTGAGACAGTCTTGAAAGCAGAGCATACCCTCACGGCTGTCCTCCTGTACACTGCATTCAGTTTGTTAGTGTTAGCCGACATCCGCAACACCTCCCTCAAAACTGGAGTCGGATAGAGCATGATCGAGGTCACCACCCTGGCTATAAGCAACTTAGAAGTATGCCGTGGCCCTCCTACTTTCGGCATCATCCTTGCCAGGGTCATGTTTGCAGTTGATGATTTGTTGCGAACATACTGCACGTGTTGTTTATAGCTGAGCTTCCTATCTATCACCACCCCCAAGTATTTGATAGTCGGCTTGGAAGTGATGATATGATTCCCGATTCTAATACAGACGTAATTTCTATTTCGACGCTTAGTGATGAGGACTGCTCCTGTTTTTTCCTTCGCAAGTGTCAGACCAGAGCTCTTTAGCCAACATTTAGCAGCACTGATTGTCTCGCTTGAGTATAACTCAGCATCTTCGAGATGCTTTGTAGCAACAACCAGCGTTATGTCGTCGACGTAACCCACCACCGTGGCTTCCCTCGCAAGGGGAAGATTAAGTACATCACTGTACATGATGTTGCACAGTAGTGGGCCCAGAAGTACCAGCTTCTGCCGCTCCCATGCCGCTGGAAATATCCCCTCGGACATGCATGTTTCGAACAACTCTGCAAACTTAAGGGCCTTATTCGGTACTCCGCGCAGGCTTGGCGCTTTTTTGTCTTCAATTCTACCGCAGATCTCCAGCAGTTAATCTCTGGTGACTGGCGGAATTGCCGTCATATTCAGAAAGGGTTGGAATGTGTCGCTGCCCTCCTCTTGCTGGGGGAATAACCCAAGAAAGCAGAGTACATGATCTGCGGAAATGAACGGCCACTGAGCCCCACGGGCTTACGTCTGCTTCTGAGCAAAGCTCCTTAAAGCATTTTCTCTTGCTTCGCTGGATCGCAAGCTTGACAATTTTGCGGGCTGCCTTATAGGCGCGTTCTTTTTGCCCTTTGACCGACTCTACCTATCGCCCTCTGAGCCGCTCTTCTAGCTCGGTGGCAAGCTGATCGAAGCCCGGTCAGTTCATCATTCCACCAGTAGTTTGGTCTTCTACTGAGGAATGAGCACCTCCTAGGCATGGACGCGTCACATGCTTTGGCGATGCATTGGGCAACATGCACGGCTCTTTCCATAGAAGCGCTTACTTTATCAGGTTGATCTAACTATACCACTATGAAGTTATGCTCATCCAAAGCTTTTGCAGACCAGCCTGAAATCTTTCTCGGTTTCGGGCATGATGGGTCTTTGCCCTGTGGCTGCACACATGTCTCAAAGAAGTTTTCCAGGTGATGGCAGTGGGTGTAGCGTTCGCTGACGCAGCAGGACATACCACGCGCCAGCGTAGGGCTGACAATGGTCAGGTCTACAACCGAACCTAACACTCGTTTCTGAAAGGTGGTCACAGCACCTTCGATAACCCGAACTATGTCCATCTGCGCAAAAGCTTCTAATAAACTGCGCCCCCAGGCATTTGATTCTCTGCTGCCCCACTCAAGGCCCGAAGCGTTTGAATCACCAGCAATCACCTTTGCACTTCGTCCCCTTGCATCGAGAACAAGATTATCAAGCATTTCCTCGAATTCAAACAGTGTCAGACTTGGTGGAGCGTAGCACATTGTATGGCCTGTCGACCGCAGCGCAGTCGAAGCCCATATCGTTCACTTATGATGGCAATTTCCACCTCAGATTTTGCTCAAGTAAATCCTGAGCAACCCTGCAATGATTCAGGTTTATTTGAATAAAGCTCATATTGTCATTGCAGTCAGCGGCTTCCTAAATTCCGGACATTTACTATTTCCGGCCATATGCCTGTTATCTTGCACCTCGCATGATATACATTTGGAGTCCCTATTGTACTCCCTGGACATATGACTCTTCTCTCCTCCATCCAACCAAAATATCTGACAAAAATTACAATAGAGCATTTATATAAAATCTACGAATAAAGTCAATAATTTCATATCACCACGTTTCAGAAATTAACCCGAAAATCTCCCAGAAGTTCAAAATTTGATACCAGTGTAAGTGATAATATAAGACGTAGTTCGGGAAGAAAATCATGATGACTCTAGTGATTGGAGGATGGTCAAAGGGCTATCCTTTGTGGGCGGAGTCGTTGAAAAAGCCGAAACATTGGCGAAATCGGCCCACAAAAAATGAAGTTGCAGTAAAGAGTTCTGTCGATCCGCGCTTGTTCGTCTTTTTGCTACCTAGACTTAGGACCTATCGGAAGTAAACACGCGAAGCTGGAAATAAAATAAAGAAAATAATAACCCCTCGACGGCGCGATCGAAAGGGAAGATCCACGGCGGGTCACATTTTCAACCGATGCTTCTCCCGCGTCAGATGTCCATGAGCCGCGCCATTTCGGGTTCTCACCCTACCTTGGCATCCTTAGACCTGCATCGTCGCTGCAAAAACAAAATCGCTACTATAATTAATGAAGAATTGCATAGCTGCGGTAGTTGAATAACAGCTATTTTACAATATATTCATGGATTTCTAAGTTTATGATAGTTAGCGGATCTACTGCAGTTCGGTTGTCCAAAACTTGTGGTTATACGGGATTTACGTTTGATGTTTCAGCGTCCTGGCATCTGCAATTGTTGTTTTTCTGATTAGACTGTTGTTTCTGGCGAGGTAATGTATGCCTTTCCAAACTCAACAAGAGTTTGTACTAGTCGCATATTTCTTTTTGAGGCTCCGTCGGTAGGGTTTATAAATCTGATACGCGAGTCAACCTCTAACGGGTGGAATTAGTTGCGGTAAAGTATTAGGTTGTTGCAAATTAAATGGCCGTTTCGGTACTAAAATTTAAAACGACTGTAAAGCTTACAAGAATTTATTTATTTAATCAAAATAGGTGCCAGTCGATTCAAAATACTTGTCCTAACGAGATTAAGAGCATGTATGCCAGTTTCGTAAAAATCCAACTGTCGGGTGTTGATAAATTCGTTGAAGGCAATTTTGACAGCCTCTTCGTTCCTAAATTGTTTTTCCGCCAAAAAATTATCCAAATGCTGAAAAAAGTGGTAGTCTGTTGGCGAAAACTCCGGTGAATATGGTGGATGAGGCAGAGTCTCATACTGCAATTCGTTCAATTTTTGAACTGTTCTTCTAGATACATGAGGTTATGAATTGCCAAAAAAAAATAGTGGATAACTCCAGTTGTAGACCACCAAACAGTCACCATTACCGTCTTCGGGTGGAGGCTCGGTTTCGGCATATGCTTCGGTGGCTCATCAGCATCTAGCTATTGCGCTGATCGGCGACAATTGTCGTATAATATCCACTTTTCATCACATATCACTATTCTGTGCAAAAAGCGGTTGCTTCCGTTGCGGGAGAGCAAAGAACTGCAAATGTCCATTCGAAGCGCCATGTTTTGCTCCGTAAGGCCTTGCGGTGCCCATTTGTCGAGCTTTTTCACCTTTCCAACTTGTTGCAAGTGCCGGGAAACTGTCGAATAGTGTACGCCCAGTTTCTCTCCAATGTCTCTCACGGACTGGCGTGTGTCGGATTCGCCTAGCGCACGCAGCTCGTCGCTATCAATCGATGGTCCTGGATGTCCATTTGGCTCACTTTGAAGGTTTACATCGCCTGACCGGAATTTTTCGAACCACCACCGTGTGGTTCGTTCACTTACCGTATCAGCTCCAAATGCGCTGTTAATGTTCCTAGTCGCCTCCGCTGACCGAGTTTGAACTAATACTGGAAAAGTATACGTTTTTGGCTCTTTTCCATCCTTTTTTTCTTTTTATTCACTGTTATCACAACGATGGTTAAAAATGAAATGACTCCTTGATTAAATGTATTAGTATTTATATTACATTATCCGACACCAACAGCGACAACTGATGGTGATTTGATACAGCAAAATCGCAACTAACTTCACTTGATTGCCAAATCGGCCATTTCATATGCAACAACCTAATAGTTTCGATTTGGTATGACGTTATATTTACCGGATTCACGAAGGACGTGTTGCTGATTTCTCCCACGTTAATTTCCTTCGTCTGAGATGAAGGACCGGTGCTAATACACTGCCCTGTGGTATGGCTGCTGTTGTGGGCTGGTGCCTACTGACGCTGTCTTGGTACTTAACTTTGAAGCGTCCGTTTTCAATGTAGCTATAGAGAATTTGGTGGAAGTTATTTGAAACGTTTTTTGTACTTCTGGCTTTGGACCTTACCAAACGCTTGAGCTACGTCTAGAAATATACAAGACATATTTTCATTTGTTCGAGGGCTGTTTCGATTTTGTTTACTGTCTTCTGTACCTGCTCTATCTTCTTCTTTTTCTTCAGCCTTTGTCCCGTTCACAAGCGGGGATGGAATGTTTCTCTCGAAATCCAAACTGGTGTTCTAGCAGGAGCCTTTCGAAGATCTTGAAAAGGACTGGGAGGAAACTAATTGATCTGCATGATTCCACTTTTTTTCTGTCTTCCCCTCGTTTCGGGATAATTGGTTTCGGGATAACTGTTATCCAGTTTGCCGGATAATGGCTATTTCTGAGAATTCCGCTAAAGATGTATAGTACTGCGATTCTCCCTTTATCATGTCATGCCCGGGGGCTTTGTTGGTGTTCATTTCTTGAAGCTTCCTGTTCAAGAAGGCGAAGGAGAATTTAAGCTGCCCAACGTTATTCGATAATATTGTTTGTAGGTGGTAGTTTTAAGTTTATGAGTTCTTTCATGTTTAGAGTGAAGGATTCGACAAGCTGCTGAGCAAAAGCCTCAGCTTTTTCATTTTTTTCATAACCTATTTACCCTTAGCGTCCTTGAAAGATGTGTCAACCAGTAGTGATTTTTTTAATTCGTTTAATTACTTTCCAGTCTGTGTCGGTGCTGTGGTCCAAGTTTTCCAAGAAGTCTTGTATTTTATTGTTTTTGTTTGCATCAAGTTCTTATTTAAGCGGTTTAGTTGCATCGTTGAGTGTTTTTTTCGAACTAGAGAATCTATATTTCTGCCAATCGGCGTTGGTTTTTCTTTTCTATCGAAGGAGTTAAACAATTGTGCTATTGTAGTGCTTATAATTTCTGGTTTCCTTACTGTGAACTATTGGGGTGGCTAATTCTATGCATTCTTTAATTGTCGCTACAAGATCGTCTATCGTGTTCTCTATATCCTCGTTTGTTTTTAATCTAATTTGCGGGCAGAAAGTGTTATGGCAGCTGTTGTGATATTTGACTCAATTCGTACTAGTGTTCACTCCGCATAGGAGAGCGCAGGGGCATCACTCAGAGTTATTATTTTTGGTTAGTGGTCCGATAAGAGATCGTTGGTTGATTGACTAGGTGTGAGTTGAGGCTTTATGAAACTCCAAAGTCAATGATTTTGTTAGGGTGAGAAGGCCAGTAGGTGGGCGAACCCCCTTTTATGCAATATAAGTTGTTCTTAAAAGTTGATTTAAGTAACTCTTTCCCTTTAGGGGTGGTTAGTCGGGAGCCCCAGAGAGGGGATTTGACGTTATATTCCCCTACTGCAATAAATCTAGCTCCTAGTGAGTTAAAGAGTTCATCGAATTGTTCCGTCGATATTTCGTGCTTGAGAGGGCAATATATTGCGGCGAGGCAGATATGACCAAAGCAATCCTGTTATATATCCGATGTTAATTGCTATGTAATGGATATTTTACAGCTGTCTATAATTGGGAAATGTTTAATCCGGTTTCACACAAGGATTGACGCGCCTCCATATGGTTTATCTTCCGGGTGGGTGGTATTGTAGCACGTAAAACCACGGATTTTGAAATTGTTCTCAAATAAGCATGACATCAATTTGCTTGGTATCTAAGTAGACTTCCAATTCATTTTTAGAGTTTTCTGTAAAACAAAACCTTATTAAAATCGGTTTTTCTGTCTGTCTGTATGTCTGTCCGTCACAAGCATTTTTCTCGGAGGCTGTAGCAGCGATTGACACCAAATTTGGTGGAAAGGTGGGAACTGTAAACGCTCACGCATACAGTGAGTTACATACTTTTACTGCGAATTAAATGGGACGTCCCCATACATTCAAAAGGGGATGTAAATTTTTCTTCACCAAATATAGTCATGTGGGGTATCAAATGAAAGGTCTCACTTAGTACTTTCCAAAGCTGGTCTTAGTTTTGACATTTGTTGGAAAGGCGGGGGGTCGAAAGTGATCCTTTATTTAACGGGGCCATTCTCAGACACCGAAAAATCTGAAAAAATTCAAGAGGCTGCTACTATATGGTGGCTAGGCTCCGAAATACCTTCCATACCGATATCCCTTCAAATAAAGTTAATAATAGTATATTACTATAATTTTCAGTAATTGGCTGCAGAACCCCCTTAAGTCCACCACAAAATTATGCAGCAATGTAGGCTGTAACATAGAGCTTGATCCTACCTAGTTTAGTGGAAATCGCACCATTACTAACTAACAAAGTTATAATAGGTCAAAGTTGTCACTTCTTTGAAAATTCAAGATTTTGAATGTCAATATCACCCGAAAAGTGAATATTCTCACATAATATATGCATATATTAACGTACCAATGGGACAAATGCACACTCAAATGTCTTTATAAAAGAAATACACAAAACCTTTCATGCCTGAATCGTCCAGCTTCCGGTTTCCCGAATTGTTATGGTTAAATATACCGTTGGCATTCCAATGTGCTATTTTAAGTGTGATCATGGTTTGGTTAGTTTGGCTGGTATCTCTGTTTGGCTGATGAGCATAGACTGTATCTGTTGCATGGTAATGGTTAATTGTTGTATGTTGCTAGCTAAAATTATTAGAATATGAAGAATTTCACTTTGTTGTGAGTTGCTGCTATTGTCTGATTGCTTCTGCGTATATAACGGTCTTTTGTGGGTAGTAATAATTGTGTTAACTGCTATTTGCAGTTTGAAGGTTAATTGGCTCCTTGCGGGGGATTCCGTTGTGTGGACCTGTGCAGATTGCGTTGACTGATTGAGATATACTTTGCCGTGTGGTTGCCATGGTAGTTGCTGCATTTTTTTAATTCTGGGTTATTTTCCTCTTTGTTGCAAACGCTAGCGCGCTGGCAGGAGAAGAAATGTTGAACTAGGCTTAAGAGTTACAATAATGCAAGCGAAAGGTTGACCACCAATCTAATCCTACAAGAATTCACAAATCAAAAGCAATAAAATGTCAAAAAACTAGTATAATTTGCATTCGCATGCATTTCGCCTTATCGAGAAACCAACCAACCAATGTGTTTAATAATGTGCAGCGTGAGTAGACCTGTGCAAAAACAATAACAAAATGGTTGTTTCAGAATGCCGTATTAAAATTTAGAAATATTTAAATGGATTTAACAATATGAGCGAAGTTAATAGGTGAAAAAAAATGATCGTTTTTAAGGTTTTGTGTAAAACAGAACCTTATCGATTCACTATCTGTCTGTCCGACTGTCACACGCACTTTTTTCTCGGAAACGATTACAGCGATTGACACCAAATTCGGTGGGAAGGTGGGAACTAGAACCGCTCGCAAATACAATGAGTTACATGGTTTTATATTGAATTTAAGAGGATGTCCCCATACACCAAATATAGTCATGTGAGCTATCAAATGAAACGTCTCGGTTTGTACTTTCCGAAACCGGTCTTAGTTTTGGCATTTGTTGGAAACAGGAGCTGGGGAATTGAAAGTGAATTTCTTTCACAGACCCATTCTCAGAAACTACCCAACCGAAAAATCCGAAAAAGTCAAAAGACTGCCACTATATGCTGCCTAGGCTCCGAAATACCTTCCATACTGATATCTGCAACAATGTAGTCTATAATACAGAGCATGATCCTACCAAGTTTGGTGGTCTCTTCTGTGCAAATTCAAGACTTTGAATGTCAGTATCACCTGAAAGTGGATATTCTCACATAATATATGCATATATTACGTGCTAAGTACTAATGGGACAAACATCTACTCAAATGTTTTTATAAAAGAAATCCTTTCATACCTGAAGCGTTCAGCTTCTGTTTTCCCGACTTGTTAAGTTGGTATTCTAATGTTGAGATGAAAAGTAGGAAATTAAAAGGAGGCTAATAGAGGGGTTGAAAGAAGTTAAGTAAAGATGAATCTCTCGTCAGCTCGTCACAAGTTAAAGCAAACGAAGTTATGAGGATGCTACGAAGCCACTGATCGTTCAAAATCATACCATTATTAACAAAGTCGTGGAAGGTCAAAGTCAAAGGCATTTAATGTTAATGTATAGTATATACAAATAGAAAAACATACAAAGAAAGCTCCTCGCATAAGATCAATACAAAACTGACTTGTTATGTTTACTCATTTGTTCCTGCGAGTATCGAGGTGTGCTTTGCCATAGTGCTCCGTAGTGGCAATGTCAAGGTTACTTACGGGAGCAACCAACTATAAATGAGTGTGTAACTATCCAATGGGCACGGTTGCATAACATCCTGGATTAAGGGAGGTTTTTTCGGCTCCCCAGTGTAGATCCGCAACGTTTTGTTTTGTCATCTTGTAACACCACCCACTAACGGTCTTAATAGGCAGAAGCCTGCTTCATGAAGAATCATATCAAGTTGCGTGCCGTTTGCCAATTCCATATATGCTTTTCTGAGAATGATTTTCGCTCTTGTCGAAATTGGGAATGAATAAAAATTAATTTAATTCCCCCCCCCCCCCCCCCCCCCCCACACAGACATTTCACATCTGTTTACAATTAAAGTTAGTCGAAATAAAAAATGAATATTTGTTTAATATAACTGAATTTGCTTATTCAAATGAGCAGATATGTCCCGTGGATTGTGTACTTGGTGGTCGAATTTACAAAAATTACAATTGAAGGTCAAAGTTTCTTAAGCAATAAAAAAATATCATCTTCAATTCATCAAGAATTCAAAAAAGTCCTGCAAGTTTAACTTGCGTCCTTAATACTTAATGAATATTTCTCAAGAATTCTCCATACTGCGTTATAAACCGCTTTCCTGATTTCGTTACTTTGTTTCTAATTCAGATCCTCAACAACCCCCAACTTTATTCAAATATGGCAACCTTGATTACAAACTATCCCACCTAGACACTATCTTAATTTGCGAGTTCTTACTGTCACTATTGTATTATTAATTCTCACTTCGTCAAGTGCATTAATCCATACCAAAAGTAGTGACTCAACCGCATCAAAAATTAAATTTTAGGAACACACCACATTGCAGACTCCTCCTCAGCAAGAAGTCCTAAGAAGCTGCGGACGATTTCAGATCCTACTATAAATGTTTTCTCTGTTTTCATCATGTTCATGACTCCCTAATGTCGTACATAAAATTTTAATGTATCCCGGACCGTTTACGATGTCAAAGTCTTATTCTTTGTAGTGTCAGCTGAACCATAAAATACAGTATTACTTACTCCAGCAATAGAATGCGATGTGAAGCTAGGTACACTTAAGTCGTGCATGCAAGATTCTTTTTGCTTCTTGTGAGTATCTAACTAGCAATATGTTTCCCCGAATTCAATCTCCAACAAATATATTCAATTTCCACATCCCCACCTTCAGTGCTCTGGAGTGTTGAAAATCTGCAGAGTATTATTCCAAATAAGATTAGCTCTGGGAACTTGAACTTGCTGTACATATGCTGGTTCTTCCGGATAATTTTTCAGGAAAAAAAATCCCTGTCGAAATTTGCCTCTTATTGGGGAAAATTCGATAATAAATTCAATAGAAACACTGATTAAAATTTTCATCATCCTTTTGCACCTCAAGAGGTTTATCCTGCATATGCCTCCGCAAGGTATGGAAATTGCTTCGGTTCCAATCTACAGCAAGCAACTACCGGATCAAATCCAATTTAGATCCCAATTTGATATTTGAACATACACACGACGTCAAGAGTCGAGCTCGTCCTTTCATTACTTGAGAATTACATTATTATATATTCATTGGGAGTACGATAAAAAATATGTTTGGATGGAGTTCGCTTTCGGACTACCTTTGAATAATGAATACATTATTCGATTTCAGATGAGTGATGACCAATTTTGAGAATCCGTTGAAAAGACTGGCCGGTATGGGGTACGGAGCGAGTGCAGATCAAGTCAAGGAGTTCGTCTTATACCGCTACTGGGAGTGCTTGAGACAGAATGAAACTGTCCACAATATGACCTTAAATGGTAAGTAGAGGACGACTAATACGCATTTTTTATGAGCCCGTTCGAGTATCTTTTGAGTGTGCAACATAACACTCTTCTCCAATCGAAATTTGCATCAAATTCCATAATCTGAACCTACGCCCATCCCTTAAATAATTTACGAGCACTCGTCTTTAATCCCCAGAGAGCCAAGAAAATGCCGACGAGCGCTTTTGTCCGGTTATCTTTGATGCCCTTCTGTGCTGGCCAAGAACACCAGCTGGAACTGTCGTCAAGCAGCACTGCCCGGATTTCGTTGAAGGGTACAATAAGAATTTCTTCGCCCATAAAACGTAAGTAACGATCATCCTGGATTACATTTTCGAGTCGATTAGTTCACACAAATCCATAATCAACTGATAGAAACATTCCCTCAGATGTCTTCCGGATGGGACGTGGTATCGACATCCTGAAACGCACATTCCATGGACCAACTATACACGTTGTGTGGACATGCAAGACTTAGAGGTATGTAAATATAGACATAAAAGCTATTAAGCTATTTACCAGCAAACAAGCTAGCGTTCTTCACGTAATCATCATGTATGCATGAATGAGGGAGGTACTCATCCGTTATCTAACAGAGTTAAACAAGGACACTCAAGCCAGAACGCTTAGTGGAAGTTTTGCAAAAGATATGGTTATATCATATTAAAACTAGTACTTTTGACATCCATAGGCCGGCTTTTAATAGCACAGTTGAAAATTTGTATGTGACTAATTATTATTATTAGTATGGGTATTAATTACATATAAGAGAGTTATATTAGCTTTCTTGGACTGAATAAGAAAATCATTTTGCTTTTATGACTTCATTCTGAATATTTTACAATATTTCGTATACTTCGATATTCATGTCTAAGGTATCTGTGCTATGTTCTTCTGTAGCTGCCATCATGGGCAGCGGAAATATTTGATGATCGATAATGCCATACCAGAATTCAGGTTTGTTTTGAACGGAACTGCAAGCTAGAGTGCGAACAAGACCATCGGCATTTCTCCTTCTTTCTTTCCCGCGGAACTGCGGGAAAGCATTGCGCGCGATGAGGACTGCACTTTAATTTACTAAGCCATCCGCTCTTCGTCCTCTCCCCGCATGCTCCGCTTTTCCTAGTTTTCAAAGAGTCTTACAGGCTCCTCTCCTTTGAGCAAAATATTAGACAGTAAATCACGACACGCTCCAAGTACTCAGGCATGCAACCACATTTAAAGAGAAAAGGGAGAATTATCCAACCTGAATCGCTGCAGATATTTTCCGCAATCATCATGCCCTGACAGAAATTGCATCGGATGGTAGTTAATCTCCCCGTGTCGTCGCTGGATCCACTCCTCAATATGGGTAATCAGAGTGTAGGTCCAGCGACCTGTCTGCGGGTCATCACTTTTTCAGTAACTCCCACCTTGCCGCCCTTCGATATTCTGCATCCTTTTCACTCTCTTTTTCTTATGCATATAGCGTATCTCGCTTGCCAGATTGTCTGTCGGGTCACGCCACCTCGCCTGGGACGGTCCTGAAGGCGCTGCACACTTTTAACGCCACTATTCGGTAAGTCATGCTTATCCTCCTCCATTTACTCCTAGTCTGATACCGCGTGTAATAATGTGGAGTGAATCACTCCGGCCACAAGTAATCTACGGCTGGATCTTGAGCCTCCAATGTTTGCTTGTCCTTTGCTCCTGAAAGCTAAGCTGAACTACCTCCAGCCACGTTTTTACGACGCTAATGGTTTCATTATCGTATACTTCAATACCTTCAGGTTGTTCTGCAGCCGCGGTTAGATCATCCACGGAACCAATTATCATAGTCTGCTTGGGCACAGGAAGAAGAAGGACCACATTGTACATCACGTTCCACAAGAGAGGACCCAACACTGAGCCCTGTGGTACTCTTACCGTGACGGTGTACATACTGCTTAAGTACCCCATCCGCATCGCACCTAAATGTCCTTTCCGAGAGGTAATTTTCGAGCAGGTTTCGAGCCCCCTTTTTAGTCAATGAGCTTTTTTCCGTTCCCATCTGGCTGCATTTTTGACATCTAATATTACCACTGCTTAGCATTTATTGTAGGACATCGCGTACCGAGTCAACTTCAAAACCATCTCTAGGGCATCGATATTTGTGTACATTCTATGGTAGGGAGAGGTTTATTATAGATGATCCTTCCCCGTTGCTGAGTGGGTTTCGATAGCAAAACTAGTTTTTGCATCTTCCACCGAGCGGGAAAAACTCTTTCTACCATACATTTTCCAAATACGCTGAGAAGTCAGTCGAACCTTTTTCTAACAGCGAGTTTGAGGGCTCTGTTGGGAACAACATGTAAACCATATTTTCATCTCTGGAACTTCCCGCTATTTATATTTGCGCTCCTCTTTATGGTCGGAACAGCTCCACCACTATAACGGGAAGAAGATTTGGGCAGATCGGTTGCCTTGTTTGCATGTTCTTCATAAAACCTTCTACTCTGCTCCCCAAGAATTTTAGTCCACCTCCGAGCAAAATTCCTTAAATCATTCTAGCAAATTGGTGTTTATTACCTACCTAAGCCTACTTCGAAAGTTGGCATATATTTCCCGTTTCTCATCGAAGTCTAGTCTTCCTTTAAATCGTTAGCAGATTCTTCATGCACGGAAGCGTGTAGCCCGTAACTTCGCGATTTATTCATTTTACTAATAGTTTGACCGCCTATTGACGAGGATTCGCCGTTTTGGTCACAATGAGTATAGTCCTCACTGACAAACCAGACTAGTCATAAATCGACTATTGAGCCCGAGCCTGCACCTCTAAAGGTAAATTATAATTACAGTGTTTGCAAGCATCAAATTTAGCGCCGAAAAAGCCAGAAACAAAATATAGCCCATAGTATTCGCAGTTTAACTGTCCTAATTGACTGCTTGAAATCACTTGCCAGGACTTTGGCGTCCCGATTTCTTGCACCCGGAACCACCTTGTATTCCATCGTATTATGTGAGCATCACGCATGGTAAAGCATCGGACCTGTATCTATAAATCCCAGCTATTTTTGCTCTGCCGAATCAAATTTCCGAAAACGCCCACATTGCCACCTTTCCAGCTATATCTGCGGCCCAGACGCCTCTCTTATTATTGTAATAAGGCTCGCTGATTATGGCCACTGCGACTCCCTACTCACATATGATCTGTGATAGTTAGTCCTGCGCTGCCTTGCAATAATTGAGATTGATTTGTATCAATCTCATTTCTTCATTACATCCAAGGTCTCCTAAATACTGGACATCTGCTGCTGCCCTCGACGTGCCAACAATCGACTTACTTTATCCCCTTTCCAAAGTAGAGTCACCCCCACATCTCCTTTTTGACGTATCACAGTCGCTGGTAGATTTCTACGCACCGCTATGCAGCGAAATTCAAAGCATCTAAAGCAGTACTTGAGGGACACCTGCCCTTTGAGTCGGTAAACGACCCAACCTATTTTTACTAGCCACTAACAGTTTGAGTGCTACTTCAACCAGTAAGCTGATGAATGTCCTTTGCGTGATTTCATACTTACAAACCGAGTAGTTCGAACTGTTTTTCTAGGAGCACACGGATATCTTCCCTCGTCGTGATTTCCTCAACTTGTACATTGTATCACAATCTCCTACTTTTTGGCCTGTACTTGTGTCTCTACCTACAGGGACTTCTCCATCTTGCCGAGAAATTTTCAGCTATCTTACCAATATGCCCTATCGCCTTTCTTAGAGATGATGATCGATTCAGGCCATAGAGGCCATAACCTTCTTTTGTGTGTGGCCGTTTTCCGTCCCGCCAACTTTGGCCAACTTCGGTTTGGTTTTGAGGTCACTGAAGCCGACGCCATTGTGTTCAGAATTTTGAGTATTCTTTTGGCCCTTCCATTTTCCGGGGAGCATTTTGCATTTTTACATCCTAAGGGGTCCTCTTTTTGAGTTTACCGCCCCTCGGATTTTGAGGGAGCGTAACTCGTGTTACCTGAGTGACGCTTGCTCCCTATGAAACATATTTGTACCGAACTCAAATAGTTCTGATCATGTTTTTGATGACCTGGAGTTCATTATATTTGTCCTCTATGCAATCGAATAACTCTATTATTATTATCCCACTAAGTGGGGCGAACCATGATTCGGGCACTGTTCCCCCGCTGGGGGAGCTTCCCTAATTTCCATCTTTCACCTCTAAGTGATATTTGTATACATCCGCCGGACATTCCATTATCCGAAAGAAGGAACATGCCTGATTGTCTGATCTGGCAACTCTACTCAGACTCCATCAGTCTGTCTGTCGCAGGCACTGGTTTGAGAAACGGTTATACCTATTAACATAACAAGCGGAAGCTGTGAACCCATACGCATACACGCAGTGAGTAAAATCATTCTACATTGAATATAGTCATGTGGGGTATCACAAATGATTAACACATTCCAATGCCGTATTAGTTTTGATATTAGTTGTAAAAGAACGGAGTGCGGAGGCTGGAAAGTCATCATTTCTTTCCCGGACCCATTTTCAGAAACTGCCCAGCTGAAAAATCTGAAAAAGCCATGAAGCTGCAACTATACGATGTTTAGTCCTCAAGATACCGTTCATATCGATATCTGCTTAAATAAAATTAATAATAGTCTATTTCCACATTTTCTGAAAATTGATTCTAAATTCATCCTAGAATCATAAAGTTCTACCGTGATGATAAGGTATGATACCACTAATGTTGGTAAAAATGATAGTACCAGTACTAGTAGATAGTTGTAACGAAGCTACAACAAATCAAAATTGTAGCTTTTGGGCAAATTTATTGCAATCTAAGATTTCGAGTGTCAGGATAAAATAATTGTATGCAAGTCAGAAGAGGCTACTCAGATCCATAACTGTCTGATAATCGTAATAGATAATATGAATGCCAAGACAGTCCATAACAACGGTGAAAGGGTTATGGATCAACTTTCACCGCCTCGTTATCGGTGGCACATTATTATGTTGCTGCAAGGGCGGCTCCATTTTGACTAGCCGACTACGAACATCTAATCAAATCGACAACATAGCCATAAATAGTAAATTTAGGAGTTGTCTTCTGACCTACAAAAAAATACTGTTGACATCGCCTTAGAAGAGAGCATCTGATCGTCATCATCATCAACGGCGCAAACACCGGTATCCGGTCTAGTCCTGTCTGAACTTCAGACATGCCGGCTCGATATCCCTAAAATCTGCCTGACGTCCTGGCCTTCCCCATCGTTCTACCTCAGCCAGGGTCTGTCTCGTCTTCCTTTTTTACCATAGACCATATTGCCCTTATAGACTTTTCGGGCTGGATCATCCTCATCCATACAGATTAAGTGACCCGCGCACCGTAACCTATTGAGCCGGATTTTATCCATAACCTGACGGGCATGGTATCGCTCATAGATTTCTTCGTTATGTAGGCTACGGAATCGTCTCTCGTCATGCCATCGAACGTGCTTAAGAGTTCGCAATTTTTCTTGCCCAAATCTCCGAGGAATACAGGACTGGCAAGATCATTGTCTTGTACAGTAAAAGTTTTGACCCTATGGTAAGACGTTTTGAGCGGAGCAGTTTCTGTAAGCTGAAAAAGGTTCTGTTGGTTACCAACAACCGTGCGCAGATGTCATCGTCGTAGCTGTTATCGGTTGTGATTTTCGACCCTAGATAGGAGAATGTATTAGCGGGTCCAAAGTTTTAGTCCCTTATCTTTACTCTTACCGCTTGACCAGTGCGGTTGGATGTTGCTGGTTGGTATTTGGTGCTGACGTTGCCACCGTATATTTTATCTTGCCTTCATTGACGATGTGTGTCCGGATAGCTGAGTGATTAAAGCACAAGGCTGTCGTACAGAAAGTCGCGGTTCAAATCTCACTGATGGCACTGGGATTTGTATCGTGATTTGACGTCGGATACCAGTCGACTCAGCTGTGAGTCAAATCAGGCTAATAATCTCAGGTGAGCGCAATGCTGGCCACATTGCCTCCTACAGGGTAATGTAATCTTGTAGTGTACCGTTAAGGTCTTGAATGAAATGCTCGAATACACTTCAAGGCCCTGATCTAATATGGATTGTTGCGCCAACGGTTATTATTATTAGTCATTGATATGCAGTCCAAATTCTCACGCCGCCTGCTCGTTCTGGATGAAGCCAGTTTGTACGTCTCGGGTCGTTCTTCTCATGATGTTGATATCGTCAGCATCGGCAGTTGGGTGGACTTAAAGAGGATCACACCCCTCGCATTTACCTCAGCATCCCGAATTAGACCGCTTGATAGGGCACCCCCTTGTCTTAGACCGTTGTTGATGTGGAATAGTCTTGATCATCACTTACATTTACTTGCATGTCGCTACATCTACGAATGATAATGGTACGCCACCGTACCATGCGGATAAGAACTGCTCCTCCAAACAGAAGGGATCATTGCCATCAATAGGCTCAGCTGAACTAAATCCGCCGGTCTTAACGGTCTTCCCGCCAAACTATTTCTTCCAGTCCATGTAGGCACTATATATTCAGTTTTTACTTCCGTTCTTTCTTGAATCCTGGGAATAAATCTTTCCCAGTGAGTGGGAAAAGAATATGATCAGCAAGATTTCGAAAAAGTGTACCCATCTTAATTGCGACAGCTAAAGGGGTATTTGCATGCTATTTATCGAAATCATCCTAGAACACATCAAACCTCAAAAGCTTAATCGACAGAAAGCAGTTTGGGCAGCGGACTCTGCGAGGATTGCAGAGTTGTGTCGTCAGGGTGCTCTGACCTAAAAAAATAATTTATGAAAAACTTGATACGTACGGGCCAGATTTCCGTAGACATGCTGTTGAGAAGGCGAAAGTGGCAATTGGTAAGCGATAACTCGTTTGCGAGTTATGCCATGCAATGGAACCTACTATCCCAGGATGTCCGACAAATGGGTCATCCTAATTACAAAATTGCATGTGCTATTAGATATACCACTGCGTTTTCATGGCGTTTTGCCTCAAATGCGGAGGTAAAAAATGACTTTAACTAGAAAACCTACGTCGAAAAGCTGGACATTGGAGTAATCATGTACATAATCAATTATGTATGTATTCAATTATGCACTTCTTCAGAATAGAGCAGAAATGGTGTTCGGTCAGGTCTTGTACCGAAGTAAGACATAATCAGGGGGAGCAGCATTTAGCTTCTCAGTATGTCTTGACCACTTTCGCAACATAGCGTCGAGTTTTCTCATAGTGCAAAATAACTTTCTCTTATTGTATGTATCTGAATACATCACTTGCATTCGATACGGATCACTGGTTAATGTTTCTCTCAGTCTAAACTTGAAATACACTATACTGAATCCGTTATATTGTAATGAATCCATTCTTCGCCCTTAGTCACAATTCGTCATGGTAGTCCCTCCTTTCTTTACCTTTCAAACAGGCAAGTGCTGTTCAGCACTTCTGAATCATTCCCTTTGCCTCTCAAATGGCGAAAATGATGTAAACAGGCACTTTTCAATAAAAGTTACTGGTTATGGATGACTAAACAAACTTGGTAAAAGATTCTCCATTATTATCCATTATGCCAATCTTATTCATTTCTTCAGAGTTCAGTGTCTTAAAAATTTAATTTCCTTCCATACTTTACGAGCAGCTTTCCTCAACAGTTTCTCTCATGCTCTTAGTGATCATCTGGGTGGCAGGAAATGCAATTTAAATGCTCAATACAAATTTTTATGTCATCCAATCTATTTTTCGCGAATTGGAAATTGGGCGGCTGAAAGTGCATATCGTCATTATTACCAAATCAATACGCATGTTCATTTGTGATGCGAAATAGGACAACATCTGATACCCGCCTTTTGCAACGAGAACCACTATACCAGAAAATAGCACCGCGATGTCGATGATTTCCCGCTCTAAATCTAGATTTTAAACCCTCTTGTATCCATGTTAAATTTTCCTCAACAGATACACCATCTACCCTGTACATCCCCTTCACTGGTGTGAAGAGCCAACCCTTGCAGAAAAGCTGGCAGTCTGCCGTGCATTCTCCCAGACATCACTGGTACTGCCTGTCATCAGCAAAGTTTAGCTACATTTTACGTTACATGCCTGCTGTTTTCCGTTGACTTGGTGCCAGCATTCTTTGCTACCATTTGTGTTGGCGGGCTAGCATCGTCAAGAAACCGTTTTCGCCTCATCTTACCCTTAGTGATAATGATGCGTTACTCTTAGGATAATGATGCGGTCAATCCAAAGGCAATTTGAGCAAAGACCGTTTACCCGAAGGTGATTTACCTTGAGCCGATTTTTGGCTGGAAGTAGATCCTTACCCGTAGGTAAGATTTTGATCTTGCAAGCCACCCCAAATGAACACTCAGCAGTATTCATAGAAGGATCCTGCTTGGACTGATCTATTAAACACAAGGTGGTTCCTAATAACATAGGTAGATTCAGGATACTCTAGATGAAGACTCTCCATCGACGAACTCGGTTGCTCAGTGTTTAATCATCGGAATTGAAGTTTGTTATATAAACCTTATACTCGCAATTGTTTTTAGTAGCTTTGTACTAATGATGAGGGTAAGTCGCTCTCGAAATATATATTTACATTTATAACTAAAAATTGTAGTTTGGAGGAAGGCACCCCTTGTTTATCAATTTTAGACTAGAATACAAGTTGCAGACAATAATCTAATCTCTTTGTTTTCTTGTTATAATTTGCTAGATGCTAGCATTGCTTTCACCGAAGAGAGTGGATTTATCTATTTACTGGGCCTCTTGCTATTTGAAGTGAAGGGACACACACACATAGTACCCTGCACTCGCTATTCTCGACCACCTCCCACTCCTTGCGATCACTAAGTCTTTTATACAATAGTCGGGCTTTGGCTTGTGGTTTGATTACCATTAAGCTTGATGTCTAGAGCCACTAATGGCTGCTCCGGCACTACTGATAATATCTATCACACTTTCAGGTTGTCTTTAAGGAAGCTAAAAATCTATATATACTTGCTGTTTCCGATGCAATGTCGACATTATAACACACAGCTTAGTTCCCTAGAACCCTTTGGTTATTCTAATTTTAAACATAGACTACAATTCTTATTTTCTACCCCCTTTGAAGTCATCATCTAATTAGAATTGTAACTGGCCACTTTCTCAAACAGGGTTCCATTCGTCAATCCCCAAAGTTTGTAGCTATTTTTTCGTCAGTATACAACAAAATGTAGCTTGGTTTCTTTGACTTCCCCTGTTTCGCATAAATTAAGACCATATTACCGTTACTTTAGGTTGATATGTTTATTATCTAATTTGAAATATTAGGGCGTCTCGTCCCCACTTAATATTAGGTATAGTTCTTAGGGCACATCAACCCGATATACTGTTGTAAACCCTAACAGGAGTTTTTTCTTGAAGGACGAACTTTGCGAAATTAGCTTATTTTAGAAAGAATTTCACTTAGTAGCAAAAATTCAAATTAGGCCATTAGGTTCTGTAAATGTTTGTTTCACCTTTCTAAAGAGTACGGTAAGCCAACTTATCAGTCCCTGCGTTTCCAGTCATATGTAAAGAGCGTAGATAGTTGACTCAAATAACCATCTGGACTAACTACCATACATATAGTAAATCATGAAGGTAGAGCCATCCGTAAAGCGAAAAAGGGGCGAAACTTGGATTTGTAGGTCCATAAGCATCGTTGAAGTATACCGTCGATACGTTTTTGAGGGGGAGGTCCTTTTTGAACACTTTATGTACAAAACTTCACGTGTCTATATATGGGATGTTGGGATGACGCCAGAATCTCAATTAACAATTTGAGGGACCCCAAAATGTTTCTCGAAAAGTAGGCGAAGTGAAATTGAAAAAAGATAAAAAAGCAGTCCGACTACGAGAGTGTAGAGCTGAAAGAGGGAAAGGTCTTCATCCGATGTTTCTTCTGTCTCAGGTCGCAATAAGACGAAGCACGAAGAAGAATAAGGATAGGAGAATACAACTTTGAGACCGTTGACAATTTCTCCTATCTAGGGTCGAAAATTACAACCGATAACAACTACGATGATGAAATCCGCGCACAGTTGTTGTCAGCCAACAGAGCCTATTTCAGCTTACAAAGACTGTTCCGCTCGAAACGTCTCACCATAGGGTCAAAGCTCTTACTGTACAAGACTATGATCTTGTCAGTCCTCATGTATTTCTCGGAAACTTGGGTTCTTAGCAAGAAAAATTGCGAACTCTTGGCCGCGTTCGAGAGAAGAATCCTCCGATGAACTTTTGGCTCCCTACATGACGATGGACGATTCCGTAGACTACACAATGACGAAATCTATGAGCGATACCATGACCGTCCGGCTCAATAGGTTATGGTGGGCGGGTCACTTAATCCGTATGGATGAGGATGATCCCACCCGGAAAGTATATAAGGGCAATATCTATGGTAGAAAAAGAAGACGAGGCAGACCCTGCCTAAGATGGAGCGATGGCGTAGGTCAGGACGCCAGACAGCTTTTAGGGATATCGAATTGGTGGACCTCGGCGCAAAACCGGGATGTCTGGAGTTCCTTATTAAGCCAGGCGTAGACGGGATAGCGGTTATTGCGCCGTTGATGATGATGATGATGATGAAGGAATAGCGAACCTACCCAAGTCCTTGGGTTGCCTATAGAATTCCTAGATATTTGTAGAAGTCTGTGCCGGTGAAAGCTTGGATGTGGAGGTCATCGCTGCTCTGTCCAACATGTGGCTAGCGATAGTGTTTGAGGATGGGTTTGATTCGATACTTACCTATATCATTTTCCATCCGAATGTTACCACTGAATGGGTCAACGATGCGCAACGGATTTCTAACAAGATTATCAGTACAAGCATAAAATTTGCTGTGTCAACTAAGTACATCAAGTGTGTTAGCTTAGCATGTACAGTGGATTTGGTTACCTAACCATGCTCTCTAGTATAATTAAAGAGCCATGAACGGGGATGCAATACCATATAAAACCAAAATGAACGCAATGAATTTCCTTGGAAAATCCCTCTCCGTATACGGTTGGACTCTGACAGGTTATTACCACCGACAAAACGTGACATAACACCCTTCCACGGCGGTAGCCAAAGACTTAATTTAGAATCATTGCGACACAAACCTAAGACATCGATTAGCCAGGTGTGGGTCACAAGGTCACAAGGCTTCAACGTAATCGAAATGCCAACTAAATAGATTTTCTAGCCCCTATCTGCCTGTCCCACAACTATGGAGGCGTTAATTTACTTTGTATGTCGTTGACCTCAAAATCCTTACTTATCCTTCAATTAATAGTGAACATTATAAATTTGTAGAGGGTGCTGAATGTATCCTTTTCAGCAGAAAATTCCTGCATTGAGGAAGGATGGAAATTCCTCCCAGAGACTAATGGCCTGGTTTATACTATGCATTTGCACCATAAAAATTCCACATCAGGTTTGCTCCTGTTCCTCCAGAATTTTATAACAGATCGAACCTCCTCTTCAGTAACAATCTGGACATTTTGTTGAGATATGTAAAGAAGACTAAACACACATGACTGTGAGCGCGTGGTAGCATGTGTTATTACTATTCAGACAAGCGAAGTGTGGCGCATTGCACAGCGGGTGCGGATGCGTTAACTACCCCGTCCCCACCCCGCGAATATGCACTCAGTGCCCCAAAGACACGTGACTTTCTCTTCCTGTATGTAGTCTTCTACTTAAAATTCATTGAGTGATCTGAAAATGCCCCGGTGATTCCTCGCGTGCGTTACATTTAGAACACGGCTGGAGTGACTTTCGCCGTACCATTCCAAACAACTGCATACCAAAGAAAGTTTTAATTTACATATGTAGGGAATTTTAATTACTTTTGTTCCACTGGGAACGATACAGTTTTAGTAAACCCTGTAGTGATTTGAGTCAATTTAGCACTGCCTTGCCTTAATATATCATGTCAACGTGGGGGACCCCATGGGTGGCGTCTCATTGTAACTAGAGGCGTGTGATATATCATATGACTTTTAGAAAAAAGTCACTCTCAAAAAAAGTGATATTACAAAGTTCTAATTACTTAAAGACAGATAGACAGACGGAGAAGGATGAAGGCCGCCCCTAAAAACAGGACAAAATATACCAACTGGTCCTCCAGCTTGAGGGTTGAGTAGGGCTGACAACACTACACGGAAAACCGATGTTACGAAGCCACGGAAGGAGCCTCGGACAGGATGGATTTTAAAACGACGAACCCAGCAATAACAAAGGATTAACGATTTGCGCATTTTTTCATGGAATGTGCGCTCCCTGTGCAGAACGTAACCGCGTTGCAAGAGATGCGATATACAGGCACGGGTTTCCTGAAGAAGAGCCACTACACCATATATTATAGTGGCCATCCAGTAAACCATCTGCTCGGAGGAGGTTTCTTAGTCAGCCAAAAAATTAAACCTGCTGTTATCGAGTTTGAAAATATAAGCGAACGGATATGCACTCTGCGTTTGCGAGGCAAGTTTAGAAATATAAGCCTCATAAACGTTCACGCCCCTACAGAGGAGACTGCAGAGTCGGAGAGTCGATGCAGTTGAGCGAATCCTGGAAGCCTGTCCCAAGTATGATATCAAAATCATACTTGGAGATTTCAACTTTCAAGTAGGGACGGAGCCCGTATTCAGGCGATACGTCATATCTTACATCGGGATACCAATGATAACGGACTACGGATTATTCAATTAGCAGGGTCACACGAAATGGTTGTGTTTTGCGCTGAAAGCGGTCCACAAACATACATGGGCCTCTCCAGACGGGAGCACTTTCAACCAAATTGACCACGTGCGGATTGAATGCCGCCACCTCTCAGCCTTGATGAATATCAGAACATGTAGGGGGGCCAATATAGACTCGGAACACTATCTCGTTGTGATAGTGCTCCGAGTTCGAATTACGACACCACCTACAATCCCCTGTGACAATCAGGTGAGAGTTAACACTGAAGCCATCCACAACACAACCCTCCGCGACATCTATAAGAGGGAAATGGATGCCGCAATAACCGCAGTCAAGAGAGGACTTGGAGATGAAGCATCAACAAATGATCTTCACAACCACCTGAAGAACGTTATCATTGATACCGCAACAACGATACTTGGCCCCAGCCGCAAGAAAAGTCGGAACGGCTGGTTTGACGATGAAAGTAAACTAGCTACGGAACGGAAGAATGCTGCATACTAAATAATGTTGCATTCTCAAAGAACGTTGGTACGCGCAGAGACTTATCACGAACTTTGTCGGAGAAGCGACTTCACAGACGGAAAAAGGAAATCTGGGAGAACAAACAAGTTTGTGAACTACAGTTTGTGAAAGTACAGGGAGCAACCGCACCAGGTGCGAAAGTTTTACAAGCAAGTCAGCAGGATGAAGCCTTGTTCACCTCGATGCTAATCCTGCCGAGACAAAGAGGAAAATCTGATTTCCGACAGAATGAGCATATTAGAGCGATGGGTTGAGTATTTTAATGAGCTGCTCAATAACCAAAATATTGGCGAGTTGGAGGCCCCGCCAACTGAAAACGACGGACAAATGCTGCCACCACCAAGTATAGGAGAAACAGTCCGTGCAATTTATCGGCTTAAAAAGCATAAGTCGCCAGGAGCCGATGGAATTACAGCCGAATTAGTTAAATATGGAGGCGACCAACTACACCAAGTAGTTCATCAACTTCTGCTCAAAGTATGGGAAAGCAAATCAATGCCTGACGATTGGCAAAGAGGCATTATCTGTGCGGATTTTAGGAATATCGAATTTGTGGGTCTCGGCGCAAAACCGGGATGTCTGGAGTTCCTTATTAAGGCAGCGATAGATGAATTACTTAAAGCTATATCCATGCGTCTTAACATTTATATGCACTCCGAATGATTTTCTAGCCCAAAACCAACCAGACACCAGTCCAAAGCCAACCCAAAGCTCGCTAAAAAACAGGCAAACAGGCAATAGCTACATAGATTCGAAAGCGATACTCGGTATCGGCATCAGCCCGGTGCTCGACAACTGACAACAGCATTACCAAACATCACCGCTCTTCGTAATACATACGAAGAGTGATGATGTTTGGTAATGTGATATCACATTATAAAAGATTACTTATCACAGAAGTAATCTTACTAAAGTAACGAGTAATGCGATGATGTTAAGTAATGCGGTGATGTTGTAATGTTCGGTAATGTTTGGATCGCGTGGTGAGGTAATGTGATATTATGCTGTATGTACATGCATCTCCTACCCATCTCTAATTGACACCTGAGGCAAAAGAGGCATCGTGTGATCCGCGCTTCTCAATCATGCTCGTGGCCTCGCCGGTATTTTCAAAGTTTACTTCACATACATTTTTCGCAACTTTCGCCGGATTTTCCTAAACTATTGATTCACATTATGAGTGATCTCAACGCACCATATATAAGACCAGACACTTCAATGTAGCTTTGTCTGAACAGATCTTCTTTCTTATTCAAATTAAAACACACTTCGGGCATTTTGGGCGAAACATGATCCATAGTAGTCATCCATAACTACTTTTCTTATTTTGAGTTTCTATAATGAAAATACTCAACATATCTTGTGTAGACTACCCCCATCAAAGTACGAACCCAGGGGTTATCTTTATTTCAGAAAATCCAAACACCGAATAACGTTACCCGCAACAATATAGAATTTTTATTTAACAACAAACAAAATAAATCAATTTCAGGAACAAGAGAATGTAAAATCTTGTAAACTGAAATTTAATTTAGATTTAAGCCGACATGTATATATTTGCGTTCTTGCCCCCTGGTAAACAAGAGAATCCACTACACATACATGCATACACTCAAATCGTTTGTTTCCTACCACGGTGTACGCTCTGTCCTCGTCAAATATTTACTAAATCCACAAAACATAATAAGTCTCACTCGGAATATAAAAAACCTAAGAAGGAAGAGTTTGGGAAGACCAAGAAATTTCTGACTAGAATCCTTAGAATCCTTCATAGCGTACTGTCTGCTGTTGTGTATACTTGTGACAACATCTTCTCATAAAATATTCAAATTTATTTAAATATTCACTTGCTCTCTTACAGTTTCGACAAGTCGTGAATGAATTATACGTGAAAGGTTATATTGTATCCTTGATTACGCTGATTATATCGTTAGGAATCTTTTTAGGATTTAAGTAAGTTTCAAAGGATTTTTCATATATCCGGATTGTAACGGTGATTAATGTTCGCATGTTTTCTTTTGATGTATTTCAGGTCATTACGTTGCACACGGATAAGGATTCACATTCACCTCTTTTCATCGCTTGCTCTGAACTGCATAGCATGGATTTTATGGTACAAGTTAATAGTGGAAGTTCCAGAAAATATACGGACCAATCCGGTAAGATTTTCCTTTGATCATAATCCTGGAAAAACTGATATCTGCGTGCAATTATATTTAGATTTTAATGATAACGTTTAAGTTTCGTAACATGTTTAAAGAAAATAGTAACCCAAATTCATTGCAAGGCTGGGTTGAAAGTACGGACATACACAATATAGAAGACACATGTACTCTCGATTTACAAAACTGATAATTCCTCCAATCCCCCAATCTCATTCGGTTCGGCAATATGCCCTATAATCTCAGTATGGTAAATGATCGTAATCGAATCATACTAAGCAAAGAGCACTTTTAAAGACGGCCTTATCGTCATCAATATTCTCAGGTGGACTATTCAGCACACATCTGGTGCGATCAACAAAATGATTCTCCCATTGTCGAACGACAGATGCAGCATATAAACGTTCGGTCTTCAACTTGTGTTGTGAAGGCACTCCAACCCAGCATCCAAACAGTGTATGCAACACGCAAACGACTATCAGTTGATCAATTTCCTGTAGTCGTTGTAAGCACCATACTATTGAAATCTTTCTCAATCTGGATCGGAAGCTCAAAGTTGAGGTTGTACTCTTCAGAAACTGCAGAAGCAGCAATGACTAACTCTCCGGGCAAACCGTCTGATGATTTCTCTTCAGAAGAAGCAAAGCTTCACCGCATATCAAACGGTTAAAAATCGTGGCAAAGTGTTCCTTCCGCCTCTTCAGCTGCTCGTCGTCGTGGATGAGGTATCGATCGCTAATATCCTTTACATGACCATCGAAAGATTTACCACCATTTGCAAGTTCTTTCGTGATTTACAGCGTACACAAAAAAAATTGATAGAATAGGAAGAGGAGTACTCTCCAGAGTCGCACGATTCTACTTTGCTTAGGACCAAAATATCTAACGTATATCGCTGAAATCCTAGATCAAGTTGTAGCAAACGGACATTCTGAGGCCCCTCGATACAGTTGGTGAGGAGCGTACGCATATTCAAGAAACCAGTCATAAGTCATATTATATTTAAGGATTGAGAGATCCTAAGTCCTCATCCACTCGATGTTGCATGTTTTCTTTCCACATCGTCAATTGATCATCATTGTGGATGAGAAATCGACAATATATCTGCCGTTCACAAGATAGCCATCTCATTGCCGAGCGACAGCTGGGTCGTACAAACTGTAGATGTTGAACTTAGAGGGTCGCAACTCCCCAATTCTGTGAGTAGTGGCAGGCAGAACGCGCAAGCGAACGTAAGTGACCATAAGATTATGATCTCTTTCAAGGCCTATGCCAGTGTCTCTTTTGTTACACACATCCAAAAGACAACTCCTAAATCTTCTTTTGATCGCGAAGTACCCGATCTGATTGCTAATACGGTGTCGGTCAGTTGAAACCCAACTAACCTTATGGCAGGCTTATGCTTGAACAGTATGCCGCCATTGACGAGGTGGTAGAAGTTACAGAAATCCACGAACCTCCCACCATTAGAGTTGGGGTCGCCAAGATCATGCTTCTCCATCACATGCCCGATCAAGGTGTTGTGAGATCCCACTTTGGCAGGTGTTCCTGTGGGCCGCAAGATGCGCACTCAGCATAAACTCAACCAAAACGCAACTGATGCTATTCACCACCAAGCCAAAGAT
The DNA here is from genome assembly GCF_905115235.1 of Hermetia illucens. Classification (NCBI taxonomy): domain Eukaryota; kingdom Metazoa; phylum Arthropoda; class Insecta; order Diptera; family Stratiomyidae; genus Hermetia; species Hermetia illucens. The sequence goes on along the minus strand of NC_051852.1, from coordinate 97,820,963 downwards.
ACCTGAATTCCATCTACCACGGCTGAATGAACAAAGATTGGTTCTTTCCTCTAATGTAAAGTATCTGGGTGTAATCCTGGATGCTAGGCTAAATTGGAGATTGAACATAGAACTGAGGGTTAAGAAGGCCTATATAGTCTTCTATGCCTGCAAGAGAACCTTTGCGAAAAAATGGGGTCTTCGGCCGAGGATGGTTCTCTGGATGTATACCGCTGTAGTGCGTCCGATCCTAACGTACGGCTCTATTGTATGGTGGCAGGCTTTGAAGAAAAAATACAATCGAATGAATCTTAATAGGATTCAAAGAACCGCGTGTGCGGGTGCCACTGGAGCTCTGCAGTCCTGCCCGGCAGATGCTCTCAATGTACTCCTGCATCTCCTCCCCCTAGACTTCCACATTAAATATGTTGCAGCGTGCAGTGCCGTCAGACTACGTGAGTCCGGATGCTGGGCAGCGAAGTCCTACGTCCACAGCAACATCCTAGATGAAATACCTCGGGAAATCTGGGCATCCCCCACGGACTATGTCACACGCAAGCTGAACTTCACGAGAAACTTTGCTGTGGACCTTCCAACCAGGGCGAAGTGGAAGACCGGCTGCATGTTGCAAGACTATGACACAGTATTCTTTACGGACGGATCAAAGATGGCCTATGGAGTCGCCGCGGGGGTTTTCTCGAATACACACAATGTATCCAAGTCGTATTGTCTCCCAGGTTTCGCCAGTGTATTCCAGGCGAAAGTACTGGCGATATTGGAAGTCTGTCGATGGCTGGAGCGTAATTCGATCCCCAAGCGTAAAATAGCCATTCTGGCCGACAGCCAAACAGCCATCAAGGCCTTGTACTCAACGACAACATCTTCCCGGCTGGTGGGGCAGTGCAAAGACGCGCTTAACCGTCTGGGCGACACGCTCAAAATCACTCTCCTCTGGGTTCCCGGGTTTAGGAACATAGAAGGGAATGAACGGGCTGACGGATTGACCACGCAAGGGTCTGCTCTTGGCAGTCCCTCGGCGAATACAGTCGGTGTTCCACTAGTGGCTGTCGGGGGCCGAGTCTACTCGCACTACCTAGCAGCCGCGGGCCTGAGATGGCGAAGGCTTACAAACTGTGCCAAGTCAAGGAGAATTTGGCCCGCTTATACTATAGCCCGATCACGAGAGCTCCTGTGCCAAACGTGCGCAAATGCATTCAAGATTATGGCGGTCTGCATGGCGCACTGGCCCATAGGAGACCGTATTGCCGTAGCTGCGGAGAAGGAAGGGAAACCTTCATGCACTTTCTCTGCAATTGCCCAGCTCTGGCTAGAGTCAGGCTGCGGACACTGGGTAAACCATACTTTGGGGACCTCAGAGAGATTTCTAGCTGCAGGGTGGGAGAGCTGCTTTCCTTCGTGAATGCTACAGGCTGGCTCTGAAGATCCGGGCAGGCTGGACTCTGCCTCCCTGCTCCCATAACAACAGTCACGGTCTTAGGAGTTTGTGGCATCAAAACGGCGCAACAAAGCGCTAATTAGGCTCCTCGGAGCGGCCACTGATACCTACCTACCTACCTTGGCATTTAGAGCATCCATCTCAATAATAATGTTACCTTTTGGAAATCTCCCTTGGTGCGTACCATTGTACAATTGTGATGCTCCTTAACCTGGACCGAAGTCTTCCAGTTAAGAGTCGTCCAGAAACCGACTCCCAGATCATGAGAGCGCGCTTCACGATAGCCTTCAGAAGCAACCCGAAACTGAATTGGCGTCTGCTACCACTTGCGGCACATTGCCGCAAGAAGCAGAGGAGTACTCTCCAGAGCTCCGCCATCTTACTTCGCTTAGGCCCAGATTGTCTAGTTTATATCGCTGGAAGTTGTAGAAAGCGATCATTCTGAGGACCCTCGCTACCGCTGTCGGGGAGCGTACGCACATTGCAATATGGAACCAATCATAGTCCGTTTCCGATAGCCAAAGGTCGTTGCCGTGAGATCAGTTCATATCCTTCCGGTAGTAATAAAGGTTCAGGCTGCTGGCACATAAATTTTTATCCCTCAATTCACAGGGCATAACGTAATTTTCCAATAGGGTTAAAGCCCACATCATTCCGCCTCCACAGCGTTCTAACGCGTTCAATAATGGGGATGAAAATTCAACTTTTACCAACCACAACTACATTTCTTCTGCTGAAAGTTAGAAGAAATTTATGACATCCGCAGTTAAGTGGAATGTGTACACGAATCATCTTTAGTTTGTAACTGACTGCATATTTATAGCATCTATTGAACCCTGGTTATTAGTTTAAAACCTTGCAAATGAAACCTGATCTATTCTTCGACTACTGCAATTCGAAAATGTGCAGACATTCGTGCAAGTCATAACTGCGTCATAAATATACACATATGCATCTATGATTTTATTCTAGCATTAAACATGTCGGATTGCAAATATTAATTTCTAATTTTTACTTGTAAAATATTCTATCTATAAACAGACATGGTGCATCGGCTTACATCTGCTGCTACACTATCTAATGCTCGCAAATTATTTCTGGATGTTCTGTGAAGGCCTTCATCTACATCTCGTCCTCGTTGTGGTAAGTTTGCACTTATGATCATTATCAGAGTAAAATTTTCTGCAGTTATTAAGCTTCCAAGGGAGTAGTTCATGAATATACACATGAATTTGAAGTGGAAATTCTTGTTATTACCTTAAAAGGCAAAACCTTTAATGAAGAAGATGACTTTCGGTGGTATAGAAATAGTATGATTCGTATCGAGATAAACTTTTAAACTACAACTTCGCCTCTTATAATCGACATGTATAAGGGTACACCAAATGTAGCAGAATGGTTCTATAATAGTATAAATGGAAAGGATGTATCTGTACGAGGAACAAATAGGACTATTCATACATATTTGAACTCAGCTTAATGAAGCCGGGAAATCTCTTGGGAACTCAAACAAATTCGTGCTTTCTACCTTGAGTGATGTCTCACAACTATGCAGATCTCTAAACAGAGTCTTCCCAATGTAAACGTTTTAAACAATGCGTTTTGTGCAAACTGTAACCAGCATTTTCATCCGAGTCAGAACTGACAACTGACTTTACCTTGGATAACTCAAGGACATCCACTTTTAGTAATGGAAAGATGGGAAAACAGTCTAGACAAGAAAATGGCGAACATTCAGAAGCATATTATTTGATACTCGTTTTAGCAATCTTTCAACCATCTGAGCACCACTTATGCATCTAGAGAAAGCATCTATTTAATGTGCAATGCCAACAACAAATACACATTCTATCTGCGTTTCACACCAAGCATACATTTGGTTCACTGCATTAGTAGTAAACTGAGGCGTGAATGCTTTCACTTTGTCATGTTTCATGGATAATTTCTTTGGAAAACGACGTATTTTGACACTTTTTGCCATGAAAAATCCCAATTTACATATTATATACGTGCATGTGTACTAGCTTGAATTTCTTGGAATTATGGTTCTCTCCACTATTTTAACCTGTATGCAAACAAATTTATATGAATGGTTGATGCTTTTTTCAGATAATAGATCCTTTATGGGCGAAATTTTTTTACATTTTGCTGCGATGACACATCAGTATTGTATTAAATTAGTCAGCTACTTACAATACAGTATTCCTAGCAGGTACAAAGTGTATTGAACTTATGCAAACCAAGGATACTCACACAGGATTATTATCAGCAACTATGTTGTCCTTGCCGGACACGTGCTGGATGTCGGATGTGAACTGGTTTATAAAGCTCAGGTGTCGAAGCTGACGAGGGGACGCTTTGTCGGGCTTCTGTTTCAAAGCATATGTGCGAGGCTTATGATCGGTGAACACTATGAACGGCCTGCCTTCTAGGGAGAAGCGAAAGTGCTTAATGCTCAAGTACACAGCGAGCAGTTCTCGATTGTGGGAGCTGTAGTTCCGTTGAACGTGCCAGACTTGATTCACCTTTTGGTGAAGAGCAACACCTACTGCGATGTCAGAGGCATCAACAAAAACGGCTAAGAGTTCATCTTGTCGAGGAAATGCCAAGAGTGTAGCGTCAGCCAGTTGTTGTCGGGATTTATCAAACCCGCGGACAGCCGCTTCAGATCACACAATCTCTCGTGTGTCCTTTGTTTTGGGGCCAGACAAGTACGCGTTCAAAACGGACTGGTGTGGGGCGGCCTTGGGCAGGAAACGACGATAGAAGTTTATAATTATGCTCCTTCACGGTTTTTGGACACGGGAAGCTTGAGATCGCTTGCAACTTGTCTGGGTCGGGCTGTATTTCGTCAGAGGAAATGAAGTGGCCGGGGAAAATCACTTGTGTCTGAAGAATAATAATAATATAATAATAATCGTTGGCGCAACAATCCATATTGGATCAGGGCCTTGAAGTGTGTTAGAGCACTTCATTCAAGACCGAAACGGTACACCACAGTACAATGTGGGAGGCAATGTGGTCAGCATTGCGCTCGCCCGAGATTATTACCCTGATTTGACTCAGGTACTCATTTACAGCTGAGTCGACTGGTGTCCGACATCCAGTCACGATAACAAATTCCTCTGCCCCCAGCGAGATTTGAACCGCGACCTTCCGCTACGACAGCCCAGCGCTCTAACCACTTGAGCCATCCGGACACTGTGTCTGAAGAAACTTGCATTTATCAACGTTTAGGACTAAACCGGCCACAAGTAGACGTTGAAAAATACACTCGAGTTGGGTTAAGTGCTCACAACGACCAAAACATCATCCAAATATACGAAACAAAAGTCGAGGTTTCGCAGAACCGAGCGGATGAACCTTTGAAAGGTTTGCGCCGCATGGCACAACCCGAAAGTCATCCGCGTGAACTTGAAGAGTCCAAAGAGTGTGCATATTGCCGTCTTTGGAATGTCTTCTGGAACTACAGGAATTTGGTGATAAGCTTTGATTAAATCCAAGGTCGAAAAGATGCGGCAATTTGCGAGATGATGTGCAAAGTCGTAGATGAGTGGAATGGGATATCGGTCAGGAACAGTCTGTACGTTTAGCCTTCTATAATCCCCACAGGGGTGCCATTCGCTATTTGGCTTAGGCACCATATGGTGTGGGGAAGACCAACAGCTGTCCGAAGGTATGCAAATACCCTGTTGCATAAGTTGTTCGAACGCTTTCTGTGCATTAGCCAGCTTCTGGGGTGGTAGAGGACGCACCTTCGAGAAGATAGGGGAACCAGTAGTGTTAATGTGGTGCTTCACATAAAGCTTCACTGGTTTAGAGAGACTACACTGGTTTAAAGAGACTTCATTCGGTAGTAATCTGGCTGAACTTTTGGAGGAATGCCCGAACACGAGGGTCAGTTATGTCCTGCAAAAGTACGGAAAGATTGTTGTTGAGAAGAGATGAGATTCTGCCTGACCAATTAAAGTTGTTGTTTAGGGTCTGCGGGATCCTAAGTCCCCATCCACTTGATGGTGGACCGGACTAAATGAGGAGCAACTTACTCCCTCGTTTTTTAGTCCATGGATCCCTAGTATTGGAGCGTAGCACCCCAAGCATTAAGAATTGAAAAAATCAAAAATTTTGACTGACGGTTTCGTCCAACAACCTAGCTCTAGTCTAGCTTAGACTACAACGACTGGGGTTTTAAGTCCAATATAATTCGCAACCTTGTCGTGTTTTTGCGATGATAAAAGGGAGCGTCTTTCCACCTGTTGGCACTTTCGGTCACGCTGCTCCCAGGGCAGAGGTGAGGCAGCGTCTGATGAGTTGCCTCTGCCCTGGACGAAACCGTCAGTCAAAATTTTTGATTTTTTCAATTAAAGTTGGTTGTGGAGTCTATAAGGAACCTGTTCTGCAAGTCCACCAGCAACCCATAGTGACACAAGAAGTCTGCGCCTAAAATGGGGAAGCTGATATCCGCCAGCATGTATCGCCACGGAAACGTCCTATGCAAGCCAAGACTCACGTCTAAGTGCCTGTACAACGCAGGTGTTAATCCGCGAGGAATTTGCCGCCATAAGTTCCAAAGGCTGAGGGAATAGCCGATGATGCCGGGGTACGGAAAGAACCGAAACTTCCGCACCAGTACTTACAAGATAACTGCGTCTGCCGAAACGGTCATAAATTGTTAGGCGAAGTGGCGCTGCGTTCTGGGTGGCAGTCGCCAGGACCCCCGCGGACCTAGTTTTTTGAGGTAGGCGCTAATTTACACGGGAGCGTACATCGAGTAGCTTTTTCACCGAATCTGCGATGGTACCAACAAATACTTCGGTCCGTAGGTTGTCCTGACGACCTGCTACCCGATCGCCTTTTTCAAGCAGTAGACCGCGAGCAAGCTCGTGAACTGCCGCCCGAACGCTAAGCGTCCAGCGTCGCCCTCATCTCAACCATACTGACCACAAGCGCTTCGGCTCACCAACTTCGTCAGAAGGCTGCTGAACGGCCGCTATAGTTGGACGCGCGTGCACCTCATACATCTTATAGGCTACAGCTGCCAACGCCTCCAAAGAACCGGAGACGCACGCGAAGACTGCCTGGGTGCCCTCCGGAAGACGTCGCAGCCAGAGCGACTTCAACAGATCGTCGTCGATCTTGCTCCCACCCAATTCCCTCATTTCGCGAAGCAACTGGCTGGAAGTTCAATCGCCTAACGTGAAACCTGCCAGCAAATGATCCAGCTTAGCTGACTCACTTACGGACAGGCGCTTGATCAGCTCAGTTTTCAATCATGTGTAGGAGGCCGATTTTACTATGTCGGCCACCAGGAGGATGGAGTCCTCATCAAATTTCATTAAATTTTATCGCGTCCGCCGTGATCCCGGACATCTGGAATTGCGCCTCTAGATGGATGAACCACAGCTCCGGATTCCGTCGCCAAAATAGAGAGACGCGTACTGCGAGGGCGGTCACCTGAGGGTTCGAATGGCCTCCCGCGTCTTTGTTGTCCGTTGACATCACAACGGCTAAGTTTACGACGCGAGTTTTGTCGAAGACCGAATTCTAAAAGGCTTTACTCTAACTACGGCAAACCGCACCAACAAACACCTCGTTCGACAGAAAAAGAGACACCACCGACGCACCCCGAAGCAGACGCTCGATGCTCAGACCAAAACGAAAACTGGCCAAAGAGCGGAAATCCAAAAAGTATCAATGCCGTCTCTTACGGCGGTTTTATGATGATTATTAATTTTAACACTTATTGTATGAAAAATGAAGTACTAAATAATAATAAAAACAAGTACTCAAAACTCCTTTTGAATTTTTCCTGCGGCGGCTTGCAGTAACAGCGTTTTTCTTTTTTGAGGTTGGGGCTCCTGAGCGTGCGATGGCTCCTTGACGGGATCTCCGGCTCCCTGCGGCGACGTCGTCGAAGTCAGCTTCCGCTTCTTAGAGGCTGTCGGCTCAACGGTCTGATGAATGATTTCAGCACTAGACATCGCGGCACACCAAAACCAACAGAATTTTTCGCATCTCTCCCAGCGTAATAAACGGCACGAACCTTCCAGTCGGCGTTGATATGGGACATCCTCGGCAGAATTCAACTAAGGGGCGGTCACGTCCCCGAAATCAGCGCTGCGTCTGGTTCCTGGTGTTGTTGAACCTGAGCTCGTAGCTGGAATCTCGGAAGCGCAGTTCGGTTTCTTCTTCAATTATAACTTCGGGATGTTCTTGAATTTGCACTGGACTTTGGAATCCAGAAAACACTCCGGAAATGCAGCAGTTTTCCGCCGGCTTGTTTCTAATTTGATGATTCTTGTTTTGTTGCACAGAAACTTCTGAACAACACTTTACTGCATACGTGCTTTAACACGGGGTCACCACTTTTATTTACAATATTCACATCAACTGCTTCCTTGAAATCCCAAATGTCATTATCAACTTTTTACTTTCAATTATTCTTCTCCACAAATCAAGCCCTACTCCGCCACGGAGAACACCGGTGGTGGCAAATGTCAATCGAATTAACAACATTCGAAATAAATTCGAAATAAATTTCAAATGTTGTTAACCCTGCTGCACCACATACAATTAAATACCAACACCAGTAGGACTTGCATCGTATATCTCATACGAACGGCTTTGAATATGGAGTGGGGAAAGCCATAGCTCCTAAGCACTCAGACCGTAGTGGCTCATTATCATCAACATCTAACGGAATAGATGAGATTCATTTATGGTAGGATTTCAGTTTGTGGATATGATACTACCCGCTCCAGGTAAAGGATATCAATACCAAAAATCTGACGTTTGGGGCGTCCATAGGGAGGCAGAAACTAGCGACTCTAATTTCTATCTGAAACCAAAAAGGCTTTAATTTTAGATTACTAACTTATTTTCTAAGACTATGAACCTCAATGCAGCTGAGAATATTCAAAATTAAGAAAGTCTGAAGATGTCCAGGGACAGCCACTTATAATGCTCTACTTTTTCGTGAAACTCTTGAAATTGAAGCATATCAGGAAACTGTAGAGATTCATTTTTATTTTAACAGAGAGAAGAACAATAATGGTCCTCAACTCATACAAAATAAATCAAATTCCAATATCCCCGATGTGCTTCTTCACAGTGAAACTGCGTGCGGAGGAACGCACATACAGGACGGAAACACCCAATGGGGGCTTGCACTAGCAAAGAGACTACATGGTAACTCCTACCTGTTAGTAATTTCTGCTACACCTTTAACGGAATAGTGAATAGTTTGTGAAATTGGATCTGCACGAACCAGACACCGCCAACCAGATGGAAAGCACAAGAATACTCTGCGTATGTAATGAGATGTTTTGGACATGGACAATTCAAAAATTTTAGAATTGATTACAGACGGACGACTGCTAGACAAAGTCGCACTGTCAGATCACCGATATTTAGAATTCGGTCTAAATATTGCAACACACTTGAATGCAAAGACGGAATAATAGAAAAATGGATTGGACAAAGCATCTTTTAGGTAATTTATTCATTCCAGAAAAAACTGCTTGTTTTGCGGTAAACGATTCGCCAAACCATTTCCAACTTCTTCGAAGCTGCTGCAGTGCAAATAAGAACACCATTAATGCGAAGGGGTGATAGTCAGATGGTACCAGGTACGAAGTGATGTCCCGTTCAAGAGATTTCAAGATTTTCATTAGTTTTGCCGGGGGAGTCGACTAAGTTGGATGGAATATTCACGATTTCCTGAGGTAAATCAGTGCAGACTCTCTCCAAAGAACACCATCCGAGAGAACAGCCTGCGAAAGTGAAGGGAGAGAGTTGGTGTTTTCTCCAAACTTTTCAACACGAAATTTTGCAGGGGATATTGGAACACTGTGAGAACGTTGGTTACCAATAGAAAACTGGGAGCTGCTACACTGTTTTTTCAGCAGTTCAAAGCGGTATGGATGGCATCTACATCGCAATCCTAAAAGAATGTATAAAGCACCATGAGCGGCTTCTAGGAAATATTTTGATAGCATGTCTTGCTCTGGAATACGCGAGTGCCTCTTATCAGAAAGTTAAGTAGTCTTCATATCGAAATCTGTGAAAGACGAGTATTTAAAGAAAGAGCAATTTAATGTCATTCTTGCTAAGTTGTTTGGAGGGACTGGTTAGCGACAGATTCATGAGAAGTTGTTAAAATCACACCCACTGTGAGTCCGGTCGTCATTCTTTGATTTCAAAGACAGAGGGCACAACTGTGAAAGAGGAGTACGCAGTGGAAGTGTTCGTGAACTTCATAAGCCTTTGACTATGCGCTATTCCAAAAACTGTGATATTGCCAAAGAGCATGGTGTCGATAATACTTCATTCAAATGGATCTATGCTATGCTAACACAGAAATTGCTATGTGGGTTGGGTGTTGATCGCTGCATGACAACAGCCATGCCATTAGGGAGGTGTGCTATTACCACTTCTGTCTTGTATATTGTCGATTCACTTAAATACGAATTTCAAAATCAGCTTATTTGGATGACCTAGCTGTGCAAGTATTTGATTGACAGTTGGTACCTCAGACATGAACTTTCAGTAAATCTAAAAAAAACACGATAGTATTATTTACGAAAAAAAGAGAAACCTGAATTGTTTATTCCTTCCTGAGATGACGGATGTATCTCTTCAACTCTCCGAAAAAATGGAATATCTCATATCGAGTCATTCTAAATAGGAAACATGCTAAGGTGAAGATGAAAGGAGCTCTCACATCCTATGAGTTGTGCGGGCCGACATTCGTCTCTACATAGGGACATAGACCTAATAGAGTGAAATGGATATATGTTGTTATCATTAGATCAATGTTCGGTTATGCATCCGTAGTGTGGTGTCTCCACTGCCAACTAGCCCCACAGTAAAGAACTGTTTGCCTAGATATTGCTGGTACCATGAGCACGACATTGGGCGCAGCTCTAGATGCATTACTTAATTTGGATATATATAATATTTACAAAACATTTGAACTAAAGCAGCTCATAGATTAGTTCGTTTAGATCTACATGGTAACATTTGTTTGGTAGGAGATATGACGTTATCCTCAAAGATTGAGAAAACTGAGACGAACTAGAAGAAGACGTGGCGGAATATATTAAGATCTTCTACAATGATGGTTTAAAAATAGTACAGAATTCTAGAGCAGGACCTAACGACTCGAATTAAATCGAGATGTGGGCTATTCCCTTATGACAATATGCAACACATCCCGCTTGCCTTGGCAAAAGAGGGTCCGATCTCCCCTAAGCCCCGACTGAAACCAACAATTACGAGTGCAAACTTGGAAGAAGCTTCTTATACGGACAAATGGCAGAGTCTAAATGCTACTAGACGCACACAGCAAAAAAGCAGGAAGACTTTCGGAAGTATTGTGGGCATTTGAAATATTTAGACTAATTTTGCTGATGTACTCAATTTACAGTGGGTAGCATCACATCTACAAACGGAAATCCTGCGAGACAGAAACATATCTAGGATATTCCATTAGTCGCGGACGTCGAATAAAATGGGTCACTATGTGCTGAGGCTATACCCCTCCCTCACCTCAAATACACACACATGAGTTTTGGCGCAGCATAGCAGCTGAATACGCGTGAAATGATATTGGAAGGCTCCGTTGATTCATAGAATTGTACAGTTGTGACGCTCGTTAGCATGAACCGAAATCTTGCAGTCTGTCAGAAATCGACTCCTAGGTCAATAGAACGCACATTGCGATGGCCGTTAGAAACATCCCGATACCAGATTCGTGTTTGCTTTCCAGAGTACACATTGCCGCAGGAGGAAGAGGAATACTCTCCATATTCCCACTATCTTACTTCGCTTAGGCGCAGAATATCCAGTTTATATGGTTGGAGTTATCGCTCAAGTTGGAGAAAGCGAGCATTCTGAGGACCTTCGCTACCTTTGTCGAGGAGCGTACGCACATTCCAGAAACCAACCATAAATCGTTTTCGATAGCCAAAGGTCGTAGCCGTGAAGTCAGTCCCTATCCGAAGGGCTGTTGGCGTTTCGGGAGCAATAAAGTTTCAAAATTTACAGATTGCTAGCCCACAAATTTCTATCTCTTTTAGTCGCCTCTTACGACAAGCAGAGAAGACTTTGGATTACATTAATAATTTGTAAAAATATTGAGCTGGTGTGTTCCTGTAGACGACCTACTAAATTTCCGGCGGTAGCGACAGTTTCTCTAGTTTAATTCATCTTAAATTAAAAAGCCAAAAAGATTCTTTTGGTGGATTGATAAAACGTGGTATTAATCGATTTTTCTTTTTGACAAAATGCCGGCTTCATAAAAAAGCTCGAATTGTCAAAACTACCACGCTAAATTGTTTAAAAAAAATTGAAATAAGTATCCGAAATCTTATTCCTTGGATTATTACCGGTCAGTTAATTCGTTTCAGTTACCGACTTGGAAAACATCGTTTTGAGAAAAACAAGTTTGAAATTGCGGAAGAAGTCTACACATAGATCAGCGGTTTCTACTACTTTGAGCTGATGTTATCTATTATACAAGCCATTCTTTCCTCGCAAGTACGCCCATGCGTTCTCAAATCAGAGATCGTGACGCGCTCTGGATCCTCTTTGTGTTGCTCATAGATTTCGTCGTTATGTACGTTACGGAATCGTCCATCCTCATGTAGGGGCCCAAAAATTCTTCAGAGGATTGTTCTCTCGAAGGCGGCCAAGAGTTCGCAGTTCTTTTTTTGCTAAGAAACCAAGTCTCCGTATTCCTCGGAGAGGACTGGCAAGATCATAGTCTTGTACAGTAAGAGCTTCGACCCTATGGTGAGACGTTTCGAGCGAAATAGTTTTTGTAAAAAGCAGAAAAGTTGACTAACAGTTTCGTTTCGTTTCGTTTCTTTTTTGCTTTTTGAAAACTTGGGTCCGTGAACTACAAAAGAGGAAGGAAGCTGCCCAAGTGGTTCGGTCCGTCACTAAGTGGATGCGGACTCAGGACTCCCAGTATCCTCAACTAAAAAAAATAGTTTTTGTAAGCTGAAATAGGCTCTGTTGGAGCCAACACCCATGCGCGGATTTCATCGTCATAGGTATTTTCGGTTGAGATTTTCGACCATAGATAGGAGAAATTTTCACCTGTCTCAAAGTTGTAGTCTCCTATCTTCAGTCTTCGTTTGACCAGTGCGATTCGATGTTGTTCGTTCTTTTGCTTTTGGCGCTGACGTTGCACACCATCTACTTCGTATTGCCTTTATTAATGTACAGCCCAAGATCCCACGCTAATCACCGTCTGCTCGATCTGGATGAAGGTAGACTGTACATCTCGCGTTGTTCTTCCCATGATGTCGATATCGTTGGCGTAGGCCAGTAGTTGGGTGGACTTGCAGAGGATGGTGCCTCTCGAATTTACATCGGCATCGCGAATCACTTTCTCAAGGGTCAGGTTGAAGAGGACGCATGATAGAGCAGACTGTTGTTGATGTTGAATGGTCTCGAGAGTGATCCTACTGCTTTTATCTGACCTCCCACATTGGTCAGGATCAGCCTAGTCAGTCCTATAAATTTCGTTGGGATACCGAATACTCTCGTGGCCGTGTACAGTTTTACTCTGGCTATTATGTCATATGCGGCTTTAAAGTCGATGAACAGATGGTGCAACTGTTGTCCATATTCCAACAGTTTTTCCATCGCTTGCCGCAGAGAGAAAATCTGATCTGTTGCTGATTTGCCTGGAGTGAAGCCTCTTTGGAATGGGCCAATGATGTTCTGGGCGTATGGGGCTACCCAACCTAGCAACATAGAGGAAAATATCTTATAGATGGTACTCAAGAACGTGATACCTCTATAATTGCTGCACTGTGTGATATCCCCCTTTTTATGTATGAGACAGATAATGCCTCTTTGCCAGTCGTCAGGCATTGATTCGCCGTCCCATACTTTGATCATCAGTTGATGAACCACTTGGTGTAATTGGTCGCGCCTCCATATTTAACCAATTCGGCTGTAATTCCATCGGCTCCAGGCGACTTATGGTTTTTAAGCTGATAAATTGCACGGACTGTTTCTTCTATGGTTGGTGGTGGCAGCATGTGTCCGTCGTCTTGAGTTGGCGGGACCTCCAACTCGCCGATATTTTGATTGTTGAGCAGTTCATCAAAATACTCAACCCGTCGCTCCAATATACCCATTCTGTCGGAAATCAGATTTCCCTCTTTGTCTCGGCAGGATAAGGATCGAGACGTATAAGGCTTCATCCAGCTGTCTTGTTGGTAAAACTTCCACGCCTGGTGCGGTTGCTCCCTATACTTTTCTAGTTCACAGACTTGCTGGTTCTCCCAGGCTTCCTTTTCCCGTCTGTGAAGTCGCTTCTCCGCTCGGCGGAGTTCATGATAAGTCTCTGCGCGTGCCCGTGTTCTTTGAGGATGCAACGTTACTCGGTATGCAACATTCTTCCGTTCCGTAGCTAGCTTATATTCATCGTCAAATCAGCCGTTTCGACTTTTCTTACGGCTGGGGCCAAGTATCTTTGTGGCAAAAGAAGAAGATCATTTGTTGATGCTTCATCACTAGGACCTCTGTTGACTGCGGTTATTGCAGCATCCATTTCGCCCTTATAGGTGTTGCGCAGGGCTGTGTTGTGAATGGCTTTGGTATTCACTCTCACCTGATTTTCAGAGGGGATTGTAGGTGGAGTCGTAAGTCGAGCTCGGAGCACTATGCCAACGAGATAGTGCTCTAAGTCTATATTGGCCCCTCTATATGTCCTGACATTCATCAAGGCTGAGAAGTGGCGGCGTTCAATCAGCACGTGGTCAATTTGGTTGAAAGTGGTCCCGTCTGGAGAAACCCACGTATGTTTGTGGACCACTTTCCGTGCAAACCTGGTACTTCAAATAACCATTTCGTACGATACTGCTAACTGAATAATCCGCAGTCCGTTATCATTGGTATCCCTATGTAAGCTATGAGAGCTGACGTATCGACGTATCTGTGTAAATCTCCAAGTATGATATCAGGCTTCGAGAGTCCACTCAACTGCATCGTAGAAGGTATCCTTCTCCGACTCTGCAGTCTCCACTGTAGGGGCGTGAATGTTTATGAGGCTTACATTTCATTTTCATTTTCATTTCATTTTTTGGCTAACTAAGAAACCTACTCCGAACATAAGGTTTACTGGATGGCCGCTATAATATATGATGTAGCGGCTCTTCTGCAGGAAACCGGTCCCTGTCCATCGCATCTCTTGCAACACTGTTACATCAGCCTTATATTGGAACAGAGTATCGGCTAGCTACTCAACAGCATTCGGTCTGTACAGAGAGCGCACGTTCCATGAGAAAATAGGCAAATCGTTAATCCTTTGCCATTGCCGGGTACGTCGTTGTAAAATCCATCCTGTCCGAGGCTACTTTTGTGGCTTCGTGACACCGGTTTTCCATGGAGGGTTGTCAGCCCTACCCAACCCCCAACCTGGAGGACCAGGTGATACCTTTTGCCCCGTTTTTAGGCGCGAGAGACTTGCTTTCATCCTTCTCCCTCTGCAGCTTTTCGTTAAGAAAGAACTCCCAGCAGTCGCCACGGGGAGGTGGAGGTAGGGTTTGGTAGTAGAGCTGTTGGTATTGGTTCAGCAGGCGTTTCTCAGAATTTATGCTCCATCGTGGGTACCGATCCACGTTTCGCCCTAGGACCTATACTACCCTTTGACCGCGAGGGTATTATGGATACTTCGATTGCGAGGGTATTATGGCAGCCTGCGTACCACCGTATGCATTTCATAGTCGTATTATATTACACTACAGTCGTTACATCAGAGTATACATCAGTTGCACCATCTCTTCATCGACTTTAAAGCCGCCTATGATAGCATAGCCAGGGTAAAACTGTACATGGCCATGAGAGAATTCAGTATCCCGATGAAATTGATGAGACTGACTAGGCTGACCCTGACCAATGTGCGAGATCAGATAAAAGCAGCAGGATCACTCTCAAGACCATTCGACATCAACAACGGTCTACGACAACAGGATGCCCTATCATTCCAATTCCAATTTGACCTGACCCTAGAGAAAGTGATCCGTGATGCTGATGTAAATGCAAGAGGTACGTTCATCTTTAAGTCCACCCAACTATTGGCCTACGCTAACGACATCGGCATCATGGGAGGAACCACCTGAGACGTATAAACTGCCTTCATCTAGATCGAGCAGGCAGCGAGAGTTCTTGGGCTGCACATCAATAAATGCAAGACAAAATACATGGTAGCAACGTCAGCACCAAAAACCCAACCAATCAACAACATCAAACCGCACTGGTCAAACAGGAAGAATAAAGATAGGAGACTATAACTTTGAGACCGTTGAAAACATCTTCTATCTAGGGTCGAAACTCCCAACCGATAACAGCTACGATGATGAAATCCGCGCCCGGTTATTGTGCCTATTTCAGCTTACAAAAACTGTTCTGCTCGAAACGTCTCACCATAGGGTCACAGCTCTTACTGTACATGCCAATAATCTTGCCAGTCCTCATGTATTCTCCGGAAATTTGGGTTCTTAGCAAGAAAAATTGCGAACTCTTGGCCGCATTCGAGAGAAGAATCCTTCAAAAAATGTTTGCCCCCTACAGGATGGACGATTCCGTAGCCTACATAATGACGAAATCTATGAGCGATACCATGACCGTCAGATTGTGGATAAAATCCGGCTCAATAGGTTACGGTGGGCAGGTCACTTAATCCGTATGGATGAGGATGATCCATCCTGCCTAAGATAGAGCGATGGCGTAGGGACGCCAGACAGCTTTTAGGGATATCGAATTGGTGGACCTCGGCGCAAAACCGGGATATCTGGAGTTCCTTACTAAAGCAGGCCTAGACCGGATACCGGTTGTTGCGCCGTTGATAATGATGATACATATGTATACACAGAATGTCAGAATTGCATTGGAATGTCAACGAAACCTTCCATACCCGCAATTCTGAGCTTCCGGTTTCTGACTTATTCTATAAGATGTTTAGCTGAAATCTTTGCTACAAGGACACAAAGTGGACTATGACTGTTAAGGCAAATATTTTCGTTACAGCCCAATAAAATCTCGAATTAGATAAATCATGTTAACTGCTTGTCTTGATTCTGATTGTTCACTATCCCAATGTGACTTATTTCCAGACAAGAAGTTAAGAATCCCACAAAGAATATTTGAAACTGCATGAATATTGGCCTCGACTGTTCATTCATTGAAGAATTTCTATCCGCACCAGTGACTTCCCAGACACTTTTCCTCGAAACAGAACTCAGACATTGTGTCGGTTAGAATTGTAGCTTTTCTCAAAGGCGTACATATTATAACATAGTATACATTATTTTAATAAGACCGATTAAAAATGATTTCAAGTCACTTACTACAACGAAAAAAAAACAAAACCCCGAAATATCAATAACTCTCTGGCAATTCTATGCCCTCCTAATCAGAAATAATGTCAACCCATTCATTGCTAGAAGGCATTAGCTAATATCTTCTATTGGAACAATTAAATGTTCGTGTCCTTTTGAAATAATTTTCGATGGTCCTTCCAGCAATCTTCTTCTTCAAGGAGTAGATCCAGCCACTAATTACCCACATCCCTATGACCGTTTTTCTTAATAATTTTTTTTCATTCAATATTTAACAGGTTTTTGTAAAGGATAACGTTGTGATGAAATGTTTCACTGTCCTTGGTTGGATTACTCCTTTAGTTTTCGTTGCAATTTATGGAGTGGCCCGAGCCTATCATCCAACAGATGCCGCACAGTAAGTACCATACTGGATTTATCATACATCATATATGTGGCTCGGTATGTTACCATTTAGCAAAGCTAGTTGTAATTCTGACCAACAGAAATACAATTACCAACACATGTTGAATGTTAAAGATTATATTCAATTTGTTCATGGTACCAGATCCGGGAGAACAGAAAGTTGCACTGAATTTCAGAGCAATGGTGTTCGACACAATAATTTCGTATATTTATGATGTTATAGTAGCATAAGGCAAACACAATTTATCATACTAAGTTTCAACACATTTCCAAACCATTATTAATTGATTTTTTCCCACAGTTGCTGGATGGAAGACAGCGAACTGATGTGGCTGCTCACAGCTCCTGTTTGCATATCATTAATAGCATCATGCAGTGAGTACTTTTTGCTTGTTTGTCAATTTTCAAGCACTTTAAACAAGTACCTCCGCAGTTTTCCTAATAAATGTAGTACGAGTGCTAGTGAAGAAACTTCATCCTTGCTCAGCCCAGCCAGCTCAATTAGCAATTCGAAAAGCTGTCAGAGCAACTATAATACTTGTTCCGTTGTTTGGACTGCAGCATCTCCTGCTACCATTCAGACCTGACCATGGTACAGACCTGGAAAGGATATATCAACTAGCGTCGGCAGTCCTAATAAGCTTACAGGTAATTCTTTGCGTCGAAATGTTAATTATGAACTAAATTAGGAAATGCATGGATACACTGATATCATTGGTTTTCCAGGGATTCTGTGTTTCGAGCCTATTTTGCTTCGCCAATCATGATGTAGTTTTCACAATCCGTAGTGCTCTAAGCCGATTCATTCCTAATGTCGTTCCACCAGTACCTGGTGGCAGTAACACTGGGCAACTAGCAACATTAAGCAGAGATATTGGAGTCTAAGTGCGTGGTCAAAAATCAATCGTAAAACTTATTTTATGTACAAATTTTTAATACGGTATTAAATTTTGTAAAAGAGAATACCCAATGATAGAATTAGGTATTATACGATAAAATATTATTCTATGACATATGAGAAAAATATACTTAAGCTTAAGAAAATTACAACGTCGTTTGAATATACATAATGTATGGAATGACTCACTACTGGTTGTAAGTATCTTTTTATCATATTTACTGCTGAAACTATGGAAACTCCATTAATAACAATAATAATCGTTGGCGCAAAAATCCATATTGGATCAGGGCCTTAAAGTGTGTTAAAGCACTTCATTCAAGACAGTAACGGTACACTAGAGTATTTTGTAGGAGGCAATGTGGTCAGCATTGCGTTCACCCGAGATTATTATCCTGATTTGACTCAGGTACTTATTCACAGCTGAGTCGACTGGTACCCGACGTCCAATCACGATACAAATCTCACTGCCTCCAGTGAGATTCGAACGGCGACTTTCCGCATGAAAGCCTTGTGCTCTAACCACTCAGCTATTCGGAAACTCCATTCCTTAGCCAAAACCGATATCCATATAGTATAAAGTAAAAAGTCGAATACCGATTCCGGATCTAGCAATCCTATAAAAGAAACAAAGTGGATAGACTACCAAAAATATTCTTGTGAACAAGATAAATCGAAAAGCAGTGTATCTTTTTCCTGCGTCGAACTATTGCTCAACTTTCCTAAATCTACGAAATGAGTGGTTTTCTACGTTGTCACTTGTGCTGAATGTTGGTCGTACCAAATTCACATCCAAGAAGAAATTCAACCCCAATGTATGTATTATATATACAGCTGTCTGTCCCGGCAACTCATCCAATCCAGGTCATCAAACTATCTGAAGCCGCAATCCAAGACGTGTACAATTGAATATTGCGGTAGGGAAATTTCAACCGGATGTGTACGTTTAATTTGGAGTGTTAAACCATTTCCATAAGGTGAGGTTGGTCAACCATAAGAGAGGAGCTACCACTGAATATCATAACATATTTATATACTTACCTAACATCTTGAAGAATCACATTGCACATCGAAAATCACTAATCTCTACCAATTCACATATGCAGTAATGACAGGTTGTTCAGGAACGCCTCGTAAATAATTACGAAGTTAAATTTAACTTCATATCAAATAATATAGCTCTGAAATTAACAGAAAGCTGAATTTCCCTTAAATCTTGATTACAGCTGCTAAAAATCTTCAGGAAGTTAATGAACAAGTCAAAAGCCGAAACTGCTCCGCATATGCTATGCGGTGTACTATTTTTAACAGATTGGCGATATATGAGCGTGGGGTAGAGAGTTGTGCAGCCAAGGTTATTATTTCGTTAAATTTTAATTGAGCTTCGTTTATTTCACCTCTGGTTTTCAAGGGAATGTTGATCTGCAGATGACTGCTTATAAATTTAACCAGTTCGTTGATTTGGTTGCTAGTTTCCTACTTGTTGTTATAGGGAGGACGCTCGCAAGTGTCAAACTGACGGGACAATCCGGTGAGGTCTCCAATTTAAACCTATGCAAGTATTGGCGATATCCTCCTTGCCCCGTGAGAAACTGGGTGAGATTATAATTAATCTCGCCGTGTCGTCTCTCCAACCACTCCTTGATGGCAGGAATGAGCCTGTGAGTCCACTGACCCTTTCCCGAGTGTTCCCACCGCTCTTGCCATCTATTTATGGATCTCTTCTTCTCAGCGTTCTTCGTTTACCACCTCCTTCTTCTTCCACTCTCCCCACGGGACTGCTATAAGCATTACATCGCGGGGCTCCCTTTGTTGCTTTCTTTGCAGTTCTTCATGCCTTAGCTGTTGATGAATCATTTTCAGCTCAATTACCATTTGATTCCAAGCCTCCGTTGATTCCAACATAAACTCCAGGTGTTAAGCGCCTGTCGACGATCGCGTCCAGCCTAGTTCGGTGTGCTGTAAACCTTGGGCACTCAAATACAACATGCTCCGCATTCTCAGCCACGTTACCACATCTTTGGCAGCATGGTGACTCCTCGTGTCCAAATCGATACAGATAAGCCCGGTAACCTCCATGTCCAATTAAAAACTGTGTTAGCTCGTAGCTTAGTTCCTCGTGGCTCCTTTCAATCCATCTTCGAATGTATGGAATGATACGGTAGGTGCAACGGCCAGTTTGTGCCGCAGTGCTAGTTGCCGTCAAAGCACGATAGACTCCCCGATTGCATACATTTTGTCGTAGAGACGCCGACCTTCATCCGCCAAGATGTCTATGTGGATTGTCCCTGCCAGTACATACCCGGAGTGAACTTAGTCGATACGCTATTCCTAGTTCTCCGCAATTTGATTTGTTTTCCAGAACGGTTGCCCAAACTGGAGCTGCGTAGAGTAGCAGGGAACTAACTACCCTTGAAATAAGACGACATCGACTTTGTCTTGGTCCACCAATGTTCGGTAGTATCGTTACATCAATCGAAGATGCTTTAGTTGCAGCGCACTCAATGTGCTTTTTAAAGTTGAGTCTTTTGTCAATCATTACTCCCGAATATTTAGCGACTCTTGGGAGTAAATTGTTTTTTCACCAACTTTAATTTTCACGGTCGTGTCTTTCCTTCTTTTGCTGATTAGCACTAATTCCGTTTTATCTTCAGCAAGTGATAGACCGGACTTTTTCAACCGGGAATTGATCTCCCATATCGCTTCATTTGCATAGATTTCGATCTCGTCTAAGCGTTTTGCCACTATTGTTACCCCGAAATCGTCCGCAAAGTCAACAGTTGTCACGCCGTTAGGAAGGTGTAGCATCAGCACTCCATTGTACATAATTAACCATAGTAAGGGACCTAAGACAGACCCCTGTGGTACGCCGCACGTCATTGGGAATAATTTCTCTCCATCGTCCGAGTCGCAATATAATCTTCTTCCAAGAAGAAATGCAACAACGATGCGTACAATGTACTTCGGAGCCTGTAGTTTGGTTAGAGCCTCTACGATTTTCGTCGACTTTGCAGTGTTAAATGTATTTTTTACATCGAGTGTCACCACTGCGCAGCATTTGTCATCTTGTATTGCAGCGCGAGCCAGGCCAGTCACCATGTTGATTGCATCGAGGGTTGATCTCCCTTTACACAACCCGAATTGCTTGTCGGATAGGTCTCCTTCCTTTTCCGCAACAGCGAGCAGCCTGTTGTATAATACTCGTTCAAATAGATTACCAATGATATTGACTAAGCATATCGGTCGATATGAGGAGGGGTCTCCCAATGGTTTACTTGGCTTCGTAATAAGTATCAACTTTTTCAGCTTCGATTGCTCGGGGAATTCTCCTTCTCTAAGGCATGCCGTAAAAACTTTGGCAAACATACCTGGCTGCCACTTTTAGGGCGATATTCAGATTTCATCTGGCCCTGGGGCCTTATTTTCAGCGGATTTCTTGCTGCATCAAAAATTTCCTCTTCTACCACTACAGGAATTTCGTCGGGTAGTTCACATCCTCTGGGAAGAGAGTATCCACTATGTTTTGTAGTAATTTCGGACAGGTAATCGGTGGAGAGCGCTTGTCCAGTGATGACATTACAGCGTTCTTCGTCTGTCTGTCACTCAGTCCGTCTGTCTGTCTGTTTGCCACAGCCGACTCATTCGGAAACGGCTAAACCGATTGTCACGAAAATTGGTAAGAGTATGTGATATGTTGTTCCCTTTTCCACGCAGCAAGTATCGCCATTTTGTGTTAAATTTAAGGGGGGGTCCCCATACATATGAATGGAGGGTGCAACATTTTTTCTCACAGAATGTGGCCATGTGGGGTATCAAACGAAAGGGCTCAATTAGTACTTTTCGAAACTGGTTCCATATTATATATTGGGTGAAACATAAGGGAGTGAGGGCTCAAAATATGACCCCCAAAAAGTGTAACAGGTCTCGTTCTCAGAATCTACCCAACCGAAAAATCTGAAAAAAATCACAGTAGTGCATCTCTACGAAATCTAGGCCCCAAAATATATCCGGTTCCGATATCTGCACAAGTAAAATAAACTGTGCCATCTTTTGTGAATTTCGTACATTCTTTGCCATTCTTTGTGAATTTCGTACATTCTACAACCTGTACGATGACATCATCATCACATTTCAATTCATCAATACCATGACGAAATGAGTTCTTATGAATGGGGTCTGAAAGAATTATTTTGTTTTAGTTTTTTAGTCATCTGTATATGCATATCAATTACTCCAAACAGACATGTGTGTATGTAGCTATATAGTATATGTGTGCTAATGAAGTTTACGGGTAGTGTCTAATTCAGATAGATATATTTGTACATTAAACCAATCGTATCTAATGTACGTACTATATGTGTGCATATGCATGCTTTTGTGCTCGAAGTAAATCGGAAATATGGATACGATCGATTTATATACGTGCTGTTTAGGGAGAGGATAATATCTATGGCTGTAATATATATGTATATCTTGTAGTTTGGAAGAGAAAGAATGAATGAATGATAGGAATAGAAAAATGTGCGTTGAAGTTTCTTACATAAGATGAACACAAAACCTTTATACCCGAAGCGCGAGCTTCCGGTATTCCGACTTGTAGGAGCATTAAAGTCAACCAGGTTCGGTATTTTTCGTCGATCTGCTGTTCAATAAGTGGACTGTGCAGATGAGACGATGTCAAGGCTAGAATCTCCGGCTAGCACCACAGCTCCACAACTGTGTCTCCTTGGGAGTTTGTCTGAGGTATATTTCGGCGGCTTTAATTTAGATGTGTTTTCACTCACTATTTTTTCTTGATTTGCATTAAGCAGTGCAAACCTATTTTGATTCGGGCTACCGTTTTGTCATGTTTCGCTAGCTTGAGTGTATTTCCCAGCGGATGATTGCGGGTTTCTCTTACGTTTGGAAACCTGTCCACACCAGTCTGTGTTTTTATGGCCAAGGCATGCTTGCATGCTTTCATGATGAGCCTTTGTTGTATCTTCAGGGAATTTTTCCAAAAATTCGCCTTGCACAGCTTGAATATGCAATGCAATAACCGCTCTTTTTGTTTTGATGGTGAACATCCGAGACTAGACTTTTTAATGAAGTCATATCGTGCTGCAGAGAAACAAATAAAACTTTTTAACAAGATTTCGCACTAACAAGAGATTGAACTCGAGGCCTGACGACTGAAAAGTACACATTCTTGCACTATACCAGACTTACTGCTGTGGTGCCTCGACTTTGTGTTGAGCCGCCACTAAGGTTGTGTAGTAGTCTACAATATATAGTTTAGTAAAATTGATTTCACTACGGCTCATTACGGTTTTTCAGTTATGAGTGTTCTGCTTAACTTTTTCGCAGTGATACATTTCCGCGCAAAATATGTGACATAATTTGTTTGATTGACGATGGATAATTAAGCAAACCCTTGTAACTGAATTCTATAAGTCATCTAAATTTGATTTTGTTGTGTTTATTGTTATTTCATGGTCTACAGAAAAAAATCCTTATTCCATCTACCTGTGGGAGAGTTCACTATTAATCGTTTCTTACAACGTATAATTTTTCTGGGTTCAGTTATTCCACATCCTACTTGAATACCAAAACTAATACAGGCTTCGGAAAGTACTAATCGAAACCTTTCGTTCGACACCCCACATGATTGTATTCGGCGAAAAAAACACCCTCCTTTTGCATATATGGTGGTCCTTTAACTCAATGTTGAACGATGTTAATCACTGCATGCGTGGGCGTTCGTACTTTCAGCCGACTTACTGAATTTTATGTCAAAAGGAGTAATGCTAGACAGACAGAAAATGAATCGAATTTGTTCTACACAAAACATAAAATGGTGATATGACGCAGTGCAGCAAGTGCAAAGCTGGCCAAGACTAATGTGCAAGAGTAGCTAAAGACACCAGGATCGCTGTTGAGACCTCTCGCCATCAACAACGATCTAAGACAAGGGGATACCATATCATGCATTCTTTTTAACCTGCCCCTAGAGGAAGTAATCCGCGATGTTGGTTTACATCACAGACGTATCACACCAAAAACCGAAGCAACAACAACAAAGGTTGAGATAAGGGGCTATAACTTTGAAACTTGATTATTTCTCCTATCAATGATTCAAAATCATAATCTGCATGTATAAACTAATCCGCTAGATACGTCTCATCATTAGATCAAAGCAAGTTCCTACTATACAAGACAAAACGATCTTTGTTTATTGCCCGGAGGCTTGGGTTCTTAGCAATAAAAATTGCGAACTATTAGTCGCGTTCGAGAGAAGAATCCAAGAAAAGTTCTTGCCCCCTTACGGGAGGATGGACAAGTCACGAACATTTGGTCATGGGTATAATCCGACTGAACAGTCTGCGGTGTCCGGGTCACCTAATTCTTATGGGTGAAGGTGATCCAGCTCGGAAAGTTTATAAGGACAATATCTATGGTAGAAAAAGATGTGGTGGACCCTGTCCTAAATGGAGCAATGGCGTAGGCTAGGACACCAAAAACCTTTTGAATATATTGAAAACTTACGGTGGTGTTGGATCGGGCCATCTGGAGTTCATTACTTAGCATGCATATACCGGACCCTGGTTATTCCGCTGTTGTTGATGATGACAATACATTATATTAACAATTACTGAAGAAATTTGAATTAAGTTCTATGCGTGTTTGGAAAGGAAACGCGGTGTACATATGATTCCTAAAATTAGGCGTTATGGGTAGCAGTTGGTACTCAGGTGATTATTTGGATGAAAAAGTATTTAACATTGTTTAAATAAGGGTGCAGATTCCAAAATGACAAGAAAAACTAGCTTTTATATCGCCTTTAATTGTAAACTTATTAAAGTATAGACGACTTGCGGTTTCGTTTAGAGCAAAGGCAACTCATCAGTCGTTCCTTCACCTCTGCCCTGGGAGCAGCGTTAGTATTTGTTGTTTGTCCTGTTTATATGCGGAGAAATTATATTGATAGTCTTCATAGTCTTGCACGGCTGGGACAACGGCATACCTCCCAAGCAAGGCTCTGACTGACAGTTTTCCTCGCTGGCGAAATTGCGTCTGAACCAGCAGCTCCAGATTTTCACCAGAAGATTCAGAAGCCTTCCGACTTTTTAAGAAAGGATTTGCTCCTATGCTCCTTGGACAGAATCTTACTGAGCCTCGCAGAATCGCGGGTGCATCAGTTGGCGTTTTTTACTGCTATGGTGGACGTCGAATGTTGTAAGCCGAGCAAATAGACACCAGGTCGACCACGATTAGAACGATGAAACTGAGGTCCGGACACAGAAAAACGTGCAGATTCTTCCTCGCAAGGAGTCTCTAGGTCTGTCCCGATCAGCGTTTATTGTACTGTGGAATAAAATATAACATTTGCTTTGGAGCCCGTTGATGGTTCAATCGCGTCCGATTCAGAGCTTAGCGGCCGAGCCCTTGCACAATCTGCTTCTCCTGTATTTTTGTTCGACCCCGCTTTCTGCTCGTCTACCAGGCGTTTGCTGATATATTCTGCAACAATCGCCTGGTATTTAATGAGGTTCTTTTCATCCCATTTCTCCTGGGGTCCTTACTGTTCGCAATCTGCTCAGAATTTGTATGGCCTTCTAGTACTGGCCCTTGAGCAGGATTCCAGTGTAACTTCGCTTCTTAGCCTGCGCCTGGCATCACCACCTCTTCTTCTACCGTCTGCTTTTTTATTTGAGTCCAAGTCTTGGTCCCACAAATACCCCGGGAAGAATATCTCTCCTAGCCCGGCCACCAGGGTAAGGGTCTTATTTGAAACTGAAGGTGCCGAAAGTAATAAAAGTTCGCATTCTTAAAACCAAGCTGTTGGTGCCTTCTTCAGGGCGGAGAAGACGATCCCCGGTTTGTTGCTTCGGCTCATCCCCCCGCCAGATCCATTTGCTCCTAACACATGGCCAGCAGGCAAACAGATGCTCGTCAGTTGGGTGAGTCTACTCCCGGCCCGGCCCTTCATACTCTTCGCCCGCCCGGTGACGGTTTCGAACGGCCACCGCGCGAGCGGAGGTCGTTGAGAAGACTTGTCGAATTATGCAACCTCAACGTGAAGCATAGTTTAAAAAATAAACATTTCAATAAGTTCACGTTGTCTTGACTCATTTTTTTTTTGAGTTACAAAAAATTGAAGCGAATAGTACTGCAATGAAGTCGATAATCAAAATAAGCGTAGCCTAATTTATTGCACACAACACATCATGGAACGTCGTCATATAATATGTTGATTGCTAGCAAGCAATCTATGCAGCTCGATTCAATTAAACTAAATATGCACAATGTTCTGATATGTTTCCATACAAACACCAAACATCCTTAAAAGGGATCAGGTACAAACAGGATCCAAACCGTTACATATTCCACTCATATCCTAATTGACATTCAGGAAAGTCTGACAAAAACTTCATTTGAATGCTACTCAAACCGGTACCATCCCTGCTGCATGGTCAACATATGTATGTACATACATATGTCCCGTCATCCATGCAATATTTACTCCTTGGCTTCTGCTTTCTCTCCGTCAGATAAGATGTGTTTCTAGTGTGTAAACACCAACAATATTCCCTAAAAAGTTTGGAGTATGCAGTGGGAACATGATGACATGTCTTGAGTGAAAAATTCAAAACGTGACACACACTGCAAAGGCCTTATTTGATTTTTATTGGCAACAAATTCAACTAAATTCCCTTGCATCCTTATGTTGTGAGCTGCAAATTAATTCAGAGCTACATATAAGGACTCATATAACAGGTGTCTGAAGATCTATAAAATAAAGAATTATCCCAAGGCCCAAGCCTCGTCTTAAACAGTTTCGTAAGTTGAAAATGGTTCCGAAAAAGGTTGAAGCGGTGGGATGTGTTTGACACTCTCCTTTGAGGGCATCGATGCTTGCATATTTTATATATATGGTACGTTTGGGAATTTGGTCTGTTTTCTAATAAGATTTACACATTTTTCTTGGAGCGAGTAAGCTATGACTAGTCATTTAATTTCCGATGTAGACGGGAACATATATTGGGGTTGGTTTCCTGAAATTGTCTCATTAGCTTATACGTTATCTATAACATACTCTCTGGAAATCGTAGAAAACTATAATCTTCTTTCTTTGACAAAGAGAGTTGAAAATCTGAGCAAGACAGTCGAGCTACGGATTGAACCCCTACGGATGACAGCGAGGTTAGAGCCGTCGCGTACTACTAAAAGCTATTTCCATCTCTTTAACTTTGCACACATAGACCGCTACTTAAATATTACTTCACACGCCGAATTTCCTATTGAATCTCATTATTCGAGTTCTACCAGCTTTCTTGGTCCTTGCCTTCTTCAGTAGCTAATCCTGAATTTTTATAATTGCGAACATAACTACTAACCAGTTCCGAGTATTATCGACACTATTTATACCTAAACGTGTCCGTTTTGAGCTCGTTACCGGTGATACGGCATCGTTATTGCAATGTATATGCTCAACTTCCACTTTGATAGTGTTCTCCAACTTGCCGTTTGTCATTATGATCGCTTCCACCCTGTACTTAACTTCCCCAAGGTCAACTCAGCCCAGCCTTTTCTGACAAGGGCAATACCATTTTCCATCTCCCTTGTTTAGACCGCCGCTACCTTTGGATCTTCTGCGATGCCAGTCAGAACTAGATCATCTGCAAAATTCATAAAACAGGACCTCCGCTATGACGATGCAATCAGTAAACCCATCATCTGAAACCACTACTAATAATACGCGAGCTTTTGAGGCCCTTAAGTAGGAAACCACATTGGAAGGATTATTTTTACGTGTCCTTTTGAGATTTTTTTTAGTTAGAAAAATTAATTTTTGGACGCATTCTTGACAATCATATTCGCGAAATCGTTCAAATAACCGTGAATCAAGCCGGATTTGTCAAGAAAGTGTTTGGCCGTGTGCCACACGCACTCATCTGGTATGCTCTACGACAACACTTAGTACCAGAAGAACTCGCTAGGTTTAATTGCTGTACACCGATCAGAAAAGTAAAGTTCGAAGTTTGCCGGGTGTATCAAAATCGCTTCGAGTCTCTGTTGGTGTTTATCAAGGAAGCGCCCTCTCACCACTCCTCTTTGTTCTTATTATGAATACTGTCACACGGGACATCCAACCTCTAGCGCCCTATACACTCTTTTTGCAGATGATGTTTTCCTAGCATCTAATAGCAAAAATGACTTCGAGCAACTTGTCCAAAAGTGGATGGTCTCAGATTGAATCTGAATAAAACTAAGTTTTTGACGACCGATCCCCATGAAACAGGGACAATCACTGTCAGCGGCAGTGACCTGCCCAGATCTGAGTGATTTAAATATCTGAGTTCAATGCTATCGGCAATGGTAACCTGCGTTATGAAATTGCTTTACGCATTGACGCAACTTGGATGTTCTTTGGGCTCGACGTATCAACGAACGTCTGAAATCTAAAATTTACCGCAATGTAGTCCATCTTGTCGCTCTCTATGGTTCTGAGTGTTGGCCAACTATAAGAGACAATAAACGGCGTCTTTCAGTAATGAAGACGAAGATGTCGCGTTGGACTAGTGACGTCACACCTTTTCATTACATCCGAGATGAGGATATCCACGATCGTGGAAAAACTACGAGGGAGGCGTCTTCAATAGTATGGTCACGAAATTCGAGAATTCATTCGTCAAAATTGGTCTGAATATCGGGCCGCCCGAAACACCGGTGGTTTAATACGCTGGATAGGGATTTAAAAGCCTCCTGATTGCATCTAAATCACGCATTTGGTACAACCAAATGGTGAAACCGACCATGACGAGCCGACCCCACTTGTGAACGGGACAAAGGCTGAATAAAAAGAAAAAGAAGATATTCCGAACAAATTTTGAGATTTTTTTGAAAAATTTAGTCCAAAAACAAAAAAGTTTCGCAACATTATTCCACTGAAGGTCGTAACTAAAAATCTTCAACTGTGGGACATCGACCCCAAAAATCTGATAATTTTACATTTCCATTCATTCCAAATTTTTATATGATGAGTTTATTAGTTTCCATTTCCTGATAAATTTTATAATGATCAGTTTATTAGTTTTTTAGAAAAAGGCGTTTGAAAAAAAAAAATTTTTGAAAAGTCGCTTTTCAGATATGAAGGCATTTCTCGCTATTTATTACAAACAAAATACAGACTCAAAAAACACAAATACACTGGTAAAATTGACTGACTCCAAGTATTTATAAACAGACTTTTTACATAGCGTTAGAAGATTACATAAGGATATAAATCGATTACCTCCTGGGTGCTAGAGCTTGAGCCAATACCCGAAAATCGCCCAGCTCTACCATCACGAAATCTAGAGGAGCACGAATTTCGCTTGAAATCTTTGCAGTATATTCTGGGATAGCTAATTAAACGATCTATGTAATAAAAAAATCGATTCTGAAAACCTAAATTGGTTTTCCCCCTCTTGTGACTTTCAAAAAAATCGATCTTCTTTGTTGCATTTTTTAAGTATACATAACTGAGAATCATCATCATCATCGGCGCAACAACCGGTATCCGTTCTAGGCCTGCCTTAATAAGGAACTCCAGGCATCCCGATTTTGCGCCGAGGTCCACCAATTCGATATCCCTAAAAGCTGTCTGGCGTCCTGACCTACGCCATCGCTCCATCACAGGCAGGGGGCCAAAAATTCTTCGGAGAATTCTTCTCTGGAGCGCGGCCAAGAGTTCGCAGTTTTTTTTTGCTAAGAACCCAAGTCTCCGAGGAATACATAAGGACTGGCAAGACCATTGTCTTGTACAGTAAGAGCTTTGACCCTATGGTGAGACGTTTCGAACGAAACAGTTTTTGCAAGCTGAAATAGGCTCTGTTGGCTGCCTACAACCGTGCGCGAATTTTATCGTCATAGCTGTTATCGGTTGTGATTTTCGACCCTAGATAGGAGAAATTTTCAACGAGCTCAAAGTTATAGTCTCCTATCTTTATTTTTTTCGTTTGACCAGCGCGATTCGATGTTGTTCGTTCTTTTAGTTTTGGCGCTGACTTTGCCACGATGTACTTCGTCTTGCCGTCATTAATATGCAGCCCAAGATCTCGCGCTAATCACCGGCTGCTCGATCCGGATGAAGGTAGACTGTACATCTCGGGTTGTTCTTCCCATGATGTTGATATCGTCAGCATAGGCCAGTAGTTGGGTGGACTTGCAGAGGATGGTTCCTCTTGCATTTACCCCGGCATCGCGAATCACTTTCTCCAGGGCCAGGTTGAAGAAAACGCATGACAGGGCATCCCCTTGTCGTAGACCGTTGTTGATATTGAATGGTCGCGAGAGTGATCCTGCTGCTGTTATTTGGCCTCGCACATTGTGCAGGGTCAGCCGAGTCAGTCTTATAAATTTCGTTGGAATACCGAATTTTCTCATGGCCGTTTACAGTTTTACAGTGGGGCTATCCAGCCTAGCAAGGTAGAAGAGAATATCTTATAGATGGTACTCAGCAACGTGATAGCTCTATAATTGCCGCACAACTCGCTTTTTATGTATGGGACGGTTAATGCCTCGTTGCTAGTCGTCAGGCATTGATTCACTGTCCCATACTTTAAGCATCAGTTGATGAACCACTTGGTGTAAATGGTCGCCTCCATATTTAACCAATTCGGTTGTAGCTCCATCAGCTTCAGGCGACTTATGATTTTTAAGTCGATGAATTGCACGAACTGTTTCTTCTATGCTTAGTGATTGCAGCATTGTGTCGCTTTCAGTTGGCGGGGCCTCCAATTCAATTCTTTGAGAGTGCAACATTGCTCGGTATGCGGCATTCTTCCGTTCCATTACTAGCTTACATTCATCGTCAAACCAGCCGTTCCGACTTTTCTTGCGGCTGGGGCCAAATATCTTTGTGGCCGTGTCAATGATAACGTTCTTCAGTTGGTTGTGAAGATCATTTGTTGATGCTTCATCACCAGGATCTCTGTTGACTGCGGTTATTGCGGCATCCATTTCGCCCTTATAGGTGTTGCGGAGGGCTGTGTTGTGAATGACTTCGTATTCACTCTCACCTGATTGTCAGAGGGGATTGTAGATGGTGTCGTAATTCGAGCTCGGAGCACTATGCCAACGAGATAGTGGCCCGAGTCTATATTGGCCTATTGGTTGAAAGTGGTGCCATCTGGAGAGGTCCA
This sequence comes from Hermetia illucens, assembly GCF_905115235.1. Classification (NCBI taxonomy): domain Eukaryota; kingdom Metazoa; phylum Arthropoda; class Insecta; order Diptera; family Stratiomyidae; genus Hermetia; species Hermetia illucens. Next base: position 97,789,700 of record NC_051852.1, on the reverse strand, counting down.
CGTATATTTGTGGACGCAAACCAGGTAGTTCAAACAGCCATTTCTTGCGATACTGCTAACTGAATAATCCGCAGTCCGTTATCATTGAGTTCACTACGTAAGCTATGGGAGCCGACACATCGCTTGAATGCCTGAACGTTTATGAGGTTTATATTTTTAAACTTGCCTTTCACTCATATTTTCAAAGCCGATAACAGGAAGTTCCATTTTTTGGTTGACTAAGAAACTTACTCCGGGCACATGGTTTACTAGATGACCGCTATAATATATGATCTAGCGGCTCTTCTCCAGGAAACCGGTCCCTGTCCATCGCATCTATTGCAACGCTGTTACAGCAGCCTTATATTGGGAAAGGGTATCGGGTAGTTGCTCAGAAGCATTCGGTCTATACAGGGAGCGCGCGTTCCATGAGAAAATACGCAAATCGTTTATCTGTTGTCGTTGCCGGGTTCGTCGTTTTGAAACCCACCCTGCCCGAGGCTCCTTCCGTGGCCCTACCCAACCCCCAACCTGGAGGATCAGTTGGTACATTTTGTCCTGTTTTTAACCGCGGGAGTTGTAATCGGTTCTGATTTACGTGTGCGTACGAGCGCCCACCCTGTGTTCCGACCATGATCTTCGTTTGAGATAATGTCAGGCCAACGTACTCCAATGATACGACGAAGACGAAAACTTGGAGCTTTTGGGTAACAGTGAAGTTCACTTCCATGTGCTACTCCCATATTGTAACACGGAAAGACCACTAGCACAGAACAATCTCAACTTGGCTTTGGTGTTGAGATAAATGAAGTTTCAGATTTTAGACAGGGCAACGAAAACGGAGCTAGCGCTGTTAACGCATCAGACAATATCCAGTTCGGTACCATCGTCGGCAGAAAGCACGTTTCCTAGATATACAAATTGATCGACGCTTTGGATGCTCTGCCCGTTAACGCAGCTAAAGAGACAATGACCCGTCAGACTGAGGCCGTTGGTTTTGTTGATGTTTATCTTGAGCCCAACTCTATTGGCTTCTCTTTTCAAATCCAAAGCCATTTGGCCAAAGTCCATCCCCAGTGAGAGAACAAGCAAATGTCATAGTCCATTGAATTCCCTCATGTCCTCCGGACAAATCAGCATAAAAAGCCTCACCGATAATAAGACGAAATAATATCTGTGACGAGATGCAACCCTGATGGACTCTCCAGATGGAGCGATAAATCCCTCTGCGAGGAGACCATTATGTCCAGCGGCTTTACTTCGTTTGAGTATTGATGGACGAAATCCACTTGGAACAGTCCGTATCCGCATGTTTCGCGACTAGCTATGTGATCTCCACCGGATGTAATATGGTTAAGAACCGCGGTGATGTATCTTTCCACCTCTGCAACTGTCCTTCACAGGACCACCGAAAGATTTGCGACCACATGCAAGTTCTTTCGTAATGCGGTGTACCTTCCTGAAATCATTGCGGCATCTTCCGCTTCCATAACCAGCGCAATAGTAAATACTCTCTTGTCACGGCGTACACTACGCTGAACTTCTGGGAATTTCTCCCGGTATTGGAGTTTGACAGTGTCACGCCCGCCATCGTTCGCAGCGATCAGTAGCGCGGTAGATCCGCTTCCACGATTTCGCAGTAAGCCAGATCTTGTAACGTCCCTTTGGGACGCGTTCAACAACTTACGTAGCACTCGAGAAAAGAGCACTTTTAATGGCAGACCAATGCCTATCAATATTGTCAAGCGGGTTATTAAGAATATCTGCCGTTTGATTAACAAGATAGCTCTCTCGATGTGGAGCGACAACTGGGTCATACAAACAGTCGATGTTGAACTCAGTGATTGGCAGCTCTCCTGCCCCGCAGTAAGTGGCGGACGCAACATGCAAGCAAACGTAAGCGACCATGGTGATCTCTTTCGTCATCACATGTCGGTGCAAGGTATTATGAGAGCTCACCTTGGTATTCAGATCACCCATCATCACCACAATGTCATCTTTAGGAAATCTCCCTTTAACTACGTTTAATTGCTTGTAGAAAACCTCCTTCTCTACTATATCGGAAGTCACCATTGGTGCACCATAGCATTGTATAATTTCAATGCTCCTTAACCCGACCGGAATCTTGCAGTTAAAAGGTCAAGAGAGCGCGCCTTGCGGTAGAAGTCAGAAGTAACACGATATCGGATTCGCGTCTGCTAACATTTAGCTTTTCAGAGTACAAAAGCACATTACCGCAAGGGGGAGAGGAGTACTCTCCAGAGTCCCGCCATTTTACTTCGCTTAGGCCCAGAATGTCCAGTTTACATCGCTCTAGTTGGGAAAAGCGAGCATTCTGTGGAGCCTAGCTATTATTATCAAGGAGCACATTCCAAAAACCACTCATAGTTCGTTGAAACATCCACAACGTTGCATGCGGTCTAGGCGTTACTGTTTTTATTTTTAATTTCATGATTATTGATATTCAGGCTCTGGTGCGAGCCCACGCACATGAAGTTATGTAAAATAACACATGAGGGATATAAACATTCAAAGGACCATCGCCCATTCGCAATAACTCATCGTTGTCATTGCCATTCATCACATTGATAATTTCCTTAGAAGTAAAGATTTTTTTGAAGCTCCATGAGCGACCAAACATCTCACGATGCGTTTACTAATTCCACTTTAAGATAACTATATAATTGCATCACTTAAAATAAATACCAAATATTTCAACGCTTACGATCTTTTCACTTTCATTTCAGATACTTGGAGAAACGACATGAAAATAATTCCATTGCTTTCTAGGATTGGAAAATTGCAACAGACTGCAAAAAACTGCAACTTTCCCTTCGGTTGTCGTTCTTATTATTGGCATTCTTCTATGTATAAAACTGACGAGAAAATAAAACAGAACCCCGAATACTATGGAATTATTTTGCATTTTTTTCGCCTTCAAATACGAAAGATATCAAATTTGCGCTTCTTTCAGATTTTTCAGATTATATACTAAATCTGAATTGGTTTTTTATTTTAATTTTATTGGAAATTAGCCCCATTTACTATCCTTCCCAACTCCATAAAATGTTCTTCGACCGTTGATGTAACGGGCTCCCAAACTGCTATTGTGAATTGACTGGAATCGACGCGGCTGGAAGGCGCGCGATTAATTTGACGTATCTTCAAGGAACAGCTGTCCTCACCGTCGTGGACATTGCAATTTTTTATCGGCGAAATTACGAATATTTGTATCATTTGGCCTTCAATCGTTTTCTAATGTTTATCTTTACTGTCCGGTGAAGATTCAGTGCACCGACGAAATTAATATATTTGCCAATGTTTGGGAAACGAGCTAATCGCTTTATTGTGGACTTGAGCTCAATGCAGCAAAGCCAGGGACGATGTAAGTATTGCGGAGAATCCCGTTCAAACTAGGAGTGGTAATAATCTGTTTTCCTGCCAGCGCTAGACAAGTCAACGAAGAAAAATGGGATCGTGTACACTGAGGACGGTGTTCCTGTCTACACCCTTTACTTGGGAGATATTCCCCAAAAGGTGAGTATATGCAGGACGGCCGCCGGTTCGACGTCTACAGAATTTCGCATTTTTTCTTACAGAGAACAGTAAGCGATCTCAAGACCTACTTCTCAATATATGGCGAAGTCAAATCTGTGCATATTGTCAAAAAGAACAAGGGGACAACTCGGGATGGCGTAGTGTTTCAATACGGCTTTGTTACCTTTGCCAAGGCGGAGAGTGCTGCAAAGTAAGTAATGATCAGTTACCTCCGAATTCGCGAGTGATTCACAAAATCGAAACAGTTTATGAAGGCTTATGGTGTTGACCAGCCATCTAATCTGGTAGCTGCGTAAATGTGTATATTTATAGCTGCACGAGTTTATCGTCTTTTTCCTGCATAATGATAAACTTATCTCTAGAACTTGGGGTTGGCATTTTTCTTTCTTTTGAATATGATTGGGCGTTGAATTTACCAGTGGTTAAGTAAATTTCCAACTACTCGAGGCTTGGTGGCCTTTTACTTTCGAGAAATTCTTTTATCAACGAATCCGACCTTACTAAAACTGTGTATGTATGTGTTAAGTTTGTGTTTCCCCAAGAGCTTCGACAGGCTAAGATGATTTATCAATAAGTCTCCCGGCGAGCTGTTGCCTATATGGTAGCAGGGTTGATAAGAATGCCATTTATACCTCCATATGTTGGTTCAAGATATTTAAAGTTCTTGACAGATCGCTGCCACTGATAGTGGCAGTGCCTATTCCAACGATCCTCAAAAATGCTCGTTTATTCGGATTTAGTTTCAGATCGTGTTGATACACCCACTATACTTCGAGCTTTACTTTTCGGATTGTGATAGAGTGAGTTAACCCAGCGGACGATTTCTTTTGGCACTAAGTATTGCCGCAGAGCCAACCAGATAAATTTGTGTAATACACTGTCAAATGTTTCCTCTTTATCCAGAAATGCAAAGTAGAAAGGACGATTCTTCTCACGATATTTTTCCGTTCGCGGATTCCTGAAATGCGCTTAAGGAGGATTCTTCTCTCGAACGCGGCCAAGTGCTCGCAATTCTTCTTGCTAAGAACCCAAGTCTCCGAGGAATACATGAGGACTGGCAAGATCATTGTCTTGTACAGTAAGAGCTTTGACCCTATGTTGAGATAATTGCATTTGTAAATTTAGACAGGGCAACGAAAGTACATCTACCGCTGTTAATGCGCGGGACAACACCCCGTTCGGTGCCACCGTCGGCAGACATCGCTCTTCCTAAATATTGAAATTGATCGATTCGATTCTCTGCTCATTAATGCAGATAGGTAGAGTGCAATGACCCGTCAGACTGAGAACCTTGGTTATTTATCCTTAACTCAACTACTTGCCTCCTTTTCCAAATCCAGAGCCATTTGGCCAAGTTTCTTGACCCGGTGAGATACCAAACAAATGTCATGAGCGCAGTCGGTGACAAGATACAACCCTGGCGGCTTCTGCTTTAGACTTCAAAATCCTCCGAGATTTTACTTCGGTGCAGCATGTGACATTTTTCGGCGTCATATTTCGCCCTGATAATTATTAGTTTCTTCGGAATGCCTCTCCTGTGTAAAATCTAAACTCCACGCGCGGTTCCAAAATGACCCGAAGGGTGTTGATGCGATAAATACCATTCTATCAACAGGATAGCTCTCCCACTGTCAAGCGACACCTTGATCACACAAGCGGTCGATGATGAACTTGGGGGTCGCAGTTCCTCAATCCTGTGAGTTCAAGCTAAGGTAAACGACTATAAGATGGCGATCGCTTTCGAGGTCGATGTCAGCGCCTTTTTTGTTATACACAGTCAAATCCCAAATCTACTGCTGATAGTGAAGTGATCGAACTGATTGTTCGTAAGGTGCAACCTTATGGCAGGCTAAGAAATCCACAAACCTCCCATCATTGCGTGGCGATCGCCAAGATCGTGCTTCCCCATCACATGTTCGACTAAGGTATTCTCAGACTCCACCTTGTCATTCAGATCACCCATAACGGTCACAATGTCACCTTTAAGAAACCCAACTGAACTGTGTGTAATTGCTCTTATAAAGCACCGTTCTCCACTATAACGAAAGTCTCCTTTGGTGTGTAGCATTGTACAATTGTGACGTTCTTTAACTTGGCCGGAATCTTGCAGTTAGAAATCTGTCAGAAACTGACTCTCAGGTCAAGAGGACGCGCTTTGTAGTAGCCGTCAGAAACAACTCGACACCGGATTCGCGTCTACTACCACTTGGCTTTCCAGAGTACAAAAGCATATTGCCGCAAGAGGAACAGGAGTACCCTCCACAGTGGACATCTTACTTCGCCTAGGGCCCAGAATGCCTGGCTTATATCGTTCGCTCGAATTGGAGAAAGTGAACATTCTCCGCTACCTACTCTCGCTACCATTGTCGAGGGGCGAGCGCACATTCGCGAAACCAATCATAGCCAAACGTCGGTCGTAGCCGTGAAGTCGGTCCATATCCGAGATGTTGACGTTTTGCTAGCAATAAAGTTTAAAAATTTGCACACACAAAATTTCTATCGCTTTTAGAGTCTCTTAGCTTCATCAAACCGCACTGGTCAAACGGGAAGAATAAAGATAGAAGAGAAGAGAATACAACTTTGAGACCGTTGATAATTTCCCCTATCTAGGGTCGAAAATCACAACAACCGATAACAGCTACGTTGATGAAATTCGCGCACGCTTATTGTCAGCCAACAGAGCCTATTTCAGCTTACAAAAACTGTTCCGCTCGAAACGTCTCACCATAGGGTCAAAGCTCTTATTGTGCGAGACAATGATCTTGCCAGTCCTCATGTATTCCTCGGAGACTTGGGTTCTTAGCAAGAAGAATTGCGAACTCTTGGTCGCGTTCGAGAGAAGAATCCTCCGAAGAATTTTTGGCCCCCCTCATGATGGACAATTCCGTAGCCTACATAACGACGAAATCTATGAGTGATACCATGACCGTTCAATAGGTTACGGTGGGCGGGTCACTTAATCCGTATGGATGAGGATGACCCAGCCCGGAAAGTCTATAAGGGCAATATCTATGGTAGAAAAAGAAGACTAGGCAGACCCTGCCTAAGATGGTGCGATGGCGTAGGTTAGGACGCCAGACAGCTTTTAGGGATATTGAATTCGTGGACCTCGGCGCAAAACCGGGATGTCGGGAGTTCTTTATTAAGGCAGACCTAGACCGGATACCAGTTGTTGCGCCGTTGATGATGATGAAAGACCGAATAATGTTTATCAAGCCAAGCCTTGGCTTCGACAGAACTTTTTTTCATCGAAAAGCAATGCTTTATGTGCACACGAAATTCCTTTTTATCCATTTTCTTCAAATTAACAAAAGTTACTTCATTTAAAATGCTCTTTCCCATAAGCTAATAGTCCGACAAATGTGAAATTTGTACACCTGTCTTTTGAAGGTTACGGTTAAGAAAAAATCATATAGATTTAATCCTAGTAGCCCAACTGTTGTAAATTTCGAAATGCTGTGAACACAACGTTCCTTACATGCGAAAGCACAAAATGTTGAAGCGTCCAGTCTCTGGTTTCCCGATTTGTTCCCTGTTGGAATGGTCGTGCTTTCGTGCCAGTCAACCTACCTTCTTCAAGAACTCAACGTGTCATAATGTTGGTCCCACCCTGTCGCTTCTTTCGATTTCATTTCTTTGTCACTTCCTCAACTTCAGTGGGATTTATCGTTTGTTTAGAGCCTATCAGCCTACCTAACATCTCTGCCACAACTAAAGGGTACGGTGTCCGAGTTGTACAGCGCAACTCCACACTTGAGCCTACAAGGAGCTCTGCCCGCGATATGTGCACAACCACCATGAAACTCCCACAAGTGGACCAACCGCAAGTAACCGAAATTCTCCTTGAGCAGATGCTAACAAATTAAGTTGTGATGATCGATTAGCTATTCTGTATTGACTAAGTTTGTTAAGATTGGACTGCATTGCTTTAACTATTGTGTTACCCACATACATGTTAGGTTCGAGTTCTTCGCACTCGACCTTATATTCACCAGGGCGTGGTTTAACTTTCAAACGAGCTATTAACCTGCATCGTGGTGGGACTATTACTTCGTCCGAATTGTTCCGGCTTTCATATTTAGGATTAATCAAATGTAGTTTTGGTTTTTTTGGTATTCTATTTTTATAAGAAGTCAGATTTACTCTCACAGTTTTTACTTTCGCCGACAGAGAAATCGATGCTATTGGATTCAATATTTATTACTGAACCTCTCTATAGGACATCTCGCCCAATTACTCCATCAGCAGGTAAATCAAAACCGCTCATCAATCGATCGAACTGATTTTCTGAGCTAAGATTTCAGACTTGAGTATACTAATTTCAGCGTCATTGCCTATGGGGAGTGTTATTTGTTTGGCCGGATGCATTGCAGGCGCAACGTAAACTCTTTCCGTATTGAGTGAAGTCTTGGTGCTAGTGACCCAATTTCTGTATGCCCTTTTAGTTTTTCTTTTCGATCTTTGATGAGATAAGATGAGATTTCTTTGTGTCAGCGTTTCTTGCGGTGCTATCAAGATATCGTCCGTATGATTTGCTTTAGTTTTGTTGTTTGATCTTGAAAAGTTATCTGAATGGTGTTCTTTTCGAGTAAATTATTGAAATTTGCTGAGTTGTGAGTTTTAGTTTTAGGAAGTTATCTTGGTTTACTTATTTCTTTCGGTGAGTTTGGAGCCGCTTCTACTTTAAAAGGTACTCCTTGTCGGATTCTGGTTTGAGATTAGACGGTTCTGGGGCAGCTCCTACTTTGAGTTACTGTTTGATGAGTTTCCCTCAGACCTCTTCATATAATTTTGTTTGCTGAAATAGGCTGATTCATTATGATCAAATCTTGAACACCATAGGCATTTACGTTTTTGCTGGCTTCGGGTATGAAGCCCTCTAGCCTTAGGACACACTTGCTCTTCATGTCCATAAAGCGAACAGTTCTGGCAGTATGGAGTATTCTTTCTAGTTCTGCACTCCGCATAAGTATAGTTGTTTTTTTCCACAAATCCACAGAATTCAAGAATCCAAGAATTTCGTTAGATAGATTTTGGGCTATGGTGGCAGCAGATTTTCAACATGCAATTTCGAGAAAAACGCATTTAAAAGGTAGAATGCGATTTTCAACCATAAAATCTTAACTGATCATTAATCTGGTATACCTAGTCCATAAATCTTAGGTTTCTTGAAGAAACACATGTAAAGCCTTGGCCTCAATTTTTATGATATTAGCGAAGTTATTCGAGCGTAATTGGACCGATTAATACACGCTTTATTACGGCGATCGACGTAAACCTGGCATGTGACATTTTACTTGTTTAACACTGTAATTTCCGAACGACTCTAAATATCAAAAAATCACTTTGCCTATAAATTCTACACTATATCTAGATACTATTGATGCCAAAAAAAATCGATTCTTCGGATCCGACACACAGGATGACCCCCTTAAACTGAACTGTTAGTGGGTGCATGATGTTCATTAGAATTACAGGCGGCGCAAATGTTGGTGGCATTGGTGAAAGTTGTAATAATTATATCAAGGAGATTACTCTGCGTCTGATTGAAATATGGTGCAGTAAAGGATTAAAATTGATTTGCGAGCGTGTTTCGCTCTGAGGAAGACCAGCGCTAGGAATTTGATAATAATAGATAGGATTACTGTTGGGTAGGTTAGAAATGTACAGTTAACATTGGAAATATTTTGCGTATCCATTTGTGGGGCAATGAGAGGAGTCTGTTTGCATTGTCAGTGAATTTCTGCATGTCGTTTCTGGAGAAAATATGATTGACTGTCGAACAAAAGGATCTCATAGTCCCATTTTGAAAGCCGAATTTGACCTTGCTGACACAGGTGTGAGAATTATTTTTCGATGAGTGTGGAGTATCAGGTGACAACCATTAAGATTCGTATTTTTTTTAAGTTTATACTTTTGTTTTTCAAATATATGATGCGTCTGAATATTGCTATAAGGACAATCACAAATGTTATAACTGAACCGATTGTAACAATTTTTGTTTTATGATATCTTAGAAATTTTCATATGTATTATATTTTTGAAAAACAGAAAAATTCAATTGAAAATAATACATTTAAAGAAAATTCAAATCTTAATGGGGGAGGAGTAACGTTACCTGAGACTCCACACTCACGAAAAAAATATTCCCACATTTGTGTCAGCAAGGTTTTTTTGAATAAATGTTTATTATTTGATTCCAACCATACGTTGGAAGGTTCAAATCCATTTCAATTCTTCAAACTAGTATATTATTAATATAGTCCCATAGTCAACTGTATTATTTCTTATTTTTACACTTTTTTCTTTAATTCAAATTACGTCAAGGAGCAAGGAGGGGTGGTGATCAATAATATTTTTTTTTATGTAAAATACGAGTAAAATTTTCAAACTGATGCAAGTGCAAACACCTTTCTGAAAACCAGGGGGTAAATTCTTTTCAGCCTCTTCAATTTCCGATGAGACAAAATTCTTTAGCCATTACGTGGAAACGTGGAAAGTCCTGTGAGTCTGCTCTTCATTCTTTGGTCACAAAGATAGAGGATGCAACTTTAAATGGTGAGTACGCGATGGGGGTGTTGGTGGACATTGAAGGGGCTTTTGACTGTGCGCATTTTCAAAAACTTTGTGATGCCGCCAGAGCGTATGGTGTTGATGATGCTTTAATTAAGTGGATCCATGCTATGCTAACGCAGAGATTGCTGTGCGCTGAGGTAGGTGTCGATCGCTACCTGACTGCAGAAGCAACGAAGGGCTGCCCCCAAGGAGGTGTGCTTTCGCCACTTCTGTGGAGTATGCTGATCGACTCACTACTATGCGAACTGCAAAATTTGCCAATATACCCTCAAGCTTATGTTGATGACGTGGCTGTGCTTGCTGTTGATCGGGATCTTGGAACGGTGTGTAGGAATATACAAAGTGCCGTTGATTTGATAAACAGCTGGTGCCTCAGATATTGTCTGTCAGTTAATCCAAATAAAACCACAATGGTTTTATTCACAAAAAGGAGAAAACTGAATGGACTTTTCCTCCCTGAGATGAGGGGTACTACCCTTCAATTCTCCGAAGAAGTGAAATATCTAGGAGTCACTCTAGATAAAAAAAACTTCTTTGGAACGAACATGTAAAGGTAAAGATAAAACGAGCTCTCACAGCTTATGGGCTGTACAGACGGACCTTTGCCTCGACATGGGGACTCAGGCCTCATGGGGTAATGTGGATATACGTTGCCATCATTAGTGTTGGTAGTGTGGTGGGTTAAGGTGAGACAAAAAGGTTTTCACTGTAAACTAGTCGCACTGCAAAGAACTGTGTGTCTGGGTATCACTGGTGCCATGAGCACGACATCCGGCGCAGCTCTGAATGCACCACTCAATTTGCAGCCCCTGGATTTATTCAAGGCACTGCAATAAGAGCAGCTCATAGACTAATTCGATTAGATCTATGGGAAAACAACGGATGTGGGGGGCACAGAGCACTGAAAGAGTTACTGGGAGGACTGAATCCAGTTCTTACAATGCCTTCCAATTCTCGGGTCCCCATACATCTGTTTGGTAGAAGATATGAAGTTACCCTGAAGCGTAGAGAGGGCTGGAAAGATCCAGAGGAATGCGTTGCGGGATATACAGAAGTCTTCTACACCGATGGCTCAAAAACAGAAGAGGGTTCTGGAGCCAGAGTCTACCTCTCGAATAAAAACGAAAAGTGGGCTCTTCCGTTGGGACAATATGCAACGGTTTTTCAAGCCGAAGTTTATGCGATCCTAAGGGCGGCAAACTGGGTGATTGACGAGCGGTTGAAGGGCAGGCACATTGCAATCTGCAGTGACAGCCAAGCTGCAATGAGGGCATTGAGCAGTCCTTTGATCACCTCGAAAATCGTTCAAGAATACAGAAAGCGTTTGGACTCTATGTCTAGATTCAATACGGTGGAACTACTCTGGGTACCTGGTCACTGTGGCGTGGAGGGAAATGAAATGTCGGACGCTTTAGGGAAAGAGGGGTGAATCTCCCCTATGCCGAGACCGGAGCCAGCAATTGGAGTATCAGTACCATTGACTAAGTCTGTTTTCAAAAACTGGGAACAAGCTTCCCATAATGACAGGTGGCAGAACCTAAATGCTGCTCGACACACCAAATTTTTCCTGCCAGAACCAGTTTATCCTGTGCAAAAGCAGGAGGACTTGCAGGTGTATTGTGGACATTCTGACAGGCCATAATTCACTAGCTGAGCATATGTTCAGAATATGAATTACCGAAGATGATACGTGTCCCTCCTGTAATGAGGAAGCGGAATCTACGGAGCATTTCCTATGCGAATGCCCCGCCTATGAACGCATCAGGCATCAGATCTTTGGTGCCGATGTTCTCCAATTGCGACGGGTAGCATCATATCCACTAACGGAAATCCTGCGATACGTTAACGAATCCTGAATATTCCATTAGACGGGGGTGGCGAGTACAATGGGCCAACACGGCCTGAGTGCTCAGAAGCTGTAGCTTTTCCCCCACCATACACACAGCCATTATGTTGGGGTCAGACTCTTCAGTCTGACTGACATTATTAACGGAATACTCAATTTATTCCGCTCCTGTCCTGATCGCTAAGTCTTTATGGAGATCGGCATTGCGAAAATACCAGGAAGCACCGCATATACATCTCAGGATTTTAGACTGAGATCTCTGAAGCCAGATTGATGTTACATAGTTTGGCAGAGCCCCATAGTTAAATCCTATAAGTCCACACAGGCTTAAGCACCAATTTGTAGATCACCAACTTACAGTTCAGAGAAAGTGGTGGATAATTGTAAAGCATCCACAAAAAATGTTTGAACTTAAGTTTAAGTTGTTGATTTTTGGACTCTATGTGCTGTTTCCAATTTTATCTTTTGAGCTGCTTGCCACAATGAATAGTCATCTGATTCAGAAGCAGACAGCTTACCCAGGAATCGTTGAATATCATACTCCTGATCTTCTATAAGCGTCGATCTAAGCTCTAAATTTCAAAATTGTAGGCAAGTAGACTTCTTTGAATTCAACTCTCTTCGAAATATTTGGTGTTGCTATAAAGACGGCTTCCAGTAATATTTTATTGATACGCTCAAGTACTTCATCGATGTCGAATTTATTCTTTAATCGAACGGCCAACGAAACACTATTGTTGGTTTCCTTTTTGAATGTTCGCCAATTGGTGGATTTGTTCACCAGTCCAAGTTGAGAGTTATTGTACTTAGCTTATTTTGCACCATGATAATTACGGGACAGTGGTCTGACGATTGCTCGTTGATTGTTTGCGCTATTGTAAATTGGTGTGGGATTCCTTTTGAGACCCCTAAGAGACACTAACCTTGAACTTCATGAACTCTTCGGAAAAGGATCTTACCGACCGTGCCAGTTTTATGTCGAAGTTATTTAACATTAAAAGAAAAATTAAAATGAAATAAAACACCGGTTTACTTCTTCTTTTTCTTCAGCCTTTATCCCGTTCACAAGCGGGGTTGGCTCGTCGTGATAGGTTTCGCCGTTTTATTTTATCAACTGCCTGATTTGGATGCAATCTCGAGGCTTTTAAGTTTCCATCCAGCGTATAAAGCCTTCGTTGTTTCGGCCGTCTTTTTGGTCGTTTACCATCGACTTCGATGTTCAGACCAATCTTGGCAAGTGAATTCTCGTTAACGCTAATTACGTCACCATACCATCGCAGTTTTTCCACGATGGGTGCAATCTCATATCGGTTGCGGATATCCTCATTTCAGATATGATCAAAACATTTCACGCCACTAGTCCAACGCAACATCTCCGTTTCCATTACCACAAGACGCCGTTCATAATCTTTTATAGTCGGCCAACACTCAGAATCATAGAGAGCGACAGGACTGACGTCATTGCGGTAAATTTTAGAGTTGAGACGTTCGTTGATACGTCGATCACAAGTTGTGGAACGCCACTTCATCCAGGTTGCGTTAATGCGTAAAAGCAATTTCATAGCGCAATTCTCCATTGGCTGATAGCATTGACCCGAGGTATTTCAGGTTCAGTTCTGGGCAGGTCACTGCCACTGATAGTGATTGATGCTTTTTCATGTCGTCAAAAATTCAGTTTTATTCAGATTCAATCTGAGGTCGTGTTGTATGAGGCGATCATTCCACTTTTGGACAAGTTGCTCGAGATCATTTTTGCTATTAGATGCATAAAGCAGTGTGTAGAGCGCTGGACGTGGGACATCCAACGTGTGACGGTGTCCATAACAAGAACAAAGAGGAGTGGTGAGAGGGCGCTTCCTTGATGAATACCAACAGAGACACGAAACGGTTTTGGTACACCCGCTATACTTCGCACGAATTCTTCTTGTACTAAGTGTTTTCGTAAAGCATACCAGATGAGTTCCTGTGGCGCACGGTCAAACGCTATCTCTAGATCCAGAAACGCAATGTAAAGAGGGCGATGCCTCTCACGGTGGTTCTTCATAAGTAACCTCACAGCGTGTATTGTGTCACTAGTTCCGCAGTTTTTGACAAATCCGGCTTGATTCACGCTTATTTCAACGATTTCGCGAATACAGCTGTCAAGAATGCATTGAAAAATCTTCATGGTATGGGAAAGTAACCGGATCGGGCGGTAATTTGAACATTCTGCTACCTTTCTTTTTCCATATTGGAACAGTGGTACTTTCTTGCCAGTCAGATGATGTTCTATTTTCCTGGATAACCCGATTAAAAAATTCACCGAGCCATAGTGTTGGGTCCCAGCTCTTCGCTTTCCAAAGCACAGATAAGAAGTCGTCAGGTCCTGTGGCTTTCTCCGATTTCATTCGTTTTATTGCCTCTTCGACTTCAGTTGCGCTGAGAGGTGAAACTGCTCCAAATGTCGGCAATGATTGTGGAAATGGAGGATTAGCAAATTCTTCAGTTGGAATCTGCTCGAAGTATTGTCACCATCTATCGCGGCTCGACGGTTGGTAAGCAAAGTATCGTTCTTCTCATTAACGCAACAGAAGTGTTCGATATCCTGTGTGCGTTCGTTTCGGCTTTTGGCAAGTGGATACAGATATCTCTCGCCATTCCGCTCGGGTCACAGAGACTGTTTTCTTTGCTTCCCGGTTGGTATTCTTATAAATTTGCCTATTGGCCTGCATTTTATCATCGAGAAACTTGTGGTAGATGTGTTTCTTTTCACGGACCTTCATTTGAACATCGTCATTCCAAAGCTAAGTGTCTCGGTTGATGTACCGCTTACCTGGCTTGGTGACCCCGGGGGATGCTTTGTGGATCGTGTCTTTCATTTGGTTCCACGATTCTTCCACATTCGTAATGGTTGGTAATCGCGTAAGTCAAATCATTTCTTCTTTCTTCTCACGAAATTTCCACCATTTAATGAGCATCGGGCCAGTGCGTTCCTCACGCTGTTTTATCGGTGGCTTAATTCGCAGGACGGCAATCAACGGCCAATGTTGAGGTACGATGGACTCATAGGGAACGGCTTTGCAATCAGTGACGGGGGTAAAATTTTAGCGTCATGAGGATATAATCGATTTGCATTTCACTGTTCCCACTATAAAATGTAGGAAGATAAGATAATCGTTTGATGAACCATGTATTCATAAGTATAAGGTCATGGGTGTCCGCAATATCGATTATACGCTCTGCGCGCTCCAGATCCCTTTCCCTCATGACACCTGCTTCCGTCTACCTTTTCACCTCCATGACCACTAAGGAAATCGGCAATGATGATATAGTCGTCAGCAGGCGCGTGACAAGTTTTTTCCTCGAGAAAGTGCCAGAATAGAATGCCAGTGAATAGTGCGATTAGTTGATATAATGGTGGGCTTCATCAGCCCATCATCAAATCGTTCGACTTCCATAATGGTATCACGGAAACTCTCTGAGATGGCAATGCCAACACCGTATTGAGTGTGTTGGCTACCAAAATAGAGAACTTTTGGCACCAAACCATCTTGCAGAACGCAGATATCAATGCGCCTTTTCTGAAGGGCTCTTGCGAGTTTCTCGTTTTTTCCGGTCAGGGTGCCAACATACGTACAACACGTATTTGTTCACTATTGATTACTAATTTTAATTACCCAACAATAGATTCTTATAAAACGATGTTAACGGTTTGAAGATGGCCTTTAGACTAAACTAAACCCAGTTTAGCTCCAGGTAGCATTCAAGAAACTCGAAATATTTTTATGAGTGTGGAGTTTCAGTTAAGGTAACTCACGCGCTAGCCAGTTTCTTGGATATTTAACTTGAACTGTGTTTATTGCTTTGCTGACAAAATATGAGTTGACAATTTTTTAATAATTGCCAATTTGCTGTTAACAATGCACTGACTGGAAATGGGGTCATTACACAGGCGAGATCAGGTAGGATTTAGCATAGTGGAGTAACTCCAACTATGCTTTATTTATCTCTATCGCTGATCTCAATATTTTATATTTGTTTATTTGAGGATATTACAAAGTACGTTGTCTCCATGTCTCTAATGAAATTGTTTAGTTTTTTGGTGAAGTACTCCCTCCTCCTCTCAGGTTACCTACTTTCCTACAAGGGTGGCAGTTAACATGCTCAAATAGACCACCAAAAGGCTTACGATGCTGCAAGTTCTTTCGTAAGGCAGTACACTGATCGAATATCATTTCCTGTTGCCAACAACTTCTACTCCTTGATATCTTTTGAATTCTCGGTTTAAAACATTGAAATTCTGTCACTTTAGCTGTATTCCATTTATTTTTCAATTTTCTTTCTTTCGTCTTTGTTTAGAGTATTAGCTGTACGAAACCATCCAGGAATTTCAAAACGCTTAAAAGTGAAACCAGCTGACACTTGGAGACAACCAAAGGATGCTCAACAAACCAAGAAAGTCGCAGAGCATAAAGAAAATGCAGGAGACGATCCTGAAACTGAATCCAAAGTCTCGATATTCTCCTTGAATGATGATTGTCTTCTTCACGTATTCTCCTTTCTTACCCAAGCCGAAGTATTAAAACAAGCTTTCGTATGTCAACGCTTCCGTGACCTTGTCGAACACATGGTAAAAGCAAGTAGGCAGTTTGATTTCAACGATATGCATAGGAACTACACACTCATGGAGATTCGTCAGACACTTGCTTGGTTCGGCGAACATATAAAACAGTTACGCTTAAAACGAGCCAATGAATCCTACCGGCGATACGTCGAGTTTGTTGGGATGTTTTGCCATAATTTGGAGGAAATTAACTTCGAATTTCTCCGAAGCATCCACAGTGAAACTTACAAACGCATATTTAGAACGTCAAGTCATTTGAAGTCATTGATTCTGGAAGATTGTGATGTCAATGACAGTATTTGCTCCCTGATCAGCACCCTCGCAGAACTAGAGACTTTAAATTTGACGCATAATCGCGACATTAGTGGGAAATATTTGAAAAATTTAGATTCTGTAGTGGATCTTAATCTATCCAACTGTGAAAACGTAGAAGCGAGTCATTTCATCGACATATTGAAGGCGATGAAATTAAAATCCTTAAACATAGTCGGATGCTATCAACTGACCGACGAGGCATTTGATGTAATGGTCGAGACACAACCCAATTTAGAGCGAATAGCAATGAGCACTTCATACCAAGCCATTCACCTGGAAGCAGTTGCGAAATTAAGTAGTCTAAAGCATTTGAGGGTGCATCGAGATGGCACTCCATACATCGGGTCTGAGTTTTTACGTGAATTGGCGGCACATCGAAAGGACGCTTTAGAGTCACTAGAAATATATAATGTCACAATGATTAGCGAAGAAAAAAACCGTAGCCACATACTTGAGTTCAAGAACCTAAAGAAGTTGTGCATTGTACGCGATCGGTCTCTCACAGATTGCTATCTGTCAGTTATTCCGGGAAATTGCAAGGAACTCGAAGAAGTCAACATAGCTGGTTCACCGCTGGTCGAGGAAGCGGGTGTCCTGGACTTGGTGCAAAATTTGAAGAAACTTAAGTTTCTGAACATTTCGCATAGTTGCAGGTTTTCCGAAGATCTAATACCACAAATCTATAACATTTTAGAGTGTCGACAGAAAGAGACTGGTAAATTAACTCCGCTGAAATTGTGTATTCATGATACGTGTATCAAAATAGCTAATTTTAAGGTAAGGCTGTCAGTTTGCAAATACGCCGAAGCTTCTATTATATAACAAATTTTCCTTTTTCCAGTCGGAAAAATATAAGGAGTACCGTAACGTCTTGACACTGTCAAATGAAGCGGATTATTTCTGCCAGGAAAGTTACGATGAAATGAGTGATGACAGCTTCAATGATGTATTCGACTACTTCCACGATTATATTGACTCAGACTACGATACGCCTGACGACGATATCGACGGCATCTTCTGTATGTACAACCTTTTTATTTTTCTCTTGCCTTTTTAGAATTCTTTGCAATCGTATAAAACTTCATTCGCTTTACGCTTGACTTTCCAATGCAATTGTTACGTTCATTAATCCAACATAAATTATCTTGAAATCTTTCAATATTTCAAGCGTTAACAGCGCTCTCCTTTCATTTTGTAGATCATGATGAGGACTATATGCACGCAGACGCTATCTTTTGGCTATGATTGTTGGCGCAGAAGGTGACAGACTCATCATTTTGCCGCCACATATTTGCTAATGTTTTCTACAATATATATAAATAGTTTTCATTTATTTAGTTCTCATGAATGTAAATTAGGGTTTTTATAATTGAGTAAATATCGAATACTACAATCATAAATGTTATTTTGCTGGTTGAGAATTCGTTGCCTAAAAGAAACTTAATAACGAGTTCTTATTTTATATTTTGGAATCCTTTTTTGTATCTATTTGAATAAATGGAAGTAACATTCGGCAGCCTTTCAATTCATATTTACGATTTGAAGAGAAATCGTTTTTTAAAGCAGACGATTGCCGATTATAAATGAAAAAGTAGTTTTTTATTTTGATTACTCGTCAGATCTGTTGTGCCATAATTTTCTTCTTAAAGGGGCTGCAGTTCGATGTCGGTCCTCGGCATCGAAGTCTGTCTTCCTCTCCATTCTTCTCAGTCTAGCGACCGCGTGCTCGAATTTCGGAAACCGAGCAACGTGTAACTTGATTGTCCACTGAGTCCTCCCATCGGCTTCTTGGTTTTCCTGGTGGTCGTTTCCTTACTTTTGAATAAGCGCCTGGGAATTCTTTCGGATTTTAATGTGGATGACAGCTGCAAATTCTTCATTCGCCATCCGCCACCCGCCTGCCGCTCTCACTACGCCTAAGATTCACCTGAGGACTCGATGTTTGAAAATATTGATTTCATGCTCTCCATAAAAGTTCGTCGTTACGTCTCGCTTCAGTCACCTCAGCTCTGTGTTACTGATCGAATCATTAAAACTTTGATTTCCTGTGTGCGTTTTTATTTTTAGGAATTGACAATACGGGATTAAAAAGTTTTCTCAGCGAGTGTAGCGGGGCGATATTCGCGCTCAGGTAAACATGCTGAATTAAGGGGAGATAATCAATTAGACGGAAAAAGAAAGCTGGTTTTTTAGATTATCTTTAATTAGAAATCGACTTTCTACAATTATGGAAGTATATATGCTGAAAACAATGTATTAATTGGGTCATCCCGTGTGAAGGCCCTTTTTTTTGCACTTTTTTGAAAAATTATTTTGGAGGACTGGATAAAGATAGAAACGTGATTTTTTCACCATATGTTTATTGATGTCGCTATATATGTGATAAATTTTTCAGCTTGATATCGTAGCTAGTTTTCGGAATACGTGTCAATTTATGCACCCATCTCCAAAAAAAGGTGTTTTTCTGCAGCCACGCTGGAGGGCGCTGTGTTCATCTGACGAAAAAAACTAAACGGCATTTTAATGTGGACAATATTCCACGGTCCACAAACTAGGAGAATTAGAAAATATTAAAAGGTAAATTTTTGGTGGGCTTTTAAACTTAATTTTTGGGATTTTGGTGTTTTCTTACGGCTTTTTGTATGAATAAAAAAAACTACCCGTCCGATTCCAATTATCCTAGTTTGCGGACCGTAGAAATATGTATTAAAGAAGTCGTGAAAATTTCAAAGAAGTGGGTTGGATAGATTTTGAGCTATGGTAGATTGGTTTGATGACTGTTTGAACTTCTTCAGTCAACGGTGCCTTCTCGTGGTGGAAACTATCCAGTTCTCCTTTAGCTTCCGCTTTGCGTCATTTGCCCCAACTGTCATCGCCTGCTGGACAATTTTGATGCTGAGGATTTTCGTCTGTAGAATATTTATGGAAGAAAGTTGTCCAAATTTCTTGCTTCATTTCTTCTATTGAATTTGCGTGTCGACGAATAGCTAGCCCAAAAAATGTTGTGAGGTCGTTAATAACCTTATCAGAAAGTTTTCCAGCCCCTTTTCCACCAATGCCTTTGTGATTCTTCTTTGCATTTCTAAGCCGCGTTTCCATTCTTTTCTCGACATGTCCTACGCATTCCTTTTTTACTACTACGTATATTTTATTATTTGCAGAAATACCGGAGAAAACTCCAGCAAAATCCAATATACAATATACAAATCTTGTCGCAATTGGAACATCCATGTTCATGCTTGCTAAAGGTTTCTTTGCTGATGTTGATGCGAAGTCCTTTTGCTTCTCTGATAAGGATCGATACCCATGAAATACTCGTTTTTTAGTGCAAGTTAAAACGATCTCCCTGCGTACGATCCATTTAAAAAAAACCATTGAACACACAAACAGCACAATACTTATAACAAAATATAACTGAGTATAGCTTGAAAGCCTTTCAGTGCTTACTCTAGACTGGATTATCCTTTTTATTTCAAACAGCAAATAAGTTTAAACAATTGATTGGTTTTCCATCTTTTTATATTTATACCTGTGTTCGAATTTATAGGGCTCAGGTAAAAAAAGATTCGATGCTCTTTCTCATCGAGTACTCTAGCCGCGGCTGCAAACTTCTTACCTGTTTAACACTGTAATTTCTGAACGACTCGGAAAATTCCTTTGCCCACATATTGTCCACTATATATAGATATAACTCATGGAAAAAAAATCGATTTCTCCAACCCGACACACGAGATGACCCCCTTAATTTGTGTGCCTAGATATACGACAACATAATGTAACATAAATAAGTCAAAACAAATTTCATTGTCCACTGCAAAATAATCCTAGCCTTACCTGTCGTGAATCCCAACTTCTAGGAGTTGCCTTCCCAATCTGCGACATGCGAGATGATGAGTTCCTTAACAGCTACTCTCTGACCAGCAGTGTTGAGCATATTTTTATTCGTAAATACAAATAAATTCGTACGATGATTTTTTATGGATACGAATACGAATGCATTATTTCTTTATTCCTTATTAACATTGAACCGGCGGCTGCATATAAGCAAAGAAGTAGTATTATGTCCTTAGCGTTTCCTTTTCACTCCTTGGTGTCAGTCAGATTGTGCTTTGGTTTTATCTATCATCACACTTAACGCTGTGCAAATGATAAGTTCACAGCAGCGAGACAAACACAAGACGAATATAGACACCCATGACGACGAACCCAGAACAGCAGAAGGCTGGCGCTCTACCCACTCAATCATTCCGCCGGCGCTGTGTCCTTGCTCTTCTTTTTAAACACATATCGCCTTCGTTGTAAGTCAAGCGTTGTCTTTTCAATCGGTATTTATTACCATTTATAATAATCGTTGGCGCAAAAATCCATATTGGATCAGGGCCTTGAAGTGTGTTAGAACACTTCATTCAAGACCGAAACGGTACACTACAGTATACTGTAGGAGGCAATGTGATCAGCATTGCGCTCGCCCTTGCTCCCTCGCTCCAAAGAAGATGGGGCATTTATGTTATTTTCACCTAAAGAAGGTGGAAGGATGAACTTAAGGCGGGTTTTCGGGTAAATTTTTAAAATATAATATGCTATTATGAACTATATTTGAGCAGGTATCGGGATGGGAGTGTATTTTGAGGCTTAGTGCACCTATACTATTGTCGTTTTTCAGACTTTTTGGTTGGATAGGTTCGAGGACATGTTACACATTTCAGGGAATACGTTTTGAACCCTCAAACTCCCTTATGTTTCACCCAAGATCAGATAAATACTAATGAATCCCTTTTATTTGATGCTCTCACCAAAACCTTAAAAAGAAATGATTTGATCCAGAAAGCTCTAACTGTACACCCCGTTTCACTTGTTTGTGGGCCTATTTTTTTTTAAACAAGACTACATGATATTAGTCCAATTTTTAATGACGATTTTGAAAAATGACTGAATTTTTCTGCTCTAATAAAAAGAATTTGACACATGGGCCTTTTTATGATAAAACACTATAAATATTAGGAGTTCTTCCTTAATGAAAAACTGCAGACGGAGAAGGATGAAGGCGAGTCTCCCGCGCCCAAAAACGGGACAAAATGTACCAACTGGTCCTCCAGGTTGGGGGTTGGGTAGGGCTGGCAACCCTACACGGGAAAACAAAGTTACGAAGCCACAACAGCAGCCTCGGACAGGATGGATTTCAAAACGACGAACCCGGCAACGACAACGGAATTACGATTTGCGCATTTTCTCATGGAACGGTCATTCCCTGTACAGAGCGAATGTTGCTGAGCAGATAATTGATACCCAAAATAAGGCTGATGTAACAGCGTTGCAAAAGATGCGCTGGACAAGGACCGGTTTCCCGGAGAAGAGCCGCTACGCTAAGCCATGTGCTCGGAGTAAATTTCTTAGTCAGCCAAAAAATGAAACCTGTTAGAAATCTAAACCTCATTAACTGTCACGCCCCTACCGAGAGTACTGCAAATTCGGAGGATACCTTCTACGAG
Source organism: Hermetia illucens (assembly GCF_905115235.1). Lineage (NCBI taxonomy): Eukaryota > Metazoa > Arthropoda > Insecta > Diptera > Stratiomyidae > Hermetia > Hermetia illucens. The sequence continues at coordinate 97,767,334 of NC_051852.1, read as the reverse complement.
GCAGTTGAGCGGACCCTCGAAACCTGTCCCAAGTTATCAAAATCATACTTGGAGATTTCAACAGTCGAGTAGGGACGGAGCCCTTATTCAGGGATACGTCGGCTCCCATAGCTTACATAGGGATACCAATGATAACGGACTGCGGATTATTCAGTTAGCAGTATCGCACAAAATGGTTGTTGGAAGTACCTGGTTCGCCCGGAAAGCGGACCACAAACATACGTGGGCCTCTCCAGACGGGACCTTTTTCAACCAAATTGATCACGTGCTGATCGAACGCCACCATCTCTCAGCCTTGATGAATATGAGAACATATGGCGGGGCCTCGGGCCACTATCTCGTTGGCATAGTGCTCCGAGCTCGAATTACAGCACCACCTACAAACCCTCCTGACAATGAGGTGAGAGTGAATACTGAAACCATTCACAACGCGGCCCTCCGTAACACCTATAAGGGGGAATGTATGACGCAAAAACCGCAGCTAATAGATGTCCTGGAGACGAAGCATCCAACAACAACCACTTGAAGAACGTTATCATTGATACGGCCACAAACACACTTGGTCCCAACCACAAGAAAAGTCGGAACGGATGAATGTAACCTAGCAATGGAATGTTGCATTCTCAAAGAAAGCGGGTACCCAAGAACTTCGTCGAGCGAAGAAGCGACTTCACAGACGGAAAAAGGAAATCTGGGAGAATCAACAAGTCTGTGAACTGGAAAAGTACAGGGCGCGCAAGTTTTACCAACAAGTAAGCAGGATGAAGCCTAATACCCCTCGATGCTCATTCTGCCGAGACAAAGAGGGAAATCTGATTTCCGACAGAATAGGCATACTGGAACGATGGGTTTAGTATTTTTATTAACTGCTCAACAACCAAAATATCGGCGAGTTGGAAGTTCCACCAACTGAAGACGACGGACAAATGCTGCCACCACCAAGCATAGAAGAAACAATCCCTGCAATCCAGGGGCTTAAAACCATAAGTCGCCAGGAGCCGATGGAATTACAGCCGAATTGGTTAAATATGGAGGCGACCAACTACACCAAGTGGTTTATCGAAGGGGTGGTCAAAGTATGGGACAACGAATCAATGCCTGTCCCATACATAAAAAGGGGGATATCGTACAGTGCAGCAATTATAGAGGTATCACGTTGCTGAGTATCATCTATAAGATATTCTCCGCTATCTTGCCGGATAGTCCCATACGTGCAGACATCATTGGCCCATACCAAAAAGACTTCACTCCAGGCAAATCAGCAGCAGATCAAATTTTCTCTGTGCGACGCCAGTAGCACCACCTTTTCATCGAATTTAAGATGCCTATGACAGCATAGCTAGGGTAAAACTATACACGGCCATGAGAGAATTCGGTATCCCGACGAAATTGATAAGACTGACTATCGAGGCCAGATAAAAGCAACAGGATCGCTATCGAGGCTATTCAACATCTGAGACGAGATGCCCTATCATGCGTCCTCTTTAACCTGGCCCTGGAGAAAGCGACTGGCGATCCTCTTCCAACTCGACATCATTGGAAGAACAACCCGAAATGTACAGTCTACCTTCATCCAGATCGAGCAGGCGGTGATTAGCGCGAGATCCTGGGCTGCACATTAATGAAGGCAAGACGAAGTACATGATGGGAACGTCAGAGCCAAAAACCAAAGAATGAACAATATCGACTCGCACTGGTCAAACGAAAACAATGAAGATAGGAGACCACAACTTTGGGTCCGTTAAAAATTTCTTCTATCTAGGGTCGAAAATCACAACCGATAACAACTACGATGATGAAATCCGCGCACGGTTGTTGTCAGCCAACAGAGCCTATTTCAGCTTACAAAGACTGTTCCGCTCGAAACGTCTCACCATAGGGTCAAAGCTCTTACTGTACAAGACTATGATCTTGCCAGTTCTTATGTATTCCTCGGAGACCTGCGATCTTAGCAAAAAAACTGCGAACTCGTGGCCGCTTTCGAAAGAAGAAGCTCCAAAGAATTTTTGGCCCCCTACATGAGGATCGCCGATTCCGTAGCCTACATAACGAGGAAATCTATGAGCGATACCATGACCGTCTGGTTGTGGATAAAATCCGACTCAACAGGCTGCGACGGGCGAGTCACTAAATCTGCATGGATAAGGATGATCCAGCCCAGAAAGTTTATAAGGCCAATCTCTGTGGTAGAAAAAGAAGACGAGGCAGACCCTGCCTGAGATGAACCGATGGCATAGGTCAGGACGCCAGACAGCTTTTAGGGATATCGAATTGGTGGACCTCGGCACAAAACCGGGTTGCTGGAGTTCCTTATTAAGGCAGGCCTAGACCGGATACCGGTTGTTGCGCCGTTGATGTTGACACTTTCTATCTTATCTATTGTCATATTTCAAAATTACCCCATCGTAGTGATTGCAAACAGCGCCTGGAACAAACTGATGGTTACTCTCAATGAAACTTCCAATTACTCTTATGTAAAGCAACATATTATTTATTCAATAACAATTTTCCCTTTTCTATATGACAAAATTACGGTAAATATGAGATTTTCAAAGTATAAATGGAAATTTACTTCGAAATGAAGTAGTACAAATATTCTTTTTCGCCACCATGAACAAAAAGACTCTTAAATCTACCTCTTAAGTACATGTTAATAATACGACGAAAACAAAACAAAAAAATGCGAAGTCTCCGCTTACAACAACCCGAGCAATACATACGCGATTGGTACGACCAGTCCAGTTTTTGAGAACGTCGATCCAACTAAAGCGGTTGTCGCCCACCAGATCAAGAAATAGATGAACAGTTGAAGGAAAACGTGCAAAAATAATAAACTGCCAAGGGATATTTAATTAATAATGTTAACTTCCCATTGAGGTTCTAATTTACTTACACTTTATCCTTCTTTCGAGCAGCTTCCAGTGTTTTTGGATGTTCGTGGCTCAAATACTGGCGAACTCCTACCATCATACTTTCAAAGTAACTCTCCCATTTCAACTCGCCAATATCGAAACCGAACACCTCTTTGTCAACTTGAGACATTGATTTCGCTAGGGCCAGAGTTTTCTTGTTGTCGAAGTTCCACTCAGTGAAAATGAATTTCTCCAGTAGTTTCAGAGATTTCCAAACGTTTGTATGCAATCGTATCAAACTGAAAACAGGATGGATGATCATATTCAGTATGAACTTGACGCTTTCTATGAAGCTGGTAACAGGACGGTAACTTACATCGGTCTACCGCCACACACTTTAGTAATACCGTCAAGTATGAGCCCCGGGAGGAAGTGAATGAATATCGCCGACACTTTAAATAGGAACAAGCTTTGGACAAACTTAAGATGTGGATACCTGAAAACAATAACATGAACTATTGTTCGATATAATAGTTTTCATTCCACATTCTCACCAAATGGCAGATTTTAATGGATATCTATGCATCATGCCATTTACTTTGTCCTTAACTGATTCCCACCGGAAGGGCTTGTATGAACTCGAAGTGCAGTGGAAAATAGAAATTTGGAGCGGCGTATTTGGTGCGGCTTCTCTGTATGGAAGAAAAATTAAAAAAATAAATTCCACTTAGCAATTATCAACACATACCTTTTCAAACTGTTTACGTATTGTCCCGTAACTAAAACTTGGTTAATGACAACGTCAATGGGAATATAATCATATATAAGGTTGGTTGCAAGTGGCAGCCGTCGGACGACACCACGTGATGCCCCCATGAAGAATCCTTGAGGACCGTTCTTTGAATTTGTCCATCCTGGGACTGGCTCTTTCCATGCAGCCGTTACTGAAATTTGTAAATCAATCAATTTATCTGGGTTATCTTATAAGAGAATGGTCACAACATACTCATGCTAGGTCGTACAATTCCACAGGGCAATCGATCCGCACATTTATTCACTTCATGCTCAGCGAAGTGTTTTGTAAACGTGTATGTGTTTGGATGTTCTTTCAATAGTCTAAGAAGATATAAAACGAAGTTGAAACATTTTTAGGTAATCGGGAATAACGAAACAAACGTGTAAATCCTTACTTGGGTTCTAGCTCCTCGAGCTGCTTCTCATCTAGGGTCTTTACAAGCTCAATAATGTGCTCGGCATCGCCTAGAAGGTCATATAGAATTTCTTGTGTTTCCAAATGGAAGGAGTTTGCGTATGCACTCGATACATGAACCATAGCCTAATAAGAAAAAAGCATGCAATTATTTTTGATGATGAGAAAAGCTTATTGTGGATTCATATTAAAAGGGGACTGGCTAGCAACAGCATTTTGGAATACCAATTTAATGGAATGTTTCGCTACATTGATTTTGTAAAATTTTTACGGAGATTAAAGTGTTTATATTGCGTTAATTTTTAATTAATTCCACCAAAGACGTGCCTAGGCCCATTTGAGAAAGGGAGAGGGACGAGGTAGTATAGTCTGAATTGCTGTGTATCATCTAAACGTCACATGAAGGTAAGGCTTTCTTAATTTCCACCTATTAAAAATTCATTTGATGTATTTATTTCTTGTTTATCATAAAAGGTGAATAAATAGGATAGAAAGGTGTGGACTAGCAATCTGGAAATTTCGATTATTTTTCCTTTTGCTAACGAAAGACTATCCATGCCTTGAATAAGGACACAGACCGATAACTTCCTCGACAGCAGCATCGAGTGCCACCAACAATATCTTCCACCCCTTGCGGCACAGTACACAACCGCAAAACGCACTCTCATTACTTGTAAACCAGTTTCGGGCGGGATACTGACTGCTCAAACGGAGTAAAGCCACTCGTTAATTATTAATCATATTAATCATAACTCCTGCAGCTATAGAGCTGCTACTTCCACTTATATACGACAATTTTGGCAATCCCGGATTTTTCCTGGCAAGTGAAAACAAGTCGGGAAACCGGAAGCTAGACGCTTCAGGTATGAACGGTTTTGTGTATTTCTTTTATAAAGAGATTTGAGTATGCATTTGTGCATGTAGCATGTAAAATATGCATATATTATGTGAAAATATCCACTTTCAAGTGATATTGACATTCAAAGTCTTGAATTTACTAGGAGCGACAGTTTTGACCTAGTATAACTTTGTTAGTAATAGTGCGATTTTCGCCAAATTTGGCAGGATCACACTCTATGCTGTGCCTATATTGCCTTTTTGTGATTCTAGGGTGAATTTAATGGGGGCTTTCCTGTCAATTACCAAAAAGTATAGTAATGTACTATTATTAACTTTATTTGAACAGGAGGTGCCGGTATGGAGGGTATTTTGGAGCCTAGGCACCATATAGTGGTGCCCCCTGATTTTTTTCAAACATTTCGGTTGGGTAGTTTCTGAGAATGGGTTCGTTAAAAAAATTTCAACCCCCGCACTCCCTTTCCAACAAATGTCAAAACTAAGACCGATTTCGAAAAGTACTAACCGATACCTTTAAATTGATACCCCACATGACCATATTTAATGAAAAAAAATGTACACCCCCCTTTTGCATGTATGGGGACCCCCCTTAAATTCAACGTAAAAGGCTGTAACTCACTACATGCGTGAGTGTTCATAGTTCCCACCTTTCTACCAAATTTGGTGCCAATCGCTACAACCATCTCCGAGAAAAATGCGTGTGACGGACAGACAGCCAGTAAACCGATTTTAATAAGGTTTTATGTTTACACAAAACCTTCAAAATGATGGTCGATAAAGTTCCGAAAATGGGCATTAACCCATTTGTCATCGCAGAAGTACTATTAAAATAATCGTAGAATGTATCAAACAACATCACGAAAGTTTAACCGATAGAGAGCAGGTTGGTTTCCCCTCTAGGTCCTCCTGCCTTCAACACATTAACACCCTGCACATAATTTCGGAGTTCAGATCCCCGCTTCATCTGGCTTTCATCGATTGCGAGGCTTTCGACCCTGACGTCGTGGACTGCGCATTTTCACCATAAAAGAGTGAGAAGGCGCCAGGTCCTAATGATATAAGTTTTATAAAAATAGTTCCTTAGTTTACTATAGTTCTTTTTAAATAAAACTATTAAAAGGAAAGATTTCCAATTTAACTATAGAATTTTATTTATTTTTAGATAGCAAACACATGTTTCGGGCACTACATGTGTCGTTCGTCAGTGCTTATTTTGTAATGATTTGTTTTACTTAACTCTAAGCCTTATATACCCCCGAATTAGACCAATTAACATGATAACTAATATATAATTAACTAATTTGTCTGAAATTATAATACCCCCTTATTTACTTACCCTAATTACCTGGAATAAACTAGATGAACAATTGCCCATATCGGTGTTCAACAACCTGGCGTTACTTTGTTTAAACATTTCTAGACTTTCTGCGGCGTCTAGTTTGTAGACTTTATGTATTTTTGGTATAATGTCCACGTTGTCCTATGAAATGTTATTGCCGCTGTCTACTATATATTTTGCGACTGCAGACTTAACTTGCCGTAGTGGGTTTTTTTTGTCGCTAGTTCCGCTTCTTTAGTATGTTCCTCGAATCGTGTTTTTACTAATCGCTTAGTCTGCCCTATATACATACTAGGACAATCCGAGCAAGTGATTTTATAGATCCCGCTCTCTTCCTCCTTGGATTTTGGGTCCTTTGCACTCCTAAGTCGTGTTTTAAGTTGTGCATGTCTACTTGTTGGGGCAGCCTCTTTTTGAAATCCTTTAAGCGAATTACTAATCTTAGGCCACAACAAGATATATGTAATGCTCGATCTCACTGTTGTCTTATCATTGATGCCTGTCAACGACACCAATTGTTTCCTATTATTTACAGTCTCTTTCTTCCTTATTATACTCTCTCTCGTCTATAGTGTCGGTGCAATAATCGTTCTTTTTCGCGGTATCTTTTCTATAAGCCAGTTCTTTGATATATCTATAGTGATATATTGGATGTTTAGTATTCTATGTACCATGCTGTGGAAGACCGCGAATTTATGCTGGTATGAATGGAAAGAGCTGCTAGGAATGACTCGTTGGGTGGTTGTGGGCTTATATATCGAACTCGAGGTCTTCCCCGTTTCTAATTATTTTGATGTCCAGGAATGGTATTTCTCCCATTTGTGCAATCTCCATAGTGAATATAATATTTTTATGGAGCTGGTTGATTTTTTCTAGCAATCCATTCAACAGCGATTTGCCCACCATGGCTAGTATATCAACATATCTAACCCAAAAAGTGGGCATTATCCCAGGCTGTTCCATTAGTTCCTCTAAACGTGCCATAAACATTTCGCTTAGTAGAGGGGAAACTCGGTTACCCATTGCCGTGCCTGCGGTGGTTTTGTAGTATTCATTCCGGAAGGTGGAACAATTTTCACTCATACATATAGACGCTAGGTTTTCCTTGATTGCGGTGCGATGTTGGTTGAGCCACGTTTCGAAGTTGTGTAGGGCCTGTTTGACGGGTATACTCGGAAAAAATGCTTTCACATCAAACCAAACTAGGATTTCATGTTGCCTAATTTTAGCATCCTTCAGATTCTCAACCACCTGGAAGCTGTTTTTACGGCATATTTACTATGATAGTCACCGATAGCGTTGAATACGAAATCCTGAATCGGCCATTTTTAATTATGTATCATTTCACCTGCTGAGCTATCACTTGCGGATATCTAAAATTACGCTCCCTGTTTTATGAGATGCTAGGGGGCCAGATGGAGATAACGTCAGAAGTAGGAAAGGGACACATTGTAGGGCCGGCCTTTGGGAACGTTTCTAACGATAGTCTGCTAAGACTCGGCATACCAGGATACTCGCACCCGGTTGACTGTGCAGATGTTGCGGAATTTATAGCTAGACACACCGTTGAACAGGCGGAAAGAAGATTTGTAATGTTGATGTGACGAATAAGCGCATGGTTTCAGCTTTGCCAAAGTAGTCATCTTGACCACAAAAAAATCTTGACACAGCGTCCCCGGCGAGTTGATTATAGAGTTAATACTAACGGTTAAATACTAATGACCGATGTTGAGACCCTACATCTACCAGGAGACGTCTTCGTTTGCTCTTGGCAGAGAGAGTCCTACATTCAGTGCGTATTCACCTAGCCCACTAACAAAAAAATAAAAAATAGCTGTGTTGATTAGAGGATGTGGAGGTCACTGTTATTCAACAGAATCTATTACTATAGAGTGATCAACGAATGAGGCATATTGTCGAAGTGAGAAAGATGGGGTGTTGACGTGATGAACACGCTATAATCCGTTCAATTCGGACGCTAATTAGATCATTGGTCACGTCACGAAGGGGCATCAAAAGATCTGGTGATTGCGGAATCATAGAAGCGAAAGAAATGAAGAATATTGATTGCTGTAAGTGGTGGCTCACCTAACCCGCCTGAACTCCGGTATCGTGATTGATCAGAGAAGCAGGAGCACAAAAGAACTTGTGGGTGATCGCAAGTCTCTAGTCGGTTGACTCTTCATTCACGATGGACAAATGAACAAATGGAAGGACCACTTCATCACAACTGTCAACCGTTTCATATCCGGTAAAGTTCTGCAGGATACGGAGTGCTATTCCAAATAGAAATAAAATTATCTGGGCCATCAATTCACTAGCTTAATTATCTCACCACAGAACTGTTCATTGCAGTTCGTGCAGTTTTAGCAGAGTTACTTCGAAAACAAAAAAAAAACACCTCAAAGAGTCAGATTGGTTTCCGCTGCGGATCCTGCTGCACTGATGATAATATCAATACCCTTCGGATCATTTTGAACCAGCACGCGGAGTTCAAATTTCTGCTTCACGTGCTCTATCAAATCCGAGAAAACTTTTTACACGTCCACGGGGAGTGTATCTAGAGCGCTTTACGCAACTAACGGCTTTTATGAGACAAGTATATTTCGGTTCAAAATATCACGTGCCGCACCGAGGTAAAATCTTAGAGGATTTTGCGGTCCAAAACGGAGGCGCTAGGGTTGTCCTCGATATTATTTCTTGTTATTCGCGACGTTCTTCATGCCACCTTGTCGGGAGAATGTGGAAGACTTCAATGGACCATGCCATTTTTCCTAAAACACTTTTACTGAACTGAAAGTATCTCCCGTCGGGTCGTGAAGCTTGTAAAGGTTCTGAATTTAGAGGAAGAGGCAGGCATAGTCGGACTCGAGATAAAGGCTATCAGAGTCAAGGTTCTCAATTTACGGGTCATCACAATCTTCCTATCTGCATAAATAGGCAGAGTATCCAAGGCAATGATTAATTTATATACGTCGGAAGCGACGAATACACCAAACTACATACACCGGTTTTGCGCCGAGGTCCACCAATTCGATATCCCTAAAAGCTGTCTGGCGTCCTAACCTGCGCCACCGCTCCATCTCAGGCAGGGTCTACCTCATCTTTTTTTTCTACCATAGATATTGCCCTTATAGACTTTCCGGGCTGCATCATCCTCATCCATATGGATTAAGGGACCCGCCCACCGTAACCTATTGAGCCGGATTTTATCCACAACCTGGCGGTCATGGTATCGCTCATAGATTCCGTCGTTATGTAGGCTACAGAATCGTCCATCCTCATGTTGGGGGCCAAAAATTCTTCGGAATTCTTCTCTCGAACGCGATCAAGAGTTCGCAATTTTTCTTGCTAAGAACCCAAGTCTCCGAGGAATACATGACGACTGGCAAGATCATTGTCTTGTACAGTAAGGGCGTTGACCCTATGGTGAGACGTTTCCAGCGGAACAGTTTTTGTAAGCTGAAATAGACTCTGTTGGCAGCCAACAACCGGGCGCGGATTTCATCATCATTGCTGTTATCGGTTGTGATTCCGACCCTAGATAGGAGAAATCATCAACGTTGTAGTCTCCTATCTTTATTCTTTCCGTTTGACCAGTGCGGTTCGATGTTGTTGGCTGGTTTGGTTTTGGTGCTGACGTTGCCTCCATATATTTTGTCGTGCCCTCATTGATGTGCAGCTCAAGATATCGCGCTGCCTGCTCAATGAAGGCAGTTTGCACGTCTCGGGTCGTTCTTCCCATGATATCGATATCGACAGCAAAGGCCAGTAGTTGGGTGGACTTAAAGAGGATTGTGCCTCTTGCATTTATATCAGCATCACGGATCACTTTCTCGAGGGCCAGGTTAAAGAGGACGCATGATAGGGCATCCCTTTGTCGTAGACCGTTGTTGATGTCGAATGGTCTTGAGAGTGATCGTGCTGCTTTTATTTGGCCTCGCACATTGGTCAGGGTCAGCCTAGTCAGTCAATTTTCCCATGGCCATGTACAGTTTTACCCTAGCTATGCTATTATAGGCGGCTTTAAAGTCGATGAAAAGATGGTGCAACTGATGTCCACCGCTTGCCGCAAAGAGAAAATCTGATCTGTTGGGCCAATGATGTTCTGAACGTATGGGCGTATCCGGCCTAGCAAGATAGCGGAGAATATCTTATAGATGGTACTCAGCAACATGATACCTCTATAATTACTGCACTCTGTGATATCTCCCTTTTTATGTATGAGACAGATAATGCCTCTTTGGACCAAGAACTCGCGTGCTTTAACTTTAAGACGTTCTTAGATAACTAATAAACCATTACGATAAGGATTTTTGGGCCAAAAAAGTAAATTTAAAGAAACGTCAATACCATCAGATTATGAGAAGGGATGCGGTGAGCACGTGAATTGTCTTTGGCAGCCATTTGTCGACCAGACAGCTTGATTCCCTAGGTGGTAATTTAAGAGCCTTTCGACTCCATATGAACCCAAATCTATGGCTGAGAAAAGATGAATTGACCCCAGTACCGAATGCAACAAAGGCCAAAGAAACAAAAGAGCAATTTGGGAAATGAAATTAATATTTTTTGGATGGAACTACATAGTATCAGTTATCTGCTAAAATTAACAAATGAGTTCAATATAAAAAAAAGATCTTCAGTAAATTCCCTGAAGAAAAACATTCTTGTCATGTAAAAAAACGACTGAAAAAGCAGTCAATCGAAACCATTTTCATTCCATTTTTTAGCAGATATTCATGTGCAAATGCCACATTTCACATGTCCATTCCAAGCAATGAATAAAATTAACCTCATTGCAGTTAGCAGTCTATTCAGTAGCTGTCATTTGCATGATTCTCGGAAAACCTGTTTGTTTATACTTGTATATTATTATTTACATATTTTATTCTAGTACCCTGGCAAAACTGGTGAAAAATACCAAAGAAATTGCAATGCTTTACTTTGCAGAGTAGTTGAATAATATATCTTTCTAGGAATTGTAATTTTTGGGTCCCGGTGTTGGCGTTACCGGATTCGATGTCGCTGGCATAACTTACGCTTAATCAGAATTTCCAATTAGATTATTAGTAAGGTCGACTTGAAATTGCTTCTTTGATCAATCTATAGTAGTTTTATGGGCAAAGCGGATAGAAATTACTGTTAGATCTAAGTTCCAAACCATTATCAATTCTTGTTGAATATTTTGGACTGACACAGTACCTAATGAATATGCTGGACGTTTTACGGTAGTACGTCCCAGTCCACGGTGTTCTTCGGACACGAATTGATTTGAGGACCACAAACAGAACCTTTAACCATGATACGGGGGAAGAGCTCAGTCGCCCACCTCATGATCAATAGTATACCCTCACATGAAAGCATCCCTACAAGTTGGAAATTATCCCAGATAATAATGATCCCGAAAGAAGAATGTAAAGACAAATCAGTTTTTTTGCCTATTCCCGAAGCTTTTAGAGAAAAATTCTACTCCCAGAATTTCAACAATACTTGAGATATGAGATAAATCACTCCACCAGATCAATTCTTGTTCAGAAAACAACATTGAATAGGAGCACAAATACAATGCCTGCTCGGAAAAATAAACGGCGTAGTTGAAGAAAGTATTGTTTAGCCATTTCTCGGAACATAGCGTAGGTGTTCTGGGGAAAACATTGAAGTAAAAAAGTTCCAAATCAACGAAATTCAAAACTATACTCTAGTTGCTTAATAGACTCCCCAAAGTACAACTGGAATATAAAGTGCTAATCTATATAGGCCGAGAAGCGTGTGTGTCCGGATAGCTGAGTGGTTAGAGCACAAGGCTATCGTACGGAAGGTCGCGGTTCAAATCTCGCTGGCGGTAGTGGGATTTGTATCGTGATTTAACGTCGGATACCAGTCGACTCAGCTGCGAATGAGTACCTGAGTCAAATCAGGGTAATAATCTCGGGCGAGCGTAATGCTGACCACATTGCCTCCTACAGTATGCTGTAGTTTACCGTTACGGTCTTGAATGAAGTGCTCTAACACACTTCAAGGCCCTGATCCAATATGGATTGTTGCGCCAACGATTATTATTAATCTATATAGGCATCATAATACCAATTTGGACCAATGAAATCCGGCTCTGCGGCTCCACACGATAATTAAAACCCTCGAAATCATTCAAAAAAGCGCATTCGAAGATATTAAGAACCATCCCCCAAATATTCATACAGTCTCGACAATCCCACTCATTAAAGAGATTGAAAAGCAAATATTACGAAAAACCTACCCAGTGAGACACCTCTTGCATGAGAGACAATTCTGACGCCGGAGAAATATTTTAATGAATTAAATTTGATATTATTTTAAATAGTAAATGTCCAAATGTAAACTGGTTTTAGAATTATTCTAATAATCAGTTGGTTTCTGCATAAAAAAGTTTCGGATAAAAAAAGAATATGTTGAAAATCAGTTTCATCAGCATTATATTTTTATAAAACGGTAAAAAAGTCGAAAAAAAGTATCTTGAATGACGACACAAACTCTAAGATACACAAAAATCTACAATTTAAACTGGGTTTCGAGCCCAGAACTTAGCCAAAACACGTTCATTGAATTCAAAATCCCCAAAAATTTTGCTGATGCGGACGTTGAACCGAAAATATTCTTCTACTTAGAATTAAGTTGCAGGCTTGGTATTTTGACTTCAAATATCCTTAAAGTCGATCATTTCTCCTCCCTTTTATGAAAAAATGACTTTTAGGGAATATTTCATCTGAGAATACCTCATTTCTTTCAAGATGTTAAAAGTTATTGCTGATGAATAAAATCGAATTGTTAAATTGAAGCAACCCAAGTTATTTGAAATTTTCACTTCGGAAAATGCAAAAATGAGACAAAGGTCCGTGCTTACAGATAAAATTATCTTCAAGCCCGAATAGGAAGGATATCGATGGGCACGCCTCAGTGACATCTGGCAAGAGAAGCATCGATTGAGGATGAAATATCCACGCGCGCGGGTGAGCCCTTTTTTTTTTCCTCTTAGTCGTCTCTGATCACTAAGGGAGGTCATTAACCATTCGCAAATCCTTTACGTCATAAAAATTTCGTGGCATTAGATGGTATGAATTCTTGGCCACTATGTAAAATATTGTAGGGGTTTGGGACTCTGGTGAGAATTTCCAGGCTAAAAATATATCAATTCAGTGCGCAGGTAAATATACAGCCGGCTGTGTTCATCATTACTGTTTTCGAAATTGAATAAGGGAAGGGGTTGGTCTCAATTTTTGTTTTTACACAAAACCTTATTAAAATCGGTTTACTGTATGGCTGTCGGTCACACGCATTTTTCTCGGAGATGGTTATTGCGATTGACACCGAATTTGATAGAAAGGTGGGAACTGTGAACGCTCACACATCCAGTGAGTTACATCCTTCTACGTTGAATTTAAGGGGAGATCCCCATACATGCAAAAGAGGAGGTGTAAATTTTTTTTCATCAAATATAGTCATGTGGGGTATCAAATTAAAGATCTCGGTTAGTACTTTTCGAAGCCAGTCTTAGTTTTCACATTTATTGGGTAGGTGGGGAGTGCGGGGGGTTGAAAGTAATCATCTCTTTAAGGAGCCATTCGCAGAAACTACCGAAAAATCTGTTCAAATAAAGTTAATAATAGTATATTACTATAATTTTTAGTAATTGACTGCAAAACGGCCCGCAAGTTCATCCTAGCACCATGAAATTGCATTGATGTAGGCTATAATATAGAGCATGATCTTACCAAGTTTGGTGGAAATCGCACTATTACTAACAAAGTTATAATAAATCAAAGTTTTTGCTTCTTTGCAAATTTAAGCCTATGAATGTCAATATCACTCGAAAGTGGATACTCTCACATAATATATGCATATATTGCGTGCTACTAAGAAATACACACAACCTTTCGGAGCTGAAGCGTTCAGCTTCCGGTTTCCCGACTTGTTTTTCTTACTCTTGAACTCGCATATGCCTGAAAAAAAGACCCCCCAGAAGGGTCTTACAATAAAGAAGAACAATAGATGGCGTTTTAGATACAAACGAGTTGTATCTCTTACACGACGAACCAAATTCAAATGGGAAAAGCACGTATAATTGGCAGAAGGCAGAAAAATTTCCAGCTACTTTCCAAATCCAAGAACAAGTTTTATGTAGTAAGACAATGGAGTCAAGCTCAACATTGGCCTACTACGAAAGTCACAAACTGAGGTCTTTGATCGGAAGACATCAAGGACAGGGGCCTGAATGACACTATATTATATCCCCGATATCTAAAGAAAGGTCTGAAACCAAAAGAGGTCCTGGATAGTTTCAGGAGAGATGAGTTTTCAACGGTGGAACCAACGAAGAGCGAAGCGCTAGAGATCAGCCCACCTAAAAAATTCAAATCCGAACTCAAGAATGGGTGGCTTAAGACTTCTTAAGACTGCCAGGCTGGCAGGCAGCAAAACAATCGACATTTGCTGGAGAGGAGATACCAGGGCCACCCATGTGGCAGATGCAGCCGCTGCAATAAAGACGGAAGTCTCTTAAAAGCTCAGAATAAGGATCTTCTTCGAGTGTTTGTGGGTTCTTTAGGAGCAAGTTGGAGGGCAAAATCCATCCCTTCACAAATGGGGTAGATGACCGATTCCTGCAGGGAACTGTAGATTTTGAAAATTTATTTCGGAACACATCTCACGTGGAAAACCTACTGTCATATTGGAGATGTAGGACCATACTCCGACTAAGAAGACTACATACCACACCAAATGGAGCAAATTCTCAAAAAAATATTTTCAGCTCTGGCCAAACTCTGGTTAATAAGGCGGATTTGCGCTCAATATAATTCGTAGTCATGCCGTGGTCTGCGAATTATATAAAGGAGCACTCAATATCTGCGAGCCGCTTCGGTTACGCTGCTCCCAGGGCGTAAAGCCGTCATCGCCTAATTTTTCGCTTAGATAGTTTTCTAGTGTGGGCTTCCTCATCCTATCCCAGCATCCGAAAGATTGATCTTTGATGCATCTACTTATTTGCCCTCACTTCAAATGGATCTATTGCCGAGAATGTTGCGCATGTTTGCTTCCACGAAGCTTCCCATAGAGGAATTTCGTTGACTGATTCTCCTGTGAACATTGCCTTCTTTTTCGGCAAAAAACTACACGCTTTTTTTAGTCTTGACTCTCATATCACACAATAGGAATTTTTAATCAAGGTGATATATACTCTTAAATATTAAAAGAACATGCACAGAAGATTTTGACTAGTTGCTTAACAAAAAGTACGTGCCGTCATTTTTAATTAATAAACGGGTTTCATTGTATTGAGGCACAGTATTTTATTTAGTTATTACGTCAAAATGACAAATTCTTCGATTAAGTAAAGATATTAAACAATAACAATCCGTTTAGTTTTGGAAAAATCAAGTTCAGAAAAATAGATATAGTCTACATCAGTATTTCATAAACACACGCTGTATCTGTTTGTTTCTAGCTATCCATAAAAAATAATGAAACTTTACAATAAAAGCATTATCACTCCAAAGGAGACTAATAAATTAGCAAATTTTGGCACAAACAGGTTGGATGGAATTTTCTGCAGTCCATCTGACTGATACATTGTATGGTGATCATTTAATTACGCAGCTTTCGTAAACATTGATCGATCTCGAACCAAAGACTCGATTATGCATATTGAAACGTTTGAACTGGTTTTGGAGGGCACAAATACATGACGCCAGATTCAAATTAAAGTTTAGCGTGAATTACGGACAATATTTGACTTAAGGAAACACCAGTCATCCTATTGTATTTACATTACCTCCTGAAAGTATAACCTTGAGCCTCAGGGCGATGGAGTCACTTTGGATGCTTTTGAGTATACGGTCATTGAACGGCTGGAACTTATTCCGGTTTTTAACCCTTTCATTTCATTATAAGATACACAGGGCATTGAAACTGATATACATTTATTGTTATTATTTTTTATAATTTATGTTTCTCCACAACCAAAATTGGTAATATAGCATACTCTTGAAAATTGCAAATAACAGAAACACGCAATTCTAGCAATGGTCGAATCAACTTTTTTTTGTAAAGACGAACAAAAGAGTGGGAAGGACGTGGAGAACTTGTTTCGCAACAGCTTTCCCTGAAAATATTACAAAGCGATTATATCCTGTAGATTTGCATCATTTTACCTAGCCCATTGAATACAATTTTGTATTCAATTATTATTATTATTAACTTTCGCCATTGTTTCCGAGTTAATATAATAACAAGTCGGGAAACCGGAAGCTAGATGCTTCAGGTATGAAAGGTTTTGTGTATTTCTTTTATAAAGAGGTTTGAGTGTGCATTTGCCCCATTAGCATATAGCACGTAAAATATGCATATATTATATGAAAATAGCCACTTTCAAGCGATATTGATATTCATAGTCTTGAATTTGCAGAGGAGCGACAGTTTTGACCTAGTATAACTTCGTTAGTAATAGTGCGATTTTCACCAAATTTGGCAGGATCATGCTCTATACTGTAGCCTACATTGCTGCAAAATTCTGTGATTCTAGAGTAAACTTAAGGGAGGTTTTCCTGTCAATTACTGAAAATTCTAGTAATGTACTATTATTAACTTTATTTGAACAGCTATCGGTATGGAGGGTATTTCGGAGCCTAGGGACCATATAGTGGCAGCCCCCTGATTTTTTTCAGATTTTTCGGTTGGGTAGTTTCTGAGAATGGGTTCGTTAAAAAAAATGACCACTTTCAACCCCCCGCACTCCCCAACTTTTCAACAAAAGTCAAAACTAAGACTGGCTTCGAAAAGTACTAACCGAGACTTTTAATTTGATACCCCACATGACTATATTTGATGAAAAAAAAATTTACACCCCCCTATTGCATGTATGGGGACCCCCCCTTAAATTCGTCGTAAAAGGATGTAACTCACTATATGCGTGAGCGTTCCCAGTTCCCACCCTTCTACCAAATTTGGTGTCAATCGCTATAACCGTCTCCGAGAAAAATGCGTGTGACGGACAGACAGACAGATGGTAAACCGATTTTAATAAGGTTATGTGTTTACACAAAAGCTTAAAAATGTAAACAATGGTACATTCGGACTTAACAATTTTCTAAGGTACCCTAATTAATACCAAGTAGCAAAAAAAACTCGTCAAACTATGTTTCGATTTTTGTCTATTGGACGATTCACTGTGCGCCGGTCCTACTCACCGAGTGAACGGAAATAGGCAACCAGCAAGCGCGCAGCGAACGAACTTTGATATTTGATCATTTCTAAAGAAGCTTATAGAAGTTTTCTTGATTTTCCATTATCATTTAAGGTCCTTGTTTAGAGTTTAATTAAATGAAAATGCAATTTCTAAACATAAAATAGATAAGATCAGAGAGGAAAATACAGAAGGTATAGATGAGGTAACTCCGCCATTTTAAATCCTTCTGTTAACCGGCCCTACGACAGATCCCAGAACAAAACGCTGAATATTGTGAGATAAATGAACATCCAGTCAGCAACAGGATTCTTGAGAAAAGGTCGAAGAAAGTACCCATATGTGTTTTTCGACAAAACGATTATAAACCCCCTTACTTTGGTAACCTATGCACTCAAATTGTGTTGCCGGTATCGTTAAAGAAATCGGGAGATATGATGATGGATCGAAGATCAATATCATTTCAACTGAATGCGCAATTCATTTTTTAAGGTTTTGTGATAAATAAAGCCTTATTAGAGTCAGATAGTGTCTGTCTGTCTGTCACACTCGATTTATTTGCAAACCGGTAGACCGACTGTCATGAAATTTGATGGAAACGTGTGATCGTTAATCCCTTTACATGTAGCAAGTGGCGTCATTTTTGTTGAATTTAAGGGAGGCTCCTCATACATGCGAAAGAGGAGTGCAGATCTTTTTTTACAGAATATAGCAATGCGAGGTATCAAATGAAAGGGCTTGAGTAATTCTTATCGAAACTGGTCCCATATTTGATATCGCATGAAACCTAGGGGAACGAGGACTCAAAATATGACTACCAAAAATTATAACATGTCTCGTTCTCAGAACCTATCCAACCAGAAAATCTGAATAAATCACAATCGTGTATCTAAATGAAATCTAGACCTCAAAATACAAAATACAATGAAATCTAGACCTCAAAATACAAAATACAATGAAATCTAGACCTCAAAATACATCCGGTTCCGATATCTGCGCAAATAAAGTTAATAATATTATATTACCATATTTCAGAAATAAGAGCAGAAACCCCCTTAAGTTCATGCTAAAAGAACAAAATAGTAGTAGTGACATAAGGGATAACGTAAGTCACAACTCTGGGAAGTTTCAAGGAAATCCAACTATTATTAACAAAGTTTCAAAAGGTCATATATTGGCTTTTGTATAGGAAGTAAACCGCGAATGATCATACCCGTATCAATTTATATACGTACATGTACAAGTATAATATTGGGTAATAGGCAAAGTTTGTTTATTGCCTTGTAATTTCACAACTTTTAGCAACCACTCGGCACAATGACCTTTGATGTCCTTATCGGCGACTATATCATCATCGAAAAGGCAGGAGGCAGCCGGTACAGCGAAAGTGAAGTATCATGTATTATTGTCAAAATTCAGTATTAAATTACCGGATTTATCAGCACGAATTAAAAACAAAAAATGAAGACAATTTTTTCATACTTATTACAACGGTATGGCGACGTGGGGGGTATATGGAATACGATCATGCAGTGTCTCTTGTTTACAATTTACAGTTCCCTACAGAGGCGTGTTTCTGGGCGGCAATTAATTTTGGACTGGGTAAATGAATTCAAAACAACAAGGAATGTATCATCAATACGAAGAGGACCAGAGAGGTTTGTGAGAACACCGGAAAACATTGTACAATTTAGAGCAGTAGTACAGCGTTTTTGGATCGCTCTGTTCAAGAGGGAATACTTGTTCTTGGCATTTCAAGACCGCTTTTCCCATATAAAATGGGCGTAGTCCAAAAATTGACAATACGAGATTATACAACATGGGAATATCGTGTTTAAACAAGCAAGGTGTGTAATATTGGAGTGGTGCATTTGCATGAAATCCTTGCACTTGGACCACGTCACCCTTGGTGTGTTAATTATAGGTCCTTATTATTTTCAAGATTTTTCCCTTTTAAAGTGTGTGAACAATGTAGGAAGATCTGAATGGTATCATTTATTGTATATGACACCTAGATTTCAAAATATTCCCCATCTGGATGCCTGCTCAAATTAAGTTAATAAAAGTAAATAACGCGATAAGGCAATCGCATCTGAAAATCCAGGATGATGATTACACGATTACATTATTGCAATCATAACCACGAGAGCTTGATTATGATTAGAATCACGTAATCATGATTACGAGTTTGCCCAACTCTGATTTATCAATAGATCGGTTGTCTAATGTTCACATTTTGAGCTTTAAATTTCGTTACGGATGGTGCACCGGCTAAGAGAAGAATCGGACTTAAAAACTGATAATGAAAACATAAAAGTACAAGGTGGCAGATCCCTTATTATCTCGAAGAAAGGGAAGTGGAAGAACCATTCAGATTGCTTCGAAATATATTTGTCAGAACGGCCAAAAAATGTAATAGAAACTACATAGATAGCGCTATATATAAAAAAGTAACAAACATTATAATGAAAAAGTCAATTGGAATCTTTTTAAAAATCTACAACCAATTGTCACAGCCTTGCAAAAATCAAATGCGTCATTATCCGATGCCGTTGAAATATTTATAATAAGAACAAACAAAAGCTTTCGAATATGCTCAAAGTATCAGAGATCAAGCCCACTGTCTTTGGTAATTATTAGATTAATTCTATCTGATCCTTTTAAACAAGTAATGTTTGCAGATGATGGTCAACTAACCCCGTATTTGTGTCCTAGCCTCCTCTGCATCTGTAAAAAGGATTTTTTCTGCGTTTGGTGTGGTCCATTGTTATGAAAGACGGCAAAATTGGTGTTCTTTTTTAGGTTTTGTCGAAAACAAAACCTTATGATCAGGTTGTTGCAAATGAAATGGCCGTTTTAGTACTAAAATTTAAAACGACTGTAAAGCTTAAAAAAATTAATTTATTTAATCAAGTTGGAGGCCAGGATTCAAAACACTCCTCCCAGCGAGATTTAAGAGCATGTATGCCAGTTTCGTAGAAGTCCAACAAATTCTTCGAAAGCAATTTTGACAGCCTCTTCGTTCCTAAATTGTTTTTCCGCTAAAAAATGATCCAAATACTTAAAAAAGTGGTAGTCGGTTGGCGAAAGGTCCGGTGTATATGGTGGATGAGGCAGTCTCATACTGCAATTCGTTCAACTTTTGAACCGTTGTTCTGGATATATGAGGTCGTGCATTGTCGTAAGGGAGTATCAGACCATCTCTGTTGATCAATCTTGGCCGTTGAATACTCAAGTTTTGGTGCATTTCTTCGAGTTGGGCACAGTATTTCTGTGCATGTATCGTTTCCCCAGGTGCTAAAAAAGAATAGTGGATAACTCCAGCTGTAGAACCCCAGACAGTCACCATTACGTTCTTCGGATGGAGGCTCGATTTCGGCATATGCTTCGGTGGCTCATCAACATCTAACCATTGTGCTGATCGGCGACGATTGTCGCATAATATTCACTTTTCATCACATGTCACTATTCTGTGCAAAAAGGGACCGCTTCTGTTGGGAGTGAGTAAAGAACTACAAACTTCCATTCGAAGCGCCATGTTTTGCTCCGTAAGGGCATGCGGAACCCATTTGTTGAGCTTTTTCACCTTTCCAAGTTGTTGGAAGTGCCGGCAAACTGTCGAATAGTGTGCGCCTAATTTCTCTGCAATGTTTCCACAGACTGATGTGTGTCGGATTCGACTAGCAAACGCAGTTCGTCGTTGTGAGTCGATGGTCTTCGATGTCCACGTCGCTCATTTTGAAGGTTTACGCCGCCTGACCGGAATTTTTCGAACCATCGCCGTGTGGTTCGTTCGCTTAACGTATCAGCTCCAAATGCGCTGTTAATGTTCGTGGTCGCCTCCGCTGCTTTATGACCGAGTTTGAACTCAGACAGAAAAAGTATACGTTCTTGACTCTTTTCCATCCTTTTTTCATTTCTATTTACTGTTATCACAACGATGGTCAAAACTGAAATGACTCCTTGACTAAATGTAGGAGTATCTATACTTCATTATCCGACACCAACAGCACCAACTGGTGATGGTTTGATACTGCAAAATCGCAACTAACTTCATTGTTGATTGTCAAATCGGCCATTTCATGTGCAACAACCTAATAGAAT
Source organism: Hermetia illucens (assembly GCF_905115235.1). NCBI lineage: Eukaryota > Metazoa > Arthropoda > Insecta > Diptera > Stratiomyidae > Hermetia > Hermetia illucens. Next base: position 97,745,756 of record NC_051852.1, on the reverse strand, counting down.
CGAGTCGATATCTGTCTGTCACACTCGATTTATTCAGAAACGGCTAGACCGATTAGCACGAAATTTGGTAAGAACATGTGGCCTGTGAATCCCTTTACATGTAGTGTGGGGGCGCCATTTTGCGTTGAGTTTAAAGGGGAAAGGGGAGTGCAGATTTTTTTTACCGAATATTTATACGTGCTGGTATATGTATAGTATTCGGTAATACGCAATTTTAGTTTGTTAAGGGTGAGCATAATATTTACGTTTGTAATATACACGTACATTTTGTAGTTTGAAAAAAAAATATGAAGGAATATTATTGGTTTTTAGCCATATACGAATGGAAAAATGTGCGTAGAAAGTCTCTCACAGAGATGAACACAAAACCTTTATACCCAAAGCACCAGGTTGCGGGATTCCGACTTCTTTAAATATTATAGAAGACAGTCACTATTGATTAATTTTCTTATTCATTTTGCATTTGAATAAATATTATCATTATGATTTTAAGTAATCCAAGAACTTTTATGAAAAGGATGCAATTTGATTTAAATATTTTTTTTTTGTTAAAAAATCATTTGATAGAAATCATTGTTTTTAATCATGAGTTAAATCAGATGATGATGATGAAATGATACGGAGACCATTAGAACCAACGAGATAGAAGTTGAACAATGGCTGGCCGACTGTGATATCAACGCCAACGAATCGAAGTGTAGTCACGTCACTTTCACAATGAAGAAACATGCATACCCTTTAAATAATATAATAATAAACTAAATAAATTCAGCTTAGAATTAACAGAGACAAAATAAAACCAAGTCGGAAAACCGGAAGCTGGGCGCTTCAGGTATGAAAGGTTTTGTTTGCTTCTTGTGTGAGTATATTTGAGTGTAGAACTATCCCATTTGTACGTAGCCCGTTAATAATTTAGTACTTTCGGTTTTACTCAATTTTCCCAAAAATATGGTAATGTACTATTATTAACTTAATTTGAACAGATATCGATATGGAGAATATTTTGAGGCCTGGGCACTATATAGAGGCAGCTCCATGTTTTTCAAATTTTTCGGTTGGGTAGTTTCTGAGAACGGGTCCGTTAAAGAAATCATCACTTTCCACTCCTCCCACTCCCCGCCTTTTTAACAAATCTCAAAACTAAGACCGGCGTCGAAAACTACTAATTAAGACCTTTCATTTGATACCCCACATGACTATATTTGGTGAAAAAAAATTTCAACGTAGAAGGATATCAACCACTGCATGTCTGGGGGTCCACAGGTCCCACCTTTTCACCAAATTTCGTGTCAATCGGTATAGCCGTTTCTGAGAAAAGTGCCTGTGACAGACAGAGAGACAGACAGACGGACAACAACAAAACCTTAAAAAATGGACCATCGTACTGCTTGGTAGAAATTCTATCATTATTAGCCAAGTCATTAAATGTTAAAGTTGTCTATTTCGTCTTACTATCCTTAATACATAAAATATCAGTACATATGTACCAGATTGCGTACATGCGCATGCATTGTGAATTACGTACAAATAAAATCAAGGTTAACTAAATTTTCTTACATAAAAAATCAGTAGAGCTTGTTTATTTGGGCTCTGAGCTCGAAGATCTATAACCGGTGCCATTTTTGCCTCCAGCAGGTTTCCTCGTAGATGTGGAACAATTGCGATTCTGTTTTGCAATTATACTCGCAGCAATGACTGCTTCTGCGAGCTACAATTACCTGTTTTTTTACTACAGACTATGGTATGTAGCATATTTCATTTATTTGCTTCTAAACACAATCTTTTTATATATTTCCCTATAATTATGCTCCTCATCTCGAAATGCAAAAATACATGCTTTCTCTTCAGTGGGAAATTTTTTTGTACGTACCAACATGGCAACCGAACTGACACTAAACCAAATATCGACGGTTATCTGCAAAAAGTGATTAAACGAAAGAAACTAAATTTCAGTTCAACACCATTTGAGCTGCAACAAATGATCACAGACAAAAAATAGAAGTCAAATCAGTAGGAATCTTTCTTCCAGAGTAGGAAGCGAGGAAGTAGAGATCCGGCATACATCCGTTCAAAATCTTTTGTTCCAAGAATTACAGATTAGGTGTTTTGGGATCCCCTAATCGTACGGTTTGACTTACTAACTTTTATGGCAAATTACTTACGAAGCGGATGATTATAAAAACTTATTTCTCCAAAAATAAATTGCTTAATTGAGTGAAATTATAGGTCTTTTACCAGGTACGATAATTAAACAAGTGTGGACATGTCATTGTCGGTCAAAATAACTTATTTTCTTAGCAACTTTATGGAATTTACCACACCAGTAATCCCAGTTCCGGAAATATCTATCTTATATAAATAAAAATAGTATTTTTGGAGACACCCCTAAAAAACACATTTCCATTTGCAGAATCGTGATGCATTTATGTCTCAGACAATGGAAAAAACCAAATGAATGAAATGGGGAAAAAATGATCTTGAAGTGACCTATTTTCAACATTTTAGTCCGGAAACCTGTTTGGGAAATAATATCCATGACTGATTTCAAACCTGCTACTAAAAGTTAATGAGAACCACATTAATTCAGACAAAAACTAAATGGCTCTAGTGATCATCTTGATGCATTCTTGTGTATTTTACTAACTTTGATAGATGATGCTTCCACATCTTCATACACTTTCAAATTTCTAGAAGCTGATTTTCATTTCTGCATATATGCCATCAGTGCTTTTAAAAACAGTTCCCATTGCATTTCTATATTTCTACATTCCGCTTCGCACTTACCTGCTTTTTCCAACAGATGAAGCGGAAAAAATGAGTGGGAAGTGATTTAGCATTTTTTTAGAGTGAGAAGTACTTGATGATTGATGTCTATAGAAGCCCAATTGGTGTTACTAAAGGGGCCGTTTGGGGCATTAGGCCATCTTCAACAATCTCTTCATTTCTCTGCCGTACATAGATGTTGGAATAACCGCTTTGTAATTTAACTTTTGAATAACATCAACTTTTTTTCGTTAAATTTTAGAAAGTAGGAACCCGATATTGATGGAGTGATTGTAAATTTTAGACAAAAAACCGAAAAGTAATTTTCAAAATTAGCGCTATGTAGGAAGCTACTTTCTTCAAAGAAGATAGCTACATATTAGAACCTACTAACCTTATATTGTGCACAAATAGAAAGTAAATAAAGTTAACGCAAAATTTAAGATATCGTGTAAGTATAATATTTTGAGTGAGACCAGAGGAGAAAAAAAAACACTATTTTAATGTTAAAACTTCATCGTATTATGTTGAACTAAAACTGACCACTAGATGTTAACTTGGTAAATAAAAATTTCTTCGAAATTTATTTTGGCTGCAGCAGAAGAGGTAGCTAACTACTCTAGGTACAAAATCTCTGTACACGTACAATGTCAACGTACTTTCAGACCAAAATATTAGTATTCCAAAAACTTATCTATGCATCTATGCATTGAGTTCGGGTCGTGAATAGTGTCACGCCATTATATGTGCATGTATTTTTTGCAGAAATATCCAATAAAACTTTTAATCGAAAGACGAAAATCATTATACCTCAACAAACACTCTAACCCATTACGTTTGGTTTTCAGATTCCAAACTCTCTCAAAATATCTAAACCGGTAATATCAATGTATCGCTGAGCACAGACATACCTCTAAATTCTTCGCTTGCATACACAATTCCATAACTCGTCTTGTCCCCAACAAATTGATATTGACAGTGGGCTTCAGGGATTGCTGAAAGTCCAATGTTGCAGCAGAGTGGATGACAACGTTGATATTATCGATGAGTAAGTTTCGATCATCTGTTGATATGCCGAGATCTTCTTCTCCAACATCACCATGAATTGGCACTAATTTCTTGAAAATTTCGGGAGAGGAGCCTTTCAGGAGGACGTCGAAGACTGGATTCTTTGTTAAATCTTCTAAGCGTTCGTGAATGGTTTTATTTTTCTTTGGTCTCATCAAGAGGTACAAATTACCGACATTTGGAATGTCGCGTAAAATTTTTTCGATCAATGCCAAACCCAGGAATCCAGTTCCGCCAGTTATAAAGATATTTTTTCCCGCGTAGAATTCGCGAACTTTGGACTTGGAAGCACTGTGAAATATAGAAAAGATAACTGTTAGAATACCCTATTAAATATATTTTTGATAAAATGTGTTAAATATGGGAGAACGAAATAGTCTTTTATTCTGGTCCGGCGACATCCAGCGCTCACGACAGATTGATCATACGATATGGAAAATAGACGAGTTTTATTCTTGGTTTCGAACTGATATAGGCATAGATATGAATATAATAAAGAAACTTCTAACAATATGAATAGGGTTGTGGAAATTTCCTTCTCCCTAGTGTTATGGTCAACCTGTTACTACTCTGGAATGTCTTTACCATGAAAGTTGTCTTATAAAGTAGTAAATTAATTCAGAATGGATATTATTAGCTTTGATCATCTCTTGCTAGTCACCTAAGCGACTACTGTGATTATTGTTTTGACCCGAGATGATTTTTAAACGGCGGAGCTATTGACATGTTTTATGAATGTTATAACTATTAAAATACCACTAGCCTCAATGGGAAGTTTTGGGAACATTATGTTTTTTTAGACCAGCTACTGTACAATATTTTTTATTTCGACATATTCAATGTTTACAATTTTCGTCACTATTTTTACTTCCAAATTTGATGATATTAGCCATCTAAGCCTTCTTTTAATTAATTTCGTTATTGCTCAATTATTTGATTAACTATGAAACAAATGTCAGACTAACAATAAAGACAAAACTAAATGCCTGAAATGCATTTTTAGGCAAACATATATGTGCGGAATTTTGATGTTAGCAAGCCGTATAAAGCGTACTCGGTTAATTTACCTTGCTTTGATAATGAGTGGCTAACTTGCTAAATATTTGCATGAATTCCAAATTCGCCATTTACAGAAAGCTACTTGGAATCAGTTTAGGAAAAGCCAACAGATATATAACTAACTCTGGCCGAAAAAAGTTTATTAATGAAGAATGGAAAATGCCGCAATAGATAAAAAATAAAAAAGGAGAAAGAGTCTGATGGTCGCCCCAATATAAATTCTGTGTCTTACGTCGACGGCCTGTTATATAATCAAAATATTATATCTTTTCGGTGGGCGCACGACAAATATAACTCCGTCGATCAGTTGCAGTATTTACATATCAAATGTTCACAAGAAAGAAAGATTTCTTTATTTTATTTTTATTTAATTATTTATTTCACTTCTTTCTTCGTTTTCTTATAATAGTTATGACTTTTTGCTTAATCTAAATTTGATATAAATCCACGAATGAGGGATTTTAATCTTTTTTTGAAAAGTCAACTATGAATCAGATTACGTATAAGATTACATGTAAGCATCGCATATTGCGATATCTCTTTAATATTTCGCGAATTTTTTCATGTCTTGTGCAAATTTTCTGTGATGAGCTTCAATCTGAAAAGTTGCCTCCAATGGAAGATACTTCATTTAAGGGCTAACACCATTGTAGAACTTTTAAAGAATCGATTTTTTTTTATTGGCTTAAAAATATTTTGAACACTGATAAATGTGAAGCAATTTAGAAAACAATAGTTTTTCGATCGATTTTCGAGTTCCTCTTATAACGCCTCGTTCATGTCAATAAGACGTGCCAAAACTTTTTTTCCGTAATGTGGCTTTTCAAAAAGGCACGCAGCATTTTTCCAACAGTTTTCAATATTTTTACTTGAAAGTTTAACCATATTTTCAAAACAAGATTTCAAAGAGGAATTTTTGGTAAGTTCATTGCCACTATTTTTAATGACCGGACAAAGTCCTTTTAAGGTTTTGTGTAAAACAAAACCTTATTAAAATCGGTTTACTGTCGGTCTGTCCGTCAGACGCATTTTAAAAAAAAAGTTACACCCACCTTTTGCATGTATGGGGACCTCCTCTTAAATTCGACGTAACACGATGTAACTCACTGTATGCGTGAGCGTTCACAGTTCCTACCTTTCCACCAAATTGGGTGTCAATCACTGCTCCAGTCTCTGACACCCAATTTGGTGGAAAGGTAGGAACTGTGAACGCTCACGCATACAGTGAGTTACATCGTGTTACGTCGAATTTAAGAGGAGGTCCCCATACATGCAAAAGGTGGGTGTAACTTTTTTTTCACCAAATATAGTCATGTGGGGTATCAAATGATAGGTCTCGGTTAGTACTTTCCGAAGCTGTTCTTAGTTTTGACATTTGTTGAAAATGCGGGGAGTTCGGAGGGTCGAAATTGATCATTTATTTAAGGGGGCCATTTTCAGAAACTGCTCAACCGAAAAATTTGAAAAAAATCAAGAGGCTGCCACTATTTGGTGGCTAGGCTCCGAAATACCTTCCATACCGATATCCCTTCAAATAAAGTTAATAATAGTATATTACTATAATTTTCAATAAATGGCTGGGGAACCCTCCTTAGGTACATCCTAATACCATCCACCAATTGCAACAATGTACAATATAGAGCTTGATGCTACCAAGTTTGGTGGAAATCGCACTATTACTAACAAAGTTATAATAGGTCAATGTTGTAACTTCTTTGGAAATTCAAGATTTTTAATGTGAATATTACCCGAAAGTGGATATTCTCACATAATATATACGTATATTACGTGTTACGTACGAATGGGATAAATTCACACTCAAATAACACATAAAAGGAATACACAAAACGTTTCATACCTAAAGCGTCCAGCTTCCGGTTTTCCGACTTGTTTTTTATGCAAATTGAACAACTTTAAGCAAACACTCGCCAATTCTTCAAACATCAATATATCTAAAATTCCGAACGTCATTTTCTAGCCACACTGATTTCGATTAAAACAGTGTTTGATTTTTTTAAATTTCGAATTGGGACCAGTTATACTGCGTGTCGAAGAACATCTCAAATTCGACAGGCTTCAGGAGAATTGCTGCAGCGCTGCTAGTTTAATATATTAATATATATTGCTCAAAAAATTTACTAAAATATACATGGACATATATTTATCCCAATAATTACCTCCACTTGTATTCCTCTATGACATCTTCTTCAACCATAAAAAAAGGTCAAAGAAACACTTATTTAGGTCTGTACAGTAATGTTACTCCTTAAGAACTCCACAAAACCAATCAACCTACGTCATAACAAATTCGGCAATACAAAGGCTCTGAAGTAAGCGAAGCACAAACACAACATTCTTTAGCGACATCTTGTTAGGAAAAGGCAGTCACGAATAGATCTTAGCACTCTTCCTGTATCCTGCACATTTATTACTGACGACCACAATGCAAAAATATTCTTTTTTTTGGGTGAAAAGCTAGTCATTATAGAAAAATATTCTAAGTATAGTCTTGAATTGGCAGTATAGGGACATCATTGAATATAATAGAGCACTATTCTTGGGAAGAACCACCCGAGACGTACAAACTGCCTTCATCCAGATCGAGCAAGCGGCGCGAGATCTTGGACTGCACATCAATGAAGGCAAGACAAAGTATATGGTAGCACCGTCAACATCGAAAACCAACCAACCAACAACATCAAACCGCACTGATCAAACGGGAAGAATAAAGATAGGAGACTACAATTTTGAGACTGTTAATGATTTTTCGTATCTAGGGTCGAAAATCACAACCCATAACAGCTATGACGATGAAATCCGCGCACGGTTGTTGACTGCCAACAGAGCCTATTCCAGCTTACAAAAACTGTTCAGCTCGAAACGTCTCACCATAGGGTCAAAGCCCTTACTGTGCAAGATCTTACCAGTCCTCATGTATTCCTCGGAGACTTGGGTTCTTAGCAAGAAGAATTGCGAACTCTTGGCCGCGTTCGAAAGAAGAATCCTCCGAAGAATTTTTGGTCCCCTACATGAGGATGGACGATTCCGTCGCCTACATAACGACGAAATCTATGAGCGATACCATGGCCGTCCGGTTGTGGATAAATTCCGGGTCAATAGGTTACGGTGGGCGGGTCACTTAATCCGTATGGATGAGGATGATCCAGCCCGGAAAGTCTATGGTAGAAGACGAGGCAGACCCTGCCTAAGATGGAGCGATGACGTAGGTCAGGACGACAGACAGCTTTTAGGGATATCGAATTGGTGGACCTCGGCGCAAAACCGGGTTGTCTGGAGTTCCTTATTAAGGCAAGCCTAGACCGGATACCGGTTGTAGCGCCGTTGATGATGATGATGATGAATATTCTTGCTACTGAATTATCCGAATTCAAAGTTAATCACGCTGGGGGAAAATATCTGGAAACATCATTCAAACAAGAGTGGAAGCAAGACGAAGATTAAAAGATAATAATTTAGGTGTCACAAGAAATTCAACTAGTTTTCTGAGTGATGATACATATAGAGGTAGATCAGAATTTCACTGAAAATTTCTAACATTTTGTGCACGTTTTTACAAATCGAAACATACACTTTTGTCGCATATTGAAAGGAATTCCATCTCAACCCGCGACTACATTTTCGGTTGCAGATCATACTAAAAAAGTTAGCATTTATTAAAAAGGGTTGACAATTCAACCCGTTATTCACAATAGCAGTTGTGATTAGACCTCTGTAAGCAATTAGGGCAAACGATTAATTCCAAATATGGGAATATCTCATTAGTTCCGAGATTTAGCGCGAAAGTCGGTCAATAGTCATGAAAATGGCGAGTACTTTAACAACAGCAAGTGAAACGCTTAATTTATTTACTCTACAATAAATTTAGACACGTATATAAATCGATCGTACCCATATTTCCGATTTACTCCTTATCTATTTGAATTAGGCACTACTCGCAAAGTTCGCAAAGTATTATATACCTACATACACACATGTCTGGTTGACAGATAACTAAAAAACTAAAACAAAATAATTCTCTGGGACCCAATTCATAAGAACTCATTCCGTTGTGGTATTGACGAATTGGTATGTGATGATGACGTCATGCAGGTTGTAGAGTGCACAAAATTCACAAAAAAATGTGAAGTTTCACCCCCTATAACTTTGTTAATAATCTTCAAACTTGACTGAATTGTGCACCATGTTCTTCTTTACACCTATGCTAATTTTTGTACTTCTGGGATGAACATAAGGGGGGTGCTGGGTAAATTTCTAAAATGTGGAATTATACTATTATTAACTTTATTTGTGCAGATATCGGAACCGGATATATTTTGAGGCCTAGATTTCGTAGAGATGCACCACTGTGATTTTTTTCAGATTTTTCGGTTGGATAGGTTCGGAGAACGAGACCTGTTACACTTTTTGGGGGTCATATTTTGAGCCCTCACTCCCCTATGTTTCACCCAACATCAAATATTGAACCAGTTTCGAAAAGTACTAATTGAGACCTTTCATTTGATACCCCACATGGCTACATTCTGTTAAAAAAGAATTTGCACCCACCATTTACATGTATGGGGAGCCCCCCCCTTAAACTTAACACAAGATGGCGCCACTTACTGCATGTAAAGGGAACACCAGATTACATACTCTCATCAATTTTCGTGACAATCGGTCCAGCCGTTTCTGAATAAATCGGGTGTGACAGACAGACAGACAGACAGACAGACGGACAGACAGACACCGTCTCGATTCTAATAAGGTTTTGTTTCACACAAAACCTTAAAAAATGGCGGCTATGTCATCAAAAAGAGTTTGTTTTTAGTAACTGTGATGTCTCGCCAGATAGCCGTCAAAATCTCAGCTATATCACACCGTTTTATTTTGATTGTCAATTGAAAGAAGAAACTTTTGCTTATTTCGAAAAATGGAAAAAAAAATTGAGCTGCGACCAGTGATTAAACAATTATAACTCAAAGGCTTAACACCGAAAGGGATGAAAGCTGAACTGGATGAAGTTGATGGCACATCCGCCCCCGTATTTGCAATGATATATAATTGGATAAATAAATGTAAACATGATCATATATTTACAAAAGATAATCATCGGGCAGGACACCCAGCGGAAATGACAATCTTTGAAATGATTAACAAACAAGTTGGGAAACAGGAAGCTCGATGATTCAGATATGGAAGGTTTTTTGCAGTTCCATTAGTATCTAGCACGTAATATATAGATACAATCTGTGAGAATATCCACTTTCGCGTGATACTGATATTCAAAGTCTTGAATTTGCACAGAAACAACCAGTTTGCCCTATTATAACTTTGTAGTAATAGTGCGACTTCCAACAAAAACTTAATAGGATTATGCTTTGTATTATTGCCTGTATTGCTGCAAAATTTAATTCTAGGATGAATTTAAAGGGGGTTTTGCAGTCAATTACTAAAAATTATTATTAACTTTATTTGAAATGATATCGATATGGAAGGCATTTCGGAGACTAGGCACTATATAGTGGCAGCTTCTTGATTTTTTCCAGATTGCACCGGTTGGACAAACAAATCAAGAATAAACGTTCTTATTTGAAAAAAATCCTCCTATGCAGTTTTAATCGCCAAAATCTTGGAATTACAGTTCGATTTGTTGAAACACCCATCGTATACATCGGCTTAGCTCTCAGTGGCTCTTTTTATTTCTGAACTTAAATAGTTTGGCCTATTTTGAATATCCTCCAATATCTTACATTTTATACATCTTAGTTGAGTTTTGAAAAGTTTTTAGAGCTGAAAGAGATTGCGTGGAAATTAAAATAAGGTTTTGTTTTGCAAACAAATTTTTAAGGTCTCATCGAATATTTTGTTTTTTTTTTATTTTTTCTAAGGACTTATTCAAAGACGCTTGAACACATAAAAAGGAGTTAAAACGCACCAATAAATGTAGTGACCATAAATTTGGTGAGTGAATAGGGATGAAGCCAGAGTAAGAAGATGAAAGCGGTTATGTTTACGCAACATTCTCGGCAAAGTAGAGTTCAAGTAATTGTAGTAAGGAAACTACATTACGGTTTTCGTATTTAAAAATATTATGGACGAAGAAATTATAAAGAAAGATTAAATCGAAGTTTGTTGCCAAACGTCACAACGAGGTCCTTGTAAGATGCCACCTCTATTAAAGGCTAATCAAATAAATAGTAAACGGGTGACGTGGTACAGTTTTTTAATTCATAATGACCAGTATTTCCTCATTATGTGCACCATCGATATAATGTCTTAAGTTTTAACTGAAGATTGCTCTCATTGAATTAACAACAGAAAATGGTTTTTTTCATCATCTGCATATAAAAGGAAAGGACATATTAATAAAGAAACTCATACATGAAAAAATTAAAACAAAAATGGGCCGAGGATGGAGCATTGGTATACTTAAAATATTAACTCAGGTTCAAAAACGTTGGAGTAGTCAATATAGATTAAAGAGAGCCTTCGCAACGAAGTTCTAGATTTAGAACAATTTAGATACAGTTGCGTTGAAACACGCAGCTCCTTCACAATGAGGTAGCCGAAACAGAACGAAAGACATTCTTTCATGTACCTTCCATCAAAAAATTTGAAGAATAAAACAAGTTTCCTTCCGCATGTTTTCCGGACAAACCTTCGGATAAGAATAGAAAAATTATTCTGAAGAATCTCACAGACCAAAGTAGGAAAATTATTATTAAGTGCAATCAACGAATTTTATATTAGCAGCGGCAGAAGTAGTCGAAGACCGCAGATTTTGAATTTCCATTGCTTCGGTGCTTTCTAAATATAAGAAACGTGAATTTTTGGTTAAAATTTTCATAATGGTACTTAGAAGTATGAAATTTGCCCTATCTTCGACATTACTGGAACGTTGGAATCTCAAACGAGACACAAACCTCGAGCATCACATACTTGTATAACGAACCAGATAAAGTACTTACGCGGATTAGGATGATAGAGGAGAATAAAACATGGTAGAAGATTTGTCAAAAAGTAATGAAATGCTCAAACCGTCTGATTGCATGATAAATTTTCTAGAGCACCACGTAGAAATTAATTTTCAGAAAAGACGAATGGTAAGCATCGATTTTAAGAAATGGCAAATCGGTAGGAAATAAATTGAAGGACTTATAATATTTAAGGAGATAAAAGAAGCATGTTACCTAACGGTAATTCAAACACTATCCCTCTTGATTTTATCTGACCGTTGGAGTTTCATCGAGGAGCTGCGGTCATTGTATACTCTAGAGTCGAGCCAAGTTTCAAATATAAAGAGGATCGAATACCCGGCAACTTGTTTCTGAGGAACCTTCTTCCATTTTGGTAAAATAGTGACAATGATCCATGAACCATGATCCTTTCAGGAATTTAAAGTCTGAATTTATCACTGAAAATCCTTGATGAAAACACCAGAAGGCCAAACGGCGGATGATTCAACCCCTTTGAATCATCTGGGTAGGATATTTTGAATGACCCTATAATTCGACCAGGCTTGTTGTTTTTCGTTAGTTTAGTACAAGCAAATGGAGTCGATAGATACCCTAGTTTATCTTTAACATAACGCAATAGATATTGAAATCAAGCCTTGCGGAAAATAATGTTCTGGTGGCACGATGCATAAAGGTGAACCAGACATGGACGTAAGAGGAGGATAATCTGTTGCCAACTTTAAATATATAAACAGTGAATGGCATAAAATACCACTTGCCAGTACAGTCTCCAAACATTTGTACAACATTATCAGTAGACCACCTACTCAGGACAAGCACTAAACGTTGAAACCGACTATACTAACTTGTTTCTCCGATATCTGACAGGTTCAGCTACGAAAAGAATAAATGAGACTTGACCGCAGGAGGCCTTCTCAATTTCGCCGAAAAATTCACCACCTGATTAGAGAAGCAATCACGGACGAACCTCTACACTGATTGTGGAAAGACCAACGGGACGAAGACTTCTGCTCAATTCGCCTAACCTAAACCACTTTAATAACCTCGTAGAGCTTAAAGACCACTTACAATCCCTCTAAAAATACACAGAGGAACCAAGTCCGGTGTCACAAGTAGCAGTAAACAACCGTCCCAAGAACTTTATCTACATATTTATGACCTTACAACTTACCAGCAATTTTTGATTGATTCGAGATCTGCTATTTCAATCATTACTGCTAGCTTTCTCAGGAAGAAACTCATACACTTGTAAGAATATTGAGCTTGACTTTAACCTTCGCAGAAGTTTCACTTGGCCATTCATTATTGCCATTATACAAGCCCAAATGATCGTAGCGATTTTTTTAACTACTTTAATTTACGGTTTTCTTTCCATAAAAGGAGAAAATCAGCACATCTACACTTTTAGCGGATCGATTCAACTCTAATTCTCCAATCTCAGTACGTGTTCATAATCTCCCACTTACTAAATAGGTGCATCATCAGACTACCAAGAAGTCCTTACGCCATTCCAGTCCATAAGCTGAAAACCGGAGGCTCGGCGCTTCAGGTATGACAGGTTGGAAGAAGTAATTTGACGCGAAAGGAGCTACTTTGACCTACTGTAACTTGATAATTAATAGTAGAATTTCCACCAAACCAGTATGATGCTTCTTATTAATGTTTACCTTACTGCAAAATTTCACGGATCTAGGATGAACTTAACGGAGGTTCGCAGTAAATATCCAAAATACAATATACTATTATTAATTTTACTTGAGCAGATATCGTAACGTAGAATATCTTGAAGTCCAGATATCATGTGCACGGACTGCCATTATTTTTTTTCAGATTTTTCGATTTGGCAGTATGTGAGAACAGGTTCTTGAAATGAATGTCCCTTTTCGGGCCCCCGCGCTCCTCCCCTTTCCAAACAATGTCGACGTTAATATCTGCTTCGAAAAGTATTAATCGAGTCCTTTCATTTGATACCTTTGAACAATTCTATAATATCTCTCACGCGTAATTTTATAAAAATTGGCGTGCGGGATCCAAAAGGAGGATCCACGACGGATCACGTCCTCGATCAATGTTCCTCCTGCCTCGGATGTATGGTGAAGTGCGGCCTTGGATGTTCCCACCCTGCTTTGACATCCTCAGGCTATTCTGTTGGGGGAACTAGACAGAAGGAGGGAAAAATGTTTTCTTTCTTATTTGATCAGTCGGGATGAGAAGGGCTAAAATCTTACTGCATGTTGTATGGGATTGTTCACGGGGAGCTGTTACCATGCACCCAAATCCTAACAGAAGCATTCTTTGCGTGTCACAAGGCAGCATTGATCGAAAAACGGTGACCTCTGGTAAGTATTGGTAACGTCATGTTTTATCATGACAACGCTAGGCCTCACACCGCAACGTCATGTTTTACCATGACAACGCTAGGCTGTTGCACTCTCTCAGGTAAAAGAATTGCAGAGTTAGGTTGGCAGCAGTTGGTTCAATCGGCGTACTTCCCTAACCTTGCCCCCTTGATTAATTTAGTTATTTGTTTCGTTCTTTGGATTTTTTATGACTATCAGACGGTTGAAAGTATGTTACCGACTACGGAGGAAACTAAGTGTTATAATAAAAACGAAAATATTTTTTTTTTTTTAAATTTTACTCTTTTTAAAAAAACAACAAAAAACTTACACACATACCTTATATAAACTGAAATTTCCTATAACCGACACTAGCAGCAAATGTTTCCTCTGAGACCAGACAACAGGTTTGCAATAATACCGGCCAGAAGGCTTCCAAAGACTTTTATACATGTTTCGAAAAAATGCCCCTTGACCAGAAATGAATAGATTTTTCCTTAAAATCGTCCTATTTACATAGGAAAGTTAATTAATTTTGCTCATTTTATAATTTCTATTTATTTCATGTACCTATAAACAGTATACTATCCCTATTATTATGCATGGATGGAAATCTTTTTTATATTTTTTTTACAAATCAAAACGTAGTTTAATTTTGAACATATTTTTTATCCGACTACCTTTAGTTCAGTGGAAAATTTCTAGCGGAAAGAGCTAATGCTCCCAACAACGAAAACAGGTTTAAGAACTTATGATTAGCAACAAATGGATGAATTCTAATTATATGAGTACAGCCATTGAGAAAAACAATATAACATTGGTGTAATATTTTAATACTCAATATAAAAAATAGATAGAAGTTTCCGTTTTTGTTTCAACGCCTTCCGGAATTAGGGAACCAGTTATTCCTTTCATCAGTACAGATCCTAGACTTGTATCTTAAGATTTTGATTTATGGATAAATATATCTGCTATATTGCGTGAATGGAAATTTTGTCAAATGCTGATTGGCACAAACCGAAAGATAAAAGTACGCTTAATGATCAACGGTGTCAGTCGTTTAAGAAATCATTTGTGGAGAGTTCGCACTACACTACACCCTTTGGAATCATGATTACGCCGAAATTAAATACATATTATGTGAACATTATTTATCACTATGGGAAACTACGACAAGACGTGATCGAATTCGTGGAATAAAACCTGGGGATGCTAATACGTCCTTGAAAAATATTTATTTCTCCAATGTTTCGCTGAGTTGTTCCGGCATCATTGGAAATACTCTACTCACTCCAATCATACTAATACCTTACCTCAGCAGATCTATTGACATTTTGCTGATATCTTAATTGCTACGTCTTATTGACGATATCTTCACTAAAAGCGGTGGTGATAGATGTTTATATCGCGAAAATAATCGAAGGATTAATGCAAGTAAATGCCGTTCAGCATCAACCAACTAGTACGGATTTGATATATGTTTTGAACGCTACATCCTTCTTGATAAAACAACGCACATTGCCATTGACAAAATTCAACTACTACAGTGGAATTTCGAGTTAAACAAGCCTTTTTAACGTTTTGTCGCAAATAAAACCTTATTAAAATCGGTTTCTACGATCTATTCAGAAACAATTATAAAACTTTGATATGAAATTTGACAAAGGAGGGATCTCCGTACATTCAATGGGGATTAATATTTACTTAACCGAATATAGCCATGTGAGATTCCAAACGAAAGTCCTTGTTTAGTACTTTACGATGGAAGACAAAGTTTTAGAATGGGTGATAGAGGATAAAAGAGCGCAATTATAGTTCAAGAGCCCATTCTCAGAAACTACCGAATCGTGCCCGATATGATATTTATTTGTTTCGCAAACCAGCATTAGTCGCAAATATAAGGTAACGATTTTTCAGTATTTTTAGCAAATAGTACCGGGATATTTTAAAAATACACCTCTATAATAACGCCACACCTGAACCTGTTGAATCCGAAGCGGATGTCCAGCGTTGTAAGTAGAACCACTTGTGTCGAAAAGTAGTTTCCATGAGCTTTTCTACGCTACGTGCTACGCCTTCGCGTTCAATTTTCCAGGTTTGGGGCTTGCTTGAATTCTTCCGCTTGGTCAATCTTCTTTTTTTTCCGAAAAAAACTTTCCCTTAATTGCGTGATGCCTACCAATGTATTTACGTTTTCTACGATTTGTTCCAACATTAACAAGCGTCATAACATGGTGGTGGTTTATATCTATGCCGGCTAGTAAGAGTTAAGAATTTTATTTTCTTGCGCTCCGATAGATAAAATTCTACCTAAAACACTATCCATTTTTTGAGCACATGATAGTGAAAGCATGATGCTCGGAATGCTTTGGTCCTGGTCTTTCCCAGTCCGGCTGTCATATTTAAAACACGTCGCCCCGTTGAGTTCATAGTTTGTATGCAACATTCAAGCGCCTTAGAGTTAAAGTCTCCTGCTTTTCATAAATGTGCTTTCAATTCTGCTGCTTTATTTTCGATGTTCAAGTTTCCGTTACAACTTTTTAATTCTGTCACTCGATGTCAGACAAGCAGCCCATCAGCATGAAATCTTGGGTTTTGAGATATATTACGGCTTTTCCAGCCCCATTTTGTCAAATCACCGCCGTACCAGTTTCGTCTCCAAACCAAGTTTTGTTAGTCTTTATTCCGTTTTGTATATTTCTTCTTAAGCTCATCCGAGTAAAAGGTTATTCATCCTTACCAGGGAAAACGAGTCCTTAAACAACTAAATCAAAAACCAGTTATAATACAAAAGCAAAGGGAACAAACCAGTGATACTTGACCGATCTTTCAAAAATTTAACAACGGACAAGAAACATAGAGATACACGAACTCTTCAAATCTAGCTTCCAACTTCCGGTTTCGGACGTATGCATTTTAGTTATAAAGCGGGAAATGGATGTATCAAAGATCAATGATTGATTGCTGCTTCGAGAGGTGTTTCCTTAACTTCATTTTAACATTACATGTCATTGTACGGGAGCAGTAAAAAGCTTTGATATTGCTTTCTCTTAGATTCCAAAAGATTAATCCTGGATGCATCTAATTATTTATTCCTGAATTGAAGGAAACCATCCTTACCGAAGTACTCTACCACCAGTGAGATTTGAACCGCGATCTTCCGCTACGACAGCTAAGCGCTCCAACCACTTGAGCCATCCGAAGAAAATGACTCAGATCAAACAAAAATTTTTCAAAAAAGTCATGCCCGAAAACCAGAAACGAAAAGGTATGGAATTACCTTACTTCTTAAAAATTCAATTGCCGAAACTGTCGTGCGTGTTTGCTTTCACCAAGCTTCCTACAGAAAAATTGAGAAGCATAATTCCGTCACTAATTCCACTAAGATGCATCTTTCAGGAAGCGCTGCCTTTGGTTTCCGCTGCGGTATTTCTCTTTTAAGCATTCATGTACATGTACATGTTGCTAGCCCCTAGAGATTCTACATTCATATGAACCTGTTTGAACGCTAATTCTTCCGCAATAACTGAGGACCATGCCTCTTTTAAGACAATATCATTGGTAGCAGCGTGATCTGGACTAAGTCAAGTATGAATTCTCTTCGTTGTTACATATATACCCACAAAAGTAGGTTTTCAAAATATATAAAGGACAATTAACTAGCTTCGTATAGGACTAAGGTAATGTTCCCAGGACCCTGTTGCGGTCAACTTACAATACCGGGTTAATGGTAAGAGGAAAAACGTCACAGTGCCTCTGGTTACTTACCCTATGATTCTTTATGTCCTCCGCCGGCGCAAGTACTAAGGAATTTGGTAGTGTATGGAGAGTCAAGTGGCCTTGAACTCTTAAAAGGCTGTGACGCGAACGCTCAGCATATTTGTTGGGGCAGTAGCAAATACAATCCTAGAGGAGAAAAGCTGTTTGACTTTATCACTTCACCTGGTCTGATGACCACGAACCGTAGGGTATGCCCGTACGTTCGTGGGGCCAAGAAAAAGTGAAGTAATTGACCAAACAATCTGCACTTCAAAGTTGTTATAGTTGATTACACATTGGCGAGTGCTAGATGAAGAAGTCTCACTGTCAGATCACCGTTACTTAGAATTTAGTGCGACTATTGCAGGGGAACCATGTGTAAAACTAAAACGGAATCCTTGAAAAATTTGACAAGGCTCATTGCACTTCTTTGCGACAAAGTGAAGCTTCCTAGGCGAGTAAGGACTCCTATTGCGATAGAAGATCAATTGGAAACTCTGCATCCCACACTTTCCCAGTGTTTAGAAGAGACTTGTTCTTTTTCCCCGAGGTCAACGTGGTAAAACGATTCCATGGTGGAACCAAGAAATGCAAAGACATAAAAGATCCACCAGACGACTTTTAAATCGTGCTTGCAAATGTGTGAATATTAGAGGCTCGTAAAACGTGCGAAACGAGATTCTTTTAGGTATAATGTGAGAAACTGAAAGGTGAAAGGGAAACTTCCAGGCTATGCAGAGTCCTTAATAAGGATGAGTCCAAGTTGGACCGTCTTAGGAAACCGAATGGTACTTTCACGAACTCCAGAGTTGAGTCTATAAAGACTCACGTCAAATCACGATACAAATCCCACTGCCACCAGTGAGATTTGAACCGCGATCTTCCGTACGACAGCCCTGTGCTCTAACCATTCAGCTAGTCGGACACTGTTTTATTATTGATTTCTAATATTTGGTAAAAGTTCTTAAGTTGAGTTGTCAAAAGACACTAACGTTTATAATGGCGTTTTCTTTTATAAGTAATAAATTGTTTAAATTTATTGTGTTCTGAAGTGGGTGTTGATCGCTACCTAACAACGGAAGCGATGAAAAGCTGCCCCCAAGGAGATGTGTTAATACCATTTCCGTGGATTATGCTGATCGACTCACTACTATTCGAAATCTCGGAATGGTGTGTAGAAATACACAACGCACCCTTGATTTGATTTACAGTTGGTGCCTCAGGCATAGACTTTCAGTAAATCCAAATAAAACTACAATGGTATTATTTACAGAAAGGAGGAAACTGAATCGCCTTTGCTTTCCAAAAATGTGGGGTACAACCATTTAACGAAACGTGCTCTCACAGTTTATGGGCTATGTAAGCGGACGTTTGCTTCGATGTGGGGACTTAGGCCTCAGGTAGTAATGTGGATAAGTACGCTATAACTAGGCCGATGTTCCCTTATGTAGTGTGGTGGGTTAAGGTAAAACAAGAGTTTTCGCTGTAAACTAGCCACACTGCAAATATGTCTGTGTGTCTGGGTATCAGCGGTGCCGTGAGCACGACATCCGGCGCAGCTCTGATTGCATTACTCAATTTGCAGCCCATTAATTTGTTTATTCAGAGCACTGCAATGAGAGCAGTTCATAGACTAATTCGATTAGATTTATGGGGTAACAATGGATATGGGCGCACAGAGCGTTGGAAGAGTTATTGGGAAAACTGAACTCAGAGAAGAGAAAACAGGGACAAACCAGACGAATGCGTGTCAAAATATACTCACGTCTTCTACACCGATGGCTCAAAAACAGAACCGGCTTCTGCAGCAGGAATTCGTTTTCTGTCGAATAAAAACGAGAAGTGGGTTTTTCCCTTGGGACAATATAAACAGTTTTTTAGGCTGAAATGAAAACGATCGTAACAGTGTCAACCTGGATGATTGACGATCGGTTGAAGGGCAGGCCCATCACAATCTGTAGCGATAGTCTAGCTGCATTGCGGGCGTTGAGCACTCATTTGATCACTTTAAAAATCATTCAGAAATGTAGAAATCGATTAAAATCTCTTTCTAGACTCAATACCCTGAAAGTACTCTGGGTACACGGACATTATCGTATAAAGGGAAATGAAATCTCGGATGCTTTAGCAGAAGAGGGATCAATTTCCAATATGCCCGGACCGGAACCAGTAATTGGGGTGTCAGTAGCATCGGCTAATGGTGCTATCAAAAACTCGAAACAAACGCCCCATAATGACAGGTGGCTGAGCCTTAATGCTGGTAAATACACCAAACTTTTCCTGTCAGAACCAAATAAACACACTGCAAAGTTCATCAGCAGGAAGACTTGCAGAAGTATTGTGGGCATTCTGACAGGCCACAATTCACTAGGTAAGTATATGTTCAGAATAGGAATTCTCCAAGATGATACGTGTCCATCCTGTAATGAGGAAGTAGAATCGACGGAACATTTTCTATATGAGTGCCCCGTCTATGGACGCATCAGATATCAGATTTTTGGTACTGATGTGCTTCAATTGCAGCGGATAGTATAGCATCCAAACGGAAATCCTGCGATACATAAACGAATTCGGGATATTGCGTTAGACGGGGGAATTGAGTACAATGGACTACTAAGGTTTGAGTGCTCAGAGGCTTTGCCTCTTCCGCACCTCAAACAAACACACACATACGAGTAAAGTAATGATTGAGAAAATTAATTAATTAACCCTGCCTTGAACATGCCAATAAGAGCAAAACAACTTCATGAATCCAAAATCATTTTTTAGACGGTATTGACAGTTTAATAACTCCAGGTCTTTGCGATATTCACAGGTGCTTGTAACCTGCTTTAACTTTCTTCGAGAATATACGCTCCTATTTTTAAGATAACTATGCGTCATTCACCATATTTGTTGGAACTTCTTTGCAATTTCACACCTGTTCACATCATTTCTATGCTTACAAGTAAATAAACTTGTTCCGTAATTTACGCAAATCTCGTTGTTTCTGACGTGTGTCTGTAGATACATAATTTTGTGTAAACAATTTACTTCTATGGAAAAAAAAACGTACTTATGTTACTATGTATGGTATTTGTAGTAAATAAGATTTTAAACGACATACTAGCAACGTTACTGCTGTTTTCCATGAACTCAAGTATTTACGAATGCACTCAAAATACGTATCCAGCACTTACAAGCACACAACGCTTATTTTACCAGTTTATCGCTTAGAATCGATTATTCTGAAACGAACAACTTCCATAAAACTATGTTAACATCTCATACATGTGGACTGAAATTCGATCGGAAGATATCTATTAGCATTTCTAATAGAGGAGACAACCTTTGGACATCATTTTCCATCTACGCACTTTGCAAGTAATTCTACAGCAGAAGTTTTATCTAGAAAATTTTGCTGAGAATCACACTATTTACTTATCTTATTGGTTTTATCAATGGATCGTACGGTAAAATCTTCTTACCATTAGCTAGCCCACTTTGCATCTGTATTATTAACAGATTGTGTACACACCACATGATGCGCACTTTGTACGATTTTTCGAAAACTGAAAACCAGTAAAAGTACAAAGAATTAATTTGAAATGAATCACCTCATGCAAAACAGTTTCAAAATTAAAATCGAATCCATAATACAAAATTGATTTGCTGAAGGTGATTCTGTTCCGGAGGAAAGCGCTTCAGAAGTTGTAAAAAAGATATTGGCATTCGTTTCCATCCACTGAACATTTTGAATAGTGTAGAGGTCAATTATACATGTAATACTAACTGCGCGACGGATTTACATAATGGAAAAATGTATTTACCTCAGGCTGTTGCACTACTAGGGAAAAGATACCATAACCATATATTATGCACAGAGCGAGTAAACTTCTGCTTGTTGCTGAGCATTTACGAAATATATAGATAATCGAAGAAACTTCCATTATCTACATATATTGCAATAAATATTTCAACACATAAGGGAAACCCAAAAGTAATGGTAATTGATATATATTTCTGAAGTTTCCCAACAAGTCAATACATTTGGTCCATCTTTTTTCTAAAGCCCATTTAAAAAATTAATTGTTTTGAGCGTCTATGTACAAACGCTTATGCAGCAATCATTGCCCATTATTATCTCCTCGAACCTGTTTCATGGGATCAGAAAACAATTGAAATTCCCCGTGGTCAGATCTTGAGAATGAGGTAGATGCACTCAAGCCGTTGAAAGTCCAATTCGTGATTTGCGACTTTGACTTTGCGAACTGGTACGTAGCCTTGGCGCCATTTCTTTTTGATAGCTTCCCATAATATATATTTATAATTCTTGTACTAGTAAGAATCTATTACCCTTTCACCAAGTTCTATAATTAATCTGCCATGATAAATCCCTATACACCCCAGATAAATTATATCATCACGGTGTCGATTGTGATGCTTCAGCTCCAAATCATCAGCAATTTATGATCGCAAACCGGGTCAAACATTTCTCCTGATCAGCCTAAAATATCCTAAGATTTGCTCTTGAAATGCCGCCGTTTCGTTTTTTAAATATTTTAATATTTTCGGCACCGAAACTTAGAAAGAATCTTATTCATGTAAGTTTCATTCACAGTAATTTTCTCAGTGACCTCAAGTATATGCATGTCCGATGATCACCCTTGGTAAAGCATGAACATTCTATTTTTACGTGAATGTTCTACCAAACGTAAACCCTTAGTACTAAAGTGCATCCGGAATATAAGGCGAAGCAGAATTCTCCAATGTTGTATTATATTGTGTTTGTCCCCTGGAGTCTATCAATCTCGCTGCTCTGGATGCCAATCCCAGTCGACATGGGTATCTGTGTTAGTCTCGCTGTTGTGAGCTTATCACTTGTACAGCGTTAAGGGTGATGATAGTGAAACTGAAGCACAGTCTGTGCCCTCTATACTCCACTAAGGTGTGAACAGGAAACAATGTCCCCTGCTCTTTCCCTTGTGTATTGCGTTTTTTCTATTTGATTTTCAACGAGAATCTGTTTTATTCCCATCATCGTCCATCTAAATGCTGTGCAAGAGATGAATCTGCAGCAGAGGCGTACCACTAACATCCATGGCGAAACTCGATCATCACAACAATTTACTATCCGAATGTTAGTATTAAATAAAGATAGGTAGGTCATGTATTTAATACCACAATACAATAAGCATATAATACAACAGCTTAAAGTGTAATATCTTATCATCATCATCATCATCAACGGCGCAACAACCGATATCCGGTCTAGGCCTGCCTTAATAAGGAACTCCAGACATCCCGGTTTCGCGCCGAGGTCCACCAATTCGATATCCTTAAAAGCTGTCTGGCCTCCTGGCTTACGCCATCGCTTCATCTTAGGCAGGATCTGCCTCGTCTTTTTTTTCTAACATAGATATTGCCCTTATAGACTTTCCGGATGGGATCATCCTCATCCACACGGAGTAAGTGACCCGCCCACCGTAACCTATTGAGCCGGATTTTATCCACAACCTGACGGTCATGGTATCGCTCATAGATTTCGTCGTTATGTAAGCTACGGAATCATCCATCATGAAGGGGGCCAAAAATTCTTCGGAGGATTCTTCCCTCGAACGCGGCCAAGAGTTCGCAATTTTTCTTGCTAAGAACCCAAGTTTCCGAGGAATACATGAGGACTGGCAAGATCATAGTCTTGTACAGTAAGAGCTTTGACCCTATGGTGAGACGTTTCGAGCGGAACAGTTTTTATAAGCTGAAATAGGCTCTTTTGGCTGACAACAACCGTGCGCGGATTTCATCATCGTAGCTGTTATCTTATTTGTTATTATCGACCCTAGATAGGAGAAATTGTCAACGGTCTCAAAGTTGTATTCTCCTATCCTTATTCTCTCCGTTTGACCAGTGCGGTTTGATGTTGTTGGTTGGTTCGTCTTCGGTGCTGACGTTGCCACCATATATTTCATCTTGCCTTCATTGGTGTGTAGCCCAAGATCTCGCGTCGCCTGCTCGATCTGGATGAAGGCAGTTTGTACGTCTCGGGTGGTTCTTCCCATGATGTCGATATCGTCAGTATAGGCCAGTAGTTGAGTGGACTTAAAGAGGATTGCACCTCTTGCATTTACATCAGCATCACGGATCACTTTCTCGAGGGCCAGGTTAAAGATAGGGCATCCCCTTGTCGTAGACCGTTGTTGATGTCCAATGATCTTGAGAGTGATCCTGCTGCCTTTATCTGGCATCGCACATTGGTCAGGGTCAGCCTAGTCAGTCTTATTAGTTTCGTCGGGATACCGAATTCTCTCATGGCCATGTACAGTTTTACCCTGCCTATGCTATCATAGGCGGCTGTCATATTAATTTAATATCTTATCACATCCAAAAAAACACCAAACATCACCCCATCACCACCCAATAGAGAAATGATCATGATACTTTACTGATAAATAATGTTTTGTACTGTCCGCGCCAATGTGATATCACATTACAAAACATCACTGAGTAATATTGTAAAGAATCATTCGATAAATCACACCGTTCTTCGGTGATGACTATCAAGTGCCAAGTCCATGACGACTATCGCTTGCAAATCTGTTAGTGTTATAATTTCCCCTTGTTGGCTGGCTTTGGCCTGGAAAAATAGGTTCGAACAAAGCAAACGAAAAAAATACATATTCGGTACATCCCACTGTCCTTTGTAGAGAAATGTATTACACAAAATTAAACGACTGCCCGTTCGCAATAATCATGATTATGATTTATATATAGTATATAAATATCTTTTGCTTTTTTTCGTCTCTTGCATTGAAGAAAGTCTGTTTTTCATTGACTACCAACTTGGCGTTGTCGTTCATTTTCCGCTGCTGATGTGATAAACACTAGGAACATCACTCTAGTGATGAATAATATTTGGTTATATCGGCGACTGAGCACAATATGTGGTGTCGGTAATATAGCATCTCATTTACGGTTTGGGTAATGAAAGTTGATATTCGTGATGTTCATATCATATCACTTCTTAGTGTGATGTTTCGTGCATTTCTACTTTTTAAATGAATGTAGCTTATATGACAATCTTCAAGATATGATTTTTGGATGTTTCGTGTAAGGGATGAAGGAAAATATACATACATACATCGTTACAAAATGTACTTAACATCTTCGATTAGTTGTTCTCAGTATATACCGCAAACACAGGGCTTTGGGTTAAATAAAATCCCTAACAACGAGTTTATATTAAATTTCGTTCTAAAGCGAATTCAATGGTACCTAAACTTTGGAAATGCTGAACAAGTAATTCTCTAAAGGCAAGTTGTTTATTACTCTTTAGAGGTGACTGTAAGTCTATCGACGATAATGAATGTAGTGACAGAACAGGCGGATTTGAACATTACATACGGATTTGTCGGCAGAAGGTCAAACAACAAATAAGGAGTATTATTTGTGCGTTATAAAATGTTTCCATGAAGCGATTGGTCAAAAATAAAAAAATTCACAACAGTATACCGCAGACTTTAGGTATGAACATCCATCTGCAACCAACGTGATGAAGAGAGGAAATCACCTTCCATGATGTGAAACTCGCCACTATAAAAATGCGATCTAGACAATCTAAATCTCAAAATATTGATATAGAATTGTAGTTTAGTTGATGACGAACACAGCTGGAACTCCTGAATTTTGTTCTGATTATTCGATCACAAGCATATTTCCGGGCAGACAATAAATACAAATTAGGGATCAGTTACGAATTTTTTTAAAGATTGCACCAAGAAGACTACATACAGGAGGCGCAAATCAAGGGTCTTAGGGGACACGCGAGGTAGCGACGTGGCTCGTTTCCTTGTAGTGCATGTATTGGCGTGCCAATGGCGCCTAGCGTTCTCTTATGTGTTTCCCTGTTCCATGTGACAAGCCATTAAACAGCTGCGCTCGCAACCATGTGGGCCCACACCAAAACACTGCATCATATACATGGCACTAATACTATACCTTGTGCGCGGATTTTTTTTCGCGCACGTACCAAAAACTATCTAACATGCGGAATGACTTTTTTCCCAAATACAATTTCAACCAATGCGTCGAGAAAAGGAGATTCTTTTTGTGCGTTTAGTCTGCTTGAATTATGCGAATTTTTATTTCTGTAGTACTTCATCATTGCCAAAAGAGACCCGACAACAAATTCAGGATTTACGACAAGGAAAACATCGATTTAAGGTAGCGGATTTTTGTGGATAGCGCGAGAACCAGAGGTAAAGTTGAAGTCGGAACGAAGACTACAATGAAAATCGTTAACCAATCCCCTAAATATGGTGAATCCGAGCTTATCATCCTTAATGGAAATTTAACTGACAATGGCAAGTACTATCATTTGAAAAAACTGCAAATCTAAGTTTTCCAACATTAACCCCCGTTTATAACGGCTCTATACAGCGAACGCGATACAATACTTTCTTATGGTCGGATTGTCTATCGTCAATTTCTAATTGAACTTAGCAACAACCATATTTTCAAACTTTACGATATTTTTCTGAAGAGATTGATTGAATGACGCTATGAGATTTCATAAAAATCGGCTTTCAAAAACGATTTATAGGAGAAATAACCCGACAAATATCTCACATATAGTATATAGAGAAACCCTCCCCCGTGTTTTATTATATTATCTCAAAAATAAGAAGAATTGAAGTTCATAGATCAATATCAGAATAAAAACTTGCGTTTTCCTAAATAAACTTATCATTTTTACTACATCAAAAGATTCTTCTGAGCGACACCAATTTCCACTAGAATTAAGTTATTTTATTAGTTATCTGAAATATATTTTTTACACCAAAATCTTAAAATTCCTCCTTGAACTAGAATGAACCCCACAAATGATTTGAATTTTTAGGTACACTACAGGATTACAATACACTGTAGGAGACAAACCTTGATTTAACTTAGGTACTCATTGACAGCTGCGTCGACTGGTATCCGACATTCAGGGGGATACAAATCACTCAGTCACCAGTGAGATTTGAATCGCGATCTTCTGCTATGGTAGCCAGCGCTTCGAATATTCCATGTGCAACACAGAAAGAATATTGCCACGGAACAACTTCAAATTAATGTTTAATGTTGAGATATTTCTACATCCGAATTTTAAACAATGGCTAAGTTAGCTATATTAACGCGTCAAGCAGCATCGAGTTCGGTATTACAATCAGCAGAAACAAAGCTACCAAAATATATAAATCGAGCGACGATTTCAAATTGTGATAACTAGTGTACACAGAAGGATTACTATAATATATTCCCCAGGCTGAAAATCTGGCTTTATTGGTATTTGTTTTCAGTCGGATTCTGGTTGCTTCTTTCTCCAAATTCAGAGTCATCTGAGAGCCATTGAGTCACATTTCTTCCATCATTTAAGCTGGTCGTCATCATGGACCTATCGTTACAATCCTTCATTAGATTATCGAAGGACTTACGATGATCTCTAGTATATACCTGACTAATATTCAGGATCCTATAAGTAGTTACGGAGTGCTTGAATAGTTCAGTGCTAAATAAGCGTATAATTATCACAGGCGAGCGCAATGGTGGCCACATTGCCTCCTACAGGGTACTGTAATCTTGTAGTGTACTTTTACGGTCTTGAATGAAGTTCCCTAGCACGCTTCAAGGCCCTGATCCGTTCATCATTATTTGAATTATGTTTGCGTCGTTTAACTACAACGCCAACAGCACTTAAAGAACTTGCTTTCGGCAAAACTTAGCGAAGTATTCGCTATCAGAGTTTTATGAGAAAAACATTCAGCAGCACCCTTGACAGTACACATTTTTCATATATTTCACCGTTTCAGGACGCAATAATCCTGCTCAAATTACAAAGCCTTTCAACATGGCTTGAAATGTTGAGCAAGTCTTGGGTTTGGTAGCGAACGAAGAACATTTTTATAAGACTAGAAGTTTAAGCCGGAACTATAATAAGCGTATGGGACAATGTACTTGAAATCCCTCAATGAAAATTCAATGTGACTGGCTATATTGGACGAAAGTCGTGAAATGTTCCCCTCCGAGAGTTTCGTTAAACTTCCGTTAAACAGAAAATTCGGTAACAACCGAATTCAGTGTAGGAAATGTCAAACAGGTGTCATAGTAAATGTCATTCGAAATTTATTTTTGGGAAGTAGTATAAGCAAATGAGAAGCGAGATGTTCGAAACATCAACTTTAAATGTCAAGTGTTCAAACGAGTCAATGCAATTATGAGCGAAAATGAGTTTTGATAGATCTCTAATTTACATTCGTTAAAATTTTGACATTATGATATGACCATTATAGTTTGGGCTTTGGGGAGGAAACTTTCCAGAACTAAATGAATCAATTATCAAAATGCTTCAATTATTTTATTATAATTAATATGTAGCACTATTATATTCCTACATCCTTTGTAAGGACTTTTTGTTTGCAAAGCCCACAATTTTTTATTGCATCTTACATAGCAAACCATAGGTCTTTATACATACATGCTATGCACAAGCCCCTCTAAAGCTTCTTCTACATATTAACTGATATTCTGAATCAAATTTATTTTATATATTACTTTATAATTGGAATTCCTGTTGAATTCTTGAATGATCATGCCAGGAAAGTGCATATTTTTACTCCCACAAAAGCTAATTCTGCTCGAATATGGCTTTTGCGAAGCTGGCGAGTGTCATGACGGATTGTAAAATTCTTAATTTATTTTCGAATAAATGTCATTTGAAATCCGCTACTGACTTTTTAACATTTATAGTATTTTGAATGCAGGTATAAATCCTAAATAACTGAATTTTTTTTATTCTCAAAAGCTTAACTACGTAAGCACGTATAAAAAATCTGTAAATAATACTTTTGCAAATCGAACCACAGCCCACATTAGCTTATCTTAAGCGGATTCAATTTCAGTCGCATGTATCTCACCTGTTGCGCATCATTCAAATATAGTTCTTAGAACCATCAATAAATAACCTTATTAATTTATAGAAATGTTTGGTTAATAAAATGTTGAACACCAAGTTTGGAAAGAAAGACTGTAGCAAAGGAAGTATACTAATTTGAAATGAGTTTGTGCTTGAAATTATGTCACCTAAAAACTTGAAGTTTCATCGGAACGTGGAGTATATTTTCGTTAAAGCAACAACTTAGAATCAAATTACTAAGCCTAAGAAAGTGTCCCAGATGGAGGAAGATACACACAGACTCTTGAAAAATTTTGAAAAATAAGAACTCCATCAGAGTTAAGATATAAAAAAAATCTTAACAGATAAAGCTTGTAGAAGTGCGCATATCTTTGCTATTTCCTAATCAAGTTCAATCCTTCGAAAACCGGCCTGATGGATTTGGATTTACCAGAAGATGTGCGTGAATAAGTGAACCAAATTTTATATCTACGCAAACATTATTGAAAAACATTTCAGTTAAGTTTTGCTGTGACCAAAATTGTGGCGAACTCACATCATCTGAACTAAAAATTATTAATAGATTTAGTTAAATAACAGTAAAACCTAGTGTTTGATTCAAGGATTTAAAAAGTTATCCGTTTTTCACAAAACACGGGTAGTGAAAGTTAATGGTTCTATTTTTCTCCAAAATAGCGGTGGTTTTTGGAGATATAAAGTGGCAATTTTTTATCGAAGAAAAATTGCACGAATAAACACTACATTTTTATGTATGGAATAAGTTTGCAAAAGTCAGTAGTTTCCGAGTAATTTTAGTCACCGGTTTCAACATTTTTAAACTTTTCATTCCGTGTAAGCTGGTATCGAATGGCAAAAAGCTGCAGCTACTAATTTATTGGAATTGTTCAAACACGCGTATAATACTCTTCCCAAGAATGGTTTGAATATCATCAAGTTTATCTATGAAGATCTGAGCAAAGATGTCCTCCAAGAGCCATGTGTCATGGGTTTTACACAGAACAACGATAAGAGTTCGAACCAATTTATTTGGAAAATATCACCAAAACACTTGAGTAGAGCTTGTCATCGTTGAGATTACAGCTTATGATGATATGGCAGTCTGAGTCTTCAATGAAGATTCGTTGCTTTCGTCGTCGTCATCAATGGCGCAGCAACGGGTATCCGATCTAGAACTGCGTTAGTAAGGAACTTCAGACACCCCGATCTTGCGCCGAGGTCAATTCGCCATCCCTAAAAGCTGTCTGGTCTATTGACTTACGACATCGCGCCATCTCAGGCAGCGTCTTCTTTCTCTACCACAGATATTGCCTTGTAGGTTGTTCCGGCTAGATCATCGTTATGCACACGAATTAAGTAAGCCGCCTACCGCAACCCGTTGGACCAGATTTTTTCCACAACCGGACGGTTGTGATATCGCCTATACATTTCGTCGTTATGTAGGCTACGGAATCATCCATCCCTATGTAGGAGGCCAAAAATTCTTCGGAGGATTCTCCTCTCGAACACGACCAAGAGTTCGCAATTTTTCTTGCTAAGAACCCAGGTCTCTGAGGAATACATATCGATTGGCAAGATCATAGCCTTGTACAGTAAGAGCTTTGACCCCTACGGTGAGACGTTTCGAGCGGAATAGTTTTCGTAAGCTGAAATAGCCTTTCTTGGCAGCCAACAACCGTGCGCGGATTTCATTGTCATAGCTATTATCGGTTATGATTTTCAACCCTAGATAAGAGAAATTTTCAGCGGTGTCAAAGTAGTAATCTTCTATGTTC
Source organism: Hermetia illucens (assembly GCF_905115235.1). Taxonomy (NCBI): domain Eukaryota; kingdom Metazoa; phylum Arthropoda; class Insecta; order Diptera; family Stratiomyidae; genus Hermetia; species Hermetia illucens. Next base: position 97,715,086 of record NC_051852.1, on the reverse strand, counting down.
ATTATTTTCGTTTGACCAGTGCGATTCGATATTGTTCGTTCTTTGGTTTTTGGCGCTGACGTTGCCACCATGTACGTGGTTTTGCCTTTATTATTGTGCAGCCCGAGATTTCGCGTCGCTTGCTCGATCTGGATGAAGGTAGACTGTACACCTCGGGTTATTTTTCCCATAATGTCAATATAGCCAGTAGTTGGGTGGACTTGAAGAGGAGTTGCTTTATTAACTTTTATTTAAAGCATGAGAATCAGTAGTGGACCAAGTGTCCATGAATGGGAGCGAAAATCAATTTTTAGTGTTAAAAACTTCAAACTTTTTCCCACAACTCACGTTTCCGAAATTGGTGCCCCTCATAACTCCAAAATTACTGTTTCTATTCTGTGTATATTTTTTTATTCTGTAATTATAAATTATCCTTTTTTTTTACAAAAATCGCGTGTTTCACTTCAAGTGTTCCAAAAAAAAAAGAATAATTGAAATTACTGCCACTGCTTTATTTTTTAATATTTCTTCATGGAAATTTTACACAATATTCTTCGAATGCCATACTTTAATCTACCATTGATTTTTGGACATTCTTTGCACGAATGAACGTTACCACATTACGAAAACATTTTGAGATGGTCACAAGCATGTCCATGGTCCTATAAGGGACATTAACGGTAGGCTTGTCATCCAAGTTGATGAGCAGCTAAGGAGGTGGCAGGAGTACTTCACCATGGTTCTCAATGTAAAATATCCTGTGAAGTTTCACCTCTGGTGTATGATGTAGTAAGTCACCGTAATGATAATCCAAAGTGAGGCGAAATTATATTTACCATCAAAGCACTAAAACGAACTAATGCCAACGGGCTTGATGAAATCTCCGCGGAACTCTTCCGTGATGTTTCTGCAGTCTGTGCAAATATTTATGGAAGTAACCACTTATTCAGGGGGATTACCGTTAAAATACCGTGCGTGCTTCCTGCGGTGTCGAAAATAATAGGTAAAATTGCGCTGAAACGCATTAAGAAACATCTCGAAAGCTCGGCGGATACAGGCAGTCTGATTTGCGCTCCCCAGTGCCTACATCGTGCAATGAACACTATCCCAAGATGACCGATGAGCGGTTCAGATTTGTAATGGATTTTCATGAAACTCAATTTTATCCTTATATTACCATTTACGCTCATGCAAAATTCCTAGAATGTATTTAAGGAAGATTTTTTGATAAATTTCTGAAATATAGTAATTACAGTTAGCTTTATTTGAGCAGATATTTGTTTGATATGACTGGAAACCCCTCATAAGTTCATCCTAGAATCATAAAATAAAATCAAATTCCAGAACCCTACATAAAAAAATTGCCCGAATGAATGGGGCGAGAAAAACCACATTAGAAAATCTTGTGACTCTCTGTAATTTAGCTTATATCTGCTAATCTCTATTTAATTTTTAAGTAGAGCTCATAAAATTTGATGATAATCCTACAAGAAATGGACATTTTTTTCAGTAAGATATCGTCAGCTGAAATTAATGTAAGTACTGCAATTTCTACTGTCGTTTTGTAAAACAATATTAAGTCAATCATTAAGGTTTTGTGTAAACACAAAACCTTATTAAAATCGGTTTACTGTCTGTCTGTCTGTCCGTCACACGCATTTTTCTCGGAGACGGTTATAGCAACTGGCACCAAATTTGGTAGAAAGGTGGGAACTGTGAACGCTCACGCATACGGTGAATTACATCCTTTTACGTCGAATTTGAGGGGGGGGGGTCCCCATACATGTAAAACGGGGGTGTAAAATTTTCTTTCATCAAATATAGTCATGTGGGGTATCAAATTAAAGGTCTCGATTAGTACTTTTCAAAGCCGATCTTAGTTTTGACATTCGTTGGAAGGGTGGGGAGCGCGGGGGGTTGAAATTGATCACTTCTTTAAGGGAGCTATTCTCAGAAACTACCAAACCGAAAAATCTGAAAAAAATCAGGAGGCTGCCACTATATGGTGCCTGGGCTCCGAAATACCTTCCATGCCGATATCTGTTTAAATAAAGTTAATAATAGTATATTACTGCAATTTTTTGTAATTGGTTAGAAACCCCCCTTAAGTTCATCCTAGTACCATGAAATTTTGCAGTGATATAGGCTATAATATAGAGCATGATCCTACCAAGTTTGGTGGAAATCGCACTATTACTAACGAAGTTATAATACCTCAAATTTGTTGCTTCTTTGAAAATTGAAGACTATGAATGTCAATATCACCCAAAAGTGGAAACTCTCACATAATATATGGATATATTACGTGCTGAAATACACAAAACCTTTCGTACCTGAAGCGTCCAGCTTCCGGTTTCCCGACTTGTTTTTTAATGCAATGGCGAATATCTGACAATTCAAAGACGAATAGAAACTCGAAAGGTGCAACAACGACCACATTTCTAAAACACTCGGGAGTCCCCAAGAACATGAAAAGATGGATTTTCGCAGGAGAAAATATAGGGGACAAAAAGAATAATTATGTCGTCCGGATAGTGTTTTCTTAGTTCCGCATAACAAAGTTTATCGATTGAATCCATCATGTGATAGAACACGGCCAATAAATTCGTTCAATCTGGATAAAGCGTTGTTTCGTACTAGCGTCTTTTATTTCCGATGCCCCAATGAATAATATAGGCCTAAAAGCTACCATAAGGCTCTTCGTTATGTTCTTTTTTATGGCTCCAAGTGCTGGATGACTAACGAACTCGAGTGGTTATCAAGCCGAAAATGTTGGACTGGATCAGAAGCGTAACTTGCTACGATTACCTAAAAAATGGAGACATCGCGGCTGCTATGAAGCGAAATGGAGAGACTAAAAAACAACTTAAAAATCGTTCGGTTCCACCCAGGCAAGCTTAAAACCAAGAGATCTAGCAAACCTAAACCAGACGAGCCGGCGTCACTGCCAGACAGGACTAATTAGTGCGTTGGCAATACATGACTGAAGTGTTACTCTCGGCAACTCAACCATCTTTATACAATTTTTAACTATTTAATTCCGGTTCATCAAATTTGAGGCGAAAAATGGAGTAAAAAGTAGCAAGCTAGACGCATAATTTCCATGAATCACTATTTGCTATGTGGCTATGAGATATTTTTATTTTATTAACCTTTTTAATCTTATGCATTTTCCAATAAATTAAATTAACCTCGTTGAGCGTAGTACAGTAGATCGACTGGGAGAAAGGCAGGGAAACATCAGAATTTCTGGTTTCTTTTCAAGGCATTCAAGCGGCCTTCAGCAATTTTAATTGAAATTACTACTCTCTACTACTAATAAAAACCGTTCAAAACATTCATTTTAGCAATAATCTCTTAGTATCTTCCAGGCTACCCTTCTTCGACTTCTTTTTAAAAATTGTTTACATTTTGATAAGCACTAAACTATTTGTTACATTGGCAATTATATTAACTACAAACAAGGAAATTGAAAAATATGAAGCATTTGCATGGATATACAAATTGTTGAAACCAAACTGGCCGGTTTTTTGTGAAAAAGAATCTTTAATGATTTATTTTTATGTATGTTTTTCTTCTAATACATGTTGTTCTATTATGTAATAACCAGTGCTGGATCTTCGGTGCAGCAACGTACCAACTCCTAAGGTCAGATGTTTCAAAATTATCGAAAATGAGTTAAGTAAGGTACTGGATAATCCATTTCAAGTCGCATCGAATGGTATAAAAACTTTTTTCAGAATCAGTAGTCACATGCGTTGGGAACCAGTTTTTCGCGTTTCCTGAAAATCCTTTTTGGCACATATGACTTTTGGAACTGAAAAATTGTAATTATCACCAGGAAAATTTAGGAGATACTCCATAATGTTATACTTCTTTCTAAAAAGGAACTTTTTTCTAAATTTTCGTTCATTCTATACCTGGTTTTCCATAAATATGGCGCGAATTAAACAATGCAATGTATTAAGAGGGTCATCTCGTGTGAAGGACGTTTTTTTCGAAATGTGATTTTTCACCTTGTATTCATTAATATTTTGAGCATACGTAATAATTTTTCCATTGATATTGATATATAAATGACTAAAAAACTAAAACAAAATATTTCTTTCCGACCCCTTATTCATAACAGCTCACTTTGTTGTGGTATTGACGAAGTGATATGTGATGATGACACGTTGTAGAATGCATGGAATTCATAAATAATGCCAAGTCTTACCCTCTATAACTTTGTTAATAATAGTAGTAGTACATCCAAAAACAACACCATTTTCGAAAAGTACTAATCGAGTCCTTTCATTCGATATACTACATGACCATATAGTGAAAAAAGAATCTACTCCCCCTTTTCACATGTATTGGGAGCCTCCCTCAAACTCAACACAAAATGGCGCCACTGCCTATATATAAACGGATTCATAGACCATATATTCTGTTTTTTTACACAAAACCTTAAACAAGTCGGAATACCAGAACCTCGCGCTTCGGGTATAACTTATAAACTTCAACGCACATTTTTCTATCCGCTCAACATATTCCTTCATATTTTTCCAAACTACAAGACAATACATACATATTACAGCCATAGATATTATCCACACCCTAAATAAACTGCTTATTTCCGAATACTGTACATATATATGCACGTTTATAAATTGACCGTACCCATATTTCCGATTTACTTCGTCCACAAAAGCAAACATATGTACATATATCATCATCATCAACGGCGCAACAACCGGTATCCGGCCTAGGCGTGCCTTAATAAGGAACTCCAGACAACCCGGTTTTGCGCCGAGGTCCACCAATTCGATATCCCTAAAAGCTGTCACCATCGCTCCATCTTAAACAGGGTCTGCCTCGTCTTCTTATTCTACCATAAATATTGCCCTTATAGACTTTCCGTAAGGATTAAGTGACTCGCCCACTGTAACCTATTGAGCCGAATTTTATCCACAACCTGACGGTCATTGTATCGCTCATAGATTTCGTCGTTATGTAGACTACGGAATCGTCCATCCTTATGTAGGGGACCAAAAATTTGTACATATATAGTATGTATATTAAATGCGGCTGTACATTAAAGTACAAATATATCTATCTGAATTAGACACTCCCCGAAAACTTCATTAACACGCATATACTATATACCTACATACACACATGTCTGTTTGGAGTAATTGATATTCATATACAAATGAGTAAAAAACTAAAATAAAATAATTGCTTCCGACCCTATTCATATGAACTTACTTCATTGTGGTATTGACGAATTGATATGGGATGTAAAACTTTGTTAATAATAGTTGGATTTTCTACAAACTTGACCAAATTGTGCATTATGTTATTCCTTACTTCCATGCCAAATTTGGTAATTGTGGGATGGACATAAGGAATGTGGAAATATACTATTATTAACTTCATTTGTGTAGATATCGAAACCGGATGTATTTTGAGGCCTAGATTTCGTATGATTTTTTCAGATTTTTCGATTGGATAGGTTCTGAGAACGAGACCTATTACACTTTTTGATGGTCATATTTTGAACCCTCACTCCCCTACGTCTCCCCTGATATCAAATAAGGAACCAGTTTCGAAAAGCACTAGTTGAGCCCTTTCATTTGATACCTCACATGGCCACATTTTATGAAAAAAAGTTTTGCACCCTCCATTCACATGTATGGGGAACGACTAGGAATTTCGAAAAATCACATTGCCGAAATATTCTTTATATTTGGATGCGATGGATGCAAAGTTTCTGGATAGCTCAATGGTTAGAGCACAAGGTCGCGGTTCAAATCTCACTGGTGGCAGAGGGATTTGTATCGGGATTTGACGTCGGATACCAGTCGTCTCAGCTGTGAATGAGTACCTGAGTGAAATCAGGATAATAATATCGGGCGAGCGCAATGGTAACCACATTCCTTCATATAGGGTACTGTAATCCTGTAGTGTACCGTTACGGTCTTTAATGAAGTGCTCTAACACACTTTAAGACTGATCCAATTGGATAGTTGCGCCAATGATTATTATAATTGATGCAAAAACAAGTCGGGACACCGGAAGCTCGCGAGCAAAGCTTTTATTTTATTATTCCATAACTTTAAGAGATAAAAATACTTTCATTCATTTATACAGGGTGCGGCAGCATAACTTCCTTTTTTCAAAACTCAATAAAAACTATTGTATGCATTGGAAAATATTTAATTATTTTTTATAATGTAGGTACATGTCTAAAGTTTTTATTTACATTGTTTTGAAGATCAAATCTGTTAGGTGATGTCCCCCATTCTCCATACATTGCGTAAACCGATTTCTGGCGTTTGTCATGACTCTTGTTAGCAAAGCAGGTGTTATGTTGGCAATTTCTTCTTGGATGTTGGTCTTCAAATCTTGTAGGGTTCTTGGACAGTTCACATAAACACGGGATTTCAAAAAACCCCATAGAAAAAAATCACAAGGGGACAGATCGGGAGAGCGTGCCGGCCATTCCAAATCGCCTCTAATTGAGATAAGGCGCTCTGGAAAGTGTTCCCTCAAAACAGCCATCGATGTTCTTGAAGTGTGTTCTGTTGCACCGTCTTGTTGGAACCAAGTGTCCCCCAAATCCAAATTTTCTAGCCGTGGGGAAAAAAAAATCTGTAGCATGTTTACATACCGGTCCGAATTCACTGTCACTGTAACCTCATTTTCCTCAAAAAACCAGGGACCAATAATTCCAGCTGAGGAAATTGCACACCACACTGTGACTTTGGGTGAATGCAAAGGCTTTTGATGCAATTCCCGAGGGTTGGTGTCAGCCCAGTAGCGTATGTTTTGTTTGTTAAGCGACCCACACAAATGAAAATCGGCTTCATCGCTAAAAAAACAATAGCACCCTCGAGAACGACATCAAGAAGAAGCTCACACGCGTTCATCCGAGAATTGAAGTCACGTTCTGAAAGTTCCTGCACTATCGCCATCTTATAGGGATGAAAATGAAGATCATCACGAAGAATTCTTCTCACAGAACGATCGGATAGTCCAAGGGCAGATGCGTGTTTGCGCGCAGGACACCGTGGCGACCGCAACACTGACGCTCTCACTGCTTCAATGTTCTCAGGTGATCTTGTGGCGCGGCAGGATTCGCAGCATTTGAAATTTATTTCGAATGTTGCGAATGCGAACGAATAGATGACGCCGATCTATCCACTTTGCGGAGCTCGCCACGGGAGTGGAGGACCGGCGAGAAAAGTGTGCCATGAGTTAGGGGCAGAAAAGAAACACATGAAGCGAGACTCTCTTCTGCCTCTAACGAGCATACAGTCACAGTCACACAAATTATTTAATAAAGTCTAATGGTTAAATATATCGAGTATTGATTAATAAAAACCCAGTCTATGTTCCAGTGTACCTAAAAGTGTGGTTTACAAAGAAATTAATTAAAGTTAAATTGGTGACCCCGAAGAGCACAAAGCCCTAGTACTATCAGTATCCAAAGTGAAGAAAGAGAGGCTGGACCCTCACCTGTAAACATAACTATTGAGCAACCTGTGCAGCCGATACCTCAGATGACTCGTTCTGTTCCTCTGATCTCGAGCGCGTTTTATCAAGTTAACCAAACATCAGCACCGCAGCCCCAGACGCCAGCACCGCAGCGCCTGACGTTAGCATCACTGCCGCAGCCACCATCGTTGCCGCCGCAGCCGCGGCCATCACCATCTCAAACGTAGCTGACACCAGCATTATTGCCGCATCAGAGATTCAACGAGCGCGACCACCTTTCAACATTGGCAGCAGCAACTTAGGTTATAGATTATTTGGCAATCAATCTTCAAATTTAATTGTTAAAAGTTAAAATTGTGATAATATTTCAATAATAATAATTGAAAATCGCTGCAAGAGACGGCGTTAGGTGTTTCACATCGCGGGTTCTCCGTTTCCTTGGTGGTGTTTTTGGTCTGCGCTGGAGAGCGTCCGCTTCGGTCGACATTTCTCTGTTCGTGCGTGCATTTGTGGGTGCGGCCTGCCGTGTCGGAGCAAAATTCACCGCGTTTCATCATAAACTCACCGGGTGTTCATTGAAAACTATTACTTTTTTTTGTTGTTACTCGAGATGTCGTTTGACAGTAAAGGCGCGGCAGGCCCATCGGACCCGCAAGTGACCGCCCTCGCCGTACGCGTTCCTCCGTTTTGGCGGCGGAACCCGGAGCTGTGGTTCGTGCATTTGGAAGTGCAGTTCCAAATGTCCGGCATCACATCGGACGCGACCCGCTTCAACTACGCGGTGGTCGGCCTGGACGAGGAGTCTATTCTTCTGGTGTCCGACGTAGTGAAGTCGGCATCGTACACACAGCTCAAGAGCGAGTTGATCAGGCGCCTGTCGGCAAGCGAGTCGGCAAAATTAGACCACTTGCTGGCGGGTTTAACGTTGGGTGATCGAACTCCCAGCCAATTGCTTCGCGAAATGAGGCAATTGGGTGGGAGCAAGATTGGCGATGACCTGATCAAGTCGCTCTGGCTGCGACGGCTCCCGGAGGGCACCCAGGCGATCCTCGCTTGCGTCTCCGGTTCCTTGGAGGAACTGACAGCGACGGCCGACCAGGTGCAGGAGGTGTACGTACGCCCAACCTTGGCGGCCGTTCAACCACCGTCGGATGAGGTGGGTGACTTGAGGCGCGAGATAGCCGCTTTAACAGCCAGTGTGGCCGAGATGCGGGCGACGTTGGACGCTCAGCGTTCGGGCGCCAGATCGCGAGCACGCTCGCGGTCTGCCACCCGAAAAGGGCGATCAGGTAGCAGGTCGTCAGGACAGTCCGCGGACCGAGGGATTTGCTGGTACCACCGCAGATTCGGGGATAAAGCGACAAGATGTACGCTACCGTGTAGATTCGCTCCTACCGCAAAAAACTAGGTCCGCGGGGGGTCTTGGCGACGGCCACCCAGAACGCAGCGCCACGTCGCCTAACTATTTTCGACCCCCTCAGTGGGCGCAGCTACCTCATCGATACTGGTGCGGAGGTTTCGGTTCTTCCCGTACCTCGGCAACATCAACTTTTCCCACAACCGCTCAAACTTGCGGCAGCAAATTCCTCCCGCATAAACACGTACGGGTATAGGCAAGTGGACGTGAGTCTTGGCTTGCGTAGGACGTTTTCGTGGCGTTTCATCCTGGCGGATGTCAGCTTCCCCATACTAGGCGCAGACTTCCTGTGTCACTATGGATTGCTGGTGGACTTGCAAAACAAGTCTCTTATAGATTCCACGACCAACCTTAATTCGTCGGGACATATTGTACCTCACCCAGGCAATAATCTTTCCGTTCTTTTAGAAGACATTACCGACTCTCGTGTTCGGGCACTTCTCCAAAAGTTCAGCCAGATTACTACCAAGTGTAGTCTCTCCAAACCAGTGAAGCACAATGTGCAGCACCACATTATCACTACTGGTTCCCCGATCTTCTCGAAGGTGCGTCCTCTACCATCCCAGAAACTGGCTATTGCACGGAAAGAGTTTGAACAACTCGTTCAACAGGGTATCTGCAGGCCCTCAAACAGCTGTTGGTCTTCCCCACTGCATATGGTCCGTAAGCCAAACGGCGAATGGCGCCCATGTGGGGATTACAGAAGGCTAAATGCACAGACTGTTCCTCACCGATATCCAATTCCACTCATCCACGACTTTGCGCATCACCTCGCGAATTGCCGCATCTTTTCGACCTTGGACTTAACCAAGGCTTATCACCAAATCCCAGTAGCCCCTGAAGACATTCCAAAGACGGCAATATGCACACCCTTTGGACTCTTCGAGTTCACCCGGATGACTTTCGGATTGTGCAATGCGGCGCAAACCTTTCAAAGGTTCATTCACTCAGTCCTGCGAAACCTCGAGTTCTGTTTCGTATATTTGGATGATGTTTTGGTCGCTTCTTCCACTGAGTCTGAGCACTTAGCCCATCTCGAGTGCATTTTTCTACGTCTCCTTGAGGCCGGTTTAGTCCTAAACGTTGAGAAATGCAAATTTCTCCAAAAACAAGTGAGATTCCTCGGCCATTTCATTTCCCCTGAAGGAATACAGCCCGACCCAGACAAGGTGCAAGCGATAACAAGCTTCCCGCGTCCAAAGACAGTGAGGGAGTTGAGGAGGTTCTTGGGCATGCTGAACTTCTACCGTCGTTTCCTGCCCAAGGCCGCCCATCACCAGTCCATTTTGAACGCGTACTTGTGTGGCCCCAAAACTAAGGACACACGAGAGATCGTGTCGTCTGAAGAGGCTATCTGCGCGTTTGACAAATCCCGTCAACAATTGGCCGACGCTACACTCTTGGCATTCCCTCTGCAAGATGCACCCCTAGCCGTTTTTGTTGATGCCTCTGACATCGCAGTAGGTGCTGCCCTTCACCAAAAGGTGGATCAAGTTTGGCAGCCGTTGAGCTTCTTCTCGAAGCAGTTGAATTCCGCTCAACGGAACTACAGTACCTACGATCGCGAACTGCTCGCCGCGTATTTGAGCATCAAATACTTCCGTTTCTCCCTAGAAGGCAGGCCGTTCACAGTGTTCACGGACCATAAGCCTCTCACGTATGCTTTGAAACAGAAGCCCGACAAAGCGTCCCCTCGTCAGCTTCGTCATCTGAGCTTTATAAGCCAGTTTACGTCAGACATCCAACACGTGTCCGGCAAGGACAACATAATTGCTGACGCTTTGTCTCGTGTCTCCGAGGTTAACATCCCCGCCTCACTCGATTTCTCGGCTATTGCCAAGGCGCAGGAGGATGATGCAGCATTTTAGAGCCTCAAATCCAACCCCAAATACAAATTTCGGGAGTTGCCCATCTTCGGCTCAAACCTCTCTCTCTGCTGCGAAGACTCGGAAAAGGGACCTCGGCCATACATTCCGGCCACATTTCGCAAGGAAGTGTTCCACGCAGTTCACGACTTGGCGCATCCCGGCATCAGGACAACAAACCGGTTAGTCACCGGAAAATACTTCTGGCCCTCCATGAACAAGGATATCAATTCCTGGGCCAGAGAGTGCATCGCATGCCAAAAGTGTAAAGTCTCCAGGCATGTAAGGAAAGAAGTGGGCTCATTCCACCGCACTACCAAGCGTTTCCACACGATACACCTCGACATAGTAGGGCCTTTGCGAGACTCGCACGGTTATAGGTATTGTCTCACAATCATCGACAGGTTTACGCGATGGCCTGAGGCAATACCTCTGAAAGACATTACGGCGCAATCATGTGCCGAAGCCCTCTGTCGAGAGTGGATACCTCGCTTTGGCGTCCCTGCAGTGGTCATCACTGACCAGGGAATGCAATTTGAGTCCACCCTTTTCTCTGAGTTAGGCAAACTCCTTGGTTTTAAACGCCAGCGGACTACTGCATACCACCCGCAATCCAATGGGATGCTAGAACGTTGGCACCGGACGCTGAAAGCCGCCATTATGGCACGTGACGATCCGTCCTGGTCCCAAGTCTTGCCTCTCGTCCTACTCGGCCTACGTACAACCCGACGAGAAGAATTTGCTGCCAGCCCCGTAGAGCTGGTATACGGGGAGAACCCAAGACTCCCAAGCGATCCGGTCTTCGACAAGAGATCGGGTCTCACGGAGTCGGGGTTGGTGCGTCTGCTGAGGGACAATCTCCGACGCATCAAAGCGCCACCACCCACTCGACACTCGTCCATACCTGCTTGTTCGCCCAAGGAACTGGACACATGCACGCACGTGCTGATCAGGACGGATGCCGTCCGGAAGCCGCTGCAGCCTCCATATGAGGGCCCGTACCGCGTTCTCGAGCGGGGAGAACATTTCTTCCAGCTCGAGATCGGTGGACGCAGGAAGGCGGTCTCTCTGTCCAGGCTGAAACCCGTGTCCCCCCCGAAGCAGCGTCGTGTCCGTTTTGTGGATTGACGGCGAACGAAGTTCCGGGATCAGTCGCCGAAACCCCTAGGTTCCATCTGGGGGCGGAGTGATGTGGCGCGGCAGGATTCGCAGCATTCCAATTAGGGGCAGAAAAGAAACACATGAAGCGAGACTCTCTTCTGCCTCTAACGAGCATACAGTCACAGTCACACAAATTATTTAATAAAGTCACACAAATTATTTAATAAAGTCTAATGGTTAAATATATCGAGTATTGATTAATAAAAACCCAGTCTATGTTCCGGTGTACCTAAAAGTGTGGTTTACAAAGAAATTAATTAAAGTTAAAATCTAACGGGCCGAGGGACTCCAGTTCTTCCTTTTGTCGCACTTGCAGTTTGTCTGAATGTAGTGACCCATGTAACAATTGATTTGCGGTCTGGGACGGGAGCCAAAATTAAAGCGATTCCGAAATGCACGCTGTGTTGCAATAACCGAACATCCGCTTGAAAAGTAAACCTCAACGGCAAAGGCACGCTCCTCACTATTCCAACGCATGATGGCGACTGAACCGTGTCGGGACAAAACTTTACAGTATCCCTATGACATCAACTAACTGAGTGGCGCGCATTTTAAAAAAGGAAGTTATGCTGCCACACCCTGTATATGCTGAAGGACTATAAGCATCCAGATACTTTAATGAATAATTAATGCGAAAATAAAGTAGCTTATATAAGCAATAGTGAAATACAATAAATAAATATGTACAACTTGGTGATATAAGGATCCTTAGCTGTACGCATGATTAAAATCGGATTTGTTTTTTTTTATCTTAAACAAATACTCAAATTAGTGAAACAATAAATATAGAAAATGCATACAAATGTGAATTTAGATAGACGCTTTTCGTGGGAATGTGATTTGTCGTAGATCTCCTGCCCCTCGTTCGCCGTCAAATTCGAAACGTCAGGCTCCGTGTACTATTGAGCACCTATTTTCTTTCTTTTTTAGTTTCAAATTTTAAATGCCGCCATGAGTACAATGTTTCATGGTTTCCTCCGTGAATGGAGGAAGTTTCCATTCTGGTGCAAATCACTATAATTAACATACGAGAATTTTTTTTTAATTGTTGAAGAGGGATTGAAATGTCTAACGAACCATACCACATTCGGCGGCTATAGTTCTGCCCACAGTATATCTAGTAGACAGTACCCACACTCAATGCACCGGACTTGTGAATGTATTGGGGAAGCTTATACGTATACACCATATGCCCTCAACATCTGGTAGCATCTATATATGGTTTAGTGCCTATGATGTGTACGGATAAGCTTACCCAATACATACGCAAGTCCGGTCCATTGAATGTGGATACTACTTATTAGATATACTATCGTTCTGCCCTTCAGGCTCCCTATCCGCCCAAATGGTGTAAATCATCAAGCGCATTATTTACCACAGTTCCTTGGATGATTCCAAGGAACTGTGGTAAATAATGTCCCCCCGCCCCATTCGCAAAACTTCAGCGTTTCAGTAAACATAAATAAATCAATGAGCCCTGGTCAAAGCAGAATAATGAAAAAAGGATAAACTCACATCGAAAAACATTTTGTAGTTTGACCAATGCCCTCCTAAAACATAAACGTGTTAAAAAAAGGTATCGCATAGTCCACAAAGTCTATGGGAGAAACACTATTGGATATTTTTTATTTTAGCATCTTCACCGTTAATGACATAATAACTCATAATCAGCCTTCGCTCCCATTATGATCCCTCCAAATCTCCATTTTGAACTTTTCTTTCAATATATTTTCAAATAGTCCAAATCATGCAGTTGAAATTTTTTGTTCCAACTAGGGATTGCAACATCTACCAAGCATCACTCATTAATTTACTACTTCAAGCTTAATAATAATCCGATTTAAGCTCTCTTCACATAAAATGGAAGTCCAAATGAATGCTCATAGTCGACCGCTGATTTTGAAGATTGCTAAGATTAGGAAACAAGACTTATATTGAGGACTGCATTTTGATAGCTGGCGTCAATAATTTATATGTAAATTTCGTAGGTTAGTGAAAGTTGGTAATTATAGATTAGTAGCAGGCACATTTGTACGATCATTGTAGTTAATCGATGGATTAGATTGGACGGAGGAGAACTAAAAAGCCTCTTGTCTTTAAAAAAGAAAATAAACCCAACATACGTTTGCAAAATAGTACAGGTATTTGACATTCTGAAAGTTTAAGTTTAATTTTATTTGATGGATTAAGATGTGTTTGTCGTTCTGAAAATAACAAACCACACTTGCACGCCAGATTCATTACAAAGGACTCACGAAACAAAATTTGCCTTTTTCTCTACCAGATTGTGGTAACAATGGGTCTCTCGAAATTTTATTACCGGGTCGATTCACCATACATGGGGCTATATCTAGAGCTCGTGCATCAAACATCCACTGTCAAACACCTTGTCAACAATTTGATCATATGGGAATGTTCTGTTTTCCCCTCTTGAATTCAAATAATGAAAAGTATGGATTCAGTTTTGATTTCGATATATGAGAATGTACTTTAATTCCACGCATGAACACTTTCAATCTTCAAAATAACGTGAGAGAAAGAGATGGTTACGGGGAGATTAGGAACTATTCGCTGCTTATCGTAAAAGGCGACTAAAAATGACAGAAAATTGTGGGCTAGCAACCTAAAAATTTTGAAATCCTACTGATACCGAAACATCAACGACGACCCGGATAGGGACCGATCTTACGGCACGTTTGCCTGTCGAAAATTGTTTATGACGCACGCTCTTCGACAACGACATGAGTGATGTGGGTGGGACGTTCTTTAGAACGACTTTTAGGAAACCTTCCCTGAACTACGTTTAATTGCTCGTAAAAAGCATCCTTCTCCACTATGTCGAAAATCTCCGTTGGTGCGTAGCATTCTACAATTGTGATGCTTCTTAACCTGGACCGGAATCTTGCAGCTAGAAGTCTGTCAGAAACTAGATTCCAGAACAAAGCGCGCCTTGCGGCAGCCGCCAGAAGCAACCAGATGCCGGATTCATATCTACCACTTGGTTTTTCAGAGTACAAAAGCACATTGCCGCGGGAGGGAGAGGTCTGCTCTTCAGAGTCTCGCCATATTATTTCGGTTAGGCTCAGAATGTCCAGCTTATATCGCTGGAATTCCTGCTAAAGTTGGAGAAAGCGAGCATTTTGAGGACCGTCGCCACCGTTGTCAGAGAGCGCATTTTCCAGAAACCAGAAACGATAGCCAAAGGTCGTGGCCGTGACTTCAGTGACTATCCAATTGTAGCAATAAAGATTCAAAATTTGTAGGTTGCCAGTCCACAGATTTCTATTCATTTTAGTCGCCATTTGATCCATTGATTTCCATTTGATACCCCACGTGACTATATTCGATAAAAAAATTTTACACCCCCATTTTGCTTATATGTTAATCCCCATTGAACTCAACGTGGAACTTTGTTACTCACTGCATGCAATGGAATTTACAGGTCCCACATTTCTACTATATTCCGTATCAATAAGATAACTGTTTCTTAGATAAAAGATGACAGACAGACAGACGGATCGACGGACAAAAAGTGAATAAGCTGATTTTAATAAGGTTTGGTTTTATATAAAATCTTAAAAAAAAATGCGTCTCTACCAAACCATTGCAAAACACACAATCCGTTCGTAACACTGAAAATCTCCAGGCCTGTTGAAGCAGGGTATGACAATTATTAGCCTCACCATGTTTTTAATTCAGTACGGACTTAACCATCCGACTAGCTGCCCAGTTCATCTCCATCTCGAGTTGTTTTCCCCAAGAGAGTTACGCTTCATTCATTGTATGCAACCATTCCTCATAAGCGAGGACCTCTTTTGAGTCCTCCTCTTGTACTTGCAGATATTCTTGCGTTCCTTAAAAAGGCAACAGGGATCATTTCTGCGATCACAACTACAGTCTGCTCTGAGAACGAGCCGCAAACCTCCTTGTCTCTATATTTGTAGAAGGCGTATAGGATACACCTCCTCCTAAGAACACTAAAACACATAACCCATAGAGAAAACGATCTGGGTCGTACACATGAGAAGGGATCCCCTGTTAAAGGTAGGACTCTTAACCTCTGGTATTAACCGACTTAAGGGGGGCAAAACTTCTTATTTGCTCGAATATGCGCTTCTTCGAATCAAGCGTCAATCTAAAGCACTTAACCGTGACTTTGAATTATACCCATCTCGTCGATCATTATAGGATGCAGATTCCGTCTTTAGTCAATATGACTACTTCGGTTCTTCCAACGCGCGGCTGAAGCCATTAGCAGTCATCCATCCGCTTTCCCGTCACATGAATATTCCCATTCTGTTCGGCGTCTTTTCAACAGTATATCCGACAACAAGTGCCGCATCATCTTCTGCATAACCGACCAAGCGCAGCTCTTGTGGAATGTCGAGACTTAGCTGGTTATCGTAGGAATATAGATGGACCCCTGTGCTACTTCCGACGCGATCTCTACCTCCTCTGATCTTGCAGCTAATTTTTCAATATCCGCAAAACTTTCCAATGTACTTAGCATATTTGCCCATCTTACGAAGTCATGGAATTTTTTACATCAAGTATTACGAAATGAACAAACCGAAGAACGGAAACTATGACTTCCATGACATCGTTCACTGAACATCCCCAATCTAAAACTGAGCTTGGGTTTAAGTCCCAGGTAAGACGGATCGCTTTGGCGGGTCTACTTCTGAGCTTTTCGAGCATTTTATCCGGTGCGTTAAGTGTACAGAATAGTTGGTATGCAGTTACTCAGGGTCTCCTTTGCCTATCAGTGCGATCATTGCCACTTTTTGCCGACAGAAAAAATACCTCGCATCAGACAAGCGGCGAATGCACCGAGCAACAGGTCCAGCCGGTGATAAAACACAGGATTTTGTACGTCTTCTGGAACCCTATTTTTTATAGAGAGGATTGCCTCTTTTATCTCATCGATGGTAAAAAGTGGGCAATCTTCTGCGTCCTTAACACTGTTGGCATCAACCCAAACGGGATGCCCAAGGAATAACGTCGTTACAATATAATTCATCTGTTCGGTATCATGTGAAAGGAATTTCTGCAGAGGACACATTTTTTAAGTAACCAATTTACAATCAAATCTATATTGATCCTGCTCATCACGTCGAATAACTCCTATCAACAGTTATTCCTTGTGGGAGTATAGCACATGAACCACAACTATGCTATCGTTCGCAGTTACCTGAAATGCGCTTTAGCTCTCCACAGGACGTCCCAAGACGTCCACACTCCTTCTCTACTCTTCTGCACCAAGAGAGAAGACAACCAACTCATCGGACATCTTGAGAGAGTGGGTTCCACTGCACGGCGTAGCCAGTAATTCAATTGTCAGTGAGGCTTGCATCCTTGGAGTGGTAGTGGCAGTCACTTTCCATGTGCTACTCCCATATAGTAACATAGAAAGAACACTAGCACGGATCACTCAATTTCCATCCATTTCCAGATTCTAGATAAGGCAGCAAAAGCGGATATAGCGCTATTATTGCGTCGGGCAACATGCAGCGCTACCATTGCCGAGGAGCGTGCACTTATGCCAAACCTTTCGGTAATAGGAGTTTCAAAATTTGCAGGATGCTACTCCAAAAATTTCTATCTCTTTCAGCCACTTTACGACAAGAAGAGAAGTACTGTTGAGCCGCAAGTCACATGGCATCCTCCTGTAGTTCGGCCGCCGCCCACCAATTCATAGAAGCCTGCGCCGTTGTATGTTCCAAGAGATGGATGGTGTATTGACGGTAGCTTCCTGAGGTTTTCAAAAATCGCTGGCACCAACGATTCTGAAGGAAAGGTTACGTCTGGGAACCTTCCATCGCAGCCTGGGCACGTCCCGTCCTAGTGTTATTTCCAGGATCTGTTTCTTCTTTCCTTCTGAATACCTGATCCAAGGATGTTGTCATTAAAGTCTCCCCTAACCAGAATCCGCTATTCCGTGTCTAAGACAACATTCTTCTCGGTATCAAGCCTGCCCTGAAAATCCGGCATCGTCTCATTCGAGACAGACGCTGAAAAAGATATCCTATCCCGAGGAATGCTTGGCAAAACTAGGATTATATCAAGCAATAACGTAAGATACAAAAATAAGATTATTTCTTGCATATTGGACAAAATTACTTAACGTAATGACTGAGACCTAGGTCGGTACGCGTAAGTAGCTCTTGCGAAACACTTTACATTGTTGACTATTGCATTCACATGCATCCAAGAACGAACCGGGTTGATTGCATGTCTCGACAAAAAAGAAGAAATAACATTTCCCAACAGCAATTAAGCGGGACCGTCGTGGCTCCAAACAAATGCAGATACAAATCGATGTCGAGGCACTTTCGACTTCTTGATCGGTGGAAGCAAAACAAATGAGACGCTTCACTGAAAGGGGGATGGAGGCATGGAGCCGAGTCCACTGGCTACTCGCAGCGTGATAATCATTGTTTCATTAAATGTTGCTCACCTTCGCGCCGCTTGCACTTGCAATTACCTATGCAGGTAATGCGGGCGGCTAGCAATTTGCTCCAAGCCTGCAGTGTGGGTTAGGTAATGCTGGCATCAATTTTCAAGTTGGCCCTCGATTGAAGTTGAATACTTGATGCGATCCACGATCGCTGCGCGGAGCAATGAACCTCTCGCAAAGAAGACAGTCCCTTCCTCTTATAAGCACGAGCCCGTGTAAAAGTGGAGACTGCGCTAGTCGGCATCCAGTGGGCGATATGCGCGACCACAGACCCTCCAGCAAGTTGCGGTTTTTCCGCTTTCCTCACAGCTGAGATGGCGCAGTGCCTAGCGACCATTTGTTATTTGCTCGCCTCTTTCGTGTATTTTTTGTGCATTATGAAATCAAATTTCGTTGATGGCATGGCATCACTTGAATTATGAACAAGCCAACCTTAGGATTCCGCTTTCTATCGCAATTCACCTGGGGTCGGTGCACTCCGAGAAACGGTAACTGTTGGATTTGCGTTCTATGGAGTCTAATTGGCAAACGGGTCGGAATACTGACAAGCGATACTGTTGGGAATGAGCGCAATGAAGACACGCCTAGTACAGAATGGGGTGTAAACAACAAAATCGCCAGGATCAGTCCCAGTTGCTTACAGCATGAACCCAAAACATGTGCCCACTAACCAACAGGTGGTATTTGCCTGCACGGAATGCCAGAAAATCGTCATAAGAAGAAAAATTTTACTCACTTTTCCGCCATCGTTCCGCTGAAACTATTCCAACACCCACACAATCACAAAATGTCACTTAATCGAGGAGTTAACCGCTGACAGTTGAACACGAATTTAGAATCGAATTCTTCGGCGCGACAGAACTGCGCTTTCACTTTAGTTAAAGATTTAATCCGGGCCTCTTCGCACGACACAGGGCAAACGCGTCCAACACGGCGAACGGTACTGCGTATAATGACTTCGAACGGGATTCAACCCAAGGCAATTGAGAGCGCGTAGAAGGTAAGCCGAGAAACGTCAACCCAACCGGGGCCACCGCCAGACACAGGTAGAAAGAGAAGACGCAGATCTAAGCGGATCACACAAAAGATTCCAAGAAGACACGGCAGAGATGGAAGCTGTCGCATGCCGTTACTGGAAAAGCAGTCGAACGACCGGGCCGTTACATCTTGTCGTTTGTTTACACTTTCCCGGCTTCCAACGGAGTCACTTCAACCGGTTGGACCGCTTACAGGGTCATGCTTGGGCTTGGAATTGAGTTGGTGTAGATATGTGGTGGATGAAAACAATATTCCCATCGGAGATACGAACCAATCACTATCTTATATGACAATCACGTTGTTTCCATCTCCTGTTCTTTTCAAATACACACTTCGTCGGGAATTTTTGGGAATCCCCTAGAATTGTAAAGTATTTCAGTTTCTTTTGATGGGACGCTGGATTCGATTTTTCATTTATCATATTTTTTAAGATCTAATGGTGTCTCTTTCGGCTCATCGTTGCCTTTTCGAGATCAGTTTAAATCAGTGAAGAAGTACTTACGACTATTTTTATGTTCGGAGCTTGACGTCCAATAATTTCAGGATTATTGGGACAAAGGTAAATCCACTAATTACAGGATTGTTGGCAAATCAAATCCGGTAGAAGGAATTGTTCACCATCTACAGTGAGCGAAAATGAAATGACACCGTCATTCGCAATACATACAGTAGGTGGCATAATTCATCGTATGCCATTTTAAAACGTTATAAACTGTAGGCTGTCATACGGAAGGTCGCGGTTTAAATCTCACTGGTGGCAGTGGGATTTGTATCGTGATTTGACGTCGGATACCAGTCGCCTCAGCTGTCAATGAGTACCTGAGTCAAATCAGGGTAATAATCTCGGGCGAGCGCAATGCTGACCATATTGCCTCCTACAGTATACTGTAGTGTATCGTTTCGGTCTTGAATGAAGTGCTCTAACACACTTCAACGCCCTGATCTAATATGGATTGTTGTGCCAACGATTATTATTATTATTATTATAAACTGTATTTCGCTTGTGTCCACCGAAGCGAATGGTTCGTTCTGACGATTGCTCTCGACTGTGTTCAGATCGGGCTTGTGCGCTGTTGCCAAGTTTACGATCATCGTTACTCACTGTTTGATTAACGGTAAAACAGTGACAATTAGAGTTTTAATAATCGTGACTTCGCGTTAACAAAGTGAAGCCGGTACAAGCCTCGCGCCGCGAGTGCGGAACTCATCCTTACTCGAGGGACACAAAACTACAGCGTGTAAAATACGCGGAACCAGCTTACACTGCCGCCGCCCATGGATTGGGCAATTCTAATATCTCCACACAATTCCTCCATCTGGCCGACAAGACCATTACGGCCGAAGAAACGACAAGCGACGACTGCCCCGTCATAACTGTCGACGACGACCAGAGCTTCGCTCCTGGAGACCAGCCCGACGCTCGGACTTCATCCAAGGCTTCCAAGATGAATTTAAACTTGCTTCAGGTAAGTCTGTCTTCAAACGAGAACAAATAGGCTCGGGCATCTCGGACAACGAGGCCCCAGCGGACAAAAACCGATTTCATCTCCTCTCTGACAACGAGCATCGCGCCGAAGCGACGCACGCATGTCCCGGAACCTCGAAATCCGCTGACACGGCCATTCCAGTTAAAGATAAAAATATAATTACCTTTCTCCCCCCGATTTTCTTGTAAGGATTGACTGCCAGGGCACTGGACCTCCTAATCAAGAACATAGACAAAAAGGCCACATTTGAAATTACCAACCTACCGGCCCACAAGCCCAAAGTCCGGCTCACTTGCCCCAATACCCATAGGAAACTAATACATTTAATTAAGATCACCAAATTGGAAGACCATTCCTTCACGCTGAAAGAGGAGAGGAAGCCAACCCTCATCCTCAGAGGAATCTCCCCCCATGAGTTCACTCCCGAAAACGTGGCTTCGGAAATCAAGGAGCTTACGCAGATCACACCTGTTCGAGTAACTAGGCTTTCCATCCCGTGGTCACGAACCAATGACACCAATCTGAGCCTCCTCCGTTTGACTTTCAACTCTGATGCAGACGCCAACATAGTCACAAAAAAAATACCTTACTGTATCAACGGATTAGCTGGGAGAAGCCCCGAAAAGGGGAAGTCACCCAATGTTTCAATTGCCAACAGTTTGGCCACGTATCCGCAAACTGCGGGTACGACCCCAGATGCGTGAAGTGCGCGGGGCCACACGCCTCCAGGGGCTGCCCCCGTTCGAATGTAGAAGACAACGCCGAAAAGAAGTCGGCGGCACCCCTCAAATGTACAAACTGTAGCCGACTAGGTCACCCTGCCAACTTCTCCAATCGCCCCCGTAGGCTGGAACCTATCCAGCGTAAAGAAAGAGCAAAAAGCATCCCACACTCTCGATCTACTTCGTTCTTCCCCCACCTTGACAGACCCTCACCTGTTCGCGTCCCGCAGCCAAAAACGCTGCCTCATGCCAACTGGACCGCCCCTCCCTCACTGACCTCGTCTTTTGCCGCCACTGCGGGGTCGAGCAAGACCCGAAACCCTTAGCCCTTTATCGCCTGCACATTCTTCCATTCCAAGCAGCTTCTTCATGGAAGCCAGGTCTCTATTCAATATGTCTTTCTCCTCGCTGTGGAGCACAATTTCCGACTTCTATCACAACTATCTTCGCCTCCCCCCTGAAGACAAACCCGAAGCATACCTACAATTCCTCTTCAAATTGCTAGACAACCAAAATGAAGGTGCTCACACTCAACACTAATTCCACAAGCTCTTAGAGGATTCCAATCCTAATCTCGCTCTCCTAAACGAAACCAGACTGGAGGAAGCCCCCAACGTAAAACTACATGCGCCCGGTTACAGTACTTCCCGCAACGACGCGGGCAGAGGCACAGCCATACTAGTCAAACTGGGACTAAGGGCAAATAGTATCCCATCGGCTTCACTGTCGTCAAACTGCCTGTTAGCAGTAGTCAGACTTCCTGTCCGCGGTGGTGGCGCCTTGCGAGTCCTAATCGGCTCTCTCTACTTCCCGGGCGGCACAGGTCGTCACCTCACTCCCACTCGGGACGAAATCTCGGAAATTGCGATCAGTTTCGACGCTTTCATCCTCGGCGGAGACCTCAACGCGAGGCACGTATCTTGGGGCGACTCAGTTAACAACGAAAACGGCAAAGTACTCTTCGATTGGTTCCAGTCAGACCCATTCCTTAGCGCGGACATCATTAACGCGGCCATCCTTTCCTCGTGGATCTTCTTTCCTAGACGGCTTTATAATCTCGTCCAATCTCTCAGTATGTGTCACTAGTTGCTCCTCCCTAGCAGCTCACTCGGACCATCATGCCCTCAACCTCTCTCTACATCTACAGCAAATTCTCCCCTCATTTCACCATCCGCACAAATGCAGATCTTTCAATTTGACAAACTGGGACGATTTCCAACGCGACTTAGACAGTGTGCTGGACCCTCCCCTGGACAAATCGCGCATCCACTCTAATATTGAGCTAGATACATACATCCGGAAAGTGAACTCTGCCTTCGAAACTACAATTGACAAGCATGCTCCAGTTAAAGAACCTGGTTACTACAAATACGAGTGCCTTTCCCTCTCAACCCTCCTCTTAATCCGCGACAGACACAGACTACTGCAGCGCAGGAAACGTTTATTTCACCGGTTACGGAACAGATGCAACGCTGAATACCGTCTCCTCTCCGAGATCATTAAAGACCTGTCCAGCAAAATCAACGGAGCTATTCGGTCCGAACTGAATGCATCTTACAAGAAACTCCTCAAATCCCTCAAACCCGGCCCACAAGTTTTCTCAATAATTAATCAATTGACTGGAAGAAAAAAATATACTAACTTCAACCAAATCCCGATAAAAATAGGTAACCTCCAGTGTCACTCCCCGGAGGAAAAAATATCCGCCTGCGTAGACTATTTCAGCCATTTATTCAGAGCCAAATCGCCAGCGGACCCCATCTGGAACTCGGTGGTCGCCAATGCTGTCAGCGATAAAAGGTTGAGCTTGGAAGGGTCCTACCTTTGCCTCTTCTCTCCCAGATGCCCGGCTGATACAGTCAGAACAGACTCGTTCGCCTCCTTTACCTCCCTAGAAGAAGTCGAACTTGCAATCTCCCGGGGCAACAATAAAAAATCTTCGGACCCCGATGGCATCCCTAACTTTGTTCTATGGAAGTGTGCGCCTACCATCATTGAACGTCTCGCCATCCTCTTCAACAACTGCCTAAACAACGGCCACTTCCCGGTATTTTGGAAATCAGCCCTCCCCATACCTATCCCCAAGAAGGGGTGCTCGAGCGATCTCAAAGATATGAGGCCTATTTCTTTTCTTTCCAATATTGGAAAAATCTTCGAACGTATCCTACTAGGTCACCTAAATAAACACTACTCCACCATCATTCCACTTAATCAATTCGGCTTCGAAAACCTCAGATCCACCGAGCAGGCAATCCTGGACCTGCAAGACCATATCCTCAATCACCTGGAAAACAGGCATTGCACCGTAGCCTGCGCCTTAGACCTCTAAAAGGCGTTTGATTCAGTTTGGAAAGAGGGATTGCTCTACAAACTAATCCAGTCCAATTGCCCCCTCCCCTTATTTAGAATCCTCGCAAACTTCATCTCCAACAGAACTTGCCACGTACGCTTCGCTGGACTACGCTCCATCGACTTCCCGGTAAACTCAGAAATCCCCCAGAGATCTATTCTAGGCGCCAAACTTTTTAACATCTTCCTCCACGATATTCCCCTCCCTCCCGTAAACTTATCCCCCACGACAACGGCAACGCAGGCAGCCCTTGTCCTGCCCTCTTCCCCCAACGAAAATGGTCCTCCCGCATCAGGAGGGATCCTATACGCAAGTGGTCTCAGGCCCTCAATAGCCTCCCTCTTTCTCAATATCCTAACCAATAGGATCATCGCTTATTTCAACCGGTGGGCCCTTACCGTTAATTCCCTTAAGTCTGAGGTTATTTGCTTCACAAATCCCAGTGGGAAGTGCCACTGGCGCACAGTACCAAAAAGCAAAAACCTGCATTTACGCATTTCTAACCACACTCTCAAGCCGAAGTCAAACATTAAATACCTGGGAATCTCCCTCAACAACAAACTCAAATCCAACCCGCACGTTAGATCCGCTATGCCTCTAAGGCCTCAGCTGCCTTAAAAAATCTCTTCTCATCCCGGGCCCTGTTCCCTGCCGCCAAAACCCTTTTATACAAAACTCTTATTCGTCCAATCCTGACTTACGGTTTCCCAGCATGGGCTACCATGTCACCGAACGTAGCAGAAGCCCTCCAACGCTTTGAAAGGACGATACTCAGGAAATGTACGGCCAAATACAGAAGGCCAAACCTAAAATTTCACAAAAACTCTCTCCTGTACGACCTTTCCGGGGTTTGCCCCATAATTCCGCACATGATCATATTGTCGCGCGTCTGACTGAAAAAGTGGCTATCCCATCCTAACCCGCTGATAAAAAATCTCGCTAAACGCAATGCACTGTTACGCGAGCAGAGGTACTACGTGTCAGGGCTGGCTCTCCCCTCGGACAGTAACTCTCCTCTCAACCATCACGCCTCCCTTCCCTCCTTCATCTCCTCCTTTTATCAAAGCTCCTCCCCGGACTTTCACAGAGGCTAAACGCGTAAGTCCAATGTTCCGGCAGTCAATCCCCGCGCAGGTGTAGATCACCTTTCATTATTTTTCATTACTTAGTCCAGATTAAGACAATAGACACTAATTAGCCTGTACAATATGTAATACCTCCAAGCATTAACTTCTTCCCTAAATTAAGGTCCCTCCTTCTACCAATTAGACTCCACAATACATGCCCCGCAATCCCACAGTCCTCTTCATCTCTCCCGCATTGGGTCACTGTCTTAGCACAGGTCCAAATTGAAAGGTAGCCCTTTCTCAGAATGCTACCACCCTTGAGAAAGGACTGCGTTTTGCTCCAATTCCCTCGATCAATCCTGTCCACCGTTGCCTAAAAACTCCTTTCTTCCCGTTTTCCAGTGCGGAGTACTATTTTGTGTTATGTTTGTTTAGTTGTAAGTTATAAATTAGGTTAAAGCACATGTTATGTCAAAGGAGCATTGACATGCACCACCTTTTCACTTTATAATACGTAACCGGCTAGGTCGGATATTTCCGTAGGTTAGCATTACATACTTAATTAGTCACGCTTGAGCTTTTAGGTATTATTCCTTTTGTACCGCACATGCATTTCTTTTCTTTGCTCAATAAATAAATCTGAAATCTGAACTCAGAATAAAGGGTACAAAAAGAGAAACAACAAACAGACAACTCAAATAAACTTTGTATTAATTTATACTTTCTTACACTTATCGGAAAAATGAATAGAAGAATGAACAAGTCGGGAAAGCGGAAACTGGGCGCTGGGCGAGGTTTTGTTTGTTTCTTGTGTGGGTATATTTGAGTGTAGAACTATCCCATTTGTACGTAGCCCGTTAAGAACATGCATTTAGCATATCAGCTTTAGTACTTTGGGTTGTAAATTTACACGGTTAGGCAACTTTGAGCTACTGTAACTTTGTTACTAATAGTATGATTTTGATCAAACTTGGAGATAATTTGCCTCATATTATATTTTATGCTACTACCAACTTTTATAACTCTGACATAAACTTAAGGGGGGTTTTTCTCAATTTTCCCAAAAATACGGTGATATACTATTATTAACTTAATTTGAACAGATATCGATATGGAGAGTATTTTGAGGCCTGGGTACTGTACAGAGGCAGCTTCACGGTTTTTTTTCAGATTTTTCGGTTGGGTAGTTTCTGAGAATGGCTCCGTTAAAGAAATCATCACTTTGAACCTCTCCTACTCCCCGCCTTTCTATCCCACATGACTATATTTGGTGAAAAAAATTTTTACACCCCGCTTTTACATGTATGGGGACCCCCCCCTAAATCTCAACGTAGGAGGATATTATTCACTGCATGTCTGGAGGTTCACAGTTCCCACCTTCTTACCAAATTTCGTGTTAATCGGTATAGTCGTTTCTGAGAAAAGTGCCTGTGTTAGACAGACAGACAGACAGACAGACTGTGAGGAGTGGCCAGATCTCCCATCAGGCGCGACCCCAGCAGGCGGATTGGGACATACCTATTGATGTGTAAACATGTGTTCATGCACTTTTCTTTTCTGACTGTGCATGGGCTAGTGTTTGCTCATCTCTGGTGCGCGGACCAAAATGGCTATGGGAAGGATACTCAGAACATAAAACCACCATGGAAGACGAGAGGAGGAGGAAACTTACGGTGCAGGGGCTCGGAACCCCAGTACCGGCGACTTTTGGGAGTGAGCAAGCGGGCTCCCGGTCGTCGATATCCCTCGACCGCAGTGCCTCGGTGGTGGACAACTTGGCCACCTTGGCACATAATGCTACAAGTGATTTGGATCTGGAGAAGGAGGTATTCAAGCGAAGTACGACTTTACCGAGAACACCAATAACAAGACCAAACAAAGATGAACTAAAAGCAGCTTTTTGGACAATAAAAACCGTGACAACAGCCACCGCACATTTTCAAGATGCTCGACAGCAGGAGGTGCTCCAGGAACAAGGAAGAGATCTATTCAAAAGAAGCTCAACAACTTTGAGATCTCCACCAATGCCAAAGACGATGAAGGATAAAGTACAGGCCAAAAGTGAAGGACCATGTAAAAGGAGTAACCCTGCCGGAACTTATAAGGAGCAGAGTCCCGATCCGGAGGAATTATCCTTCACCCAACTTGGGGCAAAAATAGTTGAGCTGTCCGAGTTTATCAAGGACAAGCACAACGTGCACCAAGCCGTAAAGAATATGGTGAGGGCTATTAGAGTCCTCTATAAAAAATCACAGATGGAGGAAAATAATAATAAGAACACGCCGAACCCCACTGTGCCAACAGTATCACAAGCGACCCAAGTGACGCCTAACCGTACTACCATCGAATCCCAGCGAAATAAGCGAGTACGTGAAAAAGAGGGGGATCTTTAAATAATCAGCAGGCGCCTAAGAGAAAAAAAGGCGGACAGGACATCCTGAAAATCAACACCAACAGCTCAGACGGAGGAAAGCATACAGCGAATCTAGGAAACTCGACCAGCGTTGCGATGCCCAAGACCAGCGAAAACGATGGATGGACTAAAGTTACCAACAAAAAAGCGGAACGAAAAGCAAAAGTGCGAACTCGTCCAGATGCGATTGTTATCTCCCGTAAGGGTAATCTGTCCTACGCGGAGATACTTAAAAAGGTCAAAGCAGATCCCGACCTAAAAGATCTGAGCGGAAATGTGAACAGAATCCGAAGAACCCAGAAAGGGGATCTCATGTTCGAGCTGAAAAGATCCAGCGGTGGCAAAACTGATGACTTTCGAACTCAAGTGAAAAACTCACTTGCGGAGAATGCCACAGTGCGTGCCCAAAAACATGAGATCTATATACAATGTAAGGATCTCGATGAAGTTACATTGAAAGGAGAAATTTGCACTGCTCTGAAGGAGCAATTCAAGTTGAAAGAACTTACAGAGGAGTCTGTTGTCGGTCTACGGAAAGCCTATGGTGGCACTCAAACGGCCACCATACGAGTGCCAGCGGAGGCAGCGCAGATGTTGTTAGCTGCCGGAAGAGTTCGGATTGGATGGGTTGTCTGCCGTTTAAGGGAGTAAACTTCACTAAAGAGGTGCTTTAAATGCCTCATGTTTGGGCACTTCGCGAAGGCATGCACCAGCAGCATTGATCGGTCCGATCGATGCAGAAGGTGTGGGGAGAAAGGCCATATTGGCAGAGAGTGCAATAGGGACCCCAAATGCTTATTGTGCGAAGCAAAAGAGGGACAGGATAACCGGCACATTGCCGGAAGTGGCAAATGTCCGGAATTTAGGAAGGCGCTCACTGCAATGAGAAAATGAGGTTTATTCAAATAAGCCTCAATCATTGCAGGGTCGCTCAGGATTTACTTGAGCAGACCACGTTCGAATCTAGAATGGAAGTTGCCATCATAAGTGGTCCGTATAGAAACCGTCACGGTGGCTTACACAGATTTGACTGGTGGAGCGGCGATATGGGCTTGTGGTCGACAGGCCATACAATGTACTGCAAGTCAGGCAGCCAGTGGCTTTGTGTGGGCGAAAATAAATGGTGTATATGTATACAGTTGCTACGCCCCACCAAGTTTGACACTGCCTGAATTCGAGCAAATGCTTGATAATCTTGTTCTCGACGCAAGGGGACGAAGTCCAAAGGTGATTGCTGGTGATTTCAATGCTTGGGCCCTAGAGTGGGGTAGCAGAGAATCAAATGCTATTAGAGGCTTTTGCGCAGATGGACATGGTTTTGGCTAACGAAGGTGCTGTAAACACCTTTCAGAATGGGGGGCCTTTATCAGCCCTTCCCTGGCGCGTGGTATGTCCTGGTGCGTCAGTGAACGCTACACCCACAGCGATCACCAGGCAATCTCCTTTGAGACATGTGTCGAGACACAGGGCAAAGAGCTATCATGCCCGAAACCGAAAAAGGTTTCAGGCTGGTCTGCAAAATCATTGGATGAGCAGACCTTCATACAGGTGTGGTTAGATCAACCTGATAAAGCAGGCGCCTCTACGGAAAGAGCCGTCCATCTGGCTCAATGCATCGCCAAAGCATGTGACGCGTCTATGCCTAGGAGGTGCTCATTCCCCAGTAGAAAACCAAACTACTGGTGGAATGATGAACCGGTCTTCGATCAGCCTGCCACCGAGCCAGAAGAGCGGCTCAGAGGGCGGTAGGTAGAGTCGATTAGGGGCAGAAAGAGTGTGCCTATAAGGCAGCCCGCAAAACCCTCAAGCTCGCCATCCAGCGAAGCAAGGCGAAATGCTTTAAGGAGCTCTGCTCAGAAGCGGACATAAACCCGTGGGGGAGTGCTTATAGAATAGTGATGGGACGATTCAGAGGCCGCTCCTCTCCGCAGATCACGTGTCCCACCCTCTTGCTGAAAATCATCCAGGGGTTATTCCCCCAGCAAGAGGAGAGCACCGACATATTCCAACCACCTCTGAATGTGACGGCACATTCCAGTCACCAGAGACGAACTGCTGGAGATCTGCGGCAGAATAGGAGACAATAAAGCGCCGGGCCTGGACGGGGTACCGAATAAGGCCCTTAAGCTTGCCGTGAAATCCAGGCCGGACATGTTCGCGGAGTTGTTCGAAGCGTGCGTGTTCGAAGGAATATTTCCGGCGGCTTGGAAGCGACAGAAGTTGGTACTTCTGCCTAAGCCTGGTAAACCTCCAGGTGAAAATGTTGGAGCGGATAATCTATAATAGATTACTCCCGGTTGTTGAGAGCCAAGGCGGCCTTTCAGATCGGCAGTATGGGTTCCGAAAAGCCAGATCAACCAAGCAGACCATCAAATACTTGGGGGTGGTGATAGACAGGAAGCTCAGCTATAAGCAACACGTACAGTATGTTTGTGATAAATCATCCACTGCTAGTATCGCCCTAGCGAGGATGATGCCGAATGTGGGAGGGCCACGGCATACCTCTAGGTTGCTTATAGCCAGGGTGGTGACCTCAATCATGCTCTATGGAGTTTGGAGCGAGGCATTACGGATGTCAGTTAACACTAGCAAACTGAATGCAGTCTACAGGAGGACAGCTCTGAGGGTATGCTCTGCCTTCAGGACTGTCTCAGCTGATGCAGCATTCGTCATCTCTGGAATGATGCCGATTGACATCTTGGCAGATGAGATGGCGAATATATACCATGCGAAGCCAATCTCTCCCTTATCGCAGACGAAGAACGCTGAGAGGGAGAGATCCATAAATAGATGGCAAGAGCGGTGGGAACGCACGGGAAAGGGTCGGTGGACTCACAGGCTCATTCCTGCCATCAAGGAGTGGTTGGAGAGACGACACGGTGAGATTAATTATAATCTCACCCAGTTTCTCACGGGACATCGAGGATATGTCCAATACCTTCACAGGTTTAAATTGGAGACCTCACCCGACTGTCCAAATTGTGATGGAGTCCCAGAGGACCCAGAGCATGTATTCTTCCACTGTCTGAGATTTGTGGAAGAAAGGAGGAATCTAGAGGAGACTCTAGGAGAGGTGCTGGTACCAGAAAATCTGGTGCCGAAAATGCTAGCACATCAAGAGAATTGGGATGCGGTTAACTCCATGGTCGCATCTATTCAAGATAAATTGCGAAAGGCAGAGGAAAGGAGAAAAGCGCGGTCACGTGCGCCGCGTATAGAAGAAATGGGATTAAGCTAGAGTGAGCTGACTCCGCCCCGTGATGTAATACCTTATGGTGGTTCCGCGGGGCAGGGAGGGAGTCGGGGGTGGTTTTACTGGGTAAAAATTCCACACGCTGGTGTGTCCAGACCAGTGTCTTTTGAAGATTTCCACCTCCTCAAAAAAAAACAAGTCGGGAAACCGGAAGCTGGACGCTTCAGGTACGAAAGGTTTTGTGTATTTCTTAATACGTAGCACGTAATATATCCATATATTATGTGAGAGTATCCACTTTCGGTTGATATTGACATTCATAGTCTTCAAATTTCAAAGAAGCAACAAATTTGAGGTGTTATAACTTTGTTAGTAATAGTGCAATTTCCACCAAACTTGGTAAGATCATGCTCTATATTATAGCCTCTATCACTGCAAAATTTTATGGTACTAGGATAAGCTCAAGGGGGGTTTCCAACCAATTGCAAAAAATTGTAGTAATATACTATTATTAACTTGATTTAAACAGATATCGGCATGGAAGGTATTTCGGAGCCCAGGCACCATATAGTGGCAGCCTCCTGATTTTTTTCAGATTTTTCGGTTTGGTAGTTTCTGAGAATGGCCTCCTTAAAGAAGTGATCACTTTAAACCCCCCGCGCACCCCACCCTTCCAACAAATGTCAAAACTAAGATCGGCTTTGAAAAGTACTAATCGAGACCTTTACTTACCTTACTTACACCCCCCTTTTGCATGTATGGGGACCCTCCCTTAAATTCAACGTGAAAAGATGTAATTCGCTGTATGCGTGAGCGTTTACAGTTCCCACCTTTCTACCAAATTTGGTATCAATCACTGTAACCGTCTCCGAGAAAAATGCGTATGACGGACAGACAGTAAACCGATTTTAATAAGGTTTTGTGTTTACACAAAACCTTAAAAAAGTCGGGAAACCGGAAGCTGGACGCTTCAGGTACGAAAGGTTTTGTATATTTCTTAGTACGTAGCACGTAATATATGCATACATTATGTGAGAATATCCACTTTCGGATGATATTGACATTCATAGTCTTGAATTTGCGAAGAAGCCACAATTTTGACGTATCATAACTTTGTTAATAATAGTGCGATTTCTACCAAACTTGGCACGATCATGCTCTATATTATACTCTATATTGTTGTGAAATTTCGTGGTGCTAGGATGAACTTAAGGGGGGTTTTGCAGCCAATT
Organism: Hermetia illucens; assembly: GCF_905115235.1. Classification (NCBI taxonomy): domain Eukaryota; kingdom Metazoa; phylum Arthropoda; class Insecta; order Diptera; family Stratiomyidae; genus Hermetia; species Hermetia illucens. The sequence continues at coordinate 97,683,223 of NC_051852.1, read as the reverse complement.
ACTAAAAATTATAGTAATATACTATTATTAACTTTATTTGTACAGATATCTCTATGGAAGGTATTTCGGAGCCTAGGCACCATATAGTGGCAGCCTCCTGATTTTTTTCAGATTTTTGGGTTTGGTAGTTTCTGAGAATGGCCCCCTTAAAGGAATGATCACTTTCAACCCCCCGCACTCTCCAAGTTTCTAACAAATGTCAAAACTAAGACCGGCTTCGAAAAGTACTAAACGAGACCTTTAATTTGATACCCCACATGACTATATTTGATGAAAAAAAAATTTACACCCCCCTTTTGCATGTATGGGGACCCCCCCCTTAAGTTCGCCATAAAAGGATGTAACTCACTGTATGCGTGAGCGTTCACAGTTCCCACCTTTCTACCAAATTTGGAGTCAATCGCTACAGCCGTCTCCGAGAAAAATGCGTGTGACGGACAGACAGACAGACAGACAGACAGACAGACAGACGGACAGACAGACAGACAGACAGACAGACAGTAAACCGATTTTAATAAGGTTTTGTGTTTACACAAAACCTTAAAAAGACAGACAGACAGACAGACAGACGGACAGACCGCACTTGACGAGGGCAAATGTTGGGCAGTGATTACACTTGATGTGAAGAATGCCTTCAATTCCGCTAGATGGAGCGAGATACTTGAGTCCCTAATTAACTTAGGCGTGGCGAAGTACCTGGTGCGTATTGTTGCCGACTTCCTAATCGATAGGACTCTGTGCTGCGAATCAGATGAAGGAATGAAATCCTACCAAACGACATGCGGAGTTGCACAAGGGTCTGTCCTAGGGCCACTCTTGTGGATTATTATGTATAACGGGGTACTGACCCTAGTTCCTACTGGTGTGGCCTCCATTGGTTTCGCGGACGGTATTGGTGTGACGGTTGTTGCACGCCTTCTCGAGGAAGCCGAGCTCTAAGCAAATGAAGCAGTCTATGAGATTAAATCCTGGTTAGAGAATGCTGTTCTACAGCTCGCAGAGCATAAGACGGATGTAGTACTTATTATCAAGCGGAAAAAGTGCACTTCCATGAAGATTAAAGTTGGAACGTAAACAGTTTATTCCAAGCCTGCACTTAAGTACTTAGGTGTAATGATTGACCAGAGGTTGAATTTCAGATTGCATGTGGAGGGTGCAGCAACCAAGGCATATAACATTGGAGCGCTGGTTGCGAGAATGCTACCAAATATAGGTGGCCCAAGGCCGAGCCGTCGACTCCTTATTTCAAGGGTGGTCAGTTCGATCCTACTGTATGCAGCCCCAGTATGGGCAGATGCACTGGAAAATATAATAAATAAGAAAAAGATTGGAGCTGCGTATCGCATAAGTGTACTCCGAACATGTTGCGCTTACAGAACAATTTCTAATGAAGCAGCTTGCGTGATAGCAGGAATGATCCCGATTGAGATTCTGGCGAAAGAAATACAACGACTTTACGATCGAACGTACCTCACCGGAGAATCTCCTGCCCGTCGGCGACAGTTCGCACGAGTCAGAAAAAGGCCGTTGGACTCACAAAATCATATAGGATATCCGGAAATGGATCGAGCGACCTCACGGCAAAGTAGGTTTCGACCTAACTCAATTCTTGAGCGGGCACGGAGGCTATCGAGCATATCTGTATCGATTTGGGCGTGATGATTCGCCATATTGCCCACAGTGTGCAAACATTCCAGAGGACGCAGAACACGTCTTTTTTCACTGCCCCAGATTCGAAACCCAAAGGGCTACATTAGAAGCTACAACCGGGGAGCACTTTACACCCGAAAATATCATGGAGGTTATGGTGAAAGCCAAGGGGATATGGACCGAAGTTGGAAAAGTGATTACAGCCATCGGAAAGAAGCTCAGGCAGGAGGAAGTCATCCGAAAGAATGAACGCGAGAGGAACACGATTGTTGACATGAGCGCAGAATAAATTCTGATCCAGCCCGGCGACGTATAATAATACCAAATGGGAGTCCCGCGGGGAGAGTGGAAGGAGAAGGAGGTGGTTTTAGTGGGTAAGAGTCCCACATAACCGTGTGGCAGGAGCCTGCGGTAGCTTTTGAAGTTTTCCACCTTCCATCGAAAAAAAAAGACGGACAGACAGACATTGAACCGATTTTAATAAGGTTTTGTTCTACAAACAAAACCTTAAAAAACAAAATTCTAAGTGACAAAAGTGATTGTGCGACTATTGTTATTCTGAGATATTTGTCTATCGGTACTTGATTGGGCCTCCTTTGGCTTCCAACAGTGACTGCATCCGCGACGACATAGATGAGTTTCTGTGTAATACTTTACGGTATACTATTACATTCATCTTGTAGAACCGTCTTTAGAGAATACTTTAAAGTAATGTGTAAATACTTCTTGAGGAAGTCCCATAAACGTTCGTCTGGACTCTGCGGTGGTGAATACAGCTGCTTTGGAACTATGCAGTAGCCACTTACGTACCATACGAGTTGTATGGTGTATGGTCGTTGTCCTGTTGGAAGATTGCTAAATTCCTGTAAATTGTTTTTCAAAATATTTGCGAAGGCATGCTGGTCCATTTTACCATTTTTTGCTCTATAAATTCTTTGTCTCTAATGCACTTCCTTTTTTCAGCCAAACTTTTGGTGGACCATCGTGACCAAATATCTTTCATCTGTAAACACAACTTGTTTCGAGAATGATATGTCCTCGTCTTTATGTAGAAAAGCAAATTCGTTTCTCTTAAGTTTTTTAGCCCCAGTGATGAAAGGCTTTTTCCTAGCTATTCTATTTTCCCGTGTTTGTTTAGAGTCCTTTGCACCGTCCTAGTGCTAGTCTTAGTTTTACATCACTTTCTGCGTATTGCACTCACTATCATTCTTTCTTCCTTTTGCAAATAACTTACAAGCATCCCCTGCCCTTTGTTTATAATTAACTGTTCCCGGTTTTTAAGGTTTTGTGTTGTGGTTTTACACAAAACCTTATTAGAATCGAGTCGATGTCTGTCTGTTTGTCACACCCAATTTATTTGAAAACGGCTAGACCGATTGTCACCAAAATTGGTAAAAGTGTGTGAACTGTTGTTCCCTTTACATACAGCAAGTGACACCAGTTTGTGTTAAGTTTAAGGGGTGGCTTCACATACATGTGAATGGAGGATGCAAATTTTGTTTTCATAAAATGTGGCCATGTGAGGTATCAAATGAAAGGGATCAATTAGTAATTTCTGGTTCCATATTTGATATCGGGTGAAACATAGGGGAGTGAGACTCAAAATATGGCCATGGAAAAGTCTAACAGATCACGTTCTCAGAACCTATCCAACCGAAAAATCTGAAAAAATCACAGTAGTGCATTTCTACCAAATCGAGGCCTCAAAATACATCCGTAGAAATAACGTTAATAACAGTATATACAGTCCATCCCAGAAGTACAAAATTGGCATGCGCGTAAGGGATAACATAGTGCGCAAAGTTATAACGGATGAAACTTTGCCATTTTTTGTGAATTTCGCGCATTCTATAACTTGGTTGACGTCATCATCACATATCAATTCATCAATACCACAAGAAGTGAGTTCATATGAACGGGGCCCCAAAGAATTGTTTTGTTTTAGTTTTCTAGTTATTTGCATATGAATATCAATTACTCCAAACAGACATGTATGTATGTAGGTATATAGTATATGCGTGGTAGAGAAGTTTGCTTGTAGTGTCTAATTCACATAGATACATCTGTACATTAAACCAGCCGTATTTAATATACGCACTATATATGTACATATGTATGCTTTTGTGCACGGAGTAAATCGAAAATATGGTTACGATCATTTATATACGTGCATATATATGTACAGTATTCGGAAATAGGCAGTTTGTTTGTTTAGGATGAGGATAATATCTCTGTCCGAATAGCTCAGTGGTTAGAGCACTGGGTTGTCATACGGAAGGCCGCGGTTCAAATCTCGCTGGTGGCAGTGGGATTCGTATCGTGACTTGACGTCGGATACCAGTCGACTCAGCTGTGAATGAGTACCTGACTCAAATCAGGGTAATAATCTCGGGCGAGCGCAATGCTGACCACATTGCCTCCTACAAAATACTGTAGTGTACCGTTACGGTCTTGAATGAAGTGCTCTAACACACTTCAAGGCCCTGATCCAATATGGATTGTTGCGGCAACGATTATTATTATATCCGAGTTATCACAATCTCGGCAGATGCCGGATTTTACCTAATACTAGCACTAAGTGCCAAGCATTTAGGCTCGGACGATCCTACCTACTTAAAAACTAAAGGGGCACTGGTGGTGGTGGCCGGTGGTAGGTCAGTGAGAGAATCCGTCGAGTACTCCCCGCAACATCGAGCACGTATGCAGAATGGTGTACTTCTGCATGGTTTGAACCAGACTGTGCGAAAGTCCCAGGACATCAAGGGAAGCCGTGAGGGATTTAGGTACAATACCTGCAGCTGACAATATTATGAGAACTACAACCACCCGCTCGAGACGCCAAATTTATGGGGGATAGCAACATCAATAATATACCCGGAGCGACCCGTCTTGTCAACTAACAGTACGTTAGGCTTGTTGTGTAGAATGTGGCGATCAGTCAGAACTTGCCGGTCCCAATACATGCTGTAAGCAGAACTATCAAGTACTGCTTGCGGCTCATATCGGTAAATCGGACATGTCCCCGTGATCAGCCCATGCTTGTATGCAAGGTTTTGATGGATAACCTTACATACAGCATTATGCCTAGTGATGTATTGCACCGGTGCTATAATAGTACAGCCAGAAATGAGATGGTCCAACGTTTCTAACGCTGAACCACACATTCTGCACTGGTCGTTCTCCACCCATTCTTTCATGATGAGCTTGTTATAAGCTCGGGTGTTAACCACGCCATCCTGAATGGCACACATGAACCCCTCCGTCTCAGCAAAGAGCTCCCCCGCACACAGCCATCTGTTCGACAAATGCAAATCGACAAATGGCTGCCAAAGATAATTCACGTGTTTACCGTGCATTGCCTTCAACTTCCATTCATCGATCCGCTCTCGGTCCGACTTCACCCCACTCAGAGGATTGAAAGATCGATCCTTCAAGTTAAGTTAAGTTTGCCTTACAGACAGCCGCATGCAAGGGGCTCGCCTGCTCTTTGCTGTAAAAATAAGCGCGCAGCGAGTCGACTTGGCGATGATGTTGTGCCGCCACGTCAACCACGCCCCTACCTCCGATGTCACGAGGCAGGTTCATCCGTTCCACGGCAGACTTTGGGTGATGCCTTCGGAATTTGGACATAGTTGTCCGTATCCGCCGCTGGACGTTTTCCGGATCGGTCTTCGTTCACGGCAATATTCCGAATGCATAAGCCAGTGAAGAGATAGCGAATACATTCAACGCGCTCATTTTATTCTTCCCCGAGAGATGCGATTTCAGCACCAGCTTTACACGCCGCAGGAATAAGGCGAAACGTGGATTGGTACACACGATGGAGCATAATCATGGGAAACGCCTGCGCAACCAATACCAACAGCTCTACTACCAAACCCTAGCTCGACCTCCACATGGTGACCGCTGTGAGCTCATTCTTAATGAAAAGCTGCAGACGGAGGAGGAGGAAAAGGAGTCTCCCGCGCCTAAAAACGGAACAAATTGTACCAGCTGGTCCTGGAGGACCAGGAGGTTGGTGGTTGACAATCCTACATAGAAAACAACCTGTTACGAAGCCACAAAAGGAACCTCGGAGTGGATTTACTAGACAACGACGCACCTGTCAACGACAACAGAATAACGATTTGCGTATTTTCTGATGTAGCGTGCGCTCCCTGTACAGCTAGCCGATACCCTGTCCCAATATAGGGTTGATGTAACAACGTTGCAGGAGTTGCGCTGGACAAGGACCGGTTTCCTGGAGAAGAGTCACTACACCATATATTATAGTGGCCATCCAGTAAACCATGTGCTCGGAGTAAGTTTTTATTCAGCCAAAAAATGAAACCTGCTGCTATAGCCTTTGAAAACTTAAACAAAAGGCTATGCACTCTGCGCTTGCGACACACATTTAGAAATATAAGCCTCATTAATGTTCACGCCCGTACAGAGGAGACTTCAGAGTCGGAGAAGGATGCCTTCTACGAGGCAGTAGAATGAACCCTCGCACCAGACGCGCAAGTTTTACCAACAAGTCAGCAGGATGAAGCCTTATACACCTCGATGCTCATCTAGATTTCCGACAGAATGGGCATATTGGAGCGATGGATTGAGTATTTTGATGAACTGCTCAACAACCAGAACATCGGCGAGTTGAAGGTCCCGCCAACTGAAGACGACGGACAAATACTGCCACTACCAAGTATAGAGCTGAGCGTTTTAGGTATGAAAGGTTGTTATGTATATGCATTTAGCATGCCTTACCACTTTAGTGTGACATTGATATTTAGTTGCAGTAAATATACACGGTAAAGTCAACTTTGAGCTACTGTAACTTTGTTAGTAATAGTATCATTTTCATCAAACTTGGGAATAATATGCTGCATATTATATTTTATACTACTACCATAACTCTCTGCATATAACTCCGGGATAAACTTAAGGGGGGTTTTACTCAATTTCCCCCAAAAATTTGGTAATATGCTATTATTAACTTAATTTGAACAGATATCGATATGGAGAGTATTTTGAGGCCTGGGCACCATATAGAGGCAGCTTCACGATTTTTTTTAGATTTTTCAGTTGGGTAGTTTCTGAGAGTGGGTCCGTTGAAGAAACCATCACTTTGCAACCCTTCCACTCCCCACCATTCTAACAAATCGCAGAACTAATACCGGCTTCGAAAAGTACTAACAGAGATCTTTCATTTGATACCCCACATGACTATATTCGGTAAAAAATTTTTAACACCCCCCTTTTACGTGTATGGTCCCCCCCTCCTCCTAAAGCTCAACGTACAATGGTATCACCTAATGCATGTCTGGGCGTCCACAGTTCGCACCTTCTCACCAAATTTCGTTTAAATCGGTATAGCCGTTTATGAGAAAAATGCGTGTGACAGACAAACAGACATTGAACCGATTTTAATAAGGTTTTGTTTTGCAAACAAAACCTTAAAAAGGGAGACATCACGCAGTGCAGCAATTATAAAGGCATCATGTTGCTGAGTACCATCTATAAGGTATTCTCCGCTGTCTTGCTAGGTCGGATAGACCTATATGTCCAGTACATCATTGGCCCATACCAAAGAGGCTTCACTCCTGCCAAATCAGCAACAGATCTGATTGGCAAAAACAGGTGTCCTTTGTTACTCAATTAAGATCGTAGATAGTTACATCTTGAAAAGCACACTTTGATAAGATACGGGTGGGGGACCACTTCAGTGGAGCTTTAGTATTTACGGGCGGATCTTCACGATCAACTTGTTTTTAGGTTTTTAGGATAATTCTCCTCTCTAGGTCATTTTGGACCAATTAGGATTGTCGCTTTTAAAATACTATACTATATATACCAAAATAAGAATCATGTTTAAACAGTCTTCATAGGTATGCGTCAAATTGTCCAGCAGAATAGAGAAAACAATTTTCTAAAACACCATTTGTTTAAAAAATAGTCCTCAACAAAATGAAAACATCATACGACCCTGACAAGAAGAAAAAGATAGAAACTTCAGATCGAAATGTAACCTCCGGCGGGGTCGGTTTGGATATCAAACTATTTACGAGCGGTGGTGTTGCCAACATTACCAAAATCTTGTCCGCCTGAAACACTGTTTCGAAACTACCAATTTCCAAAATTTGCGCCCAGAGGAAAAAGCCGCTGCGAATTCGAAGAGAGACAGTCGATCGAATATGACGCGCAGTTAGGGCCATCCGGCAGAGATATGATAGACCTAGAGTTAAAGTAAGGCTTTATGCCCACATCAACCATATATAACTTTTCCAACCAGATGGACAACCCTCTCATCAAGCTGATCAAGTGATGTTTAGCTGCCTTGACCACTGCCTCCTATAATCCTCTCTAATGAGGTGCATGTTTGAAGATGGAATACCAAACCTTTCTTAGGTGAGTCAAAACCTGCTGATTCTGAACAAATTCGAAAGCAACCGCTATTTGCGTCAACTATGACCCAACTTTTGTATCCAATATCGCACACTGCTGGGAGCTATCTGCTGGTCGAAAGTTCTCCTTCTATGGCGGTGACATACTGCTCAGTGGTAAATGCAGGTACGAATTGCCTGTCGTGTCTGCCACACCCAGTCTGAAGCATGAGCTGCATTTACCATGAGAAGTGATCAGAGGCGCCTGATGAATGAGAAGCTAAGCAAAAACGCTGACTTCTGGCAAGATGACCGGAAAGCCTGATCGTGTAATAGCTTAGAGTATTGGGTTCGTTTCATCAATCCTTGATCATCCAGCTAAGAAGTGAAGAAGGGGAGAGGACTAGAGCTCGCCAAACCAGTATTACCGCGGAGTGCCTAGAGGTTTGCTGCAAAATCCGTTCCTTGTTCGTTTCTAAGCACAAGGGTCAGTGCCTCGTTGAGTACATGAGCGCTAATTGTAAAATTGCCAAGGAAAGGTCATGAAGGATGAACAACACCGAATTCGAGTCACGGCGTCAGCGAGATTTTTGGCCGATCTCAAATAACGCGAATTCGCTGATGAACCTAGATTTTCCTCACACGTTTTGCAACATAGTATTTCAGCTCCGTTGAGTGCTTTCGATACTAGCGAAGGACTACCTAAGAGTTTGTCCAATATCCGTTAAGGGCAGCGCTGAAGGCACGTTGTATATCTGGAGATTGTAGCACTACCGCAGAGGGACAGCCTTTAAACGCGCTAGGAAAACTTGTAAATTTGATTATCGTACTCCAGGATATATACATAGACGACTGTAGCAGTAGACTATATATTAGCATCTGGGCAACCATGATATCCATGCTCGATCATGGCAGAATCTGCAGTTGACTGAATTCGCCCAATTCATTGCAGAACTAAGCCATATTCGGATCAGAGAGCCTGACAAGCACCTGGTACTTAGCCGGAGATGATGGCATGGTTGGGAGGTCCAGTCGGAATAGGAGTGCATCAGAGGTTGTATCCCATCGTGAGCCAACTGCCGAAGTGAGAGATTAGTCGACAACCAAATCGGTAAACGAGGTAGGATCGCAATAGAATGCCTGCACCAATAAAGTCTCATTGGACTTTCACTTGCGCAGTCAGAAATGCTTCAAATGCTGAAAGGATGTAGTCGATGCCGTGTTGTATCGGCTTGAAGCCATTCCATAGACAATGTACACCGATATCTAAAAGGTTTATTTATATTATATGCTCATATATATGAGAATAATGGTAGGGAGATTGACTCGAGTCAACGCTTAATGATACTAAGGGTGTGCATTGCTGAGTGAGCGAGGCACGCTTTCCGTTAGCATAAGGACAGTGAATGCACTTGAAAACGGTGTTGAATGTTGAAGTGCGACATAAGAAGAGTCGCTGAAATATTGTCAACAATAATTTAACGTCTCGTAAGATGTAGCTAATTTCCCGTATTAAGAAGTAGATTCAGCGACAACACAATGAAATTAACTGCCACACCACCATTGACATAATATGTTAGATACGTAACCTAAATAACAACGAAATTTATGAGTGATACCACAATTGTGTGGTTGTACACAAAAAAAAAAATGTAAAAAAATCTCAATAGGCTGCAGTGGATGGGTTACCTATGGGTGAGGGTGATCCAGTTCGAAAATTCTACAATGGCAATATCTATGGTAGAAAAGAAGAAGATATCGCATTGCTGGACCTCGCCGTGAAACCGGGATGTCTGGAGTTCCTTACTAAAGCACGTCTAGGCCGGATACCGGTTGTTGCAAAGATGATAATGATGACACATTTTTCGCCGGTGTATAATGACATACCGAGGCAAAGAGGGAAATCTGATTTCCAATAGAATGGGCATATTGGAGCGATAGGTTGAGTACTTTGATGAGCTACAGAACAACCAGAACATCGGCGAGTTGGAGGTCCTTCCAACTGAAGACGATGGGCTAATACTACCACCACCAAGTATAGAAGAAACAGTCTGTGCAATTCGTCGACTTAAAAATCATAAGTCGCCAAGAGCCGATGGAATTACAGCCGAATTAGTTAAATATGGAGGCGACCAATTACAGTAAGTGGTTTATCAACTTGTGCTCAAGGTGTGGGACAGTGAATCAATGCGAGGCCAGATAAAACCAGCAGGATCACTCTCAAGACCATTCGACATCAACAACGGTCTAAGACAAGGGGATGCCCTATCATGTATCATCTTTAACCTGGCCCTCGAGAAAGTGATCCGTGATGCTGAAGTAAATGCAAGAGGTACGATCCTCTTAAAGTCCACCCAACTACTGGCCTATGCTGACGATATCGACATCATGGGAAGAACCACCCGAGACGTACAAATTGCCTTCATCCAGGTCGAGCAGGCGGCGGGAGATCTTGGGCTGCACATCAATGAAGGCAAGACAAAGTATATGGTGGCAACGTCAGCATCAAAAACCAAAAAACCAACAACATCAAACCGCACTGGTCAAACGGGAAGAATAAAGATAGGAGACTACAACTTTGAGACCGTTGATAATTTCTCCTATCTAGGATCGAAAATCTCAACCGATAACAGCTATGACGATGAAATCCGCGCACGGTTGTTATCAGCCAACAGATCCTATTTCAGCTTACAGAAACTATTCTGCTCGAAACGTCTCACCGTAGGGTCAAAGCTCTCACTGTACAAGACAATGATCTTGCCAGTCCCCATGTATTCCTCGGAGGCCTGGGTTCTTAGCAAAAAAAATTGCGAACTCTTGGCCGCGTTCAAGAGAAGAATCCTCCAAAGAATTTTTGGCCTCCTTCATGAGGGTGGACGATTCCGTAACCTACATAACGACGAAATCTATGAGCGATACCATGACCGGCATGGGCGGGTCATTTAATACGTATGGATGAGGATGATTCAGCCCGGAAAGTCTATAAGGGCAATATCTATGGTAGAAAAAGAATACGAGGCAGACCCTGCCTAAGATGGAGCGATGGCGTAGGCCAGGACGCCAGACAGCTTTTAGGGATATCAAATTGATGGACCTCGGCGCAAAACCGGGATGTCTGGAGTTCCTTATTAAGACAGGCCTAGACCGGATACCGGTTGTTGCGCCGTTGTTGATGATGATGATATAATGACTGCAGGATGTGGATGATTCTCCGCTTTCTCCTGATAATGGTAACTCTGCTGAAAACTCATAGCTTGCTCTACTCCTTTGTCCTTGATTCGATGGTTAACATAACAAAGCATTATCGGAGAGATATGAAGGCAAGGTGAGTCGTGTAAAAAAAGCGCCAAGGACGAAAAATAAGTTCGCCCAGATATGTGTATGCGTGATCATACTCGATGTTAATCCCATACATTGTTGTAATCTGGCACAGCGTCTTTAGAAGATTCCCAATTTTAGTCATTAAATAAGACAGAAGGACAGACAGCCAACCGATTTTAATAAAAAGAAAGGAAAACGTCCAGCTATCCTAATACAATAAAAACATTTATTATCTCATAAATTGTCTAACATTAAAAACATTGAGAAATTGAAATAAAAAGACTAAAATTTAACCCACTTATAACCACACCAAGAACGCCCACACCAACAATGAAATGCCAAGACCATAGCCTCCAAACACAGGCCTGACGATACTGTACACAATCCCGAAAAGAACAATGAATCCAAGGTAGTATAAAACCTCCGTTCTGTAACGATAATTAAATTAAATAATTGGAATTTATCCAACCGTGATAACATAAGAACTTACATTTTCCAATGGATGCGATGCCATTGTGTAGTTTTCGCTGATTCCTTGAAGTAAAACCGCCTCACTCCGACGAGACAACTAGACATGAATTTGGACCAATCGCAGTTACTAGCATCGAATGTGTAACGGGCTCTGTCCGATTCATTCAGGAACGATATTATCCGCAACGCATTGGTTAGTGAATATCGGAAATCTTTGTCGAGGAAGTAGTCGAAGGCTTTTGTACCATTGTGGAACACTCGCATGTACTCGAGGGTCCTGAAATTATTTTGAAAAGATATTCATTACAAGCATCCGACAGAATTAAATTAGAAATGAATCTTATTAGGAAAATGGCCAAAGATTTAGTTCGCAATTATTGCTTGTTCACACTTTTCAACAAACCTTTAAAAAAAGATTGGCGTAGAACAACATGATAGACGCTGGTGTTGCATTTCAAGATTTTGGACCAAGAAAGCAAAGCGGATTTAACTCCCTGTAAGTTGGGGTTTAAGAATAGATTTAAAATATTCCCTATTTGCCGGATAACGCAACTATAAGGGGTAGAAATTTGTGAGCAGAAACCTCAGATTTCTAAACCCTATTACTAGGCATAGCAAAAGAGGTGCTGACATCGAATTCGAAAGAGACCATCGTCTGATGCTCCTTTAACTTAGCTTATGTGATCGCCTCATGCAACGCGGTCTCAGATTCAATCTAAAGAAAAATGAATTTTTGAATACCTCGGGTCAACGCTATCAGTCAATGAAGAACTGCGTTATGAAATTGCTTCATTCATTAACGCAATCTGGATGAAGTGGCGTTCCACAACTGGTGTTCTTTGTGATCAACGTATCAACGAACGTCTCAAATCGAAAATTTACCGCAATGTTGTCCGTCCTGTCGCTCTCTACGGTTCTGAGTATTGGCCAACTATAAAAAACAATGAACGGCGTCTTGCGGTAATGGATACGAAGATGTTACGTTGAACTAGTGGCGTGACACGTTTTGATCACATCCGAAATGAGGATATCCGCGATCGTTAGGGTTGCACCGATCGTGGAAAAGTTGCGAGAGAGGCGTCTTCGATGGTATGGTCACGCAATTCGTGCTAACGAGAATTCACTTGCCAAAATTGGTCTGAACATTGAAGTCGATGGTAAGCGACCAAAAGGCAGGCCTAAACAACGGTGGGTTGATACGCTGTATCGAAGCTTCGAGATTACACCCAGATCAGGCATTCGATAGAGCCAAATGGTGGAACCGATCACGACGAGCCGACCCCGCTTGTGAACGGGACAAAGGCTGATCCAGTTACCGTCCAGGAAAGGGACAACTTTCTTGCTGTCCAAACAGCCTTTAAACTCTAATCTAAAATTGTATTTATCTTTGGTGTGCGTGCGGTTGTCGATCACGTCCGAAATTCTACTCATTTGTAAATGTTAGAAATCTGAAATTTTTCTCAGCAAGTGCAGAAGGGATAAACGTTAAGAATCCAAATAGGGGTCCGAACTTGAGTACGGCAACTAGCGGGGTACTTCCTGTTGTCGGGAAGATTTCAAGGGGGAAACCAGATTAGGAGGTTTTCAGAATCAACTCTTTTGATTACATATTGTTAGTCTAGCTATCCCGGAATACGCTGCAGAAATGTCAAATGGAAACTCGTGGTCTTTTAGATTTTATAGGGATAGAAGCCAGCGATTATGGGGTACAGGCTTAGGTTCCACCATTTCCATTTATAAATGCTTGGCGACAGTCAATTATACGAGTGCACTTGTGTTTGTTGTAATTGTATTTTGTTTTTAATTAAGAATGATAAATGTCTTCATATCCGAAAGGGGATTTTTCAAACAATTTTTTTAGACGCGTTTTCTCAAAACGACGTTTTTAACATTTATGGAAATTCTAGCTCAAAAAAAAATATCGATCATTATAAATTATCAAGAATAGGAACCAATGTTTGGGATAAAATCATATTTTTAAGGGTGGCTTTTCCAGGTATTTAGTGAAAAAAGGTGGAAACATTTTTTTGAACAACATCATTTTAGATTTTGATTATTTTCAGCTGCATTGAGGTTCATAATCTTAGAAAATAAGTGAGCAATGTCAGCTTTTTGTTTTCAGATAAAAATTTGGGTCACTAGACGTCCCGCAATTGGAGAACTCCAGTTACAGAATTCGCGTAACTCTTTTATTTTTAACTTAAACTTTCCAAAAAATTCTCCAAAGCTGTTCTGAATATAGTTAATGTAATGGCCAGATTTGGCGGTGATTCAACAAAGTAAGTGAAGAAAGGGCTTTTAATGTGGCTTCCCCCTTAACTGTCCGGGAACGCATCAGGGAATACCTCAAAAATTGGATCTTCAGAGGATAGGCTGGTTTCCACTTTGGATTCTCCTATGCCGACCTCATTAACACCATCCGGATTATTATGGGGCAGTGTGTTTAGATGTCCAGCACACCTGCTTTTCATCGATTTCGGGAAAGCTTTCGATAGCGTGAGCAGGGAATACATCTTGATTGTTTTATCCACGAGAGCACTTTGGAGGAATTAATAGCAATTATCAGAGCGACACATGACGACGGAAAATTTTAAAGGTCTGTTCATCGTTGAAATTGAGTGTGAAGTTCCGCCAGTACCTTCTGAAGTATCCCGTTGGTCCGCTCCTGTACGCTCTTTATTAGCCAGCTAAATATAGTCACTCTAGTCCCTCATATATCATTAACGAAATTTCGCATGTGTTTGATCCGGTGCGATAGGAGCGCACCAGAATTTGGCATATAAAATGGAGGATATTGCCCAAATGTAGGGAAAAAATCTGCGAAGCTAAGTTTGAAAATTTAAGAAAAAAAAATACTAGGTTTATCTAATGTGTGCATGGAACCGGAAAATTCGTGATCCGGGTGCCAATGGATCGTATCCTCAATAGATATCTCTCCTGTCTCATATCTTAAGGAGGCATGACCATGGGGTCCCCACCTCATCTTGGCCTTCTCCAGCCTTAGTAATTGGAAACCCATCCTCAGTTTTGCTTGCAATTTCTACATAGATATACATATTTCTGCATACAGTGCATAAACGGAAGGGAAACATTTTATCGGTTGTTCCCTGTCACAGAGTATACAATGCTCTCACGGGGCGATGGTTGAGGGGTAGAGCATTAGCCTCTCGAACTCAATGCTCCGGGTCCAAATGGCGGTTATCATGGATGCGTTACGTGCGCAAACAACAAACAAACAAAATGGAATAGCTTAAATCCGATCTTATTTTTTGGAATCGGAGGAGAGAGTGGATAGAAAAGTGAGATTGCAGTAAGTGCAGCTTAAGCCAACTACCTCCGTGTCCCAGCAAAGTTTCATCCCAGCCGCCACGGGATCCCGACGAAGAAACAATATGTACATCTCGGAAGTTCGTATAATAATACCTTACATCTTATAGCCGCATAGGCCCGTAAATGTAGAGACCGTTTTTAAGTAACCACTAACGAGACGATGAGCCCAAGAAACTCTACTCTACACTGAGGCTTCGGAAGGAACAGTGTGATCCAAATCTAAAGAAATTAATTCAAATACACGTGCAGTTTAGCCGGGAACAAAGTTTAAACATTAACACATCTCGATACAATACAATACAATGAAGTTGGTTATTTTGGCAATTTTGGAATAGTTCGGCTTTCACAGTTGACCTTGGCTAACCTTAAAGACCACTTGGTAGTCCCGCAATCCACCAAGTCAATACAAAGTGTCACGCTTATCGGGAAAAAATCTCTCCACTAGGTTGCACCTTGTTGCCAGTAGTTTTCTTCTTCTTCGACTATGCTGAAAACAACTATTTTCTTCCTTCTGCACTTGGGCCAAACGGCCCTGGTCGTGGAGAAGAAGGCAGGCAGAGTCGGACTGAAGATAAACACCAAAAGAGCCAAGGACAAGGAGTCAAACGGCTCATCGCACCCCCTCTCTGTTTACGTTACAGTACAGAACATCGAAGGGATCCAACAAAGATGGCTAATTACACAGGTGATTGAGACTTTTCAGGGGCGAATTTGACTTGAGGAAGCAGAATTTTCAACGGAATATACGGGCTACTATAAAAGACGAGGTGGTCAAAGGGTAGTATAGGTCCTAGGGCGAAACGTGGATTGGTACCTACGATGGAGCATAAAACCTGGGAAATGCCTGCTGAACAAC
Source organism: Hermetia illucens (assembly GCF_905115235.1). NCBI lineage: Eukaryota > Metazoa > Arthropoda > Insecta > Diptera > Stratiomyidae > Hermetia > Hermetia illucens. The sequence goes on along the minus strand of NC_051852.1, from coordinate 97,667,233 downwards.
AGCTCTACTACCAAACCCTATCTCCACCTCCACGTGGTGACCGCTGGGAGCTCTTTCTTGACGAAAAACTGCAGACGGAGAAGGATGAAGGCGAGTCTCCCGCGCCTAAAAACGGGACAAATTGTACCAACTGGTCCTCCAGGTTGGGGGTTGGGTAGGGCTGACAACCCTACCCTACAACTCGTTACGAAGCCACAACAGGAGCCTCGGACAGGACGGATTTTAAAACGACGGACCCGGTAACGACGAAGGAACAACGATTTGCGCATTTTCTCATGGAACGTGCGCTCCCTGTACAGAGAGGAAGCTGATGAGCAGCTAGCCGATACCCTGTCCCAATATAGGGCTGATATAACAGCGTCGCAAGAGATGCGATGGACAGGGACCGGTTTCCTGGAGAAGAGCCACTACACCAGATATTATAGTGGTCATCCAGTAAACCATGTGCTCGGAGTAGGTTTCTTAGTCAGCCAAAAAATGAAACCTGCTATTATCGGCTTTGAAAACATAACCGAACGGCTGTGCACTCTGCGCTTGCGAGGCAAGTTTAGAAATATAAGCCTCATAAACGTTCACGCCCCTACAGAGGAGACTGCAGAGTCGGAGAAGGATACCTTCTACGAGGCAGTAGAGCGAACCCTCGAAGCCTGTCCCAGATATGATATCAAAATCATACTTGGGGATTTTAACAGCCAAGTAGGGAAGGAGCCCGTATTCAGGCGATACGTTAGCTCCCATAGCTTACACGAAAAAACAAATGATAACGGACTGCGGACTATTCAATTAGCAGGGTTACACGAAATGGTTGTTAGAAGTACCTGGTTTGCGCGGAAAGCGGTCCACAAACATACGTGAGCCTCTCCAGACGGGACCACTTTCAACCAAACTGACCACGTGTTGACCGAACGCCGCCACCTCTCAGCCTTGATGAATGTCAGAACATATAGGGGGGCCAATATAGACTCGGATCACTATCTCGTTGGCATGGTGCTCCGAGCTCGAATAACAATACCACCTAGAATCCCCTATGACAATCAGGTGAGAGTGAACACTGAAGCCATCCACAACACAACCCTTCGCGACACCTATAAGAGGGAAATGGATGTCGCAATAACCGCAGTCAACAGAGAACCTGGAGATGAAGCATCAACAAATGATCTTCACAATCACCTGAAGAACGTTATCATGGATACGGCCACAAACATACTTGGCCCCGGCCGCAAAAGGAGTCGGAACGGCTGGTTTGACGATGAATGTAAGCTAGCAACGGAACGGAAGAATGCCGCATACCGAGTAATGTTGCATTCTCAAAGAACGCGGGCACGCGCAGAGACTTATCACGAACTCCGACGAGTGGAGAAGCGACTTCACAGACGGAAAAAGGAAACCTGGGAGAACCAACAAGTCTATGAACTAGAAAAGTACAGGGAGCAACCGCACCAGGCGCGGAAGTTTTACCAACAAGTCAGTCCTGCCGAGACAAAGAGGGAAATCTGATTTCCGATAGAATGGGCATATTAGAGCGATGGGTTGAGTACTTTGATGAGCTACTGAACAACCAGAACATCGGCGAGTTGGAGGTCCCGCCAACTGAAGACGACGGACAAATACTGCCACCACCAAGTTTAGAAGAAACAGTCCGTGCAATTCATCGGCTAAAAAATCATAAGTCGCCAGGAGCCGATGGAATTACAGCCGAATTAGTTAAATATGGAGGCGACCAGTTACACCAAGTGGTTCATCAACTTGTGATCAAGGTATGGGACAGCGAATCAATGCCTGACGATTGGCAACGAGGCATTATCTGTCTCATACATGAAAAGGGAGATATCATACAGTGCAGCAATTTTAGAGGTATCACGTTGCTGAGAACCATCTATAAGATATTCGCCGCTATCTTGCTAGGCCGGATCGCCCCATACGCCCAGAACATCATTGGCCCATACCAAAGAGGCTTCACTCCAGGCAAATCAGCAACAGATCAGATTTTCTCTCTGCGGCAAGCGATGGAAAAATTGTTGGAATATGGACAACAGTTGCACCATCTGTTCATCGACTTTAAAGCCGCCTATGATAGCATAGTCAGGGTAAAACTGTACACGGCCATGAGAGAATTCGGTATCCCGACGAAATTAATAAGACTGACTAGGCTGACCCTGACCAATGTGCGAGGCCAGATAAAAGCAGCAGGATCACTCTCAAGACCATTCAACATCAACAACGGTCTACGACAAGGGGATGCGCTATCATGCGTCCTCTTTAACCTGGCCCTCGAGAAAGTGATCCGTGATGCCGAGGTAAATGCAAGAGGTACGATCCTCTTCAAGTCCACCCAACTACTGGCCTATGCTGACGATATCGACATCATGGGAAGAACGACCCGAGATGTACAAACTGCCTTCATCCAGATCGAGCAGGCGGCGCGAGATCTTGGGCTGCACATCAATGTAGGCAAGACAAAATTTATGGTGGCAACGTCAGCACCGAAGACGAATCAACCAACCGCAAACCGCACTGGTCAAACACAAACACGAAGAAGAATAAGGATAGGAGAATACAACTTTGAGACCGTTGACAATTTCTCCTATCTAGGGTCGAAAATCACAACCGATAACAACTACGATGATGAAATCCGCGCACGGTTGTTGTCAGTCAACAGAGCCTATTTCAGCTTACAAAGACTGTTCCGCTCGAAACGTCTCACCATAGGGTCAAAGCTCTTACTGTACAAGACTATGATCTTGCCAGTCCTCATGTATTCCTCGGAAACTTGAGTTCTTAGCAAAAAAAAATGCGAACTCTTGGCCGCGTTCGAGAGAAGAATCCTCCGAAGAATTTTTGGCCCCCTACATGAGGATGGACGATTCCGTAGCCTACACAATAACGAAATCTATGAGCGATACCATGACCGTCTGGTTGTGGATAAGCTCAATAGGTTACGGTGGGCGGGTCACTTAATCCGTATGGATGAGGATGATCCCGTCCGGAAAGTCTATAAGGGCAATATCTATGGTAGAAAAAGAAGACGAGGCAGACCCTGCCTAAGATGGAGCGATGGCGTGGGTCAGGACGCCAGACAGCTTTTAGGGATATCGAATTGGTGGACCTCGGCGCAAAACCGGGATGTCTGGAGTTCCTTATTAAGGCAGGCCTAGACCGGATACCGGTTGTTGCGCCGTTGATGATGATGATGATGATAAAAGACGCCGTATTGACGAAGGGGAAGCCCTGTATAAAATAAGCGTAAAAATAATGAGTTAAAAGATGAACCAAGTACCGCATATGAGGCAGAAATAGTACCACGAAAAACCTGGGAATAGGTTTTGGCAAATTAATAAGATAACAAACTCCTAAAAGGTAAACTGACTCCACTTTCAAGAACACAGAACGGACGAAAAGTGCGGCTGACGTGCATATTACCTCAGTGTCTGTGAACGGAAGAGAATCTCAATGAGAAGTCTCGAGAAGCAAAAATACGTTGACGATCATTAACTCTAAAGGAGAGAATACATGTCAACTAGTGGTCTCCTCGCGTCAAAGTAGTATCATTTCAAAACTAGTTACTACCTTGTGGTGAAGTTAGACGCTAGACTAAATCTCAGGTAGCAAGTAAAACACACTTGCTCTAAGTCTTGCAATGGAACATAGAACTAGAGTGAGATCACTGTTCTGCATGAAGGAGTGGATAGGAAAAATATTGGCAGAACGGTAGCACCGAAAAGTCTAGTTGGAGAAATGCTTGTGATTTTAGTAGGTATGTCACAAATGCTAGTATTATATATGCCAGAGTGTTTTGAAGATTGTAACCTACGGAGCAAAATGTAAGCAACTTCCCGAGACAGCTGCAATTTTTCTCAACTGTTCTACGCCAAGTCTCCTCACGTCGACCATCTTGGGAGAGTGGATTCCACTACATGGCATTGCCAGCAAGGCAATTGTTGCTCCTCTTTCATGTATGACTTATCCACGCCACTTCCGTTTTCCGATCACGGATGGTGCGCCTGTTCGCCGACCAAATTCCTTGTTTCTAATAGTATTAGATCAGCGTACCCCGAAAATGTGACGCAGACAGACGTTGACAAAGGCTTGGAATCTTCGAGTGATAGTGGGGTTCGTTTTCCATGAGCTACCCCCATAGAGCAACACAGAAAGAACACTAGCACAGAACAATCTTAACTTGATATTGGTGATGAGATAATTGTATTTCCAGATTTTAGACAAAGTAGCGCAAGCGGATCTACGTAGGACATGCAGTCCTACGTTAATTCACCGGGCTACATACAGTTCCGTGCTACCGTCGTTAAAAACCACGCTTCCTAGATATTCGTATAAATTGATAGACGCCTTCGATACTATGTCCATTAATTCAGTTAGGGAGAGCGCGATGATCCGTCAGATTGAAAACTTTGGTATCCGTGTTTAGCTCAGTCCAACTGTACTTGCCTCTCTTTCCAAATCCACAGCCATTAGGCCAAGGTCCATGAGCCGGTGAGAGACCAAACATATGTCATGAGCATAGTCGAGGTGTTTGAGCAAGGATGTCATCATATTGAATTCCTCCACGTCCTCCGGATAAGGCAGCGTAAACCAATACCAATAATAAAAAGAAATAATATCGTTGACAAGATGCAACCCTGACAACCTCAAGTTCTTCTGAGATTTGTGTGGTCAACGCAGGAGGATCCGGAGCGGAAACCAGCCTGCTATCTGTCAATCAAGCTTTCGAGGTGTTCTTTGATGGCACGATTTCACGATTATTTTAGCTATTATATCTTAGACGGCAGGAAGCATGCAGATAACTCTCAAATTGTCGCACTGCAAACAGGTGCTCTTCTTTGGAATCTTAATGATTACCCCTTTTTTCACTCATTGGGAAAGGTCTCGGATTCCCACGATTTCCGTTTGAGTGGAAGCAGCAGATCTGTAGTAACTGCAGGTGCAGTCTACAATAATTTTGCGGGAACATCTTGAAGCCCAGCGGATTTTCTCCATTTGAATTCAGTGATGTTGGAATTGATCTGTTTTCTGCTTGGAGGAACAGTCCGTATCCGTATGTTACGATAAATAGCCATTTCATGTACAAGAGGAGGAAACTTACTGTATGTGACACAGTTAAGAACCATGGCGAAGTGTTCTTTCCACCTCTCCAGTTGCTCTTCATCGTGGATGACAACATCTTTCATAGGACCATCGAAAGGTTTGCGACCATATTCAAGCTTTTTCCTGATGGGATGTATACTTCTAAAATCATTGCGTTCTACGACATCTTCCGCTTGCCTGACCAGCGCAATAGAATCCCTTTTGTAACGGTACACATTATGCTGAGCTTCCCAGGGTTGCGGAGTTCGAGGTTGTTGCAGCAGTCAATAATGAATTCAAAATCTTGCCGTTCATCGATCCGATAAATGTTTCTGATGGGGGCTAAATGCTCATGGATATTCTCAGGCGGGTGGGTTGCTCAGCGTATGTTCCTTTTGATCAGCAAAGTAGCTCTCCCACTACGATAGATATTAAACTTTGGGGGTCTCAGCTCTCTAATCCTGCGAGAAGTAACGGACGCAACATGCAAGCGAACATAAGCGGCCATCAGAGGTAATTCCTTTCGAGACCGATGTCAATTACTCTCTGGTTACGCACATCCAGTAGATAACTCCTAAATCTACTGCTGATCGCGAAATGGTCGATCTGATTATTCATGAGGTGCCGGTCAGTAGAAATTTAACTGACTTTATAGCAGGCTCTGTATTTCAACAATGTGTCACTAATGACAAGGCTGTGGAAGCTACAGAAATCCACAAAACTCCCATCATTATCGTCACTGCTACCAAGATCGTGCTTCTTCATCATATGTCCAAGCAAGGTGTTGTCAGAGTCGACCTTGGCATTCAGATAACCCATTACGATCACAAAGCCACCTTCAGGAAGCTCCTCCTGAACTGCGTTTAAATATTCGTAAAAAGCATCCTTCTTTGTAGCAATAAGTCTGGCAGAAACCGGCTCCCAGGTTAGGAGAGCGCTCCTTGCAGTATCTATCAGAAACAACTCCATCAGATTCGCGTCTGATACTGTGTGGCCTCCTAGCGTACAAAAGCATGCAAGAGAGAGAGAGGAATACTTCCCACCATCTTACTTCGTTGACCGTTGCTGAGGAGCGTTCACATTTCAGAAACCAATCATAGTCTGTTTTCGACAGGCAAGGGTCGTAGGCGTGAGGTGAGGCGTTGTTAACGACGGGGGCATGAGTAGCAGATTGCAAGCCCACAAATTTATATATCCTCTTGTCACCTCTTACGGGTGCTCAGAGGTGGCAGCGAGGAAGATGGGGCGACAACCCTATCGGCCAAACCAAAACCAAGTGGCCGAGATTCAGTAGGCGAATGCTCCAAAGGCCTAATCAGGGCGATCAGACCCGAGTCTGCACGGGGACTCATCTGAAGTGGCAAATTGGTCACGAAACCTTACCAGGGGTATACTGGTACCATGGGAACCGGGAAAGCCCCTGGACTCACATACTTCGGACAGCTCGGTTATTTGCGGTTGGTCCCCCTAATGGGAGTTTCATGGTGGTTGTGGTTATGCTCAAGCGAGAAGAGACCTTCGGGCATCGACGTGGTGTTGCGTATCAACACGGGTGCCGTACTCCATAGTTTGATAGAGATTTAGATAATTCTTGCATCCACCAGTATGAATGCTAAGCCATGCACTTGGTATAGACTGGTACCGTTGTTGCTTGTCTCAGCGGGGTTCTGATTGTGGTCACAAAATCAATCCGTGTCTGAAGAGGACCGTAGGATTAAGTCTCAAGACAGGTACCTACGTTAAACACCGAGGACTTCACTGTCACCTCTTACGACAAGCAGGGAAGACTTTGAGTGTATTCTTAAGGCCCAACTCACAGTGCAAAATAGGTAGACAATGAATCGATTTTAACAAAATTTTGTTCCATTAAAAACTAGAAAACCAAATGAATCATAGTTACTGGGTACCAAAACGAGGAACAAAATTTCAAAAAGTAATGGCTACGCGTTAGATAAACAATGGATAACGAGTAAATTTTATGCAATCCATGTAATAGAAACCAACTAATATGTAAATTTTACTTACGTATGATGTGTCATGCCCAAGTTAAATATCTTTTCTGGTAACAAAATGAAGATCGATGGGATTATTTGGAACAAAAAGAAGAATAACGCATAACGCCATCCATTGCGGATTTTAGTGTATGGTTTCCAGAGGTAGTAATCAGCAGGACTATATTTAACGCATTTGTTTAAAGTATCTGTAAATTGCTCTAATGTTAAGGGATTCACTTCGCCGGATGTGCAGTGGATCACTTCAGGTGTTGCCAATTTTCGTGTGCCAACATACCAGCCCATGACTAGTGACGAATTTATCACGTAATCACATGGTATTACGTCTATGGCAGATGATGCATTTCCATTCATTGTTCGGAACACGCCTGGAATTTACATAGAAAGTTTTATAAAGACCGTACAGAACGTTTAATTTAGAGCTTACCCTTGATATAGCCTGCTAGGAACCCTAAATGGCCACTTGTAGCATTTCCAACCCATCCTTCAATTGGGTGTTCCCATGTACCGTATACTGAAATAAAAAGTTATTATGATCGGATTAAAATCTAAATGCCTAAAAGTTGAGATATTAAAAAGGAATTAAATGTTCTATTATCCTCCTTTTTTCTATTGAATTTATGAGAAGAACGTTTGAACTTTCCTTCTGTTCTTAAGGTTTTGTGTAAAACCAACCCGAAAAAATCTGAAAAATAACATGAAGCTGACACCATACGGAGACCAGGCTCCGAAATATTCTCCGTACCGATATCTGTTCAAATAAACTTAACAATTGTATATTACTATAATTTTCAGTAATTGACTGCAAAGCCTTCAATTTCATCCTAGAATCATTAATCATAGTATCTCAAGCAAGCCTATAACCGTCAGGAACTTGAGTATGTTCCTTATTTCCAGATCTTTCAACTTTGCATCTGGCATTAAGTGTTCTCCCAGATGCCTCGACCTACTTTGCACAAGTGCCGAATACTGTACCAGGACGTGTATAGAGGTTTCACCACACTCCGCACAAAACTTGCAGGCAGTATTCATAGATATCCCTTGCTTTCCTAAGTGATAGTTTAGCCGACAGTGACCAGTGAGAATTCCCACTATGATTCGGAGATTCTTTTTTTGGTGAGGTTTAAGCAATCATTTTTGCGCATGGGTGTGTATGAGCCAATAAGGACCATGGACTGCTCCATCCCTGGTAGGCCCGCCCAGTATAGTTCCCTCAACCGTTCCTCTTCATTTCTTAGTGTCATAGCCATGAAACCATTTCAGATTCCACAGAAAGATTCTGATCCATGTGAAGGCTCGTCCGCTGCCTCGTTGCCTTCCAACCCAGCGTGGCCTGAAGCCCAGAGTATCCAGACCTTGTTGGACGAGCCGAGTGTATTCAATTTCTCCAGACATTCCCATACCAGTTTAGAGTTCACCTGGTTGGACCTAAGTGCGTTGATCGCTGCTTGGCTATCGGTGAGAATAACAATGTTCTGCCCCCCGTAGTTCCTTTGGAGATTAAAGGAGGCACATTTGTCTATGGCGTATATATCCGCCTGGAATATGCTAGTGTACCTGCCTATTAGCTCGGAGTAAATTTTCCTTGGACCAATGACACCGGCACCCGCTCTCTCTGCTGTGAGGGATCCGTCAGTGTATCAGGTAATCAGTTGCTGGTTTAAGCCGTATGTCGCAGCCACGCTCTCCCAGTTTACCTTCTTCCATGTCAAACAAAACCTTATTAAAGTCGATTCAATGTCTGTTTGTCCGTCTGTCAGTCTGTCACACCAGATTTACTTGGAAACGGCTAAACCGATTATCATAAAATTTGGTGAACACATGAGGTCTGTGTGGCCCTCTACATGGATGAAGCCATTTTGTGTTGAGTTTGAAGGGGGCTCCCCATATATGCAAAAGGGGGGTGTACATTTCTTTTCACAGAATATGGTCATGCGGGATATCAAAGGAAAGGACTTGATTAGTACTTTTCGAAACTGATCTTATTTTTAATATTGGGTGAAACATAGAGGAGGTAGGACTTAAAATGTGTGCCTCAAAATGTGAAATAAGTCCTGTTTTCAAAACCTATCCAATCTAAGAAACTGCAAAAAATCACAGCAATGCATTTAAATGAAGTCTAGGCGCCAAAATACATCCCGTTCAGATATCTGCACAAATAAAGTTAATAATAGCATATTACCATGTTTTAGAAATTTACCGGGAAACCCCCATTAACTTCACCCCAGAAGTACAAAATTTGGCGTCAGTTTAGGTGATAATATAGGATATAATTCTGAATGCAATCCAACTATTATTAACAAACTTCTAGAAGGTCAAAATTTCGCATTTCAGGTAAACTTATTGCACCCTAAGACGTGTATGACGTCATCGTCATATATAATAATAATCGTTGGCGCAACAATCCATGTTGGATCAGGGCCTTGAAGTGTGTTAGAGCACTTCATTCAAGACCGTAACGGTACACTAGGAGGCAATGTGGTCAGCATTGCGCTCGCCCGAGATTATTACCCTGATTTGACTCAGGTACTCATTCACAGCTGAGTCGACTGGTATCCGACGTCAAATCACGATACAAATTCCACTGCCACCAGTGAGATTTGAACCGCGACCTTCCGTACGACAGCCTTGCGCTCTAACCACTCAGCTATCCGGACTCGTCATCGTCATATATAGTGAACTTAAATGAGGGGGTCTATGGAGACCATTCCTTTCCTTTTTTTTTAGTTATTTGCATATCAGTGTCAATTATTCGAAGTAGACAAGTGAATGTACATATATGCATGTGTAACAAAGCTTGCGGGTAGTAACCAATATAATATGTGTACCTGGCTACCAGCGGTTTTTAATTTACGTGCTTTCGTATACGGAGTAAAGTGGAAATGCATCAAGATGCGTTAGATCAGTTTATCAATGTGGTAATAGATAATGCTTGTTTATTTAGGATGAACACAGTATTTATGTCGTTGATATGTAGGTGCATATGCGTATCTTGGAGTTTGGCAAAATATATATGATATGTTTTACCCGAAGCGCCCATCTTCTGGTATCCCGACTTGTTTAGTTCAGGTATGGTTGTGATTCCAAAGGTGTTTTACTTCAGGTTAATTTTGAAAACAATTTTGTGAAGGGCTGTCCTGACAAGCGGAAATTCAAGGTAAATTTTTCAATATATTATTTATCATGAGTTAATGGCTTGCAGATTGCCAATAGTGGATAAATTCAATGCACCATGGTAATCCATCTATCTCCGTGGAGGACCTGTTGATTGACATATTTATTCCTATGATATTTGCGGTTTAGACGATGATGTGGATTAATCATATTTTAAGAGAGGGCGACAACTACATTTCGGGTTACTACATGCGATGGAGGTGACTCTCCCGAAATGCCCGACGAGTGGGTATCCCCAAGGACACTTGGCGCAGAACAGTAGCGGAGGAGAGCGAGCATCTCGGGAAGTCGTGGTGGGAGCTGGAAGTGCTGTAACCCACCAAGGGGTGAGTGGTAACCATATATATATTTTGCCACGGCGAACGCTAGGTTGAACTTTCCGGGATTTTGCTTGGTATTTCAGTTCAAACACGTCGCGATTGCCATCACTCACAGCCGTCAGTGGAGCCTTCAACTTCGGATATTATGACGCCTCTTCGAGAAAAGAGCATTTTTGCTGACGTCCTGATGCTCATCGACATTCTCAGGCTACTCAGTGTGTCTGCTGTCCGATTAGTATGATAACTATCCCTATATCGAGCGACAGTTGGATCATATAAGCCGTCAATTTTATACTTGGGCGTGCCGACTTTTCAACTCTGTACTTCTCTTGTTACGCATATCCAGAAGACAACGCCTAAATCAACTGCTGATTGCTCGCACGTGTCGGTCAATTAAAACCCAACTGACTTTATCGGAAGCTCTGTGCTCGAACAATGCCACCAATGACGAGGCGGTGGGAGCTGCAGAAATCCATAAACCTCGCACAGTTATCGTTACAGTTGCCATCATATGTCCGAGCGAGGCGTTGTCAGAGCCCACCAAAGCATTCAGGTGATCCAACTCGATCACAATGTCACCTTCATGAAACCCTTCCCGAACTACGTCAAATTATTCGTAGAAATCACCTTCTCCACTATATCGGAGTTCGCCGTTGGTGCATAGTACTGTACAATTGTGGTGCTTCTTAAACTGGGTCGGAATCCGGTTCTCATAAGCCTGTCTGAAACCCGCTCCCAAGACAAGAAAGCGCGTCAGAAACAACTCGACATCGGATTTGCGTCAACTACCCTCGGCTTCCCAGCGTATAAAAACACGTTGCCATTAATATCTAGTTCGACCGTAGCTAGATAGGTGTCGCCGTCGGAAGTTGTGGAACATTGCAGCTAAGAAATGTTTCAGGTAAGCGACGACGAATGCTATTCGGGTGAGGTTCGGCTGCACGGAAGAATCATATGATCTTGATCACTGGGATCGAAGGTTAGGGTAGTGTTATGGATACGACACATATGAAGTTGGATCTGGCTTTGGATAATCACATGCAATTTGAGCGTTTGCTGGTGCGAAAAGTTAAATAGAAAGGAATTTTTGCGGAATATGCAATCTGTTTTTGTGTTTTTGTTAATTTCTCAACTAAGAAGTGTTTTTTTGATATCCGCTGCTTGTCCGAGGTTCAATAATTCGATATCTGAATAGCTGTCTAGCGTTTTGACCTATGTCGCCATTCGATCTCAATCTCAACAAATATGCCCTTTTAGAGGATCATGTAATTCACTCGCCAAGACTGGTTTGAACATCGAAATCGATGGCAAGCGAGCAAAAGGCCGGCCGAAACAACGATGGCTTGACACACTGGATCGCGATTTAAAGGCCTCACAACTACACACAGATTAGACTTTTGAAAAAATAAAATGGCGTAACCGATCACAACGAGCCGACTCCGCGCAGAATGAGACAGAGTCTAAAGAAAAAGAAGATTTGCCTGACTAGAATGTTCTTTCCCATATGGATTAAATGACTCTCCCACTACAACCGATTGAGCCGGATTTTTTCGACAATCAAACGATTGTGATATTGCTCATAAATTTCATCATTATATAGACTACGGAATTGTCCATATATATATCTCCTGTTCACTCCTTTGTGGAGTATAGGGAATCCGCACACTTTCAGGTTTCAAGGAGCCTGTGATTCAGTTTCATTATTATCACACTTAATGCTGTCCCAGTTGTAAGCCTACAGCAGCTCATCAGAATAATCAACCTATCCCTCCAAGATGCAGATATGTGTGGAAATCAGATTTCTTTCCTTGTCTCGGCAGGAAGATCTCTAAGATGTACATGGCTTCATCCTGCTTACTTGTTGGTCAAAATTTCGCGCCTGGTGCGGCACTTCTTGGGTTCACAAAGCCGTGTGAAATCGCTTCTCTGCTGAATGGACTTCATAAAGAACTTCAGCGCAAGGCCGCGTTCTTTGAGATTGCTGCTTTGCCCAGAAAGCAGTATTTTTCTGTTCCGGTGTTAGCTTACAATCATCATCGTACTAACCGTCCCGGCTTTCTTTGCGTCTGGGGCCAAATATGTTTGTAGGCATAATGTAATATAATAATAATAATGTTTTTCAGGTTGTGAAGATCATTTGTCGATACTTCATCCGCAGGACATCTGGTCGCTGCGTTTATTCTGAGGGTATTATTATAGTATCATCATCAGCATCAACGGCGACACAACCGGTATACGGTCTAGGCCTGCCTTAACAAGGAACTCCAGACATCCCGGTTTTGCGCCGAGGTCCACCAATTCGATATCCCCAAAAGCTGTCTGGCGTCCTGACCTATGCCATCGCTCCATCATAGGCAGGGTCTGCCTCGTCTTCTTTTTCTATCATAGATATTGCCCTTATAGACTTTCCGGGTGGATCATCCTCATCCATACGGATTAAGTAACCTGTTGAGCCAGAATTTGTCCACAACCGGACGGTCATGGTATCGCTCATAGATTTCGTCATTGTGTAGGCTACGGAATCGTCCATCCTCATGTAGGGGGCCAAAAATTCTTCGGAGGATTCTTCTCTCGAACGCGGCTAAGAGTTCGCAATTTTTCTTGCTAAGAACCCAAGTTTCCGAGGAATATATGAGGACTGGCAAGATCATAGTTTTTGGCCCTATGGTGAGACGTTTCCAGTGGAACATTCTTTGTAAGCTGCAATAGGCTGTGTTGGCTGACAACAACCGTACACGGATTTCATCATCATAGCTTTTATCAGTTCTGATTTTCGATCCTAGATAGGAGAAATTATCAACGGTCTCAAAGTTGTATTCTCCTATCTTTATTCTTCCCGTTTGACCAGTGCGGTTTGATGTTGTTGGTTGGTTGGTTTTCGGTGCTGACGTTGCCACCATATACTTTGTCTGGCCTTCATTGATGTACAGCCTAAGATCTCGCGTCAATCGCCGCCTGCTCGATCTGGATGAAGGCAGTTTGTACGTCTCGGATGGTTCTTCCCATGATGTCGATATCGTCAGCATAGGCCAGTAGTTGGGTGCACAGTTAGATACTAGACAGCGACCACACTCCCCCTTGCCCCTCAAGGGGGGAAATCAGTGCGAATACGCACGATTTCAAATTGTTTTGCCCTTGACCATGAGCGAGATGTAACGAAAATCCGATCAGCTGTGTTTGACATACCGCCCGGACTTGCCAATGTATTGGTGAGATCGGCAAGTTTTTGCTTATGCATAAGTGAATACGTGAAACAACTTTTTGCTATATGGGTGAGCACGCCGTAGTACCAGAATAGCAAAAGCTCACCGATCTCTCTCTTACCAATACGATTTGACGAAGATTATGCCTTTTCCTTGTTTAGCGTCTCTGATGTGTACAGATAAGCTTCTGCAAGCACAAATGGGATCATTTTAGTATGGGTACTGCCTATAGTAGATCCACTGTGGTTGGGTGGACTTAAAGAGGATCTTACCCCCTGCATTTACCTCAGCATCACGGATCTCTTTCTCGAGGGCCAGGTTAAAGAGGACACATGATAGGATATCCCCTTGTCGTAGACCGTTATTGATGTCGAATGGTCTTGAGAGTGATCCTGCTGCTTTTATCTGGCCTCGCACATTGATCAGGGTCAGCCTAGTCAGTCTTATTAAATTCGTCGGGATACCGAATTCTCTCATGGCCGTGTACAGTTTTACCCTGGCTATGCTATCATAGGCGGCTTTAAAGTCAATGAATTGATGGTGCAACTGTTGTCCATATTCCAACAGTTTTTCCATCGCTTGCCGCAGAAAGAAAATCTGATCTGTTGCTAATTTGCCTGGCGTGAAGCCTCTTTGGTATGGGCCAATGATGTTCTGGGCGTATGGGGCAATCTGGCCTAGCAAGATAGCGGGGAATATCTTATAGATGGTACTCAGCAACGTGATACCTCTATAATTGCTGCACTGTGTGATATGATAGTATACATGCTGCATTTAATAATTTAGTGATCCAGTAAGGAAGTTTCAGCTCCGCAATATCGCTGCTCGGATTTCCTCTTTTGTCTTTTAGTATTGTTTATTAGAAATTTTAGCTTTTTTACTAAGTTTTTGCAATACTTTCTAGCAAATCAATTCATAAGTATAAGAGTATAATATAGACTCGTATATTAATTGCATTATTAAAACGAACACACTTCTGGAATTTTGAATTTTCCCCATCGTAACTTAAAACAATGAAAAAACTGCGGATGTCTCCTTATTTGGAAATGACAACTGTATAATGTGAACATTGCAAATTTCGCCTATGGTAGCTAATCCGATGAATACTAGATTAAAATTCAATTAAAGTAGACATTACACATGTTCACACCGCCGAAATCTGCAAGGCAATAAATTGACACCAATACAGAAATTCGTAATGAGGATATTCCGGTTTACGACTCAGCCAATATAGTTCTACGTAGTGAACATTCTGTTTTCATTACGATGCAACGATAGTTGATGGTACGTTTTACGATGCTATTGATTGCATCACGTAAATAAAATTACTCATAAAAAGAATCCGTTGGCATTCATTCCAATTTAGGGGAAGTGCGAAGACTAAGCGGAGTCAAGTGGGACCTGAATCCCGAAAATTGTTACCTTCGATATGGGAAAAAGTTAAACGCCGTGGGAACTATCCCAGTCAAGATATCGAAATGCAATAAAATGGAAGGTAATGTTCGATACGTGAGTTTTTGATGGAGGGAAATGGTTTGCCTTTTCTTAGATTTGTCAGAAGAATTTTAATAGTACCAAGTTGAAATCAAAATAGGGGTTTGTTTACATAAAATCTTCAGAAGTAGAGATTTATTGGGAAAATAGAAAAACTTACCGATCGAGGGTCTAACAATTGCTGCAGGCAATCCCGACATTTCCTCCTGTATTAAGTTCTCTGCTAAATTTTTGGTAAATGTATATGTGTTAGGATGATCCCGTATGATCTCCTTCAGTTTCTCCGGTGTAAAATCCTCCCATGCTTTGTCGTCCTCTGCCATCCTGATCATTTCCTTTGGTTCCCAATGCGATTTATATACAGTTTCGGTGATTAATCCGCGATTATTACTATTGCAAAATGCCGTCGATAAATGAATGTAAGCGGAAAGATTTTTCAGACTTTTGGCGAATTCAATGGTACGAAGGGTTCCCGTTAAGTTTGTAAGAATTGATGTCCTCAGAGGTGAACTGAAGCGAATTGTGGCAGCGGCGTGGTAGATTATATTAACCTTTTCGGTCAGCTCCCTGTATATTTCGTCGGGGAAGCCAAGTTTTGGATCGCTCAATGAGCCAAGGACAGGTACGACTTTCTTTAAGGTTTTTTCATTGTGTTTTTCAAAAATCTAAATAAATAGAAAGAGGTTAGTGTTTTATGTAATTGAGGTTTTGCTTTCCGTAACTTACTGCTTTCTGCAGCATCCGGCTTATCCGTTCCTCTGCATCAAACCCGTGTTTTGCTCTGACTAGTACATATATGGTTCCTATATCGGGTGTGACACTTAAGAGTCCTTCAATGAGAACTGTACCAAGGAATCCTGTGCCACCCGTTATAAATATGTTTTTATCTTTGAAAAAATCTGCTATTGTGGTATTATTGTTATCTTGATTTTCTTTTTCTGTTGCAATAGCCATTTTGCCTGGAAAAATAAAAGTATCTTTATTAATTTTCATGAGGAAGTTAAATACGGATATATCTACTTTAATTCTTAATATACGGGTCAACAAGCTAAGTAATAATGTGGAATAACATTAGGGTGAACGAAAAGATTTGTTATTTTTTATAGAATTAGCAGCACCCATTAAAAATGAGCATAATTTCGATCAATTTTAACCTTATAGTTAAATTTTTCTGGTGCTTTGGTCTTTATTCCATTCAGAGTGGTCCGCCTATATTACGGTGGAATTTAGAGGTTCTCGAATCAACTTTTAATATATCAAGTCATCGTTGTTTTTGGTCATTTTCAGACTAATCTTAGTTAGTAAGCGTTCAAATTACATGTCCATACCATCGGGTGCTCAGCGGTGGCGGTGAGGAAAACGGGGCGTCCACCCTGTCGGTCAAACCAAAACCAAGTGGCCGAGAAGAACCTCCATAGTGGTGGGACTGGGAGACGCTGTACTCACTTTGGCTTGCTGGCCGCGATGCAGTACGCAAATGTTCCAAAGGCCTAATCAGGGCGATTAGACACGAGTCTGCACGGGGACTCATCTGAAGTGGCAAATTGGTCACGAAACCTTACCAGGGGTATACTGGTACCATGGGAACCGGGATAGTCCCGGACTCTCATACTTCGGGTGAACTCCCGTTGTATGTGAGTACAGCTCGGTTGTTTGCGGTTGGCCCCCTAGTGGGAGTTTCATGGGGGTTGTTTTTATGCTCAAGCGAGAAGAGACCTTCGGGCCTCGGTGTGATGTTGCGTTTCAACACGAGTGCCGTACTCCTTAGTTCGGTAGAGATTTAGGTATGTCTTGCACCCACCAGTATGAATGCTAAGCCATGCCAGGTATAGACTGGCACCTTTGTTGCTTGTCTCAGCGGGGCTCTGATTGTGGTCACAAAATCAATCCGTGTCTTAAGAAGGCAGGTGCTCACTTTAAACCCTCAAGGACTTAATTGTCCATACCATCGACGGTAGATGACTCTTTGCTAGTTTCTCCAAGAACCTTGGAAATCTTTTTATATTGATTGTGGGTGTCCTCATTTCGGATGTGATTATGGCGTGTTACGCTACTGATCGACGGAAACATCTTTGTTTCAATTCCCGCGGGAAGCCATTTATTGTTTTTGATAGTTGGCTAACATTCGGAATCTTAGAGGATAACGAGGCGAACGACGCTCCGGTAATTTTGGGTTTTGAGACCTTCGTTGACGTGTCGATCCCAAAGAATGAAGTTTGTGGAACGCGACTTCATTCAAGCTGCGTAGACTCGTGAAGCAGTTTCATAACGCAGTGCACCATTGGCTGACAGCATTGATCCAAGATACTTTAATCGCTCAGTTTTGGGCAGGTCACTGCCATTGATAGTCATAGTATCCATTTCATTGGGGTTGGTTGTCAAACATTTTGCTAGTTTAGATTCCATTTTGAGACGGTGCTGCATAAGGCGATCATTTAATTTTTGGACAAGTTCCTCGAGATCAGCTATGTTGTCAGAGGCTAGGATGCTGGACGTTGCATACCCCGCGTGACAGTGTCCATGGCAAACGTGAAGGAACTTTTATATAGCTGCCTCATTTCGAAATTTACTCCTGGAATCACTAGTTTTTTAATTTCAGATGTGCATTATTTCGGCGAAAGGCGATAAGTAGTCGTTGAAATATGCATAACTGCATAATAAATGAGAAACTAGCAAAGCAAAAGGAAATGATTTTCGAATCTCTATTCCAATCCTTTTGTAGATGCATAAATATAATGTAAGGTGGGAGATGCTTCTCACAATGTTTCTCCACGAATAACAACGTGTATTACAGCAGTAGTTTTGCATTTCTTGAGCAACCCGGCCTGGTTCATTGTTATTTGAACGATGTCAAGAATGCGTACAAAAATCTTCATGTTATGAGATAACAACTGGGTCGGATGATAGTATAAACATTCTGTTGGATTGATTTTCTTTCTCCATATTGGACCGATGATGTTTTCTTGCCAGTCAGATGATGGTCTACCCTCCTCAACAATGTGATTGAATGCTCACACCACACTGTTGGCTCCCAGCCCTTTGCTTTCTAGACCTCAGGAGCGAGATCATCAGTGAGTGTTATTTTCTCCGATTTCGTTTAAAATCCTTTGAATGGTTCATGGACTTCTGTGGCGCTGAAAGGTGGGATTACTAAGTCTTCCTTCTGGAAGTGGAGGATAAGGAAATGATTCCGTTAAAATCTTTTGGAAATATTCCCATCATTGGTTCCTCGTGGCTCGTCGGTCAGTAAGCAAAGCACAATTCTTCTCATTAATGCCTGCTTACCAGGCCTGGCGACCCTGAGGGTTGCATAAGGCGCTTTCTGGATCGTTCTTTTAGTTTCATTTCGTTTTTTTCGACGACAGTGGTCGGAAATCGCGTAAAAAAGTACCATTTAATTCCTGGAGGATCAGCACATTCTTCACATTGTTTTAATCTTAGCTTTGTTTAGAAGGTGTCCGGATAGCTGAGTGGTTAAAACACAAGGCTATCGTATGGAAGGTCGCGGTTCAAATCTCACTGGTGACAATGGGATTTGTATCGTAATTTGACGTCGGACACCAGTCGACTCAGCTATTAATGAGTACCTGAGTCAAATCAGAGTAATAATCTCGGTCGAGCACAATGCTGACCACATTCCCTCCTAGAGTGTTACTGTAGTGCACCGTTCCGGTCTTCAATGAAGTGCTCTAACACACTTCAATGCCCTGATCCAAAATGGATTATTGTGCCAACGATTATTATTATTATTGCGAGAATACGAAATGTTTACTACATTTCCAACCATAGACTGGATTTAGGAAGAACTTTGAGGCATAGAGCGCCTGCGAAGAAGAATCTGGGAGGGAACAAATCACATTATTGAGTAAGTCAGTTTAGGTGTAACTCAAAACAAGTCGGAATACCGGAAGCTCGCACTTCGGGTATAAAGGTTTTGTGTTCATCTTATCTAAGAAATTTCAACGCACATTTTTCTATCCGTATATAGCTACGAATCCCACATACTCCTTGATATTTTTCCAAACTACGAGACATACGTACATATTACAGCCGTAGATATTACGCACGCCCTAAACAAACAAACTGCCTATTTCCGAATACTGTATACATATAGGCACGTATATAAATTGATCGTAACCGTATTTCCGATTTACTTCTTATGTCTATCTGAATTAGGCACTACCTGCAAAGTCCATTAGCACGCATATACTATATACCTACATACACACATGTCTCGTTGGAATAATTGATATTCACATACAAATGAATAAAAAACTAAAACAAAATAATCCTTTTCCACCTAATTCATACGAACTTACTTCGTTGTGGTATTGACGAATTGATATGTGATGATGACGTCATGCAGGTTGTAGAGTGCACGAAATTCACAAAAAATTGTAAAGTTTTACCCCCTATAACTTTGTTAATAATCTTCAAACTTGACTGAATTGTGCACCATGTTCTTCTTTACACCTATGCTAATTTTTGTACTTCTGTGATGAACATAAGGGGGTGCTGGGTAAATTTCTAAAATGTGGAAATATACTATTATTAACTTTATTTGTGCAGATATCGGAACCGGATATATTTTGAGGCCTAGATTTCGTAGAGATGCACTACTGTGATTTTTTTCAGATTTTTCGGTTGAATAAGTTCTGAGAACGAGACCTGTTACACTTTTTGATGGTCATATTTTGAGCCGTCACTCCCCTATGTTTCACCCAATTTCAAATATTGAACCAGTTTTGAAAAGTACTAATTGAGACCTTTCATTTGATACTCCACATGGCTACATTCTGTGAAAACAAATTTTGCACCCTCCTTCCACATGTATGGGGAGCCCCCCCTTAAACTTAACGCAAAATGGCGCGAGTTGCTGCATGTAAAGGGAACGGCAGATCACATACTCTTACCAATTTTCGTGACAATCGGTCTAGCCGTTTCCGAATAAATCGGCTGTGACAGACAGACAGACAGACAGACAGACAGACAGACAGACAGACGGACAGACAGACAGACAGACAGACGGACAGACAGACATCGAATCGATTCTAATAAGGTTTTGTTTCACACAAAACCTTAAAAATGGTTTCCTCTGCAAATTATTCGCTGTTCCATCGATGTGCGCTTCCATCCACAATTCCTTCTACTGAATTTCACATATTGTACGGGGCGGATTCATTATCTAGGAACATTTGTTCCTGCTGGTGTTTTTTCCTTTCCGGGTAGTAATTGGTGGTTCTTTTTCTCATTAAGGGTCATCAAAGGTATACGAGACTCACGTGTTGATCATCAACTTTTCGTCACAAGCACAAACTAACACTATTATGCCCTGTTAATTGGGGTTTCAAAATACACTCAAAGTCTTCCGTGCTATGTCGTCTGAAGCGACTAAAAGGGATAGAAATTTATGGGCTAGCAACCTGCAAATTTTGAAATTTTACTGTTATCGAAACATCAACAATGCCTTGGATAGGGACTGACTTCACTTCAACAATCTGCGGCTATCGAAAACGGACTATGATAGATTTCACTAGCTGGGCATATGTTCAGAATAGGTATTATCCAAGATGATGCGTGTCCATCCTGCAATGAGGAAGCGATATCCACGGAACATTTTCTATGTGAGTACCCCGCCTACGAACGCATCAGGCATCAGATTTCTGGTGCTGATGTGCTCCAACTACAGTGGGTAGCATCACATCCACTAACGGAAATCCTGCGATACGGAAACGAATCCGGGATATTCCGTAAGAAGGGAAAATCGTGTACAATGGACCACTAAGTTCTGAGTGCTCAGAGGCTTTGCCTCTCCCTCACCCCAAACACACACACACACATGATAGATTTGTGGAATGTGCGCACCCTCCTCGATAACAGTAGCGATGGTCCTCAGAATGCTCGCTTTCTCCAACTTGAGCGGGAATACCAGCGATATAAGTTGGACGTTCTGGACTTAAGCGAAGTAAGATGGTGGGACTTTGAAGAGCACTCCTCTCCCTATTGCGGCAATGTGTAATTTTGTACCCTCGAAACCCAAGTAGTAACAGCCGCGAATCCCGTGTCGGGTTGCTTCTGACTGACTAAATGAGCCGGTTTCTGACAGACTTCTAACTGCAAGTTTCCGGTCCAGGTTAAGGAGCATCACAATTGCACAGTGCTATACACCAAAGGACACATCCGAAGGAGAAGGAGAAGGATGCTTTCTACGAGAAATTAAACACAGTTCAGGAGAGGCTTCCTAAGGGTGACATTATCGTCGTGATGAATGATCTGAATGCCAAGGTGAGATCTGATAACACCTTGCACGGACATGTGATGGGGAAATACGGTCTTGGCGACCGTAATGATAATGGTGAGAGGTTAGTGGATTTCTGCAACTTCTACCGCCTTGTCATTGGTGGCACATTGTTCCAACACAGAGCCTGCCATAAGGTCAGTTGGGTTTCAATTGATCGACACCGCACGACCAATTAGATGACCTATTCGCGATCGGTAGTAGGTTTAAGAGTTGTCTGTTGGATGTGCCTAACAAGAGAGACCGATGCTACCTCCAAAGTGATCACCACCAGATGATCGCTTACTTTCGCTTGCGTGTTGCGTCCGCCACTTGTCGCAAGGTTGGAGAGTTGCAATCCCTTAAGTTTAACATCGCCCACTTGTATGATCCAGCTGTCACTCGACAATGGGAGAGTTCTCTTGTTGATCGAACGGTAGATATACTGAGTAAGCCGCGTGAGAATATCGATGAGCATTGGACCGCCATCAAAAGTGCTTATTTCTCGGGTGCTACACAGGTCGTCGACACATCCCGAAGGGGCGTTATAAGATTTGGTTGACTGCAGAATCGTGGAAGCGGACCGATGAATGGAAGGGGTTGAAGACTCTACTGAATGCTGCGAGTGATGGCTGCGTGACGCGTTCGAACTCAAATACTGAGCGAAATTCCGAGAAGTTCGGCGTATTGTACGGTCAGACAGTAGATAGTTTACTATTGCGCTGGTCAGGAAAGCGGAAGATGCCGCAGATCGCAATAATTTCAGGAATGTATACCGCAACACAAAAGAGCCTGCATGTTGACGCAAATCTTTTGATGGTCGTGTGAAGGATGTCAACGGTCGACTTCTCATCCGCGATGACGAACAACTGAATAGGTGGAAAGAAAACTTCAGTTTCTCCTCTTGTGGATAGAATGGCTAGTCATTGTAAAAGGCGTAGTCGAATACGGACTGTTCCTCCAAGCAGAAGAGAAATCATTTTGGCCATCAATGCACTCAAACGTGCTGCACCGAGGTAAAATCTCAGAGAATTTTGAGGTCCAAAGCGGAGTCCGCCAGGGTGGCATCCTCCCACTGAAACCAAGGCTTTCAGTCTGACAAATCGTTGCACTTTCCCTATCTGCACTAATGGGCAGAACATCGAAAGCGTCGATCAATTTCTATATCTAGGAAGCGTGGTTTCTGCGGTCGATGGCACCGAACTGGACGTCGCCCGACGCATTAACAGCGCTAGAACTGCTTTTGCTACCCTGTCTAAAATCTGGAAATACAGTTATCTCAACACCGAGATCAAGTTGAGACTGTTCTGTACTAGTGATCTTTCTGTGTTGCTATATGCCAACAGCTCCAAGCTTTCGTCAATACCTGTCTGCATCGTGTCATCGAAGTTCGCTGGCCAGTCACTATTTCAAAGAAGAACTTGGTTGGCGCACAGACCTGCCACTCGCACGCACTTTGATCGGAAAATGGAAGTGTCAGTGGATAGGTTATACTTTAAGGAGGGGGCGACAATTGTATTTCGGACTACACTATGCAGTGGAATCCACTCTCCCAAGATAACCGACGAGTGGGTCGTCCCAATGGCACTTGGCGCAGAACAGAAGAGTGGGGGTGCGAGCGTCTCGGGAAGTT
This sequence comes from Hermetia illucens, assembly GCF_905115235.1. Classification (NCBI taxonomy): domain Eukaryota; kingdom Metazoa; phylum Arthropoda; class Insecta; order Diptera; family Stratiomyidae; genus Hermetia; species Hermetia illucens. The sequence continues at coordinate 97,644,041 of NC_051852.1, read as the reverse complement.
GTGAGCGATGGCGCGTAGGTATAGTCGAGGGGCTCTACCCCACCAAGGGTTGAATGGCTAACTCTACTTATTATTTATTTCAAAGATACTCAACATTATTGTTCAGCATACCAATGTCCTTTACTTTGTGAAAATACTGATATGGTCGGGCTTCTGTGAGATTAGTATATTTAACCGGTGTGGAAAAAACAATTAAACAAACTTAAAGGACCTATAGGACTTTGAATTTATATATAATTTGTATAGATCTATTACGCTGACATTTATAGCAATTAGTTCTTAATAGGCCCATGTCAGTGACAATGATCGTGTCGGCAATATCGGAGGAAGGATCAAGGAAGCCTAATCTATATAGAGTAGTGCGTAGTCCACTGGGTTCTGAATTTTTCGTTTGGTTATGTCCACAGTGAGATATAAGAGGGTAGCAAGGTACGGTTTCTTTGGTGGAGACTGATTGAGACGGCTATGGGATGGAATAGCGCATACTTATGAAAGGGTCAGTTAGTTCCCGAAATACATTATTTGTAATTACTAACAAATAACTTTGACCAATAAAGAAAATAAAATCTTATTAAAATCGGTGTCTGTCACACGCACTTCTCTCATAAACGGTTGTATCGATTGACGGTCCGGCGTCCAGCTTCCGGCTAACAAGTAGGCTCCAAAGTTCAATGATAAAACTATGTATTAATGTGGAAAGTTTTTTGATAAACTTCCCCTCATCTGTATATACGTTCTAGAGATGAGGGATAGGATGGGAGTCCCACATATTATCAGATGATGTCGCACTGATTGCGTTGATATGTTCACACAACCTTTCTGCAGCTTCTAGAGTCAATAGGAGCAGGCAACAAATTTTCCCCCAGTCACTTGGAAAATTTGAACTAAAATCTGTGGTTTGTCGGGCTTGTTTATTGATCATAAAAGTAGATCCACCTCTCACGTCTTGCTGTTTTTTACGTGAAGAGCTTAGGATAAGGTTTCATAATTGTACATAGATTATATTAGAAGCTTTTTATTTTCCAGCTGAGTGACCCGTGGCTTTGAAAGTTTAGTATGGATCAGGGTCTTCCGTACGACAGCCTTGTGCTGTAACCCCTGAGCTATCCGGACAAGTGAAAGTTTAATAGCTCATAATCTAGAAAGATGTCTCTATGATTCAATACCCAACTCAAAGAATACTAAACAATCGTTTGATATAAAGGAGCCAACTGTACTCGTAGACACTTCCTATTCGAAGTTTATTCTGGTACTTATACATACAACCGCAGGCAATCACTTTATTTTTGAATGGAAATTCGTAGAAATTAGCCACACGAAAACATATGTAAAATAGTTTGAAAATGAGTTCCCATCGATAATATAATAATTTTAATATTAAATTAAGTAACTTATTTGGGATTTATTCAGTTAGACGAATAATCTGTTAGTGCCACTTTTTTTCTGCCAAATTAATAATTCGAATAAATCATTAATAATTTTGAATACAGTTTGCAACGAACTCTACTGAACGCATGGAATAAATTTGCAATTAATGCATACTTGATGATATTTTTATATTTTTTTGCCAAGAAACTGCTACTTTTTATTAAGAGATAGTGAATAGAAAACTGATGAGATTTTGTAACATTTTGACCTCATCAAGTATGCGTCTTTATATTCACCGGCATATCTTAGTGAAATTCAAGGTCTAGACAACTAGTCTATTTTTTGAGTGAAATTTTGTTTGCACTTGACCCATATGTCCATTATCAAATCGCATTCATGTATTTATTTATGTAGATATTCTGCCTTGGGTATTTTAGGGTAAATTATCGCAGTCATATTAATATTATAGTATTACTTAAATTATGTACAAAAACATTGCTCGTGTTACTGTAGATAAACACTCTTAGATAAACTCATTAAGGATAAGAAGATACGAATTACTTTGAATATTTTAATGCATTTCCTACTCAATTGTTTCTAAGCATATTTATGTGATCCGCCTATTTAGGTTTTGGAACAACTTTGTGGTTGCGGAGAGAGTGGTTCAAGGATAATGGGAACGGTTGTCTAGTTTCCTGAAAAAATTATTAGAAAATGAGAAAATTGTCACCAAAAGCAACCATTTATCGAAGCCCAAGAATAGTTTTCTGGGATCGAAGCACGTTCACTCATGTATTTCTGCGAGTAGATTTATCGGATACTATAATAAATCGTATCTATTCACCTTTGCTTATTTTGGATGTTAACAGGGTACACGTAGATGTTTCCCGCAAACATGTTAAGCGCGTGATCATGAAGAGCAAACATCGAGCTATGTTCTTTTCAAATATTCAATCATCAAGATCACAGTCCGTCATTATTCGTCAGCAATTTCGTCAAATAGACCATAGACCCAAAACGGATGACTCCGCAGTTCCCCTCACCTGGTTGTGCGTCATCACTACGAAACTTTCATCGATTAATCATCATTGGCAAAGCAATTACAGGATTTCGGAACTTAGCGAATATTTGAGGACACCCTCCAATTGTTAGTGTTATTTGTTGGCAACGGACCTCAGGATTGGTGAAATTGCTAGCAGGGACGCTTCAATAGTTATAATGCTTTTATAATTGTCAGTTATCATTCAGGCATATCTTGAGAATTCGGGGTCTTATTTAGTTGTGGCTTAATTGGCCTGAGGTTTACAAACTCCACAGTGCTTTAAATTTACGCGTTTCAGTACTTCCGGAAAATGTCGATTTAATACTTTAGATCTGACACCTTTTCGTTAATAAATCAATAGAAAGTCGCCCATTATCAAGCGTCATATGATATGTCACCCATTCATTCTCTATTATTTCTGAGGCCTTTGAATATATATATCAAAAGTCTGACCACTACTAAACAGTTTGTAAAAACTGTTCACCAAAATTTTGAAGGAGAGTGTCAGATTTTGCGCTGTAAACTTTATTGGCAAATATCTAGATAGTTTCAGGACTGGACGATTTACAATAAATCAACTATTAAGGGTGAAGCAGAGAATTTTAGAGAAATGCTGATAGTATAATGTTGGCGTCTACCAAATATTGCGTCCGGTTTCAGAATACACTGACCCCCTATCACTCAAACTGGCTTAAGTGAAGGAGGAAGGCTGGCACCAATGTTTTTCAATTTAGTATTCGAACAGGTAATCATAAACTTGGCCATTGATACCAGAAGGAACCTACTATTTAAATCTGACCAGATAGTGGCCAACGATGGTGATATTAACATTTTGTCCCGATATTGATGCGGCAGCGAAGGAAGTCGGACTTAGATGAAAACAGAACAATGGTTATGATGTAAACCGGGAAAAAACGTCAGCTAGACAGAATATTGCAGTTCATTAATACAATTTTGAAAATGCGTATAATTTTACATAACTACGAAGTAAAATTTCCAAGGACGCAAAAAACTGACGAAATACGAACAGGAGGATCAGACTTGTGCTATCTTTTGGTAGTGAAATGTGGTCCTAAACTCAATGAACTGAATGCCTTAAAAAGGAAAATCTTACGCTGCAGTTTGCATGGGAGATAAGTGGCACATTAGGTTCAAAAACCAACTTTAAGAAACCTATAGTGAGCTAGAAATCTCGAACATGACATGATTACAACGACTTCATCGGGCGGGTCATCGACAGGGCATGGACGACGTAGAAATACCTAAAAGAGTATTCAAGGTGGAAAAGGCAGGCCAACCGGAAAATGGAGAAAAAGAACGGTGGAATAAGTGTAGCAAATTGGAGGGCATGGTTACTCGACCAAGATGATTGGAGGCAAATGTTGCAGGAAATCAAGTTACGAAAGAAGCTCCAGTGCTGCAAAGAAAAAGATGACAGAATAACATTCTTCACTGGATTTTACCATCTAAAATTTGACTTCTCCGTAAACAAATGTTTTTCGCTTTGATAATAGTTTTTTTTCGGAATGAAATCTTATGCAGAATTGATCAAATTCATACCTTGTTGGTGCAGAAGATATCGCTTTAACAACGATCTAAATCTCGAGCATCATCTGGATCTTGATATAGTCCAAATGGGTTACATGGGTTTAAGTATTTTAGTGTTATTATATATTAAATTTCGCAATCACAGGAAATACGTAAATACCAGTCGATTTTTAGCATTAGTTATTTAAGCAGGACTTTGAAAGAAGCGACTATAACTCAGCAAAACCATGTAGGCTGCAAAGGGTGAGTTCCGTCATGTTCAGTGATTTTACTTTGCTTTAAAGCTTCATTGCATAAAACGACGTCAAATCTCCCATCAAGCGCGTTGCTTCGTTTAGATAAGGGAACATCCGGCGGATGTCTCCTGCGAATAGGCATGCTCATCGCAAGCCACACCTACTCCTGGTTAAAACTTGGCTATGAGTTGGAGACCCAGTAACAGAACCAAATATGGAAGATGAGAAAGAAAGTTTTTTGCGGTGTTTCGGCCTCGGAAACCCAGGAAAGTGGGCTCGACATCAAGCGATCGCAGTGCCTTAATAGTCTTAATAGTGAGAAACTTGGCTACTATGGCATCTAATGCTAGGAGAGATAATAGTGGGGTGGAAATGAGATCTACACCGTATCCTTTTCGTAATAGCTTGAAGATTGGAAGGTCACCACCAAGAGTAACGTTATCCTTCGACAGGCGAGATTTACCGCGGAACTCTGAAAACAATACGGATACTCCGCTAATTGACATGAATGCTGCCGTTGTAACAGACGAACGTAGAAGGCGGCAAACGCATAAGTGGACTCCCTGTTTCATCAAGGGGAAAATCCACCAAAATATCAGGGCTCTGATATGGTGCATCAAGTTGTAGTATATTAGGGCACTAGAGGAGAAAAACGACTAACGCAAGAAACGCTGATGATACCTCCTCAACATAAGGTAGGTAAGAACGCATTGAAACGGAGCAAAGACGGCATTAGTGAACGCAGCCTCAACATTGGGAGAAGGTCAAAAATCGATAATTCTTAAATCTAGCAAAAAGTAGTAAAAGGGGCAAAGTAAAATTCGGCCGGAAATATACATCCAAGCAGTGTAACTCATATTAGGCAAACGCAAAAAGGGGATCTGATGTTGGAACAAAATACATCCAGCGAGAAGGCAGTGGGTAGTTTAAGCTGGAAAGCAGGAGATAATAACGCAAGAACTTAGGCGAGGATACATCATGGTCGTGCTAAGCCAACAATTTTACCTCAACGAAATAGTACTTAATGCAACAAAGAGAATATAGACGGCATATAATGAAATCAGGGATTAAACTGATTACCGCGGGCGAGTATCTGTATATCAGTCACTTTGCAACAGATGCTCTACCAAACTCGATAGATCAGTGCAGGAAGTGTGAAGGACAAAGTATTTTTTTCAAAGATTGTACTGGATATACACGACGCATATTTTCTAAAGGGAAAGAGGTGACTACTAACGCGTTGGAGGTGACGGCAGATGTTCGGCATCGGAGGCTAAATTGTCGGACTAAATAAGGTTGATACAAATCCACCTTGACCAACGAACTTAAGGCCTATTCTTACAAACCATTTGAAGGTCGAATCTGGACATAATGGTAAGCTGCGAGCCTTGTCGAAATTACTGTAGTGTTACATGAGTGAACGATACATCTGGAAACGTGGCAACATTGGCTTGCAGAAGGCAAGCCATACGAGAAACAATGACATTTCCGGGATCCGGCTTTGTAAGGGCAAAAGTCAACGGCATCCATAGATATATATCTCCTAGCGTAACAATAGCGCAATATGAAGAGATGCTAGATAGCTTGGTGTTGGACTTTAGAGGCCACAGCGATTTCATCAAATGGATCTTGGAATGGGGTTGCCGAATACCGGGCACTAAATCCTACTTGAAACTTCCGCATAGCTGGACATTGCATTAGCAGACGTTGGATTCGCGCACACATTTCGAGTCAGAGAGTAATGCTCGATCGTCGACTTTAGTACCTCGATGGCGAGGTTAGTTAATACTATACTATGCTATCAGGTCGTTTTTCTCGACAATAGAAACGGAGGAAACGATATTTTCCAGGTTAATTGGCCAGCCAACTGTAGCTATCGAGGAGTTCGCTAACCGAAGGAAACGACGCTGGAAAAAGGGAGGCGGTTATGTCAGCGGGTAACTGAGACACGTAATTCTACAATGCTGCGAGGGTGCTTTCGTCACAGTAGGACACCAAATTACTGGTGGAACCAGGATATTTCGCTACTGAGATCATCGTGTCTGCGGGCGTGGAGACTTTCTCAAAAATAAAAGGGAAGCCAGAACATTAAGAGTTGATCATACAGGAAATTAGGCGAAATTGCTACAAGCGGCTGTGTCTTGAGGGGAATACGAACCCATAGGACACTGGCTACAAGGTTGTACTGAACAAGATTCGTGGTTAAAAATCGCCCAAGTGGCATGCCCGCGAGTCTTGCTCAAAATAATTGCAGCTGGACGAATTTTTTTTATTCACTTGCACTTGCACTTGTTCTGGGATCGGACGTGATTCCGCAGAAAGGTTTATTTGAATCACCCATAGTGGAAGAAGACGCCGCTGTGAGTGAGTGAGGGAGAGGGGAAGCACTGGACAGCACAAGTGAGAGCACTGCACAGCACGGTGAGCCGGAGAAGAGTAAGTTCAGTATCCGGGCTAATCGCGCTAAGCGTGTGCCGCGGATAGAGGATAGTATCAGGTGCGGCAGCGTGGGCCATCGCCAGAATGATGCCATTGGATCTTTTAGCGAATGACGTGCGTTATTTCTAGGATACAAGGAGGACAAATCCACCAGATTTGAGTGTGGAGCTCCGAAATGTCAATAAAAAGGAAGGAAGAGCAATAGTGAGACAAATCCGGAAAAGGCAGCTGGATCCATACACAGATAACGTGTATTGAAAGATGGGCCAACCGAAAAGACGGAAACTTGAATTACTACTTAACACATTCCTTACAGGGCACGGCGAGTACAAGAAGTATTTTCATTACTTTAGAAGGAACGAGTTCCGAATGTCCCGCTACACCCAAGGACCGGTTGAGAAGGTTGAAAGATGGCCCTAACGTACTTATCGAACCGCAGAGTCCTCTTCCGGAAGTAATACTTCATATTAGTCCCATGGCAATGTGGACGCAGAAAAGAAGGTGGTTTTAGTAAATGTTAATCCCACACACTGCTGCAACCCGGCGCAGCAGCGTCTTTTTAATTTTCACATGCATCCATTAAAAAAAAAATAAGTCAAATAAAACAACAATGAAAGGGATACTATTATGCAACGCGCTTTCCCAGTTGTATTAGCCTAAAGACCCAAAGGAGCAAACGAAAAAGGGGAAAAAAATTCTAAATTTTCGCTTGTTGAAGTTACATACATATAGACGAAAAGAAATAAAGTTTACGCAAAAAAAAACAAGTCGGAATACCGGAAGCTCGTGCTTCGGGTATAAAGGTTTTGTGTTCATCTTATTTAAGAAATTTCAACGCACATTTTTCTACACGTATACAGCTACAAAACTACGAGACATACGTACATATTACAGCCGTAGATGTTACGCTCACTCTAAACAAACAAACAGCCTATTTCCGAATACTGTACACTTATGGGCACGTATATAAATTGATCGTACCCACATTTCCGATTTACTTCTTATGTCTATCTGAATTAGGCTCTACCCGCAAAGTTCATTAGCACGCATATACTATTATATAATATATACCTACATATACACATGTCTCGTTGGAATAATTGATATTCATATACAAATGATTAAAGAACTAAATCAAAATAATTCTTTTCCACCCAATTCATACGAACTTACTTCGTTTTGATATTGACGAATTGATATCTGATGATGACGTCATCAGGTTGTAGAATGCACGAAATTCACAAAAAATTGTAAAGTTTTACCTCTTATAACTTTGTTACTAATAGTGGGATTTTCTTCAAACTTGACCAAATTGTGCATTATATTCTTCATTATACCCATGCCAAATTTTGTACTTCTGGGACGAACATAAGGGGGGTGCCGGGTAAATTTCTAAAATGCGGAAATATACTATTATTAACTTTATTTGTGCAGATATCGGAACCGGATATATTTTGAGGCCTAGATTTCGTAGAGATGCAGTATTGAGATTTTTTTCAGATTTTTCGGTTGGATAGGTTCTGAGAACGAGACCTGTTACACTTTTTGGGGGTCATATTTTGAGCCCTCACTCCCCTCTGTTTCACCCAATATTAAATATTGAACCAGTTTCGAAAAGTACTAATTGAGACCTTTCATTTGATACCCCACATGGCCACATTTTATGAAAAAAAATTTTGCACCCTCCTTTGACATGTATGGGGAGCCCCCCTTAAACTTAACACAAAATGGCGGCAGTTGTTGCATGTAAAGGGAACGGCAGATCACATACTCCCACTAATTTTCGTGACAATCGGTTCAGCCGTTTCCGAATAAATCGGCTGTGACAGACAGACAGACAGACAGACAGACAGACGGACAGACAGACAGACAGACAGACAGACAGACGGACAGACAGACATCGAATCGATTCTAATAAGGTTTTGTTTCACACAAAACCTTAAAAACCGTTAGTTCTAGGAACGAAAATGTCAGGAAAATCTCTTTTTCAGGTTTTGTTTGCAAAACAAAACCTTATTAAAATCAGTTCAATGTCTGTCTCTCACACGCACTTTTCTCAGAAACGGCTATACCGATTAACATGAAATTTGGTGAAAAGGTGGGAACAATTAACGTCCAGACATGCAGTGAGTGATATCCTTCTACATTGCGATTTAGGAGGGGTCCCCATACATGTAAAAGGGGGGTGTAAAACTTTTTTTCACCGAATATAGTCATGTGGGGTATCAAATCTCGATTAGTACTTTTCGATGCCGGTCTTAGTTTTGAGATTTAAAAAGTTGGAGAGTGGGACGAGGTGAATAACTGTAATAACTGCAGTCAACAGAGGACCTGGAGATGAAGCATCAACAAGTGATCTTCACAATCACCTGAAGAACGTTATCATGGATACGGCCACAAACATACTTGGCCCCAGCCGCAAAAGGAGTCGGAACGGCTGGTTTGACGATGAATGTAAGCTAGCAATGGAACGGAAGAATGCTGCATACCGAGTAATGTTGCATTCTCAAAGAACGCGGGCACACACAGAGACTTATCACGAACTCCGACGAGCGGAGAAGCGACTTCACAGACGGAAAAAGGAAGCCTGGGAGAACCAACAAGTCTGTGAACTAGAAAAGTACAGGGAGCAACCGCACCAGGCGCGGAAGTTTTACCAACAAGTCAACAGGATGAAGTCTTATACACCTCGATGTTCATCCTGCCGAGACAAAGAGGGAAATCTGATTTCCGACAGACTGGGCATATTAGAGCGATGGGTTGAGTACTTTGATGAGCTACTGAACAACCAGAACATCGGCGAGTTGGAGGTCCCGCCAACTGAAGACGACGGACAAATACTGCCACCACCAAGTTTAGGAGAAACAGTCCGTGCAATTCATCGGCTAAAAAATCATAAGTCGCCAGGAGCCGATGGAATTACAGCCGAATTGAATTATAGAGGTATCACGTTGCTGAGTACCATTTATACGCCATACGCCCAGAACATCATTGGCCCATACCAAAGAGGCTTCACTCCAGGCAAATCAGCAACAGATCGGATTTTCCTTCTGCGGCAAGCGATGGAAAAACTGTTGGAATATGGACAACAGTTGCACCATTTGTTCATCGAATTTAAAGCCGCCTATGATAGCATAGCCAGGGTAAAACTGTACACGGCCATGAGAGAATTCGGTATCCCGACGAAATTAATAAGACTGACTAGGCTGACCCTGATCAATGTGCGAGGCCAGATAAAAGCAGCAGGATCACTCTCAAGACCATTCGACATCAACAACGGTCTACGACAAGGGGATGTCCTATCATGCGTCCTCTTTAACCTGGCCATCGAAAAAGTGATCCGTGACGCTGAGGTAAATGCAAGAGGTACGATCCTCTTCAAGTCCACCCAACTACTGGGCTATGCTGACGATATCGACATCATGGGAAGAACCACCCGAGACGTACAAACTGCCTTCATCCAGATCGAGCAGGCGGCGCGAGATCTTGGGCTGCACATCAATGAAGGCAAGACAAAATATATGGTGGCAACGTCAACACCGAAGACGAATCAACCGACAACATCAAACCGCACTGGTCAAACACGAAGAGAATAAGGATAGGAGAATACAACTTTGAGACCGTTGACAATTTCTTCTATCTAGGGTCAAAAATCACAACCGATAACAGCTACGATGATGAAATCCGAGCATGGTTGTTGTCAGCCAACAGAGCCTTTTTCAGCTTACAAAAACCGTTCCGCTCGAAACGTCTCACCATAGGGTCAAAGCTCTTACTGTACAAGACAGTGATCTTGCCAGTCTTCATGTATTCCTCGGAGACTTGGGTTCTTAGCTAGAAGAATTGCGAACTCTTGGTCGCGTTCGAGAGAAGAATCCTCCGAAGAATTTTTGGCCCCCTACATGAGGATGAACGATTCCGTAGCCTGCACAATGACGAAATCTATGAGCGATACCATGACCGTCCGATTGTGGACAAAATCCGGCTCAACAGATTACGGTGGGCGGGACACTTAATCCGTATGGATGAGGATGATCTCACCCAGAAAGTCTATAAGGCAATATTTATGGCAGAAAAAGAAGATGAAGCAGACCCTGCCCAAGATGGAGCGATGGCGTAGGTCAGGACGCCAGACAGCTTTTGGGGATATCGAATTGGTGCACCTCGGTGCAAAACCGGGATGTCTGGAGTTCCTTATTAAGGCAGGCGTAGATCGGATACCGGTTGTTGCGCCGTTGATGATGATAATGATGTAAGTGCGAAAGGCATGTATTTTGCTCTACACCTGCATAGAATTAAAAACTTTCCAATTTTTTTCAGTTATGTCGTTTTCATTACTATTACTCTATTATGCAAAGCTGCTGTCATTTGTCAATATACGAATAAAGAAGCTAGATCCGCTTAAAGCTAAGCTAGTGGCGGGTGGTCTAAGTAGACGATGAAGATGGCAATTAATTGGTATCAACGTTATGTAGGTCCATTAAGAAAGAGGAGTTTATCTGATGCAGGTCATACTATGCAATGAATAAGGCAGCATTTGCAAGAATAATTTTAGCTAAAACGTTTTATGTAGAAACATGCATAATTAATGTAACCATTTGCATTTTAATCCATTTAATTCCGCTCCGAAAATAATGATTTATTGCTTAAAAAACTCACATGTCGTTCATATACACATGTACGTGGTCATGAAAACACTTTCGCTACATAAAAAAAAATTAATGGCTTTCATTGCATTCTTCGACGCCATTAAAATTCAAAGCGCATTACAGCAAAAGAAACAATTTGAATTTCTTGAAACGTTCAGTCGAATTGGAAGTGCATTATTTTTCCAAATGTGTTTGTAGGAGTTTCTGTACCATATTGTACTTCGCTGTAGGGCATATATACAAAAGTATGCATGCATAATGAGTTTTCATGAATTTTCTTCTGGTGGAGTCATATTTCGTTCAACACAAATTTGTACATATGCCGCCGAAATATTAAGCAACTGAATTGTTTGAAGAATGTGGAGCAGTTCCTTCCTGTTATTGTGGTTCCAAAGCATAATTTATATTTATAAAATTAGCCCATATCTGACCTGTGTCCAAGCATTGCACAATTTCATTTTCCATCTGACGATTAGACAATTGGCTCCCAATGTGATCCACAATGGGAATGGAAGGCGGAAATAAAACGGAAACCAAATTTGCATGATCTGCTTAAACCGCAACTAAACAAGTTAATGTGAAATTTATGCAAAATAAGTAAACAAAGTAGTCAAATTTTAACCTTGATGCCACTCGCAATCTAGCTGTTGAGGTAAATTCTTTATAAGTTCTAATTGATTAGTGGTATTTCGTTCTTCCGGCAGATCGAAATGGATTTTATTGTTATGGAGACCAAATTAATTCGTTTTTATTTTATTCCAAATTTTGCTTGAGATTTGTTGACTGCACAGAAGAGCGGGGAAAGAGTTATAACAACTGGTGGTGTTGTCATTGAGGGAAATTTCAATGGAGGACATGCGGAAATGACTTAAGAACAGGTTGGAATGTCTGCAGAAGATGCGTTAAGTATGAATATTTATAAACTTAGTTTCATCCCAGGAAAAAGGGAATTAATCATGCAATGTCACTAGATTTAAATAGCGATTCGAGCTACTAACCAAATCAAATAGATATTTCTGGGTACAAAAAGAAAATGAAAACGGTGCCACCGACCATCAGTTAAGGCCCTACATACTGTACATACAATATATTATTGTGCATATGTATGTTCATATAAAAATATTCGAGGTCACAGTCATCATAACTTACCCAGATACAAGAAAGCCGGCCTATCATCCACTAATTACCAGCAATGGATAATGGTTGTACAAATTCCTAAACAATCATGCGTTCGTACCTTGAAAGGTATTCAGAAGAAAAACCAATAAATGAGGAAAAGTCTACAGTTAATCAGTGGTTGCGTAAATGTTAATGTTAACGTTTGTTAATGTGAAGAGTGAAGCAGTGAAGAAAAATAGGAGACGGATCGCTGCATTATTGACCTTGAAGATGGAGTGCATCGGACCGAAGCCAGAGATGCCCAAAGGTATATAAGAGTAGGTTGTGATGTCCATAAATGTAATAAATGTTCACGTGAGTTGCCGTGATGTAATCAATGGTGTATCTTTTCAATGCAGTTTAATATCGACACTGATGATGCTGATGGTTAAGTACCGAATCCGTTTTGTTGGTACACAATGAATTACCCATTTGAATCGGTTAAGCTACGTTGTTCCAGTAGAGAAAATTATGCGTAAAGCATGCGACATGTTTTTAAATAACCAAAGTTTACTTCTTATTTAAAACGAATCAAAAAAATCATGATGAAGAACATAAAAAGCCGACAAACTGATCGAACTTTTCCATTATCAAAAAATTTTCCACCCATCCTGTTTTGCTCTTCTTCTTCTATAATACATATATATGTACAGATATTTATAGGAAAGTTTACAGCAATAGTATAGCCATGGCAAAAGTAAATATTTGTAATGCTCCACAAAAGGCTTTCTTTCGTTCTTTCATTAGCATTCCTACTGTGGTCCTCCCTCTAAGGTACACTCGATGAAAATCGGAAACCTTAGGCCAAGGTTAATCATGAGAACTAACTTGAAGGTCGAAATTTCATAAGTGATGGCCTTCTTTCGTTTGGCTGGAAAATTAAAGGTTTTTCTTTTCCGCTCCAAAAAATTACCTTTTTTTAATAATTTTCAAATTATTAACGGCTCATATGAGAAATTCGTATTAATGTTGAATTTTTGATGCTAATATGTATTATAATAACATTATTGGGGGCGATGCAAATTTCCAAACAAAGATAGTTCAATTCTTGTAGAAACCTGTTTCAAATATCTAAAAGGAAACTTCGAGGTACAACAGAGCTAGATGATTACTTTTTTTAGGTTTTTAGTGGAACAGAACCTAACTAGTGGCGATTCAATGTCTGCCTGTCTGTCTGTCATACCGAATTTACTCGATAATGCCGCGCAGCCAAATGTTGACCAAGGCTTGAAGTTTTGAGTAACAGTGGTGTTACATCCCTCTTCTACTCTTCTACTCTCTTCTACTCTTATATAACCACCGAAAGAACATTAGCACAAGAAAGTGTCAACTTGCCATTGGAATTGATATAACTGCATTTCCAAATTTTAGCCTAAACCATTTGGCCAAAGTCCATAACCCGATGAGAGAGCAAACAAATGCCATCAGAAAAGTTGAGATATTTGAGAACTCCACTTTTTACTTCAATTTCCTCAGAAATTTATCCGGTGTACCATACGACATTTTGCGTCATTAGATGTCGCTGTGAAAATCGGTATTAGCTTTCTTGGATTGTGTCTCCTGTCTAGACCATTCTAGATACACTCCCTGGTTACAATGTTGAAAGCTTTTCCGAAATCCATCAACGGAGATCTGAATTTCGTACATTGATTCATAATCATCCGCAAGGTGTTGACGCGGTCAATGCGGTTAACCCAGAGCGGAAACCAGCCTGTTTCTTGTCGATCAAACCTTGGAAATGTTCCTCGATGCGGTTCAGGATTATTTTAGATACTATCTTTGTGGCAATAAGGACCACGCTAATATCCCTACAATTTTCTCACTTAAAGCGCGTGTCTCTCTAAGGTTTTGTATTAAACCTCATTAGAATCGGTTTACTGTCTGTCTGTCAGTCACACGCACTTTTCTCAGAAACGATTACTACTATTTGCTGTGAGTTTAGTTATAAGGTGGGAATTGGGAAGTTCTCGCATGTAGTGGGTAACATCGTTCTAGGTTGAGTTTAAGGTCGAAAGTGATTATTTCTTTAATGGAGGTCAAAGTCTTCACTTCTTGGCGAATTCAAGACTGAATGTGGATATTCTCACATAATATATGCACATATAACGTGCTACGTACTAATGGAACAAATGCACACTGAAATGTCATTGAAAAAAAATACACAAAGACCCTTTCATACCTGAAGCGTCCAGCTTCCGGTTCCTGGACTTGTTTGAAATCTTAAGAATCGCCCCCTTCTTCTATTCCCTGCAGAAGCAGCAATGAGTAGCTCTCTACATCCAGAAGAGGTCACTGGTTGTTATACGGTTGAGATCCGCAGTAGTGTTCTTTCCACTTCTTTAGTTGCTCTATTTTTTAAAGTTTTACTATCTGCGGCAGGTTCTGCTTCTCTGCATAATTATAAATTCTCCGTTATCACGCTCACACTACGCTGAACTTCCCGGGATTTCGCACGATATAGCAGCCCGGACGCGCCACAGTCGTCACTTGCAACTGCTTCCATTACTTCCGTTTATCCATCCACTTGCATTATTCCGTAGTCAGTAAGATATTGTAAGCTTGTAAAGTTAAATCCTACGAGAAGTGGTGAGTGCAGCATGCAAGCGAAGGCAGGCGACCATTTAACGCTGACTCCTTTCGAAGCGCATGCCAACATCTTTGTTATTGTCACATTCAAAAGGCATCTCGTAAACCGAATGTGGTCAATCTGCACGTACATTAACGGTTAGTTGAAACTCCTTATGGCATCCTCCGTGCAGGAACAATGTGCTATCAATGAAGAGGCGGTGAAAGCGGCAGAATTATCCAACTGGTCAATATTTTCGGTACGGGCAAAAACCGTGTTTTCCCATCAAATTTCCTAGTATAATGTTGTCCCCTGCGCTGGGTTGTTAGTGCTTCACACAACTGGACCAGAATCTTGCAGTCAGCTGACCGAAACGGGACTTACTTCCATCAGTCTTCTCGCACTATAGTAGCACAGTACTGCAAGAGTGGGTATAACCTCAATAGCTCCACAATTTAACTTATACCGTTGCCGTCGCGTACACACTTTCCCAAAACCAGCTCGTAACCTGATACGATAGCCAAAGGATGTTACCAGCAGGTGTACCTTTCTCCGAAGCACGAAAAACGTTTTGATAGCAGCAAAAAGTTGCTAACTCACAGATTCATATCCCTTTTACTAGCCTTTTCCGACAAGCAGGGAATTAAATAAGTGAACTTTTAATCCGCACCCCGCAGGAGAATCAATATTTCAGTGGCGTAAAGATATAATAAATGAATAACGAATATCATTGAAAGCCTCATCTACTCTCAGAAGCGCCTAGATGTTACACGGTCATTCAAACTATAGTACCTCGTCCTGCACGTCCATCCCCCTTTCTCAAACGGAGTTAGGATCGTCTTTGTGGTAGTCACTTGCACAGCAATATGCACGAATATGCATCTAAAGCAGATATTTTTCGCACATCTCGTGCACATATGTATATATATACACATCCATCTATTTGTAATTCGAGTAGCTGGGGCTGATGTACAAAGAACTAAAAAACCTGTAATTACCAATTAGGATTGAGGTCATTCTGAGTGGCTAGAGGCCTCCAACTAAGCAGACATTCGGAGAAAAATAGTAAATTCTAAAGACTCCTCTGCCCCTAAATGTTCGACTTTTTGAAAAGTTCCCTCAAAACTCCCAACCACAAAAAATGTTTGCATCTTGTGCGCGGGAAAACTCCCGCCCACAGCGCTTATCGACGGAAACATCCACCGAATTGCTCCCCTTCGCAGGGCATTTGGTAACCAAATCAAACAAAAGGGATCACGAGAATTCAATCTTCGTCGTTTGAAATCAGAAAACAAAGTGAGGATCAATCATTGAGGACGGAATGGCACAGCATTTAGCCGACTGCCTCCGTACTCCATCAAAGATTCATCTCACCCGTCACTTCATCTGAGATGAATATTAAGAATACTAAGCTTTTGAATTACTGAAACCAACAGGTAGCGGTTTCACACAAAGGTAGGGAAGGCACTCCTCAGGAGCTCGGACTGCAATATCTTTCAACTTATAGCTGCAAAGGCCCGTAGATTCGGAGACTGCTGAAAGGAAATTACCTACGAAATATTAAGTCTCAACGAGAAACACAAGAAACGACTAGTTCTTGTGGTATACTACCGAGGAAGGGAAGGGAAACTGAAGCTTAGGACCATTTGCTTCTGGGGAAAAAGGTGTGACACCTGAAACTTAGGAAATATTCGGGCCCCACGTTGGCCGCCATTTATATATATGAGTGAACAAAAAATAAGGGATTCCGAGGACCTATTTAGGTCCTCTATTCCTAAAAGTTCGACTCTCTGATACATTCCCACAAAACTCATACAAGAAAGGGGAAACCTCCAATGGAATGGCCTGACCTCCAACACATTGATCGAGGATGCAATCCATCGTAGATCATTCCTTTCGATTGCAACAGTCGAATCCGGAGTTTTACGGCTACGGCCCGGTCGAGTCGTAATTTTTTTGAAATTTCAGCTTTAGCTCGCTTGTTAATATTTCGATAGGTGCGCGCGTAAACCCCCTGTGTTTATTTATTTTGCAAGATCCGGATTCCGGACCCACCTACCGGAAAGGTTACGTGAATTTTGATATAATGACACATGAGGAATCGAAGTGCTCAAAGGATCCTCCTATATTTCGATGTCTGTCTAGTACAGAGGCGTGCAAGCACGCAAGCACGTTTCTACGAAGCACATCGATGGATTTTGCGGGCGGACCTTCACGGTCGATTTCAGCAACTTCTTAGGTTTTTGGGATAGCTCTCCCTTCTTGGTCATCTACGTCCACTCAGGATGGACCACTGCTAATCTCTTTATGTTGTTAAAAAACTAAAATTAGAGAATTATTTGGACCTAAGTAGTTCTCTCTATCTATCAGCTCTTAGCATCTGAGACGATCCATTTTATTATAGTATATGAATAGAATATACGTATTCTGTGCTTAATACATGATGGCTTAAGGGAGAATAAATTCGCACGAAATAGGAAACCTTAATCTACTATAACTTTGTTAATAATGCCCGCAAGTTTTGTCATCTATACCCATGCCATTTTTCTGGCTATATAACATTATTAACTTTATTTGAGTCTATATCGGAATGGGATGCGTTTTGAAGCCTAGATTTCCGTGCAACCAAATTGGAACCAATTTCTCTATTTTAATAATTCGAAACTCGGTAGCTAGGTGCTTCAGGGATGAAAGCTTTAGTTTGCAATGCATATGAATGGATTGTTTTCCACGACTATAGGGAGAAAATCTGTGTCTGCAATAAAAATGAGGGAAAACTGCAGTCGGAGCAAAAAATATGCATGTCGCTTTATAATCCCGCTTTTTGCCACTGAAATTTCTATTTCGGGCCCCAGTATATATATATATACACACATATATTTACGAGTATATATGGTTGCCATTTACACTTTGGTGGGGTATAGCGCGTAAACCACACCTACGCGCTATCGCTTGCGGTTATCTGAAATGCCCTTCAGCACCACCCACGACTTCCCGAGAAGCTCGCACTTCTCCTCTGCTGTTCTGCGCCAAGTGGCCTTGGAGCGGCCCACTCGTCAGTCATCTTGGGAGAAGGAATTCCACTGCATGGCGTGGCGAACAATACAATTGTCGCCCTCCTTAATGTGTGATATATCCACTGCCACTTTCACTTTCCAATCACAGTGCGCATGGGTTACAAAGCCGACAAAGTTTTTCGTTTTAGATAGCTTCAGGCTATCGTACTCCGATGATACTTGGACCTTTCGGGTAACAGTGGAGTGCACTTTCTATGTGATACTCCCATATAGCAACTCAGGAAGACCACTAGCACTAAATTGCGAAAGGCAGAGGAAAGGAGAAAAGGGCGGTCACGTGCGCCGCGTATAGAAGAAATGGGATTAAGCTAGAGTGAGCCGACTCCGCCCCGTGATGTAATACCTTATGGTGGTTCCGCGGGGCAGGGGGGGAGTCGGGGGTGGTTTTAGTGGGTAAAAATCCCACACGCTGGTGTATCCAGACCAGTGTCTTTTGAACATTTCCACCTCCTCAAAAAAAAAAAAGGAAGACCACTAGCACAGAACAGTCTCTAGTGCTGGTATATGAAGACACCAGCGAAAAAGCAAAAACCGTCTAATTATTTCAAATAACCTAATAATAACTTGCGGCATAAAATCGTCAGTATACTCGGAAGATAAAGCTGCTAACTTATTGACCGGGATAAATAAACAAAAAATTAGGCTCCATCTCTGACAAATGATATGGAACAGGCGGTGACATCTAAACAGGTGAACCGAGTCGAACACCGCATTCTCTCTACGGTTTATACCTATATGCAAGTTATATATCACCCTGGCATATCGTAGCACGTATAACTGACCTAAGGTGTCAACACCTACAAGGAAGTTCAGTGATCTGAGTAGTCTAAGTGCAATGTAAATTTAAACAAAATCGCCAACATTAAAGGAGGAATTAACAGTATTGCAATGTTGACCACTTCTGCTGAAATGAGTTAGCCAAATAGCGAACACTTGTTAATAGAAATTCAGTGAAAAACTATATGAAGTGCGGTGATAGGCTCCAGCTATGAGCATGACTTGCTAATAAATAATTCACGTTTTAGCAATGTGCGGAGTCAAATGTGATAATTTGCAAATATCATTTTCTCAATTGTTTCATGGATAAAATTTTGTATCGATAGCTGAAGAGCACAAAAAAATTGTGAATATTTGCGCTTACAAGGAGACAAGGGATAAAGAATCGGAAAAGTGGCATTTGGTTTCTAGCAGAAACTATTAAAAACACAGGAGGTGGCTAAATAAATAAGAGAGGGAGACAAAGGGAGGGGTTGAAAAAAGGAGATACCAAAGGCGGCGTAATAGGACAGAAGCATTGCTTGTTCAATCAACGGAAAGGCAAAGCAACGCTGTAGTTTTAAAACATCTGAATAGCAAAAGTTTGACACACGAGGTTTTAAAGGTTAGGTTGAACTCGAATTCCTGCAACAACTAAAGCCGACGAAGCATGGTGGTCCTGGTCCCTTTCACATTTAAGATGGAAATGGAAAATACTGTAAGAGAGGCTCTAACCAACGTTAAAGTTATGGAGCAAAATTACAGTGAGGGAGCTGAAATACTACTCAAACAAAGAGACATGAAAATCAGTTTAAACAAAGCCACATTGTAGCTCAGCCGGAAAATGAAAGTGGTGCCTCAATATAGATCGTCTAGGAATGGACTGCAAAGAACTAAACAGAAACAAGCTATGCTACCGTTGCGGCGAAGAAGAAAAAGAAACTGTAAATATATTAGCCGAGCAGCGTGTTGCAGGAAAAGAAATAGATGTGGCAATAATAAGCGAAAAATAAAGAAATTGGTAAGGTAATGATTTGGTGACCAGTAACAGCAAACTGACTCCACCACAAAACGACGCTGGAAATGCTTTTGTATGGGTTAAAATCGAAGATTTCACACTGATAAGCTGCTACTTGACGCATTAAAAAATTTCATCAGAAACCAGATCTCATTGAAGACGTAACAGCTGAATTGGGAGGATCTGTACTAGTAACAAGAAATTTTAACTCTAAGGCTGAATGGGGCATGCAGGCAACGAATTCAAGAGGAAGATGTGTTTTAGATGAGGTAGCTAGACTGGGGCTAATCTGTAGACAACATAGGTACCCTACAAGCATCAGAAAATCAAGATGCATATGATCCTCATGATATGGTTCTCAGACATCACAGCAGTATCTGAAAGCTTATATGTATTATTCGAAAAATGGAAAGTGGGACAATGATCAATAATACATCACTTACAGGAAGCATTTCTCGCGAAAAATAGGATTTGATAGGCTCAGGTGGCGGAACATCATAGAGGCAGCGCACTTTTCAAGAGATATTTGCTGAAGATACTGCAGAGTTATATTCGCACTTAGAGTAGCCTCAGCATATCACACAGGATCTGAGGCAGCAGTTCTAGTTATTAGGGTCGTCATTCGTACAGATCTGTTCTCCCAAGAGATTTAAAGTGCCAAAAAATAGAAGCTCCAACAATTCAGGTAAATGAGACACGAAATCAAACCTTTCTTTTGTGGCAGTTACGTCCTGGTGGCTTTAAGTAAGTAACTATCGTACAGACTTAACCCCACGGTCTGTTTAATTTTGTGATAATGATCTAAACCCCGCTGTGACAAGCAACAACGGTGTCAGTCTATACTATTAAAATAGAAGATTCGAATTGTATTTTTGCTTTTGGGGAAACAGATAATGCTGAACATAATTTCGTGAGGATTTTCTTCTCAAAAGAAATGGTTTCTCGATGAAGCATGAACAAATGGAATGGAATGGACACAAAAAAAAAACACGTGTTCAAATTACGTTTCAAAATGATTCACAAAATAAATAATAAAAAAGAAACTGACAAGCTCCCTCCTTAAGAAATTCACAAGTTTATCAACTTACCGGAAAATTAAAATGAATCTAGAAAATAACCAAATAATCTTCATAACTAGGCAAAGGCAACAGATATCATCCGAGATACAAATATAGGGCCAATTAGCCTCTGTTGATTAAGGGAGTCCTGAACCCAAATATATTTAATAGCGCGGTATAGTAATTGGTGAGAAAGCCTGTTCCAAGAATTTTATGAAAGGAACTCCTCTTTTTGAAAATTGTACCAGATTTCTTGAAAAGTTAACAGACGGCTTCGCCCAGGGCGGAGACAATTTGTTAGACACAATCCCACCTGCCAAGAGTAGTATAGGTCCTAGGGCGAAACGTGAAAGGATTCTTTGCTAAACCTGAAAAGGATCAGAATAAGGACCTGAAAAGCAACACATTAAATTCATGAAGGAATATTTCGATGTAAGTCACATGAAAAAAGTCAATACGAATTGGATACCACCCCACGTTATTTTGTAAAGTCAAAGCAAAAAGCTCTGCACAAAACGTCTTTTTAAATGGCATAGTGCTCATAGGACCAACCGTGCAAGATAAATTATTTACAATTTTATTATAATTTCGACTGCCAAAATTCGTATTTAAGTCTCAGCTATGTAGATTAATTTGGTGAAAAAATGACATTTCTTAAGAATTTTTTTTTTGCTGCAGATAGATACAGATACAGATAGTGTCAATTTATTTGGTCAACTTCAATATAATAATTAAACATTTGAGCAATATTTTGCGAAATTTCTATTGCAAAATACTGAACTGACAGTGAACGTTTGGAGGGGCCTCGATAAATAGTCTAGATAACCCAGAGAGGATTTTTTTGCCGATTTTTCAACTTCAGAAATAACAAGTTTCAAAAAAAAAAACATTTAAAGTTTTGCTCACTAAAAACCTAGCCTGAAGCATGTTCATATACTCATAACTTCGCGCCGAGATCTTACGTGGAGTCATACCGAACGTTTCAATGACTGATCTGAAATGTCACGCATATAAGGCGAATACAGGAAGGGCACATTTTGTTTGGGCTTAAAATGGGTGAAGATGATGAAGTGCCACTAGATTATGTTACGGCGATTAAAATGAGGAAGGACTTGGTGATCGAGTGCAAGAACTTAAAAGAAGTTACTATAAAGTCCCAGATTTGTGAAGTTTTGCAGTTTTAATTAGGATTAGAATCAATGAACGAAGATAATGCGTTGCAGATAACGTCCATAAGTGTTCTTATCGATTGCAGCAAGTCAAGTACGTACGGGATGGGTGGTCTGCCGGATATGAGAATAGATTCTAGCGCATAAAAGCTAGCACTGCTAGCAAGACAGGTCCAATCTGTGTCACAAACATGGAGAAGAAGAACTCGCGAGGGCTAAGATTAAAAACCCCAATGCGTCTTCTTCATTGAAATGAAAAATAGTGACAGCGTCCATATTGCAGGAAGTAGTAAATGAACAGTGTTCATAAAAACGATTAAAATTAAGCTCAAATGAAGTTTATGTAGCAAGTGAATTTGAATCATAGTCGAGCAGCCGAAAACCCGCCTTCTCTCAGCGTGTTCGAAAACAATTTCGATATAACCGGCGTTTGCTCGTAATATGCCTCCAGACTCCAACTTCGCCGTTCATATGAGTTCCCTTTATATAATGATGGCATCATACACTTCTTAGACTGCAATAAATTCACGAGAATTGCAAAATTTTCACCCTCTATAACTTTGTTAATAATAGTTTGATTGTTTTAAAGCTTTCCCGAATTATGGCCAATATTATCAATAATACGCACCCCAAATTTTATACTTCTTGAATGAGCTTAAGGGGACTCTCGAATAAATTTCTAATATGGTAATATGTAATATGCTATTATTGACTTTATTTGGGCAGGTAGCGCAATGGGATGTTTTTTAGGCCTAGATTTTGTATAGATACATCATCCTTATTTTTTTCAGATTTTTTGGTTTGATAGACATACATACAGACGGACGGAAACCCAGAGGACAGATTCTGGCGTGCCAAGATATATGGGCAGAAGAACGGAGTAACAGAGCAACCAATACAAGCGGGAGGATATTGCTGGAGACATTCTCACGCCTCTTACGAACAGGCCGTGCGAGAGGAGTGGAAAGGCCCGGAATATAAATTTCAATGAGAGAGAGAGATAATAAGGGGGATTCATAATTTTCTCTCCAGATCCATGTAATTTTTTTGCAGATTGATTCCAATTTTTCGCCATAGCTTTCACCCCCAATTTTACATAAGAATAATATAAAATAAGCAAGCAGAATTATGATGATCTAACATATTTGACACAGAAATGTTCAAAAAAGGTACTCTGTAAGACATATAACATTATATATGTATAACAGGAAGCTTTAAAAAAATGTTTCACGGATCTTGGAAACATTGTAAAGTTTTTGCTCTATGCTCTGGAATAGCATTTTGCGAACAGAAAATCCAAATTTCTGGTGGAATTGCGAAATTGGGGAATATCGGAAAACTACCTCAAAGCTATGAGCCGCTTTCAGTGAAGAAGCAACCACTCTGAATTCGAAGAGCTAAATGTGCAATACGAAATCGCAACGAAGAAATTGCAGGTGGCTATCATAAATGATCCTCACAAATTACTTATACTAACTATGTACAAATTTTAATGATGGATAATACCACTTGTTCATGGAAAATTACCTTCTCCTACCTTTCAAAAGAATCACAATTTCCCACTCTCCTAATGAGATTTGATATCATTTTCGGAAACTATATAGAATTTCTTATAAATGGATATTTTTTCAATAGCAAAAACTAACGGTTTAAATTTTGAAGAAATTTCAAAATAGATTTTTTATCTAAATTTAGCATTATTGTAACAGCACTTTAAACTTACAAACCTGCAAATGTAATAAAAGTGGCCTCATTATGTTAGCTTTCAAATGACATGTAAAAATGATGGGCTTTACTGTGGAAAATTTAGGAATATTACGCATTAAATGGGAGAAAACGAGCTCTTGATATGGAGAAAATTCACTTAAATATAGTAGTTCTAATTATTACTACCATATTTGGGTGAATTTGCTGTAATGAAAGAAAATCTTCAAGATACTAGTCAAACTACAGAACCGAAAATATATTCTTTAAACTTCAAATTTCTTCTGGGGAGAAGACTACATTGTGACTCAGAAGGTGTGCCACAAGGTTCTGTGATAGGTCACTTACTATGATTAATTCATATGATACAGGCTTCCCCGATTATATTGGGATTAGGGTTAAAAAATTCTGCCCTATCACTTGACCAATATAAAACAGAAGCAATTCTGATCAGTAAGAGAAGAAGATGTTGTCTCTCTGAAAATGAAAATAGGCGAACAAATAATTTATTCCCAATATTTGGGAGTAATGATCGACAAAAGGTTTAAATTTAAAAAGCAAATTGAGTGGGTAACGGCTAAAGCATCTTCCATCGCTGGTCGTCGGACATAGCGCATCATTCCGGACTCCAGGGATGGACTGAATAAAGTTAAGGGAAGTTATATTCGAAGCTATCCGTCTGATCGGGAATAAAATCAATAGGTAAGTGTGATTTAGCCCAGAAAATCTATAAGGGCAACATTTGTGGCAGAGGGAGAAGACGTGGCCGACGTTGCCTGAAGTGAAGCGATAGCGTAGGTCAGGACGCTAAACAATTACTAGGGATATCGAACTGGTAGACCCCCGCGTAAAACCGGGAAAACTGGAATTCCTTGCTAAGGCAGGCTTAGATCAGCACCGGTTGTTGCGCCGATGATGGTGATGGTAATGATTCATATTGTATTTCATTCATTGTAGTCATTACCCCAAGATTTTTGCACACCGAACAAGATAATAATAATAATAATAATCGTTGGCGCAACAATCCAATTAGATCAGGACCTTGAAGTGTCTTACAACACTTCATTCAAGACCGTAACAGTACACTATAGTACACTGTAGGAGGTAATGTGGTCAGCACTGCGATTGACACCTGAAAATATCGTAGAGTTTATACTGGAGACAACGGAGGGTTTTATCTGACTTGGTTCCACGAACAACTAATGAGCAGTTTATGCAGATTGATTTCAGAAGAGGACAAAGCAGGGAGAGAACCACAATGAACCGCTGTTCTGACTCAGCCCCGTGACGCAATGCTTTAGAGGAACCCCACGGGAAGAGTAGAAGGAGAGGAGGTGGTTTTTGTGAGTAAGATTCTCACATAATCGTCTGGAATATGCCGGTTGTAGGGTTTGAACCTTTCAGGCTTCCAATGATGAGAAAAACATGGCCGGACCAACAGACAGATGGACAGTAAACCGATAAGGTTTTGTTTTCCGCAGTTCCTTAAAAAAGTTGCCTGATAAATTCACCTGGGATTTTTACTAAATTGTAAAGTTCTATTCAAAGTTTGCAGGTAGCTTCCGGTGATTTATTATGCAGATTTGTTCCGGGAGCTAACATGAATCCATATTTTCAAAAACTTTATTTAGAAACTAATCTATAAATAAATTGCATATTTATTTTATTTATATTCGTTTCACTTAAGTTATCGTGAAAAAAATTTAATCTGAAGGAATCTTCTTGAGCCAAGGTAAGGTGATGAATATCTCGTCTATGTTCTTAGTTGCCATGTGATACTTTTGTTGAAAGAAACATACAGATAATGTAGATATATGAATACGACACACCTCTCTCTATCAACAGCTCAAATTATTTGCGTATCGTGCGATTGTGTTTCTAAAAAAGGAAACCGGAAAACAGAAACAGACCAAATAATTTGCATACATTTGTCACAGCATTCTGCGAATCTTTATAAAAACGTGTTTTCACAAAAACCGGGCAATACAAATTTGGAAAAAATCAATGGAGGAAAACATGTAGGAATCGATTGCAGTAGTAGTTTGAACTCCTTCAAGGCCTTTCAATTTATTTATACATTTGAATGCAAAATCAAAAAGTTGATCTATAATTTCGCAAGTATCTGACTAAACTAGAAATAGTATCTTCAACTTGCTGGCGGCTACTTTGCTGGCTAGTGACTTATTCGCTATCCTGGGTACTTAACAGAAATACGGATGAATATATTCCGTTAATGGGTTAACATTTTGTGAAAAAAAGA
The DNA here is from genome assembly GCF_905115235.1 of Hermetia illucens. NCBI lineage: Eukaryota > Metazoa > Arthropoda > Insecta > Diptera > Stratiomyidae > Hermetia > Hermetia illucens. The sequence goes on along the minus strand of NC_051852.1, from coordinate 97,617,993 downwards.
CATTAAAATACTATCTGCCCGTTTGTCTATTTGCCACGTACAGTTTATTTGGGGACGTGTGAACTTATCATCAGATTTGGCGAAGGAGGAAAGACTATGGAACCTTCAGCCTGGAGCGAAGGCTTCTTAGATATAAAAGGTTTACACCATACGAACCAAATTTTAATTTCGAGACCGGTTAAAGTATAAAGGAATACATCTAACAGGTTTTCTTTTGAGAAATTCTTTTAGCAAAAAATACGGAACAAGTCATAACAACATCCCAAATGCGATACCCCTCTAACCGCGATCAACAAGAGCTCGAATTAATCAAATTACATATTTTTTTCTTTTTCTTCGGCCTTTGCCCCGTTCGATTAAGGATTTCGTCCGTATACATCTAAGTTTGATCTGGGTTTTGTACAGAGGTTTTCGAATCATTGTCATCGTTGTTTCTGACGACCGGCGTTTAGGTCATTTTCCTTTGATTATATTATACTCATGGCATTAGTCCACCATCAGGGCTGACGAGAGGGACGTGGAAAGAGAGAGAGGGCGGTAAGTCATAAGGGGGCTCTCATAATTTTCACCTCGGTCTCCGCTTTTCGGTAAAATTTTCACCCCAGGCTTGGATTTTCTCTCTACGGCCTTGTTCACCATTGGCTGAAAACGTAGTTCACAAATTTTAAAACGTTAAGTTAGGGGAAGGTGTATGTCATTGACAGCGATTAGTAGTTGAGTTTTCCGTTTACTGCATGTCTTTCACTATCTATAATAGACCAGTGGTGTCTTGTCAACCTAATGACACGACGTGTCTTGTGAATAGCTAAAATGTTTAGTGGCGAAAATTAATTTGGAGAACATCTACTATGCCCGAATCTGCAGCTAAACCACTGGTTCAGGATTTCAAAGGAATTTACAGTTTACGAATTTCAAGCACGTGCGAATGGTGATGCAAAGCTCCTTCACGCCACTAAGATAGACAACAATTTTTCAATGATATTGTGCTTTAATCAGAACTAGTCGAAATCCATTTTCATTAGGAACAGTCAGACATTATATGTGCCGAAAAGGAAGGCGGTCAGAAGAGGAAAATTCTTCAGAATGAGAATTAGAGCCATTCAAGCCACGAATCAGTGCTTTAAAAAAATGTTACAACTAGTCCATAAAAATGTCTCCAGACAGGGAAATCTCTTTCGAAGACTGTGTAAATGAAAAAAATCATTGGCTGGCCTTCGCTTTAAATCGAAGTCTAAACGCTGTAGGGAAACCAAGTTCACCAAGGATCTCCTCCAGAAGGCAACATAGGCGTCAAAGTTCTGTGGTCCGAAAATAGCCTTGCATTTTTAATAAACAACTCAGTTAGCTAACCGGCCACTTCGGGGTAATCCTCTAAAAGACCGGGACATATATGCGACAATGAACAGGAACACAGCAGCATCAGCAAGTTAAAGGAAGCAAACGCGGTGGTATCGTAGGCTGACATAGACAAGAACTGCAACTGTGCAAATGCGTACAGAAGCAAGCAGAGAAGCGACGGATATGCGCTGTCGTCAGTCCATTTTGCCTGTCGGTGGCAGCACAACCGGACGTCACAATTGCTGTAAGCTACGCCAGTGAGTACATAGAAAATCCTGGTAAAATCCATAGCAGTGCAAAAAAAATTGTTTGCTTTTTATCGGTAGCGATGTCAACTTTTTCGGAGGCATCAAGACATGGAAGCCATTACTCCTCTATCCGCTTCTTGTTTCGCTCCACACTCTTTTTACTGAAAGTACAGTTTTCGCAATGAAAGCAAAGAGAAGTGATATAACTGAGTTTATGTGTGCGTGCGAGCTTCACAAGGGTATGCCAGAGCTGTCTCAGAAGTTTTCGCGGATCGTAGTGCTCGTGAACAAAATTTGAGGAATATGTTTCGAATATCGTGCCACATCTGGAAAGGTTTCTGCTTAAATCTTTGACCCTGAACCTTTTTTACCCCAAATACACAAAAAGCTTAATATATTTTTTCTAGCAAATATGACGGCTTATTGCTTTGAGTATTCTCTGCCGTGGACCTGAGGCGCAAAAAAAATCATCAGTTTAGCCTGCACAGATATGTATGTGGAGTGAAGATTAACTCCAGCCTGAAATTTAGGTATCCTTTTTCATCATTATAGGATGTTTATAGGGTGTTTCTTTAAGCCCTATGGAGCTCAGGAAAGGGTTAAGGGTCGAGCGAACTGCCATACTATGCTAATGATCAATATACTCTGGTAAATCATCATCAACAGATTGACGCTTGAGTAGCGCCACTAAATTAACATGCCAAGATTTAGTTTGAAAGTCAGTCACATAATCGATCATTCTCTCTAGATGATTCAATACCACCAGCACGTCAAAAAATATGCGTACTGAACAGAATATCCCAGTTGTGGAGCAAAATGTGTAAGAGATATAAATTTATGGATTCATCGGTCGTCGAAGGAATTGCGCTCTGTTCGTCTACTACGTAAAGATCTTGATCTATACGCGTTTAAGATTCAATGATGCAAAAATTGGGCTCGATTGGGCTCTAAATCAGTTGGAAACTGGTCCTATTGTTATTATTATTATTATTATTTGTAGCGATGTGGGTCATTTTGAGCTTAACGGGTGTGTGAATAGTGAGTGAAATTAATCCACACTAGACCTAACAGACTCCATTATATCCAGAAAAATACACCGTTTTGGGTGGTTAATTGGTTGTCATTGGACCTTATTTCTCTAAAAATGATGCAGGAGCTCGCGTAACTGTTAATGTGAATCGTTGTCGTACGGTGATCAATAATTTTTGTTTGTAAATACGGATGACATTAGGCCCGGCGAGATGTGGTTTCAACAGGGTAGCGGCACGGTCGCCCATATCCAAATATCGTTCCGTTGAGCAGCAAGGCTTACTTGGTGATGCATAAAAATCTGGAAATGTGAGGGGACCTCCCGCCCCTTCTCATCCCCTCTTTGAGCTGAACGTACAATGATACGATAATACATGGTTCATATGCCGAAGACTGGGGTAGTCGTGAAACAACTGCAAAAGGCCGCATAGGTATGAAAGGTATTGTGTATTTCTTTTATAAAATCATTTGGGTATACATTTGTCTAATTAGTACCTAGCATGTAATGTATGAGAATATATTTTGTCAGAATATCCAATTTTGCGCGCAAAATTTCATGATTCTAGGGTGAACCCTTCGACCATGTGAGAGGGTGAGATATTACGGAAGAAATAGATGTGGTTTTTTTCATTAATGAGTTTTTACCTATTTGTTAATTTATAGAAATCTGTGGGATATGAATGCTGGAATTTGTTCAGTTTGTTCAACTTCGAAATTGAGATAAATATAGACAAGAAAATAAAAAGAGAAATACATAAATAAATACAGAATACGAAAAAAAAAACGAACAAACAAAATAATAGAAGAAAACCACCAGAAGCTCTGCTATATTACATAAGTTCTATAGATATAATATGTAAGCTCTTATTTGAGTGTCAATTGTTTAAGATTTTGTGCAGAGATCTTATATATCATGTCTTACATTTCTAATATTCATTATTCCCACCATAAGCAGAAACCTCAGATATTATACCTTATTTGTATACATAAATCATATTCAAATGTTAATTTGAGGTTGTTTTGCTCTAGCCCTCCCTCGGGAAGCGTCTGTCCTCGCATGTACTTAGGGTTCCCCCATTATGTTTGAAGGGCAAACATTTCGGTTGAGGTGGTCGCCACAGGGCCACCATGTCATCGGACCCCCCATGAGGAAGAAAGGAAGACGGGGACCGCTCGTCGCGTCAATCTCGAGTGCATTCGTTTTTTTTGTGAGTTTGTCCCCACCCTTATTATGCAATGGTCTAATGAGGCAGTCTAGCTTCTTTGAGAAAGAAATTTTTGGTGGTACCAACCCTCGAGACTTCACGTCTGTACCAGAGTTGTTTACTCCGGGTGGGTTTAGTTTTTTTAGTATTGAGTCTAGGAACGTGAGATAATATTTGTGAACCAAACCCCGACCCTCATTTCGCCGAAATTCTAGCATTCGGGTAAGCTCCAGAATGTGCCGTCCGGTTCCACATGTTATCTCGCACAAAATTGATGCAATGCCGGATTCTCTTCGTAACAAAAAGTTGTGTAAGAAAGTCGACTCCATATAAAAGGTGGCCATATCGTCAATCAAAGATAAATTGTCACCGGCGATTACCAAATCTGATGTGCTAAGTTTTTTCCAACAAATTCCGAGCAAGGCAAACCTATGCGGTGTTCAAGTAAATTCGAATGAATTTAATGCCCTAATCACGGATCCAAAGGAAAGCTCTGCTAGAGGCTGTCAAGGTGGTACAAAATTGATTCAACGAAATAATTACGGCGTACTGGAAGGAAGGGTAGCAAAGTCGAAACAACAAAAGGGAGTGGTGGTTCCGATGCCAGATAAGGCTCTGAGTGATCGTTCATCCTATAAAAGGTATCGACAAACTAATTAACGAGTCATCTACTATCTCTGTCGATCGTAAAAATATAGGGTATGCTGCCAGATATTCAGTTTAGATTCCGAAAAGTCAATGCGATCGGTATGGTAACGAAAATTGCGCGTTAGTTACTCTCGACGTGAAGAATGCCTTAAATGCTGCAAGATGCAACAAAATAAATAAGTCTTTAGCCATATCTAGAGCGTATGGTTATTGAATTCCTCTCGAAGAGGCAGTTCTGTTACGATCCGGACGATAAATCTAAAACATAGTGGGGGCCTGCGGGGATCCACAAAAATTCGTCTCGATTAGCTCCTGTGAAGAGTAATGAATAACAGCGTTCTCACGTTACTGCTCCTCAAAGTAGAATCAATATAGTGGCACAAGATACCAAGTAGATCGAAATTCTCACAAAGAGAAAATGGATCCTGGCTGGTGTTACACTCGCAGAGCATAAAACTGAAGTAGCTCGGATTACGAAACGGGGAAACAGACTTCCATAACGATTAGGATTGGCGAGCGGATTATAAGTTCCCAATTTCAAGTCGCATTTTGAGAGTTTACCAAGAAAAGCATCGGGAGTGAGTACATTTCTGACGAGAATGTTACTAATATAGAGGGCCAAAGCAAAACCGTCGGCTCCTCATCTCCAAACTGGTTACCTCCATTTTACTCTATACAAGTCCTACTAGAATGCTATGAAATTACAGACAAAATCTGATAGAAAAAAATTGGAGCTCCATATTGTTTAAGTGCATTGGGAACATCTTCCATTCCGTAGAATATCTGGCACAGCCGCGTACGTGATGGCAGGCATGGCAAATAAGGATCAACATCTATATAACCCAAATGGAGCCGACTAAATCTCCTCAGGAGTAGCAAAAAAGACTATTTACCTAAAGCACACTGGACGCATAGAATTATCCCAGATTAAACGACCTAGACAACTTAACGCATTTCATAAGCAGATATTTGGTATACTTGTATCTCCTCTGGCTTGATGACTCTATTGCCCGGCATGTGAGCAGATTACGGGGGAGGTGGAGCATGCCGTCATAAACGTCCAAGATTTGTGAAGTTATCACCTGAGAATGTCCTAAGCACAAGGGACATTCAGCAATGGAAAATTTCATGAAGGCGATTCACAATGTACTAAGTAAGGAGGAGCTACAAAGAAAATTATGAATATCAGTGTAGGTTCTGCACGTTACCGCCTTCCAATGACAAAAACGGCAGACAAACAGATAGTAAACCGATTTAGTTGAGTAATCAAAAAATGGGGTGTTACTTAATGGGATTTTCATATATGACAAAATACAGGTGTCCGGATAGCTGAGTGGTTAGAACACAAAGCTGTCGTACGGGAGGTCGCGGTTCAAATCTCACTAGTGGCAATGTGATTTATATCGTGATTTGACGTCAGATACCAGTCGATTCAGCTGTTAATGAGTACCTGATTCAAATCGGGCTAATAATCTCGGGTGAGCGGAATGTTGGCCATATTGCTTCTTATAGGGTGTGCCGTACGGTCTTGAATGAAGCGTTCTAACATACTTCAAGGATCAATCAATTTGATTGTTGCGCCAACGATTACTATTATATAAAATACATAAAAGGGGAGATATTATCTATAAGATATTCTCCGCTATCTTGCAAGGCCGGATAGCCCCATACGCCCACAACATCATTGGCCCATACCAAAAAGGCTTCACTCCAGGCAAATCAGCAACAGATCAGATTTTCTCTCTGCAGGAAGCAATGGAAAAACTGTTGGAATATAGACATCAGTTGCACCATCTTTTCATCGACTTTGAAGCCATCTAAGAGAACATAGCCAGACTAAAACTGTTCACGCCCATGAGAGAATTCGGTATCCCGACGAAATTAATAAGACTTACTAGGCTGACCCTGACCAATGTGCGAGGCCAGATAAAAGCAGCAGGATTACTCTCGAGACCGAGAGGCGCCATCTTCTTCAACTCCATCCAACTACTGGCCTACGCTGACGATATTGACATTATGAGAAGAACAACCCGAAATCTACAGTCTACCTTCATCCAGATCGAGCAGGCGCCGTGAGATCTCGGGCTGCACATTAATCAAGACAAGACGAAAGAACCAGCAACATCGAATCGCAGTGGTCAAACGAGAAAAATAAAGATAGGAGACTACAATTTTGACACCGTTGATAATTTCTCCCATCTAGGGTCGAAAATCACAACCGATAACAAGTACGATGAAACCCGCGCACAGTTGTTGGCTTATTGCAGCTTACAAAAACTGTTTCGCTTAAGATGTCTCACCATAGAGTCAAAGCGCTTACTGTACAGGACAATGATCTTGCCAGTCCTTATGTGTCCCTCAGAGACTTGGGTTCTTAGCAAAAAAAAAAAAAGAAAATTGCGAACTCTTGGCCGCGTTTGAGAAGAAGATTTTTTAGCCCCCTACATGAGGATAGATGATTCCGTAGCCTACATAACGACGAAATTTATGAGTGGATAAAATCCGGCTCAACAGGTTGCGGTGGGCGGGTCAATTAACCCGTATGGATGAGGATGATTCAGCCCGGAAAGTCTATAAGGGCAATATCTATGTTAGAAAAAGAAGACGAGGCAGACCCTGCCTGAGATGGAGCGATGGCGTAGGTCAGGACAGCTTTTAGGGATATCAAATTGGTGGACCTCACCGCAAAACCGTGGTGTCTTATTACGGTAGGCCAAGACCAGATACCGGTTGTTGCGTCGTTGATGATGACGATGATTTCTCATTTTAATTCTGAATTATCAATGAAAAAAGATTTTTGAAAATTTTGTTTTACAACCATTTACAGCCATTTTAATGTTTAGTAAGGTACAATTATGATCATATTTCGAACGATCGAACGATTTAACCGTTTAACTTTTTGGTTTCAAATTCCATATTCAAAATGGAGATATGTCTGTACAGTTTGACTGGAAGAAATAAATACACATGAATATCAGATTTGTTAAATAAACATTTTGTATGATAATTCAAGAAAAGATATTCTAAACAAAATTACAAAATCGGGGGTCACCTAGAAAAACCCCCTTAAAAATATAAGCATAAATGCGGAAGTCGACGTTTCCAAACATCCTCATACCATGGAAAATAATCAGACAAAGATAAAAGAAGCAATATCAAATTTAGAAAAAAGTCGCCTTTTCGCATGGATAAACCTAATGTTTTACATATAATGAGCAATGCAAGAAACTTGATATTCCGACGAAAGCTGTGGAATCTTCCGTTCAAAATCTATTTAAGTGAGATAGCAAAATGCCAAAATTTACAACGTTCTACATGATTAGTTCCGGTGTAGAATCAAAATGCAAGGTTTATCAAGCGAGCGATTTGCTCGTATATGCATAAATCTTTGTATAATAGAAACCAGTATCCAATGATTCCGGTTAAAGTCTGGAAACATGTAAAGCAACTGCCAAAATGATAAATTTAGGCCGAAAACTAAAATTTTCCGCTATAAAGCATCCATTATTTATCCTTAATGGGATAGTTATCAGACTCATTAGCATACAGAGGGCTGCTACTACTACTTTTTTTAACAACAAAATAATTCATGATCGTTTTGAAATCTTAATACGATTTCGTTGAAATCTAAAACTATTAATTTATTTATGCTTTTTTTAGTCAAAGTCGACTCCTTGAAAAAAAGAGCACGCCACTCGGGGAAGTATACTGCCTTTTGTAGTGGTCCGAATTCCAAACAAGTCGGGAAAGCAGAAAATGAAATTGTATAGTTTCTAAGAACGGGTCCCTAAACTAAGTGACCTTCTTCGGATCCCCACACTCTTCTCCTTTGCAACCAATAGCGGAAAGTAATAATCCAAACCTATATTTGGTATAAGAAAATGTATACCCTCTCGTTGCATGGATGGGGACTGCCCCTTGAACTCATCGTTTTGTTTTGTTTTGTTTTTCTAAACTTTGAAATTGTTTTTTCGAGTAAAATGCGCTTAAAATTTTCGCAATAAATTTTTCACAACATCGTTTCTTGATGAGATGAATCAATATTCTTCGTCCTATTGTTGCATAATGCCTTACAAGAATATAGGATAGAGAATATTATATAGAAGGGGCCGCCTCTATATTGACTGACTATATTGACTACGATGCGTTTCATTTTTTGTGCCATACCTTTAAAAATATCTTAGATTTAAATTTGAGATTTCAACAATATTTTTTACTTTCGAAATACGTAAAGCAAACACAATCAATTTTTTCATACCGTCACACCGTACTACTATCGTAAATTTTTAAGGAAACTTCTTATGATTGACCTTTATAACCTTTTCCTTAAAAAATATCGTTTTTCTCAAAAACACGTCCTTAGAGATGGCGTGCATGGTTAAAAAACTGCTCGACGGATCGTTTTGAATCTTTGATGATAGTTGAGACATGATTTTACGGAAAATAAAATACAGATACAGCAATTTTCGGAAAATTATCTTATTTTCATGAGTTTTTCTTGGTCAAAAACACCCATTTTTTTAAAAACCAGGAAAATTTTTTCTTTTAGTTCAATCCCATACCAATGTAAATTTATTTTATTTTTTCTTTGTTTTCAGACGTTCTAGTCAGACAAAATCCGTGATTTTCCTGATTTTTCCAGTCTTTTTTTTCAATTCCACAAAACAAATACATCCTGGAAAAACCTATTTATTTATTCCTTTATATATATTTTTTTATCTGCTTTTTTAACGAGGAATTCATTATGCTTTAGTGAATATAGTTCGAATAACATTTGTCGCGCAAGATAATCGATCACTAATAAAAAAATAATGCTTCCAGGCCACCGTCACCATCGTCACAGTAATTTGAAATAAAAGTAGAACTAGAATACAATTAGACTATTCAATTTTGAAGAAACACTTTAAATTTATTTTTTATTAAATCGGAAAAGACACTACTCACTTAAATAATCCTCTTTCAAAACTTCGTAACTGAACTAATTCACTTCATCCACTCCCAGTTATACTATCAAAACTTCAAAGGTTAATGGAATTCTATCTTGAAGAAGTTTAGATCTAAACTAATCACAAATCTCTAGTCAATCGTTATTTATCAGAAACGAACGAATAAATAAATTAACCATCACAAAGTATTCAGCCTTTCCCTCAAACCGGTCCCCTGAATAGTCGTAACATCCATTGCATTTGTTTGAACCTCACAACACTTCCTCCATCTAATTTTGCAAATATTACTCAATGAAACCAGAAAATCAACAATTCGATCATTAAAGACAAAGCTTTCGCCGAACATTATTCAGACGGCCTTACTCCCCTATACATAAATACTATTTAAATTGGCGTCCTTCGAGTTAAATCTGATGTTTTCCGATTTTTTTTGTACAAGGGTTAAGAAGAAAAAATTCGAATTATAGTTTCTAGAACTAAAATACTCAAAGATTGATAAACTTTTCTCCTTGAAAACGAATATTCTGCATCCTATGCAATAACTGAAGCTCGAATTTCAGGAAATACTTGAAACAAGACAGATGGCGGATCATTGGTTGGAATAGTCAAATTTTGTCGCATTTTTATATTATGAATCAATCATTGACATTGTTTTGATGTGTTGCCATGATGCTAGCATACCGGAAGTATCTGACTGAAATATGGAACAAATAGTCGCATTGTGTCCTAATCCCTATTTAAAAAAGCACTAAGTATAGAATTGAGCACTTCGTTAATTGTACCTCATGAATGGCGTCTGCATTAGGGATTAAATGTGAGAGATAACATGTGGGAACAGGAAGAGTCGGTATGAGATATTCATCCATTCGCTTAGCAACTAATATCAATCCTAAAAACATACTAAATGCAAAAATAAATGATTCCTTTTCGAATTCTGCGAAGAAGTTAGCTCCTGAAGATGGTTTGCTTCCGATAAAGTAGCGCTAAACAATTTTCATTTGGCTGTAGAAATAACTGGAGTGTGAAAACGTAATTGGGATCAGCAGCAGATACGCCATAACCATAATCAGGAGGTTATTATTATCTAACAGCAAAGTGCACGGGGGTACCAAAATTCTGATCAAGTAGCGCATCAAAACTAGAAATGTCCTAAAGGAATATAATAAAAATTAACTATGAGTTGGGGCTTAAGAATACACTCAAAGTTTTCCCTGCTTGCCGTAAAAGGCGATAAAGAGGGATAGAAATTTGACAACACCTTGCTCGGACATGTCACACGGTCTTGGTAATGGTGGGAGGTTCGTGGATTTTTGCAACTTCTAAGCCTCGTCGTTGATGGCATATTGTTCGAGCACAGAACATGCCATAAGGTCAGTTTGGTTTCAACGGATCGAAGGTTTGGGGAGCTGTGACCGCCTAAGTTCAACATCTCATATGACACCGCTGCCACAGTGGAGAAGCTATCTTGCTGAACGGACCCCAAGTATACTGAGTAACTCGCCTGAGAATATCAATCAGCATTGCCCCCCCCATTTAAAGTGCTCTTCTCTCGGGTGCAACACAGGTCGTCAGCCACATACCGAAAGGGTGTCATAAGATCTGGCTGACTGCGGATCGTGGAAACGGATCGATGAACGGAAGAGGTTGAAGAATCTGCTGATCGCTGCGAGTGATGGCGGGCGTAACGCACTCGCACTCCGATACTGAGCGGCAAGATGAATCCTTCGCTGTCAGTAGATCACTGCAAGTCGTCTGTTCTCTGCATTAACACTTTTTAATAAGCTTATCGTCCGGTTGCTCAGATTCCACATAACCGTTTCCATTACAATGTTGGCTGCAGTCAGCACGCGGAGCTGAGAACGGTTCCTTCGCGAGCATATCAGGATCTTTCCTAACTCACCAAACATTGCACAGTTGTTCATGGATTGTCACATCCCAGCAGGAAACAAAGGCAGACCTTCCTTAAAGATTCATTTCGGATTAATAGTAATGGATCTTGATGAAATCACTGAGCGAATAATACTTCAAAATACCTTTATGGAAAGCTTGGTGAAATAAGTAGATGCATCCAAGACTAATCTTTCGGATGCATCTGTTTCCTGGCGAGTGAGAGTCGACACACCGACACATCAGTACCACTTACCTACCTCGTCCCTCCCCGAAAGATGCACAATGAGATTCCGTGCCCCTTTGCCACTGGAGTTGCTCCTGCTGTGTATAGTCTTCTAGGGGTCTAAGCCTGCCTTAATAATGAACTCGAGATTATAGACTTTCTGGGTTTGATCATCCTCACGTATACATATTAAGTCACCCATCCACCGAAACCTACTAAGCCGGATTTTATCCACAACGAGATCGTCATAGTATCGCTCATCGATTTCGTCGTTATATAGGCTACGAAATCGTCCATCATCATGTAGGGGGCCAAACATTCTTTAGAGGATTCTTCTCTCAAATGGGACTAAGAATTCGCAATTTTCCTTGCTAAGAACTCAAGTCTCCAAGAAATATATGAGGGCTGGCAAGATCATTGTCTTGTACGTTAAAAGCTTTGTCCCTGCGGTGAAACGTTTCAAGCGGACCAGTTTTTGTAAGCTGAAATAGGCTCTGTTGGCTGCCAACAATCGTACACAAATTTCAACGTTGTAGCTGTTATCGACTGTGTTCTCCCCATGATGTCGATATCATATCATCAGCATAGGCCAGTAGTTGGATGGAATAGCTTTTGCATAAGCATCACGGATCATTTCTTTTACGGTTAAGTCGAAAACGATAGGGCATAGCTTTGTCTTAGACCGCTGTTCAGGGTCAACCTAGTTTTTACGAATGAAGTGCAGACCCTGGTTGTTACCTGGCAAAATTTTCGAACGGATGTAGCCTCTCTAGAAATGAATTCTGTCAAGGATGTTAAAATTGAATCTCTTATTTGTTAAACCGCTTTCATTGTTAACGTGGATACAAGAATTAACAAGAGTTGACAACTATCATTCAACAATGGCCGTTGGGAAAGATTCTCGTATTTGCGGTTGTCCAATTTAGTCAGATCAGGTTTTTTTAGATGTGTGAATTGGTGCATTATTGCGGTCATAAAGCACTTATTTTTCTTCTTCTTGTGGCAAAACTTTTGTTTTTTTTATTTTATTTTAAGATAATTTTTAAAAATGATATCATGGGCATCCCGAAAACTACTGGCCAACAACTTTTCGGCTGTTTTTTGCCTTTTCGAAAGTTTTGCCTTTTTTCGAACTTTCATTTTTCATTTATTTAAAATGGTACGGTGGATTTCGTCGATGATTTCTGAAACCTTCTGAATCATTGACGCATGTATTGGCATTACTAGAACTATGTCGTAATGTCGTCAGAGAAAATAATGTCGATGAAACTTTAAATATGTAAGTATGCTATGCAAACGCAAAATTTGCTTCGTGCTGAAGTGAGTTTCGGTCGCTGACCAGCAATAGAAGCAACAAAAGGCTGCCTTCCAGGAAGTGTGCTGCCGCCAATTCTGTTGAGTATGCTGATCGACCCACTTCTACCCGAACTCCGAAATTTGACCATGTTATGCAGATGGACCTTTGCTACGACATGGAGTCTGAGACCGCATGTTTCCGATGTTAACTTAGGGTAGGGTAAGGTGAGATGAAAGAGTGTTCACTGTAAACTAGCCGCCCTGTAGAAAACTGTATGCCTGGGTATTGCCTGCTCATGGGTGTCATGAGCACAACATCTGGCGCGGCATTGCAGCAACGCATTACCCAATTTGCAGACCTTGGATATAAATTTTCAAAGCATTACAATGAGAGCATCATTTAGATCTATGAGGAAACAACCAAAGTGAGGGGCACAGAGGATCTGAATAGTTATTGGGAGAACTAAGTCCAGTTTTAACAATGCTTTCTAATTTTTGGATCCCCATATATCTGTTTGGTAAAAGATATGAAGTTATTCTGAAATTTAAAGAAAACTGGGATGAACTAGAAAAATGCGCTGAGTGGTATACTGGGGTCTTCTACGCCGATAGCTCAAATGCAAAACAGAATTCTGTAACAGCAGTCTATCTCTCGAATAAAAACTAGAAGTGGCTTTTCTTTTGGGATAAAATGGAACGGTCTTTCAGGCTGGAAAGCCACAACCGGGGTGATTGACTAGCGGCTAAAGCGTAGGCGCATCGTAATATGCAGCAATAATCAAACTGAACTGTAGATATACTGAGTGGCTCAATTCAATAGTCGAACATATGTTCAGAATAGGAATTGAACAAATGATACGTGTCTATCCTGTAATGAGGAAACCTAATCGAGAAAACATTAGTTGCAACTTGTAGTATCACATCTAAATGCTAACTGAAATCCTGCGATACATAAACGTGTCTGGGATATTTTGTTAGACGGTGGAGTGGAATACAATGGGCCACTATGATCTGAGTGATATATTTAAATTTACTAAATCACTTACAGATCATTGTTTTCGAGGGGAGAGACTTGCCGTAACGTTTTTAAAGTCATTTTTTGATTTGAACAGTATCTTTCCCTCACATAAACGAGTGTAACTTTGAAACAAGTCAACACTTTGTTGCCAAACTTTATAAGGAAACTTCTAAAAGTTGGCACTACTGTAATCTCATATGAAATACATACTATATGCCAGTCGGCGAGCTTATTATCCTAGTATTATCCATGGCTTTTCAATACTTAAGCAATTAAAATGGTTGATTTTCTTAAATATCCTAATAATGTACTTGGCTGTGAAAGTAAACTCTTTTCTTAACGGCGAAAATTGCCCCCCGAATAGTCACTAAACCTATCTTATTTCGGAGTGAAATTATGCGGTGTTTCCAACGATTAATTAATTGAAGTAATAAAAACTTGATGTTTCTTTTTCGTTGGTGTGGGTATTTATTCTTGGAGTTGTTTGCACTGATTGTTGTTTGCATTGATGAAGGGAACAAGTGGTTCCCGAAATATCGGTATTTGCAAGAATAAATACCCACACCAACGAAAAAGAAACAACAAGTTTTTATTACTTCAACTATCTTATTTGCATGTCCATATTTCAAGTAAAAATTTGTTATGTTACTACTTGACTACTTGTGAATAGTCGTTACTAGGATCCCCACGTTGGGCGCCAATTCTGATAATGTATGCATGTGCAAGATCAAATGAAGATAAATGTTTGAAACAGATTTCGTGATTGCTTGTGTCCCTGCGCAGGCGTTGCCTCTGTGCTCTTATGTGTTCTTAAAGATTAAAAACCAAAAACCTAATTAAATCCGTAAAGTGGAAACCGCATTACAGAGTTGGTGGTAGAGTGTCAGAAAGAAAAAAAATAAAAGTTTGAGGAAGTATCCATATTGTCAGTGTCAAGTTTTACTATGCATTTCGTAAAGAAGTTTTCGGGAAAACCCTGGAAATTAAAATAGAAGAGTCCACCCTATTGAATAGTTATCCAGAAACGATTTCAGAATAGAGAAAAGGCGATCGCGGGTAGGTAGTTCGCTGATAAAATTTAGGTTCCCCTACAAGGATATTAGGTAAGCATGGTTTCCATCGATTATCACAAAATAATTCATATACTATTTTCTCAAAACAGGAAACATTGAAGTCATTTACATTACTAGAGCGATGAAGACCGCCAGATATGGTCTGCCTTTGTGTAATGAAGCTGGTCTTATTGCAATGAATTTCTAATAAAGCTCTATTTCAAAATGAAACGTACAGATGAAAATTTCAACGCAAAATGTTCGGGAATTACTTTGGTCCATACCGGTTTATGTCGATGTGATAGTGATGAATTTGCTTAATTTTTCTTTCAGACCAGCATCTAATACATTCAATCTTCACTGGACTGCAATCCTATGTATCTATCGAAGAAATGAATTAGTAATAGTTAACGATTTCGTGGATTTACCGTCAAGTTGAATCGGCAATTGGAGAACAACGATGGGAGAGAGCAAAAACAGGGCCAGGGTCAAATTCAGATAACTTTCCCCCATGCGAGTATTATCTTGGACTAGGAAAGCTACTACTTATAATATACGTTGCCTTCGCGTGGAGTTAACTCGTCTAGTGAATCAACAGGCGATGTAATCACAGTGACGGCATGGATTTAGATACATGATGCTGCTATACGCTGAATCATAATCGTTCGATCAGGTCCCAAAATCTGGGTCACTATCGCGTCAAACGTATTACACCGTTCAGGTTCGAGTTCATGCACGAAGACGTTAATAACTCGCCTTACGTATCTAAATCTTTAAGCATGGATTGCAACTATTTATTAGAGTGAATGAAGGTATTTTCGCTCAGCTAGGAAATCATCTCCTATTCAAAGTTGACTCTATCAAACCCATACAGGTAAAGAGCTAAGTAGACAATTATGTACGGGGTTGATTGTGTAACGCTCGTAATTTGCTTTGTAAAGTTACATAAATGTGGTTAGATGCATAGTAAAGCCACTTATGAGTCGGTTTTGAACCAACATTGATGCGTTTACGGTATACACAAAGAACGCCAGGAGACTTAGGTGTGACTCCAGTACTAGCAGTAATATCCGATCTTGAATTGCGGAAATGCAAATCATCAAGTGAACACAAGTATAATGGATATGTGTGTTCGTGAATGGTAAACATCCACAACTGGGTAATTGGCATTGTTGTCATAATGACCCCATTATGAGTTAATCATATATTCGCTAATAAATCTAGTAATCTACGATTTTGTTTAGTCATTCAAATTTGTATTGTTTCCAATTTATGCTGAGCTAGGATCGAATGGAGACATACTTTTATTATACATTGAGCAATGAACTTACGACTGTAATAAATACGAGACCTTATATTTTCTTCGACTGTTCAGAATGAGAAAGCAATTTTATATTGGATATGCATACACTTAATTTCTGATATTGTTCTTTCATTAATATTGAGGTCGAAACCGGCAGCAGGTCCTACGCTGATCCGTCCGTAAGATCCGAGATCAGCTAAGCGTAGGTCAGGCCTCATGGAACTCGGGTATGGGATGTATCCCCGAGGGTATACCCGTTACTGACTATTGCGGCACGCACATCCTTCGCACACGTTGGTGGAATTTCCATGGAGAACAAACATAATACAAAAAAAATCGGCGAAGTAGCAGGGAAGGAGGAAGAGCTGACTACGTTTGGGCGTAGTACAAAAATGCGTCGTTCACCGCTTCAACTAAAAACTCGCTGTGGTGGAAGTCCCCGAGCAAGATGCGCTGAAACACTCTGGTAGCGGAAAAATCAAAATTGGGTAGTATGCAGGGTTCGAATGTAGATAATCCCCATCAAGTGCTACAGATGTCGGCAAATTGCAAGGGACACGACAGACAGCAGATGCGGTCAGGCCACCAAGTCAAAACCTGCAATGAAAGTTGCGTTCTCTGCAGGGTTCGTGGCGCGTCTGGTGACAGTGTCGCACACGGGTTAAGGGCGGAATTAGAAAATGTTAGGGCGCGAATGACAAATCGACATGCACCGGAGTGCAACCGCTCATCAGTTGCTAGCGCAGTTCGCTGCGGAGGTAAAAGCTGATCTAGTATTAATCAGCGAGCAATACTGGAACAGGAACCCCGCTTCAGGGCATCTGGACTTATTGGGTACCGCTGCCATTTAGGTCCGGGACGACGTTCAACTTCGTGTTCTTGCCCGAGGCCGAGGAAATGGATTTATTTGGATTCGGAGTTTTAGGAATAATGTTTTTTAGCGTTTATCTGACGACGAATTAGACGATGCCGGACTTCCGGAGCCGGCTTGATGCTCTGAAGGACGCCGTTTCGAACACGGATGGGCGAATTCTAGTAGGCGGTGATTTTAATGTTAGGGTGGCGAGAACCGGGCTCTTATTTTTCATTACCGAAGCATCCCTGAAATCACTTTTGCGTTGGAATCTCTGGCTCTATAGGTGGACGAGTGGCGAATCCTGAAAGACTTCTTGGTAAGTGATCACCAGTACATCGCGTTCGAAGTGACGTTACTTGCCGGCATTCTACCTGCTTGTAGAACGTCGCGAGGGTGAACATCGGGAAGTTCGTCAAAGTTCGCGGAACAGGCAAACTCGCGCTGAAGGGCGTGGTAGCGTTGCAGCTGACACTATCGTAAACTCAGTGATGAACCTGATGATGGCAGCGTGTGAAATTTCGGTGCTCCGGAAGAGCCCCAGCCGTGAAAAGTCTTCTATGCACTGGTGGACGGCAGAAATTGCCGTCCTATGGAGGAAGTGTCATAAGCACCGCCGTTTGGCACGACGTTTACACGCCAGCAAAGAGGCATTCGCCATAAAGACAGAGCATAGGTCAGCAAAAAGGAGACGCGCAGTGCGATAAAAAAAAGCAAAGCTGGCGGCTTGCAGAACCTGGACAACGAGGTGACTAAGGACCCGTGAGGACTTGGCTATAAACTTGCAACCCGGAAAATCGGGGCTTTGCGAAAGCCCTGCATACTAAGCTCCAATCAGATGGACCGCATTGTCCGGGCATTATTCCTCAGACATCCCGTACGGGTTGATGTCAATAGCGTGAAAAGCATCGAGGATTGCCCCCTTTTTACAATGAGAGAGCTCGAAGAAGCGGTACTCACCATTAAAAGCAAAAAGGCGCCAGGTTTTGATGATATCCCGGTGGAAGTTTACAAACTGGTGTTCTACCAACGGCCTGGGTTGGCCGCTGGGGGCGTTCAACGCTTTCATGAAGGAGGACATTTTTCCTTGTCGCTGAAAAGTAGCGAGACTCGCGCTAATCAGCAAGCAAAAAATAGACCCGTCTGCATACTGACCGCTGTGTATGCTTGACACGACCGGGAAAGCGCTCGCTGGGGCGATTTGTGCTGCCGGGGACATACCCCAAGGCAGTTTGGGTTCACGGCGGATGTTGTTATGGAGGCCTTGAATGCGGATGGGTCGAGCCCCTACGTCAGAAATGCCTTCAATTCCGTAAGATAGACAGATATGCTAGACACATTAGAAAATTCATTCCACGTGCCAAGGTACCTCTTGCGGATATTGAGGGAATATGTGAAAGACCGCTCCCTGCTCTATGAGACGTTAGAGGGCCACAGGAGGATGGAAATCAGTTCGGGAGTAGCACAGCAATCCATCCTAGGGCGGGACCTCTAGAACGCTTCCTACGATAGTCAGCCAAGACTCGACATGCCCGAAGAGTCGCGCTTGATCGGCTATGCAGACGACATTGCGGTACTTATTGCCGGAAGCACTGATGAACAGGCGCAAAGCATAATGATGCGACGGGTGAGCGAATGAATGACTGCTCATGGTTTCAGTCTTGCGCAAGAAAAAACCGAAGTAGTCAACCCTGCGTCCTATATCGATCGGCGAGTTGACTATAGAGTCAAAACTAGCTGTTAAATACCTTGGCTAATTGCTCGACTCGAACGCAGATGAACTTCTTCGAGCAAATGAAAGCAGCAGCGAATAAGGCTCCAGTTGGAGTCTCGGCCTTGGGTCGGCTAATGGCGAATGTTGGGGACCCTAGCAGATTACTAGGAGACATTTTCTTGTGTCTGTTTTGTTCTATGGTGCAGAGGTATGGGCTGTGATGTTTACTATGAGCTATGTTACTGTAACGAAAGGTATTTTGAAGCCCAGATGGCATATAGAGATGACATTATCATTCATCAGCCATGCCCAAACTAAGAGAGATATTTCATGTACTGTCTGACATGTCTATTTCTTATGTTCGTTGAAAAAAATTATAAGCACCCTGCATGGGGTACCCAGTAATGACGAAAGAAGTATTGGGCATCTGCAGTATGCTGGGATCAAACAAAGGGACTTCGACGGTATACCAAACAAAGTCTCTAAACTGGCTGTTAAGTCGAAACTAGACATGGTACTCCTCATGGTGAATTATTTTACTACAGACCTATATGTCTATTGAACACTATAGGGAAAATACTGCATTCAACTGGATCAAGTTCTATTCATCCGAAACCATTACTTTCATAAAGAAGTAGTTGAAAGATGCAGGTCTGCAGTAAATAAAGCAGAAGCGGTGTTTATCCGCATCAGAATGGGAAACCACATCAGCACTTCAAAACCAGCAATCAAATACCGTCGAGTAATGATAGATACGAGGTGTAATTTCAAGCAACATTAACAACATGCCTGCATTAAGGCATGGCAAGGATAATGCCAAATGTGGGGTACCCGCGGTGCACCCATAAGTTGATATAGCTGCAGAGGTGAGCTCTATACTACTCTATGTAGCGCCAATTGGGGCAATTGCACTGCGTACCACATGCAATGCTCAAAAAATGAGTGCGATTTATAGAAAAACCACATTCAGAGTGTGCCGTGGTTTTAGAACCATCTCAAACGAAGCGACCTACGCAATAGAAGAAATGATACCGATCGACATTTTGGCCAACGGGATGACACGCATCGATGAATGGCCCGGTTATTTCGGCACATGAAAAACACAGAAAGAGACGAATCGTTGAGCAGGTGGAAACAACGGTAGGAACAGACGAAAAAGGGTCGGTGGATCCACAGATCGATTACCAGCATCAAAGTGCGGGAGCAGCCAACGCGTGGTGTTTTATAATATGTATGGGTTTAAACTGGACGGCTTAACTACCTGCCTCATATTTTTGAAGATCCGGATCATGTCTTCTTCTATTATCCTAGATTCAAAGAGGAAAAGAAGAGTCTGGAAGGAACAGTAGTTCCAGAAAATCTGATTGGGAAATGTTTGCGCGCAAGGAGAAATGTACTGCAGTTAATCACATAATAATAATAACTGCCCTTGGCGCGACGACGGATGGTGATTGGATCTGTGATCTGATACCTGTTAAACTACTTCGTTCAAGACCGTAACGGTACACTACAGGCGGTAGTATACCAATGTGATTAGCATTGCCCTCAGCCGTGATTATGAGAATGCAATCGATAGGCGACTGGCACTCCATGGTGGAATACTTGGCAGTGATTACTCCACGTTGTCCAGAAAAGCAAAGTGGTCTCAGATATGTGGATGTCATTGTCAATGAGACCAGCACGGTAACGAAAATCGAAGAATGATGAGTGTCATTAATTCTGCAAGATGTAGTAAAATAACTGAGTTTTTACTTAGATTAAGCTTCATTGAATGTCTAGTGCGTATCGTTATTGAATCTTTCCTGAAGATGTGTGCTACGATTGACACAATGAACCTAAAACTTATCGGACAACCACCAGGATACGTCCTCGATGCGTTCCTCTGGATAATATTGCATAAACGCATTTTGACGTTACAGCTCCTCCAAAGGGGGACTGTTATTGGCTCTGTAGATGACTTCAGCATGGCTATCATAGCACATAACATCAAGAAGGCCGTGATCCTCAGATTATTTAGGCAATTCGATTCTGACTTGAAAAAGTTGGCCTTGCAGTCGCAGAGCATAAAACTGAAGTGGTTCTAATCAAGAAAAGAAAAACAGAAATCTGCATAAAGATCAGGATCAGCAACCAATGTGCACATACATTGCTGGCGAGAATGTTTTCAAATATAGGTGGCTTAAGGTAAACCCGCTGATCCTCATCTCGGTTAGTTCTATCTTGCTTTATATCTGGGCTCTACAGAAAAATCTAATAGAGAAAAAAATGGAGCTCCATACCGATTCATTGTGCTGCTATCATCGTGTTCCTACCGTAGAACATCCGACAAAGTAGCATGTTCAATGGCAGAGATGGCTCGATTGAAATTTTGACGAAGGATCGATGCTTCTATAGCCCGACATATGCAAACAGTAAGTCCCATACCTGTCATCGACAATGAGCTCCAACCGAATCTATTCTGTAGTGGCGAAAGGGATGATTCCCCTAAAGGACGCTGGACTTCAAAGTGAATTAAATGAAAGCCAGCTACGGCTGTATTGCTTCATTAATGGCAAGCTAAGATGAGAAGTATGTCACTTTTAATGCCCTAGATTTTCCACGCCCACGATGAAAGTTATCGCCGGGACACTGTTGTTACCTGAGAATACCGGGGAACACATGCTGGCTTCAGAAGTAACATGAAGATATTCTAACGAGAGAAGGACAACGTCTTTATGATCGAAAGTATGTCGTCAGAGAATCTTCTGATCTGCAGCGGCAGTGAAACGATTACAGAGCGGCAAGAGAGGTGGAATAAGTTCGAAAAAGGCCACTGGACACCCAAAGTTAGATGAGAGATGAAAGCAGAAGGTGAAAAAAAAGGAAAAAAGAATAGGAAAAAAGAAAAAATAGTATTTTAGGGTTTTGTTTTACAGGTAGTGTAATTGTTGCAGATAATCGAGAAAAGAAAGCGTTGCGGAAAACTGTCTGTTCTATTGGTTGGTTATGTCGAGTTATTGGATCGACCCACTCGTCGGCCGTCTTCGGATAATCCTTTCACTGCGTGGTTTGTCCAGCAATGTTCCTGTCGCCTAATGCCATCTGATCTGATCAAGATCCACGGATCGGCACTACGCACTCAATGGCTACAGCTATCAAATGCTCTACAAACAAAGTAACAACAATTGAGTTTCACAACTACTTGAAGAATGTTTAATATTAAAACAACGTACATATTTGGCCCCTGTTGGAAAAAAAAAAATTTAAATGGTTGGATGTTGATTGTGAACAAGCAACCGGGCAGTGCACGAATCTCGAAGAACGCTAGCAAAAGCAGAGCCTAATCACGAACTCAGTCGAGGTCAGTGAAATCGGGAAATATAGGGAGCAACTAAGCCAACCTCGTATAGACATCAATGTTCGTCCTGCCTATATAAAGTGGAAAATTTGATTTCTGAACATGTGGTTCCCCCAATAGAAAACGAGAAAAAAATGATGAAACCCCTAGACTTTGAGGAAATGTTAGCGCAGTTCATTGTCTTAAAAATCGTAGGTCAACTGACAACGATTCATTATCTGCCATATACGTAAACAAGGCGGAATACCGGAAGCTGGATGCTTCAGTGTTTGCGTTTGCATTGTGTGAGAAACTTTCTGTGTGCATTTTTCCATTCATACATTTAATTTTTTAATTTTCTAAATTATGGTAATATGCTATTATTAGCTTTATTTGAGCAGTTATAGAAATGTGTGTCCGGATAGCTAAGCGGTTAGAGTGCAAGGCTGCCATACGGAAATTCGCGGTTCAAATTTCCCTGGTGGTAGTGGAATTTGTATCGTGATTTGACGTCGGATACCAGTCGACTCAGCTGTGAATGAGTACCTGAGTCAAATCAGGGTAATAATCTCGGGCGAACGCAATGCTGACCACATTGTCTCCTATAGAGTACTGTAATCCTGTAGTGTACCGTTATGGTCTTGAACGAAGTGCTCTGACACACTTCAAGGCCCTGATTCAATTGGATTGTTGCACCAACGATTATTATTATTAGTTATCGAAATGGGATGTATTTTTAGGCCTGAATTTTTTACAGATGCGTCATTGTGATTTTTTTTTCAGATTTTTCGGTTGGATAAGTTATGAGAACGAAATCATTTTAAGGGCACACATTTTCGGCCGTTGCACTAATGAATGTTTGACATCTCAAATGAGCACATTCGGCGAAAAAAATCTACACCCTCCATTCGCATGTATGTTATGAATCGATTCTAATAAGGTTTTGTTTCACACACAAAACCTTAATAATTAAATATCATGAAATGCGACAATTATAGAGATATTACCCTCTAAGAAATTCTCTGCTGTGCTGTATAGTCTCCAGGACTGCATCGACCCATACCAAAGAGGCGCCACGCAAATTAACAGCCCTGACCAATGTTTGAGGCCAGATGAAACCTTTCACTCTCTACAACAGTACAAGACAAGGGGATGCTACATAATCCGGTAAGGTTAACGGCAGGGTCACTATCCTCTAGAGACCTACTCAATTGCTGGCCTATACTAACGCCAGGCAGCTGTTGTGGATATCGAATTAGTGGGCTATACCAGATTGTTTGTTACGCTCTTGTTGATGATGTGAGTGTGAAAAGAAAATCAAACGTTGGAAACAAGGAATCAACACGCCAAATGGATGAATTGAATTTACGTTACGCAGCTCCAAAAGTAGTTCCCGGAGATTATTCCAAATCCCGATAGAAATTTTTGGCAAACTCAGGATACCAATTGATGTTGAGTGATTTACTCTGCCGCTACTTTTCGCCAGTCTATGTTCCCCCTCCTTCCTCCGAATCCCTCCCGATAGTGGATGTAGTCTGCCCCGCATCGCCTACTATTCCTCTTCTTACCCCTATCCT
Source organism: Hermetia illucens (assembly GCF_905115235.1). Taxonomy (NCBI): domain Eukaryota; kingdom Metazoa; phylum Arthropoda; class Insecta; order Diptera; family Stratiomyidae; genus Hermetia; species Hermetia illucens. The sequence goes on along the minus strand of NC_051852.1, from coordinate 97,594,337 downwards.
TGTCGAATACCTCATTGGCAAACTTGATGCCAATGTCGGACCTGGCTACGATGGTCTTCCAAACCTCTTTTTGCTCAAAACTGGTAAGTCCATCTCCCTTCCCCTATCCCTTATTTTCAACAAAAGCCTCGAAGAGAATCATTTTCCCGACTTGTGGAAAGAGGCTCTCATCATCCCCATTCACAAAAGTGGCGATCGTTCGCTTACCGAGAATTACCGTCCCATTTCCCTTCTCTCCTCCTGTTCCAAAATCCTGGAATGATATGTCAGCGAGTGGTTGTCGGCCCACTTTGGCCAACACATAGTGAAAGAGGAACACGGCTTCGTTAAACGTAGGTCCACTACCTCCAACCTGCTTGACTTTGCCACCTTTGTCGCCAAATGTCTAAATTCACAGCAAGAAATGCATACCATTTACACTGAATTCGCTAAAGCCTTCGACACTGTAAATCACAAGATACTTCTATCCAAACTCTCGTCCCTAAACGTTCCCATACCACTTGCTTTATGGCTTGCCTCTTACCATTCCAACCGATCCTGCCGCGTCTCTTTTGACGGCTGTACTTCCCGCTCCATCTCCCTCTCTTCTGGCGTCCCACAGGGATCCATTCTGGGTCCTTTGTTATTTTTATTTTTTATTAACCACCTTCCTCCCCTCCTTACTTGTCCCTGTTTGCTCTGTGCAGACGACCTTAAGCTGTTTGTGCTCGACTAATGGTTTAGCGCTAAACGTCAGAAAGTGTCTCTCTATGTGCTACTCCCTAAAATCCTCACCCACTTCTTTCTCCTACTCCCTTAACGGACAATCCTTATCTTGCTTAAATTCCGCTCAAGACCTCGGAGGCACTTTCGACAATAAGCTCCGCTTTGACATCCATTGCCTCCATGTCATCAATCGAGCAGCAAGATTGTCAGGCTTTATACTGCGCTCCTTCTCTGATTTTGACTCCATCCAACCCTCCTTAGCCCTTTTCATTTCCCTCGTGAGGAATGCCCTCGAGTATTGCTCCGTGATCTGGTCACCCTCCCGTAACTGTGAATGTCTTGCCCTTGAAAATGTGCAACGTAAATTCACCCGTTCCCTCTTCTTAAAGAAAAGCTTGCCTGGTGTGGACTATTCCTCCTGCCTCCGCTTTCTGAACCTTCTCTTACTACAACAGCGTAGATCCTATCTGGATCTATGCACACTTTCCTCGGGTCTGATGGACTGCTCCGTCGCTGACGAGATCACCTGCCGTCCTGCGTCTTATAACACACGTAGCGCAGACACTTCCAACGTGCCCTTCACAGAGCTCGAAGTCTACTTTCATTCCCCCTTTGCCGAAATTATAACGCAGAACAGCTTGGTCCTTTTAACTTCCCTATTTTAAGTAGTTTTAAACGTAGGATAAGTTTTTTGCTTTCTCCTCCTGCTGAGGACAATAATTAATTGGAATTTACTCTGGTTGTTTGTTGTCCGTTAAATTAAATAAATAAATAAATAAATAAATATTACTATTTTCCCTCATATTTCTATTCAAATAACCCAAAATTTTGACGCTAACAACCGCATAGCACGCGAGCACAAAAAGCTGACGTCAACCCGTAAATTTCCATTCTCTCAGTTTACATCAAAGGGTAATGAACGAACTGCTCTTCCAAACCTAGCGATGATTCTTCGAAAATCCCAAACAACCCCAGTCGGGAAAACCAGTTTAGATCAGACTAAAGTACACTCTAGTAAATATTTGCAACCAGTTTAACCAGGGCAAATTAGGAACAATATGTCCAAAGGTCGAAATGACTGCAAGGCGTTCCATACCAAGAAAACAAAATATTCATCGAAATGCTTGACACCGAGAATCACGATTAATAACGCTTGTGTCTGCAAAATATCTAATAGTCTGAATATAGATATTCTAACTTATTATTAAATTGGCGAGTTCGCCCTAAAAAGTGAGAGCATTCGTGAACATATGGATCCATTGCGAAATATGCTGTGGAATCGAAGTATTGAAGAAAGCATGTCCCGTGAAAATTAACTTTCTTGCTTCCTGGCTAAAATCGATCATTGCTTTAATATAAAGCCTCACTCGTTTTTTGGTCTGCTAATCTGCTAACCTTGTTACTAGTATCTTATATATTTTAACATCAAATTATGTACATTCACTTTACTTCACGCTACAGAAAACAAAACAATTTCTCAAAAGTATCTGAGACACTATGAAAAAAAACATAAATCTGCTCAACTTTTTCGATGTCAAGATCAACATAAAGTGTAACCAATATTTGGTGTTTTCCTTCCAATGACTTTGGACACCATTCGGTCAATCTTTTGATAATCCAAATAGTAGTTTCTGGTGGTATGGCAGTGACCGCAGCTAACATTTTAAGCAAACATTGCCATAGATACGTTCATACTTAGGCTGTGAAGCTCATTCTGTGTATCTTTATTGTATTTATTTTAGCAGTAATATTATAAATTCTGATATTTCTAATGATTGAAAAATGTTCCTATGCACGTGTACAGTTATCACTGCTTACTATTGAATGAATAGATAAGAATCCAAACCTACTCCTTAAAGACAAAAGTAAGAAAGACGGTGGAGCACCTAAGAGAGATGAGCGGCATAGTTAGTACTGCCTGTGAGGGCATAGATATAAAGCACATAGATAAATTAAAATCGTGATACGAGCTTATAAAGAATCCTGTCGAAAGACAATGGAGGCAAATAAACTTACAACATCCCACAGGACGTCACCATAACTGAGACGCACCGCGGTAGTAAGGAAGCAGCGCTCTCTGCAAATGAACCGAGTATTTCAATCCAATGTTATTAGGCTGGCTCCTAAACTGTCGGAAATGCAAAGTCAACTTGGGAATATTTCAGGAGATGAGTAAACTGTGAAATGTTATACACACGAGACGATAATGGAGGATAGAAATTAGAGCGAGCCCACAATCAAAGAAAACCTACACAGGAACTGAATGATTCTGCGATAAAAACCACTGGAAAGGTGTATGGCGCGACACACGTAGTCATAATCAGTTTACTGGTGAAGTGATTAAATAAAATACCCGGAATGGGCAATTGAATGGGTTGGATGTGGGCTCTGGGAATATCTAGCGCTGACTAGATCTTTGAAACACGACCACTGAGGCCTGTTTATCGGATGCTTCAATGAAGGAATAAATAGGTGACAAACATAAACACCCTATCTACTCATACCACGAGGGCATTACTGGTCCGAAAATACTACGCTAGAAAGCGAACAGGATTTAGCAGTGTAGGAGGAAGACAGTAAAGAAAAGCAAACACAGGTACTAGAGGTAATTGTAGGATAATTCTAACGTGAGGCTTTAAGGAAAAAGGGGGTAACGTAAAAAAGAATGCAGCTTGACTATTGCTACAGATCGTGATACGCCTGCCCTTTATCCGGTCGTCACTCACCCAGATGTCGTGCTCATGGCGGCACCCAGACACACAGTTCTTTGCAGTGCGTCTAGTTTACAACGAAAATTGTTTTGTTTCGCTTTAACCATATGGTGGGTTGCTTAGGCAGACATCGGTTCTATGACAGCAATGTATATCCCCACTAATACGTGAGGTCTAAGTCCTCATGTCGAGCAGAGATCCGGTTCGACAACCCATAAACTGTGAGAGCACGCTTCATCTTTACCTCAACATGTTTGTTCCAAAGAAGCTTCTTGTCCGGAATAACTCCCGGATATTTCACTCCTTTGGAGATTTGAAGGGTTATACCCATCATCTATGGAAAGCAAAAATCATTCAATTTCCTCCTTTTTGTAAATGAAACCATTGTGGTTTTATTTGGATTTACTGAAAGTTCATGCCTGAGGCCTCTATTGTCAATCAAATCAACGGCGCGTTCCGAGATCTCGACCAACAACTAGCATAGCAGCGTCAACCATAATCCATCATTGAAGTTTCACCGACAGCATGCTCTCTCACTGTGTCTTAGAGCTTTCGGAAAGACGCACATTCAAACACCCCTTCAACGTAAACAAACATCCCAATCGCGTACTCATCTTTCAGAGTTGCGTACTCTATCTTTTTAATCAAAAAGTGAAGAGCAGGCTCACAAGACTTTCCACGCTGGTACGCGTTTGTTTTTCATGTGTGGGTGCGACCTTACGTCTTTTCACGAATATGGCGTTTAACCAGTCTCTCCAGACATTTCAGCGTTAAGCTGGTTTGTCTGAAGTTCTTCAGATTTGAATAGTCATCTTTCCCAGGCTTAAGTCTGAAGACTACCTTAACCAAGAGGTAGGCACGTAGTCCAAAGCAAGACATCCCCGGAATATATTTCTTTGAAGCTGCTCTAAGGGCTCAATGTCCTCCTTTACCATGGCTGGATAGATGCCACCTATGCCAGGTCCTTTGGAGTATTGAAAGGATAATATATAATAGCAGCTCTCCAGTTTTCATTAGCAACAACCGCTCTCGCAGCGTTCCAATTCCCCTTCCAATACTTTTGTTTTGACGGGTTTGTAGAAAAAGCCAAATCTTTCCCCTCCCACTTCTGAGACTTTTTCACCCGGATGGTGTACTTCTAAGAAAGTCTGGATAAACTCAATTCTGGAGTTCGCGAGAGTTCCATCTCGTTTTTTTAAAATAGTGCAACTTGACTCATACTTGTTAAGAACACTACACAGTCTGGAACTCTCCCTTTCACCTTCTAGTTTTTCATAGTATGTTCTAAAGGAGTTTCGAACGTTTTACGAGCCTCTTATATTCGCGCTGTGAGTTCCGGAAGTTTAATCAGTCTTCATTCTTATTGCTTTTGCAAGCATGATTCAAAAGTCGTCTGATTCATTTCCAGAGTCTTAAGAGTGCTCGGTTCGGCCATGAAACCGTGTAATGGCTTTGGTCTCAGGAAATAGGACAAGCCTCTTCCAAGGACTTTGAAAATATGCTATTCAGAGTTTCCAATTCATCCTCTATCAAAGGAGTCCTTAGTCAACTATGCCCTTTGTTGCCAAGAAGTTCATAGAACTTTGTCCAACCCGTTTTCCTAGGATTCCGTCTTTGTATTACAGATTGGTCACCTGCAGCAGTCTGACTAAATTTTAAGTAACGGTGATTTGAGGATGAGACATCTAGCACTCACCATTCTCTAATCAACTCTAACTGGAGCGTAGATCATTAGGTCAATTACTTCACTTTCTTAACCCCACAAACGTAGTGGTGCACCTTACGTCCACGGTCAGCCTAACTGAAATGATAAAATCAAACAGCTTCCCTCCCTTAGGATTTGTATTCCTTAATTCTTGCGACGGTGGGACACAAAAAATTATAGGGTAAGTAAGCAGGGGTAACTTTGAGGTTTTTCTCTTGCCATTGACCTGGTATTGTAAGTTGACTGCAACTAGGTTCTGTGAACTGAATTTCCGTTAACAATTTTTCCATCAGGACGCACCCGCAATACCACCACCCCCACCAAGCATATTAATGATACACAAATAGTCTCTTTTTGATACGCTGTAACTTAGATGGAGCAACAGCCGTAAGCCGTGATTTGGGCCAAAGAAAAGGCTTTCCCCTCCCTGATACATACAATTCTCACCCTCTTCCCCTCCTGGAATTGGGTTGACGAATGAAGCCTTACAATGATAAACATCACCCCTTAGACCGCTGCAATTTTTTAACGCTTCTCTTTTATTTTTTCTCCTAAGAGGGGTATACTTATTTTGGAGGTGAAGTTCAATATTGAATTCCCCACATGTGGACATGTGTAGTATGTATATACGCATGTGTCCCACGAGTAATTGACACATATTAACTAACTAAAAAAAGCCAAAAAACGAAAACCAAAACGTTCCATGGACTCTGCCGTTCATATAAGTTCACTAATGATGATGATGACGTCATACATGTCTTAGGGTACAATAAATTTACCTGAAATGCTACTGTGATTTTTTTCCCAGATTTTTCGGTTGGATAGGTCCTGTCAACGACACCAGTTTAAGTTTTTGGAGCGTACATTTTGAGCCCTATTTCCTCTACGTTTCACCCAATATTAGAAATAAGATCAGTTTCGGAAAGTACTAATCGGGCCCTTGCATTTGATACCCCACACGATCATATTCTATGAAAAAAATGTGCACCCCCTTTTCAGTTCAGCCATTTCCGAGTAAATCGGGTGTGACAGACGAACAGACGGACATCGATTTTAATAAAGTTTTGTTTCACACAAAACCTTAATATAAAGATGATAGTGAAAAACTTAAAAGGCCAGACTTTTACACCAAGTATTTTGACGCTATCTTTTTCATTTTTTGAAATATATAAAAAAAAATATTTTTTTCATTTGAAAATAAAAAATTTCCTTTTGGATGAATTAAAATTTTTCTTTTAAACTAGGCGCCCTGTATCTTCCAAATTTTCACAATTTGTTGCGAGGGATTAAATATAGTAGATTCTCGGTTTATTTTCAATTTATATGAGAAAACCACGTTTTCTTTTCATTGATTTTTACATAAAAAATTCAGGTAATTATATTATTTTAATCATAACTGCATTATTATTTATGGCACTGACATATACTATACATTTTTTAGAATTTCTAAAGACTGAACTGCCCTTGCCTTGCCCTTCAGATTTTCGTTTGTTACTTAACCCACTGATTAAACCACTTTAAATATTATTTATATTTTTAATTATCCTTAGGAAATCATTTGAAATGATCATTTCATTTAACGCAGACCCTCTAAAAACCGGGCCTACGAGTTTCTTCTCACACAAGGAATTTAAATTTTACAAAAAGGGGATTTTATTGCTATCAGACATTTGGCAATATGTAATGGTCGACGTGAAAAAGAAAGAAAGATTTTTTTAAGTTATACTTTAAAAAAAAAGGTTGAACAAGCTTTTGCACAAACCCAATAATATAGGCGTTATTTTTTTAATCAGCATCAACCAATCGATTTCATAATAAAATGAAGACACATTTTAAAGGAGACCCCTCGTATGTCGGATATGAATTCATTACCCTTCTCCCATAGATATATTATATTGTAGATATATGTATGTGGACACAACGCTGGTCCAAACTTTAAATGCAAATTTTCACACAATATGTTCACGCTGAAAGTACCTAGCATGTACATAAGAACCAGGGTATGTATGCACCCATGTATCTGTATCTCAGTTCATTTTTAGCAAACCAATCAATGTCATAGACCTTTAATGGAATTTATAGAAAAGTCCGAAAAAGAGCGTCCACGTGTAGACGTCCCCACATTCCAGGCCTACATTTTTTTTATATACAGAATTTGAATCGAAAATGAAATTTTTATCTACATCTCGTGAAAAGTCGAATGAAAACAATATCATGCGGTTGGGATTGGTTCTTGACACGTATCACCTTTTTTGCCGACATTCTTACCCAATCTCTCCTCAAGATTGATTGATTTGCATTAAATTAGCATAACGATATGTGGTTCTAGCCTTGGTATCCATTCAGTCGGGGAATTATTGCCCCTAAGCAAGGGCATATGAAAATAAACTCACCTGAGTTGCTTATGACGTAAAAGGGAAGTTCGTCTGCACGCGTCCATTGAGTTTCTTGCTTTTAGCATTCCGAAGAAAGATATGAAGGAGTTATTGACTGTCTGAATCTTTTTTTTTTAATCATAGCCTAAACATACTCGCAAACCTTTTTTACAAAGTTAGCAAATCCATCTCCGGTAGGAGAAAGGGAGTAGCGCAATTTTATGGACCTTTCCTTGGCAACAAAAACACATTCAAGAACCGCTTGGTTTGCATTTGATTTAGTTACCTCATTTTCATTTATGATATTCATGGAGAAATGTCATCTGTTGTGGACATATCTTTATGTACGGGAATTAGAATCATTCCGAAAGATACCTGAGCAAGCTCGTAAGTTTGTAGTAAGAGTAATAAATTTAAATTAATCCAAAACGAATTTCGAAGAATCGGAAAAGCTTGTCATCAAATAAGATTAGTTATAATTTTGTCCGCGAAAAGATTGGTCGCCTGTTAGATTGGATTAGAAACTAAATAAAGGCGACAAGATGATTTGTGAAAAGTGGTGTAATCAATAAAGGCTTGATTTCTTTGTGTGTTTTATGTAAAAGAATTATGTAAGAAGCACTACCAATAACATTTCGCAAACTCAGTGACCAAAAAAATATCTCCTGATACTGGTACTCAATACTTTTTCGTGTGATGGCCGGTATTAGAAGATAAAACTTGATAACAGAACTGTTGCAGGTCATAATTTTCACATTACCTTTCGTGTGGTTTTCGGTATTTTAAAAGTCAGAATAATAATGGTCCAGTTGCATGTTAGTTTTTTTCGCTAGTGCTCATATTTGGAAAATCCAATGAATTTAGATTTTTTTGTGGACTTTTTTTAGTGCCAACAGAAAAGGCATAAAATCGGATCTTTATTTCACCTTTTTCCGTTTTATTTTCTTTGGAGTCCTTAAATGGCGCAAGAACATTTAGCCCAAAACAGATCCATTGTGCAGATGCGCAAAAGATAATAATAATCTATGGTGCGACAATTCAATTGGGTTAGGGCCTTGAAGCGGGTTAAGGTACTTCATTCCAGACCGTAACGATACAGTACAGGACCACAGTACCCTGTAGGAGGCAATGTGGTTATCAGTGCGCTCGTCTGTGTTTATGACCCTAATTTGGTTCAGGTACTCATTCACAGCTGAGTCGGTTGCTATTCGATATCTAGTCACGGTACAAATTCCATTGTTCCCATTTGAATGATAACCTTCAACTCTCTAGCGCTCTAATCACTAATCCATCCGGACACATCCTCAGCCAAATGGACTTGCAATAACGCAAAATTTGGCTTGTGGGATGTGTATAGTATAGTACTTCCACCATTATTAGTAAGAACATTTCAGTGATGTAGACTAGACATTCTCTTTCGGCGCAAAACTTGAATTTGGTGTCCATTTTGTACCAGGAATGTCCCTTCTTCTTATTAGGGACTGCTTGTAGGTGGTTTGTACCTTCGAAACAAAGGAGCCACTCCATACCATCAAGAATGGCTTTCAGGCAAGAGCAGTTGAATTCTGAGGCTTTCGAAACACAGTCTTTAGGACGACGACGTCTCCCATTGTTAATACATTGCTTCTGCAAAGAAGAGTAGTTAATCCTGCATCTGTCACAAACAGTTTTGTCGGAAACGACTACATCTATTAGAATGAAATTTAGTGGATATACGAAGATTATGAAGTGTCGTCTCTTCTGACGACGGAACCGAACATGGTGTCGCTCGACACATTTATGCCTGTGTCATGCCATCGAAGTATTCTATTCAAAGACAAAAACCAATGAAGAATTTGGTCGGGCTACCGGCCAGATACCCATGGACTTATTGACAAAGTGGGGAAGTGACATTAGATAAGTCACACATTATGCAAGGGCGACAACTTCATTTTGGGTTATACCATGCAATGGATCTTTATATCCCAGGATGGCCGACGATGCGAGAATTGAAGAAACTGTGCAAAACAAGAATATGAAATGAAATCCGCCTTTGTTGAGAAATTTTATGATAGACATAATAGTTGCCTTATTTTCTTTTGGTATTGGCTGTTAATCTGTTAGTCAGATGTTGCATAACGTTAGGGGAGCTAAAGGGTTCAAATGGGTCCCCATACTTCCGAATCTGGCATGGAGGTGCAGTTGTGTGTTGACGGGATATTTCACTGAAGCTACCTCTATCTGCTGACAGGCCTGCATGCTCAACTTTATCCACTTTTCTGGTGTTTAAGATTGCTCTGCCTTTATGGTTCAAAACAATCAAAACTCACAGTCTCTCCACCTCAGCCATCGTTACCGTAGCATCGAACAAAAATAACAACCTAGAGCCTATAAGTCTTCTATCTATAGCCTATAAGTTTAGACTTTCGATATGTGGAAAATTTATTCCAAAATGCCAAATTAAAACAAGTTGATGGGCTGGTGCCAATACTACTAACATGGAACTATTATTCAGATCGAGTGATAGACTTATGACGAGTTATGTAAGCATAAGGAGCAGTAGTCTTTACCTTTAACTAGGTTCGAAAGCTTAAGTTGGCAGGTCACGTTCAATACATGAAAGTCCTGGGGAGGTTTAACGTAAGTACTTGTCGTGAAGGCATAATCCCACGGTCCTCTTCGGACGCGGATTGATTTTGTGACCACAATCAGAACCCCGCCATGCAAGCACAGCGGTCCTGGTTTATACTGAGTGCAGGCTCAGCATTCATACCAGTGGATGCGAGGCCTATCTAACACCTCTCCCACAACTAAGGAGTACGGCACCCGAGTTGTACAGCGCAACTTCACGCTTGAGCTCCGAGGAGCTCTGCCCGCGATGTAGGCATAACTACAACCACCATCAAACTCCCACTAGGGGGCCAACCGCAAATAACCGGGCCGAGAACACATCCTTCAGGAATTCTCCAGGAGCATATGCTCTCAGAGGGCCATCCCAGTTCCCATGGTACCAGATAACCTCCAGTGAGGCCTCGTGGCAGAGCCACTTCAGATGAGTCCCTTGCAAACTCGGGTCGCCCTCCTCGAGTACGTGGGGACGGAACTCCCACGTTCAATACTTGACAGAAGAATTCCTAATCGAATATACTGAATAATGAAAAAGAGTTAGCAATGTAATAATGCGGCTTAGCTTTTATCGAATTTCGCCTGCAACATCAACAAATGAAAAAATTAATGAACTATATGCTCCAACGGAAGACAAAGACAACTCACTAAAAGATGAGTTTTGTAATCACCTTGATTCATTCGGTGACTTCAACGTAAAAATCGAAAAGGGTTGGTCCACCGTAGAATTGCTAGGAGTTATGACCTCCATGATATAACTAGCGAGAATGGAGAGAAACATGGCAATGTCATCGACCTGTTTCCCTCATCGCAGGATCCACACAGGAATATGCGCCTTACCAGACAGGACGAATTTCAGCCAGATTGATCATGTCCTCGTTGAGAAGTGAACTGCATATAGTATGCAAGACGTATGCTCATGCCCCGGAAAGGGAATTAGTGATTTGAAGAAGATAGAAGGTAGATCCAGTAAATAACCGACGAGTAAAACGCGGTATATAAACAATATCAGGAGTGATCGACAAGAGCCAAACGAGACAGACAAAATCTGACGCGCTATTCAGATTGAATAATAACTTTTATAGGCATAATTTCAGGAATTCATTCGATGTATACATCCATACTAAAGCCCATTTTGATTGGTCTGTTTGAAATTGGTAAAAAACAGTTGGCTCTGATGCCTGCAGCTCATATGGTTCTCAGATTTGTCTTTGAGAAATTATACACTACTGTTATCACGAAAATAGAAATCCATGAAATTTCAAGCCAAGTGGTAGGTGGAGTTGCCACCAGTTGATGCTGAAACTTAGCTGAGTGAATGGCACATCCCAGATATACAAGCGCACTCGAACATCATTCATAATGAAAAAATTGACAGACTGGCTCGCCAACGGCTGGATCCACAATGGTGGGACTGAAGCCAGCATTTAGTATCCGGCTGTCTTCTACCAAGTAAGTCTACTAAAGGATGAAATTGCAAGGATTCACGTAACGTAAGGGGAAGATCAAAATCTTTGTAAATAAATCCTGGACCTCTAGAATGGCATGTTTGTTGTCCTTGTTTTCATTGAATATGAAAATCATGGTAGAGCTTCAACCGGAGGAGGAAGGCACAGCCTTGCACTTCATGTGCAGCTGCCCGGAACTCTCAAATCTCAGACGGTAGGGTTTTTTCAACGAAGAATCTGCGCATTCTCTGCCACTGGAGGATGTTCTCCGATTCGCAGTAGTCTGCGAACGGCGCAGGAAGAACACCATCAAACAGTCGGGGGGCTAATAAAAGACCTGAGTGCTTGGAATTATACCGGAAGATTGGCGCAAATCATTCGCCCCATTCATTGAAAAACCACATAAACTCAAGAATTATAGAGAGATATTGCAAGATTCTGCCAAAAATAATTGAAAAAAGGATCGAATGTTTCTTAAAAAAGTTGTATGCGAATATCAGGGAAGATTCCAACATGAAAAGTCTCCGATTGATAAGATATTCTCATTAAAGCAGAGACTGGAGAAATTTGGGAATATAATGTTAATGTACATCGAACTGTACAAAATATTGTCTGAATTTAAAGTTTGACTCAAGTAAAGATGCAAAACTAGCTAAAAAGATGCTTCGGCATAGACTCTGGATTAAAGCAAGGCAATGGGTTGGCCCCAACATTAATTGACACCTTCTAGATTATATAATCTAAAAGATACCACTTAATCTAAATGGTACGCTGTACGAATCATCCCTAGAACGGGGTTCCTACGAATGATTTAAATGTCCTGGTAATATGATGGCACGATCGAAGGAGACCCTGGTGAAGCCTGACCAAGTAGCGAATGAAATTTGCCAAAAATAAAACAACAGAAGACCAAAATCATGACATAAACCATGAGGAACACCCCAATTAGACAAAATGCAACACTAAACGATTACAACTATAAGTATTATAAGTCCATAGTTTTGTGTACTTGAAGAGCTAGAGAAGAGAAAAGGTGGAAGTCACACTTCTGAATATATGGAAAGAGTCAGTGGACAATCCGAGCCACGCTGTTCAGTTTTGCCAGTTGAAGAACGCGGCTAATGCACCGAAGAGACTTCAGGCTGCAGCGCCATAAAAGAGAAAGATACAATTCAATTCAAGTATCTATTTATTTTGTTGTGTATCCAACCTTAAGCTATTTGACTATCCGAATTCTTATGATATCTGAAATGCGTACGGAGGAAGCATTTCGCAGATAGAAATAACATTAATAATGTGGTCGTACATAGCCTTCGGAGGATATGCATTCAGGACATATCAGAAACATAGGAGGAAACTCTTCAGAGGAACAGAGTGTCAGAAATCTGAGTCAAATTATCTCTATGTTTTAGCCTACATTGCTGCAAAATTTCGTGATTTTAGGATGAACTTAAGGGGGTATTGCAGTCAATTACTAAAAATTATAGTGGCAGCATTTTTTTTCATATTTATAGGGTGAATAGTTTATAAGAATGGGCCCGTGCAAGAAATGATCACTTTCGACTTCCCGCATTCCCCACCTTTTCAATAAGTGTCAAAACTACTAACCGATACCTTTCATTTGATACCCACAAGACAATCTTTGGTGAAAAAAGTACATACCCCGATTTTGCATGTATGGGGTCACGGTGAGATCGATTAAAATGAAACCTTTCCCAAAAAAAATGTGCCTCTTACAGGACAACCTCATTCATGGAACTGTTAGCAACAAGGATTTTTTTTGCAAGAAAAGATTAGTTTGAAAAATTTAGAAAGCGATTCAACTCAGCCTCTGCCGTTTTTGGAGCTGCTACCAGATTTCCCGAAGAACTTCGAAATTTGAGAGAAATTAGATTTTCAACGCTGATGAGACAGGACTGTTTTGGAAAAAGATGCCAAAAAGCTGAGAGATAGTCGGGAGTTAGACGTCATCCAATGTTGGGAAAAATTTTCATTAAACGAATGCATCGTTGATATTGCTGAGTCGACTAAAGAAATTGTACAATCAACCTTGATCAATCGACCTTGTTGGAAAAAGTTTCTTCCTGAGCTTTCTTCAGCTAAACACACATTTCTATTCCTCGTTCAAATGAAATTCTAGAAGTCTAGTAGATCTTGCACAACAATTAGGAGAGGAGGAGGAGGAGAGTTTACTCATCACACAGAAGAAGAATTACAAAAGGAACTGTTGTCTCCTGATGCAAAATGCTTTTCAGAGGAAGATTTGCAGACAATTTTGAAAGAAGAATTATGATCTACTAATGAGGAAACTGGAGAATTACCTCGAATATTTAGTCTAAAGTTTCGTAAAAATAATTGATCCAAGCGTAAAACTTAACAGCAAAGAAATTTCTTCCAATTTTTAGATGGTTGAAAATCTGTTAAAACTAAATAATGACCCAGCAAATCAAACCATAGATGGAAAGGAGCTGTGCGTTTAAACGCAATGTGAATGTCTGGCACAGGGAATCAATGTCTGACGACTAGCAACGAGGCATCATGTGTCCCATACATAAAAAGGGGGATACCACGCAGTGCAGCAGTTATAGAGGAATCACGTTGCTGAGTACCATCTGTAAGATATTCTCCGCTATCATTGGTACATACCAAAGAGGCTTCACTCCAGGCAAATCACCAACAGATCATATTATCTCTCTGCGGCAAACGATAGAAAAACTGTTGCAATATTGACATCAGTTGCACCGTCTTTTCCGCGACTTCAAGGACACCTATGACAGCATAACCATGGTAAAACTGTACATGGCCATGAGGGATAATTAGTAAGACAGACTAGACTGATCCTGTCCATTGTGCAAGGCCAGATAAAAGCAGCAGGATCACTCTCGACACCATTCAACATCAACAATGGTCTAAGACAAGGGGATGCCCTATGACACGTCCTCTTTAACCTGGCCCTGGAAAAAGTGATTCGCGATGCAGACGTAAATGCAAGAGCATTAACATTACGTCAGCGGCCGAGAACAAAGAACCAACAACATCGAAAAGCACTGGTCAATCGAAAACAATGAAGGTAAGAGACTACAACTTTGAGACAGTGGAAAATTTCTCCTATCTAGGGTCGAAAATCACAACCGATAGCACCTATGCTGATTAAATCCGCGCACGGTTGTTGGCAGCCAACAGAGTCTGTTTCAGCTTACAAAAACTGTTTCGCTCGAAACGTCTTACCATAGGATCAAAGCTCTTACTGTACAAGACTATGATCTTGCCAGTCCATATGTATTCCTCGGAGACTTGGGTTCTTAGCAAGAAAAATTGCGAGCCCTTGGCCTCATTCGAGAGAAGAATCCTCCGAAGAATTTTTGGCCCCCTCCACGACGATTCCGTAGCCTACATAACGACGAAATCTATGAGCGGTACCATGACCATCTAGTTGTGGATAAAATCCGGCTGAACAGATTGCGGTGGGCAGGTCACCTAATCCGTATGGATGAAGATGATCCCCCGCAGAAAGTCTATAAGGGTAATATCTATAGTAGAAAAAGAAGATGAGGTAGACCCTGCCTGAGATAGAACTATGACATAGGCCAGGACGCCAGGTAGCTTTTAGGGATATCGAATTGGTGGACCTCGGCGCAAAACCGGGATGTCTAGAGTTCCTTATTAAAGCAGACCTACCAGTTTTTGCGCCGTTGATGACGATGATTTTATTTTATGTTGGAATCTAACCCCTTTTTCTACACTAGACCTGCGCGAATTCGATATCCGCAAACAAAATTTGGAACGGTACCCTCGCGAATGTTGAGGGTATACTATATGTATTTGCCTTTAATATTGAATAGTCAGTCATTTAAACATTCATTTGTGAAGAAGGAAGCTCAAGGATACATTACATGACTGAACAATTACGACAAAATATGAAAAGCTCATGGTTTTACCAAACAAGTGACTTGGCTTTTGAATGTTTATCTGAAATTTTATAATTTTTTGTAGTTTTGACAAAACTTCAAAGGGTTCAAAGGGTATATTTGACATGTTATAACTCAACTGTTTGATCATTTACGAAGCGCTTGTTCCATAGACACATTGCGGAGCTCGCAATACTATCACTGGAAATGCACCTCAAAATCGAGCAATCAAAGAATTATGGTGTCCTAAAAAGAAGTTACAGGAACTACGGTATTATCAGATACGAGTATTTCAAGCTTTCCGAAATATTTCAAGACACTTGCACGGTCCACGAATAATAAAGAAATAACAATTGTACGCACGTGTGGAAACTACTTTGAGAATTCTTTGGTTGATACCTATAACGTGTAGACGGAATGTAAAGTCTAACTGTAGTTCCGGAAAGAAATAATCATTCATTAGTTCAATAGAGCAGGCGTTAGCGAAACATTGGTATCTCCACTCCAATTCGGAAAATAATATAGTCAAATCTGTTTTTGTAAAACGCTTCCTCTATAGAACTCGAAAAGGTCCTCTTCCTGTTAAAGGGGACGAATGCATCCAAACACAGAGATAACCGCACTGTCATGTTCAACACATATTTTGTTTTTTCTAACCAAAGCTCATATTGGAAACATACTGAGCATTCTGGATAGATGGGTGAATAAACCGATGAACAGTTTGAAGGTAACAAATTAGTGTAAACTGTCACGATTTTCCAGCCGATTATTGGAATCGTGAAAGCGTGACGTGTAGATCAACAATTAGCTGCCAATCACATTAAGATAAATCCAGCAATTCTTAAGATGATTACGCATAATTAGCAAGGCGTGAAACCGAGCAATTGTCACGCTAGGGAATGTGAATACGCGGGGGCTTCGTTCCCGCAGGTATTTCCTGTTTACAAGCACCTGAGCGGAAAATACATTCTACAGATGCTTGCACACGTCTTCCAGCGTATTCGTACATCAAGTCTTAATTTGTATTATTATGTAAGCTAACAAATCTGGCAAGAAAGCATCAATTTTCCTGTATTTTTTGGGTCTAAG
This sequence comes from Hermetia illucens, assembly GCF_905115235.1. Classification (NCBI taxonomy): domain Eukaryota; kingdom Metazoa; phylum Arthropoda; class Insecta; order Diptera; family Stratiomyidae; genus Hermetia; species Hermetia illucens. The sequence continues at coordinate 97,577,792 of NC_051852.1, read as the reverse complement.
TCAGTTTTGCATAAAAGCGCCAGCCTCAATAATTCATAATGAAAGTCAATTTCATTTCACTTTTGCGTCCATCAATGTGTACATTTGGGAGGCTGGAAATCAGGCAACCTACTATCTTAGTGATTGAGAGATACACGATATCTTGGTCACTTCCCAAACTTTGCGTTTTGTCTGGAGCTGAAGTTCGAAAGTTCGACCTGTTCGCAATACATACATCGTCCAACACGCGTTTTTCCGAATATTAGCTTGCATTCTTCATTTACATAACGTGCCTCGATATTACATATTAAAAAGTCATTAGGTGGAATGCACGTGTCTTGATTATAAAGATACTTGCACTTAGATACACATTTGATACTTGTCGAAAGGTTATGCAAATTTCATCACCTGCTTTTATGTGGGTACTCCAAGTAGATGTCTTCGGGGCTGTAGCGGTGTAGTCCTTGTGCAACTGACTAGGCAGGAATATTATCTTAACAGCTGGAGACAAAGATGTTCACTGAAAGCTATTTATGAACACAAAAATTCTCTAATGTGTTAGTGAATTTCCAGTAACTAGGAAGAAACTATGGCAAAAACTCAACGAAAAATTTGGCACTATCACTTAATTTTAACGGGAACGATCGCAGATAGGAATACTCAGCAACAGATTACGATCTACTGTCTCATGTTTGTCAATCACAGATTACACGATTCGAATCACTTAGTAAGGATCGCACTCAACTCAAGAACCCGCGCTGCAAGATGATAGTGGTAACGTCGTCGTTATCCTGAACGACGTCTTATATCCCAGTAACAATAGAGAATCAATCGAAAACGGAGCGATCGGAAAGTGCACCAATCTCGGGCTCGTCTTGAAAACTTAATGACCTACAAGTCCGATGAATCGAAGCAAATAAGCTTAGAAAAGATTTTGTTGGTGCCGAGACTCAAGACAAAAGCCGAAGTCGAAGCGTTTTACAACAATTCAATAACATAACAATCCCCCACGTCCATTCTTCAAAATTTTTCTTACCTGGGCACACGGCGGAATGCCGCGGTGGATCGTCGATCAATGACGAGCACCTGTCTGCTGAAGAGCGGGAGAGTAATAAAGATTGGCGATTTAACCTTAAGATTCAAAGTGTAGATATGAAGGTATCTATTGTTACCTCGGGAGATCTATTGATATCCAGAATGACCATAATCGCTGGATCAAGTGCATATAAGGTCGGAGTAGCTGCTCATTGGATTTCTTATTAAATTAGATTTAGTACTTATTTCACATTTAAGTCAAGGACCTTCAAAATTGGCTGCAAATAGTTTTATGATAACATTAAATTGCCGACATTTGTGAATGTCATGAGAACTTTAAAGTACCGGAGATAGTAAACCCCATTGAATTTCGCTCATGTGTGTTTCATAAGGGCGAGGATGGATGTCGTTTTATATATAACTAGCTGACCCTGCGAACTTTGCTCCGCCTTAGAGGCAAAAAGTAAGCAGATTTTTGATTTTATTAAGTTAATTTTTTTATTTATCAAGTATTTCAATGATTTTTTAATAGGTTGCACTCTTTAATTAAGCACCTTGTGATACACGACATTTTTTGTTTTATAATCAGGCGCAAGAACAAACAACGCAGATGGTCTTCCGATCCATGAAGATGCCGCATATAATTGACCATGTGAAAAACATTGATTTTCCAGATTCAGACCACAAACTTTCAAGGATTTACCTTGTGATTTGTTAATGGTCAAGGCGAATGCAAGACGGATCAGAAATTGAAGTCTTTTAAACTCAAACGGCATATCGGTTGGGATCATCGGGATCCTCAGAATGAGGACTTCCTCACCTTCGAATTTTCCTTTGAGTATCGTCGCGTAAATCACATTGTTCATCAATTTACTTACCAATAAACGTGTACCATTGCAAAGTTTAGGTGGGTTTATGTTTCGAAGCATGATTACTACGGAGCCAACCTTTAGACGTAAATTGTGCGATGGCAAGCCAAGCACATCCAAGGAGTTTAAAGATTCAATTGGAGTTGGTGGCTTCATCTTTATTTGTTACACAGCCAATGGATTTGAATGAATGCATTGTTCCAATGATATCATTCTGAAATATGTAGTTAAGGTCATCTACATCTTTATTCTTAGCCACTAAAATTGCTCGCTAACTCAACGATTCATTATTTTTGTAGTTAGTAATGATGTTTGGGAATACTTTGTTAATAAGTTCGTCTTTCGATGAGACAAAGTTACAGAAATTCTAAGGAAATAAAGTCAATCCGCTCGATTCGTCGACAGGTACTCAACCATTACCGATAATCAGCAATTGCTCAGAGAAATCTTCAGGAGATGTATCATTAAGCAATGCAACTGTCATGTTTGTTGTCAGTTGAAGTTTCTTCACATAGCGCCATTGATTCGATGATTTGAGGCAAGCGTTTATTTCGTCGGCAGTCGTTGATCTTGGAATTACTGGCAGTGTTTGGTGGAAATCGCCAGATAGTAAAATCATTGCGCCTTCAAAACATCTCGAGTCATTGCGTAGATCTTTCAATGTTCGGTTAAGTGCTTCTAATGCACGTTTTTGCACCATTGTGCATTCGTCCTAGGTGATGATTTTCGATGCTGATAAAACTTTGGCCATTGCGGAGTTTTTTGAAATATTATTATACATTTTGGTTCTTCAATAGTTTGAAGATTTAACGGCAATTTTAATGCTGAATGAACGATACGGCATCCTTCTATTATAACAATATGGCTGCTATTCCAGGAGAAGCAACCGCAAGCGCAATGTTGGATCTCGCATGAACAGTCGCTAAAACTATTGATATGAGGAATGTCTTGCCAGTTCCACCAGGGGCATTCAGGAAATATACCCCACCATTTCCATCATCAATTGCCTTCATTAACGTATCATAAACTTCCTTTTGTTCGGGATTCGACAGTGGTACATTCGTTTGAACTACTAAATCTAATCCCTGGTGATCATATTCACGTTCCCGTTCCAATTCTCGATTAAATGCGTCATTCATTTCGCGATTTGGCGCTGGCATTCCTAACCTGACTAATAAACTACTGCACATAAGGTAACACATGTCTTGGATCAAGAGTAAAGCCCGGTTATGTATCTCCTCATTTATCTCAAGATCGGGATTTCTGGAACTGACACGTATTTGATGTCAAATATCTTCTCGCACATTATCCTTGTATCTATGCCACAGGTTAGATGGGTTCGATGGAAAGCATGTCGAAATGATGATAGCAAATAATGTGCTTATCTGACTTGAAGATGCAGAAATAATGGCTTCAACGATAGTCGCATCCCAATGGGCATCGTTTTCTAGTAAATTGAGTTCTGCACTTGCAGCACGGTATATCAACGTAGTGACGTTGGTCCACGCATATTTACCAATAACAACCGCAAATAGAAGCATTCATCATTCTTTGGATCAACTGTATACATATGACCAAGAGCATCCGTAGAACGCACATCCGGATAACCAGGAACCGTATCGTCTTGCTTCCGTCGTTGAAAATTCTTTGATGAAGCATTCCAAGTGTAATAACGTGGCACCTCCCAGTAAAGCAAAGTTCGTGCAAACGGATCGCTTTGGCAGATCGCAAAGAAACTGGTCAATATTATCGCTGGAGGTGTTTCAGCACGTTGAACAACATTCGAAGTCGTGAAATATACTCGTTGACCATTCTCCAGATGCACCGTCAAATGCACAACAATAGGATGACGTTCGTGAATAGGGAAATCGCCAAATCGCTTCATTGCAGTTCACATAACGACCAACTTGATAGCGCGCAATTTCATCGTTGGTATTGGAGGAATGGATGCCAAATCGACGAAAAACGAAATCCATTCTTTTCACTTTTGTTGTGAAAGTTCGACCGTTATCATTGGGATGGATGGATGGATCACCATCGTTGCCAGTGACGGTCTCCGCCGTTAATTTCCGTGGTTATCGTTTGGAATACTTGCCGTCGATAATATCGAAACGCTGCTTGATTCAAATCAGCACTTAATAAATCTCTTCTTGTACGTCGAAAATTATCTACTTGTTGATCTCTGTTATTCGCTCGATGATTTCGCATTGCCAACCGAGCCGTTTCACGAGCTGCCTTGCTTTGCTCTTGTCATTGAGAAGCACGAAGTCGAGCCATACCAACGCGGCGCTCTTCAGGGCAATTCCTGGTGCTTCTTCAGTCACTTAATTCGCAATGTTTCGTATCCTTCTTGCATTACGGCTTTGTCGGGAAAGATTCGGTCGTCTTGGTCGCGGCATTGTTAATAATGATTCAAAGAGAATACAAATTACTGATGATTATATATTTCTGAGAAAATTTATATTATCAAATTTTCTACTTAACCATAGACAAAATTACGTTTAGCTGTCAATTGCATTTTGTTATTCCATGTCAGATGCGTTTTTGTTATACCACGTTTTATAGGGACTTCACGGAAACGCGGCCGAGCGGGATAAAAAGTATCCTATGTCCTTTCCCTTAAGAACGTCCTTTCTCCAACCATCTCGATCTATCAATCGCATCCTCCAATTTTGAAATCCGAGCAGTGACGTACTGTCTTCGTCAACAGAATCTGCCCGACACTTTCGGGGTTTTCCCCACCGGTCTTCGTCCTTCTGCTTCCCTTTGAGAGCCCTTTTAGATATCTGAGTCACGTCCATACGTTCAACCTAGCCAGCCCATTGTAACTTCCGAAATTTAATTAATTTGGAGACTTCATTGTCGTCAAATATTTGATACAACTCTTGGTTGTATTTGATTCGATATTAAGTTTATGTTAGGGTTCATGTTTCACATTCGTTGCATAGCACAGGTAGGCAAGTAGGTAGGTATCAGTGGCCACTCCGAAGGGCCCAGTGAGCGCTGTGGTGCGAGTTTTGATGCTACAAACTCCTAAGATCGTGACTGTTGTTATGAGGGTGAGGCAGAAGCAGAGTCCAGCTGGCTCAGATCTTCAAAGTCAGCCCGGAGCATTCACGAAGGATAGCACCTCTCCCACCCTGCAACTAGAAATCTCTCTTAGGCCCCCAAAGAATGATTGACCCATTGCCCGTACCTTGACTCTAGTTAGAGCTTGGAAATCGTAGAGGAAGTGACCGTGGGTTTCCCCTCTTCTCCCCACCTTCGGCAAAGCGAATTTTAGAGTAAGCTGAACTTGGCCAGTGCCCCGTGCAGACCGCCGTAATCTTGTACGCATTTGCACGCGTCTGGCACAGGAGCTCTCGTGATCGGATTTTGTTATAAGCGGACCAAATCTGTCTTCACTTGTCATGGGTGGTAAATCTTCGCCATTTAAGACTCGCGGCTGCCATGATGTCGCTCATAAAAAACGGAAACATCCCTGGCTCTAATATCACCAAGTCATCGGCATACGCCACTACCTTCACCCCGCTGCTGTCCAATATTAATAAAATTTCGTAAATCACTATCAACCAGAGTACCGAAGAGATGGCGCCACCATGGGACGTACTTATGTTCACAGCTCTGGTCAAGTGGTTGCCTCCCAGATCCGACTGGATTATCCTAGTACTTAGCATGGATATAATCCCATGCGTGATACCCCTCCAATTCAATACTGGCCAAGGGTTCTTTGGTGGTGTTGGTACTAACGTTGTTATATGCTCCCTCTATATTCAAGAAGGCAGCTAGGGTACACTGCTTCTACTGCAGTGATCGCTCAATCGTGACAATTACCTCATGGAGAGCGGTTTCTGTGGATTTGCCTTGGAGGTGCCCATACTGGGACTTAGAGAAAGGCATTCTCTCCATAACAGCCATTAAGTAGATGCCCAGGACATGCTTTAGTGTCTTCAACGCGAAAAAGGTGAGACTGCACAAGTATTATTATTATTTTGTATTCTTACAATTTTTCTTTACTTTATATGCAGCTGGCATTTAAAATCGGCAGGACCGAATAGAAGGTTCTGTTTGCGAGCTGAATTCATTTCGTCAACTTTATTTCCAGGTGTATTGCTTTACACCTTCCTGACGAAGGGTGTGATCATGTAAAAGACCGTACTGTAGAGTTTTCGAAACTAAACTAGGCCTCCATGACTATTTTTTTGCTCACTATCTCCGATCACGGTCTTTTGTGCCTTTATCTCAGCAAGCCCCTGTCTGAATCAAGTCGATTCACACCTTAAGTTATCACTAGGTAACCATTAGGCAACCGTTGTGTGGTGAACAAATGTGAACGGTGTCCCAGCACAACCTCATAGAGAGACCGCTGAACTTAACAAGAGGTTTAAACTACTCCCACATATATGCAATGGGGCAAGACTATGGATTATACACCCCAGATCGGTGCTATAAATTCTGGGAAGGATGTTTTGCTGCATTTGATCGACCTTTTTAATTCGAAGGTTACAAGATCACCACTGTCGACCCAAAACATAATCCAAAGTACAGAAAACATCACACTGACACTAATGAAAAGAAAACCTAAAGCTATAAAACCAATCAGTAATGAAGCGAAAACACCTTATGAAAAGAGAAATGATGAACTGTGGAAGAAGGTACCCCTTGTCTATCAACTGCAGAAAGTTTGCGAGTCTAATAACCGAGGTGAAAAAGTCTACTACCCCAGTGAAAAGATGCTAAGCTGTATGAAATGTAGTGGTATTCCTAAATCTTCGAAGCTTCCCCGGCAAAACGGGCAACTTGTAGGGACCGACACCCGGTCAATTATAGAAGTTGTGAAGTAGCGAAACAATTACAGAAGTTAAGAAGTAGATCTTGTTAGATCTGGAAAAATAGAATACTATAAAATAGTAAAGCAAGGTATGGTAACTAGATTAATTGCGATGGTAACCAATCACTGGAAACTATTTTATATATTGTAAATAAAATACTTGATGAACAACAGGTAGTAAAAAAGCAAAATTTTAGCAAACTTAAACCGTATAACGTAACGAACCAAAAATATAACAAAGAAATCAAATGACAAATATCCTAGAAATCATAACTTAGAATTTAAATGGACTGCAACAACACCTACAAGAAGTGGAAGTGTTTCTTAATGCTCAGAAGAGAAGCATATGCCTTATTACAGAAACCACCTTACGTGATCCCCAATACCAGAATCCGCGGCTTTTGCTCATACCGTGCAGCACATTCCACCAAACAAACTAGAGGGGGAGCTCCAATCTATGTATGTTAAAGAAAAAACAAAACACCACGACGAACAGAAAATTAAAGACAACCAAATGCACTTTATTCAGCTGCTGTACAACTATTTAACAATACATACAGTCTCCACCCCGATTTAGTCTGAAGAAAGAAGACTTCTTTCGACTCTTCTAGTTTACCGGAAGCTCCTTCATTTTAGAGAGTAACTTTAGCGCGAGAAATGGATTCCAGGGATCCAGGCTAACAAAATCTACAGGCGGAACATTATTTGAAACGGGGCAAAAGTGCAATTACCATTCTAGCGGTAAGCTTACATGTTAACCGACTGACGTAACAATAACGCCAGATGACATCCATTTTTCGTAACTAAGAGAATCTTAGGAGAATACAATAATGCTAATAATGAAAACATAGCGTTCGATACCTTCCCTGTTATGATAATGGATACTATCCTCCCAGGCAAACTATTATAATATACAAACAGAATGGACAGTATCAGTTTGCGCGTATAACCCTAACTACACTTCTCGTCAACTCGAGGGAATCGAAATCGATCTGTCAACGATGATAATACAAGAAACAGCTTGGAAAGACAATCCTGCACGTTACGAACTGACTATGCTGCTGCGGTCAGCATACTACATATAATAGTTGCGGAGAAACGTAGAGCACGCAAACTATGGCGATGAAACCACATAACGGAAAGGAAACAACTACAAACAAGCTAAAGGTCTTAATTAACAAATATAAAAACGAGTCCTTCAATAGATATTATATTTCAAATTTGACACAAAAGGACACAGGCTACTCACGGTGGAAGATACGAATGTTCTAATAAAATGACCAAAACAACAAATCTCACTTATCAAACATGAAAATAGGAATGGGTTCGTTCTGAACAGGATAAGGCAGATCTCTTCGCGAAGCATCTAGAAAGTACAATACTGAGTAAGAAAAATGGACCATTAATCAATACCCCGTGTAAAACTAAATGGCTTTTCCGGCTATGAACGTATTACAGGGAAGATGCTAAAACAATTGCCAACTAAATTGTTGCAAATAATCAGCACAGCGTTCAGATTGAAGTAGGTTCCTCTAGATCACAAACGAGCCAAGAAGAGTCGAGTCGTATCGGTCAATTTCGCTCCTCGCTACTGTCGTTATTTGAAAAGCCTTAACTAAAGGGACCGAAACTTTATACCAACTCACTGATTCGGTTTCCATGAAAAACATTCACCAATTCAACAAGGGCATAGGAACGCGAGTCCGATTGTTAACGCTATGGGAAAAAAGCAGTTGTGCTCAGCCATTTTTCCCGATGTCGCTTAGGCTTTGGATAACGTATGGCGTCAAAGTACGCTGTATAAATTTCATAGAGACCTCCCGAAAGAATTTACTGGAATTCTAAAATCATATTTATCCGAACGCCTATTCAGAGTGAAATACGAAGGAATATAATCTGAAAAATGCAGCTGGTGTACTTCAGGGCAGTGTTTCTTTTATATAGCGATATGCGTTCCTGTGATGAAGCTCAAAATAGCGACATTTATAGATGACACTGCTATTCCCACCACTCTTACCACTTACTGAACAAAAATAAATTCCCAAACAGAAGTTGTAGAATGGGCCAAAAAAAAAAAAAAAAATTAAAGGAAACCAAATCAACTCTATAAGGTAAACCTCGGTTCATGCGTGGCATTGCATAATTGTGGCGCTCCTTGTAATGACTGTATGCATTGAGCGATGACCAAGAGGGCACCCTTAGTGGTTGGAGTCAATCAAAAGGGAAGAGCTATCCCAAAAACCTAAAAATTAAAGGAAATTGACTGTGAACGTTTGCCCATCACAAGCTTTGAAAACTTCAGTCCCTCACAAAAACTTCACGTGTCCTTATACCAATGCGTTGGGGCACCGGAACCCGCAAAGCAAACAAAGGTTTGGATATTGCTCGTACCTAATGAAAGTAAACACATGAACTAAAACTGGAAATAAAAACAAAACAAAAAATATTATGGCTCGCAATCAAGAGGGAAGATCCATTATTGATTTTCGTGTTATTGAGAGAGAACAAGGGAATATAATATAGAACTCGTCCAAAATGACAAAATAGAAAAACAAAGCAAGAAAAATAATTACTTTTAAGAGAAATAATGAAAAACAAACTAACAAGTCTGGAAAGCAGCAACTGGACGCTTCAGGTAGGAAAGGTTTTTTTATATTTGTCCCATTAATATCTAGTGCGTAATGTATATGTGTATATTATGTCAGAATATTCACTTTTACGTGCTACTGTTAGAATTTACACTGAAGCTTTACTTTGATAGTAATAATGTGATTTCTACCAAACTTGGTAGCACCATGCTTTATATTGCAGCGTTTCATGATTTTAGGACGAACTTAAGGGAAGTTATAGTAATATAGTATTATTTGGGAAGATATCTGTATGAAGCATATTTCAGAGTCTACCCACTATATAGTGGTCGTTTTGTGATTTTTTTTCAGAATTTTCGGTTGGGTAGGTTCTGAGAATGAATCCGTGAAAGTACTAGCCACTTTTCGGCCTTAGCCCTCTCTCTTGTGCACTTAAAGTCAGAACTAAGATCAGTTTTGAAAAGTACCAATCGAAACCGAAAAATATGTACATTCTCCTTTTTGTATAAATGGTATAAATAATAATAATCGTTGGCACAACACTCCATATTGGACCAGGACCTTGAAGTGTGTTAGAGCACTTCATTCAAGATCGTAACGGTACACTACAGAATAGCCTATAGGAGGCAATGTGGTCAGCATTGCGCTCAACCAAGATTATTACCCTGATTTGACTCAGGTACTTATTCACAGCTGAGTCGACTGGTATCCGCCGGTAAATCACGATACAAATTCCACTGCCACCAGTGAGATTTGAACCACGACCCTCCGTATGATAGCCTTGTGCTCTAACCACTCAGCTATCCGGACCGTAGAAATATGTTTTGAATAAGTCGTGAAAATTTCAAAGAATTTCATTGGATAAATTTTGGGCTATGGTGGCAGCCGATTTTCAACATGCAGTTACGAGAAAAACGCATTTAAAAAGTAGAATACGATTTTTAGCCATAAAACCTTAACTGACCATTAATCTGCTATACCTAGTCCTTAAACCTTAGGTTTCTTGAAGAAACACATGTACGGGCTTGGCTTCAATTCTTGTCCTTTTAGCGACGTCATTCGAACGTCATTCGGACGGATAAATGCGAGCTTTATTACGGTGATCGCCATAAATCTAGCATGCGACTTATCACGTGTTTAACACTATGATTTCAGAACGACTCCTAATATCAAAAAATCACTTTGCCCATATATTCTACACTATATCTGCAAAAAAAAATTCGATTCCACGGATCCAACACACGGGATGACCCCCTTAAATTCTACATAGAGCGATATAACTCATTGTATGTGTGAGATCATAGTCCCCACTTTCCTATCAATATTGAATTTAATCGTGGATGACGGCGATTTTCGTGACTACAGATCCAGTTGGTGGTACTATTTGTCCAACATTATTTTGTTGTGATTATTCATTATAGGACTACGTTAACTACATGTGAGCAAGGCAAACCGATTAGCCAGTGTTTTGCAATCACTTCGATATGCACTCGAAGTCAATAGATCACCAGGTTTGGCCACGAACGGGTCCTCTGATATACCTCCTTTCCAGTTACTCACAACAGACTAACCAAAAGTTAGTTTGCATTTTTTAGCATATTTCTCGCTGCAATTTTTATATTTTTTCCACATCCGCTAGTCTCCCACTGTAACCTGCAAATTCAAACTCCACAAGTAAACTCACTCGCAGTTCACCTTCCTTGGCTGCTAACGCCCCCTAATTTTTCAACCCAGACGTTAAAACCAAAATTCCCCGTCAGCTGGCACAAAAACAAAAGCTGTCATGAATTCTCTATAATTTGTACGAAGCCGTCCTGCAACAAACCTCATTCGTACAACAAAATCCTCGTGAAATCAATTTGCTTTAAGCAGAAACAAACGTTAAGGGGGGCATACGCAAAACAGTGGACAGTCGATCAGGCCGCCTATTGAACTGAAAACGCCACTTTAAAGCCGGACGATCGGGCCGGGTCGTATATCTTAGGAATGCATTTGATGATATGCAGCAGGAGCAGCAACATAAGAAAGCAAGAACAAAGAATTAATGATCGGTTTTGGAATGTTTGAAAATTGCTGTATGCATATTAGGAAGTATTTAAATGAATTTTAGGGTTTTGGGAAAAAGTTTCCTAAAAAGAAAATTGTGAAAAGGAAAATTAAAACGATCATTTTAAAAATATTTTTTTATACAGAATGTCGGGAATCAGGAATCAGGAAATTGAAGGAAATGTATTGGAAAAGCTATAGGATGACAAAACAGGAAATAGGAAAATTCTGCATATTAGCAAATTGATTTTCGCGAACAAAGCGCCTCAAGGTACCGGATATTACACCCTTAACCTCATCCAGGATCTCGACATCAAGGCAATGCTGGAGACTGGCTCCCGGCTTTTAGGTCAAAGAGTGATAGTTGTCAGCAATAATCCGAATTTTTAGAGTACAATAGCAGAGTGAGGCAAGATTGAGAGGAATATTCTTCAGGGTCCCAACATCTTATTTTACCGAAGCCCAAAATGGCCAACGATAGATGAAGGTCGTAATTTTCAGGTTAGAGTCTATATGATGCTAACCCACAAATCTCTATTCCTTCCAGTTCTCTTTTACGACAAACAGGGAATACTTTGAATGCATTCTTAAACCACATATCACAGAGCACTTCCATTTTGGCCACTAGGCAAAAGTTTCTAAGCAAGGCTGAAATACCTCATAGGGTTAAATCTTAAAAATAACCCACTCAGTGTCTTCGTATGTACTGCTTATGCCCGGGAGCGTAGAGGAGCCAAGCGAAACTGATCAATGAATTTCAGGTGATTTACGTCTATCCCGCAAGAAATGGCCCAAGTGTGAAACTTGTTGCTCACCTTAGCAAACGACCCGGACAATAGCTGTTTCATCAGTTGCAACTTGCCTGTAGCCCAGAAAATGTGCACCGCAAGCCGATTTCTTGAAGAACCTATTCTTGATAAATTAAATGTTCCAATTTGCTTTGGAAAGCTTACTCTCATTATATGTGGTTATGTCAGTAATTATTACGGGCCCATGATAAGTAGACGAGGACAAACAAGGTAACCCCAAAAGCCACCTTCCGATCATGCAGATATTTTCTGTAAAAATTATGAGGACTGCTATTAGTGTACGTGGCTTGGTGACAACGCAATATCGGCTTAGTGACAACGCAACTCACATTCTTTCCGTCAAGAACGCTAACGATTTCCTAATGAAGCTCACGATGGCAAAGTGCTCATTTTATCAGATGAATTTCCATCACATATCCATTCATAACTTTGATCTTGACCATATTTTCAGATGTGATGCGAATGAAAACAAACTCAGCGACTCGAATACGAGATGGAGGAAAGACGACTGGAAAATAAATTAAATCCCAGCATTGTTTGCCTGAAACCGAAAAATGCTTTTCAATGCAAAATAAACGTGTCATGAATAATAAAATTCATCAGTTTGCGCCACTGTATGAATATTTAAACGAATTCAATTAGCAATTAATGATAACAAACGGATAAAACCGATTTTTAGCGTTTTTCCACTCTATTATTTCCGTCACTGAGATAGGCTGAAATACTCGTATCTTTTTAAAGGCGGCCTCAACATCTTTTTGATACTTTGTTGAGATTTATTCTAGCTTCAGGTGAATAGCCGAATAGTTCGTTAGGAAATAAGTAGCTAGAGAAAGTAATGCTTTTTATAAAAAGACTAAAGATTGATAAACACATTTTCCTTGATTTTCTTTCTCTTTTTGAAGTGGTGCAAAGGTTACCGGGTTCCATTTTTTTTAGTACGTTTCTAAAAATAAGTGAAAATCGATCAAGGTTAGGATTTATATTCACATAATTTGATGAATTTATAAACAACCAACTCAATTTTTTTATGTGATGTTGAGCGTTCCTCAGTGCTCCAGACGGTTACGTTCAAAATCGGTCCTTGACATATGTAACATAAAGAAGGTGGCCAGGTGGTGGCTTAATAGAACGAAATATGTACCAATCATTTTCGACTAAGGCCATTTTTCATTTTTTCACCCGTCTGACATTGCCTTTTTTTAATTTTGGAAAATCGCGTCAGATACTACTTAAAACTAAAAGATTTCGTAAGAAGACATGAGAATAATTTGGTTATTTTAGAGACAAAAACATGTCGTAATCGCCCCATGAATTGGATGTTTTCTTTCGAACACTATCATTCAAGTGCTTTTCGCGAATGAAAATTTTGGACAAGATGTATGTACAGTGTGTTTGCTTCATTCATTTGAGGTACTAACTACATATTTATCTAAAGCAAACCAGTCATACTCCTTTGCACAAGAGTGTAGCGCCACTTAGGTCCATAAAAAGTAGAGTATTTACCGACAAGGTTACTTCAGTACGTGCTCTACTTACTTGTAGGAGACCGGAAAAGTTTTGGACTGTGTGTAATTGTCATTGGGACTATTTTGTCAAAGAGGGCACAAATGATTGAAAGGAATTCATAAATCATTAATTTTAAAAGTAGTTTTATGTCGTTTTAAAGGCTAATTGGAATAGTACTTCTTTTCACAAAAAAACTATCCATGTGAAAACCAGCAGATGCTGTAAAATTGGTTATCATAGTTGAAGTTCGAAGGATATCTGTTAGTGACTAAACAAAAAGATAAAAATTGAAGAGAATTTCCGTTATGGACTATTTTTTAAGGTTTTGTGTAAATTGTTGGTTTACTGTCTGCCTGTCTGTCCATCACACGCTTTTTTCTCTGAGACGGTTATAGTGATTGACACCAAATTTGGTAGAAAGGTGGGAACTGTGAACGCTCACGCATACAGAGAGTTACATCCTTTTATGTCCAATGTAAGGGGTGGGGTGGTCCCCATACATGCAAAAGGGGGGTGTAAATTCTTTTTTTCATCAAATACAGTCATCAAATGAATCAAATGAAAGATCTTGGTTAATACTTTTTCAAGCCGATCTTAGTTTTGAGATTTGTTGGAAAGGCGGGACCCATTCCATAACGGACCCATTCTCAGAAACTACTTAACCGAAAAATCTGAAAAAATCAGGAGGCTGCCACTGTATGGTGCCTAGGCCCCAAAATATCCTCCATACCGATACCTGTTCAAATAAAATTAATAATAGTACAACAATAGTACATAGTGTCCGAATAGCTGGATGGTTAGGGCGCAAGGCAGTCGTACGGAATTTCGCGGTTCAAATCTCACTGGTGGCAGTGGGATTTGTATCGTGATTTGACGTCGGACACCAGTCGACTCAGCTGTCAATGAGTACCTGAGTCAAATCAGGGTAATAATCTCGGGCGAGTGCAATGCTGACCATATTGCCTCCTACAGTGTACAATACGTACCGTTACGGTCTTAAATGAAGTACTCTAACATACTTCAAGGCCCTGATCCAATATGAATTGTTGCGCCAATGATTATTATTTCCGGTTATCACAATCTCGGCAGATTCCGGATTTTACCTAATACAAGCACAAAGTGCCAAGCATTTAGGCTCGGACGATCCTACCTACTTAAAAACTAAAGGGGCGCTGGTGGTGGTGGCCGGTGGTAGGTCAATGGGAGAATTCGTCGAGAACTCCCCGCAATATCGAGGACGTATGCAGAATGGTGTACTTCTGCATGGTTTGAACCAGACTGTGCGAAAGTCTCAGGACATCAAAGGAAGCTGTGAGGGATTTAGGTACAATACCTGTAGCTGACAATATTATGGGAACTACAACCACCCGCCCGAGACGCCAAATTTCTTTGATTTCCCGAGCCAATGGCTCATAGTTCACCTTCTTCTCCACGTATTTCCGTTCAATGTTGCTATTATGGGGGATAGCAACATCAATAATATACGCGGAACGACCCGTCTTGTCAACTAACAGTACGTCAGGCTTGTTGTGTAGAGTGTGGCGATCAGTCAGAACTTGCCGGTCCCAATACATGCTGTAAGCAGAACTATCAAGCACTGCTTGTGGCTCATATCGGTAAACTGGACATGTTCCTGTGATCAGCCCGTGCTTGTATGCAAGGTTTTGATGGATAACCTTACATACAGCATTATGCTTGGTGATGTATTGCACCGGTGCCATAACAGTACAGCCAGAACGCCGAACCACACATTCTGCACTGGTCGTTCTCCACCCATTCTTTCATGATGAGCTTTCAATAAGCTCGGGTGGCGAACACGCCGTCCTGAATGGCACACATGAACCCTCCGCCGTCCTGTTCGACAAATGGCCGCCAAAGACAATTCACGTGTTTACCGTGCATTGCCTTCGACTTCGATCCGCTCTTGGTCCAACTTCACCCCACTCAGAGGATTGAAGGATCGATCCTTCAAGTTAAGCGGAGTCAGTCTACAGTCTGCCTTACAGACAGCCGCATGCAAGGGACTCGCCTGCTCTTTTGCTGTAAAAATAAGCGCGCAGCGAGTCGACTTGGCGATGATGTTGTGCCGTCACGTCAACCACGCCGCTAGCCCCGATGTCACGAGGCAGGTTCATCCGCTCCACGGCAGACTTTGGATAATGCATTCGGAATTTGGACATAGTTGTCCATATCGGCCGCTGGACGTTTCCAGACCGGTCTTCGTCCACGGCAATAGTCCGAATGCATAAGCCAGTGAAGGCATAGCGAATACATTCAGTGCGCTTATTTTATTCTTTCCCGAGAGATGCGATTTCAGCACCAGCTTTATACGTCGCAGGAATTCGGACAGCAAAGCATCCTTCAGATCACCAACTCGAGCATGGGTTCCTTGCAGAATTCTTAGGACTTGCAGAAGTCTGTCTCGGGCATAGCTTCGATGTGGAGGTCACCAAATTTATGTCCGGCATGCGGCTCGTGATGACCTTTGTGGATGGCTTGGATTCGACACTAATATAATCCAAACTCCATCCGAATATCACAGTTGAACACGTCTGTTATTCGCAAAAGACTTCTAAGATGGTCGTCAGTCCCAGCATACAGCTTGATGTCATCTAAGTACATTCAAGTGTGTCAGTTCGCACTTAGCACGTAGGCCATATTTTATTGCAAAATCATGCTCTCTAGCTTCATTCAGTAGCCACGAAAGGGGGTTCAGTTCCATACAAAACCAAAGGGGACTCAACGAATCCCCCTGGAAGATGCCCCTCCGCATACGGATGGGCTCTGAGGTATTAACACCTTCAGATGTACGGACTGATAATGTGGTATACCACCTTCCATGACTGTCGCCAACAACTTTATTAATTTCGGATCAATGCGATACAGATGTAGGATATCGATTAGCCAGGTATGCGGAACGCTATAAGCCTATTGGTATAATCGATATACCAACTAAAGAAGTTTCTTTGGCCTCTAGTTGCTTATTCTACAACCACCGAGTCGATAATGAGTTGCTCTTTGCAACCGCTTGACCCAACTCGGCAGCCCTTCTGCTCCTCGGACAGAATGTTGTTGGTCTCGAGGTGCGCATTGATCCTTCCATTAATAATGTACATTATGATGAATTTGTAGAGGGTTGGTAAGCAAATGATCGGTCTTGTGTCTGCGGGGTCCTGCACGGTGTCCATGTTAGCGATAAGGTAGGTAATCCCCGCAGTGAGGAAAGGTGGAAATTGCTCCGGCCGACTCATGACCTCATTTATACTACGTGCCAACCGACTGTGTATGCTGGTAAATTTCTTATACCAGAAATTTTAGCACCCGATCCAGACCTAGGCTCCTCCAGTTCTTGGAGGTGTTTATGGCTCGTCGAACTTCCTCTTCGGTAACATCTGTAAAATTCATGCCAGGCGTATTGGCATGGCGGGTGCCTTCGGCGCTGATCCACTCAGCATGTTGGGCGAGTAACCCCAAAGTCCACCCCAATACTCTTTCGCTTCCGTCACCGAGAACTGTATTGTCTGGACGCTCTGTTGGGATTCGTTGAGAGATCTGATAAAACTCCGCTGGTTCCTCGCGTATGTTGTATTCTGGACGCGTATGGAATGACTTTCGCCATACCGTCGTAAACGACTGCATATACAGAAAGTTTCTGTTTTAGTGTGTCCAGAATTTCAACTACGGGTGTCTCACTGGGGATGGCATAGTTCCGATAGACCCTCTGCACTTTATTTCTCACCCGTCTGCTGGCATTGCCAGTGCTGATCTGAATCAGTCTAGCAATGTCCTGCCTTAGTGAGTCCCGCCGACGTTCCAGACGAATTTTCCATGGTGGATCTCTTTGGTCACTCAAACCAATAACACGGAAACGAATCTTCTGACCGTGCAATCTGATAGCCGCAACTGCACCACAGTACACAAGTGATTGTAGTTGCAGCAGCGACATATCAGCACACAGGCGAGATGCAATCTCATCCTTGATTTGAGATAGAATTCCCGGAGTTGCTGGAGATGCATAGAGCCTGGGAATACCTGGTCTATGCAAAGGATCCATATCCGAGAATTCTATACACGCTCTTTAGAATTCGTGCCGAACCTCAGCGGAAATCTCAGCTGGACGGTGGAGAAGAGTGCTTGGGCGATGACCTCAAGTCGAACACGTACGAGTAATAAAGCAGTACTGGTTTGCGACTCGCTGCACAGTCACTTGCGCGAATTGCGGTAATTGGCGGGAAAATCCCCCTTAAGTTCATCCTAGAATCATGAAGCATGCAGCAATATAGGCTACATCATAGAGCATGATCCTATCAAATTTGGTGAAAATCGCACTATTACTAACAAAGTTATAATAGGTCAAATCTGTCGCTTCTGTGCAAATTCAAGACTTTGAATGTCAATATCACTTGAAAGTGGATATTTTCACATAATGTATGCATATATTACGTGCTACAATTTAATGGGACAAATGCACACTCAAATCTCTTCTAGCTCGTCTAGCCTCCGGTTTCCCAACTTGTTTTCTGTTGAAATTCCACAAATACTGCATTAATAATAATAGCATCAGTGACGTGTTCGACTGGACGTCATCGCGGAAACTGGTGACCAAGCGTCGATTGGAGCAGAGGCCACGTCGCACTACAGGCAGCAGTTTCAATAGCTGCAGAAGCATTCTTCTCCACCTAGCTGAAGCCTTCGCTGAGGTTTGGGACGAATTCCAAAGACCGTCAGAAATGGATCCTTTTCATAGACCAGTTATTCCCAGGCTCTATACATCTTCAGCAACTCCGAGAATTCTATCTCAAATCAATGATGAGATTGCATCTCGACTGTGTTGTGTGATACTATGGTGCTCTGCATATTTGCCATATGACGCAGAAGATGCTCCCAGTTCCATTCATCCGAACTATCCAATATGCCAAAGATAAAGGTTGGAGTATCTAGTAGGAACCCATCTGCAGATCCTTAATTTGGGTAATGAATCCACTTTCTTCAACATGGTCAGTCATGGTGGTATTCCCTGACATTGCGGCTCTGGTCGGAGAGTGGAGAGTATCAAACGATATCGCACTCTCAGATCACAAACGCATTAATTTCATAATGGGCATGGATTCACCTCCACCCACTCCTTTTCGGAATCCGCGGAAGACAGATTGGGCGACGTATAGAATAGAACTGAGCGTCCGAGTCACGATCCCTGGGAAGCGCATCAAGTCCATTGCTGGAATTGAGAAACATGAGATAAGCTTTCGAAGAAAGCTATCCACTCAAGATGGCAAAACACTGGAACTCGGATTTGGCAAAAGAGAGGAGAACGACAAGGATGCTCCTCAATCGTGCTCTGCAGTGTGATTCAGACGCTAGCTGGAATCGCTATAAACACTCACAGAAGGCTCTAAAGAAAAGATCATCATAGAGACGCTTTTGCGAAGAGACTGACTCTTTTGAAGCAACCTCAAAGCTGAAGCGGATTCTGATTAAAGAGCGTAGCCAGAAGCTGGGTTATTTACGTTTACAGAACGAGAGGTACACAGAAAGTGATGAATAAACGGCAAACCATTTGCTTGAGGTGCACTTCCCAGACATAATCCAAAATCTAACAGGTGCATACACCCCTCAACCGAGAGACTGGAATCTGGCATGGAAAGCAGTATCACTTGAGCGAGTATAATGGGCTCTGGGTCTATATATTCGGAATATATATCATGCATGTCTAGCAAGTGTTTATATTCCAATTAACCATAATGTGAAGGTGATATTTATTCCCAAATCAGGGAACCTATAGGGATGCAAAACGCTTCCGACTGATCAGTCTAACGTCCTTTCTACTAAAAGGACTAGAAAAACTCGTAGATTCGTTCATAAGGAATACACAAATAAGTGGCCACTTCACCATAGGCAACACGCCTACCAGAAAGGCATATCCACGGAAACGGCACTTCATCAACTCACGGCAAAAATTTGAAAAGGCGATATCTTTGACGCATTCATGGACATCGCAGGTGCCTTCAATTATGCCTCATTCGCGGCAATTTGTGATGATGCAGACAGCATGGAATCGAACCGCCGCTGTTAATCAGTTGAATCCTTCAAATGCTAGAATGGAGAAAAGTCCACTTATTGGTCGGCCAGAAGTCTATTCAGCCAAGATGTCTTAGGGACTGGCCACAGGGAGGGGTTCTCCCTCCGCTGTTATGGCTCTTGCTAATGGATACCCTGCTGTGCCTCCTGGAGGACAAAAAGTCTTTGCGCAAACATTTGCGGACGATCTAGCCGTAATAATTACCGGCAAGTTTGCGGACACAGTATGTGTATGTGCAACTCAGCATGAAATCCACAGTTGATGCCTCCGCAAGGGACTCACGGTGAACGCTAGAAAGATTCAAGTATTTAGGAGTGCATTTCGACTCCAAGTTAACGTAGAAGCACCATATCAAGGAGCAATATCAGAAATCCTGCAGATTGCTCTGGTGCTGTAAGAATGCAATAGGTAAGACCTGGGAACTTTCACCAAAACGAATATATTGGATGTATACACCCATAATAAAACCCATTTTGATGTATGCATGCATCGATGGCCGAGACTGAACTTTGCTAACAGCAGGAAGCAGATTCAGAGGTTTGGTTGCCTAAGTATTACTGGAGCAATGAGTACTACGCCAACTGCGGTAAATCTAAATCTATCCTAAATATACCCCACTTCACTTGGACGTGAAACGGAAAGCAGCCAACGACGTATGTAGACTCGATACGATTGGAGCATGGAAAGGCCGCCAATCATACGTTCATCTGGAAATTCCTTGACAAACATTCGGTAGCCGTGATACCGGCCGATCATATGGTTTACAAATTCGACTTTGAAAAGACATAGACTGTCGTAATCACCAAAAGAGAAGAATGGTCGATAAACGTCGGAAAAATGACGACCATATTGCAGGTGGAGATATATGCCATTTCATTGGCAGCAGAAGAATAT
The DNA here is from genome assembly GCF_905115235.1 of Hermetia illucens. Taxonomy (NCBI): domain Eukaryota; kingdom Metazoa; phylum Arthropoda; class Insecta; order Diptera; family Stratiomyidae; genus Hermetia; species Hermetia illucens. The sequence goes on along the minus strand of NC_051852.1, from coordinate 97,557,153 downwards.
CTGCGACAAAAATGGAGGGGTCGCACTATTCGAATCTGTTCCAACAGTCGGACAGCATTATCAGCACTAAACAGCTACGGCATATCAAGCCAGTTGGTGTGGAGTTATCATCAGGTGCTGTTGAAACTTCGCCGACTGAACGAAACATTCCTGATGTGGGTGCCGGGGCACTCAAACATTGCTGGTAATGAGGAGGCTAGCAGACTGGCTCGCCGAGGGTCCTTATCCACAGTGGTGGGGCAAGAACCAGCTTTTGGAACCGGGCCATCCACTGTCAAGTCTACTATGAAGCGTGAAATTTCAAGGATTCATGCGGCCGAGTGGAGTAGTTTGAACTCTTGGCGGCAGGCAAAAATCTTTGTGAAAGAACCTGGAGTCGCCAGAGCGGCATTTTTGTTGTCCCTTAAGAAGTGGGACAGGAAAAGCCTAGGAAGGCCTAGGCCTAGGACACTGCTCCTTAAACTACCACATGGGCAAGGTTGGTGTGGTGGTTTCGGCTATGTGCAGCCAATGTCCAACCTCCTCAGGTCTCAGACGGAGACATCTGGATAAGGTTTTCTTCAATGAAGTAGTTGCACACTCTGTGCCTCTGGAGAATGTTCTCAGATTCGCTGAAGCCTGCGAACGCCGTAAGCGCGAAGCCATTGGTGATTTACGGGGATAGCACAATGGACCTAAGAGTGGCTTGAGTGCTCGGAACTGCAGCTCCCCCCAGTAAACTAAACTACTATTGTTTAGGGTAGTGAGGGGTCCTAAGTCCACATCCACTTGATGTTGGACCGGACCAAATGCAGAGCAATTGACTCTCATGTTTTTTGGTCCACGGATCCCTCGTTTGGGGCACGGCACCCAAACATTTAAACATAGGGACTAACAGTTTCTTCCAGGGCAGAGCTAACTCATCATACGCTGCCCCACCTCTGCTCTGGGAGCAGCGTGACCGCAAGTGGCAAAAGATGGAAAACGCTCCCTATTTTTAAATGCTTGGTTGCCATGCTCCAAACCAGGGATCCGTAGACTAAAAAATGTGAGAGTAAGTTGGTCTCCATTTGGTCCGGTCCAACATCAAGTGGATGTGAACTTAGGATCCCGCACTATTCTAAACAATGATTTAGCTTTAGTCTAGCTTAGGCTCAAACTATTGGCGGTTTCAATTGGATATAATTCGTACCTTTATGGTGTTTCTGCGAATATATAAAGGAACGTTTGGCAGAGGTGAGGCAGCGTCGGTGAGTTGCCTCTGCCCTGGACGAAACGGTTAGTCCCTATTTTTAAACTGCTATATCGATTATGCCAAGGTATTTGAAAGCGTACAGTGTACCACCGGCTAATCGATGTTCTACGTATGAATCGCAACTAATAAAGTTTTTGGCGACAGACATCATCTGGGAGTGCCAATACCTGAGAGCCTATCCATATACGGTAAGGCATCTTCCGGACATAGCATTGCTGACCTCCACATCCAAGCTACGACCGAGAAAGATTTCTACCAATACCTCGGAATTCTGCAAGGAACCCGTGCTCGAGTTGGTGATCTGAAGGGTGCTCTGCTGTTTGAATTCCTGCGACGTATAGAGCTGATACTGAAATCGCATCTCTTGGGGAAGAATAAAATAAGCACATTGAATGCATTCAATGCCCTTCACTGGCTTATGCTTTTGGAATATTACCGTAGACAAAAAGCGATATGGAAAACGTTCAGCGGCGGATACAGACTACTATGTCCAAATTCCGAATGCGTCATCCAAACGCTATCGTGGAACCTGCCTCATGACATCGGAGGTAGGGGCACGGCTGATATGGCGGCACAACATCACCGCCAAGTCGACTCGTTGCGCGCTTATTTTTATAGCAGGGAGGAGGCTGTTTGAAAGGCAAACTGTAGACTGACTCCACTTAACTTGAAGGGTCGATCTTTCCTCCTCTGAGTGGGGTGAAGTCAGACCAAGAGCGGATCGATGAATGAAAGCCGAAGGCACGGTAAACTCGTTAATTGTCTGTGGCAGCCATTTGTCGAAGATGGCTGTGTGCTGATGAGCCGTTTGCTGAGACGGAGGGACTCATATGTGCCATTCACAGCGGAGTGGTCGCCACCCGAACTTATAAAAAGTTCACCATGAAAGAAAAGGTGGAGAACGAGGGGTTAGAGACGTTGGACCATCTCATTTCTGGCTGCACTGTAGTGGTACCGGTGTAATACACAAACAGGCACAATGCTGTATGTAAGGTGATTCACCAAAACCTTCCATACAAGCATGGTCTGATCACGGGAACATGCCCGGATTACCGATATAAGCCGCAAGCAGTACTTTATAGTTCTGCTTTCAGCATGTATTGGGACTGGCAAGTTCTAATTGATCACCACATATTGCGCAACAACGTTGACGTGCTGTTAGTTGACAAGACGGGTCACTCCGCGTATATTATTGATGTTGCTATCCTTCATAATAGCAACATTAAACGGAAATACTTGGAGAAGAAGGTGAACTGTGATCCACTGGTTCGGGAAATCAAAGAAATTTGGCGTTTCTCATAATGTTGTCAGTGTTCTGGGACTTTTTCACAGTCAGGTTCAAACCATGCAGATATATACCATTCTGCATACGTGCTCGATGTTACGGGCCTTCTTGATGGATTCCCTCTGATCAGTCACCACCGCCAGCGCCCCTTTATCTTTTAAGTAAGTAGAATCGTCGGAGCCTAAATATTTGGCACTTAGTATTAGGTGAAATCCGGAATGGATTGTGGTTGTTCATTGTGGTAGTCAGACTAGCCTTCTACGTTTTAGGGATGGCAATAAACGTTATCTCAATTTCTGTATCAGCCAAGAAAGCTATACAAAACTTTTCGTGACCAAAGTAACTATCTTTCCGGTAACCACATGCTTTCCTTTCAGTGAATACGCACTCATCTTAAAAAGTACCAATATACAACCATTATCTTGCCAAACAAACAGAGAGTGGGTATCTCCTTACTCTTCAAGCCTACACTCAGGAAAGCATGAGCAGGTCCAATAATGTCAATCGATTTCAAATAGAGTTTGATAAGCTTTACTTACATACGTGAATCTCCAATTTCTCGATGTGTTTGCAGTTTTCTCTCGCACCGTTTACTCTTGCCAACTAGAAAGTTGAAGACATTTCGCATTAAACCGCAGCCTTTGATGTAGCAAAAACTAAATTGGAAAATCGAAGTGTTTCGCGTCAAATAACTATTTTTTGTTGCACTCGAATCTTGCTTCCCGCACCTCCGCGATTACCCTGGACTTGGATTTGAAAATGACTTATTAGTTTTGGGGTACTCGTCTGTGGCTGACCATTTACAATAAAATAAATGTTCTGCGGCGCATCAAAATCCGGTTGTTGAAGTGAATTTCGGATTAAACGACCATCAATTGGTTATAGATACTTGACTCCATCTAAACCGAACGTATGCAGTGCTGTATCTGAACCTCGCGGCTGAATGCACGACCGTGACAAGCGTTGTTTCGATCTCAAATTTAGAGGTCAAAGGCGGTTGTTTCTTGTATCTTGAAACCAATAATGGAACTTTCAATATCTTTGCGGCAAAAACTCGTTACCCGAACACATTTCAACAGAGCTAGGAATTACAGCCGCCACTGATCACACATGCTTACATCCAACTACCACTCATACGAAAACTGCAGCGAGTTGCATCCAGCGGAAAGGTGCAGCAAACGGTGACACAAAGCAGGGTCTTAGCATGGCTTTCCGCTCCAACTCTAAAGCCTCAGCATCATTGTGCAACAACTCTGGGAAATACCGAGATCACAAGATATGCTCTTGGAGAGGATCCCTGGATAAACCATCTTGCAAATTACTTGACGTATGTGGTATGCTCTGACTGACTTTCAGGTTTCAGGGTGCCGCATGGAGGGCGGTGGGTGTTAATTGCAATGAACAATAGTGTGATATGCTCGCTACTGGAAGGTGGGAATGATGATGATGCCAGTAAGAATCGAATGGAATGCAGATAATAGATACACGACGTATGTGTGCTATATGCAGTACCTGAGAACGTTTTTCAAAATATAAACAAGCTTTAAACAGACCGTGAGACCAGAGTTGGCATTGCAGGAAATTTAATAAATATATTCAATAATGTCATTGTTGGTATAGTGATCTGGACTCCTTATCCTGGACATCTTACAGCCAGGTTGTACAAAATACGTTTACCATTTGTTTACTTGCAAAAGATTTCGATTAGTAAATTATAAATGAATTTGCTGGAGTTTTTGATAATGAAAAGAAGAATTAATGGGATTGCAATGTTTACAAAAAATGTTTTGGCGTTTTTTTTCATTCTTCTTCTCCGGAATGCGCGATTTTCCTCGGTCATGTGCTTGATGTGCATAGGGTCAAGAGGCTCTCAAATTACTGTATAGCTTACCAAGCAACGTTTTTTGAAGCCTTTTGGTCGTTTCTCATTGACTTCTATGGCATGATCTCCGGATTGTGTGTTTTGAAATGGAGTTGTGGACGACGCCCATCCCACAGACACAGAAGATCTCTCTCCAAACAACATTGTCGAGAAGATGCTAAGGAGTGCTGACAGGCGGAGCCGTGTTGTCCATTACGTTTGAATCCTTTTCGTTGCTAAGAAGATAGAGCTCGGCCGGCGAGGAGTCGGTTGGCAGGGGGTTCCTTGAACTGACAGTTCCCTTCCTCCTCTACCCTCCCATTGGTGAAAGAAATTGCCTGATTTGAAGGCTCCGCAAGGCGGGAGAGTTCGGGTACTAGTCCGAAGTAATGTGACAAACGGTTCCAGGCTAGCTCTCTAACGATTGGGAGGTGTTTAGTTGGTATTCCGACGACGTACCGAACCGAGAGTCCAACGCTCTGTGCGTAAATGCATTCACCTGCTCTACCCCAAACAAAAATTGACTTCTATCTTCAGACCCATCTTGGCAAGTGAATTTTCAGCAGCATAGATTACATGGCCATACCATCGAAGACGTGTCTTTCGCAATTTCTTGACAATTCATGCAATCTCATATCGATCGCGGATGTCCGCATTTCTGATATGGCCACGGCGTGTTATGCCACTGGTTCAGCGCAGCATTTTCGTCTCCGTTACCACGAGGCACCATTCATTATCTTTCCTAGTCGACCAACACTCAAAACTATAGAGGGCAACAGGCCGAACGACACTGCGGTAGATTTTTTATTTCATCGCTTCAACGCATTGATTGGGGGTATTTACATCGCTCAGTTCTGGACAATTCACTGCCACTGTCGGTGAGAGTTTTATTCAGAATCAGTCTGAGACTGTGTTGCATAAGGCGATCGCATTCGGCTACTGAATCACAGCCAGTAAACCACAGTGAGTGCATAGTCAAAACGTCGACAATAGTTGTGGAAATGAATGATGAACAAATTCTGCCAATTGGCAAACAAAGTACCAATCTTGTCATTAACGCTACAGCAGTGTTCGATATCGTGTGTGCGTTGATATCGACACAGATCAGCATTTCGCTTGATTCCACGCCTTCGCGACATTCGTAATAGTTGGCAATCTCGTAAGTGAGATCAGAGAAGATCTTTTCTCACGTAATCGCCAACGTTTAATGTGTGGCGGGCCAGGGCATTCCTTGCGCTAATTTATTGGCGGCTTGATTCGAGAGACAGTAATTAACGGCCGATATTGAGATGAAGCAGTCTCATAACTGCTTTGCAGTCAGTGATGGTGATAAAATGCCTGCATATCATGATTTGAAATTTGTAGGAAGATGAGATAATCGTTCGATAAACCATCTATTCACAAATACAAAGTCGCAAGTGTCCGTAAAATCGACAATACGCTGGCCACCCTCATTGCATGCCCTAAACCGTTTTCCCCATGGACACTTGTTACCGTCTGCCTTTCTACCCACATGATCACTACGGTCGCCCGCAATGACGATATATTCATCAGCATTCACATTAAACGTTTTCTGCATCGAGAAGTTGCCAGAGAGCATCCTTCTCGGTTTCAACTCGACCCGACAGTAGGGCGTACGCGGTAAAGAAATGAATCTTGTGATCAGCTGATACAGTGGTAAGCTTCATCAGCCGGTCGTGAAATCTTTTGACTTCTTTAGTGGCATCATGAAAATCCTCTGAGACGGCAATGTCAACACTATATTGAGTGTGTGGGCTACAAAAATAGAGATGTTTATAGCCATTTTCACCGCACAGCTTTTGTCACCACACCATCGAGTTTCTTGTAGAGCGCAAATATTAATGCGCCTCTTCGGAAGGGCTCTTGCGAGTTTCTTCGTTATCCCAGTGTGGATACCAATATTCGGACTAATTTACTGACGTTCCAACATAATCCCTGGGCCAAGAACCCTTGTCCATTTCTCGCTATGACCGGGGTCCGTCCTGCTGCATCGACTGGGGTGATCGCCCTAGCATTTCTCCGAGGCTTTGAATTCAACACACTTACTTTTGGTTTTAACAACATTGAATACTGCCTATTTCGACATCCGTCGCCAAGGAAGATCAGGTAGGATTTAGCGTAGTGTAGTAACCCCATTTATCTCATTCCCTGATTTTAGCCATTTATTTTTGTTTTACTGAAGGTAGTACAAAGTACATTGCCTCCTAGCATGCTATGCCAACCACATGGCGGTCCTACATTCATTACTATAATTAACAATATTTTGGTGGAGAACTTCATTACAAGTAATTAAGCTTTTTTGAATTTTTTTATGTTGATGAAAAGCATCGGACGCCACAGTATGGGACTTTAACTCACTCATCTCATCCCAGGGAACTATCGTGAGGCAGGTTAAAACCCTCCAAAGTGGAAAATCGATGCGATTTCCTAGTAGAAGCTCTCCTAAGTACAACTTATGATGCAGTTTTTAATAAAATATTACCTTTATTATAAATATTTAATTACTGCAATTTCTAAATAAGTCTTTAAATGCTGTAAACTTCTTTAATTTATATTTTTGTTATTTTTAGAAAATAAAAACGTCCTGTGGAGGTTTCAGAATAATGTACAACAATTGCGACTCTTTGTCTGACTCTTACCAGAGCGTTCAAAATTGACCAATTTAACCCCAGTAGAAACCAAATGGGATTCCGCGAGGAACCAGGCCCATGCTTTCTTAGCTCGTCTACCCCAAATCAAAACAGACGCGTGGGGCGCCCTTCTTGTTGGCTGCATTTTCTTCCCAAAAGAAAGACTTTAGCCGAAGTAGGGAGACTCTCATGAGCGTGCCTCCGACGTCGAGTCCGATATGTTTTGGGCCTCGCTCGAGGACTTCTTGTCGGCAGCGTTCTCCAGCAGGCGTCCCTCCTAATTAATCACGTTTTTTACGTAGTTGGTGGGTGGTGATAGTTTCCGTTTAGGTTTTCGTACTGCGTCCTTGAGCAGATGTTACAATCTGGGGGTGGTAAGACTCGTGCTAATGTCTAATACAGGACCGCCCGGGAGTCTCAGGTTCTCTCTTCGCGATTGGTCGTCCGGGAGCCAAGTAGGACTTGCGTCCAAAAAAGGTCATCTTGGGCCGTTATAGCGGCTTTCGCCGTTCTGTCAAATACTTTTTAGCTGTCCGGATGCCTGGGTGCGCTAGATCGTGAACGACGTGAAATATTTCCTTGCGGAAATCGGATAAAATATACTATATACTAATGGGTAAAAAACGCACAATGGAGATTTTTTTAAAATGTTACCTTTCGAGGTGGAAGTGCGGATTTTGTGTGGCAATTTTCAGAATAAAATAAATTTAAACTTACAGTTAGAAAAAAAAACTGTTGAGTGGGGGATACTGGACAATTTGGTCTTGTAAAATGAAACAACTGAGTTCCGAACAAAAAACTGCGTAATTGCGAAAATGTGATTTGTCTTCTTCCTTGCCTTGTTCTCTTGCAAGTATTAGCGGATGGGAGATCCTGGCTACAAAAAATGGTCGGGACGGCCTAGAATAATTTCTCTAAGAGAATATCGGGTACTTCATAGTCTGTCGCGTCGGGATCGTTTTAAAAAAAAAAGTTGGCTTCGTTTGAAAATATACAATTTTTTTGCGTTTGGCACGCCTTCGAGAGCGTGGATTTCATGGACGTAGATCTGTTAAAAAATGTCAGTCGGGATTAGCGGATGCAGCGAGAAGGATTGGGATCGTGTCATGTTTTCTAACGAGTGTAAATTTAAGTTGCAGTTTCATGTCAATCATTAAAAGCCCCTCAACAAACTGGAGTAATGGTCTTGGGTTGCCTTAGAAAATGTAGTAAGGTTAGCTTTGCCTTTGTAAATTGTACCATAACTCACAGTAGAAGAAAGTCTTTTCGCTTCAATTGTTAAAATGTTTACGGCAAATTATCAGTTCACTTTCCATGACAATAAGGTGCTACTGCATACTGGGCCAGTAGTAAGTAATTTTATCAATTATTAGGTTTAAGAAAATGGCTTACCCTTATCCCATACATAAAGTGTATAAACAAGTCGGAATACCGGAGGCAGGACGCAGGACGAGGATATAAAGGTTATGCGTGAGAAATTTCCTATTCATATTTTTCCATTTGTACATAGTTATTCCTATTCCTTGATATATTCAGCTCAGCCGTTCTTACGAGTTCACTTTATACGGTGAAATGCAAAATTTTGACCTTTTATAGATTTGTTAGTTGGATTGCCTTCGAACTCTTCCAAAATTATGCCCAATATTGTCGCCAATTTGTCGCGACAAATTGTGTACTTCTAGAATGAACTTGAGTGAGGTTTTCGGGCAAATTTTTAAAATATGGTAAAACACTATTATTGGCTTTATTTGAGCAGTTATCGTACGTGCGTCCTGATCATCGCAGCTATGGTGGTGCTGATGTACTCGTTCTTCCTTGCAGTGTCCATGATGTAGTGTTTTTCAATCTCGTAGTCTTTCTCTGTGAGTGGGATTGTCAGAAGGCGGTGGATCATCGTGCCATAGGCTGCCATTTTATGCTGGTAACTATGGAACGAAGTGACCGGTATTGACCGCTGTTTATTGGTGGGTTTCCTGTAAATAGGAAAAGAAAGTTATCAATTGTGACGTTTGATTAATATATCTAAGAAAGGCAATTGATTATTAACTTCAATCTCATGAGTTTATTGTGGATATTTGTTTCTGGGATCACTGCCAAAATGTGATCCACGTACCTCAACCATATAATAATAATAATAATAAAGGAGTTCGGCGAGCCATAAACAGCTCGAAGAACTGGAGGGGCCCAGATCTGGATCGGGTGCAAAATTTCTGGTATAAGAAATTTACCAGTCTACACAGTCGGTTGGCACGCAGTATAAATGAGGTCATGAGTCGGCCGGAGGAATTTCCACCCTTCCTCACTGCGGGGATTACCTACCTTATTCCTAAGAAGGACACGGTGCAGGACCCCGCAGATACAAGACCGATTACTTGCTTTCCAACCCTCCACAAATTCATAACGTCCATTATCAGTGGAAAGGTCAATGCGCACCTCGAGACCAACAACATTCTGTCCGAGGAGCAGAACGGTTGCCGAGTTGAGTCAAGCGGTTGCAAAGAGCAACTCATTATGAACTCGGTAGTTGTAGAACAGCCCACTAGAGGCCAAAGAAACCTCTTTAGTTGCTATATCGATTATGCCAAGGCTTTTGATAGCGTTCCGCATACCTGGCTGACCATCTGTATCGCATTGATCCGAAACTAATAAAGTTTTATCAGTCCGTACATCTGAGGGTGCTAATACCTCAGAGCCCATCCGTATACGGAGAGGCATTTTCCAGGGGGATTCGTTGAGTCCCCTTTGGTTTTGAAAGGCACTGAACCCCCTTTCATGGCTACTGAATGAAGCTAGAAGGCATGGTTTTGCAATAAAATATGGCCTACGTGCTAAGTACGAACTGACACACTTGATGTATTTAGATGACATCAAGCTGTATGCTGGGACTGACGACCATCTTAGAAGTCTTTTGCGAATAACAGACATGTTCAGCCGTGATAGTCGGATGGAGTTTGGATTAGATTAGTCTCGGATCCAAGCCATCCGCAAAGGTCGTCACGAGCCGCATGCCGAACATAGATTTGGTGACCTCCACATCGAAGCTATGACCGAGACACACTTCTGCAAGTCCTAGGAATTCTGCAAGGAACCCATGCTCGAGTTGATGATCTGAAGGATGCTTTGCTGTCCGAATTCCTGCGACGTATAAAGCTGGTGCTGAAATCGCACCTCTCGGGAAAGAATAAAATAAGCGCGTTGAATGTATTCGCTATCCCTTGACTGTCTTATGCATTCGGAATATTGCCGTGGACGAAGACCGATCTGGAAACGTCCAGCGGCAGATACGGACAACTATGTCCAAATTCCGAATGCATTATCCAAAGTCAAATTTGGCATCTCGAGCGGGTGGTTGTGGTTTCCATAATATTGTCAGCTACAGGTATTGTACCTAAATCCCTCACGGCTTCGCTTCATGTCCTGGGACTTCCGCACAGTCTGGTTCAAACCATGCAGAAGTACACCATTCTGCATACGTGCTCGATGTTGCGGAGAGTTCTCGACGGATTCTTCCATTGACCTACCACCGGCCACTACCACCAGCGCCCCTTTAGTTTTTAAGTAGGTAGGATCGTCCGAGCCTAAATGCTTGGCACTTAGTGCTAGTATTAGGTAAAATCCAGCATCTCCCGAGATTATGATAACTCGGAAATAATAATCGTTGCCGCAACAATCCAATTAGCTCAGGATTCTGAAATGTGTTACAGCACTTCATTCAAGACCGCAACGGTACAATACAATATACTGTAGAAGACAATGTGGTCAGCATTATTACCATGATTTGACTCAGGTACTCATTCACAGCTGAGTCGACTGGTCTCCGATATCCATAGATAGATAGAAGATTCCTCTGCCACCAGTGGGATTTGAACCGCTACTGCAGCCCAGCGATCAAACCACTTGAGCCATCCGGACACACCTCAACCATACATTTGGCAATAACCCATTCTGCTCCATTTTCTCCTCCAATAAAGAAAGAGAGAGGATTGCCCATCGCTACACCTGAGGTTGTCTTGAAGTATTTTCCGCTGAATGTGAAATAATTTTCATTCATGTAAAAGGAAGCCAACCTCGCGTATTGTTTTCCCTTTCTCCTCCATTTTGATGTCAAACCAAACCGTAGTCCTCACTCCCCTATGTTTCACCGAATATCGAAAATATCGAGAACTTTTAGGATCATCGCCGCGGGTTTTACACTTTAATTGGCCTCCACAAAGTCCTGCCGTCAATCTAATTAAAAATATAGTTGTTTGCAGTAAACAAACACTTGGAACCCGAGGAATACCTACAAGTGTTGAATGTTGCGAGGGGCCGGCCACGAATCTGCTCCGATCCTGAACTGTTTTCAGAAGCGGGAAGCTCGAAATTGCTTCCAATTTGATTAAATCCAGTGGGATGCCAGTGGCGATTATCAGGTGGCCGAAGAATCTCATCTATGGTTGCAAGAATTTACATTTCTCAACGGGCGTTAAGGAGACGTTGAAAAACTTGAGGTATTCAAAATTTTTAGACTCAGAGAAGGACGCCACCAGAACATCATCTAAATATACGAAAGGACAGTCTAAGTTTCGCAACACAGAGCGGATTAATCTCCTAAAACTTTACGCTGCACTACACAGTCCAAAACTCATCCTAGTAAACTCAAAGCATCCGAAAGGTGCGTTTATTGCTGTCCTTAAGACATTCTGAGAACAGCAGTAACAGGGATTCGATGATATGCCTTGACTCAGTGAAAGATCCAAAAAATACAGCAGTCTGCCATAGAATCGTAAAGTCGTAGATAAGTAAAATGGGGTATCGAACTGGAATCGTCTGGGCATTTAGATGTCCGTAATTGCCACAAAGGTCTCCATTCACCATTGCATTTAGGAACTATGTAAAATGAGTTCTTTGAACTTTGCCCGCAAAACTGCTAGTTTCTGTGGTGAAAATGGACGAGAGCCAGTAGTGTTGATATAGTGTTGAATGTCATGCTTAATCGGCTCAGAGACCCGGTCGGGTGGACAACGTATTCAAAAATATTGGAAAGAGTGTTGGGTGAGCAGGTTGAGATTCTTCCTGGCCTAATGGAGGTTGGGGGGTCAATAAAAATGATCCGTAAAAATGATGAGTGTTGATGTGGTGAATGCAGGAGGATCCGGAGCGGAACCTAGTCTGCTTTGTGCCGATCGCGCTTTCAAAATGTTCTTTGATGCGTTCTAGGATTATTTTGGCTATTATCTTTGCGACAACAGGGAGCACACCTATTGTCATACTCAATGCGGGTCCCCTTCTTTGGGATCTTGATGGTCATCTTCTTCTTCCACTCCCTAGGAAAAGTCTCAGGTTGCAAGAATGACACTTTTTTGCATGTCCGTGTATAGTCCTGCCTTTCGATTGAGCATTTTCAGTGCGGGACTAATCCCGTGGCTCAAATTACGACTAATACTTCGACTTTTTGTAGTGTACATGTCTACTTCGCCAAGAGGCCATAGTTGTGGATTTTTAAGGTTTTGTTTGCAAAACAATATTTGGGCACTTTGGGCAATATGGCGAATCATCACGCTCAAATCGATACAGATATGCTCATAGCCTCCGTGTCCATTCAAGAATTGAGTTATGTCGAAACCTACTTTGCCGTGGGGTCGCTCGATCCATTTCCGGATATTCCAAATCCAGCGACTTTTTCTGACTCGTCCCACTTCTTTTGCCATTCCGCGACAGTTTCAGTTCGTGCGAACTGTCGCCGACGGGCAGGAGATTCTCCTGTGAGGTACGTTCGATCGTAAAGTCGTTGTATTTCTTTCGCCAGGATTTCAGCCGGGACCATCCCTGCTATCACGCAAGCTGCTTCAATGGATATTGTTCTGTTAGGGAAACATGTTCAGAGTATACTTATGCGATACGCAGCTCCAATCTTTCTCTTATTTGCTGTATTTTTCAGTGCATCTGCCCATATTGGAGCTGCATACAGTAGGATCGAACTGACCACCTTCGAAATAAGGAGTCGATGCCTCGGCCTTGGGCCACCTATATTTGGTAGCATTCTCGCAATCAGCGCTCCGATGTTATATGCCTTGGTTGCTGCAGGAAGCAGTCGGCACCGATACACACCAGGTACTTCGCCACGCCTAAGTTGATTAGGGACTCAAGTATCTTGCTCCATCTAGCCGAATTGAAGGCATTCTTCACATCAAGTGTAATCACTGCACAACATTTGCCCTCGTTAAGTGCGGTCTTAGCTGTGTTAGCTACTAGGACAAGTACATCCGTTGTAGACCTCCCTTTTCGAAAACCGAACTGATTTTCGGAGAGACCGCCATCCTTTTCGGCAATTCGAATTAATTTGTTGCAGATTACTCGTTCGAATAGTTTGCCAGTATTATTTAGAAGGCATGTCGGCCTGTAGGACGAAGCTTCACCCAAAGGTTTGTTTGGCTTGGGGACTAGAATTAATTTCTGCTTTTTCCATTGTGTAGGAAATGCTCCTTCTTCAAGGCATGTGGTGAACGCCTTGGCAAACATATTTGGAGCTATTTTGACTGCTGCCTTGAGAGCTTTATTGGGGACGCTATCCAAGCCAGGTGCTCTATTTCCAACAATTTTATCCGCAGCTTCGAGGACCTCCTTTTCGCTTACCATGGGAATTTGGGGGGTGTCTATCTCGACAGTAGGAAGGTTAGCGGTACTCACATTCTTTGGGAAAAGATCCGTTACTATTTCATCAAGCAGATTAGGGGAAAAGATCGGTGGGGTGCGTTTGTCTTTAACTTTTGATATTATGGTTTTATAGGCGCCACCCCACGGGTTCGTGTCACCTTCATTACACAGTCGCTTAAAGTATTCGCTTTTACTTTTCATTTCTGCATGTAATTTCTTCCGAGCGTTTTTATATTCTTCATGTAATTGCTCGTATCCTGCATTTTCCGGTTTCAGAATCCCACCAAAAGTTCGGAACTCACTTCTGTGATACAACATACCTTGGCATGGATGCGTCACATGCTCGTCGCAACTTTTCGATAATCTGTAAAGCTTTATTTTCTGCGCTTCCTTCAAGCGCTGTATTTTGCTGCAGAACTACTTAGAAAATCTCCTTGTCAAACTTATTATCTGCCCACCTTTCAGCTCTTATCCGAGACCGTTTCGTTCGTTTACCATGCCTGATTTCAAAAATGATGGCCTGATGGTCGCTATGTGTATATTCGTCACTGACATACCACTGCAGATCCTTAGCTAAAACATCGCTAACAAAAGTGACATCTATCACGGACCCCATTTCTGTCTTACGGAAAGTGTTCCCGCATCCAGTGTTAGCAACTACAAGATTCAGACGAGAAAGAGCTTCGAGTAATGTACGTCCTCTTGCGTTCGTTTCTCGACGGTTCCATTCTTCAGCCCATGCGTTGAAATCGCCAGTCACTATCTTAGAGCTATGATTGTGTGCATTTGTTGCTAGCCTCTCCACCAAAGAATGGAACTCCTCTGTCGTAAGGCTTGGAGCCACATAACAGCTGTAAATAGATATTCCGCCTATTTTTGCCCTAGTGAAGCCATTTTCGAGGATCTTCGTGATTCCTTCTATGGCCCGATTACCGCATATCCATATCGCTACCTTTCCGCTCTTATCCGCGACCCAAACTTCACTGTCTCTGCTCTGCTTTGGCTTCTCTTCAGTGTCAAATAAATCTTTCCCGACTTGTTTCTTGTTGTTTGCAACAGTGTTCCCGTCTAATGGTACGACTCCATCCATTCTGGTTTGAAGTACGCTCGTTCTTCCGTGAGAAGCAGAACTAAATCGGGTCTGTTGTGATTAACACTGTGGTCGGTGGCAAAAGTATTATCCCTCAATAGTTTGACACGATTACTTGTCAATGTTCTCTGCGGAGTATGTTGGTTGTTGATTTATGTTGGTGTAAAGGATGGAAGTGTGCCACCAAGTTATAATTCAACACAAGATTCTAATCGAGAATCTTGCAGATGGAGCTATGACGGCTGGTGTACTCCGTACTTTTCAACATTCTGCACTCAGAAGTTATGTGCTGGAAAGTCTAGCATGTTGTTGTTGATTGCATATTGTAGGACGAAAATGCCAAAACTGTTTATTGCCATGATTTCATTTCTACCGAATAGCTCTGTTTTCAACACAAGGTCCAGACGCTGTTCAAATTTCTTCCGCAATTTAGAATCCATCCTGTCCGAGGCTCCTTCTGTGGCTTCGTAACATCGGTTTTCCGTGTAGGGTTGTCAGCCCTACCCAACCCCCAACTTGGAGGACCAGTTGGTACATTTTGTCCTGTTTTTAGGCGCGGAAGACTCGCCTTGATTGTTCCCCGTCTGCAGTTTTTCATGAAGAAAGAATTCGCAGCGATCACCACGTGGAGGTGGAGATAGGGTTTGGTAATAAAGCTGTTGGTGTTGGTTCAGCAGGCGTTTCCCAGGTTTTATGCTCCATCGTGGGTACCAATCCACGTTTCGCCCTGGGACCTATACTACCTTTTGATCGAATTGGTGGACCTCGGCGCAAAATCGGGGTGTCTGGATTTCCTTATTAAGGCAGGCCTAGACGGGATACCGGTTCTTGTGCCGTTGATGATGATGATGATGATGAATTTAGAATGATTCATTGCCACAGCAGATGTCTGCCACATACACCCCACTCAGAGGATTGAACGATCTATACTTTAAGCTAAGTGAAGTCCGTCATCATAAAATTACATACACGGAACTAGGCTTTACTTGTTGTGAGTGCCGCAAAGTCAACCACTATAGTCCTCACCGTCCTGGGCCTTCAGTAACATTCAACTCGTGTTCAGATTACTATGTCAAGGAAATCTAACGTGACTACCCAGAAAGCACTATAATAATTTTCCAAAGCTCATAATTTGTTTTGAATAAGAGAAAAGAGAAGATAAGTGTCCAGTTTCATTTCCTGAGACATCTGCATAATAAAATTCGTCGTATTCAAGCCCTAAATATACCGTGTTTGCTTTAAAAAAAATTAGGAGTAATTAGCATAATTAGTGGTATCAATTTGAATACCTGCCCTATAGGGAAAACCAATGTCGTCAACTCTAGCGTGGTTTCCTTGTCGCTTGTGTTTATTCCGAGTCCCGGTCACATGAATTTGAATGAGTAAAAAGTCGGTATGCAATAAGGCCTCAAATAATTTATCTCTTAATGTAAGATATAATTTCAAATTGTGAATCTAAGATGCAACAGAGAAGTGTACACCGTATCTGTTAATAATATTGGAAGTAAAGTGTATCTCGAGGCTAATACTTGGAGGTCATCAGGTCGAGGTCGGTGCTCTATGCCACTGACATACACTTTGGAGCGCATTCTGTCGCGGGTTCAAATGACCAACAAACGGGGGACAAGCCTTGATTTTGAAAATGTAACATCAGAGAATATCCAACGGCCGGTAAAATTTCCAAGGTCAAAAACCAATGATTTTTATTCATATCGGATAAATAATGAATGACGCTGGGAAATAATATGAAAGATATCATTCCACCCGGCCATGATCACTTGGTCGAAAGGAAGCTGTGGGATTTCGCAAGAAGTTCAACATCTTTCTATGTATGAATACAAATTTGGATTTTTGTGTTTGTCCACATGGTTGCAAAAATCAGTCTTTGTGGAGTTGAAGCTCGCACGCTGGGAAAATCTACTGTCGATAACTGGTGGCAATCAGCCGGTTTAGAGAGTTTTATGCAAACCGAAACTGTGATCTGGCTTTTGAGCGTTAGCAATCATGAATAATTCCTGAACTGATTGTAATAAAATCCGATAGGAATTTCGTAATTCCATGATCCAATCGAAAGATATTTTTGACTTAATGCAAAGTCATGGCCATAATTCGAACTGACATTCAGATGACGAAATTTCTAAAAAATTGTTTGTAAGAGGGAACAGTGCGACTGTTAAACGCAAAATGAAAGATTTGAGCTTGAGAAGTTTAAATTGTGGTACATAAATTTCCCTCCCAGCTTATTTCAAACATTCATGTCCAGGAACAGCTATCGTCACAATTGATACGTAGAACAGTCCTTCCGTAGTTTTGTTCACAATTATTCAGAACATTTCTTAGTAACATTTCGGACTCGGGACACTATCTTGTTGGCATAGTAGTCGGGACTCGAATTACATCATCATCAACGGCGCAACAATCGGTATCCGGTCTAGGCCTGCCTTAATAAGGAACCCCAGACATCCCGGTTTTGCGCCGAGGTCCACCAATCCGACTCGAATCCGGTATGAGTGAATACTGAAGCTACCCACAACAAAGCCCTCTATAACACCTGTTCTTTTTCTTCTTTTTCTTTAGCCTTTGTCCCGTTCACAGGAGGGTTAGGCTCGTCGTGATCTGGACGTAATCGCGAAACCTTATAATCACCGTCCAGCGTATCAAACCATCGTTGTTTCGGCCAGCCTTTTGGTCGCTTACCATCGATTTCGAATGTCAGACCAGTCTTGGCAAGTGAATTCTCCTTAGCGCGACCATAAAATCAAACACGCCTCTCACGCATTTTTTCTACGATCATTGCAACCCAATATCGATCAGGGATATCCCCATCTCGGATGCGATCAAGACGTATCACATTACTAGTCCAACGCAACATCTTCGTCTACATTGCCACAAGACGTCGTTCATTGTCTTTTATAGCCAGCCAAAACTCAAAGCCATAGAGGACGACAGCGCTGTCGACTCAACAGTAAATTGTCGACTTGAGACGTTCGTTCTTACGTCGATCCCAGAAAACGTTAGTTGTGGAACGCCATTTCATCCAGGTTCCACTAATGTGTGAAGCAATTTATGACGCAGTTTTCCATTGGCTGATAGCATTAACCCGAGATATTTAAATCGTTCAGTTCTGGGCAGGTCAGTCCCATTGACAGTGTGCACCTGTTTCATTGGAATCGGTCGTCAAAAATTCAGTTCTATTCAGCTTCAAACTGAGATCGTGCTGCATAAGGCAATCATTCTATTTTTGGACAAGTTGCTCGAGATCATTTGCATAAAGCAGTGCATAAGGCGCTGGACGTTGGATGTCCCGTGTGACAGTGTCCATAACAAGAACAAGGAGAAGTGATGAGAGGGCTCTTCTTTTGATGAATAGCAACAGAGACACGAAACGGTTTTGATACACCCGGCACACTTCGAACTTTACTTTTCGGATCTGGTACTAGGTGTGGTCGTAGAGCATACCAGTTGAGTTAGTATAGCACACGTCTCTATCCGTCGCATCTCGTTGGCCGGTAGGGAAGGTACCATTTTTGTCATTGTTGTTCGATATCCTGTGTGCGTTCGTGTTGGCTTTTGACCAATCGATGCAGACCTCACTCGGCATCCCAAGTGTCCAGTTTGTCGTAAAAATCTTTGTAATGGACCGCTCGGCTTCGGTGCTAAACTTCGGCGTCTTATAAGAATATAGTCAATTTACGTTTTACTATTCCCACTATAAAATGTAAGAAGATGAGGCAATCGTTTGGTGAACCATGTATTCATAAGTGCAATGTAATGGGTGTCGGCAAAATCGACTATACGCTCACCATCCTCATTGCAAGCTCCAAGCCCCTGCCCCCCAAGGTGACCTACAATAATGATATAATCACGTTACAGGTCCTTGCATCGAGTAGTTGCCAGAAGGCGTTTTTCTCAACCTGTTTTTGTCAACCTGTCCGTGGTACGAATGCGGTGAAGAAGGGAATAGTCTGATTAGCTGATATAATGGTGAGCTTCATCGACCGGTCATTAAATCGTTCGATTTCTTTAATGGCATCACGAAAACCTTCAGGGATGCCAATGTGCACTGAGTGTCTGGGCAACAAAATAGAAAAATTGATAGCCATTTTTACCGCGTTCGCAGTACCAAACCATCGGGTTTCTTGAAGAGCGCCAAAATCAATGCATCTTTTCCGAAAGACTCTTGCGTGTTCCTTGGTTTTTCCAATGAGGGTGCGCATATTTTTATCATGCAGATTCGTGTTTGATTTGCTTAGATTAATTTATTTATGTCCTGATATCGTCAAGAACCGTTGACCATTTCTCGACCGGTCCGGAGTCCGTCCTGCCTGGTCGACTAAGGTGAGCGCCTTAGCATTTTACTGAGGCTTACTATATATCATTTTATCATATCATAATTTTATCATTTTGTTTTCAACGACATTGGATCACGCGAGATCTTGGGCTACTCATAAATGAAAATGAACAACATCAGCACCAAAAACCAAAGAAACAGCAACATCAAATCGCACTGGTCAAGAAAAATAAAGATGGAAAACTACTATTCTTAGACCGTTAATAATTTCCCCTATCTTAGGTCGAAAATCACAACCAATAACAACTATGATGATGAAATCCCCGTACGTTCATTGGTAGCCAACAGAACCTATTTCAGCTTACAAAAACTGTCTTGCTCGAAACGCGAACTTTTACCCGCGTTTGAGAGAAAAATCCTCCAAAGAATTTCTGACCCCTAAATGAGGATCAATGATTCCGTAACCTCTATAACGATGAAATTTATGCGCGACACCACAACGGTCTGGTTGTGAATAAAATCCGGCCCAACAGCTTGCGGTGGGCGGGTCACTTGAACTGAAGCAAGAGTAACGGGATTTTCGAAGTCCTTCTCAGCAGGCTTAACGGCGGATAAATCGAAAGCCGCCCACAAAAGGGGATGAAAAACCATAGATTTTGGTTGTTTCGGTAAGTGCAGTTACTAACCAAACTTAATTAAACCTGCTGACATTGGAGACGGCGCGATAGATGAGGGAGTAGAGTGTTCGGCCTTTCAATCTCATTGCTCTAGGTTCGAATCCCATTCCTCATTGGTGCATGTGTTCGTCATGTATTTGTCTTGTTGCTGAGAGCTTATAATTTCCACAGTGTTAAGTGTGATGATAATAAAACTGAAGCAGAATCTCATTAAAAAAAAAGACCATAACCCACAAATACTGTGTGCATACCCTATACTCCCTACTCCCTATATACTAAAGTTGAATAGGACACACTATTTGAAACAACAAGGCTCTGTGATTAGACTGAGCTCTCGAAACGATTATGGACGCTAACAACAAATGATTCATTAGCGGTTTTGAACTGTTTATGGTGGAATCTACGTTTCCATTACCGCGAAACGCTGATAAGGGGTGACAAGGCGAACGACACTGCCACTGACAGTCGTTTCATTCAGTTTCATTCAGATTCAATCTGAGGCCATATTGCATGACGCGATCATTTCATTTTTGGACAAGTTACTCTACGCAGGAAAACATCATCTTCATGAAGCAATGTATAGGGCGCTGCACGTTAAATGTCTCTCTCAAGAACAAGAGTGGTGGTGAGACGGCGGCTTCTTGATGAACACCGACAGAAACAGGAAGCGGTTTCCATACAACAACCACACTTCTACCCTTACCTATCGAATCCCAGTGGACCAATTTAATCCAACACACGAGTTCTTCCGGCACTAGGTGTGGTCGTAGAGCATACCAGATAAATTCATGTAGCACACGATCAAACGCCTCCACTAGAAAATCAATGTCAAGGGGGCGATGCTTCTCGGTTGATGAACCGCTTGCCTGACTCGGTGACCCCGAGGGTTGCAAAGCCCACCTTGTGTCTTTAACTTGGATCCACGATTCTTCCACATTCGTGGTCTCATATTGAACAGTTTTGCAGTCAGTTTCAGTCGATTTGCGTTTTACAAGTTCATGAGTGTCGGCAAAATCGGCTATACGCTAGCCATCCTCATTGCATGCTCCAAACTCTTTTCCCCCCATTACAGCTATCGCCGTCTGTCTTTTCACCCACATGACCATTAAGGCCGCCTGCAATGATGATTTAGTCTTCAGCAGGCACGTTGCAGTTCTTTGCATCCAGAATTCGCCAGAAAGCACCTTTCTCGGCATCAGGTCGACCTGTCTGTGGTGCGTACGCGATGAGAATGTGAATCGTACGATCAGCTGATATAGCTCCATTAGGCGGTCATCAAGTTGTTCGGCTTCTTTAATGGCATCACAGAAACCCTCAGATATGGCAATGCCAACACCGTATTGGATGCGTACATTTTCCAAATAAAGAAGTTTATAGCCACACCTACCGGGTCCCCGTTCTATTTTGCCATCGGGTTTCTTATAGAGCACAAATATCAATGTGTTCTGGAAGCCTCTTAAAATTTCCTCGGCTTTTGCAGTGAGGATCCCAATATTTAGCATGCAGAGACGTAATTGTTTTGCTGGGACTAATTTATTTACGTCCTAAGACCCTCCGTGCCAAGAACTCTTACCAATTTCTCGACATAACCGGGTCCCATCCTGACATGTTGGCTGAGATGAACGCCCTAGCATTTCTCCAAGGGTTAGGATCTCTCAACACGATCGTTTTAGTTTTAACGACATTGAATGCATTTGTTCAGTCGGCCTGTCGCAGAATCTGTCATCAAGATAGATCAAGCGAGATTTAGCCTAGTGGAATAACTCCAACTATACTACAACTGTCTCTTTCCCTAATCTTAGCATCATTTCTCATTTTTGTTTTACGATAGATAGTACGTTGCCTCCAACCCTCATCCTTGACTTGAGCTGCTACGTAACTAACATGACGAAGTTTCACAAACTTCATTAGTACACATATACAATTATAAAATTACCTTTGATGAAACATGAAATGATTTCAGCGAAATATTAACTTTAGATTGAGGTTTATGTTGATTTTATTAACTTCGATTATTCCTGATTATTTTGTCACATAGCAACAAAATTAATTCAAAGTAAACAAACAAAATAAAAATTCAAAAGATCATTCAATGCAACTCACACATGCTTAGACATGTTTTAGATTTCATCATCATCAGCAGCGCAACAACCGGTATCCGGTCTTGGCCTGCCTTAATAAGGAACTCCAGACACCAAGGTTTTTCGCCGAGGTCCACCAATTCGATATCCCTAAAAACTGTCTGGCGTCCTGACCTACGCCATCGCTCCATCTTAGACAGGGTTTGCCTTGTCTTGTTTTTCTACCATAGATATTGCCCTTATAGACTTTCCGGGCTGGGTCTTCCTCGTCCATATGGATTAAGTGACCCGCCCACCGTAACCTGTTGAGCCGGATTTTATCCAAAACCTGATGCTCGTGGTATCGCTCATAGATTTCGTCGTTATATAGGTTACGGAATCGTCCATCCTCATGTAGGGGACCAAAGATTCTTCGGAGGATTCTTCTCTCGAACGCGGCCAAGAGTTCGCAGTTTTTTTTGCCAAGAACCCAAGTTTCCGAGGAATACATAAGGACTGGCAAGATCATAGTCTTGTCCAGTAAGAGCTTTGACCCTATGGTGGGACCTTTCGGGCGAAACAGTTTTTGTATGCTGAAATAGGCTCTGTTAGCTGCCAACAATCTGACGCGAATTTCATCATCGTAGTTGTTATCGGTTGTGATTTTCGACCCTAGATAGGAGAAATTTTCAACGGTCTCAAAGTTGTAGTCTCCTATCTTCATTGTTTTTGTTTTATTGGTTCTTTTGGTTTTGGCGCTGACATTGCCACCATATACTTGGTCTTGCTTTCATTAATCTGCAGCCCAAGATCTCGCGCCGCCTACTGGATCCAGATGAAAGTAGACTGTACGTCTTGGGTTGTTCTTCCCATGATGTCGATATCGTCAGCGTAGGCCAGTAGTTAGGTGGACTCGAAGAGGATGGTGCCTCTTGTATTTACATCGGCATCACGAATCATTTTCTCGAGGGCCAGGTTGAAGAGGACGCAAGATAGAGCATCCACTTGTCGTAGACCGTTGTTGATGTTAAATGGTCTCGAGAGTGATCCTGTTGCTTTTATCTGCCCTCGCACATTGGTCAGGGTCAGCCTAGTCTGTCTTTTCAATTTCATCGGGATATCAAATTCTGTCATGGCTTTAAAGTCGCTGAATAGATGGTGCAACTGTTGTCTATATTCCAACAGTTTTTCCATCGTTTGCCGCAGGGAGAAAATCAGATCTGTTGCTGATTTGCCTGGAGTGAAGCCTCTTTGGTATGGGCCAATGTTGTGGGCGTATGGGGCTTTCCGGCCTAGCAAGATAGAGGAGAATATCTTATAGATGGTACTCAGCAACGTGACACCTCTATAATTGCTTCACTGCGTGATATCCCGCTTTTTATATATGAGACATCTCATGAGATAATGCCTCGTTGCCAGTCGTCAGGTATTAATTCGCTGTCCACTTGGTGTAATTGGTCGCCTCCATATTTAATCAATTCGGCTGTAATTCCATCGGCTCCTGGCAACTTATGGTTTTTAAGCCGATGAATTGCACGGACTGTTTCTTCTATGCTTGGTGGTGGCAGCATTTGTCTGTCATCTTCATTTGGCGGGACCTCCAACTCGCCGATATTTTGGTTGTTGAGCAGTGCATCAAAATACTCAACCCATCTCTCCAATATGCCCATTCTGTCGCAAATCAGATTTCCCTCTTTGTCTCGGCAGGATGAACATCGAGGTGTATAAGGCTTCATCCGGCTGACTTGTTGGTAAAACTTCCGCGCCTGGTGCGGTTGCTCCCTGTACTTTTCTAATTCACAGACTTGTCGGTTCTCCCAAGCTTCCTTTTCCCGTCTGGGAAGTCGCTTCTCCGCTCGACGGAGTTCGTGATAAGTCTCTACGCGTGCTCGCATTCTTTGAGAATGCAACATTACTCGGTATGTGGCATTTTTCCGTTCTGTTCCTAGCTTACATTCATCGCCAAACCAGTCGTTCCGATTTTTTTTGCGGTTGGGGCCAAGTATATTTGTGGCCGTATTTATGATAACGTTCTTCAGGTGGTTGTGAAGATCATTTATTGATGCTTCATCTCCAGCATCTCTGTTGACTGCGGTTATTGCGGCATCCATTTCGCCCTTATAGGTGGGCTGTATTGTGAATACCTTCAGTATTCATTTTCACCTGATTGTCAGAGGAGAATGTAGGTGGTGCCGTAATTCGCGCTCGGAGCACTATGCCAACGAGATAGTGGTCCGAGTCTATATTGGTCTGGAGAGGCCCATATATGTTTGTGGATCGCTTCCAACAACCATTTCGTGCGATACTGCTAACTGAATAATCCGCAGTCCGTTATCATTGGTATCCCTATGTAAGCTATGGGAGCCGACGTATCGCCTGAGTACGGGCTCCGTCCCCACTTGACTGTTGAAATCTCAGGTATGATTTTGAAATCATACTTGGGACAGGCTTCGAGGGTCCGCTCAACTGCCTCGTAGAAGGTATCCTTCTCCGACTCTGCAGTCTCCCCTGTAGAGGCGTAAACGTTTATGAGGCTTATATTTCTAAATTTGCCTCGCAAACGCAGAGTGCATAGCCTTTCGCTTATATTTTCAAAGCCGATAACAGCAGGTTTGATTTTTGGCTGACTAAGAAACCTACTCCGAGCAGATGGTTTAATTGATGGCTGCTATAATATATGGTGTAGCGGCTCTTCTCCAGGAAACCGGTCTCTGTCCATCGTATTTCTTGCAACGCTGTTACATCAGCCTTATATTGCAACAGGGTATCGAATAGCTGTTCAGCAGCATTCGATCTGTACAGGGAGCGCACGTTCCATGCGAAAATGCGCAAATCGTTAATGCGTTGTCATTGCTGCCCGAGGCTCCTTCCGTGGCTTCGTAACATCGGTTTTCCGTGTAGGGTTGTCAGCGCTACCCAACCCCCAGCTTGGAGGACCAGTTGGTACATTTTGTCCCGTTTTTAGGCGCAGGAGACTCGACTTCATCCTTCTCCGTCTGCAGTTTTTCATGAAGAAAGAACTCCCAGCGATCACCACGTGGAGGTGGAGATAGAATTTTGTAATAGAGATGTTGGTGTTGGTTCAGCAGGCATTTCCCAAGTTTTATACTCCATCGAAGGTACGCCGTTTTAGAATTGCATACACTTTAATCTTTCTAACATTTCTGTTTATAACGAAATTCACTGTACTTCATCATTTTGGTCTTTTGATTGTGTGAATTGTGTGAATTGTGAAATTGTTGTCATTAAGTTTGAAGTTATTTAAGGCGTAAGTGAAGTTATTAGTTTTTTCTAAAAATGGTTGGATATAAATTCAACTCTTCGATAAGATCAATGATACTGACCGGTTTTCTAATGGATTATCACAGAAAGAAATATCAAATAAATATTCAATTCGCAAGCCAATAATTTCAAGAGTCCTAGCAAGTGATAGTATTGAATGGTGTAGAGGAGGGAGATCTCGTGCTGCAACCTCTACTCAGGATCGGCAAATAAAGATTACTATTAAAAAAACCCCTAAAGCAACTGCTAGAGAGGTTAGGATGCGATTCAACTGGATGTTAGTCTCAGCACCACAAAAAGAAGAACTATAGAGGCTGGTTTAAATACATACAGAGGAACGAAAAAACCATTTGTTTCAGAAAAAATCGATAATTTCGACTCAGCTCACGCTCACAAAAATTGGAGCCAAAAGCAATGAAGGACAGTATTATGGTCGAATGAATCGAAATTTAACCTTTGGTTCTATGTATGCTATCCTCAGGGTACAAAGTATAATCCCAAATACACGACAGCTACGTTTAAGCACGCAAGTGGAAATGTTATGGTGTGGGGTGGCTTCTCGGGAAATGGAATTGGGCCCATTAAACGCATTGAAGGGACGATGACGGCGGTTGGCTATAGTAATGTTTTTAGCAATATTATGCTCCATTTGCATTTGCATATTAGAATAATGAAAATAATCGTTGGCACAAGAATCCATATTGGATCAGGACCTTGAAGTGTGTTAGAGCACCTCATTCAAGACCGTAACAGTACACTACAGTACACTGTAGGAGGCAATGTGGTCAGTACTGCGCTCGCCCGAGATTATTACCCTGATTTGACTCAGTTACTCATTCACAGCTGAGTCGACTGGTGTCCGACGTCAAATCACGATACAAATCCCACTGCCACCAGTGAGATTTTAACCCCGACCTTCCGTACGACAACCTTGTTCTCTAACCACTTAGGTATCCGAACAATATTAGAATAAAAAAGTCAAGCGATGACGGCTTTACGGTTTCTTACCAGGGCAAAGGCAAATCGTCAGACGCTGCCTCACCTCTGCCCTGGGAGCAGCGTGACCGTAGCGGCTCCCCATTTGGTCCGGTCCAGCATTAAGTTGATGCGGACTTAGGGCCCCATCATTCTCAAAACGAATATTAGAATAGTCTCATAAATTTTCTTGATTTGTGATGAATTGCACATGTTTTGAGCTGCTGAATTCGCTACTCTTGTTTAGTTTAAATCATTGTTGTTGTCAAATAATGGAATAATATTTTTGTTTTTGTTCAATAATCAGGATTAATTGAAGTTAATAAATTGATATAAAAATTCATGTAAGGTTATTATTTCATTGAAAAAATCTGATTTTTCATGAATAGTAAGTTGCAAAGCATTTGAGCGACACTGTATGTCTGTCTCAAGTTGATATTGATATAAAAATAACTAAAAAAAGCTAAAGAGCAAAACCAAAAATGTTCCAACATCTCAAAGTGCAATAAATTCACATGAAATCGAAAACATTCACCTCCTATAACCTTTTTCAGATTTTTCGGTTAGATAAGCTCCCCTATGTTTCATTCAGTATCAGAAATAAGATTGGTTTCGAAAAGTACTAACCGAGCCCTCTCATTTGATATCCCACATGATTCATTTCTGTGCAAAAACATTGCTACACCCCCCTTTCGCATGGGCCCTCCCTAAACTCAATAGAAAATGGCCTCACCAGCTATATGCAGCGGTCACACCGTCTAACTAAATTTCGTGACAATCGGTTCAGTCGTTTCCGAATAAATCGGAGGTGACAGACAGACAGACATTGAATCGATTTCCATAAAGTTTTGTTTCACACAAAACCTTAAAACCCTGATTTGAGGATCTATAACCCTTTGAGGGAGTTTACCGCTACAAATTTTCACCGGCTTCGAAGAGTGATGACCTCTCCCCTTGCTGCTCTATAAACTTTCCACCCATACCGGGGATAGGGTTGAAAAGTGAACCTTTTCCTTTTTTCTTTATCATTAAAATCTAAATATCACTAATGTAAAGTGTTGGACAAAACTTGTGAATTAAAATTATTTGTCCTTCGAGTTGATATTGGGATCGCCTCGATACGTAGCACCACCAGGACTTGTTTCAGATTTTCTGGTTGAGCACTTCCTCAATGTGGGAGTTACTACCTTCCACTTTCTCCCCCTCTTTTTCAACTAGTGTGAAATGCTCATTTTAAAATGGCCCTCAATGTGTTCGAAAACAACAATTACATCGTATTTCACATGCATGGAAAGCTCCCATTAAACTCAACGCGTAATCATAACCTTCATTCATCCGTAAAATTTCATAATTTCCACCAAGTTTTGTGCAAAGAGGTTTAGCTGTTTTCCAATAAAGTGCGTGTGGCAGACTCCGATTTTCATCGATTTAGTAAGGTTTCTATGTATCTATGGATCAAAAGATTTGTCCAGTGAATAACTGTGTGAACTGAGAAATCTAAATAGTTTTGCGTCCGATTTCCTCCTTATCAAAAGTGACAATAGGAAGTGATAGAACTTACTCACTTTTGAACGAGCTCCAGTATTGTTTTCCTCAAACATCACTCCTGCACTTCCGTTTTAACGGAATTTCTTTTCACCCCAAAACAGACAACTGCATTCAAATTCAAATGAACCGGAATTACGTCATCGGCCTACGAAAATTTTCATCTACACGTGCTCTTGCTCGTGCTCATCACGCGTTGCATTTTCTTCGCTTCGTCGTCGCACAAAACCGAAGAAATCTCGCCCCTGCCCATTGGAAATCTTTGTATGGGAGAACATGTGTCGTGTGAGTTGAATGGAAAGCGATAACACTCAGGAAACTCGTCGTGGGCATGCGTACGCTTTCCCGAAAATAAAAGGGTGCCGCGACCATTCACCATTCACTTACATTTTCCATGCGAGAAGGTCGGCCGAGGGGTGGCAGGGACGCGAAAAGGGTCAAAGTGTCCGCAAGGGGAGAGGCAACGGGAAACAATGACGAATTCATAGGGAAATGCACTGGCGAATTGTGCTCGTGCCCTTGTGAGCATGGTTTTTCTGTAGTCGCCACTAGGAATGTTTCGATTTCGCTCCATTTCCCGTTTTCCCACTTTCCTTCTTCGCCTGTCGTCGCTTCGACTTCCATCCAGTCCAAAGACTTTCTAGTGGATGTTGAGTGCGATTTTCACCGCCGCCGTACTCTCCGTGTTCGTTGCTATTGTCTATCGTCCTTTGCATTTCGGGAAAATCCTGCTTTTTCCGCTTTCCACTTTTTGCCTCTGCCGTCTGCACTCGTTTTCCCCTCAAGTGCGAATGAACGACCAATATGGCGTTTAGCATTGATTTTCAGCAGAGCAGCAACTCGGGACATTCGCGAATTTCTGAGGCAATTTTCTAAGGAAAATTCGAAAATTTCGTTTTTTTTTTCTTTCCGAATTCTTCGATCAGTTTTCCGGTTCGTTTTGTGTGAAGTCGTGTGTTTCGGGACGGTATTTGTCTCCTTCTTTCCTAGTGACCCTGCAGCAGTGCTCTCTGAAGTGATTTTTGCCTCAGATTCGTTTTCCACCTAGTCCTAGAGTTTTCCGGCTTATCAGTGCTCTGGGATTTAGAGATTTTCGTTGAAAGTTATCTACTCAGAAAGTGTTCGCGGCGCATGAATGATTCACGAACGACCCCGGCTGAAAATCTGTTCCGAAAAGTGCACATCACAAAGTTGCCCCTATTGTAAGTTAAGGTGCCTGTAATTGTGACCCGAAAAGTCTGCGATTGCATAATTCGCAGGCTAGTCGCAGGAGCCGCCGGGATTCCGGCAGCGAATTTTCCTTCTTGATTTTCCGAGAGCTCCTGGCTCATCGACCTTTCGAAGGTGCCGTTTTTGGGTGTGCTCCACCCCTGTCATTCGCCGTCGCATCACATCATTATCCTGGGTTAAGTCATCTCCTCTGGGAAATTTTCACGATCTTCCGAGTCCTGTGTGTGCGTGTGCATGTGTGATTGTGCCGTGACAGCGCTCTTACATATACTTCCAGCGGGCGGACGAGCGGACGTACTCCACAATCGGCGGAAGCCCCTAAGGTGTTGCCTATCGTCCGTAAAACCGCACGACGAGAGTCCGAAGGGAAAAGGGATATCGGATGCCGGCTGCCCCCGTCCCACTACAAACACGACCCTTACTTTCCAGCCAGCGCACATGGACATGGCTTGCCACCCCAAATCCGCGAAAAACCGGTAGAAAACGCGTGGCGACATTTATACGGCTCCGCTTACGAGCCACCCCCAACGCCGTCGTGGCCCAGATTTAAGTGGAAAGACGTCGAAGAGACAGACGTTGGGAATCTGTGTAAAAAACAGCTCATCTGACAGCTAACGGAAAATTGCCTTGAAAAGCGCGGAAATGATAAGTGACGCTGCTCATGGATACGGAAAACTCCACGACGATGATACACTCGGTGTGAAATGCTGCTAGCGCTCGTGACGGTAAGTAGTTGGAATTTCCATATGAATGAAAAGACGGAAAGTGTTTTTGAATGAGGTGACACAGGTAATTCCACTCGTGGAAATCCTGTCGAGTGGAGCAGACTCAATTCCGACCATTTCGAGTCTATTAAGTTTCATCTTACGGGGATTGTAAGGTTTTCAGTGTCGATTCGAAATGCGTGGAACTGCATACAAGTGTGCATCTTGCTGCAACCGGTGCTCATTTGCAGTTGAGGGCAATGTTGCATGTCGCTTTTGTATTTGACATAAAATGTTATATACATATGTAAACCTGCCCGATGGCTTTGTCTTTTTCACGAGATTTTTGTTGCTATTTTGTGATTCATTATCAGGAAACGCAAATATCTTGGCAAGCGATGGTAGTATCCTTTTTCAATGACTGACGTACATATACCCTTCGCTATTTAGTTAACTGCAATCAAAGGTTCTCGGGATACTAGCTTCATTGAATGCTTTCACACCTGAGTAACGTTTCGCTTAGTAGTGAACCTTTACAAATCTACATCTGCATTCCCTGAGGAGCTGTGTCAGATATAAGTCTAGCCTCGATTTTGCGTAAATCCATGAGCCTACTCACCTCCTATGCGGGGTGACAAGCAAAATTCTATCGATCCAGTTCACATGCTTCATTGTTCAAATTGCTTGAATGAATCAGTCAGCACTACAAAGGTTCCATTAATACATACGAGGAAAAGGAGGCTCGATAGATTGAAACTTCAGCCGTAAAAGAGATGGAACTAAAGACTAAATGTCCCCTGCCAGCACCTTGTCTTCCGCCTCTACCAGGAAAAGCCAAAGAAATGGAAGCTGGTACTGTGAACGCAACGAGTTTAATATTGGTATACGGAAACAGGTCCATGCAACAGGCAGCGTGGAACGGCTTCCAGCCGAGGACCACATAATGTACTGCAAAGGAAGGCAAAGATTCTTAGAAATTAGGTCACGGGTTTTGCTGCACGGCTAAGTGTAGCAATATCCAGAAAAATCGCACGTAAAAAACGGACCTTTCGGCAGAAGGTGAGGACAAGTTGACAGCCCCAGTGAGATCCACAATGGATGCAGTAGACTCTTCAGTTAGCGGTGTCTTTTACATTAAACTACACTTATGTCTACAGACACAAAGTCAAATTAATCTGGAACATACCAATTCCTATTCCAATCTACTGGCAGCAAGGCTGGCAAAGATGCGGGGAGTCCCCTTTATATTTATGGAATAAGAAATATGGGTTCGTTTTAACAAAATCTATGGTATTATATCACTAAAGGGGGTAGAATATCCTTTGATAAAAGATACTCGAGACCAAGACCTAGTTGCTGTCAACTTACAGTACCAAGTTAAGGGCAAGAGGAGGAATGTCATAGTTGCCTCTGCTTTCTCACCCTGCGTCCTCCGCTGATGCAACAGCAATGGCCCTAGTAGTGAATATAGAATCAAATGGCTTTGGACAGTTAATCGATTTTGGTGTAAATGCTCAGTATATCTTCTGGAGGAGTATTCCATGCAGTCCCCCAGAAGACAAGGTATTTGATTTGATCACTTCAGCTGGCCTGATGGCCGTGAATATAGGATGCGCTCCTACGTTTGAGGAAATCTCACTGTCAGATCACCGCTACTTAGAATATAATCTGACTATTATAGGCAAGTAGACTGCAATAAAAAGACGGAATGCTAGAAAAACCTTTTGGACAAAGTTCAAGCTCATGTGGACTTAGGCCACAAGTAGCAACGTAGATATATGTTGCCATCATGTCTGGATGTAACCAGTGCTATAATGACGACATTTGGCGTAGTTACATTTTCAGTTTGCGACCCTTGCATTTGTATATTCAAAGCATTGTAATGAGAGCAGCTCATAAACTAATTCAATTACATTTATGGGAATAAATTAATGTGAAGGATACGGAGTATTGTTAGTTTTTGCAATGCCTTCTGGTGCTCGGGCCCCCAAGTTTTGTTTGTTAGAAGATCTGAAGCTATCCTGAAACTGCGTAGTGGGATATACTGAGGTATTCTAAGCGGACTCTACCTTTCGAATAAAAACAAGAAGTCGAATTTTCCCTTGGAACAACATGCAACAATCTTTCAAGCTGAAGTGTATGCGCTAATAAGGGCGGCAACCTGGGCGATTGACGAGCAGTTGTAGCGATAGTCAAGTTGCATTGAGGGCTTTGAGCAATCCTTTCATTAGTTCAAAAATAGTTCAGGAATTTAGAAACCGATTAAACTCTATATCTAGATACGGCAGAACTACTCTGGGTACTCTGGCAATGAAATCTAGGATGCCCTAACAAAAGAGGGTTCTATTTCCCCATTCCTGGGCCGGAAATATTAATTAGAGTCTCAGTAGCATTGGTAACTGTTGCTATTAAAAACTGGGAACGAGCTTCCAATAATGGCAGATGACTTTAATGTCGTTTGTGGTGCTGGAGACACTAAACTTTTCCTGTCGAAACCAAATTAACACACTACAAAGTTTATCCTGTCGAAAAGCGGGGGTGTTGTGGACATTCTAACTGGCCAATTCTCGAGGATATTACATGTCCAATCTGTAATGAGGAAGCAGAATCCATGGAACACTTTTTATGGTAGTGCTCCGCCTATTGACGCACCAGACATCAGATTTGTGGTGCTGATGTGCTGCAGCTGCAGCAAGTAGCATCCACTAACGGAAATCCTATTATAAATAAACGTGGAATATCCCATTAAATGGCGAAATCGAGAACAATGAGCCACTAGAATCTGAGTGCTCAGAGGTTTTGTCTCTACCCTACCGCAAACACATACACATCACCACAATTTTCTCCAAATGCTAGTTTAGAGAGTCGTTATCATTAGAACGCCTAATGAAATGTTTATGTTCCCTTTCTTAAGGAACAATAAAGGCGTCGATCTAGCGGCCTCAAGTTTTTCCGAGATTTTAGCCTACTGGTGAACCGAGTGCCCTGGCACCCACGTCAATAAACATTCGCTCACTAAACCGGGTTCAAGTAGCAACTGGTGGCAACTTCACACCAACTGGGTTGCTGTGGCATTTCCTCTTAGTTGTTATGTTATAATGCCGATTATCTGTATGAATGACACATTGGACCAGTCCCCATTGCCCTTGGATGCGCCTCCCCTTCAATGACTAATCCGTCAATGAATATTATTATATTCGCAATTCCTAACCATTCACGTCTTTCGGTGGTTTCAACAAAATATATATTCACGAAGCAAATCTGAAAATCATATATTTGCATATTTGCAGGCCTTAGGTGATCGAGTGAGGGATTTCTGCAAGTAGACGACCTAGCTCTCACTACTCTAACAATGCTTAATCAATCGAGCCGTGGATTTATGCCAGCAGTTTCCTGGTGGTGCGACAGCCTAAATGAAAGTTTGGCTTTCAGAGTACATTATCTCGGAAAATCACGGTTCGCTGACCGCGTGTTTATTTGCTAATACCTAATAGTGACTTGCTGTAGATGTATATAGAGTTTTCCCATCTTTCCCCCGGTTTTCTTTGAGGTTATGTGCCTTGAGCTTTACCCTTCATCATATGTTTAGAGATTCTTCCATCCTCCATAGGCTGTACGTGGCATGCTCACTGAGCTTACGCAGTTTGGCTGTACTGGATGCAGTTGGATCGTCAAAGATATCGTACAACTCTACCTTCTATTTGATTTCCTGCCCTGGAACCAAGCATGCGTCATAGGAGTTAATATTCAAAAATATCAACAGCATTTTCAGATACTTTCGTCATGGTCCAAGTTTCTCAGCCAAACGGTAATGTAAATCTGATGATAGTGGAATAGATAGAATCAGGAGCACCAAGTCAAAACTCTAACTTGTTATTGCTTATTCGTCGCTGAATTTCGTCATTTTCCTAGCCTTCCTTTCACAGGTGTGCTCGAAGGTAAATGAAATTTTCCGCGCTTCCAAGGTTGTATTCCCCTATTGTCATGTTTTGTTGGCGCTGCTCTCCTTCTTCAAGTCATATATTCTGTTTTCGCCACGTTGTCCTTTCAATTCAACTTTCCTTTCTGAAAACTCCTAGTTTCTACTAGCTAGATTGATTATGTTAGTAGTGTCAATGAGAATTCTCCAGATGACATGTTTCTGCTTATTGATGCTATATTGATTCCGTTCTTATACCCCGAGTTTGTGCTGAGATGTTAACCAGAGATTCTGTGTTGTAAATTAGTCATTCGCCATTGCAAAGCCATGCATTATTTCATACAACATTTTAAAGGACCTGTTTTACTGTTTTTGGTCAAAGGGTAGTATAGGTCCCGGGGCGAAACGTGGATTGGTACCCACGATGGAGCATAAAACCTGGGAAATGCCTGCTGAACCAACACCAACAGCTCTACTACCAAACCCTATCTCCACCTCCACGTGGTGACCGCCGGGAGCTCTTTCTTGACGAAAAACTGCAGACGGAGAAGGATGAAGGCGAGTCTGCCGCGCCTAAAAACGGGACAAATTGTACCAACTGGTCCTCCAGGTTGGGGGTTGGGTAGGGCTGACAACCCTACCCTACAACTCGTTACGAAGCCACAACAGGAGCCTCGGACAGGACGGATTTTAAAACGACGGACCCGGTAACGACGAAGGAACAACGATTTGCGCATTTTCTCATGGAACGTGCGCTCCCTGTACAGAGAGGAAGCTGATGAGCAGCTAGCCGATACCCTGTCCCAATATAGGGCTGATATAACAGCGTCGCAAGAGATGCGATGGAGAGGGACCGGTTTCCTGGAGAAGAGCCACTACACCATATATTATAGCGGCCATCCAGTAAACCATGTGCTCGGAGTAGGTTTCTTAGTCCGCCAAAAAATGAAACCTGCTGTTATCGGCTTTGAAAACATAAGCGAACGGCTATGCACTCTGCGCTTGCGAGGCAAGTTTAGAAATATAAGCCTCATAAAAGTTCACGCCCCTACAGAGGAGACTGCAGAGTCGGAGAAGGATACCTTCTATGAGGCAGTAGAACGAACCCTCGAAGCCTGTCCCAGATCAAAATCATACTTGGGGATTTTAACAGCCAAGTAGGGAAGGAGCCCGTATTCAGGCGATACGTTGGCTCCCATAGCTTACACGAAAAAACAAATGATAACGGACTGCGGACTATTCAATTAGCAGGGTTACACAAAATGGTTGTTGGAAGTACCTGGTTTGCGCGGAAAGCGGTCCACAAACATACGTGAGCCTCTCCAGACGGGACCACTTTCAACCAAATTGACCACGTGTTGACCGAACGCCGCCACCTCTCAGCCTTGATGAATGTCAGAACATATAGGGGGCCAATATAGACTCGGATCACTATCTCGTTGGCATGGTGCTCCGAGCTCGAATAACAATACCACCTAGAATCCCCTATGACAATCAGGTGAGAGTGAACACTGAAGCCATCCACAACACAACCCTCCGCGACACCTATAAGAGGGAAATGGATGCCGCAATAACCGCAGTCAACAGAGGACCTGGAGATGAAGTATCAACAAATGATCTTCACAATCACCTGAAGAACGTTATCATGGATACGGCCACAAATATACTTGGCCCCAGCCGTAAAAGGAGTCGGAACGGCTGGTTTGACGATGAATGTAAGCTAGCAACGGAACGGAAGAATACCGCATACCGAGTAATGTTGCATTCTCAAAGAACGCGGGCACGCGCGGAGACTTATCACGAACTCCGTCGAGCGGAGAAGCGTCTTCACAGACGGAAAAAGGAAGCCTGGGAGAACCAACAAGTCTGTGAACTAGAAAAGTACAGCGAGCAACCGCACTAGGCGCGGAAGTTTTACCAACAAGTCAGCAGGATGAAGCCTTATACACCACGATGCTCATCCTGCCGAGACAAAGAGGGAAATCTGATTTGCGACAGAATGGGCATATTAGAGCGATGGGTTGAGTACTTTGATGAGCTACTGAACAGCCAGAACATCGGCGAGTTGGAGGTCCTGCCAACTGAAGACGACGGACAAATACTGCCACCACCAAGTTTAGGAGAAACAGTCCGTGCAATTCATCAGCTAAAAAATCATAAGTCGCCAGGAGCCGATGGAATTGCAGCTGAATTGGTTAAATATGGAGGCGACAAGTTACACCAAGTGGTTCATCAACTTGTGCTCAAGGTATGGGACAGCGAATCAATGCCTGACGATTGGCAACGAGGCATTATCTGTCTCATACATAAAAAGGGAGATATCACACAGTGCAGCAATTATAGAGGTATCACGTTGCTGAGTACCATCTATAAGATATTCTCCACTATCTTGCTAGGCCGGATAGCCCCATACGCCCAGAACATCATTGGCCCATACCAAAGAAGCTTCACTCCAGGCAAATCAGCAACAGATCAGATTTTCTCTCTGCGGCAGGCGATGGAAAAACTGTTGGAATATGGACAACAGTTGCACCATATGTTCATCGACTTTAAAGCCGCCTATGATAGCATAGTCAGGGTAAAACTGTACACGGCCATGAGAGAATTCGGTATCCCGACGAAATTAATAAGACTGACTAGGCTGACCCTGACCAATGTGCGAGGTCAGATAAAAGCAGCAGGATCACTCTCAAGACCATTCGACATCAACAACGGTCTAAGACAAGGGGATGCGCTATCATGCGTCCTCTTTAACCTGGCCCTCGAGAAAGTGATCCGTGATGCCGAGGTAAATGCAAGAGGTACGATCCTCTTCAAGTCCACCCAACTACTGGCCTATGCTGACGATATCGACATCATGGGAAGAACGACCCGAGATGTACAAACTGCCTTCATCCAGATCGAGCAGGCGGCGCGAGATCACATCAATGAAGGCAAGACAAAATTTATGGTGGCAACGTCAGCACCGAAGACGAATCAACCAACAATATCAAACCGCACTGGTCAAACACAAACACGAAGAAGAATAAGGATAGGAGAATACAACTTTGAGACCGTTGACAATTTCTCCTATCTAGGGTCGAAAATCACAACCGATAACAACTACGATGATAAAATCCGCGCACGGTTGTTGTCAGTCAACAGAGCCTATTTCAGCTTACAAAGACTGTTCCGCTCGAAACGTCTCACCATAGGGTCAAAGCTCTTACTGTACGAGACTATGATCTTGCCAGTCCTCATGTATTCCTCGGAAACTTGGGTTCTTAGCAAGGACAATTGCGAACTCTTGGCCGCGTTCGAGAGAAGAATCCTCCGAAGAATTTTTGGCCCCCTACATGAGGATGGACGATTCCGTAGCCTACACAATGACGAAATCTATGAGCGATACCATGACCATCCGGTTGTGGATAAAATCCGGCTCAATAGGTTACGGTGGGCGGGTCACTTAATCCGTATGGATGAGGATGATCCCACCCGGAAAGTCTATAAGGGCAATATCTATTGTAGAAAAAGAAGACGAGGCAGGCCCTGCCTAAGATGGAGCGATGGCGTAGGCCAGGACGCCAGACAGCTTTTAGGGATATCGAATTGGTGGACCTCGGCGCAAAATCGGGATGTCTGGAGTTCCTTATTAAGGCAGGCCTAGACCGGATACCGGTTGTTGCGCCGTTGATGATGATGATGATGTTTTACTGAAAGCAGTTGGTCGTTTATAGATCCAGTTGTAAAGCCGCCTTGGTCATCAATAAATTTTTCTGTCCACCGCCTCAGTCTTTTTAAATTTTCGTCAGGAGTTTGTATGACGAACAAAGCAGTGAACCGCCCTTATAGTTGCAGATTTATTCAACTTCTTAGAGTAACATGTTGCACTCCAGAATATAATTTTTGAATTAGGGATATGTAGAGCTTCAGATCCTGCATTGTGATTTTAGATGCAGTCTGATAAGTGAACTTCAAGCAGATTTTCGGCAGTTTCCTCATTGCCTTCCGTGTAACTATCACTTTATAAACGAAAGTAGCCAAGGGGCTCTTCAAAATTTCTTTGATAAAATCGGTTAAACCACTTCTTTTTATGAATGCTTTAGAAAACTCTTTTGCAGAAGGTTGCAATCTAACCTTGTATTCAGTTTAGTAATGAACCTCGGACAATATTATATTACTTTCTCATGGTTGACGGTTGCAACGAAGGATTCAGGACAATTGGGCGGCTCATCCAGCCAAAAACTATACAAATCCTTCCTATAACCACCGTCTTCCGCAAGGATTTATGTCAAGTAATCATTTACTTCGCCGTCCTTCGCTGCTTGCTGCAATCTTCGGTACAATTACATCCTAGCGGCTTTTTGGAAGCCCAAAGTCTTCTAACCTTGTAAAAATAGTACGCATTCTTGATTGGCAAGTCTGGTATTCATCATCACCAATCGGTGGCACTTGACGAAGGCTATCGCATCCTGGGCCAGATCTAGCTTCGATTGAGTCGACCAAAGAACGGGCTTACCGAAATCGATGTTACCGCTTTGATAAACCACTGTCGCCAAATCATTAAAATTCCCTGTTAAATTTCCATTAGATTCCACTATTTTATGATTTCATTAACCATTGAATCAGCGGCCAGCAGCTCACCGATACTATACTCATTTTCTGCTTTCCTGTCCATCTTCTGCATATTAACTTTTCGTTCTCTGTATCCTGTTCAGGTGGAAAGGCAGGTGGGTTAGCACAACTAGCTCTCGTCTAAGACGCTGGAGAGATCTTATTCATCAAACATCCACCCAAAACTGATTGACAACCAGACCAAGAACTTTATTTGGTACACTTTTCATGTTCGGTATTTTATTGCCACTCATCCATCCCATCACAAATTTTCAGCGCTACCCTCATTACTGCGCGTAGTAACAATGTATTCAAATGTCTCTGAAGGCAGTAACTAAACATGTCCTTCTGAGGGAAATATGTAATATGGCGATCACTCCACAATAATCTTATCTCCAATGTTTTCTTAAAAACACACCTACAATCAACTCCACTCTCTCACTTTCGATATTTTCACACCATAGGGGCTGCGACCTGACCAAAACCAACATTTGCGTCGATCCGTTACTGATTTGCACTTGATTGCATGCTGGCATCCTAAACTACATAGCATCGCAATGCTAATTACACAGAAAACTTCACGCGCAATCGGAATTAGAGACAGGAAATTAGAGATTGGCAATGAAAAGGACAAAAAAATACAACGAGAATAAATGCGACCAGATGCAAGTACTTTCATGATACGGTGTACGGTTCTGAAATCACTGCTGTCTCTGTTTCTGCTTCCCTGCACAGCGCACCTTTGCATACTATCCCAAGGAAAAAATTTACTTCTTGTTTTTATCTGCGTAGATTCTTTTTCCGGAACCTTGTCCTGTTTTTGATCCATCGTCTGGTTCATCCCAGTTTTGCATGGTTTGAAGGTAGCACCACAATATGGATACCAAGGCGAACATATCTGACTAATGGTAGCAACATATATTCAGAGTATACACCATGTTTTTTGGTGATATCAGAAAGGTGGGCATGTAAGCAGTTCAGAGCAGGACAAATTAGAAAAATATCTCCTGGAGTTTACTCTATGTGCTTTATACCCTCCTTTTAAATCGTTCGATGAATGCCTTCCATGCCGCATGTGTCATTTGAAGTGCTCAAAAGTTTAGTACTTTTTCGTTTTACCGGTCTTGATCCAGTTCGTCTTTCAATCCTTTCGTGTTAAAAACTCTTGCCGACTCTCGCTCGCGCACTTCTGTCACCTGTTCTCTCGGAGGTTGTCTGAAATTCGGTCAATTACTCAGCTTAGCACCACGATCTTAGATACGTACCTAATAAATAAGTTGAGCGCTCTAAACACAACCTACCATGAGTTAAAAACTACTTGATTTTTCTTACACTACCAGATCCCCTAGTTATTGGGCCACTGAAGGACACAAAGAATCACAGGATAAGTAGGTAATCTACCATAAGATGACTAGAACTAGGTTGCCTCTAACAAATCTGACATCAGGGCACATGGATGTTGTGCTGAAGTGTTATAAAGGGAGTTCTGGAACTTCGCCAATCTTGCTATTAATAGAATGGAATAGACGTAAGCATAGTGCAAAATAATTTAAATACTCTTTATATTTATTGACATAGGTATAATTTAAAGTGAAAACCACGCCGAAACAAAGAGTCTCCTGCATCCAGATGTGCTTCACGAGGCCTTATCAGCTTGCTCCCACCTTCCACTGAAAGTTCCGCTTCTTTCCGTCCGGTTTCTTTGAAGATTATGACATCTGTTTGAGCAACAATGCCCATGTCCTGATTTCCAAGAATATTTATATTCTTTTGCAGTTCCTTTGGCTGCCGTCGGCTGGGGGCATTTTCAGGAACACGAGAATGCTGTCTGTATGAATTTGTTTCCATATACCGGTGTTTTCTGGTAGAAACGGAAGGGAAGCTACTCTCAGGCAGTGGTCCCCTCCCCAAAGGAAGTTTCTTTATGTCGAAACTTCCTCTTTCGGTAAGGCAAGCCTTCCCTAGATATTATACATTTGCATCCCCCAAAAGATAGAAAACAACCAATCTAAAGTGACTAACTTCCGCTTCATCATCATCAACGGCGCAACAGCCGGTATCCGGTCTAGGCCTGCCTTAATAAGGAACTCCAGACACCTCGTTTCTGCGCCGAGGTCCACCAATTCGATATTCCTAAAAGCTGTCTGGCGTCCTGAACTACGCCATCGCTCCATCTCAGGCAGGGTTTGCCTCGTCTTCTTTTCGTACCATAGATATACCCTTATAGACTTTCCGGGCTGGATCCTCATCCATACGGATTAAGTGACCCGCCCACCGCAACCTGTTGAGCCGAATTTTATCCACAACCTGATGGTCGTGGTGTCGCTCATAGATTTTGTTGTTTGGGCCAAAGATTCTTCGGAGGATTCTTCTCTCGAACGCGACCAAGAGTTCGCAGTTTTTTTTTGCTAAGAACCCAATTCTCTGAGGAATACATAGGAACTGGAAAGATCATAGTCTTGTACAGTAAGAGCTTTGACCCTATGGTGAGAGGTTTCGAGCGGAACAGTTTTTGTAAGCTGAAATAGACTCTGCTGGCTGCCTACAACCGTGCGGGGATTTCATCGTCATAGCTGTTATCGGTTGCGATTTTCGACCCTAGTCTCCTATCTTCATTGCTTTCGTTTGCGATTCGATGTTGTTCGTCCTTTTGGTTTTCGGTGCTGACTTTGCCACAATGTACTTCGTCTTGCCTTCATTAATGTGCAGCCCAAGATCTCGCGCCGTCTGCTGGATCTAGATGAAAGTAGACTGTACATCTCGGGTTGTTCTTCCCATGGTGTCAATATCGTCAGCGTAGGCCAGTATTTGGGTGGACTTGAAGAGGATGGTGCCTCTCACATTTACATCGGCATCGCGAATCATTTTCTCTAGAGCCCGGTTGAAAAGAATGTATGATAGGGCATCCCCTTGTCTTAGACCGCTGTTGATGTTGAATGGTCTTGAGAGTGATCCTGCTACTTTTGTCTGACCTCGCACATTGGTCAGGGTTAGCCTAGTCAGTTTTATCAATTGCGTTGGGATTCGGAATTTCGAATTCTTTCATGGCAGTTTTACCCTGGCTATGCTATCATAGGCGGCTTTAAAGTCGATGAATAGATGATGCAACTGTTGTCCATATTCCAACAGTTTTTCCATCGCTTGCCGCAGAGAGAAAATCTGATCTGTTGCTGATTTGCCTGGAGTGAAGCCTCTTTGGTATGGACCAATGATGTTCTTGGTGTATGGGGCTATCCGGCCTAGCAAGATAGAGAAGAATATCTTATAGATGGTACTCAGCAATGTGATACCTCTATAATTGCTGCACTTTGTGATATCCCCCTTGTTATGTATGAGACAGATAATGTCTCGTTGCCAGTCGTCAGGCATTGATTCGCTGTCCCATACTTTGAGCATCAGTTGATGAACCAGTTGGTGTAATTGGTCGCCTCCATATTTAACCAATTCGGCTGTAATTCCATCCAGGCTTTATCAGATAAAATTATTTCGATTTACCAAAGTTTAACCCTTCAACCTTCGGATCGAACTTTTCGAAAACTTTTCATGCCGATGAAGGTTGTCTTCCAAAATCTGTTCAATATCGCACTCAATGACATTTTTTTGTCGCCGAAAAAGTTTTCTCCTCGTGTTTTGCGTTTCCTTCGGGTTGTTTTACAGTTTCCTATCGTTAGCTCGTGGTATCCTAAATCCGCGCTTTTGTCTTCTAAGGATTGCAGCAATATTTTTTCGGCATTCTTGTTTTCT
The DNA here is from genome assembly GCF_905115235.1 of Hermetia illucens. NCBI lineage: Eukaryota > Metazoa > Arthropoda > Insecta > Diptera > Stratiomyidae > Hermetia > Hermetia illucens. The sequence goes on along the minus strand of NC_051852.1, from coordinate 97,515,376 downwards.
CAAAGACTTACCACCATTGCCTAATATTTGTATTTTATGTGGCTAATGTTCCACGTGCCTTTCACGATTCTCGACGGATGGTATGGAATTGTAGTAAGAGCTATGGTGCTCCGGGTTTCTCCTTGAATCCTCAGAGATCCTCGCTGTTGTTCCTGGAGCCCGTTGTATAAACTTTATCAACACGATTTCATCCTTGGTTTACTCCATTCTCAAACTTTCCCATTTCCCATTTACGTAATTCCATTGCTATCAACAATTATGAAATTTACCGCAAATTATCCAAACTTTATCGTCACCGGACTTCTACCCCCATTCTCCCTCCTCACACTCTATAACACTTTTATCGAATTTATGTGCTCGTCTCCCTATCGGGAATTCGAATGACATCATTCTCAATTTCAAAGTGGTTACATTCCATGACTACAACAAATTTCAAACTTCACATTACTCTATTATGAAGCTGGGTGGATATTGGAAGGGCGCTTTCCGGAAGCTGGGAATACGGAAGCTGGGCACTTCAGGTATGAAAGTTTTTATGGTTTTCTTATGTAAGAAACTTTGAGCGCATAACTTTTCCATATGCCTGCAGCTTGAAATTCAATTACATACCGTTTCGATACCAGGTTACACGAGGAGCTTACCTAGACGAAAGGAGTTGAGTAGTTTTAATTTAATTTTCACTTTGAAAATTCATTTATCTAACAACCCTTCAGAAATTCTCAATTAATATCGATACTAAGAAAAATAGTTTAAACGATCAACTTTACCACCAAACGAGGGATGCGCTCTTAACGAAAAGTTTTCAATGAAACTTCAATTCAATTGGGTCGTACCCCATCTAAAATAGATTTTGCATAATTAGTATTTACTCAATTCTCGAAGCAGATTTCTGGCATTGTTCGTATTGACTATAAAAGTAACAACAGAAATGCAATATCCTGGAATTCTTAATTCTACTGTTCATAAATTCCGCAACTTCTTTATCGAAACTGGTTGTGCGACTTCTGAACTCCAAATAAAACCCCAAGCGCGTTTTGCACTAACAACATCTTATTCTAAGAGTAATCTCACGCTATTTCTAACGATTAAATTGAAATAATTCAGAATGCTTTTGCTTTTCCGCTAGTGTTATTTAGTATAACGGTATTTCGGGAACCGCTTATTCCCTTCTTCAGCGCTACAAGTCTGCTTTTAACTGGTTTTTATTAAAAACGTATCTGCTATTCTAAATCTATACTACTATTCTAATTAAAGTGTCAGGATTGATGATGAAGGGAATAAGTGGTTCCCGAAATATCGATGTGACTGTACGAATAATGAATTTTTCTGAAAGCTGCGAGAGCACTTTCATCACAAGCGGCGTGGCGTGGATTGAGAATGAGGTGAAGCAACATTTCTTTAAATTATAGAGATGAACTTTTAAAATCATTTTAAGTTGTCAGGACCTCTCTCGTTTGTTCTTTTTTGTACACCCACGGTCCACGGATAAAGACGTGCAATGGCCCCCATATTACCACATCAAATATATAAATATATACCAGATATTAATACTTTATAATTATTGATCTGTAATGAATACCGGACCACTATCTCGTTGGCATGGTGCTCCGAACTCGAATTACGACACCACCTACAATGCCCTCTGACAATCAGGTGAGAGTGAATACTGAAGCCATCCACAACACAGCCCTCCGCGACACCTATGAGAGGGAAATGGATGCCGCAATAACCACAATCAACATAGGTCCTGGAGATGAAGCATCAACAAATGATCTTCACAACCACCTGAAGAACGTTATCATTGATACGGCCACAAACTTACTTGGCCCCAGCCGCAAAAAAGGTCGGAACGACTGGTTTGACGATAAATGTAAGCTAGCTACGGAACGGAAGAATGCTGCATACCGAGTAATGTTGCATTCTCAAAGAACGCGGGCACGCGCAGAGACTTATCACGAACTCCGTCGAGTGGAGAAGCGACTTCACAGACGGAAAAAGGAAGCCTGGGAGAACCAACAGGTCTGTGAACTCGAAAAGTACAGAGAGCAACCGCACCAGGCGCAGAAGACCTACAAGTCAGCAGGATGAAGCCTTATACACCACGATGCTCATTCTGCCGAGACAAAGAGAGAAATCTGATTTCCGACAAAATGGGAATATTGGAGCGATGGGTTGAGTACTTTGATGAGCTACTGAACAACCAGAACATCGGCGAGTTGGAGGTCCCGCCAACTGAAGACGACATACAAATACTGCCACCACCAAGTAAACAAGAAACCGTCTGTGCAATTCATCGGCTTAAAAATCAAAAGTCGCCAGGAGCCGATGGTGGTTCATCAACTTGTGCTCAAGGTATGGGACAGCGAATCAATGCCTGACGATTGGTAACAAGGCATTATCTGTCTCATACATAAAAAGGGAGATATCACACAGTGCAGCAATTATAGAGGTATCACGTTGCTGACTACCATCTATAAGATATTCTCCGCTATCTTGCTAGGCCGGATAGCTCCATACGCCCAGAACATCATTGGCCCATACCGAAGAGGTTTCACTCCAGGCAAATCAGCAACAGATCAGATTTTCTCTCTGCGGCAGGCGATGGAAAAACTGTTGGAATATGGACAACATTTGCACCATCTATTCATCGACTTTAAAGCCGCCTATGATAGCATAGCTATGACTAGGCTAACCCTGGCCAATGTACCAGTCCAAATAAAAGCACCAGGATCGCTCTCAAGACCTTTCGACATCAACAACGGTCTACGACAAGGGGATGCCCTATCATGCGTCCTCTTTAACCTGGCCCTCGAGAAAGTGATCCGTGATGCTGAGGTAAGTGCAAGAGGCACGATCCTCTTTAAGTCCACCCAACTACTAGTCTATGCTGACGATATCGACATCCACTCGGGACGTACAAACTGCCTTCAACCAGATCGAGCAGGTGGCAACGTCAGCACCGAAAACCAACCAACCGACATCATCAAACCGCACTGGTCCAACGGGAAGAATAAAGATAGGAGAATACAACTTTGAGACCGTTGATAATTTCTCCTATCTAGGGTCGAAAATCACAACCGATAACAGCTGCAATGAGGAAATCCGCGCACGGTTGTTGTCAGCCAACAGAGCCTATTTCAGCTTACAAAAACTGTTCCGCTCGAAACGTCTCACTATAGGGTCAAAGCTGTTACTGAACAAGACAATGATCTCGCCAGTCCTCATGTATTCCTCGGACTTGAGTTCTTAGCAAGAAGAATTGCGAACTCTTTGCCGCGTTCGAGGGAAGAATCCTCCGAAGAATTTTTGGCCCTTTAGATGAGAATGAACGATTCCGTAGTCTACATAACGATGAAATCTATGAGCGATACCATGGCCATCCGGTTTTGGATAAAATCCGGCTCAATAGGTTACGGTCACTTAATCCATATGGATGAAGATGATTCCACCCGTAAAGTCTATAAGGGCAATATCTATGGTAGAAAAGGAAGACGAGGCAGACCCTGCCTAAGAGCGATGGCGTAGGTCAGAACGCCAGACAGCTTTTAAGGATATCGAATTGGTGGAACTCGACGCAAAACCGGGATGTCTAGAGTTCTTTATTAAGGCAGGCCTAGACCGGATACCGGTTGTTGCACCGTTGAGGATGAATCAGTACCAATCATGTATGTGATAATTGGACTGTCGCAAAATTTAGATAAAGCGGATACCGGTTCCAAATGTTTTTCCCGTGCCTTACAATAACTTTATGGAAAGTATTTAATTCACCACATCTCCCTGTTCGCAAAACGTTATGTTGGAACAAAAGTCGGTGAACCCATCGAGAATATTATACAATTTACTAAAAAAATCATGAACGAATGACTTCTTTCCTGCATTTAATAATAACATATTTAATACCGGCAGTCACCACCATTTTTTTGTTAACAGATCATTAATCACACAAATGAATGCCTTCACCTTTCAATGATTCAATGAATACACCACTTTCAATTTGAAACTGCTCAAAACTTTTATTTAACACTAACTCAAATTACACGCAACCCCTTGCAAGTTCACAATGCGTGAAAACTGTACCTTCGAATGAAATTGGAAAGTAAAGCGATCTACACACTGCTTTATGCAGATTATGTTTTCCTATAACCCGGATAGCTTCACTCCAGGCTGATAAAATCCGGCTCAATAGGTTACGGTGGGCGGGTCACTTAATCCGTATGGATGAGGAAGATCCCACCCGGAAAGTCTATAAGGGCAATATCTATGGTAGAAAAAGAAGGCGAGGCAGACCCTGCCTAAGATGGAGCGATGGCGTAGGTCAGAACGCCAGACAGCTTTTAGGGATATCGAATTGGTGGACCTCGGCGCAAAACCGGGATGTCTGGAGTTCCTTATTAAGGCAGGCCTAGACCGGATACCGGTTGTTGCGCCGTTGATGATAACCCGGATAGCGTTCATCTAGGCGACATCGATGCATCGACACACCAATACCACTTACCTACCTCGTCCCTACCCGAAAGGTAAACAATGAGATTCTGTGCTCCCTTACCGCTGAAGTTGTTCCTCCAGTGTATAGTCTTCTTGGATTAAGGTTAAGAGATTGGGCGGGAGCTGCATCTTTAGGCACTGAGACCTTTAATTAGCACAATTGTACTATCCGCTAAAATCACCTATTAAACAGTCTCCTGCCTGCCCCTTTCTCGGATTCTTGCGAATCTGAGAACGTCTTTTAAAGATAGAATCGGCCAATTCTTCGTTGAAGAAACATTTGCGAAAGGTTGGTCTAAGAAACCTGTCAGCTCATCTTTCTCACATTGTCTGCTTATACCCAAGAGCATCATCCTGATTTTTCCCATGTACTAGCTTAATAAACAGTGTTCCGTAAAAAAGTTCACCTTCTCAAGGATTAATAAAACTGTCATCCTAGAGGCCAGACGTCTTTAACAAAAAATTTTTCCCTGTCACATGGAGTTGAAATTTCTAAATTCGGAAGCGTAACCCTTACAAGTTCATCCTTCAAAGCAAACTTGACAGGGAATAAAGATTAACGCAAAATGATAGCTCTGGTCTCAGCGAATTAATTTGTCAGCCTCCTCATTGCAAGCGATGTCCGAATATCCTGATATTGCGGCTCTTATTGCCGATGGGACTAAATCCTGTTAGGAAGCACTTCCTCCTACACCTTTCAAAATTATAATTATCATTAGCGCGGTAATCCAATATAGCATAGGCCTTGAAGTGTGTTAAAGCATACATATGGGTCCTAGGCTCTGCTTGTAAATACCCAATTTCTTGATGACGATGAGCTAGGAATTCCTCCCCAACTGGCAGTACACTTGTCTATATCTGGTATTTAACTCGTCTTTCTTTCTTAGGATGTGTCTTCTCCAACTGAGTTAGGCATCTGGTGTCATATCTAGATATTTAACCTCCCCCACCTATGGCACCTCTTTTCCATTTGGATTCTCTTTTTTGTTTGGGAAGTTAATGCACGTTGATTTGTGATCAATAGCTGTTTGTAGTAGTCGTAAGAATAGCAGTGTCATCCACAAATGTCGCTATTTTGGCTTCATCACAACAAGGTATATCATTGGTATACAAAAGAAACAGTCTTGCCGCCAAGACACTGCCCTGTGATACATCAGCTGTATTTTTTTTTCAATTCAAAGTACGTTCCTTCGTATTTAACTCTTAACGCTCCGATACATATGATTTTAGGATCTCGAAATATTCTCCTGAGAAGTCCCTATCCACTTTATACAACAAACCTTGATGCCACACCTTATCAAACGCCTGGGCAACATCGACAAAAAAGGTTGAGTACACCTGATTTTTTCCCTTGGATTTTTGATCCTGTGCGCTCGTTGGATTGTAGAATACTTTTTACGGAAACCAATTTAGTTAGTTGGTATTAGGTTTCGATCCACAATGATTTGTTTCAATCTTTTATGGAAAAGCGTTTCAAATAATCATAATAATAATCGTTGGCGCAACAATCCATATTGGATTAGGGCCTTCAAGTGTGTTAAAGCACTTCATTCAGCATGGTGAAGTGTTTTTTCCACCTCTTCAGTTTTCAGCGAATGTAAGCGACCACCGGATGGTAATTTCTTTTCGAGGCCGATGTCAGCCCCGCTCTTGTTACGCACATCCAGAAGACAACTCCTAAATCCACTGCTAATCGCAAAGTGGTCGATCTAATTACTCTTACGGCGTCGGTGGCCTTGTGGCAGGCTCTGTGCTCGAACAATGTGCCACCAATGACGAGGTGGTATACGTTGCAGAAGTTCCCGAACCTCCCACCATTACCCTTACGGTCGAAAAAACCTTGTTTCAACAACTCATGCCCGAGGAAGGTGTTGTCAGATCCCACCTTGGCATTCAGATCACTCATCACGATGGCAATATTACCTTTTAGGAATCCTCGACTGAACCGCATTTAGTTGCTCGTAGAAAGCATCCTTCTCCACTACATTGGAAGTCTCCGTTGGTGCGTAGCGTTATACAATTATGGTGGTCCTTAACCTGGACTGGGATCTTGCAGTTAGAGATTTGTCAGAAACTAGCTTCCAGGTTAAGAGAGCGTGGCTTGTATTAGCCGCCTGAAGCAGCCCGACACCGGGTTCGCCTCTGCTACCACTTGGCTTTCCAGAGTATAAAAACACATTGCCATTACTGTTGCAAGAAGGAGAGGAGTAATCTGGCTGAACTTTTGGAGAAGTGTCCGAACACGAGAGTCGGTGTCCTCCAAAAGAACGGAAAGGTTATTGTCAGTATGAGATACCACTTGGCCCGACGAATTAAGGTTAGTCGTGGGGTCTATAAGGGACTTATTTTGCAAGTTCACCAGCAACCCATAGTGACACAAGAAGTCTGCGCCTAATATGGGGAAGCTGACATCCGCCAGGATGAAATGCCACGGAAACGTCCTACGCAAGCCAAGACTCACGTCCACTTGCCTACGTACAACCCGCCAAGAGAAATTTGCTGCCAGCCCCGCGGAGCTGGTATACGGGGAGAACCCAAGACTCCCAAGCGATCCGGTCTTCGACAAGAGATCGGGTCTCACAGAGTCGGGGTTGGTGCGTCTGCTGAGGGACAATCTCCGACGCATCAAAGCGCCACCACCCACCCGACACTCGTCCACTCCTGCCTGTTCGCCCAAGGAACTGGACACGTGCACGCACGTTCTGGTCAGGACGGATGCCGTCCGGAAGCCGCTGCAGCCTCCATATGAGGGCCCGTACCGCGTTCTCGCGCGAGGAGAACATTTCTTCCAGCTCGAGATCGGCGGACATAAAAACGCGGTCTCTCTTTCCAGGCTGAAAACCCGTGTGCGCCCCGAACCAGCGCCGTGTCCGCTTTGTGGATTGCCGGTGAACGAAGTTCCGGGGGAGTTTCATCTGGGGGCGGAGTGATGTGGCGCGGCAGGATTCGCAGCAGTCGAACGCCACGGGAGTGGAGGACTAGCGGTGAGAAAGTGCCGTTGGTTGGGACAGGAAAAGACCGCGTGGAAATAATACGGTCTCTCCTGTCTTGACCACCGGCGTGTGCAACAGTACTTTTTCGTGTTAAACAAAAAATTCATCAACTATCCAAATTAAAGTATTCATTGAATGTGTAGTGTTTTAATAAAATCGAGTTGAAATTAAATTTAATAATTAACTAAATTCGGTATCGTTTTATTTAAACCAAATTGTTTATCAATTGATCCCAACTTGATTTGATTTTCTTGTCTTTCGAGCTGAACGCACCAGGCCCCAAGAATAGTAGCGCTGCCGTGTAGTTAAATACTCTTCAGAGTCCCACCATCCCGCTTAGGCCCAGAATGTCCAGTTTATGTCGCGGGAATTCCCATTCAAATTGGAGAAAGCGAGCATTTTAAGGCGCCTCGCTACTGTTATTGAGGAACGTGCGCACATTCCAGAAACCAATCATAGTCTGTTCTCGATAGCGCGCTTCAGGGACTATTGCTTTCGCCACTTTTCATTATCAAGGAACGTATTTTAATCTGAAAGCTGCACTGATTTTTCGCAATAATTTAATTCGACCTTTTTCTGACTATTCTGTGAGTATCCTCCCAATAGTAAGTTCATGACCAGGAGCTTTATTAGGAGGCACATTTGTTTTAATTTCTGTCTATACTTCGTTTAGTTTTACACGGCGTATTAAGTAATTTTAGACTTTTCTAACTAGAATTATACATGTAGACGGTTGTGTGTCTAGAGGTTGAAAGGTACTTTCCAAATTCTGCGCGAAGATATCTGCCTTATCCTGTGCAGAACGAACATATTTCCCTGTGAGGTTTGTTGTCTGGGTCATGTTAGGTTTTCCGCTACCTTCCATAGTGAGTAGTCTGTGCCTTTTTGTACTGTCAGATTTAAGATAAATAAAAGAAGTAGAAAAATTCCGTTTCCACAAAATATGTTTGCTGTATAAACATTAGTTGAAATGTTATTAAATCTTTGCTTCTGGCACTACTTTATTAATTAGAAACCAACAGAGGATTTGCCCTTATTTGAGTTTGGGTGGTACTTTTCTTCAACGCGTGACTTTTGCTGTTTTTATTTTTAACTGAAGTAAAACTATTATTTTGCATAATATATACAAATTGCATTCTACCTAGGACCCAATAAGTATTCTTCGTCCGAAGACAGAAGGTCCTAAAACTTAAGTCAAACGGCTTTATGATGTGCTCTATTGCCAGTTGGTTAGACCGATCCTTTTATTTTGTGTACAGTGTCTTTAAGTCACAAGAAAACCATGATCATCAAGGAAAGTACAACAAAAAGTATCGAAAACTACTGACCCTCCCATTTTTTACTTGTTAAAAAGGGCCCTCGCATGTCTTCGAAAAGTATTCCTACCGAAGTAAGCGATGTAGTATCATCTAGAACGGTTCGGATGCAAGCACACGGAAGAATAGGTACTCCATTGCTATGCCCACCTCATTTAAGGAGTAGATGAAAGTTAGCCAGGAGTCATCTGGGATGGGGAGGACTTAAAGGAGAGAAGTTGCGCAACTTTTTATGTACTGAGGAGTTCACTTTTACTTTGTTCTCCAATGATTATACACGCCACATGCGCAAACCTGAAAGCAAAACATTCCACTGTGAGTTCACAAAAAAGAAGGCCGTTTTTCTTTTTGGCTTTTTTCAGAAATTTTTTGTGAAGAACTCTAGAAAGATGCAAACACGAATTTTTCACCATAGATTTATTAATATTTTGAGCATGCATAGTAATTTTTCCAGCCCGATTGCATAGTTCGTTATTGAAATACATAGCAATTTATACACCCATCTCCAAAAAAAGGTGTTTTTCTGCTGCCACGCTAGAGGGCGCTGCTATCACCTTAGAGAAAAAAGTAAACGGCATTTTAACGTACAGATTTAACTACAGTCCGCAAACTAGGGTTATTAAAAAATATTAAAAACTAAATTTTTGGTGCCTTGTTAAACTTTTTTTTTTGAATTTTGGTGTTTTTTTACGGCTTCTTCAATGAATAAAAAAAACTACTAAATGAATCGCAATTATCCTAGTTTGCGGACCGTAGAAATATGTTCTGAATAAGTTGTGAAAATTTCAACCAATTTCGTTGGATAGATTTTGGGCTATGGTGGTAACCGATTTTCAACATGCGGTTTCGATAAAAACGCATTTAAAAAGTAGAATGCGATTTTTAGCCATAAAACCTTAACTGACCATTAATCCATTAATTGATCCATAAACGTTAGGTTTCTTCAAGAAACACATGTACGGCTTTAGCTTTAATTCTTGTCCTTTAAACGAAGTTATTCGAACGTCATTTCGACCGATAAATACGAACTTTATTATGGCGATCGACATAAATCTAGCGTGTGACTTATCACGTATTTAACACTATAATTTCTGAATGACTCCGAATATTAAAAAATCACTTTGCCCATATATTCTACACTATATCTAGATACAATTGAAACCAAAAAAAATCGATTCCGCGAATCCGACACACGGGATGACCCCCTTAATTTGCACTATCTTATCTGATATTAACTGTAGGAATGATTTTCCAGTGAAGAAAAAATATTTTAAATAAAATTTAAAATTTTACGGGAAACACCAAATGTTTTTATTTATTTGTCTTCTTTCTCCTTTTCTCTTTTTGTTTTGAAGAAAATGATGTTCTTTTGTATACCTTTTAACCATGGAATAATTACATTAACATTAGTCGCTGTAGTCTACAATTTGGGTATATGTACGTTCTATGTAATTGGTGCTCTTATTTATGAAGGTTCGGTTTTTTAATTTGTAGATTAAGGCTTTTACCCTGTTTGTCAGAAAGTTCACAATTTTTTTTCTTTCGGTGGAGCGGAATGAATGAACCTTTTCCTTTCTGTCTGAGCAAATATAAAAAATTAGATTGATTAATTATTGCTTGAAACCTTTCATTTGATACCCTACTTATCTTCACCATGTGAAAATATTTCACATCCCTTCCTCGTACGATGAAGAATCCTCTTCCTTCAATTAACACAAAACCGTGCCATTTACTGTGTGCGTGGGGTTTGACAGAGTCGACACTTTCCTCACATTTCGTGACAATACGTCTTCTCACTCTCGCGGGGGTTGCGACATTAACAGGAAGACAGATTGATAAGCAGGCAGACAGATAAACTCAAAAACGCTGCATTGATTTTAGTAAAGTTTTGTTTTATGCAATGAAAAACTGAAAAGCAATGTATATTTCAATTTAAATATATTTGTTCGAAGTTACCAGCCGTTTTATTTTTCCCATGCTTTCATTCCCAGTTGTTGGGTTTGGAGTCACTGTTATTGATTTCTGTCACCTAAAGTTATGCAATTTCATTCATTTTATATGAATGTAGCCACTTAGCTTCATATAATACATTTATTACTGGAATTTTAAATGTATTGCCTTCATGCAAACTGGAAGGGAATTGATTCCAAATATTATAATATTTTACACCGCTCGACAGGTTGCTGTTTGCACTACAAATGTGATTAAACTTGGCACACAGAAAGGGATTTGTCGCGGCAACCAGAGATCGCGCGATTGTCACAGCGACCGGCAATATTTCATCGTCACACACAACCCGATATCTTGTGAGCGATCCAGGATTGTGATTACTTTCTAACGAGTAGCTTCAGCAGCATCGAATATTTCTCATAAATTTTGATTAAAACTAAGGAAATAAAATTAAACAGCTAAAAATTCGGTGAGCAAAAAGTGCAATATTTCGGGGGCCAACTGTCCGCTTCTTGTGTTTAAGAAAAGATAAAATAAAATAAAGTCCCGGAAATACGGTATTTCTTTTGTTTTTTCGCCAAATCCTTAACCAATAAAGGTAATAATCTTCTCAACTAGTTTAATTTTATCTAAACTTTGTCTAACAAAGCACCTTCTAATTAAAACTAAAAATGAGTAGTTCAGAGGTACCCCTTTTTTAAGGTTTTGTGTAAACACAGAACCTTATTGAAATCGGTTTACTGTCTGTCTGCCTGTCCGTCACACGCATTTTCCTCCAAGACGGTTGTAGCGATTGACACCAAATTTGGTAGAATGGTGGGAACTGTGAACGCTCACGCATATAGTGAGTTATATCCTTTTATGTCGAATTTAAGATGGGGTCCCCATACATGCCAAAAGGGGGTGTAATTTTGTTTTCATCAAATATAGTCACGTGGGGTATCAAATTAAAGAACTCAGTTAGTACTTTTCGGAGCCGGTCTTAGTTTTGACATTTGTTGGAAAGGTGGGGAGTGCGGGGGGTTGAAAGTGATCATTTCTTTAACGGACCCATTCTCAAAAACTACTCAACCGAAAAATCTGAAAAAAATCAAGAGGCTGCCACTATATGGTGCCTAGCCTCCAAAATACCCTCCATACCGATATTCCCTACATTACTGTAATTTTTAGTAATTGACAGGAAAACCCCCCTTAAGTTCATCCTAGAATCAGTGATGTAAACTACAGTGTAGAGCATAATCTTGCCAAATTTGATGAAAATTTCACTATTACTAACAAAGTTATAATAGGTCAAAGCTGTCATTTCTGTGCAAATTCAAGACTTTGAATGTCAATATCACTTGAAAGTGGATATTTTCACATAATGTACATATGCATATATTACGTGCTACATACTAATAGGACAAATGCACACTCAAATCTCTTTATAAAAGAAATACCCAAAACCTTTCATACCTGAAGCGTCTAGCTTCCGGTTTCTCGACTTGTTTAGCACTTCAATGCAAAAGAATAAAGACAGTATTGAGTGCATGAATGATGAAAAGAAGAATACATGCTTGGAGAATACGATCGTCTCGATTGTGAACTGCAATCACATCAAGATAAGTTTTTCTGGTATTTCCATTTGTCTTGAGTTTGGAAGAATTGGATCACCTATTACAACCCAGCATTGGAAAGCGCACAATGAGTTGGAAAAAACCAATAGAAACGTGTGTCGGATCCGAGGAATCGACTTTTTTTACTGGCATCAATTGTATCTATATATAGTGTAGAATATATGGTCAAAATGATTGTTTGATTTTCGGAATTGTTCGGAAATTACAGTTTAACTGTCACACGCCAGGTTTATGCCGATCGCCGTAATAAAGAGTATATTTATCGGTCCGAATGACATTCGAATGACTTCGCTAAAATCATAAAAATTTAAATCAAGGCTTTACATGTGTTTCTTCAGGGAACCAAAGGTTTACGGATTAGGTATTGCAGATTAATGGTCAGTTAAGGTTTTATGGCTAAAAATCGCATTCTACTTTTCAAATGCGTTTTTCTCGAAACTGCAAGTTGAAAATCTACTGCTACCATAGCCCAACATCTATCCAACAAAATTCTTTGAAATTTTCAGAACTTATTCAGGATATATTTCTACAGTCTGTAAACTAGGATAATTGCGGTTCATTCAGTAGTTCTTTTTATTCATTAAAGAAAAGTTGAAAATACGCCAAAATATAAAAAAAAAAATTTAACAAGGCACCAAAAATTGGCCGATTTTTCGGCTATTAAATTAGATATTTTGAAATATGTGACTCTTGTTATTTTTGTTATCGAGTTATCACAATCTCCGCAGATGCCGGATTTTACCTAATACTAGCACTAACCATTTAGGCTCGGACGATCCTACCTACTTAAAAACTAAAGGGGCGCTGGTGGTGATGGCCGGTGGTGGGTTAATGGGAAAATCCGTCGAGAACTCCCCGCAACATCGAGCACGTATGCAGAATGGTGTACTTCTGCATGGTTTGAACCAGACTGTGCGAAAGTCCCAAGACATCAAGGGAAGCCGTGAGGGATTTAGGTACAATACCTGTAGCTGACAATATTATGGGAACTACAACCACCCGCTCGAGACGCCAAATTTCTTTGATTGCCCGAACCAATCGCTCATAGTTCACCTTCTTCTCCACGTATTTCCGTTCAATGTTGCTATTATGGGGGATAGCAACATCAATAATATTCGCGGAGCGACCCGTCTTGTCAACTAACAGTACGTCTGGCTTGTTGTGTGCGAGAACTTGCCGGTCCCAATACTTGCTGTAAGCAGAACTATCAAGTACTGCTTCCGACTCATAACGGTAAACCAGACATGTTCCCGTGATCAGCCCATGCTTGTATGCAAGGAGAGGATTGAAAGATCAATCCTTCAAGTTAAGTGGGGCCAGCCCACAGTCTGCCTTACAGACAGCCGCACGCAAGGGACTCGCCTGCTCTTTGCTGTAAAAATAAGCGCGCAGCGAATCGACATGGCGATGTGTTGGGCCGCTACGCTAACCACGTCCCTACTTCTGATGTCACGAGGCAGGTTCATCCGCTCCACGGCTGACTGTGGATTATGCATTCGGAATTTGGACATAGTTGTCCGTATCTGCCGCTGGACGTTTTCCAGATCGGTCTTCGTCCACGGCAATATTCCAAATGCATAAGCCAGTGAACGGATAGAGAATACATTCAACGCGCTTATTTTATTCTTCCCCGAGAAATGCGATTTCAGCACCAGCTTTACACGTCGCAGGAATTCGGACAGCAGAGCATCCTTCAGATCATCAACTCGAGCATGGGTTCCTTGCAGAATTCCTAGGTACTTGTAGAAGTCTGTCTCGGTCATAGCTTCGATGTGGAGGTCACCAATGCTATGTCCGGCATGCGGTTGGTGATGACCTTTGCGGATAGCTTGAATTCGACACTTGTCTAATCCAAACTCCATCCGAATATCACGGCTGAACATGTCTATTATTCGCAACAGACTTCGAAGATGGTCGTCAGTCCCAGCATACAGCTTGATGTCATCTAAGTACATCAAGCACGTAGGCCATCCTTTATTGCAAAACCATGCCCTCTAGCATCATTCAGTAGCCATGAAAGAGGGTTCAGTGCCATAAAAAACCAAAGGGGACTCAACGAATCCCCCTGTAAGATGCCCCTCTGTATACGAATGGGCTCTGAGGTATTAGCACCCCCAGAGGTACGCACTGATAAGGTGGTATGCCATCCTTCCACGACTGTCGCCAAAAACTTTATTAGTTTCGGATCAATGCCATACAGATGTAGGGTATCGATTAGCCAGGTATGCGGAACGCTATCAAAAGCCTTGACATAATCGATATAGCAACTAAAGAGGTTTCTTTGGCCTCTTTATCCAGACCTGGGTCCCTCCAGTTCTTCGAGCTGTTTATGGCTCGTTGAACTTCCTCTTCGGTAACATCCGCAAAATTTATGCCAGGCGTATTAGCATAGCGGGTGCCTATGGCAGTGACCCCCTCTGTATGCTCAGCATGCTGGGCGTGTAACCCCCAAAGTCAACCCCTCTGTTGGGATTCGTTGAGAGATCTGAAAAAACTCCGCTGGTTCCTCGCGTATGTTGCATTCTGGACACGTCTGGAATGACTTTCACCATACCCTCTTAACCGACTGCATATGACAGAAAGTTTCTGCTTTAGTGTGTCCAGAATTTCAACTACGGGTGTCTCACTGGTGATGACATCATCATCATCATCAATGGCGCAACAACCGGTATCCGGTCTAGGCCTGCGTTAATAAGAAACTCCAGACATCCCGGTTTTGCGCCGAGGTTCACGAATTCAATATCCCTAAAAGCTGTCTGGCGTCCTGACCTACGCCATCGCTCCATCTTAGGCAGGGTCTGCCTCGTCTTCTTTTTCTACAATAGATATTGCCCTTATAGACTTTCCAGGTGGGATCATCCTAACCCATACGGATTAAGTGACCCGACCACCGTAACCTATTGAGCCGGATTTAATCTACAACCGGACGGTCATTGTATCGCTCATAGATTTCGCCATTGTGTAGGCTATGGAATCGTCCATCCTCATGTAGGAGGCCACAAATTCTTCGGAGGATTCTTCTCTCGAACGCGGCCAAGAGTTCGCAATTTTTCTTGCTAAGAACCCAAATTTCCGAGGAATACATGAGGACTGGCAAGATCATTGTCTTGTACAGTAAGAGCTTTGGCCTTATGGTGAGACGTTTCAAGCGGAACAGTTTTTGTAAGCTGAAATAGCCTCTGTTGGCTGACAACAACCGTACACGGATTTCATCATCGTAACCGTTATCGGTTGTGATTTTCGACCCTAGATAGGAGAAATTATCAACGGTCTCAAAGTTGTATGAATAAGGATACTTATTCTTCCTGTTTGACCAGTGCGGTTTGATGTTGTTGGTTGGTTCGTCTTCGGTGCTGACGTTGCCACCATATATTTTGTCTTGCCTTCATTGATATGCAGCCCAAGATCTCGCGCGCCTACTCGATCTGGATGAAGGCAGTTTGTACGTCTCGGGTCGTTCTTCCCATGATGTCGATATCGACAGCATAGGCCAGTAGTTGGGTGGACTTAAAGAGGATCGTACCTCTTGCATTTACCTCAGCATCACCGATCACTTTCTCGAGGAACAGGTTAAAGAGGACGCATGATAGGGCATCCCCTTGTCGTAGACCGTTGTTAATGTCGAATGGTCTTGATAGTGATCCTGCTGCTTTTATCTGCCCTCGCACATTGGTCAGAGTCAGCCTAGTCAGTCTTATTAATTTCGTCGGGGAACCGCATTCTCTCATGGCCGTGTACAGTTTTACCCTGGCTATGCTATCATAGGCGGCTTTAAAATCGATGAATAGATGGTGCAACTGATAGCCATATTGCAACAGTTTTTCCATCGCTTGCCGCAGAGAGAAAATCTGATCTGTTGCTGATTTGCCTGGAGTGAAGCCTCTTTGGTATGGGCCAATGATATTCTGGGCGTATGGGGCTATCCGGCCTAGCAAGATAACGGAGAATATCTTATAGATGGTACTCAGCAACGTGATACTTCTATAATTGCTGCACTGTGTGATATCTCCCTTTTTATGTATGAGACAGGTAATGCCTCGTTGCCAATCGTCAGGCATTGATTCGCTGTCCCATACCTTGAGCACAAGTTGCCAGTGCTGATCTGAATTAGTCTAGCAATGCCCTGCCTTAGTGAGTCCCGCCGACATTCCAGACGAATTTTCCACGGTGGATCACTTTGGTCACTCAAACCAATAACACGAAAGCGAATCTTCTGACCGTGCAATCTGATAGCCGCAACTGCACCACAATACACAAGTGATTGTAATTTCAGAAGCGACTTGTTAACACACAGCCGAGATGCAATCTCATCATTGATTTGAGATAGAAACTGTTACCTGCAGTGCGGCATAGTTTTGTTCATGCCGCCGCCTCTGCCCCCATCGACTCTCGGTCACCGATGACCTCAAGTCGAACACACTCCCTGATGGTGGCCGGGAATGTTTCGCTGCGAGTAATAAAGCGGTACTGGCCTGCGACTCGCTGCATAGTCACGTGCACGAATTGCGGGAAACGCTCGACGAATTTCTGGTGCAACAAGGGGCGGTAAGATGTTGTACCCGCCCCCCGCCGTTGTTTCGTAGTAGGAGTGGATGATGAAAAGATTCATTTCTTCAGTCCATTTCATCCGCTGCCTACGCGAACCTGCTGAAGTGGTCGCCACAGACTGTGGCGAAACAGCTGCAGCAAGCGGAGTTATACTCCTGGTCGTCGTGGCGCTTAGACGTCGAACCGCCCCACGACTAGCGATTTCGACACCGTGCTGTCCATTAGGGGAGCCCGACCCAGCCCCCAAGTCAGACGACTCTCCTTCTCATTGGATGGTTTGCATTTTATTCCTAATTGCCAGGTGCGGGATAGCTTCCTCAGTGAGTAATGTGCAAGAATGCAAAGTTGCTGCACTTTCCTCACCTACCCCCTGAGACGCTGCGGTGGCGTAGCTTCCCTCCTCCTTTCACAACCGGGCTGACTGACCTCTATAACCATAATAGTATGTAAGTTAACTTAGCAGGTCTTTGTACAAATTTAAAAAGTTTAATTTTCTTTACAGGATATCTCAAACAAATCCTATTTAACATAAGAAGCTAAGTTTTTTCAAGTTTAAACAAAACTCTAGATTGTTGTTGTCCTTGGATAGCTGATAAAACGTCGATATTTTTAGGCACATCCGCAAAGAATATTAAACTTTTTAAATTTGTACTTTTTTAACTTTCAATCGTCTACAAAGACCTATTTAGTTAACTTACGTGCAATTATGGTTATTGAGGTCATAAAGCAGCTTATTCTGCATGTCAAAATTAAATAATAATAATAATAAGAGTCACATATTTCAAAATATCTAATTCAATAGCCGTAAACTGTTTAGTTTGGGGTAGGGTGCTTCATAGTGAAATCAGTCAGAAATTATGGATACTACACGCCTTTAAGGGATGTAGGTCGACTTATCCTGTAGCCCAATGTCCACTCGAATATTTTCATATAAGAAATACACAAAACCAGGTATAAAACCTGAAGGGTCCAGTTTCCGGTTTACCGACTTATCTCTTTTTGCTGATAACACTTGTCCATTCTTCGCAGTGCAGAGTGCTGGTTTTTTCTGCTATTGCAAGCGCTGAGGTTATTTTCGCCGGCTCAGCTTTCTTCAATAAAGAAGCCATTTTCATCCGCGCAGCCCCCTGGGC
This sequence comes from Hermetia illucens, assembly GCF_905115235.1. Lineage (NCBI taxonomy): Eukaryota > Metazoa > Arthropoda > Insecta > Diptera > Stratiomyidae > Hermetia > Hermetia illucens. The sequence goes on along the minus strand of NC_051852.1, from coordinate 97,497,335 downwards.
TCCTGAGGCATCACAGGCACATTTCCTACTATGTTTGCTCGCTTTCTTGTTTGCCTTATCGTGAGCAAGTGTTACCTGAAACCGCGCTGTTCCAGTTTCGTTACTTCCCCTTCACGCTTTGCTCAAAAGCATGGTTTCTACTACTATTTACATTCCTTACCAAACTCCCCGTCAAATCTCGACTGCCAATGTTGTCCCCGGTGGTAACTTCCCAATCCTGACGGTCTTACGGAAATCACCGGGATCTATTATCTCTCGTAACATTAGATAACACAGTATCCAACATCCTACTACTGGGGCACTACCGCCACTGGGCATTAGTGGTTGCACAGTCTCGAAAACCGGTACAGGTTACCGTGAAAAAATCCAACTTGCTTGGTTGAAATTCTAGCAGTCTCAATTTTCATAAGACTTGGACAGCCAAATCTTGGTCACTCCTTAGGTTATTCAACCACATTCGCTGGGAATCTCCCATATTGTGAAATGCGAAAACAACAGGAAATGAAACCCTAAAGTTGTTTTGTTGATTAATTGAAAATCCCAGAACTTAGAAAGTGCGTTTAAAGAATTAACACGTAGCCGACTAATTTATTGCTTGACCGCCCAATACTTATTTCATTTACTTAGGACTTAAGTACTCCATGCAAATTTTCGCGACAGTAATATTCATAAATTCAGGAACTTATGGAGAGATGCAATTTTCCAAATATTTATTTTCTTAAATCACTAATAGCCGTTAGTGTTTGGCTTTCGCACTATAATCAAAATATATTTGCCTCTCGCGGTAAGTGTTTTAAAGCCAATTAGCTTTGCTAACACATCCATGCGAAGCACTTCATTCTCCGGGGGTGCAAACCGCATTGTTGTTTACTATGCCATAATAATGCATAAAATTAAAGGCGTAAATTATCAATGAAAAAGTTTTAAAATGATGAATCCTTTCAACGAAAAAACTAAACTTTGAATAATAATGACCCCTTTCAGCCCCATCAGTCGTTTCTGGCTGCCTTTACAGAAAGCCACAACAAAGGCATGCTTTTACCGGTCGTATCCTTTTCCTATTAAATAGAGTTAGTCCCAACTTTTTAAAATATTCATCCGCTATCGATTCGTGTGCCTCGGGGTACTCCTTTCCTCGCTCAAATGCCGTTATCAGGGCATTATTACCCCTCAATAATTCATGTTGTTTGAACAACAAGAGTCAGGACTCATCTAACTTTCATATGACCACTTGCTCACGGGATGTTTTCCTGTGGCAGCCAATCCTGGACGAGTTAGCCAAGCAAATCGGTGTTGTATTCCTCCACAAGCGGCGGGATTTTCAGTGCGGCAAGCAGTTCAGGTCAACGACAAGATAATAACCATTTATAAAAGTAGATAGTGAATTGCGTCACCTTCGTAGCCGCGTTTGTTCGCTCAGCGCACAGGTATTCTTTCGAGCAGGGGTTGAATCCCTTGAAGTGCGGTGGATAAAATAATAGACATAGAATTAAAGTCTAATTAGAGGCGCCTTGAGCTCGGTGCACGCGATAAAATTATTTCAGTTGTCTACAACAGGAGCAGCTACTAAACTATTATAACTGGCGGAGGTTTGCTTTTCTCATGTGTGCTAAGCCCACCGGGAGTCTGACTGAATAATTTATAACTTTTAGCACCACGATGTAATCATGTACGCAATATGATGTCATTCTGGGGGTGTGAGGGAATCAATTAGTATATCAGATTGTTTTAGCGTGTAGTTTAGTGTTCTGACTAATGTAATGAAGGGGATGATTCAATTTCAGTTGACGTCTAGCCATGGTATTAACGAATTGAAAGTTTGCATGAATTTGACAAAAGAGTCGAGATTTGTTGTCTCAGTACCACAATATAGAAGGTCCATCTTTCAGTAAAATTATTTTTCTCACCATAACTAACCAAGTCTTGAAAACTCAGCTTTCCAGGTATCTCTAGAAAATGAAGAAACATCATTATCCTCGAAAGAGCATTTCCTATCTGCCCATTTACCATTTACCAACAAACCAATTCTCATTCAAGGAATTCTTACTACCTTAACTCTATTTGACACATTGTACTTAAAAGCGCGTCTTATAAAGGCATTACCTCTGGAGCTGTAATGACAACCTGGATATTTCCAGCCATCCACAGAAATAAGGGTGTTGAAAACTTCACCATTCAAATAGCGCCACCCGTCCATGAGCTATGTGCTATCAACCCATCATTTTAAAATATTTTATGCCTACAGTGAAAAGGGTTGAAACTTGTCTCTATAATCCATTCTCGAAAGCGTTTGAAACTGCAGGACCTCACTCTGTGAATGACAAAGACACTTGGAAGGTGGTATCAAAAGTGCCACTCAAATTGTTTTTAGGGATAAGTTGAGACTCCTTGACAGCATAGTAAATAACTTATCGGGTTCAATGCAGGAAATGCCATCGCATGTTTCGTTTGAAAGAAACATGTTTGTAACTAATTGGAAAGGCAGAAAATAGTTGTCCATTCCACATTCATATTGTTCGACTCGAGAACAAATCACGGAATTTCACATCGCGTGCATTGGGGACGGGGATATTGTGTCTGATGGTATAACGGTTGCAATGATTGAGCGACAGAATCGTGTATCTTTGTATTTGGTTTTGCACTCGTCAGCATCCTTATCACATCATGGAGAGGTGGAATTGGAAAACAAATAGTAATGCAGGAAAAGAATCTGCTCCACAAAGAAGTGAGCAGGGAGGTGTTCTAAGTAATAGACATAACGTCGATATTTTAGAGATATGTAGAGCATAACTGCTGCTAACCACATACGCAACATTGCAACGTGCTTCCACTCAACCCACGATTTTCCAAAATGCTTGCACTTTTTCTCGACTGTTGTCACATAGTTCTTAGAAGAGCCACCCGCCTAAAATATTGGATTCCATTGCATGAAATTGTAGCGGAGCCATATTCGAGTTAACACCCCCTTAAGGAGCAGCTCATCAGGCACCTGTCAATAACTGGGATAGCCAAGCTAAATCACTCCCTGAGGGATCTGACGCTTGAAGATCGCACTCCCACTCAGCTACTTCAAAAAAACTGAATTCGCTGGGGTATGCGGTGATGTCGGCCCGAATCGCAGTAACACGTCGCTTTACAGTGTACGACCCCTTTAGTAAACGCAGTTATCTGATAGACACAGACACGGAAGTCTCGGTCCCGTCCTTTTTCAGACCCAATAAGATCTACCGTCAGCGACTGAAATAAGCGGCAGGAAACTTCACTGTCCAGGTTGCTCAGTGGTTAGGTCAAATCTCACTAGAATGTTAGCGATTTGTATTGTGACTGGGTGTAGGATACCAGTCGACAGCTGTAAATCTTCAGCGATGTATGGTAGTGTACCGTTTTGATCCTGAATGAAGTGCCCTAACACGTGTTGACGTCAGTCTTGGCTTCCGTAGTACTTTTTCGTGACGCTCCATTTTGGCTAGCACCCCCACATTAGGCGCAGACTTCCTGTGTGAATAATTTCAACTTTCGCAAACAACACTCTTTCCATCACTTTTGAGAACTTTGCCGACCTACGCATTCGCGCAATCTTCCAAAAATATCTCAATATCACTTCCTTATTGGAAGTCAGTTAAGTATGATGTTCAGTACCACATCAACACTATTGGGTCCTCAATCTTTTCGAACGTGCCACCTTTGGTACCCCGAAAGCTTGCTGTTATGCGGAAAGAGTTTGAACAACTACTTAAGCCAGGTATATACAGACCTTTCGCCAGCAGTTGATGATGTCCACTCTATCTGGTTCACAAGCTCAATAGCGAATAGCGACCTTGTGGAGATGATAGACGCCTGAATGCTTAGATGATTTCGGACCGATATCCAGGATTTTACCCATTATTTAGCAAGTTGTCATATTTTCTCGACCTTTTCTCGCAAAGGTTCACCATCAAATCCCTGTATCTCCCGAAGATATTCCAAAGACAGCCATATGTACACATTCTTGGCCTGTGCAATGCGGCGCAAACCTTCCAGAGATTCATTCACTCTGTACTACGAACCTTGAACTTCTGCTTCGCCTACTTGAATGACACCGAGTCTGAGCATTTGGGACATTTTTCATTGCCTCCTTGACAATGGCCTATTTCTTAACGTTGAAAAATGTCCAGTAGCAGGTGAAATTTCTAAGGTATTCCTTCACCCCTGCTGTCCTACAATCCGATCCAGGCAAGGTGAACAAGAACATGAATTCTTGTGGCAGAGAGTGCGTTGCATGCCCAAAATTTAAATCTATATTCCCTAAGTCAAGAAAATGCTTCCACGCCATACGCTTCGACATTGTAGGCCCTCTGTGAGACCCGTACGGCTACAAGTATTGTCATACGAACATTGATCGGTTTACGTACGTTTACGTAGTACCACATTTATGTGCGGGACGGGGACGGGCTTGTAGAGATCGTATTGTTGCGCCTACTACGGGAAGCCATTCTCAAATTGAAGCCGGCAGGAACAGCGCTACCTATATATACAAATTGTTTGACTATATTCCGGCAATTAATGCTAACAGAGAGAATGCTGTGATCAGTCAGAGTAAAAATCTTGGTTTTATTTGTGTTTATCTTTAATTAATTTAATTTTTGTCCTGATCTTTTTTCAGTTCAAAAAGCACGGTAGTACGACTTAGGATGAATGAAAGTACTGTTGTAATGTAACCCAGAAAAAGGTTACCCATCGAACGATTGATATTGTCGAAATAAAGACAAAATCTAGCTGGTCCCATCTCAAGGCTCTGTTAATGTTGTGTATGAGGGAGGAAGGGGGCTATTTCCCGGCGTTCTGAAAGACAACTAGAGTTGTTTCGCTCCTAAAGTCGCCAAAGAAAGATAGGAACAATCCTCGATCGTACAACACCATAGGTCTTCTCCCGCACTGTGTTGTACGCAAAGCACTGATCGACTGGTGAAAAGGTTTCGTTGCGGTTCTTTGTACTGAGCTGATGCCAGTCAAGTCGTTGGCGAGTGCCGTTCTCACATACTGGAGGATGGCGATCAGACCCGAGTCTGCATTTGAACAAGCTCCTGTCATGAAGCCTCACCGGAAGTTATCTGATACCATGGGAACAAGGATCAGCCTCTAAAAGCATATGTTCTAGGAGAATTCTTGGTGGGTGTGTTTTGACTCCAGTTATTTGCGGTTGGCTCCTTTGTGGGAGTTTCAAGATGATTGTAGTTGTGCCCATATCGCAGGCATAGCTTCTTGTAGGCTCCGGCATGGAGTTGCGCTGTGCAACTCGGCCGCTGTACTCCTTAGTTGCGGTAGAAACATTAGATAAACCTCGCATTCACTAGTATGGATGTTGTGCCTGCACTCAGTATAAATCAATACCGCGGTGCTAATCACAGCCAGGCTCTAATGTAGTTTCCAAATCAGCTACTGTCCGAAGAGGACCGTGGACAGAACTCTCGACCATCGTAAGCCTACAAAGACAACCCCGCAACACGAATATATTCAAAAGTGTATTCAGGTGGAAAATTGGCGGAAGAAGAGCGGTAGGAAAACCAAGGAAAAGGTGTGTTGTGTACTTACTTCTACATATCGCTCCAAAGTGTCGATCAACAACTGACGCAGGCACGTCATACGTAGAGGCATGAAGATTCACCGTTCTAACAACACTTTTCTTGTTGAAATGTTTGCAGAAACCACTAACTCCCGAATCTGTATTTCCAACTAGTCTAAAGACTCTGCACGGCCTTGAGTTTATCTTTTACCCTGAAGTTCCTCACAGTTTGTTCTAAAGGAGTCTCGTTTTTAACGAGCCTCATCTGTTCACGCTGAAAGCTTCTAAAGTTTAACCAATCGCCATTCGTATTGCTTTTACAAGCACGATTCAGAAGTCGTCTGGTTGATTTCCCGAGTTTTTGTGATTCTCGCCTCACCAAGGAACCGTTTTATCATGTTTTCCTCAGTGTTACCACAATTATCTCACCATGGTTGCTTCTAACAAATTTGATGTCAGTACACAGGCCAGACCAATTGGATTCACGATACCAGTTTACGTTTCTTCCTCTTTTCCTGATTGAGGTGGAGGAGAAGACTGCGACAGGCAGATTTAGCCTCTTATTCCCCTTTCATTGCCGATTTCATTCGTTCTGCTAAGCCTTTCTCTTTCGTCTTCCGGATGAATTAGTTACGAGTTTCTGTATTCTTCTTTCTGACCGCGCCGTAAATACTAAATATGGAACAAAGTGTTGTCCGAAGGTTAGTCATGGCTGTGTTCCGGCCTGGGACAATTCTGAAGCCATACGGGACAGATACCAGGAAACGTCTTGATTAGAAGGCGGAGGTGGCAGTGAACAAACTATACATTTACAAACCACCATTTTAGGATGGTCGACAAGTGGGTTACCCTCGAGCTACGTGACATAGAAGAGCGGAGGGGAGTTCAAACTTCTCGAATAATTGTGGAGGGGGTTAAGAATATCCCTTACTTTTACAATCAAAGGGGGCTCGACTAGCAACGACTAAGTCTTCATTTGCAGTGTAGGCTATTGAAGCCGATGGATAGGTCTTGTATGACGACAGCAATCCATCGATACGATATCGAGCAGTGCGAACAGCTTAGAAGCAAACTCCGCCCAGCTGTAAGGACTGCATCCTCGCAAGGCATTAAGCTTCCTGCTAGATGCTGCTAGGCAGTAAAATAGGAGAAAGATCCGATAGCCCGGGAACTGCAGATCCCTAATTTAGGCGATGAACCTACTTTCATCTACATGGTCAGCCGAGAGATCAACACCACGGTGATAACCCCTGACATTGCGGCTCTTTTCAGAGAGTGAAGAGTATCAAACAATATCACGCTCTCGAATTGCAGGCGCATTGATTTTGTAATGGGCATACGTCGCGAAAGACAGATTCGACGACGTACAAGATCTCGGTAACCGATTTACGATTCGCGGCAGGCGTATCAAATATATTGCTGTTAAACAAAACAATTCAGATTATCACAACTAGCATAAGAGAAGCTTTCGAAGAGAGCTTTTCACTCAAGACGTCAAAAAAAGGTAGAACCATTGGTGGAACTTGGATTTCGGCAAAACAAAGAAAAACGACAAGGGTGCTCCTCAACCAAGTTCTAAAGAAGCTCAGAAAGCTCCCTATTCAACTAAGCGGTCATCATAGAAATGCTTTCGCGAAGAGACTAACCCTCTAGAGACAAACTCAAAATTGAAGCGGATGCTTGTCAAAGAACGTAGCCAACAGTTGAGTTTACAGAGCGGAAGGTACATAGAAAACGATGAAGAAACGGCAAACCATTTGTTTGAAGCGAATTTCCCAGGCAGCATCCAAAATTTCATCTCAGGGCCGGAAGACGCATACAGCCCTCAACCGAAAGATTGGAATCTGACATGCAAAATAATATCACTGGAACCAGTGAAATGGCATTTAGCTCGTTCCATAGATACAAGCTTTCAGGTCCGGATGGCATTATTTCTGCTCTGCTAATCTACATATTCGGAACATAGGTATATCGTGCATGCCTAACATATGCGTATATTCCAATTAACTGGCTAAACGGATGCAAAACCCTTCCTGAGTACACAGATTGGTTTCTTCCTGAGTACATAGATTAGTTCAGAAGGGACACATACATTTCTAGGTGTTCAAGCCACTAGATAGTAGTCTATTGCGGCAGAATGTGTTAGGGGCTGCCCACAGGAAGAGGTTCTCTCTTCTTTATTATGGCTCCTAGTAATTACCACCTTGCTATGATTCCTGTAGGACCCAAAGGTCTTCGCACAAATATTTACGGACAATCTAGTGGCAACTTTCCGGGCACAGTATGTGACCGCTTGAATGCAACTCTACTGGTAATTCACATTTGATGCCTCCATAGGGAGACTGGGCTAGCTATGTTCACTAGGAACATTAGGTGGGGCAGCTGCACGCTACTCATCTTATTAGGAATGGAAATGCAGCTGATACAAACAGTCCAATATTTAGGGGTACATTTCAACTCCAAGCTATGATGACGTGGGATTACGATAGGTAAGACCTGAGAACTTTGATCAAAACGGATGGATGTGTAAGAGCAAATTCAAACGCTCAGTTCCCTAAGAATTCCTGGACCAAAGGATATTATGTTGGCTGCGTCATTCGTATCCTAAATCGATTTTCGCCGCCCCCTGAGAAAACTGATAAACTGGTTCGCCAAGGGTCTAGATCCACAATGAACTGTCGATTGGAGAGATTTGAAATCTTCGTGAAAGAACCCGGAACCGTTAGAGCGACATTTTTGTTATCCCTTAAGAAGTAGGACATGAAAACCCTAGAAGCTCTTTACACTACAAAACAAGTCGGGAAACCGGAAGCTAGACGCTTCAGGTATGAAAGGTTTTGTCTATTTCCTTTATAAAGAGATTTGAGTGTGCATTTGTCCCATTAGCATGTAGCAATGAAATATGCATATATTATGAGAAAACAGCGACTTTCAAGTGATATTGACATTCATAGTCTTGAATTTGCAGAGGAGCGACAGGTTTTACCTAGTATAACTTTATTAGTAATAGTGCGATTTTCGCTAAATTTGACAGGATCATGCTCTATACTGTAACCTACATTGCTGCTTGTGATTCTAGGGTGAACTTAAGGAGGGTTTTCCTGTCAATTACTAAAAATTATAGTAATGTACTATTATTAACTTTATTTGAACAGATATCGGTATGGAGGGTATTTCGGAGCCTAGGTACCATATAGTGACAGCCCCCTGATTTTTTTCAGATTTTTCGGTTAGGTAGTTTCTGAGAATGGGTTCGTTAAAAAAATGACCACTTTCAACCCCCCGCACTCCCCTCTTTTTCAACAAAAGTCAAAACTAAGACCGGCTTCGAAAAGTACTAACCGAGACCTTTAATTTGATACTCCACATGACTATATTTGATGAAAAAAAATTTACACCCCCCTTTTGCATGTATGGGGACCCCCCCTTAAATTCGTCGTAAAAGGATGTAACTCACTATATGCGTGAGCGTTCACAGTTCCCACCTTTCTACCAAATTTGGTGTCAATCGCTATACCCGTCTCCAAGAAAAATGCGTGTGACGGACAGACAGATAGACAGACGGACAGACAGACAGACAGACGGACAGACAGACAGACAGACAGACAGACAGACAGACAGACAGACAGACAGACAGTAAACCGATTTTAATAAGGTTTTGTGTTTACACAAAATGGAGTGGAGGTCTCGGCTATTGTGTAGCCAATGCGAGGAGGAGGAGCTGCCCGACCTTCTCAGACTTCAGACGAAGACACCTTGGTAAGGTTTTCTTCAACGGAGAGTCTGCGCAAAGGCTTGCCAATGGGAATGCTAAACTAACCAGCTACTTTTACGATTGACTTATGACGCTGAAATATAGAGGGAACTTAAGTCGAATCAGTAGAAGCGGCACAGAGTTGTATTCCGGGACTACTTTGACCACACTCGCCATATATGTTTATGGGCTTCCGATGTAGCACTTTAATTTGTTATGAGTACACCCTCCTTTTCAAATGTATGGAGTCATCCTTAAAATCAACCGGAAATCGTGCCAAGTATGAATAGAGAATTTCAAAAAACGCATACTCCTACCAAACTTCATGGCAAGATATGTCATGGTTTTCGAATAAATTAGGTGTGCTGGACAGGCAAGTAATCTTAATTTTAGGTGTGGCGGCTGGACAAACATTGAATCAAATCTAGTAAGGAATTACTTTGTTCGAATCTTTGGAAATTACTATGATAGAAATAACAATTCATTCCGAGAGTGAAAAATTACCTAATGCTTGCAGATTTTCAGGATTTTTGTTTATTACTGCATACACACAATTTGAGAAAAATTTACACATTAATTTTTCTTAGGGGTCCTAGGGAAAGGAGAAATGTCTGTTTTTGGGATTTGTTGATATTTATTCAACTTTTTAGCGATAAAATCTTTCCACTTTTTAGTGCCAACAGTATTGTGAAGGTCAAGCATCAGTTACTGCCATAGAAGGGAATGTGCATGTAGTCTAATCCTAACAACTGGTCAACTATAACCGATGAACCTATATAACGACGTCATTCCATTTTTCGAATTGCAATGCAAGCAAAGCCCTTGAAGTTAGCTTTGTTAACGATAAAGTGCTGGTGAACCAATTTCCGGAGATATCGGAAATGGGAACATTATGGTTTGTACTCGGCATGCAACGAAGTCAGCCAGCCATCCTGGCTGAAAAATGTTATGTAACTGCAAAGAGATTGATCTCGTGTGGGTGTTTTCCTCGAGCCTTATGATAGCTCATAAACCAACTGATAACGTAAAAATGTAATACCTGCCTGTCTATTAATATTTGGCTTTAATACCTCTTTAATCGACTTGTTGCTCGATTAGTGACGGTAATTTATACTCCCTTTTATCGATATTTGATTACGCACATAATATGAAAATAGCATATGCCCAGGATATTCGTAACAATCAATCAACAGGACACGCACCTTCATAGATGGGAATACATTTTTCAAACCATTCATTTTGGTCTCTTCGATCAAACCTGTGTTTACCATTCTTCTGTTAATGATCCTGTTTTATATGATGTCAACCGATTCACTTAGCGTTTTGTACGTATTCCGTGTCCTGCGGATATAGGTATATGTATACCACAGGCCAGACATCAGGCAATCCAGATATAGATTACGGTAACGAACGAATGAAATATGTATGAGTACATTGTATGGTTTTTGCTTGCATGACGCAAAGGCATTTCGAGATTCGTCGATAGCTTGTCGCCAACATACTGCATTCCTAATGCAGGCATACATGTTCCCATACATATCCGAAATGCTTGATATATTGCCGAGTACATGAATATGACAAGTTGATTTTATTATCCTTTACTACCACGAAATGAGTAGCGGATGGTGGAATCGATTAGAATTATGGAGATATTTTATGATATTTGATATCAACAGAGTTATTATACTGTTTGCAAAGAGGTTTGTCTTTCGAAAAAAAGTTGTTTTGATTACCTTTTTCAGTTGAAGTTGAAAGATTGAATAAGTGTCTTGTGAGAACCCCAAGGCTGCGTCTTATTTCATCTAAAGCTGAAGAAGTACATTATGAGTGAATAGATCTTAATATTGCTCTCTATTATTTGAACAACAAGCAGCTGGGCTCCGTTGGGCGATTGAAGAGTTTGCGTTAATCATATCTGTGGATTCTGTTTGTATGATGAAAATTCCATGTATGATTTGAGACCGTGGCCAGCACTTCTCTAAAGTAGGCTAGAAATAATTAACACCAGACGCCAGGCTGTAACACCTGGTCTGTATGTATGTTTGAGGCGTGGAAGAAGCAGAACCTCTCAACCCTCAGTGACCCATTGTACTCGACTCCCAGTCTAACGAAATATCCCAGCTACGTTTATGCATCACAGAATTTCCGTTAGTGAAAGTGATGCTACCCGCTGGACCTGGAGCATATCAGCACCAAAACTTAGATGTCTGATGCGTCCATAAGCGGGTCCTCCATATAAAAAATGCTCCGTGGATTCCGCTTCCTCAATACATAATCTTGTACAATTCCTGTTCTGAACATATGCCTAACTAGTGAACTATGGTCAGTTAGAGTGCCCACAATACTCCTGCAAGTCGTCCTGCTTTTCGACAGGATAAACTTCGCAGTATGTTTTTTAGGTTCTCACAGGAAAAGTTTGGTGTGTCTAGCAGCATTTAGACTTTGCCAGCTGTCCAATTGGTACCCATTCATCTAGAAATCTAGAGAGAGATTAATCTTGCATTCCAAAACGATTTTCTAGGTGACCAAATTACTGCTCAACGCCGTCAGTGCAGGTTGGCTATCGCTGCAGATTGCGATACGTCTGCCCTTCAACTGCTCGTCAATCACCCAGATTGGTGCTCCTAAGATCGTATACACTTCAGCCTGAAAAACCATTGCATATTTTCCCAAAGGAAAAGCCCACTTCTCGAGAGATAGACTTTAATTCCACAACCTATTCTGTTTTTTAACCATCCGTGTAGAAGACTTCCGTATATCCCGCCACGCATTCCTCTGGGTTTTACCAGCTTTCTCTAAGTTTGAAGATAACTTCATATATTCTATCAAACAGATGTATGGGGACTCGAGATTCGGAAAGCGTTATAAGAACAGTTCTCCCAACAACTATTACAATATTGTGTGCCCCCCATGTCTGTTTTTAAGGTTTTGTGTAAACACAAAACCTTATTTAAATCGGTTTACTGTCTGTCTGTCTGTATGTCTGTCCGTCTGTCTGTCTGTCTGTCTGTCTGTCTGTCCGTCTGTCTGTCTGTCTGTCCGTCACACGCATTTTTCTCGGAGACGGTTATAGCGATTGACACCAAATTTGGTAGAAAGGTGGGAACTGTGAACGCTCACGCATACAGTGAATTACATCCTTTTACGTCGAATTTAAGGGGGGGTCCCCATACATGCAAAAGGAGAGTGTAAATTTTTTTTTCATCAAATATAGTCATATGGTTGATACCCCAAGGTAGGTCTCAATTAGTACTTTTCAAAACCGATCTTAGTTTTGACATTCCTTGCAAGGGTGGGAAGCGCGGGGGGTTGAAAGTGATCACTTCTTTAAGGGGGTCATTCTCAGAAACTACCAAACCGAAAAATCTGAAAAAAATCAGGGGGCTGCCACTATACGGTGCCTGGGCTCCGAAATACCTTCCATGCCGATATCTGTTTAAATAAAGCTAATAATAGTATATTACTACATTTTTTTGTAATTGGTTAGAAACCCCCCTTAAGTTCATCCTAGTACGATGAAATTTTGCAGTGATATAGGCTATAATATAGAGCATGATCTTACCAAGTTTGGTGGAAATCGCACTATTACTAACAAAGTGTTAATACCTCAAATTTGTTGCTTCTTTGAAAATTGAAGACTATGAATGTCAATATCACCCGAAAGTGGATACTCTCACATAATATATGGATATATTACGTGCTACGTACTAAGAAATACACAAAACCTTTCGTACCTGAAGCGTCCAGCTTCCGGTTTCTCGACTTGTTTCATCATACATCTAAACGAATTAGTCTAGGAGCAGTTCTCATTGCAGTGTTTTGAATAAATATATCCCAGGGCTGCTAATTAAGTAATGCATCTAGAGCTGCGCCGGATGTTGTGCCTATGGCAGTGGCAATACCCAGCCATACAGCTCTTTGCAGCGCGGCTAGTTTACGGTGAACAATTTGTTGTCCCAACTGAACACACCACACGACGGAAGCATAAGCGAGCATAGGCCTAATTATAGCAACGAATATCCACATACCCACATGCAGCCTAAGTCCCCATGTGGGGGTAAAGGTCTATTTGCACAGCACCCCCTCCCCCTCCGGACATTTATAGAATGGTCATCGCTAGAAGGCAAAGACCCCCCAGTTTCTTCCGTTTTGTGAATAATATCAGTGTGGTTTTATGTGAATTTACTGAAAGTTCATGCCTGAACTGTCAAACAAATCAGCGGCGCTTTGTATATTTCTACACACTGTTCCGAGATTGATACTGGGACTATCATCAGTCTGGCGGACGAATCAAATGGACCTGTTTTCATGAGGCTCTTCGCCAGCAGGTTCAAAACTCTCTAGATAATCAGGATATCCTTCAATTGATGCCAGATCGCAGCCAAGGTCCATATGATGATTTCGACAGCTACTATGAAGCTTAACGGCTGTTAGCAAACAGGCTCGAAAATTCCTTATCGCAAGACCCCACGTTCAGAGGCTGCTTCTCTATTTTCCGCAAATTAGTACAACAAAGTGAAAGTTAGACTCTCTAACCAATTGAACAGCTATTCCGCTGAATCTGAAGAGGAGGTGGAGATAAAGTGCATCTCAGCCTAAAAATCAGGTTTTGAATTTAGACTTAGTCTGCTGGAATCGCCGGCAGATTGGACATATGTGTGAAGACTGTTGGGAGGATCCCAAAGTATTACAGTTACAGCCGGAGACAGGGTATGCCGAAATTGTCGAGTCCCGAACCCCAGCCCCAGTCATCAGAGCGTTCCTACACGGACGTACGTGACCGCAAAGACATTGTGACGACGTCTCCCACAGTAACTCCGAAAGTCACCGTGTCGAAGTGGTCCAACCCTTTAGATAAAACTTACCTGGATTTAATCTAACCACTTATTGTTTCTAGAACACATGAATTTTTGTAAAGGGATCGAATTGATCAAAAGACCCCTCACATCCTCGAGCCTGGCTAACACGGATCCGTGCAAGCACGTATTGACGGATGGAGCTCCAATACTTACGGCCGGACCTTTATGATCAATTTAGCCATAATTTTAGGTTTCCAGGATACGGCCACTTAGGATGGTTATTTGACAAACCCCAATCCAACTTTATATCATTACAGGATTTCCACCAAACTTTCCAGTGTGATGCGTTCTATTAAATTCTATCCCACCTCAAACCTTTATGAATGAAGGTGAACTTAAGAGGTTTTCAATACATAATGTTATACTATTAATAACACGCATTAACGCACACCTCCCCTTTCCAACCAATGTCAAAACTAATATCTGCTTCGTATGATGAATGATCATCATCATCAACGGCGCAATAACCGATATCCGGTCTAGGCCTGCCTTAATAAGGAACTCCAGACATCCCGGTTTTGCGCCGAGGTCCACCAATTCGGTATCCCTAAAAGCTGTCTGGCGTCCTGACCTATGCCATCGCTCCATCTTAGGCAGGGTTTGCCTCGTCTTCTTTTTTTACCATAGATATTTCCCTTATAGAATTTGCGGGTGTGAGCATCCTCATCCATATGGATTAAGTGACCCGCCCACCGTAACCTATTGAGCCAGATTTTATCCACAACCGGACGGTCATGGTATCGCTCAAAGATTTCGTTATTGTGTAGGCTACGGAATCGTCCATCCTCATGCAGGGGGCCAAAAATTCTTCGGAGGATTCTTCTCTCGAACGCGGCCAAGAGTTCGCAATTGTCCTTGCTAAGGACCCAAGTTTCCGAGGAATACATGAGGACTGGCAAGATCATAGTCTTGTACAGTAAGAGCTTTGGCCTTATGGTGAGACGTTTCAAGCGGAACAGTTTTTGTAAGCTGAAATAGGCTCTGTTGGCTGACAACAACCGTACACAGATTTCATTTCGTCGGGATACCGAATTCTCTCATAACCGTGTACAGGTTTACCCTGGCTATGCTATCATAACCGGCTTTAAAGTCGATGAACAGATGGTGCAACTGTTGTCCATATTCCAACAGTTTTTCCATCGCTTGCCGCAGAGAGAAAATTTGATTTGTTGCTGATTTTCCTGGAGTGAAGCCTCTTTGATATGGGCCAATGGTGTTCTGGGCGTATGGGGCTATCCGGTCTAGCAAGATAGCGGAGAATATCTTATAATATGGCTTATAATTGCTGTATTGTGTGATATCTCCCTTTTTATGTATGAGACAGATAATGCCTCGTTGCCAATCGTCAGGCATTGATTCGCTGTCCCATACCTTGAGCACAAGTTGATGAACCACTTGGTGTAACTGGTCGCCTCCATATTTAACCAATTCGGCTGTAATTCCATCGACTCCTCGTGACTTATGATTTTTTAGCCGATGAATTGCACGGACTGTTTCTCCTAAACTTGGTGGTGGCAGTATTTGTCCGTCGTCTTCAGTTGGCGGGACCTCCAACTCGCCGATGTTCTGGTTGTTCAGTAGCTCATCAAAGTACTCAACCCAATAATGAATGATGATGCCCCGTTAATTTCAACGTAGAATGAGGTTACTCTCTTTATACAAAGGGATTTGCAGTTCCCACCTTTCCACCGAATTTTGCATCAATAGGACTAACCTTTTCTGAAGAAATGACAGACAAATGACGGACAGACAGACATACAGACAGTAAACCGATTTCAATAAAGTTTTGTTGAAAAGCAACTCCACTCTACCGAAATATGTTGGAAAAGTGCCAAAATATCACTTGCTTCATCTAATAAATAACGTAAGAAGCACCTTGATCTACTAGTCTAGAAAGAAGACCAAAAGTGCACGTGGAGGTAGGTCATGAACAAAGTTTACCAGACTGGTGACCCAATCTTCAAATAAACTGTTAGTGGCGCTGCATGGAATCTGATCTTTTACGTGATGCTATTTCTTTGTCACATTCAATGGTCTCAAGATGGGTTTTTTTGCGGAAAAGTTTTCATCTTAATATTCTACGCCACTACGGTTCCTTGAACGTCTGCTCGCTAGGTTCCTCCAAATATCTCCACTGAAACATTTCCACTCAAAGTGGAGTCTAGTTCGAACAATTGCCGGCCGCGAATATGAGACCAGATCAGCTTGCACCTCCAGGAATTTCCGGAAACTTTCCACTGATATAGTTCACAGCCTGCATAATCTAGAATAATAACAGAGAAACCTGGATAGACCATTAGTCATTCAAGAACCGGTGTTTGTTGAACAGCCTCAAACTGCCTGCCTTACGTGAAGACGTGCCTATGGAGCTGCTGGTGGATTCTAAGAATACGCACAGTGAATTTCATATCGACAACACACGACATAGCCACAGAATTGTTCCTCATGCATTGTTACATTGCCAAGACCGCTTCTTTCTTGCCCGTCCTTGCTTGTTTAAAATTTGTCCCAACGATTGACTCCGCCGATCCAGCTGGTATAAACTTTCAACTGCTTGTTAGTCAATCAGTCATTAACACATTTTTTAATGATTTTATAACAAGACGAGGGGGGAGGTTAAATAAAGTAATTTCCAACAAGGCTAACATCTTTGCTTCTAGGCAAAAAATAAGCCCCCTCCAGATTCCTATTGGAAATTACAGAAAGACAAAGAGAGGCGGGGGTACGTAAGGATAATGATTATTATTTAGTAGAAAAAGGCCATCGTTATTCTCATTTTCAAGGATCAATTCAACGAAGAAAAAGATTTCATGTCATTTGCTGGTATTGTGCAAGTTTCTTGTGTATAATGAATGCCAGCAACTCTGTCGTCCGAATCAATACCTAGTTACCGAGGAGAACCTCCAAGTAGTGACACCGGGAAACACTGTACTCACATTGACTTGCTGGTCGCCATGCAGTAGACGTGTACTTCAAGGCTTAATTAGAGCGATCAGACCCGATCCTGCACAAGGACTCCTCTGAAATGAGTTCGCCACGATATCTAACTAGGGGTACCCTGATGCCATGGGAACCAGAATAACCTTGAAAATTTACATGACTCAGCAGTATTCCTGGGGCAAGCACTATCATTGTGGTCGCAAAATAAATCCGTGTCTTAAAAAGTCCTGTCTAAACGACAAAGTGCGATGCACTAGCTTCTGCCAGAATCAATCACAAGAGTAGTGTTTATTGAAACTAATGGCCTTGGAAAGAGCCTTAGTTGACTCGCCATCCCACGGTATTAATTGGTTTATTCATTCCCTCATCAATTACTTCCACAATAGAATAAAAATTATATGAATTGGTGGTATGATCAATGACTTCTGTAACTAAAAACCATTAACTTCTTGATTTATTCAAACTCCATCGTTGCAACAATGCTTCCATCCTATACTGCAATTGCCTTAATTATATATTAGTCCAACACTGTTTTCTCGTAAAATGCAACACTTTGATGCGTGTAAATGAGAAAAACATTCAACATTGCGCAAATGGATCATGGAGACGTAGTTAATTCTCACATGATATTGAAAGTTATTTATTTTAGCACTTAACAAGGGGAATCTTGTACCTGTCTACATATAACCTTTGCAAAGTACTCACGAAAACACTTTGTCTTTTAGCTGTTGAATAGTTGCCTTGTGTACTTCAAGTAGAATAAACATTACTCAGGCAACAAATTTTCGGCTATTGTTGTTTATTGTTAAACAGGAAAGCCAGGTAAATACATAGTTCCGACATAAACACAAAAGATTGCGATCATGTACATCCAGTATGATGCATTATTTCAACACATAACCTAAGAAATCAAGACTTCCCAACTATGTATGCTATCTAGGTGCGACTATTTATTTCTTATACCACCAATAACCAAGATTCGATCTTATTGACCTGGCCTTATCGACATGTAGTCTCGACCCTTATGGACCTGTAGTCTCGACTAAAGGTTTCATTCCCAATAGGCTGAAAACCTGATTAAGAGTCTTGGTTTCCATGAATCCTTGCTTGTAAGTGTCTTACCTAAAGAACCCCATCTTTCAGGTGGAAGGTTTCAGCGGTAATTTGCTATTTGCGCTGATTGAGTCCTCCCATCACTTCCCTGAATTTGTCACTAATCGATTGCAGTGGGGTTTGTGTTTCATAACATTTCTAAAGGTTCTTATGTTGTTCATTCGCTCCAAATGGCCAACCCTTTTCAGTTTGTGGTGATTTATGGAAATCAATACTGTTGGCTCCTCATATAAGTCATTTAACTTATTATTTTAACGAATTGGTCCCGCTGATTCCACCTTGATTGGTCCCAGTATTCATCGCTCAACACTTAAGCAGACTTTTTTGTATGCTTGGATTAAAAGCACAACCATATAGCTCAGTTTCAATGAGGGTCTTATAAAACTGAAATTTATTCAAAATGTGTACTTGGTTCAACGACATTATTGTGGAAATTAAATAGAAAATTTCGCTCGGATTGTGATTTGTCGGATTTCCTTCTTTCAATTACCGTCCTCGTAAGGAGTGCTTCACAGCATGTTCTCGTTTTCCAAATTTTGAATCCTATCTTCAGAGGTTGTCTGCTTGCGGTTTCGTCTAGGGCACTGCCTCACCCCTGCCCTGAGAAGAGCATGGCCGAAGTGGCTACTGACTACACACGACATGTATGAATTATAATCAAGCAACGACAACCTAGTAAAATTCAGACCTAACACGACCGAAGCTAAACTAGATTTTGATTTCAAAATTGAGGGTGTCTTAAATCCGCCATCCACTTGATGGCTGACCGGAACAGTTGGGAAGTAACATGTTTCCATGGTTGTGTTGTAGCCACTTGGGTCACGTTGCTCCCAGGGCAGACGTGAGGTAGCGTCTGATGAGTTGCATCTGCTCTGTACAAAACCGCAAGTTATATAGTTTTTGCAACTTCGGTGCTTGCCCAAGAACGAGGGGTCCGTGGACCACAAGTGTGCACTGGACCGGTCCGTAATCAAGTGCATGGCCGACTTAGGACTCCCTAAATTCCCAAACAAAAATTTTGCCTGATAATTTTTTTCCTTTATATTGTGATTATGGTGGTGGGCCGGTGAAGACATTCATTTGATTGTACGCTACATTCAACTTTACTTCTCAATATCTACCTCAAACCGACCAACATTAAAAACCTCCTGCAACCCAAGACCTTGCAGGTACAATTTTATACTTTGCTTTCCTTCTTTCTTTTTTTGTAATTAGTATTCTTTTGCATGCTAGTGTTCTTTTGCATGCTAGCGTGCCATTAATGCAATTTGGCCAATGACGTTTGAAGGACTGACATGTCCAAAAGAACTGCTTCTCTTTCGCCCCCATAGGGCATACAATAAAATACTTCAATGGAGCAACCAATCGATTTACCGTACACTGACAGCTGCTCTGGTTTTGAATTAATTTCATAAATATTTTGTAAGGAGTGCACAACAACAACCTTCGCTTGCATTTGTGCCAATTCAGTATTCCTTGCATGTCGTAAAAGACAACTAAATAATAATCATTGGTGCAACAATCCATATTGAATCAGGGCCTTGAAGTGTGTTAAAACACTTCATTCAAGACCGTTACGGTACACTACAATATACTGTAGAAGGCAATGTGGTCAGCATTGCGCTCGCCCGAAATTGTTACCCTGATTTGACTCAGGTACTCATTCACAGCTGAGTTGACTGGTATTCGACATACAACCACGACAACAAATCTCCCTGACACCAGTGAGATTTGAACCGCCGCCTTCTGCTACGACAGCCCAGTGCTCTAATCACTTGCGCCATCCGGGCACCTAAAAGGGATGGAAATTTGATGCTTGACAACGTACAGATTGTGAAACTTTTTTACTTCTGAAGCGTCAATAGGAGCTTTATCTATCGGAAACTATTTATGACTCCTTCCTGAAATGTGAACACGCTTCCCAATAACAGTATCAGGGGGCCTTAACATGTTAGTTTTGACCAACTAAACCCGGAATCCCGGTGGAAGACTGCGATCCAGGGACCAGTGGTGCAGAAGCATATAGAGAAAAAAAGTGCTATTTAGAGGAGTACGCTTTCTATTATTAACTACAGGCAGTTTAACGGAGGCTATCCAGAGGTGGTTGTTGTCTCCAATAGTAGAGTATAGGGCATCGACACAGTCTTTCTGTTTACATTGTTTTTTCCTCCTTTTTAAGTCTGTCTGTCTGTCCGTCTGTCTGTCTGTCTGTCTTTTTTTTTCGGCGTTAGAAGGTGGAAATGTTCAAAACCTACTGCTGGCTCCTGTCATACAGTTATGTGAGACTTATACTCACTAAAACCACCTCCTTCTCATTCCACTCTCCCAGCGGAAATCCTATCAAGTATTGCGTCGCGGGGCTGGATCCGCTTTTAACTGTGGCTCATTATGGTTCTCTCCCTTCCTTGTTTTCGTCGTAGTTCTTCCTGCCTAAGCTGTTGGTGAATAGCTTGCAGTTCCCTTACAACCTAGTTCCAGGCATCCGTTGACTCCAGCAAAAACTCCACAATGTTTTCGGGTGTTTTTGCGACGCCTTCCATTCTTGTACTTTGGACCTCCATGTCCACTTAAGAATTGTGTTAACTCATAGCTTAATTCCCCATGGTTTCGTTCAAACCATCTCCGAATATCCGGAATGATGCGGTATGTCCAACGACCAGTTTGGGACTCGTCCTTTGCCACCATTCGATAGATTCCCACCGTGCCAGCTGCCGTCGAAATGCGCTAGACTCTCCAGCTGCATACGTTTTGTCGTAGAGTCGCTGACTTTCCTTCGCCAAGATGTCTGTCTGTCTGTCTGTCTGTCACAGTCAGTTTTCTCAGAAACAACTATATCGATTGACATGAAATTTGGTGGGAAAGTGGGAACTGTGGACCCCCTGACATGCAGTCAGCAATATCTTTCTACGTTGAGATTTAGGGGGGGTCCCCATACATGTAAAAGGGGGGTGTAACATTTTTTTTCACCAAATATAGTTATAACCGGTTTGTTAAAAAGACGGGGAGTGGGAGGAGTGCAAAGTGATGATTTTTTTAACGGACCCATTTTTAGAAACTACCCAACCGAAAAATCTGAAAAAAATCATGAAGCTGCCCCTATATGGTGCCCAGGCCTCAAAATACTCTCCATATCGATATCTGTTCAAATTAAGTTAATAATAGTATATTACCATATTTTTGGGGAAATTGAGTAAAACCCCCCTTAAGTTTATGTCAGAGTTATAAAAGTTGGTAGTAATATAAAATATAATATGAAGCATATTATCTCCAAGTTTGATCAAAATCATACCATTACTAACAAAGTTACAGTAGCTCAAAGTTATCTTTACCGTGTAAATTTACAACCCGAAGTACTAAATCTGATATGCTAAATGCATATTCTTAACGGGCTACGTACAAATGGGATAGTTCCACACAAGAAGCAAACAAAACCTTTCATACCTGAAGCGCCCAGCTTTCGGTTTCCCGACTTGTTTCAATGATACTGCTCTTTAGTGTCAGTATCATCACAAGTGTGCAAAACACAAAACGAACAGATTACGACTGGGATCCGAACGCAGAACAAGTTTGAGAGGCTTACGCTCTACTCTCACTTACTTCGTCCTCATAACTGCTCTTATCGAAAGACGGGTTATATTCAACTAAAACCTACTGTTTATACTCCTCTTTTTGCAGAAGAACTTGTTATTAGTTTATAGGAAAACGATGGACAAATTACTTGAAATAACTTTGCATCAGTGGTTTAATTTTCTATTGATACGCAAACGCCACTCCGCCATGGTAGCGTTGCAAACCTTAGCTGCGCGTTGTCACAACTGTCCTGCATTTCCTTTCAGATTAGCACTTCCTTATAGGGCCACAGGAAATGTATCTATCTTGAAAACCACAATGGGTTGGTCAAGTACCCAAGCTACCTTGCTACAAGGACACTTTTCGCTGTCGTGTCGTCTGTCATAATCACCCCGACGAAGGCATATCCTGTGCGGTCTCGCAATGATCAGTATTTTTCAGATTTAGACTAGATTTCGTACTAAGCAAGTTTCCCACTATTGGGGATCCCTTCACTACTCCCGAAACCCCCGCAAATAAGTTTCAGTGCGGTAATCTCATCCTCCCCCCGTTAGCCTTCACAGCTGCTGATGCTTAAGACACAATCATCAGTTGTCATTCCAAAATGTTAAATTTACGGTTTCCACCTAAATAGTTCCAGTCATTCTAAGTGACTTAAATCAATACACGTTTGATATACTTCAAAATACAGTGGAAACTCCATAATTCGGACGTCGATTATTCGATCGATTATTATTCGTATTTGCGGCTAATACGTACAAATTTGCCGGTCTCCAGAGTAAATTTTCATTATTTTGCACTACTGATAATTGGTAATCCCGATATTTTTTGTATCAAATTGTCAGTCCCTTGACAATACGAATTATCGGGATTCTACTGTACTACCTCTGGGCATTAGTTTCTTTTCCACAGCTGGCTGTTAACCAATGTGAAAAAATCAATGCTCAATCTGCTGAGGACATTTTTCAACTGGAGACTAGCGCATATGATTTACGGAGGTGGTCGGCCTACCAGTTGTTCTATCACAACTCTGTAGGCATTCCTCCACGAGCTTTTGCTCATTTTCGAGAAAAAGTTGCTAAAAGTAGCGCTTTTCACTCCGTTGAATAAACGCTTTGAGGTTCCTATGAGCTGATTTGTAGTTTTCCTTTGACTTTCCAATTAACAGAGGTTGTCTGG
This sequence comes from Hermetia illucens, assembly GCF_905115235.1. NCBI lineage: Eukaryota > Metazoa > Arthropoda > Insecta > Diptera > Stratiomyidae > Hermetia > Hermetia illucens. The sequence goes on along the minus strand of NC_051852.1, from coordinate 97,474,378 downwards.
CTCGGTAGCAAATCGATCAAAAACTAGCTAATTCACTATTCCACAAGTAACATTGTTCCCATGCTTTCGAGGCGCATTGAACCTGCTCTAAACACACACTTCCACAAAAGATTACTCATCTCTCGTTTTTAGACGTGGGGGTTCTCGACCATATATATTCCTTCCTAGTTTTGAGCCTGGTGCTTGCTGTTAGTGTAACCCCCACTTATTTGCCAAAACACCTTAAACTGTATGTAGAGCTCGTGCCTTTAGGCGCGCACTACAACATTTTGCACAAGTAAATTTCTAACTTAATTTCAGAATCATCAGTTTTGCCACCCTGGACCTTCTTAGCTTGAACATAAGATCCTGAGTTATGCAGATCTTGCCAACCCTTCCGTACAAACTGTTTAGGTCAGGATCCACTTTAGCCTTCTATGCCTGTATACAACGAATCACATTTAGCGAATCACCTCTGAATGAATTCACATCTTTCGCTTTTTTCGCACTTTCCTTTCTAATCTGGCCTTCTCGGTGAGATTCAAGTATCCTTGACTGTCCGATCCCTGTTAAGTTTGACCATTATAGTCCTCTCAACAGTTTCTCTTTATTACTTAGGGTAATGGTCAAAAACACTTTTATGATTCCACAAAAGGGTTTTGGTCCGTAATGTGCCATTCTTGCTTACTTTCTAACCAGCTCGTCCGTCACCACATATCCTTTTAACCCAATATGACCTCGAATCCGAGTGCATCTTTTTGTATGAACCGATCGTATTCGGTATATAGAAGCATTCCCACACCAGTTTAGAGATCGCCCGGATGAACCTAAGTGGCTTTATTACTGCTTGGCTGTCGCTCAGAGTAGCTTGCTTTAGAGTCTCTGGAGATTAAAGGAGGCACATCTATCCATGGCGTACATTTCCATCTAACCCGTCAGTGTACAAGGTAACCAATTGCTATTTTAGACCGTTATTTACTGCCGCACTCTCTCAAATTGTCCGAATACTTCCTCGTACTTCATATTTCTTGGCGAAATGAGACCTCATTGTCACGCTATCCTTTGGTATTAGTAATAGGGGATAACGCCTAGAAAAAAATGTCAATGATCCTTCGATTTAGGTAGATCTCTGCATCACTGATACTCCACTGAAAACTTGCCCTCCTTGCCTGCATCTGTTGGCAAAGATGGAGAGTAGTCGACCCTAGAATAACCGTGAGGAATGCCGCTAGTTTTCATAGTTTATATAACTGTCTGGCTGTTGTGCTGAATTCGGATTTAGTTTCCCAAAAACGCACCCATAGTATTTCTTTAATTTCCAGAAAACCGCGTAGCACATCCGTGAGCTAACACAGGACAGTTTTGGCTGAGCTTGACAAGCAGTTATTAAGGCCTATTCTAGACTGGTTGGAAAAACATCTTAAGTTTTTTCTAGGGGCCCAACATTTTTCAGCAGTTGAGATCACTATACTTAAAAGTTTGGTGAACACATTAATAAATCCTTACTAGGTTATAGTAGTGCTTTTTGTATGGCTTGACTGCCCTATAGAATCATAAAGACCCAGTACCACGGTAGACTACTCTGGTATACCAGAGGAATATAGTCTTTCTAGCTATACGCTCAGTAACCTCTGAACCGCGTTCAATTAGCTGAATAAAACCTAAGAAATAATTAATTCTTAGAGCGAATTATTATGCTTTTCGTGTCAATTTTCAATTTTTCAAATTAATTTATTAAAAAGCAATTAAATCGAAGATTTAAAATAGATGGATTTCAAATTCACCTGACCAGAACTTGGTTAACATATTTAAGGAGATTGTGGAGAAAGCATTGAAAATTTGGCCTTTACACGGGTTTGCCAAGAATTCAACTGGTTGATCATACAGTTTCGGAAATTCATCGCGAGAAATGTCTAGCCTGTAACACATTTCACTTGTTCCCCCAGCTTTTTGTCACCCTACCTAATTCTATTCGCAAGTTCCACAAATGTTTCGAACTTTTCAGTTCATGCATCCATTGACACCATTGCAGCTTTTTGACGCCTTGAAACATCTTGAACTGTAATTCCCCACTTATTGTAGCTTCACAAGGAAATATGTACGCATCTGCTTCGCTAAGGTAGTTCAGATTCAGACAAATGAGGTACACGGAAAATTTGAAAAACCTAACCAATTGTTTTTGATGTTGCCATTTCGATAGCCGGGAGAAGAAGTGCACATCGTTTTATTTTGAGACCGAAATACCCATTTTTAAGGTTTTGTGTGAAACAAAACCTTATTAGAATCGAGACGGTGTCTGTCTGTCTGTCTTTTTTTTTTCCGATGGAAGGTGGAAAGCTTCAAAAGCTATCGCAGACTCCTGCCACACGGTTATGTGGGACTCTTACCCACTCCTCCCGCGAGACTCCCATTTGGTATTACGTCGCGGGGCTGGATGAGAATTTATTCTGCGCTCATGTCAACATTCGTGTTCCTCTCGTGTTCATTCTTTCGGATGACTTCCTCCTGCCTAAGCTCCGTTCCAATGGCTGTAATCACTTTTTCAACTTCTCTGTCTGTCTGTCCGTCTGTCACACTCGATTTATTCGGAAACGGCTGGACCGATTGTCACGAAAATTGGTGGGAGTATGCAGTAAGTGACGCCATCTTGTGTTACGTTTAAGGGGGGTTCCCCATATATTTGAACGGAGGGTGCAAATTTTTTTTTCACAGAATGTAGCCATGTGGGGTATTACATGAATGGTCTCAAGTAGTACTTTTCGAAACTGGTTCAACATTTAATATTGGGTGAAACATAGGGGAGTGAGGACTCAAAATATGACCCCCAAAAAGTGTAACAGGTCTCGTTCTCAGAACCTATCCAACCGAAAAATCTGAAAAAAATCACAGTGGTGCATCTCCACGAAATCTAGGCCTCAAAATATATCCGGTTCCGATACCTGCACAAATAAAGTTAATAATAGTATGTTTCCACATTTGGGAAATTTACCGACACCCCCCCCCCCCCTTATGTTCATCCCAGAAGTACAAAATTTGGTATGCATGTAATGAAGAACATAATGCACAGTTTGGGCAAGTTTGAAGAATCCAATTAGTTATAGGAGGTGAAACTTTACATTTTTTTTTAATTTCGTGGACTCTACAACCTGCATGACGTCATCATCACATATCAATTCGTCAATACGACAACGAAATGAGTTCTTATAAATTGAGTCGTAGAAAATTATTTTGTTTTAGTTTTTTAGTTATTTGTCAACCAGACATGTGTGTATGTAGGTATATAATATATGCGTGCTAATGAACTTTGCGGGTAGTGCCTAATTCAAATAGATATAAGAAGTAAATCGGAAATATGGGTACGATCCATTTATATACGTGCATATATGTGTACAGTATTCGGAAATAGGCAGTTTGTTTGTTTAGGGTGAGCGTAATATCTATGGCTGTAATATGTACGTATGTCTCGTATTTTGAAAAAATATAAAGGATTATGTTGGATTTGTAGCTATATACGGATAGAAAAATGTGTCTTGAAATTTCTTACATAAAATGAACACAAAACCTTTATACCCGAAGTGCGAGCTTCCGGTATTTCGACTTGTTCATCTTAGCTGAAGCCTAGGCAGATAGTCAAGATCAACTTCATCAAAACGCTGAGTAAGTTAAGGTTTCATCTAAATGCATTCCTGTGCGTCTTATCGATTTTATCTACATATGATGTATTACATAGCCATTCTCATCTTTCCAAATTAAATATTGCACCGCGCTGAATCAAGCAGCATCTGTAAAATAGCACAGGCTACAGACTTTACACAGATGCAGACAACCAACTTTCCCGTTCACATAATATATCACAGAAATTACATAAAACATATTTCATCAACCTTGAAAATCGAAGAATTTTTCAAGAATGCTCCACCGTTTCAAGGTTCGTTAGTAAGAAAGATGCTCCTCGCATTTTCATAGATCAAAGCTCGCGAAAACTTCCACATTTCCACTGATGCAGGCAGAAAAACCAACCAAGTCTCCACCTTCTCTAGTTGAATGGGCAACTAACCCGTTCAACTTTCATCTGTTTGCATGAAGCAACATTGAACATAAAACCATTCAGCTCTGCAGTGATCGCGTCAGTTTCGCTAAGACCGGCTAGAAATCTGTTCGTCAGAAGATACAGATCGCGATCACAGATTTTCGGTGAAAGATACTCCATCGCGACTGCCGCCAAAGGTCTCATGTGTCGACTTTCTGATACCGTTCCGAGCCAAGTCCCTTCTTAGGAGAAAGTACGGACCTTCGCAGGTCCAAACGAGGCCTTTCTCCAACTTCGATCGACTCGACTTTTCAGATGCGCTAAGTCTTCTCGCATCGTCGCCTACTCATGCGCGGGTCTCGCTAAGAATCCGGTGTCGTCATCGTTCGTTCCGTTTTATTTTAGCGTCCTACTTCTTGGCCAAACGCGCAAGACCGGGCCCATTACCGCCTGCTTGCCCGCCTAAGTGATCTTCCGCAACCGGCAGCTGATCAGTCATTTTTCCCCGAGTAGGAATGTGCAAGAGTGAAATAAGAATAAGAAAAATAGATAAATAAAAGTAAGTGGAACACGCCTGGTGTCGGTCAACGCGATCATCTGTGTGCGTGCTACCTGCATCCCACACGAACATTGCCCAGGTAATCCAAGCTATTTACCCAGTGAAAGTGCTAAGTAATGATCCATCGAAAATCGATAGATATCTGAAATTGTGCACCTCATCTACCGCGACAGATATCGCCGATACTTGATCTCAATTAGATGCAACTGGGAGCTTGCAACGGATTTGGATCGTGCCACAAACATTGCTGAGGTATAACATATGAGGTACATTCATATATTTCTAACAGGTTTTTGAGGTGGATACAAAATCAGGTGGATCCAAGTTCATTGGACGTCGTTGTCGACCTGATTACAGATTGCCGTGTTGACCGTCTTAATGCATTGGTTGCCGTGTGACACAACCAGTTGTGTAGATCCACACTTAGCGCCACATTCTGCAAATAATCCCAACTAAATTATTCTTGAGAAAGTTTTGCTTCGTTTCCTCCACTCATTCAGAAATGAAAATAAAAATTCATGTCTGCGTCAGCTTGATGGTATCTTGAAGCCAATCTTCAAGTTTTAGAAACAATTTTGCGTAAACTTCTATGTTTGAAGTCCTTATCTGTTGCTATTGCATATGATGCATAAAAGATGAATTTGAGTTACCCAAGTTTTCAACGAGGTATTCCTTAAAAAAGGGCAATAGTTTGTCAAACCTACTGGAAAGAAATGTAAAATAAAATCTTTTTAAAATTTGTATCTTTACTGTCTGTCTGTGGCAAGAAAAATCTGTTTGTAACTATTGAGGCAGGATTTGGTGGGACGTCAGAACTGTGAATACTTATAAGCACAGTTGTCCATGCAACGGAGGGCTCAAAATTAGCTTTTCGTGAATATAGCCTTCTGGGCATCAAATCTGAGTTCACAGTTAGTGCTTTATGGAACTGGTTGCAATTTTAGCGTTGCTTGTAAGTGGAGAGGAGTAAGTGGTTAGAAAGTATAGACTCAAAGACGGAAGTTATTCTTAGAAACTACCCAAACGAATAAAGTTAATATTATGATAGCATATGATTATACCTTCCGAATTTATTAGAAGACCCTAGAAGTATCAAAAAGTAGAAAAAAGTTTTCAAATTATACACAAAAGTAGTAGTAGCTATGGTATTTCAAAATAGTTCTCTTCTTGCGTATCGACTGAACCCTAAGACAACATACAAAACTAATGTCACATTAAAGTAAATTCTCTGACTTTGGCATGTCCATTTATATATTAGACATTAGTATTTCCGCTAGAAACTACTAAACATTCACTCTAGAACCCACTCAAGTAAATTCACTTATTAATCATAGTTATGATTACAAATTACACACACACATCATATGAAATTACATAAATAATGAATGAAGAAACTTTAATTAGCTGCTATCAAATACTGGTCGTCCAGGCCTTATTAGATAAAGGGGGTTAAGCCTTGTTGAGAAGGATTTATACTTAGATGGGGTACCAAATATTTTTTTTAAATTTTTCTAGATGAGTGTAAAACAGATTTGGTAATTCGAAAATAAATAAAGGGATGCAGATTAAAGTGCTAGTTGTCGAGCAATACAACTGCAACCTCGAAAACATTGTCAAAGAGAAAGGGGGAGATAAGATAGATCGCTTTTGGAATTCAGTGCCCACACGGATTAAAATACCTAAATTGTATATTAACTACGTTTCTTAAGCTCTCTGCTTCGTATTTATAAACTTTCTCTCTCTCTCAAGATTTAAGTAAATCATAAGTAATTTGGTTTCATTATGAGTAGTAAGCGGCCAGATTTATGGTAATATCAGTAGAAATAAAGTAACCTACACCCATAGCAAATACAACAGTCTCATCTGCATATACGTATACTAGACATTATTTATTCCATACCGGAAGAGTATAAAATATCATTAAACCTCTCTGATAAGACTTATAAAACACTTAGTTTTCTCAGACCTATTTGACAAATTCTGAAATTTTAAGTTTTTAATACAACATCGATCAATCGAATACCGAACATTGTTGACTCTTCGATGCAATGCTTTTTCCCCATGCGCTTTCTTCAACGTCATGTTGTTTATCATGTAAACCAAAATTTGCGGCCAAACTCAAGACATTTTGCCCATGTGAGAGATAGTGAATCCACCAAGAATATGATTCTCATGCATAGCTTTTACAAAAATTGATGGAGAGTGTACAAACTGTAGAAGTAACTGGAGGACAATTTGTAATGGCAGTTATATATTTTGTATATTTATGCTAGTGAAAACTTCATCAAGCCATCCTAACCTTGCATGAAAAATTATTACCTTTTTCTGTTCTTCCATTTTTAAGGCTGGGTGGGTACGACTGCAGTGGAAATATTTGACCTCTAATCAATTTCATTTCTTCGACTGCGAATATAGTCTTATATGTAAATACATATATGTCTCTGATTAACTGTAGCGCTGGGCATGCTAAATTTTGAAAGCAAGTTCTCAAGCACAACTATCCAAAATACATGATTTGTGTTCTGATATAGGACTGTTAATCACTATAACTTTGGCCCAACACGCATTGCACATGCCTTGCCTGGTAAATAAGCAACTAAGGATATGTATGTGTATGCGTTTGTGGCGGGCGAGAAGCTATAGCCTCTAAACATTTAGACCATGGTGGCCCATTTTTCTCAACTCCCCCGTCTAATGGACTATCTCGGATTCGTTAATACAACGAAGGATTTCCGTTAGTGGATGTCATGCTACCCGTCTGATGCGTCCATAGGTGCGCCATTCATATAGAAAATGCTCCGTTTGCACATTGTCCAAAAGAAAAGCCCACTTCTCGTTTTTATTCGAGAGGTAGGTTTGGCTCCAGAATCGTGTTCTGTTTTTGAGCTATCGGTATAGAAGGCTTCCGTACATTCCGCCACGCATTCCTCTGGGACTTCCCAGTTCTCTCTACCTTTCAGGAGATTCATATTTTCTACCAAATAGATGTAAGGGGACCCGAGAATCAGAAGGCACTGTAAGAACTGGATTCAGTTCTGCCAGCAACTTTTCCAATGCGCTATCCCCCCCCCCCCCCCCGTCGCCCGTTGTTTCCTTATAAATCTAATCGAATTAGGCTATGAGCTGATCTCATTACAGTGCTATGAATAAATATATCCAGAGACTGCAAAATTAGTAATGCATTTAGAGCTGCGCCAGATGTCGTGCTCATGGCACCATTAATATCTAGGCACACAGTTGTTTGCAGTACGGCTAGTTTACGAAGAATATTTTATTTCTCACCTTAACCCCTTACACTGCGCATGCATAAGCGAACATCGACCTAATGATGGCAACGTATGCATTACCACATGAGGCCTGAGTCCCCAAGTCGAGGCAGAGGTCCTGCTGGACAGCCTATAGGTTGTGAGAGCTCGTTTCAACTTTACCTCTACATGTTTTTTTCCAAATAAGCCGTTTATTAGAGTGACTCTCAGATAATTTACTTCTTCGGAGAGTTGAAGGGTTATCTACCTCATCACCGGGAGGTAAAGTCCATCCCGTTTTCTCCTTTTCGTAAATAATACCATAATCTTATTTTACTCCCTGATGATATACTCCCTGATATTAAATAAGAAAACACCGTCTGGCGGAGACTATTGAGAAATAGGTATCCCCCGTAGTCTTTCTACCTCATTCAAGGAATATGGAACATATTGATATATCAACGAATTTTTACCCTCCGACTTCCTTCACAAACGCGCCTCCAACAAAGATTTGAACCCTGCTACGTTCAGGGAAGTCAGAGAAACTTGTCCCCGCCTAAGCGAAGAAACCCAATATGCCGCGATACTTCCTCAAAACATCTCCCAGCAAGAAAAAGCGAACATCTTAAATCATCAAGTGAACAATTAATTCTACTATCGATGGGGACTGTGACTCCAATTTCACACCAGTTTATCATTACCTAAATGCTCGGTAGAGCACACGCTTCTTGTGCCTAAAATAGACACTTTCCTCGGTATCAACTGGAAGACTCCAACCATAGCTTATCAGCTAAATATCAGCTAAATGTATGGCAATACGGACTCGTTTTTAAGCTTTCTGAATAATTTCCTTCCACACATCTGCAACGATGGGCGGAAATCCCAAAACAGCATTCAATAATACCTTTCATCCCTATACATATGTCCACCAGGAAGCTTGGAGTGCTTTTAACTATTCTATTTTCTCTGTTCACCGTATTAAAATTCTACGAATACGTGGATGACCTGATCCCCTACCCTTCCACCAAAAAAATTTCCCTGAAGCAAACTCCTCTGAATTTCTATTTATACAAGCTTTAGCTTTGAAAATTTACAAAATCTGAAACAATCGGGTTCCGTAGCAATATGAGGATAACGCCGAAAATGAGGCGGAACCCCCCGTCCTTTTAACTCAAAACCCGAGATACGTCTGCTCCCATTGTGAATGAAGTCACCTATCTAGAGGTGACAATGAACTCCCGTCATTCCCCCATATTTCGTGGGCACTCAACCGTGCAAACGGTGCCTGTAAATCCCTGTACCCAACCTAAAATACAGCGCACCAGCGCTCCAGAAAATAGAGCTATTATGTTGCAAGCACCTGATCAGACCTCCCCTCATTTTCTTCTTCGTCTTCATCGTTCCCCGTCTCAGATAAAAAGGCTCCGTTGGAGGCAATGGTAGATCCACCACCAATGGTCTAATATCTACAAGAACGAAGAAAGTCTATCTATTTCCATCCAAATAATATTGCCAAATGCCACACACATACCTGCCCGATTATCACCCAGATTATGCAGATTAAAGACAACGAAGAGAACCTTCTTCGTACCCATGTGATCCAGTAATTTCTCTCATCCCTACAATCCCAAAACCACCTCTACGATCCTGAGCATCAACTTTTTGCTTCTAATTTTCAACTCCAGCCTGCATGTAACCCATCCCGCGCCCTGTCCCTAACACCACTTTTTCTTCTACCCAAAGATTTTATTAAAATATCAATGAGTGGAGTTTTTTTCGACCCTCCCCCAAAATAAGATATTAACATTTCTTTCCATTTATACCTTTAGTAATAAGTTAGGTTAGCTCCAAAGTTATACCTTGCATTCCAGGTAGTTGCTAAGTTAAATAACTAAATGAAAAGTACGATTTCAATGATGTCATCGTCGTCGGCGTCGAAGCTTTTCAGCTCATGTCGGGTCTTGGCCTTCTTTCCTCGAATTATCTTGATCCATCGATCGTCTCCTCCAATGTCGAAATCCGAGGAGTGATGCGCAATCGCCGTCTACAGAATATGGCCACCGCTTTCGGCATTTTCCTACCGGTATCGGTTATCTCGCAATCATTCCATTCCCTATTATTAATATAAGATGGGATTCCTCCTGGGTCTAGTATTTTCTCATCATCATCAACCGGTATCCGGTTTAGGCCTGCCTTAATAAAGAACTCCAGACATCCCGGTTTTGCGCCGAGGTCCACCAATTCGATATCCCTAACAGCTGTCTGGCGTCCTGACCTACGCCATCGCTCCATCTTAGGTAGGGTCTGCCTCATCTTCTTTTTCTACCATAGATATTGCCCTTATAGACTTTCCGGGCTGGATCATCCTCACTCATACGGATTAAGTGACACGCCCACCGTAATCTATTGAACCAGATTTTATACACAACTTGACGGTCATGGTATCGCTCATAGATTTCGTCGTTATGTAGACTACGGAATCGTCCATCCTCATGTAAGGGGCCAAAAATTCTTCGGAGGATTCTTCTCTCGAACGCGGCCAAGAGTTCGCAATTCCTTTTACTAAGAACCCAAGTCTAAGAGGAATACATGAGGACTGGCAAGATCATTGTCTTGTACAATTAGAGCTTTGAGCCTATGGTGTTCCGAGCAGAACAGTTTTTGTAAGCTGAAATAGACTCTCTTGGCTGCCAACAATCGTGCGCTGATTTCATCGTCGTAGCTATTATCGATTGTGATTTTCGACCCTAGATAGGAGAAATTATCCACGATCTCAAATTTGTATTCTCCTATCTTTATTCTTCCCGTTGGACTAGTGCGGTTTGATGTTGCTGGTTGATTGGTTTTTGGTGCTGACGTTGCCACCATATGCTTTGTCTTGCCTTCATTGATGTCGTAGACAGTTGTTGATGTCGAATGGTCTTGAGAGTGATCCTGCTGCTTTCATCTGGTCTCGCACATGAGCCACGGTCAGCCCTACTTGGCTGTTAAAATCTCCAAGTATGATTTTGATATCATATCTGGGACAGGTATCCTTCTCCGACTCTGCAGTCTCCTCTGTAGGGGCGTAAACGTTAATGAAGCTTATATTTCTAAATTTGCCTCGCATGCAGAGTGCATAGCCGTTCGCTTATGTTTTCAAAGCCGATAACAGCAGGTTTCATTTTTTGGCTACTCCGAGCACATGGTTTACTGGATGGCCACTATAATATATGGTGTAGCGACTCTTCTCCACGAAACCGGTCCCTGTCCAACGCATATATTGGGACAGGGTATCGGCTAGCTGCTCAGCAGCTTCATCTCTGTACAGGGAGCGCACATTCCATGAGAAAATGTGGAAATCGTTATTCCTTTGTCGTTGCCGAGTTCGTCGTTGTATTATCCGTTCAGCCCGAGGCTCCTATTGTGGCTTCGTAACAACTTGTTTTCCGTGTACGGTTGTCAGTCCTACCCAACCCCCAACCTGGAGGACCAGTTGGTACAATTTGTCCCGTTTTTAGGCGCGGGAGACTCGCCTTCATCCTTCTCCGTCTGCAGTTTTTCGTTAAGAAAGAGCTCCCAGCGGTCACCACGTGGAGGTGGAGATAGGGTTTGGTAGTAGAGCTGTTGGTGTTGGTTCAGCTAACGTTTCCCAGGTTGTATGCTCCATCGTGGGTACCAATCCACGTTTCGCCCTGGGACCTATACTACCCTTTGACCACCAGTATTTTCTCGGTTGTCCGAAAATATTTCTTTTTGTTTTGTTGAATCTGCACCTGATTTTCCCTCCTCCCTCCTCGAGGATATTATTCGAAGCGAACCAATTTGAATATTGTCTAGTGGATATCTTCAGTTGTCCTTCGACCTTCATCCATCTTAATTTATCAAGATAGTATACATAGATAAAGCCGCTGCATTATTACATATGAGTGTACCTAAGCATTATTATACTTGAAGGATAAAACGCATTGGAGCAAAAAAGATAAAAACTTTCGATTAATGTTCATAAACAACGTGTATCTGCAACACCATTGCTTATAACAAATAATTTTTGGAATTTGTATCTATCAGCAACACCTTATGTAGATGGGTTCAAAAGTGATGTTAGCTGATTGTTAGCGAAAGCTGGTTAGTGCTAATTACTCAGAAATTCATTCATGGAGGTACGCCTAGTCACGAAAATTTTCAACAGCAAGTAAATCGAATTTTGAAAACTTCAAACTAATTGAAAATAGCATAGTTTATGCATGGTATCTTTCAGATATTTGGCGCGCTAGCCCACATTGGGTTGCACGCCAATCAGGCAAATTTGCTAGGTGTGTCTCTTGCCTGTGCAGATCAGGCCACTGGAAATTTTGTGACCCCTAGTGGACGCCTAAGCGTTAAAAGATGTCCATCACAAACTTCATCAAGTAACATAAATAGTAACGCGAAAGCAGACCCAGACGGTAGAATAGCTGCCGGGGTCCAAGTGAAAACGCAACGCACCATTGTTCACTGCAAGTGAGCTCAACATTGGTACGTCTGACGCGTTCAGTTTATCTGTAGATTCACACCGACACCGCCGATGATGACGATGAGTAACCATAGATTCCGTACATTCCCAGCAATTGGGGCCTTTAATGTTTACGATTGGATACATTAAGCGTACCGTTAATCTCCACGCATTGTGGCTCCAACTTCACTTAGCATTTCGCTTTTTGCGCTAATCGCAATGATTAAATTACAAACGTTCTCGAATTTACATTCGTCCGAACGCTAAGTTTCCACTTAATTCTGTATTTTCTGGTTTTCCAAACGAGATCGTTTGTTGGCTGCTCGTTGTTTGCACTCCGTTCCGCGCTGCTCCTAAGGAAGGTCTATTTTTGTGCTCTAGTTATTGCTCTATATTCATGCTTTATAGCCTATTTCCATCTTGCTTCTAACGCGTTCAATGCCCGGCACTTTCATGGTCCGTGGTATCACTAACATCTCGTATTTTATTTTCATCTTCTAGAAAATGCTCGGGTTCTGCATATAAGTGAAAACCGTTAATTTAGAAGTTCTCGTGACTTGTTTCAGGTGTGGAAAATCGTAGCCAGTTTACTCGGAAGCTGGAGCCAGTTTGCTCTGCTTATCCGCGGTTCTGGAATATCGCGAAATGCTTCAGCGAGCATCCGTTAATTGCTCAACATCGCCAACAATGATGTCGCGATACACCAAACCTGAAAGCAACAAACCTGTCATGACATCAGATTTTCCTACTAACGCACAGTCCACGCTGCAGACACAGATGATACATAGAGTTAATTGAAAAACGTGTTTTCACAAAGACAATGTATCACATATCTGGAACGTTTACGCTCGTGCCGTTTTGAACTCGGTAACGCAGAAGAAATTCAATTAATTACTCAACTCTTTAACTGCAATTAAAACGGTCACATAATCTCTTGAACTACCTTCAGCATAGTGGATAGATAGCGCGCCTGCTAAATTAACAGATAGTATGATCTGTAGTATGTAGATCTGCTCCTCCGCTTCACAGTACATGTTACCAGTTATCCTAATTTCCCTTCCCTGAAACAGCACTCCAGACACTTATCTAAAAGTAGAATTCCCAGAATTGTTTAACTTTGCTCGTCCAGTAATTTAAACAAGAGTATCTGCATTGCATAAGCAGGTGAATAACTACAATGAAAAAAAAAAGCTTTGAAAAAATTATGATCTAAAATTACATCAAATTAAAACTCATGGAGTCAGACCCATTGTGACCAGATACACTGAAAATGCTCCACAGTTTAATTTATGAACGTTGCCTGGCATAGATACATGAACGGATTCCAGTTGGATTTCCCTCGGCGTGAATCTTAACGAGATATTTTTGGAATAGAATCTTTTCTGATCTTATGTAAAAGTAATAAAAATCTGAACGTTGATCCCATTCACGAAGAACAGGCATCCAACTGTAAAAAACAGCCGCACGCTTCTGGGTTAAAACAGAACCTCAATTTTTTTGGTGCTAGGGTGATTATAGAAAGTAGACAGCATGGAAACAGTAAAACGCAGCATCTTAATTATCGTAAAATATTTATTCTGCAAATATTTATTTACCGACTTAGACGAAAATCAAATATTGCAGAGAAAATAGTAGTAATTGTATGTTTGTATATTTAAGTTTACAACACTTATCTGATAGTTTAGGATGTTTTCTTATTTTGCATTTAATTTCCACTAAAGCCTAATTCGTTTCTTAAAATAGCAAGAAAGTGTTGCACTATTAATGATTGATATTCTTATTGTATTATTTTAATTCTGACTTTGTATCCGTGATGGTTTTAAAGTCCACTTGCATCAAAGTCTTCTTTCGTAGCGAAAGTTAAGCATTAATTAAAGAACGTTCATTCAGTCAGTTTACAATTAAAATAGGCAGAAGAAAATATAAAACACTATATTCTATTATTATCAATTTATCCATCTTGAGTAACTGATCTCTGATCTTTTTAACAACTAACTATTGGAGAACTTCGCCTCGTTAAAAAACAGTCTCATTAAAAATCAAGTAGGCAAAATTCCCAACACGAAAATATACTCTTTGAATGACCTACATTCCACAAATGAGTGGACAGGGGACATATAATACAAAACTGAACAATTTAAATTAAAATATACCGATGTAGGAACCCTTCTAAATACTAACCACTTCCAGCAAAGCTTAACTTCAATCATCGGATTACTATCAATTTTTCCTTGCGGTCATTTTAGCAGATCACAACTTTTACCAATTATTTTTAATGAAATGTATGTGCATATTCAGTGATAGTTTCGACTTTCTAATTTATAGAACTAAATCTTAAAGTAAATCTAAATGTCTCTCATGGTAACTACTTAGTACCATTCCCAACAACACACAGCTTTGATGATTGAATGATTTTTTATTTAAATTTGTTTTTTACTTAATTGAAAAAGGCTCCAAAGTGGCTTTACAGTAATTTATACCTAGCAAAAATACATTCTATCGTGTATCTGCACCAAACTTGTCCTGCCCCTTTATTATGGTTTATGTTGTTGTTGTCAAAAAGACAAAAACTCACTGAGGAAGAGGACAACTGGTCCTCGAAATACCGGTATATGAGCAGTAAAAACTCTTTATTTCGTGTAGAAAATAAAATTTTGCCGTTTTTCCACTACAAAATAACCCGAAAAAACGACAAAGCTAACTGAAGAAAAAGGAAAATCTGAAAAGTAGTAATATACCAATATTGCTATTATTAACTTTACTTGAACAGATATCCAGGTGGGATATATTTGAGTATATACTAATTAAGACCTCCCAGGTAACATTCCATATCGATTAAAGATATGTTAATGTACAGTGAGAACCTCTGAAGCCGTGCCATTTTATCATTCGAGACAGTTAAGTCCTTGGGGTTTTAACGTAGGTACCTGTCGTGGAGACTTAATCCTACGGTCTTCTTAAGACACGGATTGATTTTGGGACCACAATCAGAGCCCCGCTGTGACAAGCAACAACGGTACCAGTCTATGCAAGTACATGGCTTAACATTCATATGTAGAATATTTACTCATGGCTATTGCAAGACGTGTTTTCTTGACCTGGGATCCTTGAGCGAACTTTCTTCACCAAGGGGCGGGATTCTGACTGCAGTTTAAGGAGCATCACAATTATGCAGTGCTATATACCAACGGAGTTTTCGTTATAATGGAAAAAATGCTTTCCATGAGCAATTACACACAATTCAGGAAAGGCTTCCTTGCGATGGTAATGTGTGACGACACTTTGTTCCGACATGTGATGAGGATGCACGGTCTTAGCAACCGCAGCGATTATGGGGGACTTATGTAACTTTCAGCGACTCGTGATTGGTAGCATATTATTCGAGCATGGTATGGCAAGCTAATTTTAGTTGAATTTCAACCAACCGACATCGTACGAGCAATCAGATTAACCAGTTTGCAATCACAAGTAGATAAAGGAGTTACCTTCTGAATGTACGTAACTAGAAAGTTACTGACACAGCCTTGGAAGGGATCACCATCTGATGGTGAGTGAAAGGCTATTTTTTTAATCGGACGGAAGCCACACTAAGTAGCTAAGTGAATATCGATAATCATTTCGCCGCCATCAAAAAAGCCTTTTTTCCGCGTGCTACCCTGGGCGTCAGAAGAACTGGCTGATCACCCAGCGACAGTAGATTCTTGATTGCGGATTGATGAACGAAAGGGATTGAAGACTACTGTATCGTGCGAAATCCCGAACCCCCAACAACCGTCAAAAGAGAAGCACCAGTGTGTATCTCCGTGCTCCCTGCCTTTGCAAAGATAATAGCTAAAATAATCCCGAAATGCATCAAGGAAAACTTCGAAAATTTGATCGATAGAGAGTAGACTGGTTTCCGGCGCGGATACTCCTGCATCAACATCCATATTTAGAAGGGTAAACAATAAGAGCTCATCCGGTATGGATGGCATTCCCAACGTGGTCCTCCGGCATTTGCCAGACATTGTCATTCGTAATTATTGCATCTTGTTCATTAATTTATTGAACGGTTCCTTCTTTCCAGGACAATGGAAGAAAGTCCGAGTGTTTCCGATTTTAAAGAGAGGGAAGGATTCATCCAGTCCTGAGAACTACCGTCCAATCAGTTTACTGCCTAACATCAGCAAGGTGTTTGAGGTTTTGGTATTGAAAGCCTTGGACGGGCATATCAAGAGGAAGGAATTATTGTTGAAAGCGCAATTCGGATTTCGATCTGGACATTCGACAATACATGCAATAACGAAGTAACGTCTGATATTTGCTGACGGATTAACAATGGTGAGTGCGTAGGTGCTTTCGTTATAGACATGGAGAAGGCCGTTGATACCGTCTGGTTGGATGAGCTGATTTTCAGATTCTTGAAGAACGAGTTTCCCAGCCACCTCGTAGCGATGATGCGTAGTAAGCCGTATGCCAAGTCCTTTGTCATCACTATCTCACTATTTCGCAGTATTTTCCGGCGAAATACTCAACTTGCTCGAGTTTAATAAACTCGTAAAAAGTCGTTGGTTACCTTTGCTGACGATCTGGTAGCCTACACGGCACACAAGAAGGTAACTGAGGTACAAGTTGAACTTCAGAGGACACTCAATGATATTAAGTTCTTCACGAACGGCTGGCGGATGAAAATCAATGCCCAAAAGTGTGAAACGATTCTGTTTCGAAATTCCTTGGCGTACGCCAGTAGGAACTTTAAAAAGAATTGGAGGGATTTCCACATTATCGCGAACGAGGATAGTTCTGAGCGCAATTCTCATAAGAAATGCGTTAGATACCTAGGTGTGCGTCCCGGCGAAAGTCTTCAATTTAACCACCATGTTAAAGTCGCGGTAGAAAGCGCTCGCAAGGCGTTGATTTCTCTTCGAAGGCTCTTTTATGCTCCACATCTTAGCCGAAAGGTTAAGATTATTTGCTATCTTACTTCGATTAGACCGGTACTCACATACGGGTGTTCTATCTGATTTAATTTGAGTGCTTGCCAAATGAAGAAAATAAGGATCTTGGAAAGGAAATGTCTACGTGCTTACACCGGGCTTAATAGGACTGCTTCGTCAAACTATGAGCATTATGTAACTAATGAGGTGATGTATGAAGCTGCTGCTGTGCCGATAATCAACACAATTATCGTCAGATTGTTCCGCATAGCGAGAAGCCTTGGATTTCGCAGCCGCTCTACCCAAATGATAGGTATTTCGAGAGCTCACAATAGCCATTAGATTTAAGGGGTTATCCCGCGTGAAGGCCGTTTTTTGGCTTTTTTTAGTAATTTTTTGTGAAGAACTGGATAAAAGTACAAGTACCATTGATTTACTGATACAGAGCAATTTGTGCACCCATCTCCAAAAGACGTGTTTTCTGCTGCCACGCTAGAGGGCGCTGCGATCATCTTAAAAAAAAGTAAACGGCATATTAACGTGCGCACTTAACTAAAGTCCGCAAACTATTAAAAGCTAAATTTTTGGTGCCATGTTAAACTTTTTTTTGTGAATTTTGGTGTTTTTTCACGGCTTCTTCAATGAATAAAAAAATACTGAATGAATCGCAATTATCCTAGTTTGCGGACCGTAGGAATATGTTCTGAATAAGTCGTGAAAATTTCAAACAATTTCATTGGATAGATTTTCGGTTGTGGTGACAACCGATTTTCAGCATGCCGTTTCGAGAAAAACGCATTTAAAAAGTAGAATGTGATTTTTAACCATAAAACCTTAACTGACCATTAATCTGCTATACCTAGTCCATAAGCCTTAGGTTTCTTCAAGAAGCACATGTACAGCCTTGGCTTCAATTCTTGTCCTTTTATCGAAGTCATTTGAACGCCATTCGGACCGATAAATACGCGCTTTATTATGGCGATCGACATAAATCTGATATGTGACTCACGTCACGTGTTTAACACTATAATTTCCGAACGACTCCGAATATCAAAAAATCACTTTTCCCATATATTCTACACTATATCTAGATACAATTGCTGCCAAAAAAAATTCGATTCCGAGAATCTGACACACGTTATTTTTGTTAGTATAAAAGATTGTTTTTTTGTTCATTATTCCAATCTGTATTATTGTTAGCTATAAAATAAATAAAAATGATTTTAAAAAACAAAAACAAAACAAATGTTACACAGTAGTTACCCTTGGTATGGAGAATGGTTTTATTCGGCCAGTTGAAAACTAATTCAGAAAAATCTATCAACCATTTCGGTAATGCTGTCCGCAATTAGGATGATATCAAATATATTATAGAATGTCCGTGGGATGCTTACAAACTATTCATAGCCAAGGTGTTCATTTAAATCTTGCTCTTCACAAACCAGTTTAAGGAATCTCTCTTGACCGTCGGAATCTATCTCCTCCAGCGGTTTCGGTCTAACCCCTGTGTCTTCTAATTTGAAGACCTTAGAAGCAATCCTTCTATATCGAGGTCTCCCCAGTTTTCCTTTTTAGAACTTTGCCTTTAGAAGTTTGTCCCGGATTTCTGGAACTTATTATAATTAAAGTAGATACTGGTGAGTCTTCAAACGATTTATAAAACTCATGATTTTGTGGAGTTCGCCATATATCTTTCCCCTTGACTGTTCCATGTATTTCTCGAGCAATTTTCCGTTCTAAAGCACTGATCTGTTTTTTCGGCGTCAGCGCTTATATTCACAATTCACCTAACAAGGGACATATTTTGATGAGCATAAAAAACCGTAATTCGTCGCTGAATAAAGCAACGTTCAATGGGCATAGATAAACACACTATTCTACCTTTTTAAAATTGATTTCCTTTTCAGCTCTTACTACATCTTCTTCGCGAAGAGTATTGATAGCGCCATAATATCCCCGCTTTGCAGATTTTATGCACAGCATTCCACTGGAGCCCATTAGGGTCACGTACCATTCCACTAACCAGTTAAGGAATCTTTGTGGGTGGATGGTCCCGGCCAGCAAGACAATTGCGGCGAAGACATATGCAATGGAGGTTTGAATTCGTCTACCTGAGAACGAAATCTTCTCCACAACAACAACAGTGTGGTCTGATAGATCAATTGCTTTTCGCAGATAAGAATATGGTACTTCGAATCATCGGGAACGAATCGAATTCTGGAAGGGACACCATTGTTGGCGTGACCAGTGGGTAACTATATTCAATGTCCGAATATTTCCCCCATACTTTTTTAGTCCTGTTGCACTTTAAAATTGTGAGTTGGTTATCATGTGTTCATGGCTTTTAGCCGCTTCCCCTCGGGGGGGCTCGTGTCGATTGTTTTGTACCAGAATCGGTTTATAGATGGGCCTGTAGATGCAGAAGTAGAATGGAAAACCCAAAGGCACACTTCGCCTAACCGTCTATTGCATGCATCGACGGACACTTCTGAAGAGCTGCACTCAGATATGAACAGACACCCGTCATTTTTCCCAAACTCTGACTATGAGGTATAGCTCTTGAACTCTTAGTTAACAAAAATGCAGGAAGGTATTCTCATTACGGAATGACTATCTAATTTACTATAAGCGTGGACTGTGTTTATAGGCAGAAAGCAACGCCAAGACGAACAGGTCGATAATTAATTGCTGGCCTATGATCTTCCCGAAATTACGCTGAAACTTTCAAACAGAGGGAGCGCACAAAAATCACAATACTTTGGTTACGCGGAAACATTTCAA
This sequence comes from Hermetia illucens, assembly GCF_905115235.1. Lineage (NCBI taxonomy): Eukaryota > Metazoa > Arthropoda > Insecta > Diptera > Stratiomyidae > Hermetia > Hermetia illucens. Next base: position 97,454,394 of record NC_051852.1, on the reverse strand, counting down.
CAGAGCAGTTGAGAAAAACCAAAAATATTGATAATCGAAAACTGAAAGTACAAATACAACAGTCTGGGATGGACTTACTCAATATATGCTACCATATCAAAATTTCGTTAGCAGATTCCATCTTTCACAAGATCAAAGAGACCAAATAAAATTATGCAAAACGAATAATTACCTTTTAGATTGTAAACAGAAATTTCATCACGACAATATGAGTTCATTTGTATACCTTCGAAATCTTTCGAAAATCGTACAAAAGTTTAATTGCACTTTGTGGGCCCGCATATGCAATAAGTGGCCACAATATTGCATTTTACTGGACATTTAATTATCCACTCAATTGGCCAGCGAAATAAGATAGATAGTCGTCGGTGTGTTCAATATTTCCACATATTGGCCAAAAAAACCATCTGGTTTTACCGCGGTCCATTTTTCTGATGCCTCTGATTACGGAGCGCTGTAAAAACGAACAAACTAAGTAGTGAAATGGAAAAGATGTAGTGAGCACAAGATTTGGTATTTAGACACTAATTATGGCGAAATTAACTACAGTACTCGTATGTACTCATGTGTCCACATGGTATCATCGATGCCATATGCGACAGAGTGACGAGACCGGGAGTATTCATATCAAGTATCTGCCTGCAGACGCAGAAATGAAGTAAAAAGTATTCAACTCCATTCAATGCGGCCCCAGAGGAAGTTATGACCGAGAAGCTCATGAAATTCATATCCTCCACGCGTTCATTGTCTTATTGTTATTTGTTACTACTGCTATGCTGGCATTTGACAATTTAATTAAATTTGGCCGGGAATGTATTTGGATACGGTACGCTGTGTAACGACTGTATGCCCGCGAAACCAGCCCAAAGTTCAATGCACGTTGGGGAATTCAATTTCTAAAGTAATAAAACTTTGAATATATTAAAACCGAGGCTTCGTGTATTGAAACTTTCAATGTTAAGGGAATACTATTGCCTTATTTGTAATTAAGGTAGGAGCAGTTATTGCTACATTTCGTGAGGACTTTAATGAGGTCGTCTCCTCAAATGAAGTTCCTGAAACGTTTATTGTATTTCTTAGGCAACTAAGGAAATAAATTGGAAAAAACTCCAAGTTTCCCCTTATTAAAAAGATACTTTTATTTTCCATTTATAGTCAAATTTACGTTCAATAGAACTGACAAGTATATAATGTTATTTTGTGAAATTTTTCGGGTTTTAGGACGGAAAAATTTCACGAAAAAATATCAAACGGAATGAAACTGAAAATTGTTGAATGGTTCCATATCAAATATGTAATTAATCTTATAACAGTGATTGTATATATACGTGCCTCGTTTGCAAATTTGCAGCTCTAATTTAAATTCAAACTATTATACGGCGGTTCAGTAAGCAGTTATATGGCCTGATTATAGCCCTTCGGAAAAAAAAACAGGAAATTTTTCACCAGGCTATAAAGGATAAATTCAATAAATATGTGTCATTAAACATGATTCAAAGTGCTAAAGATTGCATACAAAAAAACCTTCCAAACCTATCGCATTCCTGTGTCATTCCTGGAGATCCGCGTGAAATTCCCCATGAACATTAAATATCGCTGCGATATATGTAGTGGCGCTACACTGTCTGGCGCAATTCAAATGTTGCAGCAGAATTCTGTAAGTCTTCTATCCAGCGAGCTGTTGATATTTCTGCGGGCATTACTCAGTTATCCGGCTACTTTCCGTCGACAGGTTTTTCTGCAAGATCGTGTGCTACTGTGCCACTTGTCCTAGAGTAGTGCTAACCGGGAGGCTGAAAAAGTTGCTCGTAAAACTGGCGTTGTAACCAAAGCCCACCTTATGCGTTATCTTCTTGATAACAAACCAAGCAAATCGGCAAACTCAATCAATCCACCATTTGTTACGCCAAATTCGTCTTCTAACGTCCCGATCCTGTAAACTGCACATGTAGAGTTGTATAGTAACAGCTCCACCCCAAGCGCATTACCGGCAGCATTGAGCTAAAGTCGACTTCCGCATTAATCAATCTATCACACTAACTAATACGTAAGGTTCTAAAGCTCAACTCCCACCGAGTTCATAACCCAAAATAAACTTCTTACGTCAATTAATCGTTGCTCTCCATTATGTGGCAACCAGACTGTCTAGCGTTTTCTGACACCTTGGAAAAACTGTTTCATCCTTTGTTCCCATCTGGTTTTATAAGTGCCGTAGATACCCGGTGTGGTTTACATTAGAAATGCATGATGTTGCACAGGCAATGCAATTGATTTTGCCAACTTTAAAGTCCTACGTTCGTCCACAAAAGCCTCAATTAGGTACCCTTACTACATACCTATCGAATATTAAAGGCTCTCTCGAGCGGCATGAACTTAAGCCCTTCTTGTCTCAAATTCGATGATTGTGTTTCAGTGCATGTGAGCTTCTACGAAAATACTTCTCTTTAATTTTTACATCTATCCCGCCCTCCCATTCTTTTTTCTATAATTTCGATATTATTTCACTCTATGCCTTTTCCATTCCTCTTCTGTCCTCTGCCATTATCGAATTTTTTATCCACTATTTAACTATTAATGGTGGTTGACGCTCTTCCTAATATCTTTTTAAAAAGATTAAGCAAAATATCTTCCTTTGAAAATTTTTAACAAAAGTTTATCTGAAGGTGTCTTTTCAAACAATGGGAAGGAGGCACGTATCATCCCCCTACATAAAAAGGCAATACCACTTTAGCTAAAAACTACCGACCCATGCATCCCGACCCCTTTCGTTTTGCTTCAGACATCTCACTACGAAAGAACAGCATGGGTTTCAAAAGTGGCAATCGACCGTAACTAATTTATTGGAGTTCACCAGCTTTGTTGCTAAATCCCTCAATGTAAGGAAAGACGTGCATACAATTGATTTCTCCAAAGCGATTATCTCCGTTGATTATATCCTGCTTCTCAAGAGACTCGGTTCATATACCGAAATACCCTCCACACCGGTATCTGTCCAAATGAAGTTAATAATAGTATATTACTGTAACTTTTAGTAATTAACTGCAAGCGCCCTTAAGTTCATCATCATAGACTAAAGTATAAATCATGATCCTATCAAGTTTGGTGGAAATCCCACTATTATTAACAAAATAGGTATAGTAGGTCAGAATTGTCGCTTCAGGGTGAATAACAAGATTTTTGAATGTCATTATCACGTTAAAGTGAATATTCTGACATAATATGCGCATGTATATTGTGTGCCAGGTACAAATGGAACAAATGTCCACTGAAATGTTTTTATAAAAGAAATACACAAAACCTTTCATACGTGAAGTATATCAAGCATCCGGTTTCCTAACTTGCTTTCTTTTCTTCTTAGTAACGTTAGATGTGCGTACAATATCTTCATGGATTTTTTTCTGTTTATTGCACATTTCGAATTAAATAAATAAAATTAATACTTCTACTACTAATAATTCTTAATGAACCAAAGGACATTTGCTATTATTCGAAGGATCTTCGACTGGGTTTTGTTTTGTTTTGTTCAAAACAAAACCATATTAAAATCGATTCATTGTCTATCTGTCCGTCTGTCACACGGATTTTTTCTCAAAAACAACCCCGACGATTAACACAAAATTTAGTAAGAAGGTGAGAAATATGAACTCCCACGTCTGCGGTGAATTACATTTGTGCACGTTGAACTGAAGGGGGCTCCCCATATACTTAAAAGAGGGGTACGAAATTTTTGTTTACTGAAGATAGTCATGGGGTATCAAATGAAAGCTCTCAATTAGTGCTTTTCGAATTAGATATTAGTTTTGACATTAGTTCCATACGCGAGAAGTGCGAGGGTCCGAAAAGAAGGAATTACTTCAAGGACCCATTCTCAGAGCTTACCCAACCGAGAAATCTGAAAAAAATTATGGTGGTCCGATAATATTGTATCTAGGCCTCGAAATACTCTGCTCAAATAAAGTTAATAATAGTATATTTTTATATTTAGAAAATTTACTGCGAATCCCAGTAGCAGTAGGATAGGTTTTGATAGGGAAAATCATACAGAAAAGTTTGATAGAAATCGTACTATTATTAACAAAGTTACAGTAGATCAAAGTTGTTTCATTCGCGTCAAATAACCACTTCCTACGAGATAAAATGTCAGTACCATGTTGAATTGAATATGGGGTGTATTCAGCGTATTTACACTGTAAGTTATATATAAATGGAACCACCGTGTAGCTATTATAAATATTTTTACATAAAGAATAAAGAAAACCTTTCATACCTGAAGCGCCGAGCTTCCGGTTTCCGACTTGTTACTTTTGGTTTCACTTGCGTTCATTCAACTTCGACATGTCTTCTCTAAATAAGTCGTGGATCAAGGTAGAAGACAAAATATAGGGCACTTTGCGGAATATTGATTCAATTTAACGAAATGGGCGGACACGTTTTCCAATTTAGTGTAAACATAAAGTGACAGCTTTTGCTCTCGTTCGTATAAATTCTTCATGTCACTAGCCACTACTCTCGTGTTTTCAGATGAAATTTTAAGGAGTTGGAGGCATCCTCAGGGTTCTAATAACAGCTAAAAATTACCGTCCCGTCGCCAAACGTAGATATAAGCAGACTATGGTCAGCTGGCAGATTGCAAACATATTTCAGATGCAATAATGATCTGCACACCTGCTTTCGTAGGTGATCTCTAGACGTGAAGTTTTTGTATCTTAACCGAGACGACCGAGCTTTCAGGTAGACTTCAAAACATCAAACATATTTGCCGGTAGAATTTTTCTAATCTTGTACAATCGCCCTTTGTGCTACACTCTGTCGAAAGCCTGTTGTTTATTATTGCCGAAACGATATAATGAACCTGTCTCTGTCTCTTACTCAATCCGGTCCACCAATCAAGTTTGCTAAAAATTGTTCTGAAATTCGTAACCTAGTCCTCCAGGAATTACGCTGATTTTACGAACTTCGAAGTTCTACCACCCCCAGTATCTGGTAATTTATGTGACAGTCATATTGGTGCGCGGATTTCAAGCTCTTGTGGTCTCATATTTGGAACTCCCGTAACGCCTACCAGCAGCAACCTCAGTCATTGTGTGCTTTACTTCGTAATTACTTTTCCTCAGTTTATATATCCGTCTCGGTGCAGTTTAGCTCGTATCTTGTCCAATACCTCTCCTTATGCCTTACGCCACCCCTAGACTAGTTTTTCTACCATAATTTTTGAGCATATCCTGTGTGTTTTGCTTTCTCCTCAATTTTCAAGTTTAGTAGCAGGATTGCTTGATTGACTCTTTCCGACTGTCAAAAACTATTCCGAACTCCGACTTCTATTGGACACAGTCTCTTGCTCGCCTTACTATTTGTTTCCTAATTGGTTTTTAATAATGGTGTGCTTCAGTTTCAGTGTAATGATAACCTAATGCCAAGCAAGTGATAAATCTACAAAAGCAGACAGCACATCAAGAACACAAACATCCATGACTAGGGAACCAAAACAACAGCACTAGCTATCAACCTTCAGCCAGCGGTTGAAATATATAACATATCGTTATCATCATCACAAAAGTGGAAATAGCAAACCTGCCGAGGGATAGTCTTTGTTAACTAAAATAACATTGGCACTATCTTTTCTCATAATATTATAAAGTTTCTGAAAAAAATCCACAATCAAAAGCCCCTTAAATATCCACACGCCTTTCATTTTGAAAACCAAAACGAAAAGTTAAAACTCCTTCCACCTAGACGGTCAACCTGTTCGCGCTTTGGTATGACGACTACGTCTATCTTTGCCAAAAAGTAGACACCAACTCCAGAGTTAGATATTCCAAAAACATATTTCCTAAGAATCGCTTCAGGTTACCCAGACTCGAGAGCCTAATTCAACCATATCGGACATCATATCCTTCATAGATGAAGTCTATTGTTGTTCGTGTGCTGATCTATTCTCGGTCAACGATAACAAGAATTTCATATACTTATTATTATTCTGTTAAGGGAAAATCGCACCGCGTCCTTGAAGAACTATTCTGTCCCTTTTACTGGTTATAGTGTACCTATTGATCACAGTATCTCAAGCAGGAACTTTAGTACGTTCCCTACTTCTAGATCTTTCAGCTTTGTATCTGGTATTAAGTGTTCTCCCAGATGCCTCGACCTACTTTGCACAAGTGTCGGATACTGTCCCAGGACGTGTATAGAGGTTTCGTCATCTTCCTCACAAAACCTGCAGGCAATGTCCGTAGATATCCCTAGCTTCCCTCGGTGATAGTTCTGCCGACAATGGCCAGTGAGAATTCCCACTATGATTCGGAGGTTCTTTTTGGTGAGGTTTAGTGGTGTTCATGACAATAGAATTTCTACCTGTCGGTACTTCTATTTGCCTGCTTTCTAGCATTTTGCCCATCCAGAATGCCAGGGTGTTTCCCACTCCCTTGCGGCTCAGGGCATCTTGTATCTCTGTGTGCGATGTGTTGTCGAATGCTCCTTCGATATCCAAAAACGCGCACAGTACCTCTGTCAGCTGATACAGAGCAGCCCGGTAAGCGTGCTGACAGTGATGTAGGCGATTATGCTTTAGAACGTTAGTTCTAATCGGGTAAATGTCCGATCTTCCTTTTTGAAGCAGACAGAGGATATTCCCCCGTCTTTGGCTACAGTCTTGTACAGCCTGGTTGCTTCTGTGATCTGTTCGATCCCTCCACAGAATTCCCTGAAGCTGTACCGTTTCACTTCCTTGATCGTGTCGCTATAAGCAGTCAGTGCATTTTTATATCTCTGCCAGTCCCCGGTTTGTTTGGCCCGGTTGACGAGTTTTCGTGCCTCTGTTCCCATTCTGGCAAGGTTCTCGTTCCACCATGGTACATCCCTTGATGACTTGACTGTCTTAGCCGGACAGCTGGCCTCATATGCGTCAATAGCGATTGTGTTGAGGTTTTCCACCACCGTTTCTAATTCCAGTTCGCTCCTGATGTCACCGCCCCTTGAAGGTGGGCAATGTTGTTGCTCAAGTACGTTGCGTAGGAGCCCCAATCCGTTCTCCTGGGATTCCTTATTATTCTTTCTATTTCGGAGTTACCCTCAATGTCGAATCTGATTATCCTGTGATCAGTCATAGAGGGTTCATCCGACACCCTCCAATTCCTGACCATTCCGTTCATTAGGGTATTTCCTAGAGTTGTATCTAGTACCTCCTATCTGGTGCTGATCACAAATGTTGGAGTGTTCCCTACGTTGTATATTTCTAACTTATTGCTAAGAATAAATTCAAGAAGGTACTCACCTCTACGATTGGTGTCGCTGCTTCCCCAGACTTCGTGGTGGGCGTTGGCATCGCAGCCGAGAAGAAGTGGTAACGCCCTCTTCTCGCAATACTTCGTCAGTTTTGCGACTTGTTCCTGTAGAGCCCGGATTTCGTCTCCTGGGAATTATCTCAATGGCACAACTGCCTCTCGAGTGCTCCTCCCGGCTTCCAATGAGACTTCGATAGCCACAAGGTCTCCGGTTAAAAACTCTGAAAGACATATGTATTTTAAATTACGTTTAAGAATTATGCAAGCTCTTGGTTTTTCACAAGAGGAGTCCCAAATTACCCGCATGCTTCCTCCTTGCAGACATTAGAGAGTATCTCACCTAAGATGAACACAAAACCTTTATACCCTCATTGTTTAGTTGGTTTTTGGCATATCTATTTAAAAGCAAGTTTTAAATGAGAAATTTGGCGATTGAGGTATGCCCGGTTTGGATGTAATTTTTCTTATATTTGAATATACGGGTCCACGTCGGTCGGTTCCATTTGTACGTACCTCGTATTGTATATGCAATAAGTACGTCAGACAATTCATTTTTATGTCATACTGACTATCGGCATACGAGATCTTAGGAGCAGTTGAAAGAGGCACTACTCATCTACAACTATTTTACTTGTTAAAAAAAAGTTTCCCGTTTTTTCTAAAGATTTATTGGTTTTTGAAAAATGCAGGCTCGTGGTCCGGAAACAACCTGTGTCCTTCGTCAGTGGTGGTTTCGTACAAAACCATAATAAACTATTTAAATTGGGTATCAGAAGTCTGGAAAGGCTGGGTGGGGACGAGGTAATCTGAAATTTGGGTATCAATGATGAGCGAAACCATCTATGAACTGAAAAACAATTAGACTAGAAATAATTATGATGTTACTTATAATATTATTATCGATCAAATAGAATCATATATGAGACAAGTGTCCCTGTATTAAGCTGGGTTTTATGTTCGCATTCGAATGAACACATTTGTGTAAATTAAAATTGATGGCACGTAATTTCTGCACGATTTATAGTTAGTTCAGTTGTCATCGAAATGGCAATATTGATTTCACTCAAATTCAGATCAACGTCTATACTTTCCACTACTTTTAACACCCGCGTCCCGCTAACTCTAATAAGCTTTTGTATTCTCTTCAAAGCGATTGCCGACTTTTTTCCGCGGTTTCAAAGGCCATTTGTGTACTGACGAAGATCCGCAGGTGACGATATAATCTTACTATAATGAATAAGACTTAATGCACGGTACTATTTCTCTAAGTCACCACCTTGCATGGCTAAAAATTATGAGATATTTTGCGACAAACGAATTGCGAGCAATTGTTGGGTCATGGCTTCATAAATTTATGACTATTCTCTTTCTTTCTAGTTTTTTTTTTTTTAAATTGAACAGTGCTGTGCACAGTCACCCAAATCAAATTAACTGTGGACTTGCATTGTAAATTGTTATTAACTTAACCGCACAATATGAGGTGCATGACATATCTACCGTCGACAACATGAAATTGTGTAGGCGAAGATATGCAAACCATTTCTATGAATCTAATGGAATGATATCCCCAAATGAGTAGTGTTGGAGGTTTGGATGACTATTTCTTATATTGTTTGTTTTAAAAGAAAAGATTGCATCCTTGTGCAATAGAAATGAATAAAAGTAAGGTCAGTATGAAGTACGTGAGTAAAACTGAATAATTTTTGTAAATTTGGAATATACCTGAAGATTGCGTACATGACAATAATTATGATGCCGAATAGTTGTCCATTGAAGCCATCAAACTTGCTTAAAGTTGAACATGCAATATTAGCAATTATAAACGACATCAAATCTACTCCAGATTTTGTTGATGTCATGCATGGATTCAACCAACACCATTCCCAGCATGGTGATTATTGATTATCTGATAACTCTTTATATGCACTAATTTACTGGTTCTTAGTAGTAGCAACACAAAAAGATAAGTGTGGGCGAAACTGTGAGGCCGATCTATGAAAACTCCATATGAATATCAGATACTCAATGAATAAATACTCTTCTTTGCGAAGAAGGTTAAAATGGATTGGTGTTGGCTGCCTAGCTCTTATTAGAATCGAGCAATTGATGAAAGAAAGAAAGATCTTTTCTCCATAACGTTGGCACTGGGTACACGGCCAGTTTCGCCAAACTGTCATCTGATGATAACTATCCCTCTCATGCCGTCATAATCTTATATTCGACTATTTTTAATTTATAATTATCATGGCTTTGCGGATAGCCTGGACTATCCTGATTCAAGTGATGATATCCTGCTTGAGCATATGCAAATATGGTAGATCCAAATGGAATCCTTAGGTTCGTTAGCAAACACTGCGAAAACGGAATTGTGCTTTAGGTTGTCGGACCGCTCAATGGGCACTTTGTTTCGATGATCTAGAAGAAGTTCCGGCATTAGTAGTAGCTTCAATTCAAACAAAATGTTAACGTTCTGTAACTGCACCACACATGAGGTTTATATCACCACCATGGTTTCCAAATTCTTGATAAATCTAGAATATGCACTGACAATAAAAATGAAAATCTTCAGTTGTAACTTCACACAATTCACCATGCAGCTCCAAGGACTGCTGTATCTCTCCACTTCACCTCTCGTGGATGAGTTCAACAAGTTAAAAAGTTCCCATAAAATGTGGATGATATAATCAAAATGTTCACAGAAGCATTGATTTACAGGATTTTCTGTTTTCAAAGAACTCCTATTCGTTTGTTTCGTATTTGAAAAGGACATTCGAGTGAACTGTTGAGAACTAGGAGGGCAAAACTATTCTACTCAGGCGCCTTAGTACTGCTCGATCGGTCGGCTGGCACCACTCTCATCGATTATAATTAAGCAGGGTCCATCTAATTGTTAATACGATAATAGATAGCATAGCATCAGTAAAAACTGAATACATACAATATTTTGATATACTATTGTGTCCAAAAACTAAGAACAATCATTTTTTCTATGAGTTGCCAGCATTGTGGCAAACATCTGCGATAAATTTCATGATAAAGCTTTCATTACTTCTTATTTTACGCTTGGTTGTTAAGGTTTTGTTTGCAAAACAAAACCTTATTAAAATCGGTTCAATGTCTGTCTGTCTGTCTTTTTTTGTTTTTTTTTTTCGGCGTTGGAAGGTGGAAAGTTTTAAAACCTACTGCTGGCTCCTGCCAAACAATTATGTGAGGCTTCTACTCATTAAAACCACCTCCTTCTCATTCCGTTCTCCCCACGGAACTCCTATTGCGTCGCGGGGCTGGATGAGCTTTTAACTGCGGCTCATTATGGTTCTTTCCCTTGTTTTCGTCGTAGTTCTTCCTACCTAAGCTGTTGGTGAATAGCTTGCAGTTTCCTTACAACCTGGTTCCAGGCATCCGTTAATTCCATCATGAACTCCACAATGTTTTCAGGTGTTAAACGCCTGTATGCGACCGCTTCCGTTCTTGTTCGGTGCGCGGTGAACCTGGAGCAATCAAATGTGACATGCTCCGCATTTTCAGCCACGTTACCACATCTTGGGCAGCATGGTGACTCGGCTTAACCAAATCGATGCAAATAGCACGATAACCTCCACGCCCACTTAAGGATTGTATTAACTCGTATCTTAATATCCCATGGTTTCGCTCAAACCATCTCCGAATATCCGGAATGATGCGTTATGTCCAACGACCAGTTTGTAACTCGTCCCATCGCTTTTGCCACCCTTCGATAGATTCCCACCGTGCCAGCTGCCGTCGAAATGCGGTAGACCCTCCAGCTGCATACGTTTTGTCGTAGAGTCGCCGGCCTTCATTCGCCAAGATGTCTATGGGGACCATCCCTACTATTACATATGCCGCTTCTCCTGATGTTGTCCGATACGCATTGCATACCCGGAGTGCACTTAGCCGATACGCCGTTCCCAATTTCCGGCAGTTCACTTTGTTATTCAGAACAGTTGCCCATACTGAAGCTGCGTAGAATAGCGCGGAGCTGGTTACCCTAGAAAGCAGAAGACGTGGATTTTGTCTTGGCCCATCAATGTTCGGTAGTATCCTCGAGATCGTTGCAGCGATGGAAGGCGCTTTAGTTGCGGCGTACTCAATCTGTCTTTTGAAGTTGAGGCTCCTGTCAATAATTACTCCCAAATATTTGAGCGATGGTTATCTGTCTGCCTGTCATAGGCACCTTTCTCAGAAACGGCTATACCGATTGACACGAAATTTGGTGAGAAGGTGGGACCTGTGAACCCCCAGACATGCAGTGAGTGATATTCTTCTACATTGAGATTTAGAGAGAGTCCTCATACATGTAAAAGGGGGGTGTAAACATTTTTTTCACCGAATATAGTCATGTGGAGTATCAAATGAAAGATCTTAATTAGTACTTTTCGAAGCCGGTCTTAGTTTTGAGATTTGTTAAGAAAGAGGGGGGGGGGGCGAAGTAATGATTTCTTTAACTCAGAAACTCTGAGAAATTACTCAACCGAAAAATCTGAAAAAAATCATGAAGCTGCCTCTATATGGTGTCCAGGCCTCAAAATACTCTCCATATTGATATCTGTTGAAACCATATATACCATACTTTTGGGAAAATTGAGTAAAACCCAACCTTAAGTTTATCTCAGAGTTATAAAAGTTGGTAGTAGTATAAAATATAATATGAAGCATATTATTTCCAAGTTTGATCAAAATCATACTATTAGTAACAAAGTTACAGTAGCTCAAAGTTGTTTTCACCGTGTAAATTTACAACCCGAAGTACTAAATCTGAAATGCATATTCTTAACGGGTTACGTACAAATGGGATAGTTCTACACTCAAATATACTCACACAAGAAACAAACAAAACTTTTCATACCTGAAGCGTCCAGCTTCCGGTTTCCCGACTTGTTTACGACGCTAATGCTAATGCACCATTCGGTGATTTTTGCAATGTTTAATTATTTTGAGCAAAGAAGTTGCATTAAATTTTGTCGTTTGTAGGACGAGCATGAAACTCTACCGATGAAGAACACGCCAAGAAAATCGAAGAACGTGTGCTTGTTAATCGTTAAATGACTGCTGGAGACCATGCTAATAACATTGGTATTTTGAAAGGATCTGTCAATTGCATTGTGAAAGATATTTTAGCCTGAAACGTATAAGGTCTCGGCTAGTACCAAAACAACTCAATTTCCTCGAAAAAGATTATCGCATTAAAATCTGCGAAGAACTATTGATCGGTCATGAAATGGAATATTATTGGAGATAAGCGACCGATCCAGTCAATATCGTTCAAAATGTGAAGCCAAACCGAACAAAATCGCACCAAAGTCTTACATCACCTTCTTACACTGCATCCGATCTCCGCATTTTACACACCATTCTACAACGATGGTATTTGAAAGGATGATGACTGCAAAGGCTGAGTTTGATTATGGTGAAGAAGTCTCACTTTAGAATACGCTCCATTAAAAAATTCATCATCATCATCAACGGCGCAACAACCGGTACCCGGTCTAGGCCTACCTTAATAAGGAACCCGAGATACCCCGGTTTTGGGTCGAGGTCCACCAATTCGATATCCCTAAAAGCTGTCTGGCGTCCTAACCGACGCCATCACTCCATCTTAGGCAGGGTCTGCCTCGTCTTCTTTTTCTATCATAGATATTGCACTTATAGACTTTCCGGGCAGGATCATCCTCATCCATACGGATTAAGTGACCCGCCCACCGTAACCTATTGAGCCGGATTTTATCCACAACCGGACGATCATTGTATCGCTCACAGATTTCGTCATTGTGTAGGCTACGGAATCGTCCATCCTCAAGTAGGGGGCCAAAAATTCTTCGGAGGATTCTTCTCTCGAACGCGGCCATTTTTCCTTCTAAGAACCCAAGTTTCCGAGGAATACATGAGGACTGGCAAGATCATAGTCTTGTACAGTAAGAGCCATTCAAAAATTACTAGCATTTTATAGAAGCCGGAATGGAGATAGATCTGTTACTCGCAATGGTTACACAATGCACGATATCTTTTTTAAAATTGAAAAAAAAAGAATGATGGTTCCCTGACATTTCTGTCACCAATCGTCAGCAATCGTCTCTTGTATAGTGCTAAATAGTTTTCTTAGAAAGCATTTAAAGAGAACATCTTTATTCAACATAAGATTGCTCACCAAATTTTCTCACCATATTTTATTTTAAAATCTTCTTTACATTTTTGTTTGGAAATAATCAACTATTTTTCTTCCTTTCAGGTAAGTGATGATTCGAAATGTATATTTTAAAATAAGTAGTAAGTATGAATCTTTTAGTACTAATATTTGTAATGCCAACATTTAATGAACAGAAAGTTCTACATTTTGCCAAATGTAAGAGATTGTTCTACTTCCTAACCTTCTAAAGTCGACTGCTTTATGGATTAAAAACTGCTCCTTCTGCCCAGATTATCGCTTTTGCTGCTCGAGATGTTATCAAAGACGGAGCAACACGAATTAAACGAGTTGTGACGCAATTGGACCTTTCACAGGTGCCTCTGCAGAGCATTTTGAATAAAGATTGGAGGATGTTGCCTTGCAAAGTGCGGACAGTTCATCAGTTATCGCCTATTAACTGCGAAGCCTGATTCACATTTGCTCGTACCAACCTGAGTCTTAATAAAAATGTTCCTAAGTTTTTATCATAACTGAGTGACGAGACCCATTTCCATCTTAGTCGAAACGTGAACAAACAAAGTTTTCATTTCTGGGGTTCTACGAATCCCTGCAAACAAATGTTGTGAATAGTGAACGGTAGATAGATAGATAGATGGCTTTCCCACAGTGCCTTCTGTGAGTTTTTTCTGAAATCTGAACTTGATTTTTGTGAATAACTCCCAGGCTTCCGCCGAAACCTCTAAATGGTTAGTGTTAACCATTAATTAGGGCAAATCGCGATTGCTGTTATTTGTTGAGCCCCTTTCAATGTTAGTCTGGAAAATCTTTTAGAAACACGAATGCTGGGGAAAGGTAATCGGTCTCATATCCCTCAATTAGTTCCATGACTGTCTCAACAGCATGGAAGTGTCAGCTTCCTGCGGGGTACTCTCGGTTGCCCCCAATTTTGCCCTTCTTGAGTTTTATAGTATGTATCTCAATCATTCCCCCCGTTCTTACAGACTATACTAATAACGCAGAGTTAAGATCTACACTAGTAACGTAGTTCATGGGATATCGAATACTTCTATTTTACTAATGGACAGAAAGTTATTTCGCATACCGACGGACTAGCCGCGTCGGAGAAATGGTAGGAATACTTCAAACAAATCTCCGACTCTGCGACATTTGGAGCAATTCAGCTCAGCAGCTGAGCTCTAGAAAGCTAGGAGCGAACGTTCTGGCACAATGAATTCGTCAGTCATGTTAAAGGTAGAACACCATCTGACTCACAGTAAAGCACGACCGTTCCAATTACCATCCGCTTGTTACCCCATATGATGAACATTTTTAAACGTATTCTTAAAAACAACATTTGCGATTTAGTACAAATAGCCGTGAACCAGGCTCGGTTTGCCTAATACTTCGTCACTACTGACTCCCTACAAGCTAGACGGTTACTCATAGAGAGACACTGTGTAAAACATAAACTCATCTGGTGTGCTTTTCGGCAACACTTAGCGCCAGGGAACATGTGCGCTGGGTGAAACTACTCTACCGCGATCCGAAGAGAAAACTGCTTCGCGTTGGTGTTGGTGTTCATCGGGGAAGCACTTTCTCACCAGTTCTTTTTGTTCTTGTCATAGACACTGTTACCCGAGACATCCAATGTCTAGTGCCTTATACATTGCTCTATGCAAATGATGTTTTCTAGCAGCTCATAACCAGCCTGACTGCAATATGTTCAAAACTGAAATTATCGCTCCGTGCAACGGACAGTGAACTGCGATTTAAATATCTCGAATGATTGCTATCAGCCAACAATGAACCGCACTGTAAAATTACCTCATGCAACAATGCAACTTAAATGAATTGGCATTCCTCACCGTCGTTCTTTGTTCTCGACGCATCAACGAACGTCTTAAATCCAACGCTCTCTATAGTTCTGAGTGCTAATTCACTATCGAAGGTAATGAACGCCACCTAGCGGTAATACAGACAAAAATGTTATGTTGGACTAATGGTAGTATGGGGTTGCAACGATCGCGGAAAAATAGCGAGAGAGTCGTCTTCGCCAGTATAAACATGTAATTTGTTTGTGTCGTTTAACATACAAAGATTGATCTGATCATAGAAACGACTAAAAGGCGGACGAAAACCATAATGACTTGATACGCTATGTGGTGATTTAGAATCTTTTAACTATATGTGTGCCTATGCTCATGCCAAATGGTGTAATCGCTCAAGACGAGCTAATCTCGCTGGACGAGTCAAAGGCTACGGAAGAAGAGGATGAAATTAACATCGGTTCCACACACTGTTCTTTACGTAAGGACGCTTTAAAGGATCTTTCATAAAAAAATTTTTAGAAACATTGTTGCGCCAACAATTATTATTATAATGATTTTGATGTCTTCCCAATCAGGCTTGCTCTATCCTCCGCAATAATTCGGTTGAAGAACTCACTCAGTCAGATTAATCGGTCCCAACTACTTGTTTCTCACAGGTCAGATGCAATGCTATCAGATCCTGCATACCCGGTTTCATTCACTAAGACAATAGGGCCTTACATATCTCCTCCGTCGTCAGAACTAACATTTATCATAAAGATAGACACCAATCGCTTCCTTAGCTTCACGACTCGCATTCTTATATATGTCAATTAGCTCGCATTTTATTGACAAGAAAGTTATAATAGAGACGTTTCTTCTACAGGGACCTGTATTTGGCTATGGGTGCTCTAAAGCCAAGCATCGCGGTTGATGAATTGCTTACCGAACTTATTGACCAGCTTAAGCTTTGTGTAAGATGTTTTTGGCTATAAAATGTGGGAAAATGATACAAACATTTAATAAGTCATACATTGATAATTACAAGTTGTCAGTATTGGCAAATTCGACAATACGCCTTCTACCGTCATTGTGTGTGCCGAAGCCTTTACTCTCTTCCTCCTTTTACCATCACAACGATTGAGATCACCCGCAATTACGATATAGTCATCGATGTCGACTAGTTGTCAGGAAGTCTCTTTCTCCGCACTGAGTCGACATGTGTGCATAGGTGTAAAAAAATGAATCGTGTAATCAGCTAAAATGATAATAAACTTTACCAATCAGTCATCAAATCGCTCGACTTCGTTTATGATGTCACAGAAACTATTAAAGATGGCAATGTCCAGGATACTCAATGCGTGGGCTACCAAGTCATTTTTATCGCGTTGACATTCTTCGTCGCAGTTCTTGACGAGTTTCTTGTAGAGGCGGATAGCGACGCGTCTCTATCCACTTCTCCATCTTACTAGTTAGAATACCAATATTTCGCACGCAGATGCGAATTTATGTGGCTTGGGCTAGTTTGCTTACGTCCTAACGCTATCCTTATGCCGAGATTCCTTTTCGGCAGGACAGGTTCTGGGATGCCGAGTCTACGGAGTCCTAGTCTTTTCCAAAATATTCTTATTATTAATTAGCATATTCACCTCCAGAATTATCTTAGGCAAGGAACTGGACTTATGCGCTGTCAATTTGTAGGGAATGGTACCATAGGCGACCTTGAAATCGATGAATCAATGCCATATTGCAATAGTCTTTCCATCCATTACTGTAGAGAGAAAATCTGATATTTTGCTGACTTGCCTGGAATGAAGCCTCTTTGGTAGGGAGCGATGATGTTTAATTTTGACTGACTAGGAAACCTACTCCGAGCACATGATTTACTGGCTAATGGCTATTATACATGATGTAGTTGCTCCTCTCCAAGAAGCCGATTCGTATGCCATGTATCTCCTATTAAGCAGTGACAATAGCCTTATACTGGAACAGGGTATCTGCTTAGTACCTCCTATCCTGCACAGACAACATACGCCACGTGAGAAATTGTCCATTCCTAGGCTCCTTCTTAGTAACAGGGCGTTTTCCATGTACGGGTGCCAGACCTACCCAACTCCCCCCTCCCCACTCTACGTAATAGTCCTAGGACTATATTACTCTTTGACCGCCAGGCAGCCAGTGCCACCACGGCGCTTGCAAAAATGTTGCAAAATATTGGTGGACCGAAACACTGCCGGAGGTGGGTGCTAGCCGGAGTGGTGCGCTCCATCCTGCTCTACTCGTTGCCTGTGTGGGCAGAGGCGCTTGCAAACTCTCAGAGACGGAAGCAGGTGAACTCGGTTTACCGGCGGATGGCTTTGAGGGTTTGCAGTGCTTTTAGAACCACATCAGATGAGGCAGTATTGGTGGTGGCATGATCCCGGTTGACATTCTGGCCAAAGAAATGAGTGTCCTGTACAATGAAAGACATATGGAGGGGCATGCACAGCGTAGAAATGCGGCAAGGTCAGAGTCGCTTGATCTCTGGCAACGCAGATGGGACGAGTCTACGAAAGGTCGGTGGACGCACAGGCTCATTCCCAACATTAGGGTGTGGCTTGAGCGAACACATGGGGAGACCAACTACGACATTACCCAGTTCCTCACGGGGCACGGTGGTTGCTACAGGCAGTATCTGCACCGCTTTGGGTTGGATGATTCTCCGAACTGTCCCAGATGCGATGGCATACCGGAGGATCCAGAACATGTGATGTTTCACTGCCCACGATTTGCGATGGAGAGAAGGAGCTTAAACCAGGTGCTGGGCAGGAGCGGGACCCCGGAGAGCTTGGTTACTGAGATGCTGGAGTCCGAGGAGAAGTGGCTTGCGGTTGGCTCTGCAATCATCCAAATGCAGGAGGAGTTGCTAAAGGAACAAAGAAGGAGGAAAGCCGGAAATAGGAGAAGGATGAGTGCCTAAGAGCAAATCTACCCCGCGAAGTAATACCTCAATGGTGGTCCCGCGGGGCTGGGGCTGGAGAGACCGGGGGTGGTTTTTAGTGGGTGTGAATCCCACATGCGCCCGCTGTAGTTCCGCCGTTCGGGCGGCGGAGCTGCGGCGGACGTGACACAAAAAAAAAAAAAAAAATATTACTCTTTGACTATCGGTTCTAAACTACTTACATAACATGACATTACATTACCTAGATAATTACTACAAAAACTGGAACTGAATTCAAATATTTGCTGGAAAAAAAAACAACTTAAACGTTGCCGGAAGCTGTTAGTACTTAGATAGACAAAAATTGGGAGGATTTTATTTTTATTTTTTACCTTTTTTTCATCATAACAGATACTCGAGATTAGATAAAGATGCACATATTATTTTCTTTTTAATTTTTAAACATCTCTTAAAAGCTAGTCGTTAGGCTGCCTCACGGAAGGTCGATGTTCAACTCTCACTGGTGGTATTTGTATCATGGTTAGATGTAGATGTTGGATACCAATTGACACAGCTGTGAATAAGTACCTGAGTCAAACCAGGGTAATAAGCTGAAGCGAACGCAATGCTCTACGTCCGCCTGTAGTGTACCGTTTGGGCCTTGAATGAAGGGCGCTACCACGTTTCAAGCCCCGAATCCAACTGAATTGTGGAGCCAACAATTTTTAATACATTTATCAGGATCTGGTATTGTATACTGTTTCCTGTTTTTAAGGTTTTGTGTTTACACAAAACCTTATTAAAATCGATTTACTGTCTACCTGTCCGTCACGCGTCCGTCATTTTTCTCAGAGACGGTTCTAGCGATTGACACCAAATTTGGTAGAAAGGTGAGAGCTGTGACCACTCACGCATATAGTGAGTTATATCCTTTTACTTCCAATTTAATACATGCAAAAGGTGGATGTAAAGTTTTTTTTCATCAAATATAGTCTTGTGGGGTATCAAATTAAAGGCCTCGGTTAGTACTTTTCGAAGCCGGTCTTAGTTTTGAAATTTGTTTGAAAGATGGGGAGTGCGGGGGGGGGGGGGGGTTCCGAAATACCCTCCATAGCGATATCTGTCCAAATAAAATTAATAATAATACATTACTGTAATTTTTAGTAATTGACAGAAAAACCCCCTTAAGTTTCTTCTAGAATCACGATATTTTGCAGCAATGTAAGCTACGGCATAGAGCATGATCCTGTCAAATTTAGTGAAAATTGCACTATTACTAACAAAATTATACTAGGTCAAAGCTATCGCTTCTGTGCAAATTCAAGACTTTGAATGTCAATATCACTTGAAAGTGGATATTTTCATATAACATATGCATATATTACGTGCTACATACTAATGGGACAAATGCATACTCAAATCTCTTTATAAAAGAAATACACAAAACATTTGATACCTGAAGCGTCTAGCTTCCGGTTTCCCGACTTGTTCTGTCGTTAAAAACGAAATCGTATCAACAATTTTTCAAAATTAATCTCATAAAATGATAAATTCTGAAATCAATATTTTCATTTCTCATAAATGCTATGATTTTTAAAGTTTTTCGTTTAAGTTTCTGACTTGACAATTGGAGTTTCCTTTCAAATGAAATGTTGAATCTTCTTGAAAATCTTCCTAGCTTTGCGCTCTAAATGAAAATAACAAAAGATTCTTCATACATTTTGCATAAAATATTTCCTTTTGCTCGGCTCATCCTTTGTTATAGTCTCACTCGTTTGCTTCTGGAAGCGATCTAGGTCAACCTCTTATCTTACATAGTAAGGACACGAATTTATATATTTTCCTTGATAGAGTTTTACTCTAGACTTTTGATGCAATTCATATGCATGATGTATCACGGAACGATTTTAGGTTTGCATGCTCCATTAAGTGCTTCCCGGCAGCCGGTCGTGGGAAAATCAATGAAGCTTATGTCGAATATTGTTAGATTATCATATAACGGAAGGCGTGCTGCATAACAACATTAGCATTTTAGATTCACTTCTAGTGTAGACACTAAGTCGACCGTCCGATTGAAAGTGACATAATTCAATTATAGTGGAATTGATTTCATAAATTAATTAAGAATGAAGTGGGATTATATCAATCATAACGGAAGCGTGCTATGCTTTGAGCAAAATAGAAACAGGTGTATTAGATATTCAGATGTGTTCGCTCAGTCTCAGGATTTCTAGGTGGCAGATAGGCCGGATAAAGTAAACCGTTTTAAACAGGAAACGAAGAAGCTAATCATATAAAATTGGACTCAATCCACGGTTTACTTGGCTAGAGTTGCCTGTACTGCGCTGACGCCGCATTCCAAACATCTCATTATTCATCTAAAATATAACAGCCGCCTTGTTACGCAAAGGAAAATAGAAAGACCTGAAAATGAGATATTTCACGCTCCACTGCGGATTCTTATTTATAGCCAACTCCATTGACAAGCCCTTACCACTCTCTTCTATTTTAAATATATTTATGTGGTGTATATTTTATGAAAATGGCAGACATGTCGTCACGTTAAATATGCCTACGCAACGATGTGCACGTTTAATAAAAGCTTGGCTATGTGAAAAACGAAAATATATTTGAATGTCTAATTATATTAGTGGTGGGCGTCCATGAAGAAAGTCATTTCATTCTTATCTAGTTGAAGATATTTGGGAGACATGTCCAAATTTATAAATGTGATGATGGATATGCCAACCTCTAATGGTTTCTTAATTGAAGCTGAAATGGTAAGATCGGTACAAATCATTCACTTATCAGTTATCGCTTTGGCATCCATCAATTAATGCAACTGAACTAAAATACAGTTAAGCAGAAAGAAAACGGTCAATGCTACAACTTCAAAGTCCTGCAAATTGTCTCTCTGGAAAGGAACCAACTGGCGCAAATTTTGAAAATAAAGGACACATATCATCATCATCATCAACGGCGCAACAACCGGTATCCGGTCTAGGCCTGCCTTAATAAGGAACTCCAGACATCCCGGTTTTGCGCCGAGGTCCACCAATTCGATATCCCTAAAAGCTGTCTGGCGTCCTGACCCACGCCATCGCTCCATCTTAGGCAGGGTCTGCCTCGTCTTCTTTTTCTACCATAGATATTGCACTTATAGACTTTCCGGGTGGGATCATCCTCATCCATACGGATTCAGTGACCCGCCCACCGTAACCTATTGAGCCGGATTTTATCCACAACCGGACGGTCATGGTATCGCTCATAGATTTCGTCATTGTGTAGGCTACGGAATCGTCCATCCTCAAGTAGGGGGCCAAAAATTCTTCGGAGGATTCTTCTCTCGAACGCGGCCAAGATTTCGCAATTTTTCTTGCTAAGAACCCACGTTTCCGAGGAATACATGAGGACTGGCAAGATCATGGTCTTGTACAGTAAGAGCTTTGACCCTATGGTGAGACGTTTCGAGCGGAACAGTTTTTGTAAGCTGAAATAGGCTCTGTTGGCTGACAACAACCGTGCGCGGATTTCATCATCGTAGTTGTTATCGGTTGTGATTTTCGAGCCTAGATAGGAGAAATTGTCAACGGTCTCAAAGTTGTATTCTCCTATCCTTATTCTTGTTCGTGTTTGTGTTTGACCAGTGCGGTTTGATGTTGTTGGTTGATTCGTCTTCGGTGCTGACGTTGCCACCATATATTTTGTCTTGCCTTCATTGATGTGCAGCCCAAGATATCGCGCCGCCTGCTCGATCTGGATGAAGGCAGTTTGTACATCTCGGGTGGTTCTTCCCATGATGTCGATATCGTCAGCATAGGCCAGTAGTTGAGTGGACTTGAAGAGGATCGTATCTCTTGCATTTACCTCGGCATCACGGATCACTTTCTCGAGGGCCAGGTTAAAGAGGACGCATGATAGCGCATCCCCTTGTCGTAGACCGTTGTTGATGTCGAATGGTCTTGAGAGTGATCCTGCTGCTTTTATCTGGCCTCGCACATTGGTCAGGGTCAGCGTAGTCAGTCTTATTAATTTCGTCGGGACACATAAATCAAGGAAATAGTATCAGTAGGGATTCAACCGAAAATTCTGAATAAAATCGTGGTGATGCTCCTAATCAGATCTAGCTTCCGATCTTGATATTTGTCCAGGTAAAAATTAAAGGTGCTTCTATATTTTACCGAAAATTCCGCTATGATTACCCTACAATCATAAGATCCTAACATGGGAAATTGTGCTGGAAAGTTTAGTAAAGATCCTAGTATTAGTAACAGTATAGTAGACGAAATTTGTCTCGGCTGCGAGCTAGATACAAGTACAATCTAACATAAGAAAAACATCAAACATTGAAGCCTGAATCCGCATGCCAACATGTTCTTAAAAAATATTAGTTTTGCGGGTGACGTAAGCAGTTGTGATGAACGGTCCTTCCTCCCGAATGTTAAAGATGAAGTTGTAATGACTTATGTCAATTGGTCGATGGTGTAAAGACCTAAGTGACCGAAGACAAGCAAGAGGGAAATTTGGCGAAATTTACCATGAAGGTCTCCCCACAAATAATGAACTTCCACTGAAGTGTTCAGTCACGTCACGTCACGTGTCCCTTTGCCGAAAAGTAAACAAAACAAACAAAAGAAAAGACGCAAGCTAAATTTGGAAGTTAAAGTAAAGAAAATGATGGCTCGATTGCACGTATAGAGCCGTAAAACTCCCGATCGTAATGCCGCGATTGAGAGAAAAGGTCCACAACGGATCACATCCTCAATCGATGATTCTCCTGTCTCAGATGTTCAAGAGGCACGGCATCCTCGGACGATTACATTGGATGATATCTCGTGTTTAGATCGTGAATTTTGCGGATTAGTGGGGGGAGGGGAAGAGGGTGTTGATTACTAATATAAATGATCTAAGTGTAATTGTCGCTCGTCACAGGACTAAGAGAACTAAATGATGCGGATCTTGAGAAGTCACGGGTACTATGTACAGAGTTTGTGAATGATGAACTATCAAAAATGAACCTTAGAAAAGTTTTTATTCGCGATTTGGTATCAGGATGTTAGGGACCGTATCGGCAGATCTAAGAGGTGAAAAGGCTTAACATAAGTAATCAATTTTTAGGCTGTTCACCTTTTTTGAAACTTGTTTCCTGGTTTTCCAAGTCCCATAGGAAGAGTGGTGGGGAGGGAGGCAGCGGGAAAGGGCCTTCTAGAAAGGTGGGGAAATGAGAAACTTTAACATTAATTTGTCAATTTCGAGTAATGGCGAATAATTTTCATCCCGAGTCCAGTTTTTCTCCTTGAGACCCTGTTCCTACAGCAGTTACTCCATTGTACAACCATTCAAAGATTTCTGCGTTTAAATATAAGTTGTCCTTTACTCAAGCTTGGTTGGAAGTTTAGCCAAGGCATTTACAGACTTCGCAAAGCTTTCTCAACTTAGTTGAATAAAGTTTAATTGGGTAAACTGCATAAATGATAAAATTGATTCCGCAATCAATCACAGACTATGATCATTTTATTTTTGAATCGCTTCCTCCTGCCACATGTCCATAATATTCGTTATGTTTCGCCTATATACAATATACTTCCAGTATCGCAAAAAATTAAAGAATCCGGGTTTGAGGTTCGCGTTGCGAGCTCTGCTAGCACCTGCATGTACTCTCGTTCAGGCAAATAAGAGTGCCTGGCGATCTCAGCTCGATTTAAAATGATTTTTGTGTCTGCCGATAAAAACTCAAGTGTCCCCATTTGGTTGGGTCCTTGCGACATCGCCCTTCTAAAAAATTTTGTTGACGTGCTACCAACGTCCTACTCTGCTCCCATCATTGTGAAGCCGAATCCCTAGCAGTTAACGATAATCTTTCCACGAATGCTAACGGCGCTACTCTGGAACTCATATTCCGTAATTCATACCACCGAGTTTACACATATATTATTACTTACTAACATTTACGCACACTAGTTTATCTACTGTTAACAGAATTACATATTTCGCTCCGATTATGACTTTTATATTCTCCCTTTGAAGCCATTCTTTTCTTTAATTTTTGGGTAATACAGCAGATCCTGATGGCGACGCGGCAATCGCATGCATCTACCATCCTAAGGTAGTGGGTTCTACTGAATGTTATAACCCACAATGACATTGTCGCCCTTTCTCAATGTATGATATAGCCACTTCCACTTTCGCCTTCCACTTCCACGAGCTTCTGAGCAATACGCTGGAGTAGTTCTTCCTTAGCTATTATCTAAGACCAGAATATCGCAATGATACGACGTAGACATGAGCTAGCTTTCGAGTGACCGTAATGGTCGCTTTTCATGTACTATACCCGCATACCAGAATAGAGAGCAACCTAAACTTGGTGCTGGTGTTAAGTTAATTGCAGTTCCAAATTTTGGACAGAACAGAAAAAAGACACCCGTCAAAAGTGTGATGACTCATCAAATTGGTTTTATCGGTGTTTATCTTCACAGCGATTCTACTTGTCTCCTTCTTCAAATTCAGAGCCATTTGGCCAATCTACTTCTGGATGAAAAAGCAAGCAGATGTCATGAGCGTAGGTAATGTGTTTGAAGAAAAACGGTGTATTCGATTGGACCACTTCACCTTCTCCAGTCAAGGCGGTATGAAGAAATTCATCGAAAACGATAAGACAAAGTATCGGGATCAAAACCCTGACGGACTATGCTTCCAACTTCAATTTTCGATTATACCACTATGCGGTCGTAACACTTTGCAGCATATTTTGTTGCTCTGGTAATATCTATTAGTTTCTCGCGAATGCCCCCCCTGCATAGAAAATTTTAGGTATGGATAAGAACGAAAAGCAAGTAAAGCAACTGCTCCCTCGACGTTGACCATGGTCAACTCGCGGCATATCAACTCTGGCAATATCTTAAATTTCAGTTCATTACAGGGTGATAATGCATTAGGAATAAGAAAATCGACAGCGAAAACCAAACTGCTCTCTATCAATCATGCTTTTTAGGTGTTCTTTGATCCGTTCCAGGATGATTTAAGCTAATACCTTCGCGACAGCTGGGATCATCCAATTGACAGAGGTGCTCTTGTTTGAATTCTTAATACTCATGCTTCCCGCTCTCCGCTGCTGGCAGTCATCAATACAGCTCTCAACTTCATACGTCCATCGATCCGCCCACGCGTTTCCAAGCTCAACCAGCCCCGGTGATGTTCTTTTGGACCATAGCCGACAACTTTACCTGCACTAGAGTGCGATTTATTTAGAGCCTTTTTCGTTCGCGCAACACGGATCCTCCTCCCCTCCCCCCTCCCCTCACAGCCGAATCTTGGAGGCGACCCTTATTGAAAATGGGGTCGACGCTCCGTTCCCCTTCGAGTGGACATAGTAGCTACCTGCAAGCGAGAGCAAGCAACCATCAGATGGTGGTCCTTTTGGACCCATATAAGCACCATTTTTGTTACGCACATCGAGAGGACTATTGCTAAATTCACCGCTAATTACGGAATCCAAATGGTTCATTCGATTATATGTTCGTTCCAAGTTGGTTGAAACCCAACTGATTTTGTGGCAAAACTCGTATTTGAACAGTGTGCGACCAATGACAGAGGGGCGAAAATTGCAGAGATCCACCAACTGTTCACTATTGACATGCCGTTTCCACATACTCGAGGAAGGCGATCAGTACCGAGTCTGAAGTAGGATTCATCAGAAATGGCTCTTGCCACCAAGCCATCGGAGCATATGCTCTGACAAAATATCATGGAGATTGTGGTTGTCCCCATATCACGGGCAGAACTTCTTGTAGGCTCAAAAATGGGTTGCGCTGTACAACTCTGACGCCGTACCCCGTGCGCCCACTGGTATGCACGCTGATCCTGCACTTAGTATAAACCAGTATCGCTGTGTCCGTCACGACGGGGTTCTGATTATGTTCTCCAAATAACTCCGTATCTGAAAGAACCCTGAGATTATCCCTTTGCAGCAAATACTTACATTAAAAGCCACAAAACCTTCCTCTTTATCAGAAATTTCTTTCTGGTCATTGCACTGCACTGCACTGCACTATGTTTTATGTACTCTACTAAGTCCAGCACGGAGCCGTGTAGGATACCCGCCATTGTTCTTGTCAGTAGCCATCGACAATAGTAACAAGATAGGTAAGAATACCAATCCCCGCCAGAGATTTCCGTATCACGCTCCAGGTATGATGGCCATAAACACAAGGATGGGGATATCTGTGATTTATTGGATCACCTGATGCGAAAACAATTACAGAAATATGGTGTTTCAAATGAGGCGTATCACCGAACAGGTTTCCAGAAAGGGTACGGACCAATTTCCTATATCTATAATTTGCATCCATTGATCTACTAGGCAATTTGTGTAATTCCACCACCAAACAAAATTCCAGCGAGAGTGTCACACAAAATATGCAAAATTTAGTAATTATTTTATGGCCTCGAATGAACTGTGTGGCGGCGGAATGAATAGGTCAAATTCGTCATAAAATTATCAAACCCAAGAAACTGAGGTGAGTTCACGAATGCTAGTTATCTTAATAGTAGCAATGATATCTAATCAATAACAACGAGAAAGAGCTTTCACAAATAAACTGGCAATAATCAAGTCTGCACAGCACTGATGGCATCTGAGTTAAAAAAGACAGAAAGCGATAGTAATTGGGATGAAGAGATTGATCAATTCACAACAGAAGAGAATGTGATATTTACGGGTATAAAAATCAGCAGAAAAAAATCGTCAAATAATTTTTCTTACGAGAAACGCGTGTTATGCAATCTGCAAAGTTTGGTTTAATTTTGTTTAATTTATTGATAAATTCGGAGTTGAAATAAATTTAAAAAAAAAAATATTATAACAAGATGTTCTCATCGTTTTTTTACAGTTTGCTTGATTTACAAGGGCTTATATCACACGCTTTTCACAAAAAAAAACCTACAAACAAAAGAAAAAACATCGCCTTGAGTTTTTATCGGTTATCTTATGATGATAATTTAGAATTTCCCTTATCAAATTTTATTAAAAGTTTTCTGCGATTATAAAATATGTATTGGATATATAATAGAAAAAAGTTATCGGGGCAGTGGGCGCCAAGTTTTCGTTCGTCTCCCCGGCATATTCTCACGTACACGAGAAATATCATCAGTTTGTGTATCTAGTAGCGCATCTTGCAAATTTATATATGCATATCTCGCAATTGAAGCCCTCTGTCACTCCAAGGGCACTCATTAATCATACCTTACATTCAAAAAGGCTTCCTCTCGAAAACTCCTACCCAATGCGACGTATATATATAATATAATCTAATTCTAATTCTATATAATAAAATCTAATTCTAGTTTTTGCCTGGTTGACCTCATCCAGTCAGAACTTCAGATGAACCGCGCTGTACACATCTGTTCCTTGTTCCCTCCCCAACCTTATAGGTTGTGCGTAAAACAAAACCTTATTAAAATCGATTTTTTCCTGTCCGTCTTTCTGCCTCCCCAGAGTCGATTCGATTGTGAGCATAATAATTAGGAAAGGTCTACCAGATAAGCAAAAGAAAACGAGGTCAATACATTGCTAACTCCGAATCAATGCTGACGTGGCGTAATAGTGTCCATAATTTGCTCGGCTAAGAGTTTCTGAGATCCAAGCCTTAGATGTCCTCCAACGGGCTCGCTGAATGGGCGGAAGAAATTCCTCTTCTACAGTGTTAAAAGAAGAAAGAGAGCAAGGCAAAGCTCAGGTCTCGGAGGCCACTTGGCTGCGATAAAGTGACTCGCAAGATGTGCATAACCATCTGAGGGATTATCCCATCTCATGTCCAATGTTGTTATGAGTGTTAATTATGGGAAAACTATTTCTCGGCATTCTGGAGTATTGCCAAGGTTGTTGGATGTTCTCTTCAACCGGCGTTTGTTTTTTAGGGAGTCCACTGGTCAGGAAAAAATTATGTCATTCTTTTTAGATTTCAAAGGAGAATTTGACTAGCTAAATTGTCTTTCTGTGTGACAGAAACTTAGCGAATACGAGTGCCAGAAAAATTACTGTTGGAGGAGTGCTTTCGGCCTGGTTATTTGTGATTTGTGCCCTTGTAGGAGTTTCATAGTGATTATAGTTGCGAGGAGGGATCATGAAGTCTGCACCAAAGTCAAGGGCTCACTTGCAAAGACTACCCAACCAGAAAATCTGAAAAAAATACGCCAACTAAGCCTCAAAATAAAAAAAAATTCGTAAGGAGGGGGGGTGGGATCGGTTGTAACGGTAAGAGCCCAGCCATGGTTCAAGTGATATAGGAATGTTGAGAGAAGTGAGTTTGTACAAAAGTATCTTGTGATTTATAGTGCCGAATCCAGCGTTGATAGTGTATACTTTCTGCCATGTCCAAATGACTACAGGACATGAAGTTGGTGAATTCGAGCATGTTGGAGACAGTGCACTACACTTAACAAAGCCGGGTTGTTCTGCCATTAGGACTTGTCCATGGTGAGCGAACAACCAGCCACTCACATCACTTTCCGAGATTCTGGAACAGGGGAAGAGGAGCGATATGGGACGGTAATTCTCAACAGGAGTGTTATCGTCACTTTTATGAGCCTTCTTTCAGACTAGGAAAACTGATTCTCTTCGAGGCTCTAGTTGAAAATAACAGAAAGGGGAAAGGAAGAAGAAAAGAGAGGCCAGGAAGACCGTCATTGGCGTCAAGCTTGCCAATGAGGTACTCGAAAAGGAGGGGGAACATGGATTGAAATGTAGTAGTAGAGTAAATCCCAAGATAATTGTGGGAATTAGTAGAGGATTTAAACAATATAATGAAAGGAGGAGGTAGCTGGGCAGGACTGCGGAAATCGCGAATGAGGACCAAAATAGTTTGAGGTTTCCGCGCTCCAGTGAGTCCAGCACTGGTCAGATGTTCTCGTCTGGATTTAAGTATTAAAAATCCGACGAGGAACGCAGCATTTTGAAAAGAACGAAGTCAGCATAGGTTCCAAAAGACAGAAACTTTTTCCTAGATGTGAGTTTTTGACGAAGTTTTTTATGGACTTCAGTAGTAAACTAGAATGAGTATTAGCGCAGGGACTTTGCCTTACGAAAATTATACTTGTCAGTCTTGTGCACAACAGGGAAGTGTAGTCGATCGATCCGAGCATCAAACTCGAGAACAGGATGATGGGCGTCAAGGGTAACGTGAGAGGCGCATAAGGGAATTGAGGAACGCAAGACATAGGAAGGTTAAAGAGAACAAGATCAAGATTGCGATTTAAGTGAAAGGTAAGATTGAATGGCTTGTGTTCATGAAAGTGTATAAAGGGAGGAATTTTTGAAGAGAAAAGCAAGCGGAAGTAGAAGGCCATGAGAGCATTGTATAGGAAAGGGAGGCTGAATCAGAGGAAATATACATAATAATAATAATCGTTGGCGCAACAATCCATACATTGAAGTGTGTTAGAGCACTTCATTCAAGACCACCGTAGGAGGCAATGTGGTCAGCATTGCGCTCGCCCGAGATTATTACCCTGGTTTGACTCAGGTACTCATTCACAGCTGAGTCGACTGGTATCCGACATCAAATCACGATACAAATCCCACTGCCGCCAGCGAGATTTGAACCGCGACCTTCCGTACGACAGCCTTGTGCTCTAACCACTCAGCTATCCGGACACTAATCGCCGCTATAGTAGCGTTAATGTGTGTTAATGCAGCAATTGAATCGCATCAGAGAGCGTGATATCACAGCGAGTGTTGCAACTGCAGAAAGCGTTCGGAGAAAAGTTTTCCTCAAATATCTAGTAACGCAGAGGAAATCCCCGAAGATTAGCCGTAGAAAATCATTCCACAGTACCCATCGCAGTCTAAAAATTTGGAGCGAATTGCTTCCGGCTCTTTGCAAATAGCA
The DNA here is from genome assembly GCF_905115235.1 of Hermetia illucens. Lineage (NCBI taxonomy): Eukaryota > Metazoa > Arthropoda > Insecta > Diptera > Stratiomyidae > Hermetia > Hermetia illucens. Next base: position 97,424,359 of record NC_051852.1, on the reverse strand, counting down.
TATTGTGCGAAAAATTGGAAACCAATATGCCGCGGATTGAACTCAGCACCTATCGCATAGCAAGCAACCGCGTTGTTCCGAGACAATTCATATTGTCACTATCTGATTGGATAGATGAAGGAGGATTTAGAGGGTCGAAGATTCAACGGCAATGAAAAGACTAAACTCCACGTTGTCAATTGATTGATTAAAAAAAAACTTACCTTTTCGTATCCAAAACATTAGACGAGACAGCAAAGGCGGGTTTAGCGCTGTTGATGCATAATGCAGAATGGAGCTTAGTGCCGCCGTCGGCAGAAGCAACACTTCCTAGATGTACCGATTGACCGCCGATTTCCACACTTTACCTATTAATACAGATAGGAAGAATGGGATAATAAGTCACATTGAGAACCTAAATTTTTTAGTCTTAATCATAAGTCCTACTTTTCCAGATCCGCAACGATTTGACCAATGACCACGACTCAACAAGAGAGAGCAAATAGACATCATCAGTGTAGATGACGTGTTCGGGGAAAGATTTCATGGTTTATTGAAGCCCTTCAGGTGCTCCTGATAAAGCAGCATGAAGAACATCACAAGAAGGAATAGTATCGATGCAGCCTTGTCGAAGTCCGCTTTGAACTCCAAATTCCTAGGAAATTTTACCTCGAGGAGGGAAATGATATTTGCTTGGGCATCCTACCCTCGAACATCGCACGATAACTCAGAGTACCATTTGTCAAAATTAATAGCGCTTTCAAGCAAATGCACACTGCAACCCAAAAATTTATATTTACAGTCCCTCGTCCTCTCAAATAAAGAAATCAGTTTTTTAACATGATTCTGGGATGAACAATTATAAAATGAGGTGAACTGTCATTTTTCCGGTAAGAAATATTGTTTTTTTCAAAAATTCGAATAGTCCAACCCAATCTACCAATCAATAAGTCAGGGGATATGAGCAAAGCAAATAATAATTTTTTTTAATATACCATCTTTGTGGAGATTTATGGTCACAAATGTACTGTGAATGGTGGCTGTAAAAATTGCTTAAATCCTTTCTTTTCAGAACACACTTTTCAAAGAGTCTTATCACCTCGCGTCCAGCCTGTAATCATAAGATTTTCCCTCAAGGTGTGAAACACCTTCTTATATGTATTTAATAGGCAACCATAAACCAGAAAGCCTGTCTGTTTGCCATGCTAGTAAAATTTCAGTCTCCAATACCGACTGGACACTATCCCAACAATTGTTGGAACTTCCTATGTGCTGGTTACCATCCGATTTACGTTTATTAATTCATGGATAAAATAGTGCAACGTCAGCGATATTCACTTCACGAGCAAGTATTTAACGTATGGTTACCACAGAGAAAAGCAGACTTCAATCAGGTCAATGGCAATTTTTCGCACTTGCAAGAAGAAAATATTTTGTCATCACAGAAATAAACTGCAAAACAGACCTTCAAAGACGCCTGCTGGGGATTTCCCAGGTTTTAGCGAGATCTCTCCATTTATTTCTCCTTGAATCCAATTTCTCTAGGACATAATTCCCGATTCGTGTTTGCCCTAGGCCAGATAATTTATGAATTTACCTCATATTTTTAAAAGATCGTTTTGTAAATAAATCATTATCTTAAATTAATCCCTAAAGTGGAAATTAAGGTGTCGCCTTGGTATGAGCCGTGCAGTGGCAAGCAGTATCATCTCTCTTAAGATATTTCATCAGGTGAACCATACTAGGATGAGATTTCTTCCAATTATGCGTGCATATATCAAAATGGTGTAAAATACTTCACAGAGTATAGGGTGGTCCAATTTCCAGGATAATTGTCTTGAAGTGCTGGAATAAATTTAGTGGAAAATAAATTAAAATTTGGACCTCAAAGCTGCTAATACCTATTATTAAACTAACTGGATTGAGCCATTCAGACCATTAAGTTTGATTTATTCTAATCTAATTTCATATAATTGTACATGAGGCCAAGGAACACTGCTTTAAGATAAATTGCTTTTTCACAGTGTCTATAAATAAATAAGATATTTTCGGATAAATCTTGCTATGACCCTACACTGACGTACACTTCAGATAGCGGCTGTGAATTCCATCTACAACAGCGCTACCTTGGAAATCTGGTTTCCATGCGCTCCAAAGAAGTTAAACGCAGGAAAATGATGTAAATTTACGTTGGTGCGATGAACTGGTACAATGCCAAGTTCATTAGATCATCGCTCCCAAGTCATTACAACTGCGTTTGTCTACCCTTCAATGAGTTGCTTGACCATTTAAGACTAAGCAGGCGAAGCAAGTTTTATCAACTACATACAAACTTGACCTACATCCGGAAATTATCTTATGCAACGATTTAAAATAATTCTGTTGCAACTAAGTTTGGAACCAGAATTGATGGATAGTTGGCCTACTATGGAAATCACTTTAGGTGATATAGATTAGCGGCTCGTACATGGACAGCTGCACGTGCATAACTTATGGTCCATACTAACAACGGCCTTCAGAATTACCATATTGTTGCAACAAACAAATCGGAGAGTTCTTCGGGGACATTATTAATTGTTATCTTTAATTGGGCGAATATCGTGATGGAATGCGCACTGCACTACCATGATCTTTTCTTCTAGATTTCGATTGAATAGATACTGAAAAGAAGTCCTACCTCAAAATAAGAGTATACTTTTTAAGACTTTAGTTCCCAACTTCGCAATCGATGTTGAAGCGTGGACCATTTTTAAGTACATGTCCGAAAGGCTTAGTAGTAATAGCACTAAGTAGTTGCAGCGGAAGATCGCGGTTCGAATTCCACTGGTGACAGAATAACCGTAACTAGAATCAGGTATCACTCGATTCAACTGAGTACCTGAGTCAAATCAGAATAACAATCCTAGGTGAGCACAATGCTAACCACATTGTCTCCTAGCGTACCCTTAGAGTATAGAAATGCTCTAACATACATACTTCGCCATCGATTATTATTCCTTCGTAAACATTATTTTAAGGCGTTGAAGTTGATATCCTATAGGGAGAAAAAACGTCCTTCTTATATGTACGGGAAGCCTCTATTAAATAATAATAATAATCGCCCAACAATCCATATTGGATCAAGTCCTCGACATATTGTAGGAGGCAATCTGGTCAGTTTTCCGATCGCTCGAAATTATTACCCTGATTTAACTCAGGCATTCAATAAGAACCCAGCCGACTGGTATCTGGCATCCAGTCACGAAAACAAATCCCGTTGCTACCAGTGAAATCTGAACCGCGGCGTCCGCTACGACACCCTAGCGCTCTAACTTCTTGAGCCTATCAAACCTAACATAAAATCATACCATCCAAATTTCACGTCAACTGGAGTAAACATTTTCAAGAAAAATGCCTGTAATGGGACCACAAACAGATAAGAAGTAAACCGATTTTACACAAAATCTTTAAAAACCAAAAAAAAAATAGCTTTAGTTTCCTTTCAATAACTGAAAACGAAAAAAGTTCTAGGTCTCTAATACTACACTTCCCTATTGCGTACGTTACCCCTCTTATATACCCCCTTACCTACAGCCCAAGGAAAACTTCAAAGTAAAGTCACCGTTAGCTCTAATTAGGCCAATACACTGCAATCCAGAGGTACCCAGATCATTTTGTGTATGCGGCGAGGTGGAAAGCATACTACAATCTCCCTACTACAGGAGAAGTCACCGAAACGTCGTCCATTATCATGATTGCCCTTGTGAATGCGATGTCGTCCTATTATTCCTCCGTGAATATTCTCATTTCCAATTTGAGCGCTAAAATCGTCACGCAATATTTTGACGCTCTGAAGTAGTGAATTAAACAAAGTTTCAAAACAACTTTAGAATTCATATTTAGTTACTTCATCCTCCGAGAAGAATGTATTCACCACTGTAAACTCTCTCTTTCCTATATATTTTCCGCTTGTCAAAATTGTGTTCAATTTCATGTCCATAATCTCATTGCCTTGTCGTTTCGTGTCGTAGATTATGTAGATTGTGTTGTTGGCGCGACCCAATTTCGCTCTGAACTCACCATATCCTCAATAAGGTTATAGAATCCTACGTCTGGGTTCAGGAACCTCGAATATATAAGAAGAATATAATACAGCCTGGAATTGATTACAACTTCTAGAAACTTAATGACTTATTCCGAGACAACCACGAAGTCCCCTAGCCCATCTTTACTGCGGTTAGTGATAAATATTGCCTCCATCGTTTCATCAGTAAGGATGTAACCCTGATTTAGGGGAATGAATGATTCCATTAGCCTTTTGGTACCATTAGGTCATTTCCAACAGCAGGTTGTCTCCAAAACCAATCATGATTCAGGAAAATCTGACGGAATTGATGAAGCGAAAAAGCAATTGTTCAAACCCTACTTCACCTCTACAGAGCAATGTGACCGTAACCTATTTTTGAATTCCAAAAAATGAATGCTTGTCTATTTAAAATGGGGACTGTCCAGTTCGCGGTATGCTCGTATATTTCCGTCTCGACGTCGTTTGGAGGCTGCGTCCTTGCGTGGACAGGGAGATGGCAGGGGACTAAGAAAATATATAATAGCGACTTTCCGCTCTAGATTTGTCATTATTTATATTACTTCGGCCTACGAATATTTAAAGCTATATCGGTTGATAGTCGAGTTGAAAAGAACATCTTCGAGTATAATGATATCTGAGAAACCCGAGGCACCTTTTCGAACTGACTAACAAAACGGCTAACGTCGAAGCTACATTTAGATAATAGATGGGACCTGAAAGGTGAAAATTTGTCAATCTTCTGAAATATTGTATATCATAGTTCAGCCGTCGCAATTAACAAAATTTAACCGAAAAATACTTGCTAATCCTCCAGACTGTATAAACCTACGTAAAGTATTACTTCATAGCGACGACCCTAATCTTTTTCCGAAATACAGCATATTGCTTTAGCTCGCTGTTGTTCCAATATGAATCCACCTGTAAATCGGACTGCTCTCCCGCTATGGAGCAGTTCTCGTCTGGAGACTACAAACCTGGAATTACCTTGAAGGAACCTCTGGAAATATGGGCTCTTGCGGTTACACCCCAGGAGATTTTTCTGCGTCGTGCATTTCAGGCCAATTTTAAATATCTACTTAAGAGCTTCAACCTATTATTTTAATTGGTTTGTCATGCGCTCGTTACTATTGGGGAACCGGCAAATTTGGTTTTGGTAGCCTGAAAAGCCTCCTAAAGTCGATTCTCCTCTCCTGAAAGAGTAGAGGATATTCTGATTGAAAGGTATACAGCTGTGACGCAAAAAGGATATCTGACCAAACAGTCTAAGTTATCTACCCTGAAAACCCCATTATTAGTTACCAGGGTGATATCAAGGACCTCCTCCCAATCATTACAGTTCCTTGAGCTCGAGAAGTGGAAGGTTGATATACTGCCACTGTTTCATACCGATAGTTTTATGTTAAAAGTCGAAAAGAGACTCACTTCTTTCATTGATTTTTCAACTGTTCGAAAGCGTGTGCTTCGCATTGGTTGATTTGCCTTAATACGATGATGAACATCAAAGATAATTCTCCTTGCCTTGCTAGTCCTAATCTGCGACTCTAATTCTGTAGAATAAATCGTAATATTTGTTATGAAGCCCTTTGATCATCCGGTCTCCTTCGATCCAGGACTCCTTATTAGTGCGAAGTTGATATCCTCCAGCGGCGCGGAGAGGAAAACCAGCAGCATAGCCAAAATGCACTTCGAGTGCGCCAAATTTATTTACGTTAACCTTAATATGGTCTGCTTACGTAGGGAGCGCAGAGAGCATCGTTCCCTATCGGACTGCCGATCTTCATCTCCTCCAACAATTCGTTCGTACCCTCGACTGAATCTGCGACGACCACTTTACCTTCATGTTCCAGACACCGAACAGCGTTTTGTAATTCATCTTTTCCAGTGTCTTTAAGCACGCTTCATTTATGTGGAGAAAGAAATGTTGGCTATTCATCTGGAGTTTCTCATTCCGGGCCACCACCGTCACAATGCATGCTCCATCAGCTCACAGAAGTTGCTTGACATTCCTTTTGCTTTTCTCCTCAACGTCATCATGAGATTACTTATGATTACAAGCGGCTGGTTCCACCTTCTGGCCTGCTTCTTCGTTCTCTAGCAGCTGGCATTCTTGTTCGTCCTACTCACCACGTCCAGTTCGACGCCAGTGGCTTCCACCACGCTCGCGGATATCCTTCCTACTAGTTCCAGCACTGTTTTCTGGCTGGATGCCACGCGGTCGTAGGTTTCTTTTTTTTCCGTCGTCAGTTCTTTAAAATTTGTGTACTTGTTTTAATCAGTGATCAGGGAAAAAAGTCGTCCCTCACTACACGGACCACCAGGGTGAAGGTCTTAAGTGAAACCGAAAGTGCCCAAGATATATAGAGCCTGGATACTAGAGACCAAACTCTCCTTGGTCACGCAGCCTTCGGCGTATGTTTCTCCACCGTGGCTTGGCGTCCTATTAGCAAATTTTACAGTACTGGGTAGACAGTTCTCGGGCTGTTGCTTCAATTCATCAGATCATCACTTACTCCTAAAACATGACCAGCAGGCCAACAAATCTTCGGTGGCTAGATGAACCTACTATCAACTCAGCCCTAGACACTTGCCCAATTATAGATTTCGCCTTAATTATAATGATCTATTGCTTCTTTTAAGGGTGTTTATCCGAATTAAAAGTTAAGCGCTACTTTTTTCTTTTTCTTTATTTGAATTCCACTGCGCCCTCACCTGAACAATACATTCTACTAAATAGAATTTGATGAATAGTCCAAAAATGAGAAAGTTTTCCGAGCTCTAAGACAATCACACCATTAATTTATGACCACGTCTTTTTGCGTGCCTATCATGTAGCAGCTGATGGATTAGGACATCCCAATTTGTTCACGAATGTTTACTTTAGAGAATTGCCTCTCATTGCAGAGAATTTCGACTAGCGTTTGCGAATTAGCTGTTTACATGAATGTGTAAATATCCAACACCCAGTCAAATTCATTGTGACAGCGATTATATATTTAGATCACATTATCGATAATGAAACAATTTGCACCAATTTTTATGACGCCGGCGGCTTCCAAGTGACCCAGATCGAAAACTGTTAAACAGACATGGCAATTTCTGGTCACGTTTAGACAATACCAGCGATTTGTAGCTTCCCACAGATTGATGTGCTCACAAACTTTTTTCAAAACAAACGTCAGTTTTGTTGGTTCAAAGGAGCTAACTATTTTATTATAGCATGGGAAACGCTAAAAAAAGTTTCTCTTCTTTACCATTGTACTAACTATACCAAACCGTTCGCAATTTATTGTGACACCGTAGCGATACAAAAATCGGAGGAGGAGGGGGCTAGTTCTTATAGGACACGTTTCAAGAAACTCACTCAGGCCCAACAAAACTATAAAGGACATTGACATACTTTCGAAAAACTGCCTCTAGTAATCTCAGTGGAAAAAAAATGACCACTTAAGACCAAAAGAAGCTTTTTCAAACACCTTTTATCCAATGAGCCCTACTCGTAAAATTCCTTCGTTCAAATATTCTGCTAGGCTAACCGAGGCCTTTAATATCAAGTCCACTGGAAAAAATGGTCTTCCAATACCCCAAAGGTTCCAGATGAATCGATTAACATCTACACAATGAGAAATTCTTATGCTTTATGTTGGCTAACTTTGCTTTTGTATTTGAGTAACTTTGAACGAGTTCACTTAATAATGCCCTTTTAATGTGGAGAACGAAGCAATTAATACAAAATTATTTCCTTCCTCTATTGGGAAATATACGCACGAATCATCTACCAAATTGGAGAGTTAACAATCAAACCGGAAGCCTAAGGTAGATTAATTCTGCTTGAAATTTCCTTCAATCACTGCCGCTGAATTGAATATGTTGTACGCATTCTACGAATGTTCGTTATATTTCAGTTTCCCTAGCACCATTGAACAGCTCCAGGTGCTTGCGGCATTATGTGCTTTAGCCATAAACTTTCATCAATAACAACGATAACTCGCCAACACATTTCTAACTCGACTAAACCTATTGTGACCAAACTAAGGCCGCAGAGAACCTATAGAAAGTGAAAATCCTCAAACACAGCATACAAATGTATCTAGATTCCACGCAAGAAGCTCACCTAGACGCTAAACAGTTTTGACATTTTTTCGTTTCACAACTATATGACCCAATGACCCAAAAACATTCACGTTCAAGAGAAATTATTTTGTCATAAACAACGAGATGATTCTCGTGAACGAATTTAAAAATTTCAAGTGAATCACTACCAAATGCTACTTTTACCTGTCTTTACCTGAAGCAACAATTTAGCTTATATTTTTCTCTTTTTCCACTTCTTGTTAAATAACACTTTCCATGAATGAAACTTTGCTTACATTTTGTGGGCAATGCATTCATATCAGCAGATGACTAATGATTTTATCAAATACAGGCGATACCTCAGATAGGTACGTGTCTAATCGATGAATAACCAATAAATTATATGGTTCCCTGTATAAGCCCGGTTATAACGTTCCCAGCTAATAAAAACCGTTTGATTAGGTGTCATTAATAAAAGTTTTCGATAATTTGGAAGGCATACCTTGCAATCCATGGTTAAGAGCTTCAAATTACTTTCTCCAGTTTTTGAAAATGTGCAAAATATTTTCTTACTTGTTGGGAAAAGAGTACTTGGTTGCGATCAATACAATTCATATTGATAATTTTAGTATTACTCTTCCTCTCGGAGTAATGCTCCTTGTACTCCAAGAGGTCAGCGTCGGTATCCAATATAGCGCAACTACCCCGGCTATACCTCATCCACAGCTTTCCAAGTCACAAGTCACTCCCAAATAACTACGTGTCTCGAAGCTCACATACCATACCCCGATTAATGTTATTTGGAGGTACATCAAACTCACTTGTGTGTATTTTTAGTGCTTCTAGCGAAAGTAAATACAATTACAAACACCACTTTCGTTACATAGCAAATATTTTTATGTTATAGACATATACAAGTTTTTTGTGAACAACTTCTTCCTTTCTTCCCTAAACGCCCTCCCTCAAAACCCTGACCTTTAAGGTCATTGCCCATATCGAATGAGGTACCACTTAAAGTTGACAAAAGACAACCGAACGTCTCAAATCTAAAATTTACCGCAATGTCGTCCGTCCAGTCGCTCTCTATGGTTCTGAGTGTTGGCCGACCATAAAAGACAATGAACGGCGTCTCGCGGTAATGGAGACGAAGATGCTACGTTGGACTAGTGGCGTCACACGTTTAGATCACATCCGAAATGAGGATATCCGCGATCGTTATGGGGTTGCACCGATCGTGCAAAAGTTGCGAGAGAGGCGTCTTCGATGGTATGGTCACGCAATTCGTGCAAACGAGAATTCACTTCCAAAGATTGGTCTGAACATCGAAGTCGATGGTAAACGACCAAAAGGCAGACCTAAGCAACGGTGGCTTGATACGCTGGATGGGGATTTGAAAGCCTCGAGATTGCACCCAGATCAGGCATTCGATAGAGCCAAATGGCGAAGCCGATCACGACGAGCCGACCCCGCTTGTGAACGGGACAAAGGCTGAAGAAAAAGAAGAAGAAAAGACAACCGGCGATTGTCTTTCGGCCACTGCCACGCCTTTCAATTTACTTCCAATGTCATATCATGTCAATTGGGCTTAGTTTCAAAGTATCTATATCCGCAGAACGTGACACAAGTTGGGAAACCGACGATTCAAGTATGAAAGGTTTTGTCTATTTCTTATATAAAAATATTTGAGTGGACGTTTGTCCCATTAGAACATAGCACCTAATATATGCACATATTATGTGAGCATACCCACTTTCGCGTAATACTGACATTGTCTTGGATTTCACAGAAGCGAAAACTTTGGCCTATCATATCCACTATCTTATAGTGTACATCGCTGCAATTAGGTGATTCTGGGATTCTACTAGTAAGGAGGATGTTGCAGCCAATTACTAAAAATTATAGTAATATACTATTATTAACTTTATCTGAACAGATATCGGCATGGAGGGTGTGGCATCCTACTGATTTTTTCAGATTTTTCGATTTTGTAGTTTCTGAGAATGAGTCCGTGAAAGAAATGATCACTTTCGGCCCCCGCCTTCTCCACCTTTCCAACAAATGTCAAAACTAAGACCGGCTACTACTAATTGAGACCCCACATGACTACATTTGGTAAAAAAAAATGTTGCACCCCCCTTTTGCATATTTATAGACCCCCCTTTAAGTTCGATTTAGAACGATGTAATTCACATCTTTGCACCAAATTTGGTGTCAATTCCTACAACCGTTTCCGAGAAAAACACAGACGGTGACACTAAAAAGTTTACCCGCTTTGGATAACAACACTAGCATCGGAACTACATCGCTACTAGCTACATTGCCGTTCATGTAAACTTCCTTGTAGCCAAGCATTTTATCCTACTAACCTGCCTAAATCTCACGTTTGGCATACCAACTTGAGTTTAGACAATTTAATATTCCACTACCAGTTCTACATCGTTCTACTGAATCGTCTCTTCGTAGTCTAAGATGAAGTATGACCCACTCAATGCGAACTTTTTAATCTATTTATGCTGTTTATGTATCACATCCTGGGCTGGAAGCTGCCTGCAGGTCCTCGAACTTAAGCTGGATTTTTCAAAAAAATAAAAATAAACTTCTTCTTTTTCAGGCTGTTGGCGTCTCTGATGCGGTTGCTTGAACTTACTCAATAGATCAATCCCTGATTTGCGTAGTTGTTCAGTATTTAACTGCAATTTATGGTCATTATCTTTCTTGTTTTCTTCCAAACCCTTCCTGCCCTAGCTTGTCGTGAATAGTTTTCGCCTTCCCATCTTCATTCTCTCAATTAGCTCTATAGTGAAATCCACAACATTTTCAGGTTTTAGTCGCCTTTGATCTTCGCCCTTCTTTTGGTGCATAATAAACCCAACTTGCAAAAGCAACTAGGACATTATGGTAAATCACTGTGGCCAATTCGATGAAGGTACCTGAATAATTCCCATGTCCTCTCAAAATGTCATATCGTAGCTCTCTTTGCGGTGGCTTTTCCCAATTCGATCTATGGTAGATTCCCCCTCTATCAACTGCCGTCGAGAGGTGTTCGACTTTTCGTTTGTATACGTTTGTTCGTAGAGGCGGTACTGAGCACGTATGCTACTCCTTCTGATGTTGCTTGTATTGTTATCCGGCGCTGGGTTTACGTAGTACCAGCAACAGCGGCGTTATTTCAGCCCAAAAGTTTTGGTAACATCCTCGAAATCGCTATGCCAATGGAGGGTGTTTTGGTTGCTGTGCAATCTCTCAATAAGTCTCTTCATGTTTAACTTAAGATTACCCAATGGTGCGCCCTTCGGAATGGGACTTTACTTATATATCTTCCGTAGCCAACAGCCATAAAAGTTTGAGATTTGAAATATTTGGCCTCATCCTGACTGCCACTTTAAGGTCTTATTCGGAATTGCATCCAGTCCTAGGGTCTTATTTTCAAAGAGTTTCTTCTGAGGTACCTAATGCTTCCTCATCGTCGGAGTTTCTTTACGCTGCAGGTAGGCTATTAGAGCTCACATCATCTGGGCTCATTCTCGGAACCTATCCTACAGAAAAATCTGACCTCGTCATCATATAAGGTGAACTCATCTGAACGACGGAGTTGCAGTTTGAAAACATATCACACAAGAAGAACACAAAACATTTATGCCCGAAGCATCGAACTCCTGGTATTCCAACTTGTTTTTGCGAGGTACAATTCGGTTGTTTACGATTTCACTCACAAAAAGTAAAAGTTCACCGGATATTACACAATTGAAAATCATTGGTAACTTCTCCTCCCACCACATCACCTGGTTATCATCGTGAATTAAAAGCCGACCATTAACATCCTTGACAAAACCATCAAAAAACTTATGATCACTTGTAAGCTCTTTCGTTATGCTTCTGCTTAATTGACCAATGCAATAGGCGAACTTCTTTTGTCATACTTTCTCACAACGTGCTCACTCTCCCTTACAACAGTCACATCGAAGAGCCCCTCCAAAGTTCAATCGATAGACAACAGGCTAGTTTTCGCTCTGTTCCTTCTTGACTGATCGCATTAACTCCCATTGGATCATTGTGGACAAGTATATGGGTTTAGATTACTGCTCCATTTGTCCATCATCGTGGCGTCTTGATTAGAAGACGAGGAAACGGTCAATGGATGTTGTCATCTCTCCTAAATCACCGCGACTATGCTGATCACGCCTACTTGCTCCCATACCCAGTCATGGATCCTGCCCAATTGGATTTGGAAAAGGAGGCAAACAGAGAGGGATTGAAGATAAATACCAACAAATTCAAGGTCCTCAGTTTGACTATTCATCGCACTCCTCCTATTTACACAACAGACAGAAAATCAAAGGCTTCGGACAGTTTGTATATCAAAGAACAACTGTCTCTAAGAAATCAACAAAGCTCTATCTGCCGCGAACTTCCGGTTTGTAACGTCTACCTTTACCGTGAAGAAAAGTATTCATACGACCTTGTCGAGGTTCACCACCAAGGATTCGGCGTTTTGCTTTTCCAAAAATTTGTCAGTAGGTCTTCCTTCCTTTTCTTGTAGTATTCTCGTGTTGGTTTATGAAAACCACGCTTAGTAGTGGTTATAGGAGTTTTCAATTACGAAGAAAATCCGTCTAAAAGTAAAGTACTTTTCACTCAGTTGAAGAGAAGTTAATGGTGGAAATCTTTCTTAGTCAGTAGTTCTTCTTCTAGATGTTCTTTTTTGACCGAAATACCGGAGGACCACCACCACAATTTTGTTTACTTGGATTCCTCTGATGACGTCCTCTATTTTTCGCTTTGTACTTACTTTTTAATCCTAGTTCGTTGGAGTTTGCCAATAAATATTTCGCTAGCTTCCGAGTTGAAAAGTTTATTTCGACAAAAATCTCCCTTGCTTGATTTCCTGGTTTATGGGTTTCGGGAAAACATTGGATTATGGAGTGGGTTCTGTCAGACAATGTTACCATTGACAGATTTCCGATCGTTACTCAACATTCTTTGATTCATTTCCACTTCTGTTTTCCAAATTTGTATGAAATTCTCATGACCTGAATGATAGCCCTTCTTCAATTTCCTTTAATTGTCCCAATAAATTTATCACTATAAATCTCACTATAAAGCTGTATAAATCTCAAATGAGACGGTAAACGAAAATTAATTTTTGTAATGATATTCTTCAGATCCTTATTCTTTATGGGGCATGACCCCATGAAAAACTTTGGCCCCCTTAATACAAAGCGGTTTTCTCCATCCAGCAATCGTATCCTGCAAGTTTCTGTGTCTATTTCCATTGGGTCCCTCCATCGTACGTAATTCGTCCCTTAGTCTGTTTTCTTGGGCGAGTGCCTTTCACACTTATTTCGGAATTCTACGGTCTGACTGCTCCATTTGCCCAGCTAATTCCAACTTGGGGAACTTAAAATATTTTGATGCTAGTGGTTAATCAAATAACTCCTACAACTTGTGGTTGGGCCTAACTTGCCCCGCATCTTCTTCTTTTAGTGACCCTAAAGTCATTCTGAAGATATCCCGCTAAAATGCGACGAATAATCTGTCCAAACTTCCCCTCTACGGGACGAATATCGCCATCCACACGTTTGCAAATGCGTTAAATGTTTTCTTAGCAGACGAGCAAATTGCCCTTATAGACTTTCCGGGTGGGATCATCAAGGCAATGATCTTGCCAGTCCTCATGACTTGGGTTCTTAGCAAGAAGAATTGCGAACTCTTGGCCGCGTTCGAGAGAAGAATCCTCCGAAGAATTTTTGGCCCCCCACATGAAGGTGGACAATTCCGGAGTCTACATAACGAGGAAATCTATGAGTCATGGTATCCTGTCATATTGTGGATAAAATTCGGCTCAATAGGTTACGGTGGGCGGGTCACTTAATCCGTATGGATGAGGATGATCCCACCCAGAAAGTCTATAAGGGCAACATCTATGGCAGAAAAAGAAGACAAGGCAGATCCTGGCTAAGATGGAGTGATGGCGTAGGTCAGGACGCCAGACAGCTTTCAGGGATATCGAATTGGCGCAAAACCGGGATGTCTGCAGTTCCTTATTAAGGCAGGCCTAGACCGGATACCGGTTGTTGCGCTGTTGATGATGATGATGAGCGTGTATAGTTCACAGAGATTGTTCATTACTGAAACTACTTTGATACTCTTCTATAATGTTGTCTACGACTATCTCGAGTCTCTTTGCAATAATTTTTTTCACCAATTTGTAGGACGTGCACAGCAAATCTCAGACAATCACCCTCTTCGCAAATAGAAAACAATAAGCTCTTCCACCAGTTGTCAGGTAACACCTCTTCCGCCCATAACTTAACTAACACTTTCTGGATTTGTCTGATTTCAGGCTTTCTACTGGGAGTTCTACGGGAATCTGTCGATTCTAGGTACTTTCCTTGATTTTAATTTATATATAGTACTTCTTCTCCTTTGTTCTTTTTTTTTTAATCGGCATTGTCCAGATTTTGGAGGTTTTCTGTCTGCGATCTAGCCGAATTTGATTCACTACTGCTGCTCGTACGTCATTATTTTGTAGGTTTACGTCAAGTCGTGATACTTTGTCGTTATAACGTTTTGATTGATATCATTTGCATAGCACCTTGGTCCGTGATATCTGCCATTTCTGGCGCGTGACGGCGTCAAGAACCTCTAACGAAAAGGTACGACAAAAAATGAATCATCCTGTTTGGGGACGAGTCAAGCTCGGAGAGCGTTCTGCGCATCTGTTACTGTAGTGTGTGCTGTGTTCCTATAGCACTTCTTTTCAGGCAAATCCATATAGCCCACCAACCAGATGAAGATGCGCAGAACGCAACTGCGATGTTGAATGTAAAGCCTCGCCCACCGAACGCCATCTTTTTTGTCCTGTATAAATTCAACGTTCGCCTAGGCAGTTTCACCTGCTGGGTATATGGTAGTTTTCTTGGTCATCGTTTATTCCTATAATTGATAAAAGCCATTCTTGTCGTTGGCCACCTCCAGCATTCCTTATCGAGAGAGTCATTTCGTTTTTGTCACTCTACATTCCCTAGCAGAACAACGAGTGTTGTCTAATTGTTTTTCTTTAAGCTTCCTCATATTTTCTCAATTTTCGATTCTGGCTCACCGAATACTTTTCCGCAAAAAACACGTCGAGCGCCACCATCGATATCTGGCTCATACCCGAGTCGCAATTGGCTCTACGTTGGGCTCTTACATCTGGAACGGACATGTTAGAATTGATCTTCTATTCAGTTGTATCATTGAAAGTATCAGCCAAATTTTGCGTTGAAGTCCCCAAGATGGAAATTGATGTTGCCAAAAGGCTGGTTCAGAAATATAACCTGCACCCAGTTATATTATTTGGCTTTGATAGCACCTTTCCTTCTTTCTGCTAGTGCATGGTAGCCAGATGATAAAGAATTTATTTTATGTTTCTTCGCCACTTTCTTCTAGCTCTTCACTGGTAAAAATTATGTTTGATCCGCCGAACCTCTTTAGGAGGATCAATCACTAGATTATTTTAGTTGACTTCTTTTCCATTCGGGTTTAAACCAGAACTGGATTGTTCCCAATCTCCAGTCACTCTCAACAGCATTTCCACGGAAGGCCTGCACGTACTTTTAGTAGAAATTTCTATATAGAGCCTCACAATCAGGGCAGAATAAAGTTATAGCATTAGTCATGCTATGAGGAACTTGCACCAAATTCACTGAACTTTACCTAACCAGATCAATCGAATATAAACCGGAATTCGGTTATCAAGCGTTATTGGAGAGTCGAAAGGTTCTGAATTTTTCCAAGGATTTCGTTTGCATCTCCTTACTCCACTTTCACACCCACTACCAATATTATTCCACGTTCATGTGTGTTTTCCGGGCTGAAACTCTCTCCAAAACCCGCGTGTACGAACTTCCATCACAGGCGAAAACATCCGTGCAGTTAGGAAAGTTTTGAAGGATAGCCGACGCCTCACTATGGACGAAATTGCTTCGTAAGTAGGTCCAAGTCGCCGGGGTACACTCCATTAACAGAGAGGAATTTGGATCAAGGATCTCATCACGATGGGTCCCTTGGCTTCTTTCTCCTGATAAACTAGTTTTCTCAGCGATATAGTGATGGGACATGTGTTCACCACTACACGTCCGAATCAAAGTAAGCATGCAAAAAGGCGACTAAGCTCTGAAGCTGCAGGAATAAATGGGAATATCCGATTGAACTTAAACTCACGCAATTGGTTAACGAGTCAACCTTCAAATTTTTATGACAACGGAATTGGGAAACTTTCAAACCGCTGGGAAGAATGTGTTAGCACAAGGAAACCATGCAGAAAAATAAAAAAAAAATATTCTGTACTCAGAAAAATATTTAAAAGAAACCCCGTTTGTATTTGACTGACTCTCGTATATTGAGCCGGTAACCATAGAATACGCTCTCTCGCAATTCAAGTCATATTTCATATAAATTGAATCGGTATATACTCGACAACTGTTGGTCTAGAGGTTCTATAGAATCCTTCATGCCTTCACCGTTTATCTCCGGCCTCCATGAATTCCATATTCAGTGTATACCTTTTTGTTTATTATATAATGGTTTAACCTAATTATTGATAGTTCAGTCTAGACAATTAACAAAATATCTATACAGCTTTACAACGTTCAAGACCTGCTTAACCCTCTGTAAATTAGTAATACCATAGCAATCCAGCATGTCATCTATGTATTATCAGCCAACAGGTGTTTCCGAGATAACGCAGATGTATATAGATAGATAGTAGTTTAAAACAATCAACATTTTTAGATAAGAAATACTGTCTATGATGTCTACGGGGGTAATAAAAAAAATTCGGCAACATTTCTGTGTAGACATATTGGATACACAGACAAGACTCTTTTGGATAGTCAAAGGTAATATTTCTTATGAGTCGAAAGCCATGTATGTGTGTATGATTAGTAAGATTATGTAATATTCCTGACATTTAGTGTTTCGCTTTTAATATCGGTATCCTCTCCAACAAGTCAGTGTATTGGCGGCGATATTGTCATTCCAAAGATGACAATCAAAGTTCACTTCCCTTTCACCACTAATAAACATGAGGTTTTCGAATGACTGAAAACTAGAAATTGGTAATATATAGACTTTGGGAAACCTATTCTTCACCCTGATCCAATCTGAAAATTCGAAATAAGGAAGGGCAAAACCATCGTATTTGACGTCAGATATAAATTTGGGCGGGAGTGTGTAGACGACATACACGTATGTAGGTTGAGATGATACCTTTCTTATCTTATTACAGTCATAGGCTTATCTACCGTCTTCAATTTTGAGGTGAGCGATCTTTTATTTTCTATTTGTGAATCATTCACTATCAGTGTGAGCAGTGAGTAATCGCAGGCTACTTAACACCAAGTGTACGTATGACAGCCGGCGAAATTCCGGAAAAATTGTTTTACTGACGCTTTGGTAGCTTTTTTTTAAATTGTGATTGATAAGTTTAAACGGAAAGTGTCACACATGAGCTGTGTTACTTAAAGGATCAAAGAAATCAATCAAAAAAGATTTCCCATATTTATCACTAGCAATCAAGCTTATCGGGTAAAAAGTTTCAATTGTGTCAAGTATCCTAATCGCGAGTGGTTCCAGCCATTGTGCATTTTGTGAAAAGCCAACTATCTTTGATCCTCTTCAACGGTGAGTTTTAGTTGTTCAAAGGAGGTACAGCCATGCAACAAGTGTTCACAGTAAAATGAATAATTAATTAACTGGTATGCCATAAGACAATGTGCCCCGCAGATACCTTCACAAATGCAAATATTACGTGGATGAAGCAGTGAAAATTTTATGGACAAATTTACTCAACAGCAAAAATGAGCGCGAATCAGATAGGAAATAATCTTAATTCGCAATGAAGCAAATCTTGTAAAGTTGTACTCTTCCCCAAAATATGTATATTAACACCAACTTGCTGCGAATTGTGTGATTTTCTATTTCTAGAAAGAAATGCGGCTTTAAATGGACAATGACAGTTTGTTCAAGTATTCCAAGCGAGCAGTTATTGGTAAATAAAATCTAGAAGACTTCATATTATCAACAAATCTATCAAATCTATCTAGCTTCCTAAAATACAGCCATAAGTGCTCCCAAATCAATAGAAACCCCACTAAGTCTCAACCAGTGACTTTCAATGAACATGTATAATGTGCAAAAATCCTAAATGCATTTTTATTCTATAAAGCGGAATTCTTTAATCAATTGAATTCCTGGGCTTAGTAAATTTTCTATGTCAAATATTCTAGTAATCCAAATTACGCAGATCCACGAGATAAGTTTTCTTGGGAGCTGCTAATAACTCATGGATGTCATTTATACGATAGCTGTGTCTGCCGTTGCGTTATTCTGTTGAAAGTTGATACTCAAAAAATCAGTATTAATATGACAATGACGCTAGGAAAGCATCATCTGCATAAAGTAGTGTAGTGTCCACAATAAGAACAAAGAGAAGTGGTGAGAGGATGCTTTCTTGATGAACACCGAGACACACGACGCAGTTTTCATATGCTCACCACACTTCAGGTTTATTCTTCAGGACCCGATAGAGCAGCAATTATTCTGATACTAGTTGTCGCTACAAAGAATACCAAATGAGTTCGCCTTCTCCAGATGCAGAAATCTAATGTTAACGGGGTAATGCTTTTTATAGTGTTTCTCCACGATTAACCATGCAACGTGTATTGCGTCAGCAGTTCCGCAATTCTTGACAAACCCTGCTTGATTCACAGTTATTTTAACGATGTCCGGAATACGGTTGTCAAGAATTCATTCAAAAATCTTCACGGTATATGATAGTAACCGGATCGGACAATAATTTGAACACTCTGCTGGACTACCTTTCATTTTACATATTGGAATGGTTTCTTGCTAGTCGCATGGTGTTATACCTTCCTCAATAACCCGATTGAAGAATTCACTGAGCCACAGTATTGGCTCTTCCCTTTCCAGAGCTCAGATGTGATGTCATCAGGATCTGTTACTTTCCCCGATTTTGTTCGTTTTATTCCATCTTCGACTTCAGTGGTGCTGAAAGATACAATTGCTCCAATCCGTTGCCTCTCTTTGATCGGTAAACAAAGTACCGTTCTTGTTATTAACTCTTCCCAACTAATTAAAATGTGCCCCGTTGCTCATCATTGTGACCAAAATTCATCTTTCTACATTTGCAGTAATGATAAACCGCCTTCTACTTTTAAAATCCCTCTCCAGAAGTATTATAAGCGGGTGGAACTTTAAGCCTCAATGAAGAATTTGTCCGAAAGAACCGTCCACTACGCAGGCTGCAGCACGTTTCCTAAAGCAGCCAGGGAAATCTTTGCCAACATCAATTGTCAATGAAGACCTCGTGGAGGAGAGAAGTCTAAACCATTCCCTGTTACTTATTTTGGTAAGGCAGATAAAGCTAAAATACAGTATTAAATGCAGAATTTATTGCACCCGTACGTAAAAAAATGACAATGCCACCGTTTCGTCAACCACCAAGTTACTGATCTTCCTCCTCATTTCCGCTCCTTATGCCCAGTTTGACAATCAAAACCCCGAGTTGCAAAATATCTCAATATTTCTACAGGATGCTTAACACCTAATTCCAAATCGTCTCTTACTAGGTAAACTCTACAAACAAGGACCTTTATGTAAAATTCCTTGCTCGAGGAACTTCGCGGAGCCTTTCTAATTGGGTTTGCTGGAAACTTCTAGCGTAATTGTAATACATCCATAAATCCATGTAAATATGAGGAAAGTTCTCTTTTAATTTTAACATGAGACTAAGGATTCTCTGAACTGCTACTGAACACTCCACTCGTTGCAATTGGCGTGGGCGTCTTTCTACAAATATGTCAACTGTGCAGATGTGGGGCCCCATCCCATTGCTTCTCCCTTTGCTGCGGTGTTCCCTAAGGCTCTATACGTGGCCCCCTACTATTCCTATTTTTAATAATACACTCCATTCCTGTGTTTGCTTTTTGCAGACGTTTCGTCTCCACTGGAATGGGCTCTTCTACACTTCAATCTAGATACTCTGGTCCATTGATGCTCGGTTAACAAGCTGACACTAAATGTCAGCGTATGCCACTGAATGTGCTACTCCCTTAAACCTCCACGATATATGCAAAATTATGCATTGAACTCAATATATACTGTAATTATCTATTGATAAGTATTGTAATTATCAAGAAATTAATTCTCTTATCGGCTAGTCAATAACTTCAATAAAATATATTTTCCCTTTCAGGTGATAAACGAATACGATGGCACCAAAATGAAGCCTAGAGTAAATTGCAAAAGAGAACATGAGAGTTGATAGTGCGTAAATGAATATCTGCATTCTGGAATAAAAGTCACTATCAAATAATAAGAAAAATAACTTAATTGCATAAACTTGTATAATTACAAATCAATAGCAAGCAATTTAACGAAGGGAATTAGTAAAAATATAGAATTTTCCATGTAAATAGTGTAAATTATACTAAAAATTGGTTAAATCTGTTGATAAAAATTGAACTACAATTGAAAAGATTTAATTTATGGAATTCCCTCCCACGAGAGAGAAATTTACTTTCGCTTTTATCCTTTTTTCCATAAAAATTAAATTCAGCCTTAGGACAGGTTAATGAAATACTATTCTTCCGAAATCTTCCAATATAAAAAAAGCATTCGATACGCAGAAAAAATAGTAAATAAAAGAATCACCAACAATGAAAGTTTAAATTTCACCAAAACTTATGAATTTCCAATTGCAAACAAACAACCACATTCAAAAGTTTCCAATAGTTTATAATATATTGACGCGAAACACAAATAATAACTATTTTTCGATTAAAAACAATAAATTTAAAAGAAATTCCTTAAAATATTATCGATAAACTGCGCACATTCAACACTGCTTCCTACAACGAGCTGTATGAAACTTAAAGAAAAGCATTTGCGGTAGAGCGGAAAAATCATCTAGTTTACAGCAACAAATATAGTTTATTAAAACAAACAATAATATTGAGAAATAAATGAAGATAAGAACTGAATCGTTCGGTAAACATTATTTAGTTTAACGTAATTTTAATAAAATCGATAATATTCAAAACAAAGTAAATACAAACTAAAATTTAGAAGAAAAAACAAACAAACGCATTATGGCTACTCCACCAGAAGTTGACCAGGATCAGATACTTCTTACGAACGGACCCCACAATATTCCATCCACATCAAAAATTCAAAAAATGGATCGTGCCGGCGCGACAACAAGCAATTATTTGCCAATTTCACAATTTTATGCTGGACGCAGTGTATTCATAACGGGCGGAACAGGATTTATGGGAAAGGTAAGAATTTCTATTATTTTCAGCATCATTTAAACTATACAGCTTTAAACCTTCTTCTGATTTGGTCTAACCATGTTCCCTGCAACGCTACCAACAGCATCTCCAACTATGAACCAAATTTAGTCTTTATTTTATCCTTTGTTGACACCTCGCTTCTGGTGTTGATATTTAAATGTAATTTTTATTAGATGAAAGATCAAACTATATCAGCATTCTACGACTTAGAAGCATGTCTCTATTATTTTATCATGCCCCGTAAGCCCAAGAATTATATAAATGAAACCAATTAGAACATCACCAAAACCATTTCTATTTACTCCTACAACTTAAAACTTATCGCGGCCGGATCAGAGATGTTGACGGCTTCGTGGGTGTCGTTAAAGTGGACCTACAATGCAGTTTTTTTTAGTCTAATTCAATATCGATAGATGACGAAAAGCAAGAGGAATACTATGTACAAATGTCAAAGTCAATCCAACCTTTCTCAGCAAGGACTTGCGCTGTCTCCGTTGCATAGAGCTTCATATAATTTTCAGGTAAAAATCGCTGCTAAGTCATCCGCAAAACCAACCACAGTAGTCTCTCCTGTGACGGACAGGACAAGCACTAGATCCATCACATTCCCCAACAGAAGACCCAGTGCCAGTCCTATAGTACCCCCGCTGTGGCTTTATACGGTCTGTCTTCATTCGTCCTACATAACAAAGTCTCCTTCGAAAGGCAATTCTCGACTAAATTGCCAAGTATTCAGAAACGCCTATTTCTGTCAAAGCGCCTTTATCGGGCTCCATATGGCGAAGTTGGATATATGCATCCCGGATGGCGGATGTTGTTCTCTGTACATCCGCCAAAATCCATCGCGTCATTTGTTAAGTTCATCACCATTCTTACTGCATCCACAACAAAGTTTCCCCTATATCTTTCCTATTGAATCGAACATTGAAGCGCCCAAAGTGGCCTATTGGCTAGAAAGAAATATCTACTTCTGCTGTTTCTACCGGATAGGGAATATTCATTTTTTAGGCACGCGTCTATTGTGTTTGAATACTGGTTAGCCCCATTTTTACTACGAACTTCAACGCTATGTTCAGAATGGCGTCCATATATTCCCCGAGATTCCTGCTCGGTAACTGGTGGTATTGTATACTCGTTGGATTGGAACACCGTTTGTCCTTCGATCTTTTTGCTGTGAGGAAACAGGGTGGCAATACCCTCCTTGAAGGAGACCTAGAAAGGTCACCTTCGGTAATCTTCGTCCTCGCAATCTTTTCATTGCTAGGGTGTGCGCCCCACCAGAAAGATTTATGCTCTTCATTTCTTGGCATGTCTGTTGAGGTGTTCATTGTTCCACCAATAGTTGAATAACTTCTTGGAGAAAACTCGACTTCTGGGCATAGTAGCAACGCATATTTCCGTGACCCATTGCATAGGGTAATCTGTGTGATCATTTGTACGAGTAAACCTTTAAAGGATACATCAGCCTCGATTGGGACAAAAATCGTATCTGTCTCATTCGGACATCCCTCCCGTTCTTGTGAGAACTAGATTTTGATCTTCTTGTAAATTGTCCATTGCAAATGTCAAGTTAACATGGGACTCATGTATGTCAGAACACTCAATATCTGCTCACTTTCCGAGATTACACTCGTAGCATTTGGTGGAACATAGCAGCTATATACATACTTATATGGATTCCCTTCATCTTCGGCTTTATGAATCTTTCTCATAGATGGCCTGCTATACTATCCTCGGCAGCTCTTCGGAGTCCTGAAGATTGATTTTCGGTCATTCGCACTGGAATATGCTATGTTATAAGACCGACGCCAAGGCATCTGTAGTATCGCCTCAGTACGGCTCATTCCATAAGCCGAAACATATTCCAGCCTGCTTTTACTCTCCTTATTGAAAATCATTTATGTACTCCTTTGTTGATAGGCGGATGATACCTCATATGCACTGCTTTAGCCCATTTGCCCCGATTACAGACGGCGAAAATACCCCATGTCATGAGTCACGAAATATTGACAACTGGGCATGTCACAACCTTTATTTGTTTGCTATGGACAGCTCTGATGGTAAACCTCAAGTTGTTTTATACCTCGATGAATATTTCCAAAAGGAAGCGAGTGCAAATTAATGGACGTCTCAGATAATTGTCCAAAGTGATTTTCGTCGTGTCGTTTTCGTCCACCTTCATTTTAAAGGTTTTGTGTGAAACAAAACCTTATTAGAATCGAGACGATGTCTGTCTGTCCGTCTATCTGTCTGGCTGTCTGTCTGTCACACCCGATTTATTCGGAAACGGCTGGACGGATTGTCACGAAAATTGGTGAGAGTATGTAATCTGGTGTTCCCTTTACATGCAATAAGTGGCGCCATCTTGTGTTAAATTTAAGGGGGGCTCCCTATACAAGTGAAAGGTGGGTCCAAATTTTTTTTTCACAGAATGTAGCCATGTGGGGTATCAAACGAAAGGTCTCAATTAGTACTTTTCGAAACTGGTTTAATATTTGATATTGGGTGAAACTTAAGCGAGTGAGGGCTCAAAATATGACCCCCAAAAAGTGTAACAGGTCTCGTTCTCAGAACCTATCCAACCGAAAAATCTGATGTGGTGCATCTCTATAAAATCTAGGCCTCAAAATATATCCGGTTCCGATATCTGTACAAATAAAGTTAATAATAGTATATTTCCATATTTTAGAAATTTACCCGGCACCCCCCTTATATTCATCCCAGAAGTACAAAATTTGGCATGCGTGTAATCAAGAATATAATGCACGGTTCGGTCAAGTTTGAAGAAAATCCAACTATTATTAGCAAAGTTATAGGGGATGAAACTTCACATTGTTGTGTGAATTTCGTGCACTCTACAACCTGCATGACGTCATCATCAGATATCAATTCGTCAATACCAGAACGAAATGAGTTCTTATGAATTGGGTCCCAGAGAATTATTTTGTTTTAGTTTTTTAGTTATTTGTCAGCCAGACATGTGTGTATATAGGTATATATATAATATATGCGTGCTAATGAACTTTGCGGGTAGTGCCTAATTCAAATAGATATATGAAGTAAATCGGAAATATGGGTACGATCGATATATATATGTGCATATATGTGTACAGTATTCGGAAATAGGCAGTTTGTTTGTTTAGGGTGAGGAGAATATCTATGGCTGTAATATGTACGTATGCCTCGTAGTTTGGAAAAATATGAAGGATTATGTTGGATTTGTAGCTATATACGGACAGAAAAATGTGCGTTGAAGTTTCTTACATAAGATGAACACAAAACCTTTATACATGAAGCACGAGCTTCCTGTATTCCGACTTGTTTTAATCTGATTAGTGACATTAAATTTCCCAATTTCTCTGCAAGGTCCTTCTAATTTTGATTGAGGTTTTAGCAATTTGGTTGTTTCAGTTGTGAATCCTTAAGCAACGTATATATTGCTTTTCACGGGAGTCAATACAGTTGGTTCTCGGATCTCGTTTGCCCACGAAGAATGTTATTTTTCCTTGTTGCCACTGATGATGACTTTGTTTCAATCGTCCGCTTAGAGTGCAATTCCAAACATTGTTACCCACTCTCGGGTGTTAGTTATCCAGTCCAGTTAAACTGCTATTTTGAAGTCATTCAAATGTTCACGGTGTGCTCTTTTATAATATTCCAAAATGATGTCCTGTATGTTCGCCCTCAGCAATACGAGTATAGTCAATATTTCTTCGATTCGATGATTTTCATTATTCCAAACTTTAAGCAAACATCCATTTACTTTTTGAAGATTCTAGCATAACGTTCAATGAGTTTTAGCTTTCCAACTGATGTCCATTGATTCTGCTCTTCAGAACTACGCTACTTTAACACCATTCCCATGGCCCCGCCCTACATTCACCAATTAAATGAAAAGCATTGCTGATTTGCCCCGTATGAGTTGCGTCTTCTCGCTTCTCTTTTTTACCAGTTTTCATTTTCCAATGACTGATTTCTCCACAATACTCATCCCTGAAGTCAGGTTTGGTTCCATTACGAACCTTCCACTCCTTCTTAGTTACTTCCACCTTTTGCAATGTTTCTTGTAATAACGTGTTATCCGCCTTCATCCATTTCAAGCATAGCACTCATTGTCAAGAAAGTATATAAGTGCACATAGTGAGCCATCATTTTTTAATTATTAGGCAAGTTATTAGCTATCGTTGTTTGCTTTCATCCAGGATATGATTGCTGTCATCTGTTCATGGCAAAGATCCGTATTTTCTTAAGGAATATCGGCAGCTTCACGCTTTCCACTACTCGGACCGTCATCTTTGAAATAGTCAGGTTTTGTACCATCCTGCCAGGTATACTCATGCTATTTTACTGCAGTCCTCTAGGTTCATAGATGCAATTGAAGAACCTCTTGAACAATCTCGTCATGCTTTGCTATCCATGATGTTTTATCTCTTATTCGTTTTTCCAGCTTCCTCCCTTTTCCTTATGGCTTACGCTTATTCCTTCCTACCATACCGCAATTTCCTCTATCTTCTCTGTTTTTTCACTCCCCACTGTTCTCCAAATGTTTGAAATACTTTCAGCATACCCCTTAAGTTTTTGTTAGCTGTCTGGCTATCCTTGTTAGTAAAACTACTACTGCAACTGCTTGAGTCGCACCGCTACCAACAATTGTTACACGCATGCCAAAACTGCCGAACTCAGAATGATTATCGTTTTTTTTTAAACCTGAGACTTCCAAACCCCCCGCCGACATTACTGCAAATTTTGGTTGACGTCATCGTTCACAATTCGCTGAGATGTGCTTCATCTCCCCCCAAGACTTCCTGAGATGCTTGCACTCCTTCTGCGCCATGTGCTCCTGAGATGACCCACTCGTCGGCCATCCCAAGATGACATAGTGGATGCTGCTACATGGCGTAGCCAGCAATGGAGTTGTGCCCTTCCTTAAAGTGGCCTGTGCACCAACCAAGGTCTTCGTTTGAAATTGTATCAGGGATCTTTACGACGGCAGGGACCAGTTTTGGATCCCAGAGTTTTCGTATAAAAGGAAGTAGCATATCTGCAGAAACTCTAGAAGGAGTTTGAGCGCATTAATGGCCGATATGATTTGCATTCTATTTGAAGGAGCCATTTCGACGATGGTGAAGTTTTCTTTCTACCTGTTCAGCTGCTCGTCATCGTGAATGAGGAGTCGACCGTTAACGTTCCTCACAGGACCATCGAAAGATTTACAGGCACAATAAAGTTCTTTAATAATGCAGGATACGGTTCTACAATCATACAATCATCAGCTTCCGTAGCTTCTACTCAAAGTTCACAGTATTATGCTAGCAGATTTTCGACCTTTTCTCAAAAAGAGGTACCTTTTCCAGAAAAAGCAGCTGTTCGGGGTTGCTCTATTTAAGCTTTGCCCTTTGTTCGTTGTGAATTGAATTCTTTTAACGCTTGAGGAGCTACTGTTTGCCAATCGTATATCCCATTACCTTTTCAGGTTTTGAATTTATATTTGAATAAAAGTGTATCCATAGTCGCCAATACTTATTTTGATCGCTGCGAGAGATATATCCGACGTTCATGAATGTTCCTTAAGGTGGAAAATTCAAATGCATTACCGGCATAAATCAGCTCATAAGAAAGTCTTTTTTTAAGAGGTGGAAATCTTCAAAAGACTAATCTCGGAATTCACTATCCCTGAGAGTGTGGGATATTTACACACTAAGAGCACCTTTCGCTAATCTAAGGCAGCGTTTTCCCCACCCAGCAGCTTTCTTTGCATATTTAGGTTTCATTTTTATTGGAAGAAGACCCGGCACTTTCATTAGCTTCACTCAGTAGTTGATATCTTTAGGAATCATTTATGTTAGCAAGCTTTATCGTCTCATTATATTAGCGCCATCTGTCAATTTTCGAACTTCGTTAGTCTCTTGTAAGCGTAGTCGGTGGCTATGTTTAATTGCTTGGTCTTTGATGACTTGACTAACCAACGGCACTTTCAGGTCTCTATGCAGATCCCCATTACGGGAGCCAGGGAATGTCTACTATGCTTCTAGGCACTTTATTTTGGAACGTTTGATTCTTTGCCACAGTCCCAGAGCTGGATGCCGTAGGTCCATATGGGCCTTAGGATCGTTTTCGCTTAATTTTATCTTCAATTTCTTGGTCCACTCTACAATGTTCCCAATAGCTGTTTGTAACTTTTTTTTTCTTCTTCTGTAGTTTTACCCGTAGTAAGGACAGCAGTGTCGTCCGCAAATGTCGCTATTTTGGCTTCTTCATAGCAAAGTATATACATCATTGATATACAGGAGAAACAGTGTTGCGCCCAAGACACTGCCCTATGGTACACCAGTTCCATTTTTTTCAATTCAGAGTAGGTTCCTTCGTATTTCACTTTGAATAGGCGTTCTGATACATATGAATTTAAGATATCGAAAAATTCTCCTGGTAGGACCCTATGCTGCTCCTTATTAAACGCCTGGGCAACATCGAGAAAAATGGCTGAGCATATCTACTTTTTTGCCATTGCATTTTCGATCGAATTCGTGATCCTGTGCAAATGTTGGATTGTGAAGTGCTTTTCGAGGAAACCGATTTGGTGAGGTGATATTAGATTTCGATCCTCAATGTTTTGTTTGAATCTCTTAAAAGGAAGCCTTTCAAATAGATTGGCTGTAGTAGGGAGTTGCGATATTGGTCAATACGATTGGACTCTACTTGGCTCCTTCTCTGGTTTGGAGACCATTAAAACTCCAGCCACTTTCCATTGTCGAGGGACGTATTTTAATCTGAAAGCTGCCTTAATAATTTGACTAGACCCTTTTCTGGCAATTCTTTTAGTATCGTGTGATAAGTTCACAGCCAGACGCTTGTGTATCTAGAGGCTGGACGGTACTTTTTAGATGCTTGTTTAATAGGTGGAATTTGTTGTCTGGGCTTTTTTAGATTTTTCGCGGCCTTTCACAGAGAGTAGCCTGGGTTTTTTTGCACTCTAAGATTTTTGAGATATATCTGCTGAAGGACTCGCTTCTATATTTGTTAATCAAGGCCTTTAGCTTGTTTCTCAGAAAGTTGGTTTCTTCCTTTCCATTGTGTCCCATATTTTGCGAGCTCCACATTTCTCTGCAATTAGTTCGTTAACCTCTGCAGGGTAGTCAGTATATTTTTTATTCAGTCCATGATGAGCAGGAGTGCCTTTCCATGCCGCCAGTTGTATCTTCATTGTTAGCAGATCGACCTCCTCCTCGAGTTGATAAGCAATGGTCAATTATGAAAACGTTTCCTTGGGTGTGCTTTTTGAATACTGCCCACTTTGTTTGTCTATTAGTCAACTTGGAAGGATAGTATTTTCTCCTGACTTTTTCGCTGACCAGCATCTTAACAGACGAGTGATCGGACATTATATTTTCATTATTGACAACATGGATGTATTCGTCTGGAATCCCCAATGACGTCGGGTGTATGTAGGCTTACCGCTGGATGCACTTTTGTGCTCTTCACGCTTCATATAATGCTTTGCCTCTAGATATTGTGAACCTAGATCCCCAGAATCCATTTTTTATGTTAAAGTCACCTCCAAAAATGAAGGTGTTTCCGATGAACCGGAAGAGTCGAACAAGTCTTCTTTTTTAGCAATTGATCGGGAGGGACAGTATATAGGAGATCTTGACAACTTTGTTAAATAGCTGTACACCAATAACAACAAGCTGCATTTTGCCATCTTAAATTGTCTCTTCTTCATGTGTCTAATATCCTTTTTAACGTAGATTGTATTTCCCCTCTGGCTTGTCGACTGGGTTGTGTGTATTTTTCATCAGTACTAAGAAGACTTTCAATTCTTGTAAGTGCTTTTGCAGTCCATTCGCTTTCCACGTTATGATTTTCAGGTCATTTGTCATTTGGTTTTCTTGTTATATTTCTGTCTCCTAACGTTGTACTGCTTAAGTTTGTCAAAAATATGTTTGTATACTATTTGTTGTTCGTCAAGTCTTTTATTTAAATAGACTTGACGTCTATCTAAAATAGTTTTCAGTATTTAATTACCATCGTTTTTTTTTTTGGGTTTGTGCATCTTGCCCACCTGCGAGCATCCAATTTTCTCGAATCCAACGGCGTTGGGTTGGTTTTACGTGCCTCAGTTTGTCGTTTTTCGGAAGCAGCCAACTTTGGCGGCGGGGCAGTCCTTTGCGTCTTAGCTTCTGTAATTCTTTCGCTACTTCGCAGCCTATGTAATTGGCTGGGTGTTGGCCCTTACAATGTGCACATTTTGCCGAGGAGGACATTTTGAAGATTCATGGCCACCATAGGGAAGTATGGCGTATATCTTTGTTCACCGTTCTGCTCTACTGCTATTCCAGAGAGGTACCTTGTTGGCTTGTTAATCATTTTTTTATTGGCTGAAATGCTTCTTCAACGATTCAAAAATTATAGGTGTATCCAAAAGTACTTATGTCAAAGAAAACTTTTCCAATGGTCGAAAAAGTCAATTTCGTAGGTAAATCTGGGAGCAGACTTCGCCATTTAAATCTAAAGTTTTTTTGGTGGCTCTAGATGTCCTCTAGTGCTTGAATGCTCATCCTAGAATTAGAGCTGATGCCAAAAAGTCCACAAATACAAATTTCGGGAGTTGCCAATCTTCGACTCGAACCTTTCTCTCTGCTGCTAAGACTCGGAAATGGAACCCCGGCCATACATTCCTGCCACCTTTCGCGAGGAAGTGTTCCACGCGGTTCATGACTTAGTGCATCCAAGCATCAGGACAACAAATCGGCTTGTCACCGAAAAATACTTCTGGCCCTCCATGAATAAGGATGTCAACTCCTAGGCCAGAGAGTGCATCGCATGCCAGAAGTGTAAAGTCACCAGGCATGTAAGAAAAGAAGTGGGCTCATTCCCTCACACTACCAAGCGGTTCCCCACCATACACCTCAACATCGTAGACCCTTTGCGAGACTCGCACAGTTTCAAGTATTGCCTTACAATCATCGACAGGTTTACGCGGTGGCCTAAGGCAATACCTCTGAAGGACATTTCGACGCAATTTTGTGCCGAAGCCCGCTGTCGAGAGTGAATACCTCGCTTTAGCGTCCCTGCAGTGATCATCACTGACCAGGGGATACAATTTGAATCCACCCTTTTCTCGGAGTTAGCAAAAACTCCTGGGATTCAAACGCCAGCGAACTACGACATACCACCCACAATCCAATGGGATGCCAGAACGTTGGCACCGGACGCTGAAAGCCGCCATTATGGCACGCGACGATCCGTCCTGGACTCAAGTCTTGCCTCTCTACCTACTCGGCCTACGAACAACCCGCCGAGAAGAATTTGCTGTCAGCTCTCGGAGCTGGTATACGGGGAGAACCCAAGGCTCCCAAATGATCGTGTCTTCGACAAGAGATCGGGTCTCACAGAGTCGGGATTGCTGCGCTTGCTGAGGGGTAATCTTCGTCGCATCAAAGCCACACCTTCCACCCGGCACTCGTCCGCACCTGCATGCGTGCCCAAGGAACTGGACATGTGGACGCATGTCCTGGTGAGGACGGATTCCGTCCGGAAGCCGCTACCGTGTTCTCGAGCGAGGAGAGCATTTCTTCAAGCTCGAGATCGGGGGACACAAAAAGGCGGTCTCCTTATCTAAGCTGAAGCCCGTGTGCACCCCAAAACAAAGGCACGTTCGCTTCACGAAATGATGGGGAACGCAGTTCCGGGTTCAGTCGCTGAATCCCCTAGGTTTCATCTGGGGGCGAAGTGATGTGGCGCAGCAGGGTTAACAACATTTATTTCGAATGGGTTCGGAGACTTCGGACAGATAGTTTGCGCGATGTGCAACGATATTGAGAGTGGAATATTTCAAGTGAATTATACTGAATTCGACAAGGGCACGCGGCATGTTAACGGCGTTTTTTTCGAAATCACATTTTTTCAACTGGTAGGAAGCACAACTAAAATTCTGTTCAATCGACCGACCCGAAATTTTTACATATTATTCTACACATTCGTAGTTTTGGTCCGAACTGCGATTACGGATTTTCGATTATAATTTCTTATCTTCTAGATTTTCAATGAAAAATAGACCCGACTTTTGAGGATTTTCTTTACAACTACACCATTTTAGTTGTAAGGTAGAATTATTATCCTGGCTCGGACGATAGTGGCAAGTATACAGAATAAGGAAATGTTTTAAATTTCGTTAGCAGAAGATTTGCTCCCCACCAGCAACTTTGACCATAAAAAATAAATACAAACGATTATCAAATTCATTAATTAACAATGTTGTATCATAATACAATACCCCAATAATAACATATAATTTTAGATTACGTTTACTTTTATTACAAAAAGATTGAAATACCGGGTGTTAATAGGAAAACCCCCTTAGTTATGAGCATGACCCAGAAATTCCAAATATAGTATCTGAGGCAGCAAAACCAATCTATGAGGGCTGTTCAAAAAGTAATGATAAAAACGCTGTATAAACAGACATTTCATCTTCTAAATCAACATATTCTTTTTCAAAGTAACTCATACTTTCAAAATACAAATTTTAGACCGCCTTCTGCGAGGTCCTTACATTGCACTTCCACAACTTTTACCACTTGCTTATTTGTGTTGAATTTTCGACCCCAGAAAATGGAATTTTACTTCGGGGAAAAGTCTAATATTACACAGGGTTAGTTCCGGACTGTAGTGTGGGTAGGGTCCAATTTTGATGCCGTTTTTCCAAATTCTCCACTATAGTATGGGCGAGGTGAGACCTAGCATTGTCATGATGCAGCAAAAATTTCGTTGATGCTCCTTTGCGGCCGCTTTTTCTTGAAATAACGCGATATGGTGGTCAAAATGATTCAAAGCAAGGAACACAGAAACCCACATCACACTTTCAACACTTGGTCTGCAGTGAAGATTGCTCACCATCTTGTTTTCCTTCCTTCATTGAACACTATTAAGTGTTTGATGCAGTCACATCTTATTCCATCAAGCACACTTGATGAAAGTGATGCCCTAGAACCCGACAAGGCTCCAAGATACTTCGCCGGCCTGAGTAGACCAAGTCCCGTCAATCCAATTCGTTGACGTAAATTATCTGCTAAACCACCGGTGTCTTCCTCTACACTCTCCTCATCAGTGAGGACACTCAGGCCAGATGGTACTATGTACACCGATGTTGATTATATTGGAATATCTTCAACTTGCACTGTTTCCAAAAGGTGATTGATTTTTTCAACGGCCAAATCAATTAATTTGACAGTATTCCTAAAATATTTAAGGTTTCCTAATGGCTAACTACCATTTATCCAAATAAAGTAAATTTGCAAATGTAAAATAGTAGAAAATTGTGTTAATTTAAAGCATCAAGATTTATAAAAATAAGTTTTTGCCCATCAGGTACATAAAAGAATCATTTTCTAACTGAACTATTCTCAAATCCTGGCGAAATTATTTATCAAAAACAACATAAAAACTTACCAAAAATTTGGATCCATGTTCGATAACAAACACTTGTTTTGCAATAGAATAAGACAATTAGAAGAGGACTTCACGGAGCAACTGGCGGTTAGACAACACCACGTTTCCTTCCCTGGGCAGGTTGTAATAGGAAAAGAACAATAAGGAATGGGGGGGTGAGGGTAAAGAACCAATGGAATTCCCGAGAAGGGGTTTACCGTTACTCTCAGGTAACGCCAGTCTTTGCCGGCTTAATAACACATTGTGTGGTTAGTGGCTCCTAAATTATTTCCAGTAGCAAAACTGTCCTCGATATTGCTGCGAGCCTTGCAGTAATTTATTTCAATTATATCTTTAATGGAATAATACAAGTTATGAATCAACTTCCACCCAGATAGCTGCGTGATTAGCACATAAGTCTGTCGTACGGAAGGTCGCGGTTCAAATCTCACTGGTGGCAATGGGATTTATATCGTGATTTGATGTCGGATACCAGTCGACTCAGCTGTGAATGAGTACCTTAGACAACATCAGGATAATAATTTCGGGTGAGCACAATGCTGACGACATTGCCTCCTACAGTATAAAGTAGTGTACTGTTACGATCTTGAATGAAGCGCTCTAACACACTTCAAGGCCCTGATCAAATAGGGATTACAATGGGATTTCATTGTTATAACTTTCGCTCAGAAGCAGACGCCACACGCACAGCGTGTCGTCCGAGCGTTCCCTCACTGAAGAAGCTAAAGAAACCTGTAGAGCATGTTTTTCACCAAAGAAGGATGAGAGGCCTAACAACGTTCCTTTCGAAGACCCACCGTGTGGCCCAGGATTCGTAGATGAAGGCCGAATTGGGCGAAAACCGAGCACCTCCAATTTTCAACCGATAAAATCCAAACTTGAACTGGAGCTTCTCAGTAATGATCTCTAGGATCTAGGATTTTCTTGATTAATGAACAATTTACGTCCATTTTTTTCGTAAAAAGTCAACTATTTGTTTTTTAAAACAATCCTACGTCCTTCACTAGATTTTTGTCTATTTCAGGAAGTTCTTTAATATTTCGTTCTAAATAAAAAATTACAATCTGCAGATTTTTTCCCATACAATACTAACATATAGAAAAAAACAAAATTAAAAAATATTAATTCGTTTTTCTTTTATAAATGGTAGAAGATGAGGCTGTAAATGAAAAATTGACAACTAAATTTGTTAACACAATTTTAGAGTATGGAAATGGCCTTAATTATTTCCATTTCATTGTTTCCATTGTCCATTTGCATTATTTCCGACCTGAATTAAATAGAAACTAATTATACTATCTTCTTTTCTAGGTTTTAGTTGAGAAACTACTTCGATCATGTCCAGAAATCAAAAACATTTATCTACTCATTCGTCCAAAACGTGGTCAAGAAGTTTCCGCTAGACTGAATGAATTGCTTAACTCACCGGTAAGTGTGTTCTAAGATACAAAAAAATACCACGCCTTTAAACACTTTGTTTATATCTGACGTAAATCTTGTAATCACGCGGGCAACAAAAATTGTTTCCTTAGACTTTCTGTTTTGCTATTTATAAAAAGAAAACAAAAAAAGCGTTTGAATCTACAGTTCTTTTCTTCAGAAAATGTCTTTCTGCACTCATAAATATTTAAAAATTTGTTGGTACCATTGATTTAACGTCTCATAATGTCTTGATTTAATGTTTAGATAGAATTATGTGGAAAATCAGTTCTCCTCGAGTGATGAGATGTCTATTGTTAGATTTTAAACTTATAGAATAGAAGGAGTATGTCGCCGCACTCTGGTTTCCCAAACATGAAAAAAAGCTGAATGATATTTTCTACAAATATTTTTATAGGAAAAAATCTATGTCCTATTGTAGAAAATAGACAAACTCAAATAACTTGGCATGTAGCAATTGTATATAAGGCGATAAAAATAACCACACATTACTAAAACCACAAGTGCTACAAAATACTCATTAATTTATGATATATCCTAGTACTGAAAACAAAAAATTATTATTCTAATTAGCTAATTAGCGTTAATAACTGCTCACAGCAACATTTCGTAGTTAATTTATTGAAATATGCCAACGGATCTCTAATAAGACGTGGAGAAAGACGGCCAAAAGAAGAAAGCTAAGAATGAAGTTTCTGACCCAGAAAAGTGAAAAACTAAAGCAGTAATACCACAATGTAGCACAGACACAATGAAAAACCAGCGAGGAGGGACAAACGAAGATGATAAAACAACCTAATGACAAAAGATCAGGCAGAGGAAACTAATGTAAGAACACTTTACGATACGATCAGCAAAAAAATAGAGCAAAAAAAAGGCGGAATAGCGGAAAGAAAACAAGTTCCCAACGCATATTAAGATACTAGACTCGATCCACAACCTAAAAATGATCAGACAACAACAGTGGTCTAGACTAGAACAACCCATTCTCGAAAAAATCTAAATCATAGCAAATAAAAGCTTCTTTAAACAAAATAATTTTCAAGCTTCTAATGAAAGGTAACTTCAAGAGCTGGTAGAACGTTACGAGTGTGCTGCGAAACTGTGAAAGCATCGCCCCTACAGTTCTGGACCAAAAAGATAAGAATTAGAAAATAATCTCACGAAGAATAGGCTAGAAATATTGGTCACTAAGAACCCTCCAACTGGTTATAGGACAATCAGTAAAGTGAATTTCCTCTCTGGAGATCGTATTCGAGATCGAATTTGCGACGCAACGATGAAAAATGAAGGGTCCTGACTGAAAAAGGGATTTCAAGAAAAATAACATCCCTAATTCAAACTCCCTATTAGGATGTTTCCTAAGTAGAACCTTCCAACTTTACAAAGATTTCCGCTCTCGCCGGCACTGTTCATTAAGGCATTGGACAAAGTACTGCACAAAGCCAAAAAAGTCAAGTGGACAGAATTCAGTCATAAATTAAGTAGATGATACCAGTACACATGGACAAAGATATTCAAAACAAGCTTTGACTATGCCACATCCGTAAAAGTCATTCCCACCATACTGTACCCCCGCAGAAGCGTTGCCAAGTATTACTTCACAAAAGCGACTCTTATTTATATATATATAATATAATATAATATAATATTTAGAACCAGTTTCGTCTTATCACTATTCTTCTTCGATGCATCTCTACGTATTTCCTAATCCTTTAATATGAATCTGTGCCCACAAACACCGCTCGTAGAGAATAGCACTAATTATTTTAGGGCCGAGCTCCTTAGCGTCTCGCAACACTCTAGCTACGATGTCCCCGTATTATAATATTTTTACACCAGGAGGAGCGCAGGTCTTTTGATCTTACAAACTCGGATCCTAGGAAACGCTGTGACCTTTGGCTATTGAAAACAGTTCATCGTTGTGCGGATAGCCTCGGTGGCAGCAACGATTCGTAAACTTATGCAACTTTCACTGCAAGTCACACTGTCCAAGCAAAGAGCCTGCCATAAGGCCACAACCTCAGTTGATTTCTACTGACCGACAACGAAGTGCTAATTAGATCAACTAATAGTTTATTCTTATCGAAATTAGATTGAGAAGTTGCCTTCTGTCTAAGTATAATAAAGGAGGTGCTCACATCGATTTCCCAAGGAACTATCATCTAATGCTCTCTTAACTTACATCTCTCTGCTGCTTCAGCTCCGCAAATTCAATGCAGGCCGTTTCCGCAATCAGACTGTTATCCAAGAGTAGTTTTCCATCGCACACGGCGCGAACTCTAAATAAGCCATCCGAAAACTTTGAAGAGCGTGCGATCATTATCAAAAGTGCCTTTTTGTCTGATGGGGATGAAGTAAACGTGTATAAACGTAGGTGGATCGATAATTGTAAGGGGTTGAGAGCTCCATTGATGACGGAAAGTAGGGTAGAGCGCAACATGCTGGAACTCCGAGGCCCAAGAAAAAGTACGAAAAGTGGCGCGTAGCGTGCTCCATGACTAGAAGAATTTCGCTATTATGTTTGTCAGGGGAAGCCGCAAATAAACACGATTTCGCCATTGTAACCTCTTCACCAAAAAGCTAGCCCATAAGCCTTTTGATGGTCCTATGAAGGACGTTAAGGGTTGGCTTCTGATTCACGACGACGAACAGGTGGAAAGTTAGAAATAGCGAATCTACTCTTTAGTAAACCTTGAAAATCGGAGACCTTTCAAAATAAGTAAAAGAAGAGGATTATCGTTAAGATTTCGAAGAAAGGCAATTGGCTTCAGTTCGCCAACTGGACAGGCATTTCCGTACTCCTTGTTATCCAAAGATAATAGCGAAAATAATTCTGGAATGCATGAGGGAACACCTGAAAAGCAGGCTCCAGGATAACATCATCATCATCAGCTTTCGTAAGCAGGGAGTGAATTTGCAATACTCTTCAAAGAAGCGACATATGATAACGCAAAATATCACGTGGTATATCGACGTAAAATTTCAAATGGATTTGAAGTCAAAGATGGATTCAGGTAGGGTTGCATTTTGTCACCAACATTTTTTTTTCTCGTTATCGGTGACGTTCTTCATGCAAGAAAGGGAGATTTCTGAACCGAATTGCGGAATTTCTTTTACCGCCAGTCTACATTTTAATAGTAATAATAATACTGTCAAGGAAAGTTGCGTTGCGTCGTAGAGGAACTATTGTGCTTGTTTACTGGTTACAGTATGCTTATTAACTGTGGTATGTCAACCAACCGATTTCATAGCCTATATAAAGACAACAATTATAAGCGATACCACGATTGTCTGATTGTGGATAAAATCCAGGTTAATGCTACCAACCAATGGAGAACTGTGTTATGAAATTGCTTCACGCATTAGCGCAATCTGGATGAAGTGGCGTTCCACAACTGAAGTTCTTTGTGATCAACATATCAACGAACGCGTCAAATCTAAAATTTGCCGCCCTGTCGTCCTCTATGGATCTGAATGTTGGCCAACTATAAAATGAACGGCACCTCGCGCAATGGAGACGAAGATGTTGCGGCAGAATAGTAGCGTAACACGCCTTGATCACATCCGAAATGAGGATATCCGCGATCAATATGGGGTTTTACCGATCATGGAAAAGTTGTAAGATAGGCGTCTTCGATAGTATGTTCACGTAATTCTCTCTCTCTGGGATATCGAATCGTTAAACTTCGGCACAAAGCCGGGATGCTTGGATTTCCTTACTCAAACAGGCCTAGACCTGATACCGATTGTTATGTCGTTGATTATGTCTATTACAACAGGAATTTTAAAATGTCCCCTAATTCCAAGTATTTGAACTTCGCATCTGGTATTAAGTATTCTCTCAGGTGGTTTAACCTACATAGTACAAGTGCCAGACACGGCTTTCGAACATATAAGCAGGTTTCGTCACTTTCTTCACAGAATGTTCAGACAGTGTCCGTAGATACCCCTGACTTCCCCAGGTGATAATTTAGCCTACAACGACCTTGGTGAAGTTTAAGTAATCCTTCGTGTGCTTGGATTCATATAACTCTATGAGCATCCTAGGCTGCTCCATTCCTGATAGGCCCGCAGGTATAGTTCCCTCATTCATTCCCCTTCATTTTTCATTGTGGGTAACCATCAACTCATTTGCGATTCCACAGAAGGGTTCTATTATGTTGAGTTCACTTCCATCTGGTCAGATTACCACCCTATAAGTAATCATCGGCCTTAATACTATACATCAAATGTAGTATTCTCTGGGTGCATCTCAATTTTTTTCTTTGCAGTTTTCGGATATATGTAGGCTCCCAGAATGTGTCAACCACAGTAGTTTAATTCCGAATATTTAACCTCTGTTTCTCGTTTAACCTTCATACCATGTAATCTAATGACCCTCAGTTGATCAAGTTGGCGCTTTCTAGTGAATGATACCATATTGGCCTTGGCTGAATTGATTGTGATGGATTCACGGTCCGTTTTGAATTCTGTCACATAGAGTATCCTCATATTTGCCACTGCAAATTAAAACAATATCATCAGCGTAACCTGTACTCCAGTGTATTTATATTATAATAGCTCTCCTAGGAATTCAACAACTACCATGTTCCACATTAAATGTGACAATACTCCACATTGTGGACAACTTTGAGTAGTGTTCATAACGAGAGTACCTGTCAGTGCATCTATTTGCTTACTCTCTATCATTCTGCCCATCCAGAAGACATCCTAACTAATGCAGGGCAGTTTCGGTTGACCGTTTTGTTCGTGTGTAGTGGGTTATATATTTGAACTATAATTCTAATATAAAAGTATATGATTTTCCAAACTATTTTGAGTGCGGACGATGTCAGGCAAATTAGTGAAAAGAAAAAGGTATCAGGCAGAATATTGTTGCCTTCCGCCATTTGGTAGGACCCGTTGAAATGAGTTCTGAGAAGCCGATATATCCTGTCTTCATTCTCGGCAAATTGGCGATTTTCCTTCTTCAGGCAGGCAGAAGAGATTGGGCTATCTTTGGCTATTGCTTTGTAGAAGCCTTGGCTGGCTCTGTGGTGTCCTCGAACCCTTTACAGAATTCTCTAAAATTATTCCGTTTGGTTCTCTGATCGCGCTTCTATACGTCGTCAGTCAGTTTTTGTATCTCGACTAGTCTCCGGTTTGTATTGCCCGATTGAAGATTTTTCGGATCTCTGTTCTCATTCTAGGCTAGATTTTTGTTCCGACAGCGTATATTCCTTGCCGGTGTGAATATCTTAGCCAGACAGTTGCATTGATGACGACATAGCTGTGTCTTCCATCAGTTCCAGTTCGCTCGTGGTATCCCCCTGTAGATGAGCCGTCTTATTCCTCAGGTGTTTGTATAGGAGGTCCAATCTCTTCTCCTGGGATTCCTTACTTTTACTTTTAGCTGAGAGTTACCATCGATGCCGAATCTATTTATTCTGTAATCCGACATATCCTGTTTATCAGAGTACTCCGTAGAATTATGTCTGATGTCTCTTGCCTAGTGCTTGTCACGAATGTTGGCGTGTTTCCTATATTATGGTATTTCTAACTTATTGGTACTGCCGGGTGCTTCCCCGGATCTCATGATGGGCGGGTGTCGTCTCCTGAAAAGGAATCCGATGCCACTTGGACAGCCACGAGTTCTTTAATCAAGAACCCTGAAAGGCATACATATTTTAAATTGTATTTAAGAATTATGCGAACTCAAGGTTTTTCGTAAGAGGAATGCCAAATTACCTGCATGCTTCCTCTAGTACGCCCACGGTTCCTGAGCCAGCCAAATTGCCCTTGCAATCACTCCAGATGTAGCTTTCGCGGGTGCTTTTTTACCAGGGCTACCTTAGTGCTAACCTTTGGCTTCGTTAATGTTTGCAGCTCTTCTCCAATGTTGGAATATCCTCTTCTCCTCCGACATTGCACTTCCCTTCGTAACGCTGCCTCCCTTGCGCCTTAGAAGATCTAGGTCTTCCAGCTTCTTTTCCTCATTAGGCAGCGAATTCTCTTCATCCGCTAGATGTGTCCTCTAAAATCATTCAGATAGGGTGGATACCATTTAGAACCTGCGCCACTGAGGTCTGTCTGCTTCCTGACGTCTGATATACCTACCTCATATTTCCTTTTGCTGGTCCCTACTTGCTGAGCATGGATTGGGGGAGATATTTTTCGACTCCTATCTATATTCTTAGCGTATTGTTAATAGAAGGGTTTCGGAGTATGGCTATCAACATCCCACTAACAACAGTCTTGGTAGACTCCCAGGAGTTATAGCCCCCGTCGGTCTATCCAGAAGTCCGCTTTTTGAATCCGCTCTTATTTTGAAGGGCTGTCCAAAGAGCTGACGAGGCTGCAAAATATGCGATCGGCAGTAAGATTTCAAAAGGAAAAGACTCTTCAGAACGTAATTGCGAATTATTGCTCAAAAACAAATTTCTCATAATAATAATTTTCCTGTCCGTTTTTTCTACTAGTTCAATTAAGTCTCTAAATACGAACCGATTCAAAATTAATTTCTTAAACAAGGCTGAAAGAAAAATCTTCAAAGTAGTTTGCGGTAAAATGGATAGCGATCGATGAACTTGAAAAAATGTGTGCTAGGAACTAGCAAAACCATAACTTTGGGAATCATGTGAGACCAGTTCTGACAACAACTCTAACAATGCAAAACAGCGGGGGAGTATAAATTTTGTATAATTTGGGCAAATGCACAGTCTATTCTACCGGCTCCAGAGTCATTTGAGACTGTCCCCTTGGAAAACACCACTCTTGTGGAATATAACCCCCAAAGAAGTGCTCGCCCAAATGCACCTGTTTAATCTAACCACCAAGGCGGGGCTTTTCCGGTGAAATGAACTCTTATGGGACATGCAATAACCCGCTCATTCATTCATCCACCAAACGAGACTTCCCCCAGATACAGGACGGGAGATGTTAGCGTATGAAATATAACCAAAGTTGACATGTGGGGCGCGGCTAAAGCAACCATATTTCAATAATCTTAACAATATCTAATAACGTACATAAAAACTAACATTAAGCTATACATATATTACTGGGACAAACACCCATAAAGTTCAAAATCTTATTCTATCTTTTAGCTTTTCGATAAACTAAGAAAAGAACATCCCAAAGAATTGAGTAAAGTCATACCCATAGCAGGAGATATTACCTCTGAAGAATTGGGAATATCTGAAAATGACCAGGTGAGTGCACATACATATTTGAGCATAATTTGAATAATCGCAGGATTGGAATTAATTTCTATATTTCCTTTTTCTAACAGGCGCTTCTGTGTAAGACCGTATCCATCGTATTCCATTCAGCAGCAACCGTGAAATTTGACGAGAAGCTGAAACTTTCAGTTACGATAAATATGTTGGGAACGAAACGATTAGTTGAATTATGTCATAGGATGATGTCATTAGACGTAAGTATGAATATATGTTTTCCCAGCTACCAGGACATGTGCGTATGCGGGAGTGTGCACGCATAGATACAGGTGAAATCTCCCATGAAAACTTTGTATCGCATGTTGAAAAGCAATAGCAATACGAGAATGTGTGCCTACCATTAGATATTGGAAAATTTGCAATAGTCAAACCAATTTTACAACCCCCAGGCACTTATTCACGTATCCACTGCCTACTGTAATTGTGATCGGACCGAAGTATCAGAGGTAATCTACGCGCCTCCCTACAACCCGGACGACGTCATTTCCCTCATAAACTGGCTACCTGAGGACATGCTGGACGAACTAACGCCATCATTAATTGGAAAACGCCCAAACACCTATACATTCACAAAAGCCCTGGCCGAGCATATGCTACTGAAAGAGGCTGGAAATTTGCCGGTAGCCATCGTCCGACCCTCAATCGGTAGACCTTCACAATTAACACTAAGAAATTAAGTTTTCATTCTATTCTA
This sequence comes from Hermetia illucens, assembly GCF_905115235.1. Classification (NCBI taxonomy): domain Eukaryota; kingdom Metazoa; phylum Arthropoda; class Insecta; order Diptera; family Stratiomyidae; genus Hermetia; species Hermetia illucens. The sequence continues at coordinate 97,382,083 of NC_051852.1, read as the reverse complement.
TAAATATTTATAGTGACTGCAAGCCTCCACGAACCTATGGCAGGTTGGGTGGACAACTGGAATGGCCCGACCGGTTTGGTGTCAGCAGTGGGCAAAGGACTTTTCCGAACGATGTTATGTGAAGCTAACTACGTAGCAGATATGGTACCTGTTGACATTGTAATTAATCTAATGATAGCCGCCGCGTGGAGGACGGCCACAGCGAAACCCGACAGTCTCCTCATCTATAATTGCTGCACCGGCCAGCAAAAGCCCATCACCTGGGGCCAGTTTGTGGAATTGGCTATTAATAAGACTCGATTACATCCATTAGGTGAGATGGTATTTATTATAGTTTCTATAATATTTTCATTGTTGCAAATTGCCATGCTTATATGGACCTTCATTACAATTGATTTATCTTTGGCCTCCGTTTCTCAGAGGGATGTCTGTGGTACCCAACCGGAATATTGCGAATGAATAGACACCTCAACCTTATTCATGGATTTTTCGTTCATTACATTCCAGCCTACATTTTAGATACATTCGCGAGATTAGCTGGGAAGAAACCGATGTAAGTACGATTCCACTGGGACTGTTGGATTTTCATAATGTCAGGACGTTCCTTTAATACGTTTTTATTCTTTGCAGAATGGTCAAGGTGCAAGACAAGATTGCTAAAGCTGTGGAATGCTTAGAATATTTTACCACTCATCAATGGCGATTCAAGGACGACAACGTCAAGGCGCTGCTGAATGCAATGAGCCAAAGTGATCGTGATAACTTTCAATTTGATGTTAAATCAATTGAATGGAACCGCTATTTGGAACGCTACGTTCTAGGCTATAGGGAATTTTTATTTAAACAAAGCCCGTCTTCACTATCTTCGAGTAGAGCGAAAATGAGAAAGTATGTAACCAAACCTGGTATATCTCTTTGCAACAATGACCTAATGCATTTTTCTGACCTTTTTCCAGTTTGTATTATCTGCACCAGTTCTCAAAAGTCCTAGTCGTTATCGTTACATGGCGTTTTCTTATGGCTCGATCTAAGAAGGTCCGTGATATATGGACAAAGTTTCTGCATTTAGTTTTACAAGTGGTTCGTTTACTTCCGTTTTTCTAAGTTATGTTCAAGCAGAAAATGAGAAGATGGAGGGTAATGATATTGAAGTAAAAACAATAAGGAGTTTAGCAGTAATGTTTATTAAATAATGTTTTACTACTCTCCAAAAAAACATTCAATTGCTTATAGTCACAATAATAATTTTCGAACAATTTTTATTGTACTTTCATGTTTCCTTTGTTTTAATAGCAAATATAATAAAGCAAACAAATTGGTATATAATTCTCATAATATGAGATCGAAAAGATTTCCCTATATTTACAGCTATAATTTATTGTTTCGTGCTGTAATAATTGAATTAAAAAATAGCAAAAACACCGAGAGAAGGGTAAACGGATTTTATATGAAATAACTCATAATAAAGTGCGAGTGGTCACAAAAACATAAAATTATAAGGAAACGGATGTATGTAACAAAATAATAATATAAAAATACAGAAATATTTATTTAGGAATTATTTAACGCAAAAAATACACAAGAAATTAAAAAAAATATACAAAAATATAAAAGACAAACAACCAACCAGCTACAACAAAAAATATTACAAGTCGCAGCCTAACAACAATAATAATCCTCAAATGCTACGAAACATACATAAGGAAACAGGAACACATAATAGGGAAAACAATAGAGTTATTGTCATCAACAAAAGATATTTTGATAGAATTACGTTTTAACTTTTCCATGTTGCAACTAAAGAAACACTGTTTTAGGGACAGGTCCATTATTATATATATCTGTATGTGTGTAATATAATATATACCTTATGTTGTAACTTATTTTTATTTACATGACAACAATGAAAATTTATGTGTTAGTTGTTTAGTGGGAAAAATACACTGCCACCAAAAGTACTTTTATTAATGTTTCTTTTTTACTTCTTGATTATATTTAGGTTTGCTTTTTGGCTTTATGATCAACACAGATTATTATAATTTCTTTGATTTGTTGATTTTATCCGATTTGCTCAGACCAACAATTTGCGTCTAATGTCGTTTGCATTGGGTATTTTGTTATCAATCTGAACCTAAATGTAAATGAAATCCTCTCCAGAAATATTATGCTTCTTGGAAAATTAAAACATTCAACTCAATTTCCAGCTATTTTTCAACTTTTTCTTTACTGCATCTAATTACAAAATGAACTAACTAATAGCAAACTATTACTACGCCCTAACGTTCATGGATTCCCAGCTTTGTGCTGTCCCACTATTGTAGATTTATCCCCTGAACAGCATTAGGTGTGGTAATCAAAGCCGTGGGGAAGAACTTCTGGCCCGGAGTGCAAATTATGCGAAAACATCGGGCTTATTGTTGAAGTCAACATTACAAGGTCGAAACTATGGCATCGTGGTCTGTAATAATCGCTGAAAACCAATTTGATTATTCTTCTGGTGACAATGGGATTTGTATCGTGATTTGACGTCGGATACCAGTCGACTCCTGACTTGAGTCAAATCAGGGTAATAATCTTGGGCGAGCGCAATGCTCATCACATTGCCTCCTACTGTGTACGGTAGTATACCGCTACGGTATTGAATGAAGTGCTCTAACACACTTCAAGGCCCTGATCCAATATGGATTGTTGAGCCAACAATTATTATTATCAAGGAACCAGCTCAGCGTACCTCCACATCACCCTCTTTAAATTAAGCTCCAAATCACTCCAGATAGCTCCACAATAGCATAATGTCCTTAGCTATTTTTTCCGGATGATATCAACTATATATTTTCGACAGTTTTATCAATTCAAACCACTAAACGACACCTAGAGCGAAGCTTCTCACTATTTAGTGTTTTCAAAAGGCAAAATTTTACGACCATGTAAGTTAACAGAAGTCTCGCATTACAAAAACCCCAAATGTGAAAATTGAATGCCAGGAGGCTCTCGGTTGTGTTCTATTTTTTTATTTCGATAAGCACTTCAGGAGGGTTTGGGCTAAATTTGGCTAACGCCATATTTCGGTGAGAATGATATGGGCCGGAATGGGAGGATCTTCCGGAGAGTCTTCGTTCGACGAAATCATCTATTCTCTTGTAGATAATTCAGCTGTGATGGGCGAGTGACTTGATCTGAATGGACGGAGAAGACCCTGCTCTGCCTGGTATATAAGCGTAACACTTATGTTAAGAGACGTCATGATGGAGTGGAGTGATAGCGCAGCGTATACAAGGACGCCAAAAAAGTGTTGGCCGTAGTAAACTAGATAACTTTGGCGCGAGACCAGACCATCTGACACTTTCTATTATGTTCTCGCGCTTTTTATGGTGATCTGACCTAGCCAAAGGGGAAAAGGGGAGTGGAAAGCATGAAATCTCCTGAGGCCCGGAGTGTGTAATAGCTGTCTGCATAATTTTCACCTTAAACCCATATAATTTTCACCCCGAGTCCTGTTTTTCGGCATAATTGTCACCGTAGGCCCGGATTTTCTCCCTACGACCCTGATGATAGAAATATGTCGATAGGCTTTTCTACGATTTCTTGGTATTGTGCAGCTTCACTGTTTTTTCAACACTGATACCGCTTCTGACCCCGTGAAAACCATCTAACAGCTACTTTGATATTTCAGGTCCTTTGTTATAATCTGTTAGGCAATCTTATAACTAATGTTCCCCGAATTTAAGCAGCATGTTGATATTTAATCCTGTCAATTGGTCTTCAGATATCGAATTGGCCTGGACCGGATACCGGTTGTTGCGCCATTGATGATGATGGTGAATTGGTCTTCAGAACAGATTATGTAAACTGATCGATTTTGTTACCCGAAATGGGCTGATCTGCGCTCTGTAAGGACGATGACTCAGAACTCTATATGGATTTGTTTGCTGCGTTACCAACACAAACTTTTAAGCTTCAGTAATACTGTAAACTAACTAATTTTTTCGGTATTGTTTATTACCGGGAATTTAAATGTTTATCTACCCTTTCAGAGACAGTGATTTACTCAGCAAGAAACTCAGTCAATAACTCAACATCGATCAGATACGCCGCACTGTTATGGCTTTAAGTAAAATAGGGAGACCAGGACCATAGGCCACCAAACCATATCTTAAGACACTGTTTAGAACTCTTTGCTTGGTCACCGGAGAAATTTCAAAATATTCCAGCAAAGGTTCGATCCTTCCTGTCTCGATCTCTACAATCTCTCAAAATGTATCGAGCTGTGGTTTTCGTAATGCAGTTTTACCAATACTAACGGTTATTTATAATTAAATAACACAATTTGAACAAAATATCACTAAGAATTCATTTCAATTAGTTGTTATTTACATCCCTACAGGAACGACTGCGCTATGAGTTAATTTGAGTTGATCAAAAGTTTTTCCGTGGAAGTTGGAATATCGTTCGCCGTCAACGACCTTTTGATTATACTTCTTCTTCAGCCTTTGTCCATCCATCAATCCACCCTTGTCTCGACCGGCTTTTGGTCGTTCCCCATCGACTTTTGATGTTCAGACTAATCTTAGCAAGTGAATCACGTTAACGTGAATCACATGTTGAAGCCTCTCTCACAATTTTTCCACAATCGGTGCAACCCCATATCGATCGTGGCGTGTTACATCACTGGTCAAACGTAACATCTTCGTCGCCATTACCGCGAGACTTCGTTCATTCATACAATCGGGCAGCACACAGAACCATAGAAGGCGACAGAGCAGACAACACTGCGGTAAATTTTCGACTTGAGATGGATGGACGTTGGATGGGCCGTGCGGCACTGTTTATAACAAGAACAAAGAGGAATGATGAGAGAGCGCTCCTTAATGAACACGGACTAAGTCATGAAGCGGTTTTCGATTTAACCCAGCGCACGAGTTCTTCGTGTTCTAGGTGTTGCCGCAGAGCATACCAGATGAGTTCCTGTGGCACACGTTCAAACACATTCTGTAGATCCTGAAATAGAATGCAAAAAGGGATGCTTCTCACAGGATTTTGCCATGAGTAACCGCGTAGCATGTATTGCAACGGTAGTTTTGATGCCAGGTTGTTCAATCATTCGTTTTTAGAACTGCATGTAATTTGCAGCCTTCAATAGATCGACAGTACAAAGTCTTTCGTATGGTATAACGCAAAATCCAGGCAATCTCTCTAATCTGCCGACAAAGTAGTTTCTTAAAATACTCATAACTTGGGAAATCTCAGGTCCATAGAAAAATAAACTTGTACTTCATGAATGAAGTTTTTCGCAAAGAACTTATTTCCAGCGTAGGTCTGACCGATTTCGTGCCTCGGAGTTGCAAATCTAGCCATAGTTATTTGTTGTTTGTCTTTTTGCAATAACCTTATCAGTTGCAGAAGGCCTGACGAGAAGGGGGTGAAAAGATGAGGATTACACCCGGTCCAGAGTTTTCTCGAGGACCCAGAATAGAAATTTGAAATAATAATAATCATTGGCGCAACAATCCATGTTGGATCAGGGCCTTGAAGTGTGTTAGAGCACTTCATTCAAGACCGTAACGGTACACTAGGAGGCAATGTGGTCAGCATTGCGCTCGACCGAGATTTGAAATTTGAAAACTAAGAATAATAGGGGGATCGTATAGTTTCCATGCCTAACCCGAGTAATTTTCACCGTGACCCCGTTTTCCGCATAATTTTAATCCTGGGTCCAGATTTTCTCTCTGCCTCTAAAGAAGGGTAAAATGGAGGCACTCGAGAAAAAATTCAGAGAATGTATTGAAAGTTAGAAAAAACAATAAATGAGCTCATCTCAATGGCTGACAGCTTTTCAGTTATTTGGTGTATTATATTTTACTACCTAAATAACCCCACACTACCAGGATTAATAAAACAAGCTTTAACTACGTTTCAGGATCCAATGAAGGACTCATTTAAACGCTATTTTTTCCCTCTTCTTCAATAACATGAATTATCAGAATTAAAAGGGTCATAAATGGGTGCAATTGTAATGTAAATTTGGTTTCGTCTACCTACCTTTTCTCAACGACTACTTGTCGGATCTCAATAAAACTATACTATAGATTCCTTTGCAAAAGTTAAATAAAGGAGAGGGAGCATATACAACCCAGAAAGTTTTTCAAGGGAGCTAATTTTATTTTTTTCAATACAACAAGTCATGCCAGAAAGTTTATGGACCACGCCTCGATATAGGGTTGCACCCATTGTAGAGGTATGGCAATCAGAACTTACTAGCTAAGATTGACCCAAGCATCGAAGTCGATAGGAACCGATCGAACGATTTGACAGCCTCTCGGCTCCACCTGTATCAAGTCTATGACCAAGAAAAATTGAGCATTCGAACCGACCTCACTACTAAACAGAACAAAGGCTTAAGAAGAAAAAGGAGTATGAAGTGATGCCTTCTATGTTATTCATCGGTTCTAACAGATTTTCGGATCTGTTATGCATTTTCTTAAACTTTTTAGTTCATTTTCAATAAATACTAATGTAAAATATGGCGCATCGTTTTTTATTCATTATTTATTTGTTCTATTTTTATTTTCTATTTATATTTTCTATTTATATTTTCATGGGGCCGAATCTAATAAAACTCATATTTCCTTTTTTTTGTTTTTCGCCCTAGTAGGCCCCATAATGGATAAGTGCTAGGTGTTTTATTATATTTTTCTTTATCGACCGCACCGATCAGGAAAAAGAGCGGGAATTATCACGTTTATGAGGATAAAATCTCGCAAACGACGATAAAATCAAATGGGAAGAAAATTGCAGATACCAGCGAGCCTTTTTAGTCTTTACAAAATGTTCCAAAATTTGATTTCATATTTCAATGTTTTATATCTGACCCATTTGAAATTCCACCGGTTCTTCTCAGAAAGAGATTCTCCACTGTCCCAGTTCAGTATCAGTTCGAATATTTGCAAAAAAAATCATATTTCTAAGTGAAAGACTTATACATCCCCATTATCACGATTCCAAGGTACCAAGTTTTGGCCTGTGTAGACTATACTTTTAAGGCACGTTTGTGGTACCTTCAAGGCAAAGGTCCTTCCAGAAGTTTAGTTCTTATACAGCAAAATAATTGCAAACACTAATTAAAAGAATAAAATAACCATGTAGTTTCCTTCGCTAGTAAAATATTTTAATTTCTCACAAATGCCAATTGTAACTTATTCCCTTTATGAGTGCGGGTCACCCTGCAGGCGCTTGCTAGTAAAGGGAACAACATCAGTATTTTATTCTTTCAATTATATTGACCCCTAAAAGGACCCTAATATACACTTAGATAAATTTTATCTACGAAAACACAGAACCTCTTCTTTTTAATTGAAATATTTAAATTACTGTATTTTGTTTTTGAACACAATATTTTATATTTCACGTATTTATTCTACTTTTTCCAAGAATCACAGAAAAAAATGAACACTTTCCTACATCGGCAGAATTCGACAAAAACTTGTTTATTCCTTTCAATAAAACTTTATTGAACTGGAATATAAATAATTTCTTTTTAAGGCACCTTCAGAAAACCTATGTATGGCATAATACCAACCAATTGAATAAACAATATTGTGGTTGTACATTTTATATAAAATATGAAAATGTAGCTCTGTACATAATATATTTAATTAAAAAAACACAGACTTATTTAGTAAGACTTGTGATTATGTATAACAACCATTATGATATTTTCGATATTAGTCAATAAATTAATGAATTAGAAAATGATAAATATATAATTACTTAAACAAAATTGTAAGCTATGTATCTATTTTATAGTGGCGTTTTGTTAAGCGTATTTAAACAAGAAATATTGTTTCAAATGTGTAGACAAGCTACGAAATGTGTAGTTAAATAATTGAATCATTTCATGTAACTTGCTTCAAGTGCTAAATAAATAATAATTAAAAATTTCATTTTTAATAAGAGAAATTGTAAAAAAAGGTAACTTGAGTAATCATAGAATTGATTTATTTAAGATATTATTTCTGACCGCATATACCACCTGACGAAGTCAAGTGTTTTTAGTGATAAGGTTCGATGCATCACTTCGAAATAAAGTGTATCTAAATTGACCTTTATTTAAAATTTATTGCTGCCTTTTGTTAAATGCTCAATCATTCAAACTATATTTTAGCACTTCAAAATTGTCTGTGAATTCAAGGTTTGTGCACAAATGAACATCTTCCATGTTTTTTTAAGATAGTGGCAAGCATACCAGAAATTTAGCTTCTGGAACAAAAAAAAACAGCCTTGACCATTTCGCTGTGCAAAAATAATATATTTTTCCCGACAATTTGAAAACTTATTGCTGAAAACACTTCAAATATAAAAAGCAACTACATTTTTAAAAAATCTGTTATTTCGTAAACTTATTCTATATAAATATTGTACATCACTTTAATTTTTTATCAACCAGGCAACTTTATATTTATTTTATATCAAATAAAATTTTCCTCAAACGGCATGTAAAAATGATTAAATTCAAAGAGAATGCGCATGTGTGTTCAAATAAAGAAAACATTGAAATTATATACAAAATAAAATTATAGTAAAGAAGAATAAACAAAAAGTTGCTTCCTCTAAATGTGTAGAATAAATAATGAATGCAAATACTTTTTTGAACTAATATTTTTGATGACGGTACATTAAGAATTTGATTCTTAAGAAAAAAAACCGATAAATGTGTGTGGAGATTACTGCATTCATCGTTCGTATTAGATCAAAAAAGTTTGGGTAGATTAAGTTCAGCAATATGAAATCAACAAATGAAGGAAATGAACGGGCAGCGTTAAGGAATAATGAAACAAATTAATAGTAATGACAAAATAAATGAGACAACAAAATAAATAAACTAGTTTCGAAGAAGATGCGAATTTCCTGTATAATGTCACCAAAAATTGGAAAAAGCGAAACAAAATATTACATAATTGATCCAATAAAATGAATAAATGATATGCAAAAGAAAATTTAAGAGAAAGCAGAGTTTAAAAGTGAACCAAGATCGATTTTGTATTACTCCATTTTAAACAGAGTCCCTAGAATGCATAAAAACTATTTGTAGATGGCCACCTCGCGTTTACCACATTTATCCTCTTCAACGATATCAACTAGATAACGTCTAAATAAAAAGGAAGAACAGGTGAAATTTGTCGATAATAATAATATTAAAGATTTGTTTCAATGTGAAATTAAAGTCTTCAAAAGACTAACCCCTGGAACTATGTATAGCCCCTGCGAATGTGAGATTTTCACCAGCCAAAAATACCTCATGGAATTCAATAACTGAATATTACCTTATCCAGAAGCTACCCTTGCATCATACATACATGCGAAAGGTGTATTTTTTTTTCACAGAATATAGTAACGTGAGGTATCAAATGAATGAGCTCGATTAGGACTTTTGGAAGCTGATCTTATTTTTGATCTTGCAAGAAGCGCTCAAAATGGATGCCCCTAAAAGTGTAAAAGGTCTCATTCTCAGAACCCATCCAACCGAAAAATCTGATAAAATTAATAATGGTGGAACAAAATCTAGGCCTCAAAATACATCCCATTCCGGTACCTGGTTAAATAAAGTTAATAATAGCATATTACCATATTTTAGAAATTTGCCCCCCTTAAGTGCATCCTTTAAGTATAAAATTTGGTACCATTATAAATAATAATATAATACACAATACAGAGTTTGAGGGAAATTCAATTACTATTAACACAGTTATAGAAGGTCAAACTTTTGCATTTCAGATAAATTTATTGTACTAAGTATGATGTCGTCATCAAGTAAAGTGAAAAGAATATTTTGAATTGAAAAACATGCATATTAAATTTTTCACACAAAATGAATAAAAAACTTTTATACTTGAAGCGTCCAGCTTCCAAGGGTCAGAATAGCCCTATTAGAAGAGACCGCAAGTTGGGGGTAGTTGATCCCTAGTGTCAGTCTTAAATAAACTGCGACGTCTTCAACATGGAAGTAGATGAAATTCATTTAAGGCATCGTTGCTGCATGCTACTGATGCATATGGAAATGTGTGTGCAGGGAACAATGTTGTATCTAAATGAAATGACTGTTTTTAAAATCGGTTCAATGTCTTTCTGTCTGTCCGTCTTTTTTTTTAAGGAGGTGGAAATCTTAAAAAGACTCTGACCTGGGCATGCCAGAGTGTGGCATTTCTACCCACTAAAACCACCCCCAACTCCCCTCCTACCCCGTGGAACCACCTTTAGGTGTTACATCATGGGGCGGAGTTAGCTTACTTTAGCTAAGTCTCCTTTCGTCTTCCCGCGGGGTTCGTAACCGCGCCTTCCTCTATTCTTCTGCTTTTCGCAGTTTCTCCTGGATTACTGCGATTATGGAATTGATCGCATCGCAATCTTCCTGGCAAGCTACCATTTTCCGGACAAAATTTTCCGGTGATAGCAGTTTACCTAGAGTTTCCTCTAGGTTCCTTCTTTCTTCCACAAACCTAGGACATTGGAAGAATACGTGCGCTGAATCCTCTGGGACCCCGTCGCAGTTTGGACAATTAGGTGAGGTGTCCAATTTAAACCTATACAGGTATTGACGGTATCCTCCATGGCCGGTGAGAAACTGGGTGAGATTATAATTGATCTCCCCATGCTTTCTCTCCAGCCTCTCCTTGATGGAAGGGATCAACCTGTAAGTCCAACGACCCTTTTCTGACTGGTCCCATCGCTGTTGCCATCTGCTTATGGATCTCTCCCTTTCGGCTTTTTTCACCTGCGATAAGAGAGAGATGGACCTGCTGTTATAAATGTTCATCATATCGGTTGCCAGGATGTCAGTTGGCATCATTTCCGAGATGACGAACGCTGCATCGTTTGAGACGGTCCTGAAGGCAGAACACACCCTTAAGGCTGTTCTTCTGTAAACCATATTCAGTTTATATGCATTGCCTAAAACCTGCAGCGCGTTTCCTCAAACTGGGATTGCATACAGCATGATTGAACTCACCACCCTGGCTATGAGCAGCCTACAAGTATGCTGCGGTCCTCCTACGTTCGGCATCATCCTTGCGAGAGCCATACTCGTGGTGAGTGCTTTTTTGCAAGTATGCTCTATGTGCTGCTTAAAATTGAGTTTTCCGTCTATCATCACCCCCAAGTATTTGATGGCCAGCTTGGAAGTGATGATACGATTCCCAATTCTAATGCAGGCGTAACTTCTTTTGCGGCGCTTAGTGATGAGTACCGCTTCCGTCTTTTCCTCAGCGAGTGCCAGTCCAGCACTCTCTAACCAAGCCTTAACAACACTGATTGCTTCGATTGAGTATAACTCAGCATCCTCGAGATGCTTTGCGACCACAAGCAGTGCTATATCATCGGCGTAACCCACCACCGTGGCCTCCTCCGGAACCGGAAGGTTAAGCACATCATTATAGATAATGCTCCACAATAGTAGGCCCAGTACAGAGCCCTGTGGGACACCCGCGGAGACAACGTACACCCCTGGGGCCCATCATCGGTATTATACCAGAGTATTCGCTCTTACAAATAGCTATCTATAATAGCGGCGAGGTAGGTGGGAACACCAATCGTCGCCAGAGACTTTCGTATAAGGTTCCAATTGGCCGAGTTGAATGCATTCCTCACATCCAGGGTCAGCACAACACAATATTTGCTGGTACAACCCCTTCCGTGAATTGCATTTTCGGCCAAGCCAGTAATCATTTTGATGGCATCAATGGTTGATCTGGCTTTACGGAACCCATACTGCCTATCTAAAAGGCCCCCTTGGCTCACGACAATTAGGAGTAGTCTATTATAAATAACCAGCTCCAACATTTTCCCCATAGTGTCTAGAAGACATATGGGTCTATAGGAGGACGGTTCTCCTGGCGGTTTACCAGCCTTAGGCAGCAGCACCAGCTTCTGCCACTTCCACGGTGCTGGAAAGATACCCTCGGACATGCACGTTTCGAACAGCTCCGCGAACATATTCGGTCTTCATTTGACGGCCTTATTCGGTATGCCGTCCAAACCCGGGGCTTTGCTGTCGCCTATTCAACTCCAACAGCTCGTCCCTGGTGATTGGTGGAATCGGCATCACATTCAGGGAACCCCGGGAAGGTGTTAGTACCCCGCTCTTGTTGGGGAAATAACCCCTGGATTATTGTCAACAAGAGCATAGGGCACGTGATCTGCGGAGATGAATGAGAGATGAATCGTCCTGTCACGGTTTTATAGGCGCTACCCCACGGATTTATGTCCGCTTCCAAACAGAGCTCCTTAAAACATTCCCTCTTACTCTGCTGGATGGCGAGCTTGAGGTTCTTGCGAGCTTCCCTATAGGCATGCTCCTTTTGCGCTTGATCAATCCTACCTATTGCCCTCTGAGCCGTTCGTCTGACTCTGTGGCAAATCGATCGAAGGCTGGCAAGTTCACTATTCCACCAATAATTAGGTCTTCTAGTGGAAAATGAGCATCTCCTAGGCATCGATGCGCCACATGCCTTAGAAATGCCTTGTATAACATGGAGGGCATATCCGTGGAGGTGCCTGTTTTGCTAGGCTGGTCTGTCTGTCGGTCACGGGCACTTTTCTCAGAAACGGCTAAACCGATTGACACGAAATTTGGGGAGAAGGTGGGACCTGTGAACCCCCGGACATGCAGTGAGTGATATCCTTCTACGTTGAGATTTAGGGGAGATCCCCATACATGTAAAAGGGGGGTGTAACAATTTTTTTCACCAAATAGTCATGTGGGGTATCAAATGAAAGGTCTTAATTAGTGCTTTTGGAAGCCAGTCTTAGTTTTGAGATTCGTTAAAAAGGCGGGGAGTGGGAGGGGTGGAAAGTGATGATTTCTTTAGCGGTCCCATTCTCATAAACTACCCAACCGAAAAATTTGAAAATAATCATGAAGCTGCCTCTATATGGTGCCCAAGCCTCAAAATACTCTTCATAAATAGCATATTACCATGTTTTTTGGAAAATTGCATATTCTTAACCGGCTTCGTACAAATGGGATACTCACAGAAGAAGCAAACAAAACTTTTCATACCTGAAGCGCCCAGCTTCCGGTTTCCCGACTACCCTATTGTTTTTATTAGCATATATTTAGCATATATTAGATTCAGTAGGCAGTTGCTCCCTTCATCAGTGCTTACAATCTAACTGGCTTAGATATAATAATAGGATGTCTCAATAAAAAAAAACAGTCTTTTCATTTAGTTGAAACACAGCACAAACAAAAAGTTCAGCATTACAAACCACACAACAACGTTGTAGCCGAACATGCGCGTCAGCAGTGATTCCGATATTTTCGTGACGGAAGAAAACCGATCGAAAATCAATCGCATTCTGTAAGACGGCATTGGACAAAAAGCGGCAAGTTTTCTTCCCGATTCGGCCACTGGGGATGTGAACTAAGTTCTGTACAAAAATGTTAAATGCTGCATAACAGTTTACAAGAAAAACGAAATACCGCAAACCTTTTCAAAATCAACGAAGGGCAAATGAAGCAGAGATATAAATTCCAAACACTGTTCCAAAATAATCCGCAAAGTGTTGATATGATCAATGCTGGAATGCGGCACGGTTATTCCGGGTTGGCCCCCTTTTGAGAGATTCATGATGGTTGTGGTTATGCCTATATCGCGGGCAGAGCTCGTTGTAGGCTCAAGCGTGGAAAGGCATTAGATAAGCTTGTATGCACTGGTATCAGTGTTGAGTCTGCACTCAATATAGACCAGTACCGTTGTGACAGTCACAACAGGGCTCTGATTATGGTCTCCAAATTAATCCATGTCCGAAGGGGACCGTGGGATTATGCCTGCACGGTATTCTCTAACACTAAACACCCAGGACCTTCATTTTCTCGATGGTACAAAAAAAAATTCAAAACATTATTTTTTAAGAGATCTGTAAGAAGCAGATCTGTGGAAATAAGTTCGCTCGGTTCAATGATAGTCTGAAGTTCATGCATATGTGCACCCCGGTTAATCGGTGTAACCGACGATTTTGTCTGAAAATATTTGCACAAGACCAGTCAGCACAGTTAAAAAAATTAATGATTTTACGACTTCTAAGCCTTCGACCTTATAGCCAATCACCGTAGCGGCTAATCAATTTTCCTCCCGATCGTTGTCCCATCGGAGACTTTAGAAGACATTATTTATGAGAGGCTGGAAAGACTATACCACTCAAATGACAGTGATTTCAATGCCAAGGTTGGGGACGACAATGGGGGCATAGTCTTCAAGACATACTAAATGACAACGGCCAACACCGCATTGAGTTTGTGTAACAGAAATTTAACCATAGAATCGACATGCTTCCCACGTATGCGCCTTCCAAAAATGATATGGGTATTCGCAGATGGCAGACTATTCATTTTATGCACTATTTTTCATTATTTTAGTATTTTTACTTAAAGTAGACAACACATTATCATTAAAAATGGTCCTGTTGTATTGACAGGTGAAATGTTAATTTCTTTTCTCACGTTAATTATTAATTCAACTGGTTTTAAATCTCAATGTCAACTCGAGTCTAAAATAAAAAACATACTCATAGAAAGTTGATGGGCAATCCAGATTTTTGCGAAAGAATCCCACCTCCCGTAGCGCCATTGGAGGTAAAGATACTCAAAAGCTGACTGACATTCTCATCAGGCAACTGACTCGATTATAGTCGATAAAGAGACGCAGCACAAGTATAGTCGTAAGGGCGAAGACAGTTGCTCCGCGTGGCGCAGTTTATTTTAAAGGTTAATAAAACTTAAAAAAAAACGCATTGAGAAATATTAAGGACTTTTCTCACAATAAAATTCCAAAAAACGCTTCGAACAACCGTCACATGGGAACACTCCCTTAAAGTGCCTTTCAAGGAATGTGTGTCCCAATGAGAGCATTTTATTCTGATCTTGCTCTGCCAAACTACTGTTATTATTTTGTTGGTATATTTTATTTAGTTAAGCAAGACAATGGTTCCTTTGCTTCCAATGATGCCACGCCACTGACCCCCTGGTGAATCTCCCAAAATGTGATAAGCGGAACGGAAATCATTCCCGTTTACAATTTTTGAGTAGGTGAATCAATCTGAGGAACGTCTAAATCAATCTAAGAAAGCCTGAATCTCTCGGCCATTATACATATCTTCAACCTGGCTTAGACGCAAATCAAGAAAATTAGGATGAAATCAACCAACCAATCTGGAGCAATGCAGTCAAGGGCTGTGCTGGAAATAATTAAACAAGAAAGAGACCAGAAAAGGTTATGTCAAGAAAGTTTGCTCAAACTCTGTATCATAAATTAACGGACGGAAACAATTCATAATACAATAAAATTGAAAGATTTTGTCATTACACCATCGATTTTTTTATTTTAACTATAATTTTCATGATTCAATAGAACAAAACAAATTCACAGTCTATAGTTATTTTCTTACCATTTCATAGTAAAATTCAATTAAATATTTTACTTTTGTTTTCGCTTACAAACTATATACGTCTTAAAATTTAGCACATAAGATTTTACCTTTTTGATGCCACAACCACAACATCAACTAACCAATAAAATGATTGTCGTAAATCTCCTTCACAAAGATACGGAGCTTTAGTCCAAGCGTCAACTTGGAATCCAGATTGTTCGAGCATTTCGAAAAACATTGTAGCCTCATCTTCGAATGAGTATTGACGAGCTTTTTCGGGCCAATGAGGCATTAATGGTTTTAGGGGTAAATGTGAGGTATCTGTAAATAAAAACATCCAGTATGAAGTCCATTAATTCAATGCACATGGCTGAATAGAACAGGACACTCACTGAACTCCACGTAGTGAACATACGGTAGGACTAACGCTATCAACACACGCCCGTTTGGTGCTAACACATCGTATATATCTTGCAGGATTTGATGCGGATCAACGCACCTGTCTAACACGTTCAAGCATGACACCAAAGGAATGTTACATACATCTCGAATATTCTCCAGTACACTATAAATGGAGGTAGGAAATAAAATCAATCGTATTTTTATAACTAATTCGGAATTATTTACGATTAAAAAGCAATTCAGGACTCACATGAACTGTTGCTTTTGCAGGCGCTCTCGCATTGTCCAACTTGTTTCTGTGGCAAAAACTTTTACGTATACATCTAAGCCCATTCCTATCACAGATTTAGCCAGCCGCGTCGTAATTTCGCCGTCACCAGCACCAATATCTAGCATATCTATCTGTCAAGATTATATAGAAAGACTGTTAGAAAATTTCTTCTCCTACTTCATCTCACTATCTCTATTAACTTACAGTTTCATAATTACGGAAGTTTTTCAAATCGAAGCCGCCAGCTGTTAGTAACCGTGAAAACTGCACTTCGGAAAGAATGAACATTGAGCCCCGCTTCAGTAGACCGTTGACGTCTGTTTGAGTCATAAAAATACTAAGGAATATCCGAGCCACCACATGCCAGATTTGTAACCAAAGGTTGGCTGATAATGATTTGGCCTTCTCCAACCAGCCGATGGTTATGTCATCAGGACATTGTAGTGCGATGAATTTGGATTGGAAATGGTTTGGTAACGGTTTTGTGACTTGATACCACTGAAATCGTTTAGAATTTTAGATGAGTATTTTTGAGGGATAATTATATTAGGAAGCTTACCAGTTTTGTGTCGTAGCCATCTAAATACTGATCATTGTGCACTTTTTCGAAAATTGCACGGGCCAGTGCTCCACGTGGTCTGTACAGCGTCATATCTAATCTATGTAGAAAACATTTAAGTGAGGAAAGTTTACAGTCAAGAATCTACCTAATATGCAAGTAATACTACTGATATTTTTGATTATAGAGATGAGCCAAGAAAACTTATCGTTACCCTTAAGCAATGAGAGAACAATCAATGAAAGATGAAATTAATATTTCCAATAGCTTTTGAACTCATATGAAAGCTTATCTTTAAATGCCCTAAAAACGAAAATGGCTGGGATATCCGTATTCTTCTTAAATTAGGCAACAATAGAAACGAATACTAATCAAGATAATCAAGGTAAACACATATATATCCACTCCATCATTCACGATTCTTCCCAACATACTTAAAACCTTTTAAGGCTTTCCGAAAAGCTACCACTTATCCTAAAAACTTCTGCATCACGTTCTTCTATGGTGTCTCCCTGGTAGCTATCCCGGGATAGAATATTCCATTACACGAACAAACGTCAGTGAAATTGTCACCCTTTTTCCCAACGTGTTACCCGTCCAATGCGACTTCTGACTTCTAATCAACACCTTTACGGGCATTTGGTCCATGCCCCGACGTCGCCTTACCTACTTTGACAGGGACTTCCGGGTTTCAAGTAACAGCGGCGCAAACTGAGCATTTTCACATTTTCAAATTTTTAACAAAGCAGAAAAGGAAAATCTAGCTGTGTTAAAGTCTCAAGTAAAGGTGACTTCGATACCACCTTTGACAAAAAGGGCGCTACCCAGATATAAATGGATTGACGTTTCAATGTACTGTATATTGGTACAGATAAGAAGAATGTGATGAACCGTTTCATTGAAAACCTTGGTTCTATTTGCATTTATTTTCAATCCAACCCTCCTTGCCTCTTTCTCTAAATCGAAAGGAAGCTCTTCATCTTGCAAACAAGGCAACAATGGTATCGGCGATGGAACCCACCCCTAGTGGACTTTGCTTAGGACTTCAAATTTCTCGGAAGTTTTACCTCTGTGCATCGCCCTTATATGTCACTCTGAGTACACTTGTAGTTGGTTATATAATTTTCGAATAAGCTGACGGAGCTGCTCTGCAGAAACAGCAGAAGTTGCAAGAGACAATTCTAGAGGGAAACTTCGGGACCGTTGATTTTTTCCATATATATTGATGGCCAGATCCGCATGTTATGATGATTCACTATTTCATCCATTATCGTATCCCGGAAAAAGGTGAAAATGTGTCTTCTACCCCTAAAAGCGAGAGAAACTGTGCCGACTGGTGCCGCAGTTTGAAAATTCTTGTTAGACTGAAAACCCTACCTGAAAAAACGAATTGCCATGAAGTCATGAAAGGAGGCTCGGACTAGATTGGACTCATGTCAGAGCCGGTAACGAAGAGAAACACACGCATAATTTCCCATGGAATGGGCACTTTCTGTACAGAGAGCAAGAACTACTAAGCAATTAATGGACATCCCGTCCACCCACGACGACGTTGCCAGAAATGCGTTGGACAGGGATCGGTTTCCTGGATATGCCAATTAAACCAAATAGTATAGCTGCTATGGGAGTAGGTTTCCTACTATGCTAAAAAATGAAACCCGCTTTTATCAGATGTGAAAACAAGAGCGTGCAACTATGCACAGCATCAGTGTTATGAATATTCATGCATTTACAAATTAGGATATAGATTTGGAAAAGGATGCTTTCTTCAAAGCAATGAGAGATTGCAATAGTCAAATAGTTAGTGAGCCCCTTAGAGGCACATGTTTTGCACGCAAAGAAATCCACTCTTTACCTGGTTCGCCGTCTAGTTGACCTGCTTGGATAATACCAAAACCCCCCTGATAATCAAGTGAGGATAAACACCGAAGCGATCCATAAAATAGCCCTCCGTATCACCCACACGGGGAAACTAATGCGGCAATAACTGCATCAACAAATGACCCTCATAACAATCTGAAAAACATTATCTTTGGCACAGCCAGCAGTATATTTAGCCCCGAAACCAAAAAAAAATCAGAACGACTACTTTGACGATGATTGTAAGCTAACAACGAAGCAACGGAAGAATATTTCTTACCGAGCAATGTAGCAATCTTGAAGATAGTGTACGCACGAAAACTTAGGCACGAACTCCGTGGAATAAAGAAGTGACTTCACAGACCATATAAGCAAGCCTAGCGAAACCAATAAATTTGTAAATTCGAAAAGTGCAGGAAAAAACCGCATCAGGGCTAGAAGTTTTACCAACAAGTTAGCAGAATGAAACCGTATACACCTCAATACTGCCAAAATAAAGAGGAAAATCTTATTTGCGAGCGTACGGGCACATTCGAGCAATGGTCTACCATGCATTCTTTTTAACCTGACCCTAAAACTTCGCCGATCCAAGCCCATTTAAGAGAGAATGAGAAAAAAGTCGCGACTGAATGGCCACGCCACACTGAGGTGGCTTAGGGGGACTTCTTAATAGTATTCGCTATTATTGTATTGCATCTTTACCCCACTCAGCTAATGACTACCCTGTGATATGGGGATTAAGAATTCACTAAAAGTATTCTCTACTTGTCGTAAAAGGTGACTAAAAGGGATAGATGGACTAACAAACTACAGATTTCGAAGCTTTGCTACCGCGACATTATCCATGCTGAAGATAACCAGGGATTCGCCAGTAGAGGTTTAGCTATTGTATCAGGACAGGGACTCACCAGTAGAGGTTTAACTATTGTATCAGGACAGGAGTTGTTTTCTGGAAAGTGCGTACACTCCTCGAAAACGATATCGAGGGCCCCCAAGAATGCTAGCTGCCTAAATTTAAGTTAGATGAAGAGAGCATTCCCTCCCCTTTTTGCGGAAGGAAGTAAGCTTGAAGCTTACGCGCACCCCGAGGCGCGTCATCATTACTTGAGAGACGATTTCGGACACAGCAGACTGAATCTGAAGCCTCCTAAGTATGATATTGTAATCGTGGAGAAATGCCACCTCTGGTCACCTTGACCAGGCATATGCTGAGAAAACGCGGCGTAGGTCACCGTAGCCTCGTCATTGGTGGCGCATTGTTTGAGCACAGAGCTTGCCATGCGGTCAGTTGGATTTCAACTGGCCGACAACATACGATCAATCAGACTGATACTGTGAAATCAGCAGCAGATTTGTTAGTTATAATTTGGTTGTTTGGAGAGGAGAAGCGCTGATAGCACCCTCGAAAGAGACCACGATCTAATACCCACGTGTTGCAACTTACGTGTGCCGCTTGCCATAGGATTGAAGAGCTTCGAGAAGACCGCTGAGCAATACTTCCTATTCTCCAGTGTACTCCTTATCTCAGAGACGATCCTGTGAACTTGAACGATTGTACCGTACTTCTCTCGAAAGCCGAAATAGCCCTAAGGGATAACTTTGTTTTCCACTAGGTACGGTGTTCTTTTTTGAAACTAATAATTTTTCGAACAACTTTGAATAACAAATCCTTTCCGCATCTAGAAATTCTTAAGATATTCGACCTTAGTAATAATTCCAGTATCGCAATGGATTTTCCCTTCCGGATGATTAGTGCCGCAGAAGCAATACCGGTATATTTTGAGCTGGTTCATTTGCTTCTGACAAAGACCTGTAAGATCTAAGTCTGATTATGCATTTCCTACATTATGTTTTGCATCGAGAATGTAGATTCATTGTTTGCTTTCGTTGTATATTTACAGCTTTATTCCGTGGGTGCAGTGCGAGTGAGAGAGTGTGACCACATCACAAAAAAATAAAGTCTCAGAGAAAGTCTTAAGCAGATTTAGGTAATGGTTTCGCTAAATGCTCGGGATTTGGAGGTCAATGCCAACATCGCACTCGATGTCGCTAGACATATTAACAGTGCTAGGATCGACCTTGGAAATTTTATTTAAAATCTGGAAATGCGAATACCGCACCACCAATCTAGCTGAGGTTGTTTCAAGCCAATATTCTCCTTACACTGCTTTATGGAAGTAACGTATGGAAAGCGACCACCACTGTTACTTGATGGCTCCAAATCTTCTTGAACGCGTTGACTGCGGGCAAGGCTAAGCGTAAATCTTCGTAGCGGTATCTTAAAACGAAGTTAAGTGTTATCAAATAGTTACTATTTTAATAAGGTTTTCAATTAAAAAAAAACTCATAGATAGCTGCTTTGTAATCTTACAAGTCCCTGCCACATAAGACAAAAACACAAATGCCTATTGTGATGCAAACGTTTTCTATCCAAAAAAGTGCGTAGGAATAGGCCGTAGTGTATGCGACGAAAGCGTCTAAGAAGAGGCTTTCAACACTATATACGGCGCCCGTAGGCAGCGTGTTAACAATTGTTTTCTCCGTGCCATTGGGGTACATTATTCCGACACAATTCCGTAAAAGAACGCCCTAGGCAAGCGTGACATGGACCAGTTAAAAGGGGGTAGGCTTCTCCGCACAACTGGAAAAAACTGAATTTCAATGAACCGACAGTGATAGCGCAATGATGTGCTTGCTCGCCTGTTTGCTGACCAATTTCTTTGTTTGAAATAATTTCAGTCGTACCCCAATGATACGACGCGGACAAGTGCTGACAAAGGCTTGGCGCCCTTCAGTAACAGTGGGCTGTCACTTCAAATGTGCTACTTCCCTAAAGTAGTAGTATAGGAAGGACACTAGCAAGAACAGTCTCAACTTAATCTTGGTGTAGAGATAACTGCATTTCGATTCAATTTTAGACACGGCAGCGCTGTTAATCCGTCGAATGACATCCAGTTCGGTACCAAAGTCGGCGGAAATAGCACTTCCTAGATATATAAGTTCATCGCGCCTTCGATGCACTGTCCATTATTGTAAATAGGAAAACCTATCAGACGGGGAGGCTTGGTTTTGTTGTTCAATCCAACTCTACTACCCTCACTTTCACAATCCAGAGCTATTTCGCCAAGGTCCATGACGCGCTGAGAGACCAAACAAATATCATCAGCGTAGCGATCACATAGTTCATTGAACTCTTCTCTCCTCTCGACAAGGCAGCATGAAGAACGCCACCGATAACAAGAAGAAATAATATCGGTGATAAGACGCAATCCTAGCGGACTCGGCTTTCACCTCAAACTCCTCCGAGATTTTACCTCCGTGCAGCACGCAATATGTTCCGCAATCATGTCGCTCTGATTATAACTAGCATTTCCATACGAGTGGACTTAGCAGATCTGGAGAAACGGCAGATGCAGCAACGAATAACTCTGCGAAAAGGCCGTCAAGCCCAGCGAATTTACTCCGTCTGAGTGTATTGATGGCCGAGATGATTTCTCTTCTGTTTGGAGGAGCAGTCTTTATCCGCATGTTGCGCTGACTAGCCATTCCATCCATATCCACGCCCGCCATCACTCGCAATGGGTAATCGACCCGCTTCCACGATTGCGTAGTCAGCCAGATCTTATGACGCCTGCGCAGCACCCAAGAAAAAGAGTATTTTTGATGGCGACGATTTTCAGGTGGGTTACTCGGTATATCTGCCATCCAATCAGCAATGTAGCTCTCCCACTATCGGGGGACAGCTGAATCATACAAGGGATCGATGTTAAACTCGAAAGGTCGCAGCTCTCCAACCCTGCGAGAAGTGGCGGACGCAACACGCAAGCGAAGACAAGCGACCATCAGATGTTAGCGCCTTTTTGTTACGCACATTCAGGAGACAACTTTTAAATGTACTGCTGATTGCGAATTCTCCTCGGGCCCGGTGTTGTTTGGGGACCCAGAATGAATATTTCAACAAAAAATGGAAACAAATGGCCCGCATTTCTCCCCAGACCCGTATCATTTTTACCCCGGGCCCTTTTTTTCGCATATTTTTCACTCCGCGCACAGACTTGCTCCATAAGGCACTGCTGCTCCCACTTGGCTTCTCCAATACAAAAGCACATGGGGCAAGAAGGAAAGAAGTGTTCTCCAGAGTCCCACCAGCTTGCTTCGCTTAGGCCCAGAATGTGCAACTTATATCGTTGGAATTCCCGCTCGAGTTGAGGAAACCGAGCCGATAGCGTTGTCGTAGGCCTGAGGTCAGTCCCTACCCGAGGCGATGTTCGCGTTTCGCTAGCAGAGGGTGCAGTAAAAAGATTATAAGCGGAAAGAAGGGATCACGTCCTCCTTTTATGCTATCTGCATGGTTGATTGATAGATGTGAGTTTACAGAAACTTAAGCATATTCTCCTCACAATAAGTGCCATATGTTGTAGTCTAAGGGAAAATAATTAGCTCATCTAGCGTTTCCTCTGCAATACAATCAGCATTGTCAGTTCGATGTAAAAACTTACGTAAGTGCATAATGTAAACAACATGATTAAGGCCTTATAAAGATACGCCGGGAAACCCCAACTTTTCTACTCAACTTCAGGAGCAACAGCTTTCATGGGATTTGTGTGTCATCCCTGTTACTCGGATCATCAAATTTATTTGAAAGTGTGATTTCACTTACCTAGAAGTTAGGCCAATTACTATAAAGTAATAACGTGTCCCTCTCGAATTTTATTCACAACTGCTCCACCCTTGCCGCTTCTGTTTACTTTTAATTTCTCTCTTTCTTTTACATCTTTCAGAAGTAGTTTCCACTCTCGTTGATTTATCGAGAATTTCGATAAACACACATGCACAGCATCGCTCTGCAACCGTGTCACGACTCGGAATTTTGTTATCAAGACGGCACAGCAAAAAAGGAAAACACGCCAATGATAAAAGATTCACCTGACACTGTCACGGTGACATTCAGGGATGGACAAACAAATCCAAGCGGATTGTGTGGGGTTAGCATAGGCATAAACCATGATGTAGTATTGAACCAGGCAAGGAAAACATTGTTCAAAATATCTACTTTCCTGTACATCGAAATAGTGCAAAGTTACTGATGGTGTCAAATGTTCAATCAAACCAAAATAATTTAGACTATTGACTGCACGTTGGATTGAAAAGTATTAGGAACTAATGAAGCTCAAAACTGGTGGATTTCCATCGAGTTGATGAATTTTATTTGGTTTATAAAGTAATACACTATTAAGCTGAATGCATTCAAATTTATAATAATAGCTTCCATTACCATACTACCATTAAAGTATAAGGAACAAGCAAAAATTAAATTAAAATTAACACCTATAGCGCTAAGCCTAAAAAACAGGTCTACCCCTTAAGGCTAGTCTTTTTTGAGAAGGTCACATACCACGCCAGGAGTGTTTCTTATTTCTCTATACGGTTGAGGAATTTACAGATGATGTTGAATAAGGATTAGTACACATGTGGCGTCCCTTGTAAACCAAATATGTATCAAATCTGTACATGCAGCCTCAACATTTAAACTCAATTTGTATTAGATTGATACATTCGGCGCTGTATGTATTAAAATTTTTCATTTTTAAGGTTTTGTGTTTACACAAAATCGGTTTACTGTGTGTCTGTTTGTCCGTCTGTCTATCTGTCCGTCGCACGCATTTTTCTCGGAGACGGTTATAGCGATTGACACCAGATTTGGTAGAAAGGTGGGAACTGTGAACGCTCAGGCATACAGGGAATTACATGCAAAAGGGGGGTGTAAAATTTTTTTTCATCAAATATAGTTATGTGGGGTATCAAAATAAAGGTCTCGATTAGTACTTTTGAAAGCCGATCTTAGTTTTGACATTCGTTGGAAGAGTGGGGAGCGCGGGGGTTGAAAGTGATCACTTCTTTAAGGGGGCCATTCTCAGAAACTACCAAACCGAAAAATCTGAAAAAAATCAGGAGGCTGCCACTATATGGTGCCTAGACTCCGAAATACCTTCCATGCCGATATCTGTTTAAATAAAGTTAATAATAGTATATTACTACAATTTTTTGTAAATGGTTAGAAACCCCCCTTAAGTTCATCCTAGTACCATGAAATTTTGCAGTGATATAGGCTATAATATAGAGCATGATCTTACCAAGTTTGGTGAAAATTGCACCATTACTAACAAAGTTATAATACCTCAAATTTGTTGCTTCTTTGAAAATTGAAGACTATGAATGTCAATATCACCCGAAAGTGGATACTCTCACATAATATATGGATATATTACGTGCTATGTACTAAGAAATACACAAAACATTTCGTACCTAAAGCGTCCAGCTTCCGGTTTCCCGACTTGTTATCTTTACTAAATTATTTTTTTTTCTGAAAATACACTTATTTCGACGAAAAGACTTTTTCAGTGCTAAAATTTGAATGAGAAAAAAATCTAGGATCGTCTGAGTGAAAACGTGACTCGTCAGTGCCTTATTTATTTATTTAATTTAACGGGCAACAAACAGAGTAAACTCCAATTACTTATTGTCCTCGGGAAGAGGAGAAAGTAATAATCTTATCCTATGCTTAAAACTACTAAAAGTAGAGAAGTTAAAAAGGCCAAGCTATTGTGCGTTGTAATTTCGGCGAAACATAGGAATCGGGGAGTGAAAGTAGACTTCGAGCTATCTGCGTTACGTGTGTTATAAGACACAGGAAGGCAGCTGATATCGTTAGCGGCGGAGCAGACCATCAGACCGGAGAAAAGTTTAAAAAATGCGCGCAGATCCATATAGGATCTACGGTATTGTAGGAAGGGAAGGTTCAGAAAGCAGAGGCGGGAGGGGTAGTCCACACGAAGGAAGCTTTTCTTAAAGAAGAGGGAGCGGATGAATTTACGTTGCACATTTTCAAGGGCAAGACAATCACAGTTACGGGAGGGTGACCAGATCACAGAGCAATACTCGAGTTTATTCCTCACGTTTAGCGCTAAACCATTAGTCGAGCACCAACGAACCAGAGTGTCTAGGTTAGATTGAAGAGATAAACAGTCAATAGGCGACGATATAGCGGAAAACCGCTCGGTCGTCAATAAAAAATAAAAATAACAAAGGGCCCAGAATAGATCCCTGTGGGACGCCAGAGGAGGAGGAGAAGGAGCAGGAAGTGCAACCGCCAAAAGAGACGCGACAGGATCGGTTGGAAAGGTAAGAGGCAAGCCATAAAACAAGTAGTATGGGAACGCTTAGAGACGAAAGTTTGGATAGAAGTATCTTCTAATTTACAGTGTCGAAGGCTTTAGCGAAATCAGTGTAAATGGTATGTACTTCTTGCTGTGAATTTAGATATTTGGCAACAAAGTCGATAAAGTCATCCAGGTTGGAGGCAGTGGACCTACGCTTAACAAAGTCATGTTGCTCTTTCACTATGTGGTTGCCAAAGTTAGCGAATAATCAGTCGCTGACATATCTTTTTAAGATTTTGGAACAGGAGGAGAGGAGGGAAATGGGACGGTAATTCTCGGCAAGCGTACGATCGCCACTTTTGTGTATGGGAATAATGAGAACCTCTTTCCATAAACCGGGAAAATGATTCTCTTCGAGGCTTTTGTTGAAAATAAGAGATAGGGGAAGAGAGATGGACATCGTAGCCAGGTGCCACGTTGGCATTAAGTTTGCCAATGAATGGGAATGGTAGCCGATGCGGGGCAGGCTATATCCACTATCGGGAGGGTTTCGGAGAAAAAAGGGGGAACATAGACTGAGGAAAATTAGGGGCAGAGTAAATAACAAGATAGTTGGGGGGAGTTAGCTGAGGAGCCAAAGAATTTAATGGACTGAGTGAATAACTGGGCAGGGCAGCGGGAGTTGCGAATGTGGGAGCAGAAAGGTTTGAGGTTTCCACACTTTAGTGAGTCTTCGACACTGGTAAAATATTCGTTTCTGGATATACGTATTAAGGATTTAACCGAGGAACGTAGAGATTTGAAAAAACTATATCAGCGTAGGTTCTAGAAGACAGGAACTTCTTCCTCAAAGTGACGTAGTTTTTTGTGGACTTCAGTGGTGAACCAGACGTATAGAAGATGTTGAGTGCTTGGCCACACGTAAATGAAGAGAGGAGGAGGACCCAGTTGATTGCCGCCAGGGCTGAGTTCAGACCTTTGAAGTTCGCCTTACAAAAGTTGAACTTCGTAGGCCTGCGAGCGGCAGGAGAGTGGAATCAGGATATCTGAGCATCGAACTTGAAAGCAGGATGAAGTCGTGGGGATGTGCCACTTTGAAGGAAGCTATCATTCGGTCAAGAGAGCCATCCTTCGCGTCCTACACCAATTTTGCATCCTCCTTGGAAATCATGTAGTTTGCCATAGCGATATGCAACGGTTCAATTGCTCGTCAAGACTAATTTCATCCTTTCTTCTAGGCTTTTCGATGCACACTTTATTACAACGGTCCTTGATTGCTTCAGATTGAGCTGGCTGTTTCTACTATTAAAAAGAGGTCAAACCATATTTCCAGATCTCGCCTTTCAGCGATAAATTTATAATTAAAATTGAATGCTATTCTCCTTTTGAACTGTTGTTTTGTTTTTATAATGGCGAAAAAGTGATTCTTATATATCTCCTCCAAAATCTTGCCATCCGACGCATTGAAGTCTATTTTCAGTTTGGCCCTGAAGGTTTCGGTGATGAATGGAGGAAGGAAGTTAAATATGGGAGTTCCTTTCCACAGCTTATAATATTCACCTCTACGTATCATATTCCTTTACCTTTCAATTGTATACACCTCTGCTGGTGTGGCTAATTTTCTACTAAAGCCTTCCCTTTTTGTGTGAAGTATCAACGTAAGATACTGAGCGCAAGACGTTCACTTAACCAGAATTCGTTCAATTAACCATTTGGCTATTTGATTGTGCTGAAAATATTTCCGCGCAGATAATTTACCTCATCTCCTTACCTAGTGTATGGATCTTTGGAAGCAATGTGATCCTAGATAATATTCCAGTTTGTTGTCTCCTGGAATTGATTAGAATTCCTCGTTGACTTGTCTACACATTTCATGAATTAGTTGATCTTTTATCTTCGAGGAAGCCCATACCATTCAACGCGAAAATCTTGAACTCTTGCGTCATACAAACCGAACGACAACCTTGGACCCTTGGGAAAGTCTAGAAATTTTGAGAGAAAACGCGACACGGTTATTAAACACAGATTAGAATTAATAAGACTCGCCGCGGTAATTAACAGGTAATTAAGTTCATAATTTAATGTTGTTTCTTTTTGTTAAAAGATTAAATAGAACCGTATAATCGCAATTGTTTTCAGTAGCTTTGCACTGATGAAGGGGGTAAGTTGCTCCCGAAATATATATATACATTATAAAATAAAATTGTAGTTTGGAATAAGCTACTGGTCTATCAATTTTATACTTAACTATAAATAGAAGACAATATCTAATCTTTTATCTTGTTCTCCAAGTTCTCTTTGCCCAATATAACCAATGCCTTAATATCTTGGTTTCCCTCTGACCTCTTAAATTATCTTTTTCCCCGTGTCTTGTTGCTCTCTTGCCACTGTTAAGTATCTTGAATTCGTCTACTATTCTAGTCCTGATACGTTTTTCCTTCTGTAATGATCTGTACAGGGCGTTTCAAAACTACTGGGCTAATTCTATGCCAGGCGATTCCTCATGCAATTTTAAGTAAAAAATATGAAGTAATTCATTTTAATTTATAAGAAAAAAAATCATAATAACTCAAAAACAACCATAGAGCAACGAAATAAATGTTAAATTATAGCTAGGACCTTGGTCTAGAAATAGAGTAATAATAAGTAATAAGGAACTCCAGACATCCCAGTTTTGCGCCGATGTCCACCAATTCGATATTCCTAAAAGCTGTCTGGCGTCCTGACCTACACCATCGCTCCATCTTAGGCAGGGTTTGCTTCGTCTTCTTTTTCATAGATATTGCCCTTATAGACTTTCCAGGCTGGATCATCCTCATCCATACGGATAAAGTGACCCGCCCACCGTAACATATTGAGCCGGATTTTATCCACAACCTGACGGTCATGATATCGCTCATAGATTTCGTCGTTATGTAGACTACTTTGGAGGATTCATCTCTCGAATGCGGCCAAGAGTTCGCAATCCTTCTTGCTAAGAACCCAAGTCTCCAAGGAATACATGATGACTGGCAAGATCATAGTCTTGTACAGTAAGAGCTTTGACCCTATGGTGAGACGTTTCCAGTGGAACATTCTTTGTAAGCTGAAATAGGCTATGTTGGTTGACAACAACCGTCCACGGATTTCATCATCGTAGCTTTTATCAGTTGTGATTTTCGATCCTAGATAGGAGAAATTATCAACGGTCTCAAAGTTGTATTCTCCTATCTTTATTCTTCCCGTTTGACCAGTGCGGTTTGATGTTGTTGGTTGGTTGGTTTTCGGTGCTGACGTTACCTCCATATACTTTGTCTTGCCTTCATTGATGTACAGCCTAAGATCTCGCGCCAATCGCCGCCTGCTCGATCTGGATGAAGGCAGTTTGTACGTTTCGGGTGGTTCTTCCCATGATGTCGTTATAGTCAACATAGGCCAGTAGTTGGGTGGGCTTAAAGAGGATCGTACCTCTTGCATTTACCTAGCATCACGGATCACTTTCTTCAGGGCCAGGTTAAAGAGGGCGCATGATAGGGCATCACCTTGTCGTAGACCGTTGTTTATGTCAAATGGTCTTAAGAGTGATCCTGCTGCTTTTATCGGGCTTACACATTGGTCAGGGCCAGCCTAGTCCAAATGCAAAAATTTCGTTTTTCTCCCTCAAAATGTTGCTGTTTTTCCCATTTCTCTAGATTTTAACATACATAATGTACTAATTTTCTTATGAAAAAATGAATCCTAATTTCACCAGGATAAAATTTTGTTGTCATCACTTTATCCTAAGTACTCAATTTGTGATAGTTACAATAAGTTAAACGTAAAATTGAAAGTGTTCTCCTTTGCGAAACTAGACAACGATCTAGATCCAGTCGATGCCTCTATCTTAGAATTTGAAGTATATGAAGATCGATGATCCAACGAGGACTGACGAATCCCTTACGGAAGCAGATCATCCTGCGAGTAGCTTATATAAATCTGCAGCATTCGAAGTGTACTTCAACTAATCTGAAGACATCGCCGTTGCACTAATACAGGAGCCCTGGATCAGAAGAGATCGAACCATCAAAGAGCTTCTAAGCAAATATTACGAATTATTCCACGCCACAAGAGACACTGATGGGGACCGACCTAGTACATGTATCTCCGCCAAGCAGAGCCTGCACACTTTTCGGTGTCCGTATCTGAGTTTCAGAAGAATTATATTTGACGCCCACCTTTGCAACAAAGAAAGCCAGCCTGATACCGCTCGGAAAACAACCGAAGAGGTGAGCCTCTCATTGATTTTATTATGAACGCAAACCTATCGGTATATAACAGGGGCTGTACACCAACCTTACATTTCTGCAACTCGGAGAACTTGGTCCTTGATACTACCCTACTAACAGACAGTAGGACAGATAACCCCAGATAATTCCCAGCCCTCTCATAGACCCCGGGAGGATCGACTGGAGGAACAAATCTCACTTGAGCAAATTCACAAGATTAGCACGATTGACGAACTGAAGTCACGTACCCATCGTGGTGAAATGAAGATCTGTCTAGCCTCAGGAAGCTGACCAGGGAAGTCTACAACATATGCTAGTGACACAAATATTGGCAGCCATACAAGGACGGTCTGAAGAGGCACAAGTCAGCCATCAAGGCAATCAAGAAGCATTTCAGACGCACTTCCCCGCCAGCGAAGGACCGTGATTCAAAACCTTGAAGGGCACGCTGCCCCAGTCGTGTAAGACTATCAAATCGGTAATTCTCGAGGATCAAATTGGCTGGGCTAAAAACAGCTTCTCTGCAAGTAAACATCCGGAACCAGATGGCATTATGCCAATTATGCTACAGAAGCAGCAAACAAGAGCTGCCCAATGGCTTGTCGAAATTTACCGGAGCTGCATCTCTTTAGGATATGTACCGCACTCTTGGAGAAGCTTGCTGTTCATACCGAAATCGGGCAGGCATGGCCATTGGTCCGCGAAGCACTTTCGGCCTATCAGTCTCACCTCTTTTGTGTTGAAGACACTAGAGCTCGTCCTAGACATTCACTTGATATGGATTATGGAGAGAACGCCGCTCTCAAGTCTCAAGGGCGAAGCCACAAATACCACTTTTTTCGAGATGATTATGTAGGTGCAAACAATATACTCTCGAAATTCTACGCACATTGGGCAGGAGCGGGGTAAAGGTGGTGGAGTATGCCAACGACTTGATGATATTATTATCAGGAGTTTTTCCCGCCGTTATATGTGAAATTATGCAAGAAGCGTTTGGAAAGTTGTGCCCGTGGGTTGGAAGATACAAACTCCACATAAATCCAACCAAAACGGAGCTCCCGTGATTAAATGAGCAAAAATCGTACAAAATACCGCGTAATTACAGTCAGAGCAAAGATTGGTTCCGCCAATGTAAATCCTAAGTTGAATTCGAAATCGAGCCTGTGTAACCTTCTCCGCCTGCTAGAGAATCTTTGTTAGAAAGTGGGGTCTCCGGAGATGGCTCTCTCAATGTACTCCTACACCTCTTGGCGTTGGACTTACCCAATACACTTTACGGGCAGTGCTGTCAGACTACGTGAGTACGTTTATTGAAAAACGAAGGCCTACGGCCATAGTAACATCCTAGACTAAGTACCTCGGGAGCTCTACGCGTGGCCCACGGAATACGCCACACACAAGCCGAGCTTCACAAGGAATTTTACTATGGACTTTCCAACCAGGGGAGAGTGGTGCAAGGTTATGACACAGTGTTCTTCGCCGAAAGGTGAAAGTTGGTCTGTGGAGTCCGTGCGGCTGTTTTCTCAGATACACACAGCGTTGACGAGTGGTACAGTTTCTCAGGATTCGCCAGTGTATTCCAAGTGAAACTATTGGCGATACTGGGAAACCTGTCGATTGTTGTTCCGAGGTCCAAGCATAACAACAATCAAGGATGATTTAGCTCGCTTATAACAAGGTTTAATCGCAAGAGCTCTTGTGGCAGACGCGTGCAAATGCATGCAAGATTACAACAGTCTGCATGAGGACCTGACATAAATGGAACTATGCCACCAGACTCGGCACATCCTACAATTCGTATTGCCGAAGCTGCGGAGAAACCGTCCTTCCCAAGTAAACTATCCTTTGCGGACCCCAGATACATCTTCAACTGCAGGGTGGGAAAGCTGTTTTGCTTCATGAATGCTACGGGCTGGCTCTGAGCCGCTGGACTCTGGACACATCAGTCATTGTGTTTGGGGACTTTGTGACATCACAATGGTGCACCGCAGCGATAGTTGGGATCCTCGGAGGCGCCACTGATACCTATCCACCCACTAAGAGGAGACCTTTTACCGCAAAAAGCAACAAGAAATAACCATTTATTTAATTACTGCGGAATATAGCTTTATTTGACATTCAGTACAATGAATCAAGATAATAAACAGTAAAGGAAAACGCAGATGTCTCTAAGGAAGTGTGTAACCAACAACATTAAATGTCCTAAGATATAAGAGCAAGGAAGAGATAAAAAATTCAGGCAACTTACTAGTCGGCTGACCTCATCTTGCATAAAAACTTTGTCGGTATCAACAAATGCTTTCCATGTAAATTAACGAAGCTGTCTTTTCCGGATACAGAAATCACTTTACCAATTGACTCTCTCTCGTCGCCACAAATAACTTTGAAATCATCGTCTGCCTGCGGCGTCACCGGTGCCAAATGCTCACTAATAACTGAAACGCTGCGATCTTCTTGCCGCAGGAATACAGAGCAAACTCCATTGCTCACTGTGCGGATGATACCAGTCTGCCCAACCAAATCGGCGTCGTCGTGAGTGTGGATCTTAACTTCGATGTCAGTTGTACACCAATCACCCATATGAGCTGAGTCCAAGCTAGCACCCGGCGTTTGAGGGTTGAAGGGCGACTGCGGTGCACCGCCCGGAGTATTGGGCGAGTAGGTAGATGGCGATGGCGTAGCCATGTAGCCAACTGGATATGGCGATGGAGATGGACTGGGACTTGCGTTGTATGGACTGAAGCTGTGATCCGAGCCATACATTGTTCCCGGTGTGTGCGGAGCAAACGGAGTACTCATTTGATATCCTGGTGTGCCTGGGAGAAAAAAAATAATTTAATTGATGCTTCCGACCAAAGCGCATGTTCAACTTACTTGGATTGTAGCCCGGACTTGGGCTGGCTTCGTCCATATTGTAATCGAAATCGTTGCTCCTGGCAGGAGTATTCGTAACATTCGGATCCCATGCACTGTGCCTTGGTGTGGCGCTTCCATCGTGCGATGGGGTCATCGAGACATGATGCGGAGTACGATGACCATCGTCCCATTGTGGAGTCTGACTGCCAATGAGCGGAGTCTTGGAGCCACTGTAGATTGGAGTTTGAGATCCATAGTTCGGTGTGCGTCCAGGTGTCCTTCCGTATGTCGATACGCTGCCACCTTCCCTTCCAGGAACCCCGACAACAGCAATGTGATTTCGATCGACCGAAATAGTTTGGCACGAAGTGTGCAATTCAACTCGAGCCGTGCTTTCCGTGGCGTCCTTGACAATGCCAACAGCACCCTTATACGGACCGCCACTGATTTTGATAGTTTTGCCAAGTATTTCGCGATCTCTTGTGACACGTAATCCACCACGTCCACCCCGGCCGCCACCTCCGCCACGACCTCCTCTTCCACCGGAAGGATGCATGGGCGACTGTATCCTCGGCGACATGAACCCAAATCCACCGAGCGGTCCTAAGCTGTTGGCTGGATTTTTGTTTCCGCCGGCAAGTTGCAAGTGGCGCGTTTTACATACAAAAATACCTCCATTTTCCGTGTACATGCGGCAATGCAAGAACGCAAGGTTCCGGTAGAGATGTTTGATTTCACCGTGACGACCCTGTTTTGTGGTTTCATTAGTTTTGCACAAATGATAAGCCAATTCATTACTTACCGCATGCGGGCCTTCCATTACTTTAACAATATCTTTACGGCGAATCTGGTTCTGATCAGCATCCAAAGCGATCGTATTTCGATTCTCTCGCCGTTTTTGTAGAGCTGTAGGCTTGCATTCGATAACTTTCCCATGCATACCAAGCACATGGAAATTTTCTCGTTCTAAACGAACAATTACTCCAACATTTTGAGCACTGTAAATAGGAAAATACGAAAAATTAACATAATTTGCCATGAAGCATTCCAACTTTACGAGAAACTGAATATGAGGAAGTTCTACTTACTCGAGTTGAACTAGATCTCCCCACTGGAACTGACCCAGTGAGTCGACACCGGTCGCCATATCGGAACACAATTGCAAGTCCCTCGGCAAAACCTCCAATTCGTGCATCGTTAAATCTGAAACGAGGACTACCCTCGACGGCTCAACACGTACAATAAGACCAGTTTCGCCCTCATATCGTCCCGCGAGAACTTTAGCGTGATCACCAGTTTTGAAGTACTTTCTCAATTCATTCGCTTTGAAGATGAGAGGATCCTTCAAGTCCTCGTGTTTGGGCATGACCGTGATCATGCCCCCGTCAATTGCAATGATTTTCGCTTGCAAGTTCTCCAAGTCTCCGACGCAAACCTCCACGTTATCACCCATAGAGAAGGAATGGGAAGTTGCGGGGTCGTCTTTGCTAGCAACGGCGAGTTCGATGTTGATTTCCTCGGGCTGCTCTTCGAATCTTTCCAATTCAGAAAGCGTTGGCCGAACGCCTTCCGCGAGGATAGCCGACATGGTGAAGTTCTTGTAGAGGAAGCCCTTCCTAGAATATCTGTTTCCTTCGAAGATAAGGAAATCACCATCAGAGGTAACTTCACCGCCGATCGCCCGAATCGCTTCAGGATCGAATGGTTTTGCGGGCGGTCGTCGTTTCTTCTTGCGCTTTGCATCGTCAGAATCTGATTGCGTTGTTCTCAATGCACCGCGCATTCTTGTATAGTCAATACGCGGAAGAAGCTTCAAGTGTACTTGATTCTGCGCCAAGTCCACATAGTCTACTTGTGCTATATCATCCTTGTAAAGACCCCGCTTCAATCGGACCCATTGTTTTGGCTTAAGCCCGGCTTGCTCCTTCACTACCTTCAGCACGTCTGTCATTTCCTTGATGGGCACCATCTCCTGCTTCCATTGCCCCATCCGCAGGTTGCCCACATTCGCAATTGCGGCCTTCACATGGGTTTGCTTGTACGCTTCTACATAGATGTAACCTTTGACCCCTTCTGGTGCGACCACCGCTTTGATTTGAAGCGGCTCATCGGTGTTGAGGTAAGTTAGGAACTTCCTCATCAGGAGAAGGCAAGTAGCTTTTTCTTCGCCGATACGGCATTTGACCATCCACAAGTTTGGATCCTTGATTCCGGGCAACAATGTTTGCTGCGTGATTTCATCCGACATTTCCTCCCCACCATCGCCAAAGTGTTTCCTGACAATCGACGCGTCTGCATATTTCTTCCGCAGATATTCCTCGATTTCATCTTCCTTCGCAGTGCTGTAAAGATGAAATGTTAGAGATGAGAGAGAGACAACAATTCCAAACTTACTCCCAGAGGTTAGTTCCCCGTCGTTTGATTTCAATATCACGAGCGGTGGGTCCCAATTCGTCAATTTCGTTACCAACGATTCCAATCTCGTTTGCTCCGTCCTCCCATTCTTCATCTTCTTCCACTTCGTCGTCTACTTCAGCTTCATCAATGATGAATCCTCCGAAGCGTTCCTTCTTTTTCTTCTTCTTTGGTCGTCCGCCGTCTTCGTCCTCGTCCTCTTCATCGTATTCAGAATCCAAGTCTTCACCATCCTCAGGTTCTTGTTCCTCGTCGACTTCCTCCTCGTCGGATCTGCTGCGACTACGACCCCTTTTCCGACCTCTGTTGCGCACACGCTCTACATCCGACCCCGAGCCGGACCCAGCGGACGCCGATCGTGAACGCGATCTAGACGGCGACCGAGAGCGAGAACGCGATCTCGACACCGACCTCGACGCCGACCGGGATGATCTGGATCTGCGAATAAAGTATAAAGCGACGTCGTTAGACTTCCATATTGAAAAAATCAATAAGCAGATGCCACTTACCGGGCACTGTGCTGCGACCGATTTGATCCCATGCTCCCGACATCGGACCCGCTATCCGACATATTACTCGCCTCCGAATCGGACATGGTCTAAAATTCAGCCAAGCTTCAATTGAGATAAAAAGGGCTTGAAAAAATCGTTTTCGTTCCGAAGAAGTTAAAAATGGCAACGTCAACAAAGGAGGAAAAATTCGTGGTGTTGACTATGAGAGCAAACTCAAAATGTTCGACCTTACCACTTGATAGAAATTCGCACTTTGAGTGTTTCTAGCTTTATTTTCACTTATATACTCTTCAAAATCGACCAAATTAAGTTTTAAATCAAAATTAGAGAATAACCACTTCCATCCCCACGCTGTCAAAGTGACAAGCAGGGCGGGCGTCCAAATTCTTGTACTTGCGGACTTGTCATTTCATGATCTTATGTTGCCTGCAGTGACAGATATTTTTTTAAAGTTTGCTCAAGTATTTCCAGTAGTCCAGAAACAGAATAATTTAATTTAATTGATATTAATAAGTTATTCTAATATATCATCAAGTGATTCTAACACATCACAATTGAAATTTCAAATCATAACTTTAAATTAACAAATATGGGAAACAGCATTAATTTCTCTTACCATCTACGGATAACCGCAAAAGCAGAGATAAGTTGACATTTCTGTTTGTGGTGCCGGTTTGTTTGTTTACAAGATGAACGTTATTGAATTAAAAGATAATAAACCTACTCCGGACATTATACATGAGTATCCAGACACATTCAAATCTTCCCAAGTTCCTCTTGTGATTGATAATGGTAATTATACATAATTTCTCTCCTCTTTATGGACACTTTGCAGTTAGAGGTTATGTTTGGGATAAGATTTAACAGATGGAAGGTTGTAATAATAAAATAGTAGCATATTCTGGGTCTGCTCAAATTAAAATTAATGGGAACAAAAACTTTCAGACACGAGACCTACAACTCGGCGTTCTTCGTTAAGGTACATACTCACTAACTGATGTCTGAAAATTACAGTGAAAAAAGAAAGTAACTGCACACTCAAAAAATCCTACACGTTACAAAGAACAGGAAGTAAAATGTTGGGAGAAGAATTAATTCTTATGCGATTGTTGATTTGTTGGGATTTCGTGAGACCCGAAGTTCACGTGGGAGCAGTCCCTATAATGCCACCGATAAAACAGCGTGAGGAACGCAGTGGCACGCGACGCATTAAATGGTGGCGAATTGGTGAGAAGAAAGAAGAAACGATCTCACTCATACGATTGCCGACCATTACGAATGTGGAAGAATCATGGAACCAAATGAAAGACACGATCCACAAGGCGACCTCTGCAACCTTCGGGGTCACCAAGCCTAAGCACTAATTGGCAAACTTATAAGAATGCCAACCGGGAAGCAAAGAAAAAGTGATCGGTGTCACCCGAGCGCAGCATTTCAAAAATCTTTACGATAAACTGGACACTCTGGATGGCGAGAGAGATTTAATGTGTACGAGGTTAGACAAGTAATGATTTTATTGCCGCGATTGTGGTAAACCTGCAAACTTCAAATTCCCTTCGCCGGCATCCTTCCCCTTTCCATTGATATATTCACCATCGCTCTAGCTTGTTTAGTTCGTCTGTTGTGTCGTGTTGAGTAGACGTATGTTGATGTTGTTAGTCACGAAAATGGAGAAACGATATCTAGAGCAATGCGTCGCGATAAAATTTTGCGCCAAGTTGGGCGAAACAGCTTCGGAAACGTACGCTAAAATTGTAAAAGTGCACGATGATGGTGTTCTTAGTCGTGCCCAGGTGTTTCGATGGCATAAAGAGTTTAAGGAATGGCGTGAAAGCATGGAAGACGAGGCGCGGAGTCGGACACCAGTCGAGGTGCGGACTGACGCGCCCTAATCGGTGAAGATCGGCGTTGAGCAGTTCGAATGTTGGTTTTGGAACTGGATATAAACTGTGAAACAGCCAGACAAATTTTAACAGGCGATTTCGGAATGAAAAAGTTGTGCGCGAAGATAGTTCAAAAGAACCTTTCTTTGAAGGGATGGCAGAGTTGTAGAATAATTTTTAATTATACTGTTTTTATGGAATCAGCCTCATTACTTAATTGTCTAACCTCGTATGTCGTCAATCAGAGAGATTAAGCAATCGCAATCGAAAATATGTCTTTATGTGATTACATGATCACGTGATTACAATCATAATCACGAAAGTCTGATACACCATGATTATGATTTTGTGCCCCTGTGTCCCCCGGTCCATCTATCCTCTAAATACATTACTTCCTCGTATGAAACTCCCATAACTGCACGAATTTCTGATCCGCCTTTCAAATCAGTGTCCATCTCAATAACCACGTTTTGGGACTGATTTTTTCCAATATCCCCAAGTAAGGTTAGTTTAGTGGGGACCGCCGCAGTTCAAAGTAGTCATGCCTTTTGTTAGGTCCATTGTACTATCCCCTAAAATCGCCTGTTCAATAGCTGTTCCACCTGCAGCGTTCGCAGATTCTTCGTTGAAGAAAGACTTACCAAGGTATCTTCATCTGAGATCTGAGGAGGCCGGCCCGCTGCATATGAAGTGCAGGGCCGTCTACTACTGTTCCTGACTACATATGGCAGAGACCACTACCCAATATTTGCCATGCAGTAGTGTAGGAAGAAAGATTTTTATGTCTCACTTCTCAAGGGACAATAAAAATGCCGCTCTAGTGGCACCTAGTCTTTCACAACATTTATCGCTTGCCAGAAGAAATGCAAATTTCTCTCGTAGGCTGCGTGAATTCTTGCAATCTGCCTTCAGATCCAAACCTTTGCAAGCTAGTCTACCAGCTTCTTCATTACTTCATTACCCAATAAAATATAACTTCACTTGGAATATGGTCGTCATTTTTCCGAAAAGTGAGTTCCATAATCAGATTTTCCGAGAATAATCCGCCGGCGGATCCGTTATCTGACCCGGCGGCCCGTAATTCCATGGCCATTTGTCGACCAAAGAGAACTTTGGAAACCAAGAATTAGAGCCGCCAGATGTATGCCAAGGAATTTTCATCTTTTCAATTTTCGCGGTGAGTTCATGGAATGCTATCTTCGCGGATTTCCCTTTCTAATAGGCATGTGGCCTACAGTGAAGTGGCTACCAAGGAACGTATGTATTCCTTAGAATGGAAGTTAGGCCTATTGGTCGGAAGCTTTCTGCGTCCCTGTTGGTGTGTTTAGAAATAAATATCACCTTTACTTCACGCCAGTGAATTGGAATGTAAGTAAGAAACGTCTCACCATAGGGTCAAAGCTCCCTCCTCTGGCTAAGATGGAGCGATGGCGTAGGTCAGGACGCCAGACAGCTTTTAGGGATATCGAATTGGTAGACCTCGACGCAAAACCGGGATGTCTGAAGTTCCTTATTAAGGCACTCCTAGACCGGATACCGGTTGTCGCGCCGTTGATGATGATGATGAAAATTAACTGAATAGTATAATATAATATACACGGCTTGAAGCTTTATCGCAAAAATCAAGAAAACAAAAATGAAATATTTTCACATATATAAAAACAACAAACTCCAGACATCCCGGTTTTGGGCCGAGGTCTACCAATTCGATATCCCTAAAAGCTGCCTGGCGTCCTGACCTAACCCATCGGTCCATCTCAGGCAGGGTCTGCTTCGCCTTCTTTTTCTACCATAGATATTGCCCTTATAGACTTTCCGGGCTGGATCATCCTTACGGATTAGGTGACCCGCTCAACGCAACCTGTTGAGCCGGATTTTTTCCACAACCAGACAGTCAGTATCGCTTATATATTTCGTCGTTGTGTAGGAGAAGGGATGAACAGCTAATCGCAACAAGAAATAAATATTTTTAGTACAGAATACAAAAATAAACAAAGGTACGAGGTCGATGTATAAAAAAATAATATTTCTCAATTTTTGTGCCAATAAAACGCGGCTATTAGCCAGGAAAGTAGCCATAGAAGAGGCATCAGTGATGACTAACGGTGCGTATTCGCCTGATAGAACCATGAGTTGCAAAAAGGTTGTTCCATTGTAATACTATTACATATATATTTACATTATTCGTTTTTCTTTATTTTACCTTTGTGCTTGATTACATTGAAGGAACCATTCATTCTGGAGATGACGGAATATCTCCGTGATTCTCGCTAAAATTATCGGCGTTGAACGGGCATTGATTTTTCCTTATGTTGTCAAAACCTTATTTTGGTTTCTAGCTCACACCATTGTTTTTTTAAGTTAGACAATACTATTTTTGTTCCTCAACTGTTAAATATTAAATTTGTGTGGTTTCCTTCTTCTCTGGAGCGCCCCGGTAGGTGCACATGAAATATTTATAATTACTCGTATATACCTATTAACTGCATTTGACACCATGGAAGCATAGATTAATTTTCGTAACTAGCAAACTCAACCAAAATACACTACACACAGTGGGTTGAAGATATTTCTAATCTTATAGGGAATATTAAATATTTTCTAGAAGCAATTCTGGCAGCCATACAAGGAGTGTTTGAATTTGTAAAAGAGTGTCATCAGGACTGACGGGCTTCTTCGCTAAACTACTATCAAGCATTGGAAACATCAACAATTCAATAAGATTTTGAATGAAGACCATACTCACCCATCCTTTCCAAACAAATTGAATGATTTCTGCGCGGAATCGTCTGGCGATATTTTGGAACTATAACTTAAAATGCATTTTCCCCGCTAGCGAGAAAAACTGTGGACAAAGACAATTAGGGACAGCAATAGGACCAAAATCCAGAATCCAGACCAGAATCTAAAAAGACGCGTGTTTAGGCACTACATGGGCTAAACGTTCTTGCCCAAGGGTTGCCCTCAACATATTCCTGTACCTCTTTCCACTCGGTCTCCATATCAAATACATTGCATCATGCAACGCTGTTAGTTTTCAGGAACTATGATACTGGAGAATGGAGCTTTGCGACCATAGCAGCATCTTGGTTATGCTACCTTTGACTTGGTCATCATTACCGAACTGCGGGATAAGTAGGTTGGGCTTCAGGAAAAAGCTCGCTACGGGCCTCTCAACCAGGACGAAGTGGAACTGTAGCGATGTGCTGAAAGGCGCTGATGCTTTTTTTTATTGATAGATGAAAAATAGGGTGTGGAGTTAGAGCGCCTTCAAACTGGCGTGTTGCTCAAAGTTTCCTCTGAGCTTCCGAATACAGATATATAGAGGAGAACGAGTTAGCCAGAGGATCATTTAAATTAGCAGCTATGGTCTGGGGCGTTGTGGCATAAAAACGGTGCCCCGCAGTGCTAATTGAACAACCATCGTTGCCTACCTACTCCCTTTTCAACGAACCTAGAAAGAGCAGTACAATGGAGGCCGGTGGTATTTGAACGTAATCTAGAAAGGTTTTGATGTTTTTGTGATTTTATTTTTTTATATTATTTGCTCCCAATGTATCAAGAATTTTAGCTTTCTGTGTTTCAAGCATCTTTTCCGTTCCGAGTGCTGTAGAGAAAAAAATATGATTATTATTAAAGTTTTATCGGGTATGATAACGTATGTGGAGAACCGAAGTTTATTGAGATTTGGAGAAAGGCTTTGAGGGGCTTTTTTTTTGTTCCAGAGGTCAAGGACTTCATTGTGCCCAGGGCTCAACTGAACGTGGACTCTCTCAAAGTGGGAGTTATCAACAATGCGGATTTGTCTTTAACTTGAGGTGTAATACCTTTGTACCTTCCTATGTGTGTGCATCAGTGCGAGTGAGTAATAAACTAATTTTGAAAAGCTTCTCCACAAATCTACAAATTTGTCGAATCTGATTTGGGTTTTGATTTGGCTTTTTGGTTCTGGCGTGACATATGCTGGTACGAATTTCACTCAACCTGGGCATATTTGAAAACTTTGAAGCTTCATTGATCATGAAAGAGGCGATATATTCATATTTTTAACACACAGGAGGTATCCTCCTATAGTCAGAGAACCTTCGCGGGAAGTTGTTTTTTCCAAGCCAAAATTTGCAAAATTCAGAAAAATTAAATTCCACCTAGATCTGCCTTAGTAAGAAATTCCATTCCATTCCCGGTGCCGGGGTCTGCTACGCCTTGTTTTGTAATATACGTTTTGCTCCTATAGACATTTCAGGTTGGATCTTCTTCACCCATTCGGATTAGATGAACCTACCTGCCTACCTCAGCCAATTAAGACAAATTATATATATTATATTTTTTATAAATTTCTGCGTTATATAGGCTAGCGAATCGTTCATTCTGTGGGCGCGGTCAAACATTTTTATCGATGCACCGATTTACTTTAGAAGTTAATAAAAAGTATTTAAATTGTCAGAAAATCATTAGTAACCAGATAATCTTTTTTTGTCAGGCTCTTATCAGTGTCGGGTTGGATGGTCTGTGTCGCAAAAACCCCTACTGATTTTCAGGAACCTCATAGCAAAGCCGCGAAAAGATCGCATCAAAAAAGATGGCGCAGAAATTGTCGTTACACCTCCAATACAAATCGGAAATGATATTTTGAATATTGAAGCGATGCGTTTTCAATTAAAGACTCAGGTATTACATGTAAATAGGAATGCAAGTTAAAAGTCAATTTAAATGCAACATTATTTTTTTCAGTTCGATAAGAACGTTGTCACACATTACCAAAATCAGGAGCAAATTTTCGATTATATTTTCACGCGTTTGGGTATCAATGCCGATGCTTGTGTACCACATCCAGTTGTTCTTACAGAGTGCTATGTGAATCCGAATTATTGTCGTCAGTGTAAGTTTACTAAAACGCATTACTCAAATTAT
Source organism: Hermetia illucens (assembly GCF_905115235.1). NCBI lineage: Eukaryota > Metazoa > Arthropoda > Insecta > Diptera > Stratiomyidae > Hermetia > Hermetia illucens. Next base: position 97,339,590 of record NC_051852.1, on the reverse strand, counting down.
ATATATTTACTAATTTAATTATTGTGAGGCATGATTTTCCCTGACTTTAATTCCTAATTATTTTTTTGTCTCTCTATAAGTAATGTCAGAACTTCTGTTTGAGTGTTATGACGTCCCATCAGTGTGTTACGGTGTTGACTCGATCTACAGTTTTCAGCATAATCAAATTGGAGTAAACGGTCTAATAATTTCGTGCGGTTATCATACAACTCACATCATTCCCGTTTTGAATAATGTCCAAATCGCTTCAAAAGCACGAAGAATAAACCTTGGCGGATTTCACATGATCAATTTTCTCCATCGACTTCTACAGTTGAAATATCCTGTGCATGTGAACGCGATTACAATAAGCCGCATCGAAGAATTACTTCACAATTACTGCTCAATTTCTTTTGACTACATGGCTGATCTGAAAAAGTGGGCATTCCTTGAGTTTTATGAGGAGAATGTGAAGAAAATTCAGCTACCATACAATACTCCTGCCACATCAACAAGCACATTAACTGCTGAACAGAAAATTGAAAAGAAAAAAGAACTTGCCAGACGTTTGACGGAAATTAATGCGCGAAAGCGAGAAGAACGGTTGGCTGATGACGAAGACCAGCTTCAGAGAATGTTGGCGATTAGGGAACTTTTGGAAGAAGGCGAAATCGATGAATTCAATGCAACTTTGAAGGAGAATGATATAGCGAATGTCGAAGAGCTTGATGTAAGCAATCTATTTCATTCATATAATTTCAAAATCAAACGAGTATTTGATATAAGTTCAGGATCTTATGTTATATTTCCATACCTTTGAATATGGGAAGAAAAACTGATAGCTTGATTAAGAATTACTAAAAAAAATGTTTCACTTGCAAAACAATGTTGATTAATTCTAAAAAAATTCCCTCCGAATCCATAGAAATTGCTATCTAATGTAAAATCTCGGATTGAACGAACTAGACAAAAAATGACTGCTAATGAGTCTACTTCGACCGCAATTATCGAAGAAAAAATTGCACCAGCTCCTTTGCCACCGGCAGATATGTCCGTAGAAGAATGGGTTAACCAGATAAAATTAAATGTAAGTTCCTACATATTTTTCCATATATAGTACATTACCGGATAACATGTCTTCCTTCTTTCATAGCGGAATGCAATTATTGAAAGGAAGCAAAGCCGACGTCAGCGTCGACAAGATTTAGCCAAACGAAGAACAGCTGCCGCACAAGAGCGAATGCGAATAATTTCACAACTAGCCAGAAAAGAGAAGGGGTCTGACAATTTCGGAATGCGCGATGAAGATTGGGACATATATAAAGCGATTAGCAAAGAAAACGGCGACAGCGATAGCGAGATGGAAAATGAAAAGTTGATTGAATATGAAGACATTTTACGGCATCATGATCCAATGTTTGAAGAGCCTGCGGTCGTTGTTAGTGGTGCGGCAGAATCACATCAGGTAAGTGAAAATTCAACATTTTTTTTTTTCGATAAATACTACCTGAAATGATTGGAGTCTTTTATGCTAAAATATATTGAGAAATATACATGAGAACATGCCAATCATCGTTGGAGAATATAAGGTCTTATCCATACAATTAGGTGGCAGCTATCTTTTTTACCTTTGAAACTTCTCAGTTGCGCATGAAAACCCTGAACCGCCCCTAACTGATCCATTGCATACCCCTGCAATGTCTTTATATTTTTTTCTACTATGTAAGCATGTTAAACAGGATCTTTGCGACTGTTTCGTCTTGTGGAAAATAGCTTGCTCACTAATGCGTTCACCAATTAGATGGAGTTCGTCTGTTTTCGAAGAGAAGGTCATCAGCCATAAAGAAAAATTAATTTCAATTGTATTATGGACCAAGGAACATATATATCGCACCCTTGCGACAAAGTGCCGTAACTCAAAAATTCCTGTTTTTTAGTTAATAACACCATTGGTAACACAATATAACGCTCCACTAAGCTGCAAAATCCCCTAAACTTCAATACAAATAGTTGTCACTAGATGACACAACACTTCGGTTAGTTCAGAATATTACCTGTGAATTATCTTCAACATAAAAACAGTCGTAACTGTAAAAATTTAATATATACATTATGGTTCAAATATGTCGAAAGGCACATGGTCTTCATTTCAAGAAATGAGAAGCAAACGCGATACTGCGATACTATGTCGTGGTATTTAAAATTATTTCTTAGAAATCATTAAAAATATGTAGTATTTCACTTGGGTGTGGCGAAAACTACTATTTCCACTAGAAGTTGTATTTCGACTAATCGAACCTTAAGTTTATTAATACGTTTCCATATCTGGTTCGATGATTCTCTGAGTAGTGGCTTTTCCCTGTTACGCACAGATAGAAAACAACCCAGGCAAGTCTATTACTTTTCCGTCTTTAGCTTTTGATCCGTTTGGAAGCGAACTTAGCTTGCCTGAATCGGATACGCCACTTCTCTCAGTCGTAAGCTAAATTTTTAAACTACCGTACAATGCGTCAAGCCGTCGCTGTTCCAAAATCATTTCTTCCACGGACCCATCCTCAGAAGCTGCCCAACCGAAAAATATGAAAAAAATCAACAGGCTGACACTATATGGTGCCTAGGCTACTGTTCAAACAGTGTTAATAATATTATATTACTGTAATTTTTAGTAATTGACTGCAAAACCCACCTAGATCCTACCAAATTTAGTGGCTATTGACTGTTCCTAACAAAGTTACAATAGGTCAAAGTTGTGGCTTCTATGCAAATTCAAGAGTTTGAATGTCAGTATCACGCAAAGTGGATATTTTCACATAATATATGCATATGTTACGTACTAGGTTCTAATTTCCACTTAAACACAAAACATTACGTTCCGGTTTCCCGACTTGTTCTCATTTGACCAGTGCTATGCTGTTTTTTCTGTGGTTTTTGATGCTGACTTTGCCACCATGTATTTCATCTTGCCCTCTTGAATGTGTAGCCCAAGATCTCGCGCCGGCTGCTCGATCTCGATGCAGATAGATTGTATAAATCGGGTTATTTTTCCCATAATGTCAATATCGTGAGCATAGGGCAGTAATTAGGTGGACTTAAAGAGGACGGTGTCTCTCCATTTACATCAACATCCCGACCACTTTTCCCGGGCCAGATTGAAAAGCATGCATGAAAGGCATCCCCTTGTCTTAGACCGTTATTAAAGGTGAATGGTCTCGAGCGTGATCCTGCTGCCGCTGCTAATCTGACCAATGTGCGAAGGTGCGAAGGATCAGCCTAATCAATCTTATCAATTTGGTCGGGATAACGAATTCTCTCATCATCGTGCACAGTTTTACCCCGGCTATCCTACCATAGAAATTCTGATCTGTTCCTGATTATGGGGCAGGTAATGCCTCTCTGCCAGTCGTCAGACATTGATTGGTGGCCCCAAACCTTGAGCAACCCCTTTATATAGGTAGTCGCCTTCATATTTACCCGTTCGGCTGTAACCCCATCAGCTCCTGGCGATTTATGATTTTTAAGCTGATTTCTTCCATGCTTGGCAATGGCAGAATTTGTCCGTACACTGCAGCTGACGGGACCTCCAACTCGTCGATATTTTGGTTGTTGATAAGTGCATCAAAATACTCAACCCATCGCTCCAATATGCCCATACGGTCAGAAATCATATTTTCCTTGTTATTTCGGCAGAATGAGCATCGTGATGTATCAGGCATCACCCTGTAGTCTTGTTGGTAAAACTTGTGCATCTGGGGCGGCTGCTCCATCTACTTCTCGAGTTCACAGACCTGCTGTCTCTCTCATGCTTCATTTTTCTGTCTGTGAAGGCTTCTTTATACGATGGAGTTCGTGGTAACACTCTGCACGTGCCTGCGTTTGAGAGTGCAGCATTGCCCGATATGCAGGATTCATCCATTTCTACATACTAGCTTACATATATCATCGAGCCAGTCTTTTTGCGACTGGGGCCAAGTATGTTTGTAGTGGTATCATCGGTTCTTTAGGTGATTGTGAAGATCATTTGTCCATACTTCGCCTCCAGGACCTCTGTTATTTGCGGTTATTGCGGAGTGTATACAAAATATTAGCTTTTTTCCACATAGTTGTGTAAAGTCACAAAATTGATCACGTTGAAGTATTCCATAACTGTTAGTTTATTATTTTATTTAAATCAGTTTTGCTATTAAACGCTAGGAGAACATCATCTGCATAAGGCAGTGTATGGGGCGCTGAACGTTGGATGTCCCGTATCACAGTGTCCATAACTAGAGCAAAGAGGAGTGTTTTTGTTCTTTTCTAAATTCTAGTTTGAATAGAATAAATAAGAAAATATCAAAAAGTTTTTGAGTTTTTAGTTACAGATCTGATTTACTACGAAAGCGTGATCAATTTTGTGAGCCACTCTATGTGCATACTTCTTTATGTACGCCTGTCCTTTATTTTTCCTATTTCTTCAATGTTTTCGTATTCACACTTGTATGGATACATTTGTATTCACTTTTGAAGGGAATACAACCGTATTCATATTCATAGAAAATTATCGAATGAATATATTCGTACCTATATTCCCAACTCTGCTTCCAACAACCATCAAGTGCGATGCAGCTAATTGAATAATCGGCTTTCCGCTTGGACTATGGGAAACAACGTATTGCCCGAATCACCTCGTTCTTACTTGGTTGTTGAAATCTCAAAGTACTATTTTGATATCATATACGCGACGGGCTTCGAAAGTCCGTTTTTCTGTCTCGTAGAAGTTATCCCTTTCCGACTCTGAAAGGGCGTGAATGTTAATGAGACTTATATTTCGAAATTTGCGTCACCAAAGTAGGCAAAGGGGCCTACTCCATATGGTTTATTGGATGCCCACTAGACTATATGATGTAGTGGCTTTTCTCTAGGAAACAGTTTCCTGTTCACCGCATCTCTTGCAACGCTATGACGTCAGCCCTACAGAGTATCAACTGGCTGCTTTGGATCATCTGTACAAAGAGCACACGTTCCATAAGAAAATGCGCAAATCGTTCGTCGACGAATGGTTGTAGAATCGGTCCTTTCAACATCACGATACACAATAAGCCACGACGATAATAATATCTTAGTGGTCAAAGGGTAGTATAGGTCCCAGGGCGAAACGTGGATTGGTACCCACGATGGAGCATAAAACCTGGGAAAAGCCTGCTGAACCAACACCAACAGCTCTACTACCAAACCCTATCTCCACCTCCACGTGGTGACCGCTGGGAGCTCTTTTTTAACGAAACGGCGAACGGCTAATACAACGACGAACCCGGCAACAACAAAGGAATAACCATTTGCGCATTTTCTCATGGAACGTGCGCTCCCTGTACAGAGATGAAGCTGCTGAGCAGCTAACCGATACCCTGTCCCAATATAAGGCTGATGTAACAGCGTTACAGGAGATGCGTTGGACAGGGACCGGTTTCCTGGAGAAGAGTCGCTACACCATATATTATAGTGGCCATCCAGTAAACCATGTGCTCGGAGTAGGTTTCTTAGTCAGCCTAAAAATGAAACCTGCTGTTATCGACTTTGAAAACATAAGCGAACGGCGCTTGTGAGACAAATTTCGAAATATAAGCCTCATTAACTTTCACGCTCCTACAGAGGAGACTGCAGAGTCGGAGAAGGATACCTTCTACGAGGCAGTTGAGCGGACCCTCGAAGCCTGTCCCAAGTATGATATCAAAATCATACTTGGGGATTTTAACAGACAAGTAGGGAAGGAACCCGTATTCAGGCGATACGTTGGCTCCCATAGCTTACACCAAAATACAAATGATAACGGACTGCGGATCATTCACGGAAAGCGGTCCACAAACATACGTCGGCCTCTCCATCATCCACAACACAGCGCTCCACAACACCTATAAGAGGGAAATGGGTGCCGCAATAACCGCAGTCAACAGAGATCCTGGAGATGAAGCATCAACAAATGATCTTCACAATCACCTGAAGAACATTATCATAAATACGGCCACAAATATACTTGGCCCCAGCCGCAAAAAGAGTCGGAACGGTTGTTTGACGATGAATGTAAGCTAGCAACGGAACGGAAGAATGCTGCATACCGAGTAATGCTGCATTCTCAAAGAACGCGGGCACGCGCAGAGACTTATCACGACCTCCGGCGAGTGGAGAAGCGACTTCACAGACGGAAAAAGGAAGCCTGGGAGAACCAACAAGTCTGTGAACTAGAAAAGTCCAGGGAGCAATCGCACCAGGCGCGGAAGTTTTACCAACAAGTCAGGAGAATGAAGCCTGCCGAGACAAAGAGAGAAATCTGATTTGCGACAGAATGGAGGGATGGATTGATTACTTTGATGAACTACTGAACAACTAGAGTATTGGCGAGTTGGAAGTCCCGCCAACTGAAGACGACGGATAACTACTGCCACCACCAAGTATAGGAGAAACAGTCCGTGCAATTCATCGACTTAAAAATCATAAGTCCCCAGGAACCGACGAAATCTACGAGCGATTCCATAACCGTCAAGTTATGGATAAAATCCGGCTCAATAGGTTACGACGGGCGGGTCACTTAATCCGTATGGATGAGGATGATCCAGCCCGGAAAATCTATAAGGGCAATACCTATAATAGAAAAAGAAGACTAGGCAGACTCTGCCTGAGATGGAGCGATGGCGTAGGTCAGGACGCTATCTAAATTGCAAGTACCCGAAAAACTAATCAGACTCAAGTTAATTCTACATTCATATATAGCTACAAAATGTCCTGATACAGTGTTTCAGTGGAAATTTTGTATTAAAATAATACGATGAGCTCGCTAATGGCTGACTCAATTTTTATTTAACAATGCCAATGGAACATGGAAAAATCTAAAAAACTTAAATGACATACTGTTTTATATACCAAATACTTATATGCGAAAAAGGTGCTGGTGACGCTTGGCAAGGCAAAGAAAAAAATTGTTGAAAACAATCGAGAATTAAATGGAAAATAACAGAGCGCTCCGGGTCACCACCTGTACTACCTTAAATAATCAATACTAAGGACAAAATATAAAAAATATGGGAAATTTTGATTCTGCCAACCTTATATTGAGGTAGCAAAACATGGCCAGAGTCGAAAAGTAGACAATCAATACCTCTGAAGTCCTCAGAAGAATCTTAGGCCCACTGGACAACGGCAGATAGCTAATCACCATTTGAGAAGAGCAAGGACCGACTTCAGACTGTAGTGCTACAGAAGAAGATTATAATTGGAGTCTACAAATATCTGCTGTTGTTTGCAAACTGGAAAGGATGTCGGCATATGCAGGGAGCGACCCCAAAATCCGGAAAAATTATATTTTTTTCCAAAAAGATTTTTTACTGAAGCAATGGAAAGGTTACTATTATTATTTGCAAGTCATACGGAAGACCGTTGTTCAATTATCCCCCCGCCAGCTTCATGGTCGCTTCCAATCTCGGTCTGAAGCATGCGAAGCAGTGCTCACTCGTCACGGTACATATTGGCAAATGTCACTTTAATAACGGCTCTTAAAATTGCGACGTTTGGATATTTGTATTTGCTGTGACTCCTTCAACTGCACTGTACGTAGAAGTCCAAAGGGAATTAAATCTACATCGTCGGAAGGACGGTATTCTTTCGACCAAACCATCTCGACGTTGGCTAGCAACAACTAATTCTGGACAAAGTGACTTCTGTGGGCAAGCACACTATCCTGTTCGAAAACATTCACATTTCCAGACCACACAGTATACCTACATCCTTCAGAATATGCAAGTGTAACTACATTTCATTTGGGACATTTTCCCCTTTGCTGAAGAAACGCAGTAAAACCACATCACATTATAACATATTAGCACCCGTCATTCCTTTGAAACCATAATAACACTCCAAAAGTCTAGTTTGCTTTAAAGACAAGATGCATTACAGACAACTTCCATGAAGCGGAGACGATGCTTCAGCTTCTTACTAAATTGATTAAGAAAAGAGGGAAAGAGGAGAAATTTGGAAGTACTAAGCTACCATCTTTAGAGTGATGCGCTTGCATTATATAAACCAATCTCATTCCATTTGTAGTTAGTCGAAGAAAACCATTTTGAAGGTTGTAAACTGACATCAATTAGTCTTTTAAATGTGGGAATATTTAGCTAATTTCCATTAAACCGGGATAGAAGTGTTCTAATCAGAACTCGAACACTGAAAAATTGACCAAACAAACGTTTATGTTTTGCATTTATTTAACAGCCTTCATATCACAACTTTGCACTTAAAAATCATCCGTATGATACAATTCTTTTTGTCTAAGCTTAGTTTGCAACAAATCATTCTCGTTGTAGGATATATGCAGTGGCGGAATAAGTGCAGCCGCCACCATTCGACTCTCGGCATTAAGAAAATTGAAAGTTGCACAGGCCTGCAAAATATACATTTACTTTCTAATTTATACTCCGTTAAGTATTAGTGAAATGCTCACCTGTTCAGTGCTTAAAACTTCCACATTTATTCTATATTTCCTCATGAATTCGATGATCTTTCGTGAGAACTTGGGAGTTACTTTTTGATCCCCGATTCCAAGTACGAGAATATCAATCTTTGGCTCTAATGTGTAGAATAGACTTAGGCTGTCTTCATTAATATCATCCATACTACCGACGTTCCAGGAAAGAGCGGACCTGTTTGAGAAAAATATGGTTTTATCAGTTAATAACAACCCACTAAAAACAATTTTCTCAAACATTTACCTCGGAAATATGGCCATCGGTCCTACGATCACCATTTCGTTATTCAACCTAAAGCCCACTTGACTAAAATTGTTTATCATGAGACCCAGATCCAGCTCCTTATTGAGGATGCTAACTCGCGTTTTTCCATCGTGCTCATAAGCCGGATTACTCTTCGACGCTGTAGCGATTCTATGAAGAAGAGACGGTTCCTATTGGGAGCTCAAAAATGCATCCAGCTATTGTCAGCTTACCGTATTGGGGTAGTGGCATTCAGGAGTAACTGTCGTCGAAAGGCGGACAAACATCTAGTAACTAACTGCGACATTATCCCTTTATTATGTAAATTTGAATGCACCTTCAATCAAACAAATCTGTCTGGTCGGTATCGTGGAGCGCACTATTTGACGGATGCGCTGATGGAGTATGACATTTCTTCGAGTGGGTTCGTTCAATGTCTTATATACAATTTGTATAAACACCATCTAATATAAACGAGGTAAAATCAATTTGAAAATTTGTCGTGTGGAATAAATGGATTATACGTACTAGCAAGTCTTCTGTTCACTCTTTTGTGGCGTATAGGCTGCTACAGTACAGTATGAGCTGTGAAATAAACTAAACTATGCTTCAGAAATAATGAAAAGGAAGTCAATTTATTAAAATGAGCGACTGTCGTACGGAAGGTCGCGGTTTAAATCTCACTGGTGCCAGTGGAGTGAGTTGACGTCGGATACCAATCGACTCAGCTTTGAATGAGTACCTGAGTCAAATCAGGGTAATAATCTCGGGCGAGCGCAATGCTGACCACATTCTTTAGGGTACTATAATCCTGTAGTGTACCGTTGCAGTCTTGAATGAAGTGCTATAATACACTTCACGGCCCTGATCTGTTTGGATTGTTACGCCAACGATTATTATTATTAGTATTATCTCCCTCCACCTTTGCTTCTGATTATGCTTTGAATTCTACGCGGCATACTTTGAACACAATATTCGATGCATTGAGAGATAAATGAGTTGCTTAGTCATAATTCGCGAATATTTTGTATTAAAACTTCCTTCGTAAGGGTTTGCACCTCATAAACGTTTTGTTTTGAAAAACTCCAAACATTTTCAGTTGGGTTGATATCAAGAAAAGTGGTTGACCCAGGAAAAGTGGCGGGGTTTCGGCAGGACAAAAACTCCCAAACAAATTTCGTGGTGTAGCGGGTTGCATTGTCTTGCATAAAGGTTGCTTCCATTCGTTGTTTAAAAGCGAAGAGAACATTTTTTAAGATTGTCAAATATTGTTACTGGTTTATGTCGCTTTCTAAGGTGTAAGGTTTTTCACTACCACTTCATGAGCCATCACTGAAGGAGAATGGTGTGAATATTTCTTCTTGCAAATACCGATATTTCGGGAAAACTTGTTAGCACTGATGAAGGGAACAAGTGGTTCCCGAAATATCGGTTTTTGCAAGAAGAAATATTCACGCCAACGAAAAAGAAACAATAAGTTTTTATTATTTCAAATAATTAATCATTGGAAACACCGCCTAATTTCACTCAGATGAAGGAGGATGTTTAACATTTGTTTGAATGTCGTCGAACCGCAATAAATTGTTCTATCAAGGCCTCCAAGTTGATTCGACACTAAATTGGACCTAAAACACAAAATTAGCAGCAGCTTCATTTTTGCAATAACAAATACTTTGAAATTAACAAATCCTACCTTTTCCCAATCAGTTGCTGTGAATGTTCTATACTGTTTTGTGAAATTCAAATGAAGCTTTCTCATCCTCTTTAACAATTTTGGCCTTTTTGTGGGACGTGGTTCGAAGACAGTCCAGCGTTACATCACCTTGCCACCAACACGATCACCAATGCTGTCAACCAACCAAACTCCCCTAACAGTTTTGCCAGTTGGGAACACCAACTGTGCGAGATAATATGTGGAACCGGACATTACGTTCTGGAGCTAACCAGAATGCCAGCAGTTCGACGAGATGGGCTCCGAAATTCTTGGTTCTCAAACACCAGAGATTTCACCACGTGCCATAACTCAGTAGTCAACAAAACTAATCCCACCCGGGGTAAACTACTCCAATAAAGACATAAAGTCTCGAGGTGGATTGATACTCCCGAAAATGTCAATCCCAAACGAGCTAAACTGCCTAACGGCCTAATAAGGGAGAGGATTCAATCACAAAAAAACCTGACACGCGCTGGATGGACGGGGAAGAACTCACTCTGAGCCGATTCCGTCATCTACAAGACGAGTCCCCGTCTTCCTTTCTTTTTCATGGCAAGTCACATGACATAGTGGCCCTGCGGCGGCTCGCCCCAACCTAAACGTTCACCTCCTGCCATTTCAAATATAATGGGGGAAACCTAATTACTTAACCTTCATCCGTCCCTCGTATCAATTTGATACGAATCGCTACTTTCACGTTCTGTATTTTGTAGTAATATTAATATTTTGACCTGCTTTTTTGGCCCAAGGAATATTTTTATGAAATTCATTAGATAATATATTTCCTTCTTTTCTATTTTTCACCCAATTGGCACAATAAAAAAAGTCACGTAAAAGCTCCTCGCGTATCAAATTGATACTACGTAATGTTATGTGTTCGGAACAGAGGTACAGTATCGACATTTGTTTTCTTGTAGCTATCAAACGAACACAGTTCTGTCTGCTTGCCAAGCGTAAGCAGCGCCATAGCGGTTATGCGTTTTGAAAATTTTTATTTTGTTGTTCACTTTCGCGTTTTATTGTCGAAATGTCGAATTTATTTGATTTCGATCCTCGTGAAGACGACGAGGAAGAAAGTGATTTTGATCCATTTGAAACTAGTAGTGACGACGAAGAATATTTACCAGAACCGGGTGAAAATGATGAAAGTAGTGAATACGAGTCAGACGACGATGTTGTAGATAATGAACCACAGCAACATGAAACTACTTGTTCTGAACCGAAGGAGTTTGTGTTATCGAAAGATGGAAAATATTGTTATTATTTCGAGCCGCCGCCACAATTGCCGAATAGATCTAATGCTTCATTTGCTCTACATGAAACACCTGGTAAATTTTTCTTCATATTCTACTTCTTCTTGTTATGCTTGTGATATTTGCTTGAACAGGTCGAACTTTGTTTGCGTCGTCACGATGTACTGATATTTTGTCGTCTTTTCTATTATTCATGGAACCAATCGAAAAGACAATAGTTGAAATGACAAATTTATATGGATCTCGAAAATACAAGGAACTTTGGTTACCAGTTGATATTGCTTCTTTGCGCGCCTATTATGGTTTGCTAATATTAGCTGGCGTGTACAGATCGCATGGGCAATGTATAAATGAATTGTGGGATGACCAAACAGGACCACCAATCTTCCGCGCCACAATGACTTTGAAAAAATTCAAACTAATAAATGAATGCATTCGTTTCGATGACAAAGAACAGAGAAAGGGAATTCGATCAAGAGATAAATTGGCACCAATACGAAACATTTATGACAAATGGGTGAATCGATTGAAAATGTGTTACACTGTTGGGAAAAACGTTACAGTAGATGAACAACTTGTACCATTTCGCGGTCGCTGCCCATTTACACAATATATACCATCAAAACCGCATAAATACGGTATCAAAATATGGTGTTTGTGCGATGCAAGTACATATTATGCTTGGAATCTTGAAGTATATACGGGTCGCGATCGAAATTGTAAAGCAGAAGTAAATCAAGGCTAAAGAGTTGTTCTGACTCTAAGCAATCAACTGAGTTGTCGTAACATCACAACAGATAATTTTTTTACTTCACGGCAGTTGGCCCTAGAATTGAAAAAGAAACAAAACAAGTTGATTGGAACGATCAGAAAAAATCGAAAAGAAATTCCACCATTGCTGCTGCAAATGAAAAACAAACCAGTATATCATTCCGAATTTGTGTTCGATCATGATTTGCGCAGCACAATGGTCTCTTACGTACCAAAAAAGAATCGTTTTGTCACTCTATTTAGTACACTTCATGACCAGAAAAGAGTGGCTAACGACGAACAAAAAAAGCCGGAAATTATTCGATTCTATAATGCGACGAAAGGTGGTGTTGATTCTTTAGATAAACTCGTAGGCACTTATCGCTGCAAACGCAAGGTGAATCGTTGGCCATTAGCCCTTTTCTGTAACATCCTTGATACTTCAGCATACAACAGTTTCGTAATATTTATTCATCTCAACGCAGATTGGAAATATGAGAAAAAAAAGTATCGCCGTCGCTTGTACTTAGTGGAGCTCGGAAAGCAATTAGTTACACCATATATTGCGAACAGAAAAACTCGTCCTCGAACACCAAATGCAAATGCTGTTATAGATGAAATTCAGAATATTTCATCAAGATCATCATCACCAACGACATCAACATCAGCAGCGCCAACATCAACGACAAACCCATCGCGAAAATCGAATTTACCAAATTCTCAAAAACTCACGCATGCTCCGTCAGCAGGAAAACGAAGTCGTTGTGCACATTGCGAATATAAAAACAACAAAAATTTATACAGAAATCGCTGTGATAAGTGTATAACTTATGTTTGCAATGCACATCATTTCAAACTATGCACAAACTGCATTGATAAACTATAATTTAATTCATTTTTTCATTTTTTACATTTCGGAATTGAAAGTTTTTTGTGAAAATCGACTTTTTTTTTAATAAATACTTATGAACTGAATTCAATTTTTTTTAAATAAAATATTTTCGAAATATTTTATTATTTATTTTATTTTTCCAAATAAAAATAAATAAAAATGCATGAAACACGTCTACTTTCTATGGGGTATCAATTTGATACGCGAGGAACTTTAATGTGTGGGGAAATGAGGGACGGATGAAGGTTAAGAGGACTAACGTTTTCCTAGGGAGGATTAGAGCAAAAAACAACTTAGGCAAATGAATGCTTAAACTATTCAAATTCCTTTTTCTACATTTTTCTTTTCTAAATTGGAATGATCTCTTATTTTTGTTTGTGTTATCTGCACCCGAAATACTCAATACAAAAATATTGAATTGAGAAAACATATAATCGTTCTCAACCCTTACTATATCTAATAATCTTATTTCCTCGGTTGTATGTGTCGCTTTTTCGGCTTCTTTTATTTTGAAAAAAAGGCAAATTTTATTCTTTAAATGCCGAATTGTGAGTTTTTTATTCCTCATATACCGGTATTTCGAGGACCACTTGTCCTCTACCTAAGTAAGTTCACTGGACGAATACTATTAAATATAATATTCTCCAGTAATTTATAAATTGGAATTACTTTAACCGAGAATATCAAACAAATATCGCGGGCATTGTATAACTTACGTATGAACCTAGAATTCCTACAAAAAAACGATCGTAACGTTTTTTTTCTTTTATACTAAGAACATTTAAAGTTACTCGAAAAGGAATTTGATTAAAAAGAAAACGATCCGTGGTAGGTATTCGCATCAGTATTACCTCGGTCAAGTTCGGCTTCATTGTATCGTCTCTCGGATCTTCTGGCGACTATTGATGTTTTTGCTGTTGTAGCTAGCATGGGAGTGACTATAACTGTGATGTAATCCAGATACTGTCGTGTTGCTATGATGCCCCTCCGTCACTACAGGACGACAGTGTTAATGACGCTTAAGCGTCCACCCGTTGTCATTAATCATGCCCGTGAAGCAAATTTGTCCTGTGCTTGGTTTTATTTAGAGATTTTTACGAATCGGGACTTAGAGAAGTGGATCTTTCGGTAAGAGCACCACGATCTAAGCTTGACGTGATTTCTGATGCTTAAAGTTGAATTTATTTAGGTGGTTTCTGACGAAAAATAAGGTTTTGATGGCAGGACCAGTTAGGAAAGTTTTATAGATTTTCATATGTTGGATAATCTTGCTGCTGCCGCAATTCTACCGCTTCATATGCCAGAACCGTTGTACTGTATTTAATTATATAAATTCCCGGGTGCCTGCATGCATTTCTGCGGTCATCAGCAATTTGACGAATAAAAGGGGGGTAATGCATTCAAAGCGTGACTTTGGACAAAATATCGGATGCTTGTAATCTTCCTACCACTCATATTAATCTTTTCCCGCCCCGCAAGCCCGACCAGAGCGCTTATTTTGATGTTGCTATAAATTGGATGTATCACTATCGAATTCTTATTGTTGAATTGAGTTAATGGCTTCATAGTCACCTTAAAATATGACGATTTCCAGAAATTAAATTTTATGATCCGATCACTCTTTGAAACTTTCCGAACAAGTGGGGATCTTGTATTTTGTTTATGAAACAGCTTTCTTCCGCTGCGACACAAGCGGACGACTTTATCATTAACCTTCTGCTGTTCTCTATTTGAATAGCGATTCTATTCTTGACTTGATATACCTGCGAAGCAGATTTCTTCTTCCTTGCTTGTCTTTCACTTAAAGCTCAAAGCCATAATAATTTTCGCCCATCCAAGAATAATAGCCCGTGGAAGCATGATACTCGAAAAAAATTTCTCCGTTATTCCTTTTGACAGTACATATGGTGCTTTACCACCTAACTTCACTGGAGTTTGTTTGGTAATGACTGAATTATAGCGACTGGGAGGCCTGGGAGTACTCCTGTTTGGGAATGAATCCAACAAAGAATAATTTGTCCACAGGCAGAAGCTCGTTCGATCTTAACATCTGCATATATACAGATTTCATTTACAGTGACCTGACTACAGTCGATCGAAGCTGCATCTGGGCCATTTATCCTTTTAATTGATCTGAGCTGTTGTAAAAGATATACGTCGGATTTCGCCCCCAAATCAGTCCTAGTGTCCTTCATCACTGCCGTCATTTACGCACAATCCCAAATCTTTGGATGGGATATCCTCCAGTAGACTTTTATCTTTGAAACCCCATTTTCGAAGCCTGAAACCGATGTAGACCACAAACTTTTTTGATGTCCGCAGACTGTTAGTCCTTCTCATCAAGTCGTCTTGGGGGAAGTCCGCCATGCAATTGATATTTTGTGGTATATTTAGACGCGAGTTTCTGAAAGTATACTGTAGCTGCTAAATAGTACTTCAAAGGTAAGCTTGAATGTTCCCTGCACCAAATCAAATGGAAGCGCCTCGCTTTCCTGCAGTCGAATCGATATGTCCGCTTGAATACGAATTTTGTCAGTTGGAATCGCAATAAAATTGTAAACAAGTAATATTACACGATAAGATATTGTTCAGAGGGACCTCTGGTCTTTGTTAACGCATCGAACACTTAACTTCCTACTACCTATTCTAAGTACGCCGTAATGCGGGCGGGGTATCTGATTCGAGTTGGCTTCCTCTATATGACCAACATCGACCTATTCCTCCGCGGATTTAATATATTTCATGTTTAGATCATCATTTTTCGCAAACTTGTGTTAAGTGTATAAAATTTTCTGCACAGCAGATCTAATCTTGCTGTAAACTAAGTTATTCTGCTTTTTGGTGCACTTTAGCCTAATATTCTCTCCATAAAAAATATCAAATAAATAATTTTATTAACCGAAATCTTTAATAAGCCAACCGTATTTGCTCAGAAGAAAAAAAACTGAACAAAGCCAGCAAAGCTAGTGGGATCTCATTTTACCATTAAAAATCCCTCAACATATCTTTCACAATGTTTAACCAATATTCTTCTTCCAGTTACATGTTGGTGTCGAGGCGATTCGAGCCCCTGAACTGCTATTTCAACCAAGTATGATTGGAAGCTCAGAAGCAGGTCTAGCCGAGACAATAGACTTTATTTTTAAAATGTTTACTGCCGAGGAACAATTGCTGCTTGCTACAAATGTCTTTCTAACCGGCGGATGTGCTCGTTTTCCAGGTATAATACATTATAAAAGATATCATTCCATATTAAGTCTCATTACATCTTCCTTACAGGCCTCAAAGAACGTCTCTCCAAGGAACTTTTGGAGATGCGACCATTCCAAACCCCACACAAAGTGTACATGGCAGACTCACCTTCTTTAGATGCGTGGTTTGGGGCTCGCGATTTTGCCAACTCTTCAAATTTACCTGACTATCTGGTAACTAAAAGTGAGTACTTAGAAAAAGGCGGAGAATATCTTAAGGAACATGCAGCCAGTAATTACCATTTCCCAACACCTAGTCCAATTGTGACAGAGACTGTAGAGAAAACAGAATCCTTGACATAATAAACATACAATGCAAAGGAAAAAACTATTTGTTTCTTTTTTTATTTCTTATTTTTATTATTATAAAAAGTAATTGAATGTCGGATTACTTTTTACTGTTAAGAATGATACCGTCGTATTTCTGTTGGAACCATTTCATGGCATCTTCCTTTGTGAGACGATGTGGGAAGCCAACTGTTCCGGTCTTACGCCTCCTGTGCGCTACATTGTATCCTGAAACGAAAGAAAAGCATTTTATTAAGAGATTTGACTTTTGAGAAATAGTAGAAATTGTAAGAATAAAATCAAAGTATTCATGGTTGCCTGCCAGCTTCATAACAAAATGGGTTATAAACAAGTAAAAGCAAGAGCATTTCAAAGGTGGAACTCAATGGTTAGCAGAGTGCTTAGAGGATTTAGAAATATGCAGAGGTAACAGGACATCAAACCACTAAATAGAAACAACAATCATATATGAATCTTTCCAAAGCGTTCGCAAGTGTGTACGCTCATCACGCAAATTACTCGCTCCGCCACATTATTGTCAACGACCCATTTTCTTGCTTCATCTAATTAGAAATGAAATGGCGCCAAGTCAATGCGAAGGGAGCTGATCATTCGTAGAAAGTAGTACATGGAACCCAAGTCGTCACATCATCTGCACAGGCTTCGTTAGCTGCGCATAAATAATATTAGCTGTGGTAAATCTAACGCTTTTTGAAAGTATGAAAACAATGAATAATGATTCTTTGGCAATAAAAAACTATTGAGTTTCAACAAAGTTGAGATCTTCGCTCCAGCTGTTGTTCATCTATTTCGGGAGCATCAACAGAGAGTGTATTTGGAGTACCATACGCATGAAGTTCATTCGAGATAAAGTAGCTATTATCAGAGCGACATATAGTATGATGGCGCAAAGTGTTACGTACTGCATCGATGTAAAGTCTCAGAGGAATTTCAGGTATAAAGCAGAGTCCGCCTGGAATACAGGTTATCACCGATATTGTTTCTTTTTGTTATCGATGACGTACTTCACACCGCCTTGTCCAAAAGACTACGCTGATGGCATCTGTTTGCTCTCTCAGCGAGTCATGGACCTTGACAAAATGGCACTGGATTTGAAAAAATAGATACATAGAGTGATTCTACTATTATTATTTGCATTAATGAGGAGAGCATCGAATGCGTTGATCAATCTGTATACTTAGGAAGTGTGGTTTTTGCCGACGGTATTATCGAACTGAATATCGCTCGACGCATTAACTGTACTAGATCCGTCTTCCCAAACTTCGCTAAAAACTGGAAACGCATCTCAGCATCAACATCAAGTTGAGACAGTCCTTTGCTAATGTTTTTTCTGTGTGGCTATATAGAGGTGGCATAAGGAAAAAGATCACAATTCATTCACTTAAAGGCTCCAAGCCTTCATCAACACTTGTCTGCATCGTATCATCGAGATACGCTGGCCCGATAGTATTTCGAACGTAGAACTTGGTGGACACATAAGTCAGCTATCCGTGGGCGATATGATCAGAAGGCGGAAATAGCAAGAGATAGATCACACATTAAGGAAGCGCGACAATTCCATTGCTGGCTATGTAATGTAATGAAACCTTTCCCAAAGTAGTCGACGAGTGGGTCGCCCCAGAGCACTTGGCGCAGAATAGTAGAGGAATATGACGTCTCAGGAAGTCCTCGAAGGAGCTGAAGCATATTTCAATGCCCCGTGTACGTGGTTGACGCACTATGCCCTATCAAAGGGTGATTGGCTTCTCCAGTAAAGAAAAAGTATTTTACATAATAACAAATATTTTTTCTCACAGAACATGGTTATGTGAGGTATCAAATAAAAGGGCTAAATATTTCGAAAAATATAAAAATATTTTTTATGAAAATCATAGAACTTTTTTGCGTGCCACATAGCGCATCAAACTTGTGTGTCCGTGTAATGAATTTCACTGCGCACGTACGCATTCATTCCTGTGTTGTATTTCAGCCATAAATCTGTAGATTGATCGTTTGTATTATTTAGTATCATTACTTCATCCTCATTTGTACTTGTCATTAATTTCATGGTTTTTTTGGAATTTTTCCTCCTTATCTGGAGGTTTCGGACTTTCAATATTTGCTTAAAATTGTTACTTATAGGTAAGTTTCGTTATTTATTAAATTATAATGAAACAAGAGTCATAGGGTAGTACAGGTCACAGGGCGAAACGTTGCTTGGTACCCAAGATGGAGCAGAAAACTTGGGAAATGCCTGCTGAACCAACACTAACAACTCTACTACCAAACCTTATCTCCGCCTCCACGTAGTCCTCGCTGGGAGTTCTTTCTTAATGGAAAACTGCAGACGGAGAAGGATAAAGGCGAGCCTCTCGCGTCTTGAAAAGGGGACAAATTGTACCAACTGGTCCTCCAGGTTGGGGGTTGGATATTGCTGACAACCCTACATGGAAAACCGACGTTACAAAGCCACAGAAGGAGCCCCGGACAGAATGGACTTTACGACGACGAACGAGCGCTCCTTGTACAGAGCGAGTGCTGCTCAGCAGGTTGCCGATACCCTGTCCAAATATAAGGCTCTACAAAGGAGACTGCAAATTCGGAGAATGATACCTTCTGAAAACTTGGAGATTTTAACAGTCAAGTAGGGACGGAGCCCGTATTCAGGCGATACGTCGGCTTCCATAGCTTACATAAGGATACCAATGATAAGGGATTATTCAGTTAGCAGTATCACACGAAATGGTTGTTGGAAGTACCTGGTTTGCGCGGAAAGCGATTCATAAACATACATGAGCCTCTCCAGCCGGGACCACTTTCAACTAAATTGACCACGTGCTGATTGAACGCCATCACCTTTCAGTCTTGATGAATGTCAGAACATATAGAGGGGCCAATATAGACTCGGATCACTACCTCGTTGACATAGTGTTTCGGGCTCGAGTTACAGCGTCGCCTCAATCCCCTCCGTAACACCTATAAGGGGAAATGGATGATGCAATAACCACCTGAAGAACGTTATCATTCCTTGAACCAGAAACATACGTGGCCCGATTCCCTCTTTGTGGCAAGTGATGGAAAAACTCTTGGAATATGATCATCAATTGCACCATCTTTTCATCGACTTCAAGGCCGCCTATGATATAGCATGGCCAGAGAAAAACCTCATTCAACTTCAACAACGGTCTAAGACAATGGGGTGTCCTATCATGACTCCTCTTTAACCTGGTCCTCGAAAAAGTGATCCGCGATGCTGAGGCCGATGCGAGAGGCACCATCGTCTTTAAGTTCACCCAACTACTGGCTTACGCTGACGATGTTGACATTATGAGAAGAAGCCGAAATGTCCAGCCTACCTTCATCCTGATCGAGCAGACTGTGTGATCTCGGGCTGCACATTAATGAGGACAAGACGAAATGAAGGTGACAATGGCAGCGCCAAAGAGCAAAAAACCGACAACATGAATCGCACTAGTCAAACGAAAGTAATAAAGATAGAGACTGCAACTTAGAGACCGTTGAAAATTTCTCCTACCTAGGGTCGAAAGTCACAACTGATAACAGCTATGACGATGAAATTCGTGTACGGTTGTTGGGTGCCAGCAGATCCTATTTCAGCTTACGAAAACTATTTCACTCGAAACGTCTCACCGTAGGGTTAAAGCTGTTAATGTACAAGACTGATCTTGCCACCTGGGAGACCTGGGTTGCGAATTCTTGGTCGCGTTTGAGAGAAGAATCCTCCGAAGAATTTTTGGCCCCCTACATGAGGATGGACGATTCTGTAGCCTACATAACGACGAAATCTCTCGATACCACGACCGTCTCAACAGCTTGCGGTGGGCGGGTCACCTAGTCCGTATGGATGAGGATGATCCAGCCAAGAAAGTCTATAAGGGCAATATCTATGGTAGAAAAAGAAGACGAGGCAAACCCTGCCTGAGTTGGAGCAATGACGTAGATCAGGTCATCAGACAGCTTTTAGGGATATCGAATTGGTGGACCTCGGCGCAAAGCTGGGATGTCTGGAGTTCCTTACTAAGTCAGACAATGACTGGATACCGGTTGCACTGCTGATGGTGATGAATTAAGTACTGTTTATAATTTACAATTTTTGTTGTTTTTATGTGGAAACTCGTCGTTCTATATACAAACCTGCAGGCCAGGATGGTATTATGCTCTAGTAATAGAGAGAGTGGATGCCCCGGGTCTCCATATGGAGAATATGTGGATATCGTACATGCCTAATACACCCTTACATTCCAATTCACGGACGTGACGCACAGGTGATATTTATTTCCAAACCAGAGAAACCCACCAAAATGGATGCAAAAAGCTTCCAACCAATAGGCCTAACTTCCTTTCTAGAGGACATATACGTTCGTTTGTAGCCACTTCACTGTAGGCAGCATGCCTACCAGGAAGGGAATTATGCTAAGACAATACTCAACAAAAATTGAAAAGACGAAAATTCCTTGGCAACACCTGATGGCTCTAATTTTCGCCGATCATACGGTTTCCTCATGTATTCCTCGGAGACTTGGGTTCTTAGCAAGAAGAATTGCGAACTCTTGGCCGCGTTCTAGAGAAGAATCCTCCGAAGAATTTTTGGCCCCCTACATGGTGATGGACGATTCCGTAGTCTACATAACGACGAAATCTATGAGCGATACCATGACCGTCAAGTTGTGTATAAAATCCGGTTCAATAGGTTACGGTGGACGGGTCACTTAATCCGTATGGGTGAAGATGATCCAGCCCGGAAGTCTATAAAGGCAATATCTATGGTAGAAAAAGAAGACGAGGCAGACCCTGCCTAAGATGGAGCGATGGCGTAGGCCAGGATACCAGACAGCTTTTAGGGATATCGAATTGGTGGACCTCGGCGCAAAACCAGGATGTCTGGAATTCCCTATTAAGGCAGGCCTAGACCGGATACCGGTTGTTGTGCCGTTGATGATGATACGGTTTTCGAATTTCTATTTGGTCAACAAAAGGCCACAAGTCTTGGGATTACAGACCGTCGGGTCAGTCAACGGATCGGGCGCAAGATTATTCCCGGAAAATCTGATTGCGGAGCTGACCTGTCTACTTCTGAAGACATATTGCAAGTATTCAGGCAGCCGACGAGAGAAATTTTGAATTCCTTCTGGCAAGCGATAAACGTTGTGAATGAACTCAGGGCCGCTCTAGCGGCGGATTGCTTAATCCAACTGATTGACCACATATGCAAGAATTCTCCGAAAAATGTTTGGACCACTTCATGAGGATGGACGATTCCATAGCGAACTCTACGAGCGATACGATCTACGGTTGTCGCGGGTCACTTTATCCATATAGGTAAGGATAATCCTGCCCGGGAAGTCTATAAGGGAAATATATATGGTAGAAAAAGAAGTCGTGGCAAACTCTGGCTGAGATGGATCGATGGCGTAGGCCAGGACGCTAGACAGCTTTTAGAGTAATCGAATTGGTGGACCTCGGCGCAAAACCAAGATGTTTGGAGTTCCTTACTAAGGCAGATACCTGTTGTTGCGGGGTTCATGATCATGATGAATGAAACAATTAAGATAAGGATTTACGTACTCTTTCGCATATATTAGAAATATATCATTAACTATTTACCAACCAACCACATTGAATTTATATTTCACACTCAACGACCGACCGGAAACACGAATATTACTGTAACAACCAAACGTGAACACGCCCTAACACTCCCTACCCATTCTCATAATTCCAACCAACCTCCACTATTAGCTCTCAGGTGTACCGAATTTCCAATTTCTTTAATCCACTTAATTTAGCTCAATGCTATCAACACAGTTTACCAAAATTTCACATCCCATCACCAGTAGAGCTGGCTGACGAGCTGTTGAATTTTCACCCAATACTTTTGTCCATTGTCAGCAACGATCTACAGAACGGACATGGATCCCAAACTATGTGCGTTCAAATTTGGACGCATTATGCCCATTATAGCTTCGGCTTTAACCAAAGTTTTGGCGATTGGACCAATGAAACAGCGACTATCGCTGCCAGAAACAGCGACCTGACGAGAAATTAGCAATTTATGTGTTTAGCAACAATGCTATGCTGTTAACTGCGAGCTGCGTTTTAAAATTGCTCCACGTATCACCTTAACTTGCATGAAGTGGCGTTCTTTGTCACCCTCGTATCATCGGACGTCTTAAATCCAAAATTTACCGCATAGCCGTTCGCCCTGTCGCCGTCTAACGCTTTGAGTGTTGACCGACTACAAAAGACAATAAAGACGCCTCGCGGTAGGAGGTAAAAATGCTGCATTGGACCAGTGACGTAGCACTACATTATCATACATATCCGAGATAAGGACATCCGCGATGAATATATGATCGCGTGCATCCTGAAAAAAAAAATTATGAAAAAAGCATAACCCACCCATCGATTGTGGTCAAACGACTCACGTTGATGAGAGTTCCCTAGCTAAAATTGGCCTGAACGAAGTCGCTGGGAAAAAGGCGGACCTATGCTAGATGGTAATTTCAGAGCCTCTCGGCTTTGCGTGGATCAAGCCTGTAACCGTAAAAAATTTCACACTCGATCTAGACGAGCTGACCTCAATCCTCCGAAAAGCAATATAATCCTGGTACCCGCCGAACCACCCAAGTCCCACATATCTAACCAGACTCAACTGACAACAGGTTTTATCTGAAATTGATTGATCACGGGGACCGAGCTGCCTTTTGGAAGTTGGATAAGTACCAAATATGCACTTTGAATAGGGCAAGGATATTTCGAATAAGTGCACGCGGATTTTTATATTGTATAGCTGATTTCCAAATGACCTCGGCACAATGGCTCTCCGAAACAACAAATTTAATTTACCAGAGGCGAATCGATGAAATACTTTATGTAAGTGTGCGCATTTCACCGTGGAATACACTTTTTCGAAAGTGACTCCATTAAGCAAAACTCAAATGATATCTGCACAGTGACTGAATACCGGCAAACAAGATGCGATTTGCGGTACCTAATTAAGTGCATTGGGAGTTGCACCGGGCGGCGTTGCACTAAAAACATTGCGAAACCTTACCTGGACGTCCTAAGACAACGTAGAAGTCCAAACCGTAGATACCAATCGACGGGTCGTACTTGATGCCCAAATCGATGTGTTCTTGGATACCGAAACCGAAGTTACCGGTGGCGGAGAAGTTATCACGTCTCAATTCATATTCCCGCACCTGCAGAGTAGCAAAACACAATTAGGACTTAGTTTCGAACCATTGCGCAATTCAGCACTCACTTTAAGACCACGTTCCAAGATCTCCTCAGCCTTGGCGCCGCGAACTGTACAGTGGACAGCGATTTTTTCGTTACGACGGATACCGAAGGAACGCACGGTGTAGCGGGCCTTGGAGAAGACAGGCTGTTGACCGGTCAACTGTTCCAACACCTGAAAAATTAACAGAAAAAGGAGTTCACTCATCGCAAGGGCATTGTTTATCAACCAAGAAACTAACCTTAGCGGCTCGTGTCAATCTGTCACCAGATTCACCGACACAAATATTCAAGCATAGCTTCCTGATGTGCAGATCCCGCATAGGATTCTTGGCGGGATCTCGCTTGATCTTCTTTTGAGCAGGGTCTGCCTTCTTTTCTACTGCTGGCTGCAAGAACAAAACACAACACCATTAGACGAATACATTCAATCGAGCGGGCATAGGCACTTGACATCTAGGACGGGATTTTTAGCAAAAACTACATAAAGCCTCGGTAAATTCACATATCATTGGATGCGAAACATAATGGCGATTACTGTAAACCAAAAGACGGCAAGAAATCCCGTACCATTTTCAAGATGATTCAAGATATTCGAAGACAACGAAAACTTCAGACACCTACCGACATAGTGGATCGCTGGAAAGACTTGTCAAACGCGATTTTCGTTCAATGAACGATTTTGATAGTTGATAACAGATCGGGCAACCCATGAATTTCCGCTTGATTATCATTGCCAGGTTTGACATAAATACATCTCGTTTGATCGATAAAGGAAAAATACATATTTTGTTTTCATATATTGCTTCTAATATAATATTCCTTTCGTATTAATTCTACATTATTCAGTTCACGCATTACTTACAACCAAAATTATAACAATGGAAAATCCGGATATCGCTGGAGATGACCAAGAGCAACCTGAAAATGTGGAAACAAATCAGGAATTTGAACCAGAAAAAGACAAAGCAACTGATATGAAAAATATTATTGCAATGGGGAAGCCGAAACCTTTTGAGAAGAAAATTCTTGAAGAGTATACTCCTTTCGATATGACGAGCTTCACTATGATAAATAAAATTGCAGAGAGGAAAGAGAAAGCTCCAAAAACGTAAGTCAAATATTTGTTCATTTATTAGCTATCACACATTAATTTATAAAAATCATTTTATAACACTTTTTTCCGTATAACTAGTTTCTTCATAGTTTTGAATTAATTTATATACAGTGAATTCAAATTAGTCGATACCAGATTTACTAAAAACAATAAAAGAAGATAAAGTGTGATTTCTCTGATGAAATAATAATATTGTCAAGGGACCTATAAACTATACTATGTCTTTTAAAGTTATAACCGACAGGAACTTTATAATGCTCCCCACTTCCAAGTTTTTCAACTTGCCATCTGGTAGTGGTAGAAAATATAACCCTTTTCGATGAGTCGACTCATTTCGACTCACTTACTTTACTGAGTCGACACAAAAGAGTATTATTTTCACTTCGCTCATAGCATTATGGGGAAAATTTCGTATCGAAAACTGAAAAGCAGCTAAGAACAATAAAACACATGTAAATTTCAAAATAAATATTTTCCATTTCGTCATTGAAGAAAGCTCCTCCGCAAAAAATAGTATTTATATTACCTTCCAATAGATAGGTAGGTAGATATCCCAACAACAGTGCCTCCTAAAAGTTTCCCATCAACACTTCGTGAATGAATAACCTCAGAATATTTTGCTTTTAAAGGTCTGGACAAGTTAAAAAATGATCCAACTTTTGAAGTAAGAATTGAGGAGCACAAATTACATCTGGCTTTTTTCATGAGAAATTGACGTATCTCCACGTAGGACTTATTTTTTTCTCAATCCGGCCTTATTCATTTCTTTTTGTTGAACAAGGAACAAACCTGTATATCCATAATAATAACCTTTGATTATCTTCTTTTTCTTCAGCCTTTGTCCTGTTCACAAGCGGGGTCGGCTCGTCGTGATCGGCTTCGCCATTTGGCTCTATCGAATGCCTGATCTGGGTGCAATCTTGAGGCTTTCAAATCCCCATCCAGCGTATCAAGCCACCGTTGCTTAGGTCTGCCTTTTGGTCGTTTACCATCGACTTCGATGTTCAGACCAATCTTTGCAAGTGAATTCTCGTTTGCACGAATTGCGTGACCATACCATCGAAGACGCCTCTCTCGCAACTTTTCCACGATCGGTGCAACCCCATAACGATCGCGGATATCCTCATTTCGGATGTGATCTAAACGTGTGACACCACTAGTCCAACGTAGCATCTTCGTCTCCATTACCGCGAGACGCCCCTCATTGTCTTTTATGGTCGGCCAACACTCAGAACCATAGAGGGCGACTGGACGGACGACATTGCGGTAAATTTTAGATTTGAGACGTCCGTTGATACGTCGATCACAAAGGACACCAGTTGTGGAACGCCACTTCATCCAGGTTGCGTTAATGCGTGAAGCAATTTCATAACGCAGCCCTCCATTGGCTGATAGCGTTGACCCGAGGTATTTAAATCGCTCGGATCTGGGCAGATCATTGCCGCTGACAGTGATTGTGCCTGTTTCATGGGGATCGGTTGTCAAAAATTCAGTTTTGTTTAAATTCAATCTGAGACCGTGTTGCATGAGGCGATCATTCCATTTTTGAACAAGTTGCTCGAGATCATTTTTGCTATCAGATGCTAGGAAAACATCATCTGCATAAAACAGTGTGTAGAGCGCTGGACGTTGAATATCCCGTGTGACGGTGTCCATAACAAGGACAAAGAGGAGTGGTGAGATGGCATTTCCTTGATGAACTCCAACAGAGACACGAAGCGGTTTTGATACACCCGCCATACTTCGAACTTTACTTTTCGGATCGTGGTAGAGCAATTGAACCCAGCGCACGAGTTCTTCTGGCACGAAGTGTTGTCGTAAAGCATACCAGATGAGTTCGTGTGGTACACGATCAAACGCTTTCTCTAGATCCAGAAAGGCAATGTAAAGAGGGCGATGCTTCTCACGGTGTTTCTCCATGAGTAACCGCGCAGTGTGTATTGCGTCAGTAGTTCCGCAGTTCTTGACAAATCCGGCTTGATTCACGGTTATTTCAACGATTTCGCGAATACGGTTGTCAAGAATGCGTTCAAAAATCTTCATGGTATGGGAAAGCAACCGGATCGGACGGTAATTTGAACATTCTGCTGGGCTACCTTTCTTTTTCCATATTGGAACAGTGGTACTTTCTTGCCAGTCAGATGGTGTTCTTCCTTCCTGAATAACCCGGTTAAAGAATTCACTGAGCCACAGTGTTGGGTCCCAGCTCTTCGCTTTCCAGAGCTCAGATGCGATGTCGTCAGGTCCTGTTGCTTTCCCCGATTTCATTTGTTTTATTGCCTCCTCGACTTCAGTTGCGCTGACTAGTGGAACTGCTCCAAATGTCGGCAATGATTGTGGAATTGGAGGATGAGCAAATTCTTCAGTTGAAATCTGCTCGAAGTATTCTCGCCATCTATCCGTTGCGGTTCGATGGTTGGTAAGCAAAGTACCGTTTTT
Source organism: Hermetia illucens (assembly GCF_905115235.1). Lineage (NCBI taxonomy): Eukaryota > Metazoa > Arthropoda > Insecta > Diptera > Stratiomyidae > Hermetia > Hermetia illucens. The sequence goes on along the minus strand of NC_051852.1, from coordinate 97,311,915 downwards.
GTCATTAACACAACAGAAGTGTTCGATATCCTGTGTGCGTTCATCACGGCTTTTAGCAAGTCGATACAGGTCTCTCTCGCCATCCCGAGTGTCCAGTTTATCGTAAAGATTTTTGAAATGGTTCGCTCGGGTGACAGCGACCGCTTTCTTTGCTTCCCGGTTGGCATTCTTATAAATTTGCCAATTAGCAGGCGTTTTATCGTCGAGAAATTTGTGGTAGAGGCGTTTCTTTTCATCTTCATCAACGGCGCAACAACCGGTATCCGGTCTAGGCCTGCCTTAATAAGGAACTCCAGACATCCCGGTTTTGCGCCGAGGTCCACCAATTCGATATCCCTAAAAGCTGTCTGGCGTCCTGGCCCACGCCATCGCTCCATCTTAGGCAGGGTCTGCCTCGTCTTCTTTTCCTACCATAGATATTGCCCTTATAGACTTTCCGGGTGGGATCATCTTCATCCATACGGATTAAGTGACCCGCCCACCGTAACCTATTGAGCCGGATTTTATCCACAACCGGACGGTCATGGTATCGCTCATAGATTTCGTCATTGTGTAGGCTACGTTTCTTTTCACGGACCTTCATTTCAACATCATCATTCCGAAGCCAAGTATCTCGGTTGATGTACCACTTACCCGGCTTGGTGACCCCGAGGGTTGCAGAGGCCGCTTTGTGGATCGTGTCTTTCATTTGGTTCCATGATTCTTCCACATTCGTAATGATTGGCAATCGTATGAGTGAGACCGTTTCTTAGTTCTTCTCACCAAATCGCCACCATTTAATTTACATTTATATGCACTTTCCGATAGAAAACTAATTAACATCATTCAATTATCTTTCATTCAAATACACAACTAAGATATTACCAAGAATTTGTGGCCACAGCTCGAATTAATCATACCAACAGCATACCATCATAAATTGTAGGCGACTTTTCTACGTATGAAAATAAAATTGCGGAATCGCAAAAGAGTATTCCTAGAAATTTAGGAATTGATTCCTAATGAATTTCACGAGCAGTCGATATTAATAACTTAAATAGCTAGCACTCTAGGAGTCGGACGTTTGCATACATTTATTTCTTCTTGTTTATTTATTTTCGTGGCTGCTTCATAATACCCATTAAATATCATGCAACTATATTTGATACCAAAGTGTCAGCAAATATTTTCCCTAATACATGTTTTCTGTTTTCTGGTATTTGACTTTGCTTACTTAAATACTTTGCGTTTTGAGATTTCATTTAAAGAGGAAACGTAAAAACGAAAATCTATGAGTAGAGGTATCACGTTGCTGAGTACCATCTATAATATATTCTCCGCTATCTTGCTAGGCCGGATCAACAGATCAACAGAACTACCCGAGACGTACAAACTGCCTTCATCCAGATCGAGCAGGCGGCGCGAGATCTTGGGCTGCACATCAATGAAGGCAAGACAAAATATATGGTGGCAACGTCAGCACCGAAGACGAACCAACTAACAACATCAAACCGCACTGGTCAAACAGGAAGAATAAGGATAGGAGAATACAACTTTGAGACCGTTGACAATTTCTCCTATCTAGGGTCGAAAATCACAACCGATAACAGCTACGATGATGAAATCCGTGCACGGTTTTTGTCAGCCAACAGAGCCTATTTCAGCTTACAAAGGCTGTTCCGCTCGAAACGTCTCACCATAGGGTCAAAGCTCTTACTGTACAAGACTATGATCTTGTCAGTTTTCATGTATTCCTCGAAAACTTGGGTTCTTAGCAAGAAAAATGGCGAACTCTGGGCCGCGTTCGAAAAAAGAATCCTCCAAAGAATTGTTGGCCCCCTAGCCTACACAATGACGAAATCTGTGAGCGATACCATGACCGTCCGGTTGTGGATAAAATCCGGCTCAATAGGTACGGTGGGCGGGTCACTTAATCCGTATGGATGAGGATGATCCCACCCGGAAAGTCTATAAGGGCAATATCTATGGTAGAAAAAGAAAACGAGGCAGATCCTGCCTAAGATGGAGCGATGGCGTAGGCCAGGACGCCAGACAGCTTTTGGGGATATCGAATTGGTGGACCTCGACGCAAAACCGGGATGTCTGGAGTTCCTTATTAAGGCAGGCCTAGACCGGATACCGGTTGTTGCGCCGTTGATGATGATGATGAGTAGTAAGCTTGCTTCATTACACATTGAAATTTGTGCACATTTTGCCTATACCACCATATAATTGTTTTTATGCAAAACCTCAAAATAGTCGTTTCGATAAACAAACGTGCACGGTACAATACTACCCTGTAAACATACCTACCTACATACGTATTATTTGCTTCATTTGCAAAACAGAAATATATCCACTATGCATACAGGACACCGCATCAACAAGACGACCAATATCACCTCATCAACTGAGTCAAATTGCAGCTCGCTGAGTGGGAAGTCTAGCTTGCTCATCGTGCCGTTATCATATCAATTGAAGCCGTTCAACGCCGCCGATTCTCGCTCGTCCGCAACTTCATTTCCTTCTAACCCAATGTGGCCTGGAACCAAAAGTATCCAGTCCTTATTGAGCGAGTCAAGCGCATTCAGTCTGTTAAAAACTTCTCATACCAGTTTGGAATTCGCTTGGTACTTGAGTATCTTAATAGCCGCCTGACTGTCGGTTTGAATGGCATTGTTTTACCTCCGATAGTTCCTTTCGATGTTGAAGGAAGGACATCTCTCTATGGCCTATATTGGTTCGAATTTTCTTTTCTCTGGACCGATGACCCAGCGCCTGCTTCCTCTGCCGTAAGGGATCCCTCAGCGTACCAGGTAATCAGTTGGTGGTTTAATCCGTATGTCAATCCCATGCCCTCGTAGTTTGCGCTGTTGCTCCAACGTGTTTCAAACTTCTTATCAAAGTGGAATCTTGCTGTCATGTTATCCCTTGGTATCAGTTATTCGGAATGCCGCTTAGAAAGAATATCAACCTTCCTTTAATTTAGGCAGCTCCCCGCCTTCCTGGTACTCTCGGAAATTCCGAAAATCACCCTTCTTGCCTGCATTCGTATGTCCTGATGGAGAAGAGTCGACCCCGAAAGAAGGACTTCTAGGCACGCCCCTGAACATGTTCTTACTGCCCCACCGATATACATGCAAGCCAATGTTTGAAGTTCATTTAACTCCTTGGCTGCTGTGTTGAGTTGCGATGTTTCTACCTAGATTACCGCCCCATAGGTAATCATTGGCCTTACTAGTGCATGCAGTGTATATCCAGTACAGCATCTTTGGGGTGCATCCCCATTTTTACCCTGTTAGTCGTCAGAGATATATGTTTTCAACATGTGTTTTCCAGAGTAGTTTTTGTCAAGTTTGATTCCTAAATATTTGACCTCTGTTGCTCGTTTCAGCTCCATGCCATGTAATCTAATGGCTCTGTTGATCAAGCTTGCGCTTCCTAGTGGATGGTACTATACTTGCCTTGCCTGAATTTATGTGCAGCCCCGCCTAATGATTCATACTTCAGTTTGGAATCTGTCACATAGGGTATTCTCATAGTTGCTCCTACCGATTAAAACAATGTAATTAGCGCAACGCTGGACCTGTATTTCAGTATTGGTTGGCTCTCCTAGGAGTCGATCAACTACCATGCTCCACATTAATGATGATAATAGATCACCTTGTGGACAACCATGAGTAGTTTCATGATAACAGAATTTATACCTCTTGCCTACACTCTACCATTCTAACCGACCAGAAGGCCAGGATGTTCCCCACTCCCTTGCAGATTAGTACATCTTATATTTCTGTGTGCGATGAGCTACGGAACCTCCTTCGATGTCCAAAAACGCACACAGTACCACTTCTTTTGTTTCAATTGCAACTCGAACTACTCGTACGCTTTTGGTATAAAGACCACGCTTGCCCGCCTCCATGCTTTTGGTATATATCCGACGGTTATGCTGCCCCTTACCACCGTCAGAAAAGATCCTAAGATGATTTTTAGGCCTAAGAAGTAGTGCTGGGAGAATGCTGTCTACTCCAGGTGACTTTGGTGGTTTAAAGGCTCCCACTGCTCATCTTACTCGAGCTTTCGAGCATACCTCTTTAATTAGTTTCCAATTTTCCGCTTCCCTTCTATCCGGTGAGGTATCAGACGAAATATTGTTGCCTTCCGCCATGGGGTGAGACCCTGAGAAATGAGTTCTGGATGCGTCTGTGGTGTCTTCAAACCCTTCACTGAATTCTGTTGGAGCCCGTTTGGTTCCCTGATGGCGTTGCTATATGTCTTCAGTCAGTTTTTGTATCTCGACCAGTCCCCGGTTTGTATTGTCCGATTGAGAAGAGTTTTCGGATCCCTGCTCTCATTCTGGCTAGATCGTTACAACAGACAGTTCGCCTCATATGCGTCGATGACGACTGGAAAATATCCTGATCCCACCTCATCTCTTGGTTTTTCACAAGAGGAATCCTAAATTACCTAGGTCAAATTTCTCCCTCTCCGTGAGCAGCAGGTTCACTTCCCTATTGCCTCCGCCATTCCCTCGAAGATCTCGGTAAGTTTTCTACCCAATGAGTCCTTTGTTTCTCCCTGTACACGTGCACAAGTATGCTGTAATTGATGAGGCAGTTACGACACGTAATTGCCTCCAGCGGTCGATCATCTACCCCTATGATGAGGAGTTTGCCTTTAGCTTGCCCTTGCTCCTAAAAACTCTCCATAACCGTATGTCGAGATCAATGTTTTGAGTGATGAGAAGGCGTGGAAGCTTCCCCCGTCTCAATCACTGCAACTTTGGGAAGGTAGATTTCCTTCCCTTCTAGCAATGTGTGGACTAGAGTCCTCAGTCAGTTCGCTGTGTCCTCCGTCGCGCAGTCTATCAGTATAAGATCTGGCCGAAAGCGTATACCGGTGAACACGAGCTCCTTATTCTACCACTAACCCATCTCCATGACGATGAGGTCCTGAATTATTCTCTGCTCTTCAGTATTTGTGTCGGAGTATTTGCTCTGGAAATACTTTCGGCAGTATGGCCACTCGAATGTTCTTTATCGCTTTAACATAACTTTTGACCTCCTCGTATATCCCCTCACTTGGGCTCGAGTTTGAATTCCTTGGGAGCACTCTTATGGGCTGATCTCCACTATTCCCCGTCCTATCTCCTTCCTGACGTCTAACCTTGCTCGCTCTGCTTTTCAAGCGGTCGTAATTGTTGGTTGCGGTCTTCCTCTCCTCTGCTTGATTTCCCATGGGGTCCCACTTGTTTGTTGGTTGATTTCTTGGTTTCTCTGATGTAAATGATTACTATTATCATCATGGTCAACAACGGCGCACATCCACGGTCCGATGTAGACCTATCTTAATAACCCGATTTTGGCCTGGGTCCACCAATTCGATATCCTTAGATCATCACTTCATCTGTGGTAGGGTCTGCCACGTCTTCTTTTTCTACAATAAATATTGCCCTTATAGACTTTTCAGACTAGATCATCCTCACCAATACGGAGTAGGTGGCTCGCTAACATCAGCCTATTCAATTGAACTTTACCCCAAACCAAACCCGCCGTAAATTTCTTCATTGTATATGGTAAAGAATCGCCCATCCCCTGTAGTGAGCCAAAAACGTTTCCTACTAATACATGAAGACTAATAAGATCATTGTTTTGTACCATACAGTGGAACCTTTGATCCTATGGTAAGACATTTCGAACGAAACACTTTTTATAAGCCGAAATGGGCTTTGTTGACTACCAACAACGTACTTCGCTTTGTCTTTATTAAAGTGCAGCTCAAGACCGCCGCCTGCTCGATCTTTCCATTATGTTAGTATCTTTAGCGTAAACCAGCAGTTGGGTGGACCTGAAAAGAAGAGTGTCCCTGGCATTCCCCCGAGAGAGACTTTTCAGGGCCATCGTTTTAAATGCATGATGAGAAAAGGAGATGACCCTGCAATTTCTTCTATACGCGCATGAATATTATTCGCCTAGCGAGCGCAGAGTGCATAGTCATCCGCTTGTGTTTCCAGCACAGATAACAGTAGATCTCATTTTCTAGCTGACTAGGTAACCTACTCCGATCACATGCTTTCCTGGATGGGGCTACAATCTGGAGGACCGGTTGGCATAATTTGTCCCGTTTTTAGAAGACGCTAGGAAGACTATCAGATGCAGGTTTAACTTTGGCGTCAAGGCCGCCAATGTGCAAGGTGCTCAACTAAGGAAGGGCAACAGAGGGGGTGGGGAAGATGCTATATTTTGTCTAATTTTATTGTATAACCCCAAGGGAACGACAAAAGTTCAGTATTTGAAGCAACTAATTATCGCCTCAGCATATTCAATTTTTGGTTTTAGGTAAATAGCCTTGAATGGTGCTTATATGGGAGTTAGGAGTTGATTCGGTGTACGCGACAAACGTAGACGAATAAATACATAAAGTGCCAGTTAGCGGCGACCATAATCAACAGTTAGCAATAGAATCTTGATGAACAACAAGCATACCGAGAGAAACAGCTGAAAATTGAACGATAAGCTGCATATTATAGAATTACCAATTGAGAACCTTACTGAGATCCTTTGATTCAGCAAAAGTAGACTTATGCGCCATTGATTAACCAAACTCTAGCAACGGTGTCATGAACACTACACAGTAGAAACATCGGACACGATCCCTGACCACCCTACGAATAGACGTGGAGAAGGGTGATATGTATAAATATATTTTCAACTATTCAGGCAAAATAGATAGAATATTGCGGTGCATTTGAAAGAACGCCTGAAACCAGTCAATAGAGAAGAGGAAAATGAACATTTTATGTCGATGAAGGAAGATATATTCCGACCTCCACCTGACTGAAGCAGAGAAAACAGCAACAACTGCAATACTCAGGGTAAGTTGTAAAGCAGCGCTTGATTTATAAGAGAAGCGTTTTATTTGACAAACATAAGTTTTACTACCGGCAACTACTGCCAACTCCTCAACTGGCACTTGCCGCAAAGTTCAAGCCTCTGCAAACGTTTGGCTTGACTTTGGGGACCAGATATTGCCATCTACATGTTTGTAAGTGCGCTGGTGTTTTTTGAGCAGTCAAGCAAATCTCCTTTGATTTGTCCACAAAACCGACACGCGATTAAATCTCGGCTACAAGCGCATGCAAACCTACACAAACCAAGCCAAATACTATATCCACACGTTTGAATTTTCGATAGCTTGTTGAGATTTGGTAAACGCGTCGATTCGACATAAGATTCAGAGCCGTACTCTTACTCCTTATAAACATAGTGACCACAGTATAGCGGGAAACACAATTATGACGCAGTTTCAACGTACAAAGAAGATTTCAGGTCGGCAAAGTTCGCTCCACATCGGTAAGGTTCATTCTGATGACAGATTACGCCATTTGCAATTTGGCGGCGCTTTTTGTTTTCGGCTGCTACTTTCGAATGTAATTAATTTGAATGAATTTGTTTTGAGAACTGCGAAAGGCACTATTGCCGTTGCAAGTGCAAATCGTTAATGCCACTTGCATTAGTCCCGTCGCCTCCATTCATAAAAATTGAATTTAAGCCGGAGGTATGTACAAAGTTTTATTCAATTTTCCCTTCAAAAGTTCAAACATCCTCCATTATTGTTTTCAATTCTATTACATATTTGTTTGTTGGTAGATTTTACCCCGATGCTAGTGTACTGCTTATTGTAGCGCAGAATGGTATGAATTTAATTTAGTGTAGAAGTAAATTTCATTTATTTTTCTTATTACTATCTTCGAAGTTTTTCCTTCACGACCCTGCATACCATATACAAAACCATATAAGTAGGCAGTGTTAAAGTCCTTTGAACAGAACTAAACTCGGCATAGCAGTCAGGAAGGTTCACAAACTGCAAGACGACAATGCAGTTTTATGTGGATAGGATGATAAGATAATTTGAGCCATGATCGACCAACAACGCATATCGGAAAAGCAAGACTGTGACTTACGACTTAAACCACCAACCAAGTACACTAACAGATCCCTCACAGTAGAGGGAGCGAGTTCAGGTGTCACTGCTCCAAGGAAAACGTATTTCAAAGCATACCAGTATATTTCAGGCTAAAATATGTATACTGCATAAATAGGTGTGCTTACTTTAACCTGCAAAGGAAACAGAGGGTGCAAAATATCCTAACCAACAGCCACACGGATTCAAACACCCTTAAGTCCAACAAGGTGAACTCTCAGCTATGAATGCTTGAATTGAATACGCTTGGCTCGCAAAATATGGTCTGGCTACTCTGGGTTCCAGATCAAATAGGGTTAGAAGGCAGCAAGTATCACCCAGGAAAGGGGCAGAAGTCCCGCTTAACGAACCAGAATTCTCTGTGGAAATGATAAGATGTCATGACATTAAGAAAGGACGAATAATGATTGGGGAACTATACTGGGTGAGGTTACAAGAAAGGAACAGTATCTGTATAACCCATCAAGGGCAGCCTTAGGATCATAGTGGCAGCACTCACGGGTCACTGCAGGCTAAACTACCACCTGGGGACGCTTCGTATCTCTACGGCTATATTTGCGGGTTCTATAGAGCGATGGAAGTTTCATACTGGGGAATAATGTCCGGCGCTTATGCAAAATAGGCTAATGCACCCGCAAGAATAACTAAAACCAGATGCTAGGCTGAGACTCCTAGAAACAACAGCTAAAATTATAGTCTAAGAACCCACGAGCCCCAGACCTACGTCATAGTATAAAACTCCCCAGATATCTTGTCTATAAATATGATCGATTGAGAATGATCTACTTTCCAAAGGCCTGCTCCCAAAAATTTGGACAACGTATGTAGATGACACCATTATATATAAAGACAAAGTCAAGGTTCTGAATAAGTACATCGGAACCTGAGATTCACAATGGAGATAGAGGACAACGGAGAATTCCTATTTCTAGATTTAAGCATCATTAGAGAAGAAAGAGAAATATCTATAGAAAGCCTACACATAGACAGTGATTCCGGAAAAATCAAACAACTCCCATGCACATAAAATAACCTATTTCCATGCAATGTTCTACAGATTATTGACTGTGCTCCTCAGTGCTGGAAAATTTAGCTTAGAAAAAAAGTATATCATAGACACCGGAGTGAAGAACGGCTTTTAAGTGTTAATTATTGAAAGTCTCATGAAGAAAAAGGTGAAGGGGCAAGAAATAGGGGCATTGACATCTCCCTTGGAACTTGGAAGCGAAAAGAAGAATAGGGGCCACACATGCTGCGACTTCTTCGAAACTTAAAAAAATCGGTGAAATGGGTTAAACCTTGACATGTTTTCATCGAATAGAATTCATCAGAATCAAGAACCGCAAATTAAACCACGAATCCAGCGAAATATATAAAGTGGCATTATTATTAGTTCAGATTGGCAGAGCTACATAGGACAACCGAAAAGACTGGTTTCAGTACGCTGGGAGTGACCGGCATTATGTCATCTGGACCCAGAGATTTATATTCGAAGAAGCAGCTTATATCCCAGCCGATCTTATTCTCGGTAATTACGGATTTGATAGTCTCGCGCGGCTGGGGCGGCTGCATACCCTCCAAGAAAGGTTTTGACTCACAGTTTTTTTGCTGTATTTAGCAGGGCATGAGACTTTAAAGGCGGTTTCGACTACTTTTTGTAGAGCTTCGACCTTTGACTTCAGTACGTCTGTCGTGCCAATTTTACCAATTTGCGCACCGGATAGTTTGTTCTTAATAACTTGACCAAACTTAATGCAGACAATCCTCTGAAAGGTTTGGAGATCTCTGCGGCGAGATCTAGACTGGAAAATATCCAACTATGATCTGAGAAGAATCTCTGGCCAGACACTGCCCCGTTTTCCACCTTATGACTTTCATTGTCGGTTAAGAAGAACTTCCTCCCAAACATCATAGTTCTTCGAGCTGGGAAAGTGGAAGGTTAGTGTACTGCCCTGTTATAAACCGATAGATTTGTATCAATAATAAAATCAAAGAATGGCTTACTTCTTTCGTTAATTTCCGAGCTGCCCTAAAGCGTACACCTTGCATTGGCGTCATAGCCCATCAACAGGTTTGCCTTCTTTGCTGCTATGCTGGACGTCAAATGTTGCGGCTTTTTTGGTGAGCTGATCAGCCGTGAGTCATGTAAGTCGAGATACACGTTCTCTGCCCCTACCTGCTATAATTTGACCACGGTTAGGTCGCTGGAACTCAGGTCCGGGCACTGAAAACCGTGCAGATTCTTTCTCGCGAGTATATATGTTGTAGGCCTATCCCGGCCAGCGTTTCTTGTGCTGTTGTTCCATTATAATATTTGCTTAGAAGCCCTTTGATGGTTTGGTCGCTTCCGATCCAGGGCCCCTGTACTAGTCTTCTATGAGGAAGACAAGTAGATTAGCCGAGACGCACTTCGAGTGTTGCAAAGTTATCTTTGTTACCCTCAGCATGATCTACTTGCGTGGGGGGTTCGCCAGTCCCCGTTGTACCGTATCGATCCTCAACTCCTCCAGCAGCTTGTTGGCCGTGTCGACTGGATCCAGATTGTTGTCCGGTTTTCCGCGGCGGAACACTTTCACCTTGCGTTCCTGACTCCAAACCGCACTTTGTAGTCTGATGTTCCCAACATCGACGGTTTTGAGTTAAGAGTACATTAGCTGGTATTCGCTAAGCCCAGCTTGATAGCAGTGGATTCAACCTGGAAACCACTAGTTGGTTTCTACACAGCGGTGCCGGCACCGACTGTACTGCCCTCGCCGACTACTGTCTCCCGGTTGTATGCAAGCAGCTCCCCCTCCGATGATGCGCCTGGCATCACCACCTCTTCTTCTATCGTCTATTTTTTTTGTTTTTTTTTTTTTATTTGAGTCCAATGTCTTGGTTCAATGAGTAGTCCGGAAAGGATGTCCAGGGTAAGGGTATTATTTGAAAATAAAGGTGCCCAAGGTATTCAGATGGCCCCTAACACATGACCAGCAGGCAAACAAATCCTCGTAATTTGGGTGAAACCTACTCCCAGTTCGATGGTTTCCAGTGGCCACCGTGAGGAGGACATTTAAGGACTTGCCGAATTATACAACTTCACCCTACAGCATAACCAAATCTCCATCTTCTATTGTCATGGTAAATTTGGCATTGGAGTGCAGCTTGTTTATGTTCTGTAGAACTATCTCCTTTTCGCTATGTTTGACTGTAGCAAGTACATCATCTCCATACCGTATCCATACCCTAGTCAATTCTATAACTTCTATACCTGTGAGAATTTCATGCAGAGAAACTCTTAAGTTAAGTGAGGGGTCCGCAGGCTCTTACTCTATTTGAGTTGATTATAGGATTGAATAATAAACTATACCCATCAGAGGTATACAAAACTTCTTTTAGAACCCAGAGCAACTCTCGATAACATTAATATTAGAGTCCTTCGATGTGGCTTTTTTCGTCTTTATTTTTTCTTAACGCGGCTGGTAAATTCTATTTATGGTCTTGTACTACAACCACCAATGTTATAAGAATGTTGAAATTTTACGGATACAAAAGATCTGCTCCTGTCCTTTCGTTGGCTTCTATTGACCCATCTGCTTCCGTTACCAAATTATCAGCCTCAAATTTTTTTCCAGCTTCATCGAAAAGGAAGAGGAGAAAAAGGATGGTATCGAAAGACAATTGGAGGATAGTGACAAAGCTTTAAGTCAATTAATTCTGTTGGGGGATGAGTTGGTCACAAACATCAAAATTGCAAACGAAAAACGTGAAGTGATGCGACGCAATTATGAAGCCTTAAAAAGAGAAGGTATTGGTGTTTTCTGAGATTTCAGTTGTTAAGACGTAAACTATTTTGTACCCTTTCAGAGCTTTTAGGTGATCTAGAGAATGAATCAATGGAGGCGATGGCGAAATTTGAAGAAATCACTGCTAAATGGACTGAATTGGAGGCCATCAAAGAGCCGGTTGGCCTCAATGAAGGCCTTGCGCTTCAGAAAAAACGAATAGAAGAACTGATGAAGGAAAAGGACGATGCAATTCGAAAGTGTCAGGAAGAACTTCAAAGGGTAGATAGGAAGTACTACGACGATTTAGAAAGGCAGAGCGCCGATATATATTGCCTAGTAGAACGTATCGATAACCAAATGGAAAATATGCGGAAAGCATTCAAGTCGCACATAGAACTGGTGCAGGAAACTATAGAAAATGAGAGACAGAATTTGGCCCTAACAGCAGCCCGCAAGTGGGAAGAATTGTACACAATGCGAGCTGAAAATGAAAGAATGAAATTGGATAAAGAAAAAGAGAAAGCTGCATTCTATGCCGCAGAACTAGCCAGGATTTCACTGGAGCACGAAGAATTGACCAGAGAAACACGAATTCGCTTAGAGAAGGACGCCGAAGCGCTTCAACTTGAGTTACGTAGCGTTAAGCATAATGTACTGCTCAACTCGGAAAAATTAGACTATAATTACCAAGTTCTGCAAAAAGCTGACGACGAGAATGCTATTACGGTGAGTCAGCAGAAACGTAGGCTGGCGAAGCTCAACGAGGCTGTGTTGGGTTTGAAGAAAAAAATTCGCGAAACGAAATCTAATTCACAGTTGGAGGTCAGGAAACTGACAACGGAAGTAACGCATTTGCATTCTTGCATCGTTGATTTGGAATCGAAAACTGAAAACTTTTCAATTTTAGAAGATAAAAAGGTGAATATCCGAACTTTGTATCCTCCCATCGACTCGATGGAACTTGTGCTTACTATTGTTGATTGACTAATGTTTCCTTATAGTATCAAGCTGTCTGGGAGGTTAACCTAAATGAGGCTACAGGGCTTTTAAACAAGATCCTGGATATCGATCGAATTCTTCACGAGCAACAGCTAGGTTTACCGTGGACCAAACCAGATATGCCAGTTTTCAAGTTGAAGGACTTTATTATTATGAAGGAGGGTCTCGATTCAAAACATTTTGATTTAAAAGTCAATAGTAATTAGATTTGTTTTTTTGACCGTATATGGAGTGTACATTTCCTGTTTTTTCAAGGATCTAGGACAATAACTAGGTCTGAATCAGCAAAGGAGAAAGATCGCAGAACGGACGAACAAAAATTAGCTCATAGTCGGTTAATGCGAAACATATTAAAAAAAATCGCAGATCGCGGCGGATTTCTACTCGAAGATAAGCTTTTGACTATTCTGCAACCATACACGGAGGATCAACAATCGTTGGTCAAAGTCGATAACATCTTCAATGTAAATAACATGTCCACCAATAATTGAGAACAGTTAATCTAAATTTATTTCATGTACAGGCTTTGGGGGTTTCCAAAATCGAGGATATTAGCGCTCTTATCCACTACTTCCTGCCTTACGCTTGGTGCCCGAATTGTTCCACTGGTTTGTCACCAGCCGCTATAAGTCGTTTGCATCAAGTTGAATTGGAGCAGTTTCAAACGAAAGATATCGATAGTGTTATCTATGATGAGTTGAGTGAGAAGGCAACTCTTAAGGACACAGAAGGCAGTGGAAAGTCTGAAAAATCACACCAAAGCACCGAAGAAGAGTCCTCTGAAATAGTCACCAAAGACGAAGAAAACCCTATGGACGATTTAATGAAAGAATTCGCCAAAAAGGAAGTTTTGGACCGCAAGAGATCTGTACAATTTGAAGTAAGTTCGTTTTCCAGCCCATACTAACAAATATCCATTTCATTCAGTGACATTTTCATTTCATAGGAAAAAGTTGTGGTTGAAGAGGAGACAACCTGTGTAAACCATTACTTGGTCATCGAACCTGCTTTCGTATTGACTGCTCTCCGTGAATTTGCTGAGAAGCATCTATGCCAGATTGCACTTCCTGGAATGTAAGATTCTAACTTCTTCGAAAGGAAAAGCTTTGAAATTAATATTCCAAATGTTACAGAACAAAATCAAAGACATCGGGTTCGGAGCGTTCTAGCCGCCGTAGGAATCTAAATCGTAATATTAGCAGGACAGATATAGAAACATTTTGGCACCAATTCAACAATATTTTCCCACAATCGAAGCTGAAATTGTGGCAGAATTTGGAACATGGTTTAAACCATTATTTGAAGGTTTTGAAGGACCGTGTAACACTCGATGCAGAATGTGAATTTCTTCGGAAGCAGAATGCAGAGCTGAAACATTTGCTGCAGCAGTATCTGCCCCCTGATAAATGTATTTGTTAAATCCATTTGTATTTTTACAAGTGTTTATGAAATATGTGGATATTGATATAGTTTTGTGTTGATGCAATTTCGAGTTAATAAATATATTGGGTTGGGGAAAAAGAAACGTCGTATTTTGACAATAGATAGCGACACTTAAACATATCTTGTGTTGTACTTATCGCGTCGGGTCCTACAATACGGCGATTTGAAGATGACAATCTGTGCTGTCTCCTTGACAGTGTTGTGATCATACGTTTTAGTCTCAAGTTATAGCGCGTCAAAAATGGAGTCCACCAAGCAAGAAATTCGTCATATTTTACGTTTTTACTACCTGAGAGGTAAAAATGCAACGAAGGCGGCCAAAAAAATGTGTGAAGTTTATGGGCCCGATACTGTAACGATTCGCAAAGCACAGCGTTGGTTCGATCGATTTCGTTCTGGTGTAGTGGATGTCGGAGATAGACCCCGTATTGGTAGGCCAATCGTCGTAGAAACCGATAAAATCGTCGAAATCATCCAAGTAGACCGGCATGTGAGCATTCGCTCGATTGGCCAGGAACTGGGTATAGACCATAAAACTGTTTGGAACCATTTGCAGAAGACAGGGTTCCAAAAAAGCTGGATGTTTGGGTGCCACACGAGTTGACGCAAAAAAATCTCTTGGACCGAATCAACGCCTGCGATGCACTGCGAAAACGGAACAAACTCGACGCATTTTTGAAGCGGATGCTGACTAGTGATGAAAAGTGGATCACGTACGACAACCTCAAGCGAAAAAGATCGTGGTCGAAGCGCGGCTAGCCGGCCCAAACCATCGCCAAGCCGGAATTGACGGCCAGGAAGGTTTTTCTGCGTGTTTGGTGGGGAATCATGCACTATGAGTTGCTCAACTATAGCCAGACCCTTAATTCGGTCCCCTATTGTGAGCAACTCGACCATTTGAAGCAGACGATTGACCAGAAGCGGCCAGAATTGGTCAATAGGAATGGTGTTGCGTTCCATCAGGACAACGCTTGGCGTCACACATCTTTGATGACCCGCCCGAAACTACAGGAGCTCGGATGGGATGTCCTATCGCACCCACCATTGATTACCATCTCTTCCGGTCCATGCTCTTGATGCTACTAAGTTGGTCTCAAAAGAAGGTTGCGAAAACTGGCCGTCTGAGTTTTTTGCAAATAAGGAGAGGGGGTTTTATAAGGGGAAGATAATGAAGTTGCCTTCTAAATGGCAACAAGTTTGCGAACAAAACGGCGCAATAACGTGTCAAATTTCAATCACAAATACGGCATTCCTTTTTCCCTACCCCAATATCGCAAGATAATGTTCTCATCGATTTCCTACCTATAAATGTGATTATTACTAAATTACTTGTGACAGATAAATAGAATCCCTGAAGCTGATGACTCCTGTAACCATGCTAGGTTCGATTGAGCGATTGGAGTGAACCACAGGTCTAACGTTCTTAGGCCTAATAACAAACCTGTTCAACTGTCTCCTACCTATGATAACCGCAAACTTTTGCAAATCTGAGAATATCTCCTAGGGGCAATGAGTGCGCAGGTGCTTGCAATAAAAGTGCGGCTCGCGAAGTATCGGGTTCTTTGACAAAGATTCGAAGATTCGACTGCGTGAACCCTTACAACTTCACCCTTCAGACTAGACTTAACAGTGGATGACCTAAAGTTAAATTTTGATTTTCGTTTCCACTATTATGGAGCCAGATCCTTAGCATCTATCAGCCTCTTCATTGCCAAAGTTGTTCGAGTGCCCTAAAACCCATATTAGGAATGTATCGTTCAGTCAGCCAATTTTGAGCAGTAACAATTCCACAGCAACTGGTTTAATATGGGGGTGCTATTCAATGCTGATAAAGTTGTTTGACTATCAGAACAGGTTCGTTTTTTCGCTGTTGTAAGGACATCTTTTTTCCCAGAATTCGGGTCAGTTCCTTAAAGGGAGAGATATCCGAAAACTGCCAAAAGCAAGCCTATTTTCAAGATTTTTTAAGAAATGTTATGCTTTGAACAATTTAAATAATGTGGTCCTAATAAAAGGTGTATACAAATTTTTAGCAAGATCAAAAGAGTAATTTTAAGTTATCTTATACACCAACTTGAACACTGTTTTAAGAAAACCACATTTCAAGTTTAGATAAGAGAAAAACGATAATTGTAAGAACTTACCGTCATTCAGCGATTCCATTCCATATTTGTAGTCCTTCAGGTTCCTCGCAAAGGTCGGTATATATCGACACACTAATCGTTGCCTATGCTTAATTACATGCTCTTGGATGATTTCATTAACCAATTGTATTTCCAAGTTTCTTGGCAGATTTTCATTACGAACGAACGAGGGACCGTACGTCTATATTGTCTATAGGGGCTTTTTGTAAATTAGCGATAATGAGCTTGGAATCCCCCTCCCTCTCCCAACACTTCCTTCTTATTTATAATGTATCTTCTCCAGCTGAGCTTAGCATTAAATGTCATACCTGATTTTTTAACCTCATTCGCCTGCCACACGTCTTTTCCGTTGATCATGAATCTTGCTGGATTCTCTTTTTAAGGTTTTGTGTAAGTAGCGCCATTTTGTGTTGAATTTAAGGGGGGGCTCGCCATACATGCGAAAAGAGGGCGTAATAATTTTTTAACAGAATGTGGCTTTGAGGGGTATCAAATGAAAAGGGCTCAATTAGTACTTCTCGAAACTGGTCCCATATTTGATCTCGGGTGAAACGTAGGGGAGTGAGGGCTCAAAATATGACCATCGAAAAGTGTAGCAGCGAAACTTCTCAGAACTTATCCAACCGAAAAATCTCGAAAAAAAATCACAGTGGTGTATCTGGACGAAATCTAGGACTCAAAATACTATACATTCCCTTCCGATATCTGCACGAATAAAGTTCATAATAGTGTATTAGCATATTTTAGAAATTTACCCGGAAATCGTACTTGAATCCATCATGGTGAAAGTCCTTAGGTCTTACCTATTGCAGTCTTTCATTATCAGAATGTTCTCCAGGATTTCTGATATTGTTCCTAGATATTATGCTTGACCATTTGTACCAGGTGTATTTTCATCCCTGATAGGGTGCGCAGCCGATGGTGGCGTGTAGCGTGTATAATTGACCTTGCCTTGCTAGCGTTCCCGTGAATCCGTTATGGAAGCGCAAATTATGGATTATCTGCAGAGTTCTGCTCGGGTGGTCACACATTCATACATTGTAGTCATAAACTTGTTTTCAATTATTACAGCTACATCGCCCATAAATGCTTGCACAAAAACGGTGCCCAGGGTGCCCATTATCAAGGGCATTCCCTAAAATATCTTGTCTCAATAGACTTATCCATCCGCATTGTGGATTTGTGTATGTGGCGAATCCGATAAATAGTGGATCGATCCCATGATGTCTTTCCGCGTCACAATTCGCAGTGAATGAGGCAGGGTTGAAGGTATCTTCGATATCCATAACTGCTCCCAAGGCGTATTACTTTTCAGATATAGTCTTGTAAATTGTCAATGTAACCTGGTGGAGTGTATTCTTCGTAGATTTACCTTATCGGTAGGCATGTTGCCTGCAGTAAAGTCGCTGCTTAGGGATGTATGTATCTCTTATGAACCCACCTACAAGTCTTTCCAGTCCTTTCAATAGAAAGGAAATTAGACTGATCACTTGAAAACCGTGTCCGTGTAGTGAGTTTCCCCGATTTGAAAATAAACATTAACTTCATGCGTGGCAAGGGTATATATATTCCAAACATGTAGACACAGGGTATCTGTTCGCTCTATTACTAGAGCAGGAATAATGTAATCTGGGTTGGATGGATATTCATCGTTTACCTAAACTCAGATAATACAATTTTGCATGCCGAAATCCTGTCTCTTTGCACTGACATCGGCCTTAAAAGGGATCACCATCTAATGGTAGCTAATTTTCGCTTGCGCATTGCGTCCGCCGCTTCTCGCACGGTTGGAGACCTGCAGCCTCCTAGTTCAACATCGACCGCTCATATAATCCTGCTGTCGCTCTACAGTAAGAAAACATTGAGTAAGCTGCCTGAGAATA
This sequence comes from Hermetia illucens, assembly GCF_905115235.1. Taxonomy (NCBI): domain Eukaryota; kingdom Metazoa; phylum Arthropoda; class Insecta; order Diptera; family Stratiomyidae; genus Hermetia; species Hermetia illucens. The sequence continues at coordinate 97,293,720 of NC_051852.1, read as the reverse complement.
TCGATAAGAACTGGGCAGCCATCAGGAATACTCTTTTCTCGGGTGCTAGTCAGGTTGGCGGTCATGACACAAGTCTGCCTTACTTCGGAATCAACTAAGTGAATCGAAGAATGTAAGGAATTGAAGGTTCTATTGATCGTTGGGATGGTGAAGCACTCGGGTTCCAATACCGCGCGTAATGGCGGGAAGTCCAACCGTAGTGTTGCTTAGTGGCGAAACGGAATTTGTTATTGGCTGATCAGGGAAGAATCAATGATTTCAGGTTAGCTGGAAGTCAGGTCTGAACACACGAAAGCGTGCAGGCTCCTTTTGGCAAGAATATATGCTCCAGGTCTGTTCCAAATAATGTCCGCCGTGCTAAGGAATAAATTGTAATATTCACTTTGGAGTACTTTGATAGTTCGGCCTCCTCCGATCCAGGGTTTCTGTATTAATGCTATGTACTAGTTCCTGGGAGAGACCAGCAGGTTAGTTGGACTGCACTTCGAGTACTACAGATTTATTTGCACTATCCTCCTCATCGTTAGCTTGAGTGGGGTGATTGTCAATACCCGTAGGAGGGTTGGTTTTCATCTTATCCAATAGCTCGTTGGCGGAAATGACTGGGTCCATGTTGTCGTCTAGTTTTGCTGGGTGGAACACTTTCCTCTTTGTGTTCCTGACTCCGAACCACATTTTTTAAACCGTCTTTTCCAGAATCTCCAGGTACTTTTCATTTATGCGTAGTAGAAGAGTTTTGGGGGTTCCTCCTCTATTATCACCACCCATTCGTCCAAGGGGATCCATGCCGATTTCCGCCAACCAAATGTGAGCCATCGGTCTAATGAGAATGGGAAATTGTTGAGCTTTACACCTTCCAGACGTCGTTGACCTTAGTAATGCACGAACCGAGAAAGTTTTTGTACAATAAGTTTTTACATGTTTTTGTACAATAAGTTTTTACATGTTATCATGTGTTATTTACGGACTACCAAGGGGAATCAAAGCCGCGGATACTTTCCCCTACTCCCGCTTGTCCTATAGGAAAATCTTGATTAACATCTCCGTCAGTGTTACATTGATATAATTTCCTTGGCCGCTTTGGAGGTTTGGATATTGAAATTTGAAAGATAGATTTATCGCTATAGCTGACCTGCTCTGCTTTGCCGCGCTATTGGCGGGGGATTTTTTTTTTTTTTAAGAGAGACAAGTGTGTTGGCGTTTTTAGGAGGTATGCAGCAGAGTGTCAAGTGGACGTGGAAAACCATGAAATCGGAAATTTCACAAAATGCAAAACAGGGTTTGTAAAAATAATAAGTGACACTGTTGATTAATGAAATTCATCTACTGCACGACGAAAGGGGTCCAGTGCTAGATGCGTTAGCAGCGAGGACCATTTGAAATATTGAAACGACACAGGAAGACGTTCGACGCATTGGCTTGTCCGCTACTATGCCAAATTATCAACATATCGCCACATTTTCAAGTGTGAAACCTGAGAAAGGATTGTTCCGTTTTGACAATGGTTTCCGTCCGGTCGCCTTTGAAAAACAATACATTGGTTTTACCGAGAAGAAAGTACTAAAAAGATTCTAGTTAGGGGAGTTCGGTTGGTTGACAGCCTTGGTTGCCGGGATGGTGCTAAGGTGATTCAACGCTGAGCTCTGATCGTAACAGAGTTGGCACCCAAAGTGGGGCCACCGTTATTGCGTAACACCTTCTAGTACTGGCTTTTGGGCAGGATTCCAGTGGATTTCGTCATCATCCCAGTAACTGAAGTCAGTCCTCGGTATTCGCTTTAGTTTGGGGTCCTATTAGCACTGGATGCAGATAGGATGGTCTCGGGGCTGTTGCATCGTTTCATCCCCTGCTAGATCTAAAATATGACCACCAGGCAAAGAAATCTTATGCACACTCCCGGTCCGTTCGGAAGGGAGTGTGTGTGAGGATTTGCGGAATTATACAACCTTAACAGGTTGAAGCATAATCATACCAGGCCGCCCAATCGGCTACTAGATTCATACTAAGTTTCCAGGAACTAACGAAATATTTTTAATGTAATTTGGACTAATTTTCTAGTAATATTGATGGTAACTTATTGAATTGAATTATATTCAATCTTCATATAAACTCAGCTTTCACTGGAGCAACCACCATAATTTGCAATTGTTCAAAGCAGATACTAAAGAAAAAGGAGAATGAGAGATTTTTTTTTCTAATATATGTGGCGCAATTGTTTTACGAGTGCAGACTTTCTTGAGTTTTATTTCTGTAACGGAGCTTATGGATCCGTTCATAATGTAAAATAACTCTGCCAATTCTCCATTTTCAAATAGCACTTCGCGCGTAAGCCTGTATTATCACCTCAAATGTCATCCATTCTCCATAGGCACATCTGCCCAGAGGCCGCTACGTGCAATAAGTTCTTTTCCAAAATTCCGTCACACAACGACCGCAAACGCACGCAATCGCGTCTCGTCGCACCAGTCGTGTGCTTGCTCCCTGTTTCGTTTCGTCTTTCAACAATTTTCGATCCATCACCGCCAATGGCTGTCGCTTGACTTCTTTCTGGCGAGATGCTGCCGCGGTTTTTTGGCATTTTCTACTCATTGTTTCGTGTCTTTTTGCATGACGGTCTGCTCGCGTGATTAGCACGTATCGAACGACGGCTGCTGAGTTTTCGGAAGGTGCATTTTCCGGGAAATTCGTGAGTGAAAAAGTTGACGGCCGCGTTTGCTGGTTGCGAAGAAGTCTGCGGGCCTGTTGTGTGCGAGCTCCTTTGTGCCCACCTCCTTTCGCCAAGCCCAAGAGCAGCATCGCCTGTGGGCTTGCCGGGAACCCAGTCGCGGGGCACAATTATGTCCCGAGGTGCCTTTCGCAAGGACAAACGCAGTCCTAACGGACACGGAAATTTACAGCTTGCACTATTGCAATGAAATCCGGTCGAGCTGTTTTGGTGCATTCTCGTCGACGACCCCAAATCTGCATTTCGAGCGTTCTGTGTGAATGGTGTTGCAAATCTGCTCCCTGCCAAATATAATCAAGTGTTTTGCAATTAGATTTTAAGCGTGGTGTGTGCTAATCGCGAACTCGGCTGGACGTAAGGAGCCGCGGTAGAAAGGAAAGGTGAACTCAGATCCGACCGGGAGGAGGAAGAAAGACGCATGCTGAAAATGGGGCCAACTGCCGTGGGCCTTTATGCAATTGGATTAATTGGCGTGTGCTCAGCCCTTCCCATTCAGTCCGTGAACACCGGTAAGTTGTGCTTTCCACTCGAACTACTTCCTATTTGCAAACAAGCGGCTGGACTCATGAATGGCTGGAAATCCTGGCATGAATTGCGCATTTTAATTAGCCGTCCTAGGTGCAGTAATGTGCGTGAGAAAATCGCAATGTGATGATGGAAATTGCGGCGTGTCGTCGTTTCCCACGAGAAACTATTGTTGCTGAGGCAATGGCTTCTGACTTTATGCTCTGTGCAATGCCACTTTTTCGGTTACTATTTTTACAGTTCCGACTTTGTCAGAGAGAATGCACGATTTCGAAGCCAAATGCCCGTGCACCAGTGGGAACATATTGCTGTAAAATGGTTCCAATAAGGTTTCTGGAAAAAGGATCGGGAAATCAATGTCTTCACAAATGTGGAAAAGAAGAGAAACAAAAAAAAAGTTATCAGAAAGAATTTTACACAAAAAAATAATCTGTTGGGTTTTAATTCTTTAAATTTACTTAGGATTTGAGGGAGCTACAGCTGGAGGCGGATTTCCTGAACCCTTATCGGTAACACATTCACTGGGAGTATCGCTTTCATAGATACCCCGCAATGACCATTATAATCATGTACAACACTGCAATAGTATAGTATACCCTTTATCGCAGAGAATCTAGTTCCAATGCAATCCAGGCTTGTCGGAGTGACCTGGAGGATAGCAACCGGAAAAACTTTGCTTCCGTAATACGATGTACACAAATAAGAACAATCGAATTGATATTGGACGAAATTACGTAGGGAATTCTATACTCTGACCCAATTTATCTACGATTCCATATCCAGGAAAATTCCATGATAAGATGCGTATGAACTCTTCCACTTGATGACATGAACAGTGCGTCATTATCAGATAAGCGTAGGCTAATGGACTTTCTTTTGTAAATTTCTGTAAGCGTCAACTCTGAAATGAGGACTGTGCAATAAGACCTTTAAGAGTTTGGTCTTTTCATTCCGAATACTGGATTACTTCACGGATAAGTAAACCATGACTTATATCCTTAATCGGAGCTGCAAGTTTTCTATGCTGTGTTGCATATTTTTGCAACGCGATCAAATAATTGCTTATTGTCACGTCACTCCTTACGTTGCAATTTTGGGTGTTGTTTTGTATGATTTGGGAGGTGCAGGCGGGGTAAACCCAATTTGCCGCAACACTGATTGTGTACTGTGTGGCAGGCTCTTTTCTTCTATTTTCGTCGGTTCAATGACCACATCTTCTAATGGACATGTCTCAAAACCGATTTTTTTGGATCATTTTTCAGTATCACGTCTTCGAATGTATGGTTGGAGTTTTGGATTCGTCCTCACATTGCACGTAATTTTATGAAGGTCGATGAAGATGGTTCGTCGTACAAATGGCCTCAAGTTGTACCCTTATTTCCATTAAGTCCTTCTTCATTAGTCCAAGGATTCGTCATAAAATACAGAACCTTCATTGATATTCGAAAGAATGGATTTTTTTCGAACATTTTTTAAAACTGTTGGAAGGAACGGTCAATTACTTTGAAGTAATTGCAAATATTTTTTTAAATCTGTTAATGATATCATTTACAACATTCAATTATTTTAGATTGTCCGTTTTTTTCAACCTTTCATAAATAGTTTTGTGTGAAACAAAACCTTATTAAAATCGGAGACGGTTGTAGCCATTGATACCAAATTTGGTGGAAAGGTGGGAACTGTCAACGCCCATATAGAGTTACATTATTCTACGTCGAATTACAGACGACTTAGTTTTGACATGCACTGCAAACGTGAGGATTGCGGCGGTTCGAAAGTGATCATTTTTTTCACAGACCCATTCTCGGAAGCTACCCACCCGAAACATTTAAAAAATCCTAGTCTAGGCTCGGAAATACCCTCCATACCGATATCTGGTAAAATACAGTTAATTATAGTATATTAGTATAATTTTTGAGTAATTGACTCCAAGCCTGGAATGTGGTCGTCATTTTTCCTCGAGGTCGAGCCAGTTCCATAATCGGACTTAACAAGAATACCTCTGCCCCGTCTTCCCTGACTGATCCGTTGGTGAAGATTAAGTCTGTAATTCGAAAAGACGCCACTATTCTTTCTTTTGGTGATTACGATGGAGTATGTCTTTTTAAAGACAAATTTGGAAACCATATGATCGGTGGGCATCAGAGCCCAAGGAATTTTCAGATCGATGCATGACCGTATGATTAGTAAACTTTCCAGTCGCCAATAGTATCAAGCGTATATGAAAGATGTCTATCTGATATCTGATGCAGAACATTTGTCTGACTTTGAGGCAGATACAGACATTGTTTGCTGCAGATATGTGTCTGACGCAGATATTTGTCTTTCTGTTGTCTGAGGCCGCTGGGGGCATTTACGCCAAGCATAAGTTAATAATAGTGTTTTCAATATGTTACCTTGCAAATACACTCGTAAATATTCTATTGTGTCGTGTCGGTCCCAGTAACCGTCAGCAAATCTGTCGTGTCGTGTCATTCTCTGTGGGAATTGCAGAACTACCGTATCGTATCGGTCCCAGTGGACGCGCTCCATTGTTGTGCAATAAATTCACGTGAGTACTGAATTTTGACTTTCCATAACTTTGAGAAGAATACTCCGAAGAATTTTTGGCCTTCTACATGAGGATGGACAATTCCGTAGCCTACATTATGACGAAATCTATGAGCGATACCATGATCGTCAGGTTGTGGCGGGCCACTTAATTCGTATGAATGAGTATGATTCAGCCCGGAAAGTTTATAAGGGCAATATCTATGGTAGAAAAAGAAGACGAGGCAGACCCTGCCTGCGATGGCGTAGGTCAGGTCGCCAGACAGTTTTTAGGGACATCGAATTGGTGGATCTCGATTTTGAGTTCATATTTCCCCATCTAATATCAGAAATAAAACCTTTTTCAAAATTTACTGAGCATTTGATAGCTTACATGACCACATTCTGTGAAAAAAAAAGTTTCTCAAACCTTTCGCTTATATGAGGAACCCTCTTACATCTATCACTATTCCAGCCGAACTGCCGGTCATTGCCTGTTTTCTTTGCGTAAAGGGAGAACTCGAATGAAGCCTGTTGGGTGATGTTTGCTGTGATAATTCTCCAAAGTCCTTAGTGCCAAAACTCTCCGTTTTCAAATAATTCATTCAAATTTTTCTTATTGATTTTTCATTGTATCTGATTTTGTTAGAAATAGCAATTTTTGTCCTTTTTATAAGTAAAAGTTTATAATTAATTCCCTAATTGAAAAGCATCGTTTTCATTACAAATTCATTTATTTCATCAATTGATCTGAAAATACTGATTGATGCAGCTTTTGTCATTTAATGCAATTGGCTTTTATTTTGGCTGCTGGTATATATGATTGCCATTATCTGCTTTTCGGGGTAAATCATCGTTCGCGCTTCGCTGAAATGCACTTTAGCCCCCTCCAGGACTTTCCGAGTTGCCCTCCTCATTTACTGTTCAGCGCCAACTGCTCTGGGGGCGACCCATCCGGCGGTCTCCTTGAAAGAAATCGCTTCAGTGCAGCAATGCAATTGTCCCCCCTATTAATGTGTGACATATTTACTACCACTTCCGCTTTCCGATCAAATCTCGTATGGGTGACAGTTCTGTACGCCGACCAAGTTTTTCGTTGGAAATAGCATCAGCCCGGCGTATTCCGATAATACGGCGCAGACAGGTGCTGACGGCTTGAAGTCTTCCAGTGACCGTGGTGGTCACTTTTCTTGTGCTACTCCAATTTAGGAACACGGAAAGAACACTATCATTAACCAGTTTCAACTTGATGTTGGTCTTGAGTTACCTGTATTTTGAGATTTTGGACAAAGCTAAGAATGCGGATCTAGCGTTGTTAGTGCGTCGGGCAACATGCTGTTTGATGCAACCGTCTGCAGAAACCACGTTTCTTGGATATATAAATTGATTAATGCCTTCGATTCTTTACCCATTAATGCAGATAGATCGAGTGTGTTGGCCCGTTAGACCGAGAACCTTCGTTTTGTTGATGTTTATTTCCAAACGAAATTTACTCGTTTCTTTCCAAATCCTGAGCCATTTGACCAAGGTCAATGACACAGTGAGAGAGATCTCCCGGGCAAGACAGTATAAAGTACCTAACCGATAAGAAATAAGAGAAGAAGTAATGTCGGTGATAAGATGCAACCCTAGCCGGCTGCATTTTGGGCCTCAAATTCCTTTGTAGCACTTGACATTTCGCGCCATTGTATGAGACTATTAATTGTTGCTGGTTTTTCTGGAATGTGTCTCCTGCGTACAACATGCCAGATTTTATCGTCAATGCAGGAGGATCCGGAACGAAAACCAATTTATGCCCTGTCGATCAAGCTTTCGACTCGTTCTTTAATGCGTTAGCCAGGATTCATTTGGCTACTTTTTTGCGACGGTAGGAAGCGCGCTGATGTCCCTCCAATTATTATATTCAGAACAGCTGCTCTCCTTTGGAATCAATGATCATCCCCTTCTACTCTATGGGAAATTCTCGGATTCCCAGGATTTTCGAGAACAAATTCCCATTTGTCACGACGCACACTACGCTACGAATTTCACACGGTATCGGAGTTCGACCGCGGCACGCCCGCCATCTCGCAGTCGATAGAAACTTTAACCCCTTATGTTCATTGATCCGCTTCCACTATTCCGCAGTCACCCAGATCTTATGCCACCCCTTCGGGATGTGGTCAACAAGCTGCATAGCGCCCGAGAAAAGAGCATTTTTGAAGGCGGCCCAAGGCTCATTGATATTGTCAGGTGAGGTACTCAGTGTACCTGCAGTCGGATCAGCAAAGTGTCGAGCGACAATACAACGGTCGCTGTTGAACTTGGAGGTTGCACCTTTCAAATTCTGCGAGAAGTTTCGGAGGCAACTCGGAAGCGATCGTCAGGTGGTGGTCTCTTTCAAGGACAATGTCTCGACAACTTCTAAATTCACTGCTGATCGCAAGGTTCTTAATCTAATTGTTCGTACGATGTCGGATGGGAGCAAGATCGATGATGGCGTGATGAAGTCGCTCTGGCTGCGACGTCTTCCGGAGGGCACCCAGGCGGTCCTCGCGTGCATCTCCGGTTCTTTGGAATCGTTAGCAGCTGCTGCTGTCAAGGCGCATGAGGTGCACGCGCTTCAAACGATTGCGGCCGTTAAGCAGCCTTTAGATGAATTAGGCGTGCTGAAGCGTGAGATGGCCGCTCTTGTGGCCAGCATGGCGGAGATTAGGGCGACTTTGGACGCTCAATGTTCGGGCACCAGGTCGCGAGCTAGCTCGCGGTCATCTGCTCGAAAAGGGCGATCGGGTAGCAGATCGCCAAGCTAACCTATGGATCGATCGGCTACTCGCCGAGAAATACTTCTGGCCCTCCATGAATAAGGACAAGAACTCCTGGGCCAGAGAGTGCATCGCATGCCAGAAGTGTAAGGTCACCGGACATGTAAGGAAAGAAGTGGGCTCATTTGCCCGCACTACCAAGCGGTTCCATACCATACACTTCGACGTCGTAGGCCTTTGCGAGACTCGCACAGTTACAAGTATTGTCTTGCAATCATCGGCAGGTTTACGTGGTGGCCTGAGGCAATCTTGTGCCGAAGCCCTCTGTCGAGAGTGGATCCCTCGCTTTGGCGTTCCTGCAGTGATCATCACTGACCAGGGAATGCGATTTAAGTCCACCCTTTTCTCGAAATTCTTTCTTTCTTAACATCTACTTTTAAAACATGCGAAAAAATCGATTTATTGAAACTACGGCGGTAGAAGGTTCCCTTAAATAGAGCAGTGCGCCTCTTACATTCAAACAGTCGCATTTATTGCAATATTTGTAAGCAATTTGCGCGGATGCGGTTGGTCTGTCAGTTTAGACTGTTCGGACGGCCGGTGATCGAATGAGAAACGATTCGGCCAACCGAAAGTAGATGAGGAAAGCTAGTACGTGTGTGCGTTGTGCAAAGCAGATCGTCCTAACCATCCAAAATGGGGTTTCATAAGTATTCTATATCATGAACACAATTTGCACCCAGTAATACAGTTACTTGCGTAGATTTTTCAAAATATCCTTTTCGGTTTTTATACCCTTATTTCATTTGAAGCTTTTACCATTTAATGGTGCAGTTTTTTCCTCAGATATAGTCTAAATAAAGGGGTAAAGTGACCAGAAATAGTCTTGAAAATGTGTTCGGTTTTTAGAGTGCCTAATGTGGACAAACTAGCGTTAGTTATTTGCAATTGTTCGCTGATTGGGGTTTCGTTATTTCGAGAGTCTACTGTAATAGTATATTTTTGTTCAAAATTTTGTCCTATTTTTGGAATATGCTGCAAAACGCCCCTTAAATTAGTAATAGAACCATCGAATTCCACAAACGTGTAATTAGGAGTACCATACTATAATAGAACATTTGGTGAAAATTGTACTAATATGTGTTGCAAACAAAATTATAACAAGTTAAAGAAAAAATGTCAATGCCATTGAATTGACATACACAAGGAATGTACACTGTGAGCTATGTACGAATGGTATCACCTAGGTGTACTTAAAGGGTTAGGGGTAGTCAGAGACCCGAAAACATGATGATTTTGAAGAATTTTTTTTCTAGTTCATTGCTTTATTTTACAAAAATAAAAACATAGCTTTAATACATCATGTTTCGACTTGACTTCACCAAAATTAAAAAAAAAAAAAAATTAATAATTTGAAAAGTTATCGCTGTTTGTGTGGAGCCCGTTCCTCCAGAAGTCCCTTGCGGTGATCATCACAAGTCCTTGGAGATTCATCTGAATTCAATCGGATAAGAGAAATTCGTTTCATTAATAGATAATCTTGTGCCTGATCGAAGCTTTTCTTTTTTTTTTCAAAATTAACAAAATGGCGGCCTCAGGAAATTTTTTTCAGATTTTCGAGAAAAAAACCGACAGTTAATTGTTAAAAAAAATCGAAATTTATGAAAGAAAAAAAATCCTTCGATCAGGCACGAGTTTTTTATGTTTTCCATAAGCAGTATAAATTTTATTGAAATCTACCGAGCGGTTTTTAAGTTACAGTGATCACCAGTTCAAAAAACATAGTTTTGAGAAAAACGCATTTAAAGTTTTGCTATTGATTTATGTAGAGTTATACAAATTATTTATTTACTTACACTGAGTCATCTATTCCTGGGCCATATATATTTTCAGAACTTCGAAGTTGTCTTGAAACCTTTCTACAGTCACGTCCCATGGTAAATCACTTGAAAAATAATTTATTTTAACACAAAACTATCGACTATCGACTGCAGCTGCTGCTAGCTACCTGCTCTCGAACGCTCCGTAGCGCCCAAGCGCCCTTTGTTAATTGTTGAATATCTCGAAAAGAATTTGTCGGATTCACTTTAAATTTTCACAAAATATTTTTAAAATATACTTTAAGAATATGCAAAAAAAAAAATCAATTTTTTGAAAATTCTGACTACCCCTAACCCCTTAAGGAATCATACCTGAACTAGTAACCCATCAGTGCTCATTTCAACTATCAATCTATTTGAGTATGTCTACTTTCTATCTTATTTTAATCTTCCCAGCTATGTAAATTACCAATTACCGATTAGTAAAAATCCTCATGGCTTTATCTAGCGAGAAAACTAATTTCGTTTATTAACCTTAATTTGTACAAAAAGATGGGTTCCCTGGTACTGTAGTTGTTCAATCAGACTCTAACGGCTTCCATATCACGAAATCTGATCCTAGATGTTGAGTTATTCTTTTATCATCACATATTGCTCTAGTTTCTCTCACTACCAAAATTTTCAATTAAAACTTTTGTATGATTTGTTGCTTCTTATCGTCTTTCATGCTTACGATTTATGCATGAATATAATTGCATGAACCCATTTTCATTCAATCAACAACGACGGCCACAAACTATTAGGGAGGCCATCAATTGATAAGAATATTGTTCTATTGACGTAATAATGAAATGAATAAGTCGTTTATCAAATTTGTCTTTTTGGATTCGTAATAATTCTACATTATCTGTAGCTCAAAGAGAGACGAATTCGGCCGATCTAACGAGAGTGTTCTTTCTAAAAAAAGTAGTTTAGCACGAATTCAAAAGAAAATAGTTTACAAAAGCAAAGGGAATTGCAAAGGAAAATGAGAACAGTTGCTCTTAGAACCTAAGTTTGCATTTTTTATTAACCACACTTGGCTGACCAGATTTATTTCTTATCTAACTCCCTCAGATTTCTCTTAGAAGGCGAAAATAGACCAGTTGTAAACCTGGAAAGTACAAAGTGCACGTAGGAGTGAGAGCAGTCTCGTTCTTATGCGTTCAAAGATTCCGTGGGCTTCGCTTAGAATTTAGATCGAAGTCGATATCTCCAACTTGTAGCTGCGCTTTAACATACCATTACCATATCGGGACTCCATTTCCTTTCAGCCGGCCACAACCATTGCAGTCTATCGCTTATAGGTTGTAACCAGTCTACAAATGTTTCGAGCATTCAGTTTGTGAAGTGCATATGACTAGAATTCAGAATATGATTTTCATTATGCAAAGTGCATGTCAAGACCCTCAGCACACAGAAGGTCCTCAACAAGCGTCTGGTGCTTCGGGCAGTGATAAATTTGTAATCTAAAGCCGAACGGCAGCGTTTCTAATCTAAACAACTGATTAGCATTCTATGAATACTGGGACTTTGCAGGCAGCCCGTTACCCTACGTGTTTGATTATCGAAAACTGCGGCATAAGCTTGGGATATTTTGTTTACATTTTAATATCTTACACTGATAAAGAAGTGACTGAAATAATGGACAAGGCATTCGACAGGAAAGAGAAACAACGTTGGCTAGTGTGGACTATAGAAGTCACCAAATTGCAGATAAAAGTCTGCAAATATCGTTGGTGACGAAATGAAGTTAGGTTCCCGAGTGTTTATTATGGGAAATGGGTTTTTATATTCAAGTCAAGCAGTTGCATTATGAAATAAATAGTTCGCTTTCATTCCAACTTAACTTGGGTCATCTGAATAGAAACGAAGAACAAGTTGTTGGTTGGGATATCTGAAGATTATCTATCCTTTGTTATTATGCTTCTTCGGAAAAAGGAATTTCATTAAGAAGTATATACATTACAAAAAGTAGATTTCGCGACGGATCCGTAGTTTTCACGAACAAACAAACATGTCTTTATCTCCTTCGCAAAGGCAAACGGCGGACGTTTATGTAAGGAGCAACAGTGGACCACTTGAGATAATATGAAATAAAAAGGAAGCACGTTGACTTATATTTCATAGAAGAACAGGAGGTGCGTAATTTCCTGCAGGTTGTACATTCATTTATTGTCCTTGCCCTGTTACAGAAGGCAATTACGATGCTGATAATAATGTGTTTGGAGCCTCAAGACCGTAACGGTACACTACAGGACTCTGTAGAAGGCAATGAGGTCAGCATTGCGCTCGCTCATGATTATTATGCTAATTTGACTCAACATTCACAGCTGAGTCGACTGGTATCTAACGTCAAATCCCACTGGCACCAGTGAGATTTGAACTGCGACTTTCTCTACATCAGCCTAGTGCCTTACCTACTGAGCTATGTGGACAATTTCTATCAGAAACTTTGAAAAAATAAGAGATCCTTTACTTTTTCCCGAATCTGGTTTACGATTTAATCCCTCTCAAACCATTGAGTTATTCGAGATATTCGATCAATTTGAAGATTTTAAGCAAATTTTTTTTGAGTTACCCTTAGAAGGACCATCACGGGCATCAAAATATTTTTACATAAAAAATGCACAGAACCTTTCATAACTGAAGCGTCGAGTTTTGGGTTTTCCATTTGTCCAAAACCGATGGAGAGAATTTAGGAAAATGTGCATACATGCACGGAAAATTTTTAATATTTTAAATAGAAGAATAATTCGGAAGGTACAGTAACGTGGTTTCTAAATTGAAAATTTTTATCTAAAAGAATTGCAATGAGTAGGGTGAACTGCCTTTGATGAGATCATTTGAATGTTCTTATACAAGAAGATCATATATATTATATTACCTTATCCGTTAAATAACAATTCGGAATGCTCATTTGTTAATTATAATAGTTTATAAATTGAATTCTCATAAGGCGGAAAACAAGTCGGGAAACCGGAAGCTGGACGCTTCAGGTACGAAAGGTTTTGTGTATTTTTTAGTACGTAGCACGTAATATATCCATATATTACGTGGGAGTATCCACTTTCGGGTGATATTGGCATTCACAGTCTTCAATTTTCAAAGAAGCAACAACTTTGACGTCTTGTAACTTTGTTAGTAATAGTGCGATTTCCATCAAACTTGATAAGATCATGCTCTACATTACTTCAAAATGGTGGTGGTGCTAGGACGAAATTAAGAGGGGTTTTGCAGCCAATTACTAAAAATTATAGTAATATACTATTATTAATTTTATTTGACCAGATATCGGCATGGAAGGTATTTCGGAGCCCAGGTACCATATAGTGGCAACCTCCTGATTTTTCTCAGATTCTTCGGTTTGGTATTTTCTGAGAATGGCTCCCTTAAAAAATGGTCAACCCCCCGCACTCCCCACCTTTCCAACAATTGTCAAAACTAAGGCCGCTTTGAAAAGTACTAATCAAGACCTTTAATTTGATACCCAACATGACTATATTTGGTGAAAAAAAATTTTACACCCCCGCTTTGCATGTATAGGGACGTATATTGTCAATTAAGAAACTGGATTCCTTCGGACGATGCTGATCCATTTCTTCCGAAAACCACCTTTCGGAACAGCTAAACAAGTCGGAGTACCGGAAGCTTGAGCTTCGGGTATAAAGATTTTGTGTTCATCTTATGTAAGAAACTCCAACGCACATTTTTCTATCCATATATAACTACAAATCCAACATATTCCTTTATATTTTTCTAAATTACAAGACATATGTACATATTACAGCCATAGATATTATCCTCTCCCTAAACAAACAAACTGCCTATTTCCGAATACTGTACATATATAAATTGTACCCATATTTCCGATTTACTTCGTGCACAAAATCATACATATGTACATATATAGTACGTATATTAAATGCAGCTGGTTTAATGTACAAATATATCTATCTGAATTAGACACTACCCGCAAACTCATTAGCACGCATATACTATATACCTACATACACACATGGCTGTTTGAAGTAATTGATATTCATATACAAATGACTAAACAACTAAAACAAAATAATTCTTTGCGACCCTATTCATATGAACCCACTTCGTTATGGTGTTGAGGAATTGATATGTGATGATGACGTCATACACATTGTGCATTATGTTATCCTTTACACGCATGTCAAATTGTGTACTTCTGGGGTGGACATAAGTGGGCTTGCCGGGTAAATTTCTAAAATGTGGAAATATACTGTTATTAACTTTATTTGCCCAGATATCGAAACCGGATGTATTTTGAGGCCTGTGATTTTTTTTCAGATTTTTCGGTTGGATAGGATCTGAGAACGAGGCCTGTTACACTTTTTGGGATTAAATATTTTAAGCCCTCCTCGCTATGTGTCACCCGATGTCAAATATGGAGCCAGTTTCGAAAAGTACTAATTGAGCCCTTTCATTTGATACCCCACATGGCGGCATTTCATGAAAAAAAACTGTGCATCCTCCATTCAAATCTATGGGAAGCAACCGATCCGATCAACGTTCGTTGATAAGCCGATCACAAAAAACATCAGTTGGAGAACGCCACAACACTAATGCGTAAAGCAATTTAATTATGCAATTCTCCATTGGCAATATATTTAAATCGCTCAGTTCTGGGCAGGTCACTGCCGCTAACAGAACTGAGTGATTGAACTATCTCGAGTCAATGTTATCAGCCAATGGAGAACTGCGTTATACTCCTCACATAGGGAAGCACAAAACCTTTTATACCTGAAGCGTCAAGCTTCCGGTTTCCCGACTTGTTCTTTATTAAATGGAGTGGATAGTATGATCCCTTTTTCTGAATTCTATCGAACATTCATCTATGGCATTCTTGTGGAGTCTAGTAGTTGCAAAAGACGATTTCCTAGTAGTTTTTTGTGAGCTTTCCAAACATCCCAAAAATAACAACTAAAGAAATCCTGAAACGCATCAAAAAGTTTCAAACGGCTCAAGTGGCTCTGTATTTGAAGAACGAAGTAAACAGAGTCGGATGAAAAAAACGCCAACAAAACCCAGGTCCTCAGTGCGACTGGTCATCGTACTCTCCCTGTAGCGCCACATGGGAGCAGCTTATGAAAAGTGTCTGCCACTGCTCCCCTAAAGCCCCAACACCTCCCTCTGCCATGTTATCGGGAAACTCTGGCCTGGGACGAAAACAAATAAGAAAGTTCGTCGGCGCTAAGGAAGGGTGACAATTCCATTCCTGACTATGCCATAGAATACAATCCACTATTTCAAAGTGCGCAGCGAGTGGGTCGCCGAAGAAACCGATTGGGCAAAAGAACAGAGGAAGGAT
Organism: Hermetia illucens; assembly: GCF_905115235.1. Lineage (NCBI taxonomy): Eukaryota > Metazoa > Arthropoda > Insecta > Diptera > Stratiomyidae > Hermetia > Hermetia illucens. Next base: position 97,277,994 of record NC_051852.1, on the reverse strand, counting down.
GTAAGCTTCTCAGAAAGACTCAGAAGCTGGAGCACATTTCGGCGAAATGACAGCGGTGGCGCGTGCATTTTGTTGGCGCTCTATGCCCCATTTATAAGGTAATGGTGATCATATATTTTTGCCATACACAATGTTCTAGATATTCTATAAATTGAAATCAAATTACTGACATACTCTTAGTTTATCTGAAACGCTGATGATTTTCGAGAGTATATTTTTCAAAAATCATTAGAATTGCTCTAAATATTTTTGCGGAATAAGTTATCAATATTAAAAATGAATTGCTTAGAAAATCTATTAAAAATCTCACAAAGTTTACCGCAGGCACAGCTTTTTTCATATATCTTTCCGAATGATATTAAACACATAAATTGTTTTTCGCTTGTAAACAGTGTTAGGTTGGATTGTGCACGAAGCGCGAACGTCTATGTGGTTTGGATTCAACTTACTCTAAACTTAACAGACCAGTCGAAAACATATAATCAACACTTTCTTTATTAATTGAAAATTTAATAACGGGTCAATACTTCCCACAGATACCATCAAAACTTTGAAAGAATTTTATGGTTGCCCATTTCGTTTATATTAGTGCATGATATTGGCATATTTCGACGCATTAGCTTAGACTTTCTAATACATTTTTAATCAGTGCAGAAATATCTTTTGATATCCCATATGTAAAATTTTGAAAAAAGTTCATCGTTCGCCCCAAGAGCTTTAATTAAAAATTTCAAATTAAATTACGTAAAGAAGATAGTGACGTTGGTGCCAATTATTCATGTACTTTGCAGTGCTTTTGAATCACGCTTAATTTGTTAACTTTGTAGCAGCAATGAATACGTATCTAGTATGGAATTCATCTGCGCGAGTAAAGTTTGACCTTGTAGACATTATATATATAATATATTGGGTATTGAGTAACAGCCAATAACGCGCGACGCTAATGCAGTTGAAGCACAGAGAATCAGCAAGCAGTCATGAGTTGGGTGAAACAACAGGTTTTAGTTGGGAGCAAAACGCAATGGAACGTGTATAAGATATAAATAAGATCCCCATTTATAGCAGGCGATCGTGCCATTATTCAATTTACTTTGGAGTGGAGCTTTGTTATATTTTAGCTATCTTTTTTCCTTGTTGACCTCATGAAGTGTGCAAACGCGTTCTGTGTCTGCTGGTTGCGTATTTTTTTAAGTTAGATAGAAACAAGAATTTTTTCTCTCTTCTGGCATGTACATCATCGTGTCCCTACTAATTGCACATAATACATACGAAATATTGCGGTGGACAGACAAGAAAATATTTTCCAGTAATAGATTGGTGCCAATTTCCTGAAAAAAATATATGAGATACAAGTGGTCGTAGTTGGTGTAAAAGATGGCAAATAGTAGACTGTAAACAAAACCGTTAACTTCAGTTCTTAGATTCGCCTGGTACATGTGAAAAAAAAATCAGAACTGGAATACATTAGCATAAAAAATCTGATGCGTCCATTGTCAGGGTACCCAAACAGGACGTGTTCTATCGATTCCACTTCCCCGGTACAGTATCTACTTTTGACATATTTCCAACTAGTGAGTTAAGGCAGTTAACACTTCTGCATATTTCCCTATTTTTCGACAGGTGGAAATTTGCAGTAGTTTCTGATGGGAAAGGTTTGGTGTCTCTTGCGGCATGTCGTGTCTGCCACGTCTTTATGGAAACCCTTTTTCCAATTTAGAGCAGCATTTGCCAATGTTACTGAGATTCCAATTGCTGGTTTTGAGCATCGCATAGGAGAAAATTCAACCCTCTTTTGCTAAGCCATCCGAGATATCATTTTCTTCCCTCCAGGTATCCAGAGTAATTCCATTGAATCTAAATATAAAGCTCAAACAAGTTCTATATTCCTTAAAGATTTTTTTAGGTAATCAAGGGACTGCTCAATGCGATACCATGCGCATGTCTTTCAATTGTTCGTCAGTCATTCAGATTGTACGGTTTAGGGTATCATAAATCGTTAAATGTCATTTCAAAGAAAAAAACTTGTTATTTTTATTTGAGAGGAAGATTCGTGCTCCAAAACATTGCCCTGTTCTTGAGCAATCGCCGCAGAAGGTTACAGTATAGCTCGCCAAACATTCTTTTGATCTGTCACAGTTTTTTCTGTGTATGAGGCTAACTTTGAGTTTGATTAGCGCACCTTACCAAACTTCGGTATAAAGACCACCCTAATTATATACTAAACACATAGCCCAGACTAAGACTCGCCCGGAAAATATTTCCTAAAGGTTTGTCTAGGTGTTCTGTACCATCCTCCTTTAGCATCGGTAAATAGATTTCATCCATCCCAGAAGCAGTGAAATGCTCAAAGTATAGTATGTCATAGTCTCAAGTTCTTGCTTTTTGGTTGATAAGCACCACTCTTGCACTGTTCCAATTCCTTCTAAAACACATTTGTTTAAAGGTTTGGTGAACCTGTTAAATCCTTCTGTTAATTTCTTCTCCCGTGTGAGTATTGTTATTTGTAAAATTATCATCCGCTTTGTAAGAGATTCCAGTTTGGACAACCCACCCCTTTTAAGGGTCTTGAAGTTTACTTTCGGCTTCCAATTTCTTATAGTAGTATAGGGGACAGCTTCACCGCATTTATTTGGACAATAACGAAAGCTTCTTCAAAGCACCCTAAAAGTTCGCGATTCCGAGTTTTCAATTGAATTTCATTCACCCAAGGAGGGGCCGCATTAGGAGTTCGTTAATTTTCTTTGAATTTCGCCTTGCGGATGTAATCGTAATAGTCAAACTGGATTCTAAGTAATGGTTGATTGACAGTAAGATTTCGTCTAATACTCGCCAGTGTCTTCACTTTGCATTCATTACCAGATATTCTAGCTTTTGCGTCGACGGAGAACACAGAGAATCAAGGGTAGGTACATCGAGGCGATTATGTCCATTCTCCTCTTTCCAATAACCTGGTATTGATGAGATGATCCCAGCTAGGTCCTGGGAACAAAATTACTGCTCATTGAAAAAGAGAGTATGTTTTCTGCAGATTGGTTAGGCCTCCAAAATGCAATGCTCGGACGCAATTGTTCTAGTCGCGGGTGCATCCGATAACTGAATTGGGGTATAATAAAAACAGAATTCGAAGTCTAGCAACGCATTATCCGTGAAACGTTGGAATATCGTTTTGAGACCGAAAGACATGACTTGAAATTCATAAAGACAAACAAGGTGATAATTGCACTTTTTTGGAGTTTGAAAATATGCTCTGTCCAGGTCTACAGTAGAAGATTTTACTTTCGTGAACCCTTTGTGCAAAGTCTCGATTTTTTGTATCGAATATTTATCTGGCACAGTGGCTTTATTAAGTTGACGGAAATCTCCACAAATCTAAATGAGAAAATGATTCCGTCGGCAATCCAGTTGTTAAACCCCTTTCATGATTCTTCACTTCCAGTGATAGATTAGTGGTGAGCTCTTGGAATTGTGCTGATTAATGGCTTATTTAGCGCAGATTCTGCAGCTGTATCTGGATTATTTGTTATTAATAATTGAGGTTGGGGGATGGCCTGCCCTCCCAAAGCTAAAATGCCTCGCGCGCCATCTGGGAATTGCTTTCGAACGAAACTATCTAAACATTGAAGCGGAACGGTTTGTCATAGTCTCTCGGCTGTTTCCGTGATAAACGTCGCAGAAGTAGTTGTTGAGACTCTGCAAAGGTATTGGACTATTCTTCTCTTGATAGCCCTATACTTGCCCTTAACTGTTGAATTATTGATGAAGTTATCCTATGCATGGAAAACTTAATTTCGGCCACAAGGAATAACGCGTTAGATTTTCCCGGGAAAATGAATGTGTTAATTTCAGCGTTCATTTGCGGTTCACTTAGCAAACATGCATTGCTCGTAGATTTGGATATTTCAGGGCTTATGTTAGTTGGTTCGGCTACGTGCTCGTCGTCATCGTCGAGGCTCTATACCCCATTTCGAGCGTTGGCCCTCAGGAGTCCTTCCTCCAACATCTCGATCCATCGATTTCGTTCTTCAATTTCTGAGCAATGATACGCTGTCTTCGTCAACAGAATCTGCCCAGCGCTTTCGAAGTTCTCCTACGGGTCTTCTGTCTGTCTGTATTTATTCTTCTTTGGACTCTCGAAGGTATTGACCAATTTTCCGGAAGTGTGCCTTAGGCTCTATGTTTATATACTCAATACACAGGATAGCAGTCCTGTTTATGCAGTTGGCTTTTAAAATCGACAAGACCTAGTAGAAGACTCTGTTTGCGATCTGAATTCGGCGTTTTACTTCGTCAACTTAATTTCCATGTTGCGTCAGTTCTACGCCTAATATATAAAGTTGTCTACATTTTTCATGTTGTGTTCGTCATTCGTTATATTTTATCTAGTGGGCGTCATATTTCTCATTTGCGTCATAATTTTCGTCTTGTTTTCGTTCATTTGTAGACCAAATTCGTTTGCTGTTTTGTCGAGGTTTGTAAAAATCTCGACAGTTGATGTGACTGGCAGGACTTATAGCGCACTGTGTCTTTTGTGTCCACGCGCAACTTTTGTAATAACTTGTTCCAGTGCCAACCCATTTGCCTGCTTTAATCCGACGTTGGTCTCAAACGCATCGGTCAGGCTCTTATTGACTCTAATCTGCACTGTTGAGTGAGACATTGTGATTCTAGTAATGTTTACCTGTTTTGCTACATTTCGGTCAATACTGTCATATGCCTGCTTGAAGTCAAGGAATATTTGATAGAAGTCTATGTTGAATTTTCAGCATTTTGTTTGATTGTAAATAGCTGGTTTATTGTCGATCTTCCAGTCTGAAAACCTCCTTGGTATTCACCAATAGTCTTATCCGGGTACAGTCTAATTCTTTTCTCTTGAATTTTTGTGAAAATTTTATAGGACATAAAAAGTAGTGAGATGCTTTTGTAATTCTCATATGTTGACTTCTCACCTTTTTGTTCGCGGTTCCAGATGGAGAGAAACAAGGTATGAATAGGTTCAGCGGGGTTTTCATCTATGCTGGGCGCATTGCTCATTTTTTGACATTTGATGGCTGACTATTTTTTCCAATGTTGGCGGTTCAATGTTCCATTATGCTTCTTGTAATTTCTGGTGATTGATCTTTGAAATTAGACACCCACAATAATCGTTCTTCCAGTTTTCCCTTATACTCTTTCGCTATGAAGTTAACTTTTAACTTTCTCACTTCAAACTTTCGAAGTGGGTTGGTTTTTATTTCGCGGCTCTTTGAAATTCGGCGCCTGTAGACGCTTTTTACTATTATATAGTGGTCGGAGTCAGAGTTTGCTACTTCACACGATCTGCTGCATAACTATCTTTTGGTGATGAGAACATAGTGTATCTGGTTGAAGGTAATGCCATCTGGGGATGCCCATGTCATTTTCCGAATATGCTTGTGTGGGAAGAATGTCGCTTTTATGATTAAATTTCTGCTACTTGGAAAGTCATTTGATAGATCATATAGACTGCGTCCTTCGGTCGTTCCTCCATATGTCTCCTCGTTTCCAACCTTGGCGTTGAAATCATTCAACAATATGTGTCGAAATCGAAATCTTTTCCTTCAGATGTTTATGTTGACAAGCCATATATTAAAAAAAATTCCGTTAGGAACTCTAGTATGTTCCCTACTTCCAGATCTTTCAGCTTTGCATCTGGTGTTAAATGTTCTCCCAGATGCCTCGACGTACTTTGCACAAGTTCCGGACACCGTCCCAGGACGTGTACAGAGGTTTCGTCATCCTCCTCACAAAACCTGCAGGCAGTGTCCATAGATATCCCTAGCTTCCCTAGGTGATAGTTCAGCCGACAATCAGAATTCCCACTATGATTCGGAGGTTCTTTTTGATGAGGTTTAAGCAATTCTTTGTGCGTATGGGTTCGTATCCACCAATAATCACTCTGGACTGCTCCATCCCTGGTAGACCCACCCAGTATAGTTCCCTCAACCATTCCTCTTCATTTCTAAAGATTCATAGCCATCAAACCGTTTCCGATTCCACAGAAGGGTTCTGGCCCGTGTAAAGGCGTCCCTGCTCCCTTCTTGGCTAGTTCGTCCGCTGCCTCGTTGCCTTCCAACCCAGCATGGCCTGGAACCCAATGTAGCCAGACCTTGTTAGACGAGCCGTGTGTATTCAGTCTCTCAAGGCATTCCCATACCAATTTAGAGGTCAGCTGGTTAGACCTAAGTGCCTTGTTCGCTGCTTGGCTATAGGTGAGAATAGCTATGTTCTGCCCCCTATAGTTTCTGTGCAGATTAAAGAAGGCACATTTGTCTATGGTGTATATTTCCGCCTGGAATATGCTAGTGTACCTGCCCATTGGCTCAAAGTACATTTTCCTTGGACCAATGACACCGGCACTCGCTCCCTCTGCTGTGAGGGATCCGTCAGTGTGCCAAGTAATCAGTTGCTGGTTTAAGCCGCATGTCGCAGCCGCGCTCTCCCAGTTTGCCTTGTTACTCCAACGTGTTTCAAACTTCTTATCGAAGTTAAACTTCGTTGTCATGTTATCCCTTGATATCCGTAATTCGGGATACCGCCTAGAAAGAATATCAATCTTCCTTCGATTTAGGCAGCTCCCCGTCTCACTCGTACTACCGGCCATCCTGACTGTTATCTTCATCATCAAATTGGAGTAGGTCTTTGAGAGCACCAGATTTGTTAAGTAATCTAACATTCCAGAATCTAAGAGTCGTTTATTAATCCGACATTTCATCTGCAACAACCTACTAATTACTTATTTGCCAGACGAAGGGAAGCCCAGCTAAGGCTCGAAATTCCAGTTGTCTCGATTTGCTATCTAGAAAACAAATCAAGGAAAGTAGGAAAATAGGTCTGATAATAAAAAATTCGTTGGAACAGAAAGTGAAGGATTTTAAGTTATCTTAATCTTCTTAAACGCTTTTACCTTCTTAAACAGGGATCTTGTTCCATAAGAATTTCTTAGCGGGGCAATGTTAACAATAGATTCGCTCTGGTGTACCGAAATGCGCCGATACTCCAAACGAAGTTATAATGGAGTTAACAATTCATTTCAGGATTGAGTTGAATCCAGTTAAGCGATACGAAAAATTACTGGGGTTGGATATCACGAGAATTTGGCTTACTTTGAACTACCGTAAACATTCGATCTGTTGAACATATTTCCCTGAGTATCTTTTGACTATTGCGTTAACAATACTAAATTGCAGCAAACAAATTCTCAATTATTACTCATTTCGTACTAATTGAGTTTAATGGGCTGGATATGGGGCATATTATGGCTAATCAGTTAACCGTTCAAGGCCTCAGTTAAGCTTATATATTTTTGAATTCTGAATTCAACTGCTTCAGCTATATATGGCTCATACGAATGTAATTTCTTAAATAAATTCCGAATTCCATGACCATCTACGCTAGTCTTACTCAGTTCTCTTCCGAAATTGACTGTGCGGCCATCAAACTAATCAAACTTTTTTTTCTAGCTTGTAAATCTACTTCCCACACGGCGGATCCAGCTTGCTTGCAGCTTTATTTCATCTCTGGATTAGTTGCTAGCATGAAATTCCTTGGTCATTTGTAATGTCAAGGCCCTATCAAGGATATTAATTAGTATAAGAGCGGGTGGGTCCCAGGTATTAACATGCAATCGAGTAGATAAAGTTGGCACATATGTGCGAATGTAGGGCGTGAACTATTTGATGTCGTCTAATTTTCTTCTCTCTAGAGTTCTAGGGTTGCGTGGCGCTAGTTTAGATTGAATATACTCTAATGGCCTGAATATTGAATTTGAGGAATTATCTGCCTTTTCACACATTGATTGCACAAAGTGTTACATGGAAGTTTTGATACCCTAGTTTTTCATTGAACGACTTTATTCGCACCACAGATAAAGATTTCGAAGGCGTTTGGAGTATTTTCTTATTATGATTAGATAAATTGTCTGGTACACTGCAGAAAGAGTAGAGCCCATTGTCAAGCTCTGTCGGTTTTATCATTCGCTGGAATTAATGTGAGTATTCCAAAACAATGGAATTTGCCCTAGTTACCTTAATGTAAACCCCATCACTCACGTAGTTCAAAATCGTCAACGTAAAACCAGTGCCAACTTCTCCAAAAACATATAATACAACAAACATAAAAAACTGCTGAACTTGAACTTGTTTCTCCTGGCACATGCTTCCGGCGTCACACAGGAAATTATTTAGCTAATCGATATTACATAGATACTTTTCCGCAGAGTTATTCGACTTATCCAAATACCTCTTAAAAAAGCAATCACGTATGCAAAAGTGTTCGAAAAATATGGAACTCACTGCATTCGATCACATCTACATATATATTTGCATTAAAAGCAGACGGAAATCAACTGGGCATTACGTAAACGCCCAACCCGGCGGCAAAAAACGATGGCGAAAGTGGTTCTTTGAATTAAGCTTTTACCTGTACAGTTTACAGTTTGAGGAGCGTATTCTGCTCGTCATTTAATATTTTACTCTAAATATTTCCATAAGGTTATCAGCAACTTCATAATGCAATATGGAGGAATTAAAAGTAAAATGAATGTTAAGTAAGTAGCGGTATAACGTAGCTGAATAACTTATCGAAGAAGGTCAGTGCTCACCTTCATGGAATATGAATCATTAAATGTGTTTTCGCTTTCGATTCAGGTTCTTCGGATTTATTATGCTTCAACAGATTTATGTTTCATGCAATCGATTTTTTCAATGGATGCATCTTATCTGTGCATAACGGTATAATGCGGAGGTGGGTTGAATCCTTTCATAATAACGTAAAATGAGATTAATTACTGTAAACTCTTCATACTTCTTACCTCTGTTGGTATTCTATATTTGTTGCATTATGTGACAGCAGAGGGGGAAATTGCGGACATTTTGAAATAAATTTTATGATGCTCAAATACTAAATGGTTGACCTTTCAAAGTAGATAATTCGCCCGTAAATTATGATGACGCCTCACGCGTTTGCAGAAATCCGAAACTATTCAGCGGAGTTATATAAGCTGCGTAAACATTGGCATAAAGAATTGACTCGACCTTTTGCTGATTTTTTTTGGGTGGTAAAGTCATTCTCCCTTAATATGGGGTTTATTCATTCCTCCTCCTAGGATGATTGCCATTTGAGGGTCATTATATTAAAGTTACACTGTATAGTACTATTCGTCACAACAGACTGTCTACTTTCCAAGCAATGTTAAAGATTAGGGGATTAGGATGGAACTGCACAGTTGAAAATTTTAGCTAGTGGTTGGATCAATAGGTCCACTGTATCCGGCATGTACCCCGACTCTCCATCTGATATTGTCCTAGGTTAGGGTTAAGATAATTGCATTTTTAGATTTTGGACAAAACAGTAAAGGACTGCTTATATGTCGAGAGATATCAAGTTCGATTCCACCGTTGGTGAAAGCTATTCTACCTAAATATAGAAATTGTTCGACGCCTTCGATATTTTGCCGGCGTTTATCTTCAGGATAACGCGGCTTGCCTCCTTCTCCAAGTCCAAAGACTTTTGGCTAAGATCCATGGCTCCGTGAGAAAGTCGATGTCATCATCGTAGTCAAGATGTTTGAGGAAAATGTAATGATCCATTGAAGTCCTTCATGTCATCCGGACAAGGCAATATGGAGAACGGCAGGGATACGAAGAAGGAATAGTATCGGCGACAAAATGTCTTCTCACACTTCGCTTTCCGGGATTTTACTTCGATATAGAACGTGACATCTTCGGCAGTCGTATGTTGCTCTGATAATAGCCACTAGTCTCCCAGAATATCCGACCGTCACCCTACGTACAATATTTCTAATTTTGCATTCCTTGTCGATGCTATCGAAAGCTAAAGAACAGGCAAAGTGATGATTTAAGTATTAGTAGTATCCAAAGCTAAAATAACATTTTTAGACCCTCACCTATCTCGATCAGCTTTACTTTGCGGTCATCCAAAATTAGTTGATATCATCATCATCAACGGCGCAACAACCGGTAACCGGTCTAGGCCTGCCTTGTTAAGGAACTCCAGACATCTCGGTTTTGCGCCGAGGTCCACCAATTCGATATCCCTAAAAGCTGTCTGGCGTCCTGGCCTACGCCTTCGATCCATCTTAGGCAGGTCTGCCTCGTCTTTTTTTTCTACCATAGATATTCCCCTTATAGACTTTCCGGGTGGGATCAATCCTCATCCATACGGATTAAGTGAATCGCCCACCGTTACCTAGTGAGCCGCATTTTATCCAAAACCGGACGGTCATGGTATCGTATCGCTTATAGATTTCGTCATTGTCTAGGCTACGGAATCGTCTATCCTCATGTAGGGGGCCAAAAATTCTTCGAAGGATTCTTCTCTTGAACGCGGCCACGAATTCGCGATTTTTCTTGCTAAGAACCCAAGTTTCCGAGGAATACAGGAGGACTGACAAGATCATATTCTTATACAGTAAGAGCTTTGACCTTACGGTGAGACGTTTCGAGCGGAACAGTTTTTGAAAGCTGAAATAGGCTCTGTTGGCTGACAGCAACCGTGCGCGGATTTCATCATCATCGATCATGATATCGATTGATTATATATTGGTAACAGCCTCTTTGGGGTGTCCACTGCGTGCGTGGTCTTCGGCGCCCATTTCGCTTTGTTTAAACCTAGCAAACCACTTCTTAATGGCTGACTTTCCTGGTGCAAAGTCCAAATAATGTTTATCAAGCCAAGCTTTGGCTTTAGCAGTATTTTTTTCTTTTGCCAAAAAGACATTATATTAATACACGAAATTCCTTCTTATCCATTTTCTTCAAACTAACTCAAAATGCTCCATCCTGCAAAATAATAGTCCAGCAGATGTCGAATTTTTATACGTGCCTTTTAAAGGTAAGAGTTAACTAAAAATCATGTGGATTTAATAATAGTAGTGTTATCTGTGTGTTAGCCTACGAACTTTTCAGCCCAGCTGTTACCTCTGTTCTCTGTTGATCAAACTTTTAAGGTGTTCTTTGGTGTGTCTCAGCAGGGTTGATAAACTTTTCTCAGAAACGGCTATACCAATTGACACGAAATTTGGTGAGAAGGTGGGAACTGTGAACGCCCAGACATGTAATGAGTGATATCATTTTAAGTTGAGGTTAAGGGAGGTCCCCATACATGCAGAAGTGGGGTGTACAACTTTTTTTCATCGTATATAGACATAAATGTTGGGTATCAACTGAAAGGTCTCGATTAGTACTTTTCGAAGCCGGTCTTAGTTTTGAGATTTGTTAGAAAGGTGGGGAGTGGGAGGGGTGGAAAATGATAATTTCTTTAACGGACCCAATCTCAGAAACTGAAAAAATCATGAAGCTGCCTCTGTATGGTGTCCAGGCCTCAAAATACTCTCTATATCGATATCTGCCCAAATTAAGTCAATAATGGTATATTTCCTTATTTTTGTGGAAATTGAGTAAAAACCCTACTTAAGTTTATCCCAGAGTTAGCAGAGAGGAGAGTTGGCAGTAGTATAGAATATAATATGAAGCATATTATACCTAAGTTTGATCAAAATCATGCTATTACTAACAAAGTTACAGTAGCTCAAAATTGACTTTACCGTGTAAATTTACTGCAACTAAATAGGAATATCACACTAAAGTGAGTAGTCTCACATGCTAAATGCATATATATAACGGGCTACGTACAAGTGGGATAGTTCTGCACTCAAATATACTCACAGAAGTAGCAAACAAAACCTTTCATATCTGAAGCGCCGAGCTGCCAGTTTCTCGACTCGTTTTTTGTTTCTGACAGATTTTTTTTTTATTTAAAATAAAAAACAAATAATGATGAAATGATTTATAGTGATTTTTAAGTTTGTTAATTGGTAACTCCCTAAGACAATTGTTTTTTAAGGTTTTGTGTAAAACAAAACCTTTTTAAAATCGGTTTACTGTCTGTCCGTGTGTGTGTCGCCTGTCCGTCGCACGGATTTTTCTCGGAGACTGTAGCAGCGATTGACACCAAATTTGGTGGAAAGGTGGGAACTATGAACGCTCACGCATACAGGTTACATCCTGTTACGTCGAATTTAAAGAGAGGTCCCCATACATGCAAAAGGAGGTTGTAATTTTTTTTTCCACCAAATATGGTTACGTGGGGTATCAAATGAAAGGTCCCGGTTAGTACTTTCCGAAGCTGGTATTAGTTTTGACGAGAATGATCATTTATTTAATGGTGCCATTCTCAGAAACTGCCCAACCGAAAAATCTGAACAAAATCAAGAGGCTGCCACTATATGGTGGCTAGGCTCCAAAATACCTTCCATACCGATATCTGTTCAAATAAAGTTAATCATAGTATATTACTGTCATCTGAGTGAAATGATGAAGGGAAAAAGTGGTTCCCGAAATATCGGTATTCGAAAGAATAAATATCCACACCAACGAAAAAGAAACAATAAGTTTTTTATTATTTCATATAATTTTCAGTAATTGGCTGCAGCGCCCCCTTAAGTTCATCCTACATCAATTTTGCAGCAATGTAGGCTATAATATAGGGCTTGATCTCACCAAGTTTGGTGGAAATCGCACTATTACTAACAAAGTTGTAATAGGTTAAAGTTGTCACTTCTTTGGAAATTCAAGATTTTGAATGTCAATATCACCCGAAAGTGGATATTCTCACATAATATATGCGTATATTACGTGTTATGTACTAATGGGACAAATTCACACTCAAATGTCTTTATAAAAGAAATACACAAAACATTTCATACCTGAAGCATCCAGTTTCCGGTTTCTCGACTTGTTTTTTTTTTTCATTAGTAGCACAAGTCGAGAAGATACGGATCATCAATGCGAGTCTGACAATATTCAAAATTCTGCGTGGCAACTTTTCCTCTTCCGCCCCGAACGCGTTACGGGGGACGTCGGCCTCACATGGCAAAAATAAAACACGGATACCTCCAAAATCCGGCAAAATTGGCGTTTCTCTTAAAATTTCCACGAAGATCGTCGTAAACTGAGGACGATCGTCAAACAGGTGGTGAATTTCGTGTATAATGCTCAACCATCTTCATTCGGTGATATTTGCCGAAAAAATGGGATCAGATTTTGGCTCAAGGAAGTATTGTCAGTATAAAACATTTAGTTAATTTTACATTTGTCATCAGACTAATGTTCGATATTTGGACAATGGGAGTTTGACGTTTGATGTGCATACAATCGAAGATAGCATACTGCTAGATGTGGTGGACTTTTCCGCCAAAGTTTGAGTTCGCCAGTGTACACGGTCAGTATAGTATAAATCAATTTATTAGTCGGCCAGAGGAATTTCTACCTTGGCCAACTGCAGGACAACCCATTAGGGGCCATAGGAATCTAGATCCAGATTATGCCTTTTGATAGAGTCCCGCATATTTGACTAATCGATATCCTATGTCTGTTTCACATGGATCGTAAATTACAGTGACAAAGTTTTAGGCAACAATGATGGAAGGAAAGCATACCGCGTTGTCAGTATGCTTAAAGCCCAAGAGCCTATCCACATATGGAGAGCCATTTTCCAATGGTATTCAATGATTTCTATCTGGCTTTGTATGATGCTATACCTTCCTCCTTGGCTACTGAATGATGCTAAAAGGCATAAGATAAAGTATGACTTTCTGCCATGCCAGAGTTGGTGATTTGAAAGATTCTCTGCTGAATTTGGAATGTTACTGTGGGGAAGACCGATCTGGATAATGTGGCTTCAGATACGGACTACCAGGTCCAAATTCCGAAAGCATCGCCCAAATTCTGTTCTTATAGCCAAATCAATTCACTACGCATTTATTTTTACCATAGATTGACGGGTGACTACACTTAATTTGAAGGATCGACCTTTCGATTCTTTGAGTGGGGTAAAGTCAAGAAAGGAGCGAATCAATGAATGCAAGTCGAAGGCAACGCACAATAAATACGTGAATTGTTTCTCGTAACGGTTTGTCGAACTTGCCGCCTGCGGGCGGGAGGAACTCTTTGGTGAGATGAAGGGACCCAGGACGGCGCGCCACCCGTGTTTATAAAAAGTTCATAATTAAAGGACGTATGGAGAGGGGCTGGTCCCGAATATATGGTTAGGCGTTAGAAAGATGGATCATCTCATTTCTGGCTGCGAATCTGTGATGGAAATGTGGGAGTTCATGGACAAGCATTATGCTATATGAAAGGTGATTCATCAGAATCCTGTATACAAGCATGAGCTGATTACGTAAACAACGCTTTCTGGAGTATAAAAGCACAGTGCCGCAAAGGGGAGGGCAATATTCTCCAAAATCTCACAATCTCGTTTCGCTTAGCCCTTTATTATCCAGAGGATATCGCCGGAATTAAGGTCGATGGGTTCTTTTTTGGTAAAATTGACCATCTTTAGCTTTTTCTTCTTCCGACAATCATATTCCCCCAACCCATGATGTTACCAATCGTAAGGTATTAAATATCAATAATGAGCTGAGATTAATATATTAAAATAATTATTGTTTATAATGAATTGACAGAAAGTATTTTTTGTGCTATAATTGACGATCAAATTATTAAGTTTTATAAAATGGAAAGTTGTACAAAATTGTAGAGGGACCTTTGAATTCAGCGCTGCCAACAAGGGGACGCTGGTTGGTGAGAAGAAAAGAGAAGAAGCGATGGAAACTCCAATGGGAGGTAGATTCAGAAAGAACGCTACTTTTGTTTGTTTGTGAAACTTCAAATAAAGCAGTTAATATTTTCCGTGGTCGGTACTTTCGAACAATTTTGGGCGGCATCGCCCTATCTGAGGCATAGATATTGCCTTTGCAGATTTCCCAGGCTGAATCTTTCTCATCCATACGGATTAAGTCACCTGCTCACCGCCATCTACATTCTTAGACTAAACTGACAAAAAAATCTAGGACAAACGGTTTCGTCCAGGGCAGAGGCAACTCGTCAGATACTGCCTCACCTCTGCCCTGGGAGCAGCGTGACCGTGAGTGGTGTCAGATGGAAAACAGTTGTGTTCTCAGATGTGTGAGAACGTAAGGAATGAAAAACAAACGAGTAAAAGAAAGTTATTTTATTCGTTAAATGAATTTCTACCAAATTTTAAGTTTACACTGTTCTAAAGGTTGACACGAAGTGTTCTAATTCTATTCTGCACTTAAACATTACACTTTTTGTTTTGTCAGCATTTTCAATAGCAAAATATAAATTTCAAATTACATTAGAAAATAATTTGATGCTTCAATCCAAGATAAAACGGTTGTTGAAGACAAGATAGATATTATGTTTCAATAAACAAACTCCGGCAGAAGAATAGAAAAGAATTTAAAACGATAAACAATCTAACGTGAATTTAAAACAATATGCAATTTTGAATGTATGAAAAAGAGGACAGATCACTTGTGCGTGACGTCATGTGGAATAGTGCAGGGTGTTGCCGTAACCAAACGCTCCTTTATATATTTGAAAAAAACACGCCAAGGGTGCGAATTATATCCAATTGAAACCGCCAATAGTTTGAGCCTAAAGCTAGGCTAAAGCTAAATGATTGTTTAGGATAAGTGAGGGATCCTAAGTGCACAACCACTTGCTGTTGGACCGGACCAAATGGAGAGCAACTTACTCTCACAACTTTTTGGCCCACGGATCCCTCGTTTGGGGCATGGCACTCAAGCATTCAAAAAATCTAGAACAATGTTGCATAGGCACTGGCCTAGTTGGGTGGACTTAAAGAGGATCGTACCTCTTGCATTTACCTCAGCATCACGGATCACTTTTTCCAGGGCCAGGTTAAAGAAGATACATTCCCTTGTCGTTGACCGTTGTTGATGTCGAATGGTCTTGAGAGTGATCCTGCTGCTTTTATTTGGCCTCGCACATTAGTCATAGTCAGCTCAGTCAGTCTTACCAATTTCGTCGAGATACCGAATTCTCTCATGGCCGTGTAAAGTTTTACCCTGGCTATGCTATCACAATCGATAACAGCTACGATGACGAAATCCGCGCACGGTTGTTGTCAGCCAACAGAGCCTATTTCAACTTACAAAGACTGTTCCGCTCGCAATGTCTCACCATAAGGTCGAAGCTCTTACTGTACAAGACAATGATCTTTCCAGTCCTCATGTGTTCCTCGGAAACTTGGGTTCTTAGCAAGAAAAATTGCGAACTCTTGGCCGCGTTCGAGAGAAGAATCCTCCAAAGAATTTTTGGCCCCCTACATGAGGATGGACGATTCCGTAGCCTACACAATGACGAAATCTATGAGCGATACCATGACAGTCCGGTTGTGGATAAAATCCGGCTCAATAGGTTACGGTGGGCGGGTCACTTAATCCGTATGGATGAGGATGATCCCACCCGGAAAGTCTATAAGGGCAATATCTATGGTAGAAAAAGAAGACAAAGCAGACCCTGCCTAAGATGGAGCGATGGCGTAGGTCAGGACGCCAGACAGCTTTTAGGGATATCGAATTGGTGGACCTCGGCGCAAAACCGGGATGTCTGGAGTTCCTTATTAAGGCAGGCCTAGACCGGATACCGGTTGTTGCGCCGTTGATGATGATGATGATGCTATCATAGGCAGCTTTAAAGTCGATGGATAGATGGTGCAACTGATGTCCATATTCCAACAGATTTTCCGTCGCTTACCTCAGAGATAAAATCTGATCTGTTGCTGATTTGCCCGGAGTGAAGCCTCTTTGGTATGTACCAATGATGTTGTGAGCGTATGGGGCTATCCGGCCTAGCAAGATAGAGGAGAATATATTATAGATAGTACTCAGCAACGTGATACCTCTATAATTGCTGCACTGTGTGATGTCTCCTTTTTTATGTATGAGACAGATAATGGCTCGTTGCCAATCAAACCGGTCCCTGTCCATCGCATCTCTTGTAACGCTGTTACATCAGCCTTATATCGGGACAGGGTATCGGCTAGCTGCTCAGCAGCATTCGGTCTGTACAGGGAGCCCACGTTCCATAAGAAAATGCCCAAATCGTTAATCCGTTGTCGGGTTCGTCGTAAAATCCATCCTGTCTGAGGCTCCTTTCGTGGCTTCGTAACATGGGTTTCCGTGTAGGGTTGTCAGCCCTACCCAACCCCAAACCTGGAGAACCAGTTGGTAAATTTTGTCCCGTTTTTAGGCGCTGGGGACTCGCCTTCATTCTTCTCCGTCTACAGTTTTTCATAAAGAAAGAATTCCCAGCGATCACCACGTGGAGGTGGAGATAGGGTTTGGCAGTAGAGCTGTTGGTGTTGGTTCAGCAGGCGTTTCCCAGGTTTTATGCTCCATCGTGGGTATCAATCCACGTTTCGCCCTGGGACCTATACTACCCCTTGACCACCGAACTAAAACTATGCTATACTGTAATAATTCAAAGGTTCATTATTTTTTTCCAATTACATTTTCGATAAAAAAATATTTTTCTAATACTTTCAGTAGTTATCGGCTATTTCTGATCCTTATAATAGTCGAACTTTACCTACTGTGTTGAACGCCCCTTATCTTTTCAAGTAAAGAATGCCGGCTAGATACGCGTTCTTTGGTCCACTAGTAACTACCCGACTTTTTTGACCTCATGAAGCAGACTTGCCCCTTAATTTTTTATTGCTCGGTGGATTTTCGTTCGATATAAGTCAACCTAATGACCTGTTTTCAAATCTATATAAAGTGAATAAAACCTTGTAACCATTTCGGCCACGCTGATTGCAGGGCAGAGTTGAGATAGCTTCTGATCAATTCAAGTAGTCTCTTTTGAAAGATTTTAGGTACTCGACAAATCAAAGAGTCCGTGGACCACAAACAATGGGAGGAAGTTCCTCTCCAATTGGTGCGGGCCGTGATCAAGTGGAGGGCGGACTCAAGGTTGTGACAATACTCAATCGAAAATTCATGGAAAAGTATCTGACCAAGTTGCGCATCGAACTAAAACGAAAATTGCCCAAGCTGGCGTTCTCAGTCATTATCTTTGAATCAGAAGAACTAGTTACAAGAAGATGAGGGCATAAAAACCATTAGCGGCGTTTTACGAACCAAACAGTTTCGGATTTCATCCTTTAAGATCCGAAAATTGACTGATTTCTCTAATATAATGAGGCAACTGAAAAGAGTAAAGTCAAATGACTAACATAAAGGATGAGCTATTGAGGACTACTATAACAGAAAGGAGATTGTTTCATACTTCAGCTGAGGAATATTGTACGACGAAGAGAATCAACAATTTACGCATTCCGGCAGGTTTCCCATAAGCCAACCGCCGGGTTGAAAGAATGAACACCACCATAGGTTCTACTTTGAACGAGAGGAGCCAATTCAAGGGCTCAAGGACAGGCGTGGTCGATATCGGAATGAGAATACATTGTAGATGCCACATTTCGGATACATCAGTGTAAAGTCGCTGATTTGATTCCATAAAGAGACTCAATTTGGACTAGGAAAAAAAGTCTATACTCTATCGTCAAAACTAAGTCTGGCAATATCTATGATGTGAGGCGAGAGAATAACTACGAAGTCCCGCAGAAGGCCTCCACATGCGCAGAGTTTATGATTGATGGATACTTGTCGTCCAAGGTGAACGAGCCGCAGTATGATCGAATGTGGAGAAATGTGAATCGAGTTCTGCTAATTGGGGTGACACCGCTTTATGAGAGATGAAAAGGCGACGACTCCTAGAGAAAATCAGGAAGACCGCTGCGTAGTCGTTGAGGTTTTGTACAAGTGGTGCTTACTCTTGAATTTTTAATCACTTCCGAAAAGATTGCATGTGGTAGGCAGACAAGTCTTCTAGAACTTCCATTCTTTTATTCGTCGAATTCATTTTATTCCTGAATGAGGAGCTTCGCAACGCTGCCACTTCCAAGTTTCGTCATGTTTCCTTAGTGGATGTCATTAGTATTACAAAGTCAATTTAAAGATTAGAGCTTTCTTTTGTCACATGCTTGTGAACTTAAGGATTTACCAAAGATACGAAATAATGTAACTTTCATCCAATAATTATTCATAAAATCTTCAAATGTTAATTAAGGCACGCATAATCCCAATTTTAAAATTAATAATATTCAATTTAATAAATTACTGTTTGTGATATAAATGTCTAAACTGCATTTTTCTTCTCATACGTTTAACTAATAACGAAATCAAAGATCGGTTGACTGCTCTCGACAAATCGAAATTATTCAATCAAAATGAATCATGAACTTTTTAATTTTAAAAGTAGTGCCGTGAGCAGTCTATTGTAGACACTTCAAATTCAATTAATTCTCTGCGCTGTGCCTCTAAATGTGAATTTCAACCAGTGGAAAAATGGGCAGTGAACTTTTCTGTGCTTTCGTACAACGGGCACGTAATGGCAAAAATTGCAGATGTGAATCGGCCATTTCACCTGTTATTAAATTAGTTATTTAATGTTAAATGGAAATCTTTTGATCAGACAAGTTACACGCTGTAAAGTAGCGTATGCATTTTCTGAGTAGAAATGATTTAATGCAATTACGTTATACAGGCATCTGCCTGAAACGGACTTCAAAATTAATCTGGTTACCTAAAGCATTTGCATTTTTGGACCATATTAAGTCTAGAATTTCGTTTTTTTCGATTTCACAATTAATCGCATTTCCAGCGTAGTTGCACGTTTTTCTGATTGTAACTAAGGCGAATTTGTAGATGTGATTTCCAAGAGTTCTTGATTAACATGGGGAGAAGGTTGACTGACAATAAGATTGTAAAACGCTGCTTACCTAATGGAAAGGTCATCGCCAAAACAGCCATTTTTTAAATATTTCTGAAATTTTGTACTGATCTGTTTTTTCCGTGAGAACCAATTTCATGATATGCAACACCTCGAATATCAAAAGGTGGATTTGTGATCATATTTTTGACATTTTTGTTTGTTGCTTATATTTTGCCTTCCTTGCTCCACTTCGATGTTATGCTCGACCATGTTTTGTTGTCAAAAATCCTTTCAAGAAATACAAGAATTGGATCGGAGTTTCTCTCAAGCTTTCCGTCAGAAGTTAGCACTTTTTGCATATATTTTTTTTCCCCCGAACGTTTTGTTAAAATTATGTGCCCAAACGATTTTCCATAGTTGTTCACCAGCAATCATTCGGACAAAGAATCTGTGACCACTAAGCACAGGCGACTGTATATTTTCATCAACAATCTGAAGTTGGTCCTTTCGAGAAGAATCGCTTTTAGTTCGTTATTCTCATAAACAGATTCCAATATTTCCTGAACATTCTAAGAGTTTTTCCCCGAGCTTGAACTAAAAATCCTACATTGTTCCATTTGTATATCATTTTGTATTGAAGAGAGAAATAAAGAACGTAAAACGCAAAAACAGCATCACACACAGTACATTTATGCTGTTGGTCGTTGGGAAGGGCCACACCTCCCTGAGTAAACACGTCCATAATCGTTCAGTACCCCATCGCTACTGTAAAGCCGGAATTATAATGGTTGTATCATAATGTCAAGATTTTAAAGAGCGTAAATTAGAGATCTCTCAAAACATATTCTTGCCCCTAATCGCATTGATTAGTTTCAATACTTGGCATTTGGAAGTTTAACGAAACTCTCGGAGGGGAACATTTCGCGATGTTCGTCCAATATAGACAGTTACATTCAATTCTCATTGACGGATTTCAAGTACCTTGCCGCTTATGCTTATTATAGTTCCGGCTTAAAATTTCAACTCCCGACTTTATTTGAGAGCTCTCATATTTTCGATTTTTAAGGTTTTGTGTGAAACGAAACCTTATTAGAATCCATTCGATGTCTGTCTGTCTGTCTGTCTGTCACACTCCATTTATTCGGGAATGGCTAAACCAATTGTCACGAAATTTGGTAAGAAGATGTGGTGCGTGAATCCCTTTGCATATAGCAAGTGGTGCCGTTTTCTGTTTAGTTTAAGGGGGCTCACCGTACATTTGTAAGGGGGGTTTAATTTTTCTTCAGAATGTGATCGTATAGGGTACAGAATGAAAGGGCCTAATTAGTACTTCTCGGCAGAAATATATAGGGGAGAAGGTGTAATAGGTCTCGTTCTCGGAACCTATCCAACCGAATAATCTGAATAATCACAATCGTGCATCCATACGAAATCTAGGCCTCCAAATACATCTCATTCCGATATCTGCTTAAATAAAGTTAATAATATTATATTAACAAATTTTAGAAATTTACCCGAAAAAGTTGGTATGGTTATAAGTAATAATATAATGCATAATCTTGGAAAATTTGACAAAAATGCAACTATTATTAACAAGGTTATAGAAGGTCGGAATTTGTGTATTTCACGTAAAATTATCGCATTCTAAGACGTGTATGACGTCATCATTATTTATGGTGACCTCATATGAACGACGAAGCTGGAGTTTGGAAATACATATGAATGAATATTTTGAACTGGAGGTATACGTGAATGGGAAAACTTGAATAGGATATTTCTCACACACGATGAACACAAAACCTTTATACCTGAAGCGACCAGCTTCAGATATTCCGACTTGTTTTTCAGCTCCATAGCAGAATCGTCATCATCAACGGCGCAACAACCGGTATTCGGTCTATGCCTGCCTTAATAAGGAACTCCAGATATCCCGATTTTGCGCCGAGGTCCACCAATTCGATATCTCTAAAAGCTGTCTGGCATCCTGGCCTACGCCATCGCTCCATCTTAGGCAGGCTCTGCCTCGTCTTCTTTTTCTACCATAGATATTGCCCTTATAGACTTTCCGGGTGGGATCATCCTCATCCATACGGATTTAAGTGACCTGCCCACCGTAACCTGTTGAGCCGTATTTTATCTACAACCAGACGGTCATGGTATCGCTCATAGATTTCGTCGTTATGTAGTCTACAGAATCGTCCATCTTTATGTAGGGGGCCAGAAATTCTTCGGAGGATTCTTCTCTCGAACGCGGCCAAGAGTTCGCAATTCTTCTTGCTAAGAACCCAAGTCTCCGAGGAATACATGAGGACTGGCAAGATCATAGTGTTGTACAGTAAGAGCTTTGACCCTATGGTGAGACATTGCGAGCGGAGCAGTTTTTGTAAGCTGAAATAGGCTCTGTTGGCTGACATCAACCGTGCGCGGATTTCATCATCGTAGCTAGACAGGAGAAATTATCAACGGTCTCAAAGTTGTATTCTACTATCCTTATTCTTCCTGTTTGACCAGTGCGGTTTGATGTTGTTGGTTGGTTCGTCTTCGGTGCTGACGTTGCCACCATATATTTTGTCTTGCCTTCATTGATGTGCAGCCCAAGATCTCGTGCCAATTACTGCCTGCTCGATCTGGATGAAGACAGTTTGTACGTCTCGGGTGGTTCTTCCCATGATGTCGATGTCGTCAGCATAGGCCAGTAGTTTGGTGGACTTAAAGAGGATCGTACCTCTTGCATTTACCTTAGCATCACGGATCACTTTCTCGAGGGCCAGGTTAAAGAAGACGCATGATAGGCATTCCTTTGTCGTCCATAGCAGAATACGCAATATTAATATATATAATACTTTTTAGGCATCCTCTTGGAAAGCAAACCAAACAAGATAGATCTGAATACTGTGGTAGTCATGTTTACATGGGAAATTTGTAAATTATGGCCCAAATTCATGTAGATGTTACCGATATTCATTAAGTTGCTCTACAAATGAGATAAATAGGTCGATTTGGTAGGATTAATCTATGATTATAATTTCGTCATTTTTACTGAAGAAATTTATAGCTTTTTCTTTGTTATTTTCGAAAAAAAAATTACCTATGATTTCGTTTGTCCAAGGTGCAAAGGTGCAGTTCGTGAGCTATGGAAAGATTGTCGATGTTTGAGTCGTAGATTAGGTTTTCCTGGAACCCCCGCTAGGCTGTTCCATCAGATGTAATTTACACTATAAACTCTATTTGACATGGTTTCAAAATGCTTTTCGTGCAAAAAGCAGTTAGACGACTAAAAGGCATAGCAATTTTTGGGCTAGCAACTCGAAAAACTCGAAACTTTTCTGCTACCGGAACGCCAACAACGTCTCGGATAGGGACTGGCCTCACCTTGGCTATTGAAAAGGGACTATGATTGGTTCTGGAATATGTGCACTCCCCTCGTTAATGGTATTAACGAGAATCATCCTGGAACTTGCATGTGGTCGTAAACGTTTCGATGGGCTTGTGAAAGACATTCTTAAGAGGTCGACTCCTAATCCACGCTGACGAGCAGCCGAAAAGTTAACCGTAGCCATATCACATCCGATGAAATTTCGCCTCTTGTGGATGATAAATGCTCCTCCAAACAGAAAAGAAATCATTTCGGACATCAGTGTACTGCATCGTAAATCCGCTATGCTGGACGGTCACCCTGAAGAGTTATTTATCGCTGCATCAGCCATTTCCACTCACATGAAAATCCTGGGAATCCGTGACCATAATTCTGGAACGCATCAAGAGTATCTCGAAAACTTGATCGACAGTGAGCAGGCTGGTTTTTGCTCTAGATCCTCCTGCATTGACCTCATCAATATACGACTCATTTTGGTGCAGTGCGAGTTTAGAGAGAATTTAGATTGTCACTCCACCTGCTCTTCATCGATTTGTGAAAACTTTCGACATTAGGAACAGGGAATGTATCGCTATAATCAAGACGATATATGTTGGCGCAAAATGTCACTTGCTGCATTACGTTAAATCTTAATGGACTATAACATCTTTTCCCAAACACCTCCACGTCTATTTGTTCTTTAACCGAGTCATGGACGTTGGCCCAGTGGCTTTTCATTTTTAAAGAGAGGCAAGTAGATTTGAACTGAAGATAAACACCAACAAAACCAATGTTATCAGTCTCGACACCAATAAAAACGTTCTAAGTCTCAACACCAAGATCTATTCTTGTTGAAACTATTCTGTGCTAATGTTCTGTCTGTATTGTTATATGGGAGTAGCACAACGGAAGTGATCCATTTCGCTCAAAAGCTCCAAACCCACGTGGACACCTTTTTGCTACGCCTTGTAATTGAATCCGTTCTTACAAGATGGCACAGAACAACAGAGAAGGAGTGCGGGTTTCTCAGAAAGTCCTGGGGAGAGTTGAATCGCATTTCAGCAGACCGAGTATGATAGTGCATAGGTGTGGTTTACGCGCTATCCTAAGGATAAAGACCACCTTTTATACGCTACCTCATCTCTGTCTTCGGAAGCAGCGTGTTCGAGAGCGATTATTGTTGTGGTTTATACTGAAGCGCACTAACTTCTAGAAGCAAAAAAATCCTATATTATAGTGCGTGGGCCACTTGTTTTGAGCAACTATCCAGGAAAATTATACGGTCAGCTAAAGTTAAAAGAGTTAACATGATTAATTAATTGGAGAACCGATTATCGGCAAGTTTGAGAAAAGTGGATGTGATCGCTTCAGCGCTACTTTCCAGCTGATCCAGAGTTGGTGCTTCCGTAATGGACCCACGGTGAAACTGGATTAGTTATACAGGGTGCGGCAGCATAACTTCCTTTTTTCAAAACTCAATAAAAACTATTGTATGCATCGGAAAATATTTATTTATTTTTTATAATGTAGGTACATGTCTAAAGTTTTTATTTACATTGTTTTGAAGATCAAATCTGTTAGGTGATGTCCCCCATTCTCCATACATTGCGTAAACCGATTTCTGACGTTTGTCATGACTCTTGTTAGCATAGCAGGTGTTATGTTGGCAACTTCTTCTTGGATGTTGGTCTTCAAATCCTGTAGGGTTCTTGGACGGTTCACATAAACACGGGATTTCAAAAAACCCCATAGAAAAAAATCACAAGGGGACAGAGCGTGCCGGCCATTCCAAATCGTCTCTAATTGAGATAAGGCGCTCTGGAAAGTGTTCCCTCAAAACAGCCATCGATGCTCTTGAAGTGTGTGCTGTTGCACCGTCTTGTTGGAACCGAGTGTCCTCCAAATCCAAATTTTCTAGCCGTGGGAGAAAAAAATTCTGTAGCATGTTTACATACCGGTCCGAATTCACTGTCACTGTAACCTCATTTTCCTCAAAAAACCAGGGACCAATAATTCCAGCTGAGGAAATTGTACACCACACTGTGACTTTGGGTGAATGCAAAGGCTTTTGATGCAATTCTCGAGGATTGGTGTCAGCCCAGTAGCGCATGTTTTGTTTGTTAACCGACCCACACGACGAAATGCACGCTGTGTTGCAATAACCGAACATCCGCTTGAAAAGTAAACCTCAACAGCAAAGGCACGCTCCTCACTATTCCAACGCATGATGGCGACTGAACCGTGTCCGGACAAAACTTTACAGTATCCCCTCTTGAACGAGACCACTAGCGCTCCGCTATGACATCAACTAACTGAGTAGCGCGCATTTTAAAAAAGGAAGTTATGCTGCCGCACCCTGTATTTACCAAGAATGTTAAGTGGGCGAATGACACGCTAGCTACTTTGCAGGGGCTTCAAATCCAGTTGGTATATGCAGTCCAGTATTTAAGAGTGCGACTCGATTCCAAGCCAACATAAACACCTCATATGTAGGAACAATATGAGTTCTGCAGGTTGCTGTGGTGTTGTAGAACTGCAATTGGTAAGACATGGGGATTTACCACAACGGGATCGCTGGATATACATTCCCATAATCATGATGTATGCACGCATCATCTATAGCCGATGTTGAAATCTGCTAGTAGGAAGCTGATGGTACAGATTCAAAGGTAGCTCAGGACATTACATCCACAATGGTGGAACTAGTACCAGCATTTGGTGTTAAACTATCCACTGTCAAGTCTTCTCTGAAGGATGAATTTTCAAGGGTTCATAAACCTAATGAAAACAGCTCGACGTTTCCGGTTTTGTGTTTATCTTATGTGAGAAATTGCACTTTTTTCCAACTCCGCCGGTTATACGAGTTAATTTTATGTGATACCTCACATATACCGTATTTTGTGAAAAAAATGTGTTCAGTTGTAGTTACTAGCGGCCGATATTAACAACGCCTACTTTGTCAGTTCATTATGTCTTTGAGTCCCTTAAATTGTCTCCATTTATCTAGGCTATAGTACCTTTTTTTCTTCAACTGGCCCTGTGACATCTGTAGGAATGTAAGATTTTCCACTGTGCTCTCTCTTATAGAAAAATACTGCCATTGCCGCCTTAAGTCTTCAAAAAATAATATAAACTACATCTTGGATAAAATATTTTTACTTTTCCATTTCAGGTGATCCAAATGTTATTCTTCTGGGAGCGCTAATATTTCTAAGCTTTGGCGGAGTCATAGCCGGATGCGTATGCTGTCGACGAAGAAAGAAAGGATTTGAGGTAATATACCTTCCTTCCAGTTGTAATGAAACTAACCGACTTAAGATTTATCTCAATATAATATCATGTTTTTCTTTTGTACATTTGTTATATATCTATGGAAGTATTGTTCTAAAATGTATTATCCACTCCAGCTTAACCATGATATGGATCGAAAGGTATTGATTGCACAATTTCCACATTTTCCTTTTGTATTTCGTGCATGTCAAGTTTGTGTCATTTAACTGCATGTTCCTTGAACTAACGTTCACATCTTTGCAAAGCGTTTTAATTTTCTGATTTGGTTGGTTGCTCCTCAATTTAACCCTCAAGCCTTTTCCTTTCGTATTGATTTCATGAACTTTATATGCTTTTCAACTTCACTCAAAGCTGAGCGTACTAATTTTTAACATTTCTTATCATAGTTGGAAATGATTCTCTTTCAAGTTCACCAAAAGTAGTTCTTTCAATTCGTACTCAATACCAATCTCGAAAAGCTAACATATGCATACTTTTAAATGTTTATAACATGAGCATGAATGGACATGGGTTAACACTATGTTTACGAAGATGATTCAAGGACTTAATTGCATTTTGCAATATGAATTTGCATCCGTGCAGATCCTTGACCTAGTTATTAAGCTTTTTCTAACTAGCTTCATAGTTCATGAAAAGTACTTTCGAATTCTGTATGAATATCGTTATCAAAACGAAATGCTTTTGATTCCTTTTGCCGATTTCTTTGAAATTTATTTTCAGGAAAAGTTGAAAAAGGTAAATTGCTTCCATTTCCATTAATTTGTTAATAAAATAAAGCCTCAGATTCTGAATTCATTAATTTTAACAGTTAAGTCTTGTTGGTTCAAAAAAGTTTTTTTTTTTATTTATTTTGAAAACATTACTTAAAAGTGTTAAAGACTTATTCAAGTAATAATAATCATAATCGTTGGCATAGCAGTCTATATTGGATCAGGGCCTTGAAGTGTGTTAGAGCACTTCATTCAAGATCGTAACGGTACACTACAGGATTACAGTACCCTGTAGGAAGCAATGTGGTCAGCATTGCGCTCGCCCGAGATTATTACCCTGATTTAAATCAGGTACTCATGCACAGCTGAGTTGACTGGTCTCCGACATTAAATCACGCTACAAATTCCACTGCCACCAGTGAGATTTGAATCGCGACCTTCCGTACGACAGCCTTGTGGGATAACCACTCAGCTATCCGGACACGTATTGTGTATATACAAATCATAAGATTCGTTTTTGGGCCATGTTGGATTCTTGTTTCTGTTCAAAAGTTTTTACATGAAAAAGGGAGGTGTAATTTTTTTCACCAAATATAGTCATGTGGTCAAAGGTCTCCGTTAGTATTTTCCGAAGCTGGTCTTAGTTTTGACATTTGTTGGAAAGGCAGGGAGTGCGGAGGGTCGAAAGTGGTCATTTCTTTAACGAACCCATTCTCAGAAACTACTTAACCGAAAAATCTAAAAAAAGCTGAGAGGCTGCCATTGTATGGTGCCTAGGCCCCAAAATACCGTCTATACCGATACCTGTTCAAATAAAGTTAATAATAGTACATTACTATAATTTTTAGTAATTGGCAGGAAAACCCCCCTTAAGTTCCTCCTAAAATCACGAAAGCAATGTAGGCTACAGCATAGAGCATGATCCTACCAAATCTGGTGCACTATTACTAACAAATAGGTCAAAACTGTCGCTTCTGTGCAAATTCAAGACTTTGAATGTCAATATCACTTGAAAGTGGATATTCTCACATAATATATGCATATATTACGTCCTACATACTGGAAGTCCCTACCCCACGTACCCAATGTCAACTTGCACATATTGCAATTGATACCAGACCAGGGGTTTGGTCTGGTAGTGCGAGAATCAACATAGCCCTCTGGAGGCGTATTTACTCGAAAGTGCAGGTCTTTGTGGTTAGCTCCCTTGCTGGAGTTATAGTATATTATAATATAACAACTGTACACTTCTTGATTGAATTGGTGAGATCAAGATTTGAGAAGACAAATTATTGTTCAGCAGTATTTCTAAATATGGTAAATTAGAAGCCTTTCATAATTTACAGATTTAAAGCTTTACCAACAAGTCCATTCCATAAATCGCATCTTATCGAGCATGTATGCATCATCAAGTTTATTCACCGTGGGTGGAAACTGCTTTGGGAAAAATGAAATAACTGAAATTTCACATTGAAAATTAAATAAAAAATTGCCCAAAGAAAGCTTGAATTTGTTTAGAGTACAATTGTTAAGAGATTATTACTTATCACGAATATTGTGTTTCTTAGTTGGCACGAAAGCTATATTTATATTTCTTCAAATGAAATATGAAAATGCATGCGGTATGATACATGTACAAAGTATGCTCCATTTCTTCCAAGTTGTCAAATTATTTATTTGACTTCTACAATTATGAGTACTCTGGGACTAGCACTGTACACTATTATTGGGTCGTTTCCTGCGAAATAAATAAATTAAAAATCCAAATTAAAGCAATTTTTCTTATTTAAATTATTTCTTTTTAATGAAAGTCGTCGGTCGTACTATCGGCACGGTTCTGCTATCCTAATGGTAACCACGAACTGCTGAAAAGCTCTTTTCAAAGCCTTTCCGAAATTGCACTTTTTTCCCGCAAAAAATGGCCCGCATTTCGAAAGAAGTGATAATCGATGGATGCAAGGACTGGCGAGTATGGTGGGTGACGGAGGGTTTTCAACTCCAACTCCTGCAGTTTTGCACACTCAATTTGGGGGAATGTAATTGAGCGTTACCATGCAAGGGGACGGGAGCCAAAGGATTGGTCCATTTGCTAGTTGCTTGCAGTAGACATTGTCTTCTTTTTGTGAATATCGTGTTTCGGGAAAAATGTTTGTGCTGCAAAAGTAGTTCTTTTTTGTTGCGATTCAAGAAAGAAAGGCCCGCGTCGAGTGGTGTTTGTTTCAGCGCATGGGTTAATTTGAGCGGTTTTGACTTGTCCCGTTTTTCGGCCTGTCGATTTCCGTCAGATAATGCAAGATTGTTTTCTTAGAAACACCGAGCAACAACTTAAGGGCACTTTTCCCAGGATTCCCTCTTCCACTATGGCCTTCAGAGCATCGTTGTCCACTTGAGTCTCAGGCCTGCCTAGTGGCTCGTCATCCGCAAACTTTTTAAATCAACGACTTACTGTGAGCCGAGAAGTGACTTCAGCATCATGCACACCGTTCATTTTTCCGAGCTGTGTCAGATGCTGTGGTTTTGCGCTGAAACTCGTATTTCATGAACACCCGCCTTAATGGTTCTAACAGCCAAATATGTTTCTGAAAGAGAAGGCACATACTTATTTTGCTGTTACGATCGTATTGCAATGACCAGAGGAAAAGTTGCAATCTAGTTCTTTTTTATAGTGATGCAGTTTTATCGTTAACGTGACACATTGAAGTCTTAACTTTATCTACACTTAGTTTTTTCGCTCCTTATAAGAATAGTAGGGGATAACTAGGAAGATTATGTTGACTACACTTAACTACGAGGACAAAACTTTCCCAAGAGCAGGAAAAGTGGCGAAAGTTGGCCGCGTAGGTCCTCCAGCTGTAGACCACCAAATAGTCACCATTATCTTCTGGAATGGAGGCTCGGTTTCGGCATATACTTCGGTGGCTCATCAGCATCTAGCCATTGTGCTGATTGGCGACGATTGTCGTATAATATCCACTTTTCATCACATGTCACTATTCTGTGCAAAAAGGAATCGGTTCTGTTGCGGGTGAGTAGAGAACTGCAAATTTCCATTCGAAGCGCCATGTTTTGTTCCGTAAGGGCATGCGGAACCCATTTGTCGAGCTTTTTCACCTTTCCAAGTTGTTGCAAGTGCCGGGAAACTGTCGAATAGTGTACACCCAGTTTCTCTGCAATGTCCCTCACAGAATGACGTGTGTCGGATTCGACTAGCAAACACAGCGCGCCGTTGTCAATCGATGGTCCTGGACGTCCACGTGGCTCAATTCGAAGGTTTAAGTCGCCTGACCGGAATTTTTCGAACCACCGCCGTGTGGTTCGTTCCGTTATCGTATCAGCTCCAAATGTGGTGTTAATGTTCTTGCTCGCCTCCGCCGCTTTATAACCGAGTTTGAACTCATACAGAAAAAGTATACGCTCTTAGCTTTTTTCCATCCTTTTTTCTCTTTCTATTCTCTGTTATTCCAACGATGGTCAAAACTGAAATGACTCCTTGATTAAATGTAGGAGTATTTATACTTCAATATTCAACACCAACAACGCCAACTGGTGGTGGTTTGATAAACGAAAATCGCAACTAAATTCACTTGATTGCCAAAACGGCCATTTCATATGCAACAACCTAATAATTTAAATCAATCTTCCATCTGCTCTGATAGTTCATAATGTATATGTTGGTTCAAAATCTATTTAAGGGGTCATATTTGGGATTTTTTTACTGACTGAAGATATGCTAAAACATCCCTAGATTTATAATCAGTAACGCTTTTGCATAAAAACAACTTGAAATTTTCTTAAAGCAGCATTATTACAACCAGAAGAGTCGAAAGAGCAAAATATGGCTGTCGAAGAGTAATTGTACGGTGCTAGATAGCAGAGTGAAGTTAAAAGAAAAGTTGAAAATTAAATGAAATATTGTATGTTTTCGAAATCGGCGAGCAGTAGAACTCACAGAGTTTTCATCCGATCGAAATGAGAAATGTAGCTGCATATTCTTCATTTGCTTATTTTAGTAATTGATGAAGAAAATTTTTTTAATAAACAATTTAAGTCAATTTTTTTCTTTGAAAAAAGTATTTTTCCCAGGCTTAGCCTTCTGCGAAGAAAATTCTAAAATTATATTGTATATACTTCACTGGCTATGTAGTCTACGGAAAAACTTTTTTATGCTTTTAAATGGTGATAAAGCGAGTTCTGCTGCTTGTTGTTTAAACAGTACTACTGACGCTATTTTGTAAAAAATCGTCAATAATACATTATATTCTTCTTCCTGAAGATTTTCCAAAACACTACAATCTTATCTGACTTCTGTCTGAACACTGACTACTGTTCCTGTTCAATCCTTGGTGGGTAGGACATCCGCATAGTCAAATTGTGCTCGGTTTCACTATCATCACCCTTAATGCTCTGCAAGTGATAAGCTCACTGCAGCGAACCGTACACAAAACGCACACCTATGGCGACAGGGATTCGAACCCAGAGCAGCGATATTGGGAGCCCGACGTTGACTACAGATCACTAAACATTTATTAAATTATATCATCATCATCACTTCGGATTAATGTTTTGTAGCTAAAAAAGGAGGACAAAAATTTCAGGATTAAAAGGCTTCTTTTCCACAAACTTGTTCTCCTTTTAGTCGCTTAAGAGTAAATCTGCAATTGAATTTCCATCCCCTCTTGCAATGGCCAATAACTAGTTTGCTCAACTTGATCTTGATGTTATTTAAAGTAGCTTTCCTCTATTTTGAGAGTGGTTTAGGTTGTTTTTAAAAATGGTCTACCATCGCATTTTTTGGGCGAAATTATTCCTTGTCTTATAACTACTTTGCACGCTTACTAACAATCCTATCTAAAAGTTTCCCGTGTTTATTCCATTTCACTTTTTATACTTATGAATGCTGCTTAAAGCGATTTGCCATCTTAGGTTTCATTTATAAATATATTCTGGTTTATCTCATTAAAAATTTCGCTTAACAGGAATTTCGCAATGAGTCCGCTGTCCCAGATACAAGCAAAACAGAGTATCCAATATTCCGAGCATTATCTCCAGAAGCTCAAAGGCATACTCCCGTTGCTACACCACCAGTCAGTAATAGTAATGTAAGTATAAGAAACTGCTGAAGCTTGTGCTTCTTAAATGTTTTGCTTAATAAGGCTTGTGTATCTATCATTTGGACTTTTAAGGCCGTAATGAATATACATATGAAAGATTACTGCTATTGAAATGAAAATCGTATAATGATTTTAATGCTTTTCAGGAAAATTTAATTGAAGATGATTTTGACAATAACAATGGACCCATATCGCCGGCCGATCTTGAAAATATCGAAAACAATAATGCTGTAGACTATATACAAAATCAAAATGAAGTTGGAATTAACATTGAACCTTCACCATATTCAATCAATAGAAATTTAGTGAACTCATCTTCTCCAAATGATGATGAATCAGAACGATCGCAATCGCCGTTACCTATACCAGTGTCGGAACTTGAAGACGTCATCGTGACATCATCTAATTCGTGCAGAGACGAATCAGTACGACCAAAACATTTCTATACATCTGACGCACAATTAGAAACTGTGGTAGTCGATAAGTTAGTGCATGAAGAAGCACCTGCGCTTGAAGTGGAGGAAAAGCTAATCGTTAAAGTAGTACAGCATTCGTCACTAGCAGCACCTCAAAGTCGACTGGATTCTAAAGTGCAGACGCTAATCGATAATATTGAACCTAATGATTTGGAAGGGAAGGACGCAATTTGTGGAAATGGTGAGATATTGCCGAGCATTTATTTGGATAGTAACAATGGGGAAAAATCTAAAGACTGTCAAGAAGAAAAAAGTGGTAAGTACCAATCATATACTAACACAAATTAAAATATATCAGGATATTCTTCCTTCATTCATCTCGATTTATCGATCACGTCCTCCAATTTCGACATCCGAATTGTCTTCGTCAATAGAATCTGCCCAGCGCTATCGGGGTTTTCATATCGGTCTTCGTCCTTTTTCTTTCAAATAAACTTTTAAGTATCCGAATGTCGTCCATACGTTGAATGTGACCAGCACATTGCAGCTTCCAAAGTTTGATTAATTTGGAGTCTTCAAGGAACAAATCATGGTTGTATCTTATTTGTCATTGTTCGTGCTCTCGTTTTGTTCAATTTTTCGGAAGTTTGTGTTAGGGTCCATGTTTCATATCGGTAGCATTTAGTGGACTTACAGAGGAGCGTGACTTTTGAGTCCACAGGCAACTTTTGTATAACTTGCTTTTTGTTTCAAACGCATCTGTCGGGCTAATGTTAATTTTGACCTGCGCTGTTGTGTGGGACATTGCCATTCTGGTAAGGCTTCCCAGTTTTGCTGAAATTCCCAAGTCAAGAATCAAGTTAATGTACTGTACAAACATTTCGATCAATATTGTCATATGCCTGCTGAAATTCAACGAATGCTGCATTCCCGGGATTTTTCTATAATAGCACCTGCTTGAACGTAAATAGCTGGTCGATTATCGGTCTTTCAGTCCGAAAACCTCCTTGGTATTCACTAATCGTATTATAGGTGTTCAGTTTAGTAGTGCCTCTGTAATTTTCGAAAGTCACTCTATCATCTATGCTCGGCGCCTTATTAATTTTTCGACATTTGTTGGCTGACTATTTCTTGAAATGTTGACGGTTTAATGTTTCCATTATACTCGAACATAATTCTTGTAAGTTCTGGTGATTGAGTTGTGTGTGCGGCGTTAGGTTCTTTGAAATAAGACGCCTATCTTTCACATGTTTCACTTTCATCCCCATTTAATGCCCAGTTTTACTTTTACAAAGGCTGATTTTGGATTGATACCCATGTTTTTGGCTCTTCACTACTTTGTAGGCTTGTTTTGTGTTATTGCTTGCAATATTGTCGTGAATTTTCTGGTCGGAGTCACAGTTTGATCCTCGATACGATCTCACGTTGAGAATGCTGGATAACCATCTTCAGGTGATGTTAATGCGGTCTATTTTGTTGTTGTTGCATTCATTAATGTCTAGCCCAAGATCTTGCGTCATTCAGTCGATCTGGATAAAGGTTGTCCTTCTCATGATGTCGACATCATCAGCATAGGAGAGTAGTTGAGTGGATTTGAAAAGGATAGTGCCTCTTGCATTTACATCAGCATCGTAAATTACTTTTTAAGGACCAGGTTTAAAAGCATGAATAATAAGAGCATCCTTTTGTCTTACACCGTTGTTGATGTTGAATAGTCTCGATAGTGATCCTGGTGTTTTTACCTGGCCTCGCATATTGGTCAGTGTTAACAATTTGGTCGGGAGAGTTTTACCCTGGCTTAAAATCAACGAAGACTGATAGCCATATTTCATTCCTTCGCTTACCAGAGAGAGAAAATCTGATCTGTTGCCGATTTGTATGGCATGAAGATTCTTTGGTATGGACCGATAATGTTCTGGGTGGATGAGAGAGACGAGATGAAATGGTACTAAGATAATGCCTCGTTGTCAGTCAGACATTGATTCGCTATCAGAAACCAAGTTTAGGAGAAACAGTCTGTGCAATCCATCGGCTAAAAAATCATAAGTCGCCAGGAGCCGATGGACCAGTTACACCAAATGGTTCATCAACTTGTGCTCAAGGTATGGGACAGCGAATCAATGCCTGACGATTGGCAACGAGGCATTATCTGTCTCATACATAAAAAGGGAGACATCACACAGTGCAACAATTATAGAGGTATCACGTTGCTGAGTACCATCTATAAGATATTCTTCGCTATCTTGCTAGGCCGGATAGCCCCAAACGCCCAGAACATCATTGGCCCATACCAAAGAGGCTTCACTCCAAGCAAATCAGCAACAGATCAGATTTTCTCTGCAGCAAGCGATGGAATATGGACAACAGTTGCACCATTTATTCATCGACTTTAAAGCCGCCTATGATACCATAGCCAGGGTAAAACTGTACACAGCCATGAGAGAATTCGGTGTCCCGACG
Source organism: Hermetia illucens (assembly GCF_905115235.1). Classification (NCBI taxonomy): domain Eukaryota; kingdom Metazoa; phylum Arthropoda; class Insecta; order Diptera; family Stratiomyidae; genus Hermetia; species Hermetia illucens. The sequence goes on along the minus strand of NC_051852.1, from coordinate 97,243,005 downwards.
AAACTAATAAGATTGACTAGGCTGACCCTGACCAATCTGCGAAGCCAGATAAAAGCAGCAGAATCACTCTCAAGACTATTCGACATCAACAACGGTCTACGACAAGGGGATGCCCTATCATGCGTCCTCTTTAACCTGGCCCTCGAGAAAGTGATCCATTATGCTGAGGTAAATGCAAGAACTACGATCCTCTTTAAGTCCACCCAACTACTGGCCTATGCTGACGATATCGACATCATGGGCAGAACGACCCGGGACGTACAGACTGCCTTCATCCAGATCGAACAGCAGCTGTGCCTGGTGCTCTTATTCTGTGTAGGGAGTGCACGTTCCCCGAGAAAATCCGCAAATCATTTTCTGTTTTCGTTGGCGGTCACAGGCGGCCCAGGTGACACCTAGTAGTTCCAAAGAACGGAACTAAGAGTTAGGAGAAGGAAGGGTAAGTTCAAATCGAATGAGTTGTCTTTCATCTAAAAGAGCAGATTTCATTAAAGGGATTACATCCTCTAAATGCAGATGGGGCTTCGTAGCAGAGTTATTGGCTGGTTCACCAGATGGTTCCTTCCTCTAAATAGAAGAGTGCCCGTCGATCTCTCGATGCCGATACCCTAGGTTCGAATTCAGGTCGTCTTCATTGTTTGTGTTTGTATTCGTTCTGTCCCATTGCTGTAGGCTTATCACTTGGTATGGTATGGTAATGAAACTTAAGTAGTCTCATTGAAGTGTTATTGAAATGCGCGATTGTGCGAATTCCCTATACTCAACAACTGGATGCACAGGAGAAATTATGTACAAAGCCATTTTGTCGTGCTTTTGCTTATATATCAGTCGTTTTTCCTCGAGTTTTCGGTTCAAACTTAGTAACCTTTGTTAACAGCGACTTCCCATCATGATTACTTTGTTTCGAACAGCTCATAATAAACAGAAATTAATCTCACCAAAGGCAGAATATTCGGCTTTGCGACAGATTCTAGATACTCTTGATAGATACGTTACCATATGAACCTTACACAATTCTGGTAACGCCATATACTAAAATACAATAAGCAATAAGAATTTATTCAAAATTCCCATACTGTTCATTAATTCCTGCTGTTCTGAAAATTAATGAAAATCTTGATGTTTGTTTTTTAAATATCAGATGCAACCACTCCTGATGAATTATTATCAATAAAAAGCGGTTCGTCTGGGAAAAGCGGAGAAATCAACAGCGTCGAAGAAGCCTTGCGAGCCTTGGATTGTGCCATAGCTGGAGAAAATTCACTCAATTCCGGGGGAGATGACGAAGATGATTTAATTGATGAAGATTTCGAATGCAATAATACAAATTTCCAAAATGTTATCAGACAGCTGCTGATAAATGATGGCATGAAACGTATTTTGCCAGATCTTTCAGATGATCAATTAAATGATAACCTTAGCAAAATATCCAATTTAGATGGTGTTCGAACTGAGGCAGAATTATTGGTCGATAGTATATTGAATGAAAGTAGAAAAATTGCCGAAGAAAAAAGGAAGGTGAATAATGAGACTGTTGTGATTCAGACCTGTGAAGTGAAGGATAATGTAAAAGTAAAGTTTCTCGATAAAGAAAACTGCAATAATAAGTCTGAAATTAGTACCTCTTCACCTGCCACCCTCACTCCCTGCGAATCCATGGAAGATTTCTTTTCTTTCAACCATTTGGAAAAAACCAGCACACCATGTATACAAAATAAGTACACATCTCAAACATCATCAATATTTGCGCTCCCATCGTCCGCAATGCCAGAATTAGGATTACGAAAAAAACTAATCGATGACACTGATGTTCTAACTAGTCCGTTGGCAAATAAAACTTTCGATAAAGTTACACTAAGTGAAACAATCACTATAAACGAGAAGACCGAAAGCCCCAATACAGCCGATGGTACCTTTACATTCCCAAAAAATGAACCAGCTGCATGTAATCAAACCTTTGAAGTGAATAAAACATTCGACCTTCAACCAGTTGTTGTGGACGATGCGAACAGAGAGTACACTCATCCTGGTGATCCATGTACTTCGAAACAGGCATTAGAACGCGACAGTTGTTATCCTTCAATTGTATATGATCATGAAGAGGTCAACTCGGAAGATATGACAACCGTTACCCCTGTCAATACTCCAATCGAATTGAACTATTCGAATGAAATGTGGAATCGCTTGACAAAAGGAGCAGAATTGAATGCAGGCAATGAAAACCAAGGAGATCCTTCGAGTGATGACAATGGCTTTGGTGGTAGTGGATGGTTTTTACACCCACGAACGAGCAATATACATGAGAATGAAACATTTGATATGGACGGAGAAGAGGAAGATGACGCAAACTTAGAATCAACATTTGAAGCACTTCGAAAACATTTGGCCGAAGTGTTACCTCAGCCTCAGGGAATAACGGGACCAGCAGAATATTCCGATGATGAAGACGATATGCCGCAGAACAGGTAAACGCAGTTAATTACTAACGAAATTTATGAAATTTCATAATTTTTATGTTTTTATAGAACTTTTGATGAATATAGATCACCATTGGATGCAGCCGTGGTGGGCCTTTTGGAAGGGGATCCAACTCCAGGAACTACAGTACAAAATGAGATGTTTATAAATTACAAACGAGTGCTTACTCCTATTTTGGAAGAAAGTGAAGAGGAAACTTGTAAAACGTTCGTTATGAATGAAACGAAATGTTTGGACAGTACAAGGTAAGTTTACGCATTTTTATTCTTAGTTATATAATGTATATTATTTGCATCGATGATTATTTGGTGTGTTTCGTCCGTTTTGTGTATATCCCTATTTCTTTCGATTAGAACATACAATAATTAATTGCAATGTATGTAAAGTAGTTACTCTAATCTGTTTTTGTTTGTGTTTTAAGTATTTTTACAAAGGAAAATTACATGTAATATGAAGCATTTGTGATTGATCTGTCCAATCATAGATGTGCTCAGTAGAAGGGTCACTGATATAGGGGTCATCAAAAATTCTGTATTATTCAGACTCAATCTGAGACCGTGTTGAATGAAGCAACGGCTTCAGATCATCTTTACTATGATATGCTAGGAAAACATCATCTGCATAAAGCAGTGTATAGGACGCTGGACTTGGATATCCCTTGTGACAATGTCTATAACAAGAACAAAGGTGTGGCGAGGGCATTTCCTTGATGAATACCGACGGAGACACAAGGCGGTTTTGAAATATCGCTGACAGGTGAAATTCCTCCAAATGTCGGTAGTCGTTATGAAAGTGGAGGTTGAACGAATTCTTCCATTGAAATTTGCTCGAAAAATGTTCGTCATCAATCCGTCGCGGTTCGTCGGACGAGAAGCAAAGTACCGTTCTTCTCATTAACGTAACCGAATTGTTTGTTATCCTGGCGCATTGGTGTCGATTTTGACAAGTTGGTACAAATCTCTCTCGCCGTCGCCAGGATTCAGTTAATCGTAAAGATCTTTATAGTGAACCGCTCGGGTAATAGCGATGGCTTTCTTTGTTTCTTGGTTGACATCGACTGCAAATTTGCCAATTGGTCAGTGTTTAAGGGGGTTATTCCGTGTGTCGTATCCGCGGGATCGAATTTTTTTTTTGTGGCATCAATTATATCTAGATATAGTGTAGAATATATGGGCAAAGTGATTTTTTGATATTCGAAGTCATTCGGAAATTAGAGTGCTAAACACGTAATAAGTCACGTGCCAGATTTATGTCGATCGCCGTAATAAAGCTCGTATTAATCGATTCGAATGACGTTCGAATGACTTCGCTAAGAGGACAAAAATTTAAACCAAGTCTGTACATGTGTTTCTTGAAGAAACCTAAGGTTTATGGACTGGGTATAGCACATTAACAGTGAGTAAAGTTTCATGGTTGAAAATCGCATTCTACTTTTTAAATGCGTTTTTCTCGAAACAGCATGTTAAAAATCGGCTGCCACCATAGCCCAAAATCTATCCAACGAAATTCTTTGAAATTTTCACGACTTATTCAGAAGATATTTCTACGGTCCGCAAACTAGGATAATTGCGATTCGTTCGGTAGTTTTTTTTTATTCATTGAATAAGCCATGAAAAAACACCAAAATTCGAAAAAAAAGCACCAAAAATTTAGCTTTTAATATTTTTTAATAATCCTAGTTTACGAACTGTAGTTAAGTCTGTATGTTAAAATGCCGTTTATTTTTTTTCTTTAAGATGATCACCGCGCCCTCTAGCGTGTATTTCAATAACCAACTATGCTATCGGGGCGAAAAAATTACTATGCACGCTCAAGATATTAATAAATCTATGGTGAAAAATTCGTATTTGTATGTTTATCAAGTTCTTCACAAAAAATTTCCAAAAAAAGCGAAAAAAAACGGCCTTCGCACGGGATGACCCCCTTAATCGACGAAAAGCTTGTGGTCAAGCCATTTCGTCTCACCGACCTCTATTTGTACATCGTCATTTTACAGGCAAGCATCTTAGTTGTGCTTTGTGGATGATGTTTTTAGCTTGGTTCCATACGATTCTTTGACGTTTGCAATGGGCGACAATCGCGTAAGTGAAATTATTTCTTCTATTTTCTCACGAAATTGCTACCATTTATTTCAAGACGAGCTAGTGCTTTCCTCACGCGGTTTCATCGGTGGCTTGATTTCCAGGAACGTCTTCGATGAAGTTTTCCAAGTAGATCGGAAACCTTTTCTGAGGAACGGAAGTTTTTTTTATGAATTCCTATGCATATGTAATTTGTTAGGGCTTACCTCTTCGTCCTTCCCCTGGTTATTTTGTTTCGTTATTTCGGGGTTTGTATTCTTCTTTCTCCTGCTTTAATTCCTCTCTGTTGATAGTTACTGTATGTTCACGATGTTAAGTAATTGAACTCAACACCGTCTCCGTCGCTCAAAAATGTCCGATTTGATGTACGTTTATAAAATTCATTCATTATTAAGATTAAAATGTTACTTATATAATTAGACAACAATATGTTGTAATAAAAATTATTCCTGTTGCAATGCCAGTCGAAATGTAATTTTTTTTCTTTAAACAACGGCAAAACGTTCCATTCTCGTCGACTGCTTTTATCTAGTTGCTCAATTGAAAAATCTCAACGTTAATAATTTATTCAGCTTGTTTAAAATTTGCATGTCAATTCGAATAACACTCTATCCGCAGCTCAAACCAAGGAGTTTCGTCGAGAAGGGAGTTTGGACCACTGGTTGCGCGTGATAGAATGGAGGAGGTGTCTTCAATTTCTCAATGGCAGACGCAACAATTCAATCTCTCTTGTCCAAGATCAGATTGTCGTGGGCCAGACCTGCGACCAGGACGGATCGTCGCGTCTCATATTAGCGGCTTTCATCTTCCGATGCCAACGTTCCAGCATCCCATTGGACTGAGGATGATATGCAGTTCTCTGGTGAAGTTTGAAACCGAACCTTCCGAGCTCCGAAAAGAGAGCAGATTCGAAGTGCCTTCCCTGGTGTGTGACTATTATGATTGGAACATTAAAGCGCGGAATCCACTCTCTCGACAGAGGGATTCAGCATATAACTGTGGAAGTGGTTGTTAACCTAGGGAATGCACTTACTCCTTTTTTAACATGCTTGGTGACGCGATACTTCTGGCATGTGATGCACTCTCTGCCCTAACAAATAACCTGATTGTTCATGGACGGTCAATTATATTTGTTAGCGAATGCCGAGCGAAATACTTCCATACCAAAAATGGCCGGAGTATAATTCCTTTAGGAGATTTTGCAGTAGATAGAGGAAGGGGAAAGGAACATCCAACAACTTAACAAAAGTACTTAGAACAATACAATATCGTCGCCCTGGTCCAGAATGTTGGCTTGGTCGCGAATGTCGATGCGCTTCGCAGCTGCTCTCCTTCCTCCTACTTTCACCTTTTTTCTCTGGCTTGAATCTTCCTGAGATAACCGGCAATTTTACACAACTTGGCAAACTGTTGACCACCACGAACCGAACCAGTCAACTGGTAGCTATCGGTTCCGTCCTGGTACGGCTATAATATGGGACGCGTGATGCCAGCAATGTTGTCCCACTTTATGCGATTCTTCATTTGAGCTTTGATCACGTGTTTCCTTTCTGTCGGGATCAGCACTGTAGAATTTATAAAAATGATTCCCGTTGCAATGCCAAATGAAATTTTATTTTATTTTCCTTAAATAACGGAAACGGAGAGTTCTCATGACTGCTTGGATCCGACTATTTAGTTGAAAAATTTCACAACGTTAATAATAATTAATTCAGCTTGTTTGAAATTTATACGTTAACTCGGATATCGCTCCTAAAGCAATTTTTTAACTTGAAATTTTCAGTTGCTGTAATTATTTCAATTTGCCAATCTTAAATTAACGTTTTTCTTTTTATCATTGACTGCATCATCCTAGACCCATAACCCGTTGAGTATTCTAGTTTTCCCGAGAAGTATCGTCGTGAATATATATATTTATGCTTGCGTAAACCTCACATTGCACTTCTTCTTTTTCTTCAGCCTTTGTCCCGTTCACAAGCGGAGTCGGCTCGTCGTGATCGGTTTCGCCATGTGGCTCAATCAAATGCCTGATCTGAATGCAATCACGAGGCTTTTAAATTCCCATCCAGCGTATCAAGCTTTTGGTCCCTTACCATCGACTTCGATGTTCAGATCAATCTTGGCAAGTGCATTCTCGTTAGCGCGAATTACGTGACCATACCATCGAAGACGCCTCTAGCAATTTTTCCACGATCGGTGTAACCCCATATCGATCGCGGATATCCTTATCTCGGATGTGATCAAAACGTGTCATGTCACTAGTCCAACGCGACATCCTCGTGTCCATTACTGCAAGATGCCGTTCATTGTCTTTTATAATCGGCCAAAACTCAGAGCCATAGCGAGCGACAGGGCGGACGACATTGCGGTAAATTTGAGATTTGAGACGTTCATTGATACGTCGATCACCACGAACACCAATTGTGAAACACTTCATCCAAGTTGCGCTAATGCATGAAGCAATTCCATAACGCTGGAGAACTGGCTGATAGCATTGACCCGAGATATCCTAATCGCTCAGTTCTGGGCAGATCACTGCCATTGACAGTTATTGTGCCTGTTTTACGGGGATCGATCGTCAAAAATTCAGTTTTATTCAGGTTCAATCTGAGATCGTGTTGGACGGAGCGATCAGATCATTTTTGCTATTGGAAGCTAGGGAAACATCATCTGCATCTGCTGTACGTTGGATGTTCCGTGGGCACTTCCTTGATGAACACCAACAAAGACACGAAGCTATTTTGATACACCCGCCACACTTTAAACTTTCTTTTCGGATCGTGGTAGAGCAATTGGACCCAGCGCACGAGTTCTTCTGGCACTGTTGTCGTAGTTTGTGTGGGACACTGTCAAACGTTTTCTCCAGATCCAAAAATGCAATGCAAAGAGGGCGATGCTTCTCACGATGGTTCTCACGCACAGCGTGTATTGCGTCAGTAGCTCCACAATTCTTGACAAATCCGGCGGTCAAGAATGCGTTCAAAAATCTTCATGGTATGGGAAAGTAACCGGATCGGACGGTAATTTGAATATTCTGCTGGACTACCTTTCTTTTTGCATATTGGAACACTGGTACTTTCTTGCCAGTCAGATGGTATTCTACCTTCCCGAATCACCCGATTAAAGAATTCACTGAACCACAATATTCGGTGCCAGCTCTTCGCTTTGTAGAGCTCACACATCGTCAGGTCCTGCTTCTTTTCGTGACTTCATTCGTTTTGTTACTTCATGATTGTGAACGATTGTGATTGGCAATGATTGTGAAAGTGGCGAATGAGCAAATTCTTCAGTTAAAATCTGCACGAAATATTCTTGCCATCTATCCGTCACGGCTCGATGGTTGGTAACCGGTGTGCGTTCGTTTCTGCTTTTGGCAAGCCGATACAGAAGTCTCGCTACCCCGAGTATCGGTTTTATCGGTGGCTTAATTCGCAGGACGGCAATCAACGGCGATGCTCTCATAGGAAAGGGCTCTGCAATCAGTGACGCTGGCAAATTAGCGAGAAACAAATGTGATCTTGATTTCAAAGGGCAAACTAGAAAATAAATCTTAAATCTACATCTTCCATTGAGTTTGCTATAAATCTTACCATTATTAAAAATACTGCTGCGGGTGAAAAAGCGTATATCATGAATATTTTTCATAGCCATGAAATGAGAAAGTCAGATTAAATTGGACGGTGACTATAAAAATATGCAGTTGTCTTTCTGGTCGCCCATATATTTTAGAGCCCACACAGACCCCTAAGTCTAGTTACTTAGGTTTAGACTATATCGAATGCACAATAATTTATTCTAACTACTTATAATTTGTTTTTCCCCATTATTTAGCACTGGATGTGTCGACACTGGCGAAGCAATTATGGGAGTAAGCAAGGCATTAATGGCATCAAATGATACCCTTTTCAATTTCGAAGATACATTAGGTGAAAGAGAAGATGTGTTCTCACCAAGAACACCCACCCGATCTGAGACACAATTAAATGTATCTGGTAAAAGTGGAAAGTCAACAGAAGAAAATTCTGTGGCAACGTTAGATAGTGAAAAATTCGACTCGAACAATTCTGAAGGTATCGAGCAGGAAGAAATGGAAAACAAAGGGCGACGATCGCCGCCAAAAACTATTGATCTGCCATATCCATTAGAAATGATGATTGATAATGATGTCTGTTCGCCGGAACAACAGAAAACATTTTCGGAGGGAACGAATTCCAGCAATACAGACCGAGTGTCGTCTGATATGTCTGGAGCTGCCGATCACGATGCAACATTTACCACATACACAAACGAAGAAAAGACTTGTATTACTGTAATCGTCAAAGAAGATGAACGATTATCAGAGATCTCTGAACCAGAATGGGGCTCCACAACATCTCATGGAGGAGGATATGAAATGAACAGTCTCACAGATGTCCCTAGTCTAGATTATAATATTAATAGCATAGAGGATGACGATAAGATTGACAGCAATGATGGTAGCAGCAATTCATGCGATGTCACCTCAAAGAATACAAATCCGGACCCTAATATTACACTGCAAATTGCAGGGGAGAGTAATCAAAGCACAGAAGACAACCAGCAAGAGGATTCGGGGAACAGCACGCATATGTCGGCCGATGATCGGACATCAAATAGTGATCACTCACTCGAAGATGAAACTCAAAAATGTGACGATAAAATGTCAAGAACAATAATCGTTGTCGACAGGCACGACGATCTTATGAACCAATCGCAATCAAGTCCATCCAAAAATTATACTTTACACGATATGAACTTAGATGATAGAGAGAAATGTAGAAATTTTATACAAAATGAAATTGCGATTTCGTCTAGTCAAACTCTCCAGCAATACGAGACGAGCAATGGAACAGGATACGACGATAACTTGTCGATTGATGATGAGAGCGGAGAGGGTGATGGTGATTTCGATTTTGATAGTTCCAAAGAGAATAAAAACCCAAATATTAACGAACAACAACAACAGACACAACAACAATTAACTTTAAGCCCGAGTTCGATTGATTTTGATAAACAACCGATTTCAACAATTTCCTACCAAAAAGTACAAACAAATAGTCAGGATGCTGTGATAGTTGATAAAAGAAGTAAATTAAATTCAACGCCCGATCATCTTTACGAAAATAAGGATTTGAAGAATGGTGGAAGTGGAATACATGAGAATATATTTGTAAGTACACATTTTCGACTTATATAGCTTTTCAATGATTTCTTAGTGTTGGCTTTGTATATAGATACGCTACATATGTGCGTTGCGCCTGTTTCAATATTATATCATTGTTTTTTTCGTTACACTGGATGTGGGATTTCAAATTGGTTGTTTTTTATTACATTATTAATATGATTTAATTCAATTTCTAAAGAAGCAGCGCATGGTGGGAATACTGTGCAGAGGTATATGAAATATATACCTCTTTGTTGAATAAAAGAGGTTGCTTAGCTTAGGGAGATTGTTTTCGCGTAGATATTTTGAAATTGCTTTCGCTTAGAAAACAGCATTCTTCTATGCTGAAATATGGAATTCAATTCAGGTGGTAACGAAACTGTTTTGGCTATAATGGCGGCGAATCCATCATTTGTCCATTATAGCCTTCAAATCCACATATCGTCATCATACAATTGAATTTTGAAAATTATGGCGATATTACGATTTAACATGGAATTTTCTTGCAAATATTTTATCTTTCAATTGTGAATTGTGCATGAAAGAGTGACTTTGAGAAAAATATAAACCAATCATACCAACATCCGGCAATCTGTAAACTAATCCCAATCATAGTTTTTCTATTTGATTGGATTACTAATAAGATTTTTACCATTCACACATTCAGAGCGACCTCCTTGGTAAATTTTGTAACGGACGAGTGTTTTTTTTTTGTATTTCTGGTGACATTTTTCATAATGAGATAACTAAAATCATTTCTCGAAATTTTATTAACATGGAGTTAAAAACCTGAAGAGGCGTTGAATATTATTTCCACATTGTTCTGAACTTTCATACTAATTTGACAGTATCTGAGTAGAAGTATTGTAGTTGTTTGGTCCTAAACTATACCGTGCTAAACTTATTGTCTCAGTTACTCGTCAATCCGAACTGTGTTGTCCCTCATTAATTTCTCTGCATTCCTCCAATCATTTTTGCTTTGACAATCTTGGAGACATTAGTCAGTTCTGTTTTTCAAGTTTTTTGTTGATTTATCTTTTTACTAGTCTGTTGCTATACCATCGATTTGAATTCAAGTTAAAAGCAGTTTAGTTCCAATTATAATTTAGTTTCTCTGATGTTATTGTAAGAGTTTGCTTTCTATGTTGTTGGAATTGCGTCCATACGTTGAATTTTCGAATTATCTTATTCAGATTTGTTAGTCCTCTTGTTGTGAATTTGATATAGCTCCTCCGACTTTTATTATTTTTTATCACACATTTTCTTCTTTTCCATTTAGTGACTGTCAAGGAATCGTACAACATTGGAAAGACGAATGATCTTTGTGTTTTGTGCATCTTCTCCTCCATTGCAACACCGCCCATTACAGACTCACTTTCTTTTGTTGTAGTGGATTGTAGAAAGTAGAAAGAAATAATCTAGACGCTTATTACTTTATCCCATATATTTTTTTTTAAAAAAGCCCCTCGAAACAGGATCATTTATTAAATATAAAATAGTTTAAATAACACACAAACATACACATAGATAAAGGAAATCGTTAGGAATGATTGTAATTGTGTAAAAAAAGTAATTTAACTCGTTTTCTATGTTAATTCTGTTTAATAATTATCGGCCGTATATTATATAAGTATTTAAGTTGTATCGTCACTAAATAAACCATAGACAATTTATAAACGTTTTTATATTGAAAAAATCATACAACGATATACATACGAAAGCGATCAATTATTTTAGGTTGCAGTAGAACACCTTATTTTTATACTAAAGCAAGGGTGCAATCTGTCAGGATCCAATCAACATTACTAACTGCAACTAGTCTCATTTAGCTTGGATGTAAAAACGAACTGTATTTTACGATTTTCAAATTACACCTTTAAATTTGGTAAAGAATAAAAGCTATATAAATCTGCATGTGTAATCTCGTGAACATGTAAAGAAAATAATATCTAACGCCAAAATCCGATAGTCGACGAGAAACACTGAAAATTTGGTCCTTGAACCTACAGCGAATATAGTAGTTGTCGTTTGAAACTTCAATTCACTTGAATGGTTCCCGGTTGACTAAGCATTTGTGAACAAAAATAAAGCAAACTCAATGACTCTCCGTGTGTGTCACAACGATCTCCAATCTGAATTTCCGAACATCTTCGATTTTACATTTTTGATATTTTCTCGGTGGTTTCCCCCGAGCAACAAACTTGTTATATTTTAGTTGGGAGTGAAATGGACTTTTTAGATTTTGATAAGGGTTACGTTACGAAGTTACTCACTGTGACGTGTGCGATGAAGTTGAGGTGCTTAGCTCGGGGAGGTGGGATTGTCTCAGCCTTTTTTATAGAATGCTTAAATCAGCGGCGTATGCTCTGCCCTGATAGTGAAATGTTGTCCTTTGATCGTATCGCGTAAGTGTTTGAGTGTTCAGTGAATCGCTAGGGGTTCGCAATTATATGGACAGCATACTTGCTCGGTTTCACTTAATCTTCGGGGCATCATTGCGTTTTCCTGCAATTATTCGAAAACTTCGCATATGGCTTTGTTTGATTATGGGCTGTGCAGGCTCGCTTCATCTTGATTGCTTTCAATTGTCCATTGGATGTCTTGGTTGAGTAGGCCTTAAGTTTTTTGAATGTTTTCGCCTTTTCAATGGTGCGGATAATTTGCGCTTTTTAATCGGGATTGCTTTAACCCTGAAAGCACATTTGGCCATGTTTATGTTTAGATTATATCTCCCTATGCAATCGAAAATGGTCTTTAGGTATTTGATATATTCCTTTATGCTTTCGGATGCCACGAATATTTCTTCGATGTAGCATAACCAACAGTTCTTTGACCAAATAGCACTTGGCCCAGATAGTGTTAATTCGTGTGGTTCTATTGATAAACTATTTCTTCTTGAGTTCATCCAAAATCGAATGACCACTTCATGCAACACGGTCTCAAACGGAATCTAAATAAAACAAGGTTTTTAGCGACTGATCCCAGCGAAACAGGCAATGACAGTCAACAGTCAGTAATAGTGAAAGGTCCAGAACTGAGCGATTTCAATATCTTAGATTAATGGTATCAGCTAATGATAAATTGCGTTATAAGATTGCTTCACGTATCAGTGCAACTTGGATGAAGTGGCGTTCCACAACTGTTGTTCTTTGTGATCGATGTATCAACGAAAACCTCAACTCTAAAATTTACCTCATTGTCGTCCATCCTGTCGCCTTTTATGATTTTGAGTGTTGGCCGACTATAAATGAATGACGCCTTGCACTTATGAAGACGAAGATGTTGCGTTGGATCAATGGCGCAACACGCCATGATCACATTCGAAATGAGGATATCCGCGTTCAATATGGGGTTGCACCGATCGTAGAAAAATTGCGAGAGAAGTATCTTCGATGATATGGTCATATGAATTGCGCTAACATGAATTCATTTGCCAAGACTATTCTGAACATCGGAGTCGATGGTAAACGATCGAAATGCCGACCAAAACAACAATGGCTTGATACGCTAGATAGTGATTTGGCTTTTGAATAATTTTCAGTTTAAGGTATGTTGTTGGGTGTTTCTTGGCAAATGATCTTGGAAACACAGAGATGTCTACTCCGGTGTCAACGAGAAAGGTTGCTTTTAACTGACAAAGATATGCGGAACTCCACTGAACGTTAATATTTTGTATAGACAACTTTTGCATCTAGTATGGGTTGCAGTTTCATGCAGTATTCCATTCAATGCATCCAACACTTTTGCACACAGTTCTGTTAAACTTGTCGTCTGGCCTGCGATCGACCATTGCAAAACAGTCCATAGTGGTTCGATGGGGTTGAGGACTAGATATTGGAGAGCCATTCGGTGGTTGATTTTGCTGTGTAGTTCGTATCATTGTCCTGTTAAAAAACTGTGTTCAAAGTATTGACCTTTAAATCCTCCATGCTGCAAATAAATAGTCTCGTACGATCTTAATGTAAGAGTCTGTTCACATTCTTCTCCCATCCTCCAGCTCTGTTTGTTGTGATACAGTCCCATACGATAATTGAGCCTCCTTTAAACTTCAATGCAGACTTCGCATTGTGTGGTTGTATTTTTCCTCCACACTCATTCGTGATCATCCGATCCAAAACGGTTTATTTTGATTTCATCTGAAAATATAACCTTGTCCCAGTCATCTCCAGCCCAGTTTTTGTACTTTTTAGCGCACACAATTTCCGGTGCCTCTCCATTACCAGGGGTTCCTTGGCGTTTGCGCGTCCTCTTAGCCCGGCATTTCGCAGTGTTCGTCGAACAACTTCTAAGGATATATCCAATTTGTCAGTGTGTAGAAGGTTATGATGCTTTCTACTGCGTTTTGGTATTTGCTGCTTCTTATCTCCCCTAGCGGGCTGCCACTGCTGGACTTCGCTAAAATGAATTTGCGGCTTGCGTTATTCTTTCACAGGTAAATCTGTATTTTTTGGGGAATTTTGCTTACTACGCCAACAAAGATTCCAATTTCCACTGAAATGCATTTTACCACTATGTACTATGCATCTCCTCAATATCCTTAGGAATGTTGTTGCATAATGTCATGTTCTTTTCCCATGTCTATAACGATTAACTTTAAATTTTATTTGTATGTAGTACACCTGCACTTTTCGTAAATCGAACACATTTGGCGATCATACGTCGTTATTGTATAGAAAAAACTCATATAATTGATCGCGCAATTTGTCGCACAATTCAAAATTAATGCACCGTTAAGTCCGGTTAAGCCCAAGAATATGTTGATAACAGAAGTTCAAACACTAAGCAACAAAATTGTGAAATAAAATTTGTAGATTTGTACACAATGAAGGTACAAGATTAAATAAAAACCGCAAATAAGGCGACTATACACAAGAGGTGAAAATGCCTAGCCATGCCTTCAAGTTTTGTGGAATAGAAAATATAGCGTCCGGTGGGTGGGGCTTTTCAGCCAGGATCGCAGTAGCGTTCTGTGCATCATTTCGCGATTTTTGGAAATATTCTACCCATCTCTCGGCTGTCAACTGAGCTACTTATTATAACCCTTGCAATGTGCTTACTAGCTCGAAGTCCATTGCGTGTAAGTGTTTCCATTGTAATAATAATGTCGTTTTCGTTGTTTTCGTCGGATAAGTTTCCCTCGCTCTTCTTGCTAGGTTGTCATAGATTTCTTTTTTGGCTCGTGTATGTCATTATAGATTTTATATGCGTCAGTTTTCTTCTATCAATGAGGTTCCAACATTTTCCTCGGACTAATCTTCAGGTTTTTCCTGCCATGTATCTTGGAAAATCCAAGATCCTTTCAGCCGCTGTTTTGATTATTTCCTTTGTTGTTTCCCATTGTTTGTTCACATCGCCAGTGTTCTTTGTCAGGCAAGAGGCACGTGGGCTTACGTATCGGCTATGGTATCATCTTTGAACTGTTTTATTCCGAGCGCGATTCGGAATCCAATTTGTTTTGAAATTGTTCGTTTATTGTAGTTTTAGCGTATTACGAAATCATCGTTGTCCGCGTCTTGTGTTCCGTCCGAACGTTGCAACAGCGAGCCTTTAACCTCGCATTAAAAAAATTGTCTTGATATTGCTCCATTGCTAATTATACAAAATTTTTTACTTATGGGTTTTAAGTTTGTGAAGAAAGTTAAATCTAATTTTCTTATCCAACGCAGATACTCCAGCCTCAGTGCTTTCGGAAGTTGTTCCTTTACTGTTTACATGTTGCTAATTTTACTATCGGGTTACTTTCTTTCTGGTCTTCAAATCCCTTCTAAGTTCCCAAGGAATATAACATAGTAGTCTGCGGCGAAGAAAATACCATTACCATAGGATTTGGTTGCAAAATTGTGGATGTTTGTGCGTTTACTTTTCAGTATAACTAGTTAGTCCGTTGGTCTACCTCTCGTCTGTTGATTGATTATTATATTTTTAGCTTTACTTTGCTGCCTTAGGTACTAACTATCCAATTCGGTGCCAATGTCGGAAGAAAGGACGCTTCCTAGATATAAAAATTGATCAACATTCGTAGTTTCTTCAGGATGTCCCTCCTGCGTAGAGCACGCAAGATACACTCCCTGTCCACGCTGTCCAAAGCTTTCTCGAAATCGGTTAGGAGCAGGTAATGCTAAGATCTAAGATCCGCGCACTGTTTCAAAGCGATCCGCAGGTTGTTGATGTGATCAATGTAGGAGGATCTAGGGCGAAAATCAGCTTGCTCTCTGTCAATCAACCTTCCGAGATGTTCCTTGATGCATTCCAGAATTATTTTAGTCAATATCTTAGTGACACCAGGGAGCTTACCGATAAACATTCCGTGATCATCATGAGAGCAAATTGGGAAACCGGAAAATGGCATTGAATATGCAGCACAGCTTGAGGCTTTCAAAATCAACTACGGTGGAAAATGATTGAAATCGCCATAGAACTCATTGCTTTCATGATCTCAATTCCTTGTATGCAGTTTCATCATCATCATCATCAACGGCGCAACAACCGGTATCCGGTCTAGGCCTGCCTTAATAAGGAACTCGAGACATCCCGGTTTTGCGCCGAGGTCCACCAATTCGATATCCCTAAAAGCTGTCTGGCGTTCTGACCTACGCCATCGCTCCATCTTAGGCAGGGTCTGCCTCGTCTTCTTTTTCTACCATAGATATTGCCCTTATAGACTTTCCGGGTGGGATCATCCTCATCCATACGGATTAAGTGACCCGCCCATCGGTCATGGTATCGCTCATAGATTTCGTCATTGTGTAGGCTACGGAATCGTGCAGTTTACCAATACAAATGATAGTATTTAAAATTTAATTAATGTTAACAAAATATAGTATGTATTGTTCTTGTTAGGTGGTATATTTTACGATTAAAACAATGTATCGTTCAAATGGCCACCGCGCCTCTTGCACTGGTTGATATGGACCCACCAATTTTCAATGACTCCGGATCTATTGGAGATTCATAAACCACTTGAGGAGGAGCCTTTCAACCAAAAATATACCTCATCAGATAAGATAATTTCTCGATAAAAACGCTGGTTAGTTTCCATTATCCCTGGAGCCCAATGAACGAACTGACGTCGTAAACGATAGTCAGGAATCAATATATTATCATTGGCGGCTACACTCGCTTCTACAGCTGGAATATTCTCCGAATATTTTTATAGTATTTCCTTGTGAAGGTGAAGTAGTTCTAGTATTGCCTCACCTATCTCCTCTATTGCCACCAAGATTCGTTGGCCCCTTTGACTGGAGCACTAGGAAACACTTCATTAACATCAAGAGAGACTATGACCTCACTTTTTGGAAATTTATGTTATATTTTTGATGTTTCTTGTGAATGATTTGGTAGATCCGCCAAAAAAGTCGATTCCCTTACAGTGTCTGTTAAGTAAAATAGCAATCCTGTTTCTTGGTCCATTGCAGACGTAGCTTCATGACGATTTTACGTTGTCTATGACTATGAACAGTTTTGTAGATATATTCAAATCAACTATCTGTTTGCGGCTTGGTAGATTGCTGATATTGAATCCTCAGAACGTCTAAGGTACAAGGTGTATTTACATAATTTCCCAAATTATTGACGAGATTAGTTTCACGAGAACATTGTCTAGATGAATCAGTATGTATATATTGCTGAAGTCTTTACCGGTTCATTATGTACCTCAGAACTTTGAACGCCTGCGACACAATTTTATGGACATATGATGCGAAGTTCGGCTTTTTTATCCACAATGACTCCAAAATCTTTAATTGGTGTAACAACTGGTAGCAGTTGACCTACATGAAGTAGTTTTCCTGTCGCAAATTGTAAGATCTGGAGGATAACCACTAAATATTTATCGATATTTAACTTTGTTTTGTTTTGATCACATCAATTGTATAGTTTATTGTTGTCGTTCTGAAAAGTTACTGAATCGTCCATCACTCGTAATTCGTTAAAAGATTTTCATGTCGTCTGCGTAGACCAAGCAATCAGAAAGTAGAATATCCGCTATGTCATTAGTGAAAATGTTAGAAAGGATCGAACCCAGATGCGATTCACGGAGAATGCCAGACATTACTTCATAGCTTTCTGCAATCTGCCCATTTCTTCCGACTTGTAGACATCGCCCGTTAAGATTATATTTTTGAAATCGGATTAAATAAGGAATTAAGAGTTTCTCAATTAGTTTTGGCATCGTTGGTTGTATACATATTGGTCCGTAATTACTAACATCGGATTTATTTCCTGATTCATGAATTGCACAAATATATCATAATTTCAATGCCAAGGGAAGTGTACAATATTATAATGTTTGCTTAAAATACGCCTCATTGGCTAATAAGGCCCGGTCGCACACTGTCTGGTCTATTTCTCTTATTGCCTCTGCGTCTGTATCACTTTTGATTTCATTAGCCTGACGTATTCGTGTATCATGTTCATTAGAGTAGATGCTCTTCAAGTATAACGCAATGAGATTACTTATTCCACCTCCATTAGCTGCCATTGTCGCGTACCGTTTCATATCCATTTGGCCAAGGTCATCACGCCTCCTATTTATTACGATATTTCAAAACTGAGTAGCATGCTTTCCCCGCTTGCAACAAAGACTATAGCATCTGCTGCTAAGCTATTTTTACTCTAGCCTCAGCGTACGGAACTGATTGTTCATTTGAATCCACATCTTTTGTAATTTGCGAGCATCTTTTCTTCAATATAACTTTGTTTATTAACTCTTTTGGCAATCAATATGGGAAATTATTGGTTCTCCTGGTAAATACTGGCACATGATTCCAAATCACTTCATAAGTCTTACAGAACCAGTTTACTTTCCCATAAAAAAATTCCAGTTTTGTTTAGGTCTACCCAATTGGTATTCAGTAGTACGCCAATAACAGTGTCATAGGTTGCTGTAGGTTGGTCGGTTGCTGGGGATGTTGTAATCACCTATAATTACATTCCTAGTATTGGGATATTTACAAGGAAACTATATACAGAAGGAGCAAATTGAGTTTCTTGGCACCTGGGGTTAGGTACGAGGTACTTAACTGACGCGTGGCATTTGTGGTTCATTCATTGGTGTGTCGGTGTGTCAATGCCGCTTACATGGTTTTCTTGTGTATGTTTTCTCATCGCATGCATAACATACACGACACCAACACCATCAAAACAATGGGTAGAATTCTTCACGTGAAGTTACTTGAAAAACTTGGGACATGTGCGGTGGACTATACAAATTTAAGCAATACGCCGGGAGACGAATCTCCTGTGTGTAGTTTTCTTATGTGTTTAGCTTAAATATAAGAAACTGCATCTGCATGTTCAGCGTAGATATCGCGTCTTGGCTATGGTGGTAGGCGAATACTTTAAACAATGATATCGTCATGATGATCATTTATGCATTTTACTTTGATGAAGATTTGTTCAATTGTAACGAATTCAGCTGAAATGCTTCTTTTTACTAGTATGAACATGCCGTCCCCTGTGCTATGTGCACTAGTACGGTCATCTCGGTGCTGCCTGAATAGTGTAAATGTTTTGTCTATTACTTCGCCGTCCGAAGTCCTGCATACGCAAATAATGTGACTGTCATCAATCGTGGTAGAGGTTAGGAAGGTGTTTATATTCGTTCTCAGACCTCTAGTATTCTGATAGTAAATATTTAGTTTCTCCTTGCGTTTTGCTTATAGTAGGATTGTGCTTGAATATTTGCTCGATTGTCTTGTCCTCGGCTTCTGTAATTGATCATCTTAAACGCCAACCGAGTAAATCATCGATTGCACCTTTTAAAAACCTTATTAAAGTTGATTCACCATCTATTTGTCTGTCACATTCACTTTTCTCAGAAACGGTTTCATCTATTGATATGAAATTCGGTAGAAAGGTATATACTGCAAACTTCCACGCATGCGGTGAATTACACTGCCGTACATTGTACTTAAGGGGGTCTAGTCCCGTGTAAAGGCCGTTTGTTCGTTTTTTTGTGAAGAACTGAATAAAAATACAAATGCGAATTTTTCACCATAATTTATAAATATTTTGAGCATGCATAACAATTTTTCCAACCCGATATCATAGTTCATTACTAGAGTACTAAGCAACTTATCCACCCATCTCTAAAAAAAGGTATTTTCCGGGTGGAACACTAGAGGACCCCGTGCTCATCTTAAAGAAAAAAATAAACGACGTGTTAACCTATGGAGTATATTACAATTCGCAAATTTTTGGTGCCTTTTTAAACTTAGCTTCTTTAATGTATTGAAAAAACGGCCCAATGGATGGCAATTATCCTAGTTTGCGAATCGTGGAAAAATATTCAGAATAAGTCACAAAAATTTCAAAAAATTTCATTGGATAGATTTTGGACTATGGTGGCACCCGGTTTTCAACATGCAGTTTCGAGAAAAACACATTTAGGTTGAGACTATTAACCAGAAAATCTTAACTGACCATTAATCTGTTATAACTATTCGATAAAGCTTTGTTATCTTAAAAACACCCATATAGAGTCTTGAGTTCAATTTTCGCTCCTTTAGTGGAGTCATTCGAACGTCGTTCGGACTGGTAGATTCCGGCTCCATCACGGAAATGGACTTAAACCTGATACATGACACTTCACCTATTTAACAGTTTAAGGAGGGACCTCCATATACCTTAAAGGGTGGTGTGATGCGAGATGGATATCAAATGAAAGGTTTCGATTAGTACTTTCCGAAACAAAACAAAATTAGTTTCAACTTTAGTTGTAAAGGGGAGGAGTACGGAAGGCCGACATTCAAATCTCGCTGGTGGCAGGGGGGTTTCTATCGTGATATGACGTCAAATACCAGTCGACTCAGCTGTGAATGAGTATCTGAGTCAAATCAGGGTACACCGTTACGGTCTTGAATGAAGTGCTCTAACACACTTCAAAGCCCTATTCTAATATCAATCGTTGCGCCAACGATTATAATATTATTATTAAGAGATAAAATGCAAGTACCACATCAAATTAAATATCGGGTATATTCAACGTATATATACTACGAGCTATATATAAATGAAATCATCGTGTACCCAAATATCTTACATCTTTTATAATTGAAGCACCGAGATTCCGGTTTCCGACTTGCTTAAATGTCGCGGTGTCCGGATGGTTTAGTGGTTAGAACGTTTAGCACTCGTAGCAGAAGGGCGCGCTTCAAACCATACTGGAGGCAGAAGGATTTGTATTGTGACTGGATGTCGTATACCAGTCGACTCAGCTGTGATTGAGTACCTAAGCTAAATCAGGGTACTAATAGCGGGCAAGTTCAATGCTGAAAGAAGTGTCATTACGGTCTTGAATGAAGTGCTCTAAAACACTTCAAAGCCCTGATCTAATTGGATTGTCGCGCCAACCATTATTATTATTATTATTAAATATCGCGCCCCCATAGAAATCAACGCTTTTGATCGTTTAGGGTATCAGAGGACAATTTCAAATCGTTTTGTGTACGACAGTACTCATTATTTCCAATTTTGAGGATCAAGCAAATTGTTAAGAAACAAATATCCTTACTGATACGGACCAGTTTGTTTAAGATAATGAAATTTGAAATTGGACCTCGGCGCAAAACCGGGATGTCTGGAGTTCCTTATTAAGGCAGGCCTAGATCGGATACCGGTTGTTGCGCCGTTGATGATGATGATGAATGAAATTTGATATAAATAAGGCGACTTCGATTGTGATTCTAGATCGAGCAGTCTTTATAATCTTTTTCCCGGAGATTCGAAATGTTATAATAATAACAATCGTTGGCGCGACAATCCACAATCTTTATCTTTCTTCGTACTTTTGATTTAAAAATTACTCGCTCTATGTTTTCATGTTATTCTGTGGCCAGTAGACATTTGAACGCGATTGTATACGCAATTCTCCTAAGAGCTATCGGTGGTGAAGGCAATTACAGGAAGAGTCCATTGTTTTGCTCGATCTCCTCAAAAATTGTCCGATGGTTTTTATAGTTTTGCATAAAATTCTCAATCATACGTTTGTGACACACAGATTCCTTGAAAAGAACCCAAACGTCTTCGTCACTACTTTACGAATCGACTTAGTTTCAACCCCAGCCAAGTAGTACAAATTTAAAGTGGAACAGGACTTATTCTCAGAAATTATCCTCATGATGGTCCCAGACTACATTTCATGCTTATACCTACTCAAATAAAGTCAATCAAAGTATATTATTAAATTTTAGAAACTTAAGTTTATCCCAGATGATGTATATAATTTATTACCAATATTAAAAGGAAATGATCGCGTATATGTGAAATGCCAACGTTCTGATTTCCTATATGAAAGTAATTCATTTAATTACGGATATGGAAATTCTATATTCAAATACAAAGTAAAATACGGTACGACGGAATCAGGGCTTCTTGGTAAATGATTTTATAATTAGAATGGAAATCAATTTTCCATTGGTCAAAACAAAAACAACGATAATCATTATTTAACTAGTTTGTGTATAATTGTTGGTGTTTGACGAACATTTTTTTTTTCTAACAAATTTGAACGCTTCACCGCACTTTCTAATGTGATTGTTTTGTGTCACAAAAGCAGCAAGTTTTTGTACATAATGGCATAGTTAAATAGATATAATAGCGTCCAGCACCTTTAGCAAATAGCGCACAGAGACATCTTATGAAAAATGCATGTTTGGCGGCTTGGAATCATTATACAAACTGAATTTTCCTTGGATTGGAATTGAACATGTTTGTGTTTAATTTCAGTATCAACCAGAATCAACAATATTGCCAAATAAACATCAGCAAACTATAGCAAATTATAGCGTAAGCGATGTTGATATGAATGGTGTACACAATGAACATTGTCTTATGGTAGCTGATGAAATAATCGCTCACTTGTCTGGCGAAGAAGACCCTTGGGTATATGAAGTTTATTTTACATAATTTTTAGAATAAAATCTGGAAAAATTGATTAATCGCGCAATGTAACCTGTATCAATTTATTTTTTCTGCATATCAGGCCGAGCCAATTCACAATGACATACATTTCACGGGACCATGTTCAGAGATAATTACATCGTTCACGAATGAATGGGACAGCGATGTGGATGATAGTCATAGCAGCGAAGAATTTATGTACGTTCGAGGTACACCGACCAAAGAAAAACTCAGAGAGATGTTGGATAAACAAACAGATGTCGGGAATAAAGTGAATACCGACCATGATTTTTTCGAATATGAGGGACTCAATGAAGCTGACGTATGGTCGACGCATGAAGATAAAGTCCCCGTTGCCGGTATGTTGGGAAGAAGCAATAATATTGCTGTTGTTTTCCTCATTCTCAGTCTGCAATGTTTCTTATTTTTATAGATTCTGCCGAAGACGAAATATCAGAAGGAAGTTCTTCGGAATTCGAAGGCGAATTTGTTCCATCATGTTGGGATTCTATGGCCACGCCTGCTCGTTCAGCATTAAAAAGCCCAGATAAATCGAGCAGTGTAAGTTTTTCATAAACATATGCAGTACTTAGATAAATAGATATTAAATTGAATACTTGCATGTTGTTGTGTTGTCTGATTTTTATACGCATATAATCGATTCCTCCATGTCATTATTCGTACGCATACAAACAGGAGGAGGAAAGAAAATTTGTAAGTTTTATTCGATATATTCCAAGGGAATTGGGAACTTTATCCTCTAATTTCTGCTTTAACTTAATATGATGTAAATTATATTGTTGACTAACAGCTGTTTTTCCGAGCTCTCTTCCGTTAATTAAATAAAGATTAATCAAATCTTTATTTAGAATAGAAAATAATGGTATTAACGTTTTCGAACTAATTATCCGCGACATATATGTTTGATTAAAAAATATAAATCGAAATTTCGAGCCTACAGCTGGTTAACAATCCGAACAAATAAAATGATATTAAATTTCTAAACCAAATAACTCATGTGTAATATTTCACTGAATTTGAACTGCACTCTACACTAACTAAGCTAATTACTCATTCTATTTCCAATTTTAGCAGCCTAACAAAAAGCGGCGTAATGTTGCATTCAAAAAACAACGATATCATTCAGTGTATGAATATCCTCGCGAAAATGCTTCTTTGTCGCCATCTTATAGCGAGCCATACTTGTATAGTAAACACAGTGAATCTTTGTATTTTGGTCGAAATTCAAAGGAAGAATTCAACGGTAAAATGTTAAAATCATATGATTAGAATTTGTTGATGTCGGTCCTTTCTATTTCATAGACGGATTTACAGTGTCCAGTTCGATGCGCCCATTTCATGGTAGCCAATTTAACGCATTGTGCCATACATGGCCTACTGACTCAGATTTTTCTTGGTCTCAGATTGAGGTTTGTTGATTTAACTTTTGCCTTTTTTTCGTTGTTTTTGAGTGTAAATAATCGAATTTCGAATTAACATTTTTACTTTAAAAATGAATATAGGATGCGGCAAAAAAATAGGACAATTATTTTCCTATCAAATAAAAAAAATCGACAAAATTGAATAATACGATTAATAATAATAACATATTCAGGCATGATATTCTGATGGATTTTGGTCTAAACCATCTGCAAATGTCAACACGGGCTGCATGCCAAACATAACAATGGGGAACTTAAACGCGTAGCTTCTCCTTTACAAGTAAATTTTTATTTAAGTACTTTTTTCGGGAGCTATTTACTCCTTTCTTCAGTGATTAGGTACTTCTAAACTAATCTAGAATTGGTTACTTCCATATCCAAGCTATGATCAAGACAGACTTCTACAAGTATCTAGG
The DNA here is from genome assembly GCF_905115235.1 of Hermetia illucens. NCBI lineage: Eukaryota > Metazoa > Arthropoda > Insecta > Diptera > Stratiomyidae > Hermetia > Hermetia illucens. Next base: position 97,218,506 of record NC_051852.1, on the reverse strand, counting down.
ATTTCTGTGCGAGAAATCCATGTCGAGTTGATGATATGACTCCACTTAACTTGAAGGATTAATTTTATACACTTCGGTGTGGGGTGAAGTCAGACTAGGAATAGAACGATGAATAAAAGTTGTTTGTCGATCTTCACTTGTCGAAGATATAACTGTGTTCTGGAGCCGGATAGTATAATAGCAGCATTGAACGGAAATACATGGAGAAGAAGGTGTCACTGACTCGCGAAATTCAAGAAATATGAAGTCTTCGGAGAGTGGTTGTAGTTCCTACTGTCATAGGTAGGATCGCTCGAACACAAACGCTTGGCACTTAGTACTAGTAGTATTACTTAAAATTTGAGATAAAATCAGGAAGATGTAACTATCGTTTTTAAATTGATTCTGGTCAAGGTGCATGACTTGCTTCGATAGTAGGTGTTAGTTTATTCGAAATGGCTCACTTGCTTAGAGCATTCCAGTTACACTCCCTGTTTACGCTATCGAAACCATGCCAAGTATGCGAAGACTCCTCCAATTGTCATACTCAAGACAGGTACCTGTCTTTGGAAGTTAAACGATTATCCCCTTTTTCTGTATAGACAGAAGAATCAACTCTGCAGAAATAGGAGGCTGTCATCACTAACTCCGCAATTTGACCGTTGAGGCCGATGGGATTATTGATATTGGGGGATTGATATGATCTCACTCCTCTATGGAGGGCAGCCCGTATCCTACTGTTACGGTAGCTAGATAGTTGTAACACCAGATTATCTACAGTTGGGAACAATGGTGAAATGCTGCTGCTATCTATTCAGCTACCCATTATCGTGGAGGAGCAGTCGACCGTTAACATCCCCGAACGGACCATCGAAACCACCACCACCCCTTTTTCAGTTCTTTCATAATGCGGTCCTGAAATCGTTATCATTTGCGGTATTTTCTGCTTCGCTGACCATCACAATAATTTTTTTTTTCTATGACAGTGTACACTACGCCGAACTTCTTAGATTTCTCAATCCCGGATGAGCGTAAGCGACCTGTGTTGTACTTGGGTCCAAACTCTTCATCCCTTATGAGAAAAAGCGGTCCAAAGCGATGGCGAATGTGAAATAGATAATAATCCTTTTCGTCGTTTCTTAAACGAGCTTGGGATCTTTTTTGCATTGTGTTTGTGGATGCATTTATGTACCGAGTGTTGGACTTTCGCAACGATGAACTACTGGATTGCCAACCAAACATCTACCCGTCATTGGAGAACTAGCTTGGAATCGTCTGGCATATTACTTTGAGTTAATCTTCCCGCTTTACCGCCTTAAGAAGTCTTTAAGTCATGGAATTCCTGTCACTAGGTGGGAAGCGGTGAAAAGGAATTTGTTAATTCAAAGAACCTCCTGCATTCCGGTTCTTACACCGGTCGAGCTCAATTTGCTTCGCAAGAGAAGCAGCCGAACGTAGTGCTTTACGAGTATATCTGCATAAAGTTACTGATAAATCTCATCCCATCGGCATTCACCACATTGTTAAATAACTTGTGCAATTAACAAACGTCGAAGCGGGAAAAAACAAACTAATCTCGATAGTTTTTCAATTCAACACGGACTTACGTTGCCACTGAGCCGCGCAGGCCATCTGGCTCTTAACTGGTTTTTCCAAGAGTTGCCAATGTGTTTGTTGGAATCGTTTTCCTTGCGCGTGCACATGGCTTTGCATTCGTTAGCAAGAAAGGTGAAGGAGATCATTCGCGCGATACCTATTTCAGCTGGCTCCGATGCAGTACGATAGGCAGACGTCATCCGTAAAGCTCCCCATTTCTATACTTGCGCAAGGCACTAACGATACACCTTGCTGCCAAAAGCATCAGTGTACATCTCCTGCGTAAGAGCAAAACGGACTGCGTCGCACTTATGAGGAGATGTCCGCTGCTGAAAGTAGGACCCCCAAAATTTGCCATTACTCAACTTGAAGCTGAAACTCCTAAAGGGCATTCCAAGGTGTTCAACCATTGGCTTTGACGTGACGCGGAGGCTGGATTTTCTTTTTAGTTAAGATGACTGCCCTAGGATTTTTCATCGAAAAGCTGAAATCATGGGCAGTCTTCCATCCGTCTACCCGTTGCATCAATATGTCCAGTTTGCTTTGCAGTTTTGTCCATCTTCCCGAATGGATGCTATTTCTAACATCAAACGTTGGGAGGAACACTACGCCTTTCGTGCTGTGAATAATGTTCATGGGGCCTATCTGTCCCACATTAAGCAAACGAGGGTTGCGCAGGGCCCCGGTTTCCCGAGTGGTTAGCGTATAACCGAGTCTTTATGGAACTACTGCCACCTTTAGTTCCCGTCAGTAGCGAGCTTTGTTTTAACTGTACTGTAGTTTCATGCGGTCGAGCTTATGAGACTCGTTCCGTAGGTCGGCAATTTCCGTCGCTCACCAATACATAAACGATTTTCCACGGCTAGGTGTCCTCCGGAGCATGGAACTAGAGAACTGAAGCTGTACCCCTTTGGAATATGTACCACGATTTTGGAGACGCATGCACGTGGTACCAAAAGCGGGTTGACTTCGTGAAGAGTTTCCTAAAAATTCGCCCCACCTCTTTCATGTTGAAGACCCTAGAGCGCGTCCCGGATTCCTGCACCTCTTCCCCTGGACCTCTTCATCAAATACATGCATTGCTGTCAGACCATGTGAGTCCAGATTTTGGAAAGTGGAGCCCTACAGCCATAGTAACATCCTAGACGAAGTACCTCGCGAACTCTGAACGCTCCCTACGGGCTACCGTACACGCAACCTGGGCTTAACGAGGAACTTTGCTCCTCGGAGCGGGCGCTGATATCTACCTACTAGTAGTCTGGATCAGGCAATCCCCATTTAAGTACCCTCGCATTGAAGTCACCCCAACCAGGGACAATGATTGTCTTAGACTCAGAATGATTTGAAATAGATGGATGAAAGTTTCACCTTATGGGTCGAGTCGGAGTCTTACTAAACCGTCAAATCTGCATCGTTAAATTACTGATGGGCTCACGTACCACAACCACGAGAATATTTTTAACAGTACATTTCTTGGGAGATTTTTATCTACCAAAACAAAAGGTATTTTATCACTGCCGCAAATTCCGGATGCCGAGACCCTATGCAGACCAGATTCTGCCATTTTGATGTTTATGCGTTTGTTCTATAGTCAACAGCTTCTCGTCAGTCAAAACAATGTGTTCCCATTACTGTCCTACGACCTGGAGTTGATGTTATCTTTGAAAACGTACGAACTTGTTTCCATCAATAAGATGCTGAACAATAAATAGCGCAATGGTCGGTCGGTGATATCTGTTTAATAGGCGATTTTCCTCATGGAGGGTGCCCTTGGATTTTGCTGAGCTCGTTTCTTGATTATTTGTAGGTTTCCGCAAGTATTCATAGTATGTTTTCTTCTATTCCCTACACGGCAGCTGTTCCTTGAACCAGTGAATTACATCAGATACTGTTTGTTTCTGAACTTTTCTTCACGAAACGTTTCCAAAATGTGCGCTTCGTTTGTTTGACATCTTAAAAATGCAAGGCATTAAAACAAAAATAATTGTGTCCTGGTACTTAAACCTTGAGAATTCAACGAAATGGAAATTAGTTTGTTACATTGTAAAATGCATCAAACTTTGTTCGAGTTTTTTTGCCGCATATGCATAACATAAACATGTAAAAATAATCTAATTTCAAGCGAATCTCTTTGCTTTATACATAAACACTAATTTGTGCTTCAATGCTGTAGAAAGTCTTATCCAATAGGAAAAATATTTGTAAATTGTAGGACCTTGGTGATATTACGGACGAAAAGAAACTTGCGACCTATTCAAATTCAACAAGTGGAAAATGGCCTCAAAATTTTGATAGTATCGATTTAACGGATGGTGATGTAAAAACGGAAAATCTCGAAGATTACGGAAACAACAGACCAGATAGTGGCGTAGGAGAATCTGTAAGTTTGGAATTTAATCTAATAGTAATTATCTGTTATTAAGGAGAATATTCCACAGGCTGAAATGCTTAGTGATCGACTGCCCCTTGGAGAACTATGCCACACAAAATCAACACTTCGTCTTCCTCTGAAAATATTGCCCCCAACTGATTCATTAACCGACATAAAACCCGATTCAATGAAATTAGACGAGCCAGCAGCAGTAGACAGGTTAATATTGCCAACGCCATCGTGCACTGGTTCGATGGACTCGATAAGTTCAAGCTCTGGATCTGAAAGGCAAGTGAGTTTCTCGACCTTTGGAAAAAACCAGAACTCATTATCAATAAATATTGAAGTAAATGATAATAAGCGACCCATTTGTAACACAATTTCTATTACAAACAACGAACAAGTGAAACCCGCTCTGATTTTGATAGAAAACGGCCCGATCGAATTCCCATTGGGATCAGATAAAATTAAGCAAAGCGATAGTACCGATGAAGACTCTGGTATCGAAAGTATTATGAAAGTGAATAGAGAAAGCGATTAAACTGATAATGTAAGTAGTGCAAAAGAGTTTCTTTAAGTTGTAAAAAATGTGCGTTTCTAATCGATGAAAATGGGAGATTTTGGGTAATAAACAACGAGATTGAATGTATTCTTGTTGAATTTGAAGTTTCTTGTACTAATCGGATTCTATTGAGTTGATAATGATCCAACAAAAGTGGGGAAGTTAGAAAAAAGGTAAAGATAGTCTCCACTTGGTCACATTTCCACTACATTTTGCTCTAACTCTACCAGCTACGTTACCTTCAGAGACATCTCTGCAAAGTTTATTACCAATTAATATCTCATTTCTCGACTATGTGTGTACAAATGTGGATGTTAAAAGTAAACAAGTAATTAATTGTTGTTAGGAATTATTTATGTGATGTAAAACGTACAACTGTTTTGTACTATATCGGGAGGTGTTTTTATCAACACATTTTAGTTAATTTGACGGGGAAACAATGCTCATGCTAGATAGCTTTTATTTTCTATGATTCACGTTTGCGCAGGAGGTTTCATACTGCCTTCTTTGCAGTAAAGCAACTACTTTATGTACATTTATTCATCCATTCATTCGCGCAGTCCTATCTCCTATTCCGGGAGTTGAAAAAATGTTTACCGCAACACTGAAACTCAATAATTCATGAATGGACTTTGTAATGCCTCGACAGAAAAGGCGGATCTTATTGGATGAGAATTATTACACCAGATTTTTCAAATTACATCTAAAGGACGAAAACTGTAATGAGTTTCCTCTTAGCTCGGATGCGAATAATGATAATAAAACATTTAGCCGCTGGAAAGTGTTTCCTTGTGCAACCAAGTAGACTTTCATGTCTTTTATATTTAACAAACCTACGATGGGACGATTGTAATGAATGAGAAATGCTGAATGTAATACTGGAAACGTAATATTTAATAGGAAAAGAAAGCCGAACGGAATAACTGAAAAACATGTACTTGCTTAAAGGCCAAATCTCTACTAGAACTAATTTGTATCTTATTGTATTCACATGTTTTCTCTTAGTTGTAACGTAATATTAGACGAACGAGATCGTTTTAGAACTTGATAGTTTTAACGAAATCCTCATTGAATAAGCATAACTGATATGAATTAATTGTTTAATTTTGTTTCTTGTTTTAAAAAATATGAACGAAGATTATATGTTAATTTTTAGACAACAAAAAAATTAGTTATGAATTATTTTTAGGATTATTTCACATGGAGGAAGAAGGAAAACTATTTTATTGTGCTATTTACATGCACATCAAATTCGAATAATTACAGTATTTAATCCGTGGAAAAATAAATAGATTTGAAAGAAAGTGTGATGTTCTTTTAATTTTGCTATAATCAATTTGGGAGAGGCAAAGCCTAGCCTTGGCTCCTAATAGGGCGTTATGTCGCTCGTTGAGTACTGGTTCATATAATAGAAATTTGATTAGTCAACCAATACTTGTAGACCGCATTCGGCAAGGTTATACTACAAATTACTTAAATAAATTTAGTGTATATTCTCTATTTATCAACTACAAAGGTTATTTGGTACATCGTATTGTAAATGATGAAAGAGCCTAAATATAAATTGATACTAGATCATAGCACCATCGTACACGGCTTACTGATATACGCTTCAATAACCGAGACGCCCACACTCCTCCTCTTCTGTTCTGCGCCAAGTGCTCTTGGGAGCACCCACCCATGGGCTATCTTGGAATAGTGGGTTGGAGGATATGGCATAGCAAATAATGGAAATGTCGCCCCTCCTTAATGTGTGACCTATCCATTTCCACTGCCGATCATACGAGTGACAGACCTGTGCCTCGACCAAGTTCTTTGTTTGAAATTGTATCAGACCAACGTACTCCGATGGTACTTCGCAGGTAAGTCAACTTGATCTTGGTGTTAACATAATTGCATTTTCAGATTTTTGACATGCTACGAAAGCGGATATAGCACTGCTTAGTCGCGGGGCAACGTCCCGTTCAGTGCAACCGTCAGCAGAAACGACGTTTCCTAGATATACAGATTGATCGACGTTTTCGATGCACTGACCATTAATGCAGATAGGGAGAGTGCAATGACTCCTTAGACTGAGAACCTTGGTTTTGATGGTGTTTATCTTCAGTCCAAGTACAGACCTCCTTTTCCAAATCCAGTGCCATTTGACCGAGATTTATGGCGCGATGAGAGAGCAAACGGAGGTCATCAGCGTTATCGAGGTGTTTGAGGAAAAATGTCATGGTCTATTGAACTCCTCCACGTCCTTCGGACAAGGCAACACCAAGATTGTCATCGATAACAAGAAGAAATAATATCGGTGACAAGACGCAACTCTGGCCGACTCTGCATTGGACCATCTCAAATTCCTCTGAGATTATAGCTCCGTGAAGCACGTGACATTTTGCGCCTTCATATGTCGCTCTGATAATAGCCATTATTTTCTCCGGAATGCTCTCATCTGCTCCCTCTTCAGCGGGGTCCGCTCGTCTTGACCAGTTTCGTTCTTTTTTTTCGGTCATTGGGATCAAACGTCAAAAATTCAGTTTTTTTTTTGTCAGATTCAGTTTGAAATCGTGCTGCATTAGGCGATTATTATATTTTTAAACATGTTGCTGAAGATCATCTTTGCTATGAACGCTAGGAGCTCATCGCCGACATAGAGCAGTGTGTAGGGCGCTGGAGGTTGGATGTCCCTTGTAACAGTGTCCATAACAAGAACCAAGAGGGTACTTCCACGATGAAAACCACCAGGAACACGAAGCCGTTTTGATATATCCGCCATACTTTGAACTTTATTTTTCGGATTGCGGTAGAGCAATTTAATCCAGCGCACCAGTTCCTCTGGTACTAGGTGTTGCCAGATGAGTTCGTATTGCACACGGTCAAATGTCTTCCTAAATCCAGAAGTGTAATGTAGAGAGGACAATGTTTCCCACGGTGCTTCTCCATGAGTAACCACGCAGCGTGTATTGGGTCACGAGTTCCGAAGTTCTTGACAAACCCGGCTTGATTCACGGTTATTTAAACGATGTCGCGAATACGGTTGTCAAAACTAAGTTCAAAAATCTTGATGTTATGTGACAGCAACAGTATGGAATGGAAATTCGAACATTCTGCTGGACTGCCATTCCTTTTAAATTTTGTGTGAAACAAAACCTTATTAAAACGATGGAGCTATTTTCATTAAATTTAGTGAGAATATGTGGTCTGCGAACCACTTACATGTGCAACGAATGGCATCATTTTGTGTTAGGTTTAATGGTGGGCTCCCCATATTTGCGAAAGGAAGAATCATTTTTTTTTCACAGAATATTGTCATGAATGGGCTCAATTAGTATTTTTCGAAAATGATCTTATTTCTGATAATTGATGAAACGCAGGGGAATAAGGACTCAAAAATTTCTGCCCGAAAAGTGAAACAAGTCTCGTTCTCAGAACCATCGAAAAATTTGTAAAAATCTAGACCTGAAAATACATCCCTTTCCAATATCTGCTCAAATAAAGTTATTAATATCATATTGCTGTTTTATAAATTCGATTGAACACCCTCCTCAAGTTTATTGTAGATACACACAATTTTGTGGTAATAACTTCTTGCAAGTTGTAGTATGTTGAGGGGGGAGGGCATATGCTTTTTACTCAATTGTGAATTGAATTCGTAAGAGAACATAGTGCAATCAAGTTTGATATGTATTTTACTAGTATTAGCTTCAAATTCAAAGAACATTAGAAATTGTCATGAAATACACTAGAGTCAGAGTGCTAGACGTATATAAGACGAAAATGTTCTTGCTACCCGTAAACTATTGGAAAATTTCTTTAAAATGCTTTCAGCTTAAAACCATTTACTAAATGTATTAATTACCAATTACGAGCTAATCCAACTGTAGGTGACAATCTACTGTGGAAGAATGCTCAAAAAAAGCGAAACAAAAAGGAAAACTTCAGAAACAACAAATAAAATTATTCCTCATCGTAAACCGATAGTTAAAGGGAAGATGCGAAAGCGCTGGAATGTTCTAAAATGTTAAATACATCAAGAAACATGGATTCGTACCTGAATTATCCATGAATTGTCGGTGGATTGCACGGATTGTTTCTTCTATGCTTGGTGGTGGCAGTGTTTGTCCGTCGTATTCAGTTCCAACTCCAACTCGCCGATATTTTGGTTGTTGAGCAGTTCATCAAAATACTCAACCTATCGCTCCAATATGCCCATTCTGTCGGAAGTAAAATTTCCCTCTTTGTTTCGGTAGGATGAGCATCGAAGTGTATAAGGCTTCATCCTGCTGACCTGTTGGTCAAACTTGGGCGCGTGGTGCGGTTGCTTCCTGTACTTTTCAAGTTCACAGACCTATTGGTCTTCCCTTTTCCGTCTGTGAAGTCGCTTCTCCGCTCAACGGAGTTCGTGATAGGTCTCCGCGCGTGCCCACATTCTTTGAGAATGCAACACTACACCAGCCTTGCGACTGAGACTGAATATGTTTGTGGCCGTATCAATGACAACGCTCCTCAGGTGGTTGTGAAAATCATTTATTAATGCTTCATCTCCAGAACATCTGTTAGCTGCGGATATTGCGGCATCCATTTCTCCCCTGTTACGGAGGGCTGTGTTGTGCATAGCTTCAGTATTTACTCTCACCTGACTGTCAGAGGGGACTCTAGGTTGTGTTGCAATTAAGCCCGGAGCACTATGCAAACGTGATTGTGATCCGAGCCTATATTGCCCTCCCCTATATGTTCTAACATTCATCAAGGTTGAGAGGTGGCGGCGTTCAAGCAGCACGTGGTCAATTTGGTTAAAAGTAGTCCTGTCTGGAGAGGCGCGTATGTTTGTGGACCGCTTTCCACGCAAACCAGGTAATTCGAACAATCATTTCGTGCGATATTGTTAACTGAATAATCCGCAGTCCGTTATCATTGTTATCCCTATGTAAGCTATGGGAGCCGATGTATCGCCTGAATACGGGCTCCGTCACTACTTGACTGTTGAAATTTGCAAGTATGATTTTGATATCATACTTGGGACAGGTTTCGAGGGTCCACTCAACTGCCTCGTAGAAGGTATCCTTCTCCGACTCTGCAGTCTCCTCTGTAGGGGCGTGAACGTTTATGAGGCTTATTTTCTGAATTTGCCTCGCAAACGCAGAGTGCCTTTCGCTTATGTTTTGAAAGCCGATAACAGCAGGTTTCAATTTTTGCCTGACTAAGAATCCTACTCCGGGTACATGGTTTATTGGATGGCCGCTATAATATATGGTGTAGTGGCTCTTCTCCAGGAAACCGATCTTTGCCCAGCGCATCTCTTACAACGGTGTTAAATCAGCCTTATATTGGGGCAGGGTATCGGCTAGCTGCTCAGCAGCATTCGGTCTGTACAGGGAGCGCACATTCCACGAGAAAATGCGGAAATCGTTATTCCGTTTTCGTTGTCAGGTTCCTCATTTTAAATTCCATCCTGTCCAATGCTTCTTCTGTGGCTTTGTAATATCGGTTTTTCGATTATTTTAGCTATTATCTATGCGTTGCAGGAAACACGCAGGTACCGTCGAATTGTCACACTCAGAACGAATCCCCTTCTTTGGGATCTTGGTGATCGTCCCCTTCCCCCACTCTTTGGGAAAGGTCTCGGATTCCCAAAATTTCCATACGGGGGGAGGGGGCAGCCGATCTGTAGTAACTGCAGGAGCAGCGATAAATAACTCTTTGGAAAGACTGTCAAGTTCAGTGGCTTTATTCCGATTGAGTGTATGGATAGGCGAAATGGTTTCTCTCCCGTTTGGAAAAACAGTCCTTATCCGCATGTTACGGCGACTAACCATTTCATCCACAAGAGGAGGAACCTCACCGGACGTGATACAGTTAAGGTCCGTGGTAAAGTGTTCTTTCCATCTCTTCCGTTGTTCATTATCGTGGACATGAAGTCGATCGTTGACCTCCTTAATAAGACCATCAAAAGATTTGCGACGACATGTAAGCTCTTTCGTGATGCGGTATACATTACGGTATTGTCCGATTCTCCGACTAGCGTAATAGCAAATTCTCTCTTGTTACGTACACTACGCTGAACCTCCCCGGTCAGTAGAGCGTTCAAGCCCTTCCATTCATCTATCCGCCTTCACGATTTCGCAGTCAGCCAGATCTTCAGGACGTGGCCGACGACCTGCTTAGCACCCGAGAAAAGAGCATTTTTTATTGCAGCCCAATGCTCATCGATATTCTCATGCGGGCTGCTTAGTATATCTGCCGTCCTATTAGCAAGGTAGGTCTCCCACTGTCGAAAGACCGCTGGGTCATAAAAGCGATCGAGGTTCAACTTAAGGGGTCGCAGCTCCCCAAAACTGCAAGAAGTGGCGTACGCAACACGCAAGCGAACGTAAGCGACCATCAGATGGTGATCCCTTTCGTGGCCGATGTCAGCGTCTCTCTTGTTACACACATCAAGTAGACAACTCCTAAATCTACTCCTGCACGCGAAGTGAGCAATCTGATTGCCCGTACGGCGTGTCGGTCAGATGAAACCCAACTATATCGGAAGTTTCCCTTGGTACGTAGCATTGCACAATTGTGATGCTCCTTCACCTGAACCGGAATCTTGCAGTTAGAAGTCTGTTAGAAACCGGCTCCCGGGTGAAGAGAGCGCACCTTGCGGTAGCTGTCAGAAGCAACCCGACAATGGATTTGCGTCTGGTATCACTTCGCTTTCCAGAGTACAAAAGCACATTCCTGCAAAGGGAGAGGAGTACTCTCCAGAGTCCCACAATTTTTTCCAAGGAATGTAGTCGTGTGGGTTATTAAAAGGTTTCAATTATTACTTTCAGAAGCCGGTCTCAGTTTTGTTGAAAAGGTAGATTAGGCGGGGGTTATAAAGTGACAATTTCTTTCACGAATTCATTCTCAGAAACTACCTGAACTAAATCTGAAAAAAATCATGAAGCTACCCCTATACAGCGCCTAGGCGTCAAAATACCATCGATATCAATATCTGTTCAAATAAGGTTCATAATAGTATGTTACTATGTTTTTTTTGGGAAATCGACAAAGTTTATCCATGGTATCCCAAAGTTTAGCCAAAATTGTGCTATTCCATGTAAATTTACTGCAACCCAAAATACTGAATATCAATATCACAGTAAAGTGATTAGTCTAACATGCTAAACGCTCGTCGGTTATGAGTTCCGTGCAAATGGAACAGCTACAAATACACTTTCACAAGAAATACGGGAAACCTTTCATACCTGAAGCATCGAGCTTCCAGTTTTCGACCTGTTTTGTTTCTTATGTTAGTACACTCGTCTCAAATATATGCTCACAGTTTAAGCTAACATTTTTTGTCTGTTTTATGGGATCCATAAGGCTAGAAAAGTTTTGCGTGTTCCGCGATTTTCTATAATATTTTCGAAAAAAATGGATCAAAGTATTTCCATCAAATTTTGTGTACAAAGTGGAGTTGAGTGCCCCATAACACTTAAAATGTTGGCATTGTCACAAGGTCCTCTGAGTAAAAAAGGCCAAGAATATGTTAATGATGAAGCTCACTCTGGTCGCCCCAGCACCTCAAAAACTAATAAAAAAGTGAAGAAAATAGTGTGGAAGGATTTTCAGATCACCATTGGAGAATTTACTAATAATATGGATGTTTTGGTCATGAGATGTGTATTACCGTAGTTTGGTCCCAAACTGCTCGACCAGAAGAATCTTTCCATGAATGTCGGTCAGGAGCTGTGGAATGACGTTTGTGATGATCATGATTTGCTGAAAAGGGTCATGACTCCGGACCTGGTCCTGCTCCCAAAACTGAAGAGACCCATGAAAGGGCGGAGATTTGCAACGATTGAAACAGCTCAGGGCAATACCAACAAGTACTGAACAGAAACGGTTTAAGCGTTGGAAAAAGCCCTAGCACAAGTGTGCTATGTCTGAGGGGGGTTTATTTTGAAGGGAAATATTGAAGAATAAATATTTTTTAATAAAAATAAAAAGCCGTCATTCAAAGGCTTTAGTTTTCAGTCCAAATGTTCTAAGGCTACAGTGAATAAAATTTTAAATTTTATTTAGTCAATACATAATTTCCGAAACGTTCCATCAACACCAAAAAGTGAGTCTTCAGTTTGCTTTTGAATATCTTTCCGATATCTTTCTACGATTCCATACTCTTCCTCTTCTTTGAAATAATCTCGATATGATAGAATCTTGTTATACCAGTAATCAATCATTTCTGGGATTGAGCTGTTACCTCCTCCATATTCGGCCGGCAATAAACTCTTTGATACGTAATTGTAGAGTGACTCTATATTGTGTCCGTGGCTGAATAACTGAAAATAAGATAGTTTTGGAGCGTGTATTATACTCATTATCAATTCAATATTACTCCTTACTCTTGTTTTACTTTTGTCACCCAGAAAACTTTTAAACAAATTGAAAAAAGTGTCAAATCCCGGTGGGGTGTTTATGAAATGTAGTCCCTTATGTCGAATAGGTGTCCCTGTTTCGCCAACGGCAGCTAGCTTCTTAAAAAACACAGCATCCATTTGGAGCATATGTCCTAAAGTAACATTGGCCAGGTCCATAATTTCTATTTGCCCTGCAATTGTTATGTTATCGTCCTCAAGTAATTGGATATCCCCCGCAAAGGTTCCAGCTTTTATTACATCTTTGATATTATACTTATTAGGGTCGTAGGATCCTGCCCGAATTAAAGAAATTCGAGGACCATCTACACCGTTGGTCTTTGGAAAGATTAACCCTACACTAATGAAATTTACTATTGAAATATTTTTGCATTTGATTGGAAGTTCGAAACTACTTACCCTAATTTGAAGATTTCCTGCATTTTGGGGTCGTCAACATTTCGATTTTTGAATAGTTCCGGAACTGCGCTACGCATTGTATAGTAGCCTTCAATTTTCTTTTTGGCACTTTCCACGCTGAATTTGTTTGCCCTCAGAAAAATAAGCAGGAACCGACTATCTGTTCTAACTCTAATGTGTGGTAGTTTGTTGGTCCATTCTTTTAGCAGCTGCACACTTTCTTCGATAGTGTTCGGGTCTTCATTAAGCTCTTCCCTAGCTTTCTTTGCCAAAAGTTCATTCATAGGTCGACTGCTTGACATGGCGTCTTTTGATCTGAAATAAGGATATGCATATCTTAATATCTACATATATTTTTTTAGAAAAAAATGACATATTATCTCTGATATGTTATTTTTTATGCTGCATGTGATTGAAGTAATTATTGATAACACAATAACCCTGCCTCTCGAGTCTTCCATGGTGATTGACCTTTGAAATCATAATAGTTGGCTTTCCAGGTCTCTTTTCTAATAAATTTAAGACTCATGAGAAAGTCAGACGAGCCTGACATTCATATCGCTGTATTAATCTCTTTGATTCAATCTCCATTCCAATGACTCTGCGAAACCCAAATATTCTACTCTATCGCTAATCATAGTGACAGACAGTTTATCATGTTTCAATACTTGCAGTTCAGCTAAGCTGATGATCCTATTTTCGCTGGAGGATCGTACAATATATAGTCGATTGGCAAATTACCTTATTTGTCGACATTTTGTTTTTATTCTCTAAGTTCCATCATATTTCGATTGTTTACAATAAATCTCTGTCTGACTTGTTCTAACAATGCTGAAATGGGGCTATCCTTATTCCATGTCTCTTTTACAGCTCGCCCGAATTTCTATTATTCCCCTTGTCTTAATTTCTAATTCCCAGATGTCCTTCGGGAGGTTCAGGAAAGAGGAGAAGATCAGTAGTCGGCCAAGTAGCCAGCAATGCTTTGATTGAGAGGAGACCTACTGTAATTGACAAGCCGACGTTCAGCTACATTTGATCACAGGGTGGCTGGCTGTCGCGCTAAGGACCATAACTATGTTCGTTGCTCGCAGAATGGCCGTATGGCCTCTTCTTGGAGCAATGGCCAGCACATACGCGAGCAGGATAGTAGTGATGTTGTTAAACTTTGAACAGTCAATTGGTGCGTTAGACTTGCTCACTGCTGGGGGTCGGCGTGTAGATTGCGTTTCTGTTGGGGGTTCACTGATGAGTGGGGCGTGTTTGTCTTATTTACAAGGCCTTTTGCGCGTGGTTTTGTGAAAGCAAGTACTGTCCACCACATACGACTTGGTACAATATCTCGTGTACTTGGATGAGGAGGTCGTCTTGGCGGAAAGCCATTGTGCAGTTTCCCCTATGTGACGCAGCAAAATCATCTTGTCCCCGTGCAATAAGTAGGCGACTTTTTCTTTAATATTCCGTTGACTGTTTATACGTTTAAAAGTTCCAGGTGCGTTAGGTGCAGGTATTGTTGAGTGCTCCTCCTTTTGATTTGCAGATAGTTTAGCGTGCCGCACATAAAAGATCAGGAAGGGCTATCTTCGCTGCAAACGGATCTTGTTAGCAGTGACGTGTTGACGAGTTTAGAGCCGCTTCGAGTCAGAAAGTCATTAAACGAGAGTGCAATAGCTAAATAGCAAATTAGATGGAGTAGAAGTAGTAAATGTCGGGTCGCATATGGTTGCTAGGCCGGATAGCCCCATATGCTCAGAACATCATTGACCCATACCAAAGAGGCTTTACTCCGTGCAAATCATTTCGCCCATGATAGCATAGTCAGGGTAAAACTACACACGGCCATGAGAGAATTTGATATCTTGACGAAATTGATAAGACTAACTGATCACTTTCAAGACCATTCAACATCAACATCAAAACATGGAGATGTCCTCTTTGATCTAGCCCTTGGAAACAGTGATCCGTGCTGCTGAGGTAAATTTTAGAGGTACGATCATCTTGAAGTCCACCCAACTACTAACCTATGCTAGCAATATCGACATCATGGCAAGAATGACTCAAGAGGTACAAACTGTCTTCATCCAGATCGAGCAGGCAACGCGATATCTCGGGCGGCATATCAATAACGGCAACGTTAGCACCAAAAACCAACCAACCGACAACATCAAACCGCACTGGTCAAACGGGAACAATAAAGATAGGAGAATACAACTTTGAAACCGTTGATAATTTCTTCTATCTAGTATCGAAAATCACAATCGATAAGAGCTACGACGATGAAATCCACGCAAAACTGTTCGACTCGAAACGTCTCACCATAGGGCCAAAGCTCTTATTATTCAAGACAATGATCTTACCAGTCCTTATGTATTCCTCGGAAACTTGGGTTCTTAGCAAGGACAATTGCAAACTCTTGGCCGCATTCGAAAGAAGAGTCCTCCGAAGAATTTTTTGCTCCCTACTTAAAGATGGACGATTTCGTAGTTTATGTAACGACGAAATCTATAAACCATACCATGACCGTCAGGTTGTGGATCAAATCCGGCTCAACAGGTTTCGGTGGACGTGTCATTTATTCCGTATGTATGATGATGATCCAGCTCAAAAAGCCTGCCTCAGATAGAACGATGGCGTAGGCTAGGACGCCAGACAGCTTTTAGGAATACCGAACTGGTAGACCTCGACGCAAAATCGGGATATCTGGAGTTTCTTATTAATTTCTTATTATATTAGACCGGATACCGGCTGTAACGCCATTGATGATGATAATGAATTCACCATTGGCTGATAGCATTGATCGGACATATTTATACCTCTCAGTTCTGGGCTGACCACTGACACTAACAGTGCCTATTCCGTTAGGATCATCAAAAAAAAAAATATTGCTTTATTTAGATTCAATCAGAGATCGTGTTGCATGGGAGGATCATTCCATCAATGACTCCCATGTAATAGCGTAGAGGGGGGAAGCCTCAACTTGGCGCTGGTGTTGAAACTTTGGACAATGCAGCGAAAGCGGAACCTCAGAACCCTTCTTAAGGATTTGTGTGAAATAAAATCTTATGAGAATTGAGTCGATGTCCGTCTGTCCGTCTTTGTTTTTTTGTATGGATGGAAGTGGAAATCGTTCAAAGACACCACCACGCCAGGTTGCAGGAGCGCGTGGGATTCTCACCCACTAAAATCACTCCCACTTTCTCCTTCTTCCTTCCTCGCGGAACCACTGCAAAGCATTACTTCGCGGGGTGGACTGCGCTTTAAGCGACCAAAACATCCGTTCTTCGCGTCCTCCTTGCACGCTCCGCTTTTCTAAGTTTCTCCTGTATACTTTTGATTGCGGAGTTCACGTACACCAATTTCTCTACAACTTCAGTGTTTCCCCAACGATGTTCTGTGGGCTTAGGTTGATCCTCCTGTCTGAGTAAAATCGTGGACAGTGGAACATAACATGCTCCGTGTCCTCAGGTGTGCAACCACATTCAGGACAAAAAGAAGAATCATCCAGTCTGAATTGGTCCAGATACTTCCTGCAACCACCATGACCTGACAGGAATTGCGTCAGATGGTAGTTCATCTCGCCGTGTTGTCGCTGGATCCACTCCTCAATACAGGGAATCAAATTGTGGGTCCAGCGACCCCTCTGCGAGTCATCCTACCATTGCTGCCACTTCTCCAGCGAGTCTCGCCTTGCCGCCTTTCGGTACTCTGCATCCTTTTCAGGAGGATTCATTTTCCTTAGCGCCACGAAGCGGTAAGCCATATTTATCCTCTTTCGATTACTCTCACATGCTAGTGCTTCCTCCCAAACTGGTGCCGCGTATGATAGTGTGGAGCAAACCACTCCGACCACAAGTAATCTGCGACTGTATCTTGGGCCTCTAATGTTAGGCATCATCCGTGCTAATGATATGCTGGTATTTGCCGCTTTCTCACAGGCATAGTCCAGCTGTCCGGATGGTTCAAGTGGTTAGAGCGCTGGGCTGCCGTAGCAGAAGGTCGCGGTTCAAATCTCGCTGGGGACAGAGGAATTTGTTATCGTGACTGGATGTCGGACACCAATCGATTCAGCTGTGAATAAGTACCTGAGTCAAATCAGGGTAATAATCTCGGGCGAGCGCAATGCTGACCACATTGCCTCCCACAGTGTACTGCGGTGTACCATTACGGTCTTGAATGAAGTGCTCTAACCCACTTCAAGGCCTTGATCCAATATGGATTGTTGCGCCAACGATTATTATTATATTATAGTCCACCTGTCTCTTGAAATTGATTTTAGCGTCAATCATCACCCCCAGGTATTTGGTTTCGAAGTGATGACGCGACCGCCAACTCGAATATTAAGCGTATTCCTCTTCCTACGGTTGGCAATCAAGACCGCCTTCATCTTTTGTTCGCAAGGTCAAGTTGAAGCATCTCCAGCCACGCTTTTATGGCGCTAATGGTTTCGTTAGCGTACACTTCAACGTCTTCAGGTTGTTTCGCAACGACAATCATAGCTAGATCATCTACAAAACCGATTATCGGGCCCTCCTTTGGCAAGGGAAGGACAAGGCCCCTTTGTACATCACGTTCCACAAGAGAGGACCCAACACAGCTCTGTGGTACTCCTGCGGCGACAGTGTACTGCATGGATCCTTCATCCGTATCGTTCCAAAGTGTCCTCTCCGAGAGGTAACTTTCGAGGAGTTTAGTCAAATAACTAAGGACACCCGTTTTAGCCAGTGAGCTTTTTATCCACTCCCAGCTAGCGGAATTGAACGCATTTTTGACATCTAACGTCACCACGACACAGAATTTATTAGACGACATCGCGTCTCGAGCTAGCTTCAAAACAGCGTCTACGACGTCGATCGTTGAGTGTGCTTATGGAAATACAAATTGTCGCTCCGATAGTCCATCTTTATATTCAATGATAAAGAACGGTCTATTGTAGATGGCCCTTTCAAGCATCTTTCCTACCGTGTCGATGAGGCAAATCGCGCGGTATGATGATGAATGTCCTGGGTGCTTATTTGGCTTTGG
Organism: Hermetia illucens; assembly: GCF_905115235.1. Taxonomy (NCBI): domain Eukaryota; kingdom Metazoa; phylum Arthropoda; class Insecta; order Diptera; family Stratiomyidae; genus Hermetia; species Hermetia illucens. The sequence goes on along the minus strand of NC_051852.1, from coordinate 97,200,187 downwards.
AACCAAAACTAGTTTTTGCGTCTTCCACCGGTCGGGCAAAACTCCTTCTACCATACAAGTTTCAAAAACGCTGATAAATCAGTCGGTTCTGGTCTTAACAGCGAGTTTAAGAGCTCTATCGGGGACAGCATCCAGACCGGGTGCTTTGTTATCACCAATTCTTCGGAAAATTTGCGGAAGTTCCTCTTCAGTGACCGCAGGTATGGTGTAGACGTCCGATGGTTGCTTCTGTTGTTTGCGCTCCTCTTAATCTGGAAGGAAGAACGTCATTACGATATCGAGCAGAAGATGCGGGCTGGTCAGTTGTGGTGTTTGCCCTGTCATCTTCTTCATAACCACCCTGTACGCTGTTCCCCAGGGACTTTTCTTAAAACATTCTCGCTTGCTGGTCCGGATAGTCTGCTTAAGCCTACCTCGAAGGTTCACATATACTTGCCGTTTCTCGTCGAAGTCCGGTCCTCCTTTAGATCGTTGGGAGATCCTTCTAGCTCTCTGTCTGTCCGTCCGTCTGTCACACCCAATTTATTCGCAAACGGGTGCACCGATTGCCAGTGGCACCATTTGGTGTTCAGTTTAAGAGGAGACCCCCAGACATGTGAATGGAGGCTGGAAATTTTTTTCATAGAATGTGGTCATGTGGGGTATCAAATGAAAGGGCTCAATTAGTACTTTTTGAAATTGGCCCCATATTTGATATCGGGTGAAACGTAGGGGAGTGAGGCTCAAAATGTGACCCTCAAAAAGTGTAACAGGTTTCCTATCTAACCGAAAAATCTGAAAAAAATCATAGTGATGCAGCTAACGAAATCTAAGCCTCAAAATACATCTCGTTCCGATATCTGCAGAAATAATAATAATAAAGTTAATGATAATACATTAGCATATTTTAGAAATTCAACCGGAAATTCCCTTAAGTTCATACTAGACGGGAGTTGGGAAGTTTGAGGAAAATCTTAATAATATTAACAAAGCTATAGAAGATGAAATTTTCACATTTTGTGTGAATTTCGTACATTCTGAAACGTGTAAGACGTCATCATAACATATCAATATGTCAAAGTAATGAATGGGAGGTCGGAGAGAAACATTTCGTTTTACTTTTTTAATCATTTATATATCAATATCAATTACTCCAGACATATGTATGTATTGATAAATCTAAATGAAGTTTTGGGGTAGTGTCCAATTCAGATAAATATATTTGTGCATACATTGAACAAGCGTTATTCAATATAGGTACTTTATATGTGCATATTTATACTTTTATGAACGAAGTAAAATTATACACGTGCATGTATAAATATCGTATTCAGTAATAGGCAATGTTTGTTTGTTTAGGGTGAGCATAATATCTATGTCTGTAATATGTATGTATTTCTTGTAGATTGAACAAATAAAAAGGGATATTTTGGGTTTTTAGCCATATACGAATGAAAAAATGCGTGTAGAAAGCTTCTGACATAAGATGAAAACAAAACCTTTATACCCGAAGTTCCAGCTTCCGGTATACCGACTTGTTTTGCACTGAAATCAACCGTAACAATCACAATTTCACCTCCAGGAAGTCTCTCCTGAACTGCGTGTAATTTCTTATAAAAAGCCTCCCCTTCCTTTATATCGTAAATCTACGCGGATACCTAACACAGAACACTTTGGCGCTTCTTAGCTTAGACTAGAATCCTACGATCAAGATCCTGGGAGGTGCAGTACAAACAAATAGGAGCACTGTGCAGAACCTGATCATCTCACCTCGCTTAGACTCAAAGTTGAAGAAAACCAGCATTCTAGAGACTTTCGATACCGTTATCAAAGAGAGTACGCCACATGAATCATAAGCTGTTTTCGATAAAGTTTTCATCTCAGGGGATGCATCTCTGAGACTTTAAAGGTAGTTTAATCAGTCAAAACCATCTAGTATCTAGTTCATATGTTAGTATGTATTCGGAGAGACTACTAGGTGATTCTTGAAGTCCTTCTGACAGAAAAGGGTCGTCCGAGCATAACTGTCAGTGTTTGGAACAGATGGGATCCGACCTCCCATGATGATGATACAAAGATATATGGATGTATACTAATGTAATAGTCAAAAAATGTTTCCTTATGTTGGCGCTTCAGTCTATACTAATATGATATTTAACTTTCCAAAATGACAAGAATATTTAGTACCTCCATTTCCAAATAATTTGGTACTTACCTTATATTCTCCTAGCGAAACTAAACACAATACTAACACATTCAGTTTTTATCACAACAATCCACTACTATGACTTGCACCGTTGATAAAATCCAAATACTGGGATTTGTTTTATATTTTTAGTTGCCCAGTGACTGATTAGATTATTTATGCAATTTCTATCTCGACAAATTGTGATTTATGACTTGATTTCGCCTATCATAGTCCGATCACACGAGAAAGAAGTGCATACTCAAGTCCAATGTGCAGCATCATATATCTTGCATTCAAAGCCAACAATTAGATTAATTATATTCCAATCTATTATTTCAATTAATTGATTCGATCACGGTATAAGTAATTGTTTAGTGCAGATGACAGAACGAGAATTCTTTAAAAAGTCTAAAAGCACCGAAGGAAGATATTAGAATGCAGATATGTTACTCGACAAACTTGAACTGTATTATTACATGTGCTCGTATTTCTTCGAGTCTACAGGAAATATTGCAGAACAAACGAATATCTTAAGTATTGTATAAATCTTATCAGGAATAATATTTACCTTGATAGATGTCAAGAGCAGAACCACTCGAGTTGTAAGGCAGCTAAGAGGAAAGTGAATATATTATAACTTGAACGTTTTCTTAGGTAACATATCCATCGTTCCAAGGGTTATTAAGTTGCTTAGCTTGTGTCGTTAAAGACACATCTGACAAGATATGAAATATCTACAAGACCGAGGTGCATTTCAGCGAAGCAGAAGTTCAAGCGAAATACGATAGCTTGAAATGTACCCTAGACCTTTTGGTGGCGACATCGTGAAATTCTGAATTCTGGTAGTTCTTTCAAAATGACTGTGAATACTATAATACTATTTTTGTATTTTGGTAAAGCTGGTGGTAGTAGACGCCAATCCGTGTCGGGTTTATGCTGGCAGCTCCCTCGTGGATTGGGTGTTAATTTCTGCCGAGATTTTAATAGCCAGATTCTGGTGCAGGCTAAGGACCATTATAATTGCTTAGTGCTGCATACCGACCGAAACTTTCAACATGGAAGAGGAGAATACACGCAATTCAAGAGAGGGTCCGTCAAGGTGATCTTTTGATTGGTGATCTGAATGTCAAGGTGGGCTTTGACAATACCGTCCGTTTGAAGTTTGATATATTTTTTCGGCACATTGTTCGAGCACTGGGCCTCCTATAAGATTATTTGAATTTCAACTCACCGCGATCACGAGTAGATTTAAGAGTTATTTTCTGCATGGGCTTAGCAAAAGGGATGCTGATATTGACCTCGAAAGGTGTTATGTTTTAATGTTCATTTCATTTCGCTTGTGTGGCCCAGCTACGTCTACTCGTCAGGGACCTCTTTTCCACGATGACCAGCAGCTAAAGTGGTTAAAGGGGTGTGTATGAAATTAGGGAGAATCATACCTCTCACCACTCAGACCGTGATGGTCTATTGTGCTCTATGTGTGGATTCCACTTCTTCATTAAATGAAGTCTTATTCTGGACATATACCCAACTAGTGAATTATGGCTAGTCAGAATGCCAGCAACCTTTTGCAAATCTACGACAGGATAAACTTTTGAGCCCTGTGAATTGAGGTTTAAAAATACACTCAAAGCCTTCCATGTTTGTGGTAAAAGGCGACTAAAACACATAGAAATGTGTGGGCTAACAACCTGCAAAATTTAAAACTTTAATACTCACCTCCCGGTTTTTTTTTAAAACTTTACCAGCACCTCCCGGATAAAAACTGATCTTATGCATACCACCTTTGGTAATCGAAAACGGACTATGATCCGTTTTTGGAAGGCGCGCACGTTTCAACAACGATATCGATGGTCCCTCAGATGCTCGCTTTCTGCAACTCGAGCGAGAATTTCAACTATATAAGCTGGACATTTTAGACCTAAGTGACGTGAGATGAAGAGACTCTGGAGAGTATTCCTCTCTCTCTTTCGACACTGTGATTTTGTACTCTTTAAACGAAGTGTTAGTATACACGAATCCGATGTCGAGTTGTTTCCGACGGCTACAGCAAGACGCTTTCTCTCGACCTGGTTCCCGACAGCATCTTGACTGCAGGACTCCGGTCCAAGTTAAAGAGGATATTGTACAATTCTATGCGCTAACGGAGACTTCCGAAATTACACGGGGTTCAAGAGAGGTTACCCAAAGATGACATTGCGGTCGTGATGGGTAATCTGAATGTGGAGTGGTCTCTGACAACACCTTTCTCGGACATGTGATGGAGAAGTGTAGTCTTGGTGACAGTAAAGATAATGGTGGGAGGTTTGTGGATTTGTGAAGCTTCCGCCTTGTCATTATTCGCACATTGTACTAGCATAGAGCTTGCCGTTAGATCAGTTGAATTACAATTGACCGACGCCGTACGAGCAACCCGCCTACTTTGTAATCAGATTTAGCAATTGTCTTCTGAACGTGCGTAACAAGAGAGGTGCTGACATCGGGCTCGAAAGAGATTACCATCTAATGGTTGCTTACCACTTCTTGTAAATTTGGAGAGCTTTGACCCCCCAGGGACCAGGTACCAAGAATAGTTCCACCGTACTGAATTTAGAAATAAAGTTCAAATGATTTCTACATTCCTAGACGGGGTGATCAAAGAATTATTATACTTAACGCCGTCAGTACAGCTTAACTATCACTATAGATTGTAGTGCGGCTGTCCGCCAATTGCTTGTCAATCTTCCAGATTGCTACCCTTAGCATCGCATACACTTCAGTCTAGACAACCGTTGCACACGCTCTCAAGGGAAGAGCCTAGTTTTCGTTTTTATCCGAAAAATAGTTCCCTGCTACAGAATGCTGCTATATTTTTAAGCAAACAGTGTAGAAGACCCCTGTTTTCCCCCACTCATTTTTATGTTTTTCCAATTTCTCTTTCAATGCTCTTTGTCCCTCATGTTTGTTGTTCTCACGTAGCCCTAAGCGAATTAGTTTAGCAGCTACTCTGATAAGAGTGCTCTAAATATATATATATATATTCAGGCTTAGAGCTAGCTCGCGATCGGTAAGGCACGCGGTGCATTCAGTAGGATCTACTTTCTTCTTCGAAAGAAGGTAGGACTCAGCACCAAGGCCAAACTGACTCTCTACAAGACCCTGATCAGACCCATTATCTGCTATGGAGCGCCCACGTGGATCACTTGCTCCACCCGAACAATGCCCAAATGTGAGGCATTCGAACGCCGGATATTAAGGTACTGCACTGGTCTTTCCTATAATTGGAAAACCAAGAAGGTTGGAAAAAACGCCGAGGTATATCGGCGCGCCAAGGTACAACCTCTTCGAGAATTCGTTCTCAACTTGGTGGAACGGTTCTTCGAAAAAACGGAGAACCATCCAAATCCACTAATCCGGCAACTCTACCAACAGGGTAGCAACTTCCCATTGGCCAACTTCCTAAGGCCCTGCCAAATAGTAAGCGAAGCTCTTAAACCCGCCATCCTTTCCCTATATGATTCTCCCTGCCTGGTAGGGGTACATCGAGGCTAAGCACAAGACATGTAATGTGTTATTGTAAATAGTAGGTTTAAGTATTTATTGTTAGAGTAAGTTAGATTAAGTTAGATTAAGTTTAGGCTTAGTTAATTTAAGTAAGTAAGTAATGCCTTCTGGCGCTTTTAGTGCAAGCGCAGTCTTGAAATAATTCAGATCAGTTGAAAACAAATGTGAAGATCCATGTATTAAATCAATACAATTAACGTAAGAATTACACAGAAGGTCGGGTAGGCCAAACAATTGTAATAGCCACCCATTGAAATAAAGTTAAGTTAGTTAAGCTTAATATCTAAGCTAGAAAGTAATTAATAATGTATTAGAAGTAAGACACTATGGTAAATAAAAAACTTAAAACTTAAACTTAGAGCTAGACTCAGACTTAATTCTCATGTCGACGTGAAAGTCCGCCTGCGCAGCCCATACATGTTTTTTTTCTAAAGAAGTCTCTTAGCTGAATTAACTGCTAGGTATTTCAGTTCTCCGGAGAGTTGGATGATTATTCCGCTTATTTCTGGAAGACACAGACTATTCAATTTCCTCCTTTTTGTAAATAATATCATCGTGACTTTATTTGGATTTACCGAAAGCCGTTCCTGAATTAATTAAAGTATAATTGATATCATGGTCTCTATGGCCATAAACAAGTTTTTGGAAGAGGCACCGTCAAAAGCCCGGTCAGAATTACCTCCTTTATCTAAACTTTCTCTAGCACACACCAGTCTGTAATCAACAACATTTTTGAAGATAAATTGTGAGGTCAATTACCTAACTATACCTTGATTCAGGGAACGTAGGGGCACACCTCACACTCGCAGTCATGAGACCAGCTAAAGTAATGAAATCAAATAGACTTTCTACTCTAGGAATGCACTTGCTACTTACCCAACAAATATTTTGAGCGTTCACATCACAATCTAATAGGATGGCAGTGATGCTGCATACGCTGCCAGATCCTTTAGTTCTTGTGCTGGCGGAGGACACAAATAATCACGTTTCTCCTTTTACCATTGCTAGTGCCACCCTCTCTCGTCAGTTGGAAGCCTTCTAGGATTCACGCTATCCCGTGTGCATGGACCCGTCTCTACATACCGGAATTAGACCAGTTTTGTGCAACTCACCAGCTTTTCTTTCTTTTGCTTTCTCTGGTAGAAGAGGAGATTCTGACAGTTAACATTTTCCCTGTAGAGCCCTCCTTTCCCGGAAGAATTAAAACACATTGTTAGGGCTGTTCATCTGTAGACCTACAGGCCGAACCTAATTAGGTTTCCGATTCTCCTCATTACGGGAATTCCGCATCATCTGATACTGTTCTGGAAACAGGACACACATCTCGGGCTGTTCTTTTGGAGGTAGCACTTAGTTTATGTGCGGTATATAAGCTTACTCTACGTGCTTCCTAAAATTGATTTTTTCGTCTATCATTACTTCGACATGACTCCCAATTATCAAGGGGCCGTAATTTTTATTGCGACGCTTGACATTTAGGACCGTTTTGGTCTTTTCTTCTGGAAATGTCTCAGCGCTCTCTGAGCAAGCTTTAACAGCACCGGTTGCTTTGCATGAGTATAACTCAGTACTTTCGAGACGCTGTGCGGCTATTATCAATGCTATGTCATCGGCGTGACCCGTCACCCTGGTCTTCTCTGGAACCGGAAGGTTAAGTACATCATTGTACATAATATTCCACAGCAGTGAGCGTAGTGCGGTGCCTAGTAGGACATCTTCAGAGACAACCCACTCCTTGGGTCGATCATTGGTGTCATACCAGAGCCTCGTTTTTGCAAGTAGCTATCGACAATAATAGCGAGATAGGTGAGAACACCGTCGCTAGGGACTTCTGCATAAAGCTCCATGTGGAATTGAATGCTTTTCTCACGTTCTGGATCACTACCATGCAGTATTTGGTGGTACAATCTAGCTTAACGGAACCTATACTTCCTATATAACAGACCTCCTTAGCTGTCAACACCCAGGAGCAATCTTTTATAGATTACTCTCTTCAGCACTTTCCCCATACTGTCTAGAAGACATATGGGTCTAAAGGAGGATGGCTCACTTAGAGGCTTACCAACCTTAGGTAGCAATATTACCCTTCTGCCACTTCTATGCTGTAGGAAATACACATTCGGTCTGGATTTCATGGTGAGCTTAAGGACATTATTCGGTATGCCATCCAAGCCCGGAGATTTACTATGGCCTATTCTAACACAAGTCTCTAGTAGGTCGGCTCTGATAACTGCCACAATTGCCATTCCATTTATAGGTCGTTGAAAATTATCAATGCCTCTATGTTTCTGGGGGAATATTCTCTGAATGACTTTCAACAAAAGAGATAAATTGCCTTTCAATCGTCTCGTTACGATTCTATAGACGCTCCCAACCGGTTTGCTTCCGCTTTCGAACGGAGCTCCTTAAAACAGCTCTTGCCCCGCTAGAAGGCCAGCTTCAGATTTTTTCGAGATGTTATAGGCATGCTCTTTTTGTCCCTGATCAATCCTACCCAGCCACACTATGGGGCGTCCATTTGACTTGACGATAACTCGATCCAAAGCTACACTAGAAGTTAGGTCTTCTATTGCGAATAATGCATCTCTTAGGTATGGGCGGATCACATCCTTTGGCGATGCATTGGATTGAATGGAGTGGGGGTTATGGTTCTTGTCTTATCAGGCTGGTCGAACAACACCTACATGAATGTTTGTTCATTCATCGCTTTTGCAGATAAACCCGATGTTCTTTTGATTACGACTTCCGGCGTGCGGACTTTTTTCATCACCTTAGTTGATCAATACTATGTGTAACTGGGCAAACACTTTTAATAAACTGCGTCCCCTATTTTTTATTTTTTTTATTTTTAAGAATTGCGGTCCTAAGTCCACATCCACTGATGTCGGACCAGACCAAATGGGAAGCAACTTACTCCCTCTTTTTTTGGTCCACGGACCCCTCGTCGCCTTACTTTAGTTTCACTGTTAGCCCCTCGAGGGTCTACGCTAATCATCTTTAAGTTCAGTTCAAACAAGATTGTCTAACAAGTTTTGAAATTCAGAAAATGTGAGGTTGTGTGGGACGTAGCAGCTTTACACTAATACGCCGCTCATTTTGCCCATGCAAAGCCACTGATCGCCTGATTCGTGGTACATTGTATGGCGATCGTACTGTTTGGAGTTCCAGTCCGTATCCGCACGTTGTGGTGGCTCTACAAGGGGTGAACCTATACCGCATGTTATACAATTAAGACTTGCGGTGAAGTATTTCTTCCACGTCTTCAGCTCCTCATCATCGTGAACGAGAAGCTTACCGTCAACGTCTTTCACAGGACCACCAAAACGTCTACGACCACTTGTAAGTTCCATCTTCCTGCGAACCGATACAGTAGTGACATGCAAGCGATGGCAAACAACTATCAGATTATGCTTCTTTTCGACTTCGTTGGTAGTCCCATTCACAGGGCAGCTACTGAATTTACTGCTGGTCGTGATATGGTCAATCTAATAAAATGTTGGTTTCAGTTAATTAAAACTCGACCTTATGAAAGGTCCTATGCTCGAGCAGTGTACCGCCAATGACGAGGTGATGGAAGTTGCAGCAATATACAACTCCTTTAGCATAGGTGTTATGGTCACTAAGTCAATGCCATCCCATCACGTGCTTGAGCAGTGTTTTATTAGAGCTCTTCTTGGCATTGAGATCACTGACCACCATCACAATGTTACTTTTAGGAAACCCATCCTAAATTGCGGGTAATTGCTCATTGAAACCATCCTTCTCCACTATAATGGAAATATCCATGGGGACGGAATACCCTGAATGACAGCTCACAGGCCAGTTAATCAGTTCCAGTACAATGGCTTTGGCTCAAATCGAAGGTGAATTGCACAGACCGCATCTTCCATGCTTGGTGGAAGTAGCATTTGTTTGTCTGTGATCAGGACTCCCAACTCTTCGCGGTTATTGTGCAATTCAGTAAAATATTCAACCCATCGTACCAGAGCCGTAGATAGAAAATCCGGGTTGGAGGTGAAAATTATGTGGAAAATGGGGTCCGGGGTGAGAAATATACGGGTCTGGGGAGAAAGTTATGAGCACGGGTCTATTATCCTTTTTTCTGCATTGAAATTTCTATTCCGGCCCCCCCGAGAATACTTCCGCCCCTGAAGAAATCCCCCCTTTTCAACCCCCTCTTGTCATTCCTGCATTGTACCCATACGGTCGGGAATTAGAGTTCTCTTTTTGTCTTGCTGTGACATCACTTCTTCGCTCGACGGAGTTCACAATGCACGTACCCGTGTTGGAATGAACCATTTGATTCCAAACCGATCGTGTTTTCTCATATTATACATATATTCCAACAGCTTCCTGAACGATCCGATGTTCACTCAAAAGTCCTGTAATTTTATTTCATAACAAACTCTTTTCTTTTGGGGTATTAAACAGTAATTTATTCTAATCTACATTCAACGAACGGAAAGTTCCGTCCACACCAAACAAATTTTCGGAATAATGATTTCTGTCGACCCGTAGCTCTTCAATGGTGCCATATTGTTCATCTTCCATGAAAAAGTCCTTGTACGCTAGGATTTTCTTTTCCCAATATTGAATGATCTCGCTGATGGAACCGTTATTTCCTCCATATTCTCTTGGCAGATACTGCTGAGGTACATGAGCGTACAATGATTGCAAATTATCACCGTGGACGAACAGCTAGAAGAAGAAAATATTGCGGTTAGCGCTAGTTAGGGTGTTGGAAGTCACTATTTGACCTATGTACATACATATGTACAACATGTGTTTCTATGTAGGTAGATAATTACACTATTCTTGTTAGCACTGATGAAGGGAACAAATTGTTCACGAAGTATCGGTATTGGCAAGACCAATAAATTAACACTAGCGAATAGGAAAAACAAGTTTTTATTATTTCAAATTAGACAGTTCTTCCAAATAAGATATGTATATTCTTAGATCTATTACTACTAAATACTTGCCCTCAAAACATTGAAATCGGATCACTTGAAAATATACTACATACTACGGATGCACTTAATTACATAGTAATTAATTGTTCAGTTTTTAAATCAGATAATTAATTTAAACTACTCAAATATCAACACGATAAGAAATTGAGTCATGAACGAATTTCGCTTATCTAGCAACAGTTTGGATACTATTCCATTTAGTCAAACTCTCCGGTGCGCAAATTGGTAAGATTGGCACGACAGACGAACTGAAGTCAAAGGTCGGGGCTCTGGAGAAGTCATTCGATACCGCCTTTACCTTTACCTACTAAGTACAGTTAAGTCCTCGGGGTTTTACGTAGGTACCTGTCGTGGAGACTTAATCCTACGGTCCTCTTCAGACACGGATTGATTTTGTGACCACAATCAGAGCCCCGCTGAGACAAGCGCAACGGTACCAGTCTATACCAAGTGAATGGCTTAGCATTCATACTGGTTGATGCAAGAATTACCTAAATCTCTACCGAACTATGGAGTACGGCACCCGTGTTGATACGCAACACCACGTCGAGGCCCGAAGGTCTCTTCTCGCTCGAGCACAACCGCAGCCCCCATGAAACTCCCACTAGGGGGCCAACCGCAACCAACCGAGCTGTACCCAGATACGACAGGAATTCTCCCCCAGCGTGGAGGACGGTGAGTCAAAACCTTGCTTGGAGGGTTTGCGGCAACCCCAGCTGTGCGAGACTATCAAATCGGTAATTACCGAAGATAGGATCGGCTGGGTTATAAACAGCTTCTCCGCATACAAATCTCCAGGCCCAGATGGCATAATGCCAGTCATGCTACAAAAGCAGCAGGAGAGGGTTGTGCCATGGGTTATTGAGATTTACCGGAGCAGCATCTCTTTAGGATACGTACCGCAGTCCTGGAGCCGCGCACGAGTGGTTTTCATACCGAAGGCGGGCAAGCGCGGTCATGAATCCACGAAGGAACTTTCGACCAATCAGCCTGACCTCTTTCGTGCTGAAGACCCTAGAACGCGTCCTGGACATTCACTTAAGGACAATTATGGAGAGAACGCCTTTCTCTAAGTCCCAGCATGCCTACCTCAAAGGAAAATCTACAGAAAGCGCCCTCTACGAGGTAATTGGCACGGTTGAGCGGTCGCTGCAATACAAGCAGTATGCCCTTGCTGCCTTCTTGGATATAGACGGAGCTTTTAATTACGTCAATACCAACGCCATCAAGAAAGCCTTGACCGGTATTGGATTGGAGGGGTATCTCACGCATTGGATTATATCCTTGCTGAGTACTAGGATAATCCAGTCGGATCTTTGAGGCAACCATTTGACCAGACGTGTGCCTGTGGGCCGCAAGATGCGGACTCAGCACAAACCCAACCGAAACGCAACTGATGCTATTCACCACGAAGACAAGGATACCTGAATTCCATCTGCCACGGCTGAATGAACAAAGATTGGTTCTTTCCTCTAATGTAAAGTATCTGGGTACATCTGGATACACCCCTGGATCTAAGCTAAATTGAAGATTGAACATAGAACTGAGGGTTAAGAAGGCCTGTATAGCCTTCTATGCTTGCAAAAGAACCTTTGCGAAGAAATGGGGCCTCCGGCCGAGGATGGTTCTCTGGATGCACACCGCTGTAGTGCGTCCGATCCTGACGTAAGGCTCTATTATATGGTGGCAGGTTTTGAAGAAAAAATATAATAGAACGAAACTTAATAAGATTCAAAGCATCGCGTGAGCAGGTGCTACTGGGACTCTGTAGTCCTGCCCGACAGATGCTCTCAATGTACTCCTGCATCTCCTCCCCCTAGACCTCCACATTAAATATGTTGCAGCGTGCAGTGCCGTCAGACTACGTGAGTCTGGATGCTGGGCAGCGAAGTCTTGCAACCACAGCAACATCCTAGATGAAATACCTCGGGAAATCTGGGCATCCCCCACGGACTATGTCACACGTAAGCTGAACTTCACGAGAAACTTTGTTGTGGACCTTCCAACCAGGACAAAGTGAAAGACCGGCGGCGTGTTGCAAGACTATGATACAGTATTCTTTACGGACGGATCAAAGATGGCCTATAGAGTCGGCGCGGGGGTTTTCTCAAATACACACGGTGTATCAAAGTCGTATGGTCTCCCAGGTTTCGCCAGTGTATTCCAAGCGAAAGTACTGGCGATATTGGAAGTCTGTCGATGGCTGGAGCGTGATTCGAGCCCCAAGCGCAACATAGCCATTCTGACCGACAATCAAGCGGCCATCAAGGCCTTGTACTCAACAACGACATCTTCTGCGGCTGGTGGGGCAGTGGAGAACCGCGCTTAACCGTTTGGGCGGCACGCTCAAGGTCACTCTCCTCTGGGTTCCGGGCAAAGGAACATAGAGAGCAATGAGCGGGCTGACGGATTGGACAGACAAGGCTCTGCTCTTGGCAGTCCTTCGGCGAATACAGTCGGTGTTCCGCTGGCGGCTGTCGGAGGCCGAGGCTATTAGCACTACCTAGCAGCCGCGGGTCTGAGATGGTGAAGGCTTACAAGCTGTGCCAAGTGAAGGAGAATTTGGTCCGCTTATAATATAGCCCGATCACGAGAGCTCCTGTGCCAGACGCGTGCAAATGCATTCAAGATTACGGCGGTCTGCATGGGGCACTGGCCCATAGGAGACCATGCCGCTAGGCTCGGCATACCCTACAATTCGCATTGCCGAAGCTGCCGAAAAGGAAGGGAAACCCTCATGCACTTTCTCTGCAATTGCCCAGCTCTGGCTAGAGTCAGGCTGCGGACACTGGGTAAACCATTGTTTGGGGACCTCAGAGAGATTTCTAGCTGCAGGGCGGGATACCTGCTTTCCTTCGTGAATGCTGGCTCTAAAGATCCCAGCCGGCTGGACTCTGCCTTCCTGCTCCCATAACAACAGTCACGGTCTGAGGAGTTTGTGGCAACAAAACGGCCCACCAAAGCACTAATCGGAGCGGCCACTGATACCTACCTACCATTCCATTTAGTCATTCATGGTCAGAATTCTCCTCAATTATTTATCATTAACCCCTTGACTACCGGGTCTCGTGAGAAAGCACCCACTAGAGCACATGATTATTTTCGCGATTATATGACGGCAATTGGAATAGTTTATATATTTATATAATATTTAGAACATTCTTAAAAAGCAAAATAAACATTCTTTTAAGCTGGCACTCATTCTTCATATATGTATGTATGTACAACTACGTTAAAAAAAAAGTCCACAGCAATTTTCCTCGCATATGGATGCTACTGAAGTGATTGTCGCTATGAAGCGTTATCTAATCTGCTTTTTAAATCTACTTTTATACGTTGTTTTGTCTGGTTTGCTTTTTAGTAAAAAAAAAGAAAGACAAAATTTTTCCTGAAATACCGAATAAGAATTTTTATTTCACATATTCCGATATTTCGAGGACCTCTTGTCCTCTTCCTCGGTGAGGACAACTAATCTAGACTAAAATAAAGCTCACTGAACTCTCATTCGTCGTTTCAGGAAAAATTTCTGTTTTTCTATTCTATTCTATTCTTTTTCGTTTTTATTAAAATCCATTCACTGCCTGTCTGTCTGTCACACGCAATTTTCTCCAAAACGGCCACACCGATCCGAGCGAAATTTGGTGGACATATCATCATCATGATCAACGGCGCAACAACCGGTATCCGGTCTAGGCCTGCCTTAATAAGGAACTCCAGACATCCCAGTTTTGCGCCGAGGCCCATCAGTTCGATATCCCTAAAAGCTGTCTGGCGTCCTGACCTACGCCATCGCTCCATCTTAGGCAGGGTCTGCCTCGTCTTCTTTTTCTACCATAGATATTCCCCTTATAGACTTTCCGGGTGGGATCATCCTCATCCATACGGATTAAGTGACCCGCCCACCGTAACCTAGTCCATCCTCATGAAGGGGGCCAAAAATTCTTCGGAGGATTCTTCTCTCAACCGCGGCCAAGAGTTCGCAATTTTTCTTGCTAAGAACCCAAGTTTCCGAGGAATACATGAGGACTGACAAGATCACAGTCTTTGACCCTATGGTGAGACGTTTCGAGCGGAACAGTCTTTGTAAGCTGAAATAGGCTCTGTTGGCTGACAACAACCGTGCGCGGATTTCATCATCGTAACTGTTATCGGTTGTGATTTTCGACCCTACATAGGAGAAATTGTCAACAGTCTCAAAGTTGTATTCTCCTATCTTTATTCTTCCTGGTTGACTAGTGCGGTTTGATGTTGTTGATTGGTTCGTCTTCGGTGCTGACGTTGCCACCATATATTTTGTTTTGCCTTCATTGATGTGCAGCCCAATATCTCGCGCCGCCTGCTCGATCTGGATGAAGGCAGTTGTTCGTCTCGGGTCGTTCTTCCCATGATGTCGATATCGTCAGCATAGGCCATTAGTTGGGTGGACTTAAAGAGGATCGTACCTCTTGCATTTACATCAGCATCGCGGATCACTTTCTCGAGGGCCAGGTTAAAGAGGACGCATGATAGGGCATCCCCTTGTCGTAGACCGTTGTTGATGTCGAATGGTCTTGAGAGTGATCCTGCTGCTTTTATCTGGCCTCGCACATTGGTCAGGGTCAGCCTAGTCAGTCTTATTAATTTCGTCGGGATACCGAATTCTCTCATGGCCGTGTACAGTTTTACCCTGGCTATGCTATCATAGGCGGCTTTAAAGTCGATGAACAGATGGTGCAACTGTTGTCCATATTCCAACAGTTTTTCCATCGCTTGCCGCAGAGAGAAAATCTGATCTGTTGCTGATTTACCTGGAGTGAAGCCTCTTTGGTATGGGCCAATGATGTTCTGGGCATATGGGGCTATCCAACCTAGCAAGATAGAGGAGAATATCTTATAGATGGTACTCAGCAACGTGATACCTCTATAATTGCTGCACTGTGTGATATCTCCCTTTTTATGTATGAGACAGATAATGCCTCGTTACCAATCGTCAGGCATTGCCCCGCTGTCCCATACCTTGAGCACAAGTTGATGAACCACTTGGTGTAACTGGTCGCCTTCATATTTAAACAATTCGGCTGTAATTCCATCGGCTCCTGGTGACTTATGATTTTTTAGCCGATGAATTGCACGGACTGTTTCTCCTAAACTTGGTGGTGGCAGTATTTGTCCCGCGTCTTCAGTTGGGGGGACCTCCAACTCGCCGATGTTCTGGTTGTTCAGTAGCTCATCAAAGTACTCAACCTATCGCTCCAATATGTCCATTCTGTCGGAAATCAGATTTCCCTCTTTGTTTCGGCAGGATGAACATCGAGGTGTATAAGACTTCATCCTGCTGACTTGTTGGTAAAACTTCCGCGCCTGGTACGGTTGCTCCCTGTACTTTTCGAATTCACAGACTTGCTGGTTCTCCCAGGCTTCCTTTTTCCGTCTGTGAAGTCGCTTCTCCATATACATACGGGAACTATAAAATTCCACGCATACAGTGAGTGACATGAATTTACGGAGGTTAAAGGGGCTCCCTATACATGCAAAGGGGGGATGTAAAATTTTTTTTTTCACCGAATATAGTCGTGTGGGTTATCAAATATGCCTCGATTAGTACTTTCCGAAATTGATATTAGGTTTGACATGAATTGTAAAGTGCGCGAGTAGGAAGTCAAAATGTGCACATTTGTATTGAAATATTTTTGGATACTACTCAAACCAAAAAATTTGACAAAGTAGTGCGCTTGCTTATATGAAATCTAGTCCTCATTCCATATCTGCTCAAATAAACTTACTAATAGTATATTACTAGCTTTTAGAAATTAACCGAAAAACACACAACCCTTAAGTTGATCCTAGGAGTACTTACTAAATTTGCACCATAATAGATGCTGCCGCCATAATTAGCGAGAATAATTGACATTCAAGTGAAATATTAAAACTCCATTCATAACGAATGTACCTCTCTCCAGCCCTTTTGTGTAAAACGAAACCTTATTAAAATCGATTCGATGTCTGTCTGTCGGTCTATCTGTCTGTCATATCCGATTTACTCAGAACCGGCTAAACCAATCCTCACGAAATTTGGTGAGAACGTGTGATCTGTGAATCCCTTTACCTGCAATGGGTTGCATCATTTTGAATTGAGTTTAAGGGGGCGCACCCCATACATGTGAAAGAGGGGTGTGCATTTTTCGCCAAATATGGTCGTGTATCAAATGAAAGGGTTTAGTTAGTACTTCGAAACTGGTGATATTTTTAATACCGGATGAAACATAGGGGAGCGAGGGCTAAAAATGTGTGTCCCAAAAAGCGTAGCAGATCTCGTTTTCAGAACCTATCCAACCGAAAAATCTGAGAAAAATTACAATGGTGCATCCATACGAAATCTAGACTTCAAAATACATCCCAGGACTTTCCGAAGCCGCCGCACTTCGTCGGCCATCTTGGGAGTGGATTCCACTGCATGGCGTAGTCCGCAATGTAACCGTCGGCCGTCCTTAATGTGTGGACCACCCACTTCCATCTACACTTTCCGATCTGGTACCGTTGTTGCTTGTCTCAGCGGGACTCTGATTGTGGTCACAAAATCAACCCGTGTCTTAAGAAGACCGTGGGATTAAGTCACAAGACACGTTAAACCCTCAAGGACTTAACAGTCCCTATCTACTACACTTTCCGATCACAACGCGCACGAGTGCCAGGACCTTGCGCCAACAGCACCGACGCTCTGGCCATGAATGCAGATAAGGGAAGTACGATGACCCGTCCGAATGAGAACCTTGGTTTTGTTGAACTTTACCTTGAGTTCAACTCTACTTGTCTCTCTTTCCAAATTCAGAACTATTTGGCCAAGGTCCATAACCCGGTGAGGGAGAAAACAGATGCCATCAGCAAAGTTAAGGTGCTTGAAGGATGCCACTCTCCATGTCCTCCGGACAAGGCAGCATGGAGAACGTGACGATAACAAGAAGAAATAATATCGGTGACAGGATGCAACCATGGCGGACTCCGCTTTGAACCTCAAAATCCTCCAAGATTTTACCTCAGTGCAGCACTGAACATTTTGCGCTATCATATGTCGTGCTGATAATAGCTATTAGTTTCTCCGGGATGAATCGATGAAACGCAGATGAAGCGAAGATCTAAACTCCGCGCACTGTTCCAAAATGGTCCGGATATTGTGGTGGTTAATCCAGGTGGATTCGGAACGAAAACTAGTCTGCTCTCTATTAATCAAGTTTTCAAAATGGTCTTGATGCGTTCGCGGATTATTTCAAATATTATCTTAGCGACGGCAGGGAGCATGCAGATACACCTCCAATTGTCACATCCAAGGTGGGTACCCTTCTTTGAAATCTTAACGGTCATTTCCTTCTTTCACTATGTGGGAAAAGTCTCGGATTCATGAGATTGAGATTTCTGTACGAGTGGAAATAGTAGAGCTGAAGTAACTGCAGGAGCAGTGACAAATAACTCCGCGGGGAGACTGTCCAGCATGTTACGGTAACTAGCCATTTCATCCACAAGAGGAGGAAGTTCATTGGATAAGATTAAGAACTGTGGTGAAGTGTTCTTTTGCTGCTCGTCATCATGGATAAGGGTTCGACCGTTAAACTCCTTCACAGGACCATCAAAAGTTTTGCGAACAGATGCAAACTCTTTCGTGATGCAGTATACACTTCTGAAATTAGTACCTTCTACGGTATCTTCCGCTTTCCTGACCAGTGCAATAACAAATTCCCTTTTGTGATGGCGCACACTACATTGAACTTCCCAAAATTTCGCCTGGTATCAGAGTTCTTTCGACTCAATGTCTGTCTATCAGTTTGTCGGTCCGTCACATCCGATTTACTCGGAAACGGCTGAACCTATTGATGAGAACATGTAGTCTGTGAGTCCCATTCCATATAACCAGTGGCATCATTTCGCGGTGGGATTAAGAGAGGACGCATACATGCGAAATTTGCATCAGCATAAGGGATTTTATAGGACATTTGAAGGAAATCCAACTACTATTAACACAGTTATAGAAGATAAAAGTTTTCCATTGCATGTGAGTTTATTTCAGTCTAAGACGTGTATGAAGTCATTATAGTATGTCAATTCATCAATATCACAAGTGAGTTCATATGAATGGGGACCGAAAGGAAACATTTTATTTTTCCTGTTTTAGCTTTTTTGAGTGACTGGTATATCATCATCAATTACTCGAAACAGGCATATGTATGTATAGTATGTATATTGGATTTGGAAGATTGTTTATTTGATCTGAAATATCGTTAATTTGAGGTGAAAATGCAGGTGTTGTTAAGTAAATAAACCTAAGTGTTTCAATAAAAGCTCAACTTTTATCGGTGTGTAGATAAGAGACTAACTCCTAGCATCTTTAATCTGATAGTGAACCTAATAAAGACCTGCTTACAAGCTTTTCGCAGTGCAATATATGTAGATTAGAACTGAAATATTTCATTTTCGACAATTTCTGCTTTTTTCGTTTATAATTTTTTTATATTATTGTTGCAGCATCTGTTTATAGCTCTTGAGCCAAAGGGATATCTTTTTGGCTGATAATGCTTGATCAACAAATTTTAGTGTTAAATATTTTCGTCTGACTTACCCGTTTCCTTTTCGTCGGACTCAAAAATCCTTTGAAGACATTAAACATTGCCTCAAAACTTCCCGGCGTATTGATGAAGTGTGTTCCCATATGCCGTAAAGGAGAAGCGTCTCCACCTATCGCTGCCAATTTTTTCATAAAAACTGCATCACTTTGAAATATATGTTGCATTGACAAATTTTCCAGATCAATGATTTCCACTAATCCCGAAACAATGAGATTGTCATCTTCGATCAATTCAATATCTGCCACTAGAGATCCAGGCCGTAAAATCTCGTAGATATTGTATTTCTCTGGACTATAAGCACCTGGTCGTATCAGGCATATTCTTGGACCGGATTCTCCTAGTGGATTTGGTAATATAAGTCCTGTCCTGCAAATGAATGTACCCATTAGTGGGATGCTATATTAAGTCTTTGGAAAGATTTGTTTACGATAGTGCTATTATGTAAGGAGTAAATATTTTTATATTCTAGGACAGCTTATGTGTTATGTGAAATAAGGAAAACTTTTATTAGAGTATTATTCAAACGAGATCTTCGAATTGATTTCTGTTGTGTTTTGTACTAGATCTTACCTGCTTTACTATTTTCTTGATATGATCCTACTTTCTCCTTGTTGTCGTGATTACTCAAAATACGACTAAAAAGACCGAAACCACAAACCTTCTCTTTTGAAAATTGATGCTTGTGTCACCAACGTATTCCGATATTTCCTGGTTATAAGCACCCTCAGAATACATTTGGGATTCGTACTACATGTGTTCGTTTTATTAAAATCGGTACGTTATCTGTCTGTCTTTTTTGGAGAAGGTGGAAATCTACAAAAGATACTGTTTAGGTCACGCCAGTTGTGTGATTTTTACCCCCTAAAACTACCCTCGACACTCTCACGTGCTAAAGAATTACATCATGGGGCGAAGTTAGCTCTCTTTAGCTAGGTCTCCTTTCTTTTATGCACGACGTTCGTAATCGCGTCGATTCCCTCGCAGTTTGTACAATTGGGTGAATTGTCCAATCTAAACCTATCCTCCACGCCCCTTAAGAAACTGGGTGAGATTATAATTTATCTTTCCACACCGTCTCCTTAGCCACTCCTTGATAGTAGGGATCAGCCGTAAAGATCTCGATCGCTCCCAACTTGTCTCCCTTTCGCTGTTCTTTGTTTGGGATAATGGAGAGACTGGCTTCAGAGTGTATGTGCTCGTCATTTCATCTCCCAAGATGTCCATCGGCATCATTCCCGAGAAGAAGAATTCTGCCTCATCTCTACACCATCGCTCCATCTGAGGCAGGGTCTTCTACATCTTCTGTCTTCATCATTGCTAAGTATTTGATGACTGGCTTGAAAGTCATGATGTGATTGTCGATTCTAATGGGTGCGTAATTTCGCTTCGTTTTTTCCTCCGCAAGTGCCAGTCCAGCGCCCTCTAACCAGACCTTAACAGTACTGATTTCTTCGCATGAGTACAACTGATTGATACGAAATTCGTTCAGAGGGTGGGAACTATGAACATTCACTTGTGCAGTGCGCTGTATCGTTCTAAGTTTAAAGGAGGGGGGGTCCCCATATAGGTGGTTCAGCGACTACATATGTATAGTCGTGTGGAGTATGGTACTTTGCGAAGCTTGTCTTAATTTTAACATTTGTTCGAAAGGCGGAGAGCTACCCCTATGCGGTGTCCGGGCTCAAAATACTTCCCATACCATACTACTTAAATAAAGTTAATTATAGTATATTACCAGGGTTTGGAAAATTTACTGGAAACCCCTTTAAGTATATCCTAAATAAGTAAAATGGGCATTTAACTCGTTCCATAGATACAAGTCTGCAGGTCCGGATGTCATCATTCCTGCGCTAGTAATAGAGGGAATGGATGCCCTGGGTCTACACATTCGGAATATATATCGCGCATGCCTAGCAATTATGCCTCATTCGCGGGAATTTGTGATGCGGCAAGACAGCATGGAATCGAACCGTTGCTAATCAGTTGGATCCTTCGCATCCTAGAGTGGAGGAAAATCCACATACCGGTCTATTGAAGCAGGATGTCTCAGGGGCTGCCCACAGGGAGGGGCTCTCTCTCCACTGTTATGGCTCTCGGTAATGGATACCCTACTGTGGCTCCTGGAGGACAAAAAAGACCTAGCCGTAATAATTACCGCGACAACAGCTGGTGCCTCCGCAATGGACTCACGGTGAACGCTACCCACCTCAGCAGGGGCGGAAATCCAGCTGACACAAACAGTCAAGTACTTAGGAGTACATTTCGACTCCAAGTTAACGTGGAAGCATCATATCCAGCGACAATATCAGAAATCCTGTAGATTGCTCTGGTGCTGTAGGAATGTGATAGGTAAGACCTGGGGACTTTCACCCAAACGAATATACTGGATGTAAACATCCATAAAAAAACCCATTTTGATGTATGCATGCATCGTCTGGTGGCCAAGACTGAACTTTGTTAACAGCAGGAAGCTGCTAACGCAGATTCAGAGACTAGGTTGGTTGGTATTACTGGAGCAATGAGTACGACTGCAGCACATGGAGCTATCCTAAATTTACCCACCATTCACTTGGAGGTGAAACGGAAAGCAGGCAATGACGCATATAAACTCGATACCATTGGGGCGTGGAAAAAACATCCAGTAGACCTGATACCGACCGATCATATGGTTTCCAGATTCGTCTTTGAAAAGACATACACTGTCGTAATCACCGAAAGAGAAGAATGGTCGACAAATGGCCATGAGTCTTTTCAGATTACAGACCTAATAATCTTCACCGACGGGTCAGTCATGGAGGATGGATCGGGCGCAGGGGTGTTCTCGGAGAATCCGATTATAGAACTGGCCCGACCCCTCGGAAAAATTACGACCATATTCCAGGCGGAAATATATGCCATTTCATTGGCAGCAGAAGAATGTCTGCGACAAAAGTAGAGGGGTCGCACCATTCGAATCTGTTCCGACAGTCGGGCGGCATTATCAACACTAAATGGCAACGACATATCAAGCCAGTTGGTGTGGAGTTGTCATCAGGTGCTGCCGAGTGGGTGCCGAGGCACACTAACATCGCCGGTAATGAGGAGGCTGACAGATTGGCTCACCGAGGGTCTGGATCCACAATGGTGGGGCCAGAACCAGCTCTTGAAATCCGACCATCTACTGTCAAGTCTACTCTGAAGGGTGAAATTGCAAGGATTCACGCAACCGAATGGAGAAATCTGGACTCTTGCCGGCAAGCGAAAATCCTTGTGAAAGAGCCTAGGGCCACTAGAGCGGCATTTTTGTTGCCCTTAAAAGGTGGGACAACCCTAGTAGGCTCCTTAAACTACCATATGGAAAAGATTGGGGTAGTGGTTTCGGCTGTGTGCAGCCAATGTGAGGTGGAGAAGGAGACGGCCCTGTACTTTTTATGCAGCTGCCCGGCATCCTCAGATCTCAGACGAAGACACCTTGGCAAAGTTTTCTTCAATGAAGAATCTGCACACTCTCTGCCTCTGGAAAATGTTTTCAGATTCGCTAAAGACTGCGAACACCGTAGGCGTGAAGCCATTGAATAGGCAATTTACGGAGATAGTACAATGGGCCTAACAATGGCCTGAGTGCTCGGAGCTGCGGCTCTCTCCAGTAAACTAAACTAAACTAAAAGTGTATCCTAGAGTCATAAGTGCAGTAATATAGACTTTGCGCTCAAATGGAAAAAGAACGATTGATTTTAACCCCGAAATCTACTTGATGGCGGGTGGCACTAATTTTGAGGAGCGACTTATTCCTTCATTCTAGTAAACGGGCCACTCTTTTTGGCCACATACCTAATTTTCAAAACAGTATTTGCTGCTTATTTTGCTCTCCAGGGCAGAGGCAAACTGCTGCCTCACCACTGCCTTGCGGACACCTGTAATCACCATCTTTCCCGATGCTGAGGCTGAGATGGGCGCCTGGCGAACGAAACCGCCAGCAAACTCTCTTATATCTATAATATACAATATTATATTCTATACATGTGTTTTGATAAGATACACAAAGATAGTTTGCCATTTTTGGTCAGTGTCGATGCAAAATGCAAAACAAAGTTGATCGGCATTACCCGGATCCTAAATCAAGTCGGAAAAAATTGGAAGAAAGGTCACTATAATCTTTATAACCAAGGAGGACTGTTTCTTATTTCTCTCCCGTGTCGTCATCTCTATTTAATAAGTGTAATTAACAATTGAGATTTCAACATTTTTTAAAGATTAGTGTTAGAAAGTAATTCAATGTTTAAGTTAACAAAATGATTCATAATTCTGTAGTCAATGCTGTAAATTTCATATTTATCTGGGCTAGCAAATTTTCATTCTATTTTTAACTTATCATTAGCGAATTATCTTGATAAGCGAACGATATGGACCTTGGATGAACCGTCTGAGTGTTGTTTACCGAAAAGATGCAACAAGCGTGTAATGATAAGAGTGGAAATAGGCGATCAGTTCGATCATCCTGAGTGGCCGATAACAACCTAGAGGGCAGAGCTATCCCAAAAATCTAAACAATTTGGCTAAATTGACCGTGAAGGTCCGCCCACAAAGATTGAAGATCCATCAAAGTGCTCGGTCGACACGTTCTTGCACGCCTCTGTGCTAGCCAGGCTCGGGAATGTGGGGGGGGTTCTTTGAGCGCTTTGATCCCTCACGCTTCATTACTTAAAACAACGTGCCTTTTCCGATGCGTGGGTCCGCACCGGATTTTAACTTCGATTTTACAAGGAATTTCGCGACGGCCTATCGATGGACAAACAGAACGCGAGCTAAATTGGAAAATAAAAAAAAACCGGCTCGACCGCGCGCGTGGAGCCGTAAGTCTCCGGACCCGAGTGCCGCGATCAAGGAGGGGAAGATCCACGACGGATCACCGTCTCAATTGCTGTCTCTTCCGCCTCAGATCTTATATGAGGCGCGGCCTCTGAGGTTCCCGCCCTTCCTCGACATCCTCCGGCAAGTTATTCGTTTAGAGGATGTCCCTTTTAATAGGAATTCTGCGGGAGTAAGGAGGAACTAAGGGGAGGAAGTCCTCAAACTACTTCAGATTATTCAATCATTATTTATAAAATTCCAAAATATTAATCATAAACACCAAAAATGAAAATAAAAATAAACAATTGTTCAAATACAAAAAAAAAAGAAAATAATAAAACAAATGAAAAATAAATAAAAATAAAAAGAAAATCAAATAAAAAGAAAATCCAAACAATAACTCACCCAAGTCGTCAGGCCGAGCTCGGTTGGCGGCTGGTGTACCTATTTTTTTTTGCTTTTAAAATTCAAAATATTAATTATTACAAGATATATAATCACACAGCGCGGGAATTCCGAACTCTACTTCTCCGCCAAATATTAACTTTAATTCATTTGATAATTCAGTTATCCGTCCCTTCAATTGTTTTTTCTATGTCTTTGCTTCAAATCACTGTGCCTTTATTATCCGCTAACGATTGAACTTATTCACTGCACCACTGCTTGAAAATCACTTGCGCACCCGAACCCTCGTTCAACAAACACTTCCGTTCCTTTTTCCTCTTCTCCAAAACTTGTCCAATTCCTTTTTCTTCTTCTCCCAGACTTGTCCAATTTCTTTTTCTTCTTCTCCCAGACTTGTCCAATTCCTTTTTCTTCTTCTCCCAGACTTGTCCAATTCCTTTTTCTTCTTCTCCCAGACTTGTCCAATTCCTTTTTCTTCTTCTCCCAGACTTGTCCAATTCCTTTTTCTTCTTCTCCAGCCATCATCATCATCATCAACGGCGCAACAACCGGTATCCGGTCTAGGCCTGCCTTAATAAGGAACTCCAGACATCCCGGTTTTGCGCCGAGGTCCACCAATTCGATATCCCTAAAAGCTGTCTGGCGTCCTGGCCCACGCCATCGCTCCATCTTAGGCAGGGTCTGCCTCGTCTTCTTTTCCTACCATAGATATTGCCCTTATAGACTTTCCGGGTGGGATCATCTTCATCCATACGGATTAAGTGACCCGCCCACCGTAACCTATTGAGCCGGATTTTATCCACAACCGGACGGTCATGGTATCGCTCATAGATTTCGTCATTGTGTAGGCTACGGAATCGTCCATCCTCATGTAGGGGGCCAAAAATTCTTCGGAGGATTCTTCTCTCGAACGCGGCCAAGAGTTCGCAATTTTTCTTGCTAAGAACCCAAGTTTCCGAGGAATACATGAGGACTGGCAAGATCATAGTCTTGTACAGTAAGAGCTTTGACCCTATGGTGAGACGTTTCGAGCGGAACAGTCTTTGTAAGCTGAAGTAGGCTCTGTTGGCTGACAACAACCGTGCGCGGATTTCATCATCGTAGTTGTTATCGGTTGTGATTTTCGACCCTAGATAGGAGAAATTGTCAACGGT
This sequence comes from Hermetia illucens, assembly GCF_905115235.1. Taxonomy (NCBI): domain Eukaryota; kingdom Metazoa; phylum Arthropoda; class Insecta; order Diptera; family Stratiomyidae; genus Hermetia; species Hermetia illucens. Next base: position 97,174,521 of record NC_051852.1, on the reverse strand, counting down.
CTCAAAGTTGTATTCCCCTATCCTTATTCTTGTTCGTGCTTGTGTTTGACCAGTGCGGTTTGATGTTGTTGGTTGATTCGTCTTCGGTGCTGACGTTGCCACCATGTATTTTGTCTTGCCTTCATTGATGTGCAGCCCAAGATCTCGCGCCGCCTGCTCGATCTGGATGAAGGCAGTTTGAACGTCTCGGGTGGTTCTTCCCATGATGTCGATATCGTCAGCATAGGCCAGTAGTTGGGTGGACTTGAAGAGGATCGTACCTCTTGCATTCACCTCAGCATCACGGATCACCTTCTCGAGGGCCAGGTTAAAGAGGACGCATGATAGCGCATCCCCTTGTCGTAGACCGTTGTTGATGTCAAATGGTCTTGAGAGTGATCCTGCTGCTTTTATCTGGCCTCGCACATTGGTCAGGGTCAGCCTAGTCAGTCTTATTAATTTCGTCGGGATACCGAATTCTGTCATGGCCGTGTACAGTTTTACCCTGGCTATGCTATCATAGGCGGCTTTAAAGTCGATGAACAGATGGTGCAACTGTTGTCCATATTCCAACAGTTTTTCCATCGCCTGCCGCAGAGAGAAAATCTGATCTGTTGCTGATTTGCCTGGAGTGAAGCCTCTTTGGTATGGGCCAATGATGTTCTGGGCGTATGGGGCTATCCGGCCTAGCAAGATAGTGGAGAATATCTTATAGATGGTACTCAGCAACGTGATACCTCTATAATTGCTGCACTGTGTGATATCTCCCTTTTTATGTATGAGACAGATTATGCCTCGCTGCCAATCGTCAGGCATTGATTCGCTGTCCCATACCTTGAGCACAAGTTGATGAACCACTTGGTGTAACTGGTCGCCTCCATATTTAACCAATTCGGCTGTAATTCCATCGGCTCCTGGCGACTTATGATTTTTTAGCCGATGAATTGCACGGACTGTTTCTCCTAAACTTGGTGGTGGCAGTATTTGTCCGTCGTCTTCAGTTGGCGGGACCTCCAACTCGCCGATGTTCTGGTTGTTCAGTAGCTCATCAAAGTACTCAACCCATCGCTCTAATATGCCCGTTCTATCGGAAATCAGATTTCCCTCTTTGTCTCGGCAGGATGAGCATCGAGGTGTATAAGGCTTCATCCTGCTGACTTGTTGGTAAAACTTCCGCGCCTGGTGCGGTTGCTCCCTGTACTTTTCTAGTTCACAGACTTGTTGGTTCTCCCAGGCCTCCTTTTTCCGTCTGTGAAGTCGCTTCTCCGCTCGACGGAGTTCGTGATAAGTCTCTGCGCGTGCCCGCGTTCTTTGAGAATGCAACATTACTCGGTATGCGGCATTCTTACGTTCCGTTGCTAGCTTACATTCATCGTCAAACCAGCCGTTCCGACTCCTTTTGCGGCTGGGGCCAAGTATATTTGTGGCCGTATCCATGATAACATTCTTCAGGTGGTTGTGAAGATCATTAGTTGATGCTTCATCTCCAGGTCCTCTATTTACTGCGGTTATTGCGGCATCCATTTCCCTCTTATAGGTGTCGCGGAGGGTTGTGTTGTGGATGGCTTCAGTGTTCACTCTCACCTGATTGTCAGAGGGGATTCTAGGTGGTATTGTTATTCGAGCTCGGAGCACCATGCCAACGAGATAGTGATCCGAGTCTATATTGGCCCCCCTATATGTTCTGACATTCATCAAGGCTGAGAGGTGGCGGCGTTCGATCAACACGTGGTCAATTTGGTTGAAAGTGGTCCCGTCTGGAGAGGCCCACGTATGTTTGTGGACCGCTTTCCGCGCAAACCAGGTACTTCCAACAACCATTTCGTGTGATCCTGCTAATTGAATAGTCCGCAGTCCGTTATCATTTGTTTTTTCGTGTAAGCTATGGGAGCCAACGTATTGCCTGAATACGGGCTCCTTCCCTACTTGGCTGTTAAAATCCCCAAGTATGATTTTGATATCATATCTGGGACAGGCTTCGAGGGTTCTTTCTACTGCCTCGTAGAAGGTATCCTTCTCCGACTCTGCAGTCTCCTCTGTAGGGGCGTGAACGTTTATGAGGCTTATATTTCTAAACTTGCCTCGCAAGCGCAGAGTGCATAGCCGTTCGCTTATACTTTCAAAGCCGATAACAGCAGGTTTCATTTTTTGGCTGACTAAGAAACCTACTCCGAGCACATGGTTTACTGGATGGCCGCTATAATATATGGTGTAGTGGCTCTTCTCCAGGAAACCGGTCCCTGTCCATCGCATCTCTTGCAACGCTGTTACATCAGCCCTATATTGGGACAGGGTATCGGCTAGCTGCTTATCAGCTTCATCTCTGTACAGGGAGCGCACGTTCCATGAGAAAATGCGCAAATCGTTGTTCCTTTGTCGTTGCCGGGTCCGTCGTTTTAATATCCATCCTATCCGAGGCTCCTGTTGTGGCTTCGTAACGGTTGTTTTCCGTGTAGGGTTGTCAGCCCTACTCAACCCCCAACCTGGAGGACCAGTTGGTACAATTTGTCCCGTTTTTAGGCGCGGGAGACTCGCCTTCATCCTTCTCCGTCTGCAGCTTTTCGTCAAGAAAGAGCTCCCAGCGGTCACCACGTGGAGGTGGAGATAGGGTTTGGTAGCAGAGCTGTTGGTGTTGGTTCAGCAGGCATTTCCCAGGTTTTATGCTCCATCGTGGGTACCAATCCACGTTTCGCCCCGGGACCTATACTACCCTTTGACCACCTTTACAGCCAGCCAGCAAACCAAAAAAAACCGCTCCTCTTTTCTTTTCTCCGTCCTCACTCCACCACCCAAAAAAACCAAAACTCCTCCGCCGCCAAAACTCTTCTCCTTGTCATTTTCCGAAAACTACTCCCGAAACATCTAAGAATTGTCCGCCAAAACAAAACTTATAGACACAGCCCGATGAGCCACCTTCTCTAGATATTTCTCCTGTCCTCCACCAAGAAGCTCCAACCACCGTCCTCCGACCAAAAACCTCCTCCCACGTTCTTTTCTTTTCCCGCGCACCGCTTCAATCTTCAAACAGCAGGTCTCCCCACGTTCCTTGTTTGCGCACCGCTTCTATTCCCGCTACATAGCCTTTCTCACTCGCTAGGCAATGTTGCGGCAACATGCGCATGCGCCTGCGGATGCGGCAAATCATTCGCCTCTTGTCAAGATCAATTCGCTCGAATGCATTGAATAATGTGCAATCTGCGGCGAACATTAAGGCAATTGCACACTATTAAATGCATTGTTTAAGCAAATTAATTAAGAAAGAGCCGAATGAAATTCCGTTCCCGTCGCGCAGCCGCGGTCACTACAAGCGCATTTTTAGAGAAAATTGAGCTCTCTGTTGTGTCCCAAGGAATCCTTACAAAATTTGGGCGGTTTTAAAGATTCCGCAATAAATAGATAATGTCGATAATGTAACAAAGACTGAAATCAACGCATTTGTTCAGATTCGCTCCTACTTATTCAAAACTCTGAAAACTGAAACAGTCTTGAAGAAATAGAAAAGTATCACAAAATGAATCATTTTGAGTGAAAACAGCCTAATTTCTGTAAGTCTTTTTGCTTACCACACTGCCAGATGAAATTGCTTCAAAATTAGCTAAAGAAGCTAACACAAAATAAGAATAAATGTTCCTATGTAGTCTCTATCCAAGTAGTAACCACTCAACGACTTAATTTCGGCGATCGGACTACGCATGGAGTTTAGGTAGTTGCATATGGATATCTAGTATGTTAGATTCCTGATTCCGATTTGGTACCGACAGTCTTTGTTACCTCAGGATGCAGTAACATATAAAATATAAAAATAAAATGCAACAAAAAATCAATTAATCAATCAATCAAAAAAATATACCAAAAGAAACAACACTCATACATTCAATCCGACAACCCAGTTATTAGCGGAATTATCGAAGCAAACCCCTTGTGCGAGCATGTGATCTCGTGAGATAAAAGTTTTTCCCCCGGAAGAGCATTTACATCCAGATAAATTGCCTTTTTACAAACAATAAACTATTCGGGGGAAATCTTACGTAACAACACCAATCAATTAGACGGCACACGTAAGGCACAGTAAGGCTCGTTTCACACATATACGGTTCCATTTGGTTCGTTTTTGGTTCTGCCTAGGTCACTGTAGCAAGCTACGACGGTACCAGTCTATACCGAGTGGATGGCTCAGCATTCATACTGGTGGATGCAAGACCTACCAAAATCTCTACCGAAATAAGGAGTACGGCACCCGTGTTGAAACGCAACAACACGCTGAGACCCGGAGCTCTCTGTTCGCTTGAACACAACCACAGCCCCCATGAAGCTCCCACTAGGGGGTCAACCGCAAACAACTGAGCTGAACGCACATACAACAGAAATACACCTGAAGTATGTTAGTCCAGGGGTTATCCCGGTTCCCATGGTACCAGTATATCCCTGGTAAGGTTTCGTGGCTATTGCCACTTCTGATGAGTCCCCGTGCAGACTCGGGTCTGATCGCTCCAATTAGGCGTTTGGAGCATTCGCCTACTGTATCACGGTGGGCAAGCCAATGCGATACAGCGTCTCCCGGTGCCACGACTATGGAGGTTCTCCTCGGCCATTTGGTTTTGGTTCAGCCGACACGGTTGCCGCCCTGTCTTCCTCTCCGCCACCTCTGAGCACCTGCGCAGAGCACAGAACCTTCATACAAACTGTAGATAGCGTAACCTCACAAATAAAATTAGAGCATTATGTGACCACCTTCATTGCTCCTAATCAGCCGCCGAGTCCATCGTTGTTAGATATAGCTTTTGTCGTCCACAAGAATTTCGCCCGTAACATCACAGAATTCAAACCAACTAATCAACGTATGTATATGCGCCAAGGAAAATTAAGAACGGCCCAATAAAAGAATTCTATAGCCGCCATGAGTCAGTATTTAATTAATTGTCCTCGAACAGCGTGAAGATAGTACTCGGCGATTTCAACTCAAAGGTAGGAAAAGAATTGTTTCTCTCACATCAGGATCTGCATGAGAACATGCGGGACGACATTCACATTGATGTAAAATAAAATTAGCTGGAAGACGCAATCAAGACAGCTGCCGAGAAAACCTTCACGAACCTGTATGCAAAAGGAATATATGGTTTGAAGAAGAATGGAGACAGGCAACCGATGAGCAAAACGCTACATACAAACAATAACGTACAAGGCCAAACCAGATAAATACGTTGAATTAAGATGTACCGCTGACAAAATTTACAGAAAAAAGAAACGAGAGCATATAAATGACGATACTTGCAGATTGTCTGCGTCGAGTCATCGGGATACTCTAACCTGATACAGTTTCGAACAAAGAACTTCTTCGGCGTATGGTTCAGTTACCCGTGGACTTGCTGATGAGAATGCAGAAGTAGCAGTGAATAAGTCAAACACTGAGGAGGGACAATAACTACACTAACCCAAGTTGGCCGAGGAGTGAGTTGCCCCATGCCGCAGAACAGTCGAGGAGAAGTGCAAGCGCAATCCAAGAGTCACCCAATTCACGAAGATGGCTCCGATGGACATACCAAACCCTGAGTATAAAAAATGTTCCAAAGTCAGATCAAGTGCTAGTTTAAGTATGTTTCAGTCTATGGGGATTACTTTGAAAGGGTGCAGTAATTGTGGCTTCGCAGAAAATGCATAACTTCGTTCGTTTTGACTTGTAACGAGCTGACGAGAAGATCTTTTGCTTGTATGCATCATATTTCCTTTTCCTTCTACTTAGCTTCCTTCAGGACCTCTATTATCCTCCTTTCAATTTCCTCTATTCAGGCACTCACTTATTTTAAAAGATGATAATTTTCATTTTCTTTTAAAAACCTTGTTCACAAAACCCTTCTAGCTTTTAAATTTCCCGAAACTCCTAAATCCACTGGAATATTTTGAATCCTAAATTAGAAATTTTTTAATATTTTCAAATTATCATTAACTCTTTTCTTTTCGCGTTTGCTTTCGCCATGCATTACATGTTTCAATTATAGATCTGGACATGCTGCGTATTAATAAATGCATTTCTAGCATTCGTTTCTGATTAAGGCAAAATGTTATGCAGGTGGAACAGCTGATGTTGCGGGATGTTCATTGTGAGTGCAGGTGGGTGGAGATCCGTTCAACGAATGTATTGGGGAAGCATCTTAGACCCAGGTACATAGATACTATTAGATCCCCAATCATTTCTTATTGTAGTTACGCTTTGTTTTCCCTTTTTATTTCCTTCCTTGTTTTCCGTCTGTCTACCTTTCTGCCGATGGAAAGATGGGAACTTTGGACCCCCTTGCATACAGTGAATAATATCACTCTATGTTGACTTCAGGAGGGGCCCCATACATACAAAAGGGAGATATAAATTTCTGTTTTCAGCGAATACCGTCATATTTAAATTTTTGCATCAAGGTAGACTAGGTAATAATAATATCAAAGTTGTAGTATATCAAAGTTGCCAGGTATATTCAACGTATATTCACTACAAGTTACATATTTAGATTGGAACCATTAAGTAGCCAAATATTCTTAGATGAAAAATCAACAAATCCTTTCAGTCTATTTAATTCTATTTTGTGTAACAGTAAACCGATTTTAAGGTTTACTGCCTGTATGTCATTTTTCTCGGAGACGGTTGTAGCGATTGGCACAAAATTTAGTAGAAAGGTGGGAACTGTGAACGCTCATGCATATAGTGAGTTACATCCTTTTACGACGAATTTAAGGGGGAGGTCCCCATGCATGCAAAAGGGGGGTGTACATTTTTTTTCATCAAATGTAGGGTATCAAATTAAAGGTCTCGGTTAGTACTTTTCGAAGTCGGTCTTAGTTTTGACATTTGTTGAAAAGGTGGAGAGTGCGGGAGGTTGAAAGTGATCATTTTTTTAACGAACCCATTCTTATTAACTACTCAACTGACTAGACTCTGAAATACCTTCCATACCGATACCTGTTCAAATAAAGTTAAAAACGGTACATTACTATCATTTTTAGTCATTGACAAGAAAACCCCCCTTAAGTTCACCCTAGAACCACAAAACTGCAACGATATAGGCTACAGCATGGAACATGATTCTGCCAAATTTGGTGAAAATCGCGCTATTACTAACAAAGTTATACAAGGTCAAAACTGTCGCTCTTCTGCAAATTCACGGCTATGAATGTCAATATCACTTGAAAGTGGATATTTTCACATAATATATGCATATTTTACGTACTACATGCTAATGGAACAAATACACACTCAAATCTCTTTATAAAAGAAATACACAAAACCTTTCATACCTGAAGCGTCTAGCTTCCGGTTTCCCGACTTATTTATTTTCTATTTTATTTCGTGTTCGTTAAATTTATTATTTTAACTAGCATTTCTTAAATTACAGCATAAAGTCGAATGAAATTCTTTATTTTAAGATTTATGTTCCCCTCCTCTCTAACTACCGCGAAACTCCCACTGACAAGGGGCATCCTAAATTAATCCCAAGGCAGGTGGGAATCCCAAAGACCGCGCCTCATGAAAATTGGAGGCAGGAGGAGCATCGATTGAAGGTTTAATTCGCCGTAGATCTTCCCTCTCGATCGCGGCACTCGAGTCCCGAATTTTACGTCTCCACGCAAGCAGTCGAGCCGGTATAATGACGAGTGCACCTGACATAGAGGCGTGCGACCGCGTGCGGGCTGAACACTTCACTGGAACTCTATTATTTGGGGGTGAACCTTCATGAGTAATTTAGCCAACTTTTTAAGTTTTTGGGATAGCCCTTTACTCTAAGTTGACTCCGGTTAACCAGGAAAGTCTTTAGACCATCGTTAATTCTCTAAGTCATTACAGGAGGAAATATCGATTTTAATGAATAATTTAGTGTTCATGGATAAAATGTTTAAATAAATTCGATGAATTTTTAGTCAAGGTAGTAATCTAATACTTTTCCAGATTCTTAATTTATACTGTTCATGCAAAAGTTAAGCGCATACGGTGCATGCGAAAAATAATTAATTTACCTCACAATAATATTTTTCAATTAATGATACAAGTAATTTCTAACGTTACGTATTGTGTCACATATTACAAAGAATTTTTAAACTACTGACTAGACTTTGCGAAAGGGCTAACAGCTAAACAATTTTGTTAGTATTAGAATCTTGCCATGAATAAAGAATTTTCGTGTTTTATCACAACTCGAAGAATTTAAGCCTTTATTTTCTCCAGTCAGCCAGCTAGAGACTCTGAGCGATATTATACTCAACCATTAGATCTTATTTTGGCGTTTAGCAACTATCGGAAGGATCCAGTAATTCGAAAGACCGGAGACTACCTCACAGCACAATTAAACCAAATAGAGGAGATATGGACAGCATTCTCAGTAAGAAACGATGTACTGGAAGAGCACCTATACTTCGGAAAACAATACTTCTCGTCGATGCAACGTGAGCAAAACAAGTACAAGGATGATATAGTCCAACGATTTCAGGGCTTAGAAGGCCTGTCAAGACAGAAATTGAAATTGCTATACCAACTTCGGTTGCCATAGATAGCGCTACCTAAGCAGTAAATAATGGTCAACCCGCTTCTCCCGGTAATCTCGTCGTTCTAATACGGCAGAAAGAATCGAAAATACGAGCTGTGGAACATATCATCAGCGGTATCGACATAGTTGAGCAGGTACAGCCCAAATCATATTACAAGAGACAAGCATCCTAAAGGCATTAGGATACCATGAGACGAATTTCCTCAACATCGAAGAGCGGATTCAAGACACCTTAATCTTTCTCGCTGAATGCCGCAGAAAGTTAGAGTCTGGCTTAGTCTCCCCTAGAAGGGCTCCTCCAGCCATCAACTTGCCTCATGTGACTATTCCTACTTTCGATGGCAACTATGCTCAATGACAATCCTTCCACGATTTATTCGGTCATGTGTTTCACGAGCAACAGTTGGGGAGTGCTCAAAACATGTGGTACCTGAAAAGCAATCGCAAGAGTAAAACAAAGCGACTTGTATGTCTTCTACCTTGCTCTTTTTGGTCGCTTTGCAACAAAGGTGATTTATCTAGAGCTAATAATAAACTGATCAACAGAAGCATTCATCAATGCGCTGAAACGTTTCATCGGAAAGAGGGGACACTGCCGAAATTTGTATCGAAACAATGCAACCAATTTTGTACGCGCCATTTCATCCCACTAAGGTCTCCACATTTCGGCGACCTGTGGGAGGCGGTAGCCAAATCCGGCAAACACTTTTTGTTCAGGAACGGTTCACCACCAAGAAATGACAGCTTTGATAATCGAAATTGGAGCTATATTGAATCCAAGACCACTAACACCTCTATCAGCTGAAGCCACCGACCTTACGTCTTTGTCTCCAGGACATTTCCTAATCGGAGAATAATAAATAAATCCAGTAAATGTTCACGACAGAATGGGCATATTAGAGCGATGGGTTGAGTACTTTGATGAGCTACTGAACAACCACAACATCGGCGAGTTGGAGGTCCCGCCAACTGAAGACGACGGACAAATACTGCCATCACCAAGTTTAGGAGAAACAGCCCGTGTAATTCGTCGGCTAAAAAATCATAAGTCGCCAGGAGCCGATGGAATTACAGCCGAATTGGTTAAATATGGAGGCGACCAGTTACACCAAGTGGTTCATCAACTTGTGCTCAAGGTATGGGATAGCGAATCAATGCCTGACGATTGGTAACGAGGCATTATCTGTCTCATACATAAAAAGGGAGATATCACACAGTGCAGCAATTATAGAGGTATCACGTTGCTGAGTACCATCTATAAGATATTCTCCTCTATCTTGCTAGGTTGGATACCCCCATATGCCCAGAACATCATTGGCCCATACCAAAGAGGCTTCACTCCAGGCAAATCAGCAACAGATCAGATTTTCTCTCTGCGGCAAGCGATGGAAAAACTGTTGGAATATGGACAACAGTTGCACCATCTGTTCATCGATTTTAAAGCCGCCTATGATAGCATAGCCAGGGTAAAACTGTACACGGCCATGAGAGAATTCGGTATCCCGACGAAATTAATAAGACTGACTAGGCTGACCTTGACCAATGTGCGAGGCCAGATAAAAGCAGCAGGATCACTCTCAAGACCATTCGACATCAACAACGGTCTACGACAAGGGGATGCCCTATCATGCGTCCTCTTTAACCTAGCCCTCGAGAAAGTGATCCGCAATGCTGGGGTAAATGCAAGAGGTACGATCCTCTTCAAGTCCACCCAACTACTGGCCTATGCTGACGATATCAAAATCATTGGAAAGACCACCCGAGACGTACAAACTGCCTTCATCCAGATCGAGCAGGCGGTAATCGGCGCGAGATCTTGGGCTGCACATCAATGAAGGCAATACAAAGTATATTGTGGCAACGTCAGCACCGAAAACCAACCAACCAACAACATCAAACCGCACCGGTCAACCAGGAAGAATAAAGATAGGAGAATACAACTTTGAGACTGTTGACAATTTCTCCTATGTAGGGTCAAAAATCACAACCGATAACAGTTACGATGATGAAATCCGCGCACGGTTGTTGTCAGCCAACAGAGCCTATTTCAGCTTACAAAAACTGTTCCGTTCGAAACGTCTCACCATAGGGTCAAAGCTCTTACTGTACAAGACTATGATCTTGCCAGTCCTCATGCATTCCTCGGAAACTTGGGTTCTTAGCAAGAAAAATTGCGAACTCTTGGCCGCGTTTGAGAGAAGAATTTTTGGCCCCCTACATGAGGATGGATGATTCCGTAGCCTATACAATGACGAAATCTATGAGCGATACCATGACCGTTCGGTTGTGGACAAAATCCGGCTCAATACGTTACGGTGGACGGGTCACTTAATCCGTATGGATGAGGATGATCCCGCCCGGAAAGTCTATAAGGGCAATATCTATGGTAGAAAAAGAAGACGAGGCAGACCCTGCCTAAGATGGAGCGATGGCGTAGGTCAGGACGCCAGACAGCGCTAAAAGGGATAGCGAATTGGTGGACCTCGGCGCAAAACCGGGATGTCTGGAGTTCCTTATTAAGGCAGGCGTAGACCGGATACCGGTTGTTGCGCCGTTGATGATGATGAAATGTTCACGCCTAAGAAGTAAAAGTCAATTTACCTGAAAATGGAAGGAAATCAATGAAATAAAAAATAAATTTTAGGGAAGAATTTCAAGCGAATATATATCGGAATTGCAGCAACGCCAAAAATGGATACAGAGTTACGACAACCTAAAACCTGGCATGTTGGTGAGTACGAACAAAGACGATATGCTCTGCAGCGGAAATTGGGACGAATATTAAAGGAGGTAAAAGGTCGAGATGGTTTTGTAGCCGAGATCAAAACACCCTCAGGTGTCCTTAGGAGAGCGATTCATAACCTTACACCGCTACCAGTGGAATCCGAAAACAGAGAGGAATTCTTCCAGCAAGAAGGTTCAATACCACCAGAAAAACAGACCGTACCTTCCACCTGCACGCAAAAAGCAGAAGCAGCTCGATGCCCAAAAACTAACAAGAAAAAAATTTCACGCTCCACTTCGCTTCCAATCTTTGCCAGGGCTTTACTTGAAGGTTTAGGAGCAGGTCACTTGACCGTAAACGACTGGAATTTAATAGTATATTAAAAGGTCACATCATACTGGAAGAACATGGAAAACCAGCAAACGGGAATTGAAAAACGCCACAGGAGTTGCAATCAACTGCCCAACCGCCTGCTCAACTACCATACTAAAGTTTAGTCATCTTTTAACCATCTTTCAATTGCGAGATTTCACGAAGCCATAAAAGAAAAGCTTTGAATATTGTTGGTAACCTTGCCAACTTATTCTTCGGAGTGTTGGATTCGAATTATGCGGCAAGGATGGCAGAAACTATAAAGAGCTTAAAGTGGAACAACGAACATGTCCTACAACTAGTGAAAAATCAGACGTCCATCGTGCGCAAATCGTTGGATTTATTTTACAAAAGACAAGAGACAAGAGGTAAATATAGACTGCAGTACAACACCTACTCGGGTGAATCTGGCGAGAAATGCTATCATTGAAATGCCTGATAATAATAATAATAATCGTTGGCACAAGAATCCATATCGGATCAGGGCCTTGAAGTGCGTTAGAGCAATGCATTCAAGACCGTAACGGTACACTACAGAACACTGTAGGAGGCAATGTGGTCAGCATTACGCTCGCCCGAGATTATTACCTTGATTTGACTCAGGTACTCATTCACAGCTGAGTCGACTGGTATCCGACGTCAAATCACGATACAAATCCCGCCTTGTGCTCTAACCACTCAGCTATCCGCAGATGCCTGATGGTTGTGCTATAAAGGAAGAATCTGAAGCTATCCAAGCGCATCAAGTATTCCCGAGCAACCTTAAAGTTTCATCCATACCGATTGGAAACCTTACCGAATTCCTTCTACCATCACATCTCGTCAAGTTAAGTCATAACGAAAACATGGGTGAATCCTTCCTATAAAATTTCACGAAGTTAGAGGTGGACTTGCATAACCTACAACCGCAGGAAGGTCTAAAGGCAACAATATTACCGAAGGACGTTCACCACATCACTTTCAGCTACATTGAAGTCTACAGTATCCTGGCCCTAGTAATTTATCTTTATTGGAGGCACAAACGAAAAACATCCAATGATAGCGCTATCACGAAACCAATACCTCCTCCCCGGACTCTATCGAAACCGGCTTTGACGATTCTCGTCGATCAAGAATGACGGTTGATCTAACGCTACAGGAAGGGGAAGATGTTTATGCAGGAATTAATTTACAAAAACTCATCTCTCTCTCGCAATTCAATTACGTATTACGTCACATATTACACCGAATTTTTAAACTGCTGACTAGACTTTCCAAAGGGTGATTAATATTTAAAGGCGTTGTGCGACAGTATACTCAGCCAGTAGATACTTGATTTGGTGTTTCACCAAATCTAGACTCGAGTACACTCGGTATTTCACCGAATGAAATTACATATATTAAAACAACACATTCCTTAATTTTGTTACTTACCCCAATCTAACTACTTCCAGGAAGTTTGACGTCTCTACGTTTCTATTTTTAAACAGCTCTGGGACAGCAGTCCTTAATGTGTAGAAGTGATCAATTTTTTGCTTCGCCCTTTCAATACTATGTTTACTAGCACGTAGAAATGCTAGCAGAAACTGATCGTCCGTTCTAGATTTTAGGTGGGGCTGCGCTTTAATCCAGTCTCGAAGAATTTTGATGGATTCAGGAATCCTCTCAGGATCTTCATGAAGCTCGTTCTTTGCTTTGATTGCCAATTCCGGGTGTAGTTCCCGTACCTTCAACATCATTACCTTTGCAAGAGAAATTGAGCAAGCGTGATTTTCAGAGAAAGCTAAAATTCCTTTTACGAAGGCTAAAAGGACAGAACATATAGAATATGAATATAGTCTCCATTGGCCATTAAATTGGCTATAAAATCAGATTTTAGCGTCTAGACCCGGCTTAGTTATAATAGTTTATTTTTTGTTTTACTATGTAGCTTTCGTCGATCTCGAATCGGCTTCAGATGATTGCAGGCAGAGGGTCAGTAATAGCGGGAGCAGCAGTAGTCGGTCGATTCGTCCCTCAATTTGACACTATCACAGCTGAAGATTGAACTAAAACCAGCTTTAGCACGCACTATTATTCCAACACTGCTACACTAATCAAACGAGAAGAATTACAATTTGGGGCACACGTCGACTTCATTCAATTGATCCGTGCTTCCGTTTATTGCTCGTGGTAGCTGAACATTATTGAACGCTTAAAGATTGATAAATGAAAGCTAGAATGCGCTCGACCCAGTCGACCTTGAGATATTAGGAAATATATGTATAGCTTTGGGCCAGATAAAGTGCGATATTGGCTGCGATCTGATCTGTTATCACGTAGTCTCGCAGACTTTGAACTATTCACTGGGAATTTACATTTGAACGCAGCAATGAAGCCCAACCAACGATTTGCTGTAAAATAGCTGGTACGCAACGTCCAAACAATCGAGGTCTGTGAAGACCCCACTTGCGGTGTAAAAATATTCACTCAGAAGAAATGTGGAAACTTTCGAACTAGATGCTCAATAGAATATATGTATCTACGTACATCGCCGCAAGATGCATACATATGTACAATTAAAAATGTTAACTAATGGAATAGCTGAAATCATCGTTGATAAACGTGGGTTTACTTTGTTTGGCGGCAAGAATGACTTGAACTTTCACTGGAGAATGATGGTATGATGGTCCGCCATTGGCAGTGCAGGGAGAAACTCTGACCGGTAAGTAACCGGCGATCAAATCGATGTTAATCTGCGATGTAATCTTGCCTAATTTTCCATTGAATCGACGTCATTGTTATTATTACAACCGTGAAAAGTGGACATTGCTATTCTTAATTTATTTTTCTAAACTGATCTTTGTACTAAGTAAGAATTCATTTTATAATTTGCTGGGGTGGCACCTAGAATTGAGTTTATTACACACTACAGTGAGCATAACCATGCCGCTAGGGTATCTTCAATAGATGCACCCATTGTAATGAATATCGAACAGGACGATTCTACAAAGTAATTATGGATTCGCCGGTTGTTAGGTGAGGGCAGAGCTACGAAAATTAAAAACAAGTCGGGAAACCGGAAGCTGGACGCTTCTGGTATAAAAGGTTTTGTGTATTTCTTTTACAAAGCCATTTATCCCATGAGAACCTAGCACGTAATATATGCATATATTATGTGAGAATATCCACTTTCGGGTGATATTGACATTTAAAGTTTTGAATTTGCGAGGAAATGACAACTTTGACCTATTATAATTTTGTTAGTAATATTGCGATTTCCAACTTCGTAGGATATATGCTCTATATTATAGCCTACATTGTTGCATCGTGGTGCCAGGAGGAGCTTAAGGGGAGTTAAGTAGCCAATTCCTGAACATTATAGTAACATACCATTATTAACTTTATTAAAAAAAATTAAAATTAAGACCGGTTTCGGAAAGTACTAATCGAGACCTTTTATTTGATACCCCACATGATTATAGCCTATTTCAGCTTACAAAAACTGTTTCGCTCGAATCGTCTCACCATATAGTCAAAGCTCTTACTGTAAAAGACAATGATCTTGCCAGTCCTCATATATTCCTCGGAAACTTGGGTTCTTAGCAAGAAAAATTGCGAACTTTTGGTCGCATTCGAGAGAAGAATACTCCGAAGAATTTTTGGCCCCCTACATGAGGATGGACGATTCCGTAGCCTACATAACGACGAAATCTATGAGCGATACCATGACCGTTAGGTTGTGGATTAAATCCGGCTCAATAGGTTACGGTGGACGGGTCACTTAATCCGTATGGATGAGGATGATCCCACCCGGAAAGTCCATAAGGGTAATATCTATGGTAGAAAAAGAAGACGAGGCAGACTCTGCCTGAGATGGATCGATGGCGTAGGTCAGGACGCCAGATAGCTTTTAGAGATATCGAATTGGTGGATCTCGGCGCAAAACCGGGATGACTGGAGTTCGTTATTACGGCAGGCCTAAACCGGGTACCGGTTGTTGCGTCGTTGATGATGATGATGATGACTCATTTACAGCTGAGGCGATTGGTATCCGACGTCAAGTCACGATACAAATCCCACTGCCACCAATGAGATTTGAACCGCGGATGCCAACCCAGTGGTCTAACCACTGAGCTATCCGGACACCATTATTAACTTTATTTAAAAAAAATTAAAATTAACACCGGTTTGAGAAAGTACTAATCGAGACCTTTTATTTGATACCCCACATGATTATATTTGGTGAGAAAAAAATTACACCTCCACACCACACAGGATGACACTCACTCTATGCGTGAGCATTCACAGTTCCCAGTTTTCCACCGAATTTGGTGCTTGTGAGAGACAGACAGACCTGTAAGGAGTTGTCACATCTTCCATCAGGCGCGTCCTTTCTTGCGGATAAGGGAATGCTCGGCGGATGCGTATGAATATGTACTTGTATGCATTCGAAGATGTGCCTGCATGGGCATGTTTATGCTTAGGTCGGGTAGCTGGGAGAAAAACGCTCACCCGTGGATAAAAATGCCTATGAGAAGGTTACCCAGAATAATAAACCAATATGGACGAAGAGAAGGTGTATAAACTTACTATGAAGGGGCTCGGAACCCCAGTGCTGGCTGCTTTTGGCAGTGGGCAAGCAGGCTCCCGATCGTCGATACCCCCAACTTTGCCACCGTGGCATCTAATGCTACAAGCAGCTTAGACAAACAGGTGTTTAAACCGAACACAACGCTCCCTAGAACACCCGTAACAAACGCACAGAAGTATGTGCCTAAGGAAGAACGTTGGTCGTTAAAAGCCGCAGTGATACCAACCGCATCCGAGTGTAAAGAGTTAGGGGAGGCTCCTTAGTATCGAGAGCTGGATTCGTTTAGAAGAAACTCAACTATCATGAGACCACGCACAATATTCAAGGCGGAAAAGGACCTGGGCCGCAGAAATCCCATAGACGCCAGAAAATGTACGGAAAGAAGAATGAAGGCTTTGGAACAGAAGTCCGACCTGGAAGAGTCATCCTTCATTTTGCTTGAAGCGAAAATTGTAGAGTTGTCGGGAATCATCAAACATAAACGCAATGCGCACCTATCAGCAAGCATGGTGAGAGCTGTCAGGGTTCTATATAATAAATCGCCGGAAGATGAGAAAGATTTGAAGGAAAGCTCTAAAATTACTTCCTTGGACGGTGTCATGCAGGTGACCGCCAACCATATATCCGAGGATGGGCAGAGAAAAAAGAGAGTTCGGGAAAAAGAAGAAGAACATCCAGGAAATCAGCAGGTTCCCAAGAAACAAAAAGGCGTACCACCCGCTTTGAAGAAGGGGACCAAAACCTCGGTAGGCGATAATATAGTGCCCAAAATACCAACGGAGCCGATGTCTCAAAAGGTACACGACGGTCGGACTAAGATTAGACTGAAGAAGTCAAAAAAGAAGAAGGAGTGAATGAGGACCCGCCCCGAGGCAATCATCATTTCAAGCACCGGTAGTATATCATACTAAGAAGAGTGAAAGCTGACCTTGATCTGAAAGCTTTGGGGGGGGGGGGGCGGATGTAAGCAGGATCCCGAGGAACCAAAAGGGAGATTTCATGCTGGAACTGAAAAGGTCCGAAGAGAACAAATCCGAAGCCTTCCGCAACAAAATCCAAAATCAAAAATTTACTTGGGGAAAGTGCAGCCGTGCGTGCTCAAAAGCACGAGATCGCTATACAGTGCAAGGACCTAGATGAGGTCACTTCTAAGGTGGAAACCTACACTGCAGTTCAAGCTGCACGACCAGCAGGAGGCATCCATTGTAACCCTTAGAAAGGCGTATGGAGGTACACAGATGGCGACCATCCGGCTGCCAGCAGAAACAGTGCGCAAGTTACTGGATGTGGGGAAGGTCCGTATTGGATCGATAGTTTGTCACCTTAGAGAGCAAATCTCATTGAAAAGATACTTCAAGTGGCTCTCGTATGAACATCTAGTGAGGTTGATCGGTCTAACCGATGCAGACGTTGTGGAGAAACAGGTCACATTATTCGGGATAGTAACAAGGATCCCAAATGAATGTTGTGTGATGGAAAGGAGGGCCTGGACAGCGGGCATATTGCCGGAAGCGGTAAGTGTACCGAGTTAAAAAAGGCACCAAGTGCAATGAGAAAATAAGGTTGATCCAAATCAACCTCAATCACTGTAGGGTCGCTCAAAACATGCTCTCGCAGACCACCCCCGAATCAGCCTTGTGGTCATGCCGCGACCAAGCCATATAGGAATGTATGAGGCAGTCCGCAAGTGAGTTCTTATGGGCAGAAATAGACGGTATATACATCTATAGCTGCTATGCTCCTCCAAGCCTGACGTTGGCTGAATTTGAGGACACGTTGGGGAGATTGGTCTTGGATGCAAAAGGACGGAAACGAAAAGTCATCGCCGGTGTTTTCAATGCATGGGCACAGAATGGGGAGGTTCGCTGACGAATGCAAGAGGGCGTTGTCTCTTGGAGGCTTTCGCGCAATTAAATATCATATTGGCTAACGATCGTCAGGTTAATACTTACCGGAAAAGGGGTCTGGTTCGGTTGTGGATCTGACTTTTCTTAATCCTTCACTAGTTCGCTGTATGTCCTGGAATGTCAGTGTCACAGTGATTACCGGGCAATAGTCTTTGACTTGAAGAGCAAGTCAAGAGGTTGGAAATCTGTTCGTCCAAGAATCAGGAAAGCGTCAGGTTGGTCCGTGAAAACAATTGGCAAGTAAGCACTTGTAAGTGTGCAGTTGGACCAGGGCACTATATCTGGTATACCTTCGGAAAGAGCCCTCCAAATCACGGAGTGTATCGCGAAGGCATACGATTCGTCAATACCGAGACACTGTACTTTCCACTGTAGAAGGCCCAACTGCTTGTGGAATAGTGAATGATCATCGGTCAGCCTGTCATCGAGCCAGACGAGCGGATCTGAGAGCAATGGGTACAATTGACCGGGAGGTGAAACTGGCTATACAACGAAGCAAGAGAGACTGCTTCAAGCAACTCCAAGCGGAGGCGGATATAGATCGCCTACAGGGTTGAGATGGAGAGATTTAAAGGTCAGGCAGTTCCGAAAATTACATATTCCGAACTCCTACTGAAAATTGTTCAGGGTTTGTTCCGTCAAGAGAGCACAAGCGGTACAGTCTACAGACATCTTTAGGTGTGACTGTAATACCCCCAGTAATGACGAAAGAAGTACTGGAGATTTGTGGTAGGTTCGAAGACAACAAAGCACCCTGTCTCGACGGCATACCAAACAAAGCGCTTAAGCTGGCCATTAAGTCGAGGACAGACATATTCGTAGAGTCGTGTAAAGCATGCTTGGCGGATGAGATCTTTCCTGAGACATGGAAAAAACAAAGGTTAGTGTTGTTGCCTAAACCTGGCAAACTTCCTGGTGAACCATCTTCCTACAGGCTTATATGTCTATTGGACATTATGGGGAAAATGTTGGAACAAATAATCTAATACATATTGCTCCCGGCTGTAGAAAATCTGGGAGGCTTATCAGACCGACAATTCGGCTTCCGTACGGCCAGATCAACGGTCCACGCCATCAAACTGGTCAATGACTTAGCTGAAAATGAGATGCACGGAAGGAGTGGCTCTGGCAAGTATAGTGCTGTGATTACACTTGACGGGCAAAATACGTTCAGCTCTGCCAGTTGGAACCTTATAATGAGGTCGTTGACGGCGATTGGTGTACCCAGTTACTTAGTTGCACTAGCCGACAGCTACTTAACAGATAGAAGGCTCTGGTACGACACAGACAATGGAACCAAAGAATACATTGTCTCCGCGGGTGCTTCACAGGGCTCTGTGCTGAGACCGTTATTGTAGAACATCATGTATAATGATGTCTTCACCGTGCCAGTTACAAGCGAGACCACAATAGGGGGTTACGCCGATGACATAGTGGTGATTGTTGTTGCAAAAGATCTGGCGGATCTGGAATTATATTCATCCGAAGCAATCATTGCTATAAAGAAGTGGCTGAAAGATGCAGGTCTTGCACTCGCGGAGGATAAAACAGAGGCGGTGTTTATCACGAAGCGGCGCAACGAAACCACTGCCCGTATTAGAATGGGGAAGCGTATCATCACTTCAAAGCCAGCAATTAAATACCTTGGAGTGATGATAGATGCGAGGCTGCACTTCAAGCAGCGCTTAAAAAATGTTTGCATCAAGGCGTCCAATGTTAGCATGGTCCTGGGAAGGATGTAACCAAATGTTGGGGATCCGCGATGCACTCATAGACTGCTTATAGCCAGAGTGGTGAGCTCTATACTGCTTTACGCAGCGCTAATTTGGTCAACTGCATTGCACACTGCACGCAATGTTTAAAAGATGAGCGCGGTGTATACAAAGTCCGCCCTAACAGTGTACTGTGGTTATAGAACCATCTCGGACGAAGCGGCCTATGTAGTAGCCGAAATGATGCCGATTGGCATTTTGGTCGATGAGATGGCATGTTGATCGACCCACAGATTGATTCCCAGCATCAAGGTGTGCGGGCATGGTGAGATAAACTACGAGTTCACGCAGTTTCTCACGGGACATGGCGGTTACCGTAACTGCCTCTACAGCTCACTCAACTGTGCCAGCTGCGACGGTATTCCAGAGGACCCGGAGCTTGTTTTTTTGCATTGTCCTAGATTCGCTGCACCAGAAAATATAATTGAAAAATTGCTTGCATGCAGAAGAGCTGGAATGCAGTGAACGACATGGTAGGGTGGATTCAGTGCAGATTTAGCGAGGCAGAGGAGACGAAAAAGGGGCGGTTGCGAATGCAATCGCGATGGGCGAAGGGAGAGGCTAAGGTTTTTTGTACACTAAACATTAAAAGATAACAGTTCACTTAGGTCAACGACGGATTACGTATAAATCTTGTTAAGTGAATGCTGAGACTTCTGTCTTCAGACCCGAAATGATTACGTAAAAACCTGAAACTTCCGGACTCGCAGTTGCATAACACCTCGAGGATTCCTTAATTGGAACACATACTATCACCATAAATTCGTCTCACTTAATTGCATAGTGCATTAACAAAACCACTCTGTATAATTATTAGGGATCTCATCCCGAAAGGTCTGCAATACTTCTACTGCTCAATCCTAGCTGCCACTCTAATGACTGGGAGGCATTTTTATCCGCAGGTTCACTATGGTCATAACAGTAGGAAGACTACATCGCCCTTGCTTGCCGCAAGAGGCGACTAAAAGGGATAGAAATTTATGGACTAGCAAACTGCAAATTTTGAAACTTAATTGCTATCGAAACATCAACCACGCCTCGAATAGGGACTGACAATTACGACCATTGACTATCGAAAACGAACTATAATTAGTTTCTGGAATGTGCGAACGCTGCTCGACAACGGTAGCGAAGGTCCTCAGAATGCCCGCTTTTTTCAAATGGAGCCAGAATCCCAACGATATAAACTGGACATTCTGCACCTAAGCGAGATAAGATGGTGGCACACTAACGTCGTCACTCTGAAACTCGGATTGTTTCTGACGGCTTTCGCAAGATACGCTCTCTTGACCTGGGAGCCGGTTTCTGATAGACTTCTGATTGCAAGTTTCCGGTCCAGGTTAAGTAGCATCACAATTGCTATGCACCAACAAAGACTTCCGATACAGTGGAGAAGGATGCTTTCAAAGAGCAATTAAACATATTTCAAGGGAGGCTTTCTAAAGGTGACATTATGATCGTGACGAGTGATCTGAATACTAAGGAAAACTCTGACAACACCTTGCTCGAACATATGATGGATAAACACGGTATAGCCCCTTCGTTATTTTCGGCATATTGTTCGAGCACAGAGCCTGCCATAAGCTCCTTTGAGTTTCAACTGACCAACGCCGTACCAGCAATCAGATCGACCACTTGCGATCAGCAGTAAATTTGAGAGTTGATTTCTGGACGTGGGTAACAAGAGAGGCGATATCATCGGCCTCAAAAGGGATCAGCATCTGATGGTCGTTTATATGTTGCGTCCGCTACTTCCAGTAGGGCTACAGAGCTGCGACCCCTCAGTTCAACATCGACCGCTTATATGAACGAACTGTCGCTCGAAAGTGAGAGAGCTATCTTGCTTATCAGACGAAAGATATACTGAGAAATCCGAGAAGCATTGGGCTGCCATCAAAAACGCTTTTTCTCGGGTGTTTTGTAAGTCATCGGCAACGTTTCGAAGGTGTGCGCCGTTACAAAAGGCAATTTATTATTGTGCTGTTCGTGAGGAGGAGGACGAAACCTATATACAGGTCCTGGGACAGTATCCGGCACTTGTGCAAAGTAGGTTGAGGCATCTGGGAGAACACTTACTACCAGATGCAAGGCTGAAAGATCTTGAAGTAGGGAACATACTTAAGTTCCTAACGGTTATAGGCCTGCTTGAGATACTATGATCAATAGGTACACTATAACCAGTAAAATGGGCACAATAGTTCTTCAAGGACGCGGTGCGACTTTCCCTTAACAGAATGAATAATAATTGTGGTGTTCAGGGAAGCAGGCGATGCTACAAAATCCTATGATTTGTAAATTTGTGTAAGTGAATACCGCATCACAAAAGACCTTGCATGTGGTCGCAGATATTTCGTTGGCCCTGTCCGGCGAGTTAACGATCGACTTTTCATCCACGATAATAAGAAAAGAGGTGGAAAGAACACTTCACCTCGTATGACTTGCGATTTCGTCTAGGGTAGAGGCAACTCATCATGCTGCCTCACCTCTACCCAGGGAGCAATATGATCGAAGTGGTTACAAGTTGGCATTTGCTCCCTTATATTAATTCAAAAACATGTGATGTGTATGAATTATAGTGAAGACAATTATAATTCACGTGTATGAATCTGGGTTCCAAATCCTCCTGCACTGACGACATCAAGACCCTCGCTACACATCCATCCATACGGTCGATTTCAAAAAAGTTTTCGATAGCATGAACAAGGAGTGTATTTGGCGTGCTCTATGAAGGAGAGGCATTCTGGAGAAACTGTTAACTATTATCAGAACGAAATATGATGGCACAAAATGTAACTTACTGCTCTGATGTAAAATGTCAGAGGGTTTCGAGGTCCAAAGCGAAGTTCGCCTGGGTTGCATCCTGCCAACGATATTATTTCTTCTTGTTATCGGAGACGTTCTTCATGCTGCTTCGTCCGGAGGGCGTGGAGGAATCCAATGAACTATGGCATCTTTCCTTAAATCCCTCAACTACACTAACCTTGGCCAAACAGCTCTGGGTCTGGAAAGATAGGCATGTATAGTTGGACTGAAGATAAACTCCAACAAAACCAAGGTTCTCAGTCCGACGGCTTATCACACTCTCTCCATCTGCATCGAACACGTCGATCAATTTGTATCTAGCACGCGTGGTTTTTGCCAACGATGGCACCGAACTGGATGTCGTCCGATGCATTAACTGGGCTAGACCCGCTTTCGGTGCCCTGTGTAAAATCTGAAAATGCAGTAATCTCAACACTAAAATCAAATTGAGACTGTTCTGCACTAGTTTTCTTTTTGTGTTTCTATATGGGAGAAGCACATGGAAAGTGAACCCCACTGCGTGGTATCATCGGAATATGCTGGTCTGATACTATCACAAAAGAAGAACTTGGTCGCATATAAGCCTGACACTCGTACGCATTGCGATTGGAAGGCGGTAGTGGAACGGGATAGGTCACGTATTAAGGGGGTCATCCTGTGTAAAGGCCGTTTTTTCCCTTTTTTGTATTTTTTTTTTTTTTTTTTGAAAAACTGAATGAAGATACCAAAGCAAATTTTTCACCATATATTTATTAATATCTTGAGCATACATAACAATTTTTTCGGACTGATAGTATTGCCGATTAATCTCAACACTAAAATCAAATTGAGACTGTTCTGCACTAGTTTTCTTTTTGTGTTTCTATATGGGAGAAGCACATGGAAAGTGAACCCCACTGCGTGGTATCATCGGAATATGCTGGTCTGATACTATCACAAAAGAAGAACTTGGTCGCATATAAGCCTGACACTCGTACGCATTGCGATTGGAAGGCGGTAGTGGAACGGGATAGGTCACGTATTAAGGGGGTCATCCTGTGTAAAGGCCGTTTTTTCCCTTTTTTGTATTTTTTTTTTTTTTTTTGAAAAACTGAATGAAGATACCAAAGCAAATTTTTCACCATATATTTATTAATATCTTGAGCATACATAACAATTTTTTCGGACTGATAGTATTGCCGATTGATGAAGTATATGGCAATCTACCCCCAAAATTAGAAACTAATTATTAACCATAAAATCTTTACTGACCATTAATCTGCTATAGCTAATCCATAAACCTTCCATTTCTTAAAAAAAAACACATGTAACGCCTTGGCTTCAATTCTCACTCTTTCTGAATGGGAATGGGAATGGGAATATCGAAAAATCATTTTCCCCAAATATTCTACACTATATCTAGATACAGTTGATGCCAACAAAAAACCATTCCTCGAATCCGACACACGGGATGACCCTCTTAAGGACGAACGACAATTGCATTGCGGGCTACGCCATGCAGTAGAATTCACTCCCCCAATGGGTCGCCCAATAGCACTTGCCACATAACAGTAAAGGAAGGCATGAGATTCCTGGGATTCTCAGGAAATCTGAGGGGAGAGCTGAAGCACATTGCAGATAACCGTGAACGATGATACATGGGTGAGATTGACGTGCTATACCCCACCAAGGGGTAAATGGCAACCAAATATATAATTATCAAGGGAGGACTCAATACCCCGAAGGCTGCTTGACTATCGCAGTACTTTATGATATGCCTGCTTTTCAATCGCTCATCAATCACTCAGGCTGCAACTCTTAACATCGCATATACATACTTCAGCTTGGAAGACCGTTGTATATTCCTCCAAGGAAAAGGCTAACCTTTCATTTTTAACCAAAAGGTAAAATCTTGCTCCAGAACGATGTTAAAGACCTCAGTATATCCCGACACGCATTCTTCTGGTTCGTTCCAGTTTTCTATGTGTTTGAGGCTACATTAATATCTCCTACAATACAGATGTATAAGCGAGAGCTAGAAGGTATTGCCAGAACTAGATTCAGTTGTTCTTATATGTATTTCGTTCAATCCTCTATGCACCCCGCGTCCGCTATTTCCCAATACAGCTAAACAAATTAGTCTATACATCCATGGGCAGCAAATTAATTATTGCATTTAAAGCTTCGCCGACATACAGTTCTTTGCAGTGACTCTAATTGACACTAAAAACTCTTTTAGTTCACCTCACTACGAATGCATAGGCAGACATTGTCTAATGATGGCATCTACATTACTACATAAGGCCTAAGTTCCTATGTCGAGACAAAATGTTTGCCTAAACAACCCGTAGGACATGAGAGCTCCTTTCATTTCAGCCTCTACATCACTGTTTCAAAGATGCTACTTATCTATCGTAATTTCCAGATATTTCATTTCAGTTCGGGCGAGTCGTCTAACGGCTCTCTCGCATCCATTGCACAATACATTGCACTTAAGGGCGGAACTCACGCTCTTTTATATTTCATAGGAAGTTCTTGAAAGGCGCACGATTACTTTGCTAGAAACTAAGTTCATGCTGGAACTTCTAATCAACAGTACCCATTGAGCCATCTGTAATCAGGCATGACAACAATTTTCCGTCGTAGCAAGAAAACTCCTTAACTCAATGTGGAGGGGAGGTGATTGTATAGATAGTGTGTATGTATGCAGGGGTCAATTTAAACTGATAATTAATTATGTCAAAACGAAAACACGATTTAGATCTGAATCATTTAATTCAATTAATCAACTTCTAATTTACGGAAAGTTCCATCAACACCAAATAATGCTTCAGGATTGAATTTCGAATCTGCTGGACGCAAGGCTTCATTAGTTCCATAAATGTTTTCTTCGACAAAATAGGCTTTGTTATCAGTAAATTGCTTCTCCATATCCGCAATCATTTGGCTAAATGAGCCATTTTCGCCACCATATTCCTTGGGAAGCATTTTTTGAGGTATATGCTCGTATAATGATTCGAAGTTTTTACCATGCACATACAACTAGAATAAAGAATTGGAAAGGTTTAGTGGAAATGACAAAAAAAAATAAATAATTGTAACTTATCTCAGTAAATTGGACACTTACACGACTCTTTTGTTTTTCATTCATAAATGTTTTGAAAATGTTGTAGACCGTCTCAAAAGTCGGTGGAACGTTGATGAAATGCGTCCCCTTGTGACGCAGTGTTGATCCTTCGCCTCCTAGTAAAGCCATTTTCTTCATAAACATAGCATCGAATTGCAAGAAATGTCCCATTGTCACATTGGATAAATCAATTATTTCGACAACTCCTGAAACTACCAAGTCATCATCATTTACAAGCCCAAGATCATGCACTATTGTCCCAGGACGAACACAATCATAGATTCTATGTTTTTCTGGATTGCTGACACCAGGACGAATCAAGCAAACTCTCGGCCCGCCTTCATAAAGAGGTTTGGGCAAAAAGAAGAACACTCTGTAATGCATTCCTTGTGATACTTGATAAAAACTAAATTGATTGACAATTACCCGAGTCTGACCAATTCTATTATACGTGGATCATCGGGAACCCTGTTCTTAAAGACTTCCGGTATTGCAGTTCGGATGGTATAGAACAAATCGATCTTTTTCTTTGCACGTTCCAAACTGTGTTTACTGGCCCTTACAAAGGTTAATAAAAATTGGTCGTCTAACCTAGCCTTGATATGAGGTTGCTTCTGTATCCATTCGCGAAGTATCCTCACATCCTCTTCGTTCCGTGCAGGATCTTCATTTAACTCTTCTTTTGCCTTTTTGGCTAATATTGGTGGCAATGGTCTAAACGGCATCTTCCTGTTGATTAGAAAATATAATGATGAATGAAAGTCCATTTGAAAACATCGATTGTTGAATATCTTCTGGTAACGGCAGAATAAGGATAGGAGAATACAACTTTGAGACCGTTGACAATTTCTCCTATCTAGGGTCAAAAATCACAACCGATAATAACTACGATGATGAAATCCGCGCACGGTTGTTGTCAGCCAACAGAGCCTATTTCAGCTTACAAAAACTGTTCCGCTCGAAACGTCTCACGATAGGGTCAAAGCTCTTACTGTACAAGACTATGATCTTGCCAGTCCTCATATATTCCTCGGAAACTTGGGTTCTTAGCAAGAAAAATTGCGAACTCTTGGCCGCGTTTGAGAGAAGAATTTTTGGCCCCCTACATGAGGATGGACGATTCCGTAGCCTACACAATGACGAAATCTATGAGCGATACCATGACCGTCCGGTTGTGGATAAAATCCGGCTCAATAGGTTACGGTGGGCGGGTCACTTAATTCGTATGGATGAGGATGATCCCGCCCGGAAAGTCTATAAGGGCAATATCTATGGTAGAAAAAGAAGACGAGGCAGACCCTGCCTAAGATGGAGCGATGGCGTGGGTCAGGACGCCAGACAGCGCTCAAAGGGATATCGAATTGGTGGACCTCGGCGCAAAACCGGGATGTCTGGAGTTCCTTATTAAGGCAGGCCTAGACCGGATATCGGTTGTTGCGCCGTTGATGATGATGATGAACGGCAGACATCCCGAAGTGGTCAATAAAATTGACCACATTTCCACCGACCAACTACGAAGTTCAAAATTTGTTGGTTAAATGAGGGCCAAGGAAACCAAAATCTTTTTTAGCAAAAGGGCTGCTGACATGGAGAAAAAAATAGGCGCATAACCCCCATTTTAGTATTTTGTTTATTATTTCTTATAAGTCGGTACCCCCAGTGACCAGGACAAAGGGTAAAATTTGTAAATATATGTAATTTAAACAAAATGTTAAATGACATTTTCCAAAGAACGTTTACAAGCTATTATGCAACCTGCAGTGAAAACAGATAACAGGATTCATCTGCAAATATCGACCGCGAAAGGACATATATCGTATAATTCAAACCCGATGCCAGACTTTCTCATGAAGCATTGAATATACTAGATAAAGAATTCATGGCTGTTATAACTACGATGAAATCGAAAGTGATTAAAATGTAGCATTCAGTTTTGCCGCTAATTAGTAGATCTTTAGAAAAACATTCAAAGGCAGTTAATATAAGGAATTAGCATTGCATAGTACCCTTCATTGGGGACTCGATGGCTCCAGTCGGAAGTTTATTAAGGACTTGACCGGATAACATGGCTTATGTAAATTGTAAGCAGCAGGAGCTGATCCGAATCCGTGAATTCCAGTAGCAGCAGTAACAGTCAGGCCAAACTAACCCTAGACATATCTAGCAAACAAAGTAGTAACATTCTCTCAATTTCTCAGGAAATATCAAGATCTCTGAGTCATAAAAGTGAAAATGGCGCTCCGAAACAACGGAATCACTGAGGACCAAATTTGACTATCTATGGCACTATACCTTGAAAATTGATCCTTACATTATAAGCTTAACCCTCCCCCTCCTGTCCCACGCTTCCTCCAGGGAACAGGATAACGCCGTCAAGAAAAAGATACTCGATGCCTATTGAGAATGCGTTCTACTGTGGCGGAGCGAACGTATACAATTTATGAATAGTGTTGGCCGTGACATCGAGAAAGAATTTTTGACAGCGAAAATTGTTGTTCGTTGTTTGGTTTTGATACCTTCGTAGGTTTGCGCATCAAGCCACGAAATATACTAGCCCATGCACTTTTCTCGCGAATCCAAGAAAACTGAATTCGCTGATGTACGCGGCGACGTTTACTCGAAGTGCAGAGTTTTGTCATTCCCTTAACAGGATGCATTCCTAGCCATATTTATCAATGTCTCAGAAATCGCATGTCAAAGAACTACTCCAACAGGCCAGCAAGTTCAAGCTTAGAGTTCTAGCAGCCAGGAAACGAATTTGAATAGTTGTGAGAAAACCAACATGAAGTCGCACACAATCATGAAATGTGGAAAGCTATAGAGACCTAAACCCCAATTGAAGAAAAAGAGCAATTTTACGACAGCCTAGAAAGAAGTTATATAATCTTGTCTCCTAATGACGTCAAAATATTGCTCGGTGATTTCAACGCCAAGATTGGGAACGAGGAGACAATGAATAGCGTTTTGCGGCCATGGAGGCGAAGATGTTGCGTTGAACTAGTGGCGCGACCAGCCTTGATCAAATGAGGATATCCGTGATTGAAATGTAATTCGTACTAACGGGAATTCATTCGCCAAGATTGGTCTGAACACTGAAGTCGATGGTAAGCGATCAAAATCCCGGCTGAAACAACGGTGGTTTGATACGCTGGATGGTGATTTCAAGACTTCACGACTACATCTAGATCAAGCCTTTAATAATATAAAATGGCGCCACCGACCACGACGAGCCGACCCCGCTTGTGAATGGGACAAAGGCTAAAGAAAAAGAAGGAACAAGGAGACCCATCGAGGAACGACTGGGGGCATAATCTCCATAATATGTCAAATGACAACAGCCAACTCCTCATTGACTGTGCAAATAGTAGAAATTTAATCATAAAAGACCACACATTCGTATTCAAAAAAGGACGTCGGATTATCTTCACGTTTTCGTCACGAAAAGATGATTATCCAGCTAGCCTAGTATTATTAAAAGGCCAAAGAAAAAAAACAATTTTTATGAATGTTTTTTCTCAGCTCCTTTATTATTTTATCCCATCAAGTCCAAGTTATAATTTATATAGTACCTGCTTGGAATGAGGGTAACACCACCACTCTACCCAAATCATGAAGGCATCGATATTATCGAAAAAAGTTAAAGAAGATGATATCAAAATGGACGCTAACTTTGATATTTTGTCGTTGCTTAATGAGAAATAATGGACCGTGCCGATGTTCAAAGGTGTCTCATTCATTTGGTAACCTGCACTAACAAAAAGTTTTGGAATCCGCTTTGAAATAGCTCGGGAATCACTAGCCTCAGCGACCATCTGATTCTGATGAGGAGAAGTTATCCATTCAGAGCTTCCCTGCATTTAAGGGACCTAGACCCACGATTGTCGCGGACAAATTGATCCGTTAACTATATGGCTGCGGGTCGCGCGAACGTAATTAACCCACGAGTCGATTTGTCCGGTTCGACCATAGGGTCAGATAAAAGCAGCATTGTGTATCAGCGCCCTAACGCTGAAATTCACTGTCAAAAACATTGGGCCTGTTCTATTCAAAATTCTAGCAAAGGATTACACAAGCGAGCATTGTTTCCTTTGTTCCATCCAACGTAGCAGCCAGCATGCAGCACTGTACGTATTTCATCGCTTTGCATTCCCAGATTCGACGTGACCAACTCAGTGGAAAAAACATTGAATGAAGCGGGCATTAAAAAAAATTAGAAATTTCCAGAATTCTTCGGAAAAAGCCAAATATCTAAAACGCCTGACAAACATAGGAAATATTCTTAAAGATGCGCCGCATCAAACAATGGAGCCACTTCAAGGAATGCAAGTTATTTCCAATGCTTTTGTTTTTTTATAGTTAAGTAAAATAACCTGTATCTCGGAAATTTATGCTTGACTAATTCCAAACCAAGATAACTTTGAATGTAAGCATTTTCGAAGTGCACATATTACCGTATCAATAAGATCCTTATCTAAATTAATTTGGCCTGATAATGTAAGGCTATCAGAACATTTACTCATATATCACTATTTTATCAGTAACAAATCTTGCTCCCCAACTTTAAGCCCACTTATTTCAATTATTTTTTTAGACTGTGTAAATTATGAAATACCGCAATATAAAAATACACGATGAGGTATAAGAAATATGTGCTCTGGCAACGCACACTACTTCAAGGATATAGTCAAATTCACATTTGAAGTCCTAAAGAAGTACAACGCGGGATATCTCTTCCTTCTTTTATTAAATTGCTTTTGAGAAAAGAAATCTATTTTCACAGCAACACTGTTTCGAAATGGACTCGTTTATTTACCACAAATAAAGTATCTAGATATGACGACGGTTTGTCAGGTATCTATTGTCACTAACCATCTGTAACCGGCACTACCAAAGTCTGCTTAGAAAAGCCACGAGTTATTCTTACCGCAATTTTAGAGCTGCTGTACTGGTACACTTACAACGGTAGCGAAAGTTCAACTAAAAAGATGAATTGCCACAATTTCATAAGTGGACACCATAAATTATGAAAAAAGAAAATACAGAAATAAATCGATTAGATAAATATATCAAAAAATCCAAGAGTTTATTTCTCTGTTCTCCCTTCAAATAATCTTATCAAAACGACCATTGACCGGCTTTGTGGCTTTCTGTTCAATAGTAACAGATGCAACTAGCCCGACTTTTGATATTGATGCACATTAGGTGCAAATTATCGCACATTGATAAAGATAATATTGGTGAAATGAAAAAAAAAGATATTAATAAAGAACGCGACAAATGAGGTGATCGAATGGTAATAAAGACCGAAGGACGATGCCGCCATATGGTATACGGTCGAATACAAACCTTGTGAGTAGCATCAATAAGTCGGCTCTCGAAGGTGTTGGAGCGGTAGTGACTTGCAAATATCTGAATATTTAAACATCAGACGGAGGATGGTGGAGGTAAGCCTCTTCCACCGAAAATAAACAAAAAACAATGTCCACTAATCTAGCATACCCGGACAATGACTTCTGCAAAAAAATTAAACCATACGTATGGATCTTGGTGTGTGCCATTTCCTTATAAAATGCATTACGAGAACTCCTTAAAGCAGTACCCCTTCCAAACTAAACTAAATTACTTGGTAATGAAGTTAATGAGTACGAATCCTATACTGTTATTATCAAGGGCGTGTCGCATTTCTCATAGAAAACACATTCAAACCAACCAGTGAAGAACCAGCAGAAATATAGTAGTTTTCGACCGTATTGGAGCGATGGGTGGAGTATTTTGATGAACTCTTCAATAATCAGAATATCGGTAAGTTGGTGATCCCGTCAGCTGAAGACGATGGGCAAATACTGCCGCCACCAAGCATGGAAGAAACAGTCCGTGCAATTTATCGGCTTGAAAATCATAAGACGCCAGGAGCCGATGGGATTACAGCCGAACTGGATAAATGTGGAGACGACCAACTGTGGTTCATCAACTTATGCTCAATGTATGGACAGCGCATCAATCCTTGATGGCTGGTAACGATGTATTATCTGTCCCATATATAAAAAGGGTGGTCAAAGGGTAGTATAGGTCCCAGGGCAAAACGTGGATTGGTGCCCACGATCGAGCATAAAACCTGGGAAACACCTGCTGAACCAACACCAGCTCTACTACCAAACCCTATCTCCACCTCCATGTGGTGACCGCCGGGAGCTTTTCTTAACGAAAAGTTGCAGGCGGAGATGAATAAAGGCGAGTCTCCCACGCCTAAAAACGGGACAACCCTACATAGAAAACCAACGTTACGAAGTCACAGAAGAAGCCTCGGACAGGACGACGAACCCGGCAACGATAACGAAAAAACGATTTGGGCATTTTCTCATGGAACGTGCTCTCCCTGTACAGAGATAGAGCTGCCAAGCAACTAGCCTATAATAATAATAATCGTTGGCGCAACAATCCATATTGGATCAGGGCCTTGAAGTGTGTTAGAGCACTTCATTCAAGACCGTAACGGTACACTACGGGATTATAGTACCCTGTAGGAGGCAATGTGGTCAGTATTGCGCTCGCCCGAGATTATTACCCTGATTTGACTCAGGTACTCATTCACAGCTGACGTCAAATCATGATCCAAATTCCACTGCCACCAGTGAGATTTGAACCGCGACCTTCCGTACGACAGCCTTGTGCTCGAACCACTCAGCTATCTGGACACTAGCCTATACCCTGGCCCAATATAGGGCTGATGTAACAGCGTTGCAAGAAATGCGTTGGATAGGGATCGTTCCCTGGAAAAGAGTCAATACACCATATATTATAATGGCCATCCAATATATCACGTACTCGGAGTAGGTTTCTTAGTCAGCCAAAAAATGAAACCTGCCGTTATCGGCTTTGAAAATATAAGCGAATGGCTATGTACTCTGCGTTTGCGAGGCAAATTTAGAAATATAAGCCTCAGCCAGAGAAGGATACCTTCTACGAGACAGTAGAACGAACCCTCGAAGCCTGTCCCAGGTATGACACCAAAATACAAATATAGACTCGGACCACTATCTCGTTGGCATGGTGCTCCGAGCTTGAATATCATCGCCGCCCAGAATCTTCACAATCACCTGAAAAACGTTATCATAAATACGGCCACAAACATACTTGACCCCAGTCGCAAAAGGAGTCGGAACCGTTGGTTTGACAATGAATGTAAGCTAGCAACGAAACGGAAGAATGCGGGCACGTGCGGAGACTTATCACGAATTCGGGCGAACGAAGAAGCGACTTTACAGACTGACAAGGAAGCCTGGGAGAACCGCACCAGGCGCGGGAGTTTTTCCAACAAGTAAACAGGATGAATCCTTATACACCTCGATGCTCATCCTGCCGAGACAAAGAGGGAAATCTGATTTCCGACAGAATGGGCATATTGGAGCGATGGGTTGAGTACTTTGATGAACTGCTGAACAACCAGAACATCGGGGAGTTGGAGGTCCCGCCAGCTGAAGACGACGGACAAATACTACCACCACCAAGTATAAATGAAAGAATCCGTGCAATTCATCGGCTTAAAAATCATATGTCGTCAGGAGCCGATGGAATTATAGTGACCATACATAAAAAGGGAGATATCACGCGGTGCAGCAATTATGGAGGTGTCACGTTGCTGAGTACCATCTATAAGATATTCTCCGCTATCTTACTAGGTGGGATAGCCCCATACGCCCAAAACATCATTGGCCCATGCCAAAAAGGCTTCACTCCGGGCAAATCAACAACAAATCAGATTTTCTCTGTGCGGCCAACGATGGAAAAACTGTTGGAATATGGACATCAGTTATACCATTTTTCATCGACTTTGAAATCGCCTATGATAGCATAACCAGGGTAAAATTGAACACGGCCATTAGACGACGAAATTAATAAGACTGACTAGGCTGACCCTGAACAATGTATGAGGCCAGATAAAAGCAGCAGTTTCACTCTTGAGACCATTCGAAATCAACAACGGTCTACCACAAGGGGATGCCCTATCATGCGTCCTTTTTACCTTGGCTCTGGAAAAAGTGATCTGTGATGCTGAGGTAAATGCGAGCTGTACAATCCTCTTTAAGTCCACCCAACTACTGACCTATGCTGACGATATCGACATCATGGAGAGAACGACCCGAGAAGTGCAAACTGCCTTCATCCAGATCGAGTAGCCGGCGCAAGATCTCGGGCTGCACATCAGTGAAGGCACGATAAAAAACGAAACGTCAGTACCAAAAACCAACCAACCAACGACGTCAAGCGGCACTGATCAAACGGGAAGAATAAACATACGAGACTACAACTTTGAGGCCGTTGATAATATCTCCTATTTAGAGTTGAAAATCACAATCGGTAACAGCTACGACGATGAAATCCGCGCATGGTTGTTTGCTGCCAACAGAGCCTATTTCAGCTTACAAAAACTATCGCACAGAGGTAAAATTTATAAAACTGAATATACCGACCCTGACCAATGTACGAGGCCAAATAAAAGCACCAGGATCACTCTCGAGACCAACAAGAGTCTGAGACAAAGGGATGCCCTATCATGCACCCTCCTCTATAAATCTACCTAACTACTAGCCTTTCCTGATAATAGTGGCATTATGGGAAGAGCAAGCCGAGATGTACAATCTCCCTTCGCTCAGATTGAACAGGCGACGCGAGATCTAGGGATGCGCATTAATGAAGACAAGACGAAGTACATGGTGGCAGCCTTAGCATCAAAAACAAAAGAAGCAACAGCATCAAGTAAGAAAACTAAAGATAGGAGAGTTTCTCTCATCTAGAACCGAAAATCATAATCTATTAGAGTATGACCGCATCTACGCTACACGTCGCGACGTCGTCACAAGCTGTACTGCATGTGAAATATTCTTTATATGTTCGTTTTGAGAATGAGCCGCTACGGTCACGCTGCTCCCAGGGCAGAGGTGAGGCAGCGTCTGACGATTTGCCTCTGCCCTGGTAAGAAACCGTAAAGCCGTCGTCGCTTGACTTTTTTTTAAAAAAATATTCTTTATATGGTTTCGAACGCAACAATGCACATTTGAGCTACGCTGAGCAACGGACGTTAATATTCCTTCCAGAGGATATTTCATAACGTTATGTACGTGTAATCGTACCTTAACAGCTACGACGAAATCCGTATACGATTGTTGGCTGCCGACAGAGCTTATTTCAACCTACAAAAACTTTTCCACTCGAAACTTCTCATTATAGGTTCAAAGCTCTTACTGTACAAGGCATTGATCTTGGCAGTCCCCCCTTGCCAGTATTCTCCGGAGACCTAGGTTCTTAGCAAGAAAAATTGCGAACTCTTGGCCGCGTTTGAGGGAAGAATCCTACGACGAATTTTTGACCCCCTTTGTGAGTATGGACGTTAATCGCCATTCCAAGAAAGATGCGGCTATTGAATGTGAATTTTATACTCGAATGGATAATATAATAGTCGTGAATAATAACCCTTCAATAAAGCTATAATGAGAAAGTTCAAGGTTAAAATTGCAAAAATTCGTTTCACAAGGGCATAATCAAAGGGCACAGCCTATTTAAAAAAACCGCAATGGTCAAAAGCTTTTTGGGTTCATATGCACTTGCGGTTACCGCCTAGGCGACAGTATATCTAATAGGCAGTACACGCAATAAAATGCTCCGACTTGCAAATGTATTGCGAAAGCCTATCCGTACACGCGACACGCGCCAAAGAAGGACAAAGCATATTCTTCGTCAAATCGAATTGGTAAGAGAGAGATGAAAAGAACATGTCAGTCATATTTGACTGAACAAAAAATTATGTGTCATGGCCTCTATCAAATTTGTTTATTTGAATCGAAAAAAGGGAAATTTCTGAATGGAAAAGAGCATTTGAATGGCATCCATCTTGCGTAGTCTCAAGCAAACTCTATTTGGAAACTGCCGATCCGATAGTTTCATTCATGAAATGCGTCCCCTCCAGAATTTCATTCCAAAAGTTGAAAATTTAAAGTGTACGTTTCATTGTTTACTTCAGTGTAAATAAAAAGTAAACAAAGGTAATACAACGAAACGTGAGTTTTGAGAGGCAGTGGAAGCGGGAAATTTATTTGAAAAGGTTTAGTTTATCTCGAAGTAATTGGGCATTTATTGAAAAATTAACGGAAATGGATCTAATGGCTGAAATTGTAGATGCAGATATGCATCATTTTTATATGTTCGCCATTCCAAGTTGAGTGATGGCGATAGTAGGAAAAAGAATCCAACGATGCAGTGAGAAAAACTTTTCATAAGAACAATAAGAGCAAGGTTATTATTATTGTGTTCCAATCATTTTAATTCGATACACCAAAACAAATTAAAACAAAAAATCAGTACCAAGTTCAAAATTTGTAGCTGTTAATCTATTCTGCTAGTATCAATAATCATGGTCAGTAAAATAAAAAAAAAACTTTCATATATAACGTCTATATCCGTCAACTTGTCAATAAAGTGTTTATTGCCAGTAATGAGGTATAAAGCCAATCGAAGACTGAATGAAGGTCAGTTATCCTTTTACTAAATTTATAATCGATATGCCGAATATAAATGGATAACAATTTAAGATAGTTTGCAGTTTATAGAATTATTATACTATTAATTATTTAATTAATTTACTATACACTTCATTTCGTTAAAAATGCCAAACGGTCCAAATTACTATCAATTTGACACCGGATTGACGCCAACATTTTGACGATACCTACCCGTCTGATAATATCATATAATTCGTTCGACCAGCTTTTGCTATTCTGGCACTAATGCAATGCTCACCCATATGGCCAAAAGTAGTTTCACGTATTCACTTATATATAGACAAAAACGTGCCAAACTCACCAACCCATTGGCAAGTCCGGGAAGCATGTCAAACACAGCTGATCCGATTTTCGTTTTAACTCGCTCATGCCCAAGGGCAGAGCAATTTTAATTCGTGCGTACTCACACTGATTTCCCTTTTTTGAGGGGCAAAGGAGAGTATGGTTGTTGTATAGTATCTACCTGCGGCTTAGACGTCTAGCTGCGCGGGCACCGTCTGGAACTCGGTAGTCGCCACTACTGTCAACGATAAACGGTTGAGTTTGGAAGGGTCTTACCTTTGCCCCCAGCTGCCCGGCTGATGTAATCATAGTAGGCCCGTTCGCCTCCTTCTTTACCTCTCTAAAAGAAGTCGAACTTGCAATCACCCGGCCCAACAATAAAAAATCTTCGGGCCCCGACGACATCGCTAACTTTTTCCTGCGGAAATGTGCGCCTACCATCTTCTTCATCAACTGCCTGAACAACGGACACTTCCCCGTATCATGGAAATCAGCCCTCTTTATACCTATCCCTAAGAAGGGGTGCTCGGGCGATCTCAAAGGCCTATCTTTCTTCTTCCCAACATTGGAAAAATCTTCGGACGTATCCTACTAAGTCATCTCAATAGATACTACTCCCCTATCATTCCACTTAATCAATTCGTCTTTGAAAACCTCAGATCCACCGATCAGGCAATCCTGTATCTGCAAGACCATACCCTCAATCACCTGGAAAATAGGCATTGCACCGTAGCCTGCGCCTTAGACCTCGAAAATTCATTTGATTCAGTTTGTAAACTAAATTCAGTACAATTTCGCTAAGTGCAATGCCCCGTCAGGGCTGGCTCTCCTCTTGGACAGTAATTTTTCTCTCAGCCATCACGCTTCTTCTCCCTCCTTGATACCCTCCTTTTATCAAAACTCCTCCCCGGACTTTCACAGAGACTAATTGCGTAGGACCAATGTTCCGACAGTCAACCCCCTCGCAGGTGTAAATCACCTTTCATTATTTTTCATTACCTAGTCTAGATTAAGTCAATCAACATTAATTAGCCTGTACAATATCTAATATCTCTAAGCATTAACTTCTCCCCTAAATTAAGATCCCTCCTTCTACCAATTAGGCTCCACAGTACATTCACCGCAATCCTACAGTCCTCTTCATCCCTCCCGCCTTTGGTCACTGCCCTTGTACAGGTCCTAATCGACGAAAAGGTAGCCCTTTCTCAGTTTGCTATCAACATCGAGAAAGGACTGCGCTTTACTCCAAATCCGTCGCTCAATCTTGTCCACCGGTGCCTGAAAACACAAGTTATAAATTATTCTTAGGTTGAAGCATATGCTATGTCAAATGAACATTGACGTTCACCACATTTTCACTTTATACCATGTAACTGGCTAGGCCGAATATTTCCGTAGATTAGCGTTACATACTTAATTAATCACGTTCGAGCTTTTAAGCTATTATTTTTTTTACCGCACATGTATTTCTTTTCTTTGCTCAATAAATAAATCTGAAAACTGTATTGCCGTAACTGTCCCACTTTTTAATTGGTTGACTGTATGTTCCATAAATAATAATAATAATCGTTGGCGCAACAATTTAATTAGATCATGGCCTTGAAGTGTGTTAGAGCACTTCCTTCAAAACCGTAACGGTACACTACAGGTTTACAGTACTTTGTAGGAGTCAATGTGATCAGCATTGCGCTCGTCCGAGATTATTACCTCGATTTGACTCAGGTACTCATTCACAGCTGAGCCGACTGGTATCCGACGTCAAATCACGATACAAATTCCACTGCCACCAGTGAGATTTGAACCGCGACCTTCCGTACGACAGCCTTGTGCTCTAACTACTCGTCTATCCGGACACAGTATTGTCAAAAATTATCGAACAACTGGAAAAAGTCTCTGATAACATACTTGACAAATGCTGGAAATATGATATGGACATGCAATAACTGCTTCTAGATTTTTATTCAACCGACAGTGGTTGATACAGTGCGGAGCAAAATTTTTCGACACCCCACTTTTTTAGTTGAAATAATATTCATCTTTTTTGACCAGATGAATGCACATCTTAACGTAATAAATATAAAGTAGTAATTTTAAATTAAAAGGAGAAAAAAAGCTGAATGTAACAATAAATGGAAAGCTAAGAACTTTTTTTTAATGGAATATAACAGTGCATAAATTTTGGGGGAAAAATTTTAATTCATTAAGAAATTTAACAAAATATTCATTATTGCCAATTGCCTAATTTTTGAGATTTTCATGACTTTCGGCTATC
This sequence comes from Hermetia illucens, assembly GCF_905115235.1. Lineage (NCBI taxonomy): Eukaryota > Metazoa > Arthropoda > Insecta > Diptera > Stratiomyidae > Hermetia > Hermetia illucens. The sequence continues at coordinate 97,135,671 of NC_051852.1, read as the reverse complement.
AAGTTTTTGATACCTTCTGAATGGCTTTCAATGTTTTTCTATATCTTTAATATGTTGAAGATTGATTTCTAGATATTTTCAATTGAATCCATGTCCGGACTTCTAGTTGGCCAGGTCCATCAACATTTTAAAATTTTCATTCAATTAACCATTTTGATTCAATTAAACTTGAGAACATAAATTCCAGCTTTTTCTAGTGGGATGGTGGGAACTGTGAACGAATCATTCTGCGTAGAATTTAAGGGGGTGCCCATACATGCAAAGGGAAGGTGTAATTTTTTTTTAACCAAATATAGTCATATGGGGGGTCGAAACTGATCATTTCTTTAGTGGACCATTCTCAGAAACTACCCAAGAGACTGCCACTAGGCCTAGGCTCCGGAATACCCTCCATACCGATATCTGTTCAAATAAAGTTAATAATAGTATATTACTATAATCTTTAGTAATTGGCTGCAAAACCCCTTTAAGTTCCACCTCCTAACACCACGAAATTTTGCACTAATATAGGCAATAACATTGAGCATGATCCTACCAAGTTTGGGAGAAGTCGCACTATTACTAACAAAGTCAATCAAGGGTCAAAGTTATCACTTCTTTGCAAATTCAAGACTTTGAATGTCAATATCAACTGAATGTGGATATTCTCACATAATATATGCATATATTCCGTGCTACGCACTAATGAGATAAATACACACTCAAATGTCTTTATAAAAAAACCTTTCATACCTGAAACGTCTTCCGATTTCCCGACTTGTTTTGTATATCTCTAATCCGACCTTCAAACTATTTTGCGTCCGAAATGAATCACCTCTTTTTCAATTTCTCTCCCTGGGTCTCGGCAACCCACAAGTATATCACGCAAGTTGCCGTAGTAGTGCCCTGTATGTTTTGTAACGATTATACTGCACGAAATACATAAAATTTAACTTATGACTCGCACATATTGTATTTCTCCTGTTTACTCCTTTTTGGAGTATAGAGCATTTACATAGTCTTAAGCGCCCGTGTGAAGGCCGTTTTTTTTGCTTTTTTTGAAAAATTATGAAGGACTGGATAAAGATAGAAACGTGATTTTTTCACCATATATTTATTATTATCTCTAGTATATGTGGTAATCTTTTCAGCTTGATATCGTAGCTAGTTTTCGGAATACGTGTCAATTTATGCACCCATCTCCAAAAAAAGGTGTTTTTCTGCTGCCACGCTGGAGGGCGCTGTGTTCATCTGAGGAAAAAAACTAACCGGCATTTTAATGTGGACAATATTCCACGGTCCGCAAACTAGGATAATTAGAAAATATTAAAAGGTAAATTTTTGGTAGGCTTTTAAAATTAATTTTTTGTATTTTGGTGATTTTTTTACCGCTTTTTTATGAATAAAAAAAACGACCCGTCCGATTGCAATTATCCTAGTTTGCGGACCGTAGAAATATGTATTAAAGAAGTTGTGAAAATTTCAAAGAATTTGGTTGGATAGATTTTGAGCTATGGTGACAGCCGATTTTCAAGATGCAGTTTCGAGAAAAACGCATTTGAAAATATAAATGTGATTATCAACAGTAAAATTTTAACTCATCATTAATCTGCTATACCTGGTATATAGAGAGCACCCTCCGCTTCTTCAAAAAAGTCTTGTAAGGCCGATTTTTGCTCTCTGGTTTCAATTCTGGTTTTTTTAGCGAGGTCAGTCGATCATCGTTCGGACCACCAAATTCGCGCTTCATTTAGGCGGTCGGCATAAACCTGACATATGTGACCAACTTGACATCCCATTGTCACTAAGATTTTGAGAATGCCATTGAATCCTTCATTGAAAATAATTACAGCCAGAAAAGTGGCTATTTCTACGACCTTGGCCTCAGAATGCAGGTGTTTAGGAGCGAAAGTCCAGATCAATGCATTTAACGACTCATTGTTACTCCGGGTCTCTGCTCCTAAACATCTTTTCAACAGATCATCTCGTGACAAATCTTCGTAGATTGGTTTGATGACTGTTTGAACTTCTTCAGTCAAAGGTGCCTTCTCGTGGTGGAAACTATCCAGTTCTCCTTTAGTTTCCGCTTTGCGCCATTTGCACCAACTGACCTCGCCTGCTGGACAATTTTGATGCTGAGGATTTTCGTCTGTAGAACATTTATGGAAGAAAGTTGCCCAAATTTCTTGCTTCATTCCTTCTATCGAATTTGCGTGTCGACAAATAGCTAGCCCAAAAAATGTAGTGAGGTCGTTAATAACCTTATCAGTAAGTTTTCCAGCCCCTTTTCCACCAATGCCTTTGTGATTCTTCTTTGCATTTCTAAGCCGCGTTCCCATTCTTTTCTTGACATGTCCTACGCATTCCTTTTTTACTACTACGTATATTTTATTATTTGCAGAAATACCCAAGAAAACTCCAGCAAAATCCAATATACAATATATAAAACTTGTTGCAATTGGAACATCCATGTTCATGCTTGCTAAAAGTTTCTTTGCTGGTGTTGATGCGAAGTCCTTTTTCTTCTCTGATAAGTATCGATTCCCATGAAATACTCGTTTTTTAGTGCGAGCATGACATTGAACGTTAAAGCGATCTCCCTGCATACGATCCATTTAGAAAAATCACTGAACACACAAACAGCACAATACTTACAACAAAATATAACTGAGTATAGCTTGAAAGCCTCACTGAGTATAGCTTGAAGTACTCACTCTAGACTGGATTATCCTTTTTATTCCAAACAGCAAATAAGTTTAGACAAATGATTGGTTTTCCATCCTTTTATATTTACACCTGTGTTCGAATTTATAAGGCTCAGGTAAAAAACTAAGAGGTAAAAAAAGATTCGATGCTCTTTCTCAACGAGTACTCTAGCCGCGGCTGCAAACTCCTTACCTGTTTAACCCTGTAATTTCTGAACAACTCGGAATATCGGAAAATCCCTTTGCCCACATATTCTCCACTATATATAGATACAATTCATGCAAAAAAAATCGATTTCTCCAACCCGACACACGGGATGACCCCCTTAAGTTTCAATGAGATTGTGCTTACGTTTCATTATCACGGCACTTAATGCTCTGCGTGTAATAAGCATAAAAATGAACACGAACATTCAAGCCAACCAGGATTCGAACACACGAACGTTGGCACTCAACCATCACCGCACTCGACTTCACATATTGGTCGACTCAAAAGTGACGATGTGATTCCCAATGCTAATTTCTATTGCAACGAATTACAATAGCGAGTATTGTTTCTAAACCTATTCTGCTCCACGAAGTTCTATCTTAGCATGAATAAACCTCAATATGCTCAAAACCTTTGACAACCACGATCAACACTCTGGTACAACACTGATGGTGAACTTAAAGAGGAAAGTTCATCATCAGTGTTGTACCAGACTCGTTTTCTCTTCGCTACCATTCGAAAGAAAAGGTATCACTGGAAATTGTGGAACCAATTTGATAATTTCCATAGCGAGATCGTTTCAGGGAAATCAGGCTGCCAATCTAAACGGCTTCCAGGTCATCAACAAACCAGAGCAGTTACCTTCCATTTCATCACTTTCCTACATGTATAGTCCCTTAAAGATGTATTGGACAACAGAAATTGCCACCTGAAAGTTTATATGCCTTAAGAACCCTTTGACTGGATAGCGACTCAAGAGAAGATTATAGACGGGTTCCTAGCTACAAAAAGAAATCAACATGACTCATTGCCCGGAAAAGTTTTCCTGGAAATGGTTGGATTGTTGTTGATAAAACAGCAGCCCGACAGTCAGAAAGTCCGCTGTAAAACAAGGGCGTGGCCTGTCAAACTTGTCAATTTTTTTTTAGAAAAACGTAACGTACGTCTGTTGGATACAATGCAGAGAAAATTAATTAATAATAATATTGACATTAAAAACTCAAAAAAAACTAGTTAATACTCCGTATGGAGACTTTTAGCATCATTAATAGCCTGCGCTGGCCAGTGGCTTGAATTCGGCCACACGTTGCACATATTCGGCTGGATTTTTTCTCTATCATTCGAGAAGATGCTCTATCAAGTATTTTTTCGAAATGGCACTTTCGCGAAGCCTATCGATATAATCTCGCAGAATCTGACTAGTATTACCGTCCGGAGAGTGGAGAGATTTTGAGTAGCTTCAGACGATTGAATACTATCATAAACATGTTTTTCACGCTTTGTTTCGTGTCACTGTCTCGGCATATCTTGAATGTTTGACAAACACCCAATTTCTCTGCGCTGCACTTTGCATATTTTTTAAAGACACCGATGCACACATTCGCATCCATATTCCCCTCCACGAATTTCACATTACCCTACGCCGTCCGTTGCATAAAACCCAGACGTTCAGAAGTTGAGTAATTTGGTTTGAGATCTTGTACTAGGATTTGTCTTTACCATCATACAGGTATTTCCTTTCGTTATTTAACAATGAAGGTAAAATTTTAGAAACACTCGCCAAGAAAGCTGGGCTTCAACTCAAATTCTAACCAGAAGAGTCCAAAAAAGACTCGGCGAAAAAAATCCTTCAAGAAGGTAATAACTCTTTCTTCACATTAACTCCCCCATTACTAGCGACGAGGTACTAACATATAACCATATATACTATAGCTTAACTAAGAAAATATCAAACATTGATTTATCACCTGAACCTAATCTGGTATCCATTGATCACTCTGCCAATAAACTCACCCAAGCCATACTCCCAAATCGAATTCTCTATTATAATGGCCTCATTATCCTACCTCAATACATCCTTATCCTCATAAAACGACCTGAGTGGGCGATTGCACCGCACAACAGATACACTCCACACAACGACTCATTCTGAGTCCGAATTAAACTCATATTACAGATGATCACCAAATTCACCACTAATACGCTGATCACTATGTCACTAAATATTCTAAAATATCTCTTAACCTGAATATCTACCAAAAACTACGCGAAACTCGCTCATGTCCACCAACACCTCCCGGCAATATACATTCCTACATTCCCACTAAGGAAATGGCTAATCTTCTTGACAATCACCCCCTAGAGGCATAATAAAAAAACTATCTACACACAGTTCCCGAACCGATGGTTACGTATGTATTGAGTTCCTTAATCGGGTTATTGAGTAAGGTACAAGACCATCTGGCTGAAAAGAAAGCATCACCGTTCCAATATGGAAAAGGGAAGCCAGTCCAGCAGTGTTCAAATTACCGTCCGATCAGGTAGCTGTCCCATACCATGAAGGGTTTTGAAGGCATTCTTGACAGCTATATTCGCAACATCATTGAAATAATCGTGAATCAAGCCGGGATTATCAAGAACTGGAGAACTACTGACACAACGCACGCTGCGCGGCAACTCATAGAGAAACGCCGCGAGAAGCGTTGCCCCTTTACATTGCATTTCTGAGATCTAGAGAAGGCATTTAGTCATGTTGCAACACGAATTCATCTAGTATGTCCTGCGGCAATACCTAGTATCATGTTTTATCACAATCTGGAACGTAAAGTTGAAAGGCAGCTTCGTGTCTCTGTCGCTTTACGCAAAGAATGTTTTCCTAGCCTCTCATGGCAAAGCTGATCTTGAGCAACTTATTCAAAAATGGAATGATCGCTTCATGCAACAATGTCTCAGGTTGCAGCTAAATAAGTGCAATGTATAGTGGAAATTTTCAATTTAGATGAGAGAGAGAAGTTAAAAGTAACATGCAAATGGAGATTCGATAACAGTACCCACCATAGCCAATATCAACATCATCATCAATGGCGCACCAACCGATATCCGGTCTAGGCCTGCCTTAATAAGGAACTCCAGACATCCCGGTTTTGCGCCGAGGTCCATCAGTTCGATATCCCTAAAAGCTGTCTGGCGTCCTGACCTACGCCATCGCTCCATCTTAGGCAGGGTCTGCCTCGTCTTCTTTTTCTACCATAGATATTGCCCTTCCTAAACGTTCCGGGTGTAATCATCCTCATCCATACGGATTAAGTGACCGCCCACCGTAACCTATTGAGTCGGATTTTATACACAACCGGACAGTTATATCGCTCATAGATTTCATCGTTATGTAGGCTACGGAATCGTCCATCCTCATGTAGGGGGCCAAAAATTCTTCGGAGGATTCTTCTCTTGAACGCGGCCAAGAGTTCGCAATTATTCTCGCTAAGAACCCAAGCCTCCGAGGAATACATGAGGACTGGCAAGATCATTGTCTTATACAGTAAGAGCTTTGACCCTATGGTGAGACGTTTCGAGCGGAACAGTTTTTGTAAGCTAAAATAGGCTCTGTTGGCTAACAACCGTGCGCGGATTTCATCATCGTAACTGTTATCGGTTGTGATTTTCGACCCTAAATAGAAGAAATTATCAACGGTCTCAAAATTGTATTCTCCTATCCTTATTCTTCCTGTTTGACCGGTGCGGTTTGATGTTGTTGGTTGGTTGGTTTTCGGTGCTGACGTTGCCACAATATACTTTGTCTTGCCTTCATTGATGTGCAGCCCAAGATCTCGCGCCGATTACCGCCTGCTCGATCTGGATGAAGGCAGTTTGTACGTCTCGGGTGGTCTTTCCAATGATTTTGATATCGTCAGCATAGGCCAGTAGTTGGGTGGACTTAAAGAGGATCGTACCTCTTGCATTTACATCAGCATCACGGATCACTTTCTCGAGGGCCAGGTTAAAGAGGACCCATGATAGGGCATCCCCTTGTCGTAGACCGTTGCTGATGTCGAATGCTCTTGAAAGTGATCCTGCTGCTTTTATCTGGCTTCGCACATTGGTCAGGGTCAGCCTAGTCAGTCTTATCAATTTCGTCGGGATACCGAATTCTCTCATGGCCGTGTACAGTTTTACCCTGGCTATGCTATCATATGCGGCTTTAAAATCGATGAACAGATGGTGCAACTGTTGTCCATATTCCAATAATTGTTTCATCGGTTGCCGCAGAGAGGAAATCTGATTTGTTGCTGATTTGCCCGGAGTGAAGCCTCTTTGGTATGGGCCAATGATGTTCTGGGCGTATGGGTTTATCCGGTCTAGCAAGATAGAGGAGAATATCTTATAGATGGTACTCAGCAACGTGCTACCTCTATAATTGCTGCACTGTGCGATATCTTCTTTTTTATTTATGAGACAGATAATGCCTCGTTGGCAATCGTCAAGTATTGATTCGCTGTCCCATACCTTGAGCATAAGTTGATGAACCACTTGGTGTAACTGGTCGCCTCCATATTTAACCAATTTGGCTGTAATTCCATGGGCTCCTGGTGACTTATACTTTTTTTAATAAGCATAAATTCAACCTCTGGCAACAATCCAATGAATTAGAATTCTTTGAGGAGAAGAGGAAACCTCTGCTAATTCAAAATACTTTTAATTTATTTGCATTATGCGAAACATTGATTTTTACGGCCCAGGCGGAAAAACCAAAGCAATGCAAATAAACCACAAACTCGATCACTTCGATTTTTGACCCATTTTTATTACAAAGACACATTCGAAGCACTATGTGACAGGTCAACCCAGGAAATAGCATCGCAACAACTACCCAGTTCCCTTGCAGCCGCGACTTTCCTCTTCCCAAAAGCGAAAACCAACCTCAAAGAACACCACCATGGAACCCTGGACACTATTAAAATGGCGTCCACGCAAGGATATTTCGGTTACTGACTTCCAGAGAGCGTATATACCGTGTTCTTCACCTGCGGAAGTGTGTTGTTGCTCAGGGAGACTAATTTGAAGACTTCTAAAGTTCTGTATCGACACCACCAATAAATTTTGTTTCGCGGATTATTCCCATTACTTACTATTTAGTCTCATAAAATGCACAATTGATCTAATTTTATTTACATTTCTCTATCAAGGCCTTTCCCCTAAATAATGTGTAAAAAAATTGCAACCGAGAACATGTTCGCCCTACAGCTTGTTCTTTACACTGTTTCTGTTTCTTTTCTTTCCCCAAGTTCAACCAAAACCAACCAAAAATATGAGGCGACCAAGCACTAATAGGAGAAAACGTATGGGCTCCTGAAAAAGTGCAACATAGACCTCTTACCAAAAGGTTCCTTTGAACAAAACTTGTTTTCAAGGGGTAAAGTCCCTCTGAGGTTTACTATATCTCCTTCAAAATAATGGTTCGAGGCAGGGAAAAATTCGATATTTACTATTTTGTTCACTATTTCGCGAGGCCACTGAATTTCTCCATCTTGGATACTGACAACTGTCTTACCTAATTACCTGAAAACGAAAGGAAACATGTACCAAATATCATCATCATCATCAACGGCGCAACAACCGGTATCCAGTCTAGGCCTGCCTTAGTAAGGAACTCCAGACATCCCGGTTTTGCGCCGAGGTCCACCAATTCGATATCCCTAAAAGCCTATCGCCATCGCTCCATCTTAGGCAAGGTCTGCCTCGTCTTCTTTTTCTACCATAGATATTGCCCTTATAGACCAAATATCAGGAAAATATAAAATGCTAATTCCAACGATGGACCGTACGAATTAATCCCCGCACATACAGCAGGTCCGTTTCCAGACTGCACCGAAGAGCAAAATGTTCTCCAAGCATTCTTAAAAAGACACCCTACATCAAAGCAGTTAACGCTCTCCTCTCAAGCATACAAAACTTAGCATATGTATTCCACGTAAAGCCGGCACAATAAACTGATTTCAACAGAACAACTCCAACCTTCCGCTTCACATGACAATTCAACTAAAAAGGCAACAGGAAAAAGAGTAAATAAATTTACATTTGGAATGTACAAATTGTTTTTTTATTTCATGTTTAATCAACCCCTGACAATCTTACACGATTTGTTGTTGTTGTTTTAAATAATGTTTACTTTTTAAATATATTTCACTTTTGTTTTCAATTTTTAACTATTTTTCTGTTCTTCATTTTGTTCAATAATCATAATAATGAACTACAATTATATAAGATTAATTTATATAATATGAAAGTGGTATTGTGTTTTCCCTAGACGTTGGTTTTTGTTTGTCAAATATGTCACGCCTTCTTTCGAAAGTCTGCGATGTTTCGTGAGTCAGATTTAGATTTCTTCTTGACTTAGCTCTTTCGTTTCAAAATTGAAAACATTTCTCGAATTGATAGTGTTATTTGCAAGCGAAAAGATCTTATGCTGAAGATGTTGCTTTGAATTAAGCTCGGCTTTAGCCAACAACGGGGCACTGGTTTTAGACTTTATGCGCTTGAAATGATTTAATAGGAGGTTTGAATTGATCGTTGCAAACTAGGCGCTGACTGCAAAACAATTTGGCTTCAACATTCATTCGATTATTTAAACATTTATTTTTGCTAAAATATATATTTACACCAACAATTTAAATGCCTCTGATTTCTTTGCTTTCAATGCTATTATAATTCGATAATTAGTTGAATTTGAATAGTGATTACAATAGTTGTTATACAATTACAAGTATTTCATTGTTATTCCAAGCGTTCAAGAGCTATACATGTTGTGATATGAACAAAACGCAATTTGGAATTCAATGCAGGAGAATAGCAAAAACAAGGCGTGATTGAACGTCGAACGGAAATAGCGTTGGGTAAAATCAAGATTATTGACTTTCGAAGAAAAATCGGAACAAAAATCAGCCCGAAAGGACGGCCGAGAAGTGTGGATCGGAAACTGCTGAGAGAGCAGCCGGAAAATACGGTTCTATCATGAACAAACCAATTCGAAAACTTGGGAGTTTCTTCGTTTGGTGAAACAATGTTACTGCTTAGTTTCTGTAATTTCTAAAAGTTCTGTACATACAATATTGAATTAAGTTATATTTAATTATATATATAGTTCTTTTCCTTATCGCCTAAAATATTCTATGTTTTATTTCATTAAATTTAATTACATATATAATATGATAAAATTAACAAAGGAAAGATGCAGTCACGGCGAAAACGAAACGATGAAGACAGGTGAATTACGTTTAATCATACAAGTCGAATTTAAATCTGTTAAAACGATACGCATTACAGATGTCAACAATAATACTTGAGAACGGAGAATTCTTTGGAGTTCTACATCTACATCGATTTTGGTCGCGCGCATTTCTGCAGATTAGGATTCATTAAAGATGCAAAGCGAATTGAATTCGGGAAGGAAAACTCGTAACGATCTTTACAAAGAACAGCGCAGAAACCAAAGAGAAGACTAGAAAGCTCCAATCAATCATATCATTAAAATGACCAAACATAATATTATTGTGCTATCTTTATTAGTAATTTTCCTAATTGATATTTGCATTCTATATACGTCACGAAAACGCCTACGTATACACGCTACGGTTTTATCTATTCCTCGCCTCGCAACAGGCGGATCACATCACACTAAAGTCTAGCACATTCTCATTGATTGCATCGTAGTTACTTGTGAAGCTTCAAATTGTTCAAATGTAAGCAGACACCAGGAACAGAACTAAGTAACAATTTGAACTGAGGACTACCGGATTTCGACACTCCAAAGGAAAACACAATTTTATTCCGAAAACTTTTACAATGGCCGGGTCAAGTCTGGAGTAAGCGCGTCATGAATACTGAGCGGAAAACACCCCCTCCGCATTGCAGCATCTCAACGCTTCGGGGACGTTTTGGTCTTTCCATTGACTTAGACTCTCTCCAGCGCTCGTCGGTCATTGCAGTACCAAGCAAAAGATGAACAGTTAGAATAGTATACAAGTCTATTTTATGTGTACATGAAGAAATTTTTAACTTATCACAAATATAACAAATAAACAAAACAGGAAAGAAAATACTTGGACATTTCCATGTTACAAAACTATGGGAGAACTTAAATAATGCAGCTGTCCCGTTTTCGCAAATGACAGTGATAAAGGTCAGGATCGTGGTTGCTGGATAATTGTTCTTTTCAGTTCGAAAAGCGTTACTATACCAATTGGGACACATTATCGCTGTCGCTACCAGCCCCGTCGGGTGGATGTAAAGTACGTAATATGACCAACTACTAGACATGAAATCATGTGTTTGTGCATTATTTTTGGAGTAGGCAGAAAGTTTTCGTCGAACAAATCCAGTTCGTTCTGTTTAACATTGGATATTCAAGTTGATTATTGATCTTTTCCAATAAATCGTGTTCATACTCTTTTTCTACTATCGCCTAACATTTTTCAAGTTCTTTCACTTATTCAATTAATCACAATTTTACATACAAACGAAACTAAAATAAATTTCATGCGACAATATGTCGACTAACAATATGTTTAATTACATAATATTGAAATAAAAAACTCAGTAAAAATGTGATCAATTAAGGAAAAAATCTAAAGATTTTCGGTAGAATTGAACCAGAAATCTACTAAAGTCATAGCTAATATCCGGTTTCATTTGCAGATTGCTGCTGTTAAGAGAGATAGATGTTTTTAGAAAAAGAATAAACAAAAAATAGTTTTTCCCGAAAATAATGCAGTCTATATTTTTCTTTTCTTATCGGCATCTGTTGGTGGTGGTGGTAGAGTGTGGTGGATTACTTTTTTGCTTGTTTTAAATATATTTTTTCTTTTTATGGTGTATTCTTAGAGATGATAACGATGATTGATTTTTCTTATGAGCTCTGTTTTACATTTTTTACTTTTCTTTCATGATTTTTGAATTTTGTTTGCAATGCGCTAATAATGACTCTCTTACAATTTGGCTGTTTATTTTGTGTACAGGTAGATGGCGACGATAAGACCGTACAGACCCAATACTTCAGCGAAAATGAGAATCAAAATCATGCCGACGAAAAGTCGCGGCTGTTGTGCCGTACCTCGGACACCAGCATCACCAACAATACCAATTGCGAAACCTGCCGCTAACCCCGAAAAACCGACAGCTAAACCGGCTCCTAAATGGATGAAGCCCCTGAAAGAGAGATACGTCCGTGTCATCGATAGGAAATTGGACATCTTTATAGCATTACAACACTTACTTGTATAGTGGATATTTAGATGGTTCGTCTACAGCACCAGCAATAAGGACAGCAATGACCAGACCGTAAATAGCAATAATACCCGCCATGACTACGGGAATGATGGATTTCATGATCAATTCAGGTCGCATCACTGACATAGCAGCGATACCTGTGCCTGATTTAGCTGTTCCATAGGCAGCTCCGAGTGCTGAAAAATAAAAACATTTTGGTGTGAATTAACAAAGGCCAGACTTTGATGTAATTGAAAAGTAAAGAGTCAAGTAAAGTTACATACATACATTGGGTACGAAAAAGGATAAATCTATAAGATATTTATCTTGGGTAAAAGCTCCCTACCCTACCAAATCACACTTTGTATGCAAGTATACATTTTAAAAATCCTCTTTTTCTCTCCTACGCCCAACCATTTCCTGATTTAGATAACTCAATGCATAATGTGGATGACGCTCTTCTTATCGGGCTACCCTTACACTTTACATTAAGTACGACCGTTGGAGATCGATGAATGTCGTAAGTGCAATTAAGCAGGTTATCGACATGTGAACTACTAGTTCCTACTCATACTTCCGAAAAAAAAAGTCCTGTTGCTAGATATCTCATTTATTTATTGTTTTCAAGTTATACCATCATTCTCAAATAGTACCCAAATCCATTTAAACATTTTTGGATGTCTCCTTCTACTGCTGCCACGAATAATGAACCCTGACTCGGTAATTTGTACATTATACGTACAATTAAGGCCTGCTACTATGCAGTCCACCATTTTGTTTTTCATCCCGCATTTCGTCTGTATTGTAACTCAATACTCTGCAAGGGTTAATTTCTCCACACTTAGATATTCATGGAATTCAAGTCATTAATTAAGTCAGTCCAAATCTACCAGTTTTTTATGCATTTATTTCCCCGACTAATTCACAAGTTCTTCGATGTGAAATGGAACTGACCCTGCACGCAGTTCTTGATCCAATAAATTCTATAACTTCCCAAAAACCTATTAATGAGAATTTGATTGTCGCCCTTTCCAAGCAGAGGGAGTATGTGACTAAGGAATTTCTTACTAGCGAGCACACAATACAACGTTGTCATTCGCTAAAACAGAAACTGAAATGCAAGAAGCATACAAATATCCTTAAGGCACATTGCAGCTAATAAACTGCAAAATTGAATTCTTGATTATATATCTGAGAAGAAAAATTGGGGAATATTGGAGAATAGTTTTTTTGTATGCTCATCCACTAGGTCAGATGAGAAATTACTCAGACGTATTTTTCGTCCATAACATGCAAAACCTTTCTATTTTAAAGAAATGTTGTGAATGAAACAAATGTCTTGTTTAAAAAAAAAATAGACTGAAATCTTCTTCGTGGGCTTATAATTACAATCACATTTTGCACACATCTCTCCCATACCTTTTGCAGAGTTTATTTTATTTTCTATACTTTTCCCCTCCGAGTTCAATTGTGCGGTGGTTTAATATGATTTTTTGTCTCCCAGATGTAGCTATTCCAGGTAAATTAAATCTTTGACCATGTCCTTCAATTGGAAACTTTTGCCAGCTTTTTACTAGCGCCGTCCCCAGAATGTTTGAATCCGGCCCATCCATTTTCGCGATTTAACAACTAATAATACCGCTAGATGGCCAATAAAAATTATACAGCATATATCAAATTTGCCAAGGGTTTTCGTCTGTTAGCGGCCTAAATTTTAAGTTCAAAAAATAACGCACCAGGAATCGATTGTGCCATATTCACATCCTCAGCAAATCCAACAATTCATCATCAACGGCGCAACAACCGGTATCCGGTCTAGGCCTGCCTTAATAAGGAACTTCAAACATCCCGGTTTTGCGCCGAGGTCCACCAATTTGATATTCCTAAAAGCTGTCTGGCGTCTTGACCTACGCTATCGCTTCATCTCAGGCAGGGTCTGCCTCGTCTTCTTTTCCTGCCATAGATATTGCCCTTATAGACTTTCCGGGCTGGATCATCCTCGACCATACGGATTAAGTGACCCACCCACCGTAACCTATTGAGCCGGATTTTATCCACAACCGGACGGTCATGGTATCGCTCATAGATTTCGTCGTTATGTAGGAACGTCCATCCTCATGTAGGGGGCCAAAAATTCTTCGGAGGATTCTTCTCTCGAACGCAGCCAACAATTGGTAAAGATTTCTAAGACAATGATCTCCCTCCATACAATGTTAGCTTGATAGGTATACTCGATGATATTTACCAACGTTTTCAAATTTCAATCTCGTTACTACTAAAACAGCCTAGATTTAAGTGAAAGTAATCAGCAAATATTTAATATTGAGTATACGAAAACTTCTCGCAATTGTTCTAAAAGATGGCATAAAGCAGGAAAGTGTTTATTATGTCGAGATTATGTATGCATATGGCGGGATCAAAAAGTTATTAGATAGTTATCGTTCCTGATGCTTGTAGCTTTCTTGACGTAGCTTTTCCTGATAAAACATTTTTACTGCTGCTGATACGTATTTTGGGAGCTATTTACTACTTCAGCGATTTAGCTATTCGTGCTTTATTGGCGTATGATAAATTATAATCAAGTGCGACCGTCTGAAACTATATCTGACAATCTTACGTACGACAACTAATCCATTTGAAACGAACTATAATATTAAGGGTAAATAAGCAAAAACGATTGAATAGGCATAACAAGTTAATCTTTCAACATGTTTCAATCTATGCAATCATCCTTTCATTGCAGAACTCTTCGCTTTTATGGAAGTATTGAAATTTGGCTAGTGGTCTGGACCTCTGACTATAGAATCAATAAGCCTAAATTGCAGTTGCAGATGGGGCATATGATAGCTCAGGTGATTGGGGTTAGTGTTAGCCGAATTCTGGAACTGTGCACCTCTGTATTGTTCAATTTCCATTTTTATTCACTACTGATATTTAATCTTTAAAGTTGATTTTGCTATAATTTTATATTTAATACACAGAAAATATCAGTACGAATCAATACGAAGTAACCACACAAATTGATGTGTGTCACAACGAATAGACTGTCAGTCTCAAAAGTATGGCAGAGGATCTGATATTATTCACTCATTTATGTTCTGATCGATATCGAGCTCAATAACGCCATCAGCACAAACAAACAATGCCACTCAAATAGATAAATTATTTCACGCCTCCTTTTCTCATTATTGTTAATAGAATGCCATAAACCATCAGATTGGACACTTTGATTTTATTGTTATTTTTGGTTAGCTCAATTCTTCAAAGCTTTTTTCATAATTTTTGCGGAATTTAATACAATTATGTCTCCTGTTCACACATTTGTAGATCATGGGGTACTCATACAAGCTCTCATTTCACACTGCTATTTTTTTACAACTCGATTTTCAGTGAGGCTGTGCTTCGGTGTCATTATTATCATACTTAATGCTGCGAAGTGATAAGAGCATTCAAAATAAATGTATTTTTTTCCTAAGCTAATAGAGATTGAAATAGTTCCGGCAGGCTCTTCATAACAATATTCCACGACTGTACATCATTTGCAGGTTCTGCTACCAGTCTATTAATGAAATCCTCTTTAAAACCCCTCTACTCGGCTAATGGCAGTCAGACACAAGTAAATCCTTTTCAACTCCTGACCGACCGTGCTATCATTTCAAAGTCAAAGTGGCCAAAAATCAAACATACGTGAGCCTCTCATAAAATGAGATATAGCAAGACAGAATTATAGACTATAAAAAATTAAAACTCCATACAAAGCAAATAACAGCCTCTCCCACTTTTATTTCAGTCACAACGGCTTGCATTTAGTATCATGATCGCACAATTAATCTTATCAAGTTTGAATTTGGACAGATATTTTTCGGTCGCATTTGATCACATTTCGTTTATCGTTTCTTCAAGTTGTGATCTAAATTGAAATAGTTACACAATTAAATAAAGCATCATTCTCATATCCATATTCCAATTCATGTATGACATACATATTCATACATTCTCAAGTTTGATCTTATTACCGAAGTAGCTCTTTTGTTATCGGCATGTACGAGATGCTTGTATCGCCTACTGTTCCGTCACTTAGATTAGATTAGCCAACAAATTGTGCTGTACTGGTTCGGTGACGCTTACGATATATGTTTGTTCGATGAAGAGTCATACAAGTACAATAATGGTTCGCCTATTTTCACTTTTTTTCGTCTGGTATTTCCAGAGGAAATTGACGTACTACTCTTGTATTTGTAAAATTATTTGCAAGACAATTGAAATTTTCCCATTCCCATAAGAACCGTCTCTATATAGGCATTGAACGACGTACGACTTATTCAATTTTGATCACATGATGCAGTGGCAGTATAGATAAAAAGTGGAAAGCGAGTGAGTGAGAATCAAGGTAAAGTGCTTACCAATGTTCATGTAATCTCAAACACATACAACGGAAAAAAGTAGAAGCATGTGATCTCAAGTGAATATCTAAAACGTTATTCATACTTGAATAAATTATGCATCTTGGTCTGGGAATTGCATTTTCCGATTTTCAATTTTGAGAGCTTCATTATCTTCTCATTTTAGACCTTTACCCAAACGCCCTACTAATAATAAAAGGGAAGTTAAATAACTGTGCCAGGAATTTCTGATGCATCATTTGTTCATTTTATTGTATCTACAAGAGGATTCCCCGAATATAACAATCTTCTAGCAAAACTGCTATCATAATGATGAACTGAAAACTTTAATTTTACTGCTAAACGATTTACCATTCACTCATTTCAATCAGTAATTTCCTTTCTGCCGCATCATAAAATTTTTAAATAAGGTCGGTTATACGTGATTAAAATCAGATTACAGTGCAACCTGTTCGAGTGATCTACTACTTTAAAATTCATGAGTTTTGAGTTTTGAATTACAGTTTAATTTAATCGAACAATTGTATCAATTGTGGTTTTATGGAAGGGTCTGACAGTGCTGGCATTACCACATACATATGTAAGCGAATTGACATTTTACTGCCTTAGGTACAACACTCAACACTTCCGCATAGCAAAGGCGAGAAGTTAACAATCCAAAATAGTTCATATCAATTTCATTGGATGGGCAAAGTTGTAAGCCGTTTCTCCCAAAAGTGCCATTTCTCATTGCATTCACCGATTTCACAAGCTTATATTCCAAAAATGTTCAGCACAAAATGAAACTAATAAATAAAATTGCGGCAGGAAACCAAATTTGTTTCAATTATATTTACTTCTATTGATAGAATGGTAAAACCGACACACTTAACTTTATTTATTATAAAAATTTGAATATTTTCCTGAGGAAGGAAAAAGCAGAGGGAACAGAAGTAAGAAAATTATGCGTCACAAGCAAAATCGCTAGCTTTGCGACACACAAATTCATAAAATGATCTTGCGCAGAACCTAACCATGTGCGATTTTGTTAAATTGAAAATAAATGAAAGTGAACACAACGAATCAATATTGTGTTTATTTTATGAAAGTGAACACACGATTCAATACTGTGTTTATTCACTACAGAAGCACTGCAATCATTTGATTTGTTGCACATTTGTTTGGGCTTTGATTTTATATGGTACGGGAGTCTTGAAAAAGACAGGTAAAATTATGAAACTAGAAATTTGGAAATAAGGTTCACAACTGGTAGAAGAATCCTCCTGTTAAGTGTAGCGATGTGCACATGTGCGCTTCTAACATATAAGCATCACAAGTTCACATCTGGTTAATGATAAATCTTCAGTGTCGGACAAAGGCAAGAACTTTACCACATCTCAGTGGAAATCACCTGGAATTCTGCCAATACTAGACAATTCCGCAAATAATCATAGTAAATGACTTGCTAAATTTCAACTGTCAATTGAACGCTGGTTTTCATAAAGGTAATTGATTATTTTACATACAAAAAACTTTATAGGTGGGTTTTCATTCCTCTGAAGGTTTTTTGATTTCGCTTCGTTTTCTAGATTGCAGTATAATATATAATAATATATTTGAAATTCAAGAGACAGTTAGACAGTGTGCCAGACACCAGAGCTACCTATTTATTTTGTCCACTTGACCTACCCTAATTCGAATTGCAAGCTGGACATCAGTGTGTTTGCTAACATTTTTTAGAATACTTTCCAAAATTTTGACAATTTCACCATGGTCTGACACTAAGTAAGCAGTATTCACACTTTTTTTACGACTTCATGGAAAAGAAAACCGTTTTAAGTAGATTTACTGTGTATGTATATTTTATTCAGTAAGTTCCGGACTTAACAGCATGAAATTTGATTGGCATTTGGAAACTAGGAAACAATTTTATGTTGAGCTAAGAGATAACTTTTCATATGTATAACATGGAAATTTAGTCTTGCGGAATATTAAATGAAATGTTCAATACTACTACTTTTTCATTGTCAATTAAATGTACTTAGTAACGGAGCTAAACTTTACATTTCTAGTAAAAAAAATCAATTGTTTCCTTTTATCAATCGAAAGATGAACTTTATAATTGCATGCAATTTTGCTTTACAATGACCAATATGTTTATATGTAAACAAGAAACCAATATAATTACTGATACTTGAAACTGAAGTTCAAAAAGGTTTTAATTGCGACTATAAAGAGACACTTTTCAATCAATCGCCCGTAAGAATCTAGTGAACGAGATCTTTTCAAATTAAATTAATCATCCTTAAAAGGAATAAGGGCTTCCTTATGAATGAGGCCACCGTGAGTACATTTCAAACTCTCCTCAATTGATACCTTCCTCTTACTTGTTTGAAAATTCCCACAAAAAAATGTCATTAGGAATTACTAGCAATACGGCTTTAATTCTTCTTCAATCCATGAAGTAGGTATAGCAATTATGTATTAGGGTGTGAGCTTATGAATATTGTGCCAAAGTGTGTTGATAGTTTAACCTCAGTTGAAATTGAAATTGAAAACCAGCCTTGCGTGAATTCCTTATGTTCCAAAAAGACTAATATTTGCTGCGGAATATTGCGATGTTCAGTCGGAAGTGGTCGTAAAGTGGCTATATACGAAAATACGGAAATGAACATACGACATTAGTTATTCCTTCAAGGGTTGTGTTGATTCAGCGAAATGAAATGGGCGAATTTTTTTCCGAACAATAGGGTGAAAAGTTTGAAAAAGAAATTGGCACAATAAATGGAAATAAAATAAGATCATTTTACACATTTTCTGTAAAGCTTCTTCTCTCCAAAAACTCGGCCACCTCTGAATTACGGGTGCTGTGAAGAGCACACTCTTCTTTGCCTTGGAAACGCGACTTAGCAGAATCACCAACTTCATCGCAAACCTAACCCTGAGGACGTAGTGATTTTGTCAATCAAACAATAGTTCAATTTCAAAATCGACACCACGATAATTAGTGAGGACTGGAATAATTGTCCTGATAACCTTCTGAGCAACTGTGGTACCCAAATAGATCTAAAGCAGAAGAAAAGCGAGACTAGAAACCTAAGTAATTCGCCTATCGATGAAAGACATCGGCGGGTCATATGACCTAGGTCTAGGTCGTAAAGCGTGTTAGAGCATTTCATTCAAAAAGCTAACTTTACACTAGAAGATAGCTATGCGTTGATCTTGATTCCCCTCCCATAACTTACAACAGAAAAAGGACTCAATCAGGCGCACCTAATACATTACCTCGTTAACCTGGTGATTAGGATGGGATTTATCACGTAAATGAACTTTGGTAAGACATACAATAAGTGAGCAGGTAGCACTATGGGGCAACGTAACCCAATCATACATAAAGCACCTACATCCATTCTTCACAAAACAAATGAATTTATAAAAACTGAAAAATGTATATCCAAGTTTCCTATTTATTATCATAGGCCTCACTTACAGCCAGACCAAAGTTCAAATTAAAGCTAATATATTTCTCAATATAATTTGTCCGGATAGCTGAGTCGTTAGAGCACAAGGAAGGTCGCGGTTCAAATCTCACTGGAGGCAGTAGGATTTGTATCGTGATTTGACGTCGGATACCAGTCGACGCGGCTGTGCGGTAGTAATTTCGGGCGAACGCAATCCTGACCACATTGCCTCCTACAGGGTAGTGTAATCCTGTAGTGTACCATCCGTTACGGTCTTGAACGAAGTGCTTTAACACACTTCAAGGCCCTGATCCAATATGGTTTGTTGCGCCAACAATTATTATTATTATATTTTACAAAATGTTTCCAGTGATGCCCATAACACTGTATTCAATTGATAGAATGATGGAAGGATTTAATTTATTTTGCTCTAGAAGCAGGGAAATAGAAATTTGCCTATAAAATCTGCGCAACAGGTACGTAGGTAGGTCTTATTTGTGGGCGCTGTGAAATACCCTCCCAAACAGGAAATAAGTGTGAATGTAACAAAAAATCTATGAAAACCAGCAGTTATTTTTGTTAGGCCGAAGTTTGAAGTTAATTAATTAAACGCAACGATTTCTGGGAAATAAGTTCTAAGATCATTTGCAGCAAATGTTAACTCTTGCATGAGTTTGAGGTTTGTCCTTAAATGTAACGGTAACCGATTGTAGACACTTGAAATGTTTGAAAGCGAACTATGGAAAAGGTAAATCCCTTCCTAAATCCAAAAATTTGCTTGCAGTAATGGATTCCACCGTAATCACATGATCTATCTGTGTGACGACAAGAACATCAATTACTAGAGCCATAAATTCAGCAAATGCGCACCACTAAATATAAAAACACGTGAAATCTGACAAGGTGCCTAATATTTGCTTAATAAATGATATTGTGGCCAGTTTATTGAGCATTTTGTAAAGTTAAACTATCTGGTCTTATCGGAAATCAATGCACAATTTGATAAGACCAGAAGAGCCAAACATGTCGCGATTCGTTTACTTAAGAAATTGTGCTTAAGCAGTTAGGGTATTAAAGATAGTCCTGATCACTTGGAAGCTTATGATATCCCTTCAGAAATGCAGTTTCAAAAATCTTCATTTGAACAGATGAACTTATTTTTATAATGGGAGCTGTTTTACTAGAAAAGCGTCCTCCTCCTAAAAGCGTCGCCTGTTATACATTGGGGTTCTAATGTTTTGACTACCCTCCCTTACCCCTCAAGTGTCAAGGGAAAAAATTAAAATAATGCAATTAGAATACAGTAGGACAATATGCAGAAGAGCATTAAAAAGAATCAAAATAGAAAACATTAGAAGAATTGCGGAGATAATAACCGAATACATAACAATCCATTCGACTGAGTCAGGAACGTAAGTAAGGGAATTATGAGAAATCTAGAGTGAATAGACAATAACGGATCTCAGTACGAAATGAAACATGTTCAGGCCTTATTTTTCATATAAAAATTGCATCTGACTTTCAACTAACACAAGCAACTGCCAAGGCATTCATGTACTCATAAAAAATATAAATTTATCGCTTCTGATAAAACATTACTTCGAGATAGACTACCATGTTAAAGCGAATATTTATTCTACCCATATAAATGGCATGTTACATAACAGATTTCTGTCCCCTTAACGTCCCTCACTCTGTTTATCTTCAAGTAAAAACTCATTTTCTGAGAGAGGATCGTAATGTGTTTTTCTACTTTTAAAGAATGTGCCGTCATATCCGATTAAGCTGAATTATGTTATGAGCGATCCTCTACTTGGGAGAATATCTTAACAAATGTCCCCGAAAAACCAATCGAACATCTACAAGCAAATGCACTATTCAAGAACAAGTGTCTCCAATTGTGCTGAACCTTTAACGACAGTTACTACCCGAAAATCAGTGAGTAAAATTTCCACTAGCGCAGAGGCAATTCTACAACCATAACCGGTTTCTCGGTCACATGAATCATATGATCACTGAAACGACTAGAGTAATGCTCTCACTTTTTTACGATTGTATGAAAAATCCGCAGTTTAGATATATATGTACACATATCTACCGTTGCTTGAAATGTGTGCGACGAATGATTATATAAAAATTGATAATGATCCGAGAGCCATTGTGCAGTCAATTGATTTTTTTAATAAATCAATGCATTCATCAAAATATCCAAAATCTGCACACGTTGCTTGGCCGCTTTAAGAAATGGAAATTCTCAAGGCGGAATCAGCCCTTGTCGTTCCTTTAATGAACGTATTTCTGATTAGACATGCAAACAATTTGTTAAATTGAAAGCGACAATAGGAGTGGACCTCGGCGCTAATAATAAATGCGTAGCACTCTCCAAATCCAATATTTGAAGTCTTCGATCATCATTACGATGAAGTCGTGACAATTACCGCCAGCGGTCTCAAGGCTTTCGCACTCATGCAACAGTCATATGATCGACCGCGGGTCTTATGATTATCCGCCCTGGCTTCCGCTGCCCAGTGCTTTCAATTGTTTCGATAGTTTATGAAAGAGTAGGGCAATAATTAAATCTTCCGTGGAATTTGTTGAGTGGAAAGAACGGTTCCACTCATGAATCCAAAAAAGTGACGAGAGAAGCGAGTTATCTTATCTCTGATAAGCGGACGCCTGCCTCCCCACAGCTCCTCGTGACACCTGTCACCTGATAAGCCCAAGAGGAGCCATGTGACCATTGGGCCGCTTATAACACCCAAAATTTTCGTCCAAGTACACTTGTTCCGCTGGAACGCTAATAACGAATCCAATGGCACTTGACGTATTCGACGAGTCATCACAGTGGGAAACACAAGGTCTGCTTAGAGAGAAAAACATGCAAAACACGCAGGGCCCCGGACCCCCCGATCTTGCACAATTAACGCTTGGCCGTCACGTGATTCCAGTTCCAGCCGATTCGCAATTCTACTTCGAAACCGGTGCACATTGAGCCAGCTAAATCCTCGTCCGCATCGCCGTCCAATGCCTTACGCTGCACATTGCATTGCGATGACAATGACTTTGACGAGGCGAGAAGAAATTGACCTAATTGGGCGTATTCTAGCGTCACAGTCAAATGGGTGACGACAATCGTCTGCCAGTGAAAGCAGAAAATTGTGATTGAGTCGCTACAATGGGGGATTGACATATCGCTGTGGAAATTTATATTTAGACTGTTGATACAATTGATTTGTGCTTTTGCAAGCGTCGGGCGACGTCCGTCTGAGGCGACCATCAGCCAGATCAGTCCATGTCGCGGCTAGTTCTGGCCCAACCATTTCGCTCGAGTCCGCGGGCTTGGGGCATCACCTGCCCGAAACTTCTGACGGAATTGTTTTTCACGCGAGCCGAGGCCTTGTAACTGCGCGACCGAGCGCGCAACACCATTTTCTCTGTTTTTCCCCCTAAGACTACGGCTCTGACAGCAAATCTCTAGGCAAGTGACACATCACGACGAGATCCGCGGCTCGGACGTGCTCAGCGGCCAGTCGATCTCATGGCTCACGCTCCGCTGCCATGTTTCCAAGATGTTTTCAGAAGGACGACGAGTCGCTGGACTTGTTCCAATTCTCCATTGAATTCCCTAAAGTCCTTGGCCTCAAAATCGATAATTTCGACGAAGGCAGCGACCACGGAGACGGGGGCTCTCCGGGCGAGTGCCAGTCATAGAGCCACACATTCTCACTTTCTCGCATACTGTGCCCAGAAAACCCGTGCTCCTGCGCTTCCCACTTCCCCCTTCAAGCGTTTTGACACAAATTACACTACGCACACTACTCCCGTCCGCGGCCAATTTTTTCCCATCCAATTCTCGGCCCATGACCAAATGTTTCCTCGAAACTTCATCACGCAAAGGCTTTTCACGGACGTGTCCAAGCTGCCATGTTTCCTCCTAAAACAAATTACATACGCCACGAAAAAAATGTCATGTCGAGATTTTCGCTTACCACTGAAAATAATGGCGGATGCGGCTCCCATAACGCCGAAGAATGGAGAGTAGATTGGGTTGGCATCTGTCATTTTGATAGTTATTTGATGTGTTTAGCTGGTTGCGAAAAGAAAGATGTGGTTTTTCCTTGACTGCGGGTGGTATTTACAGGTTATCTGCAAATTTTCAGGTTTTCTGTTGGACTTTCAACTTTATCCACACACTCACTGCACTAAACTGAACGTTCCCACTGTCAAAAATGGCCTAACTCGACTCCTTCACTTCATAGACTGGGTCATATGACATGCTACTAAGCGATTGCTCGTAAAAGCTATTTTCCAATTGGCCAGGCCGTTCTGTAATCTGCCAAATTGTACCAATCAGCGACTCGCTTTTATTCGATGAGAATGACGTTTATGCGAGTGGGTACCAGTTCACGATGATTTTATTGGGAATGTACCGCCCGGGTCAAATGCAAAAAGCGTGCATTTGGTAATGTACACAAACCAAACTCTGCCAATATGGGCGGAAAATTTTTTAAACGATCAATCTGGTTATACCAATTGGGCCCTTATTTAAGACTTAATGACTCACCATTGGCACTATAGAAGGCAGAACTGCCAAAATACAATCGCATGAGTAAGACAGGTTTTATTTAAAAAAAATCTATTAACTATACATTTAAAAAGGATTCAAGAAAATTGCACTCAATCTTTGGAAAACCTCTAGATTTTATAGTTGATTCCATAATTAGTGTATTTCTGTAAAATTTACCAGTTACTACCATTTCGTGATGCATATCGCCGGATTCCTCCAATTACGGATGCCAAATACATAGTTTTCTATAAGCTCGAACCACCTTACTTTCGATGCAGGATTTTTATTGATGTATCAAGCAGTGCCCGCAACATCGAATACCTTTACAGGGTGATATTTAATACTTCTGTATCCTATGAAGCAATTGGGACCATAGCCTCTGCTCATAGCACCCAATAATACCAATAAACGTCTTTAGTTTCTTTAGTAAATAATTCATAAGGTCAGGTATGAAGCGTCTCATCTTGGTAATTAATAGCATGTCAGGGCATACAGCATTTTAAAATTTATCAGTCTCTTTCCGAGTTTAGCTCATATTTTTTTAAGATTTTGTAGAAACTAAAACCTCATTAAAATCAATTTGTCCTCTGTCCATTTATCTTAGTTTTAAGGGAGGTTGCAAAGGGAAGGGAGTATAAGAGTTAGAAGGTGGTCGCTGAGTCCAAGGAGTCATTCTCAGAATCTACACTATCTGTCTAATCTGCAATAAATTTAGAGAAAAAACATGCTCTTCTTTTTTTCCGTAGTATTACAATTCGGGTCAGCCTTGGCTTTCTTCAACTATTTCCTTCCACCGACTGCGTCCAACAAATTTCTTACATCCAATAGCATTTTATCGTTAGCGATGGATTTCAGGTTGGCCTGTCTGTCAATTTTTCCCTTCAATATCCTTTTAGGTAGCATTACGTCGTCCAGACGCTGTACATGACCAGTCCGAAGTAGTCTTTGTAGTCATAGTCATGGTCCAGACTTCTGGCTCACCATATATTTCTATACAGCTTGTTATTGATCTGATGTGCCTCTCATCTCCGATGTGTATTGTTCCTAATATTCTGCAATTCTTCCTTTAAAAGGCATTTACTGTTTTTATCGCTGTTTTAGTTAAAATCCGCATAGATCTTATGAAGGTCCTTGGGGTTTAACGTGAGTACTTACCATGTAGGCATAATCCCGCGGTCCTTTTCGGACACAGGTTGATTTGGAGACGACAATAAGAGTGACTGGCAGAGCGGTAGTGGTTTGTAATGAGCTTAGGCTCAACATTTATTGCAGTGGATGCAAAGCCTATCAAACACCTCTGCCTCTACTAAGGTGTACGGTGCCCGAGGAGTACAGCGCGACTATGCGCGAAACTCCCACAATTGGACCGAGAACACATGCTGCAGGAATTCTCCTGAAACATATGCTTTCAGAGGGCAATCCCAATTCCCATTGAACCACTTCAGATCAGTCCTTTGCAGACTCGGGTGTGATAACCCTCCTCGAGTACGCGGAGAGCATAGATCTGATGATCATTTTGTACGCAGATTCATCTTCTGTGTTGTAACTTTGATTTTAGAACGGAGAGAATCTGGTATTAACTTTTATGTGCCACCTACATTCTTGTTTGTATTTTATGTAATAAATTTGCATTCTTTGTTAGCTTGCTTCGTAGTCAACAACAGTAGTCAACATTTTCTAAAAAATATTGGCCAAACGTAGTGTTCTGTCTAAGTAGCATCCTTCTTCTGATATGCAGTATAACGGTCGTTTTTTTGTCATTTATCCGTTCGAAGTTCGACTTCTTTCGCTGCCATATTAAGGCCAGGGTATGTCACTATCTGGTCGAACTTAAATAATTATGCGTTGTTGCTCCCCATATGTGCGAAAGGGGAGAACATTTTTCAATGAAAGATAGTCATGGGGGTATAAAGTGAAAGAGTTCGATTAGTTTTTTTCGAAAATGATCTTTTTTCTGACATTGGGTGAAATGCAAGGGAATGGCGACTATGTGCAAAAGCTCTTTAGGAGAAACCCCCCTTAAGTTCATTCTTCTTTCTTGGCATCAGTATAATATAAGGCACAATTCTGGAAAGTTTGAATGCAATCCAACTATTACTAACAAAGTTATAGAAGCTCAAAGTTCTGTACTCCACGTGAATTCATTGTACTCGAAGACATGTGTGACGTCATCGTCATATAACTCCCATCACGCGTCATCTACTGACGGGTTGCACTAATTTCAGTAGTAACCCGCCCCCCTCTTCGGTAGATAGCGGGCTCAGTTGTATTAGCTAAAACTAGTCTAGGTGCAACCCTGGCGCTTCCGAACAATAATTCATACCCTTGCCGGGGTTTGAATTAAACAAAAATAGCTCAAAATACCACCTGTAGTCGGTTTCAACCGATTCCGTCTAGATGGATATATATCCACGTTAGTACCAGCAATATTCAACTGTTGTACTTATATTGTATATGTACATATGTACGCTTTGATGCATGCAGTAAAGTGGAAATATTCAGATGAGCTGTATATATACGATGGGTGGTTCTCATTAAATAAAAGATCCAAGTTACGTTCAGTGCCTCGAAGGGTGTGGACGACAGGTATGCAAGTCTCTCATCGTTTTTGGATCAGCATGCAACTGATTTGTTCAGCGCTAAACCATTAGCAGAGCACCAACGAACCAGAGCACAGTCCAATCAAGGTTTTAGTGAAGTCAGGATAAATAGTATGCACTTCCTGCCGTGAATTTAGACATTTGGCGACAAAGTTGATAAAATCGAGTAGGTTGGAGGCGGTGGACTTTCGTTTAATAAAGCCATGTTGTTCTTTCATTATGAGGTGGCCAAAGTGGGCGCACAACGAGTCCTTGACATACGTTTTCAAGATTTTTGATCTGGAGAAGAGGAGGGATGTGGGACGGTAATTCTCGATGAGAGTGCGATTACCATTTTTGTGAATGAGGATAATGAGAACCTCTTTTCACAAGCCAGGAAAATGATTCTCTTCGAGGATTTTGTTGAAAATAATGGATAGGGGAAGGGAGATGGACTGACCAATTTTAATCAAAAACAGGTTTGGAAGATCACTGTAATCAGGGCTAACATTGACGTCAAGTTTCTTAATGAGGTAATCAACAAGGAGAGGGGTAAGGAAAGGAATGGTAGGCGACGCGGGGCAGGCTACGACAACTAGCGGAAGGGAAAAGGAGGGAGGAGAGGAAACACTGGACCGAGGAAAAGTAGCCACAGAGTAAATCACAAGATAATTGGGGGAGTTAGCAGAGAAGCCAGAAAATGTAATGAAAGGAGGAGATAGCTAGTCGGGACTGCGGGACTTGCGAATGTGGAACCAGAAAGGTTTAAGGCTTTCGGGCTCCAGTGAGTCTTCAATTCTCACGAGATATTCCTTTCCTGACTTAAGTATTAAGGATTTGATCAAGGAACGTAGAGTTTTGAAAAAACCGAAGTCAGCATACGTTCTAGAGGACAGGAACTTGATCCTAGCAGACAGAGAAAGAGGATAGGGGCTTAGGAGAGAGGGGGACACAACGGGGAAGAAGATCTGATGAAATGGTATAGAAAGTATTAAATGCAAGAGAGCATATGAAGGTTAAAGTCGCCACAGCGGATGAAAGAAAGAGAGGGGAACAAAACGATTAGGACTTCGAAAAAATCCTCGGACGTAGAAGGAGGGCTGAGGCAGGGGAAGATACACAGAATGATGATAAATGGGCATACGTTTGGCGAAATGACTCGTACGACGAGAGGATCGTAGGTGGAGGAGGAGAAAAAGATACTTTCGGGACGAAAAGGGGACTTAAAAGCTATTAGGACACCTCCGCCGGTTATC
The DNA here is from genome assembly GCF_905115235.1 of Hermetia illucens. NCBI lineage: Eukaryota > Metazoa > Arthropoda > Insecta > Diptera > Stratiomyidae > Hermetia > Hermetia illucens. The sequence goes on along the minus strand of NC_051852.1, from coordinate 97,107,492 downwards.
TTGCTAAGCAAAGCCCTGTCTCTGTCATAACAAAAGGCAGAGTAATCTTCAAGGAGCTTGGAATCTAAAATACTGTCATCCAACCAGATGAAACCTGAAAGCTTGGACCTTAGGTCTCTTACATGTTGGCAAAATCATTGAAGTTCGATGAGGCAGGCAGGTAGGCTGGGAAATTTCTCGCAGCATAGTCCTTTGATAAGGCTTGAAGGGGTCTTCGTCAAGCCTTATCAGAAGACTGTGGCCAAAAGTCAGATTAGGCGATAACATCGCAGTCATTGGAATAGATCACTTCGAAGGAAGCTATCCTTCGTCAGCTTCACACTTGAGAGAGGTGATAGAGATAAGTTGACTTTGCTTTTGATGTACGCAAGAAAAAGATGATCACTAACGCAGCCATTTGAGTATGTAGTAGCCATTTTTGTTTGCAAAGTTGTAAGTTTTAACTTCACCCTACAACCCCAAAATAAACTAAATCATTACGTTTTGAAATTATTCCTCCATATACGCCTTTTACCAGATATTTGAGCGACTGTCTAAAGCCTTAGTGTAATCGATTTGAAAGTTGAGATATTTTTTGTTTTACAATCGTCAAGTCTATATAAGTTAGTCGGTGCAAGCCGTCGATTTTTTTGCTGCCTCTTTGCTTCTAAGATAAAATTGTACATGATGCATGTTGATCCATTTCCATCTGCCAACAAAGCATGTAATGGACATTACGAGGATTGGTTAATATTACATGTGTTATGCTTGCAGGATTTTCATCCTAGCCTATTTAGGAAAAAAGAACAAGCCCTAACATTAAATCTGTGTAAAAGTATCTCTCTTTTTATCTACTCATTTATTCAGTCATTCTTTTTGAAGTTAGAAATTCTAAATTTGACTCAGGTGATGGTCTCTTTAATTGTTCGAACTGTTTATAACTTTTCAATTGTACTCTATGGTAATTTCCATCTAGTTCATGAAGGCCAAATCAGCATGCCGACAATTCATACCAATATCTCTTTGCTCACATTGCCAAACAATGGATTGGCAGGATACTGGGTTAGGATAAAGCAACCTCCCCCAACCCAAAGAAAAAAAACTTGGTGAAGTAGCCGCTAGAATTGCTGATAAAACAGGTAAAGACAGCAAAGCAAAGTTTCAAGTCCTTGTGAATTTAGGCACTGAACTTTGCAACGAATACCAGTTTCGACATCAAGTTTTCCTTTATGAACACCAAATCGCCATTTTTATATCTATACCAGACAATGAAACTTCGTCAGTGGGCATAGTATAAAACACTAAAGTGGTGATAGATTACTTATAACAGGTGAGAAAATTTGGGTTGCTGACTCGAAACATAAACAAAATCCACGCATTGTACATTCCAAGCAAAGTAAGTGCATGGGTCCTCCTAAAATTGTATATTGTAAAACAAGTGGGATGGGGTTGTAATGAATTTTTAAAAAGCGTTTAAACATTTGCATAGAAACCGGGAAAGAAAAAGGGTGCGTTTTTGATTTAGGTACGCTATGCGCTATACGCTTAGGCATTGCAGTAATTAAAGATGTATAATATTTGGAATATGCTCTGTAATTTTGTTTTTCCGTTTTCGTCAGCATTTCGACCTTACTAAGCCATCGAAACTAAAAATTGCATCAGGTATAGTTCCAACATCTCCAATGATAGTGATAACATTTATCCGAGTATTACACTTTTCTTTTTAGTTTTCTGGTCATCTTTCGTCTTCTCATTTGTTTATCTTTATTAGTCCAAAACAATTTACAAAAAGCGTTTTGAATAGATAGAAAGTATGCAAATTCGACGGCTTACGACTTTCTACTATGAATCCAACCCCAAACTGAATGATTTGAGGATGCCTTTCCTATCATGACGATGAAAAATTGGCACTAATAGAAAGGTGGCTGAAAAAAATGCTTAAATGCTTATAAAGACATTCTGCAGAAACATCTAATTTCATCAATAGAAGGGGTCTATTTTCAAATAAATGAATCGATTTTTCAGGCTGATTCTGCACCGGCCTCGTTCAGGGGTTATTTTGCTTTGGCATTGGCTAAACTCGCGCACTAGACCCTGCGCTCTGATCCGAAGGCCCCAGTTACGTTCGTTCCGGGCTGCGGAAACTTAACTGGGGAACACGGGGTTCCTGCCCCTGCATCTTTCTTTCCATAATTTTGTCAAGTGCAATACAACAAACAGTTAAGAAAAGTGAAAAATCTATTAAAAAGTGATTCATTTTTATTAAAACTCTAACCTATGTTTGATGATTGCTATATATTAGAGTTGCAGCATATTTTGCGCAATTCATGGGATTAAGTCATTGTAATTTGCACAGACAATGAGGCAGTTCACTTATTTCTTCCAAACTAGCCGAATTCTGATGATAATATTTATTCGGATGATTATTATTTGTGTTTAGAACTGTCTTCGTAATTATTGGAAAAAAAAAATAAGTTGAAAGGCCCTGGCGAGAGATTTTTTATATTTCTCCAACTTTTGTAATTGTAATCTCTAATTTTAATTCTCTGCTGATGTCACCCTCCTTCAAGAAGTTATGTTACCTACTAACAGCTCCCCTTCTTTAAAATTTCAAAATGCTTTCAGATTACTTGAATTTTCCATTTCTTATTCTATCACATTCTCGAAAGTGTACGCACAACTAAATATTTTGTACATTCAAAATATTCAACATTCATTGAAATCCTTATTCTAAATTTAATGTTTCTCTAGTGCTTTAACCAACAAATCATTCATTGTTGTCAATAGTGTTCTGGGGTCATCTGCTAATCCAGCGCCAACCATTGCATTCGAGAAAAGTTGTTTAATAAGCAAATCTCCTAGTTCAGGATTGTTCGTTTTCAGCTTGTAAAGTTTTTTGATAATTGGGTGTCTGTAATTAAAAAAAAAAAAAGGTTTAAAATAGTAAAAGAAAGTTCATCTAATCTATATGCAAGTTTGTATAACAATTTAAAACTAACTAGTTCGCACATGTGCTCATTAGCATATCACACATGACAGAAATAATAGATGCACCACACTGTTTTTTAGCGAAATCATTTTAACTGACATTCTGAGGAGAAATTTCGTTTCAAATTCATTTTCTTATACGACAGTGCTATTTTTTTTGCAAAATAAAACAAGGGATTTCTCTAAAAGTTTAATCTCTGAACATTTTTAGCAAAGCACGGTAATTTTTCTTGGCAGAAATAATCGGCACTGTTGTTTCTATCTATTTGGTGATCTTTTTCAATATAAGCTTTTAAATTTTTGCGAAAAATAGTAAGTATTGACAACAATTAGGCTGAAAATTTCGTAGGCTAATATATAAATTTAATATAGTTGCCTTCGAGGGAGATACAACCATTATAGTGATCATACCACTTTTATAGTACGATTTGCCTTTAGCCTCAAGATAGGGATCCTTTTCGGCGATTACCTCTTCATCGGAGCTAAATTTTTTTCAAGCGAGTAGGTCTGAGAGCAGAAAAAAATCGCTGGGGGCCAGATCTGGAGAATACGGTGGCTGTGGAAGCAATTCGAAGCTTCAAATTCAGGTAATTTTATCATCGTTTTCATTGATTTGTGACACAGTGCATTGTCTTGATGAAACAACACTTTCTCTTTCTTCAAATGGGGCCGTTTTTCCGCGATATCCTCCTTCAAACATTCCACTAACGATGTGTAATAATCGCTGTTCATGGTTTCTCCCTTCTCAAGATAATAATAATAATAATCGTTGGCGCAACAATCCATATTGGATCAGGGCCTTGAAGTGTGTTAGGGGACTTTATTGAAGACCGTCCCTGATTTGACTCAGGTACACATTCACAGCTGAGTCGACTGGTATCCGACGTCAAATCACAATACAAATTCCACTGCTACAAGTGAGATTTGAACCGTGCCCTTCCGTACGACAGCCTTATGCTCTAACCACTCAGCTATCCGCACACTTCTCAAGATAGTCGATGAATATTATACAATGTGAACTCAAAATACTATGCCATAAGCCTTGCCAGCCGAAGCCACGCTTTGGAGTTGGTCCACCACCGGTTTTGATTGCCATTTTTCGCCCATTGTCACATATTGACGCATAAATTCGATTTTTTAGAAAGACCTTCAAACATTGCTCAGAATCGACAACTCCTTGTTGTTTTTTGCCGATTGTGAGTTCACGCGACCCCCACTTTGAACAGAGCTTTCGCACATCCAAACATTCACGCACGATATGTCTAGCAGGTTCCTTCTATTAGCACTTCCGTACCTCCGGTCATTGCACTGAATAGATCGCGCACCAATTCTGTAAATTTATACAACAGATTGTTGAGCGCCGCGATCAAAATTGGATTCCTGCGAATGCCGTGTGTGGCTTGTGCAATATTACATCATGCAACTACGTTGACAGATCGCTGTGGGAAAAGATCGTCGATCACCGTAATAAATACAATGTATAAAATCACGATGAATGCTCGACTGCGTAATCTTCTTTCTTTTCCTTCAGTGTTTGTCCCGTTCACAAGCGAGGTGGGCTGATCTCATCTAGATGCAATCGCGAGGCTTTCAAATCCCCATCCAGCGTATTAAGCCACCGGTGTTTCCACCGGTCTTGTGGTCGCTTACCATCGACTTCGATGTTCAGACCAATCTTGACAAGTGAATTCTCCTTAGCGCAAGAAACTTCGGTAGAGGCGTTTTTTTTCACGGACCTTAATTTCAACATCATTTTTCCAAAGCTGAGGATCTCGGTTGATGTACCACTTACCTGGCTTGGGGGTTGCAGATCCTGCTTTGTGGATCGTGTCTGTAATTTGGTTCGACGATTCTTCCACATTCGTAATGGTTTGTAATCGCGTAAGTGAGATCATTTCTTCTTTCTTTTCACCAAACTACCACCATTTAATGCGCGGTGGGCCAGTACGATCCTCACGCTGTTTTATCGGTGCCTTGATTCGCAGGACGGCAATCAACCGATGTTGAGGTGCGATTTGCGTTTTACTGTTCCCACTATAAAATGTAGGAAGATGAGACAATCATCGGATGAACTATGAATTCAAAAGGTCATGGTGTCCGCAAAATCACCTACACGCTCGCCACTCTCATTGCGCTGCAAACCCCTTTCACCCATGGCACCTGTTACCGTCTGCCTTTTCACTCATATGGCCATTAAGGTCGCCGCCAATGATGATATAGTCATCAGCAAGCACGTTACAGATCTTTGGATCGAAAAGTTGCCAAAAGGCATCGTTCTCGGAATCAGGTCCACCTCTCTGTGGTGCGTACGGTGAAGGAGTGAATAGTGCGATTAGCTAATATAATGGTGAGCTTCATCAGCCGGTCATCAAATCGTTCCACTTCTTTAATGGCATCACGAAAACCCTCTGAGATGGCAACGACAACACCGTATTGAGTTCGCGTGCTGCCAAAATAGAGAAGTTTATAGCCATTTTTACCGTGTTCGCGTTCGGGTTTCTTGCAGTGCTTACATATCAATGCGCTTTTTCCGAAGGGTGAATTACCGGATCTTTCCAGTTAGCGTGCCAATATTTAGCGTGCAGACACGTTTTGCTTGGACTAACTTACTTACGTCCTGACGCCATTTATAAGCCCCTTGCCCTTTTCTCGACATGACCGGGGCCTGCCACGTCGGCTGAGGTGAACGCCCTAGCATTTTTCGAGGCTTGTTTCTCGATCCGATCATGTTGTACAAATCCCTCTGCCACCAGTGAGATTTAAATCGTGACCTTCCGCTACTACAGCACAGCACTCTAACCACTTGAGCCATCTGGACACAAATATAGGAATATACAGGAATATACTATTATTAACTTTATTTGAGTAGATATTGTAGCATGGGGTATTTTGAGGCCTAGACACCATATGCGTAAACCAGCATTTTTTGTAGATTTTTTGATTGAGTAGTTTCTGACACCAGGTCCTTGAAGTAATTGACTCCTTTCGAGCCCCCACAATCCTCCCATTTACAACGAATGTCCAAACTAATATTTGTTTCAAAAAGTTCCATTACTACTACCTTTCATTTGATACTCCTCCTGACTATATTCGGTGAAAATCAACGGAGAACGATGTTACTTACTGCAAATACTAAAAATTTCATAATAGGTGTAATCGTGTCTGAGGAAATGATTATGATAGACAGATAGACAGACGGACGGGCTGACAGTAAACCGATTTTAAAAAGGTTTTGTACACAACGCCTTAAACATGAAATATCTCTGCATTTTTTTTCAAGTCAACATTATCTTTGTATTATAAAATATGCGTTAATTTTTTAGGGGATTCTTCAGCTTTTGTCTCGTTCAAAGCGGGGTCGGTATTTTAGGCCACTTCAATTGACACTGATAGGGCCTGTTTCGTAAATGTCGGTTGTCAAAAATCTTGTTTTATTCAGATTTAGTCCCAGAGTCTTGTTATGTGCTTAAAACGCTTAAAATCAATACCTTTGGCAGCGTAGCGAAGCGGTCGCCATATCGTTCATAAATTCCATCATTATATAGGTTACGAAATTTTCCCTTTTCTTGAAGAGGGCTAAAGACTCTATGAAAGCCATAGTTCTTCTGAATCGTTAATTTTCAATATAGAATGTAACCACAAACCTAGGATTGAAATCTGTAGTTAAACAAAAATTGAAGTTGCTAAGGAACATCCAGCCTATAACTTGATGTGAACGCGTTCAAATTACTCACATAGCGTATTTTGAGTTTATTATTTACTTAAAAAAATCTCCTTATTATACCCAAGTTGATATTCATCTCGAATTAATAAAGGAGTAAAAAGAGAACAATCACAGTAGCATTAAAGTTTAAATACGTTCAAACGTTCATAGATCCCACAAGGTAGAGTACATCTCTTTTATCAACCCAGTTGCTACATGCTGGCGGAATGTGAGTATTCTTTACTCTTTATTCAGCAAAATTCAACAGATTTCAGTGAAGTCTATCGTGAATACTTACTTAGGATTTATTTCCAGTTGCGGTTGAAGCAAGGCAAAGCGATTTTCCTCTGGTATTTGATGACTTTGCGTTCGAATAAAATGACGAGCAGCAGCCATTTCTTCTACGGTTATCACACAGGGATGAGAATCCAATCTTGTCGTTACCTAGAAATTTCGAATCTATTAGTAAACTTATAACTTTGTATGGTAAATAGAAATGTGGTTGATGAGTTATACCCCACCAAGGGGTAAATGACAACCATATATTTATAAATAAACAAATTTAGTTGCAAGAAAGATAACTGATTCAAAACCACGTGTTTATACAGTAAGTGAAATTACTTTAAATCCAAAAGTAGAAAAATTAAAATTCTCAGATTATAGCGAATTGCGATTTGATGAAAATTTTTCTTGGTCATATTTAATGGCGAATGTCATCTAGAGATGGTGGCTGAGGTGGCAACGTCCCGATAAGAAAGGCTGAACACTTTTCTGATGCCAGTATGATTAAAAAGATTCAATATTCATCAGCAGTAATGATTTGAAGCTGCATTCCTGAAGAAGGACCTGATCCATTGCAATTTATTGAAGATACAATGCATGTGGGCAGTACATTAACGTAATACAAAGCGAATTTGTGCCATATATTGACAGTCTGCAACTTCTGCATACAGAATATTAATAATTCATGCAGAATGGCGCATACATCCAGGGCTAGCATGAATTATCTAAATTCACTGGATCTGGATCAACTGCCTTGGCCCGTCAGTTTTCTGGACTTAAAGTCAATAGAGCATTTTTAGTCTTATCTGAAACACAAGGTATATCAGCACAGAAACACTACGCTTATAAGAATGATCTATCTACTGATGAGAAACTTGCTTCGAAAACTGAAAGTTAGTGGTATATAAAACAATATACTTGTATAGACCCATAATAGACTCGGCGCCATTGCACTCGCAAAAGAAGTTTTGCAATTCTAAATCGTTGCACCTTGTCGCGGTTCTACACAGACAAATTGCGATCCTTACAATTGTTTTTAATTTATGGACAGAATTTTGAGGACGTCGAGCAATATATATGCAGCGTTGGGTATTCAAGCGGTGTCATTTAGCTTAAAATTACTCAATGTTAAATTCGCGGTAACTATCTCGTTAAAATTTTGAAAATCCATCAAATTGAGCCTGAGCTGTGCTTTGCTCTACTAAATGAGCGTAAGGAAATACCTGCCAAAGTCACGTGAGAGCGTTTTGATGTTGTTTGCATTGAGTAAGGGATATTACAGAATTATCATATTAGCAATTTGAACTCCTTGCAAAAAATGACGGATTGAATGATGACTGCCAAATAATCTTATAAAAGGAATATGGAATAGTTACAGGGCTGTGAAAAATTGAAAACTAAAAAAAAACATTTTATTGATATTCTATTGTGAATCTATGACAAAAATTACAATGAACTCAACGCTATTAGGTCGAATTCAAACGAAATTGGATGTCGTTGGATTTATCAGATCAGCAGAATTGGTTACATATGATTTTTTTGTCGTGTGGTGCCGGTTTATGATAATAAAGTCAAGAGTAAGAAATCGGGTACTCCTTATATCGAATTGCACATTTATTTGAATTTGTAAAACTTAGATAGTTCTACATATACCATCGTCCAATGTGCCACAGCTCTCTTCAGGTTTCCCGAAGAAGCTTACCCTCCTCCTACATTGATCTGCGTCACATGCTTCTAGGACAAGCCACTCTTCGGCCACTCTCCTTCTAACACATCTATCGGCATCTCGCCCGTAGTTCTTTGTTCGAGGTCGGTGACATGGCGGAGACAGGTATTTCGAGTAACAGTGGCGGTGACTTTCCATGTGCTGATCCCATATAGAAGGACAAAGAGAATGTTCGCGCGAAATAATCTCAACTCTCAAAAAATGCGAAGAAAAATGGGAAGATCACTTTGAAGATTTATTCGACATATGGACCCACATCGGATATTATTTTTCTTTAATGCTTTACAATTCTAAGAGGTGGTTAAACTTTAGAGTAATCATGGTTAGTACTTATCTTTAGTTTTCTACGGATCAATATCATGAAGAAAATTTATCAGTAGAGCAGTGAACTATAATTGGCAATTGTGAAATGTTTTTGTATTTTAATGTAAATTTTGTTTAGGAAATTGAGGGTGTTGCCATCCAGTTGATGGCGGACCGGAGCAGTTAGCCCCTAATTTGCAAAGCAGCGTCTGACAAAACCGCAAGCCATCTGTATTTCAATTGATCGATTTCCCAGCAGCACTATAAAGTAGTTAGACACTTAAATACAGAAGAAATCTTGAAACCACTAAAATTACCTATCGCGGAAGTGTGCATCTTATCATAGAGCTTATTGAATGGCCGCAAAAGGTGGTTAGACTTGGTTCGGTTCAAATGTAATTAGCAAAATGAAGCCTATTTCCAGTATCAACTAAATTGAACTTCAATTCAACCTTCGCTCCAATCCACTCCCTTGCGGAGTATAGGACTTCTATACAATCTCTTTTTCATATCGTTAATTTTTTCTAATATTTGATTTTCAATCTTGCTTTAATGGGTCCGAGTGAAGTCGAGACGCCGTTTGGTCATTTCCTCTCAATGTTCAGACCAATCTTAGCTAGTGAGTTCACGTCAGCGAGAATAACACGGTTCCATCGAAGACGCCTCTTTCGCAATTTTTCCTTGATTTGTGCAGCTTCATATCGATCGCGAATGTTCTCTCATTCTGTCTCGGAAGTTTGGAAGTTAACGCCACTGATCCGACCTAACATTTTCGTCTCCATCACTGCGAAGCGGCATTCATTGGCTTTAATACCAGCACTTAGAACCATAAAGAACAACATAGTGAATAAAACTGCGGCAGTTCTTAAATTTACATTTGAGAAGTGCAGCGCTTTCATCAAAACAAAGGAATGATAAATATATTGGTAACGAAATGAATGGCCTCGAACCAAATTTAAGACACCAATCCTAGCAACATGGGATTACGACCGAATTGGTTAAATATGGAGGCGACCAATTACACCAAGTTGTTCATCAACTTGTGCTCAAGGTGTGGGACAGCGAATCAATGCCTGACGATTGGCAAAGAGGCATTATCTGTCTCATACATAAAAAGGAAGATATCACGCAGTGCAGCAATTATAAAGGTATCACGTTGCTGAGTACCATATATAAGATATTCTCCGTTATCTTGCTAAGCCGAATAGCCCCATACGCCCAGAACATCATTCGCCCATACCAAAGAGGCTTCACTCCAGGCAAACCAGCAACAGATCAGATTTTCTCTCTGCGGCAAATGATGGAAAAACTGTTGGAATATGGACATCAGTTGCACCATCAAGATAGGAGGCTACTACTTTGAGACCGTTGATAATTTCTCCTATCTAGAGTCGAAAATCACAACCGATAACAGTTACGATGATGAAATCTGCGCACGGTTGTTGGCAGTCAATAGAGCCTATTTCAGCAAAAACTGTTCCGCTCGAAATGTCTCACCATGGGGTCAAAGCTCTGACTGTGCAAGAAAATTACCTTGCCAGTCCTCATGTATTCCTCGGAAACTTGGGTTCTTAGCAAGAAAAATTGCGAACCCTTGGCCGCGTTCGAGAGAAGAATCCTCCAAAGAATTTTTGGCCCCCTACATGAGGATGGACGATTTCGTAGCCTACATAACGACGAAATCTATGAGCGATACCATGACCGTCAGGTTGTGGATAAAATCCGGCTCAATAGGTTACGGTGGACGGGTCACTTAATCCGTATGGATGAGGATGATCCAGCCCGGAAAGTCTATAAGGGCAATATCTATGGTAGAAAAAGGAGACGAGGCAGACCCTGCCTGAGATGGAGCATGGCGTAGTTCAGGACGCCAGACAGCTTTTAGGGATATCGAATTGGTGGATCTTGGCGCAAAACCGGAATGTCTGCAGTTCCTTATTAAGGCAGGCATAGACCGGATACCGGTTGTTGCACCGTTGATGATGATGATGAATCTTAGCAACATGCCTTTCATCCTCGAAGAAACAAATTATTACGAGGATTACTTCGTGTACACTGCTGTTTTGCATGCAAAATTACTCTTGCTCCCTAAAAATGATCAACAGAATCTAAGTTGCAAATTCAGTTGAGGATAACAGTATCATGCTTTTCTTAGAAACACCCACTTAAACTTGCTTCCATAAAATTTTCCGAATTTTCCAGAATAACTATGGCAAAAAATATTATGAATTTATATACCTTAACATTTGCTACTTTTCCTGATAATTTTTCTTTCATCCACGGAATAATTTCATCCACCTGGCTTTTAAGTAAACTGTCTGGGCCCAGATCGTTGGCATCACTGTCGTTAGTATCACGTCGCATTTCCTTTTCCACCGAAATTAAATTCTTTCCCAAAAACATACCCAACTGCATCAATACCAACTCATCGTAGTTTTCATAGCAGAAGAGCACCTCAGCATTTTTCTTTTTCAACGCCTCGTAGTATGGTGACGATTCGGCTAATGTCCGATTTGGTGCTGCCAAGTAGTAGATTTCTTTTTGGCTCTCGCCAACTTTATTGCAATATTCTGGTAATGATATTTTCTGATTTCCAGTGCAGCTGGATGAGTCGAAAAGCAATAATTTGGCGATCTCTTCCTTTTCCCGGTGCTCATGACTAGTGATTATACCTTCTTTAAGAAAGATTCCGTAATCTTTGTAAAATTTCTCAAATTCTCCGGATTCTTTCGTGGCACGTTCTTGGAGGAAACGAAGGACGCGATTGGTGAGAACGTTTCTTAGTTTACTAAATAGAAAAAATACATTGTCAAATTGTATATAAGAGATAAGTGTTCGAACTCACGCAATAAGGGCACTATTTTGAAGCAATTCCCTGCTCAAATTCAATGGTATGTCCTCGGAATCAACCACACCTAATTGTTAGAAAAAATTGTCACATGCTCGGTTTGTAACATATCCAGACAGGCTTACCTTTGATGAAACGCAACCATTTTGGTAGCAAATTTTCGGTTTTGGATTGTATCAGAATTTTTCTTGTATACAGTGCAACCCCGATATCTGTGTCTCTAGAGAGTTCAAACAATCCCGGTTTTCCTTCAGGGAAATAAAGTAAGGCTCTTATACTTAACGGTACGTCAGTCTGGAAAATAGTAAATGAAGTATTCCAATAAGCCATTCAAGTTGCATAATTTCCAAAGTCGCTTACTTTGTAATGTAAAGTGAACCGTGGTGTGTCAAATGTGTTTCCGATAAATCTGTAGAATTCGTTGTGTTGATCAGATGTGACACCTTTGGGTTCCATAAGCCAAATGGGTTGAATCTCATTCGCTCGATTCCCATTCAAAAATATAGGGCTACCGACAAAGTTGCTATATTTTTTTATCACACCTAGAAAAGATTATACTTAAAATAGGATAACCATCATACATTTACACTTAATAACTAATATGTGCTAGCCATTGTCTGTCAATTTAATTGTAAGTAAAGTTAAGTGTCACTTACTTCGAATCCTATCTTCATCAGCATATTCACGGCACTCTGGCTTAAGGTGGATAACGATTTTTGTTCCAAGAGCTACTCCATCTGCCTCCTGGATCTCAAAGTTTCCCGACCCATCACTAACCCATCTTAATCCAGGAGAGCCTTTTTTTGATGAACGCGTAAATACTTCAAGTTTATTTGCGACCATAAAAGCTGAATAAAAGCCGACTCCAAATTGCCCAATAATGTTCGAAGAATTTTCTGCAGTTGCTCCTTTTTCTTTGATTTCTTCAAGAAATTTTTTCGATCCAGATCGGGCTATTGTGCCTAAGTTGCTGATTAACTCTTCTTTGGTCATACCAATACCTGTGTCCTAGAATAATTACAGTAAGTTAGTATGTTTATAACTAATTAATTAGTAAGGTGAGGAATATTGGGGTCTGATCAATTTAAGGGGGTCATCCCGTGTGAAGGCCGCTTTTTTTAGAAATTTTTTGTGAAGAACTGGAGGAAGATGCAAATACGAATTTTTCGCCATAGATTTATTAATATCTTGAGCGTGTATAGTAATTTTTCCTGCCCGATAACATACTTCGTTATTGAAATACAGAGCAATTTATATACTCATCTCCAAAAAAAGGTATTTTTCTGCTGCCACACCCTCTAGAGAAAAAAAGTAAACGGCATTTTAACGTACAGACTTAACTACAGTCCGCAAACTAGGGTTATTAAAAAATATTAAAAATTAAATGTTTAGTGGCATGTTAAACTTTTTTTTTGAATTTCGGCGTTTTTTTACGGCTGCTTCAATGAATAAAAAAACTACTGAATGAATCGTAATTATCCTAGTTTGCGGACCGTAGAAATATGTTCGGAATAAGTAGTGAAAATTTCAAAGAATTTGGTTGGATAGATTTTGGGCTATGGTGGCAGCCAATTTTCAACATGCGGTTTCGAGAAAAACGCATTTAAAAAGTAGAATACGATTTTTAGCCATAAAACCTTAACTGACCATTAATCTGCTATACCTAGTCCATAAACTTTAGGTTTCTTCAAGAAACACATGTACGGCCTTGGCTTCGATTCTTGTCCTTTTAGTGAAGTCATTCGAAGGTCATTCAGATCGATAAATACGAGTTTTATTACGCGATGGACATAAATCTAGCATGTGACTTATCATGTGTTTACCACTATAATTTCCGAATGACTCCGAATATCCCAAAATCATTTTGCCCATATATTCTACACTATATCTAGATACAATTGATGCAAAAAAAATTCGATTCCGCGGATCCGGCACACGGGATGACCCCCTTAATTGAGTAAGGATGTATTGATGATAAGTGAATTCCTGTGGAGTGTATAATATTTGACAACCTTTTAAATAGCAAACGAAGCCTTGCCATTTCAATTCTGTTCAAAAAAAACTCTCAATATGTTTTACTTTTACTGGAAAAATGAAGGAATTCGCAAGAACCTTTCCGAAGAGGCACATTGATATTTGCCATCTACAAGGAATTCGGTAGGTGGCAAAAGCTACGACATAGAACGTGAAGTCGATAAAAATTGCTATAAATTCCTCTATTTTGGTAGTTCCCGCAGGCAATGTGGCGTCAAGGTTTCCGTGATACCAATAAAGAAGTCGAGCGATTTGATGACCGGTTGATGAAGCTCACTATTATATAAGCTGATCGCACGATATATTTCTTCACCGCATATGCACCACAGACAGGTCGACCTGATATCGAGAAAAACGCCTTCTAGCAGCTTCTCAACGCAAAGACAAAGCATGTGGGCGAAAGGCAGACGGCAAGAGATGCCACGGGGTAAACACAAAATGAGGGGGATGGCATTCGTATTGTCGATTTTGTCCTTGTTACGGACACTTAATCGGTTGTTTCTTCTAACGTTCTATAGTGGGACCAGGAAAACACAAATTGACGACATTCTCACACGGTGCCGCCATTTTGTCAGTTCCATTGACAGCGAAGCCGGTCCTAATGAAGGACTTTAACATCAGCCATTGATTGCTGCTCTGTGAATTAAGCCACCGCTGAAACAATATGGCGATTTCGCCAGAAAAGAGAAAAAATCAGATCATTACGAACGTCGAAGAAACGTGAAATCAAGCTAAAAATATGATCCACAAACGGCTTATGCAACTCCCAGGATAACCAAGCCTGGTAAGCGATTCACCGGAGATACTTGGCTTTGGAATCACGACGTCCAAATGCTCAAACCAAAGTTTGAGACCACCATAAAAAATATAGGAAAATCAAATAAAATTCAATACATTTAAAGTATATGTAAAGACGATTTAATTATAATTTTTTAAAAACTAAAAATATACATCATTATCAATAAGTATACCGCCTTTACACTGAACTACTATTTCCAGTTCCATGAGCAGATAATCAATCCTCTTTTTCTTTAGCCTTTGTCTCGTTCGCAAATCTTTCAAATCCCCATTCAGCCTATCAAGTCACCATTGTTTCTGTCGGTTTTTGGTAGCATACCATTGACGTCCACATTCAGACCAAAATGGCACTCCCACCACCCCATGTTTCACGGTTGGAACCACACAATTGGCTATGATCTTTTCTTCGGTACTACGATAAACAGAACCTCTCCTCCTTGAAGCAAATAATACAAATTTCGGTTCGTTCCTCCAAAGAACTTTTTAAAAATTTTTTTCTGTCCATTCTCGTCCGGGTAAGGGCTTATTGCATCAGTTTCTGCTTATTTTGTGGTTTTAACAGACATTTTCGGATATCAGCGCGGCTAAGCGAATTATCGTACCGCAATCGCCTTTTGTAGCCACTGAAACAAGTTTCGACCGAGATTTATTGAATTTAGACCGAATTTTTTGAGCTGTGCATCACCTATTCCGCGAGCTGGGCACAAAAATAAATTTACTATCGCTTTCAGCCACCGAAAGCGCAAATAATTTTGATTACTACTGGTTTCCTTGTTTCGTAGCGATTAATATTTAAATTGGGACGCATCCTTACGTTTGGCTCTTTCCTTCACTATATAAAACAATAATAGCGGTTTGTGTTTCAGTACTAATTTCACGGATTTTTCTCACTTTAAAGGAGTTTTTACTGGAGAGATCACAAATTTAGACTAACTAGAATTGTTCGTGAATCGTGAACCCGTACATAATGTGTAGCTCGGTGTTAGATACGTTGGACCATTTCATTCCTGGCTGCAATGTAATGGCACCGATGCGATACAAAAACAGGAACGATGCTGAATTTAAGATGATTCGCCAAAACTTTGCATACAAGCATGAGTTGACCATGGGGACATGTCCGGTTGACCGGTATGAGCAGCAAGAAGTACTTGACAGTTCTGCTTATAGAATGTTTTAGAACCAGCAAATTTTAACTGATCGCCATATACCGTACAACAAGCCTGACGTGCTGTTAATTGACAAGACGGATATTATTGATGTTAATATCCTCCATAATAGCAACATTGAACAGAAATACGTGGAGAAGAAGGTGAAATATGAGCCACTGGTTCGGGAAATCAACTAAATTTGGCGTCCCGAGCGGGTGATTGTACTTCCCATAATATTATCAGCTAAAGGTATTGTACCTAAATCCCTTACGGTTTCCCTTGATGTCCTGGGACTTTCGCACAGTCTGGTTCAAATCATGCAGAAATACACTATTCTATCATACATACGTGTTCGATTTTGCGGGGAGTACTCGACAGATTGTCCCACTGACCTACCACCGGCCACCACCATCAGCGCCCATTTAGTTTTTAAGTAGGTAGGTAGGTCCCAGGACATGAAGTCCTGGGACTCTTAGACAGTTTGGTTCAAACTATATAAAATACACCATTCTGCATACGTGTTTGATGTTGCGAGGAGTTCTCGACGGAATGTCTTATTCACCTACCACCGGCCACAATCACCAAGCGGCCCTTTATCTTTTAAGTAGGTAGGATCATCCGGACCTAAATGCTTGGCACTTAGTGCTATTAAAGTAAATTTAAGTGAGTGTAAAATAAAGCAAAATTATTTATCATATCTCAAAGCGAAATAATACTACTGCATTGTGATACTAAAAGAACCTAGCAGCAAGTACAGCTAGCCACGTTAATAAGGCATGTCCTAAATAAAATAGGAAAAGGACATTTTAACCGTTTTATTTAAAATTATACCCTCACTATTTGCACTCTTTGCACGAAGCTGGCGGAACAATCGTGGAAAAAAATGTAGCGGGTGATCGATGAAAACGAGTTTAATGAAATTTTTTCTGGATTGAATTTAAGAAAATATAAATGATATGGTTTTGTAATTGAGTTTTCGTAATTAATAAAAGATTCAAATTTCCTTGATGTGTTAGTCGCAATTTATGTGTGCAAGCTACAATTGGTGACCCCGTATAATTTAAATATTTGATTCTTCAAATTTGAATTTTGGAACCAACAAAGTTGGGCACTCTGTGCCTCTGTTGCTTCGTTGGTTCTCCTGGTTTTCACATCGCTGTCGGCAGTGGGGATCGAGTAATTCCGCTCCGGGTGTGAGTTTCGCTATGGTTATTGAGTTTTTCGTTGTGGGGATCGGACGAATCTTCATTGTCTCTAGGTAATTCGTTTGCGCGAATGTCAATTAATCACGGTGCGACAAACGCATCCGCAGTGGCGGTACGAGTGCCACCGTTTTGGCGACGTAACCTGGAGGCTTGGCTCCGGCATTTGGAGGCACAGTTCGCGCTCGCTGGCATCACTGTGGATGCCACAAGATTTAATCACGCGCTTCTGGACGAGGAGGCGCTTGGACTCATCGCCGATGTTCTAGAGGAGTTTTCCTACTCGAAGTTAAAGGACATCCTCGTCAAGCGACTGTCGGTAAGTGAGCCAGCCTAGCTGAATCAGTTGCTGTCGAAGCTTACCTTAGGCCATCGTCCCTCCAGCCAACTGCTGCATGTGATGAAGCAGTTGCGCAGGGATAAGTTTGGGATTCAACTTCTGAAGTCGCTGTGGTTGCAGCGACTTCCGGAAAGCACTCAGCCCATCTTGGCCTGTGCGGATTCCGGATTGTTGGAGGTGTTAGCAAACACTGTTGACAAAATCCACGCACGCGCGCTTCGTGATCAGTGAATTGTGGCGGGAAGCCACGGGTCAGATCGCTGAGCTTCAGCAGACGGTGGCAACTCTCGCGGCTATCGTCTCCAAACTAGCGGCAACGGTTGGAGCTTTGCGTTCAGGTATTCGTACGTCAGGGTCCTAAATGAGTCCTGCAATTTGCTGGTTCCACTGTATCTTTGCCGACAAAACAAAGAAATGTGTCAGCCCGAGCACGTTCACGCCTTCAAAAAACTAAACTCGTTGGGAGCTCCGGCGGCGGCTACCCAGAACGTAGGTTAACAATATTCGATCCTTTGAGGGAGCGCTATTACCTGATCGACACAGGCGCAGACGTCTCAGTCCTCCCGGTATCGCGGAATCACAAACTGATTTCACATCAACTCAAAGTAGCGGTGGCAAATTCTTCCAACATATATACTTAGGGCTACAGGCAAGTGAACGTAAGTCTGGGACTTCGACGGACGTTCTCATGGCATTTCGCTGCAGCGGATATCAGTGGTCCCATATTAGGCGCAAACTTGCTACCACTGCCACTATGGGTTGCTAGTGGTTCTGCAGAATAGTTCTCTTATAGATCCCTTAATTTTGCTCAGGTCTTCAGGAAAACTTGCCACCTGCTCTACTGTCAGTCTTTCGATCTTTTTAAGGTTTTGTGTGAAACAAAACCTTATTAGAATCGAGACGGTGTCTGTCTGTCCGTCTGTCTGTCTGTCTGTCTGTCTGTCTGTCACACCCGATTTATTCGGAAACGGCTGGACCGATTGTCACGAAAATTGGTGAGAGTATGTAATCTGATGATCCCTTTACATGCAGTAAGTGGCGCCATCTTATGTTAAGTTTAAGGGGGGGCTCCCCGTACATGTGAATGGAGGGTGCAAATTTTTTTTTCACAGAATGTAGCCATGTAGGGTATCAAATGAAAGGTCTCAATTAGTACTTTTCGAATCTAGTTCAATGTTTGATGTTAGATGAAACATAGGGGAGTGAGGGTTCAAAATATGACCCACAAACAGTGTAACAGGTCTCGTTCTCAGAACCTATCCAACCGAAAAATCTGAAAAAAATCACAGTAGTGCATCTCTACGAAATCTAGGCCTCAAAATATATTCGGTTCCGATATCTGCACAAATAAAGTTAATAATAGTATATTTCCACATTTTAGAAATTTACCCGGCACCCCCCTTATGTTCATCCCAGAAGTACAAAATTTGGCACGCGTATAACAAAGAATATAATGCACAGTTTGGTCAAGTTTGAAGAAAATCCAACTAATATTAAAAAAGTTATTGGGGGTGAAACTTTACAATTTTTTGTGAATTTCGTGCACTCTACAAGCCGCATGACGTCACATATCAATTCGTCAATATCACAACGAAATGAGTTCTTACGAATTGGGTCGCAGACAATTATTTTGTTTTAGTTTTTTAGTTATTTGTCAACCAGACATGTGTGTATGTAGGTATATAATATATGCGTGCTAATGAACTATGCCTAATTCAGTTAGATATAAGACGTAAATCGGAAATATGGGTACGATAAATTTAGATACGTGCATATATGTGTACAGTAGGTAATAGGCAGTTTGTTTGTTTAGGGTGAGCGTGATATCTATGGCTCTAATATGTACGTATGTCTCGTAGTTTGGAAAAATATGAAGGATTATGTTGGATTTGTAGCTATATACGGACAGAAAAATGTGCGTCTCTTACATAAGATGAACACAAAACCTTTATACCCGAAGCGCGAGCTTCCGGTATTCCGACTTGTTTTTAAGGTTTTGTGTGAAACAAAACCTTATTAGAATGGTGACGGTGTCTGTCTGTCCGTCTGTCTGTCTGTCTGTCTGTCTGTCTGTCTGTCACACCCGATTTATTCGGAAACGGCTAGACCGATTGTCACGAAAATTGGTGAGAGTATGTAATCTGGTGATCCCTTTACATGCAGTAAGTGGCGCCATCTTGCGTTAAGTTTAAGGGGGGGCTCTCCGTACATGTGAATGGAGGGTGCAAATTTTTTTTTCACAGAATGTAGCCAAGTAGGGTATCAAATGAAAGGTCTCAATTAGTACTTTTCGAATCTGGTTCAATATTTGATATTAGATGAAACATAGGGGAGTAAGGGTTGAAAATATGACCCACAAAAAGTGTAACAGGTCTCGTTCTCAGAACCTATCCAACCGAAAAATCTGGAAAAAATCACAGTGGTGCATCTCTACGAAATCTAGGCCTCAAAATATATCCGGTTCCGATATCTGCACAAATAAAGTTAATAATAGTATATTTCCACATTTTAGAAATTTACCCGGCACCCCCCCCTTATGTTCATCCCAGAAATACAAAATTTGGCATGAATGTAATGAAGAATATAATGCACAGTTTGGTCAAGTTTGAAGAAAATCCAACTATTATTAACAAAGTTGTTGGGGGTGAAACTTTACAATTTTTTGTGAATTTCGTGCACTCTACAACCCGCATGACGTCATCATCACATATCAATTCGTCAATACCACAACGAAATGAATTCTTATGAATTGGGTCGCAGACAATTATTTTGTTTTAGTTTTTTAGTTATTTGTCAACCAGACATGTGTGTATGTAGGTATATAATATATGCGTGCTAATGAACTTTGCGGGTAGTGCCTAATTCAGATAGATATAAGACGTAAATCGGAAATATGGGTAGGATAAATTTAGATACGTGCATATATGTGTACAGCAGGTAATAGGCAGTTTGTTTGTTTAGGGTGAGCGTGATATCTATGGCTCTAATATGTACGTATGTCTCGTAGTTTGGAAAAATATGAAGGATTATGTTGGATTTGTAGCTATATACGGACAGAGAAATGTGCGTCTCTTACATAAGATGAACACAAAACCTTTATACTCGAAGCGCGAGCTTCCGGTATTCCGACTTGTTTGAAGAGGTAGCCGACCCTTGTATTCGTGCGCTTCTTCCAAAATACAGCAACATAACTACCAAAAGTAGTCTCTCCAGCCAGCGAAACACGATGTATGACACCATATCCGTACTACTAGATGTCATATTTTCTTGAAGGTGCGTCCATTCCCACCCCAGAAGCGCCTACCTTTGCGTTGGGTTGAATTTGAAAAAATATAAATGACATTTCTGTCAAACTCTGATGATGATAGAAATTGCTTATACAATTTCTGTTATTAACTATTAGACACCGTGTAGTGTCCGCGGCTTCGCAAGTCGCTTCACTTTGTTCGTTTATCCAATAACAAGCGAACGAGAAAATTCGTTTACCCCCTTAGCGTCTTCATTACGCTCCTTAGAATTTCATATTTCTCTGATAAACTAAACCCGGTATTGGAGAAAGCGGGCAACTGTCCTCCACTCGGGTGGCGAAAGCGGAAAATTTGCGGTTTTTAGTGTGTTTAATGTGTTTTTCCTTGTACTTCGAGGGGCACCGAAGGGGGACCATTTTTCGATGACGTATTCCGAATGGTCGTTAGGATTCAATGACAACCAGAAACAATTGGGCAACGTCTTGAGGCCTCCAGGCGTTGAATATAGTGTCACCTTTTCGGCAGAGAATACAAAAGCTTCCCGCACAGTTCGCAACCACGCGGCATCAAGAATTTTCAGTGACATTCAGGATGCTCTACCGATTTCTGTTTCATCCATTCATGTGGGTTGAACTTATAGTGTGGGTTGAGTTTATAGTGCTATTGCTTATTCTGTAGATGCTACATGATGGTTTCATCGTTCTGGGGACTGACCGTAGAGCTCCGAGAGGTTTGCACACACTTCCTCCGATATTTTATGATTTCGTTTTTGTTAGTTTTAGAGTTGTTAAACTACTGAATAAGAACACTGTGTAGGAAGCAAACCCACAGTATTGCACAAGATGATATGATACTACGAACAAGCACCCCGAATCACCCCAGTCCCCTAAAAACTCACCTGAATGGTTAGTATCATTCCCTGTTTATCGGTGCCTATATGGATTTCCAAGGGCCTATCTGCATTTTCAAAGTCTTTTTCGTTTTCCCCAGCTGTGTGAATTGAGTACCGGAACTTTTCCAAAGCATCGCTTGCGTTCGAAATCAGCTCACGCACGAAAACTTCATTTTCGGAATACAAAGATCGTGCAACAATGTCCAGGAGCATTCTCGTCTCCGCTTGGAATTCATATTTGTCAGCGGATCCAACAGGTTTTTCTGAATCCCGAATTATTGAGTGAACTTCCTCCTCAGGCTTTGCACTGCTGTAATTTCTTACTAAAGAAGCAGCTGCGAAATAGAAAATACTAGATCAGTTTCAAGCCGGTTTAACCTGCAATTTCGCAGTTCACCTGGAGTATATCTGGCTGCTTGACTGGTTAGATAAAATCGACGGACATTAGTACTATAACGAAGAGCACCGATTCGAAGACACGGCGTTTTGTTAATAATTTGGAAAATTCTACTGACTGCAGACATTATTGAGTTTTATTCCTACGAGCAATTCACGCAATCCCACCAACGTGAGCCCAATTCTTATCAGAACTGTCAAAGTGACGTCGCCGGTTGTCATATAAGAATGATAATTTCAAAGAAAAATAGGTTTTTGCACTTGATACAAACGTCATTTAGGAAGCAGCACTAATGATAGTGAGCAAGACTGAGTAATGGCGACTGACAAAGCTAAGTAATGGTGCAGAACAAGACTAAGAATGCCAGGTTGCTATCCACGGGAAAAATGCTGCTAATTGACCTCCAATATAACAACGTCTGGATAGGCTCAACAAACTTGTTATAAAAATATATAATGTACAAAGTGTTGACCATATTCTATCTTTAAGGGCTTTGAATTGTTTATTTATATGCAGTATGGTGCAAAAATGAGTCCATGAGACCATAAAAAAATAATAATAATAATCGTTGGCACAACAATCCATATTGGAAATTGATAGACTAGTTAGTAGCTTACTCTAAACTACAATTTTATTTTATTATGTATATATTGTTCGGGAGCAACTTACTCCCTTCTTCAGTACAAAGCTACCTCCTCGTGTTAAATTTCTGTTTTTGCTCCCGAAATATATATACATAATAAAATAAAATTGTAGTTTGGAGTAAGCTACTGGTCCATTAATTTTAGCCTTAACTACAAAATAGAAGACAGTATCTAACGTTTTAATCCATATTGGATCAGGGCCTTGAAGTGTGTTAGAGCACTTCATTCAAGACCGTAACGGTACACTACAGTAGACTGTAGGAGGCAAAGTGGTCAGCATTGCGCTCGCCCGAGATTATTACCCTGATTTGACTCAGGTACTCATTCACAGCTGAGTCGACTGGTATCCGACGTCAAATCACGATACAAATCCCTCTGCCACCAGCGAGATTTGAACCGCGACCTTCCGTACGTGCTCTAACCACTCAGCTATCCGGACACCATAAAAAAATCCCCATTAAAAACTGTTTATTTCATTAACCAAAACAAGAATTTTATTTTATTAAATTACAATTCATTAGTATTGAAAAACGAAATCAAAATTAATGATTTTACAAGCTAATAAAAAAATGCACGCATTTAGAAACCAAATATTATCGACTAAGTTTGCGCCAAGTAAACATTTTGTACAACCTAGCATTTTGTCTATGTTTTTTTAGCTTTTTTTTTAATAACTCCATACTTTTTGGTATTGGAGTATATGATTTGGAAATATAATCTGTCAAAATCCGGGCATTGTGCGAATCGTTACATGACTAAATTTTTGGTTGTTGAGCCATCCCTTCACGGTTTTTGGGCGTATGCTAGGAGTCACTATTATGTTGAAATTAGACACCGCAACGATACTCCCCCAGTTTCACAACTAAAACGGAAGAATTTTCAACAAGCACTCGCAAATAATACTAAACATCAATAATCCCATCTATTTTAATAAGTAATTCGGCCTCGTTTGTGCTAATACGATTTAGGAAACGCCCATTTCTGACTCTTAGAAATAATTTCTAAGTAGGCTTTTAAAAAAAGGATTGAGAAGTAAAAGTGATGGTATAATAATAATAATAACTCCGCCGAAGCCGGTCCCAAGCCCGGTTGTGAAAGGAGGAGGGATGGATAGCTTCAGTCTGAATGGCTGTACGCCACCGCAGCGTCTCAGGGGGTAGGTGAGGAAAGTGCAGGAACTTTGCAGTCTTGCAGATTACTCACTAAGGAAGCTATCTACACACCTGGCAGCTAGGGATAAAATGCACCATCAAAAAATGAGAAGAAGGAGAAATTTAAGGTCCGGTACGGATAACCGGCGGGAGTCGTCTGACTTGGTGACTGGGTCGGGCTCTCGTAATGGACAGCACGGCGTCGAAACCGCTAGTCATGGGGCGGTTCGACGTCTAGGCGCCACGACGACCAGGAGCACAGCTCCGCCTGCTGCAGCTGTTTCGCCACAATCTGTGGCGACCACTTCAGCAGGTTCGCGTAGGAAGCGGATGAAATGGACTGAAGAAATGAACCTCTTCATCATCCGCTCCTACTACGAAATAACGGCGGGGGCGGGTACAGCATCTTACCGCCCCTTGTTGCACCAGAGATTCGTCGAGCGTTTCCCGCAATTCAGTATTCGCCGAAGCACTCTTCTCCACCGTCCAGCTGAGGTTTCCGCTGAAGTTCGGGACGAATTCCAAAGAGCGTGTATAGAATTCTCGGATATGGATCCTTTGCATAGACCAGGTATTCCCAGGCTCTATGCATCTCCAGCAACTCCGGGAATTCTATCTCAAATCAATGATGAGATTGCGTCTCGACTGTGTGCTGATATGTCGCTGCTGCAACTACAATCACTTGTGTATTGTGGTGCAGTTGCGGCTATCAGATTGCACGGTCAGAAGATTCACTTTCGCGTTATTGGTTTGAGTGACAAAAGAGATCCACCATGGAAAATTCGTCTGGAACGTCGGCGGGACTCACTAAAGCAGGACATTGCTAGACTGATTCAGATCAGCACTGGCAATGCCAGCCGACGGGTGAGAAATAAAGTGCAGAGGGTTTACCGGAACTATGCCATCCCCTGTGAGACACCCGTAGTTGAAATTCTGGACACACTAAAACAGAAACTTTCTGTCATATGCAATCGGTTACGACGGTATGGCGAAAGTTATTCCAGACGTGTCCAGAATGCAACATACGCGAGGAACCAGCGGAGCTTTTTCAGATCTCTCAACGAATCCCAACAGAGCGCCCAGACAATACAGTTCTCGGTGACGGAAGCGAAAGAGTATTGGGGTGGACTTTGGGGGTTACCTGCCCAGCATGCTGAGTGGATCACCGCCGAAGGCACCCGCCATGCCAATACACCTGGCATGAATTTCGCGGATGTTACCGAAGAGGAAGTTCGACGAGCCATAAATATCTCGAAGAACTGGAGGGGCCCAGGTCTGGATCGGGTGCAGAATTTCTGGTATAAGAAATTTACCAGCGTACACAGTCGGTTGGCACGCAGTACAAATGAGGTCATGAGTCGGCCGGAGGAATTTCCACCTTTCCTCACTGCGGGAATTACCTACCTTATCCCTAAGAAGGACACGGTGCAGGACCCCGCAGACACAAGACCGATCACTTGCTTACCAACCCTCTACAAATTCATCACGTCCATTATTAGTGGAAGGATCAATGCGCACCTCGAGACCAACAACATTCTGTCCGAGGAGCAGAAGGGCTGCCGAGTTGGGTCAAGGGGTTGCAAAGAGCAACTCATTATCGACTCGGTAGTTGTAGGACAAGCAACTAAAGGCCAAAGAAACCTCTTCAGTTGCTATATCTATTATGCCAAGGCTTTTGATAGCGTTCCGCATACCTGGCTAATCGACATCCTACATCTGTATCGCATTGATCCGAAACTAATAAAGTTTTTGGCGACAGTCATGGAAGGGTGGCATACCACCTTGTCAGTCCGTACATCTGAGGGTGCTAATACCTCAGAGCCCATCCGTATTCGGAGGGGCATCTTCCAGGGGGATTCATTGAGTCCTCTTTGGTTTTGTATGGCACTGAACCCCCTTCCATGGCTACTGAATGATGCTAGAGGGCATGGTTTTGCAATAAAATATGGCCTACGTGCTAAGTGCGAACTGACACACTTGATGTACCTAGATGACATCAAGCTGTATGCTGGTACTGACAACCATCTTAGAAGTCTGTTGCGAATAATAGACATGTTCAGCCGTGATATTCGGATGGAGTTTGGATTAGACAAATGTCGAATCCAAGCCATTCGCAAAGGTCATCACGAGCCGCATGTCGGACATAGCATTGGTGACCTCCACATCGAAGCTATGACCGAGACAGACTTCTACAAGTACCTAGGAATTCTGCAAGGAACCCATGCTCGAGTTGGTGATCCGAAGGAAGCTCTGTTGCCCGAATTCCTGCGACGTGCAAAGCTGGTGCTGAAATCGCATCTCTCGGGGAAGAATAAAATAAGCGCGTTGAATGTATTCGCTATCCCTTCACTGGCTTATGCATTCGGAATATTGCCGTGGACGAAGACCGACCTGGAAAACGTCCAGCGGCGGATACGGATAACTATGTCCAAATTCCGAATGCATCACCCAAAGTCTGCCGTGGAGCGGATGAACCTGCCTCGTGACATCGGAGGTAGGGGCGTGGTCGACGTGGCGGCACAACATCATCGCCAAGTCGACTCGCTGCGCGCTTATTTTTACAGTAAAGAGCAGGCGAGCCCCTTGCATGCGGCTGTCTGTAAAGCAGACTGTGGACTGACTCCACTTAACTTGAAGGATCGATCTTTCAATCCTCTGAGTGGGGTGAAGTCGGACCAAGAGCGGATCGAGGAATGGAAGTCGAAGGCAATGCACGGTAAACACGTGAATTGTCTTTGGCAGCCATTTGTCGATTTGCATCTGTCGAACAGGTGGCTGTATGCTGGGGAGCTCTTTGCTGAGACGGAAGGGTTCATGTGTGCCATTCAGGATGGCGCGGTCGCCACCCGAGCTTATAAAAAGCTCATCATGAAAGAACGGGTGGAGAACGACCAGTGCAGAATGTGTGGTTCGGCGTTAGAGACGTTGGACCATCTCATTTCTGGCTGTACTGTTATGGCACCGGTGCAATACATCACCAGGCATAATGCTGTATGTAAGGTTATCCATCAAAACCTTGCATATAAGCATGGGCTGATGACGGGAACATGTCCGGTTTACCGATATGAGCCGCAAGCAGTACTTGATAGTTCTGCTTACAGCATGTATTGGGACCGGCAAGTTTTGACTGATCGCCATACCGCACACAACAAGACGGGTCGCTCCGCGTATATTATTGATGTTGCTATCCCCCATAATAGCAACATTGAACGGAAATACGTGGAGAAGAAGGTGAACTATGAGCCATTGGCTCGTGAAATCAAAGAAATTTGGCGTCTCGAGCGGGTGGTTGTAGTTCCCATAATATTGTCAGCTACAGGTATTGTACCTAAATCCCTGACGGCTTCCATTGATGTCCTGCAACTCTCACACTATCCGGTTCAAACCATGCAGAAGTACACCATTCTGCATACGTGCTCGATGTTGCGGGGGGTACTCGACGGATTCTCCCACTGACCGACCACCGGCCACCACCACCAGTGCCCCTTTAGTTTTTAAGTAGGAAGGATCGTCCGAGCCTAAATGCTTGGCACTTAGTGCTAGTATTAGGTAAAATCCGGCATCTGCCGAGATTGTGATAACTCGGAAATAATCGTTGGCACAACAATCCATATTGGATCAGGGCCTTGAAGTGTGTTAGAGCACTTCATTCAAGACCGTGACGGTACACTACGGGATTACAGTACCCCATAGGAGGCAATGTGGTTAGCATTACACTCGCCCGAGATTATTATCCTGATTTGAATACGGTACTCATTCACAGCTGAGTCGACTGGTATCCGACGTCAAACGACGATACAAATTCAACTGCCACGAGCGGGATTTGAACCGCAACCTTCAAAAAAGTGATGGTATATTGACTGAATATTCAAAGTCCACTGAAGCATGGAGCTACCGAAGTAGGCACCTGGTTAAATAAACTAAATCAGTGACATTAAGGAACGAATTTTATTTCCGCATCTCGGCAGATGCAGGATTTTACCTAAAACTAGCACTAAGTGCCAACCATTTGGACTCGGACGATCCTACTTACTTAAAAGTTAAAGGGGCGCTGGTGGTGGTGGTCGGTGTACGTTAATGGGAGAATCCGTCGAGAACTCCCCGCAACATCGAACACGTATGTAGAATGGTGTATTTCTACATGGTTTGAACCGGATAGTGTGAGAGTTGCAGGACATCAAGGGAAGCCGTGAGGGATTTAGATACAATACCTGTAGCTGACAATATTCTGGGAACTGCAACCACCCGCTCGAGCCGCCAAATTTATTTGTTTTCCCTAGCCAGTGGCTCATAGTTCACCTTTTTCTTCGCGTATTTCCATTCAATATTGCTATGATGGGGGATAGAAACATCAATAATGTGTTATACGTGGAGCGACCCGTTTTGTTAACTAACAGCATGTCCGATTTGTTTCGTGGGATATGGTGATCAGTTAGAACTGAACGGTCTCAATATATGCTGTAAGCAGAACTATCAAGTACTGCTTGCAGCTCATTCCGGTAAACCGGACATGTACCTGTGACCAGTCTTTGCTTGTATGCAAGGTTTTAGTGAATCACCTTACATACAGCATTTTGCCTCTTTGGTGACATTGCAACCAGAAATGAGATGGTCCAACGTCTCTAACGCCGAGCCACACATTCTGTACTGGTCGTTATCCACCCGCTCTTTCATCATGAGCTTTTCATAAGCTCGGGTGGTAACCACGTCATCTGAATGGATAAATCCCTCCGTCTCAGCAAAGAGTTTCCCAACACACAGATTCGAGGGATACAAATCGACAAATGGCTGCCAAAGACAATTCACGTTTGAATTCCATTCATCGATCCGGACCTGGCCTGACTCCACCTCAATCAGAGGATTAAAAGATGGATCCTTCAAGTTAAGTGGAGTCAGTCTACAGTCCATTTTACAAACAGCCGCATACAAGGGACTTGCCTTATCTTTGCTGTGAAAATAAGCGCGTGGCGGTAATGTGCGGCCAGGTCAGCTTCGTGGCCATTTGCCGACCATTCTGTTTTTTGGTGATTACGCCTTTTCACGTGCCATCGATATCAAGCCTGCTTGCATATTTGGCTGCATTATGTTTCAACTCCAAATGAATGGGTAGTAAATTAAGGAGAAATTTGAGTCTGCTGCCAAGCCCTTGGATCTGTACCAGCAACTTCCTGCCGTTAGTAAATTCCAATCGACATCAATAGACAATGTACGCATATACCGAATTGGTCATTATTATGGATGTCTGAAAGTGTGAAAGTCCCCAGGTTTTACCTGACGCAGCTCACGAGCACTAGAGTTATCTAGAAGATTTCTGAAATTACTCCTCGATATAGTATTTCCATGGAGAGAAGTCGACATACACTTCTTAATACTTGACTGTTTGCACCTGCTGGATTTCCACCTCTAATAAGGTAGGTAATGTCTGAAGTCTGCCCATCTTACATTTACAGTAAATACGACTAGTTCAGTTTTCTTAACTTTCATCATGAATCCATTCCGAAAGCAAAGACATTTGTGCCCTTCGGGACCCATAGATAAGTATCCATTACCATGAGCCGTAGCAGCCTTAGATTTGGATTCAGCATGAAAAACATCTCAATAGTGTAGAGTTACGCACCAACTGAGACTTCCAATGGAGAGAAGCTAGAGGCTTCCTACGGGACTTTACGTTCTGAATAAGTGATCAAGCCAAGGTAAGTTCTTGTTCGTTGTTGTTTGTGGAATCAAAACAGCACAACACAGTGCTAATTGGGTTCCTTGGAGCGGCCACTTATGCTTATTAACCTACCTGCCATAAGATCAATTGGATTTTAACTGAACGGCAACCACATCGGGATTAGCAGTAGATTTGAGAGATATCTTCTGGAGGAGCGAAACAAAAGAGCCGCTGACCTCGCCCTCGATCGAGCATTTGCACCCTTTCAAAAGCTGTTTGCCACCGCTTGTGTGGTTCATTCGCATCCTCTCGCACGGGTGGGTAGCTTCGAACCCCGAACACCCCGACACGATTTAGCGCAGACTTTAAAAAGTACTCTTTTTTCTACCTCAAGCAAAGTTGTTGGCCACGTTCCAAAAAGGCGCCATAATATCTTACTGCCTGATGAAACTTAGAAGCAGGGAAGTATTTGCGTACTCCCCGTCTCCCCAGGACAGTAGCTAAAATTTTGCTGGAAGGCATTAAAGAACATCTTGAAAGCTTGATCGGTAGGCTGCCTTCCGCTCTTGATCCTCCTACACTGATCACATCAAACCCCTGTGGATCATATTGGAGTATATTCCGTTTCATTACTTCTTCATCGAATTCGAAAAAGCTTTTTACAGTGTCAACAAGGAGTGTATCTAGTATGCTCTATATAGGTCGGACATTAAGCAGAAACTAATAGCTATTATCAGAGTGACATGTGAAGGCACAAAATCCCACGTGCTTCATGGAGGTAAAATTTCAGAAGAACTATTTATTTGAAACCGTTGGAAATGTTTTCTACCTAGAGTATTGCAACCGATAACAGTTAGAATGGCGAAATTTATGCACGAATACAGACAAGTCAAGGTATTTTCAGTTTATAAGAAATATTTATAACGTTATAACGTATCATCTTTATCTTTCCAGTCCCCATGTATTCCTTAGAGGTTTGGTTTATCAGCAAACAAAATTGCGAGCCCTTAGCTGTGTTCGAAGCACACTAAGAATTCTTGCCCCATACAGGAGAATGAGCGATTCCGTAAATCTATAATACTATTCTATTTATGGCTAAATTAGTTTTTAAAGACTTATAACTAAATCCTGAAAGGGAGGAAATATTTAATAACATTTTAAAGACTTATTTGTCTGTCCTGAAAGAAGAAGAAGAGAGTTTTAATTCGTTTTTTCAAAGTTTTTTAAATAATGGTGAATAGCAATTGCCTAAATCTGAAACAGCCGGTAGACACTAGATTGAATTCAGATCTGGGTAATTGCTATTCACCTTTATTTAAAAAAGATTAGTATAGATATAGCTAATAAACCCACTAATGAGCAGATTTGTTAGCAGTGATGAAGGGAACAAGTGTTCCCAAACTATCGGTATTCGCAAAATAAAAATTAACACTAGCGAATAGCGAAACTTAGCAACAAAAGAAACTCAAATTACTTATTACGGCATAAGAAAACAAAATCTCCTCAAATGTTTTGCTGAAAAAGATGACTTCTTAATTTGTATGGGATTACACAAATACGTTTCTAGTGAGTGGCGATTCTTCATAGACTTAATAAAATGGAATCTAAAAAAATAGAGTTCAACAAAAGTAAAAGAAGTGGATGTTTTTGGTTAGGTCCGTCATCAGTACTCCCAGCATCCTCAACAAAAAAATCACTTCGACCTGGTCTAGGTTTGAACTTAGGACGGATTTCACTTCAACATAATTCGCACGCATGTCTTGTTTGTGATTATATACAAATGGAGCGATTACCACCTGTCGCTACTTTCGGTCATGCTGCTCGCAGGGCAGAGGTGAGGCAGCTTGTGATGAGTTGCACCTGCCCTAGATGGAACCATCAGCCAAGATTTTAGTAAAAGAAGAATATACAGCTATTGCTCTAGTTTTGGACAAAATTAAATATGCCGCACGCAACTGCCTCATATGTGTTGATTTAAAAATGGTAAACTTTCTTTTGGGCCAACGAATTTGTTACACAAAGTGTCCCTGTTTTCTTTGCTTTTGGGACAGTAGAGCTAAAATCCAACATTGGATTAAAAAAGATTGGTCTACTCGGAAATCGCTAGTTTCAGGAAAACAAAACGTGATAAACCCAATCCAACCCAACCCAACCCAAAGATAAAAGCGGGCATTTTTGATGCGCTTCAGATAAGATCGTTAATAAAAGACTCAAGTTTTACGGACACTATGATCTCTGTCATGAGAAGAATGGAAAAAGTTGGTTTGGCCTGTTCCATATTTTTTTTTGGTAAATAAGAAAAGTTCTGACCATTCTCAACACGTCATATTTTTTTAACTGGACTGGATACAATTGACTTCGGAGGCTGCTTCTCATCAATTTGGGAAGTGACCCAGCTTCTTCTTTTTAAGGTTTTGTGTGTTATGAAAAGCCTTTTCTTTTTTGTCCAATGGAAGGTGGAAAGCTTCAAAAGCTACCTCAGGCTCCTGCCACACGGTTATGTGGGACTCTTACCCACTAAAACCACCTCCTTCTCCATCCACTCTCCGCGCGGGACTCCCATTTGGTATTACGTCGCGGGGCTGGATCAGAATTTATTCTGCGCTCATGTTCATGTTCCTCTCGCCTTGATCCTTTTGGATGACTTCTTCCTGCCTAAGCTTCTTTCTGATGGCTGCAATCACTTTTTCGACTTCGGTCTTATCCCCCTTACTTTCACCAGTAAAGTGCTCCCCGGTTGTAGCTTCTAATGTAGCCCTTTGGGCTTCGAATCTGGGGCAGTGAAAAAAGACGTGTTCTGCGTCCTCTGCAATATGGGCACTTTGGGCAATATGGCGAATCATCACTCCCAAATCGATACAGATATGGTCGATAGACTCCGTGTCCGCTCAAAAATTGAGTTAGGTTGAAACCTACTTCGCCGTGGGGTTGTTCGATCCATTTCCGGATATCCATATGATTTTGTGAGTCCAGCGGCCTTTTTCTGACTCGTCCCACTTCTGTTGCCATTCCGCGACAGTTTCAGTTCGTGCGAACTGTCGCCGACGGACAGGAGATTCTCCGGTAAGATACGTTCGGTCGTAAAGTCGTCGTATTTCTTTCGCCAGAATCTCAATCGGGACCATTCCTGCTATCACGCAAGCTGCTTCATTGGATATTGTTCTGTAAGCGCAATATGTTCGGAGTACCCTTATGCGATACGCGGCACCAATCTTTCTCTTATTTGCTATATTTTCCAGTGCATCTGCCCATACTGGGGCTGCATACAGTAGGACCGAACTGACCATCCTCAAAATAAGAAGTCGACGGCTCGCCTTGGGCCACCTATACTTGGTAGCATTCTCGCAACCAGCGCTCCGATGTTATATGCTTTGGTTGCTGCACCCTCCACATGCAATCTGAAATTTAACCTCTGGTCAATCATTACACCTAAGTACTTAAGTGCTGGCTTGGAATGAATTGTTTGCGTTCCAACTTTGATCTTCATGGAAGTGTACTTTCTCCGCTTGGTAATAAGTACTACTTCCGTCTTATGCTCTGCGAGCTGTAGACCAGCATTCTCTAACCAGGATTTAATCTCATAGACTGCTTCATTTGCATAAAGCTCGACTTCTTCGAGAAGGCGTGCAACAACCGTCATACCAATATCGTCCACGAAACCAATGGAGGGCACACCAGTAGGAAGGTCTAGGGTCAGTACTCCGTTATACATAATAATCCACAGGAGTGACCCTAGGACAGACCCTTGTAGAACTCCGCATGTCGTTTGGTATGATTCCATTTCTTCATCTGATTTGCAGCACAGATTCCTATCGATTAAGAAGTTGGCAACGATACGCACCAGGTACCTCGCCACGCCTAAGTTGATTAGGGACTCAAGTATCTTGCTCCATCTAGCGGAATTGGTCTTAGCTGTGTTAGCTACTAGGACAAGTGCATCCGTTGTAGACCTTCCCTTTCGAAAGAGGATTGTAAAATTTTTTTTCATCAAATATAGTCATGTTGGGTATCAAATTAAGGGTCTCGGTTAGTACTTTTCAATTCCGGTCTTAGTTTTGACATTTTTTGGACAGTGGGGAGTGCGGGGGGTTAAAAGTGATCTTTTCTTTAAGAGGGCCATTCTCAGAAACTACCCAACCGAAAATCTGAAAAAAATCGGGAGGCTGCCACTATATGGTGCCTGGACTCCGAAATACCTTCCAAATAAAGTTAATAATAATTTAAGTTCATCCTAGCACCGCAATGATGTAGGCTATAATGTAGAGCATGATCTTACCAAGTTTGGTGGAAATCGCACTATTACTAACAAAGTAATAATACGTAAAGTTGTTGCTTCTTTGGACATTGAAGACTATGAATGTCAATATCACCCGAAAGTGGATACTCTCACATAATATATGGATATATTACGTGTTACGCACTAAGAAATACACAAAACCTTTCGTACCTGAATCGTCCAGCTTCCGGTTTCCCGACTTGCTGGTCATTATTTTCGATTTTAAAATTTGGCCTACTTTCCGGTTTCCGGTTATTTTTCGCCAGTATTCCCTACTAAATCGACCAGCTAAATATAACAGTTGGTTCCCAATGGGATCGACCTTCTGATGGAGCAGATATCCCCCTACATATCTGGTCTACAGGCTGAGGTATTAATTTCTTTGTTTTATTCCATTTCATGCTTGTGTTGCATTTCCTATCACCTGGCAGTTATGTGGTCTCTTCAGTAAAGTATACGCTGGAGTGCCAGTGGTAAGAGGATGACGTTCCCGTAAAATTGTAGTATCTTAAAGAACACAAGGATTTTATAGGCAAAAATAGTAAGCCGCATTCTTATTTTGAAGCTCTTCCATCACCATTCACTATAGTTTGCGGATTTTATTGCTTATTCACAACTAGTAACCATTTTTCTATAAAGTACATTTTTTCATTTCGCTACACGATTGCTAATTGTGTTTACTCTATAATTCACATATTTATCGTGTTTCTGCAACTTTATACATAAGTCGAATGTGTGCCACTCACGCATTTGGTTAGACTCCGGGGTCGCAACCAGCGTGGAACCCGTGACACTAGATAAAACGACGGAAGTTAGTTGAGGAGGTAGCAACTGTTCGCGATGCTGGTTAGATAATCTGATAAGCTAATGGTGAATCTAAAATGTAGCATTCCCGTGGTGTCATTCTTTTGCTAATTAAGCTGAAAACAAGCCCCAAAACGAATTGAATTACCGAAAACAATCAAGTAACCAAGTTGTAACTTTTCCATTGGATTCGGGAATCTGCAATTTATGCCCAGTTTTGTAGTTTAAGTGCCAGCGATCGGAGACAAATCAACTTTTCTTTTCATTAAGCTCGCCCCAAGTTTGTTTTCTTTCTGTAAATAAATTATTAACTACGCAATATTACATCGTGGAATTGTTTTTTTTTGCACGGGAAGCCTTCTGAAAGTGAATGGATGGACACAACCTTTCTGCATCATTCGACCGAGATAATATCAATTTGGCGAATAGCGAATATTGGTCCTCAAGCCCCTCAAGTTTCTGAGTTCTTAATATTGTACTGCAACTTTTGCAAAATGCTATAATTTGTTTTCCTTTTTGTTCAATTTTATTGTGCCAAAGCAAACTGCAGGAATATGGCCATGACTATCACCATCGTTTCATCGACTTTAAGGCCGCCTATGATAGCACCGCTAGGGTAAAATAATACAGGGCTATGAGAGAATTCGATATCACAACCAAATTGATAAAACTCACTAACCTGACCCTGACCAACGTGCAAAGTCAGATAACATTTGTGTAAACACAAAACCTTATTAAAATCGGTTTGTTGTCTGTCTGGGAACTGTGAACGCTCACGCATACAGTGAGTTACATCCTTTTACGACGAATTTAAGGGGAGGTCCCCATACATGCAAAAGGGTGGTGTAAATTTTTTTTCACAAAATATAGTCATGTGGGATATCAAATGAAAGGTCTTGGTTAGTACTTTCCGAATAATTTTGACAGTTGTTGGAAAGGTGGGGAGTCGAAGGGATTGAAAGTGATCATTCCTTCAAGAGGACCATTCTCAGAAACTACTAAACCGAAAAATCTGCAAAAAAATCAGCAGGCTTCCACTATATGGTGCCTGGGCTCCGAAATACCTTCTATACTGATATCTGTACAAATAAAGTTAATAATAGTATATTACTATAATTTTTAGTAATTGGCTGCAAAACCCCCCTTAAGTTCATGCTAGCACCACAAACGCACAATATAGGGTATAACATAGAGCATAAGCTCACCAAGTTTGATGGAAATCGCACTATTACTAACAAAGTTGTAATACGTCAAAGTTGTTGCTTCTTTGCAAATTCACGACTATAAATGTCAATATCATCCGAAAGTGGATATTCCCATATAATATATGCATATATTACGTGCTAAGGACTAAGAAATACACAAAACCTTTCGTACCTGAAGCGTCCAGGTTCCCGTTTCCCGACTTGTTATCCTGGCTCTGGGAAAACTGATCCGCGATTCTGATGTTAATCGGAGAGGCACCACCCTCTTCAAGTCCACTCAACTATTGGCCTAATTACCAGTATAGGTATTATGAGAAGAACAATTCGAGATGTGCAATCTACCTTCATCCATCTTGGGCAGCACATTAATGAATGTAAGACCAAAAACACGGTGGCAAAGTCAGCACCAAAAACCAAAGAAACAAGAGCATCAAATTGCCCAGGTCAAATGAGAACAATAAAGATAAGGGGATATAATTTTGAAGGGTCGAAAATCACAACCGAAACAGTTATGATGACGAAATGAGCGCATGGTTGATGGCAGCCAACAAAGCATATTTCATTTTACAGAAGCTGTTCCGCTCGAAACATTTGACCATAAGGCCAAAGCTCTTACTGCATAAGACAATGATCTTGCTAGTCCTCAGGCATTGCTCGGAGTGTTGGGTTTTTAGTTAGAAAAATAGTGAATCCTTAGTCCCATTCGAGAGAAGATTCCTCTGAATTTTTGGCCCCCTACAAGGGAATTGACGATTCCGGCGCCTACATAACTACGAAATTAATGAACGATACTACGTCTGGTTGTGGATAAAATCCGGCCTAATAAGTTGCGTATGTATGAAAATGATTCAGTCTACAAGCACAATATCTGTGGAAGATAGAAGCCCAGCCTCAGATTGAGCGATGGCGCAGGCCAGGACACAAACAAGCTTTAAGGATATCGAAATCTTGGATCTCGTTCCAAGACCGGGGAGTTTATAGTTCTTTACTAAGTTAGGTCTAGGTCTGATACTGGTTGTTGCGCTGTAGGTCATGATGCTAATGAAGAGGGACGAATCGTTCACCCTTTTAAACGACTCCCGATAGCGTTTAAAGAGGTGCAATTATACGGATGCGTGCAGTGGTGGCTTCGGTATTAAATTTCCAGTGATACTAACATACCTATATCTTGGGGTCGGAGACTTTCGAGGCTGGATTGTGAACATGATCGCGAGCAAAATGGTTAATCTTCACGTCTGGAAGAATTTTTGCAGTTGAACTTCTGTTTACTACGTATAACTGAGTTTGCAGCTCTACAAGTAGGCTGTTCTGTCTGACATTGCTTCCGCGACGTTTGGCGGAAGTGCGCCATAGACCTTGTCAGCTAAATTGGTTGCAGTTTGTAGTGGCTGGCCAACAAAGCCTAATTATGGTTGCCATAATTAGCTGAAGAACAGATGGTAGGCGTCTTACCCATGGACTTCGAATCTCAGCTCACAAAGTTTGCTTTCACTATTTTAAACCAAATTTCAGATCGTGGGGACTAAAGTCTGAAAATTTCGATTTGTAATTTACCACGATTGCAGTTACATCGCTATCGCTATGCGGGCTTGTACAGTAAAAGCTTTGACCCTATGATGAGACGTTTCGAGCGGAACAGTTTTTGTAAGCTGAAATAGGCTCTGTTAACTGCCAACAACCGTGCGCGGATTTCATCATCGTAGCGGTTATCGGTTGTGATTTTCGACCCTAGATAGGAGAAATTATCAACGGTCTCAAAGTTGTATTCTCCTATCTTTATTCTTCCCGTTTGACCAGTGCGGTTTGATGTTGTTGGTTTGTTAGTTTTCGGTGCTGACGTTGCCACCATATACTTTGTCTTGCCTTCATTGATGTGCAGCCCAAGATCTCGCTCCAATCACCGCCTGCTCGATTTGGATGAAGGCAGTTTGTACGTCTCGGATGGTTCTTCTTATGATGTCGATATCGTCAGCATAGGCCAGTAATTGGGTGGATTTAAAGAGGATCGTATCTCTTGCATTTATCTCAGCATTACGGGTCACTTTCTCGAGGGCCAGGTTAAAGAGAACGCATGATAGGGCATCCCCTTGTCATAGGCCGTTGTTGGTGGCGAATGGTCTTGAGAGTAATCCTGCTGCTTTTATCTAGCCTCGCATTTTGGTCAGGGTCAGCCTAGTCAGTCTTATCAATTTCATCGGAATACCGAATTCTTTCATGGCCGTGTACAGTTTTACCCTGGTTATGCTATCATAGGCGACTTTAAAGTCGATGAATAGATGATGCAACTGATGTCCATATTCCAACAGGTTTTCCATCGCTTGCCGTACAGAGAAAATCTGATCTGTTGCTGATTTGCCTGGAGTGAAGCCTCTTTGGTATGGGCCAATGATGTTTTGGGCGTATGGGGCTATCCGGCCTAGCAAGATAGCGGAGAATATCTTATAGATGGTACTCAGCAAGGTGATACCTCTACAATTGCTGCACTGTGTAATATCTCCCTTTTTATGTATGAGACAGATAATGCCCCGCTGCCACTCGTCAGGCATTCATTCGCGGTCCCACACCTTGAGCACGAGTTGATGAATTCGGCTGTAATTCCATCGGCTCTTGGCGACTTATGATTTTTTAGCCGATGAATTGTATGAATTGTTCCTTCTATACTTGGTGGTGGCAGTATTTGTCCGTTGTCTTCAGTTGGTGGGACCTCCAACTCGCCGATGTTCTGGTTGTTCAGAGTTCATCAAAGTACTCAACCCATCGCTCCAATATGCCTATTCTGTCGGAAGTCAGATTTCCCTCTTCGTCTCGGCAGGATGAACATCGAGGTCTGTAAGGCTTCATCCTGCTGACTTGTTGGTAAAACTTCCGCGCCTGGTGCGGTTGCTCCCTGTACTTTTCGAGTTCGCAGACCTGTTGGTTCTCCCAGGCTTCCTTTTTCCGTCTGTGAAATCGCTTCTCCGCTTGCCGGAGTTCGTGATAAGTCTCCGCGCGTGCCCGCGTTCTTTGAGAATGCAGCATTACTCGGTATGTAGCATTTTTCCGTTCCGTTGCTAGCTTACATTCATCGTCAAACCAGCCGTCCCGACTCTTTTTGCCGCTGGGAAAAAGTATATTTGTGGCTGTATTTATGATAACGTTCTTCAGGTGATTGTGAAGATCATTTGTTGATGCTTCATCTCCAGGACCTCTGTTGACTGCGGTTGTTGGGGCATCCATTTCCCTCTTATAGGTGTTGCGGAGGGCTGTGTTGTGGATGGCTTCAGTGTTAACTCTCACCTGATTGTCAGAGGGGATTCTGGGTGGTGTTGTTATTCGAGCTCCGAGCATCATGCCAACGAGATAGTGATTCGAGTCTACATTGGCCCCCTTTATTTGTTCTGACATTCATCAAGGCTGAGAGGTGGCGGCGTTCGATCAACACATGGTCAATTTGGTTGAAAGTGGTCCCATCTGGAGAGGCTGTTACATCGGCCCTATATTGGGACAGGGTATCGGCTAGCTGCTCAGCAGCTTCATCTCTGTACAGGGAGCGCATGTTCCATGAGAAAATGCGTAAATCGTTATTCCTTTGTCATTGCCGGGTTCATCGTTGTGTAATCCGTCCAGTCCGACGCTCCTGTTGTGGTTTCGTACCAAGTTGTTTTCCGTGTAGGGTTGTCAGTCCTACCCAACCCTCAACCTGGAGGACCAGTTGGTACAATTTGTCTCGTTTTTAGACGCGGGAGACTCGCCTTCATCCTTCTTCGTCTGTAGCTTTTCGTTAAGAAAGAGCTCCCAGCGGTCACCGCGTGGAGGTGGAGATAGGGTTTGATAGTATCGTCGTCCTTTGGCACCAGACCATCGGGTTTCTTGCAGTGCGTAGATATCAATGCACCTTTTCCGAAGGACTCTTGCGAGTTACTCGGTGTTTTTTTAGTTAGGGTGCCAATATTTAGCGTGTTTGTTTTGGCCGGACTAACTTACTTACGTCCTGACGCCATTCATGAGTCAAGAACCCTTGCCCATTTCTCGACAGGACCAGGGCCCGTCCTGCCGCGTCGGCTGAGGTGAACGCCCTAACATTTTCCGAGGCTTGTTACTCGATCCGATCATGTTGTTTTTAACGACATTAGATGCATTTTCTTGGTCGGCCTGTCGCGGGACCTGACACTAAGAGGGATCAGGTAGGATTTAGCATAGTGGAATAACTCCAACTATACTTTATTTATCTCTTTCCTTGACCGCAGCATTTTATTTTTGTTTTGCTGAGGATAGTACAAAGCACATTGACTTACACATTCCTCCTTTACCTGGGGTTGGGACTAGCATGCTATGTCCATAATAGGTAGATTTTAAAATGTATCAAAAAAGGTCATTTTCTGTTATTAAGAAGCAACATTTTGAGCTGTGTTCTGATTTTCTCTGTTATTTTTATGTCGCAATATTTTATTGAATTTAGTAAGGGAAGCATGAAGATACTTCCGATGATGGTACGCTGCTGTGATTAAAGCAGTTGGGATTTCCCTCTTCCAAGTGGATATCTCTAATATTCAACCAAGGAATAAAAGGAAGAAAAACCAATGAAATTCTCAAACTGTAATCAGATCTTAATTAAAATCAAACGAAGACAAATGAAATCAATGAAGAAATATTTATTAAATCATTGCAAACCATATCGGAGTACTCAAAACTAAATACTAAACTTAAAATATTTCTTTTTGTTTTTATTTGTAGCGGGCTACCAATTCTGATCCAATTAAATCAAAAACATTTATACAAATGTGGCAGTAAAAGGCCATACAATATTTACTTTATATATATTTATTTATTTCATTATTTAATTTAAATTTTCTTCTCTCCAACATAATGTCATAGTGGTCACGTGAGATCAAATACAATAATTTTCTTACTTATGATGACACTATGAATAAAATATCCATTATAGAATTTATTAATTTAATAAAAAATATAATATATAAAATGAAGTTGTCATAATGATAATATTATTTAAGGGGTCTCTACACAATCAAATAATGGAATCATTGGTATAATATTATTAACATTTTCGTTCGCGTCCTCCTTTCACCATTGACAAATATTTCAAACCAAATGCAGCATTATGTCGCGTGACTTCACAGTATCATTACAGTTAAATTGATAATATTCATAGACGTCTAACAGAAAACCTGTCTCATTGTTTCAAACGTAGTTGCCGCCTTGGGCAATCTTAGATGAGTTCCCTGGTTAGGTTGTGCTCCACAGGAGGAAAGTAAGACAGAAAAGTTCAATAGTTTACAGTATACAGATAAGACACAAGATAGCACGCACCGAAGCGGCACGCTTTATCAAAACAGGAAAACACAAAGCAGATATGCGATTTAATCTTTTTAATAACTTGTATTTAAGTTTCGTTAATAAGTATAATTTATATTTACTAAATTTATTGATTCACATCATTTCTCCCATTATTTCTATGAACGCTTTCGGTGTATAAGAGAATATGGCATACAAATGATAAAAAGTTGCATCATCATATACACAGTATACACGTTTGAGAACGATATTCCACTTAATTTAAACCGTTTCCGTTATCCTTGTGGCAAACTATGCAGATAAATAGACATATTCGAAGTGGAAACTTAATCTAATAACTAACGCAATTCGGTTGTCTGGTTGATGCTCTGCGCTGAAGCGGCCAGAGCCGGTGTACTCGTACGCACTTTTTACTAATCGTACATACTTCCTTTCCAATATTTAATTGTAAAAGCGAAAACATGGTATTCCAACGCAAAAACACACATAAAGCACGTCGTTTTCTAAATTGCTCATACTTATGTTACAATGCGTTTCGGTAAAGTAGTAGGTGGGGCTATGTACACGGGACTTGGTTGAAGTAAAGATTGCGTTAAGTATTGTTTTATTCAGACATTGCAGCTAAGTGATCGCTCAGATGATTGATCTATATTCATTAGGTCTTTGTGCTGTGAAACTCAGAGATAAGCAAACCAAGGAATGACAAAAATTGATTATAGATACGGAGCTCTGTTACTAGGGGCTGGCAGTGGCTGATACAGCTCCAACGAATTAAGAATGTGGCTAGTGCTCCTAGCAATCGCTGTCCTTTACACATATCCCGAAGTTAGCAAAACACATCAACTGAAGGTAATGGAGGCTAGTCGGGGCCTGTGGTAATTATTGCATATTTCGGAGTGATCAGAAGTAGAAAACACGACAGTTTGCGAGAAAGCAGTCTATCTTATTTTGCACATAGTGACCATGTTAAGTATAATAAACTCTAGACGCGCTTGTCTTAAAAGGCAGTAGAGGCTGCCACATTGATTCACAATAAACTCCATTGCACAGACGTGACTAAAAAACGAGAAAGGAAAGCGATAGTTGCAAAGGAATAGTTTTTTTTGTAAACCACAAGCACTACAAGGAATTGAAATTCTTTCAATATTCGCAACACTTTCAAATTAAATTTGGATAGGTTTTAGTTTTTAGTCTAATATTTGTTCATATTTATAAGTTTTTTTCCAATTAACCGATATCTCGTTTCATTGATAACAGAAAATTATCAATTCATCAGTCGTAGTTATGGCAGTGATCGTTACTATAAAAAATTTCATTTAGATTTCTACATTTTCGTTAATTTATGTGGATTCAAGTACTAATGAGGAATATGTTTACTTTAATTTTGATTGAGTCGATAGTGTTTAAATTGCTCAACGA
The DNA here is from genome assembly GCF_905115235.1 of Hermetia illucens. Lineage (NCBI taxonomy): Eukaryota > Metazoa > Arthropoda > Insecta > Diptera > Stratiomyidae > Hermetia > Hermetia illucens. Next base: position 97,065,157 of record NC_051852.1, on the reverse strand, counting down.
AAGCGATTTTAGTCTTCGCGAATGGTGTTCAAACCATCCAGGGTTATTAAGAAGAATACCAAAGGAACATTAAGAGCAAAATTTGGACCTAAATAGTAGGTCTACAGCAGAAATCAAGACTTATCTCATAGGCAACACAAAGGTGTGACGATGAGAACGACTTTGGCCGATATAGCACATTTGTTCGACCCACCGTACGAAATTGGCGTAGCAACAGTTGTGGAACTTAAATTAGATTAGAACGCAAGGATTCTTTGAAATCTGAAAGAGCATTGACTAACATTACTAGGATTTTACTAGACCTAACGACATTAAAATACATCGATAGGTATTTATTAAATGATCATGTTAATGATAAACTTCATGTTTTCTCAGATATTTCAGAAAAGGCCTGTGGGATAGTTCTTTATATAAAATCACAAGGCGGAGATGGAAATACCTGGGATTGGAATTGCGTGCTTCACACCGCTGATGACACAGGTTGTGTGGCACATTTAGTAAAGCAGTGCCATCAATTTCATTGGGACAGACATTTGTGACAAATTTCATGTGAAGGCATTCATTACTTTTGTTTTACACTTGGCTGTGTACCAATCTTAAAGTGCATTCCGCGATGATTTTTGCAATGTCTTATTATATTGAGAAAAGAAGTTGCATTAAATTTTGTCTGCGGAATGAAATTTCGGGTGCAGAAATGTTCAGGATGATAAAGAAAGCCTTCGGGGATCATGCTTTGTCGCAAAGGAAGTGGCATAAATAGTTCAAAGAAGATCGTGAAAGTGTTGGAGACGAAGAGCATCCCGGATGACCATCAACCCCTACCGATGAACACCACGTCATAAAAATCGAAGAAGTTGTGCTTTTCAATCATTAAATGACTGCTAGAAACTTTGCTAGTGCTGTTGGTATCATTTTGAAAGATATTTTGGGCCCGAAATGTGGAAAGTCTCTGCAAGCTCCAAACAACTCAATTTCTTCGAAAAACAGGGTCGAATGAAGATCTATAAAATCATGCTTTCAGACAAAAGAAGACTTAGGTTTATGCTTACGACCTGAAAATCACCGTCCAATCCGATGAATATTGGGCAAAAGATGATGGCAAACCGAAAAGATCGCGCCAAATTCGATCGAAAATGAAAGTCATGTTGACAGCTTTTCTTCTACTTTTCTGTCCACAAATCCTTTCATCTGGCCAAGCCGTCAACAAACATTATTATTTGAGCGTTATTTATCATTTGTGTGACGCTGTTCGCAAGAAAAGGTCTGAATTCTGTGTAGACAGTTCTGAGTGTTTGCATCACCACCTTCTCACACTGCACTCATTCTTCATGACTTTTTGGCCAAAAATTCGATGTATATTGTTTCACAACCACCGTATTCACCTGATTTAGCACCGTATGGCTTTTGGCTATTCCCGAAACTGAAAAAACCATTGCAGGGAAATTGTTTTAAGACGATAGAAGAGGTACAACGTGAAGTGCCAGGTGCTCTGAAAGCCATCCCGGAAGGCGCTTCTTGTTCGAAACATTGGAAATTACGTTGGTGTAAATGTGTTATGTCCAAAGGGGATTACTTTGGGCTTATTAGTATAGTATGCCTACATATTAAAATTTCACGAAAATAATATATTAATATTTCGAAGGAAGAATATCCAATATCTGGTCTCGTTTCTGAACGCAGTAAAATTAATGAGTTTGCCAAAAGGATCAGTTCGGCAGTACTCTCATACGATATACGATATGCAAAATGCCCCATCGTTCTGCCTTCTGCCTACGCGTTCACAAGACTATTAATGACTCAACTTCACTCACCCCACGGCTTATTAGTCATTGCTAGGATGAAATTTTGGCCAATATTCCATAGACGTTTAACAAGCTCATTGTATACCATTCTATGAAGTGTTTCAGGGCCAATCCAAGATCTATTTCACAAATGATAAGCAATTTTTGAGGAGGAAAATTGCAACAAGGTGGTCCGTTCCTCAACACGGATGTCGACTATTTGGGTCTTGTATGTATTTATTACAAAACGTTGGTTCACTACAAGGGCAGTACATCTGAGGATATCATCCGACTAACTTCAGATGCTGTCCTAGGAAGCCTGAAGAAGTTCATTGGAAGGAAAGAATATCCCTCAAGGTCATTTTCGCACACCGCCACCAATTTCATGGGAGCCCGAAATGGGTTGCAGAACTTATTACCTAACGAAGAAATGGGGAAAAATGAACAAACCACTCCCTGGGATGGTTTTCAATGCGTTCTTCGACGACCTGAACAATTGTCCAGACAATGGTAAGTAGGATTTTCAAAGGAAGGAACAAGCCTATAAAGAAGCCTTAAAAAGCTTCATGGTAGTTGTGTAGAGATGTGAGAGAGAGAGATGCGAGTATAAACTTAGGGTAGATCTTTAGATGGATCTGATTCCTTCACTTAAAAACCATGTGAGGTATAAAGTCGCTCAAGTATTCTCTCTGACATTCCTTTGATGTGTCTAAACTATGAATACGGAAACTATGCATAAGTACTCTCCAAGTGGAAAGTGATCACCTAATCCCTGTTCCGTTACGAAATCTATAGAAAATATGTTCTACACTTCGATGGAACGTTTACACTTAGTGCCTACAGTGGAAAGGACACTTCGGCCACTGGTGAGAGGAAGTACAGGTTAAATGTTCACTTCCTGGGAAGAGGAAGAAAGGGAAACTATCGATGCTTCATCTCGGTATATGAATACGAATCTATACGGACCTGGAAAGCTACCAGCCTGAGCGTTGCTGCGACATCAGGTCATCTGTTTGGCAAAAGATATAAAATTGGCCTCAAGCGCAGAGAAAACGGTGACAGACTAGAGGACTACGTAGCAAGGTATACTGTGACCTCCCACACCGTCGGCTCAAAAACGGAACAAAATTCGGGAGATTCGTCGCCCTGCAAATTGGGATTTAAGAATAGATTCAAAGTATTCCCTGCTTGTCATAAAAGGGATAAAAATATGTGGATACCATACAAATTTCGACACTTAATTGCTACCGAAATATCAATAACCCCTCGGATAGAGACTGACTTCACGACAAAGACCTTCGCCTATCGAAAACGAACTAGAAACACTCCTCGTCAACGGTATCGAGGGTCTACAGAATTCTCACTTTCTCCAACTTGAGCAAGAATTCCAAAGATATTAGCTAAGAGGAAGTAAGATGAGGAGGCTCTGGAGAGTTCTCCTCTCCCTCTCTCAACCACTTAAATGAACCAGCTCGACAATGGTAGAGTTATCTTGCTGATTGGAATGCAGATACCCTAAGTAACTCACCTGAGATTCCGAAAAAAGGCACCCACCTACTTTGGGTGCAACAGTTGGAGTAGGTGCATGCTCCCAACTATTGCAAAGATAATAATAAGAATAATCCTATCAAGGGACACCTCGAGGTGTTGATCGGCAGACAGTAGGCTGGCGAGGATTTCTTCACCAGAATCAACAGGAAGGGGCATTATCGTTATGAAAGCGACACATGATGGCGCAAAATGTCATGTACTGCATCTCAGTGGAATTTGAATTCCAAACCGTGCCACTAACATTATTTCTTTTTTGTTATTAGTTACGTTCTTCATACTGCTTTGGCTGAAGAACGTGGAGGGTTTCAATGAACCGTAACATCTTTCCTCAAACATTCCGAATACGCTGATAACATCTGTTTGCTCTTTCACCAAGTCATGAACCTTGCCCAAATGGCTATGAAATTCGAAAGAGAGGCAAGTAGAGTTGGACTGAAAAAAAAACAAACCAAAACCAACAAAACTATGGTTTTCAATCCTATTGGTCACTATACTCTTCGTATCTGCATTACTGACAGGAACATCGAAGGCATTGATCAATTTATATATTTAGGAAGCGTCGTTTCTGCGAGGCGGAAAATCGAACTTGATGTCGCTCGACGCATTAACAGCGTCAGATTCGACTTGGTGGCATTGTGTAAAATTTGGAAATGCAGTTATTTCCATACCAAGATCAAGTTGAGGTTGATTTGTGCAGAGCAATAGACGAAGTGTGTACGGTTCTCGGGAAGTCCTGGATGGAGTTGAAGTGCTACGGGCAACTAAGTGGTGAATGGTAGTCATCTAAACCATTTGCTGTTTTTGCAATAAATTAAACCCACGAATTAATAAATCAGATGAAATTAGAAATTTAACTGATATTCCAAATTACTCTAGTTATTGCCTAGAACCACGCGGCAGGGAACGGTGGAGGAAGAGTGCAAACTTTTCGGAAAATAGTAAGGTAAGGTGAAACACATTACGAGGAAACCAACAGCGACGGTGTACAGCTGCGGTTGAGGCCCAATGCCCCACAGAGGTTTATAGACACCTTATTATGGGTCCTTCAGAAAATTAACTCTAGGGACTGGCAAATTTGAGTGCGGCTGTCACAAAATAGCTGAAGCGCGTCCAATGCGTTGTCCAATTTTTCTATCAAATATAATAAAATGTTTTGCATAAACCTTTCTTGCAAAAATCGGGGAAAATAAGAACGAAATAGGATCTTGTGCAATCGCATACCTTTGTTGGCTGTTTCCATAAATTTCATTATGGGGAAAAGATTCGTGGCCTTTGTTATCCACGCTACACCCCAAGTTTTCAATTGATTAGAAGATGAATTCAGGGAACCTTCACAATGTCTTAAGCAATAGCTGGAATACTTTGAACATGGCATAACACTTCTAACATTGCAATATGAAAATTGAATTAAATCTAATATTTTCCTCACATTCTTGACTCGAATCCACATAATATCTACTACAAGTACATTATTATTTATTCGTTAAAAATATTTTATTTGATTTTGTTTTCATTCTATTGCTATTCAAATGATCATGATCTCTTGATGCTACTGTTTAAGTATCGAAATGAATAGGTTCTTTGTCTATACTACTCAGTTGTGGGGATGATAATATGATGAATGATTTCTATACACGATTCTATAAAAAATTGCTCTCGATTTCGAAGCACTTGAAATGATTATTTTTTCTGCGGCTGTGTATGCAATAATTTCTATTAAATTTGACGATTTCACACGCGTTTATTATTAATTTTTACAATTTTTTTTTTCTCGTTCTGTTTGTTGCATCCTTAGGAAAGTATTGTAATTAGATGATTTCAAATTTGAGGATATATTTGGTTCCTATTCATTACTGTAAGAATATTTTTGCTTGTTCGAATTTTAGGTTCGCACTCAATTTTTGTTTGCACTTTAAAGTTTTTAGATTTTTTGTGGTTGTAAAAATATAAACATTCTTCTTAATGATGCCTGTTTCATATCGGTCCTAGAATAAATTCTTCCAAACATACAAGTTGATCTAATAAATTTTCATTCCATTTCTTATCTTTCTTTTCGATATTATCTATTTTTGGGATATTTAAATTTACTTCCTGTTTGCGCAGTTGCCTAAATTATAGATATTTTTATAGCTACAATTGCTTTTTTCAAAGTTTCTACTACATACAATTAGATCTCTATGATTTTTGTGCTGATTACTTTCATTACATTGTTTATAACTGGTTGATCCTGATAAGTGTGTGTCATCATTCTGTCATGCGAAAACACAACAAAATGACCAAGCAACTGTTCATTTTATCTTATTGTTTGTTTATAAAAAGTTATATCTTCATCTTAACCTTCTAAAAGTTTACGTTAACCCTACATTGTATTTGCATTTACAGTATATAAGAAAGTCGAAGCAACCAAAACTTATGATTTTTTGTTAATATTACTCTTAAGACTTTTTTATCCTGATTTTGTTCCGTACAGGGCGTGACACTTTCAGAATCTACATGTTCACGCGCCGAGTGATTAAAATGAGATCATTACTGATTTTTCATTTTTCAATATTAAACACATTCTATTTTCCTTAACGATAAGTTTATTAAGAATTTGATTAACCCTTAAGCCACTGATTTTTGCTAGTTGGTTGAAAAGTACAATGGGCATAATCAACAATCGATTATGCTGATGTGAGTGCACTTTCTAATCAGTTCTTTCATATGTGCTAGTCTTCTTTAAAATATTGATAAGATTGGTCAATACATATTTACAAATAAAAGTTAGACAGTATAAACGATGATGTAAGAGTTTCTTTTCTATGTAGAGTTCATTTCAGTTTCATCATTGACACGGCCTACTTGAGAATTATCACCCTTGAAGAGATATATAGAAAGCGATTTCCTGTCTCTGTGCAGATCTGATGAATCTGGTCTAACTCTGAAAGTGAATATCACGAATGGTAGAGTGAATTTAAAGATGATCGTAATAGGGCAGATTATCACAAGCCTTTCCATTTGAATACCTGCTAAGTTTTTTCAATTAAAGACCATGAGGGGTTTCGACAAAAAAAAATAACAAATAAGATCTTAATTTTTTGACACAAAAGAGAAGGTTGATCTTGTCAACTAGTTGATATTTACGGAAGGAAATATTCTCCTATCCATGACATGACACACAGATTAAAAAGATTCGCAGATAGCGTTTGCGATATGCTCCATGATATCAAATGTACAATAGTGACTCAGCACAAGTAATAGGGAAGCGAACATCGCCCTAATGAAAACTTGGAAACTTCAATTCACACTATTACATTCCAAACTTACTCCTTGCGACCTGGTAAAAGTTCTCAAATATCGAATGTGCCTTATTCAGATGATATGAAGGTACTACATTGGGAATTATTCCTATCATCTAATATAATATCCACTATCGAAGGTAAGTGATGATCATATCGAACCTTTTGCAATATTTCATGTAGTTTACTGCATTTTCACATCATAAAACATATCAATATCAAAAGAAGTTGATTTTTTTTTAAAAAAAAAGGAGATATGCATTTGCTACCATTTTTCCGAAAAAGAAATTACTCAATATGATTAAAAACGATTTAATTCTATCAAAAGATTGAATCCTGTCCTATGAAATGAATAACGATTCGAAAGGAAATCTAACTTCATATTGAAATGACCTTTAATTGTAAATTATATTTTGTTCGAAAGGGTTCGTGGTATGGAAACGTCGGATAATCGGGTGTTAACGAAATACTAGCTCCACCGAGAAACGATAGTGTCCGACACAACATTCAAAGTTTTGGTGTGCTTGTTGCTGAAGCCACTTTTCAGCCCATGGTAAACTGTGGGTTTAAACGGCGCTGTTGGCGATTTTAGTCTTTTATATGAGTCAAGTGGCAGAACTGAGAATCTAGTGGATAACAATATGCCGGAGACCACCGTAGAAGGGGATTCCGCGTGAAAAATGCGTATAAGTTATCACTGATGTTCGGCGTTTTTTTGAAAAATTACCAACTTGTGGCAACTAACGGAAACCAGCGAGATGAAAAGCTGAGCAGCAAACATGCCTTTCTCACCCGAATCGCATCAAAAATGAACCATTTTCGAATTAAATTTTTAAATGTGACTAAAAATGAACCATGTACAATGATGATAGGCGCCCATCGCACAAGACGAAAATGAAATTGATATACCAGTAGCTTCCTCCAAACTACAATATTTATTTTTCAATGTAGATATATATTTCGGGAGCAACTTACCCCCTTCATCAGTACAAAGCTACTACTACGAAAATGAACCACCATAATATTCCCTGAAATGGGACTTTCACAGTTAAGTAAAGCTGATGGTGTCTATTTGGTGGTCTGACTTAGGTTTTATCAATTATAGTTCCACATCACGGCGGATGCCCACTGAAAGCAACTGGATGAAAAGATGATGAATTTTGCAGTTGAATAGTCGAAATTAACCAATCGATTGGCTTCTATAATTTAGCAAGATAACCCTCGACTATGGCAAAATTCCGATTACCACTTCTTTCGAAATTTGGACTACTTTTCGCCAGGCAAAAAGTTCAATTCGCCAGAGGGTGTTAAAACAGTCTTTCAACAGTTCATTGAGCCAGACTTCTCCAGCAGAGGGTAAATCAGTTGCATTACGATTTATATTGAGATATTTATTCATTTCAGCGGAAGCAATCCAATAGATATAGAGTATTTAATTGCGAACAACACACTTTAGAATATAAATCATAATGAAGCATTGTTTAGGCGAAAATCACCTTGAAATCAAGCGGAACATATCGTTGAAAGTTGATCTGTTTAGAACGAATCACCTGAAGAAGTTTACTATTCGAAGTTAAAAGATTAGTCTGGGCAAAAAGTTATCTCATAAATCTTTTCCGCGAATATTGATTGTCGATAATAGTAACCGGCATGAGGGAACTAGCACAGCTACAAAATATTGTATGAAAAGTAATTTAATAGTCTTATCAGGTAGCTTGAGTTAGCATATATTTATGTAGAAGATCATAAGCATTTATTATTTACTTCAGAACGTGCCATTCGATTCAAATTTGCTGCCATATCGTTGACAGGATTACTCCCAAAAAGTAATAAAGAGAACATTACTGCATTAATCGTTGCCGATAATTCTAATGGCGTCTAACAAATGTTCCGTAAATTAACACTATTTTTAACTAGGGCAATTTCATAAATGGTAGGTTGTTTTTCATAATTTAGAAAGATCAGTGAAAATGAAGATGAGACAACGCACATTTGGTGACGCCACTGGGTCAAAGTAGTTTGGAAGATTCCAGACAGAATATTTGTCCTCGGAGGGCGAACCGTGTGATGATAGCAATGTGACCCTAGTGAAAGCTGAATAAACGAAGATTGTAGATTGACCCAATAAATAGTTGTAATGAACTGGGTTTCGCTACGTCACGAATGTTTAATCATCATCTGGGATATACGAAAAAGCTTCTCTGTGGGTTCGACGCTCAAAAGGAGACATGCGCTGATTACTTTAAATATTTCCTTGCGTACTCTAAAAACGGCCAATTTAGCATCTTCAAAAAAATCGTTACAGGTAACGAAGCTTGGTTCTAGAAGCACCATCCGGAAACAAATATCAGTTCATGGTATGGAGCCCAGAACGAGCCAATCTGCCTGTCATGGCAAGGCAACAAGTGATGTTGTTAATTTTTGGAAACTGGTCAAACAGTAACAGCGAAGCGAAGTGCTACATAGGGACGTGCTTACCAGCAGTTTTCAAAAGTTTGCTTACAAGAAAGTTAAAAAAGGAAAGAAAAAACTACCTTCTACACCATGATAATATGCGAACTCACACGGCAGAAACAATCAAGAATTTTATTGCGACCTCAGGCATCGGAAAAATTCTCCCAGTTCCATACTCCCCGTGTAATTCCTAATTATTTAAAAAAAAAAAGTATTAACAGGAAGAGTCTTTAGTTTTAATGAGGAGATTATAAATGGGGTCAAATGTCAAATTTAGAAGCTCTAAAAAGACGATTTCAAGGAATGTTTCGAAAGGTGGTTCCACAGATTGAAGAAATGCATTGAAATCAACGGAAATCACTTAGAAAAAAACGCAGACTCATAAGGATTAATAAAGAAAAAAAAAGGTTACGGTTTGTTCATATTTTCAAAAAAAATTTACTGAACTTTTGTTAGTTCCCTCGTACAATGCTCTCTTTCTGTTTGAGGTCGTCTAGGCTCAGGCCAGCCAAAGGTTTAAACTGACAGTGTTTGTTTTCTGCCGATAACGCTAGGGACAAGTACGGCGTCTCCGTAGGGCGGAGGTGAAGCAACGTCTGATGGTCGCCTTTTTCCTGACGACTAAATCATCAGCTAAATTATTTACATTGCTCTACTCAGTCAGATAGCAATTGAATAGAGATTCTCAGTTGTGAAGCAGTTATGGTTTTTCACCTAGGGAGACACGTCCATCGGTGTTGGAGGTGGAGTGTACCTGAAATATGCAATTGCACTCGATTGGAGTAGAGAGAAACAGAGAATGGATTTTTATTGGATTTCAACCCATAAGACCTTATTTCACAGTCCATGAAAAAGCCAAAAAAAATAGTAAAGAGAAGGCGATCACATTACTTACTTAAAGTGGAGATATCAGTTTACGTGAAGCGCGCGCTTAACGTTATACCAATAGATGCCAGGCCTAGCTATTATCACTGCTGCCTTTGGATATCGGTATCAAGTTGGATTTAGGAACCCGATTGGGGCAACACGCCATTAAATTTCGAACTTGTAGAGCTTTCTCCTTTTTTGTGAGACAGAGAGTGACTGGCCTGGTAAGGGAGTTTCAAAGAGCTACTTCGGATCAAACTCTGATCAGATACCAAATGAACATTCGGCACTGAGGGCTGTATTTTCTTCTGCTAGAGTCTGAGCGCGGCGAATGTTAGATTTAGAGACAAATTTTAGCGAGATGCATGAATAAGGGCTAATAAAATTGTCACAGCCAAGAAGTGGTTCAAAGATTCACAGGAAGGCCAATAAAATGAATTGGCATCGACTACGATTTGCAGTAACTTTGGCGATATTAAAAAAAAAGCAGGCCAGTTTCGTTTTAGGATCTTTGAATGAAATACAACTAATCAGAATTGATATGATGTATGATTTTAATGGAAGGTATGCGGAATGCCTGAAATGGAGGTAGAATGAACGACATTTAGCTGTTAGAGGGTTGTGTAAATTTAGATCATAGTTGTTATAGATACTGGCAAGGAAATGTAGCTAACCACATTTGAAAGCAGTATGGAATTTTCTACAGTAATTTAGTAGCATTGATCACATCTGATTTTAAAAATGTTTGAGAAAAAAACCTCATCGATGTTTAGAATAAGCTTATCTTGAAATTAAGATGTAAGAATTATAATTGACTTTAAGACTGGAATTTATGTGATGGTTTCTCTGAAAAGTGAAAGCCTAAGGGAAGATAGTCGAGAAGCAGGATTTGCAATGCAAACATGATCAAAAGCGATAGATTTAATAGAGAATGAATGGTATGAATTGACACTTCAGTATTTGTAGGACAAAACAGTTTCGTGTAAATTAGTTTGTGAACATGGCTCGCCTAGAAAATAATGAAAATCGATTATAGTGAAAATAGACTTCTGATTATCTGAGTGTAATTACGCGGTATTTCTAGCGATTAAAATATTTGAAATAATAAAGACTTGCTTTTTCTATTTGCTAGTGTTAATTTATTGTTCTTGCAAAGAAGAAGAAAAAGCAAGTTATTTTAAGACTTCTGCTTATTATTGACACCACCTCCGATGAATGAATGAATAATGAAATAATTTACAGACGCCATTACAGTAGATGTGCTTTAGATTCATTCCGTGATCTCTCAGGGGTATATTTGCTCATGAAAATCAAGCTGTTCTAATTTCATTCATTTGAATGCAAAATGTCGCAAATATAACTCTCGGTTGATGAAAAGTTTTCCCTCGTTTTTTGCTCCATTGCCGACTGAAATTAGGGGGCAAAATAAACAACATCATTTGTGGTATGCGGAAAAGTGAAAAGAATTGGGAGGAATTGTTACCCTCACTTAGACAGTGCTTTACTCATATCATTTACGCAACAGCGATTGACAAATTTATCGGTTAGCAGTCCGTTGCTTTAAAAATAAAAGCTAATCAGCTTCCCATTTCTCTCAAAACGGGAAAATTGTAGACAATATGACAAAACCTCAGGCTAGTCAGTTATTGTTGATAGTGCTGTCACAGGGCGTTAACATGGCGTTAAATGTTAACTGTTTCCTCTGTAATCAGAGAACGATATTCCGATGATGACATTTTCGAGGCAGACAAAACGGATTTGAAATAGAAAGAAAGAAATTGTTCGTCATAGGAAAATCGAAAAAGACTGGATATTTCAACAATATGGAGAATTTGGATATAAAATATCACAAAAAGCTAAACGATGTTATTACTGAAGAAGGGGCAAATGGTTCCCGAAATACGAAATGCCATACGCAGACCTGACAAGAGGGGGTAGAAAGGGGGAATTTGCACCGGACCCGGAGTTTTCTCGAGGGCTTCCGCATAATTTTCACCTCATACCTATACACTTTTCACCACGGGTCCGGATTTTCTTTCTACAGTCCTGACCATAGGTATTCACAGTAAAAATTTGAGTTTAGAAGGGAAACGTCTTTAAACTGTTTTCATTCAAAATAAAAAGTTTGGAAAGTGGCAGTTTAACAACTTTTGGAATAATCGTCATTCTGGAAAAGAAAAAGTGAATCTTTTTTAAAGTGTCTAATTTGTTATTGAGCTCTCTTTCAAAGGTTCCACAAAGGGGCTTTTTTGGCCTAAAACTTGTCAATGGGACAACAGATCGTACGCTTTATAATGACCCTCCGCGAAGCTGGCGTGACGTATACGATCATTAAAGATCAAAGATCAAGTACAATTTGATGTTTCTGAAATAATTATGATGTTGTCAGAGCTTGAAGATAGTAAAGAAAAACATAATTTCCGTCGCCAGTAAAATTTTCATTAACATTGAAGGATATTTTGAAAATAACTTGTGTCCTTCCTCAGTGCAAGGTGTTTCTGCCTCTTAACATATTCCTTCTAAAACTAGAACATTAAGATGTTTCCTTCACGTCGGCCTAACACCTCTGCTAATGTGGTACTGAGTATACTCGCATTCCATGAAGTTGTTATTTTCACCGATCTGGAAAAAAAGCCATTGTAGCTTTCAATGCAAGTTATTCTGTTGTGCGAATTTGTAAATATTGATAACAAGGTTGTGATTTAGAAAAAATTGACTGGAAAAGATTGAGAAATAGTTGTTCTTGGAGGAGGTTATCCAGCAGGCATTCATGATTTATGACTAAATAAATAAATGCTCACTTTTCATGTAAAAGAGGATCTTACAACCTGAATACTTGTTGACGAAAACTGTCAATTTCAAATGTGCGGCAGCAATAGACGAGTGTTTGTGCATCGTCCAAAAGAAAAAAGAGGTTTAGAAATGTATACTGTGCTGAAAACACCGAAGGGATAGTTTAATGGCTTAGGAGAGTTTTGGTGTACATTAACTAAATTAGGAAAACTTCATAAAAGGTATTTCGGAATTTTGCAAGAATATGGACTAGATATTATTTCTAACAAGGTAATGAGCCAAAGAATTCCCCTAAAATTTCTTTAATAAAAAAGCTGAAAACACAATACCAATTATGAAATGAATAGCACAATTACCGGATCTCCCCCAACCAAGATTGTTGGACACGAACTAGAAGAAGTAAAGAATCGATCTCCATCTCCATCAGTGGATGGCAAAAAATAAAACGAAACAATATCTTAAAAAATTTTTAAATCCTCGAAATTTTTAAATAAGAAATTAAAAATAATGGTGGTCACTTCAAGGAAGCCAGACAGAAGCAAGCTATGCTAGCGTTTCAGCAAGCAAGAGCACAAGGTAATCAGTGTGGCCAGCATCTTTATATAAATGTTAATTATATAAGGATGCTGACTGCAAGCCCACTGACCTCGTGGTTGGATCCTACAAACAGGACGCTTGAGCTACGAACGAAGAAGAAGCAAATTGGAGTTCTCCAAGCGAATCCGCACAAAAGCAGGACTGCAAATATTGCAGCACGTTGCAAGAAAAAAAAGTAGATATTGTAATAATTAGTAAACAATATGAACAAAGGGTACCGGAACTCTTAGGGTCAAACTAAGAACGGGGCTGGAAATGGTTATGTATATATCAAAAGCAAGCATATCACTTTGATGGGCTAATATCTGATACCCATTAATAGCACTGAAATGTTCTAACGAAAACTTGATATTATCGCAAACAAAGCAGACTCAGGCAATCGTCGCAATCCACAAATAAGACGGCGGAACACAATGTTAGCTCAAATAGATAAAAACCAGAAACCTTTGAAGCAACTGTCATCCCTAGCACGCTTATCATCACGACAATGCAACAAGGCGTCTATGGTAAAATAAGAACACTGTCCAGAGTCAGGAGGCTTGGATTGGCAGCTATAAAGGCGGAAGGGTTCTAGACAATTCAATAAGAACTTGTAGTTGACTATATTACAAAGATAAAAACACAAAATTCGAAGAACTCCTTCATTGAGAATCTTGATGGACAGCAATTTTGCTCCCTTCTCACGAACCCCTAAGGAAAGAACCTGAAATTGTATCTGATGTGCCCCGTCTGTTTGTAGAAGATGAATTGACCTCAACAATTAATACACTGAAGAACATTAAAGTATCTTGGCTTGAAGGGATACCTCTTAAAGCTTTAGAGATACTAGCAGCCGAACGTGCACGTATGCTAGATATGTATAACCCTTACTCATTCGAATGAGTTTATCCAAAAATATAGAAGACGCAACAGTTGGTTCTGTTCAATAAAAGCAAGAAGATCCTATCAGCCATCCGCATACAGAGCCCTCTATATACTGCATGTTGTTGGGAAGCTTTGTGAGGAAGTGCTGAGTCTGGAAAAACGATTCTGTGAGCAATCAAAGATGTAGTGGTTAGCGTGGAACAAGCTCAACGCGGAAGTCGCTAGAGTTAACAGTCTCTAAAGCGCTAAGGCTTAAGTTTGAAGTCCCGGGATAAATGCTGAAGATACTGCATGGCTATTTGAAAGATTGTGAGCTAATATTTAAGATAAGTGAAAAATGCGAAGAACGTAAATAACTTCAGGAGTAGCCCAGGTACGTAGGTCCATCTCTCTGGAATATAACGTGCAATGAAATTCGACGCATAGAAGTGTCGGGTAGCACTTATCTAGTAGGATGTGATGATGATATTGCAGCCATAATATTTGCGCATGAAACGAAAGAAGCTAAGCGAAAGCTAAACCAAAAATCACACGGTTTGACCTTCACCACAAAGTTAAGATTGAAGTACTGGGTGACATTAAACTTTTGGGCATATGTGACCTTAGGTTAAATTTCTGAACTCAAGTGAAAAGTGCGGCAAGCTGATAGCAAATATCGGAGGTCTTAGGCAGAACAAGCGGAAACTTCTAACGGCAAATACGAGTTCAGTACTCCTCTATGCAAGCAAAATATGGAGCGATTCACTTCAGCCGCAGAATCGACAGAAAATTGTACTATTTGTGTAACGCAGATCCATGCTTAGTTAGTTATTTCCGCGGCGTATTCCGAATTGATCTGTTCTCTTAACAATAGAAGAAATGAAGAAGAAGAATCAACTTAGCCAACTAAACCAAAGTTTGTGGAAAAAAATTGAATTCGAAGACTTCAGTATAGGTTCAAAGTCTTGATGACAAATGTCGGCCCATCATGGAGTAATGCGAAAGCAATTCCGAAGTGCAGACTCCACTTAGAGAAGGAGGTACTTTTAGTAGGTAATCTTGTGGTAGGAATCCGGGCAGGTGATGTGTTGATAGTATCATACATCAAGCATTCTATCGACATTACATGTAAAAAAGCTAGGAATTAATGCTTCTTTAATAGCGTATATATATCGACATAATGGTAATAAGCCCACGATGTAAAAATCACCTGAATGCAAATCCAGCAGGGGTCAATTTTCGTCAGATCTTAGACTGCACATTAATAAAGGTTGGAAAGTTGGGTTCTTAGCATGAAAAATCGTGAATCCTTAGTCGCGTTCGAGAGAAGGCTGGACCATTAAATAGCTTACATAACTATGCAATCTATAAGCGATATCACGACGGGGTTAAAGCGGGGTGGAGCTATTAATCTAAATGATTGTAAAATGCTCAAATCTTAAATAGCTTCCATCTATTAAATCATGCAGATGCAACCAGTATATATGTATATACAAATGATTAGGATGATGGCTTGAACAGCATATCCATATGAAGTTCATTAAGATTGGAGGACAAATTTCTTAAATTAGTCTTCAGTAGTTCGCAACTCCCATTAAAATATAGGATCGGTTTTTAGACTGACTAGACGCCGCACTATTTTAAACCACATGTTTGGATCATCCCTGTTCTTTCATAATGTAGACTTTTATTTCCCGTAAGTTTAAAAACTTCGTGTGCGAAGCTTATTTGGCTTAAAATTGCAGAGATAAGTGGACAATAAGTTGCGAAGCTAGAAGTAATTGGTCCGTCCTACGACTTTTATAAATGTTTTTTTGTAGCTATATCGTATGTTTTTTTGTAGTTATATCGCTGGATGGTGTAACTCTTCTTCAAAGTATCCCTGGTCAATGAATCAATGAAAAACAAACTCATGGAAAATTTACATTCTTTGTTTTCAAAACTATGCTCAACCTAAATAAAAATACTAAAGAGAATCACATTGTGCTTTCTATAAACAAAACGATTTTTGATCCGTAACTTTGAACAATGTTAACATATACTCTGAATGCATTTGCACGATGGAATTGTTTTAGATAAAGGCACACAAAACGTACTTTAGGAATTTTCAAACTTTCAAAGTAGTATTTTGTTCAGATTCGAAATTAAGTTTCACGGAGTAGCCTTTTAATTGCAATATGAGGTGATTTATCTCTATTACTGTTATTATCACTGATTATTTTCCTATTACCTTGTTAATTTCTTAGCCTTTTATTTCACAGCCTTTTTATCGTTAACAATTTTAAAGCCTAGTAAAATTTAACAAAATATTTCATCTAACGTATATGACATTGTATTTTTCATAAATGATTTTTCACTGAAACCGTTTAACAAACCCGCAACGGTTTTCTATGCAAATGTATGAATTACGGTAGAATGATAGGCAAACGCTCACTTATTCGCACGTATTTGGGGTGTTATTTCACTAGCTTTAACTAGTTTGTAGTTTCATCTGGAAAATTTCTCTTTTCATACTAACCTCGCGATTTTAGCAAAGCATGGAAACCCACTGAACATTCGACGCGGATAAGTCAATGCTTCAATTGAAATTCACAATTCTATTCCGAGTGGTAAAAAATATTTTCGATTTGACTCGGTTTGTTTAGTTTACACCCTGAAACGTGTTCTTATTGAAAGCCATGAAACAAAATCAATTTGTTTATTCACATTGTATTTATTGCAAATAAATTACTTGTCTCAATCTTGAATTTATTATTAATTCGGGAACAGTTATTTCCTCCTTTTGACCCATTCGATACTTTGGCATGAAAAATACATGCCCATATACATTAGACTTCTTTCTGAAATTTTACATTAGACCTAATTGGTATAAACTGTCAATAGAAAATGGCCCGTTTATTAAATATATATATTTTTGAGAAAAAGAAACCAACTACTACTCGAACGTTTTTAAATCCAATTAAATGTTTGTACATTTTGTTTACATTTATTCCAAGCATATATTTGTACTAAATTCGTTTCTATCCAAAAACTTGTTGCTTTCTCTTTAGTTTTTATTTTAGAAAGAAGAAAAATCCGTCTCGTATTTCTTACGCTCTAAAAAATTTCGCTACATTCATAATTTTTATATTTGATGGAAAGTTGTATTTTTCGGTTCTTCGACGTTTCCATTTTTTTGTATAATTGTTGAGCATATCGTATGGTCAGTTATTCTTGACACCGATCTTTCCTTTGTAGCAAATATGAATCGACATTTTTGGAGATCACTTCAGTTTCGCTTAAATTAAAACTCAATCATTCAAGAACTTTCATAATTAGTGCAAACATTGTTTGTTTTGCGGGTCGTACAAAATCAAACAAATGAAGATAAGTCGTAATAAAATAAAAAGCACCTTCAACTATTTTTTGGCAGTGACAGAAAGAGTACGTTTTAATAATATTAAATTTATGTATATTTGCAGTAGACAGATTTCCATTTAAAGAGAAAGTTTGTTGAGTTTTCGAACATTTAATGGTCATCAGATATCCATATGGTCATCAGATATATTGAACCTGATATCCTTTGACAACAGAAATTCAAGGTAGACGTCAATATAATCAAATGGTTAGTTGGCAGTATTAACCACGAAGAAATCATACAATTGAAGGAGTCTTCGCCGTAATTGAAAGTTATTTCTGTTTAGCTGTTCCAACACGTAAATTAGCATTAAGTAGTTTGAGTTCCTCAACAAACCTTCGACTTTTCCCGCTCCAAACAAAATCTCCTACCACTCAGTTTTCATTTCTGATTAGCACACTTTGAACACATGTGATTGAATCAAATACTTATTCCAAATAAAGAATTAATCTTTCCAAATTTCCATAACTAACTTTATCTCAAGCTACTTAATATTTTCTCACTTAAGTTTCATATATTTCTTAAAATCCGAAAATGACCTATTACATTTACCTAAATCGAAGAAGCCCAAGATAGAATGCAGTAGCGTAGTAACGTTGCTAGTCTTTTCCAATTTTTCGTTCAATGTTTTTACAATTATGACTTATACATAATATAATTTATGCATGGCTTAAATGCATCATTTCCAAAAGCATACAGGACATTAGCTAACCAAGAAAGAACTTGTGGAAGTATGGAAAAGCAGAAAAGAAAAAGCAAACTTGACTTCGTGACGCTAATCTCAGGAGATATATCAAAGCAGTCATTCGCTTTTCAGAGAGTAAAATTAAGAATTACACAATTCATATTGCATTTTTGGTGCAGAATTTCCGATCCGTTAACTTTTTCTCTTATTCATTTCCAAAAATATTTTTTTTTTCTGATTCTTTTTTGTTATTTTATTTCTAAAATTATTCTCATATTAAACTAACATTTATTCGCCTACGATATTTTCCCGATTCAGTGGGATTTTTCCTTTCTTTTCTCTTGTTTGCAATTTTTACAAAGATGGCAATATTTTTTTATATTTTCCTACAATAATAAATTTAAATCTCCTGGAAGAGAAAAAACTATACGACCAAGAGTTTTGTCTTCTGTTTAGTTTATTTTTGTCGTTTTCCATTATAAAACGAAAGAATTCGTTTACGTACAATTAATATTTAAATAAAATTTACTATTCACAATGCATACGACGCACAGAAAATATTCAGAATCAAATGAAGACTAAGTAAAGAAGTAATCAACTGAACTCTTGCAATATTGGATACATTGCGTTCAAACTTCAACACGATTTCGAAGATTTGTTCAGTTTTTTTACTTTACAACTATTTTAGTCGCTTTTTCTCTTACTTTAATAATTTCTCCCTATTCGAATTATAATAAAAATGTTTTACGTTTAAGTTATGATAAAAAATCTAAAAAATACTAACAATAGTTCGCTTAATGTCACGATGGCTGAAGTTGATTCCTCTTAGGCGGTTTACGTGATTGTTTTCTTCCGCACGACGCTGTTGTTGTTGTTGTCACGTTGTTGCCCTCACTGCTACCTAATAATGACGATAAATTTGACGCTGCGCTTGGGAATATTCGCGAAACCGTCTTTATGCTTGTATCACTCTTGTGACTTGTGATGTGCAGATATTTTTGGAGAGCCAAGCGTTCCTGGTACTGCATCGACTGTATTGTGATTGTTTTGCTTAAGGCTCCTTTTGATTCGGGAACCCATTCGTCTGGCATACTGTTCCGGATAGAAATAATGAAATATGAAACAGTTGTTATTAAGGGTAAAAAATACGGTGTGTGTAAAAAGTTATTTCCTGCAACAAAAGTGAAAACTTACATTTCACTCGGACTCCATTTAACGTAAAGCTCAGTTATTCCTGAAGAGTTCGTTCTGCGCGCCATCGTTCGTCCTTGGAATGTTATTGAACCTTTTGAACCAGTGGCCAAGGAACCCGTCACTAGTAAGCGATGCTGAAGACCCTCCATGATACCCGTATCAAAGAAGTCGAACATTCGAGCTGTAAAAATATAAAATTCATTAATGACTTGAATATTACAGGGCATGATGAGCAAACGCCGATATCTACATCGTTTTGGGCACAACGACTCTCCTTCTTATACTCACGGCCCAGATGCATAAGAAGTTCTTTTACAAGTGCTATCCTTCTTTTCGAGATCAATCAATCCTAGCACGTATTGAATATGTTTAATTATTAAAAAGTATGGAATAGAGTAAACAGCATAATTATCTGCCTTCAAAATCAATTCCAAAGAATTTAAAAGTTTTCTCAGGCCTAGAACAAAATTTGTGAAATCCTCACGCATTCCATATAACTTTTCAAAAATTCAATGTTTCCCCTAATTTCCCCGACATAATCAGATTAAATAATTGAATATCAAGTTCATTAGAGCCCTTCCTTAGAATCTTAAATCCAAGATGCGTTTTTTAAACAAAATCAAGGAAATGATTTTAAGTTCATTTCTAATGATGCTGGAACAATTCGGCAAAACATTGTTTTTTGAAAAAATTATATGAAATAATGCATGTCAAATAAATTCTAATTTCATCATTTTTGGTTTAAGTCTAAAAACACTTTTAAATTGGTTGATTATAACCTCCTACTGATCGTAATTTATCTCCTTCATGACTAGATCACGGTACTAATGCTGCTGATATCGTATCTTCTTAACTCTTTCCGAAACCAAAATTTTACTAACAAGTGCAAAAAATAATGCGGTGAAAAGGGAAATTCATTTTTCAAATTTGACTGAGGCTATCAATTGGGTGAACTAAAAACAATGAGCACTGAAAATTATTTTTTTTCTCGATTTAATAATACTCCACTTTCTATGAAAGGGTCAAATATTAGCAAAAACGAAAAGTTAAGTAACCGTAAATAACTGGGCCAAAATACAACTTCTAAAAATGTCCATCAACCATTGCCATAAATGATGAGTTTGTCATAATTTCGTCATTCTGAAAAACTGCTCGTGAAGGGCTGGTCTTAGAGACTTTCCTGGAATCCGTGCGAGCAAATCGAATCTTTATTCGGGTACCAATTGGGCCGCTGGGGATTCGGCATTATTGATCATTAATTGGGTCTTCTCGACATTGGTAAAAAGTTGTTTAGTTAATTTTACTCAGCTATACAAAGCAGAACAAAGCAGCCAGATTTAATGAAGGAATTTTAAACAGGAGTCTTCACAGCCCTTTTTTTGAAAATTTATGAAGGCTAAGACAGCGTTGAGGGAATGACTGCTCCGCGCCAATGCTCTCTCCCTGCTGCTATATGGAAGCAGCACGTTCTACTCAAAAGACTTAAAGCTTCTATCAACTAGTGTCTATGGGATTTCGACATGCCATCATTTATTTTTCTGATGATCTGTGGAAGAATCCAAATTCTCCGTCTTCATCGAATTCGCCCGCGGCGGTGGCAGTGGCATTGACGGAAGTCATGGAGCTCTTGGGATTGGTAATCTGTTTGATGGCAATCTTCATAATCGTTATGTACGCGGTTTTGAGGTTCCCTCGCGGGGTTTGCAAGCACTTTTCGGGGAAACGGAAATTTTGACAGGTTGGTAGTTGCTCCACGCGCCCAGTCGAGCCATTATGTCGTTTCTGTTTTAATGTCCAAATTTAAGTCGCGTGTTTATCTACCACGCTGGTGCGGACCTACGCTTTGAACACGAGAAGTTTTGTAGAATGACATGTGAGGGACGCTACTGTTCAAGTTAAGTGAGGTTGCTAATGCTTTCGAACAAAATGAATAAAATCATGGTCCAAAAATGATGCGTGGAACCATGCAAGTGGTGTGAAACCTGAACTAGCCGAGAATAATGCAAACGCGACGCCATAAGGAAATGGGAACTTGGAGTTAGCAAAAGCTACATCGGACATGTCTCTCGGAATATCTTCAGCCGAATTTTAGCCGTTAAAAGAATGCACGACGTCGAAAGAACTTTCTCAAAAGTTGGAAAACGTGTAACAATCAAAAACCGCTGCAAGGAAAGCTGACCTCCTGAAACAAATAGTGCTTCAACGTATGAGCGTTGATAGACTTACAGGTATGGAAGTGTCAATAAAAGACCTACTTTCGACAATATTACTCTACTAGCAAACAAAGGAAGATAGAATGCCATCTGGCCGAAAGTAAGCAAGAGGGGGCAAGAAAGGTAGTTCCTATATGGAAAAGGAAAGATAGTTCAGAGAATGTTCAAATTATCGTCCGATCAGGTTGCTGTCCTATACCATGAAGATTTTTGAACGCATTCTTGACAACTGTATTCGCGAATCGTTCTCTTCTGAATCAAGCGGAGTTTGTCAGGAACTGTGGAACTACTGGCACAGTACACGCTGCGTGAGAAGCATCGCCCTTTTTCTATTGCATTTCTGAATCTGGAGAAAGCAGCTGACCGTGTACTATGGTCTCATATTGACTCTGAATAAAACAGAAATTTGACGACCGATCCCCAAGACACAGCCACTATCATTGTCAGTGGCAGCGATCTGCCCAAAATTAAATGATTTAAATATCTCGAGTATATGCTATCAGCCAATGGATAACTGTGTTATGAAATTGCTGGTGTTCTGTGTGTTCGACATATCAATGAACGTCTAACATTTAAAAGTCACCGCAATGTCGCCCTCTATGTTCCTTAGCATTGGCAGGCTATAACACAGCGAACGACGCTCACGGTAATGGAAATGAAGATGTTGCGTTGGACTAGTGGCGTGACGCGTTCTGATTACATCCGAAATGAGAATATCCGCGATCGTTATAGAGTTGCATCGATCGTGGAAAAATTGTGAGAGAGGCGTTTTCGATGGTATCATCGTGTCATTGGGCTAACGAGACTTCACTTGCCAAGATTGGTCTGAACATCGAAATTAATGGTAAGCGACCGAATGGCTGGCCAAAACGACGGTGGCTTAATACGCTGAGTGGGGAGTTGAAAGCCTCGCGACTGCATCCAAATCAAACCTTTGATAGAACAAATTGGCGCAACTGATCACGACATGCC
The DNA here is from genome assembly GCF_905115235.1 of Hermetia illucens. NCBI lineage: Eukaryota > Metazoa > Arthropoda > Insecta > Diptera > Stratiomyidae > Hermetia > Hermetia illucens. The sequence continues at coordinate 97,042,532 of NC_051852.1, read as the reverse complement.
GACCCCACTTGCGAACGGGATAAAGACTGAAAAAAAAGAAGACGAATTCGACCCTCCAAAGCGAAATCTGCTCCAATTAATAAGATTGCTTTCTATTCGCTCGAATGACATGGGCACAAGAACACAAATTTACACAAGGAAAGTACTAAAACGGAGTATTTGATTTGACATTGGATTTGACAAAAGTCCACACGGATGATGGGCCATCTTTGACGATACTCAGAGTGGCCCCTTGATGGGGGTTCAGCTATAATTTCAGATGCGGTTCCAACTTGTAACAAGTTGTGACTTTGATGAAACGTAAAACGGGAAAGACCGAAAAAATTCTGACAGGAAAACCAGGTAGACTAAAGAAGCAGCCTGCTACCAAAAAGGAATTCGAGGATGACCCAGATAATACATCCACGGCGGAGATTCCAGTTAAACAATTCCGCAATCTCAGACCCGGAAAGAAACCAATGGATGTAGGCGATGGCTGACGAATTTTGTTAGGTATTAAAAAACGGCGATAAATATGCCGCTGTTGGCTTTATAAATAAACAAATTTCAGTCGCAATGAAATTTTTCCAAACTTGGAATGGATTATGGCAGGACCTACACCCCTGTGGGGCGTTTTAGCACTATTCTTCTTGCCATGTCTCTCGCGGCACAACTTGGGTTGCACATATGATAGTTTGAGGTCTCCATCGCTTTTATGAACGGTTTTAGCGAAGAGGAAGCTCATAGAGAAGTCTCAGAATACATTGAAAAAATTATTAAAGATCCTTTTTGGAGGAGGACATTATCGATAAGGCTGGGAATATGTCGGAGCTAATTTCAGCGAACAGAATGTCGTTGCATGGATTAATACAAGCTGGGAGTTATTGATATCAGCGTCCGAACGAATTGTCACAAATTTTTTGGTAGAATCTAGTTTTAGCCTTGCGAGCGTTTATGTGAACGGTGAAGGCGACGATTTGCTTATAATCATCGACTACGTTGATGACCTTGTTGCGCTCTCAGGAAAACGTCGTAGAATCGATGAATTCTACAAATTCTTGAGAAAATCATTTCACATCAATGACTCTTTCTCGTGATGCGTAAAACAATCACCATGAGGCAGCGAGGATAAATCTTAGACATGTTGAATTGATTCAGAATATCATCATGCCACTTGACCCAGATGCTTGGACCGTGGAAGATGAAGAAAGGTGGCCGTACAGAGAGCTCATGTATTTATCAGTCGCGACCCGTCCTGACATAGCGCATGCCACTAGGATTTTAAACCATTTATTGTTTTGAGACCAGGCAGATATCAGATGACGAGGAGATCATTATCGAATACAAGAATAGCCACCAGACTATCACGAGACGGGGGGATTTGCGAGGCTTCAAAAAAGGGTATCGAGCAATAAAAACTCTGCGTAAGGCGTAAGGCGGGACATAGCTTAAAATTGCCAGTCTATTAGTAGCGTTCAGATTATTGGCATAGGAAGAGTGAGTTACCTGCCTACTCAGGAAGAAAGTGCTCTTAAAGCGATACTAAAGATGTTTCGATTCTGTTGATAAAATGATCACATCTAGAGGTAAAAGAAATTTAAATAGTACGAAAATACAAAACAAATTTGTAAGGCCGGCCTAAATAGCATTCTACACAAAGGAAAGGCGAGATCATCAGCGAATTGACCTTTATCTTAAAACGTAGCTGAGGTTGATACGAATTAATCTTCACAATTTTAAACAACGCAATGGTTTAGTCTTGCAGAGCTTCAACTTTGAAAATATAAAAATCACAATCAATGAGCCATGTCCCGATTACGAAAGTAATATCTAGATCAGAGACTCAACGGGCTTAACAGCAGTAAATAAGTATCCAAAATAGAGCTCCTAAAAAGTCCTTGGGCACGTTTAACCGGGTTTCGTAAGGACAACGGTGACCGAAATACATATCTACAGATGGGGATACTGAACGAGAAAACATAGCTTAAAGATCATGGATGGATGCCGTATGGGTCTTTGAAACAGCATTAATTGCTAGTTGATGTGCCCTGGTAGAATTAGATGCGTTAATCGGGGATGTCGAGAAAACATGTAAAATCTACAATGGAATTCACATTTGTACTTAAGCATTGCGTTGACGATTTTCTTCTTTCTTGTTTCTTTTTCTTCACCACAATATGAGCAAAGGGCATATGATGGAGTCCATGGTAGATCCAGTCACGGTAAACGAACTATGGGAAACATGTCAGCAAATCGAAGATAACGAGGGCCCATGGGGCTGGTGGGGATTACTCCCGACCTATTCACTATCAGCTCCTAAGCATATCAAAAAGAAAAATATTCCGTGTTTAATTAAATATCGGGGAAACACCATAACTTCGCTCGATATGCAAGCCAGGCATAATATGGAGCATGATAGAATACCATTTGAAGCAAATTCGTTCTGAATGTTGTCAAGGGTATTAGCTTATGAGAGAGATGGCACGGTCATTAAGTATTATTGTGGACCAGGCAGGAAGCGTTGCAGGCTTTATTTTTGCTACTGAATGCGTGCTTTAGGAAATATTTTACTGTTGAAAACTGGATGATTTTCCTAGATATGACTTCAAGGAGAAGAGAGAAGAAAAGAAGAATCTCGATGAAATGTCGAAGCAGAACAGAATATAGTTGGAAAGAAATGTTAGAAAAAAACTGGTTTGCAGCTATATGAGTAATTCTAAAAATATGGAAAAAGTTGCAGAAATCCAAAGAGCTGAGTGGATTCTCTTACGAAGTAATACCCAAATGGTGATCTCGTGGGACAGAAATAAGGAGATATTTCAATGGGTGAGAATTCATCCCTAATTTGGACGTTCTCTGTAGGCATATGTGTAAGACTTTTGGCCTCTGTGCAGCGAAAACAAAACTATTACATATTACATGAAAATTAAAATATTGAAAATGATCATGATTCTTAATAAATTTAAAATAGTTGCCTGATATGTGGCTTAGAATAAGAATAGATATTCGCTGTTTTCCGAGCGGTAGTTTGCTACTGGATTTTTTTATTAAACATACAGGTTGACACACATGAAATTATTAGTATCAGAAAATGATAATCAATGTAGAAGATCAACTAATAATTGATCCCAGAAAATTTTACTTTCGCCTTAGAAAACTGGGGCACCGAGAAACATAAAATCCTGCATTCTCTGACATCAATTGGAATATTGCTCGTATTTTACAAAGCGAATATATTTATGATTTATGAACATCAAGCTTTGTTCAACTACTTTGGTCAAAGGTTGTGCAGATCTAGAGCACTAGTACGATACAAGTAATATTATGGATCAATTAGAGCTTTGTTTCAAATCATTCCAATAAGGAAGGATAATTCATAATTTTATCCCCGAGAAAATGCTTTATACGCCAATAAATTTACTTCAAAAATACTTTCCTGCTTTGTTATTAGTTCACTCTATTCTAAATTAAAATATTCATGCCGATTCGAAAAATAAACCTTAATCGAGTTGGAAGAACTATCGCAACGGAAAGAGTTAAGAAACGAGATATGATTCCTAATTCATTCCCAATGAAGCCATGTAACTCGAGACATTGGTTTTTAAGAAAATATTTGGAATACTTTTGTTATTAATAATTGTAAACTAAGCGGTATACTTAATGAAATTAAAGTATTAATAAGAACAGAGAAAACCTTTATAGAATAGAATCATTTCCTTCTAGAGAAGTACTTTTCGGGGTTATCATGGCTGTCCATGGCGAGCGTTGCAAATGCCAATTCGCATTCCAAAAATCTAAGCCAATTTTAAAACAAGTTTGATATTATGATTCCTCAAATGGGTAGCAGCACTAAGAATTCACGTAGTATCTATCAGTGGATAATTTAGGGTTAATAACGGCAATCAACCAGGAAAACGAAAACCAGAGATTGACTGCATCAATAATAGCTCCAACGGAGACGAATGTATGCTAAGGAACAAAAAGAGAGATCAAACGAGGTAAGGTGAATCATAAGGCAAAAATGAAGAGAAAGAAGGATGCTTAGCCTTCTGAACGTAATTCAGTACTCATGCGATCCTAGCTTGTAAGTTGCAAGAAAAGAGGTACATACTGCAAGAAAGCTTCAACGGGAGCGATATATGCTAGAAACTAGAAATTGTCATACATGGAAAACTGGAATTTGTCTTTTTGCAAAATAGTCCCAATGATCTGTATCTTCGATGCTTCTAGCGAAGACAGCAAAGTACTGCAATGAAAGGCTTCGTTTCCGTCGCTAGTGAGTTTTTTATTTTCCATACATAATGCTAGTATTTCGGGAACAACTTGTTTCCTTTCTCCTATTCCCGCTATGGATATACTAGCCAAACCAGAAACTTCACTAGCGACGAAAACGGAATCTATAATTCATCATTTCTTTATTCCCAATGAATTAATTAATCATTTTATTATCTATCTTTTGAAGCAAAAAACAACGAACTCTAAAAGACAAAGACAAAAGAATTTGAGCGTCTGAGATTTTATCGAAATTGTCTGGCTTTTTTTCCACAATATCGAATGAATTAATAAGATTTAGAATCAAAACTGCGCCCTTTACCTTGCAGTTACCGGGCCGTCCAAACTATTTTAGTTCGCGGTAGTTCCTTGAAAAGCGCGATTATCAAGATGCATAAAATGTAGGTCACAAATAGTATCGACACAAACTATAAACGAAGCTCGCATATAGCATCCACGATCAGATGAAAATAAAATGCAAATGTGGACCTTTTAGTAAAAACCTCAGTCCTAACATCTTATCAAAGTATGTTATTCTCGGATGAAATTTAATAGCTGTGCATTGAGTACAGTGTAGGGAGTTTTTCATTACAATATTTGTGCAAGGTTGTGCTAATGGCCATCCTCCTTTAGTTGACATTGGGTACTTGTGGAAAGCATCCTTTACCATCGGATGTGTCCGTTTGCGCATGACTTTAAAATTGTATGTGATTCTGGTCAATTGCGTTACGAAGGCGATGTTTTTACTTTCATATTGTCGTTTAATATCTTTTGAATCAGAGAAAATAAACTGGAATCTGATCCTTATTTTATTTCTCAAGTACAGACATAAACTGGATTTACAATAACGATTAGTGGGTATTCTATTTGGAAGAAGAACAAACTATCTGCAGAACTTGCCTTAGAAATGGTGAAAAATTAGGAACAACTGGAACTGTTCAACAGACTTGTTATGTTGTGTAGGTTCCACTGCAGAGTGTAAACGGTAATAAAGTTGTTCATCAACAGCAACTTCCGCCTTTTGATCAACATGTCCGCAACTTGGAGGTTCAGTGTAAGATTGACGGTCATTTTTCATGTGCTACAACGCTTCGCCGCCGCTTTCGATGTTTTGCCCATTAATTCAGATAGGAAGAGTGCGATATCGAGTCAGATATGGTTTTGGCAGTATTTATCTTCAGGCCGAACCAGCTTGCTTTCTTTTCCAAATTTATAACCACTTGGCCAAGGGCCATGACTCGGTGAAGGAGCAGGCCGATCTCATCAACATTGCCGAGGGTTTGAAGAAAGATGATATGATCTATTCAATCCCTCCACGTCCTCCAGCCAACAGTAAAAATGTTACCGATGCCAAGGAGCAATAGTGTCGGTGGCAAAAGGAAACACTGGCGGACTTCGATAGGCATTTCAAAGTTCAAGGAGATTTTATCTCGATGTAGTACGTGCATAGCCACTCTTTATTCCAGATCCACTCCCCGTTGGCATCGAAAGCTTTCTAGGAATCGATGTAGATCAGGTAAAACGGACATCTAAACTCCGCACACTGTTCCACAATGATCTGAAGGGTATTAATGTGGTTGGTAAAGATGGGCTATTCTCTCGTTGATTAAGCTGCCGAAGTGTTCTTCAATGTGTTCCCGGGCAATTTAGCTATCATCTTTACGACTGCGAAATAATCTCCTCGCAAACACCATTATCGGGCTTTTTCGAAATCTTAACGATCACGCCTTTCTTTCACTAACTGCGACAGATCTCCCACTCCTAGGGTTTACGAATAAATGGAAACAGCAGCTTTTTAGAGACCCCACTTTCCCCCCATCTTTTGCAAAGATAATTTTGCTTCTACTTGGAGGAGCAGTTCATATCCACATGCTAAAGTTGCTTCCAATATACTCCAATTGATTCGATGTTACAGGATTGTAGTGCTGTGTACAAGTTGTCAGTATGCAACGAATAGTGAGTTCCAGTCTGAAGGCTGGCTAGTGAGTGTTGTAAAACTACATGGCGAACAACAATGGACGGAATATTGGCAGAAAACTGAAACTACAAATGTATCATGTAGAATTGGCTGGCGCGTTGCTCTTTACAAAGAGTTGTCTACCACCATGCCTGGAAATAACGTCACTAACATCAACAGTCTGGTAGAATAAAATTGGTTGGTTGTGTACTCAACTCCTGCAAATACACTCCACCTTCAGGGAAACAACCATTTTTTCGAGACAATCAACGCTTTTAAGTTTTAGGATCTCTAGGGAAAATGCAAGCCAGGAAAATTATCGCAGGACTAAGTGTTAAGAGCGCCGGCTGGAGATGATTATAGCTAACAAAAGAAGATTTTCTACATACATAGAATCAATTAATTTGAAGGGGCCTGCCTACCTGATAATTACCAGAAGTATATCATTTTAGCGTATTCACATTTCAATAGATACAAATATTGTGACATTAATACGTTTCAAGTCAAGGATCAAATTGAATGAATGATTGTTTAGCTTGTATAATAGCAAGGCTTATAATATACCAATCAGTGACGATAAAAGGAAAATAAGGCGCATGTTGTAATATTTTTGATGAGTCATTGACTTACGCATTTAACGCATTGATAGATATCACCAAGTTTGTGGGAGATGATAAAACTCGCACGCATGCTTCTCTTACATTTGAGATTTCTCTATGCTGGGCGGAGAGTTATATGAACGCATAGTGGTACCCGTTTTGCAAGTCGCAAGGAATACGCCAGTAGCTCTGTAGTTATATAGTTTTACTTACTGCGTGTAGAAGCCTCTACGGTTGCAGTAAATCTTATTATAAAGTTGGGGCAAAAATCCTTTATTTTGTCAAAATATCACACCAGAGACATATATTCCACGATATACTTATACTTCTTGTAGAGGGGAAGTCATAAACAACGTGAATCTTTTATTACTGTTGTGTTCATTGGATGCAGTCGTAAGGTGAGTCAAGAGAAAACTTTGTTTCAAAAAAGGCGAAAATGAGAGTCAGGAAGCTGAACTGAAAAACTTTAAATGTAGTATATGGTCCCGCTACTGTAGCAATCATTTACCCGCAATTTAGGTTTCCTTGATTCAGTTTCAATAATTCGATATCACAGAATGCTAGTAAAATCGTGGAAATGATGTTTGCGTATGATAGACCAGCATGTGAGCTGTCGTGTCCAAGATCTGAACATTTACGTAAGTTTGGCTTCATAAAGAAATTTCAGGTTTCAGCGTGGCATAAGCTGCCCCAAAAACCCATAGGGAACTTATTTTCATCTGCGAATCCAGGGCCAAAAGAAACGAAATGAGACCATTTTTGAAACGGATGGTGACTGGCGATGAAGAAAGAGTTGTACACGAGAATGTCAAGGGGAAGTGATCCAGATAGAATGATCAAACGAGTCATACTGGTCACTAAGTCTTCGCTGTGTGTAAGGTGGAATTGTAAAGCCATTATCTACTATGCAGCATTGGACCAAAAGCGACCAAAATTAGCTAATAGAAAAGACATGTGTTTCATCGGAGCAACGCCAGGCTTCATATGCCCAGAAAATCCCGATGTAAGCTCAACGATTTTGGTTGGAGACGTGCATATGGGTCCACTTCAGAGTGCGAACCTAGCGCTAAGTGATTAAAATCTTTTTTTTGCCCACACCAAACGTCCTTCGTGATTTGAAACTGACATCAAATCAATGTTCTCATGGCTGACTCTCGGAGTTTGCCAGCAGGGACAATGTATTTTGGGTAGAGAGAGTAAGTTTCGTTTTGTGAAATACAAACATGAAAAGACAGAGGGTAAACGGCAAAAAAAAATAACTTAGCCAGTAAATTCTGAGAGTTTCTTTGGACAACAAGAGTAAGCAATATTAGTTAGAGAAAAAACGCTACATTCTATTTAAACCAGGCATCGTGACGAAAACTATTTGAATGGGTAGTCTTAAGGACAATATTCTTACAACATCGAAGATCATTCGAAAAGGCTATGGCAAAAAAGAAGGTCGAGAGTTTTATTAATTTTATAAATGAGATATATTTTTATCTAACTCTTAAAGCCACTCTTGCCTTGAAAAGAACCATCTCAACTACTTTAGAGTGTAATGTATTTTGTGAATTAAGCAACCGAAAACTTCTTGACAACACTGTTTTACACCCACAAAATGTATCCATATATCCCAAAAAATATATATATCAAACGGAGTACGATAATGACAAATTAATAATTATTACTCTTACCTGAAAAGGGCTGACGCCTATACCTCAACTTTTTACCATTCTTCCTCAACTGTTTAGGAACAGGCGGATCTGATGCTCTCTTGCTTGGATTGTCTTTATTTTCGGTGGCATTAAAGTGTCCATTGACATGTTTTTGCAGTGCAAGCTTCCATGGTGAATAAACGCACGAACGGAATGAAAACAAAGAGAAAGGATTTTCGTTAAACAAAAACAATACCAACAAAACAAAAAAATACCTACTTGCGAACCAAGTCGAAGCCCACATCCATCTACTATACATTTGAATGGTTTTGTGCCACCATGCGACAGCACATGCCTTTCCAGCCAACGTCTCGAGCATGATTCTCGTCCCCGCACCTTACATCCAGACCACAGGCATGAAAACGGTCCCGACTGTGTGTTTACGTGTTGAGTTTGGAGGTGGTCAAGTAGTTTTGAGTTTGTATCGTATTTTTCACTACACTTATCCCAATAGCAAACTCCATCAGGACGTCTTATGCCTTTCGGACCAAAACGGTACCCTGCCTCACAACCGGAAGGAACCGGGAAGCGTATTGTCTTTGGCTGTGAAAGAATTGGGCTTATAGCACATTTTGGGGTTGTCGATGGAGTGGGGATGTCCACATCCCCAATTTTATCAGCAGCAATGATTGCAGGCGATGACAGGGATTTTGTTAAACTCGGCACGATTTTCGGTGATTCAAGTTTTGCGTGGTTTAGAATCACGGTGGGGCCACAGTCATCCAGAGGAGGATCGAGTGGAGGACATTCTACTGTCAGAGGTTTATCCGGTTCAATGACATCTATGTGGCTCGGTGTTTTGCTTTTCAGGTCGGCAGAAGGAGGTGTGGTTGTAGGTGTAGCCGAAGTTAAAATTTTGGGTCCTGGCGTCGGCGTTGTTTCAAGTTTGCTGGCCAAAGTCACCAGTGGGGGCACAGGAGGACAAATTGTGTTTGTTAATGAGGTAACTGCTGCCCTTGTCGATTTACACACCATCGCAGTAGTTATTGTAGGTTGGTGCGGAATGTTGTTTGAAATCGGATCGGCGGTTGGTTGATTTAGCACGTACCATCCAGAAGAGGTGGCCATTAGAACAGATTGAGTTGGTATCCTCTGGTTCGTTGTTGTAATGAATGCCTGATGACATCCATTACCATTCACCGAAGGTTGCGTCACGATCGGCTGCGGGATAGCCAATGTTGAGGTCTTTTGTGGACTTGAAGAGGTGACCGTAGGAATTGTTTGAGAGATCGCAGCGGGTGATTTAAGCAAAATATTTCCTTGCAGCGCGGACGAATCCATTGTCAAAACACCGTTGGTGGTACTCAAGTTCGTTGAGTGGCCGTTAGGGATTTGTTGAAGTTTTAGCACTGTTCCATTTAGGAAATATTGACCACCATTCCCCATTCTAGCAAGTTGTCCGTTGTTGACTACTAAGTTTGCCCCATTAGTGGTTGTGAGGAGGTTTGGAATTTGAACAAGGTTTGGCACAACGGGAATCTGAAGCATTGAGCCCATCTTCGTGGGAGTTAGGGGAGGAGCTTTTGTTGACACTTGTTGAGACACCGCTCCCGATGTGTTAAGTTGTTGCTGAGTTTGCGTTGGAGTCTGCGGTGGTATCCGAATTGCAGTCAGCAAGACCGTCGGCTGTGAAATCTTTGTTTGGTCGATTTGGAAGGCATTGGTTGTCGGTGGTTTTTGGGACTGAGATTGATTCATTTCCGTGGTTCGTGGGGCTATTGCAATATGTTTCTTTGGTGATTTGAGCTGCTGCGCTATGACAGTTTTGCGAGAAATCGGTGCTACTTGTGCAACCTTGGCAGGTTTCCGTTCGAGCTTTTTCAGGGAAGGTGGCATTGTTTGTGTTAACGGTGGCAGATCTATGAAGTCTTTCTTGATGGCAACTGATTTGCGTTGGCTAATTGGATGATCCTTTTCGTCTTTTAAGCCAACTTGAGGTGTCGGCGATAAAGTTTTGTTTGCAGGGGCATTTAAATATTTGTCCAAAGCGCCTTGATTTCCGGCAGTTACAACTGCTTGTGCGTCTATGGTCGCGACTCTCGCTACCAATGTACCTAAGTCTGATTTCAGGGGCGTCTTAAGAGGTTTCATCTGCGACTTAAAATAGCCTGTTATTTTTGTTTGAGATGGTGAATCCTCTTGTTGAGCTTTCAGTCTTTTCGAAGCTGCGGCAGTTAATCCGGACTGAGGCTGTATCCGATCCGCTGATGCGGCAGACGTCCGGACCTTTTTGGCAGTGCCGTTGATATCACTGGGATTTACCGTCGAAATCCGCTTACTTTTTGCATTGGCGTTACTGTTGCCACTTAAAACACTATTTACACTACTATTGTTGCTGCATTTGTTGCTTGCATTGGCAATAATATTGTTATTATTGGTGCTGCTATTATTATTATGGTTGCTTATCGTACTACAATTCGAGGAGACGTTCCAAGGCCACTGATGTTGAACTGTCGTGGTTGTCTGATGTTGCATTTGGGGCTGTTGGCGATGGGTCGTGGTTTGATGAGGCGTCGCCGTCATCTGATGATGGGGCTGATGAGAATGATGAACACGATGGTTTTGTTGAGTGATAGATAAGATTTGCGGTGGCATATTTGCTTTCGTTGATGATTGATTGGCATCTTCTCCTAATGAGACCGGGCTATACGGAGAACCGGGATCCGAAGCATCACTTGACGCTGTGCTCGAGTCAGTGCAACTTAACGTAGCAACTCCACTAAAAACGAGAAAGAAAAACCACTATTAAAGCACAAAGGTTAAATCCACTTTTGATTTAGTCGTACTTCAGTTAAAGCAACTAGTCGAAAACTACAATTTTAATTTAGAAAATTTAGAATGAAAACGCTGTATCAAAACATAACCAACAAATATTATCAAACACTCATCTCCTTTATCTAAGAGTAAAATGGCGACTGAGTTGTCGCCCAGCACTCACGTAGAGGGAAAATCCTTGCCGAGAAGAGGGTACGGTCGTAGTGTTGATAATCAACCCTCCAGTTCAGTGCTCTCATATTGCAATCGGGGTGACAAGACGAGCAATTTCTCTCCAACTTTTAGGAAGGCGTCTTACAGTTTAAGTAATTTTCATTCATATCAGGTAGCATTGAGATGAAAGTAGCATTTGAAGAGTGCATTTAAAGCGTATGAAATATCCGTTTCAATTGAAATAAGGTAAAGTAATAACTCCCAAATTAATTTAAATAGAGGAACCAAAATCATTAGCAGAAAAGTTTAATTTTATAGGCAAGTATTATCACTAGCACAGTATGATCCTTTCGAACCGAGAACACTGTCCTGGACCAGCTGTCTATACGCCGATCATTCGTCCTTTGACAGGTAGAAAACAACCGGCTCGTCCCGTCCTATTCATATAATTTTTTTCTGGCGGGCATATCGCCGTTCAAATATATACTTTTCAGATAAAGGCCGCATTTCTTTGCATTTATATAGGTGCGAGGTTTCTTGATCTTGTGTGTTTGTACGTTTGACCGCCTTCGCCATTCGGGTCATAGGCTGTGCGCTTGAGTAGCTGAATTGTAAGAACAATTAATTTTTATAGCACTCTGGTTCCAAGGAAACATAAAATTCCCAGACCCAAGATGGGTGTCGTAAAATCATGTATGTTGGTTTTAGTCTTAATTATGAAAGAAATTTTAATTAAGAAACATGGGCTAATAGGAGAATATTTTTAGAATGAAATGTAGCTTAGTTTATGACCTTCACAGAACGAAGTGGAGAAATGGGCTAAGTACTGAAATTTGGTGCAAGATGGACCCTCAAGCAAAGTTAAATGAAAAAAATTCAACGTGTTTGTCAAGTAGATAAAAATATCTTTATGGCACATTTACGTAAATCCGCATTTTCTATTGCTTTGCCTGTCATTGTGTTAAATAAAGACCCCATCGTCAAAAGTTATCACAACCAAAGGATAAATAATTTTTCCAGGGAAAAGCCAATCGTAACACTAACAGATTTGCAAACCAGAATCGGCATCGACAGTTAACAACAGTCAACACCACAACACACATAGTTAGGAAGAATCGTGTGATATATTGAACGATACATTAATCAATAGTTTACGTCTCAAACAATAATATTGCAATAATTTACTTAAAGCAAATAATTTGGATCCACATGCACCCTAAATCACTTTTTTAGACTAGCAGAGTACACGAAATCACAACATTCGGCATCGGCTCGGACCTCAAACGCCATCGCCATTTGTACTAGAAACATTGGTGATGTTTTATAATGTGATATCACATCAGAGCGGGCATTACAAAACATTATTTATTACAACGGCAATATCAACACTTCTCTACTGGATGGCGATGATACGGTAATGTGATGTTGCGATGGATTGCGCTCTTTTTCTTCTTCTTCAGTCCTTGTTTCATTCAGAAGCGGGATTGGCTCGTCTTGGTTGATTTTACAATTTCGCTGGGTCAAATGACTGATCTGGATGAAGCCGCGAAACTTTTAAATCACCTTCCAACGTATCAAGTGTATGAAGCAATTTCATAACACAGTTTATCAGTGAACAGGCCACTGCTACTGAAAGTGATATCGCTTGTTTCATTAGGATTAATCGTTAAAAATTGTTTGTTATTCAGATTCAGTTTAAGCCCGTGTTGCATAAGGCGATCATGCCATTTCTGCCAAGTCTTGACATACCCGTCACACTTCGTACTTTACTTTTCGGATCGTGGTAGAACAATTTTACCCAGCGCACAAGTTGCTTTGGCATAAGGCAAACCATACCAAATAAGTTTATGCGGCAAATAATCAAACGCTTGCTCTAGATCTAGTAATGCTATTTAGAGATGATGATTCTTCTCACGGAATCCATGAGTAACCATGCAGAGTGTATTGCGTCAGAAGTTTCGCAGTTCTTGACAAACCCGGTTTGGTTGTTATTTCGACGATCTCCTGAATATGTTTGTCAAAAATGCATTTAAACTTTTATGGGACAGCAATCGGATCGGATGGTAATTTGATCATTCTGCTGGACTGCCTTTCGTCTCCCGTATTGGAACGGCCATGCTTTCTGGCCAGTCAGATGGTGTTCTACCCTCCTCAATAACTCGATTAATAAGTTTACGGAATGGGGGGGGGGGGGGGGGAATGGGAATGGGATGGGAATGGGATTCAACCAAGCTCTTCCGTACTTAACTGCGATGTCGTCTGGCCCTGTTGCTTTATCCGACTTGATTTGTTTGATTGCTTTGACTTCAGTGGTACTGACAGGTTGAAATGCTACAAATGTCGGCAGTGCTTTTGGAAGTAATGATAATGTGATATCACACATTAAGGTGATATCATAAACATCTCCTACCTATCTCTACTATACAGCCATCAGCAATCTACTGTACACCCGACGAAAGGAAAGAGCGTTACCCACTCCAAAATGGCGCAGCAGAATGTTGAAGTCGCAATTTTTAAAAGGTATCAGAAGAACATATCAGAGATGAGTGGAATCTACTATATAGTATTGCTTGTACAAAAGTGTATATATTACAAACCAAAAGACTAGTAACCACCAGATTTAGGAAGCAATCAAAGAAGCGGAAGTGGCAACGTAAAAGCGAGAGAAGCTACTAAATCTGACAGCAAAATTATATTAGAATATAGTCATGAAATAAACATCAGCGATCTGGCCCGAAAAGTCTGTAATGGCGATATCTATGGTAGAAAAAGAAGACGAGGCAGACCCTGCCTGAGATGGAGCGATGGTGTAGGTCAGGAGGCCAGATAGCTTTTTGGATGTGGACTTAGTATCCCGCATATCCTAAACAACTATCCAGCTTTAGTCTAGCTTAGGCTAAAACAACTGGCGGTTTAGTTCAATATAATTCGCAACTTTGTCGCATTTTTGCGATGATATAAACCTGATCAACCTGTTGCCACTTTCAATCACGCTGCGGCCAGGGCAGAGGTGAGGCAGCGTCAGAAGAGTTGCCTCTGCCCTGGACGAGAACGTTAGTCTTTTTTTGGTTTTTTGATTTTTTAATGGGTGCTACGCCCCAAACTAAGCTGCTCCCCATTTGGTTCGGTCCACCATCATGTGGATGTGGACTTAGCATCCCGCATATCCTCAACAACAATTTTTCTATGTCTCCTTGAAAAAGTTTCCCGCTAGTTCCATCACCCACTTGCCCACCTTCCCTTTACAACTTCTTTCGTTGGAAAGTTTTTACCATTTTAAAGGTAGTGAACAAATGGTAAAGGGAAGACAGAATACGAGGGGGCGTTTAAAAACGTCCCACCCAAAAGGGTCCAGGGGTTGCCTTGCGCCGTTGGCCGTGTTAGATCTCGAATTTTCGTGCATAAGGAAGAATCCCTCTGTTAGCACGTCCCTCTTTTTGTTCTGAATCTCCCTTTTCAACACAGTATTTCTCCGCATCGATGATGCTTTCAAAATTATGCCGTAAGGGTGAGAAAGTGCGATGCTACTGTTGAGACTATTTTTTGGTTTCAGACGTTTCAGGCGGATCACTAAAAGTTTCAACTAAAGATTTCCCTTCACAACGAGGTAGTGGGTAAGGGCGCAGATTTCGTACTTGGCGGGAAACTGGATTTACACCGTGTTTTAACATACTAACCTCGAATTGGTTCCATTTTGAAGGGAATGAATTAGACCACAAAACAATGTTGCTAACATGGCGGAAAACTATCACCTACGACCGTGAGAGCGTCAGTACACTTACTTTTTGGATGTGTCTCGTACTCCAGGTGATAAGAAAAACAGAAGGATCCTCCTTTTTGTTACAGTTTTATTTATTTTAACAAATGCCATATTTTGGGAATCAGTTGTTGCCTTTCTCAAAGTTTACTTTCCTTCAGTACTCCTGATATTCCCAGGAAATTTTGTGATTGAAAAAGTTAACGGCCTCCCTATCTTCTGCATGATACCAATCTGAGGTAAGAATGGATCAGTCAAACTGATGTTGCGAGTCAATGATGTTCAATCCATCATAGTTGTTTTTGTCAGATAAACTAGTTTAGCCGAGATCTTAAAGCGAAATTTGCAAAGCATGTTGTAGTGAATATTTTCGTATGATTATTCAAAATAAACGAATGTTTAATGGGCACGGATAAATTCTTTTCAAACATCTGCTTCACAGTGGAGAGTTGATGTACGAATATCGTTGAGTGCCGCGCTTGGAAGCCACATGAGCACTCTCCGATGATGTTCGCTCGGTAGGGTTCGATCCTACTTTCTATGATCTTGGGGAGCACTGTATGCGAAGCTACCTTTTATAGATGAGGCTGATGTCATTTTTCCTTTAGTCTCCAGGCCTTTGTTTCTCCTTTCACTGTTATATTCACTTTATGTTTTGTATCGTACTAATAACTTCCTCTAGGAACTGAGGTTCAATTGAATCCTAAGTGTCTTCAGTTTACGAGAGTAGAAAATAGTAAAGAGTTGAAGTGTTTGGCGAAATAGAGCGCTCACCACTAGTAAATTTTTCTTATTCACTGACACTTCTATCACGTTTATGAATATGCTCGCTTGCCTCAGGGTCCTTATCAATATTTCTTTACATATCTATAATTTTGGTCGAGGTATATTTCACCTTTCTGTTGCTCGAGGTTTGTGCAAGAATAGCTCATTCTAGGAACTTATTAAATAATTTATAAATCGTTGAATCGGTCCTTTTCATTGAATACTTCCCGAGGTTCGATTTCCGGTAACGTGATTATAGGATAATATCCATCGCAGATAGGTGCGAATGAAACGCTTCGCCCTTGTTTTTGAATTTAATCTACTTGACATTCTACCTATCGCAATATTCCGAGTAATTTCAAAACCTCGAAGATAAGAGTAATTTATGTATTTCTACAAGAAGGTTTGGTTTTCCAATATGACTCTGAGAGACGTCTGGAAGATAAATAGTGGGTTGAAGTCGGTAAAGAGCATTCTCAGAAAGCGGTCGCAAAAGAATGTGAAAGCAGCACTTCACGATCAAATTGGCTATGTGCCAGAATTGTGCAAGTCCGGCTCAACCGATGAAGTCTGGATAAATCCTCCATAAATTTATCGCTTATCGTTCGCTAGTTTTCTTTGAAAAAAATATTCCAACACTTCACAATCTCCGTTTAATCCGGATCTGACTAGTCTGGAATTCTGACCATTTCCAATAATGAAGAGTTCTATAAGAGGGTAACAAATTGACTTGATCGATATCTTCCAGAAGGAGGTGATAAAGGTTTTATAGAATTCAAAATCAAGCCACTTTCAATGATGTTTCCAAAAGTGAGAAACATTGCGACATTACATGCTGTATGACACGGAAACTCCTTTGCCTGATTTTTGCCTTGAATTACATTACTATGTTAAAAGTACTTTCTAACGACGGCTATCACATGGCTAAGTCTTTTCTCTTTTGAATGACTATTTGATATATGAGAAAGGTTTCTACAAGATGAATGTTTGTAGAAACTTCGGAGAAGTATTATGCTTTGTGCAACCAAAACACGAATGAGATTTTGCGATTTTAGACCTTGAATGACCGGCAAACTGAAAAGTGCCAAGTAACCGAAACAGCGGGTTTCTCTGGACGAATCAATACAGAAGAACAAAGAAATATCTGTCAAATGAAAAAGTCCAAGCGACAATTTTACATACTACATCGACTCTCTTTAAAAAACGAATAATAACCGATGGTGAATGTCATGCCAATGTCCAAACAATAAAGATTTAAAAACGCGACCATGTGGCGGAGCGACACCCATTTCCGTGCCATCGCCGGAGGCGCTAGCAACTAAGTGACTTTCCGGAAAGAAAGTATTATGAAATTTATCTCCATTACCTCAAATTCAGTTAATTTCATTATAATCCATATAATATAAATTTAAGCATAATAATAATAAATACATTTGAAAGTGGAATACCAAAGAAAAGTGATAGTATTTCCCCAAAGTAACGGGATCGAGGGTCAGAAACGCTACCGTTACGCCACGGATTCATCGATTTCACAGAGATATCGCAAAGACTCACAGCACCAACAGATGTTCCAACAAGACATTATCCTTTCTCCACAGCAAAAGTCAATACCTCCCCTTTAATCAATATCCAGGTCGTGACCAACAAAAATCACTGTGAAAGTGGTGGATTGGCAGTAGGCCTGAACCTGAACCAAGTAGAGATAGGAGAGCGTCGTGGAACGAAAAAAGCGTTCAGAAGATTGGGACAGCAAGCACATAATTTTAAACTTTGATGATATTCTGAAAATGGAATCGCTAAACGACATACTTGCAGGTGACAAAAACAATTGCCAAAGCGGCTCATCTCCATTCAGTCAATGGTCTAAACACTGGTCTGGACTTGATCCAGCAAATCAGGCGAATGTAGGCATTCGAACAGCGGTTAATCTTCCCTATACGAAGGGCTAAACAGCATAATAAATGTTGCAATCCCACCAAGAGCAGTGTATTCGTGTTTGGTATCGCTCCGCCAGAACCACATTTGGGTAAAAAGGATGTGAGGCATCAAAGTGTTCTCCGGATTTAGCCACATTCCTTCATTCATTCACACATAAATAACAATTCGGAATACCGGAAGCTTGTGCTGCGGGTATAAAGGTTTTGTTTTCATCTTATGTAAAAAACTTCAACGCAAATTTTTCTATCCGTATATAGCTACAAATCCAACATATTCCTTCATATTTTTCCAAACTACGAAACATACTACATATTACAGCTATACATATTATACTCACCACATTTATATGCACTTATATAAACTCGTACCCATATTTCTGATTTAATTCGTGCACAAAAGCATACATATGTACATATATAGTACGTATTTTGAATACGGCTGGCTTAATGGACCAATATATCTATCTGAATCAGACACTACCCGCAAACTTCAATAGCACGCATATACTATATACCTATATACACACATGCCTGGTTGGAGTAATTGATATTCATATGCAAATGACTAAAAAACTAAAACAAAATAATTCTTTGCGACCCCATTCATAAGAACTAATTTCGTTGTGGTATTGATGAATTAAAAAGTGATGATGACGTCATATAGGTTGTAGAATGCACGAAATTCACAAAAAATGGCAAAGTTTCACCCCCTATAACTTTGTTAATAATAGTTGGATTTTTTTCAAAGTTGACCAAATTGTGCACTATGTTGTTTATTATACAGCATCCCCATGCTGGGTACCTCTGGGATGATTATAAAAGGGGTTGCCAGGTAAATTTCCAAAATGTGGAAATATACTATCATTGACTTTATTTGTGCAGATATCGGAACCGGATGTATTTTGAGGGCTGGATTTCGTGGAGATCACTACTGTGATTTTTTTTTCAGATTTTTCGGTTGGATAGGTTCTGAGAACGAGCCCTGTTACACTTTTTGAATGTCATATTTTGAGCCCTCAATCCACAATTTTTCACCCAATATCAAATATGGAACCAGTTTTGAAAAGTACTAATTGAAATCTCTCATTTGATACCCCACATGGCCACATTTTATGAAAAAAAACCCTCCATTAACATGTATGGGGAGCCCCCTCAAACTTACTACAAAATGGCGTCACTTGCTACATATAAAGGGAAAAGCAGATCACACATTCTTACCAATTTTCGTGACAATCAGTCAAGCCGCTTTCAAATAAATCGAGTGTGACAGACAGACACCGACTCGATTCAAATAAGATTTTGTTCCACACAATTATTACCCTCCATTGCTGCAAAATTCCGTGACTCTAGGATGAACTTAAGGGGGGGTTTCCAATAAATTACTAAAAATTACAGTAATATACTATTATTAACTTCATTTGAACATATATCGGTATTTCAGAGCCTAGGCCCCACCTAGTGGAAACTTCTTGATATTTTTCAGATTTTTCGGTTGGATAGTTTCCGAGAATGGGCCCGTGGAAGAAATAATCACTTTCAACCCACCGCACCCCCCACCTTTCTAACAGATTTCAAAACTAAGACCGGCTTCGGAAAGTATTAAACGAGACCTTTCATTTGATACCCCACATTACTATATTTGGTGAAAAAAAGACCCCTCTTAAATTCGACATAGAATAATGTAACTCACTGTATGCATTTTTTCTTCAGATTTTTCGCTGGGGTGGTTTCTTAGAATAAATCTGTCAAGTAATTGACCCCTTTCGAACCCACGCACTCTTCCATTTGCACCCAATGTCAAAACTGATACCCGACATGACTTTATTAGGTGAAAAAATGTGCAGTCTTCGCCGTGTGAGATTACATTTAATGTTTATACTTAGGGGAAAGTAATTAGCGCTTGTCTTGTGCCCAAAATATTCTTGGAAGCATTTGAAAAATGCCCTGCTCCGCAAAGTGCATAGGTATTAATGCTACCAATTTGAAGATTTCCACGCTCATCCCAATATGTAAATATTCAAATCTATCGTAAACACCATTGAGCTACGCAGAGATAATTTTAACAAAAGTCAATAAACTGCATTCCATGTTTATTTAATGCCTTCCTCCCGCGTCAATGAACCCAATTTATCATTGCGCATGGAAAGCCAAGAGAGCAATATTTTTGCATAACAAAACAGACAGAACCAATTGCAAAAAGAACGCGAATGCACTAAACAACACTACGCGAAACCTAATATCAAAATCACCCCAAGGAAGAGCCAGAGTACTGTGGCAGGCGGGCAACCGGGCAGTAAGACAGGCATGCAGGCTGCAAGTGCAACGTGGCATCAGTCTTCCCCCTTGCAAGAGGAATTTACAATCTGACTGATTGCACACGCAATCCGCAATGAGAAGAATCTTATCACCTCCTCGGCAGTTGGTGAACGCGCGCAGCTCACACATGATTTCACGATGAGTGAGCTGGCCTGGCTAAGCAAAGCTGTGCAACTGGGCAGCAGTTCAACGACATTCCGGCCCAGTGCCAGTCCCATCCCAGCCCATTTTCGTTGTGCATTCTTATTTTTAATGCCGGAAAACTAGAAATTACGATAGACTTGGCAAAGTTGATTGCATGGACACAAGTGCATCGAACTCCACACGCTGATGACTCCCAAGACAACGACGCCGAGGAGCAAGAAGCAGCTCCTCCTCGTCGATGCACCGGTTCTCTGGCGACTGGGGCGGTAAATAAACAAAATTGCGCAAACTTAAAAGGCTCATTGTAGGTTCTAGATGTGCATGAATCGACTATGTAGGAGTCGATGACTACACGAATATTATGGTCATGTACAAAAAATATGTTGACTCATTACAATCCGTTTAGATACGTTCAAGGCTGCTTAGTTTCGAGCATTCAGATAGAAAAGCTGATACCAGCAGATTTTCAAAGTATTTACTCAAAATCAGCTGCAGTATTTGAAGACACCAAATCCTAAGCGGAAAGAAGTTCAATAAATTCCCAAGTCAATGTTTACTCTCCCTTAATCTTTATAGTCACGCCGGCAGAAATACACTTCAGCATGAACAAATAATGGCGAGAGAGATTTCTTTCCCTGATAAAACTCCTGTTGCTTATGCCGATCTTTTTTGTCCTCTATAAATTATTTCCATGATACAAACTGTATAATTGCATATACAATAAAAAACATCCCCGTGTCCACTCTATCAAACAGAATGCAAAATGAACACACACACGATAAAATCGACAAAGCTTCCTATATGGGCCCATCCATATGTAGAAGAAGTTCTGCGCAGTGCATTCAATAATGAGGCCCCTGTCGGTGCCACTATCCCACATTGGACCTACCGGACAATGCACGAAAGTCTCACGAATGTCAGACGTCCAATGACCACGATTGCATTGGAGCTCGCTCCACTACCCAAAGCTCATTGGGGACTGACTGGACATTATTCGATGTGCGCTCATGTGGAAACCTCACGACTGGAAGATACTAAATACCAACAAGAAAGATAGTTTTATTTATGAATTTGTTTTTTGCACGACTCGGTCTTCATTGAATGCCCCAACTGAGACGAGACTCTCCTTTATCATCATTCTCTGCACTAGTGGGGGATACGTCCACCAGCTGATTTGGAAACAGCTGGAGAACGGACCGTCATACAATTCAGACGCTGAAAAAGTATAGATGACTTGTTTACCAATATGTTATCGTATGGGAAAAGCCATCATATAAACTTGACAAAAGAAATTCAATGTGTACGTTGTGTGGTTCCTTGCAATAAGTTATAATATTGAGGGCTACATTTCCGTTTGAGTAAAGGTCAACATTTCTTCTATCATCATGAGGGGTCAGCATAGTCTGGAACAGTATTCTAGAGGGAATGAATTGCAAACTAGTAAGACGTAATATATGTAGTACATCTCTATATGCATGAGTTTGTCGTCTTGTTGAATGAAATCGCCAGTCCATAATGCTTTGGAATTGGGTCGGAATGATCAATAATACGACTTGGCGTATCTTTTCTAAGAAACAGTTAAACTAGGATATTCTTCAAAGAAAACTAGAAATGTTACTTGCGTATGATGCGGAAGTGTGAATACTAAGATGCTTGGGTACAATGTTCCATTCACGTCTATGTTGTACTAGAATCGCTTCTTGGCAATGTTTTTCCTCACTCCATGGGTTTTTGAACCTGTTCTTATTGTTAGATAGAGATGAATGGCCTTGTACCTTTACCGAGCGTGATTACAACAAAGATTACAACATCACCACATTATCTAACATCATTACGTTACAAAACTGATGATATTACTTCTGTGATAAGTAATATTGTGATATTACATTACAAAACATCACCTAACATCATCACTATTCGTAATACAAGTGGTGGTGGCAGTTGTTGAGTGCTGTGCCGATGCTGACGTTGAGCATCGCTTGCGAATCTATTGTTGTTATGACTGCCTGGCTTTAGGCTGGCATTGTTCTGGCTTTGGGTTAAAAAATGATGTCGAGTGCTATTCACAAGCACTGGGGTTCATCCCCAATATTGACTTAGTTGATTTTTAATCGCTTGGTAATGAATGTCGTCTGCTGATTGATGTACATATAGCCGGGCAAATTACTTTAATGATAAGTAATATTTGATAATACCGACTGTCGCATGTTCATATGTGATGATATATAACATCAAATGTACGGTTAGGGTGATTGAAGGCGATGATTGTGATATTACTTTGGATTTAATTTGTAATATAACTTTTTTCAAAAAGTGATTTGCTATTACTTTCCCTACTAAGGTGATGTTTCGTATATTTCTATTGTTAAATAAAAATAATGAATTAGTAACACCCTCGTGCCAATAAACAACAGTTATAAACCTGAAGTTTACAGATTTAAAGGGTTTGGTGGATTTTTGTAAAAATATACAAGTGTAAGGCAGTTCTGAATGCATTCAGCTCGGTTCACTTTATGTGAAACTGATATTTTACTATAACTGGTAGACCAAATATCCGTGGACGAGCTTATTTGGACTTACTTTAGCTCCGTTAATAATAATAACTGGTAGCACAATAATCCCATTTGAGTCAAGGGTTTCAAGCTTGCTAGAGTACTTCATACAAGACAATATGTAAGAAGGCGCTCGAACTCTGTTGATAATAGTAGGATTTCCATTCCAGTATTGTCTCCAATGCGATTGTTTATTTTCATTCATTTTTTCCACTACTAGAAAATTCACAGCAGTAACGCACTATTATTAACTTTATTTGAATAGATGTTAGAATGCGGGGTATTTTGTAGCCTAGTTGCTATAGTGGGGCATCGTGCTGGTTTTCATCAAATTTTTCGGTTGGGTTGTTTCAGAAAATAAACTCCTCACTGCCCTTCTTTATAACCAACGTTAAAACCAACAGTTGCACTCAAAACTAATAATCGAAACCTTTCCTCTGATGGCCCACATGACTACATTCGGTGGAAAAAAAATTACATACTCCTCTTGCAAATACGGCGACCCTCCTTTAAAGTCAATATAATGTAACGATGACGAGACGTTGCCTCCCTATCCCAAGGCTCGTTAGGACCAGTATTAGCAAATACAGTGGAGATGAAAACAAACAGAAGAAGAATGGGAGCTACATATCAACTAAGTGTACTCCTAACATATTGTGCTTATCGAACAATATCTGACGAAGCGGAGGCCGTGATAGTAGTGATGATGCGAATTGATATTTTGGTGGGGAAGGACAACTTCTTTATGATGACTAGTATGTAACCGGAGAATTTTCTGCTCTCGGTAACAGTTCGCACTTACGGAAGCTATCGCTGAATTGAACTCATAACCCAAATCATATGGCATATTTCATGAGGAAAGAGCAACACGCGGCGAAGGAGCTGATGATCTAATGCAAGCTGTTAAATAGAAACGAAGGTTGCGAAGCAAACTTTATCGATTTAATCATGACAATTCACGATATTATTTTGCCCGAGGTTCGCAGCACAAAGGGTTGAATCGGAAACTGTGCCGCACTTAACATGTGAAAATAATTGTAGTGCGATTTTCACCAAATTTGGTAGGCTCATGCTCTATGCTGTAGCCTGCATTGCTACAAAATTTCGTGATTCGAAGATGAACTGAAGGGGGGTTTTCCTGCCAATTAATAAAAATTATATTAATGTACTATTATTAACTTTACTTGAACAGGTATCTGTATGGAGGATATTTCGGAGCCTAGGCACCATACAGTGATTTTTTTCAGATTTTTCGGTTGGATAGTTTCTGAGAATAGGTCCGTTAAAAAAAGATCACTTTAAACCTCGCGCACTCCCCACCTTTTCAACAAATGTCAAAACTAAGACCGGCTTCGAAAAGTACTAACCAAGACATGACTATATTTGATGAAAAAAAAATGTTCACACCGCTTTTGCATGTAGGGATGTAACTCAGTATATGCGTGAGCGTTCACAGTTCCCACCTTTCTACCAAATTTGGCGTCAATCACTATAACCATCTCCCAGAAAAATGCATGTGACGGACAGACAGACAGACAGTAAACCGATGTTAATAAGGTTGTGGGTTTACACAAAATCTTAACAACTGATACTATTATAAATTTCTTCAGTTGGTGACCTCGTCTGGCAAGTTCATCAGTTAAATTGTGAATTCAGATCGTCTTGGATAAGACTGATGCAAGGACAACGAAATCGGCAACGAAAAATGACCTTGGAATGTGCGACTTCCCTATAGACATATGTTTTGTCTTAAAAAGTCGATTATGGTATAGAATTTGCCTGAAACTCGTAAAATCCGGATAGAAAAACTCGAATATGTTTGAACTTGAGGCATTTAGGCTGAAATTACTTCAGACAGGAGTTTCACTATAAGGTTCCGGTCCAGGTTAAGGAGCATCACAATTTTTTCAATCCAAGAGATGTTTCCGAAACGGCACAACATAATCTTGAGGAGCAATTAAGATAGGCTCTGCAACACTTTGCTCATGTGCTTGCATGTGATTCAGAGATTTGGGATTAATAACCGCAATTTTTATAGATTTCTAGACATCTGTTGTTTTCACTGTTTAGTCACTGGTGGCACATTTTTCGAGAATAACACTTTAAATTAGGCTCGTTGGGTTTCGATTGACTGGTAATATATATCTAATCAGACACTGACCACATCGTGGTCAATAGCAGATTTGGGGGAGAGTGCGTAACAAATGGTGCGCTGACATCTGAGTGTGCATTTGCTCCAAATGTATCTAGCACATATAATAATTTATGCAAATATCACTTGATAATATCCACATTCAGGTGATATTGACAGTCAACGTCTTGAATTTGTAAAGAAGCGACAAGTTTGACTTATTATAATTTTGTTAGTAATAGTATTATACTTTATGTTATACCCTACCTAGGAGGAACTTAAGGGGGGTTTTGCAGTCAATTACTAAAAATTGTAGTAATATACTATTATTAACTTTATTTGAACAGTATGAACGGTATGTAGGGTATTTCGGAGGCTAGGTACCATATATTGGCAGCCTGTTGATTTTTTTTTTCAGATTTTTCGGCTGATCACTTTCGACTCACCGCACTCCCCAACTTTCCAACAAATGTCAAAACTAATACCGGCGTGAGAAAGTACTAAGGAGACCTTTCATTTGATACCCCACATGATCATATTTGATGAACAAAAATGTACACCCCCTTTGCAGGTATGTGGAGTCAATGTAGAATTATGTAACTCACTGTATGCGTGAGCGTTCACACTTCCCACCTTTCCACCAAATTTCACCTGAAGCCCTACAACCATCTCCGAGAAAAATGCGTGTAATGGACAGACAGACAGACCGGTAAACAGTAAACCGATTTTAATAAGGTTTTGTTTTAGATAATAATAATAATCGTCGGCGCAACAATATATTGGATATAGGATATTGGATCAGGGCCTTGTATGTTAGAGCATTTCATTCAAGACCGTAACGGTACACTACAGTAAAACTGTAGGAACTGTAGGAAATCACGATACAAATTCCACTGCCTCCAGTGAGATTTGAACCGCGACCTTCCGTACCGCAGCATTGTACTCTAACCACTCAGCTATCCGGACACTGTTTTATACAAAACCTTAAAAGGGAGTCGTCATTAAGATCTTAAACAAGAAAAACTTCTACGGGTACTATAATTGGCGGATATTTGAGTGAGTCCTTTTTGAAATAATCATATGCAAGAGCAAGTTAGGTCTATATGAATCATGTTCCACATCAATGTCATGAACTTGTTTATTATTTGAGTCAGTGTGAGGAGAAGCCTCTCCAAATTGTAGGGCAGGAGATTTGAATTTGTGTGTCTTGTCGGGCTGTGCCGTTGTTAGTACTGGAGACTTTGTTATTACTCTGCAACAGTAAGAGATTACTGTGCAGAGTAGCAGGCATTTGAAAAATTAGGTACTTCGTCCAAAATAAGGGAATGCGTGGAGCAAGCAAAGAGTGAGACAATTCCGCCCAATTAATCCACACTGTCCATATACTCAGGCTTAGAGACTTTCTCAATTCAAAAAGCTAAATAGTTCTGTTTCGGTCGGGGAACACCCCCAGGCGCGAAACATTCTCGCTGTCCCGGGAGTAAGATCTTTAACAAAATTAGAGTGATTTTGCAACTTTGGGGAGGACCCGCATACTTTCCATCCGGGTGTCGAATTTTGCCACTAGGAAGCTTTCCGAGAGAACTGTGTAGTGTTGTACTATTGTGATGCTTCAAATGTATTCGGAGGAAATTCAGTATCACTATTGAAGAATGTGTAGTGGGTTTAATCACCAAAAACTAATCATTAGCTACAATCTATGGCGGAGGGCCATAATCTTAAGGTCCTTGTTTCTCCAACGCGTTGTTTAGGTTCGCGTATGATGTTTCCAAACTTCTTCATGTTTTTTTTTAATTGTTTTTCTAAAGAGCAGTTGATACTGTAAGTCCCTGACTAAAATATTTGAGGTAAGAAGAGGGAGAAGCATTCTACAAAGGTATGTTTATTTCATCGCAGCCGTTGTCAACGTTCCACTAA
This sequence comes from Hermetia illucens, assembly GCF_905115235.1. NCBI lineage: Eukaryota > Metazoa > Arthropoda > Insecta > Diptera > Stratiomyidae > Hermetia > Hermetia illucens. The sequence goes on along the minus strand of NC_051852.1, from coordinate 97,015,581 downwards.
AAACCACGGCCAGTCTCTCTAGTCCTAAATTCACATAACTACGATTTACTAGGTTTGCATATAGTTCCTTTGGTTTTTCTTCATTTTACCACTGTCATTAGTTCATTTGATATCCTTGCAACTGGGCAGGAAACTGCAAGCCAATTCTCCTTCGATTTGAGGCTCACATTCGTTTTGAGCGCTTCATTGAAGTCTTTTTTTGACCTGCGAATTTCGGATGATGAAACATCTTGTAAATCTTCTGGTACGTTACCGTATCCAATGCAATTCGGGAAATCATCGGATCCAAAACGGCGCAGATGTTGTCTATAGCAACCACCATGTCCTGTCAGGAATCGATTAATGTGTCAGTTGTTCCCACTGTGTCTTCACTCGAGCCATTTCCTAGTTTCGCTGCGTATTCTCAGAACCACCAAAGGATAAACCTAATTCGTCTGTTTTCGTCTCTGCGAGTTTGGAAGCGATTCCGTCCATACAAGCGATGTGTCTCTTTAACAATGAGTAACTATCCACTTCGTTTTGGCCTACCGAACTTCGATAATATTTTTACAAATTCCTCGATAGCGCTGGCAATTTTTTGAACATACTCTAGACGTACCCTAAAGCTTAGTTCAAAATTAACGATTACTCCAAAATTGTAATTAGTCCACTTAACGGCGATTATATGTCCGCCGACATCCACTTTGATTTTTTTTTCTACAATTTAAAATCAAAATTCCATTTTCTTAACATTCGGGGCCCGCCCTGTTAAATCAAGGTTATATCTATATCTAGTATAGTGTTTATTATTAATTGCAATTTCTAATCATTATGATGGCTAGGGAAGACCATTATAGTTGAATATTGTCAGTCTCGAGGGCAAATGTATGTCCTCTGTTCACGACTCCGGCATACACATAACCTATTTGGTATTGTATTTCTGCCCTATTTGATTTTCAATGAGTCTATGCCTAAATTCCATTACTATACATTAGGCTTTGTATGTACAACCTGCAGCAGCGGGTTACCAAAAGGAGGGGCACAAACATCCATGACGAACCGGAATTTAAACCCACGCAAGGAATTTAAGAGACTCACGCCCAACTCACTCGGTTCTCGGGGTATTTCAGCCCTTCGCACGTTATACACCAAAACTCGCGTTCCTAAATTTCTAGGTACATTTGGGATTGCACCAGAATAGACCCATGACCCATACGGTTCGGGGAAAACGTGAAAGTTATGTTAAAGAGATGCGAAATTGGAAGAAAAAACGAAAAAATGATGACACGATCACATGTGGACCAGAAAAGTCGCAAAACCGGATGTCGTACCGAATGATAGAAGATCGACGATGAATCGGTTGTTCATTCGCCACTTCTACTGCCTCAGGTAAAAAGGATGCGCAGCCTAAGGAGTTTCCCCATAGTCGTTATAAATTGGTACTTCTAACCATGAACTTTAGTGACCCTAATTTGCTCTTTTTTTAACCTAAACAAAACAACATACTCTGAGCAGATTATATTTCCCCAAAAGTCGATTTCCTCCATTTGCTTATAAGAAGCGGCTTTGTTACAAGAAGAGTGGCCAAGAATCAATCAGTGCCATCATGTTGGAAGCCACTGGATTGAATGAACTAAGTTTTAGTTTTCATCCATTTTGTCGAGGCTTATCAGGTTATGTATTGCAAGATAATATTAGATTCGTTGTTTTGTTTAAGAAATAGATTTTCTTATCATGCATTCAGCCCGACCAGATGCAGTTGACCCTTAATCCTGTAGGCATAGCGCGGCATCGAGGCTGATAATAAAGAAATGAAATGAGTGGATCTTAAGCCAAGGCTTGACCTTGAGTGCATGTGAATATCATATTGATTAATTTAACATTCGGGTTCAGACCATTGTACAATTTGAATTGCACGGCAGGCAACTAATGCCTTTTTAGTAAAGGATGCTGAAATTGTCATTGATTGTCAGTTGATGGTAGGAAAAGCCACAAAATAAACTGAAGATGTGTTCAGCTTTTGGATTTTATTAGTATCGACTTTTAATGAGTTGCTTCCATATGGCTACCTAAGGAAAACATACGCGCAGGAACTCCTTAAAATAATGGAAATATCAACGGATACTCAACCAAACTTGAGACGGCACCACGAAAATGGATTCTACGGGAAATTTAATTTCAATGGAGCACATGGGGTTCTGGAGTAACGTCGGCAAAAGAAGAATGAAACGAGTTTGGTTGCCTTGCATTACAGTGTAGTCTCACCAGTATCAAGATGAGATTATACCAAACCCTTTATCTTTCAAACCACATATATTTGTGTATGTTAGAACTTTTCCTTTCAAGAAAAGAATTCTGCCGAAAAAAGAAAATCCACAACCTTCTTTGGCAGCCCATGAATTTTGCAGCACGTACTTTCGAAAGGCGATTGATATTGGAATATTACATTTGGGATCGATAAGCTCCATAGAATTCCTTCCCAATGTGTTCACTCACTTACCCTTATCTGCTCTCAGCCTGAAATATCTGCCGAAATGGAATTCAATCTCTGCATGATATCCTTTCAAGTTTACAGTTTAGCGTCTGGATTTCTTGCACAGTGCCACACAGCCAAGCTCCAGTTAACACACACTAAATGGCAGCAGAATGCCCTAAATAAATTTTAATGAAGGACTCCAGAACCAGTAAAATTCAGTTAAGACGAAAATCTTTACTTTTAAGACACTGCCTTTTAGATAACACTGCCACATATCACATCTTTAAGTTGATATTATGTACATGTACCCCTCAAATGCATGACCTTAGGTTTAGCTTAATCCTCAAAACATACATAATAACGTGAAAAGTAGATAGTAACAGTGATAACCAAGGGCGTTGTGGATCAAGGCTGCTCTATGAAAGTGTCTACGGCTGAATTTGCAATTTTCAATCATTTTGCCTGCATATTGCATATAGAACATGTATAAACATGATCTTATGTAATTTTCTCAGAGAGACAAGAAACTGAAAAATAAATTGTGTAATATTAATGAACGAATATTGAAATTAACGAAGTCAAGGGTTACATTATGTCAACGATAAAGTCTTATCAATGATTCATTGCATTCGAACTGCATGTGTGAGACTGCCATCAAATAGGTCTCTTACTTTATTCTATCGATTCAGCAGTAAGAGTCGTATAACCTACAATTTCTGTATGTGTGTATTTTTGGAAACTTCTGATTAAAGTTCAAATTATAGCTTACAATATGCCTTATTTACTTTTCAAACAATCTGACAGAAATGATGGATGATCTATATAAATAAAAGAATTGAATTACGTTCATTTTGGAGTCCCGCACATAAGTCAGATAGAGACTGAACTGATGGAGGGTGAACTGGTTCAGTTCGATGAGATGAAGTTTCTGTTTGCCTCTAACTCGGCAGAGGCCAGTAAAGACTCTTGCGTATTCCTGAATAAGTCGACTAATCTCTCCCAATACTAATCCTGGGTATCGACTAAGTAACCTGGAATGAAATGGAAGATCGCTGCTACGGATTCTGGAGAGCGTCTTTTACTGCACTTGATTAAAGGGTTTGGTACAAGTTCGAGGGTTAAAGAAAACATCCCATAAACAGCAAAGGAAGGGAAACCTTAAGTTATAAGCCCAAATAGTGATGTAGTGGAAATATGTCAGGAAAAGTGGAAAACTCCGAGAAAAGTTCAACAGACTGAAGGAACTTTCGTTAGTTCGTTAGTTCCCACATTGAGGAGCTTCGGCTGGAAAACGATATCCTCCAGAGAACATCTCAGGCTACTTCACAGATCTCTCATAATTACAGATAGATGCCTTCATGTTGGGAGTTCCAAGTAACAACCGCCAGCAGACGATTTTTACTCAAAACTAAATTATAAAGGAAAAAAGCGGAATTTACAGAATAATTGTACGAAAAAGCACTAATAGCTACTATATAAGGTCTGCAGCAACTAAGTACATGGTAGAACTAGATCATTAGTCAAAATGAGAAAATGTAGAAATCCTTCGATAAAAAAAGCCAACGCAAACTTAGGTAATAACTCTCCAACCTAAATAAATAATTATATATAAAAGACGGAGCTGTTTGCGACTATCATTGAATAGCTACCCTCTCAATAGCTTGCTGATGAAGTCATGAAAGCGAGCATAGAGGAAGTCAAATCAACGGGACAATCGCAGTTTTTCTAGAATTTCGGAAACATTGCGTAAAACTATTGTGCACAGATCTGTGAAGTTTCTCAAGGGAAAGATGCCCTCAATCCAAAAGTAATATACTTAGCCTCTCTGATCTCATACACCCAACCCGCAACTGCACAACTGATTCTCTGAAAGCAGACGTCACAAGCCTTTCAAAGGTACAATTTAAAAGAAGACATGATGCAGCCCTTCTAGTTGAAAAAGACTACTAAATTGAAAAGGTCGTTATCAATAATTTGCGGCATATTTCACTACAGCAGTCTATATCAAATGTATTCTTATCCTGAGTATTATAGTTTGGGTAAGATTTGAAAGAGTTGAGCAATTTCCACTTGCAGCCTCAGTCCTTTTCGGTGGCAGCTTCAACTCGAAGTCCACTTCTACAAAACCCGAAATGGATGTACGACCCCAACTGATGTTGAGATGGTCTTACCGGACTCCCCCACAAGCCTTGTAGTAAAATCAAATTGCTGTCTCAGAAAACAAATTAATAAAAAATTTCGCACCTACCCGTAACGTAACGTAATAATGAAATCGACGAAGCAATCACATTGGCGACAGAAGCTTATTAAGGGGGTCATCCCGTGTGTCGGGTTGGAGAAATCGATTTTTTTTTTTTTTTCATGAATTGTATCTATATATAGTGGAGAATATGTGGGCAAAGGGATTTTCCGATATTCCGAGTCCTTCAGAAATTACAGGGTTAAACAGGTAAGGAGTTTGCAGCCGCCGCTAGAGTACTCGATGAGAAAGAGCATCGAATCTTTTTTTACCTGTTAGTTTTCTACCTGAACCTTATAAATTCGAACACAGGTATTAATATAAAAAGATGGAAAACCAATCAATTGTCTAAATTTATTTGCTGTTTGGAATAAAAAGGATAATCCAGTCTAGAGTGAGCACTGAAAGGCGTTCAAGCTATACTCAGTTATATTTTGTTGTAAATATTGTGCTGCTTGTGTGTTCAGTGATTTTTTTAAATGGATCGTACGAAGGGAGATCGCTTTAACGTTCAACGTCATGCTCGCACAAAAAAACGAGTATCAACATCAGCAAAGAAACTTTTAGCAAGCATGAACATGGATGTTCCAATTGCGACAAGTTTTGTATATTGTATAATATATTGGATTTTGCTGGAGTTTTCTCCGGTATTTCTGGAAATTTCTGCAACTAATAAAATATACGTAGTAGTAAAAAAGGAATGCGAAGGACATGTCAAGAAAAGAATGGGAACGCGGCTTAGAAATACAAAGAAGAATCACAAAGGCATTGGTGGAAAAGGGGCTGGAAAACTTACTGATAAGGACCTCACTACATTTTCTGGGCTAGCTATTCGTCGACACGCAAAATCCATAGAAAGAATGAAGCAAGAAATTGGCGAAACTTTCTTCCATACATGTTCTACAGACGAAAATCCTCAGCATCAAAATTGTCTAGCAGGCGAGGACAGTTGGTGCAAATGGCGCAAAGCGGAAGCTAAAGGAGAACTGGATAGTTTTCACCACGAGAAGGCACCTTTGACTGAAGAAGTTCAAACAGTCATCAAACCAATCTACGAAGATTTGTCACGAGATGATCTCTTGAACAGATGTTTAGGAGCAGAGACCCAGAATAACAATGAGTCGTTAAATGCATTGATCTGAACTTTCGCTCCTGGGGGCCAAGGTCGTAGAAATAGCCACTTTTCTAGCTGTAATTATTTTCAGTGAAGGATTCAATGGCATTCTCAAAATCGTAGTGACAATGGGATGTCAAGTTGGTCACATATGTCAGGTTTATGCCGACCGCTGTAATGAAGCGCGAATTTGGCGGTGCGAACGACGATCGACTGACCTCGCTAAAAGAGCCACAATTGACACCAGAGAGCAACAATCGGCCTTACAAGACTTTTTTGAAGAAACGGAGAGCGCTCTCTATGGACCAAGTATAGCAGATTAATGGTGGGCTAAAATTTTACTGTTGATAATCACATTTAAATTTGCAAATGCGTTTTTCTCCAAACTACATCTTGAAAATCGGCTGCCACCATAGCTCAAAATCTATCCAACCAAATTCTTTGAAATTTTCATGGGTTCTTTAGTACATATTTCTACGGTCCGCAAACTAGGATAATTGCAATCGGACAGGTAGTCTTTTTTTTATTCATAAAAAAAGCCGTAAAAAAACACCAAGATCCAAAAAATTAAGTTTAAAAGCCCACCAAAAATTTACCTTTTAATATTTTCTAATTATCCTAGTTTGCGGACCGTGGAATATTGTCCACATTAAAATGGCGTTTAGTTTTTTTTCCTCTGATGAACACAGCGCCCTCCAGCGTGGCAGCAGAAAAACACCTTTTTTTGGAGATGGGTGCATAAATTAACACCAATTCCGAAAATTAGCTACGAAATCAAACTGAAAGATTTATCACATATACTAGAGATATCAATAAACATATGGTGAAAAAATCACATTTTTATCTTTATCCAGTCCTTCAAAATTATTTTTCAAAAAAGGCAAAAGGCAAAGGCCCCCTTAAGGGGGTCATCCCGTGTGAAGGCCGTTTTTTTTGGCTTTTTTTTAGAAATTTTTTGAGAAGAACTGGAGAAAGATGCAAATACGAATTTTTCACCATAGATTTATTAATACCTTGAGCGTACATAGCGTACAGCCCGATCACATAGTTCCTTATTGAAATACAGAGCAAGTTATACACCCATCTCCAAAAAAAGGTGTTTTTCTGCTGCCCCGCTAGAGAGGGCCGCGATCATTTTAGAGAAAAAAAGTAAACGGCATTTTAACGTACAGACTTAACTACAGTCCGCAAACTAGGATTATTAAAAAATATTAAAAACTAAAAATAAAACTAGATAGCTTTCTCCTACTACAATATACGAACAATAACGATAACTATATTAAAAACTAAATTTTTAGGGCCGTGTTAAACTTTTTTTTTTTGAATTTTGGTTTTTACGGCTTTCTCAATGAATTAAAGAAATACTGAATAAATCGCAATTATCCTAGTTTGCGGACCGTAGAAATGTTCTGAATAAGTCGTGAAAATTTCAAAGAATTTCGTTGGATAGATTTTGGGTTATAGTAGCAGCCGATTTTCAACATGTAGTTTCGAGAAAAACGCATATAAAAAGTAGAATGCGAATTTTAGCCATAAAACCTTAACTGACCATTAATCTGCTATACCTAGTCCATAAACCTTAGGTTTCTCGAAGAAACTCATGTACAGCCTTGGCTTCAATTCTTATCTTTTTAGCGAAGTCATTCGAACGTCATTCGGACCGATAAATACGAGCATTATTACGGCGATCGACATAAATCTAGCATGTGACTTATCACGTGTTTAACAATATAATTTCCGAATGACTCCGAATATCAAAAAATCACTTTGTCCATATATTCTACACTATATCTAGATTCAATTGATGCAAAAAAGAAAATTCGATTCCGCGAATCCGAGACACGGGATGACCCTCTTAAGTGGATGAGCTCCAATACAATTCACTTCTCCATGACATAATGCTATACCTGATGGTCAGGCGGTTTTGACCCAGAAATTCCAAGTGTATTTTCCATAAACATGGGGATGAAGTTAATGTTAATATTGCTCTCCCGGATCAATTATTTCAATACTTTTTATTGTTTGAGGATGGAGAGAGTCCTAAGTTCGCATCCAGTTGTCGGACCGGATCAATTGGGAAGGAACTTTCTTCCACATTTGTGGTCCACAATTCGAAAAAGTAACTGACGGTTCCGAAAAAGGAATTTAGACTCTAGAAAAGCGAGCGGAATCCTTTGAGTGATAGGTAGACGCACCACTTCCGCGAAAATATTCAGCATTTATTGTGGCTGTCCAATCAACAATTAAAGAATTCACTTGCAACAACTTTCAACGCATCTCATTTTTCCTCAACCAAACCCACAGATCCGTGAAACTTTCTGAGTTTAATACAACTCACGGCCCTGACGAAAATTATAACAAGTCGGGATACCGGAAGCTAAACGCTTGAGATATACAAGGTTTTTTATTTTCCTATATGAGGAATGATGGCCCTATATTTTTCAAAACGCTATTTTGCACAAATAATTTGATCTGGAAAGCGCTGAATTGATAACAGTCCACCTCATAGGCTTCACACTAGGAGTTCAATATTATTAGTAAATGTGAAGAACTTAAACTCCAACATATATAAACAAATCGCGAAACCTGGATGCTTCAAGTATGAAAAGCTGGATGCTTCAAGTATGAAAGGTTTTGTGTATTTCTTTTATAAAAACAATTAAGTGGAAACTTGCTCCATTAGAACCTAGTACGTAATGTGTGCATATATTATGTGAGAATATCCATTTTCGCGTGATACTGATATTCAAGGTCTTGAATGTGCACAGAAGCGACAACTTTGGCCTATTATAACTATGTTAGAATAGTTAGTATGCGTATATATGTACGTTGAATATATCCGATATTCAATTCGATGTGGTACTGTCATTTTACCTCTTAAGGAGGACCAATTTGATGCGAAATAGGCAACTTTGGCATGTTATAATTTTGTTAATAATAGTAGGATTCCCATAAAATTTTCCAAAATACTGATTCGTATTAAGCCTATATTACTACAATTTTACAGACCCGGTATGAATTTAAGAGTGGATTGCAGTAAATTTTCAAAATATAATAATAAACTATTATTAACTTTATTTGCGCAAATACCGTAACGGAGATTATTTTGAGGCCTATATAGCATGACTATTCTGTGAAAAAAAAATTGCGCACCTCTCTTTTAGGTGTATGGTGACTTCCTTAAAATCTAAGATGCAGCAATGTAATTCCCCACATGCGTGGGATTCACAGTTAGGTGAGAAAAGTACGTGTGATAGACGGACAGACAGACAGTAAACCGGTTTTAATAAGGTTTTGTTGAAAACAACATTTGAAAGCGGATTATCAATTAAAGGAAAAAGTCAAAGCTGCTCAAAATGAAGAAAATAAAGACATGACTCTGAAAAAGTTACGGGAGAGAAAAGAAAGAAACGTAGACCACACAAACTCTAGCAGAGAAGTCGCACGTCGGAAACTGTAAAACAATCTAAAAGCTTCATCTGAGAAACAGCGATGGATAACACATCATCTCCACTGCTAAGCAAAATTTTTATGGCAGACTTAAAAAGGAAACTGGAAGGACATATGACCAAACCTAGAGTTGGGTTACGCTTGGATGAAGTTTTGGCTATTATAAAAGAGGGGTATAAAGAAGATATACTTGACCAAATCAACAAGTGGGGCCCCAAAATAAAATTCACGATGGAAGAAGAATCGAACGATGAAATTCCCTTTCTCGATGTCAAAACACGAAAGAAAACTAATAGCTTCGAATTGAGCATATACAGGAAACCAACGAGTACACAAAGCACCATCGGCCGTTTACCAACTCATATAACATAAACTTTTGTCAATACCTCTTTCTAAAGAAAGGTTTGATAAAGAAGAACCATGTATTGGGGGTACAGCTATTAAAACTGGATTTAAGCCAGCTTAAATACATAGCACAATAAGGAAGATGCAGGATACGAAGGACGCGGAATCCCTTGACAACTCTATTCGACCAAGATAAGAAAGAAGAAGGGCACACAACGAACCAGCATAACATACCCGAAGATTTGCCACGGCTCTTGGCCCAAGAAGTTATTAAGGTGGTAGGATCGAGCAACATTCACACGCTTAAAAGGCTATTAGGCGATTAAAAAGACCCTAAGAAGCAGGAAGAAAAAAGTGGCGTCTACAGGATGCCTTGTACGTAGGGCAAACCAAATGCCTAGTCAGCACTCGGAACATTGAGTCTAGTCAGCACTCGGAACATTGAACTAGTAAAACGGGGTAGCAAAATATACATGAATTCTGTAGTTGCATGGCGCATTTTGGAACATGGCCATAAAAGCGAGAAGGTAACAGTGCCCAAAGAGGTTAAACGCAACAAATTACGCGACCTTCTACATCGGAAAAGAGCACCAGGAGCACGGCTTGGATACAAATATGAGTAGAATTTTCCAAATTGATTTCAGAAATTTCTAAAGTAACTTCAGACTTTTCCAAATTAATTTCAGAATTTCCCATTTCAAATTCAGACTTGTCCATTTCCAATTCAGAATTTTTTTTCAATATTCTATCAAGTTTTGTATCAAATTTTTACCATTGGATTAGGATGGAGCTGGGATTCTTTGAAAAAAAATCTGAGCTGCTCATCAATTTCCATTATTATTTATTTTAGTACACCATGGTATTGGGTCTGGGAAAAAAATATAATCTTCTTAATAAGCTAATTTTTTAATGACTATGATATAAAATCAACATCAAGCGAAATTTTTTACTTTTAGGCATTTACCCGTCCTAGGCCATTGAACCATTATATTCACAGACTGGATCAGTAAAGCAAATAAGGATGAAATATTGATGGGCTGCCCAGATTTTTCCCCAAAGAATCCCAGCTCCATCCTTATCCAGTGGTAAAAAGTTATTATAAAACTTTATAGTAAAATATTCAGAAAAACTCTGAATTGGAAAAGTCTGAATTTAAAATGGGAAATTCTGAAAATGACTTGGAAAAGTCTTAACTTTGGAAATTTCTGAACTTAGTTTGGAAAACTCTGAATTTCACTTGCAAAACCTATATATTGGGTTGGGGAAAAAGAAATGTCGTATTTGTGATCGAAATTGGACGTTTTATTTAACATACTTAGAATTATCCGATTTAGGTCAAATATATGCCGTTTTGTTCGCAAACTTGTTGCCCTTTAGAAGGCAACCTCCCCCCCTCCTTATTTGCAAAAAACTCAGACAGCCAGCTTTCACAACCCTCTTTTGAGGCCAGCTAGTAGTACCAAGAGCGTTTTGCATAGACCAGAAGAGATGGTAATCACTGCCAGGTGCCAGGTCCAGACTATATGGTGGGTGCGATAGGACATCCCATCGGAGCTCCCGTAGCTTCTGGCGGGTCATCAAAGATGTGTGAGGCCGAGCGTTGTCTTGGTGGAAGACAACAGCATTCCTATTGACCAATTCTGGCCGCTTCTGGTAAATCGCCTTTTTCAAACGGTCGAGTTGCTCACAGTAGAGGACCGAAATGAGGGTCTGCCCATAGTTGAGCAGTTCATAGTGGCTGATTCCCTTCCACTCCCAACAAACACACAGCAAAATCTTCCTGGCCGTCAATCCGGGCTTGGCGATGGTTTGGGCCGGCTCGCCGCGCTTCGACCACGATCTTTTTCGCTTGAGGTTGTCCTACGGGATCCACTTTTCACCACCAGTTACCATCCGCTTCAAAAATGGGTCGAATTCGTTCCGTTTCAGCAGTGCGTCGCAGGCGTTGATTCGGTCCAAGAGATTTTTTCCGTCGATTCGTGTGGCACCCAAACAGCTTTTTCCAATCTTCTGAAAATGATTCCAAACGATTTAATGGTCTATACCTAGTTCCTGGACAATCGAGCGAATGCTTACATGCCGGTCTACTTGGATGATTTCGACGATTTAATCGGTTTCTACGACGATTGGCCTACCTGTACGGGGTGTATCTTCGACATCCACTACATCAGAACGATATCGATCGAACCAACGCTGTGATGTGCGATTCGTTACAGTATCGGGCCCATAAACTTCACAAATTTTTTTCGGCCGCCTTCGTTGCGTTTTTATCTCTCAGGTAGTAAAAAAGTAAAATATGACGAATGTCTTGCTTGGTGGACTCCATTTTTGACGCGCTATAATTTGAAACTGAAACGTACGATCACAACACTGTCAAAGAGACACTTGTAGCACAGATCGGTGTCTTCAAATCGCCGTATAGTATGACCCGATGCGATAAGTACAATACAAGATATGTTTAAGTATCGCCATCTATTGACAAAATACGACATTTCTTCCAATCCAATATTTAGGTTAAACGCATTTCTGACCTTGTTCTGCTGAAGCAGGCAGAAAGTGAGAGAAGAGAATATGATGAAGTGAGAGAGAGAATATGATTTCTCATAAACTCGGTGTTTACGAACTGATTAAGAGAACATTACCAGAAAAAGGACTAACCAGGTGGCTAAAGCGTCGTTCAGAGGGAAATATGTAGCTCGAAAATGGGAAGTGGGGGCAGGCTGGGACTCTAAACCGTGAACGCTTTCACGAATTTTAGTGGCTAATATCGCTTGTTCGAATTACGGCCAAGTGTACTGAAGGGCAACAAATCATATTGGATCGAAAAATCATTCCACAAGTCAATAGGTGTACATGATTGCGAATCTTATCGAAAATATAATAGAAATCAAGCATGTGGGCGTAGCATCAGAGCATCTCCGTGAAGAATTTTTCGAGATTTTAGAACATCACTCTTAATTGAAAAACAAATGCAGCGGGGATATCGCAGAGCAGTGTTTAGGGTCCTGTTTTTTGTACACCAATGATATACCTTTCAGTGTAGAGCCCCAAATTGTTGCATTTGTGGATGAAACTGTTGTTCGCGTCAATCACGGTATTTAGAGCGTACTGGGGCGAGTAAAATCAAAATGGGGACCGTTTGATACCTTGTAACAAATTTTTAAGAACATTTAATCCTTTTCACATAAGAAAATATACATATCGAAACATACGAAAAAAAACCTAATTTATTTAATCTTGATATGTCGGTAATATGACCGCCTCAAAAAAATCGCTTTTTTTGAATGGTTGACACAATATCTCACCTTTGGCATTTTTGAAAAAAATTCAAAGTGGATATTGAAGCTGTTATAATCTAAACCAGAAAAATAGTTCGAAAGTTGGTAAAACTTTCTAAAACAAAGTATGATATTAAGAAGTACAGTAGACATGTATCTCATAAAGGACAATCCGTCTGTCTGTCTCTTATAGCTTATAAGAAGATACCAATTCCACAGTAAAGCCAACCAAAATGCTGTCGGGAGAACCCGAGATAAGCAATGGAAGCTGCACAAGGATAACCTCAATCGTAGCACAGAGAGGTGGTTTTAGGTGTATTTAAAAATTACACACTTTCTTATGTTAACCTGGAGCTTTTTTCATTTTCTATAGTATTGTCTTATCAACTCAACAGAATTAACACAAAAAGTCTCTCAAGAGGATACTTCCTCACCAGAAACACTAGTTTAAAGCCACCAAGAAAAAATGCTCATAAAAATCGAAAGGGGTTACACCTCCACACCACAAATTTCCATAAATATGCGACTTTAAGTAATTTGTCCTCTTCTCAAGAGGAAAAAACCAACCCACAAAAACAAAAACCCACATCGTAAAAAGCAGGCATATCTTTGCTGTTGACATGTGGTCGAAATGTTATTACCTAGATTTCCGCTCAACATGCCAACAATTTATTTTTATTTTTTTCATCAGTTTTTTCTAACAAGGTGATAAATTATCGTATTTCGATCTGTCGGAAGAAGGTAGAATACCTACAAAAGTGTGCCTCGTGTTCTAGTTTGGTCGGGAAAGAAAAAAGCATACCAAAGTTGGTCAAAGAACAAAATACAAATAATGTTCATTTAGGTTTGAATCGGGGGCATTGACTGATTATTTTTGCTGATGTTTGTAAACTATGGAAACTAATATTGAGTTTTACATATATCTATAATGTATAGTCTGGAGAATGAGTAAACAGATGTGACGGTTTCGCTAAATTTGCAGGTTTTATATTGTCCCCTTTGTCTGGTTCAACACGTTGAATGAATCTACGTTGTAATGAAGATATATTTATTGAAGGCTTAATGCGAGAAGTATTGAACACCATGTATATATGTTTATCTGTATAAATGCTTTCTCGCAACATCCAATGTCAGGAAGATGTCTCCCTTCTGTGCAAAGGTTTATTAGTTGTTTTCTTTTACTCTTAAGCCCAAAAGCCCAAGGATATGTATCTCCTCTAACATATATTATGTCTCTAAAGACCATATTAGAAAGGAACACGGTGGGCGATGCAGTGCTAGCTAGATTCTCGGCGCTATTGAACATTCGCCATATACGATGATAAGGGGATGCATCAAATCGACGGGAATTGGATCAATAATTTTCTTGAGGTCATCCGTGAATGCCATGAAATGCATTGACATCATTAATGAAGGTCTGATGTCTACAGCAGATGAGGTTTTGGCGCCATTAACCCAGGGTTGAAAGAACTTTTGACAAATCTAATTTTAGGTTTCTTAACTGAAATATTTTTATTTCCTATTCCTTAAAATCAAAATTGTAAAGAAATTTTGGGCAAAAAGCCTCTTTCTTGACCCGAGAATATATATCAAAACCGCTTCGTGCCCCTGTCGGTGTTTATCATGGACTCAACAGTCCTCTTTGTTCTTGTTATGAGCACTGTCATACGAGCCAGTTGATGACCAGCGCCCTATACACTGATCTGCGCGGATTATGTTCTTCTAGCGTCTCATAGCAAAGCTGACATCGAGCAACTTTTTTAGAAATGGAATGATCGCCTCAACTATCACGATCTGAGAATGAATTCGAATGAAACAGAATTTTTGACGATCGTCCCCAGTGAAAGAGTCACTATAACTTTCTGTGGCAATGACCTATCAACAACTGAGCTATTGGAATATATATAATCAATGCTATCAGCCAATGGTGAGCTGCGTTATGAAGTTGCTGCTAGGTTTCACGCATAAACGTAACTTGGATGAAGTGGCATTCCACAACTATCGTTCTTTGTGATCGACGCATCAACTGAGGCCCCAATTTCAAAATTTACCGCATTGTCGTCCGCTCTGTCGCCGTCTATGGCTGGTTCTGAGGGTTGACCGACTCTAAAAGACAATGAACGGTGGCTCGTGGTAATGAAAACAAAGATGTTGCTTCGGACCAGTGGCGTAACATGTCATGATTATACCCGAAATGAGGATATCCAAGATCGATATGGGGTTAGACCAATCTTGGAAAAATAGCGAATTCTAATTTCTTATAATTTCTAATTTCCAAGCGGGCAGCGGCGATGGTTGAGTAGGTAGAGTGTCAACCTCTCAATCTTGCTTCTTTAGTTTAGAATCTCAGTCGTCATCGATGTATGTTTATCACTTAATAGCGAAACTGAAGCACCATATGACTTCGTGGATTTCCTATACTCCACAAAGGAGTGAACAAGAAACACTAAGAGTCTTTAATAATGCCAAAAGTAAGGTCTGTTAACACATTTCAAAGGAATTTCACACAAGATTAATTATTAATTACATTTATTCAAGAGTTTATGATATATAAAATAATGAGGAAAGTAAATCAGAGAGATTAGGAAGTGAATAAATCATTTATTTTACATTACCTTTCGCCACCTTTTGCAGGCAAGCTCACGGCTTTGACTCTTAACATTTTGTGAGGCAATAATTTTGGATGCTGATTAGTAGTTTTACTCAGTCCAGCTAAGTAAATCATTAGCCAAATTAATTGCCCCTCGAAATCGCAGCTAGTAGATGAATTTAACTTAGAAGGATTCTTGATAGAAATTTCGCGGAGTCAGTGATGTTGTCGGTGATGCATGTAATGGGCTACGAATTCTGGAAGACTTCGTGGCGAGTTTTTACCAATACATCGCATTCAAAGTGATTGACGCTATCTCGTGGCGTGCACCAGCCCGGCACTCTCCCTACGTTTGGTATAAAGAGCAGGGTACAACTCAATTAAAAGGAGACTCTCCTGCGCAATATACAAAAGGCAAACATAAAGATTATGTCCGAATAGCTGAGTGGTTAGAGCACAAGGCTGTCTTATGAAAGGACGCGGTTCAAATCTCATTGGTGGCAGTGGAATTTGTATCGTGATTTGACGTCGGATACCAGTCGACTCAGCTGTGAATGAGTACCTGAGTCACATCAGGGTAATACTCTCGGACGAGCGCAATGCTGACCACATTGTCTCCTACAGGGTACTGTAATCCTGTAGTGTACCGTTTTAATTTAAAATATATACAAATACATATTTCAGGGACCAAGGGGACTTCATCAGTGTTTTAGATAAAACAATAAATAGGAAATACGTATTTGTAGATATTTTAAATTGCTATTAGCCAATAAAGCCAACTATCTTCCAAATCAATCATTTTCTTTAAAGCTTGGCTAACTAATCCCATCCGAATTCACACCACAAAAAGCAAAGCTTACCGCTGGCAGGAGCTAGCTAGCTAGAGGTAGATTAGGATCGGTGAGGACTCGGTTATATGCCAAACAGATGGGGCGAATTGTGCGGACATTATTCTCGACGGATCCTCTTCATGGAAGACGCCGAGTATTTCCCACTTCCCACTGAAAAAGAACTGGAAGAAGCAATCTTCTCTATGAAAAATAAGGTGGCACCGAGGTTTGTCGACAGAGGTATACAAACTGGTGTTTCACCATCGGGTGGACATATTGCTCTTCGCATTCTATGCTTATCTGAAAGGAGGCATTTTTAACTGTCGCTGGAAGGTGGCAACGCTGGTGCAAATGAGTAAAAATGCTCGAAAGGCTCATGAGGTAGACTCGCCGAAACGATACGTCCTGCCGGCTGTAAAGCAAGGAAATGCAAAGTGGATGCTGTCGTGGAGGCTGTCGATGCTGTTCATCGAACTGACGTATTGAGCATTGATCTTGGTTCGTAACGCTTTATGTCAGAAATGATTTCGATTCCGTAAGGTTGCAGATATATGGAAGTCCAGAGGAAGAGTAAGATGACGTCGTCACAGGAATCCACGTTTGGGCCGGATGCCTGAAATGTGTCTTTTGATAGTCTGCTAAGACTTGACGTGCCAGAAGAGACGCGCCTGGTCGATCATGCAGATGATGTCGCAGCACTTGTTGCCGGACGAACTGATGGGTTTCAGCTTTAGGTACAAAGAAACCTGGATAAGAAGAAAATTCTGACCCTGCGTCCCATGTTGATTGGCGAGTTGATTATAGAGTTAAAACCACCGGTTAGGTACCTTGAATTGCGGCTCGACTCGAAGGTAAGCTTTAAGTCGGCTTATGGAAAACGTCGGGCCCATCTCTAGCACGAAAGGTCTTCCTATGAGTGCAACGCAGTCCATTCTGCTCTATGTGACAGAGGTTTGCGTTCTTGGCGGGGAGGTGTATCGCCAACTGCGGTTGCCCTTTACAGCTTGTGGTTTTTGTTTATTTCTTCATTTATTGATAAAGAACTGTAACGCTTCTGTACTTACATGATAAGATATGAGTGGAACTTTTCCTCAACATACACATTTTTATCCCTACCACACTGAGCTTCAACGAATAGTAATATGTATTACCTGGAATGAGAAAAATATAAAAATTAAATTATTTTACTTAATTTAAAAATTATTCTAAAATTAGAAAAAAAAATTCTATGAGAATGAAACTATAATGAATTTTTCAAACATCTCAATCTCATAATTTTTGAAGGATTATTTTTTTTCAAATAATTGATTCGATTTTTCTCACGCGGAAATTCTCCTAAGTTTTCCCAGGATAACTGCAAACATAAGTACGTAAAAGATTTAAATCAATTGCTTATAAAAATCTAATCCTAATTTTGGAAACACTCAGTTATGTTGCTGGTAAAATATAGTATTCTCGCCCTGAAATTAGTCTATTTGGTTAGGTGTGTGATATTTCTTCACAAACCCTAATCATTGAGGACTGTGTCCTATGATATCACGCCAAATTCTATCTAACGCCACTTATTGCAATTTTTTCGACACCATTCTCCTCCATGTGGCTTGCGGTCTACCTGGATTTCTTTTGCCCTCTGGCTGCTTTGTTATATTGTTCGCTGGCCTTTGCAAAGTGTGTCCAATTCTATACTGCTTGCATCTTCCACT
The DNA here is from genome assembly GCF_905115235.1 of Hermetia illucens. Lineage (NCBI taxonomy): Eukaryota > Metazoa > Arthropoda > Insecta > Diptera > Stratiomyidae > Hermetia > Hermetia illucens. The sequence continues at coordinate 96,997,577 of NC_051852.1, read as the reverse complement.
TTGAACTGCATATGGGTCTTTTTTGCGAGCATCACCACATATTTTTTAGTCTACCAAACAAACATTGTGGAATGAATATTGCAATATAACCTGGAAATTTCTGTTAGATCCTAAAAACGTTTTACCTAGATATATGGTTCAGAAATGGTGATTGACATGGACTATAAATTAATTTCTCTTTTGCCACTAGCAAACATTCTAGATGTACGAATTAATCGATCAATTATGTCCCTTTCAATGGAGTGCCTTGTAGGAATCTGTCAGCCGCATGATTTGCTTGAAATTCACATTATCATAGCATATACCAACCCATATGTAGGAACTAATTGCTTGCATACTGAATATCCTGTGTATGTAGGTGACATCCTATAATACGTAGCATTACCAATATGTTTCTAATCTTTGTCGTTCAGAATGGACCGCACTTCTTCGCTGAAGACATAGGGTTAGGGTCTATTTAATTGGTGCTTGTTGCATATAGTTCCATTCTGGCGGAAGAAACCTCTGATCACAAAAACGTATATATTATAGCATTACTCTAAATCTTTGTTCATATCTACAGTAGAACCGGAAGCTACAAATAATCTATCGGACTTACGATCTTATTCCATCTAATAAAATTTCTATTACAAAAGTGGCCATCAAAGTATAATGAAAGCGACATGAATTGCCCATAAAATCAATCCCACTATTATTAGTTCTAAATACTTGCATTCGATTTTCTTCCCACTAATCGTTGATAATGAATTACATAAAACCCATTGCGATACTTAGTCAACAAGTCATGTAGTACAACGGTTAGTCGTGATACCGCCATAAACTACGTTCAATAATCAGTCAGTTAGTCTGAATTGCATCACTTCCCGCGAATGCCATCCACCTACTTAATTTACAGCGAAACAGACGAACTGTACGTACGCCGCCATATAAATTCATACTTTATTGCTCGTGCAAATCGCAATTAGAAGAGGCAACTGACCTACCACAACCATTTTTGTAGATATGCATCCGCGAAAAGAGAGGAAAACGATAATTGTGTAGAGCGCGGGAATACGACAGAGTTCAGCTACTTCTTGAGAAAATGTGTATTTTTAATCTGGCCCACGAGATGGGATGGACGCGGACTGGAAGTTAGTATGATGGTCTGTTTTAGGTGCTGCACATGGAGGAATGGAACAAAACTTGGAAGTCTGGGTTGAAGTGGATTTTGCGGAAGACGGTTGGTTATAGAAGACTCTCCCTAAGTAGCAAACAAGCTAAATACAGGTAGTATCTCGGGAAAGTGTTACCACTTTGTCCTTGGTATTCTAGTATTTTAACCCAGCATTCATCAAAATCTTTGTGTATTTGAAGTACATACAGCCCAAATTATTTCCAAATGTTACAACTACTCTATGGAAAGCAAACAGCACGTGCTTGGCATTCACAAGTAATGCTTGTTCTTATCCAGCAGTTACTCTTGATCAGGTTGTGACTCAGCGATATCTAGAAAGCAATTTGGAATTCAAATGACCAAAAGATTAGAACCCGGAGCATGGTCATTCATGCTGATCGAAAGGTTGACTCTCAATCGGCGTATCTCAAAAGTGTGGTTCCTTCTATCTGCCGCATGAAAGACTGTTGAAGTTAAACTTCACATATCTTTTCAAATGTTCAAATCAATGGAAAATGATACTTCCTAAACGCTATTTCCCATATCAATCACCTTTTTCACCAACTGTATATTTGAACTACTGTCGTTAGACCGTTTTCTACCATTGCAATTGGGGGGTGTCTGGTTTTAATACAGTTGGGCACCTTGACCGGAAAATGAAATATTGGACACTTTAGCAAAAGAGGGTTCAATTCCTCCCATGTCGGGACCAGAATCATCAATTGAACTGTCGGCAGCATTGACTAATGCTGCTATCAAAAACTGGAAATAGGTTTCCGATAAGGACAAGTGGCACAGGTTAAACCCCGGAAAATATATTGTGGTCATTCTCACAGGTGAGAACTCACTAGCTGGATATACATACGTTCAGAACAGGATTATTACGAGATGATAAGTGACCATTCTGCAACGAGGAACCAGAATCCACGGAACACTTCTTCTGTGAGCGCCCCGCCCATAGACGCATCAGACGACAAATTTTTGATGGTGCTAGAAGATTTCATGGATATACCAAATCTTGAATATAACAAGTCGGAATACCGGAAGCTCGCGCTTCGGGTATAAAGGTTTTGTGTTCATTTTATGTTAGAAACTTCATCGCACATTTTTCTGTCCGTTATAGCTACAAATCCAACATAATCCTTCATATTTTTTCAAACTACGAGCCATACGTACATATTACAGCCATAGATATTACGCTCACCCTAAACAAACAAACTGCCTATTTCCGAATACTGTACACATATAAGCACGTATATAAATTGACCGTATCCATATTTCCGATTTACTTCTTATATTTATCTGAATTAGGCACTACCCGCAAAGTTCATTAGCACGCATATATTATATACCTACATACACACATGTCTGGTTGACAAATAACTAAAAAACTGAAACAAAATAATCCTTTTCCACCCAATTCATAAGAACTCATTTCGTTGTGGTATTGACGAATTGATATGTAATGATGACGTCATGCAGGCTATAGAGTGCACGAAATTCACGAAAAATTGTGAAGTTTCACCCCCTATAACTTTGTTAATAATAGTTGGATTTTCTTCAAACTTGACCAAACTGTGCGTTATGTTCTTCATTAAACGCATGCCAAATTTTGTACTCTGGGAATGAACATAAGGGGGGTGCCGGGTAAATTTCTGAAATGTGGAAATATACTATTATTAACTTTATTTGTACAAATATCGCAACCGGATATATTTTGAGGCCTAGATTTCGTAGAGATGCACCACTGTGATTTTTTTCAGATTTTTCGGTTGGCTAGGTTCTGAAAACGAGACCTGTTACACTTTTTGGGGGTCATATTTTGAGCCCTCACTCCCCTATGTTTCACCCAATATCAAATATTGAACCAGTTTCGAAAAGTACTAATTGAGGCCTTTCATTTGATACCCCACATGGCTACATTCTGTGAAAAAAAAATTGCACCCTCCATTCACATGTATGGGAAGCCCCCCCTTAAACTTAACACAAGATGGCGCCACTTACTGCATGTAAAGGGAACACCAGATTACATACTCTCACCAATTTTCGTGACAATCGGTCTAGCCGTTTCCGAATAAATCGGGTGTGACAGACAGACAGACAGACGGACAGACGGACAGACAGACACCGTCTCGATTCTAATAAGGTTTTGTTTCACACAAAACCTTAAAAACGTTACTGGGATTGGACCATACTCTGGCATAAGTGCGTTGCAGTCGATGAGCAGTACTTTATTGATTTTAATGAATACGCTTGCATTCGAACATCAAATCGGGAACTTTTTGACTGAAGCTGTTAATTTTGTGGTTCTCTACCTAAGAAATTTTATGCGGAAAAATCTTTGGATATGCACGTAACAGGAAGGTATATTGCATACCATTTCTAGTAAGTTATGTCTTTGAGTGATAAGAAAATTTCTGACGGTTCACAGATAAATGAATACCCACAGAAAATGCAACTTTCGACTTTTAATTAATTCGTAACCGTTCTATATCCGTTCTATATTATCCTTTAAGGCGGAATTTGCGAAATTGAAAATGTTTTTCCCATTTAGCAAAGTTTCAGAAAAATGTAAAAATGTACGAGCTCGAATTGCACGATTCCGCAACTTAGGTGCCCCAGTTAATATGCTGGATTGGAGCATCCATTCTGTTCGGCGAGAACCGACGGAAAACTGTTAAAAAAGGACAGGAGGAGGACAATAACCTAGAAGGACAGTTATATAGCAGAGGGATTGCAGCATAAATATAAGATAAACTTATTCATATTTTGTTCAGTGTTTGAACTTAAAATGCATTTTCCCAATAACAAATTTTCAGTTGGCTGGACCGATATCTTGAACAATTTTCATTCGATTGACTTTTTATTAATAACTTTGGGGCGACTTTTTAGCGTTTTTTTATTTTTTATTTTATTTATTTAATTAAAAAAAAGTCCTTTTTGCAAAAGTTAGTTTGGAAAAAACCCTAAGTAGCCTCGAAGCCAATCGAGTTCCAGTAATTGATATTGATATTTAAATGATTAACAAAATAAAACGATTTTTTTTCCTCCGACCTCCCATTCATGTGAACTCACTTTGTTGTGGTATCGACGAATTGATATGTTATGATGACCTCATACACGTGTTAGAATGCATGAAATTGACACAAAATGTAAAATTTTCACATTTTATAACTAATAATAGTTGGATTTCTATCGAACTTCCCAAAGCTATGCCTTATATTATCTCTCATACCAGTGTACTTCTTCTACTTGAACTTCTTCTACTTCTAGCATGAACTTGGTTTAAATACTCCACTGTGATTTTTTCACATTTTTCGGTTGGATAGGTTCTGAGAACGAAACTTGTTACACTTTTTGAGGGTCATATTTTGAGCCCTCACTCCCCAACGTCTCACCCGATATCAAATATGGGACCAGTTTCGAAAAGTATTAATTGAGCCCTTTAATATGATAAACCACATGGTCACATTCTGTGAAACAAATGTTGCACCCTTCTTTCTCATGTATTTGCAACACAATACAAAATGGTACCGCTTGTTGTTAATCCCTTTACATTAACAGACCACACGCCCCAACCAACTTTCGTGACAATCGATCTAGCCGTTCCCGAATAGATCGGGTGTGACATTACTTCTATAAAGATGGCCTTTTTATCGAATATCGACATCTAGTTTAGCTTTTTTTTAAATGAAAAAAATTGTCCTATTTTTCGGCCTTTAGAGTGGTTTACCTCTTTAAATAGAATTGCACCATATACAGTGTTTTGAGATCCTATTCTTCCCTTTCTCTTTTTTTGTGTGAGTCAAAAAAGGAAACTTTTTCCTTGCAATAAGTTAACATGTTGTTTTAGGCTATGAATATGTAAGGATTCTTCTGGAAAAGTATAATCTACTGCCAATTATTGGATTGCACTCCTAAATTCCATTACATATTTAGATGTTGAAAATTTTGTAATCCTTAATTGTTTATTGCATCCCTTGATAACATATCCCTTGAGAAACCGTACACACCATTACAAAGCTTAAAATGTCACAAATACGGTAAAGGCCATCAGCTCCTATGGAATCGCGGACGTTACTCATCACAAGAGTAATATGATGATATGACTTCCCTACTGGGTGGTATTGTGATGATGTCTGGCTTGTACTCGATGATAGCAATATTGTATAACATTTAGACTTACACATTTGGACACTCGTGATATTACATACATTACCTACCCATCTTTATTCATCAGGATGCCGTGCAATCTCCTTTAATAAAATTATTGCTATCGAGGAATTTTTAAATTTATATTCTAAATTTGATGATAAAAATGAAATTTTTCTATTTTGGTACCACGAAAACTTACTTCGTCATCTCTGAGAATTTTCGTGATGTCATTAAAGAAGTCGAGCAGTTTAATAAGCGGTTGATGCCCACCACATACACCACCATTTTCTCGGCATCATTGACTGCAAATCCGTTCCCTATAAAACCATTTCACTTCAAAATCCGCAGTTAATTGTTGCCGTATGAATGAAACCATCGTTGAAACAACATGAGGGGCACATTGGCCTGCTACCAATTAAATGGTGGCGAGTTTGTGAGGAAAAATGGACCATTATGGATGTAGAATTAAATTAGAAGCATGGCCGCATTAACCGTATTCAAATGAAAATTGTTAAAAAAAACGTCTCTATCATAAGTTTCTCGTCAACAAAACGCTGGTCAATTGGCAAGTTTACAAGAATGCCAACCGGGAAGCAAAGAAAGAGATAGCTATTACCCAAGTGGCCCACTACAAAGATCTTTACGATGAACTGGATACCTAGGGCAGCGAAAGAAATCTAGATAAACTTGTCAATATTGAACCCTTATGTCACGTTAATGACAAAAACGCATACCGACCGCGGAGGACAGATGGCGGAAGCACTGACGACGTTTAAAGCATTTCACCTATCAGCTGCACAGAAAGCAAGAAAATCCGGAAGAGCAACATGATCGCAGCTGAATTATGAGAAGGTCGGAAGTGGGACCCATAACTCTGGCACGGTGAGTCCTTCACTAGAGTTATTGAGGAGGGTAGGACAATATCTGACAAAAAGTACAACCATTCAAATTTCCGTTTCTATTGCCCACACCATGAAGATTTTTGGACGGCTTCGGGGCATAATTCATGACATTGAACTAGGCCGGCTTTATCAAGAACTGTGAATTTACTGACGGGAATGCACGCTGCACGATGACTCATGGAGAAATACTTTAAGAAGGCATTTGACCGTGGGCCACACAAAGTTATCTGATATGCTCTACGGCAACACCTACGTAGTGTCAGGGAAACTTATGCGCTGGGTTAAATTTTTCTAACGCCATCCGGAGAATAATGTAGCAGGTATATCAAATTCTCTTCGTGCTTTTGTCCGTGTTTATCAAAGAAGCGCTTTATCGGCACTCTTCTTTGTTCTTGTTATGAAGACTTTCAGATAGAATACTGCTCTATGTAGATTATGTTCTCCTAACGTGTCACAACAAAACCTATATTGAGCAACTTATTCAAATGTAGAATGATTGCTTCATGTCTTAAATTCAAGAATATTGACCTAAGCACTGTCGTCGTTCATAGTACTGAATGCTAGCCGCCTATCAACGCCAATGAATAGCGCTCCCCGGTAATGGAGACAAAGATGTCGCGTTGAACCAGTGGTGTAACATGATATGATCATATCCGAGATGAGGACAGCCGCGATCTGTATGGGACTGTAACCATCGTGGAAAAATTGGGATGATTATTTAGTTTGTGATGACGAAAATTCAATTATTAAGATTGGTGGGAGCAATTGAAATTGATGGGAAACCACCAGAAGGTGAACCGAAACATAATTTAAGAGGATTTCAATCCCACTCAGTTTCACAAAGAATCCTACCACAGAATACATGCCACGGCAGTAAAGATAGAAACGAGCCCAGCTTCTATCTTTTCGAAAAATCTAAAATGTATTTTTTCTACTTTTTTGCGAAGTGAATACTTTTTGGGGAAAAGTATAGTAGAGTCATTTTCACCCTCAATAGATTTCAATGCAATTATTTGCAGCGCAAATTCCGCAAAATGTTTGGAGAAGCCGTTTTCAAGAAGGGAGATTTCCACATGAGTGTATAAATTTTGTTTCCTTAATCTAGCCATATAATCGAAGGAAAGTCATCGATTAGCACTCTCGGAAGCAGATATTAGTTTTCACGTTGATTACAGTTTTGGAGTCAAAATCTGCATAGTTTAAGTAAGGACGGGGTCCTAATCGAGCCGAAAAAAAGTCAGAACTAAATTACGATGATGTCATTATATGACTTTTAGTCTTCAAAAACCTCTTTATCTCGATACCTGATTAGAGATACTACATTAGTATATTGTGTAAATTTAGAAACCCTCCTTAATTAATACTGGAATCGTAAAACTTTACAGTAATACTTAAGATGAAACACGATACTGGAAAGTTTAGTGGAAATCCCACCATTGTTAATGAGATTATATCATATGAAAGTTGTTTTGTGTTGAGTTTCCTGCTTATAACTTATTTAAATTTTTCAAGAGAATGTCAAGATTCAACGAGTAAAAGTGAAATTTTATAAATACATAGTATTTCGACCTCAAGTTATAATCAAAATTCTAGATGCAATTATTCAACGCACTGGGAGAATATTGAATTTTAAGACCTTTACTCCTGTTTGCGTTTTCTTTTTGTAATCTGGTAGAAATTCTCTGCAACTTCTTGGAAAATATGAACCATTCTAGAAAAAGGTGGTAGACAAGCCAATTATTTGGAATGATATTGGTTCCGTGGAAAAGTGCCCAAAACTTCAGCTCAATTTACGGAAGACGAAAATCAGTGCAAATATTTCGCAAGCTAATAGCGTGTTAGAGGGCTTTATTTTCAAGACCATGATGCGGTGTAGTAGAAGAAAAGTGATTTATAAATTTTGCAATTTCATGTATGTACATATGTATTTTAAATTATTTTTATTTCATGAATATGGGCATACCTATAAATATTTTAAATTTCCGCAAAAGCGTAGATATTTTGAATCATAACATCCTCCGTGATATGATGTAACTGCAACTGGAGTGCCAAGGAAAAACAGTTTCACTAAAATTGTACCAATTTAAAGCTCCTCAAACTCAGCTCCATGTTTTGGCAAATTAAAGTTTCACCAATGAGCAAGCTTTTTCCGACATCCGGAATAGTCATTTTGGAATGCAGCCAAATATAAATCCGAATGGCAACTCAAACTAAAAAAGAACGAAAGCATTTTCCTACACATCTTCTAGCGAAACTGATTTGGGAGTTCTCAGTTCTGGCATTTCATCTAGACGTGTTCCGCCGTCTGCATTTCGTTCAGATATTAATTCCGCTTCCCATATACTTTTGCCCCGAAATAAAAATGGAAGTGAGCGCTCAATGGCACATTGTTATTTTCGCTAGAATGGTTTGAAAATGAAAGTTCGATGGTTCCACTAGAACCTGTTTTCCACTGGAATATCCATAGTGGGGTCATTTCGAGCATGAATTAAGAATCAGTCACAAAGGAACGCGCCAACGACGACAGCTTATGTCTATAAAACTACACAAGAGAGTGGTGATATCTTCCAAGATGATGGTATCAAAAAATAGATTCGTTGCCCTGAGATCCCAGCACGTCTGCATGTATGTTCAGTTGAATTGCTGTGTATGCTGTAAGTGCGGGGAGGCTGGACTGAGTTACGCAATAATGCTAATGATCCCATTAACATGCAATGATCGCTTAATTGATCGTACAGTGTTTGGGCGGTTGGTGTGTACCGTTGTCTTTGCTAGCCAATGAAGAATGGAAATTGATTTTGCATCTGACAAACCTGCTCTTGAATGCTGCTCCTCCACCTCGAGTGGAATATGCTCCCACCGTGTGGGCAGAAGAACCAGTTTAGTGTTGCGTGAGATTTTTTGCTCATTGATCACCATGTTCTAACCTGCTTACGTTGAGGTTGTACATAGTAAGGTAAGTCAGCTTCCTTCGGGGCATTATCACGCATAATTAGCTTCCAAAGATAAAATGCTCTTTACATCGCATCAGTTGAGTACTGCAAGCGGATGTGAGCAGTTGCTTATGCTTGTAAGAGTCTTTATACGCAGAGTGAATTTAGGGAGGCTTCGAGTTTCCTATTAAAATACATATAATTGGCAGGACCTTTTTTCGATTATTGCAACATGCAAATCATGGTATCAATGTACATGATAAGCGAGGTACAAAGGATTTAAAATAATCCCTAAAGGCGGTATATAGAGGAAAGATACAAAAACGGACTGTTAAGATTTGCAGGAAAAAAATCTCATTATTGAACATTGTGATCTTAAATGATTATTGTAAATACATACATATAAAGGAAAGGAACACTAGAAAAAAATGCAAACATTGAGGTTGATTCTTCCTAATTTCCAAATTATAGAAAATAATAAACCTCAGCTTTTCTCCCCCTCGCACACCACCTTGTCGTGGTGGGGGAGCTTGTGTAGTTTACTACTACACTAAGAGTGTCCAAAAGGCAGAAGGAAACTTAAGCCGCAAAGGAGAAGGGACTACAGGCTTGCTTGTCAGAACCTTCTCCACCGCCTATACCCGGAAGCTGGTAATGTGGACGCAACTGGTCTAACGCCGGTATGTGAAAATAGATCCATGCAGCCCGGACTCCGTGAACCTGGTAGGGCTTTTAGCCGACGACAACGGAAGGCACTGCGAAGGCGAAGTTTCTTGCGAATGAGGACATGGACGTTGCTACACCACCAAGTGTGGCGATATCCAGAGAAATCGGACGCAAGAAAGCGGAACTTTCGGTGGAAGGTGAGGACAAGCTGATAACCCCGGTGAGATCCACATTGTATGCAGCACACTTTTCACTTAGCGGCGGTTTTCATATAAGACTGCGTTCGCGGCGCCAAGAAGAAGTGAAGTAATTGACCAAACAAACTGCACTTCAAAGCTGTTAGAGTTGATTAGAAACTGGTGAGTACTAGATGAAGTCTCACTCTCAGATCGTTACTTAGAAACAGCCTGTAATACAAGGACGGAATCCTAGGAAAACAGATTGGACAAAGTTCAATGAACTTCTTGGCGACAAAGTTGAGCTCCCTAGGTGACTAAGGACTCCTTTGGCGATAAAAGATCAATTGAAAACTCTGAATCGCACACTTTTAGAGTGCTTTGAAGAGGCTTGTCCTATTTCCCGAGGCTCAAGTGGTAAAACGGTTCCATGGTACTGCAGAGACTCAGGGAATCAACCAAACGACTTTTAAATCGTGCTTGAAAAAGCAATAAAGATGAAGACTGGCTAAAATTGAGTCAGCCATGTCGGACTCTCTTAGAAAACCGGATGGTACTTTCACGAACTCCAGAGTTGAGTCTATACAGACTCTCTTGGAAGTACACCACCCGGGGTTACTGGGAGGACTCTATCCAGTTCTTACAATGCCTTCCGATTCTCGCGTCCCCATACATCTGTTTGGTAGAAGATATTTAATTACCCTGAAGCGTAGAGAGGACTGGGAAGACCCAGAGGAATGCGTGGCGGGATATACGGAAGTCTTCTACACCGATGGCTCAAAAACAGAAGAGGGTTCTGGAGCCGGAGTCTACCTCTCGAATAAAAACGAGAAGTGGGCTTTTCCTTTGGGACAATATGCAACGGTTTTCAAGCCGAAGTTTATGCGATCCTAAGGGTGGCAAACTGGGTGATTGACGAGCGATTGAAGGGCAGGCGCATCGCAATCTGCAGTGACAGTGAAGCTGCACTGAGCGCATTGAGCAGTCCTTTGATCACCTCGAAAATCGTTCAGGAATGCAGAAACCGTTTGAACTCTATGTCTAGATTCAATACAGTGGAACTACTCTGGGTACCTGGTCACTGTGGCATAGAGGAAATGAAATCTCGGACGCTTTAGCGAAAGAGGGGTCAATCTCCCCTATGCTGTGCTTTCAAAATGCTATGTTTTCAAAAACTAGGAACAAGTTTCCCATAATGACAGGTGGCAGAGCCTAAATGCTGCTCGACACACCAAACTTTTCCTGCCAGAACCCAACATACGTACCGTAAAGTTTATCCTGTCGAAAAGCAGGAGGACTTGCAGGTGTATTGTGGGCATTCTGACAGGCCGTAATTCACTAGCTGGGCATATGTTCAGAATAGGAATTACCGAAGATGATACGTGTCCCTCCTGTAATGAGGAAGCGGAATCCACGGAGCATTTCCTATGTGAATGCCCCGCCTATGGACGCATCAGGCATCAGATCTTTGGTGCCGATGTTCTCCAATTGCGACGGGTAGCATCACATCCACTAACGGAAATCCTGCGATACGTTAACGAATCCGGAATATTCCGTTAGACGGGGGAGGCGAGTTCAATGGGCCAATACGGCCTGAGTGCTCAGAAGCTGTAGCTTTTCCCCCACCATACACACACACACACACACCACCCGAGAGAACAGGTCTCAGAAATAGGAAGAAGAGAATTGGCGGTTTCTGCAAACCCTTCAACACGAAGGTGTTGCAAGGGGAATTGAGACACTGCCAGAGCGGTAGTTACCAATGAAAACGCGAGAGCTGCTATACTATCATTTGAACACTTCAAAGCATCTGGTATGGATGACATCTATCCAGTGATGCTAAAGGAGGGTATAGAACACTTAGAGCAACTTCTAAGAAATATTTTTCGAGGATGTCTTGCTCTGGGGTACGTACCTTCCTCTTGGCAGAATGTGAAGGTAGTCTTCATACCAAAGCCTGGAAAAGATGACTATTCTAATCCAAAGAACTTCAGGCAAATCAGCCTAACATCATTTTCGCTGGAATGTTGGGAAAGACTGGTTGAGCGTCACATTTGTGAGAAGGCGCTAAAGTCGCACCCCCTAAATGAAAACCAACATGTTTACCAATGTGGAAAGTCTGCTCTTCATTCTTTGGTTTCAAAGATAGAGGATGCAACTCTGAAGGATGAGTACGCAATGGGGGGTGTTCGTGGACATTGAAGGGGCTTTTGATTGTGCGCCCTTCCAAAAGCTCTGTGATGCTGCCAGAGAGCATGGTGTTGACGAAACTCTAATAAAATAGATCTACGCTATGCTCACGCAAATATTGTTGCGTGCTAAAGTGGGTTATGATCGCTACTTAACAACGGAAGCGACGAAAGGTTGCCCTCAAGGAGGTGTGCTATCGCCACTTCTGTGGAGTATGCTGATCAACTCACTACTATGCGCACTGCAAAATCTGCCAATACACGTTCAAGCTTATGTGGATGACGTGGCTGTACTGACTATTGGTCGAGATCTCGGAATGGTGTATAGAAATACACAATGCGCCGTTGATTTTATTGACAGTTGGTGTCTCAGGTATGGACTTTCAGTAAATCCAAATAAAACTACAATGGTATTATTTACAAAAAGAAGGAAACTGAATGATCTTTGCCTTCCAGAGATGAGGGGCAGAACCCTTCAACTCTCCGAAGAAGTGAAATATCTGGGAGTTATTCTAGACAAGAAGCTTCTGTGGAACAAACATTTAGAGATAAAGATGGAACGAGCTCTCACAGCTTATGCGCTGTGTAGGCGGACCTTTGCCTCGATATGGGGACTTAGGCCTCAGGTAGTAATGTGGATATATGTTGTTATCATTAGGCTGATGTTCGGTTATGCATCCGTAGTGTGGTGGGTTAAGATGAAACAGAAGCGTTTTCGCTGTCAGGATATACTGACGCCTTCTACACCGACGGCTCAAAGACAGAAAATGGTTTTGGAGCAGGAGTCTACCTCTCAAATAAAAATGGGAAGTGGACTTTTCGTTTGGGACAACACACAACAGGTTGAAGTGTATGGGATCCTAAAGGCTGCAACCTGGATGATTGACGAGCGGTTGAAGAGCAGGCGCATCGCAATCTGTAGCGATAGTCAAGCTGCTTTGAGGGTGTTGAGTAGTACTTTGATCACTTCAAAAATCGTTCAGGAATGTAGAAACCGATTGAATTCTGTTTCCAGATTCAATATGGTGAATTTACTCTGGGTACCTGGATATTGTGGTGTAAAGGGAAATGAAATTTCGGATGAGTTAGCAAAAGAGGCTTCAACTTTCCCCATGCCCGGACCGGAACCAGCAATTGGGGTGTCGGTAGCATTGGCTGATGCTGCTATCAAAAACTGGGAACAAGCTTCTCATAATGACAGATGGTGACGCCTTAATGCTGCTAGACAGACGACATTCTTCCTGTCAGAACCAAACAAACATACTGCTAGGTTTATCATGTCGACGAGCAGGAAGACTTGCAGAAGTATTGTGAGCATTCTCAGTGGCCATAATATGTTCAGAATAGGAATTATCCAAGATGATACGTGCCCATCCTGTAATGAGGAAGCGGAATCCACGGAACATTTTCTATGTAAGTGCCCCGCTTACGGACGCATTAGACATCAGGTTCTCGATGCTGATGTGCTCCAACTGCAGCGGATAGCAGCACATCCACTAACGGAAATCCTGCGATACATAAACAAATCCAGGATATTCCGTTAGACGGGGGAATCGAGTACAATGGACCACTAAGGTCTGAGTGCTCAGAGGCTTTGCTTCTCCCCCAGCTCAAACACGCACACACAAAAACCTAAGCTTTCATATCCCTCATGTCGCTCAAGGGGAATGGGGGGAATAGACTTGGAATTGAGAATGCATGATGATAGGTACCAGCAGCAGTAAGTCGGGAAGTACTGTATTACCGAAAATAGTTTGCCCAAAACTATCAACCGCTCTAGTGTCATCATATCGACCATCTGAGGGTAAGGTCCGTACCAATAGCAAACTGTACATATATTTAGTGCATAAAAATGAATGCAATCGTCAAATAATCTAGTCAACACCTTAAAAGCCAGAAAATCATATCAACCAATTATAGCAATAGCAGTGTTGGATAAAAGCTTTTAAAATCGAAACCATGAGTTGCAGGCAGATAAAGAAACATCAAATATATTTACTTCTGAACAGAATTGATAAATTTGATTGAGAACTTCGATGGCTCCAGCTGCACTCATCCACGAAAAAAAAATCTGAGAAGGAAGAGACACTGTCGAGTACAAGTAAGCAAGCAAGTATGGTAAGTGAAAACTTTATTTTGTACTAAAAATGGGCGGAAAGCTACGTCCTCTTGCTGATTTCGATCTACAAGGGAAATATTGTTTGGTCTTTTTAATGACTACTTCCGTGACCTTTGAAGTTCTTACGAATAAGATTTAGGATACATTTTAGCCTGCACGGTTTAAAATACAATATGCTGTATAAAGGTTAATGGATCAGGACGTGCAGATAGCGTTCACGAAAATATTTTCTCAAGCTAACTTTCTTCAATTTGCTGGAACTTTCTTGGAACAAACAGAATTGCAATTGTTTATGGTTATGAAAGTAAGGGAGTATGAAATCGTCTTGATAGAGTAAGATTTCAAAGAAAAGGTGAAACTGAATCCAGTAAGAGGCGAATCATGATATGAAGCTCTAGCTTTGTTCTCCTTTCCAATAAAGCCAATGACATTAGTCCTTTTCACGGAGGCGTATTTATGAGTTAAACTGTCGAGGGAGACACCCGAAATTCCGGAATTACAAAAAATATTATATAATTTCTTGTTTATGCAATGACACTATTCTGTAATTCTTTTTTTGTAAAGACAGAACCGTAATTCCACGAGTCAGACCTTTAGCAGGTCCACTGTTTATTGACATTATTATTATTGAAACGAAACGACATAATGTTTTCAAGCTATAATAATGGAATTTACTGTCAACATACTAAGGAATAAGAAAATTAAGAACATTACTCGAAATATCGACCTTTAGGTAGCTTTGTACTGATGAAGGGGGTAAGTTGCACCCGAAATATATATCTACACTGTAAAATAAAAATTGTAGTTTGGAGTAAGCTACTGGTCTACCAACTTTAGCTTCGATACAAGCTTTGAGATAATTGTCATCTACCGCGGTACACACTTTATCCACAGGGAATTTTAAACTAAAGAAAGTCGATATATGGGTGTCCTTTCAGCACACTGTGCCCTCAAATTGATCATAATTTGAATCCAATGAATTAAGATCTGAACTAGCAGAAGACCTATTGTCTGCAAAAATAAAACCAGAGACGTTGCTTTCGAGCCAGATTTGAGTTGAGCAAACCTTGTGCGCCGGGGCAGAACCTTGTTGAAACGCCCAATGCTGATTTTTGAAAAGGAGATGGTTAAGAAATTTAGCAATGGCGTCCAAATACCTGCTTGGTACACTGCTGGCGATGTTTCCACCCTTTTTATGGTTTTATATGAAACAAAACCTTATTAGAATCGAGACGATGTCTGTCTGTCACACCCGAATTATTTGGAAACGACTAGACCGATTATCACGAAAATTCGTGAGAGTGTGTAATCTGGTGTTCCCTTTACATGCAGTAAGTGGCGCCATCTTGTGTTAAGCCTAAGGGGGGGGCTCCCCATACATATGAATGGAGGGTGCAAATTTTTGTTCACAGAATGTAGCCATGCGGGGTATCAAATGAAAGGTCTCAATTAGTACTTTTCGAAACTGGTTCAATATTTGATATTGGGTGAAAAATAGGGGAGTGAGGGCTCAAAATATGACCCCCAAAAAATGTAACAGGTCTCGTTCTCAGAACCTATCCAACCGAAAAATCTGAAAAAAATCACAGTGGTGCATTTCTACGAAATCTAGGCCTCAAAATATATCCGGTTTCGATATCTGCACAAATAAAGTTAATAATAGTATATTTCCACATTTTAGAAATTTACCCGGCACCCCCTTATGTTCATCCCAGAAGTACAAAATTTGGCATGCATATAACGAAGAACATAGTGCACAGTTTGGTCAAGTTTAAAGAAAATCCAATTATTACTAACAAAGTTATAGGGGGTAAAACTTTACCATTTTTTGTGAATTTCGTGCACTCTACAACCCGCATGACGTCATTATCACATATCATTTCGTCAATATCACAACGAAATGAGTTGTTATGGATGGGGACGCAAAGAATTATTTTGTTTTAGTTTTTTAATCATTTGTATGTGAATATCAATTACTCCAACCAGACATGTGTGTATGTAGGTATATAGTATATGCGTGCTAATGAACTTTGCGGGTAGTACCCAATTCAGATAGATATAAGAAGTAAATCGGAAATATGGGTACGATCAATTTATATACGTGCATATATGTGTACAGTATTCGGAAATAGGCAGTTTGTTTGTTTAGGGTGAGCGTAATATCTATAGCTATAATATGTAATGTATGTATGTCTCGTAGTTTGGAAAAATATAAAGAATTATGTTGGATTTGTAGCTATATACGGATAGAGAAATGTGCGTTGAAATTTCTTACATAAAATGAACACAAAACCTTTATACCCGAAGCGCGAGCTTCCGGTATTCCGACTTGTTTTTAACTAATATCCTGCTAGTAACATATCACATTTCTCAGGTATGTAGGAATTGAAGAGAAGAAATGCTCGAATTCGCTCTAGCAGAGCATTTAGGAGGTAGCCTTTACTTGGGCCAAGAACACATCTTATATAGCTAGAGCAGAGATATATAGGAAACATATATTACAGGAAACGATGTTCTTCGAAGTCTGCTTTGTAAGGACGAACGAGAGTATGAACAGCATCCATATCTACAGCTTTTACGTCTTTCTTAATTTGGCAATACCACAATACGAAGAAATATTAGACAGTTCGGCGTTATGTACGCAAGTTCAGTGCTAACATATTTGCAAGTGATTTCAACACGTGATTCATGGACTGGGGTGTTTAGAAGATAGAGGTTATACAAAACCTGAATTAGAAAAGCTTCCAGGAATGTCTTCGTTATTGTCTCAACGTTAAACATGCGTTAGCTTTACGAATCAGAGGGAGAGAGCGCGGGAAGAGAGGTAGAAAGAGACGAATAACACAGGGAAAGGGAAGGATAGAGAGAGTCAGAGATCGAGCGAGAAAAGAGAGAGAAGACAGAGGAGGAACGTAGAAGGAAAGATAAAGAAGAAGAGAAGGAGAGAGGAGGGACAAAGAGGAAGGGAAGGAGAGAGAAAGAGGAGGAGGGAAAGCAAAAAGAAAGAAGAGAGAATTATTTCCGAAATCAATGTCCCAATTTCTGATGGAATTCAGAAAATGAGGAATACCGGAAAAGCTGCCTGAAAGTTAAGATGCATTTTCAGCATAGAGGAAACTGAGTTGCCTTCGAGAGGTTATATTTGCAACACAAAAATATGTGCCTATCAGGAAGTCGATTTTTATCAATGCAGTGACGCATGCAGTTTCGTGATGCCACCACTAAAAGACAGATACAGATACGGAAAAGAAACTTGGTTAGAATAAGACACCAAAATTGGATACAATCTCGAATATCGGTCTGAAAGGTTTAGTTAAGGAAACCTCAGATGCTTTAAAAAAGGAAAATTCCTCGAACGATGAAAGCCACAAAAATTGATCCTCATTCCCAAGTCAGGCAAATCATTAGATGTTTCTTCCTCATATAGACCGATGTGACCGATTAAAGGTCAATCTAGCGCATTTTGACAGTAACTGGAACAGTGGGAATCCATTGCGGAATAGCAAAAGAGATTGGACGAATCACAGTATACTATATAATTCCGCAGATTCGCATATGAATTGGAAGAAGCCACGGGGACACAATTCTTGAGTGGCCATGGGGATTATCGTGTCAAACTATATTGATTTCGTCAAAACTATGCACCATAATGCCTGAGATGCGGTAACATGGCTAAGAGTGTGAAGTGTATTTTATTTCCCGAATCTGACTGCCCAACAAACAAGATTGAAGGCTGTCCCCGAAAGACGACTGACAACTGAAAACATTTCGGACTTAACCCTGGAGTCAATGAAGGGAGAACCAAATCGAGCCATAATAAAAGATGGATCTAGCCCTGCGGGGCTATGCTTTAAAGCAGTTGTAAACGGAGGATGGCACGAGGAGAAGGCAGTTTTAGTGTATAAGAGCCTTACATGGTAGGAGCTAACAATGAAAACAGGAGGAATAGAGAAGAGGAAAGAGAAACAAATCGAAAACCGGAAGCTCGGCGCTACAGGTATGAAAGGTTTCATTGATTTTGGGTATACGATGGTTCCATTTTTAGATAGCTCATAATGTATATACGTTAAATATACCTGATACTCAGTTCAATGTTGTATTGATATCTTAGCTCTGGTGGTAATGGAAATTTCGCGCTAAAGAGGCAAATTTGACCTACTACAACTTTGTTAATGATAATATTTTCCAATATGGTGCTCCCTGTAAAATTTTGTGCACCTAAGATGAAATTAAGGGACGTTTGCAGCAAATTTTCAAAATATAATAATATAATATTATGAACTTTATTTGAACAAATCTCATAGTGGCGCGTACTTTGAGGCCTACATACCATAGGCATAGACCGCCAGAATTTTTTTCAGATTTTTGGGTTGAGTATTTTCTAGGAAAGAGTCCGTAAAGAAACTGGAACTTTTCGGCCCCAATCATTCCTTCGCTTTGCAGTCAATGCTAATACCTGCTTTGAATAGTAAAGATCGAGGCCTTTCATCTGATACCCCACATGGCTAATTTCGGTGAAAGAAAATTTTGCAAACCTCTTTTACCTGTATTTAAGTTCAATGGAAATAAGTGTAACTTATCGTATGTATGCGGGTTCACAGTTCTTAACTCCCATCAATAGTTGAAACCGTTTCTGAGAAAAGTGCGTGTGACATACAGACAGATGGTAGGGCGGACAGACAGTGAAACGATGTTAATAAGGTTTTGTTTTTAATAAAACCTTAAAAAAGGAGAGGGAAGGGAATGATAATAATAATATGCATTCGGAATTTAGAAAACGTCCAGCGGCGGGTACGGACAACTATGTCCAAATTCCGAATTCATCATCCAAACTCTGCTCTCCGGTGGAGCGGATAAACCGGCCTCGTGACATCGGAAGTAGGGGCGTGGTTGGCGTGACGTCACCACATCATCGCTAAGTTGACTCGCTACTCGCTTATTTTTACAGCTTATAAACAAAACGGGTGAAGAACGACTTGAGCAGAATGTGTGGTTCGGCGCTAGAGACGTTGTACCATCTTATTTCTGGCTGCATTGTAATGGCACCGATGCAATACACGAACAGTCATAGGCATAATGCTGAAGACAAGATGATTCACCAAAACTTGCATACAGGCATGGGCTGATCACGGGATCATGTCCCGTTTACCGATATGAGTCGCAAGCAGCACTCAATAATTCTGCTTACAGAATGTATTGGGACCGGTAAGTTCTAACTGATCGCCACATATCACATAACAAGCCTGACGTTCTGTTAGTTGACAAGAGGGATTGCTCCGCGTATATTATTGATGTTGCTATCCTCCATAATAGCAACAACGGAACGGAAATACGTGAAGAAGAAGGTGGACTATGAGCCACTGGCTCGGGAAATCAAACAAATTTGGCGTCTCGAGCGGGTGGTTGTAGATCCCATAATATTGTCAGCTACAGGTATTACACCTAAATCCCTCACGGGTTCCCTTGATATCTTGGGACTCTCACACAGTCTGATTCAAACCATGCAGAAGCACACTATTCTGCATACGTGCTCGATGCTGCGGGGAGTTCTCGAAGGATTCTCCCACCAACCTACAGTCGGCCACCACCACCAGTGTCCCTTTGTCTAGGTAGGTAAGATCGTCGGAGCTTATTATCTTGATTTGACTCAGGTTCTCATTCACAGCTGGTATCCGGCATCCAGTCGGAAAATCCCGCTGTCACCAGTAAGATTTGAATCACAACCTTGCGTTACGGCAGCCCAGCGCTCTAACCACTTGCCATCCAGACACAGAAAAGAATGATAGAGGTACAAATTGAGAGAAAA
This sequence comes from Hermetia illucens, assembly GCF_905115235.1. Classification (NCBI taxonomy): domain Eukaryota; kingdom Metazoa; phylum Arthropoda; class Insecta; order Diptera; family Stratiomyidae; genus Hermetia; species Hermetia illucens. Next base: position 96,977,478 of record NC_051852.1, on the reverse strand, counting down.
AGGAGGGGGAGAGAAAGAAAAAAAAGGAAAATCCACCTTTCGACCGGACATATGCTAGTGTCGTGACTTTGGGGGAGAAGTCTTTGCCAATGATCTAGAGAAAAATCAGACGCAAATGCAGCTCAATTACCGATCTAATGGTAGGTTTTTCCGATATCTGGGCTGTGAACTTATTGGAGGCAGCAAGGCAACGGTTAGATAAAATTCCTAAAAAAATCTTCAGCTGGTCGTTTTAAATCCTTTTAATTAAATTTGCATTGAAAACCTACATCATATCACCTTATCTCCTTGTGAATAATCTTTTAAATGAAAACAGTTTAAAGATTTTTCCCGTCATAGACTAAATCGCTAAACTCGCACACGAATCGAGGGTGACTTATCGGAAAGATATCGTGGATTTTCGTAAGCTCATTCTACAGTCGATATGAAAGCAACGGTTGCTGACCTGGGTGAATGATGGTAAGGGTAACATGGAGGAACATTGGTTGAATTAGAAATACGCTGGGATTTAAAGAGTTGTTTGTTCCCGTATATTTACAGCCACACACTGAAACCACTTTCAGTCATGCTACTCCCAAAGCAGAGGTGAGGGTAGCATCTAAAGCGGTGTCACTGTCCTGGACCCAGCAACAAATTGAAGTTTCAAGTTTAGGATATACAATCGGTTCACTGATTATAACTTTTCCGCCTCCTTCTCTCTCTTCTTGCAAGATTTAAAATAAAGTTCTCGTTGGAGATTTAGATGTTACTAGTAGATAATCATTCAATCACACCGACGCTACAGGAACTGAAAGCAAACTGCAGCATTTTCAAATGATTTCAAACGGTCATCCGTACGTAATCAAATGGCCCAATAAATGAGTGATAAGTGACGGATGGCATAGATTTCTTCGATATAATGTAGGTTCTAATAAGTTTGCATGATTTGGCATACCACAATGGAAACAATGACATTAGGGCAGATAGCACTACCAGAATGTCATCCCGTTCGCTTTGAATATTCAAATTGACAACCAAGATCTTCGAGCTTTTTTAAATTTTTCTTGAAAAAGGAGATATCCATTCGACTTCAAATGGATTTATCCCGGTTACAAAAATGCAATGTAACGTAAGAATTCACTACACGGAAATCCAATGGAATGGATTTTATTTTATTTTTTAATAAATTCAGTTCAACTTAAAACACAAAAATCTTTACTATCGTATTTTCTTCTAAATATAAGGATATAAGGATTGAGCAATAATCTCGTTAGTCCCCTTGCCTTTTGTTTGTTACAGGAAGGGTTTTCTTTGCGTTTTTAAAGTAAAAGTGCGTAAGCTGAATCGATCTCATTTGAAAACACCAGGATATGTCTCTGCAGAAGGCAACGTATACAAATTGAGCCTATGCAGTGTGTGACTATCCTACTTAATGTGAATATAAGATTCAACGCATGATGAAAAAGTGGAGTTCTTAGGAAAAAACAAGACACAGTCCGAAAACCTTACCTGTAGTACCTGGATCGCAGTGCCAACGTCCATTTCAACCGGTTGCCTCGAACCATAGAGCATAGAACCCACTATAGTTGCGTACACACACGTACTGGACATACATACGAGAGCTTTCTTACAATCTTATCATATCGGATTCCCACATACTAGATTCTAAGGAAAAAACTGATGTTCTCGAGACCGTAAAATGAAATAAAATATTACACGGCACGAAATGGAGTTTTTTTCTCGCCAACTGGTGTAATGATCGCACGAACGATTTCAAAGAGGCGACCACGATGGCTACGGCCAACACGGATCCGCTCCGTCAACGATTCAACTTGAACTTTCCTCTTGGAGCCAAACGGCAAACGTTGGGTTTTCTTTGATTTTCATGCACTTTGGGGGTTAATCAATTACAAATCACGTTAGAGGTAAATTCACATGAAATTACCTGTACGAGCGAAAAAAACACGGCCGCACATTTTGAATAGAGGATTCAGGCGAACGGAGACGGCGGGACCTTCTATTCATACGGGCGAATGGAATCGAAACTGTTTAAGTATAGAATGTCTCCCGGGCCTAAGGCCTGCCTGCTCGCCTGCGTCTTGAGAAGGCTTCAAGAAAACGGGCTCCAGGGGACCAATTCCATTATTTGATGATAGTGTGTGATTATTGTAAGATGCACAAACAACACGCCCGGAAAAGATATGGGATAGGGTAGATGAGGGTGCTGCTGGGAATGTTTTTAGATTCTCCTAAATTTGGGATAACATCGTCAACAAGATGATTTAAATAATTCTTGAGTTTCCGCTGTGACCAATGAAGAACTTTTGCTTTCAGTTGAATAAAAGAATTGTGCAATAGTTCAATCATTTCGGCCCAAGAAATTACACCCGTTGAAGGTTCTAAAAATTATCTATGCGCTTGTAACTGAAGAAATAAACGATTGAGTTAAATATGTACATAATCAAAGGAAAATTTCAGCAAACTATGGCAACTTTTCGTCATATATATATTGTACATATGTATGTTAACTAAGTCTTGACCGAAAACAAACGTTCCAAATAGTTCCCAAGGGACTAGGGAATTTCGGGTTCTCTTTTTTTCTAAAAAAGCAATCGAAAGACAAATTTAGTTTTACTCGAACCCAAAGAACGTGGACGACTTGAGATACACATTGAGTAGTTTACAACAAGAAAGTTCGTGAACATATGGCGGTGTAATGTGAGATTTAAAACCTTTATGTGTTGATAATGTTCGCTGTGTGTTGTCTTCCCTTCTAATAGTTGGAATATTCATATTTCTGTTATTTTTGTTTACTCGGTTATTTGATTGCCTAGAATTGATTGTTGACATTTTGAAATGTACGTGCCGGAAAAAAATTATCCACCCTATACATTCCTAGTGTTGACTGCATTCAGTGTTTAGAAAAGGATTAAACAACGCTACCATGACTAACTTTGCTGTCTGTAGGGCCTACCTTCCGCAGAGGCAAAAAATATAACCAACTATTTTTTAAGAAATTTCAATGAGGCTGTGTTTCGATTTCCTTATTATCACACTTAGCGCCTTGCAAGTGATCGCAAGCCTACAGCAACGGGACAACACAAAGCCGGATTCGTCACCGCAGGGTAACGAAAACGGGAGGTTAACGTTCAATCAACTCGACAATTCTCTATTTAATTTTATTTCTGTCCATCTGTTTCTATGTTGATAAGTGGAACTTACATTTTAAATTTTCCTCTGGTTCACACAATTAAAAGGCGACGAAGACGGCTTAAGATTTCGACCAGAGCAGAGGAAGGTTACCAAACGCTGCCTCATTTCTGCCCTGAGAGCAGCGTCATCGAAGCGGTTCGCAGGTGTTATACGCTTCTTTGTTTAGGGTACGAAATCGTAAGCAGTCTTCGTTCTGTTCTAATTTTTTAAACCTTGGATTTTAAGTCCAAAACCAGGGATCCGTGGATCGAAAAGAGTGGTAGTTGGGCTCCATTTAGTCCAGTCCGACATCAAGTAGTTGCGGACTAAAGACTCCTCAATCCCTAAGCAAAAAATTTCCAGCTCTGGCTAAGGTTTGGTCTGAAGGGAGCGCGGATTCGATATAATTCAGAGGTGAGGCAGCGTCTGATGAGTGGCCTCTGTCCTAGTACGAAACTGTAATCTGTTTTGGTCCTCTTTTAATAACCTAATGTAATGTTCTGTGCTGTAATGTTGTTCTGGTCTGTTTAAAGGCGCTTCTATTCTCTGCCTGGCCTATTCGTTCGCTGCCTCATTACCTTCTAACCCAACATGACCTAGAACCCAGTGTATCCAGGTCTTATTGTGCGAGCCGACCATATCCAATCTGTCAAGGAACTCCCATACCAGTTTGTTCCCCTAGTTGAGCCTTAGTGCTTTGATCGCCGCTTGACTGTCGGTCAGAATAGCAATGCTCTGCATCTTACAGTTTCTTTCGAGCTTGAAGGAGATACATCTATGTAGAACGTAGGAATATACTAGTGTGCTTACGTATTGAGTCAAAGTACGTTTGCCTTGGACCAATGACCTCGACGCCTGCTCCTCTTAATTAAGGAATATATCATTGTATCAAGTAATCAGTTGCTGGTTTAAGCTATAGGTCACTGCCACCCTCTCCTAGTTTGCCCTGTTATTCCAACTTGTTTCAAACTTCTTATCGAAATGAAACCTCATTGTAATGGTATCATTGGTATCAATAATTCGGAATACCTGCTAAAAAGAATATCAATTTTCCTTCGATTTATTTATCTTTCCGCCTCAGTGATACTCGCGGAAATACTGAAGGTCGCCCTCTTTGCGTGCATCTGCATGTGAAGATGGAGAGGAATTAGTCCCAATAAGATCTCTTCATTGCCCCACTGCCAAGCCAGTCTTTGAACTTCGTGTAACTCCCTGGCTGTTGTGTTGAGTTCAATTTCTTCAGAATGCTGCCACTATATGATGCCTGGGCTCCGCAATACCTTCCATACCGATATATGTTCAAAAAAAGTTAATAATAGCATATTACAATAATTTTTACTAATTGGCTGCAGTGATGTAGGCTATAATATAGAGCACGATCTTACCAAGTTTGGTGGAAATCGTACTATTACTAACAAAGTTATAATACGTCAAAGTTGTTGCTTCTTTAAAAATTCAAGACAATACAAGTCTATATCGCCCGAAAGTGGATACTCTCATATAATATATACATATATGTACGTGCTACGTACTAAGAAATACACAAAACCTTTCGTACCTGAAACGTCCAGCTTCCGGTTCTCAACTTGTTTTCTTGCTATGGACATACAAGTCATCAGGTCCTCGTAGCTTTCTGACATACGTTTCCAGCATGCGTCTTCCAGAGTAATTTTTGATCTAGTGTAATTCCCAAATATTTGACTTCTCTTTCTCTTTTCACCTCCGTGCCATGAAACCTAGTAGTAGCTCACGAGAGAGCGAAACAGGTGGAAGTGTGACGAGCACGATTAGATGAGTGTAGTGGGTTGGGCAGCACATCCTATCACCACCTAAGCTCCAATAATGTTTTACAGGCATGAAATATAAATCCTTTACGATTTACTTGTCTTTTACGACTAACTTGTCCAATTGCCAATAATGTTCAACTAGCGTCACCCACTTTTCATCATCAATTATCATCCCTTTCAATCACCGTGGACCGTTCTGACCGAAATTTCTTAAACCAATTTTTTGGAGCATCATCACAATAAACTCTACACAATTTTTCACGGAGTTCACTCACATTCTTCCCTTTAAGGAGGCAAAAGAGTAAAATAGGGCGAAAATGTAGTCTGATCTTGTACTTTCCACTTGAAATTTCAAACACTCAAATAAAAAGTTCAGTTTTTTAAAGAATGAAGCTTACACCGTCATCTGTCGAAACGACAAAGGACATATACGAAGGACCCAGTGGAGCCACAATTATACCAACATCGTCTGCCGAAGAAACACATGCAAGACATCTGAATGGAGAGTATGTTGAGGCCCAGATGTTATTAGATTACTATCTACTATCTATAACATCATCATAATTTGTTTCAAATTTTCCAGGTGGGTAGTTTATGAGTATTCAACTTTGATTTGAATGCGCCTTTTTAAAGATTCCCATTCCATTTTTATAAGTGATGTCTAAACTAAGAGCTTTTTTTGAAAATACCAATTGAGGCTTGAAACCACCCCATATTGGTATCTTCGCCCATATGATGAACCTGCCCTTCCTTTAGACTCAATATACACAGAATGATGTCACTTGCGGTATGTTTCGCAATTTCGTTTGCGAACGAAATGTGCGTAACACGTAGAAGGACGAACGGAAAGGCAGCGTGTTTCCCACAAACCTTAAAAAGCCTAATCATAATCAGAGAAATAGCTATGTGCACTGCAGATGCTCTGATTCTTTTCGGAAGTTTTGAATATTTTTTTCCAAATTGCTGACCAACTCTAATCGTCCGTGTGAAATTTGCCTATTTCCAAAAAAGGAACTTAAAAGGATTTAATGGAATTTCGATGACGCCAACAGGGTCTAAATAAGTGTGTCTCTTGAGGTTGCGTCAAAAACTCCATTGCCACGGAGACTCACGCCGTGATTCAATAAGCTTTTAAGAGTATACTATGTTCCGTGTGAGGGTTTTTGAGCGGCACATGCAATGCAAAGATAGACGCGAAGTGATGATAATATGTCAAAGGTCTGCGATATTTTGAACTGACTAACTGACCGAATTTTCTGTGTTAATAATGGTCGATAAACTGAATTTAAGTGAAACGTCAGTTTATCGCATCATAACACGAAAGTTGAACATGAGGAAAGTGTGCCCGAAACTGGTGTCCAAATCTCTGATGGATGATCAGAAGGCACAGTATGTGGCAGTGTGCAGCCAAATGTGTGAAAGTTGGGAACAAGAACCAATTTTTCAGACAGAGTGATCATTAATGACGAGACGTGGTGGTATGAGTAAGACTTGGAAACAAAGCGTCAAGCCGAAAAATTGCTGAAGAGATTGTTATATGGGAGTGAAGGATCATTATGACAACGCGTCCAGTTATACCTCGCTGATCGCTCGCGAGGTTTTGACCAGGAACAAGATTCCAGCGTGGCTGCACCTTTCATACAACTTTAAGGGGGCACCCTTCGATTGTTCCATGTACTTCCAAATGAGAAAAAAGTAGGCGTTAACTATGCCATAACCGAATTGTTGTAACAGTAATGTTTCAAATTGCCCTAGATTCTGAGGGTCTTAAGTACATGTCTCCCAGAATGGAGGTTTGGGGAAGGAACAGCACACGATATGAAGCATTTATTGATATTTTCAACGCATCAGAGGGGGAGCCAAATATTTCGACAGAAAAGCTTTGGCAAGAGGAACAATCCAGCCCTTTTGTATGGTTTTTAAACTCGTATGCGTAAAGTAAATGGGAAACCCTATAAGGTAGCAACGGTTTTGTACCTTTTACTTGGTCACATCCTTCCGAAAATTCTACAGTACTTTACATTTCAGGAACCAGTTTTCAGTGTAAGTTCTGACGTTATAGATATGTGTAACTGATATCGCATTTCGAGAACCTTGCTGTTTCAGTGTAAGATCCTACACTGAGGAAGGATCAACTTATGGAAATATTGTATGTACATATATCTAAATTCTTTAGCCAAAAATGAAAATTTGTCAAATCGTTTTCATAAAAAAAGTTGACTAACAAACGTAGTCCATACTAGATGTTCGGTTAATACACCCGGATATGAGAACTATTCTACTTTCCCACTATTTGATAGTAAAACGTGGAAAACGTTGAACTTATCTTGTTAATAAGTAAAAATTCTAATGGGCGAGTCAACCGATGGTTTCCATTTGCAGACCTGTGAATTCTTTCATCAAATCAAATTCCCAAATTAAACTGTTGAATCTGTATGTTTGTCATGAATTACCGAGCAATGGGCGAACGTGACGTTGTCCCCATATTGTTTAATGTCTTAACATCAGAAATAACATCTGATCAAGGTGGCACGTTAACCTTCATGCAGATGATCCGTTTTGCAGATTCAGATAAGTTATCGTAATTAAGCAAAATCTCAAGAAGCTATAAGTCATTATACTTAGTCAGATCAATGTATTTTTGATCAAATCAGCTACAGAAAGCAAATAAAATTTAATTGCGCCATTAAATGGTGATAGTCTTCCAATTAAATTAAGAAGCGTACTTTTCATATATGGCGGAAATTTCCGTTAAGGCGGGTCACAAAAGTTATAGATCGTACAACTGATATAAAATCTAGTCTGACACAGGTAATAATAATATGAGCAGTTTTTGAGGTTCATAAATTTGACGGAAATGGATCACAATCGAAAAACCTTTCTGAAAAAATCGAGTCTCATAAGTTAGCCCCGTGTGGTAAAACCTCCGTTCCTGGGAATGTTCTTAATTCTGGGAATCGCTACTCATCTAATTATCTGATATGGTATACTTGACTAAATAGTCGTGGGCCAACTACGAATGAACTCTAACATAATATGTACAAACAGATTTAATTGTAGCGTATATTAGCAGAAGTGATACGTGTTGTTTTCCTAACGTAGTTTACATATGTATAATATTTATATCTACAAAACGGTAGCGTGTTGTAATAACAATAGAGAAAAACCTTGAAGCAGTTTGAGGAGTGAAAAGTTGAGATATTTCGCGAAGTGTAATAAAGAAGCTCGAAATTTACAGCTTCGAATTGAATTAGAAGAAGAAACATTTCGGCAAGTTAGTTACTAAGGGAACTATGCAATGATGTCTAGATGAAAGTGTAAATGATAGTTCACTCCAGCATGAGAATAGGGACCGAAATTGAAAATGACCAGATAAATTAATTAAGCAAAAATATTTCAGATTCACAAGATCCAGATTTAATGTTTGTTGGAACACCCGTAAGGCATTTTCAAATATTATTTGTTGCGAACATCACCTTTTCGTTGTTCTTCCACAAAAGATTGGACGAAAATCTCTAAGCGGCTAATGTCTGTGAATTTTAAATGTAGAAGATACAGTTAGCGAATTAGTAATATTTATTTTATTTTGCTTAATACCGGTCATTTTTACATGAGTCTCAATTTTAGCGTCGCCAATATATTTATTTCCATTTCCCAGACTTGTGATTTCTGCAAGATCCTTAATATGAGGTCCGCAGTCAATATGTAGTAACTCTATTCCAACCTTCATGGCGAGTAATTTTCGCCATGAAGGTCGAAAGGTATTATCAGCTTACTGAAACTTTTTTGCGAAATAACCATAAATACCGGGGAAGTTTCAGCCTAAAACACTGCCATTAAAGAAATGGATCACTACTGCTATGTTAGCAGTTGCCGAATCAAAATAGAATTCATGTAGAGAGTTTAGCATCACTGGAATCACTGGATACTATGGCACTCACGGTTTTCAAGTTCTAATAGTATGGATGATATGGCGAAATTACCAAACTCATAAATAAATAAATGTTGCCAACTTCTTCAAGTTATTATTCCCGTTAATGAAACGTTAGTAAACTTCTTTCAGATCACAAACCGAAATAACCAATGATGCTTTGATCGACCGTCAATCCAACCCATGAAGAAACACGCCACAGCCGACGACAAAATAATCAATGAAATGTTGTTCTCGGGAAAAGGGTATGCCAAATCATTCAGTCGTTCAAATCGGAAGAAGGATTCTTCCGAATCAAATCTACAAATGGAGCTTGATAGATCGGCTTTGTAGCGTTACAAGGCATTGCGGCTACAACGAGTTTCAATGTCTTCCGGTCAAAGCTACGTTGGCACCAAGTTTCTTTCAATTAATCCTGGACACGATGGTTGCTGTATTGGGGTTTGCGCTAGCGCTACCTGAACGATATTGCCACCAAATTCGTGGAAAATCACAAAAAACATCTACATCTAATGAAGCCGCATGCTCGAGCTTCGCATGGAAGAATTCCCATCCCCCCAGGATTGAAATCAAATACCTTAACTACATCATCGATAAGGACGGACAACGTCCAAACCAAGCGGAAATACATTCTAACGGATGACAAGCTTTATGACACTTTGATCAAGGTAAACTATAGTCGAGCGTTCACTAACAACATGCGTTTCATTTACCAGTCAATAATGGACTGAAAATGGAAGCGGCCAGCACAAAGTCAGCAGGCATTTCGGCGTATTAAGGAGCTCGTCCACATTCACTACGATTCAACACTATACCAACTGACGTATCTAATTATGTATGGTATTGATGGGTTTACTCGACATCATCTGTTCGCTGGATTGATGAAAACACTCATTTAAGCCGTACATAAATTCATAATTTCCATAATCTATATAACGACGAACGTTTTGAGCGGTATCACGACCGTTTCGTTTTGGATAAAATTCGGTTAAATAAGTTGCCATGGACGAGTCGCTTAATCCTTATGGTTGATCCAACCCGGAAACTCAATAAGGGCAATATCTATGGTAGAAAAAAAAGGACTTGATAGACCCTGCTTCAGATACAATGATGGCATAAGTCAGGATACCAGAAAACTTTTAGGGATGTCGAAAAGGGTAGACATAGACCGTAGCGCCGTTGATTTTGATGATTCTTAACAGGCTATCGACCCTCCATTTTCGAAATCAAGAAAGGAACTCCGATGGACACAGAAAATCGTTTGCAGCGCTGCACGACTACTTTCATTGCATACAATTGAAAAATATTGGAAAATTATAGGATTTGGTCAACCCGATCTACTATTTTTTCTCAATAGCAAATCATTTGACGACAGAGAAGAAAAAATGATTGCCGCCGTTCAAACAGAAAAACAACGAATGAAGTTGATCGTACCAAGAAAAATGGTTTCTCGTTATCCTCAATGTTTGTTCTAAATTAAAAGCGAACATTGAAGTTCTACCCAAACTGGTTGCATACTATCGAATAAAAGATACTGTAGTCCGTGATAACAGCAATCAATTCAATTGGTATGAGTTCTGTCAATATGAGAAAGAAGAGTATAGTTTTAACGTACTATGATATCTTCAATCAAAATGTACAAGTAAAGCGTATCTACAAGGAATCCCCTGAATGCCCAAATTAAAAGAAGAACCTTAAATGTGTTCCCCAGATCGTCCTTCGTATCTACAAACAAAATCAAAGCTCAAACTGTCATCTCCAGTCGAAATCTTCTCCAAAAGTGAAATTAGTATAACGTTCGATTTTTTGATGCCATGGAGAAATAATCCGTTGCCAAAAGCAGGACAGAAAGCCGACAATCCAATCAGAATGACATTGTCTACGCTTGAAGCTGTCGCACTCAGCAATGGCAGTCTGGACGGATATTCCAGAAGTTAAGGGACATCCTCTATTCTGTGAATTGAACGATCAATCGATTCATCGCTATCACGCAAACGAACTTATGAATCAACCATTGCGAACACGTTTTCGATTCAATGTGAGCCGATTCTATAACATTACAAACCTCCAGTACGCAGTAGACCTCCAACATCAGTTGCGGAATGTCCAGTTACGGCAAGGGGACTTGTTTTACAAACATACATATATTGACCATGTCATTGGCTTATCTTCATATCCTGAAAAGGGAAGCGTTCTAGAAAACTTTCACAAAAACGTTTTAATTTTAAAAGTCTTAGGTCAGCAATTTTGGAGTTTGTGGAAAAATGCGGGGGTCTGCAGAAAATTAGTAGACGACCGAACAAGACTAAAATTAAGGTGTTACCGATTCTTTTAAGGTGTTTCATAGTGGAGCAATCTTATATAGAGATTTTGTAAATAATAAAAGCATTTATACCAACATTTTCAATTTAATTTTGTAAAAAATATCCTAGCCCTACCACCTTACCACCCTACCACTGAAGGTACAAATTTATGTCAAGAAAGTATTTGTTATCCCACACAATTATACTTTGTCTGTGCTCTTTCTACGCAACAAGCATGGATTATTTTTAGAACAGATATGTGAAACCATTACATTGGAAAAAAGATACCAAAAATTTAATAAAATATGTTGAAAATTGTCGACACAGATGCCCGTCATCGATCAACAGCAAGAACTGTATATTGTATCCATAGCAAGGTCAAACCACTACGCTCAACCGAAATTGAAAGAACTATCATACGAAACCTTTCTGAACTCACTTATATATCCCTGTTCACTTTTCTGTGCAGTATAGGGCATCCACACAATCTTTTTTTTGAATAGTTACTATTTTCTATTCGATCTTCAATTATCAGTGTTTTTGTTCAACCCAGGGTAATCCGTTGCCAAGGTGTCAGTCATTGAGAAGTGATACAAGAATCGATCGTCGCCAGCATTGGGAGGGTTAGACTGCATATTTATAAAACAAGTTGGAAATCGGAATCGCGACGCTTCATGGCTTCATCGCTTCATTTGTATGTAGCTTGCAGGCCATACTGAACACTAGTGGCCAAAAATTTCACGTTTCCAGGTGGAGTATCGGAAAATTCCCACAATAAAAAGGATGCCTAGTTGCTTGGTGTTTCTTGAATATAGCATTTGTAAATAGAGTCCTTAATTAGTTTAGAAACAAGTCGGAAACCGAAAGCCTGGCGTTTCAGGTACATATAAAAGGTTTTGTTTATTTGTGTATGCGAGTTCAGAAGAATCTCATTTATAATAATAATAATAGTCGTTGGCGCAACAATCCATATTGGATCAGAATCTTGAAGTGAAATAGACAATTTTGACATATTATAACTTTGTTAATAATAGCAGGATTCCTTTCAAACTTTCCAATATTATGCCCTATATTGTGCTTTACCTTTATGTCTTTATGATCCTAAGATAACGTTCCCACTAATAATATATTATTATTAACTTATTTTGAACAGAGATCAGTGTAAGATGTATTTTTAGGCCTACATTTTACACAGGAGCATCAATTTAAGTTTGTTCTGATGTCGAATCTCACGTTGTAAAGTGCACAACGGAGAAAAATGTTTACTCACTCTTCGCTCCTCCTTTAAAATGTTTGCTTAAGATTTCATAGTGGACATGTCTTTAAAAAATTTCATCGCAGTAGGCGCAACCGTTTTCGAGAAATATACGTGTGACAAGCGGACAAACAGACAGTACACTGATTTTAATGAGGTTTTGCTTTTACACATAAGTTTTTCTGTTTTTAGTTACATACCCTGTTTACTTCAACGTAGACGGCCATCTCTTTTAACATAATATTTGTTTTTTAAAATTTTCCTTTTTTGATAAAGTTGTGCTTCACTTCCCATTGTTATCATTACACTTTAAGCGAAATGAAATAAATAACACCTTTCTTTTGAGAGTGCGATGACCAAATTGGTTAGCAGCTTCTCAGATTTATTGCCTTGGATTGGAATCCAGGTTGGTCATGGATGTTCGTGTTCATCTTTGTAATATCGGGTTGTTGTAGACTTATCACTTGCACAACATTAAATATGATGATAGTGAAACTCAAGCATGACCTCATTAAAAATCAAAAAATCAGAGAAGAAAGAAACCCCAAAAAATGTGTTGATGCCACATAATCCATAGAAGAGTGAAAAAGACGCACATCTCTTTTCCATTTGGTGCATATGAGAATCCAACCGAGGAGACAACATGAAGTCATTTTATTTACTGCATGCAGGATGTTCCATACTTCGGATGCATTTAAGTTCAATAATTTCGGAGTATATATGGAGTATTATCTATGACAGGAAAAGCTTCAGAAGAATCTGAGTAGATAATTTATTTTACCATCATTAGGTTAAATATGTTGGTTATATGGTCCAAAATAAATGGAAACAAAATCTTTGGGAATCGAAGAATAAAATCTGTTTAAATATAACGAATAAGATACTTCTTTATTCAAAGGATTTCCTTGTAACAGCAATTGTTGCAAACATCAAACGTTGAAGGGTTTGTTGCTAAGAGTACACACCTGAAAGTAAAAGAAACAAAGGATAACATTAGTAAACTTAGCGAGGAATATCTATATATATATAAAAGAAAGTCGTGTTAGTTACGCTATTTATAACTCAAGAACGGCTGAACCGATTTGGCTGAAAATTAATGGAGAGGTAGCTTAGAACCAGGAGACGGACATAGGATACTTTTTATCCCGTTCGACCGCGTTTCCATGAAGTCACTATAAAGCGTGGTATAACAAAAACGCATCTGACATGGAATAAGAAAACGCAAATGACAGCTAAGCATAATTTTGTCTATGGTTAAGTAGAAAATTTGATAATATAAATTTTGTCAGAAATATAGAATCATCAGTAATTTTTATTCTATTTGAATCATCATTAACAATGCTGCGACCAAGACAATCGAATTTTTCCCGACACTTGGAATGCTTCATTGCAGAATATATAATAGATGGAAGCAAGGCGATAGGGTTCCTGGTTATCCCGATGTGAGTTCTACTGATGCTCTTGGCCGTATGTATACAGTTCATCCAAAGAATGATGAATGCTTCTATTTGCGGTTGTTGCTAGTAAATGTACTTGGGCTAACGTCATTTGAGTCACTACGGACTGTTAATGGTACAATATTCCCAACATATCGTGCGGCAAGTGAAGAACTCAATTTACTAGATACCCATTGGGACACACACACAATCGTTGAAGCCATTATCTCTGCATCTCAAAGTCAGATATGCACATTATTTGCTATCATCATTTCGACATTCTTTCCATCGGACTCATGTAACCTGTGGCATAAATACAAGGATAATATGCATTTTACATCAAATTCGTGTTTCCTGGATGCGCCTAGTGGAACTGGTAAGACATTCCTCATATCAGTAGTTTTAGCCACTGTTCGTGCGAGATCCAATATTGCGCTTGCAGTTCCTTCTTCTGGAATAGCAGCCACATTGTTAGAACGATGATGTACGGCTCATTCAGCATTAAAATTGCCGTTAAATCTTCAAACTATTGAAGAACCAACATGTAATATTGAAAAAAAAGCTCCGCAATGGCCAACGTTTTATCAGCATCGAAAATCATCATCTGGGACGAATGCACGATGGCGCAAAAACCTGCATTAGAAGCACTTAACCGAACATTAAAAGGTCTACGCAATGACTCGAGATGTTTTGACGGCGCAATGATTTTACTATCTGGCGATTTCCGCCAAACACTGCCAGTAACTCCAAGATCACCGGCTGCCGACGAAATAAACGCTTGCCTCAAATCATCGAATCTATGGCGCTATGTGAAGAAACTTCAACTGACAACAAACATGACAGTTGCATTGCTTAATGATACATCTCCTGAAGATTTCTCTGAGCAATTGCTGACTATCGGTAATAGTCAAGTATCTGTTGAATTTAAACTCCTTGCCTGGCTTACGCCTAAAGGTTGGCTCCGTAGTAATCATGCTTCGAAACATAAACCCACCAAAACTTTCCAACGGTACGCGTTTGGTGGTAAGTAAATTGATGAACAATGTGATTTAAGCGACGATACTCAAAGGAAAATTCAAAGATGAGGTAGTTCCCATTCCGAGGATCCCGATGATCCCAACCGATATGCCGTTTGAGTTTAAAAGAATTCAATTTCCGATCCGTCTCCATTAACAAATCACAAGGCCAATCCTTGAAAATTTGTGGCCTGAATCTGAAAAATCAATGTTCGTCACATGGAATGTGGCATGTTCACGGGACCATCTGCGTTGTCTGTTCTTGCGCCTGATAATAAAACCAAAAATGTCGTGTATCACAAGGTGCTTAACTGAAGAGTGCAGCCTATTAAAGAGTCATTGAAATACTTCATTAATAAAAAAAATAACGTAATATCAAGAATCTACTTATTTTTTGCCTTTAAGGCGGAACAAACTTCGAAGGGTCAGCTAGTAATATATATAAAATCTAATGGACAAGATTGGAACATGCATTTGCTTTGTAATAAGTGGCTGGTAGGTAGTTAGGTAAAATAATGGTAAAATTATTCGAAAAGCTTGATCTGATTACGGAAGGTGTACACATCGAAATCTGGGATAAGATAAGTATCTCTTCATCCCCTCAAACTGCCTATATTGGCTTGAGTTCAAATATTCCATGCGAACATATACGATACTATACGATATCTATGTGTTCATATAAGGTCAACAAACTTCTGAATAGTCAACTCCTCAACGCTCTTACGAGCAAATTACAGAATATGTATTGCGCGTACTATACAACAGGAAATACATGTTCATAATCAATGAAAATTTAACTACGATACTTGAATACTTAATCAGGGAGTTAGTCATCCCTTCGGCGGGATTGACACGGTTAGGATTTCACAGGTATGGAATCGATGTCGTTGTTTATACATGCGTACGTAAGCAATTGAATATTCTTCACATAAATTTTGATAAAATACATATACACATATGTATCTGATGAAATGGTGGTTGCTTTCGCCCATATAAAACTGAATCATGAGAATGTTTTGAGATTGCGGGATTTGAAAATATTTCCAAAGTATTTCCAGACAATGATCAAAAGTTGCTTCCCTAGAAAATACCCATAAAGAGAAGTTGATTTGCTAATGACTACCAATGGCAGTTTTTTTTCCGTTCTAAATTATACACAAAGAAGATACTTATGGAAGGAAGTTGAATTTGTTATTGAAATTAAAGTAACTGCTCAAACTGATGCTGTTTTTACTGCTTGTGCATAAAGAATCAACGTCTGGTCTCCACAATTCTGACTAATCCGTCTTGAAAATTACCTCGAAAAGCATCAAAAGCGCTCTCACAATCTCATTATCAACTGCATGTTAACTGCAAAAGATTCATTGACTTTGGATTGCAAATCATCTCAAAACATTAATTTCCTTATAATTCTCTGGTATGGGTAGACGGGTTGAATGGCAGCAGCAAAAAATGCAACAAAGTCGACCTTCGTCGAGGTCAAAGACATAATTTATGGACCTTAGAGTTTATAAGCCTGTTGAACCTTCCTCCTGCGTCTATCTCAGCGCTCATCACACAGATTCAATTTTTTACGTCTGCCCAGAAGAAACCTGTGTAGGAATAATAATATATAGCACGATTGTTACGCCGACATACATACATTTATTTATGTATATAAAAATAAATTAATGATCCCGCCAAAAAGCTCCGTCGTTGGTCCTGTACTTTTTTCACTTTTTTCCTACTGGGAACGATCTACTGATTCATATCGAAAGGAATTTATGCTTTTTATCGGATGCTGTGCTTCTCATCTTGTCGCGTCACGTAGAAATGTTGTAAACTAGTTTTGGCAAAGTGAAATATTTGTTAGGATGGAAGAAGGTGGACATGTGTGGGCATGATAGACAATATCTCGGCATCTAGCCGCAGGAGAAGCGGAAGTTCCGCACGCTAGCCATAGTTAGTTTACCGGTTATGCATATCTATCGAACTCACTTGGAGGCTGAGTCAACTTCCTTTTGTAATTTATCACCGCATTTCTTTCGGAGTAACGCTCACGATTGCTAAAACGCTTTTAATTAGAGTGTAATATGAGTCAATGGGATTTGAGAAGATCCGGCATTAGAACGAGCAATTCGAGGTAAGCATCTTGAAAGTAATTTCACTGTTCGGCATAAGATGAGAAGCAGATGGGCCTGCAATAAAGTTCCCACGAATTATTGTACGTCGTTGATGTTGCGGTTAGATTAAGACACAAAGAAATTAAGTAACCGCATTCCGTATTCGCCACGTTGGTTATTTGTTTGTAAGTTAGTCACATGTTAGTTCCTGTTTTTCCTCATAATTTGGAAATATGTATCTAAAATAACTAACAACTTCTGAAACTCGTTTTACTATAAAGGCGAACGTGCCAGTATCTTGTAGTGGCAATACATCAAGGATGTTTGCACGGTAAATTTTTCAGTAAATATTATGTATCTTCGCTCTTGGTTACAATTTAGTTTCATATGACTGCCTTTTGCTCCTTACCAAGATCTGTTGGAGGATACTCCAACCGCTCAGTCATAGATCAATAACCTCCAGTAATTCTGCGCCATTTCTCTAGTAAGTTCAGCTGAATATTTGTCTAGGAATTTTCTTTTTGGTAACTCCCTCATGTGGCTCGAGATCTAGCAATCTGAATCTTTTCTGAGCCTTCCGACAACCTCAAATCAAATGTCCCATCACACTGCAGTTGAAGCATTTTTTCATGCTTTACGATGGCGCCTCACTAAAAGGCAATGTTTTGTTTCTAATTCGTCATTTCTCCATTCTATTTTTTATGCTTTGTACGTGAGATCTCCCACTCGATTTCACATCACTGAATATACTTTGCTGAGCAATTTACACATGTCACATGTGCCAGCTTTTCAACCTCTACTACAAAATCATGTAGTGTTCTCTCAGCCTTTGGGACCGCCTTGTCTAATTATTCCGTTCCTCACTAGGAATCAATTCCAATACTTTTTCCGTCATTTCATTCATAAATTTGCTCATCTTGCCGTGTTATCATTTGCTTTAGATTGTTCGCGGTTTCTTCTTGTCAATTTGTGATGTCATCCATATTAGCCTTCATTAATTCATTCATTACAGCTAGTAATCTCTCTTCAGTTATTCTGGCTGATATTCCAACTCCTTCCCCGCGAGTCCTTGTAGCCGATGTCGGACCATATTCAAAGTCATGTACTTCAGCGTCAACAGCGTCGAAATTTCAAAGCACCGTGAAGTCTTTTGCTTCGTCCCGATCTTTGAGAGTTGCAGAGTCGGCGCATGCTCTTCCAACTGCTTCACTTTTACATTCTCCTCTGGTCACTCGGATTGATTATCGTTTGATAAAAACCCAAAACTTCCCCAAGCGTTTTTTTTTGTACAAAACCTGGAGACTTCCGTAATTGTAACTCTCAACACTCATACGAACTACATACGCTATTTTTGGGGGCTCGTATCACTGGATTTGAACAGACTTAGGGACTAAATGAAGTGAAAACACTTTGGTTACCGTGACATCTCATACTACAAGCGGCTTAGGAAAAAATATGTCTAAATGCAGCACGTCGTTGCGTCAAAAAAGAAAGGCGAGTGTCACAAGTCGCAATACAGCACTCTAGCGTAGGGAATCATCAGGCCTGACGAGAGGGGAGGGGCGAGGAAAGGAGGTCTGGGTTTTGTTAGGAGCTCGGAATAGAGTAGATAAAAATAGTGGAACACCTATTTACCCTCGAAAACATGGAAAAGGGTTCGATGCAAAAGGGTTGTAGATAAGGGACACATTGCCAAGAAATGCGACAAGGCCTCAAATACATGTTGTATTTAATACACAAAACTGAAAAGATTAGTGTTAATTGGAAAGAAAAAATAATTTTCGTTCAAAATTAAAGTTTCCCGACCACTTCTGAGATAAAACCTACAAGAATTTTTGCCAGAAATTAGTCTGATGGAGCCATACTATGCTGAATGGCGAAACCTGGCTGCCCTGGCATTTTCTCAGAGCTTCGAAAAAGAGATACAATGAAATAGGTAAGCTCTCCTCAGCCCTGGGAATCACAGGTGCTCCTCGGGATCGAGACCTGGAGCCATTCAGTAAGAGCTCGACAATTGCAATCTCCACCAAAGGCGATAAGAGATGTCAACAAAGCTCCTTAAATATCTGGAAATGAACAGAAGCAGGAATGGAAGTTGCTCTGGCTAAAAAAAAAGAGTTGCTAAATAGAAATGTGACATAGAAAAGTTACCTCCCATTTTGGTTGCAGCTGAAATTGTTTAGCTATCCAAATACGACATATACCCAGCAATGAAGAACATGGCGATAGCCATCAGGGTACTATACAATGAGATGCGTGAGGAAGGGGAAGAAGTCTTTAGATGGTATACATTCAACACCAGCACGGGCAGTATGTTTTATGGGACATACTCCCATCTTAAAAGCCTAGAGATAAATATCAACAAGATCCAGCGAAAACCAGGAAGATCTCCTACTAAAACTAAAAAGATCCGGTGAGAATAACAAAAATTGCTTGTAGAGAGATGGTCCGATGTGGGCTCAAGAGCATGAAATCTTTATTTAGTTTAAGAACCTAAACGAGTTACTTTTAGGTAGGCATTTGCAGTATCTTATGCGAGGAACCTTACAGGAGACATTCATTGTCAACCTCAGAAAGGTGTAAGACGGCAACATGAGAGTAACCGTCCGACTACCTGCTTAAACCATAGATACGCTGCTGAACGTGGGGGAGGTCCATATTGAATGGGCGATATGTTGCCTTAGAGAGCGGATCTCTTGGAAGAGATGCCTTGTACGGATATCTGACGAGGGCAGGTTCAGGTGCTGTTGATAGATTTGACCTTTCCTCCAGCATAGCACTCAAAACCTCAAATTGGACGAGTACGAGCCTCGGAAACAAAAGGACGGAGACGAAAAGCCATTGTCGGTCACAAGATAAGGAAGTTCAGTAACGAATCCAAGAGTTCAGTACCTTATGGAGCCCTTCGCATGGTTAGACATCATATTGGGAAACGATAGCGAAGATCGACTTTCGAATTTCACTGGTGGAATGAAATGCTCTAGTACATTTCGAGACCCTGATCCAATAGAGATTGTTGCGTCAGCGATTGTTATTATCATTATCATAAAGTTCCGAATGTAGAAAGGCACGGAGAGATAAAGAACAATCTTCCGCAAGTTCCCACGAGGAAGAACGGATACCGCAAATGTTCGTATAGATTTAATCTGAACAGTTCATCTAATTATACCAGCGACCACAAATCTCGAAGTACCCGGCGCATTGTCCCAATATTCAGCAGTTGGCCTTATGTGGGAGGTAATTAGAGTTATGTCTATCACGCGGTATATTGCATTCAGAACATGAGGTCCTCCCGCGCCCCATTTTTCCAATTTTTAGAAGATCGCAGCATCAATTCTTACGGAAAAAGGCTACATACCACAACTAGCACCTGAGTTACGTTCGGTAGCCAGCCAATTATTATCAGAGGACTTTATTGGGGAACCGATCCCATACGCTCCGATGATCAAATTAGATAATCTCAAAAAAAAGGTGCAAAAGTAAAAAAAAATGGAAGTGGATACCGATGGAGCATATAGCTAAATCGAATCTCTATCTAAATGGTATGGTCACGCAATTCGCGCTAACGAGAATTCAATTGCCAAGATTGGTCTGAACGTCGAAGTCGATGGTAAACGACCAAAAGGTAGGCTGAA
This sequence comes from Hermetia illucens, assembly GCF_905115235.1. Classification (NCBI taxonomy): domain Eukaryota; kingdom Metazoa; phylum Arthropoda; class Insecta; order Diptera; family Stratiomyidae; genus Hermetia; species Hermetia illucens. Next base: position 96,956,842 of record NC_051852.1, on the reverse strand, counting down.
ACAACGATGGCTTGATACACTGGATGGGGATTCAAAAGCCTCGATATTGCATCTAGATTAATCATTTGATAGAGCCAAACGCCGAAACCGATCACGACGAGCCAACCTCGCTTGTGAACGGCACAAAGGCTGAATAATAAAGAAGAAGAATGTCGCGATCGAGGCAGGAAAAATTAGATTGCATACTCATGTAATCATGTCATGGATATTCAGCCTATGCCCCCCTCTCTTCACCCCGGCCCCTCATGATCAAACTGAGCTGCCCGATCCATGAAACGAGATTCCCACGGGGAACTAGGTGAAGAAAGAAATCTGAAAACAATTCCCTCCCTCTGCAGTCTCATTCAAAAGCAGACTAATCTGGTGAAGAAACTTCAAAATAATTTTCCACCAACATGGTAACAAAACCAATGCAGGGAATAAGGCAAGGTAATATAATTCTAGATGATCAATGAATTTATCAACCTGATATTTTTCAAAAAGTTTTCCTACGGTTTCGTGTGGATTAAAGGTGGCTCATCAAACGATGCCTCATCGCTGCCCAGTGAGCAACTGGGGAGTAACTAGTAGTCAGTTATATTTGCTTCTAGCATGCTCCTTTTCTACCTAAATGAGTTTGCAGGGAAGAAACCTTTTTGCTTGAGGATTTGAGTGGTTCCCAGATCTTCTTCATTGTGGACTGGACTAATTTCGAGGAGAAACTGACTCCACATTCTAATGCACGCACCACCTTTTCATCCCTCCTTTAGTCTGGGTCAGAAGTGCCAGTGAATCATTATAATTTGAACTAACATCCTCAGAACCAGTTTTTGGTCTCGGTGCTCCACAGGGCAAAGGTGGAACAGTATCTGACGGTTGAAACCATTAGCAACTTTTGCATAGAAACCTAGATTTCAACCCGCGTCTGCATATTGGCAACGCATACAACATAATCAAAGAGATCATTCGGAAACTGAATGAAGAGCCTTACCTCCCTATCTCCCAATCTCTCCTGGAGGTAGAAGAGTTTGGAACGCTGAACAAGAACAAAATGGAAATCCCCACCCCTCTAACTTACGGTTACGGTGTCTAGAAATGGGGCTACTTAAATATTATTAATAAACAGACTGGTAAGGCAATCACCACGACCTTAGAAAAGGTTGAAGAAGAACATTCTCCATCTTCTCCCAAACCTACTGAAGTCCACGACAGAGCTAGAGGGTTTGGATTTTTTCCTTCTTCCTGCATACCTCCTAAAACCACTCCCCTTGTGGGGAAGGGGTCGAAAGTTCAAACTTTACCAGGTCATATTAACACAACCCACTTTAAAGTCAATAACATTTTAAGGTGAGTTGAACGGCTCTGTTTTTGAACAGGATCTGAGAAGAGAGTGATCTTTCTCATCCTCCTTAATTTTAAAATGGCAGTTCCATAACAAAATAGCCAAATTTTTCAGGGGATGATTGGCACAATTTTCAACATAGTTGAAGACGACTGTCTTTCTCCGTTTTCCATATATTCTCCATTATCCCTCCCGCTCCGAGAGTGGGGTTAAAAGCTGAAATTCTACATTTAGTGATTGAATAAGGCCCACGTTTTTTCCGGCCTTAAATGCTATAGATTTGAATTGGAAAATGGGTAAGAAATTTAGGGTTTAAATGTTGGGGTGAGTAAATTCTTACACTCATCCAGGGAGGAATTTCAAATTGAAAAATAAAATGGGGAAAATATCGATTCCAAAAACTTTAATCAAGTTAAGAATTATATTCAAATTAGAGCGAAAAGTATATATCAGTTTGGATACATTCTGGAATAATCGCATAGTGTAGCCAAGGTAAATAATTTGATTATCATAAATCGAACCTTGCTTATCAGTGCAACAATGCATGGATCCTTCCCAGACAACATAAATTATCCCCGATACTAACTATTGCAATCAACGCGATTAAATTCTTTCCAATTAAGATATAGCTTTAATTCGGAACTTATCTACTGACGAGTCGATATTGGAAACGTTTCATCTTTACCGTAAGTAATAAGAATTCCGAATAGTCGTTAGTCATAACGATGGGGTGTGCGAAACTTGGCAAAATGAATTCGTTGAACTGATAAATGAGCAATTCCATCGTCGAAATGTGTAATTGTGCACAGCATAGAGATTATCTAATCACCTGAAAATTCAATAGAATCGTGTTTCTTTAGATATAACTATTTATCTAATCGATATCGATATCGATACAAGAATTGTAACTTCATACTATGAAATATTCATGATTCAAGGCAGAAAGATAACAACAGAACTGTAACGAAATTAGGCGCCAACCTGAAACGTAGGTTCCTTCAATAGCAGTGAATTTACGAAATGATTTTCATTGTTCTGATTGTCATTTCTAATAAAAAACTTAGATGATTGCAATGAAAGAACTTCAGAAGATTTACAAAATTCAAAACTGGAAATTCAATAGCTGCACGCACGTCAAGATTTGAATTTCAGATTGCATTTCAGATTTCAATTTCAATGCGTATCTTTCCCTCAAAATTCTAGTTTGCGAGTCATACTATCTATAGCGATTTTACTTTTCGAAACGGAACGCACGCACATGACATCCCTCACATGCTTTTGCACACCCACAGGAAACATAAAATCGAAGTTAATTGTGCGAAACATTGTCAAATATGCCATGCACGACTCATATGTGCATTCCGGCCATTCAAACAGTTCCGAAATCGAAATCATGAAGACAAGTCATATCAGCAATTCAAATGAACAATTCAGGAGTGAGCGCGAGATGTTGCCTTTGGAACTCTTTTGGAATTTAGTATTCAAGGCAACATCGCTGCATTTACATTATGTTCGGGGAATGTTAACATGATTTGCTAATGATGATTAATTTACTAATTTCCGTCGACGCATAATTCAAATACACAAAATTAATATTAAATAGGCCCAGAGACCGGGAAATCCATTGTCGTCCGGTTTATTGAACTGTTGCACCTGTTTGTAGACGCAGCTGGTGTTAGATTTCTTTTAGTTCACCCCCAAATTATTCTGAATTCGTCTCAAGTGTTTCTACTTTTGTTACCATTTCGTTTGCTTTGATGGTTTTCCCAATAAAATTTTTGAAAGAAAACAATTGAAAAAGTGTTCCTTTTAGGCCCCAGTATTTTATTTGGATGCATACACTGATTCCGGGAATCACTTGATCCGCTCTTCAGTGAAAAATCTTCCAATTGTTTCACCAAGCAAGCTTGGCCTTCAAACATACCCCAGACTCAACAAAAAAAAGATTAGTTTTGTTTCAGCTGAGGCTATAAGATTACATTCACACAAAGTGTTTCTTATTATCCGCTCCATCCCCATTTAGGACTAAACCGAATTGCCTCTAGAAAAGAAGATCATTTTTCTCCAATTCTGAAGAAGTTGTGATAAGTTGGAGCTTCGCAGCTCGGTTCAAATTTCTTCGTGATGAAGCTTAATTGTAATTACATGAAAAGGAATGATGCTATTTTTCCAAACTCTGGAACAGTGCCCTTCGATGAATTCGTTTCTCCCGTGACCCCCCTCCGGGAGGCACCAGCTCAACCGACTTGATAGCCAAAATTAGCATCTGAAGCTCTAAGACACAGAAAGTACTACGGGTTCAGAGCATCCGACGGATTCTCCGTGTCTTATATTATTGAGCAGTGTATCTACTAAATTTCAGAGATTTCGTAAGCGCTTGTTCTTAGATGCATAAAGAGATCTGGGGAAGCAGCGACACCAATCGAAGAAGTGAGTACCTTCTCGAATTTATCTCTGGTAATTGATTAGAAATGCACAAGCTAGGAAACACGGGCTGCGAAGGAACCCGTTATGTCTCTATGCCTAGAGTGATGAGAATATGGGATTTCTATGTAAAACTTCTGAACCAGAACAATACCATCTGGAAGTTGGGGAAAACAGTGGAGGTAGACCTCAATAGTCATCATTGACACGTTGGAGATCCGCTATCCGGTTAAGAAAACCACTTCATCAAGGGACGTAACATGATGGAAAACGAACCTAGCCAGAATGAGAAAGAAGATCGAAGAGTTCTTGAACCGGGCGAAATAAACTGGTAACTGGCCAAAGTATCAAAGAAGTTAATTAAAATAAATTCAGGAAATTTTCTGAAGAGATTAAAAAAAGTTCGACTGGTTGGCAGTGGATGCTTCTGCTTCTGACTATACAAAATACTCTTCTTTGTTTGGTTAAAAAAGAAGGGACATTTACCGAGAGTAAAGAGGATAGACTACACCTAGTTCAAAACCCATTTCCTGGGCTCCTATCCCACGACGAAAGACTGGAACATTCTTCCTGACACACTTACAACAGACGAAGCTAGTAGTAAGATGGGCGGTACGAATTTTTAGAACGCTGAAACCACCCAGAATGGACGCTATCTTCCCGACAATATGCGAAAGGGGTATAGAAATCATTCTGGACACTTTCCTGAAGGTGGTAAGGGGGTGGTAGCCTTGACACACATACTAAGGGCATGAAAGAGGGAAAAGTGGTTTTTCAATGGAATACAGTGCAGAAGGTCCTGGACTACAACTACATTAGAACCAACGTGTTAAGGCGTAATCCTTTCCATGTATGCCAAAACGCTTATCGCCATCTGTTGATGGATGTATTAGGTGATGCAATAAACACCAAAGAAATATTTTTGTGTGCGTTTTTGGATATTGAAGTTGCTTTCGACAAAACTTCGCATGTAGTAATACAGAGAAACTTTAATCGGCAGGAGAGGCAGAGGAGGCAGAAACAGTCTGACCTTCGGGATGGACAAAAGAAGTACCAACATGTAACATAGTCATGAATATAACCCAAGTTGTTCACAGGATGGGATAATTAGATCGCTAATGACCGTTTGAGAACCATCATACTGCATGGTCTATACGTTGAATAAGAAACACAAGAATTAAACTACCCTAAACGCTACTCTGGACGATCTACTCCAGAAACATATCTACAAAAATTACAATTATGCTAGATATATCCTGCAATAGTAAGGTCAATGATTACCTATCGAGCGGTAATCGAGGCAGACAGAATGAAACTGTGCACAACGGTCAGGAAGTCACAAGAAAATCAAAGACCAGTTGTGTATCATTGGGGATTCGCGCATCTGCAAGCAAAGAAGAAAATCTTCATAATGTCCGGGGGTACCAGCATGGTAGAGAGCTACATAAATCGAAGGAAGATTGACATTCTTTTTAGGTGGCATCAAGCTGCTGATACAGAGGGATAGCGTGACAATGAAGTCTCATTTCGATACGAAATTTGAACAATGATAGAGCAACAGGGTGGACTGAATGAACGAGGCAATGACTTATTGCTTAAACCAGTGACTAATTACCTGGTACACTGACGGATCCTTCACTGCAGATGAAGCGGACGCAGGCTCATTGGTCCAAGAAAAAACATATTTTGAACCAATTTATATGTATTTCATAGAAAATATATGCCACAGATATCTGTGCATACTTTAACATTCAAAGAAATCATAGGAGCGCAACATTACGACTCAAGGCTAGGTTTGATAGACAAAGTACTACGGTCTAACCAACTGGACTCGAAATTGATGTGGCAATCTCTTTATAAATTAAATGCATTTGGCTCGCTTAATAATATCTGGATACTCTAGATTCTACGCCACATTGGATTAGAAGGTAATGAGGTAGCAGATTAACTGGATAAGAAAGGAGCAGACATTGCAGAATGGTTCTCAGGAATCGGGAAGAGGCTCATGGTCATGGCAATAAAGAAGAGGAATGCTCAGGGGAGAGTAATGGGCTAAATCATCAGAAGTGAAATATTCCAGAATAACCATGAGAAAATATGAACCAAGCCGTTGTAGATTTGTTTAAACTTCACCCAGAAGAGCCTTAGAATCATAGTAGGAATACTAACGGGCCACTATAGACTAAACATACAATGATGTGAATTCAGATTTCCTGTTCTTGTTCGAAAAAAGGAATTTTGCATGGGCATGACAATTTTAAAGGACCAAAAGGCAGGCCGAAACAGCTGTGGCTTGATACGCTGGATGGGAATTTAAAAGCCTCGGGATTGCACCCAGATCAGGCATTCGATACAGCCAAATGGCGAAGCCGATCACGACAAGCCGACCCCGCTTGTGAATGGGACAAAGGCTGAAGAAAAAGAAGAAGAAGAAGACAATTTTAAACGTATCTATCTCTATTACCGAATTTTGACATGGGGTTAGGTACGTGAATTGGTTCAGCAATACAAACTCAACATTTTTTTTCCTGACTGGCCTAATAAGGACCTAGATAGCTTATTCAATCAAATATGTGCGCATTGTGTATGGGTTGGGGAGTAGACTCATTTTCTAAGCATTTAGACCCTAGTGATTATACTCAACGCCTCAAGGAAATATCTTAGACTGGGAGTTTACGAATCGTGGAATATTTGGACGAGCATTGCCCGAGAAAAGACCGGATCCTTTTATCGTGTTCAGTCTTTTATCTTTGCCTCTGCGCTGAGCTGAAAAGTCCGCAGGCTAACATAGAAACTTTTTTTTTTATAAAATTTGATTTTTAATATTTAATATAGTTGCTCTCGAGGGCAGTACAACGATTATAGCGGTCATACAATTTTTAGATACCATTTTTATAGTACGATTCGGTTTGTAGGCTAACGCACAGATGGCGCAACTAGTATTAAATCCATATGATTTTTAAATAACCCTAACCTACAAAAGACACGTGTACAAATTTGACAGCTGTCGGACTATTAGTTTGTGAGATAGAGCATTTTGATTGAAGCAACTTTCGTTAGTTTGAAGAAAATTATAATAAAGCATTGTTTTTCGGGGACAAAAAAAACTGCTAAGGCCAATGCTTCACTTGCTAAACATTATTCGGACCTTGCACCAGAAATATCAACCGTTGAGAAATAGTTTGTTTAAATGAGGCGAAATGAGCACTGAGGAGGCCATTTCCGACGAAAATATCAAAAAAGTCCGCAAAATAATGGATGCCGAAAAGTGAAGTTGATCGAGATAGCTGAGAATCTAAAGATATCAAAGGAGCGTGCTGGACATATCGTGCATGTTGCGGTATGCGAAAGCTCTATGCAACCGATATATGCCGAACGAGCTTACAATCGATTAAAAATAACAACGAGTTGACGATTCTGAGCAGTGTTTTTCCCTCATAAAAAACCCGAATTTATTTGGCGATATATGAAAATGGACGAAACATGGCTCTATTATTTCCCACCAATTAAAATCAAAACGACTGTCATCTATGGTATCAGTTTCGGGTATAAAGGTTTTGTGTTCATCTTATGTAAGAAATTTCAACGCACATTTTTTTATCCGTATATAGGTACAAATCCAACATAATCCTTCATATTTTTCCAAACTACGAGACATACGTACATATTACAGCCATAGATATTAAGCTCACCCTAAACAAACAAAATGCCTGTTGCCGAATACTGTACACACATATGCGCGTATATAAATTGATAGTACCCATATTTCCGATTTACTTCTTATATTTATCTGAATTAGGCACTACCCGCAAAGTTCATTAGCACGCATATATTATATACCTTCATACACGCATGTCTGGTTGACAGATAACTAAAAAACTAAAACAAAATAATTCTCTGCGACCCAATCCATAAGAACTCATTTCGTTGTGGTATTGACGAATTGATATGTGATGATGACGTCATGCAGGTTGTAGAGTGCATGAAATTGTGAAGTTCCACCCCCTATAACTTTGTTAATACTAGTTGGATTTTCTTGAAACTTGACTGAACTGTGCATTATGTTCTTCACTACACGCATGCCAAATTTTGTACTTCTGGGATGAACACAAGGGGGGTGCCGGGTAAATTTCTAAAATGTGGAAATATACTATTATTAATTTTATTTCTGCAGATATCGGAACTGGATATATTTTGAGGCCTAGATGCACCACTATGATTTTTTTCAGATTTTTCGGTTGGATAGATTCTGAGAACGAGACTTGTTACACTTTTTGATGGTCATATTTTGAGTCCTTACTCCCCTATGTTTCACCCAACCAGTTTCGAAAAGTATTAAGTGAGACCTTTCATTTGATATCCCACATGGCTACATTCTGTGAAAAAGAAATTTGCACCCTCCATTCACATGTATGGGGAGCCCCCCCTTAAACTTAACACAAGATGGCGCCACGTACTGCATGTAAAGGGAACACCAGATTACATACTCTCACCAATTGTCGTGACAATCGGTCTAGCCGTTTCCGAATAAATTGGGTGTACTTTTCAGTCCAATTGTTATGTAAGCTCCTTTGGATGAAAAGCAGAAAAACAGAAAGGGGCAGACAAGGCAAGCTTTTCCAAATAATGTTTTGTAAAGGTGAATTACATATTCAACAAACAACGTCCTTAGTAACAGATTCTCGCGATTTTATCTACATATTATCGTAAATTATCTGTAACCTTCATTCAGCAAAGAAATTTGACAAATTAAAGGGCACTTTATGATTTTCAATTGAGATCAATGTATTTTCTTCGAAATAAACGTGATAGGGGCGTACTTGATTCAAATGTGAACATAAATGTAAAGCAAAAATATGAATATCCTCTTCAAAATATAATTGACATCAATTTTTTTTTTAATTAAATCTCATCCAGAACGCCAGATTGCACAAATAAATATATTCACGCATCACAAATTTCGCGTAAGCTTTAATTCGTGGCACGTGAATATTGTTGTTCGAACGCGACACCCTTCCACTCTCTCATAATCATTATCCTCAAATCAAATTCATGGAATGAGCACCCTTCAGTGAGTAAGGGTTTCCTTCAAAGACAGATGAATTAGCAATTCTTTTAGACGGAATCTCAATTATTATGTAAATATATGCAACACACTTTTATATGCATGAGTGAAGGGTATGAAGTAGGGGTTAGCGCGGTTCTAGAGCTTCAAATTTTTGAATTTGCTCCTAATCGGAGGAATCATCAGAATATTTAAATAATTGAGTTACGAAAGATTTAGTTGAGAGAAGATGAAAATTACTAAATCCGGTGAAAGAGGGCTGATGTTGCATTATTCCAGGATATTCTTGGTTTATTCTATACATAACTGAACTGAAAGGAGCTCGATTATATATATTCACAATAAATAAGGGTATTTTTTCTTTCTCTTAAAACCAGTGGACCTCTTGGAACTACTTTATTTACCGGCATAAAAATAAGATAAGATTTGAAGGACTTTTAATAAGTTTCCAGGAAAAATAAGTTGATACACAAATATAATATATTACAGATAAACTAAATATGTAGCTATTTAGGGTTCCCATTTGGAGTATGGAGTGTGTCTGGATAGCTAAGTGATTAGAACACAAGGCTATCACACGGAAGGTCGCGGTTCAAACCTCACTGGTGGCCGTGGGATTTGTATCGTGATTTGACGTCGGATACCAGTCGGCTCAGCTCTGAATGAGAATCTAAGTTAAATCAGGGTAATAATCACAGTCGAGCGCAAAGCTGACCACATTGCCTCCTACAGTGTACCATTATGGTCTTGAATGAAGTGCTCTAACACACTTCAAGGCCCTAATCCAATATGGATTGTTGCACCAACTATTATTATTATTTGGAGTATAAGCGAATCTCTTGGGCCTCCGAGTAATCGTTGATGGTTTCTGGTAACTACTATGTGGATGCCCTAAACTTCGTAAGTGAACAGAAGCTAATCCGTAGAGAGAAATTCCAAATTACTTCCTATTTCCCTCCTTTTCTCAAGCTTAAGTAACCTAAAAGGATACCACATACCATCACAAATCATCTTCGCCTAAATTATACTGATGATAGATGTTTTGTAACGAGAATACAACAAGACTTGCTTAAAATGAAGTGTTATACATATCATCGCTTTCAAATAATGGTCAACTTAAAAGAGGGCATTGTGATTGTCAATAGTAATGCAAATTTAATTTGCTGGTATCGAGCAACTTGTCCATAAATAGAATGATCGCCTCAAGCACACAACCTCAGATTGAGTCTGAATAAAACTGAATTTTTGACGACTGATCCCAACAGTGGCAGCGACCTGCCCAGAACTGAGCGAATTAAATATCCCGGGACAATGCTATCAGCCGATGGAAAACTACGTTATGAAATTGCTTCACGCATTAGCGGGGGTGAAATGGCGTTCCACAACTGGGGTTTTTATGATCGGAGTATCAACGAACACCCCAAATCCAAAATTTACCGCAATGTCGTCCGTCCACCCGCCCCCTATAGTTCTGAGTGTTGGCCGACTATAAAAGACAATGAACAACACTTTGCGGTAATGCAGACGAAAATGTTGCTTTGGACAGATCCCATGATCACATGCTAAATGAAGATATCCACAATCGACATGGGGGTGCACCGAACGTAGAAAAATTGCAAGAGAGGCATCTTCGATGGTATGGATTGCCAAGATTGGTCTAAACATCGAAATCGATGGAAAACAACCAACAAAACCGGTCGAAATGTCAATAGCTTTGATGCGCTGAATGGTAATTTGAAAGCCTCTCGACTACATCCAGATCAGGCATTTGACAGAGTAAAGTGGCGCAACCGATCATGTGCCTACCCCTCTCTCAACGGGACAAAGACTAAAAAAAAGAAGAAACTCCTCACGTTTAGTACAGCCTGATGTTTTATAAAAAGAATCAATGTTATCTTTGCCATTTTATTCTATTGTGGCTTTTTAAAGGTCGGATATATCATTGCATCTAGGAATGGCTGCGGAGCAAGAAGACTACAAACAGGGGATTTGTCTCTTGGCGAATCTGCGGAGACAATACACTCATTGAGTCTATCATCAGTATGTTATCAAAGTCACACTTCCTCTGAATAATTGACGAAGAAAACAACAAGATAGCTGGGAATATCGTTCGTCACTAGAAACCTCTCAATTCGTTTTAGTTCGCCGTAGCCAGCAACAAATTTTACGGATTCATTGATGAGATCGCTTCAATCAGGCTGCAAAACCGAAAAGTTTCCAGATAATCTACTATCTGACAAGTCAATACTCGTTTCAGCACTTTCCCCGTAGTGCTTAGGCAATGAGAGAATGACTCGCGTAAAGTTAACTCAAGTGTCAACACAAGCTTCTGTCATTCCCATAATGCAGAGAAGATCTCGTCTAACTTGACCAGCGTGCCCGGTCAAAAAATGAAACCTGCTGTTATTGGCTTTGAAAACATAAGCGAACGGTTATGCACTCTGCACTTGCGAGGCAAATTTAGAACATTAACGTTCACGCCCCTACAGAGGAGACTCCAGAGTCGGAGAAGGATACCTTCTACGAGGCAGTAGAACGAACCCTCGAAGTCTGTCCCAGATATGATATCAAAATAATACTTGGGGATTTTAACATCCAAGTAGGAATGGAGCCCGTGTTCAGGCGATACGTTGGCTCCCATAGCTTACATCAAAATACAAATGATAACGGATTGCGGATTATTCAATTAGCAGAGTCACACGAAATGGTTGTTGGAAGTACCTGGTTTGCGCGGAAAGCGGTCCACAAACAAACGTAGGCCTCTCCAGATGGGACCACTTTCAACCAAATTGACCACATTCTGATTGAACGCCGCCACCTCTCAGCCTTGATGGATGTCAGAACATATAGGAGAGCCAATATAGACTCGGATCACTATCTCGTTGGCATGGTACTCCGAGCTCGAATAACATCACCAACCAGAATCTTCTCTGACAATAAGGTGAGAGTTAACACTGAACAACGTAGTGCTCCGCAACACCTATAAGAGGGAAATGGATGCCGTAATAACCGCAGTCAACAGAGATTCTGGAGATGAAGCATCAACAAATGATTTTCACAATCACCTGAAGAACGTTATCATAAATACGACCACAAACATACTTGGCCCCAGCCGCAATCAGAAGGTTTCGGTTCTTTTACTTTCGCATGCACATTTGTAATGTCTGAATGAGTTTGGTGGTGGTCCAATCACCATCCTAAGAGGTCGGGCATGAACAAGAGGGGGGAGCTGTCTCAAAAACCCTAAAAGGCATATACCACTTCGAATAATAGGTTCAAGTGACGCAGAAAATGCGAAATAGCGGATCATATCAACAAGAATTGCAGAGCTGACTCAAACTGTACACGGTCTAAGGGAAGGAACAGTGTGGGCATATTGGCATATTGCAGGTAAGTGGAGTATATAAGACTGTCAACGCAAATCCCAAATAAGTTTAATACAAGTTAGCATCAACCATTGCGAAGCGCAGCCCATTCTCAAGATAGATGTAGATGTATTCATTTCTAGCGAAGGAAAAGACGAAACGGAGTTGTGGAATGAGCTTCCGGAGGCCTGGCCTTTCAGGAAGTATACCAACACCAGGAAATGAATTTCATAATGATGGTGAGAGCAATCCACATTTATAGTTGCTATACTTTTGTGTTACGGTCTTGAATGAAGTGCTCTAACACACTTCAAGGCCCTGATCCAACATGGATTGTTGCGCCAACGATTATTATTATTATTATTATACTTTTGTGTTGAACATGACACAACGTGGAGCGAAAATTATAGCAGCTGAATTTACCAGGTGCGCTCTTGGTCAGGACTGCCGAGCAACAAATGTCAGAAGAGGTGCTACCCACGAATTGAATCGGAAAAGAAATCCTCTCACAAAGTCAAAACAGACGATCTGGCGAATCACAGCACTATAAGCGCTCTGGTGGGTTTTGAAAATATTTTTCTCAGATCTGGAACCCAAAAATGTCGCTACATAGCTACTTGCCTTGGAACATATATTCACTTTCATAAAAAAAACCTTTAGCTTCTCCGCCTAAAAGAAATATGGCAATATTAAAAGTTATAAAGAAAAACTGCAGGTTCTCCATATTCCAAATTTCGCTTCAATTCAATTTTAGTGAAGTGAATTTCCAGATATCAATAATTCTTGAAGTGACCTAGAATTTCCTATCTTCGTACATAACATATTCCACATGTATTTCAAGTGAATGTTTTCTAGATGACACTGACATGTTGTTTAACTTTAGCTTGAACAAATTTCGCCGCAAAGAAGCTCAGGTTGGCCGTGAACAGCAATCGATTCAAAATATCCTGAAATTCATATCGATTTTAAAGTTCCTAGAAAATAACGTCGCAAGAAGGATGGTTTGAAAAAACTTCCGGATTGAAACCGATTAAAAATTTGGCCAAAGGCGAAAGAAAAGAAAGAAGCAAAACTGGACACTGATTGAAAATGGAGGTCGTTTGTAAACATTTTAAGATCATGAGAAACCTTAAATTTGATATGCTTTTGTAAGCAATATTAAACATACATCCCCAAATATTATTTGAAACGTTCACCTTTATTTATACTCGAAAAGAATGAGCCCGGCTCCCATTGCAAATAAAAAGTTTTCCTTGCTTTGCAATATCTGATTTCCCCAAAGGCTTTCAAAACCAAACAAATTGCAATACTTACCCAAAGCCCCGTTTCAAATCCTTCTTCTTTTTTGACACTACCTTAAGGACTTTGTTCTATGTGCGCTCAGATACGTATAGAAGCTTTCGTATGTTTGTATACTTGTTCCTACGTACATTTGTGTTAATACAAGCGAAATCGCAAAGTCAGCATTTACTATGATTACTAACTTGAAAGTTTCCCTCAAAGAGAAATAATTATTTTCCCTCTCTCTATGATATATTTTTCCATTTATTGTAAACGTGATCCTGCACATGAAATTAGAAGGAACTCAAATTTTTTTCTTATTTGTTTTTCACCGAGAGACGACTCGTAATACACATACAGTCGGCAAACAGGCGCGGATTCCAAACAAAGAGTGGATATGTGCTATCGCTGCCGGGCCACTTTGCTATAACAACTCCAGGAACCCAAGGCAATTTTTCTTTCTTTGGATTCATTTCACGGCTTATTTGATTCCTTTTCCTATACTTCAAGTCTCCGTCTTTACCATCTTTATAAAGTTGATCCCATTTCGTGCTTAAGAGGGTGTTTTCTATGTGTTCTTTTAAGAGAGAGAACGTGAAGCCTGGAAGACGATAACGACTTTACCAACGACGGAAACCTGTTTCTTGACGACGACTGCAATGGTAGACTATCAAAAGTTTTCTATTGGGGTGAAAGAAACCTGAATAGTTTCCGACTAAATGTGGGAAGCAGGAGTTACCGCTTCGTGCATCCATTTACGGGCAGTTAGGGTAAATTCCGGCTGCAGTAGCTGGTTAATAAGTAAAGTACTTTCTTCCACATTCTTCATTGGCAAAATTATCAGTCCATTCGACTTGATAACGAGCACATAATGGACGATGGTTTACGACTTCACAACATTTTCAGATCCTTATTTAAAATAAATTCCTTTTGTATAGTTGAGAAGTAACCATGATTTTATTTTGGCAAAGTTTATGCCATCCTTATTAAAAATTCACCAAATAAAGAATCTTGCAAAAATGGCATAAACATGATTACTTCCAAACTGTTGAAAGAATGTTGGAGAATAACAAAAGTTGCTAGAAATGTTGGGGGTACAAAGGCTGGATTCAGTACTTTGAGTATCTAATTGAAGTAACTGTTGCTGGGATCGACAACGCATTCTTTGAGTATCGTTGGCAATGCCTTCCAGGCCAACTGGGCACCTCGACTCCCAATTCACCTTTAATAAGAAGAGCTCCCTTTGTGCCAACAACTGAGCAAAGGATCATACACAAAACTATATCAACTTCACAACGCAAAGGTTTGATGAATTCAACGACATGATGGATTCAATGCTATCTATCTGCCTTTAAATTCTCGTCGGGTTTGAAGGAATGTAACACCCATCAACCGAGCCGTTTTCCAAGTGCATCATTCAGATGACGCGTTTTTTAAACTCCTCTTCTTCATCTATATCGGAGACGACTCCGAACTTCATTTAAGAGGCCTACTCCAAAAGATCAGATGTAACAGTGACGTTCTCAGATGAAAAACCCAAACTTTCATAATCTGTCTACAACCATTGCAGCCCACTTCACTGGTACCACACCTTCTTTTACCAATCTCATAAATGCGTCAAATGTCCAAAAAAAGACAAATGTCAAAAAAACGCAATAGTGAAGACGTGTAATATACAATTTTCCATTTGGATGAGGATCCAGTATAGTTTTGCCCCAACTGTGGCATTGTCAACACACATTGTCCAATTTTTGAGCCAATATGCGCTCGCGATAAAAATCACTGGTTAGTTCCTATGAGGATTTATAAGTGAGGATAGTAGATCACAGTCGCCACAACGACGTCAAAGACCCTATACGTTCCTCATACGGCCTGACATTAACCTAATGCTCAAGGCTGAGTCCTCAGAAATTTTTGACAAGATTCTCGGACACTGTATCATCACCAAAGAATCTCTCGCATTTATACTAGATACCAACTTAATTTTTCGAAGTAACTAAAGGATAGCATTGGTCACAAAAATAATATATACAACTAAGCTATCAAATTCGATCCCCACTACCTCAAAGATTCGCTCTCCCGTTAGGCAGACAAGAAAAATGCATGTCTCCATTTCTGCATAAGCGCTCCAATCCGTATGTACAACAAGTGTAAAAAAATACTTAATCGCAACGAATGCTTTTCTCTAGCAAGAAGGCTAACAGGAATCGCTAATTGTATTTTACGGCGAAGAGCATCCGTTTATCAGCAACCTTATCGAGAATAGCAATGATCGATATAATGTCATCCTCTGCCTGCTACCAGAGTTACTTCCAAATACAGTAGGAAAGGAGAACACATAGAAAAGGGTAATGCAAACTCTTGCAGGAATATAGCTGCTGTAACGCCAAGCATCTTGAGCTCAAAGGAACTCCATAAAATATCAAGAGAATAACATGGGAAAGTTGAATCTTCTCAGCTACTCAGCTAACGAAAAAATGAAAAAAAGATGAAACCTCCTTAGTAAGGGAAGGCTGCAGAAGAGAGTTAGTTGCGAAGCGCTGATACTAACTGTAAAAGTCGATTTGACCTGCACAAAGTCAATCAGACTTCATTTAAAGTGTAAACTTCACATGCCCTACACTGAAAGTGAAAGCAATTTACAAAATCTACAGAAGAAAACGGAATCATCGCTAGATGATGACAAGACAAACCTTATGCCACTGTATGCAAGGGTGCCGTCAAAGCAAAAAATTTGCCCGGCACCATCAAACCTTAGATAAAGATACTTCTGGGTCCAGAAACTGTTTTCAAATTCGCAAAAGCATACGAACGCCGCAGGTAGGAAAACGTTGGGTTTTAGGGAACAGTGCATGCGGACTAATAAAAGGTTTTACAGTCTTGAGTTGGGGCTTCCCTTTCCTGAAGAAACACTATTATGCGAGGTAAAATAAATATAGAGTTTAGGTAACTCAGTATTCTTGGTAGCTCCAATAACGGAACAGATAGAAGCATCTACTAACTGGAGAAGGCCAGGATTAAAAGATAGATTATTGTTTTAATCTAGCATTACGTTGTATGTTAACATTGTATACATACGAGGTTTCTTCGTTTCAAGGAGAGTTACTGAACGTCGTCAGATACTCAACATACGTACGATGAGATCCTCAGGAAACCGGCCATTGCATGTGTTTGCTGAAGATCTTCATGGATAAGGATAACCTCACCCAATGCTTTCGCCTCCAAAACCCCAGGATTCCCATGAACGACTGGAACTCCAGGTGAACCGCCAACCTTTACTGCCCCGCATAAATGAAGTGTACTTGGAGGCATTGCAAAAGGCGGCTTATACAGTGCCGTTCCGAGTCAGACACGAAAAGATGAAAGTGATTAGCTCCCCGGACTTGGATGCAGCCGACGTCGACGAGCTTTTGGAAGAGATGAAGATTGACGGTCCGACGAGAACTGACGAACCCCTACTCCAATAGATCATATTGATAGTAGTGCAGATAAGTCTGTAGCACTCGAAGTGCGCCTCAGATAATCTGCCGGTCTTCTTTCTAAAGGAAGACATTGACGTCGCACTAATACAAGGGCCTTGGATTGGAGGTGGCCGAACCATAAAAAGGCAAATATTACAATTTATTCCATAGCACAAGAGATACTAATCGGGACACATCTAAAGCATATATTCTCGTCAGGAATAACCCGCACGCTTTTCTGTGTCTGGGCTGAAGTTCCAGCGATCTAACCGCAATCAAACTGCAGGAGGCGTATATCTCTTTGGCAAAAACGACTCACAACCGATCACCTACATCAGAATAATTATAGCATTTGATATTCATTATCGAAGCAACAAAAACCAACGTTTTGATTTGCTGTGACCTCAATGCAAAGAATACGCTTTGGGACAGCTCAGAAATCAGCGAAAGAGGTGAGTCTCTCTTTGATTTTGTTAACACAAATCTATCGGTGTGTAGCAAGGGTAACAAACCTACCATCCATTTCTCTAGAACTGTGGCGGGGAGAGGTCCTTGATATCGCCTCACTAACTCACAATGGTATCTTTAAGGTTGAGAAATGGAAAGGGTTTGACCAGAGATCCTTCTCAGATTACATTTGGATACTTTTCGCTCTACATCTCATCGCAGAACCTTTCAGAGACTCCAGAATGATGGACTTTAGGAAGTTTGGTCAAGTTATCAAGAACAAACCCTACAATGTGCAAATTGGCAATATTGGCACGACAAACGAACTGGAGTAAAAGACCGGCGCTCTGAGAAAGGCATTCGAAACGCCTTCAAAGTCTACAAATTGCCAAGAGGCGATCCTGGTTGAACTATTAAAAAGCATCAGCCAATCTGCCAGACTCAGTACGATTCTGTACATCTTTTTTAAAAAAGTCGGAAGGATCCTGAATGGAATCTTTTGGTGAATTCTTGAGCTCCTGGTTCAAATGCTCTTCTCCTCCAGCGAGGAAGAGTGTGAGTTAAAGTGTCACTTGGCGGATATGCAGCCCCGGTCGCATAAGACTATCAAGTCGCCAATTACCAATAATAAACTCGGTCGGGCTAACAGCTTTTCCGAATATAAACCTCCGGGCGCAGATGGTATAATGCTAGTCACACTACAAAAGAAGCAAGAAAGAGATGCACGGAATGCGAGCAGGCGTGGCTATGAATCCGCGAAGAGCCAATAATTTTCACCTTTTTCGTATTGAAGACTATACGCCGAGCCCTGGACATCGATTTACGGGCGACTAGGGAGAAAAAAAATTTCTTCAAGTTTCAATATGCCTACATAAAAGGTAAATTCACAGAAATCGCTTTTCACGAAGTAATTACCACGGTTAAGCGGTTGCTGCAGTACAAGCACTATATTCTACCTGCCTTCATGGATATAGAGAAAGCATTCAACAAAGTTAGTAAAAATACAGCCGAGGAAGCCTTAATCAGTATAGGATTGAAGGGGTATCATACACATAATATAATCCTGTCTGATCCGGGAGGTAGCCACTTGACAAGATCTGTGAGCAAAGGTACACCCCAGAGTGGCGCCATCTCTCTGGTGCTCTGGTTAATAGTGGTGGAGGAAATTCTACGTATATTGGACAGAAGCGGAGCGCAGGTGCTGGCGTATGCCGATGACTTGGTGATATTGATATCATTGATGTTTCCCCTCGTTATGAATGCAATCATGGACGGAGCGTTAGGAAACGTGTGCCTGCGGGCATAAATCCAACCAAATCAGAGTTGATGCTATTTACTACCAAGACAAAATAAAGATTGAACTAAGAAGGACGGTAAAGCCTTCTATGGTACACCTGCAAGAGGACCTTCGCAAGGAAATGAGGCCTCCAGCCAATGATAGCTCTCTGGACGTACAGAGCCATGGTTCGTCTCATCCTAACGTGCAGTTCTATTGTGTGGCGACATGGGCAGAGAAAAAGGAGGATGGAACGTAGCTTAATAGGATTCAAAGAACCGCGTGCGGAGGTGCTACCAGCACCTTGCAGTCCTGCCTGGCAGATGCTGCCAATGTATTCCTAAGGTGTAGATAGGCCTCCACACTAAATATGATGTAGCATGCAGTGCTGTAAGACTATGCGGGCCCGGAAAAAGGACAATGGAGCTTGATGGCGAAACTAGCCTTTTTGCAGGAATGCACTGAACAGCACAAAACAATGTCACTCTCGTCTGAGTTTGCGGTCATAGAAACTTAGAGTAGTATAGTACTCGCAGAACTCAAATGCATACAATATTACGACAGATTACAAGGGGTACTGGCCTATAGGTGCACCAGAATGCCAAAATCGGCATACCCTACAATTAGCATTGCCGAAGTTGCTTAGAAGAGGGAAAAATTCTCATTCACTTTCTTTGCGATTGACCAACTCTAGCTAGAGCCACGCTAGGGAGGCTAGGAAAACCATTCTTGGAGGACCTCAAGAGGATCCCTAGTTGCAGGGTGAGAGAGCTGCTTTTCTGCAGGAATATTACGGGCTGGCTCTGAAGATCTAAGCTGACTGGAGTCTGCCCCCTTGCTCTCATCGCAGCAATAATGGTGGAGATTAGGGCATCAAAACGGGGCACCCTAGCGCAAATTATGATTTTCCGGGCGGCCACGGATATGTCTAGCAAAACTTCTGGTCAATTAAAACTTGATGACGCAAATGAAATACAGATCCGCGCGCATATAATTTTCATTTGGTACAACCTTCATGATATGGTTCGTGTTCAAAAGGTATTCATACATTTTTTATCAATGACCAGGCAAGGAATAGAAACACACAGCTAGTTAGTTAGTTTAGTTTATTGGGGGGAGCCACAGTTCCGAGCACTCAGGCCATTGTTAGGCCCATTGTACTATCCCCGTAAATTGCCTATTCAATGGCTTCCCGCCTACGGTGTTCGCAAGCTTTAGCGAATCAGAGAACATTCTCCAGAGGCAGAGAGTGTGCAGATTCTTCATTGAAGAAAATCTTGCTAAGGTGTTTTCGTCTGAGATCTGAGGATGCTGTGCAGCTGCATAAAAAGTGCAGGGCCGTATCCTCCTCCTCCTCATATTGATTGCACATAGCCGAAACCACTACCCCAATCTTTTCCATATGGTAGTTTAAGGAGCAGTGTCCCGTTAAAATCCCTACTAGAGTTTTCATGTCCCGCTTCTTAAGGGACAACAGAAATGCCGCTCTAGTTGCCCTAGGCTCTTTCACAAGGATTTTCGCTTGCCGACAAGAGTCCAAATTTCTCCACTCGGTTGCGTGAATCCTTGCAATTTCACCCTTCAGAGTAGACTTGACAGATGTTCGGATTCCAAGAGCTGGTTCTGGCCCCACCATTGTGGATCCAGACCCTCGGCGAGCCAGTCAGTCAGCCTCCTCATTACCGGTGATGTTAGAATGCCCACATCAGGAATGTTTCGTTCAGTCTGCCAGGTTTCAACAACACTTGATAACAACTCCACACCAACTAGCTTGATATGTCGTTGCCATTTAGTGCTCATAATGCCGCCCGACCTTCGGAACAGATTCGAATGGTGTGACCCCTCCACTTTTGTCGCAGGCATTCTTCTGCTGCCAATGAAATGGCATATATCTCCGTCTGGAATATGATCGTCATTTTTCCGAGGGGTCGGGCTAGTTCTATAATTGGATTCTCCGAGAACATCCCTGCGCCCGATCCATCCTACATGACTGACCTGTCGGTGAAGATTATTAGGTCTGTAATCTGAAAAGACTCATGGCCATTTGTCGACCATTCTTCTCTTTCGAGATTACGACAGTCTATGTCTTTTCAAAGACGAATCTGGAAACCGTATGATCGGCCGGCATCAGGGCTACCGGATGTTTTTAAAGGAATTTCCAGATAGACGCATGACCGTTTGATTGGCCGCCTTTCCACGCCCCAATGGTATCGAGCCTATATACGTCGTTGGCTACTTTCCGTTTCACCTCCAAATGAATTAGGGGTAAATTTAGGATAGCGTCAAGTGCCGCAGTCGGCGTAGTACTCATTAATAATAATAATAATCGTTGGCGCAACAATCCATATTGGATCAGGGCCTTGAAGTGTGTTAGAGCACTTCATTCAAGACCGTAACGGTACACTACAGTACACTGTAGGAGGCAATGTGGTCAGCATTGTGCTCGCCCGAGATTATTACCCTGATTTGACTCAGGTACTCATTCACAGCTGAGTCGATTGGTATCCGACGTCAAGTCACGATACAAATCCCACTGCCACCAGCCAGATTTGAACCGCGGCCTTCCGTATTATAACCCAGTGCTCTAACCACTGAGCTATTCGGGTAGTACTCATTGCTCCAGTAATACTTAGGCAACCAAATCTCTGAATCTGCGTTAGCAGCTTCCTGTTGTTAGCAAAGTTCAGTCTTGGCCACCAGATGATGCATGCATACATCAAAATGGGTTTTATTACGGATGTATACAACCAGTATATCCGTTTGAGTGAAAGTCCCCAGGTCTTACCTATCGCATTCCTACAGCACCAGAGCAATCTGCAGGATTTCCGATGTCGTTCCTGAATATGATGCTTCCACCTTAACTTGGAGTCGAAATGTACTCCTAAGTACTTGACTGTTTGCGCCAGCTGAATTTCCGCCCCTGCTAATGTGGGTAGCGTATAGCTGCCCCACCTAACATTCCTAGTCCTGTCTTCCTAGCGTTCACCGTGAGTCCATTGCGGAAGCGCCAATTGTGGATTTCATGCAGAGTTGCATTCAAGCGGGCACATACTGTTTCCGCAAACTTGCCGGTAATTATTACGGCTAGGTCGTCCGTGATCGGGCGCTTAATTCTATTGTATACATCACCCAATCTTTCTTCCGCGGATTCCGAAATGCTAGGCATGCACGATATATATTCCGAACGTGTAGACCCAGGGCATTCCATTCCTTCTATTACTAGCGCAGGGATGGTGCCATCCGGACCTGCAGACTTGTATCTATGGAACGAGTTAAATGCCCATTTCACTCGCTCCAGTGATACTACTTTGCATCCCAGATTGCAGTCTCTCGGTTGAGGGCTGTATGCACCTGTTGACCCCGAGATTAGATTTTGGATTCTGCCTGGGAAGTGTACTGGAAGCAAATGGTTTGCCGTTTCGTCATCGCTTTCTGTGTACTTCCCATTCTGTAAACCTAAATAACCCAGTTTCTGGCTACGTTCTTTGACCAGAATCCGCTTCAGCTTTGAGGTTGCTTCAAGAGAGTTAGTCTCTTCGTAAAAGCGTCTCCAAGATGATCGTTTAGCCGATCTTATGCTCTTCTTTAGAGCCTTCTGTGCCTCTTTATAGCGATTCCAGCTAGTGCTTGATTCACCCTTCAGAGCACGATTAAGGAGCATCCTTGTCGTTCTCCTCTGTTTTGCCAAATCCGAGTTCTACCATGGTGTTTTACCCTTCTTTGGCATCTTGAGTGGACAGCTTTCTTCGAAAGCTTCTCTCATGCTAGTTGTGATCATCTGGGTTGTCTTCTCAATTCCAGCAATGGATTTGATGCGCTTCCCAGGGATCGTGACTCGGGCGCTCAATTCTATTTGGTACATCACCCAATCTGTCTTCCGCGGATTCCGAAATGGAGTGGGTGGAGGTGGATCTATGCCTGTTATGCAATCAATGCGTCTGTGATTCGAGAGTGTAATATCGTTTGATACTCTCCACTCTCCGATCAGAGCCGCGATGTCAGGAGATGCCACGGTGGTGTCGCTAACCTCTCGCCTGAGCACGTTGAAGAAAGTGGGTTCATTAGCCACATTTAGGATCTGCAAATCGGTTCCTACTAGATGCTATTACCCCCATGCCTCTACTTTTGGTATATTGGATAGCTCTGATGAATGTTCCACTGGGAAAGTCTTCTGCGTCGTAGGGAAAATATGCAGAGCACCATAGTACCTCTTTATCTCCCTGTTGACTTTTTGTGGTTAGCTTAGCCGATGTGGTGTCGCCATCACATAGGCCGTTAACCAAATTAGCCTGGAAGTCTTTTGAGGCTAACATGCAGGTGCGGGTCGATCGCTTCCATTGGCATACAATAGGTCAGTATGTTGGAAGTTTAGGCCCCTGACTACCGCACCAACAACCCACGGTCCTTGTATGAGATACACAGCTAAGTTGCTGCAGCACCCTGTAGACCCCGGATTTTCTTTCTGTGGCCTTAGCAAACTGCGCCATGATATTCACAAAGGATAAAGGAAGAGGGTTTCAGGCAAAGTACTTTATATTATTCTTAGCACATAAAATAAAATGTTGAGATCAGGGATAAAGATGAATAAAATATAGAAGGAATTACTTCACTATGGAAAATCATAACAAATCCCGCGATAGGTTGACGTTAAACCAAAAACCTCGGTGAAATGCCAGGCGTTCGCCTCAGTCGACGTGGCTGGACGGACCTTGGCCGTCTGGTCAGGCCTACGATCGGGAAAAAATGCGCAACCGATTAAGGTCAACTGATCTCGCTTCAGAACGAGACAAACCCTGAAGAGGAAGGAGAAATACTTGGCCAATAAAGAAGATGACTAGGAACTCATCTGCAGTGAAGATGGAGGTCCAAAAGCATCTATAAAGATTTCTTGAATATTACAGTCCATATTGATTTACTGATTGGGATTCAATTAAAACATTCAAGAAACACATTGATTGAATTTCTAAATCTATCTTGAAGTCAATATCATCCTTTTAGGCTGTCAGATCAAATAAGACGATACGTAAATGTACGTCTAGAATTCCTCAAGTAAAAACAATCAGATATTTACTATCTCCGATGGGAACCCTTCTTTCAGCAGCGACCGACTATCAACGGGTTCATTTGGCTTCTATTTGTTCTTCTTTTATCGTTTCCGATATCAACATAAGGAAGGGCTTTTAGTTGCCACAAAAACCTTTGAAGTTCTCGATATGTCGCCAGCGTGAAACAACGCTATATACCAGTGGAAGCTACTTTGTACATATTCCGTGCCGCAGACGGATCCGTAAACACATATAAATGGTGTGATGTCTTCAATAATCCGCTTCCTGCTGCATGTCTTCGCGACACACCGTGGATATTATTCAATCCGTCCAGTGTTTTTCTTCGCCTTTCTGGACCACTCCGCCATGCGAGTACTATGCTCATGAAAACAGGGAATGCGATGATGGAAATTGGCACGTGCACGTCTGTGCGGTTATTAATCCGAAATTGAGATGACATGCACTTAATGAGCGTACGCAAGCGCATCAACTGTAGTGGAGTACTGCAGCCCACGAGCTCAGCATTCGCGTCCAGTGAAGGGAAAAAACTGGTTCAACACCCCTCGTTTCAATCATCCCTCGAGAGATTGTTTTGATGCTGCGTGCGGCAGATAATACCATCAAAAAGGGGCTGCTTGCCAGACAATAATATCATATTTGCATCTTGTGCATCGGCGAGTGTTGGTAGCGGAAACGGGTTTTTGTCAAGGAAGGGTCAAAACCGAACTGGACAGGGCTCCGTTCAGAAGGGGATTATAATGACCAGTTGGAAGAAGGGTGCAAATGTAATTATGTTCCCTGCTAAGCGACTCAGTACCAACAGATGAAATCTTTTTCAAACAGTGAAGAGAGAAAGAAAAAGTTTTCCCATTCAATGGTTTCGTTCAAAAGACTGGTCCAATGTGACCAGAATTTTAAATGAAACTATGGTAAGTACCTGCAAAACCAATAAAAATTTATATTTCCCGCTTCCTTTGTCCATAATCTATATTTAAGACGACCCAATTTTCAATTCCGTCGATTACAACAGCTTGCGCACACCATTTTTCATACAAAAACCACAATTCGATGCCCGGAACAATCTTCACTTGCGGTGTGCATGCGTGCCGCTCATATTTAAGCCATCAATCAAAAAGACCCAAACTAAGAATTTAGCTGGGCTGCAGTTCGTGATGCATTATTTAAATTTGCAACTTACATGGCTTGAGCGGTTGATTGGTGGTTTGGTTCTCGAACGCATGCTACCACATACCATCTCCGCTGAACGCCTCCGTTTAAAACAAAATCAACCATAAAATTTGCTCTGTCCAAGTCCAGCCATACAAAAAAATACCCACTCAGTAAGCCAAAATAATAATCATCTGGAAATCTTTGGTAATTTTTGGAAATTATAGGTAATATGAAAAGATATGAAAAAGTAACCGCATCATTTTGAAGGATTGTGTTTGGAAGGTATGTGTGTTCAATTGACGTACATATGTGCATTTGTATGTATGCATCACGGAGGCTCAGTTGGCGATTAGTCCACAAGATAGAACACATGGTCCTGAGAGCCCCTATCCAATCTTTTGTGCTTTGCTAAATAGTTTTTAATTGGTAGCCAGCAGGGATGGGATTATTATATTCCAAAGAAAAATGCAAAGTTTCCCCAAACAGGCCTTGAGCGCCAGAGGTTTGAGATTGAGTTATTTTTTGTCTTGGTCCTAAATTCAAAGTGTAAATTTGTGCAATAATAACTACGTTGCAACCCTATTGTAATTATTATCTCATCTCGAGCTCCGTATTCTAGTATACGACAGAAATCATATTTCCACTAAGAGAGAGTTTAGCAAACTTACTTTGAATACTTCACGTACATATGCAAGATATTTTTTCAGATTTTCGAAAGAGCTTACCTGAAAAAAAAAAAAAATAGACCAGATAGTTAATTTTATCCTAAATGACGAAATCTTCAAAACATCAACTATTAGATTCTAAGTACGAATCAAACAACACAATTCTGGTAGAAAATATGCCAGTCGAAAGCTAACTCGGCGTTTCTGGTATGAAAGGTTCTGTGAATTTGGTACGCAAGGCCATTTGGGCGTACAACGCATCCATTTATTTATGCAGGTCGCAGTGTATATGCATTTATAGTAGTGTAGAGCCGTCAAATCGCATCTTTTCGTGCGGATAATTGAATGGTCATGCATATGTCGAACAATCCGAGTGTGTGGGAATCTTGACGTCTGTGGCATCTAATGTTACAAGCGCACGGGAGGGATACGAAGCTCGATACTTCGGAGATCTCATACGGGCACAAACCCCGGCGATCAAAAGCGCTCCAGTGTAGAGTGTATAACGGCGAATACAAAAGGAAGAAACCTTCACGTCAAACCACCGGAGCGATGTAAGATGTAGCAACCAATCGGGAGCTGCCTTTATCACACTGGGTAACAAGAACATGGACATTCATGAAGCGGGCGATAATAAAAGGCATTCGATTATTGTACGACAAGGCCGAAGATAAAAGAAGGATGAAGGCGTCAAGTGAAAAGGTGAAACAGGCGACCTAAATGACGTTCGTTAAAAATACCAGAGGGGAGAAACCGAGGAAGAAGTTGTGCGAAAGGTTAGACAAATTGACAAGGCAGCAAACCCCTATGAGAAAACGGGCTCAAATCCCAAAAAAGTGAAGCAAGTGAAGAGGACGAATGATGCTGCCGGCGAAACCCACGTAGTCGCAATTCCGGGGAGTGGGAGTGAATCTCACTTGGAGGATAAAAAATAATAATAATAACAATCGTTGGCGCAATAATCCATATTGGGTCAGGGCCTAGAAGTGTGTTAGAATACTTCATTCAAGACCGTAATGGTACACTACAGTATACTGTAGGAGGAAATGTGGTCAGCATTGCGCTCGGCCGAGATTATTAGCGCTCTAACCACTTGAGTCATCCGGACACAGAACAGGATAAGAAAGCCTGGAGAAAAATGCCACCTTGGAAACAGTGAAATCCGAGAAAGATAAGACCGGAGGTTATCATCACCTTAAAACGTGTTTAAAGGCCATACGCTATCATTGTCAGGAAAGTGAAGGTAGACTCTGAACTTATCAATGTAAGCTTCATTAATCGGTCCCAAGCTCAAGAAATTTTAGGACGTAACCGCAGAAAAATTCTTGAAATGTCTTTAGAACAGGAAGCCGACATACTAATGGTAGTAGGTCCAGTGTTGAATTTTTGATACCAAAGGTAACAAATTTTTTCTCATTTTTTAGTACTTTTTTAGTTGAATAGGTACTTTTCAGTTCTTCTCAACATAAACCTTTCACGTGCCATATTGAGGGGTTATCTGAAAGACCGCTGCCTGCTCTATCAGACGCTAGAGGGCCAAAGGAGGATGGAAATCACGTCGGCAGTAACACAGGGATCCATCCTAGGGCCGGACCTCTGGAACGCTTCCTACGATAGTCTGCTCAGACTCGATATGCCCGAAGAGTCGCCCTTGGTCGGTTATGCAGACGACGTTGCGGCACTTGTTGTCGGGCGCACTGTTGAACAGGCGCAAAGCAGACTTGGCATACTGATGCGACGGGTAAGCGAATGGATGACTGCTTACGGTTTCAACCTTGCGCTGGAAAAAACCGAAGTAGTCATCCTGACCAGAAAGAGAATCCCGATCCTGCGTCCCATATCGATCGACGAGTTGACTATACAGTCAAAACCAGCGGTTAAATACCCTTGGTTTAATGCTCGACTCGAAGATGAGCTTCTTCGAGCAAATCAAAGCAGCAGCGGACAGGGCTGCAGCTGAAGTCGGCTAATGGAGAATGTCGGGCGCCCTATATCTCCTTACGGGAGTCGGTTCTTCTCTAGGGTGCGTAGGTATGGGCTGATGCCCTTGACAAGGCTTCCGATTTCCCCAATCTCGAGAGAAAAAGCCACAAGAAATCTTTCGAAAGATCCTCCTCCTTTTTCGCCACTGCAATTAATACCAAGTGTAGTCTCAATATCATAGCCCCTGTATTTTAGGAGGACCTGGCTAATTTTGTAGTTTGCCGCAAATATTTCGAACATCTGCAGGAAGCCTAGCCAATAGTACTCTAGGCAAAAATTGATTCTCCTACTCATTTATGCCTGGGGTACTTCTTTCAATATATTTTTCCCTTTTTGCGTGGGAGCCCACCTGATCATTTTGGAAGACTTTCCTAATTCGGATGTAAGAAAGAAAATATAGAATTGCGAGTTATAGAGGCCTGCATAGCTTTCTGCACTTACAGAAAAGGCACTCGGGAAAAATGGGGTTTGTATGCCGGAATGGCTCTACGGATGTAAACAATAAAGTCGTAGTGAGGACAGGACGATTATAAACTTACGGCTTCATTGCGATGGGGCGTATGCTAAGCTGGGAACATAATAGAACAAAGCTTAACAGAATTGAAGACCATACCCCTTCACGTATTTTGAAACTTTGATCTTCAAGCATTTCAAGCACGTTGTATTGTGTTCTGCTATCATGCTCAGGATGCTAGGCAGTTAAACTTATATATTTGACCTGCTTCTAAGGAAAGCTTTAGGCATTTCCAGTGAGTTATACTTCAAAAAAGCTGGGCTTCAAGAAAAACGGTGAAAGACCAGCGGTATGCAGCGACGTTGTTACAATCAGGTCAAATTTGGGTAGGTATTTCATTTCAGGAATATGCAACATTTTCGAAGCACACAGCCTTATAGAAAATACTTTTTAGTGGTTGAAGTTGACCTCAATTTCTCGCGAAATATAACTATTTTGACTGATAGTTCAACCTAAAATCGCCGATTACATAATAAACTGGTCAGTTAGGGCGAAAGTGGACTGAACGGTCTAAGGGAGATGTTCAAATCCTTTCGGACCGACAAAATGGCCGGGCGAGATTCTTCTTTGGGCACTGCCAAGAGTGGAATTCTACTCCACGCTCTCAAACACACTAAGCGTTTCTGATTGCAAGACATCTCAAGGGTGCTAAGTTATATTCATGCGAAGCAATCGACTTAGATAGTTTTAGACTGACATCTGCGGAGGAAAGGGGCAGGGATTTTCAACTACTAACATACCTTTCCTGTACCGCAAACGAAACACGCGGAATCGCGGCGATCTATAAATACTGGAAGGACAAAAATTAGGTTGGCCCCACCCACTGCATGCTCGATCAATTAGAGATTTCAATTGATTATCTAACCTTTAATAGTTGGTTGGTTACCTCGAATAGATTGCTAAGTAGTTCGGCTTTAGATAAAATCCCGGCTTTCGTAGCTTATGGATTAAAACCGAGATTTTAGGCTGCATATTAATGAAGACAAGACAAAGTATATGGTGGCAACGTCAGCATCGAAAACCAACCAACCAACCACATCAAACCGCACTGGTCAAACAGGAAGAATAAGGATAGGAGAATACAACTTTGAGACCTTTGATAATTTCTCCTACCTATGGTCGAAAATCACAACCAATAACAGCTACGATAATCAAATCCGCGCACGGTTGTTGGCAGCCAACAGAGCCTATTTCAACTTACAAAAACTGTTCCGCTCGAAACATCTCACCATAGGGTCAAAGCTCTTACTGTACAAGACAATGATCTTGCCAGTCCTCATGTACTCCTCGGAGACTTGGGTTCTTAGCAAGAAGAATTGCGAACTGTTGGCCGCGTTCGAGAGAAGAATCCCACGAAGAATGTTTGGCCCCCTACATGAGGATGGGCGATTCCGTAGTCTACATAACGACGAAATCAGGTTGTGGATAAAATCCGGCTCAATAGATTACGGTGGGCGGGCCACTTAATCCGTATGGAGGATGATTATCCAGCCTGGAAAGTCTATAAGGGCAATATCTATGGTAGAAAAAGAAGACGACGCAGACCTTGCCTGAGATGGAGCAATGGCATAGGTCAGGACGCCAGACAGCTTTTAGGGATATCGAATTGGTGGACCTCGGCGCAAAACCGGGATGTCTGAAGTTCCTTATTAAGGCAGGCCTAAACCGGATACTGGTTGTTTCGCCGTTGATGATGATGATGGATTAAAACCAGACTATCTCAAAGGCAGCGAACTGAAACGTTCAGATGCAACAAAAATTCGACCCAACTTCGCGAAATGAAAGGGAAAATGGTATGGAAACTCGTGTTGGTGAACACTATTTGGCTCTTTCCTATGCGAGATGAATAATATTGTCCTTATCGTTGACAACATCCAACTCTGGGATGCTCCATAGGTCAATTGTTTTAAAGATGTTTTTTTTATTTTGAGATAATCTTAAAATAAGTCGGGAAACCGGAAGCCAGGTACGAAAGGTTTTGTGTATTTCTGAGTACGTCGCATGTAATATATGCATATATTATGTGAGAGTATCCACTTTCGGATGATATTGGCATTCATAGTCTTGAATTTGCAAAGAAGCAGAGCTGCAAAATTGAGAAGCTAGCGCTCTACCCCTTCAACCATCGTGCCGTCTGGAGAAATTTCCTGGTTACTAGTAGCAAGTAGTTATCATTTAACTAAGTTTTTGTTTAAAAACTTACGCGCTGCTAATCAGAATGGAAATTAAACTAAATTAAAAAATGATATCAAACATTGTTGAAATATTTTTTATTATGGGGAAAAGATGGGGACTAATATTTGATTTTGGAGATGATGTGGTCGTACAATTCAATACACATCAGTATTTCAGGAAAAATTGGTGGCGTGCCCAATGACCAACCATAAAACACGTAGCAAGTTGTTAAATCTGCACTATTCAATTTCAACTAATTACTACTTACTAATTTCAACTTGATTATGTGCTTCCCCGCCCCATTTTACTGTCTATCAAAGCCCATTAGTATATGTGGCAGTGAATTATTAATAAGCACAACAGACAATAGCATGTGCCATAATTGCCCTTAAGACAAAATAATGTTCAATAAAAACCAAGCATTCAATTACATATCAATAACTCAGGTGTTAAGGGCTTACACTAAAACTTTGCCCTTCCGAAAATTCTCACATCCAAAAAGCAATTATTACCCTCATAAAACATCACTTAACTTTTTAATGCCTGTTCCGTCTCTGGGGCCAAATGTTCAAGAAGGATACAAAATAATTTTCCTCCACTAATTATCCTCCCCTGATATTATTCCACGTTTGAGTAATGTAGAGTTCAAAATATTGATTAAACCTCACCCTAATAAGGCAAAGTATCCATTTTTATCCATTATCCTTAAAGTGCAGTACAAAAAGTGAAGGCTTCTTCCTACCAGCGGTCGCGGCCAAGCAAGGAGTCACAGCAAAAGTTTGTTATTGCAAAATGAAAAACAAGAAAACTCAGTGAATGGAGCGTTATTTCCCTCGCATGCACCATTATACGAACATGTAATTCATTGTGGTTCTTGTTGGCTTAGCTTTTCTTTCGTGGACTCCTTTACACGGAGTATCTCAAGACTCTGACATATGCACAGTTTTAAAAGATATGACATGAAATGAATTTTATCGCGTGTCTGCCAATATATGGGCTCGTACATATGTATGATCTTGTAACGTATGAAAGACGCAAGACCGCTGGAACACTTTTCAGTTTGATGGAGCGTGCAGCACAGGTTGAACTTCTGGTTTTATATCTCGCATTGGCCAGCCATCAGCCACCATTCAGCAGGCTACCTGTTCCATTATCTTCTCATGTCGAGTGCAACGATGCCATCACCTGTCCATTCAGGTTGGAGATATTTCATTCCGTTCCATTCAAATAAAATATGTACATACGTACAATGTTTAAACGACACCATTCCAATGATTAGATACGGAAATGCCGGCATGCCTTAACCATGGGATAGATAAGGCTCTACGAAAATATCAATTATGTGGCTGACTGATATCAACAGGCTACTTCTTATGTAACCATAAACGTAGTGTTGGATCGTTAACTTCACTTGGCAAGAACCTTATAAAGAAGTACTAAGATTCTATAGAAATACCAACATTGTATTAACGAAACCTAAGATGCAATGGTTAAATGTGCACCAGCTTTTCTTTGAAGGATGGGGCAATTATTTCAGACAGAACTGCTACCATCGTAACTTCGGAAAAATGAGCACTATCTATTTAGTTAAGTCGCAACTTACTTCAGATTTCCCTGTGAATCGATAACGAAATAAAAATAGCAAAGGTTTCCAGTTCCGTTAAATGAAAGTCAAATTTCCTGACTTTGTCGTTCGATATCCGTCCAATATGAGTTGGACTATTCTTTCGTATTGCGTGACTTTGAATTGTTGAACTAACGCAAATAGGTAACACTTCACGCGGTCATTTCCGCCTCCAGGAAGACTTTTATCTATACGACCCCGAAGAACATCCACCGGAAATATATTTTAACATACGCGACTTTTGTCTCGGGCGCATGTGAACATGAAAGAGTTCAATCAAAAGGGCGAGCGGGTGCACGCATAGGAACCATTGCATTATAGATGCACCCAGGGTTTCGATCTCTGCAAACCCATACGAATAGATCGCCGCGTCGTCGGCCAATAATAATTCTGCGGG
This sequence comes from Hermetia illucens, assembly GCF_905115235.1. Taxonomy (NCBI): domain Eukaryota; kingdom Metazoa; phylum Arthropoda; class Insecta; order Diptera; family Stratiomyidae; genus Hermetia; species Hermetia illucens. Next base: position 96,924,629 of record NC_051852.1, on the reverse strand, counting down.
ACATTGACTAATTAATCTTTCCATATGCTGCATTTAGTTTGAGAGAAAGATAGGGTTAAATTTACACTCTAGGTTGAATGAACGTTTCCATTGTATGTAATGTATGCATTATGACTTATTTCTCCATCTTAATTCTGTGCGCCTTAAATAACATCAGTAAAAATGTTCAACTTCCTCAATCGTATCCTTCATGCTGAGGACACAGCCCTAAAGTTTTGAAACGGTAACTAAAAACCTGGACTTTAATAATACTAAAATAACTTCCATTACGAATGGAAGAACCAATGGGCAACCTTGAGACCAACAAGATTCTGTGCAAGGAGCAGAAGGCTGCCGAGTTGGTTTAATTGGTTGCAAAGATTAACTCATTATAAACTCAGCAGTTGTAATACAGGCAACTAAAGGCCAAAGAATTACGTCAAGACTTTTGAGAGAGTCCCGCACACCTGGCTAATCCAAGTCCCGCCTCTGAATGGCATTGCTCCGAAGCTAGTCAAGTCTTTTGGCAGCAACGATGGAAGGGTGCCCTACCTCGTGCTCAATTGTCGTCAGAACCCATCTTAATACGGAGAGACATCATCTAGGAGGATTCATTGAGTCCCCTTTGGTTTTGTATGGCGTCAAATGCTAAATGCAAGTAGACACAGCTGATGTACTCAGATAACATCAAGTCGTATGCTGGTACTGATCATTTTAGAAATTGGTTGCAAAAAGTAGACATGTTTAGCCGTGATATTCGGATGGAATTTGATGTAGGCAAGTGTCGAATCCAAGCCATATGGAAAGACCATCCCGAGCCACATGCCGCACGTAGCATTGCTGACCTACACATCCAAGTTATGGCCAAAAAGACTTCTACAAGTACCTAGGAAATATGCAAGGAGCTCACAAGCGCGAGTTGCTGATTTGCAGGATGCTCTACTATCCAAATTCCTGCGACGTATTGAAATCGTATTTCTCGGGAAAGAATAAAATAAGCGTACCGAATGTATTCGCTATATCTTCACGGGCATTCGAAATACGGCCGTGTACGAAGACCGATCTGGAAAACGTCCAGCTGCAAATACGCACTACTATATCCAAACTCCGAATGTATCACTCAAATCTCTCCGTGGAGTGGATGAACCTGTCTCGTGACATCGGAGGCAGGAGCGTGGCTAACGTTGCGGTGCCTTATTTTTACAGCAAGGAGCAGGTGAGTCCTTTGTAATCGGCAGAAGATTATGAGTTGACTCCCATTAACTTGAAGGACTGATGTCATGGAAGATGGGAGAATTTGGTGCACAATATGGAACAAATATCGTTGAGCTTCACTAACTGGAGGATGTGGTCGCCCGTTCGACAGGAAGGTGAATGTGACAAAGACTGATTGAACTATAGTGCCATAACAAAAAATGTTCTTTTGGTTGCTGTAAAATGTCCTTAGAAAATCATAGGAATAACAATTTGTAACATGCAGATGTGAAGAAAATGCGCTTTGAAAAAAAAGAAAGAAATTATGACTGCTGTAAACAGAAAAATTCAGTTCGGAATAAATGCAATAAAGTTTATGAAAACAAGTGATCATTACTGAAAAAATCTTCCGATAGGCTATAACTGTGTAGAATTGTGTAGAGTTTTAGAGGCATTTGTGACTCTTCTTCCTCCTTAATGATCAAAAAAGCCCTGGGTACACCTTCTCCAAGCATCACAATCCTCGGACTATGTTCTCTAGTTGGGCTGGTCTAGTTTACTGGCCTCGTCCACCGATTCTTCTCTTCTTTTGACTTTTCCATTAATCAGCTTCCTTTGGGATTGCCTTCGAAAACCCTTTAGAATTTTGTCTATTGGATATTCGTTCCATATGACAGATCCACTGTATTTTCGCAAAGTTTTTCGGGAAAGCCGGATTTGGGTGTGATGCTATTCAATGCTTTTTATTTGATGCCATTACACGCTTGGAGCAAAACAACGAATAGTTGGTGTACATTAACTCGTTGAAGTAAGGATGATGGAACTCGTTGAAGTAAGGATGATGGGATCAAATCCGTTTTTTGAAAGTTGAGTAATTAAACCACTACAGTACGTTAACTTTCGGCGTTAACGTGAAAGAGATTATCGCAATGTCTTCAGGAATGACGTGCATTCGAAATGACTGAGGCTGAGCTCTCGTGACAATTTAGAACTGCCAGTGGCAGGAAAGTAGATGTTGCCTCTGCACTTCGGGTCTCATTCAACGAGATAGCAATTCTACCAACCTGTCCATTCAGAAATTTCCGGCCGAATGGCTAGCAAACGCACGGCTTTAAAGTAACTATATAGGTGTAGCCTCGTGTCAGTTTAAGGATATTTCAGTTATCTAATGGGTCCCTGAGATGTTGACGAAGGGCCTTACGAAAAGACGTTCACTTGATTTGTCCGATAGACTGTAGAGTTGAGATAACCAATGAAACATGAGGAAGAGGAACTGAGATTTTGAGAAGCCATCGAAAACCAGCTCCTAGGAGGCGAAGGTCGTATAGTATCAGTGAAGATAGGGTTAAGCTTTCGTCTCAAGCGTGTTAAAGACGAATTATCATCGACCAGTTGATTATTTCCGAGAAAGTTGTCGAATCTGAATCGGTCTCTAAGCCCGTAAAAGTTACCAGATCATGCCCTATTTGCAAATCCGTAATAGTTATGAATATTATCGTGTCAGTCTCTAACATGTACCTAACGATTTGAGGCAGACTGATGTTGTGTCACTTGACACCCGGGGATCGTAATGAAATTCGATGAATGGGAAGCATGCAATCTCGCTCCACTTGTTTAAATTCGTCCGCCATCTTTACGTCCCGCGCAAAAGAAACAACCCAACCAACAGGAGCTCCCCTATTAACATCGTACGACCGCCAATGATTGTGGTGCGGCAGAGTCAGATCCAGCCCGAATGACCTGGTGGAAAGGTAGGAAGAAGGCCAAGAGGGTCTCGTGATAATGACCTCTGTGATACGGCATATTTATGACGTCCAACATCAATAGCAATTAAACGTCACTAATAAAAAACCAATAAAAGTAATGCACAAAGCGCGCAGAAAGGAAACAAGTCGGGAAACCGGAAGCTGGACGCTTCAGGTATGAAAGGTTTTGTGTATTTCTTTTATAAAGAGATTTGGGTGTGCATTTGTCCCATTAGCATGTAGCACGTAAAATATGCATATATTATGTGAAAATAGCCACTTTCAAGTGATATTGACATTCATAGTCTTGAATTTGCAGAGGAGCGCAGATTTGACCTAGTATAACTTTGTTAGTAATAGTGCGATTTTCACCAAATTTGGCAGGATCATGATCTATACTATAGCCTACATTGCTGCAATATTTTGTGATTCTGGAGTGAACTTAAGGGGGGTTTTCCTGTCAATTAGTGAAAATTATAGTAATATACTATTATTAACTTTATTTGAACAGGTATCGATATGGAGGGTATTTCGGAGCCTAGGCACCAGATAGTGGCAGCCCTCTGATTTTTTCTAGATTTTTCGCTTCAGTAGTTCCTGAGAATGGGTTCGTTAAAAAAATGACCCCCTTTTGCATGTATGGGGACCCCCCCTTAAATTCGTCGTAAGAGGATGTAACTCACTATATGCGTGAGCGTTCACAGTTCCCACCTTTTTACCAAATTTGGTGTCAATTGCTACAACCGTCTCCGAGAAAAATGCGTGTGACGGACAGACAGACAGACAGACAGACAGACAGACAGACAGACGGACAGACAGACAGACAGTAAACCGATTTTAATAAGGTTTTGTTTTACAAACAAAACCTTAAAAAGGAGTTATCAAGATATGTAAAAGAAAATACTTACAAGTATTTAATTGAATGAAAATTAAGGAGGAGGAGACAAAAAAATCCATCAATCGTAGAATTCACTGATGGCAAAATTTGTGGCTAGGAAAATCATTGTATACAGAATATTATTAGAAGAAAAACAAAGAGTTACGGGAAGTAACTCCAGTGTATGAGTACTAAATTAAATATGACATCTAAATTAAATAAAAGGAAATTGTAAAAATCCATCTTCCCCGTTTACATCCAGATATTAAAATGAGAATTAAAAATTAAGACGAAATAGGCACAGCTTAGACCAACTGCTTCCGTTTTCCTTCAAAGTTTCATAGTATTCGTCGCTTCATCCCGACGAAGAAGAAAGACTCTCAAAGTCTTCAAATTTATTGAACAAAGATATTGTCGCTTAACACATAGATAGTGAAGTGAAGTTAAGATGCCAAAAATGCTTAGCATAAAACCTTAAAGAATCAAAAACCAAGAGACTTCCTGAAGGCTATTACCGCGAGACAATAAGCCCCAAAACGAACACAAGAATTGCAAAATGTTGGTGTATGCTAGCAAAACAATGGGAAGGAAAACTCTAGAGTGTGGGATGGGAATGAGCCTTGACAAAGGCGTATAACCTAAAACTAAAGTGAAGTCAGCGAGGAGAAGTCCCGCCAATTGAAGACGACGGCCGAATATCACCACCTACAAGCAGGGAAGAAATAGTTTGTGTAATTCATCAGCTTAACAAGCATAAGTTGGGAGGTGATGATGGAATTACAACTAAGTTGGTTGGATTCAACTTCATACACCAGTCAGTTCATCAGCTTATACTCAAGGTTTACGGCACTGAAACAACGTTTTGACAAGAAAGCATTATCTACCACATGCAGGAAAAAGGAGGATCACTGAGGGCAGGAATTATAAGTGTATTACGTTCTTGAGTACTATCTCTCTCCACTCTCTTACTAGGTCGGATAGCTCCTTGCGCCTAGAACATCATGGGCAATACCAAAGAGACTTTACTTCACGGAAACGAACAACAAAATGTTTGCTCTTTCTGCAGCAGACGATGGGAAAACTATTGAAATAGGCAGTAGGATGAATTTCGACACTTCGAGCTCACCCAACTACTGACCTATACTGACAATTTTGACATAATGGAAGGAATAACTCGAGTTGTACAAACTACCTTCATCCAAATCGAGCACGCGGCAATCAGAGTCAAAGGCTGCACAACAGCAACAATGTTCATCAATTGTAGTAACTACGACAATCTGATGAGAGAGTGCTTTTCTTCGGTTATCTCACGCTTTAGCACCTTTTAGCTTCTCCAATACACCCCTTCTAATTTCCCAATTCCCATCTCGTCATTCACTTCTATCAAAAATTTAATTTTTCAAGTGATCAATTTTCATAATTTGGACTCGAGACATTTGTGAGAAACTGTTGCTGGCATAGGACGGATTGGGTAGCTTAAATTTTTAAAGTCGAATTTTGGATAAGGAAGGGGGTTTACGTGTCCGGATGGCTCAAGTGGCTAGAGCGCTGGGCTGTCGTAGCGGAAGGTCGCGGTTCAAATCTCGCTGGGGGCAGAGGAATTTGTTATCGTGACTGGATGTCGGACACCAGTCGACTCAGCTGTGAATGAGTACCTGAGTCAAATCAGGGTAATAATCTCGGGCGAGCGCAATGCTGACCACATTGCCTCCCACAGTGTACTGTGGTGTACCGTTTCGGTCTTGAATGAAGTGCTCTAACACACTTCAAGGCCCTGATCCAATATGGATTGTTGCGCCAACGATTATTATTATTATTATTAAGGGGGTTTTGGAGGCTTGTGAGATTGTGTGAACTGGATCGAGGATTTGTATTTTGGTCCATAAAAGAAAGATTGAAACTTATAAACTTAAGGCTGCCACATTACCGGAATCACTAGAAATTCAAGATGACAAAGTTGAAGTCAATCGTTCAACCGGTTCTTAAAGCAATTCAAATGGAATCGCGGCTCTGATCATCACTAAGTCGAGGATCTTAGGAGTTAACCTCAAGCATTGAGTGTAAAGAACATTTGAAAAGAGGGTAGAGAGTGTCCAGGCAAGTCTGTATGAAAGAAGTGTGTTGCTTCAAGATAAGGGCTGTAGTTGGAGAGCAACGCGAAGAAATGCCCGTACGTTGGATCAGGATATATCCATCTCTACTGACGTCGTCATTTATGCTTTGATAGAAATACGAATAGAAATAGGTGAAAATTGGATGAAACTATTGGCGAGTCGATAAAATTCAATAGCGTGGAATATTTAACAATGACATTGTCAGCTTACAAAAACTGTTCCGCTCGAAACGTCTCACCATAGGGTCAAGGCTCTTACTGTACAAGACAATGATCTTGCCAGTCCACATGTATTCCTCGAAGACTTGGATTCTTAGCAAGAAGAATTGCGAACTCTTGGCCGCGTTCGTGAGAAGAATGCTCCAAAGAATTTTTGGCCACCTACATGAGGATGGGCGATTCCGTAGTCTACATAACGACGAAATCTATGAGCGATACCATGGCCGTCAGGTTGTGGATAAAATCCGGCTCAATAGGTTACGGTGAGCGGGTCACTTAATCCGTATGGATGAAGATGATCCAGCCCGAAAAGTCTGTAAGGGCAAAATCTATGGTAGGAAAAGAAGACGAGGCAGACCCTGCCCAAGATGGAGCGATGGCGTAGGCCAGGACGCCAGGCAGTTTTTAAGGATATCGAATTGGTGGACCTCGGCGCAAAACCGGGATGTCTGAAGTTCCTTATTAAGGCAGGCCTACCCCGGATACCGGTTGTTGCGCCGTTGATGATGATGATGATGATTGCCACAGATAATACAATAACTTATGAACAATTCCTAAATCCTTAAAAGAAATAATAGCGTAATCTTTAGGTCTATTAATTTAATCTCGACGAAAGTAAATGGTGATGTGGACCAACCCTAGAGCTCTAAGTGGGGATGTTCAAACTTTTTTTTTCTTTTTTTATTTTACTTTATGTAATTCCGCGCCGTATTATTTTTATTAATTTCTTAAATTTTGTTTTTTTTTTCTATATTTTTTTCTTTCTTTCTTGATTTTATTATCTTCTTTTTGTTTGGTTGCCCTCGTGATAATTTCTCTTCGATTTTATTTTTCCTGAATGGTTTTTTGGTTCGATTTAATTTTTGCTTTCTTTTTAATCTTTTTTTGAATCTAATGGGAAGACTTCCTTTTCTCAATCTCGCACTAAAAATAGAGCCTCCATTTAATAGCCTGAGGATGCCAAGGTAGGAAGGCGTCCCCGGCGGCTACGCTTCATTATACATCTGGGGCAGGAGAAGCAAAAAGTGACAATCCGTAGCAACTTTAAAAGTCAGGAAATAACAAAATCTGTCGATAAAGCACAGAAGTTCCAACTTCCATCTGGTTTTGGTTCAATTGAAGTTTTAAAACAGAATTCATGAAAGGAACTAAAGGGTACACCAGCAAGCGCATGTAAAAGATTCTTGAACGACAAACTTTCGCCAAGAAATTTGGGAACAATTGAAGGTTTACTATAAAAGTGAATAAACTTGGCGTGATTTTTCTTTATATTTTCTAAAAAGATTCACATGAATCTTATGAATAACCAAAAGATCCGCCGGTAATTCCAACCAAATAGATAATGTTGAACGCGATAGGGATCAAGTGCTCTACGGTGTGTTTCTTTCTACGAGAACAGTTTCACGAACCCATTCAAAAACCTACTAACGAGTAAAAGGGTGCATCCTGTTGCTATGACCGTCATTTCCCATAACCTATGGACAGGATTTGTTTGTTGTACAGTCGTACACTTGTGTCAAAATGTGACAAATGTTTTATTATAGCCAAAAACCACCCTATGAACCTGCTTTCCCTGCGTACTCCCAATGGACTATTCGTACCCTAATTGAAAAGCAAAATCTTATATGCAAGTGGCGAACATGAAGAACTTTTTTCATTCACAATTATAATGCACCCCAATGTTCCCTTATAATGATACCAAGGGATAGACGTGAAAACCAAGCAGAAGGGAAGTTATCCAATTCAGAGCATAACCAGACGGATAAACACGTTTAAGGGTTCTGTAGTCAGCTCTGCTCATATTTGCTAATGACGTCCCTCTGTCACTGGATTGATTTAGATTAAAGAAACAAAAGAAAAAAGTAATAAGAAAGTGCGAGTAATGAAATACAATGCTTAAAGTATATTTACAAGCGCAAGCACACAATGGCGCTACCAATATGTATCTAAAACATGCTATACATCTGAATCTATTATACCAAACTTTATTTCCACTCCTGCCACCGTTTTTTATTTTTAATATTGAAAGTAACAAAGCCCTTCATAGAGTATCCAAGGATATGGTTTCCTCCTTTTATTTAATTCCGAAACTGATGTGGCATATGCGATAATTTTGATACGGTCTCACAATATGTGAACATTAAATGGAATGTTTTTTATATTAATAGATTTATTATGGTGTGTCAAAAGAGATTTTCATATTTTTACTTTTACACGGTTGAAGTCCCTAATTCCCAAGTAGTAAGGGTTAATGAAAAAATTCGATGAGCTAATATGTTTTCACATTTAAGAAAGTTGAAGGAATTAAAGGGGAAGTGAGTTCAAATAGTTGAGCTCGGTTAGATTTAGAATAAATGCAAAATAATGATTTTTTTTATGGGGGCTGGGAATCTAATTTAAAGCAGTAGTGAAGGTGTATTGTCTTTAACGATACGTAATGAATCAGCAGCTGACGAGTGGCTCGTTCTGATACAGCTAAAATATGCAACAGAAATGCCTTCAAATTTTTGGGCGCCAAAGAAATCTTTAGATACTCGTATTTGTTTCAACAGATGAAGTCCCACTCAGTTTGACGGTAGAACTTTTTTAGATTTTTGAAGATTTTCATTGATTGAGAGAGATTATTATGTCACTCATCTTACTTTAGTCGTGCTCCTATGTAGCATCTAGGCCATTTCTGGTGACGAACTGTTTACAAAAAAAAAACGCGGGTTATGGCTTTCGTGAAAATCAAAAATGTTTGTTTTCAGGTAAGCAGGCCGCGCTTCGTGGCAAAAAAGAATTCCATCCAAGGAAGATTATGTTAAGCTTACAGTGAGTAAGTTATTACAGAAGGAGACATCGTTAACCTATTAAAACTTAGTTGATAATAGGTCAATCTCCACCAAACTTTTCAAAATGGTTCTAGAATGACTTTAATGCTTGAACTTTCGCCAGTAAATTCTCATAATCCAGAAGTATACTATTATTCACTTTTTTTGGACAAATATTGTCATGAAGAGTATTTTGAGGCCTACATGTAATATACAGACACCATCATGACTTTTTTAGATTTTTTCAACTGGACAGTTTCTGAGAATGAGCCCTTGAAATAAATGATCATTTTCTAGGCTTCGCATTCCCCCGCTCTCTACTTTGCAACTAAGATCACCTTTGATAAGTACTAATTGAGACTTTTCAATCAATACTCCTGCATATAAGATGAAAAAAAAATATTATTTTCGCCGTGTGCATTCATGGGGATCCCTTTAAACTCAATTCTTTTAGTGCATGCGTTGGGGTTCGCAGTTTCAACCTTCGCACCAAATTCCAAGTTGATACGTATAATTTCTTATAATATGTGTGATGGATAGACCGACGGAGTGATAATAGATGCTAGACTGAAATTTAAGCAGCATTTGCAGCATGTTAACCTTAACGAATCCATAGGCATAGGTCAGCATTGATTTGGAAATTATGATGTGATGTTGTTTGGGGAACTGCTCAAGATATGAGTACAATTTACATTAGAATGGTCTCGGCAGTATGCAATGACTTCAGAGCCGGCCCGGATGGTACGTAATACGCAATAGTTTGGCACGCATTTATGATGGGCTCCGCTTTTCCTCTGATCAGTACGTAAAAAAAACTCGAAAGGGAGGAATCATTGGCAACAATGGGGGGTGAGATTATAATTGATCTCCCCATGCTTTCTCTACAGCCACTCCCCGCTGGAAGGAATCAACCTGTAAGTCCAACGACGCTTTTCAGACTGATCGCATCTGCTTATAGATCTCTCCCTTTTTGCTTTTTTCACCTGCGATAAAGGAGAGATGGACCTGGTGTTATAAATGTTCATCATTTCGGTTGCCAGGATGTCAATCGGCATCATTCCCGAGATGACGAACGCTGCATCGTCTGAGTCCTCAAGGCAGAACACACCCTTAAAGATGTTCTTCTGTAAACCGTACTCAGTTTATGTGTATTGCCTAAAACCTGCAGCGCTTTTCCCCAAACTGCAATTACGTGCGGCATCATCCTTGCGAGAGCCATACTCGTGGTGGCTGCTCTTTTACAAGTATGCTCCTCTTCCATGAATTGCATTTTCGGTCAAGCCAGTTAACATTTTGATGGCGTCAATTATTGATCTGGCTTCACGGAACCCATACTGCCTATCTGAAAGGCCCCCTTGGCTCTCGACGACTGGTATATATAAATATATTATAAATAATCCGCTCCAACATATTCCCCACAGTGTCTAGAAGACATATGGGTCTTTAGGAGGACGGTTCCCCTGGAGGTTTGCCAGCCTTAGGGAACAGCACCAGCTTCTGCCGCTTCCATGGTACAGGAAAGATACCCCCGGACTTGCGCGTTTTGAACAGCTCGGCGAACATATCCGTTCTACATTTGACGGCAAGTTTGAGGGCCTTATTCGGTATGCCGTCAAGAATCGTGGCTTTGCTGTCGCCTATTCGACTGCAGATCTCCGGAAGCTCGTCCCTGGTGACTGGTGGAATCGGCGTCACATTCAGGGGGCGCTGGAAAGTGTCAGTACCCCCCTCTTGCTGAGGAAACAACCCCTGGATTATTTTGAACAAGAGCATAGGGCTCGTGATCTGCGGAGATGATCGGCCTCTGAATCGTCCTGTCACGATTTTATAGGCGCTAAACAACGGATTCATGTTCGTTTCCAAACAGAGTTCCTTAAACAATTCCTTCTTATTCCACTGGATGGCGAACTTGAGGTTCTTGCGAGCTTCCCCATAGGCACCATTACGCGCTGTGTCGCTACGTGGCAATATGAGAGTGATAAAAGAATTTCATTGCTGAATGAAACTACGATTTTCCTTACACTAGGTTACGCTAACTGGAAAAACAGGCAAACAATTTTCTTTTTCTTCAGCCTTTGTCCCGTTCACAAGCGGGGTCGGCTCGTGGTGATCGGTTTCGCCATTTGGCTCTATCGAATGCCTGATCTGGGTGCAATCTCGAGGCTTTTAAATCCTCATCCAACGTATCAAACCACCGTTGTTTCGGCCTGCCTTTTGGTCGTTTCCCATCGATTTCGATGTTCAGACCAATCTTGGCAAGTGAATTCTCGTTAGCACGAATCCACGATCGGTGCAACCCCATAACGATCGCGGATATCCTCACTTCGCATATGATCAAAACGTGTCACGGCACCAGTCCAACGTAACATCTTCGTCTCCATTACCGCAAGACGCCGTTCGTTGTCTTTTATAGTTGGCCAACACTCAGAACGATAGAGAGCGACAGGACGGACAACATTGAAGTAAATTTTAGATTTGAGACGTTCGTTGATACGTCGATCACAAAGAACACCAGTTGTGGAACGCCACTTCATGCAAGTTGCGTTAAGGCGTGAAGCAATTTTACGAGTATAACGTAGTTTTCCATTGGCTGATAGCGTTGAAACGCGGTATTTAAATCGCTCAGTTCTGGGCAAACAATATTAATAGATATTTTCCGGCTTGCACCATGCTTGCATCTAGCAAATATGTACTTTGATAATAACCAAACCAAACACGAATTTTTAATCCGGACTTCCGTGGTCCAACGGCCGTCTACGCGAAGCAAGTTCCAAAGCTTCTTGAAAAATACTTTCTTCAATTTAAATTGACCATTTCATTGTTAAAATTTTAATCAATCAAAATAAACGAGTCAGAATATTCATTCCGACCCAACATAAACATTGCAGGAAAACATGTCCCTTGTCAGAATGTTCGCTCTATTTGTAACATCGCTATCAACACAAAGCATTTCTTTCATCCTATTCGCTCCGGTACAACATTCGAATCCACAGCAGTTCGCCTATTCATAGCTCCGAAACAGATGACAAAGATAGTTCAGACTCGGATCTCTGCAATGTTAAGAAAAATCACCATCATCTGTATCTCAACGAGTGAAAATTGAGAGCTGCAGATGCACATGTCAGGTTCAAGACAGCTGTTTTATAGTTGTAATGAAGCGTGTTCAATTCACCTTTTCTTCGAGCGGCGACCTACGCTCCGATTCGAGGATGCTTCGTGTTGTTGCTTTATCTCAGTTTCTTTTCACCTGAGCTTGAGGTGATCTTTCCTATATTATTTTTCCGTTTTTCTTCTGCTTCACTTTTCAATTCAGGTTTGGATTATACAGAGGTTCATACATACATGTACTATATACAAGAATGCCCTTCAGTGCGTACAGAACATGCCAACCAACCAGATGATACCAGGAATACCGAGCTAAGGGTTTGGGTATTGCCTCTCCATTTTGACCATCGATTCTGAAAAGTGAATTTCGATAGCAATGCAAGGATATGGAAGCGAACTGAAAATATATATAATAGAACTGAAAGTGTAGAGCGCAAATTTGAACATTATTTCAGATACAGAGGAAAGGATAAAAGCAGACACCTTAGTAGATAATCTTGTGAGGTAATTCATTACCAATGGGAACACTTCCGAAAATATTGCGTTTGTTTCCGTTCGTATTGAAATTGAAGATGATTTTCACCCCAAACTACCCTAATCCCTCTTCATGTTGTATTCATTATAACCAGCTGAATGCAACCTGTATGATACGAATTCGAGCCATAGCCTCTTCGTCATATTCATGTTTATCCCTAGCGGACCTCTACGGAGTGCCAGCTGGTTTTCCTTTTAAATTGTTTCGGTTTGTGTCCAATCAGGTGGAGATGAGATGATGTAAGATGCATTGGATGATGTTGAAAAAATTAAAAACAAGTCGGAATACCGGAAGCTCGCGCTTCGGATATAAAGGTTTTGTGTTCATCTTATCTAAGAAATTTCAACTAACATTTTTCTATCCGTATAGAGCTACAAAACTACGAGACATACGTACATATTACAGCCGTAGATGTTACGTTCACCCTAAACAAACAAACTGTCTATTTTCGAATACTGTACACATATAGGCACGTATATAGATTGATCGTACCCATATTTCCGATTTACTTCTTATATCTATCTGAATTAGGCACTACCCGCGAAGTCCATTAGCACGCATATATTATATACCTACATACACACACGTCCCGTTGGAATAATTGATATTCACATACAAATGACTTAAAATCTAAAACAAAATAATCCTTTTCCACCCAATTCATACGAACTAACTTCGTTGTGGTATTGACGAATTGATATATGATGATGACGTCATGCAGGTTGTAGAGTGCACGAAATTCACAAAAAATTGTAAAGTTTTACCCCCTATAACTTTGTTAATAATAGTTTGATTTTCTTCAAACTTCACCAAATTGTGCATTATGTTCTTCTTTATACGCATGCCAAATTTTGTACTTCTGGGATGAAGATAAGGGGGGTGCCGGGTAAATTTCTAAAATGTGGAAATATACTATTATTAACTTTATTTGTGCAGATATCGGAACCGGATATATTTTGAGGCCTAGATTTCGTAGAGATGCACTACTGTGATTTTTTTCAGATTTTTCGGTTGGATAGGTTCTGAGAACGAGACCTGTTACACTTTTTGGGGGTCATATTTTGGGCCCTCACTCCCCTATGTTTCAGCCAACATCAAATATTGAACCAGTTTCGAAAAGTACTAATTGAGACCTTTCATTTGATACCCCACATGGCTACATTCTGTGAAAAAAAATTTTGCACCCTCCTTTCACATGTATGAGAAGCCCCCCCTTAAACTTAACACAAAATGGCGTCAGTTGCTGCATGTAAAGGGAACGGCAGATTACATACTCCTACCAATTTTCGTGACGATTGGTCCAGCCGTTTCCGAATAAATCGGCTGTGACAGACAGACAGACAGACAGACAGACAGACGGACAGACAGACAGACAGACAGACAGACAGACAGACAGACAGACAGACAGACAGACAGACAGACAGACAGACAGACAGACAGACAGACAGACAGACAGACGGACAGACAGACATCGAATCGATTCTAATAAGGTTTTGTTTCACACAAAACCTTAAAAACAAGAACAGAAAAATAAGAAAAATAAAGTCTGCGGAGTGATCTTGGACTGAAGTCTTGGAAATTCTATGCCTCCGTACTCCGCGGTATCTACGTATGCATTTATATCCGTGCATATGCTCGTACATATTGATATACACGATTGTACTCTAGAATTATTATGTACATATGTATATGATGGAATACATGTTATGCATGCATGCACGCTGTCTTGTATACAAAACATAGTGCAATGGGGACTACCGTGCTGTGGCTGCTGATTGTATCAGGTTGCATTTTCAACATTGAATTCTTTGTTTCCTTTTGCAGCGTTTTCATTCTATTACACATCCAAGGTCGGAGAACAAAGAAGAAAATAATCACAATTTAATTTTATTCCTGAGTTTGATTTGGTTCATTGGTTGTTTGTGTTATGAATGTTTTTTGCAAACGTGCGCGACAAGACTCCAAATGACCGAGTGATATGTTTTGATATACGAGTAAATTACTCTCATGTATTCCTTCTCCATTTACCGTAATATACCAAAAGCAATGTGAAAATTTTAGATACATCCTACTAAGCACGACGTATATACTACGTTCAGCTAGAAGAAAAGTACGTAGTACTTCAATGGGTAGCTATCCGCGTATATATTGCGAAAATATTCTTTGGTTGATTTGAGTCCTTAAAACTATTCAAATCTTACGAAGTTTCCAACTGAGTACGTATATGCAAATGTGTGCAAATACCAATAATAATTGAACTTCTAAGCAATTCAGATCTTTTGAAACTTCTTAAGATATTGAAACCTTTGAACTGAAAAACAAGTATTTTATTCCAAAGTTTTTCAGTTTAGTTTACTAGGGGAATCGCAGCTTCGAGCGCTCCAGCCATTTTTAGGCCCATTGTACTATCCCCGTAAATTGCCTATTGAATGGCTTCCCGTTTACGGTGTTTGCAAGCTTTAGCGAATCTGACAACATTCTCCAGAGGCAGAGAGTGTGCAGATTCTTAATTGAAGAAAACCTTGCCAAGGTGTCTTCGTCTGAGATCTGAGGATGCCGGGCAGCTGCATAAAAAGTGCAGGGCCGTCTCCTCTTCCTCCTCACATTGGCTGCATATAGCCGAAACCAGTACCCCAATCTTTTCCATATGGTAGTTTAAGGAGCAGTGTCCCGTTAAAAGCCCTACTAGGGTTTTCATGTCCCACTTCTTAATAATAATAATCAGAGTAGACTTGACAGATGCTCGAATTCCAGGAGCTGGTTCTGGCCCCACCATTGTGGATCCAGACGCTCGGCGAGCCAGTCTGTCAGCCTTCTCTTTACCGGTGATGTTAGAGTGCCCACATCAGGAATGTTTCGTTCAGTCGCCAAGTTTCAGCAGCACCTGATGACAACTCCACACCAACTGGCTTGATATGTCGATGCCATTTAGCGCTGATAATGTCGCCCGACTGTCGGAATAGATTCGAATGGTGCGATCCCTCCACTTTTGTCGCAGACGTTCTTCTGCTGCCAATGAAATGGCATATATCTCCGCCTGAAATATGGTCGTCATTTTTCCGAGGGGCCGGGCCAGTTCTATAATCGGATTCTCCGAGAACACCCCTACGCCCGATCCATCCTCAATGACTGACCTGTCGGTGAAGATTATTAGGTCTGTAATCTGAAAAGACTCATGGCCACTTGTCGACCATTCTTCTCTTTCGAGATTACGACAGTGTATGTAGAGGTGCATCGTAAACGCCTCGCTCAAGTGCAGAGGCGGGGAGCTTTGCGAGTGGCGTCTGCTTATCGCACCGTCTCCGAACCGGCTGTGATGGTGATTGCGGGAGTGATCCCCGTTGTCCTCCTTGCCAAGAAGCGCAAAGCTATCTATCGCCGTAAGGGCGAAAACTCAAGAGAAGTGGTTGCCCGTGAAGAACGTCAACGCACCCTTAGCGAGGGGCAACTTTCTTGGCAAAATGAGCCAAGGGGCAAGTGGACTACACGGCTCATCCACAAATTAGACCCATGGTTGAACAGAACGCACGGTGAGATTGATTACTTCCTTACTCAACTTCTAAGTGGGCATGGAGGTTTTCAGTCTTACCTGCACAGGATTGGGAAGGCGCGATCTCCTGATTGTGTGTTCTGCAATGGAGTGGCGGATGACGCTGAACACACCTTTTTCTCTTGCGAGAGGTGGGACGGCCTCCGCCAGCAGCTTTATGCAGACACAGGGGAGCTCTCTCCAGACAACATTGTCAGAGAGATGCTGAAGAGCGCTGGCAGCTGGAATCGTATTGCGCATTATGTTCGGGATCTTCTTACTACGAAGAAGATTGAACTCGACCGGCGGAGGGATCGGACGGTAAAGGGTTTCTTGAACTAACTACAGCACACTTCCTCCCCTCCCGTTGGTGAAAGGAATTCCCTGACTTGAAGGCTCCGAAAGCCGGGAGAGCGGGAGGGCTAGCCCGAAGCAATGTGTCAAACGGTTCCAGGCTAGTTCTCTGATGACAGGGAGATGTTTAGTTGGTAGTCCGCCAGCGTACTGTTGCGGGAGTCCAACACTCTGTGCGTAAACGCATTCACCTACCCTACTCAGAAAAAAAAAAAAAATTCTTCTGCTGCCAATGAAATGGCATATATCTCCGCCTGGAATATGGTCGTCATTTTTCCGAGTGGTTGGGCTAATTTTATAATCGGATTCTCCGAGAATACCCTTGCGCCCGATTCATCCTCCATGACTGACCTGTCGGTGAAGATTACTAGGTCTGTAATCCCAAAACCACGAAAAGAAAGAATTATTGACGAATATGTGTCAGTTCTAATTTAAATTCAATTCTACAAGGAAACAGGTTTCTGAATCGAATTGGAAAGGACTATAGAGTCTATCGAAATAGAAGTAGGATTTGCGAATCGTTGTCCAATTTAATAGTTGATGTTGATCACTTGAATGAACCCAATGAATTAATACACGGGTTTCTTTGAGTTATAGTTCACAAGGATTATTTACTATATTTTTGCAGTAAGCTGCACACATACCTGCAGGACCTGCTTGCAATAACAATGCGATTGACGAAATATGGTATTGCATGTTGTAGTATTTTAGATTAAGGGAGATAGCAAAAGGACGACCAACCTTCATTTGAGAACAACCGTTTCATTCATATCCTGAAAAATGAGGAGAATAGGGCTCAGATTACAAGTATCTGTTTGACATTGTGAAGAAAAAGAAAGAGGGTTTATATAAGACTTTTAATGCTTCCGTTAGGATCTTCCTGTAGATCATATAGCGGTGCCCGAAAGCGACGAGGAGCAGCATCCCTGTGGACTGAATCACTACCAAGTGGCCAAGGAGAACCTCCATGTCGTGACACCGGAAAACGTTATATTCTCATTAACTTACCAGTCATGATCCAGTAGGCGAATACTCCAAGGCTCATCTGAAGGGGGTTCGGCTACAAAATCTCACTAGAGGCTATTTGATATCATGAGATTCGAAAAAGCCCTCTGAATTTACATGCTTCAGAAGAATTCCTGGTTCATGTACTTTCAGCCAGCCTATTCCCGGTTGGCCCTTAGTAGGAGTTTCATGGGGGTTGTGGTTACATCCAAGCGAACAAAGAGACCTTCGGTCCTCAAATGTGGAGTTGCGTTTCAACTCGGATGCCGCATTCCTTAGCTTGGTAGATATTCAGGTAGGTTTTACACCTACAAGTATGAATGCTGAGCCTACACTCAATATAAACTGGTACCGTTTCTGCTTGCCACAGCGGGACTCTGATTGTGGTCACAAAATCAATCTGTAGGCCATGAAGTTAGGTAGAAACGACGAGTACTCTTGTAGAACCACCAGGACATAACTATAGATCATATAATGCCGTAGTTGGACAGGCTGAGTTGACCTGCTGAGCAGATGGATGTTAAGTGGTTTAACTATCGGGCAAGATCACACAATATGCTCTCAGCGTACTTGCTAGTTTCAAGAGAAAAGACCAGGTGTGCAGCAATGAGGTGCGTGTTTTGGGACTTCCGCCCGAGCATATGTTGTGGTTGATGTTTATGTCGCAAGGGTCTAGGATCAATGTCCGCCACTGAGCGGCTGCAACAATGTGAGCTGCAGTTGAATTACGCTAGAGCGACTGCCATGATATATGGTCGCGATATTGGGCAGTCGATGCCTGAATCAGGATCTTGCCTGTAGAAATGCGTTGTTGTAAATGATACGCGTCTAGAATGCATTTGTGTTTAGAGTCTCACTAATGAGTAGGGTGTATGTGTCTCAATCACGAGACTTTTGGGATCACAGACGACCTGGAGCAATACACCGCCTACTCGGATGAGGTGTGCCTTCGCACAGTCATAGAAATTTTAGACGGATAGCGTTTTCTTCTCTCTGAGTATGCGCTTTTGTCAGTGGATGAGAAAGTTGAGTTGTTGGATGAGTGGGTATGTGCGGTCAGTGATGACATTCTGAGAAATCCTGACCGGAGGGCTCCAAAACATGTTCCGTGGCGGATGAAGAGAAGTCATCCTCTGAGGAAGAGAGTTCAAAGGGTGAGTCATCAGAGTGTTGTCAATCCCCATGTTGATATTGTCCAATTTATTTCGTAGTATAGATGTGTTGAGGCAGTAGAATAGGATCTACCAAGTATGCAGGAAACTAAGTCGCGACATTGCATTAAGGTTAACGGAGATCCTAGGCTGACATGACGTGATAGTGTTTGTGCCTTACTGGGTGAACCATTTCTGAGATCCGAGCCGTCTTGGTCTGATGTTGATCGTGCTAAACGGAGAAAGAAATTCCTCCTCTGTAGTGTTGCACGATCGAGGAGAGCATGGCTAGACTTAGGTCACGGAACTCACTTGCCTGGGATGAATGCGAGATGTGCAAAGCCATTTGTTGGGCCGCCCTATCTCACGTCCAGTGTCTATGTGATTGATGTTTACAGGAGGGATACTGCCTTGTATTCTACGAAACTGACAGGGTTGTTGTGCGCCTGATCACCAGAGAAAGGTATGAGTAATCCTCGGTCGTATAGAGACATATCTTTTTTCTCCCGGCTCTTGGCAAGGTCCTAGAGAGGATTATGATTGAGTGATCGGGGTGAAAACATCCCCTCTTGTGTCGAGCAATCAGTATGGTTTTCGAACTGGCAGTTCTAATGACAGCGCCTGGATGCATATCAACAAATTTGTTGCAAATAAATACAACGATGGAATCTTTGTAGATTTCAAAAGCGTATTTGACTGCCCTTAGGCAGAGCAACTTATTGCTATGTTATCAAAACTTTGCTAGTGTGGCTGACAGAAATTGTCTCTGTTGAAGAGCTACTTTTAGGGTAGGAAAACATTCGGCTAAGGTTGTGGTTTAATGTCAAGTGTGGTTTTCCACATCGCAGGTACATTTGTAGGGACCCTGATGATGGACGAACTGTTGAGTGAGTTTTGTTTCGTGGTTGAATGCGTTGCTTACGTGGGATGATCTCCTTACTCTTGCTGAGGGGACTAGCTGACTTGAGCTCCAGCAGCAGAGTATTTAAAAAGGATATTTCAAATGTCATATTTAGAAGTCACAATCGCGGAACACATGCGGTTATACTCGTACCTGATCGAGCTTAAGACACGTTTAACCAAAGTAGTATGTATGTTGTCGAATGTCTTGAGTTGTAAATGGGGTCTAAGCAGGCGATTTGCTAGATCCACGGTGCATGGCATGAAACTGCTCTACGCCTGCGAGTGGCATTGTTAAAGTGATTTCGTCTATCTCACATGGTTTCGACCAACGCCATGCAGGTATTGTTGGGTGTTTCTCTTCTTGATCTAGAGGTAGTCTGGTGGACCACTGCCGAATGGATCAAGAAGGGTGTACCTTTGCTTTACTATAAGCGAATAGTGCTGATCAAGTGGAGGAGTTAGAACCGCTCGCGATGAAAAGGTTGTTAGATGAAATTATAACATCTAAGTGGTAGCTTAGCTGTGTCTGTCAGTGGAAGCTCTGTCGTGGACTTCGAGCTCGAGATTAGCTTCCTAATCACGGGGCATAGTAGCTTGAATGGCTTCTCTTCTCGCGGAAGCTTGTCTCCGATCAGGGTTGTGTTCTGGGTGAAGCAGATTCTAAAGACAAGGTCTGCCCAGCGACATGGGCACGTAGTAAACTGTATCTTTGATTTTATCCATTATTTCACTAGCAGTAATATGCTTCAGAAAGCTAATGTATACAAGCATGCTGTCTTCCGACGACGGAGGGTGTTCCGCGACGCTACTTCATCTGCGGTATGATTAGCGAACACCCACCGGTTCTTTGTGTTAATGTTGTCTTGTGACGTTTTATGTGTTGCGACACATCTGATTTGGCTTTTGCTATGAAGCCTCAGTGGAGTTTATCTGATGCCCTGGGAACCGTGATCCTGGGGGTTTAACTACTCATCAGCTATTGTAAAACTACGACATACACGTATGAATCGGAACAGTATTTCTTTCATTTCAAGTATAAGAGAACTGTGTGAATTCATCAAGGAGAAGCAGAATATTCATCAAAACATATTTACTTGTCTTTATCCAAGCACTGGAAGTCATGCAAGAAATGTAGATGGTTCCTATATAAGATAAAAAAGATCATGATATCAGTGAGCCTTAACCTCTTCACTGAAGAAACTTAAATGGATGAGAATACCAGCAATGGACGTTAATTCCACGATTGGATCTTTAGCACCAGTAAAAGTGGACGAGCGCAATCCTGACCACATTGCCTCCTACAGGATACTGTAATCCTGTAGTGCACCGTCACTGTCTTGAATGAACACACACACTTCAAGACCCTGATTCAATATGGATTGTTCCGCCAACGATTATTATTATTATTAAAAGTGGAAGAATAAAACACTCGGAAGTCCGAACAATGGATAAAGCCCAGCAAAAAGCGGAAAAAGGATAAAAAAAGAAAGATGTTGAATTTCATGAATGGAGATCTACGTATCTTAATAATAATAATAATCGTTGGCGCAACAATTTATATTGGATCAGGGCCTTGAAGTGTGTTAGAGCACTTCATTCAAGACCGTAACGGTACACCACAGTACACTATGGGAGGCAATGTGGTCAGCATTGCGCTAGCCCGAAATTATTACTCTGATTTCACTCAGGTACTCATTCACACCTGAGTCGACTGGTATCCGATATCCAGTCACGATAACAAATTCCTCTGCCCTCAGCGAGATTTGAACCGCGACCTTCCGCTACGCTCTAACTACTTGAACCATCCGGACACCTACGTATTTTCCGCGGGCAAAATTGGGCTTTAGTTTGCTAAATTGAAATCAGTCGATGGTTTCCGCGACAAAGTGAAGAATGCTTCGGGAGAACAAACTAAGATTACAGCTCGAGAGCAGGAGATAGGCTTGAAAGCAAGGGTCTAAACGGGGAATATGTTTGTGTTGAACAAATCAACCTTAGCATTATAGAACAGAGTACTATAAAAAGGATAGTGAAGTAACATTTAAATGGATTATTCATTTGGCAACCGAAACAGCTTTAAAGTGATTGCCACGGGCAAGGTACTAATAGGTTGGGTCATGTAGAGACTCAGAGAACAAGTATCTTTAAAGAGATGTTTCAAGTATCTTACATGATACATTAAATAGTTGGGATGATAGGCCATCAAAGATAGGACACCAAAGAGGCTTTTTGTAGAAGGGGAAAGAGGGTGCGGAGCTTAGCAGATGACGGAAAGTGCCCGGCATATTGGTGGGGATCATCAAATCAATCAAATCACTGTGAGGTAACCTAGGATATACTCTCACAAAACATTTGAGAGTCGAATGTAGATATGTAGCGCTACTTAGGAAACGAAATAGGGCGTTCATAACGAATTCAGTAATGGTTCCAGCATAAAATACGGAGAATTTAGATAAGACATTCACTGTGTGGCCAAAGAAATAGTCTCCGGTAACACGGAGCCTGGCACTGACAAAAGGCCGAGGAAGAAGAGAGAAAGAGAAAAAAATGAGCTGACTGTACCAGTGAAACCACGGGCTTAACGGTTAACTTAATAATAATAATAATAAGACCGGAATATTGAACAGTTAGTTTTGAGTAGTTTGGAAATCTGAATATAATAACCAGGACTGAAAATATACAACAATGCAATTTTTTTTGAAGTGTATCCATATTTGACCAAAAAAATGAAAGATGGCTAAAAGACCCTTTCAAAGGCCTTCTAAACTTTCCATCAGAAGCAATTTCTACATCCTGGAAACGTGATGTTAGTTACAAAGACTTCAGTCGAAAGCTTAATCACGTCGGCAACGGTTCTCAATAAATAATACATCCTTTAGCTCCCCCATTGATTTCTTTCATATATGCTTTCTATGCTGGCTTCGGCTTCATATTCATTATCCCTTATCATATATGAACATGTATGAACCCTCAACACAATTCATCGAACCATATCCTAAACGTTTGTGTGCACTAACTTCATCCCACTCCATTCAACTGTAGGTAAAGATGTGTGATAGGCCCACACTTCCTAAACGCTACTCCTACTCCATACGAATTCTCTGGAGCGTTCAGAGGACCAAATTGAAGGGTTCCTTTCTCTCCTCTGTCTGTCTGTAGATGTCGGCATTAATACTATAATAATAGTAATTTCCTCCACCCTCTTGCACTT
Source organism: Hermetia illucens (assembly GCF_905115235.1). Taxonomy (NCBI): domain Eukaryota; kingdom Metazoa; phylum Arthropoda; class Insecta; order Diptera; family Stratiomyidae; genus Hermetia; species Hermetia illucens. The sequence goes on along the minus strand of NC_051852.1, from coordinate 96,901,896 downwards.
ACATGTATGAGAGCTAATTATGTAGTAAATATTTGAAGCGATTGTTATTTCATTGCACCCTGCTGTTATTCAGGCTTGGTGCATTGAAATAGGATTTGCAGCACATATACTGCCCCTATTTCCTAGAGTTCAATGAATGCAAAAATTATTTTTGACGGAAAGCTTCCAATAAAAGTAATTTGCGCTGAAAGATTTCTGGGAAATGAATCAGTTTTTTGAAAAGAAGAAGGTTGGATTTAAGAGGAAAGTGGTAAAATTTAGAATAGAGCGCACTACTAGTATAATTCTGAAGGCTTTATTCCGCTGAAATCATGGGCATTAAATTTGACTACGCTTTGCACATGATGGTGGTTTTGGAAGTGTAGGGTTAACACCTAAGTGATTGCGAGTTTTCTCCGACGGCTGATTGAATTTGTAGTTAGGATTTGAATACTGAAATCAAAAAATTCTTGCAGATCATTATCCTTATTCAATCATGACTCAAAAGGAAACTTAATCTCGATTTTTCTTGATTTACTTATGTACTTTCGCTGTTTTTTTTTAAATTCAAGGGATAAGTGGAGTTATTTATTTTAATTTGAGGATTTATATTTATGGTCTTCAGATAAACTGAAGGACTTGAAGGGGGGATTATCAAAATCGAAGGACGCGACTGACAAACTTTTTGTCATTTATTTGTTTGTGTGAAAACTGAAGAGTGGCATTAGGGAAAGTTCTTCTTAAAAAAATATCTAAAAATTCATGAAAATTTTTTTTCTGAACATCAGATTGACGCTCTTGTTCCTCGATTCTCATTTAATTACAATAATTTATTCAATCAGATAATGATGTTTCCTTCCTTGAACAATTTCAATAAATCACACCTTTGGGCATCAAAATACTTTGTAGTTTCACATTGATTGTAGAAAATTCTATTCTTTGCTGACAACAGGGAAAGTTCATATATGTCTTTAAAGAGGAAGCCGTTTTCAATATATACTTTTATAATTTTAAATTTAGTCGATGTATAAAAATCTGAACACGCAGCTTATGGTCAATGCTATCATGAAAAAATGAAAAATATCATGAACCTATTTTTCGTAGATTTCAGTGATAAAGGTAGAAATCTATAAATGAGAAAAATGAAAAGTGAGGAGCCAAAATTTAACAACTTTGTGGTTTTTCCACATTTTCCTTAATTGAATCCTCTTGACAATTGGTGACTTGCATGACAGGTTTAGGATTTGAAGCACAATGCGGCGGCGCGGCTATAGAATTCACAGGCGGCGCTTATACTTATATACTTCTAAAGTGCAGTAAATTCGTGCGGTTTATGCCACTCACTTGAGAAACAAGACTTTTGCAATTTTTCCATCAATTACCTTTAAGAGAAGTTTCCGACATTATTTATGGTTTACCAGTTTTCCAGAATTGCTGTTTTATTACTTCAAATAAATATTGTTGCGTGTTTACCTGCAAGAGAAGAAGGAATATAGATTAAAATCAAGGCAGAACTTCAGTGCACGTAGACTAAAAAAGCGTTAGGCATAACAAATGATGGGACAATTTTGAGGATTTCTTAAACTCAGGCCAATGGCAAAACGCGAAAAAAAAACATAAATTTGTTTTTTTTTATTACTTCATTGGAGGTGATAGGTTGAGAAATGTTTGACGACTGCGGAATTATACGATAATATGACATACTAGTCCTTTGAACACTTCAATCCTCACATGTCATTTAGCTAAACCTTATACCGATACTTGGATCGGTACTGGAACCTGGAAAATCAAACAAACATCGAGATATCTTGCGAACCTAATGGAAGATAAACATTTTAGCTCACGTGCTGCCAATTAAAACGAAAAAAACGGCTGGATTACAAGGAGGAGGTCCAAGTGCTGCAATCGAGAGCGATACTTATCCCACCATAGATATTCAAGAAGCGACTCGTCTTGACGATCCTAGGTCCACTTGTGTAATGCTCGAGTTCACTTCCTCACAAGCAACGCGATTCAACTTCCAGCCCCGAGACGCCAGTAAATCGATCACTGATTGTTGCGAAGCGTCTTCACTCGCAAGATCTTACGATCAAATAGTGTAATAAAAAAACAAGTTGGATAACCGGAAGCTGGCCGCCTCAGGTACGAAGGGTTTTGTGCATTTCTTTTATAAAGACTTTTGAGTGTGCATTCGTCCCACGTAGTACGTAATATTGGGTTGGGGAAAGAGTCATGTCGTATTTGTGATCGAATTTTAACGCTTTATTTAACATACTTATAATTATCCGATTTAAGTCAAATATGCGCCGTTTTGTTCGCAAACATTCTTATAAAATCCCCCCTCCTTATTTGCAGAATCAGGCAGCCAGTTTCCGCAAGCTTCTTTTGAGGTGAACTTAGTAGTACCAAGAGCGTTTTGCATGGAACGGAAGAGATGGTGGTACCAGGTCCGGACTATACGGTGAGTGCGAAAGGACATCCCATCCGAGCTCCCGTAGCTTCTGGCGGGTCATCAAAAATGTGTGAGGCCGAGCGTTGTCTTGGTGGAACAGAACACCATTCCAATTGACCAATCCTGCCAAACCTTCCTGGCCGTCAATCCTGGCTTGGCGATGATTTGCGCCGGCTTGCCATGCTTCGACCATGATCTTTTTCACTTGAGGTTTTCGTACGTGATCCACTTTTCATCACCAGTCACCATCCGCTTTAAAAATGGGTCGAATTCGTTTCGTTTCAGCAGTGCATCGCAGGCGTTGATTCGGTCCAAGAGATTTTTTTGCGTCAACTCGTGTGGCACCCAAACATCCAGTTTTTTTTGGAATCCAATCTTCTGCAAATGGTTCCAAACGGTTTTACGGTCCTTACCCAGTTCTTGGCCAATCGAGCGAATGCTCACATGCTATCTTCGACATTCACTACACCAGACCGAAATCGATCGAACCAACGATGTGCTGTGCGAATTGTTACAGTATCGGACCCATAAACTTCACAAATTTGTTTGGCCGCCTTCGTTGCATTTTTACCTCTAAGGTAGTAAAAATGTAAAATATGACGAATTTCTTCCTTGATCGACTCCATCTTTGACGCGCTATAACTTGACACTGAAACGTACGATCATAAAACTGTCTAAAAGACACCTGTAGACCAAATTATCATCTTCAAATCGCCGTATAGTATGACCCGATGCGATAAGTATAATACAAGATATGTTTAACTGACGCCATCTATTGACAAAATACGACATTACTTTTTCCCCAACCTAATATATGCATATATTATGTTAAAATATCCACTTTCAAGTGATATTGACATTGAAAGTCTTGAATTTGCAAAGATGCGACAACTTTGACCTATTATAACTTTCTTATTAATAGTAATAGTGCGAATTCCACGAAACTTGGTAGGATCATGCTCCATATTATAGCTGCTGGCGAAAGGATGAACTTAAGGGGGGTTTTGAAGTCAATTACTAAAATTACAGTAATATACTATTAACAATTTCATTTCATTTGAACAGATATTGGCATATAGGGTAGCATAGACACCATATAGTGGCAGCTTCCTGATTTTTTTCAGATTTTTCTGTTGATTAGTTTCTGAGAATGGGTCCATTAAAGAAATGATCACTTTCAGCCCCCCGTACTCCCAACATTTCCAATAAATGTCAAAACTAAGAAAGGCTTCGGAACATACTAACCGAGACCTTTTATTTGATATACCACATGACTATATTTGGTGTCAAACGCTATAACCATCTCGGAGAAAAATGCGTGTGCGTGTGACAAACAGACAGACAGACGGACAAGCAGTAAACTAATTTTAATAACGTTTGATTTTACACAAAACCTTAAAAACAGAGTTGAACGACGGAAAATGTTTCTTTTCGAATGTATTTCGTAAACGAATTTTGACAAATGGTGGATAAAAAATTTTCTCCCGCCTTCCCACTAAAGAAACTTACAACGAAGTATATAAGGTACCTGAATAAGCCTTTTGATTTCGATTTCCAAAACATCCCGCTTACAGCGAACAAGAAGCCAGATTCCAATCAACAACCTGCCGGTTCACTCTTGCTCGGCTGCCAAATGTCCCGCTAATTTTTCGGCCCAGACCGTGAAGTTAAAACTCCTCGTCAACTGGGACGATTTTTCCATATGGAGCTTTATTTAAAAAAAAAAAAAAAATAATTGTCTTTGGAATATCTAAATAGATTTTAGGGTTTTGGGGGAGCAAAAAGGTTGTTACCTTTTTTTTTTGTTTTGTAAATACTAAAAAAATAAGGTAAGGTTTAAAAGATTTTGTGCTTCCCTATGTGAGGAATGATGAGTGCATTACAGTTCCGTGTGTACATAGTTAAAAGTTCAATTGCCATCTACTATTTGAAAAAGTTATCTGATCTGGAAAGCATTCAACCACATAGGCTTCACACAAGGAATTCAATATTGTCAAGAAACGTGAAAACGCTAACCAACAAGAAATACAAAAAACAGGAATTAGGAAATTAGAAGTAGTGTTTTGCATTTTTTCTTCAGCTTGTTACCGGATCGAGCGATCGAAATGTTGCACATGCTCTGAAGCCGCAGACCCTACAATATTTTCTATTTATTTCCTGCCCGAACTGGAATTCCGACATAACGTCAGCTTACTCATTTGTAGCCTTTGTCGTCCTCTTCATACAGTGGAGTATTTTTTCATTTTTTTTGCTTCTAATTCCCAGGTTTTCATAACAGTAAAGCTTACTTTTTCCACATTCCCTTTAGAAGTTAATTTCCAGAAATTTTTCCAGTTTCTCCATTAAGTTACAAATCTTCAGAATCCCATATTATAGTTTATATTTTTTTTTGTTATTGCTTGCATTATCGTCAAATGTGCAGACCGTGGGCCCATTGGAGACAGAGGTGATCATTTGGGGATAAGTTGAATGAGAAATTGAACGAGCAATTGCTCTAGACTACCAGGCTGTCATACGGAAGGTCGGGGTTCAAATCTCACTGGTGGCAGTGGAATTCGTATTGTGATTTGACGTCGGATACCAGCCGACTCAGCTGTGAATGAGTACCTGAGTCAATGTTGATCACATTGCCTCCTATAGGGTACTGTAGTCCTGTAGTGTACCGTTACGGTCTTGAATGAAGTGCACTAACACATATCAAGGCCCTGATTCAATTGGATTGTTGCGCCAATAATAATTATTAATTGCTCTAGCGTAAGGTCAACAGTTAGTGGTCCGGATACCCGATCACCGGTCACTCAACGAAGCTCTGTAGGATCGTTTCCGGGGAAGGAATTTCTTTTGGTTACCGTATCGTCCGACAAGCCATACCTCCTACAACGCTTGCGGATAAGATTCAATAGAAAATTATGAAGCAATGTTCTCCATTTGCGTCTATTAGATATAAGCGACCAATTGTACACATCCTTCTCCACAGGTGCATTAAGATTTCAACACAAATGTTGAACATCACAATCAACGGTTATCCTTTCTGTCGAAAATTAGAGAAAATTCGATTGTTAGTAAGTAAAGTATAAGTAAGTAATAGCAAGAGTTTTCTTCAATTAAATCTGCAAGGAATTTGAATTTACCAAAAGCTACATATTTTTTTCTTGAGGCGTGATCCCCAGGGCAGGACGGCAACCTCATACTTCGCGTCCCAATAAAAGCTGATTACGAAAAGATCTCGTTCGATAATGCTGTCCATTGTGGATTTTCTCTTTATTCGGATTAGACAGATGTTGCGACTTTTTTACTCCGAACTGAGTTATTAAGCACAACCTAACTGTCAAGTAATTTTTGTTAATGACATTCGAGGAGCTGAAAGGTTAAATATTCAAGTTCACCTTCCTAAATTGGCTGGCATACCCTTTGCTGCCAGCGGGCTTGGACGATCCAAAATCCTATGAGATGAAGAAAATATAGTCCTTACTTAGTTTATACAATGCATAGAATGACATTTACACTGAGATGTACCAAAAGTAAATTAGGTAATCATTGAGATTATTGCAACTTGAATTTGATTTCATGAGGTGTTTCGATAACGAATTCGTTTACGGAAATTTCTAGTAAAAAGAACAAAAAGGACATGAAACTTTTGAGTTTGATTACAATAAAACTTGTAATTGAGTGTGCTCACTCACCCCGTATCTTTTCAAGACTTCTTGCTTTCAAATTTCCATAACTAGCTGCAGTGTTTGCGTTTCTTGTCTCTGGCAAACAACTTCACACTTTCAACTTGCTGCGCTCGATCGGCTACGAACAATGTTATAAATGCCTTTCATTCACCATTTGCATGCCCTTATTATTTCCTCTTTTCATTGTTTTTCTTACAACTTCCACCTTGACGAATTGTTGTTGCATTAATCCACATTATTAGTGGCTTGTATGGCAAAAATACGAAATAGTAACTGCTAGCAATGTTGTATAGATACTGTCAAATGTCTTAAAACAAGCCAATGGTCGTCTGAGATGTTAGACTTTTTCACTAAAAAACGATAACACTTACCGCGCTCATTGGTGGCTATTCTCATTCTTCATTGGTGGCTCCCTCTGGCGAATCAGTCCCTGAATAGAACAGTTACGGCCGTTTCAAAATGACCCAGCTTGCTAATAATTAACTTCACCACGGATTGGACCCCAGCGGGGTATCTATACTATCTATCTATTTCTATAAAATTATATTAGACAAATATCCCTACAATGACTGTCACTCCCATCAACGAAATAACAATCGGTATCCGGTTCAGGCCGGGCTCTGGTATTCCCTCTGATTGTTTCACTGAATATTTCGGAGTTTCGGCTCCGGAGTGAATTAGGAGCCAGACATTAGAAGTGTTATCATATTTTTTTATGTGCAAAAAGAAGAACTTCTGAAGCACATGAACGCAACATTTCCTGAAAAAAAAACCTAGTTTAGAGAAGAAACAAGTCATGTTTCATCGAGCATTCTCATACGGTTCAAAAATCATCGCAAAGATCGGTAAAATGGAGTACGACTCGTGGAAACAACCACTCTATTTCTAGTGTTTAATTTCTTTTGATTTCTGGCTGAACTCTTATCCCAAAAGGCTTTCGGGTGGGAAATGATTTTCATCTAACGAAGAGGCAGCAACTGAGTAAGCGTCAGTCTTCTGTATTGTCACTTCAGGAGTCCTAGGTTATTTATAAATTTGAAGATCACTGGAATAGGTGTATTGAAATTCAGGAAGATTGGATTGAATAATACGCGCACTTGAGTTACAAATTGGACACTTCAGAATAGTGCCACCATTGCAAATAGGTCATGAGGCAACAGGAAAACTTAACATCTCGCAAACTGTATCGTGCAGGATTCTGACAAATAGGTAAGAAATTCAAAATGAAGTATTACAAAATAAGTGACAGAGTCGGACCTAGCTCCAGTTTGGCTGTTCCGCTCAGTTTAATTCCCCCTAAAAAAGCGCAAATTCAAGACAAATAAAGAGGCGCTAAAAGCTATGGAGGTGCAATGTAAGCAGCTTGCAGAAGACGGGCTAAAATTTGTATTTTTAAAGTGGCACGATTGGTGGTGAATGAAAATCAACATTAATTTACAAATAATTTATATGGTTCATATGAACGATAAACAGGCAAACAGGCCTACACCCTATAAAGGACAACTTTCTGTAGCCCTCTGCTCATATCATTGCTTGAGGGAAAAAATGAAGAGAAGAAATTTTTTCCCTGATGAATGTATTAAGGAAAACGAACGCTTTTCTATATTAATATTATTTATAGGAAATAACAGAAGAATGAAATCTGTTACCTCAAACTAATTCCGTTAAAGATATCATCCACGAAGTCAAACAAAAACAGTTACTTTAAAAATAAAGAATTAGCTTTTTCGTTCCTGTTGATTGGATTGTTGATTTTCGATGAGACTGTAATTCAGTTTCGTTATCATCATACTTAATGCTACTCAAATGATAAGCCTGTAAGAACGGGACAGCACAAATGCAAACACAAACAGCTATGACGAAGCGGTATTCGAACCCGGGGCAAGGAACTCGAGAGGCTGACGCTCAACCAACTTGGGCAACGCACCGTATTGTGAAAAAAATACTTGGAATTATGAAAAGTTGTGAGAGACATTCCCGACAAAGATTTTATCTCTTCATACCGAGAATTATAATGGCGTTTATTTCATATCAAAATGTGCACCTCCCATATTCACTTTTGCGGGCAGCAAACTTTTATCTCAAAGACAAGCTAAACTTAACGAGGTCCACACGCTTGGTATTTGCCGAAAACTCCAAACCTCGATAAACGTTTGGCTTGATTTTGCGGACCAAGCATCGCCATCCACACGCTTGCGACTGCTTTAGTGTGCTCTGAGCGGATAGGCTTTACTAAGGATACGCCGCAAGCGCTTACGGCAAATTCCCTTTTGATTTGAGCCAAAAACCCAACATTCAATTGGATCGGATACAAGCGCTTGCAAAAATACACTCTATCCAGAGGTTTAAAATTGCGATGGCATGTTAGAGTTTAACAAGGGTGCCGAGCAGGATCACTCTCAAGACCATTCGACATCAACAACGGTCTACGACAAGGGGAAAGTGATCCGTGATGCTGAGATAAATGCAAGAGGTACGATCCTCTTTAAGTCCAGCCAACTACTGGCTTATGCTGACGATATCGACATCATGGGAAGAACCACCCGAGACGTACAAACTGCCTTCATCCAGGTCGAGCAGGCGGTGATTGGAGCAAGATCTTGGGCTGCACATCAATGAAGACAAGACAAAATATATGATGGCAACGTCAGCACCGAAAACTAACCAACCAACAACATCAAACCGCACTGGTCAAACAGGAAGAATAAGGATACGAGAATACAACTTTGAGTATAAGTAAGTAAGTATTTTTGGGCCCCTACATGAGGATGGACGATTCCGTAGCCTATACAATGACGAAATCTATGAGCGACATCATGACCGTCCGGTTGTGGATAAAATCCGGCTCAATAGGTTACGGTGGGCGGGTCACTTAATCCGTATGGATGAGGATGATCCCACCCGGACGAGGCAGGCCCTGCCTAAGATGGAGCGATGGCGTAGGCCAGGACGCCAGACAGCTTTTAGGGATATCGAATTGGTGGACCTCGGACGCGATACATTGTAAGTGTCCCTTGTGCAAGTTTAAAGATCTTGTGGAAGCACCCGGTATAAACCAATTCTTTTGTAGATGTCCACAGTAGTGTTTGGGCAGTGATCACGAAATCAATCAGTACGCGAGAAAAACGATGGGCTTATTCCTATATATCTCTTCAAATAACTCTTTGGTTTTCATGCTGACGACAACATTAAAACCAATCGGTGAACAGATAATCACAACTTTTTTAACTTATTAATTCCAAAATCCATACACAAATCAAGCTCAATCCCCCTCGAGAGCATCCTGTAAATTTATGTATTGCCGTAGTGACAGAGCAGACAGTCCAAATAATCATCATCGAGTTGTTGAACTCATCATTTTCAAGGTAGCCGCCAGGCTGACAACCCTTAAATTATTCAGATAACATCTTCCATTATCATTGTCCTAAAAGCTTTTACCTACAAAAAAGAAAAACAAACTGAAATATTCCAACGAATAGCCTCATAGCCAATTTAATTGGTCCAGCACTTCACCACACTCGAAAGTGAAATTGTTTAAATGTTCATTAAAAAACCATCACCATTTTTTCCTACGTCCCGAAAAGTCATGAAAAAATCCCAATGTAAACAGTATCTTTAAAATTCACTCAATGCAATAAAATGTCTCCTATAGAAGCACATGAGGATGGGTGTGGTGTATGGGGGAGCCTTACAAAATATCGAAAAATAATTTTCACTCTCCCCAATAAATTCGACGCGACGACTTTGTATCTTACGGCTAGAGGTCGAAGGTGATTTTGGAGATGGGGCGATATTTGCAAACATACCACTATCTTCCTTTCCCCGCCACACCCCTTCCGGAAAAATAGAGAACCGTCTAACAGATAGGAAGCTGCTTTTGACTAGCTTTCCCACAATATGGGAAAACAGAAACAGACAGCAGACATGCCATGTTACAAGACTACTACCCCCGGTAAACACGGGAAGGTGAGGCGTAGTACGGTGAGACAGTTCCGACAGTCAAACTTTCAGAGTCTTTATTCTAGGTATTTCCAGTTCGTTTCCAAGTAGAAAGTCTAAGGGTAAACGTAGACAAAACAAAAAATAAACGGAACCAAAAGGACGAGGAAAACGGACGAAAACATTGCGCCAGTAATACTTTCTGTGTATCAGTGCCAAGGGCGCAGGAATTTTCAACCCCGTTTATTTGTTGCTGTTGCAGGAAGGACGAACAAGGACAATTTAGGAAAACGAACCGAAATAGATTTTATATTAAGAGGGAAGATATTTTGGCGGATCTATTCATAGCTTAGGATTAGGGAAGTATGGAGTTAGCATGTACAACTCTGTGCGCAAGGACATTCCATGAACTTGCGCTTCGTTTCCGAGCTTCACAGTTGGGGCGACTACTTCATTATGAATCGGTCGATTATTACCGAAAAGGTTTAGTAGGGATATGGCATGTGAAGTGTCAGCACCATTCTGGTTGGGTGGTGCGACATTGACGAGATATACGATTACAATCTATTCGATTTATGTTTGAGATCTTACATGCATGTCAGCAGCTGGCGCCTACAACCTGAGAAAACAATACATTTTCGATTTGATCCCAGCACCGGAAGTCTAAAATTAATGAAAATTTCTTCCAGCGGTTTTCACGAAAAATTTATTGACTTAATTACAGATTCAATCTCGAACTTTCGTAAGGTGTAACAGTCGGTTTAGAAAATTAATTAAGTGAAATATCGTGCTGAGAGATTACAGCCTGAGGATAAATGTTAATTTATTCTTTGTTAGGATAAAGTGGCAAAATGATTGATGAATATTCAATTGAATTGTCAATAAAATAGGATTAGCATCTAATTGACAGGGAGTAAGTTGGATACATGGCATTTTGATGAATTTCTCGGTGGGGCAGAAGTGATGGTTAAATTGCGCTGTTGTATCCTGATGAAATTTGCATCAGAGAGGATTTGCTATTTGAAAAATTAGCAACCACTTCCCCAATCTTTAATGACTTTCTTTTTAGGCAGATAGAAATTGAATTAAATATTCAGCGTCCCTTCTTAAAAGAATCTGAACAAGCAGGGAATCCTTGAATTTAATTTCAAATTCTGACTTTGTATATAAAGAACCCAGATAAGTCTCACTCGGAAGCTCGGCGCTCAAGGAATGGAAGGTCTTGTGGATTATTTATGTAGGAACAGGTAGTGTTTATGTATTAAGCAGATCCGGCTATGCACTTAAATGTAATACTACATATGTACTTACGATGTCTTAGGGTGAGTAAGACAGACAGGTTTGACCTATTTTAGTCGGATTTCCACTGAACTTTCCAGTATGATGGACAAAGTTGTGATCTATATTATTGTACCTCTGAAGGAACTTAAGAGGGTGGGTTCCAGCAATAATAATAGACTATTAATAATTTTATTTTGGCACTTATTGATATGGAGGCTATTTTGAAGCGTAGAGGGGTGTCATCATGATTTTATTGAAAACAAAGCCTTCTCAATAACGGTTATGCCTATCGAAACGGAATTCGGTGGAAATGTTGGAATTGTAAACCACCACGCATGCGGTGAATTACATTGCTGTACGTTGAGCTTAAGGGGAGTTCCCTAAACCTAAAAGAAAGGTGCAACATTTTTTCTCACTGCTTTCTTTTAAAGAAGGAGTCTATTTGAAGCAAGCATTAGTTTTGGTGTTGTCAATTGCTTTGATAACCCGTTCTCAAAATACCTAACTACCTAACCCAAACATTTGAAACAAATTATGGAGGTCCATTAACATGGTATCTAGGCTCGGAAATACTTTACATACACACATTGGGAGAAATTAGATAGGACAGACATTCTTTACAATAGTAGTTTCTCTTTTTATGTATGACAATAACGAGGGTAGGTTCACAAAGGCTACGTAAATAAGAAACACAGAGGAGAAGAGCAGTGGAAAGTGAGGAGCCATTTACCGGGACACTTCAGTTAAAGCTTGATACGTGTCTCAAGAACCAAATTGAATGAGCATGTAGACAGTGATCGCACGAAGAGGAAGCGGGGATGCGAATTGGATCCATTAAACCATGCTTAAGTTCAACTAAGTGTAAACAGTGCACAGAACTATAGATCAAATCGGATGTCAGAAAGAGAGGAATTATTATTTTGGGGCGATTTCGCGAGAAAAGACGAAAAATCATGTTAATTACGCGATTATCGACCATTACGAATCTCGAAAAAACTTAATTTACGCAATCCTCTTGGTCGCCAAGCATACTAAGCGGTTGACCAACAGAGGTTTTGGAATTAGGTTGCCTAAATGAAGCTCTATGATTAATTGGAAAATTTACAAGACTACCAGTCAGGACCCAGAGAAAGCGGTCGCTATTTCCCAAACGAACCATTACCAAGATTTTTACGATAAACTGGACATCCAGCACGGCCTGAGATATCTGTATCGACTTGTCAAAACCCGACACCCATACAGGATATCGAAGATTTTTGTTGTGTTACCGACAAAAGTAATTATACTTGTTTTTTTAAGGATTGCGGGGTCGTAAGTCCGCATCCACTTGACGTCGGACCGGACCAAATGTACGTACTTGTGCTTATCGAATGACGAGCCGCAACAGGTGGAACATCTCAAATAGATTTCATTCGTACAATTTGCTCAATCTCCATTTTCACTAGCACTACCGATATTCACAATACGCACCTATCAATCCCACAGAAGTCGAGAAATCAATCACCATAATGAAATTGGCAAATACAACAGGACCCTATGACAACGCAGCTGGGCTCTGAAAAACGAAGAGTTGGTTCCCAACACTATAGCTCAGTGAGTTCTTCAATCAGATTATTAAGGAAGGTAGAATCTGAATGGTAAAAAGACACGACCATTCCTATATAGAAAAAGAAAGGCGGCCGAGCAGAATGTCCAAATTGGTTGTTATCCTATACCATGAAGATTTTTGAACGTATTCTTAGCAACCGTATTCGTGAAATCGTTCAAATAACCTTGAACCAAGACACGTCATAGTCAACAACTACGGAACTATTCACGCAATACACGATACGCGGTTATTTAAAAAACACCGTGAACAGCATCAACGTCTCTAGATTGGAGTGTCACATAAACTCATCTGGTATACTTTGCGGCAACCCTAAGTTTCAAAGAAACCATGCTGGGTTAAATTGCTCTTCTGCGATCCAGCTAACAGAATTCGAATTGTAGCAGGTATATCAAAACCGCTTTGTTTCCCTGCAGGCATTTATCAAGGCCTTCATGCCACCTCTCCTCGTTCTTGTCATGGACACAATCGTATGGGATATCCAACGTTCAGCGTCCTACATAATGCTCTATGTGGATGATGAAAACGACTTACAATAAAGCAATTTATTCAAAAGTCGAATGATCTTTATGAACCACGGTATGGAATTGAATCTGAATAAATAAGAATTACCTGAGTACCTGCCGTGAAGGCATAATCCCCTTCGGACACGGATTGATTTTGGGACCACAATCAGAGCCCCGCCATGCAAACACAGCGGTCTTGGTTTATACTGAGTGCAGGCTCAGCTCGCATCCACTGGTAGCGAGGCCTATCTAACACCTCTGCCGCAACTAAGGGGTACGGCACCCGAGTTGTACAGCGCAACTCCACGCTTGAGCTCCGAGGAGCTCTGCCCGCGATGTAGGCATAACCACAACCACCATGATACTCTCACTAGGGGGCCAACCCAAATAACCGGGCCGAGAACACATCCTCCAGGAATTCTTCTGGAGCATATGCTCTCAGCGGGCCATCCCGGTTCCCATGGTACCAGATAACCTCCGGTGAGGCTTCGTGGCAGAGCCACTTCAGATGAGTCCCTTTGCAGACTCGGGTCTGATCGCCCTCCTCGAGTACGTGGGGACGGAACTCCCCAACGGGTAAACCGGAGGTCCAATGGTGATAAAACAAAATAGCGAAATCGATCACCACGAGTCGACCACGCTTGTGAATGGGACGAAGGCTGCAGAAAAAGAAGAATAGTGAATTGCCCTATGAAATTGCTTGCGGCATTAGTACATCTTGAATGAAGTAGTTTTCCGCAACCGGCGTTCTTTGTGATCAAAGTATCAATGGACATCTCCAAATGCCCCCAGTGAACAATGCCTCGCGGTAATGTAAACAAAAATGTTGCGTTAGACCAGTTGCATTATACGCCATAATCACATCTGAAATGAGGATTCTCGCGATCGATATGGGGTTGCATCTACTGTGAAAAAATTGCGACAGGGGCTTCTTCGATGGCGTGGATCATGTAATTCGTCTTGGCGAGAACCCACTTGCAAAGATTGCGGAAAAGTCGACCAAAATAACGGTCCATCCATGATCATTCTGAACGGAACAAAGGCTAAAGAAGAAGAAGCATAGATAGTATAGCAATTTTTACTAATAACCATCGTTTTCGCACAAATTATCGCCCTCCCATTTCTGTCAGCTGTACTTCCGCATCCTTTACTTCCAAGAGAGTCTGTACCAACTCAATTATCGATTTTTTAAGAGTCCTACTTAGTTGACGCATTCGCTTTTAGTACTCTGTGTAGCCTTGAGGTCTATCTTTCCTTCCGGGAAATTGGGCAAACCTATTCAAAGCAAACTGTACGGTTCAGAGTTTCCAATTGGTCTTCTACCGCAAAGGAAAATTTTGTTGCCAAGAAGTTCATTGAATTTTGTCCAATTCATTTTTCTAGGATTCCATTTTTGTAATACAATCTATTCGGCTATAAAAGGACTAAATTCCAATTAACGGTGGCCTGACAGTCAAACTTCATCTACTTCATCTAGCACTCACCAGTCTCTCGCATATTTGAAGTACAAATTATTAGCTTATTCACTTCACTCTTCCTTGGCTCGACGAATATTCGCAGCCATGAGACCAACTGAAGTGATGAAAACAAATAGCTTCTCTCCACTAGAATTGCATTTGCTACTTCCCTAACAAATCTGTTGAACGTTCGCATCACAACCTATTAAGAGCTCAAAACACGGTGGAAGGCACACAGACGCAACTATGGCACTTTGCTCTCACCATTGACCTAGTATTGAACATGACCCCAGCTAGGTCCAGTGGACAGAATTGTCACAGCATGGTTGCCTCCTACAAATTTGATATCAGGATGCAGACTCTACCTTGTGGGTATCCCATCATAGAGGATTCTAGCTCTTTTTATTCATCTACTGTCACAGGTTTTGTTAAATCAAACCCATAGCTTTTATACTAAATAAATATAAGAGCCGCCTTGCAGCTTTGGAACTTTACCGCCAGCAGAAAGGAAACGGTTTTGGCATGCTTCAAATTAATTAGACTAACCTTTGCGCTTTTAGATATAAGTGTAGTGTTATGTGTACTGATGTGTGCCTCTAATTAGCTTCAGTGTTGGTCTCACCGTTGTTGCCAGCTTGCCCCAATCTTCGACCGAGATTTCCGCTTCTCTCCGTTCGATTTTATTAGATAACACCACACCGCATGGAACAGCGACTATGTCTTCATTCCCAAGGAGCTTTGCCTTCTTTTGTAGTACTTCCCGCTGCCGTCTAATGGATTGCCAGGTCTACGGTATCCGGTTCGCCCGTTTCCACATACCGCTATTAGAGTAGTTCTGTTCACATTACCAGCTATCCTTTCCTTCGCTTTTCCTGGTGGAGTAGGAATAAGGGGAAGTTCCCACAGGCTAAATTAAGATTGCAGTCCTTTTGTTCCTGATGTCTTCTTCTGCAGTGCAGAGAGAATCAACATCTGTAACTTCCATTCCTTCCACTACGGCGAGGAGGTGTGTGAAGGAGTAGGGGGAACTTACTAAAAGGTGCATCCTGGCAGATACCAGGATGAGAGGGCAACACAAGATCGCTGGTCATTGTATTAAAAGTTAAGCGTTATTCAAGTGATAGTGCAATTTGTTGTTCAACTCCACGCGCGTGTAGTAAGGCCTAACACAAAACTGGTTATCACAGCGGCATCTAAGCACGGTCGACAGACATTTGCTTGAAGCTGTGCATTAGCTTGTTTGTGCTCTACCCAACCAACTGTCAAAGCTCACCCCAATGATGGGCTTCTGGTCATTATGATACTCCTGATTTGTACCGTGTGAATTCCAAAGGTTATGAGAATGAGATAAACCAATGTTTCAATAACCGAATAAATAGTGTCAGATTGCTAAAACAGGATTCAGAAAATCTCTTCAGTGTTCCTTAAATAGGGATGTCAATAGTGATATGAAATGTTGGCGACTTCTACTGACAATAAGCTATAACAGTAAGAATTTGAGCCGCGGCGATACAAAGGCGGCAAATTTCCCACTGTTTTCAACGACGCTAGTTTTCAGGAGTCAGAATAAAGCAACACTTTCCTGTAGTGTGTCTCGATTGGAACTCACCCTTAAGCAGAGAGCTTTCAGCCTGGCGAACAAAGTTAATATATACAGAAACCTCCAGCAAAATGCAGTGTTCACCGTTCTGTGCTGAAAGAACTTTTTTACAATACCGCACTAAATTAATTGCGACGATACCATATGCTCTTCTTGACACCATTGCGGTAGTCATCTCTATCATTTCCTTCACCACATCCTTCCGTTCTACTTCAAATTAAGTGTCTCTAAATTAAATTACCAATTTTCACGAAGGCTTTTGTCTCCGCCGCACCAATTTCGATCACTGCAGCCAACCAGAGCACAAAACCTTTTTCATTGAACCTATCAAAAAACCACAAGAGCAAACTGCCTCCAATTGAATTAGCTGGGCGACCGCGGACGTCGCCATTTAACTAACACAAACATTTCTATCATATGAACAATATTCCTTGGCGGCTCGGAAGCAACAGAAAGTATCTGTCGCTGTACTAATAAAAGCTACTAGCGGCGAGAAAAAGATAAAAAAGGCAGAAAAGGATTCTCAAAAATGTAATTTCATATTTATGGCGTCTGGTTCTGGCAGACATAAAGTTCTGCGGAGGAGTCTCTTGCCCTCTGTGTGCTCCAGGACAGCAATATTTGCTGACACTAAACTGGATGTTAATATGCAAGCGTATAGGACATGAATCGCTCGTTGCTGACGCTGATGGATAGGAAGCTGGAGATGAACTTTGCCTGGCGCGGCGCTAGGACTCTGTGTTCATAGGATGTGAAATGTGATTGGAAAACATTTCAGGCATTAAGCGTCTAGATAATTTGATTAAAATCCTATTTCGTTTCGCCGCCACGCCATCGTGTTGAAAAGTGTTGTGCAAGGCTACAGGAAATGATAGTAAAGTGGCGTAAATAGTGAGAAATCGAAGGGAAGTGGTGTTAATCAACGACTATTTAACAGATGAGTGCTCTTTGATAGTTTTCTTCTGGCATGTAGTTTTTTAACAGACTTGCACGGGGATTTCCCTGGAGGAGTTTAGGTGGATGATTCCGGTGAAAAGTGAATAGCGTGAAGAATAGAAGACGAAAACCTTCTTCCCGTTCCCACAACACTTGCATAGAATTTATCACTAGAGAGGACTAGTAGAAGCTGCAGCTACTTGCCTATACATAACCAGGCTTCTAGCTAGCTAAACTAACTGTAATTGCAAAAGGTCTGCAGCAACGTTTATTAATTGCACGCTGATCTTGGGTATTGCATTCCAAATGAACTAACGGGTTTCCCGTACACGAGAACCTTGTACCTCTTACTAAGAATGCAACGCTGTGATTGTACGAACGAGTAATTGGTCACCAAGTGGGCACGTATCACCGTTTCAGGTGTCCACATCACCATCACGGCGTCGTGGAAACGAATACGATCCTTTCTAATTCCGACTGGGCTCCACAATAATGACTCAAATAAATTTTTCAATTTGTCATTAATTTTCCATATCTACGTCAACGATAAATTGGTTACGGCCAGGCGGTCGCTATACGGCTTGGATACTGGTAGCACAGCTTGCAGCAGACCGGCCACGGCTTTTATGATGCAATCTTGAAAAATTTCGTAATTGCCGCGCCGTGCCGCTGCAACATAATCGAATGTATGCAATGGGAGTGTGCAATTGGAGTTGCAATTGCAATTGCATTGCTTAGCAGTCCTCGTTTGACCACGTTTCACTCACTTCTAAGCCTCGTTGAATAGCAGCGATAACATGACGAGGTATCGCCGTTAAAAACCAACTATGGAAAACGGCAGAATTGCACTTTCGAATTTGACCTTCGTTTCGCGGTAGTTGCGCTAATGGTGCTAAACGTTTTCCACGAGATTTTCCACAGTTTGCAAGTTACGAGCACAGTGCTCCAAACGAAAAAGATGGCACTGGACTCTGTATCTCCATATTTCTGAATTCGAAATAAACTCCAGGTCGTCCTTAAAGTTGAATATCTACCGAATTAGAGGAAGCAATCGCATGGCATGCCATTCTATCAATTTGTGTTTTCCTACCAATTCATCCTGGTCCAAAGCACCTTCTACCCATTGCAACTATCAACGAGCTCTTACTTTCGGCACCGAGTGTAATCATCCACCACGGTCTTACGTAGGACCGGTTAAAGGTTTCAAACATCTTAGAAGGGGATTGCAACTGTGTGTTAAAAATTCAGCCCACAAAGTCAATCCCAACTGCGAAGGTTGCGCAAAAACTTCTGTATGCAGTGGCCTGCAGTGTGCAGCCTTTTGGTAATTGCATTCATTTCCAGTTCTAACATCATCGTTCATCTTAGTCTGAGGTTGTTTTCGGAGCTCACGGGAAAAGGAGGCCCAGGTAGGCTAACGAGCTTGCATTTTCGATTATTCATTAGATTGTTCAGAATGTTCGGTGGGGGGACAAGTTTGGCGGACAGGCTACGAAAAAGTATAAGTGAACATACGATGCGTTTTGTGTTACGGTAATTGGTGACACAAATGAACTTTAAATGACATACTTTCACATTCAAATTACATGATCTTAATCATGAGGACATGAATATGTTAAAGGTTAGGAAATGATGCTAAGGATAAATTTGATCTTCATTGCATAACTGAAGTTTGTTCCGTGAAAATCATAGAATTAGCATTTTTATTGGAAGAGAATGTACCACTTTTACACAACCATTAGTTTGGCCTTTAGCAAACAAACGATTTTTTTTTTGCAAACCCACAATGGCGGCCCGGTCTGATTATGCTTCAGGTTAAAGTTGCATAATTCGGCAAGTCCTCACACGACCTCCGCGTGGTGGCCGCTGGAAACCGTCTTGGGGCGGGCCAAGAGTGTGTAGGGCCGGGCTGAGAGTAGGCTCATCCGACTGACGAGGATCTGCTTGTCTGCTGGTCATGTGTTAGGGGCAAGTAGATCTGGCGGGGGAATGAACTGAAGCAACGGCCCGGGGATCGTCCTCCCTGCATCGGAGAAGGTGCTAATAGGACCCCAAGCCAAAGTGGAACAGCATACGCCGAGGGCTGCGTGGCCAATGGGGAGCTTGGTCTTTAGTATGCGAACTCTGAATACCTTGGGGATCAGTTTCAAATAAGACCCTTACCGTAGTGGCCGGGGCAGCCAAGGTGGACATTCTTCCCGGACTACTCGTGGGACCAAGACATGGACTCAATTATCAAAAAAACAAAAACGACGATAGAAGAAGAGGGGGTGATGCCAGGCGCATCATCGGAGGACGAGCTGCTGGCCTCCAGCCAAGAGACAGTAGCCTTTGAAAGTAGTACACTCGGTGCCAGCTGTAGCACCGTTGTGCTGAAACCAACTGCAGGGACCTCCTGAAGCGAGGCGTCAGACAGTGTAGCGAGTACCAGACATAGTACTCCTGACCCGAAGCCCTCAGCGTCGGGGGATCCCCCGAAAGCGAAAACCGACAAGAATGTCGGTCGCCGGAAACCGGCTAAGAAGCGAAGATCCACGGGTGTCCTGCTCAAGAGTCAGTACCAGAAGACCATGCTGCCGATACTGTCGACGAGCGGGATGAAAAAGACCTCGCTAAATACCAGGCGATTGTTGATGACTACAATAGCAAACGCCTGGCTAACGAGCAGAAGGCGAAGCCCATCGTTGTAAATCGCAATCGATCTCAAGACGAGGTCGAGCAAGATAAGAAACGGAGCAGAGTGGACAAGAGCGCAGACGCTAAGTAACATCCGAAGGAAATTGTATAGCAACCGTCAGCCCGCGGGGCACGTACTGCGAAACCCTTCAGCGACGTGGCCAGGAGTCACTTACGTGTGGCGCTGGCGGATGGCAATTCTGCTAGCGGCAAACTAACGCTGGAGGTGTGGACTAGTGTTGAGGCTAGGCTGTCGTTAAGCTCAAGATCATCCATTACGATGAGATTCCCAGAAGACCGGTCGCTCGCATCTGGTTGCCGAAGATCCGCATGGATAAGGACAAGCTCGTCCAATTCCTGCGCCTTCACAACCTCGGGATTCCCATGCACGACTGGGTTGTTTTCAAGGAGGAGGAACCTCAGACAAACAGCCAGCCTGTACTACTCCGTATAAACGAGGAGTGCCTGGAGGCACTGAAAGCGACCGATTATAAAGTGTGGTTCGGAGTCAGGAATGCCAAGGTAAAAGTGTTGTGCTCTGCAAAACCGGACGACGACCTAGACCCAATCGACGCCGCCAACGAGCTGTTGGGAGGAGATGACGATCGACGGTCCGACGGGGGCAGACGAACCCCCCACGCAAGCAGATCATGCTGAAGGCAACGCAGATAAATCTGCAGCACTCGAAGTGCGCCTCGGCTAATCTGCTCGTCTTCCTCTTACAGGAAGACATCGACATCGCATTAATACAGGAGCCCTGGGTCCAAAGCAAATATTTTAATTTATTCCACAGCACAGGAGACGCTGATTTGGATAGACCTAGAGCATGTATATTTCCTCGGCTTACATGGCTCATGACCGATCAGCTCCGCCAGAAGAGCTACAACATCTGACGAACACCATAACAACAAAGAAAGCCAACCTGCTGATAGGCTGCGACGCGAATGCAAGGCATATGCTTTGGGGCAGCTCCGAAATCAATGAAAGAGGTGAGTCATTCTTTGATTTTATTATTACTTCAAATCTATCGGTGTGTAACAGGGGCAGTACACCAACCTTCCATTTCCCCTGCACGGAGAACTGTGACGGTTGGGAGAAGGTCCTTGATATCACCCTAATAACCGACAATGGGATTCTTAGTGTGGAGGACTGGAGAGTGTCTGACCAAAGATCCTTCTCTGACCACATTTGGATACTCTTCAGTCTAGATCTCGCCGCAGAGGTCTCCAAGCAATTATGATGCGGCTTAAATTACACTGCCTTATATGAAATATTTGGAGATGATTTAAGTTTATGCTATGCATTTGAAGAGGGTATTTTGGATATAAAAAGCATTGACTTTCTTCAACACATAAGAAGAATTTCACAATTGAAATGAGATGGAAGAGGGAAAATGAAAGAGAGCAAGAGGTGCATATTTCTGCGAGACAATCCATTATACTCACGCCCTCCCCATTGTGCATTAAATATCAGAACTGAGACCACATGACCATATTGGATGAAAAAAAATTGTACACCCCCTTTTGCATGTAGTGTGGGGCGTTCACAGTTCCCACCTTTCCACCAAATTTAATGCCAATCCGTACAGACAGACAGTAAAGCGATTTTAATAAGGTTTGATTTTACATAAAAACTTAAAAAATTATTGCGATCTCTGCACACGGTATCTGGGCCTCAAAGTACCCTTAATAATAGTATATGATTTTATTTTGAAAATTTACTACAAACTCCCTTAAGTTCGTCCAGATCCTAGATCCCCTTAAGTTTATTTTAGATCCGTAAAACTGCAATAATATAGGTTTGAAACTTAAAACTTTGGCGGGAATCCTACCATTATTAACAAAGTGATGGTTGTCAAAGTTGCTTCTTTCGCGTAAGATAGATGTTAATATCACATCGAATTGAATATAAGGATATATTCAACGTACGAGCATTACGAGCTATGTATAAATTGAATCGTCGTGTACCCAAATATTTTTACATGAAAAATTAACAAAACCTTTTTTCCTGAAGCGCCGAGCTCCCGGTTTTCGATTTATTCTATCGTGCTTCCAAAATGTTTGCCTTCACATTGCGTGTCTCTTGTGAGTTTGACTCGGACCAACACTCCTTCACAGTTTACAACAACTTCTTTGAAGAAAATTCTCAAATATTCCCCCGTAACCTGGTCCCCTTCCGACAATTGTGATTGTCTCACCCTAGAATAAATTCAGCGCAATTTTACTTGATGCTTTGTTTTTAAAAAGAACTTTCTCCGTGTGGAATATCCTATTCATCTCCGCTCTTTTAATATCATTCACTTAAACCTACGCAGAATCCTCCTCGATATGTGTTTCCTTAAACTACTGAATTGACTGCTTCGCCTTTACTGACAACACCTACCTTACGGCTTCATATATCATAGCATGCATACCGCAGGAACTTTCCAGGTGATTTTCATGGAGCTCAAACTTTATTTCCACTCCTCGATAACACATTATACGAGGGCGTATAAAATCTAAATGGGACTGATTTTTTAAAAAAAATATTCCGTTGATCATTTCATTTACAAAAGTGTTTTATTTTTCTACATACTCTCCTGCCAAGGAAATGCATTGTTGCCATTGAATTAGGAGTTTTTGAATTTAGTCGTCGTAAAATTTTTTTGGATGTTCTTGAAGCCAGTGGCGCAAGATAGCCTTTACTGCCGCATCGTCGTCAAACCGGTTTCCTCAAAACGTTTCTCCAAGTGGCCCAGAAGGATGGAAACCGAAACAAAATATATTCAGACTTGAAGAAGGATGTATTAAAGTTTAGCAGCCAAAGTCCCAATTTTTGGTTCGTTGCGTTGGCTACGTGAAGCCTTGTGTTGTCATCAAGAAGGATCCCGCTTCTGGTGGACCAACCAACTTTCTTCATAGTTGACGATTCTATCCAAAAACACGTCTCTCTCTCTTCCTGGAATCGACCAAACAGCCGATGAGAAACTTTCAATCGATGGCCGCTTGTGGTCTTCCGATAGAAGACGTGGCATCTATCCAGCGAAGATTTTTCGAAATTCCATGTCATTTGTCATGGCATTTTGGATACTCCCGTACCTAATGTTGACTTCGTTGAAGTTTCTAATAAGGATATTTGTCGATTTTCCTCTATGAGCCTGCAGACCGCCTCGATGTTTTCTGGGCGGCGATCGTGGACTTCTTCATGCCCTCCAGAGAGTTCCTTATGCCACACAGATACTCGAGTGTGTGCGCAATCGCTCCAAAATTTCGATCGGACTCACTCTCTTTCTGTCTAAAAACTTAATGATAATTCTTTACTCCACGGACACATGTAGAAAAGGAAGACAGTCGCAGCGATCGAAAACCATGGATAAATCGCAAGTCCGCTGGTGTTCTTCTGGAACATCAACACCAGTAGGTCATTCATATTCCTACCAGTTCTGCAGATATGCGAGCCGAAAAGGGCGTAGCTAAGAATGCAACAAAGAACACCCAGAGCACCACAGAAACATCTCACTACAGCAAAGCTTAATGAATCTGAGAAAGATGTCCATCGCGCAAGTAAAAGAACTAGAGCGATTATTCAACAAAACCATGTTTGTCGAAGCCCTTCAAAGGAGTAGGCAGGAGTCACATACATTAGTGGGAAATAGTGTACGCTAGTGGAAACTAGCGTAAAGTTCAAACAAGTTTTGGGTGATGAAGTTCATAGGTGCCTGTTGCACTTACTTTGGTACTGGAGACGGGCATCGATAGGGCAAACTTCATCCAATGTTTATGCTTTTACAACCCTGCGGTCTGGAAGTGTGCTAAGGGAAAAGATGCCCATAGGAAAAAACTGTCTTCTTTAACGATTACAATAAACCCAGAAATGTAACCTAGCCGAGAAAAGGATGTTTTTTATCCTGATTTAGATTCCAATGATTTAACACTGGGTAAACTGAAATCATAGAAGCAGAAGGCCCATATGTCATGCCGGATTAAGGACAGAAGAACATCACATTCAGTTCCAAGATTTCGCAGTTTTCATTGCATTACGCGCTGCAGCATGAATTTACTGTTTTTCATCGATGGATTATGGTTATAATTCTACCAAAGCAACTGCCCTCCTTTCCTGCAAGTGCATCCACTTTGCTATTACCATAAATATTTTTTTCCCGCTATTAAATTCAACTTTTTCTTTTTGTCTTCTTGTCATTTCCAGACCAGAATCTTGTATCGAGACTTTGGAGAATATAGTACAAAACCCAGATAAAACCTTGTTTGGAGGATACGCACCCACCCATTCGAAAAACAGGCGGATATGCCAATATCTTGTAATATTGGCGTCAGGAATGCCCGTGTATGATCAACTGCGGACGATCAAATAGGTTCTTCAGAAATATTGGCAATTCAATAATGCTTTGGCAACCCAGCTAAATTGGCCCTTTTTAACAAAAAATACAACGGCATCAACAGTTTAAAAGTCAGAATAATTAACATGCTAACTAATGCCTTTGACACAAAGGACGGACTGAATCTAGGAGAAGTGCTGCTCTCAATACACGAGCGCGAAGGTTGTCTGGTACCACAGACTTATTTCTTGCACGACTGGGATGCTGCTACCACCCTGTCTAATCATCCTTAAAGCTATCAAACGGCAGCCCGAACAACCCCACCAGCATTCTATTGAGTGCTCTTTAAATGATCCCATAGTTTGTCATTAATCACCATCCCAATGTGTCTGAAAGCCGGCTTGGAAATGGCGGTATATCTACTGCTAGAGACATCTGGACATACATTCGGTAGTAGTCTGATGTAGATGATTCTATCCAATCCCATGCATGAAAAGGAGAGTACATTTTTTTCACCAAATATGGTGATGTGGGGTATCGAATGAAAAGTCTCGATTAGTTCTTTCCGATAACGGTCTTAGTTTTGACATTTGTTGGAAACGAGGGGAGCGCGGGAGGTCGAAAGTAATCATTTCTTTAACGGACTCAGTCGCAAAAACTTCCCAACCGAAAAATCTGAAAAAAATCACAAGGCTGATACTAGTCTAGGCATTATGCCTAGGCTCCGAAATACCCTCCATACCGATATCTGTTTAAATAAAGTTAATAATAGTAGTAATTGGCTGCAAAACCCCCTTAAGTTCGTCCTAGAGCCACGAAATTTTGCAGCGATGTAGGCATGTAGAGCATGATTCTACCAAGTTTGGTGGAAATCGAACTGTTACTAACAAAGTCCTAATAGATCAAACTTGTCGTTTGTTTGCAAATTCAAAACTTTGAATGTCAATATCATGCGGATATTCTCGTATAGTCTATGCATATATTACGTGTTAGATACTAATAGGACAAAAGCACACTCAAAAGGCTTTATAAAGGAAATACACAAAGCCTTTCATACCTAAAGTGTCCAGTTTCCGATTTTCGGACTTGTTTATTTTTAAGGTACCAAGTATTTTATATATTTTTTAAATAAATTCATTATTTCCTTCTTTCTGTTGTTAATTTGCCTGTGCATGAATTGTAAGATAATAGAGACATGATGAAAATGAATTAGGTTTCCTTTAATTTGAGGACTCTCTCTTAACTCTTAACTCTTAACTCTCGGGTTATATTTTGATAGGTACGCGTGATCTCCTATGTTTGTCTGCTTTTCGAGTTCCGGTGCGGACCTGGTATAAGACGGTATAAGGTCTTCAAAGGAGCTCCCCCTTGAATTCCTTATACTAAACCTAAAAATTATAATCTACTGAATGCATAAATAAATTCGCTCCAGGACTTTTCAGCAAGGTTACATTCGTCTCCTATTGTTTTGCGCCGCTTATCCAGTCATCTGTCATCTTGAAAGAACGAATGCCATTACATGGTATAGCTGGTAATGGAACCGTTCCTCTTTTTTAATGTGCGACTTATTATCTTCCACTTTCAGCATCTAATCAACACCAGGTTTGAATATTTCTGCCTTGTCTGTCATTTATACTTGCATCGGGCGACAGTACGAAGACGCCACAGAGACAAACGTTGACGAAAGTTAGGGACTTTTGAGTTACAGGGACGGTCCCATGTGCTGCATTCCCGGCTTCTTAAACTAAACCAAACCCTAATCTTCCTCTTCTTCTTCATCAGGCACTGTCCCGTTCAAAAGTGGGGTCGAGTCGTCCTGATCGATGGCGTCATTTTCTTCGGTAATTGCTTGGCCTGGGTGGGGTCGAGAGGTTAACCAATTATCATCTGCGCTTCAAGCCAATAGTATTTTGGTCGTATTCGACCGACCTGGATGTACAGATCAATCTTGGCAAGTGAGTTTTACATGCCAATGTCATCGAAGAATCATGGCGTACTACGCCACTGGTCAAACATAACATTTTCGCCTCCATTACCGCGAAGTCCCGTTCATTGCCTCGTATAGTCGGCCAACACTCCGAACCATAGAGAGCGACAGTAAAAACAACAATGTGAGAGTTTTTGGAAAGAACACCCTGATGAAACTCTAAAAAAGAATCCCATCATATCGACAAAACTCGATAAAAATCTACCCTATCTTCTGGTGTGTCCATCGGATTATTTTACCCGGGATAAAGAATTATACTCCAAGACTACATTCCTGTTTCGAGCGTATGATTTGCATTATATGAAATGTCCCACAAACACACTTCGGAATTCAATCATATCCATTTGGAAAAGTAAAAGGATCCGATAGCATCTTTCCACTTCAGTACTTTCGTATTTTATTATTTCATTGGTTACTTTGGGACAACTTCACCCCAGCTAGTAGTTCTTCTTCATATATTTGTAGGGCAATAGCATACTGACTGGATCAAAATTCAATGGTGGGTCTGAGAGCGGAGAGTATCAACAAATAAGCTGAGCCATTTGCCCCTACCATTATACTACCCCAGAATAATTTTTCAATTTTCAAAATAAAGTATAAGTTTCTTACTCAATCGTGTAAATCGAATTTGTAATACTATATTATGAAAGGAGTAGCAAATTCTAGTCAAATAACCTTCTACGTTGGGGTGCATTTCGAAAACTTATGTATTCCCTTCGAGTTCGTGCGGGACAAACGCATAAACGAAATATATTTAATTTTTGAGGGTTTCCATAGACTTCTTCAAGTAGCAAACAGAGTGTATCTGCAGAGAATACCAGAGAAGAAAAACTGCTCTGAACGTCCGCTTAACTAAGCGAGAATTTTTAAAGTTTACAATAATATAATAATCGTTGGCGCAACAAACCATATTGGATCAGGGCCTTGAAGTGTGTTAGAGCACTTCATTCAAGACCGAAATGATGATAAATTGCCTTCGGGCTCCCTCATCTGAGTCGAACCCAATTTATAAAAAGTTTACAATACTAACGGCAATCGTGAAACGAGGGTTTTGTGGAGGGCCCATCATAGAGCCATCAAACATTGAGGGCTTTCCAGTTTTGATTACGAATTCATTGGGTTTATTTCTTTGAGTTCAAGTGGTAGTTTCCCTCTTGACCATAAAACCGAAATGGGGAAGCTCAACCCTTCTAATCAAATCAACTCTCCAAAACTCTTGCCTTGTGCCGGAATCAGGATCACTCTGTCTTTAATTCGAACAAAAACGAGCAGATGAAGGGGAAACCAAAAGTTAATTCTTTTTTCTTTAACGTTTTAACTGACATTTGAATGGACATCTTTCATTACCACATGTGAACGTGTTTGGCTGACGAGTCAAAGGTCTATAGGTGAATGATAAGGTGATGTGCATGTTTACTCGAGGAGTACATGACTTTGTTGAAGCGATAATCATTAGTATGAAACTTGGCAGGCTAGACACAGTAACAGTAGCAATCGAAAAGTTTTTGCCTACTTGACGAAGGTATGTGAAAGGTATATTCCCACGGTGTTCGGGTAATTGAATTAGATTCATTTCTAGTAAGACTGGGTGGATGGGATTTATGGGAATTCAAATCATTTTGTGTCGACTTACAATTTCTTTCCAATAAATGTTTTGGTTATTTATTAACAAGACGGGGAGCGAGAAAAAGTAAATAAATACAAATCATTTTGAAAAGAGATTAGTCTCCAACTTTTTCTATGAAAAGTAACACAAAGACCGACCGTATGTTCACATTCCTCTGCAGCTTCAGCAATATTTCGTACTTCAGCTATTTCTTATCAAATGCTGTAAAAATCAGAATCCCTCACAAGCATTGAAGCCAATCCTATCTGTTTTCTGCTCGTCGTTGTCGGCGACTTTTATAGCATCCCTCCCGAACCCATAGAAATGGTCTTCGTTGTCTTCCCTATTGGGAACGTGAGAAGAGAACACAAACACGCCGTGAAATATGGGAGATAAAGATGTGAGAGGACTTCATCAGAAAACACATTTCTGAATTGGAAAGTATCAAGTCCTTTTGAATGTGCTATGAAGCGGAACATGGTAGCGATATTTTCATATTATTAGAAGCAGCACATTGGGCTCTTTCTGCATCGTCAGTTATGCCAATATAAAGTGATAAAATGGAAGTGTGAAAGGAGAGAGGAGGTAGGAAGCAGGGTCTAATTTTGGTTACATGTTCTTGAAATTTGTTTGACATTTTGAGCAAATTAGTATTGAATAAATTAGATATCACGGTGTAAGATACGCGTTTGACAACTCTGAATCGAGATGCAGACTTCCGAGCTCCTTACAAAATATCATAGAAATACGTATATTCAAATTCATCTTGAAATATAAATATCCCGAAAACAACCAATCCAAAACATCCCATTAATCATGAGATTCTTCCTCAGTTCAACGAGAGTGACAAACTTATCCATCCAGGACAGCATTCCCCTTGAGTAACATTTTCAATTCCCTCCATTTATTAACATTAAAGCTGTTAAATTACAATTCATGCCCTGACTAGATGCCGACAAAGCCATCGTTTTCCTATCAACCCAAATTACAACGCATCCTTTGAACAGGGCAACAAACAGGGCATCCAAATGCGGGTGTGGCTCGACCTTACGCGCACCTTTGTGAGCAAAGCGTAACTTTTTCACTACATTATCGTCTCTGTCAGGAACAAACGCCGAGCGTTTGATGTGAAGTGTATGCCAAAATATGCGTGAAACAATACTGAAACAATTCATTTTCCAGTGAACAGGAAGAAGGATCGATGTCGTCATTTGGAAAGCTATTAACCTAAATTTCGGAATAATTTACACACGCTTCCGTAGTCCCTTCCTTTGAAGCATTATTTGAGCTGAGTGAAATGACTTGAGTATAATCAGGTCAAAAGATAGATTGTCTTTTTAATTAAGTGTAAACATTGTGGACGTTGTAAAATTTGAAAAAATTAGACGGGACCATTCATTTGGAAGAATGTCTACCTTCGCCTAGACAAATTGATAATTTCTGCTTATCAGCTTTCCTGAAATTCTCTATTGTTTCGGAGTCAATTTTTCTGACACAAAATGTTCGTGCTAAGCCAACAAAAAAACAATCATGCGAAATCAATCTTTAAAAGCTTATTCAATTCTTACAAAAGTCCCGGCATATTTTAATGTTGTAAGCACAATGTTATATGGAATGAATTCGTTTAATGATGGATTTCCATAATTTATTTTCGGTACATCTATAACGGCGGATAGAACTCTTTTAAAGAAGTTGAAATAAGAACACATTTCATAGAACTTCCATCTGATTGGAAATTACCCATAATCAATGAATAGATTAACAAAAAGGATGTTCGTGAACGCCTATCTGAACTTCCTAAGAGGTCTGTCTCTTCCTCTACTTGACTTAGCGTAGCGTCAGCGACTGCGAGTAAATTTTACCCTTCACAGTCGCCAGCAAGACGCCCGCTACGCCTACCAAGGGACTGTCAAGCGCGAGACCGCGTCTAGCTAGTCCGCCGGGGCGTTAATTTCCTTCAATGTTCCTATGACCAAGAACTCAGAATAGGGTAACTCTGAACCTGCCACCCAGACTATTCAGCGCATCCCTACACCCCCCACCAGCCTGGAGGATGTCGCAAACATCAGAATGACTATGTTACGCTTGACGTTCAGGTCATCCGCCAACCATTGCCAGACTGGCGAATTCTGGATGGCCGGGATGTGTATCTAAGACAACCCCCGCATCGACTCCGTAGAGCATCTTTGATCTTGTGATGAAGTAAACTCTATCATAATCTTGCAACATATCGCCGGTCTTCCACTCTGCTTAATCGGAAAGCCCAAGGAAAGATTTTTCGTCAATAGGACTTCGCTATCCAACATCCTGACTTATGTAGTCTAACAGCACTGTGTATTTCAATTTGTAATACTATAGTTCAATTTTTTATTTTGATTAAAAATACATCTGAAAATTGTGGTTAGAATATGAAAGTCATATTCGATTTTAAAAATGAGTAGTCAGTATATATAGCGCGGCGCGCGTCAAAGCCGCATTTTGGGCCTATTTCTCTTACTGGTTGTATCGTCCCTTCCCCTTCAAACCGTCTGTTCTATATGTCAAAAATTTAAAAATATTGCCACCAGCTGGTTATTTTTTGGCAAATTCTTTTGATTTTGATTCATTCTATAGGGAATTTCATGCTTATTAATAAAACCCGGTTTTTTTGTTTTTTTTTAGACGTTTCAGTCACCCGAAATTATCTACCCCGTCCATTATTGGCGTCTTATTAAAAAAATGTGAACCCGTCACGTCCTCTTAATAAAATAGCCCAGGAAAACCATAATCGGCCGGAGACCTCTTTTCCTCATGAAGATTCTCGTCCAGGCGTAAAAGGCTATACCGATCTTTTTCACTCTCAGTTCTATGCTTTATCCCCAATTTAACTTATGTAGGATCCAGGATCACACCCAGATACTTTACATTGGAGGAAAGTACCAATCTTTATCCAATCCGCCGCGATTGGGAGGTTCAGGGACCCTTGCGACGCTGATAAATAGCATCAGCTCTTGACTGGATTTATAGGATGTTGTAACCCACACGCACACTTTCGTTGCGGAAGTGTACGCCCTCCATGATTTCTCTAATAACAGAGGAAAACATTCTTGATACCAATATCACTAAGCCCTACCCACCACCTTCACCTGGCTCCCGCCAACATTTCATACATCACTATCAGCTAGAACACCGGAAAGATGGCTCCCCCCTTTGCGGTAGGCGTGCTAAGATTTAGAGAGGGGCGACCATTCCATGATCGTCCTGAAATGAGTGTTCACAGGACGCCCTCTAGGATTTTCAACATGAAAATGGTGTCCGCTTCCGGTATCAAAATCACGCGGGCACATCTCCAGGAGGACATATTCAAACGAAATACAACTCCGATAAATTTCTAAAAACCCCAGCGCAATCCTTTCTTGCTGTTTCTGGAGCATGACTGACATTATGCCGCTTTGACATGAAGACTTATATTCCGAGAAGCTGTTTATACCCCATTCGCGCTGATTGTCGATTTGAAAATCACATACGACTCTCACTAATATTGGGAACCCCAGAGAGTTTGATCTTGATAACTTCAAAAAACTTTCCCTGGTCGAGCGAAAATCCTGCGAGCTTATAAACATAGTTAACGTGGCAGGATTGCTTAGCGGTTAGAGCACTAAGCTGCCGCGCAGAAGGCCGCGGTTTAAATATTCCTAACAGCAGACGAATTTGTATCAGATACCAATCGACTCCTTTATAAATCAGTTCCTAAGTTAAATCAGGATAATAATTAAGGATCAGCATAAATGCCTCCTACAGTGTACCGTAGTCCCGTAGTGTATGACCACCGTCTTCAATGAAGTGCTGTCACACGCTTTAAGACAATAGGACTATCGCACCTTTACCAAATAAAAAGCAATTTCTGAGGGATCCAAAACCGTGGAGAACCTAAGTTATGATCGCTTTGATTGAGATAATTTAGATCTCATGGAGGAAAGTAGGCACGGGGGTGTTCCCGCAATTAAATTCTACATTGTTGACTAGAGGTTAAATCGATGAGAGGTTCTCCAGCTTTCCACCGAGAGGAAGAGTTGCTTTGAAATCGTGCTGAATCTTAAGAGCATTATCTAAAGCCTAAATTAGAAGGAGGAGATATAAAATGTAGAAATCGTAATGGAAATGCACTAAAGAAGGCAAGGAAGTGGTTCCAAAAACACGGAAAACTACGGTTTCATCCAGGGCAGAGGCCACTTATCAACGCTGCCTCACCTCTGCCCTGGAAACAGTGTGAACGAAAAGGTTCAAAGTAGTTGTTTACTGACTTATATTAATTCGTAAACACGTTGTAGGCGCGGATCATATTCAACATGGAAACCACATGCAAGTTCTGGCCTAAACTGGCCGAAGATGATGTAATTTTTGTTGGGAATCGAGGGAACCCTGAGTCTGCCATCCACACGTGGTTCTAAGCCGCCTGTATTTCTCATGTAAGATGCACAGCTCCTAGCGCATCATAATGTTTTTTTGTCAGATTTTGTCGGTTGGTTAGCATCTGAGAATGAATCCTTAGACCAAGAATGCACTTTTTGGGACCCCGTCCCATGTTCGTTTTCCACCAACATCAAACAAAGACTGCTTCGGAAAGGATTAATCAAGAGATTTCATTCGATATATTGTCGAAAACAGTTTTAATATTCTCTTTTACATGTATAGGGACACCCCGCTCCTTCCTACAATAATGTTAGCTCAGCACACAATGATGCCATTCACAGAGTGCGTGGAGGTCCAATATTTCCATCAAATTTTATGGCAATAGGTGCAAACATCTCCTAGCAAAGTTTTGTGACAGAAACAGAGAGGCAGATTGTAAACCGATTTTAATAAAGCTTTGTTCTACATAAAATTGTAAGACAAGTCGAAAACCGAAAGTTCGACTTGTATTTGAGTGCAGAACTATTGCATTTGTACGTAAACTGTAATGCATATGCATATCATATCATCAACGGCGCAACAACCGGTATCCGGTCTAGGCCTGCCTTAATAAGGAATTCAGACATCGCGCTTTTGCGCCGAGGTCCACCAATTCGATATCCCTAAAAGCTGTCTGGCGTCCTGACCTACGCCATCGCTTCATCTCAGGCAGGGTCTGCCTCGTCTTCTTTTTCTACCATAGATATTGCTGTTCTAGATTTTTTGGGCTAGATCATCCTCATCCATACGGATTAAGTGACCCGCCCACCGTAACCTATTGAGCCGGATTTTATCCACAACCGGACGGTCATGATATCGCTCATAGATTTCGTCGTTATGTAGGCTACAGAATCGTTCATTCTCATGTAGGGGGCCAAAAATTCTTCGGATTATTCTTCTCTCGAACCCGGCCAAGAGTCCGCAATTCTTCTTGCTAAGAGCCCAAGCCTCCGAGGAATACATGAGAACTGACAAGATCATTCTCTTGTACAGTAAGAGCTTTGACCCTATGGTGAGACGTTTCGAGCGGAACCGTTTTTGTAAGCTGATATAGGCTCTGTTGACTGACAACAACCGTACACGGATTTTATCATCGTAGCTGTTATCGGTTGTGACTTTCGACCCTAGATAGGAGAAATTGTTAACGGTCTCAAAGTTGTATTCTCCTATCCTTATTCTTCCTGTTTGACCAGTGCGGTTTGATGTTGTTGGTTGGTTCGTCTTCGGTGCTGACGTTGTCTTGCCTTCATTGATGTGCAGCCCAAGATCTCGCGCCGCCTGCTCGATCTGGATGAAAGCAGTTTGTACGTCTCGGGTCGTTCTTCCCATGATGTCGATATAAAAAACGTAACCTGTAAGGAATGGCATTGTTTTGTAGAGCGACTTCAGACCTCATTCAGCGAACGGTAAGCAAAAAACAATTAAATAGACGAGGATAGAAAGTGCTACAACATTCTCTTTACAGTTCCGGCCAAGAGGTTATAACTTGGCTTCTATAATTTTGGACGAAATCCCAGAGAGTGAAGGTATGATTATGTAAGCGAGGAGTTTTTACCAAGAAGGGATTAAGCATTTTTAATTTTGATGGGAAAAGCATATTTAAGCAGCTAAAAATTACGCCGAACGTTATGCATTTTTTTTCTAGCAAAAGTAAATAAAGTTAAAAATTAAATAAAGGTCGTCCCATATTTAAGATTTGAGACCTTTTAGTGTCAGGAAAAAATTCAATAAGTTCCCCTAGAGCACTAAGTTGGAAACCTCACGGTAAGTGGAAATTAAACCCTTAGCAAGTTTTCATCACGAACGGGTACGAAGCGCTCCCCGAGATTAACTTGTCAAAAACCAGGCTTTAATTGCCACCATCCGAAGCTGAGCGAAAAAACAACGCTATGCTGATCGGAAGATCTAAGTCGACCCTTTCGCTTCACTCTCGGACTATGGACCCACTGATTTCGTAATGGGCGTGGATGTCATTCCTGGCCTAGTAATAAAGTGGATATTCTGGGCCTGTAGATTCGGAATCTACTTATATTTCGCACTTTTAACCCGGCAATATATGAAGATGATATTTATTATCAAAACTAGGGAAAGCCGCCTAAACTAATACAAAATATGTTAACATGAATTGGAAAGACTGATAGACCGGTTTATAGGGAATACAAATATTCCTAAGTGGTCAATCGACGAAAACAGCTTTCCACGGACTGATAATAAAAATTCAGTAGAGGATATGCCAAAACGAAAGAAGATCCCGATAGCATTAAATTAATCCACTTATCCGTAGGAGATTTTTTCTCCCTATGATCTAGGCGGAATATCTGTCACAAGTTTGCGGACCCAGCATGAGTGTGACATGGCTAGGTATTTTCATTAAAAACGTTTAATGGAATAGCTTCAAGCTACCTACTTTATTGGATGTGAAAATGTAACTAATACAACAAATAAAGCGTTAATGAGGAATCGCCATATCTAAGAATAATGTCAGAAGTCCTGCAGATTGCTAGACAACAGAACAGAATAATTGGAACTTTGCTTTCAGGTGAAAATCTTTGTCAAGGAGCCCCAGGCTTCTGAAGCGGTACATTTGTATATCACACGAAGAAAATGGGGATAGTAGTCTTAATTTAATATAGTTAATTCGAGAAATAGGTGGAGACGGCCGCGTATTTCACATTCACCGGGCCAGCTTCCTCAAATACCAGACGAAGATGTTTCGAAGAGGTGTCGTTTAATAAGGAACAGATTTACGAAAACCTCCAAGGATCACGGATAGGACCGATCATCGGGTTTAATAAACTCTTCTTTAGTTTCTGAATAGTATGCAATTTCTCAAGGGATAATTTCCTTTTGCTGGTGATAATCTATGACTTGATCCAAAGGACGATCACTTCTTTAGTATCCCACTGAAATTCCGTCACTTTTATTTGGCTACTACGCAGTTCAGCAAATCATTAAAAAGCTCATAAATATTGGCAATCGAGTTAATACCATTTGCATTTAAGGTCAACGTTATTTGAGATAATACGGTTAGGAAACATCTTGCGTTTACTAAGACGTTCATGATACATTGCCCTGCACCGACAAAGAAATGCATTCATTCGGACAAATTAACACATGCCTGCAAATTGAAATATTGCATTTTTTTCTCTTGTATTTTCTGGCTGCATCATTTTATGCACCGTCCGCTAATTACCATTAAGAGACTATGGAGAGTGGATGAACTTTGCAGGCTGATGCAATAAATGGAAAAACCACTAGGTAAAGCGAGCAACTAAAATTACTTCTGAATAAATTCTGCCAAGGTAAACTCTAAGTTAACACATCAAAAAAGAAAATTTGGCCCAAACAAAGTTTGATTTGAAAGGACATCCTTAAAAATTACAAAATATAATTGAATTCGAAGAGTATCGTTTTAATGAAATAAAAATATAATAGACTGGAGGAGCGGATCCAATGGTTGCAAGGCACGAAGGACTTTGTGTACCTATTAAAATATGGTATTCGTTCAAGTTAAGGTTTTTTTTTAATTTTATTAAAGAAGATTCGAGCAGCATTTAGCCAGAGACAACCATCAGTAGAGGTCAAAATGGGAATATTATGAGCAATACTACCTAAATTAAATCTAGTTTCCACACTGAATCAGGACTAAAAGAAGAAGATGGTCTCGCTGACCATGTTGACATCATGGCTAGGTTGCTACTTTGTCTGAAGAAGGTGCTCCAAGAGGCCAGGCTGAAAGCTAACGAATCGAAAAGAAAGTTTATGATCGAAACACGAAGAAGTGCCCCAACGAGGAATAATGGTCAAGCCTATATTGAAATCAAAGCTGGTCAGCAGGAACAATAAACTGTATATCTAAAGACGTTACTATTATATGGTTGCGCATCGTCAATCCTGACAAAGGGATCCTGAGAACAACCATAAGATGTACGAGCATTGCACCATGTTGAGTTCCACAAATTGGGCTCGAGGGAATACCGGACGACAAAATTTTAAAATAAAAGGACGAACAAGAGAAGCCACCAAAGGGGTGGTCTTATGGACCATGGATAGCGAGACACTGCTACACTTGTTGAATTGGAGGACGCTATCATAGGATGGCGAGAACTAGAAACTGTGCATCCGGGAAGCCAAGGCTCGTGAGGGGCTAGTGCATCATTGCAGAAGGAACATAATTTAATAAAATGAAATAATCCTCATTATGCATTAAATCACAAGTTTTCATTCAGTTTCTTCTATCTTTCAAGCAATAGATAGATTTCTGTATAACAAAATCGACTTCGAAATAGTGAATTAATTATCCAAGTCCCAATCCTTTACGAACCCAATGGTAAGTTCTGTGAGCAATATAACAGCCATTTCTAACAATAAACATCATCGTGTTCCGTGTCCAGGAAAAATTCAATTCCGTGAATACCACCCCGCAATATGCTCACGTTTCCCGAAAATGGAATCAAGGGCGCCCAAATACTCAATTTCTCCCTCAGCGAGAAATTCGATGTGTAAGGTCCGGGGGTGTTTAACGTGAGTACCTGACATGTATGCCTACATGGTCCACTTTGAATACGGAATGATTTGGAGACCACAATCAGAGTCCCGTCGTGATTGAGTGCAGGCCCAGCATTCATACCAGTGGATGAATGGATGGAGTTATCCAGGGCAACTCTACACTTGAGCTCACGAGGACCTCCATAAAATCCATGAAACTCTTACAACGAATCTCTAGAATACTCCTGGAGCATACGATCTCAGAGGGCCATCCCGGTTCCCTTAGTAGCTCATCTCAGGTAATACAGTGGAAATGGATGCTTTTCATGAAAAACAAGAAGCATTTCATGAGTTCTTAAAGGTGACATCGTAATCGTGATGGATAATCTGAATACCAAAGTTGGTTGTGGCTATAATAGGATCGGACAAGTGAAAGTGAGACATTGCCTTGGTAGCCGTAACAACAGCGGTAAAAGTTTGGTAAACTTCTGCAACTTTCACCACATCGTCACCAGTGGCACTCTGAATGTGCGTAACGAGAGAGGTGGTAATATTGACCTGGAAGTTTAAGGAAGGGTTACTAAAGGAAGCATTGTGACGATTTTGGGTAATCTAACACACCCTACTCGGTGATGTGATAGGGAAGTACGGTTTTCGTAACCGCAACAACAAGAGTAAAAAATTTGAAGACTTGCAGACTTCTACATTTTTGGCTTCGTCATCGACGAGACACTGTTTGGGCAAAGGCACGCAACAGAATGCACGCAAAAAAGCAGAATATGAATCATACACTGAGAAAGGACAACTCCATTGCCAGTTGTACCATGCAATAGAGCCCACTATCCAAAAATGGCCGACGAGTAGGTTGCCCTAGGGCTACGCGGGGTAGAACAATGAAGTAACAGTACAAGCTATTCGGTAAATCGTGGTCTGCAGTAAATGGCAACCATATATTATTATATTACAGGAGAATGGTCTGACGATAGCTTCTAGCCTATTTGTGTTAATGTACATTGGCGTTGTATTCCTTTTGAAACTCCCAAGCACCTGGTGTTTTTTAATGTCAATTGTCCAGTAAGTAGGCAGGTGAACAAGTTTGTCGCCTATAATTACCGCATCCAGTTCTCGACACAGGACTAACCCTGCGCAACTCCGTGTATGCTTCGCATTGCAAATCTCCGCAGCGATGAATTTGTTCTCTAAGGTTTTAAAGGACTGAGTGAACTATTCCCGTATTATCTTATGTCTTTAAGGCAATAAGCCGATAATCACCGTTGCCGACAAAGTGAAATTCATTGATGGAAGTGACTAGTAACTTCCACTGATTAGTGTTTCAGTTCACGTTTAATCAAAATCGCGAAGCCAGCGGGAGTACTTAGAATTTAGAAGGAGACAGAATCAAAGGACTCAAGCTGTAGGCCGTTGTAGGACCAGCATAGCTTCGGGATCGGGGAGTGAAATTAGGTGTCGACCTCCGCGAAGGATGCTTCAAAAGTGTCCGCATACGTGTATTCTGAGAGATGATGTGGAAAATAATATCAGAATTGGCAGAGCAGTCGATCAGGCAATTACAAAGTTCGAAAAGGGTACACATATCAAGGAAGATGCGGCGTTGCTGCAAGGAATGGAAATTGGAGGTGTGGAGCCGTGACGGATAGTCCACCCTTAGAAATTTCTTTTTCAAAAAGAGGGACCGGGTGAATTTACGTTGTACAACTTCACAAGTGGACCAGACTACACTGCAAAATTCAAGGATTCAAGCGAGTTGAAGAGTGTTAAGGAAGGCTGAATTGGAGTAAAGTCAGAGGGGGAACGTAGGATAAACCCAGACATTTTGGAAGCTCCATTGACGGTGTCAACGAAGTGGAAATTAAAATGAAGTTTATCATAGAATATTACACCCAAGTCTTGGAGGGAGATAAGTAGTGAAAGGGGTTGTCCACTAACAGAATAGGAAAAGGATGAGGGTTGAGGCCAAGTATAGAGCCTTGGGGAACACCAGAGGAATGAGATGAGGAATCATGAAAAAAAAATCTGCAGGAATGATGAGGATTGAGGCAGGAAAGTTGATTAGAAAGAGTTTACAGAGGAACCTTAACCTACTATATCTTCGATAATAATGATAAAATTTTGAGGGCTCTTTTCGCCATTGTGTTTTATATTATGCTATTTGAAACTTTCGTGATTCTAAGAGGGATCTAGTAATAGCTTTGGTCTATATTAACTTTAATTGAATTTCCACCAGACTTTCTAATATCGTGTTCCATGTCGTGGCCTATATTATGGTATTGAAATTAGCAATTTGGTGATCCTAGGATCAACTTAACGAAATTTGTGGCAGCGTCACAAAAATAGTAATATGTTATCATTAATTTACTTTATCTAGATATCATATATAGGCATTACCATTTTTTTTTTCTTTTTTTTCGCCCTCTGAGAATAGGCCCTTTGTTCAAATCCAAATTTCGTGTCAATAGATATAACAGTTCCAGAGATGACGGGCAGACATACAGAAAGACAGCGAATAAAAGTTTCATCATCATCAACGGCGCAACAACCGGTATCCGGTTTAGGCCTGCCTTAATAAGGAACTTCAGACATCAGACGGTTTGATGTTGTTAATTGGTTGGTTTTGGGTGCTGACGTTGCCACCATATATCATACTTTGTCCTGCCTTCATTGATGTGTAGCCCAAGATCTCCCGCCGCCTGCTCGATTTGGATGAAGGCAATTTGTACGTCTCGGGTGGTTCTTCCCATGATGTCGATATCGTCAGCATAGGCCAGTAGTTGGGTGGACTTGAAGAGGATTGTACCTGTTGCATTTACCTCAGCATCACGGATCACTTTCTCGAGGGCCAGGTTAAAGAGGACGCATGACAGAATATCTCCTTGTCGTAGACCGTTGTTGATGTCGAATGGTCTTGAGAATGATCCTTCTGCTTTTATATGGCCTCGCACATTGGTCAGGGTCACCTTAGTCTGTCTTATAAATTTCGTCGGGATACCGAATTCTCTCATGGCCGTGTACAGTTTTACCCTGGCTATGCTATCATAGGCGGTTTTAAAGTCGATGAATAGATGGTGCAACGATGTTGTCCATATTCCAACAGTTTTTCGATCACTTGCCGCAGAGAGAATAAAAGTTTATTTTCCAGAAAACTTTGGTATAAGATTTTGATGTTGCTGTTATTTATAGCAATTTTTCGAAGTGATTGGGAAAATTTATTACAATCAACCAAACAAATCTGACCATTTGCTGTTTCATTTAATTGTTATTGATTTTAAAGCAAATATCATCATTTGAATTTCATCGAATCATTTGTGTATTGCAGAGAAAATTGCCATAAACTTCCATTTGTTGCCTTTGGCGTCATCGACTGTGTTTGCATCAATCGGAAATATAACCATACAACAATGCAATATTTGTAAGGTGTTATAGACTTTAAAACAAAATACATCATAGCTACCAATGGAGTTATTATTGAACGCAGATATTTAGGTATGTGGTTATTTTACAGACCTCAATCCATTATCTGATTCTACTTCAACCAATTCAATATTCACTAAGCATAATTGCATTTCCTTCAATAATATTTAAATCTACACTCGCATTGAATTAAGTACTCGAAGTACATTCTTTGACCATACGCTATGAAATGCGGGCCGTCCTCTCAAAAGGCAATTATGACCACTATATGACGACATGCTGTGGAAGAAGGCACTGCCAGTGAAGTTCAGCCGCTTCAATATAAATTCAGCTATCCCCCATTTGATTGTTACTGATATAACGCCAGAATTTATATGGATGTATTCTAATGCAGAAGGTTCAGCGCGACCAAGTGTGCAACACAGCTAAATAGTCATAAAAATATATTATTTAGACGAAATCGTGGAGGAACAAGAGCTATCCATGTATACAGTAAATAAGACGACTAAGGGTTTGATGTAACTTGTCGACAGGCCGTGTTGCATTAAGAGATTCCCTCCATAACGCCTGCTGGTACTTGACGAGTTCCAAAGATGTTGCTTCTCATTTTATGAAATGGTCGTAAAAATTTTAATTTATAGAGCCTTCGGAGCGTTTGTCGGGCTGCTTGTTTTTAAATTATAATAAAGTCAGATGAGTATCATTTCGTCGATAAAAGTGGGTAACAATTATCGTCTTAATGAGTGACATGACATAATCCATGATAACCTAGAGGACTTATAGGTATCCGCCGGATTTCTGCTTTCTCCCTTACATTTATATTTGACAACGATCTCAGGCGGTCCTCATAATGGTGTATTAAAGGCTCTCATCCAATTATAATTTAAAACATTCTCCCTTTTCTGGCGAAATATACTTCGTCGAAAAATAGTTTCGCATAAAGTTTGAAAAATTTTAATTTCACTCGCTAACAATAGTCGCGCATACCCCCATCGAGATTCTGCTAACGTTAGTGAAACCAAGTGCAATCCAGATCCTTCATTCATAATACGCTCCAAATACAAAGAAAAACGAGAGCGAATAATATAGAGCATGCACTCATATACATACATGAACCACTTCAACATCCACTTTCTCCTCACAATGGAGATCCTCTTCAGCATGAATTTCTTTCCAAAGGCATTTCTCATTCTCACTTGAAATCCTCTGTGTGAATACCAACCCTTGTACAACCACCACCCATAAGATGATATCGATTTTTCCTCAACATACATCCCACTTCCCTTCACAAAGGGACAGGACCTTTTGTATTTGTTGGCGTATTACAATATCTGCAAATTAATCTTTGACTGGTTGAAACGCCGTAAATTTTGTAATGAAAAGGAGTGTTTCGTTAAAGGACGTAATTGTTGGTTAGTTATCTGTTTTACATTTAGCTCCGACTCGTTCAAATTGATTGTTCTTTCGTAGCTCTCGTGTTGTTGCTCTGGGCATACTTAAAATTGCTTTTACCAACTTTTCCGAACTGGCAAACTTGGATATGGTTGGATTGGTCTTGAATTATATATAACTCAATATGTGACGAAATCCTGATGAATGCAATTGCCACGTAGAATCAGGTGGAATAATTACGACCCGACGGTGATGAAACGCCTCCAAATTTACCTGGAAAAAAGAGAAACCAATTAATATTGCAAGTAATACTTGGATAATTCAGAGTTAAGTAGAAAATAGACACATATCAGATGGACAATTCGGCCGACCTGGCATTAAATGAAGAGCCTTTCGATAGACAGAGCTACAAACGAAAAGTGGGTTTTATTTTTGATACGTGTAGTCCTTTATAGGATCACACTAAATATTTGGGCCAATTCCATTCAGTAGTTTACTTATTGTGTACGTCTATAGCAGTTTAATTCCATAATCTTTTTCACGGTTCATCAAGGAGGCGCCCATTCGCCACTCTTCTTTGTTCGTATCATGGACGCTGACACTGTCACTCAGAACATCCATCGTCTCTCGATCCCTCCATATAGCGTTCTATGCAAATGATGTATTTCTAAGGTCATACAACAAAATTGATGTCGAGCAGTTCAAAAATGGAATGACCGCATTTTTGACAACCAACCTCACTGACACAGGCACTATCACTGCCAGTGCAAAGGAGCTACCAATTTAAGTATCTCGGATCGATGCTTCTAGCCAACAGTGAACTGGACTACGAAGTTGCTTCACGCATCAGCGAAACTTGGATGACGTAGCATTTCATTGAGTCAGCTCAAAGCAATCGATCAGGAGGGTCATTCCTGACCGCAGCAGAAAAACAAATTTGATTAGGAGTTCCTTGGAATTTACACCAAAAACACCCGTTTGGCTTTCTAAAAGGCTTGTTACTTTTAGGAACCTGTTACGACATTCAGTCGCCCGACACGGCGACGCCACCAATAATTATTAGGCATGCGTTCGCTTATGCCTGACCCAAGCTAAATGCTATTGTGATTTGTGACATCCTTTTCAAGGTTTTGTTCAAAACAAAACCTAATTAAAATCGGTTCACTGCCTGTCTGTCACGGGTTTTTTTCCTCAGAAAAGTTTATATCTATTGACATGAAATTTGATAGGAAGGTTGGATTTTCAGGACATGACATCTAACGGAATCTTCCAGATTCGTTAACGTATCGCAGGACTTCCGTTAGTGGATGTGATGCTATTCATCGCAACTGGAGAAATGCTCCATGGATTCGGCTTCCTCATTACAGGAGAGACACGTATCATCTCGAACAATTCCTATTCTATATCATATGTCCAGCTAGTGAATAATGGCCTGTCAGAATGCCTAAAATACTCCTGCAAGTTCTCCTGCTTTTCGACAA
Organism: Hermetia illucens; assembly: GCF_905115235.1. Classification (NCBI taxonomy): domain Eukaryota; kingdom Metazoa; phylum Arthropoda; class Insecta; order Diptera; family Stratiomyidae; genus Hermetia; species Hermetia illucens. The sequence continues at coordinate 96,858,658 of NC_051852.1, read as the reverse complement.
GATAAACTGTGGTACGCATGTCCAGTTACAGCAAGAAAAGTTTGGTGTGTCGAGCAGCATTTAGACTCTGCCATCTGCCCTTATGGGAAGCTTGTTCCCAATTTTTGAAAACAGCCTTAGCCAATGCTGCTGGTACTTCAATTGCTGGTTCCCGTCCCGACATGGAGGAGATTGACCCTTCTTTCGCTAAAGCATCCGAGATTTCATTTTTCTCTACGCCACAGTGACCAGGTACCCAGGGTAGTTCCATCGTATTGAATCGAGAGATAGAGTTCAAACGATTTCTGCATTCCTAAAAAATTTCAATGCAGGCTGGTTATCATAGCATACGATGCGCCTGCCCTTCAATCACCCAGTTTACCGCCATTAGGATCGGACAAACTTCAGCTAGAAAGACCGTAGCATATTGCCCCAAAAGAAAAGCCCACTTCTCGTTTTTATTCGAGAGGTAGACTCCGGTTCCAGAATCCTGTTCTGTTTTTGAGCCATTGGTGTAGAAGGCTTCCGTATATCCCGCCACGCATTCCTCTGGGACTTCCCAGTTCTCTTTACGCTTCAGGGTAACTTCTACCAAACAGGTGTATGGGGACACGAGAATCGAAAGGCATTGTAGGAACTGAAGTCAGTACTCCTAGTAATACTTCCAATGCTCTGTGCTCCCCACATCCGTTGTTTCCCTATTGATCTAATCAAATTGGTCTATGAGCTGCTCTCATTTCAGTGCTTTGAAAAAATATATTCAGGGCCTGCAAATTGAGTAATGCATTTAGATCTGCGCCGGATGTGGTACTCATGGGACCCGTGATACCTAGACACATAGCCCTTTGCGGATGCATAAGCGAACATCGTCCTGATAATAGCAACGTATATTACCACATAAGACCTAAGTCCCCATATCGAAGCAAAGGTCCGTCTGCACAGCCCATAAGCTATATGGGCTCGTTTGAACTTTACCACTACATGTTTGTTCCAAAGAAGCTTTTTATCTAAAATGACTCCCATATATTTCACTTTTTCGGAAAGGTGGAGAGTGAGGCAAAGTCCATCCAGTTCTTTTCGTTTTTGTGAATAACACCATTGTGTTTTTTTTGGATTAACTGAAACATCATGCCTGAAGCACCAACTCTCTATCAAATCAACGGCATGTTCCAAGATCCCGATCAACAGCAAGCATAGCCACGTCATCAGCATAAGCTTGAACGTCTATTGACAAATTTTGCATTTCGCATAGCAGTGAGTCGATCATCATACTCCACAGAAGTGACGACAGCACAGCCCCTTGGAGGCAGCCTTTCGTTGTTTCTGCTGTTTGGTACCAATCGACACCCACTTCAGTACACAACAATCTCTGCGTTCGCATAGCATGGATCCACTTAATTGAAGCATCATCAATACCATGCGTTCTGGAGGCATCACAAAGTTTTTGAAAAATCGCACAGTCAAACGCACCTTCAATATCCACGGACATCCCCATCACGTACTCACACATCAGAATTGCATCCTCTATCTTTGTATTCAAAGAATGAACAGCAGACTCACAGTCCTTTCCACAGTTCGCTGGTAAGCATGTTGGTTTTCATTAACTGGGTGCAATCTAAGTGCGTTCCCACCAATGTGACATTCACCCAGTCTGTCCAAACCTTTCAACAAGAATGAAGTAAGCTGATATGTCTAAAGTCCTTTGGATTAGAATAGTCACCTTTCCCAGGCTTCGGTATGAAAACTACCTTAACCTTCTGCCATAGGCACATAGCCCAAAATAAGACTTGCTAGAAAATATTTTTTAGCAATCGTTCTAAGTATTCCATACCCTCCTTTAGCATTGCTGGATAAATCCATCCATGCCAGGTGCTGTGAAATGTTCAAAGAACATGGGTAACAACCGCTTTTGCAGTGTTCCAGTTCCTCAGTATACTTAACGTATATACACGACACATAAAAAATCAATCAAACCTTCCATACCTGGACCGCCGAGCTTTCAGTTACCGACTTGTTTTATATATAATTAGTGTTATTTTGGGGAATGAGCGAATCGTTTTGAGGCTCTAAGCGCACTGAAACCGGTCACCCTAACGAGGGAGAAATGCCGAACCCCAAAAAAGTTCCAGAGGATGACACGGTGGAGGACTTAACTATGCCATCCAGTAAGACGAACAGCGAGAACTCCGAATGGCAAAGGCAATGAATGGGCCCTAGCGTCGGATTAATCGCGTAACACGCCATAATCATTTCCGATAGTGGAGAAATTGCGAGAGAGGCGTCTTCGATGGTATGGACACTTGCTAAGATTGGTTAGGGCATCGAAGTCGATGAGAAATGACGCTTGATATCTAGCTTTGATTTAAGATTTTTCAATTCCACCGAGATCAGACTTAAAAATTGCACAATCAATTGACACGAGCCTCCGAAGGGGACGGAAACCGCTGGCGAAGTTGCGCACGGGAATTTGTATGCGAAAAGATGGTGCCAAAACTTTATTTCGCATTTCGAGTGATGGCACGAATTGAGTGAGTCGTATAGCCACAGGAGATAAGACCTATTTGAGTGCGACGCCGGGTGAAAAAGGGTAGTGAGCGGTCAATCACAGCGAGGATGGAGAAGCCAAAACTCAAAAGTAATGTTGATGGTATTCCGAGTATTCGCAACATCAGTTATCTTAAATATATTCGTCCTGGTCAAACAGTGACTGGAAAGTTTTATGTTGACGTCCTGGAGCGGCTACGGGCAAAAATGGATCTTACACCACGCGACGCCAAAGTTCACCTCAAAGTCGTGCTACTTTCATGTCAAAACGATGGCGTTTAACTTTAAACCTTCAGCTTCACAGGGGAAAATCAGTGCATGAAGATAGAAACAGGACGCTCTCTCTCCCAAACTTCATTGCAATATTGACCCCTTAAAGTGCCAGCTAGATTTAAGGAGGATGACCGCCGATAATTTTCAACGGAGTTCGAGAAAAAAGACCTCCCTCCTAAGAGGATGGAATATAAAGCCATTATGAAATGAAAATGGCCCCACTTTGAGCTGCTATAATTTTTTAAGGAGGGGGTAATTCTTTAAAGGAATTAGAGGCGGGAGCTTTATCTTCTTTCTATATCTTCTCTCCCTCTTGTGAGGGATGGGGTCGAAGGGGCGAAAATTCAAAGGTTATCAGGATGATATCAAACCAACTCCACCTTCAGTGGCCGTAATTTTGAGAGGGATCGTTCCCCCGATAAACTCACTACCCCCTCCGAAGATGAGGTTGAAAATTCAGCCCTTACCGATACATGATATATTGTTAAACTACATTGAGAGGAAGGAGCGCCAAGGATCCACTTCCACGAATCGTGTCGACCTGGACGACAAGCATCTCTTTTCTTTGGAATATAATGTATATATATATAGTTAAAAAAGCCCACGCATCATCTTCCCGCCCAACCGGACCGAGGGGCGACCAACCTAAGGCTGGTCTGAAGGCAACATCCAAGGGCCCGCATCACAACAATGATGCGTTTTAACGCAAAGTATGTGCGACCATGCGAAAATGTATTGCCCCGATTGTCGCAAACACTTCAAGCAATGACGCGGTGGTTCTATACTACAGAGACATGAATCTTAAATCGAAGACAGTACGAATTAAGACTGAAGCCCACAAGGTCAGATTGTTATCGGACAGGACTCTTCGGACTATAGCACAGGTTGCAAGGATAACTGCTTTTTGCATCTCCATGTATAGTCCAACCCTAAGATCGAGCGTTTTCAGCGCTTTCTGTAAATTCTGTGGGACTAATTCCGTCGCTGAAATTACCACTGAGACTACTTCGATCTTTTGTAGTCCCCAAGCCTGCTTCATATCGTCCGCCAAAAGGCCGTAGTTCCGGATTTTTCCTTGCTGCTTTTCAACAGTGTTCCGGTAATCAGTACGCCTACATCGATTATGAAGCACGCTCGTTCTTTCTTCAGAAGCAGAACTAGATCCGGTCTGTTGTGATTAACACTGTGGTCGGTGGTAATAATGTGGTCCCACAGTAGTTTGATCCGATCATTTTCCAACATTCTCTGCGGAGTATACTTATAGTAAGGATCGTAGGTTACCATTAAGTTATACTTCAACGCAAGGTTTTGATGGAGAATCTTGCAGACGGGGCTATGACGACTGGTGTACTCGGTACTGGTCAACATCCGGCACGCAGATGTTATGTGTTGGATGGTCTCCTCCTCACAGTTGCATAACCTACAACTGGAGTTGTTGATTGAGGAGTTGTGAAGTATGTACCGTTTTTATTTTCTTGTGAGGAGCGAAGCATCCTGAGTTAGGAATGCTTCGGTCTCATAGAAAAATACATCATTAGTCAACCATTTGTTGGAGGCTTCGATGTCAATGCATGCCAACAACGAATTTTTGATATGACCTCCGTGAATGGGTTTCTCTTTTCACATGTCGATCTTCTATTGGATTGAAGTAACATTCGAGATTGGATCCCATTCTCGGCTTTTCCAATTCAAAGGAGACAATTTATTATCTGCCATCACGGTAGCCTGATGGAATCGGATAGAGGATTGTTTCTCGAAGAAAAACTCACGGAGAGAATGCACTTGATTACAGTGCAATGTTTTTACATCAAGTAACCCCTTTCTTCCTGATGACGTGGGATAGTGATCCTCAATTTTTCGGCAGCTCTATTGTGCATGTTGTGCAAGAACTACCCTTATCCGTCTTTTACAGGTTCTAAATTCGTATTACTCCACTATATCACACAGAAAGTATAAAGAGGGACGGAATGGCGAAGGTGTTGATTGCCATGATTTTATTTTTCCAGAACAGCTCAGTTTTAAGGACAAGATCCAGACGCCGTTCAAATTCCCTCAGCAACTTAGATTTCATTTTTGGTACAGCAGGTGTTGTTGCTTGCAATATGCCGAGGTATTTGTAGACGTCGTCCGAATCCATACCCTCAATTTCGATGTAATTGTGGCTGTATCCTTCGTTGTCGGTATGTTTTTCCCGAACAATTGTTTTTATGCGACATTTCTAAAAACCCAACTGCATGTGGATATCCCTACTGATCTGAATGGTGATGTCAAGCAAGAAGCGAAGTTGCCTCTCGTCTTTGGCATACAATTTGATATACATTAAATGACTCTATGTGCATTTCGACAATATGCCATGTTTGACTCGGAACCCGTATTCGCTTTCATGCAAAAGATGGGATAGCGGATCCAAAGCCAAACAAAAGCACAGTGGGCTTAGAGGGCCGCCTTGGAAAACGCCACGCCTGATGAGTATCTCTCCTGATGTTTGTGAGGATACCAATAGCTTCGTGCTCCAATTCTTCATCACTGTTCTCAGGAGAAGAACGACATTCGGGTTGATTTTCTACAAGCATAACACTTGCAGTAACCACGAATGTGATATGGAGTCAAAGGCTGATTTATAATCGATGTAGGCTGTCGAGATATTTCATTTCTGGTGGACAGCCTCCTTTTCAGCGACCGTATCGATTACAAGCTATTCTTTACAGCCTCAGAAGCCTTTTGCGCATCCTTTTTGCTCCTCAGCTATCAATTTATGAACATCAAGATGTTTTGAGATGTTCGCGCACAGAACTGAAGTGAAGACCTTGTAGATGGTAGGAAGACAAGTAATTGGTCAACATTTTAAAGGTCAAGAGGCACCCTGTTCCTTGGGGATGAGAAAAGTTATCCCCTTGGTGAAAAATTCTGGAACTAATTTCGGATTGACAATCATGTGATTAAAATGATTTGCCCTGTGAGTGTCCTTGAACCGCTTCAGCCAGAAGTTGCGAATCTTATCAACTTCTGGCGCCTTCTAATTACCTGCCTTTTCAAGGGCTGCTTCTACGTCAGCTTCAGTAATGTCAGGCATGGTCATTTCGGGGAGAGCCTCGGATGAACGCATAAGGTGGGGGAGCCACGCTGCTTCTACATTACAACGGCTAGATTCGCTCTAAACACTTCTCCAGAAGTCTTCTGCCTGATCCAGATAGAGGTTACTTTCCCGACTTGAGTTCGTGAAATTTTTATAAAACCCCGTTGGTTCTGGTCCTTCGCTGAAAGCTCTTTTATTATCTACGGATGCGATTGGAGCACACCGCCAGGTTCTGCTTCAGCACCTCGAGGATTTATTCGATTGGCATATCATTGGGGAGATGTCTATCAAATGACACAAAAGGTCGTTGGAAAGTTTCTGAGATATATATTGAAATAGAACAGAAAATGACATTCTACATTTTCATTATAGTGATTTTATACAACAGCAGATAATTTTCAGTTCAAATTGCTTCACTCCTTCAAAATCTAAACCCACTTAGCCAATATTCATCCATATGGAAAGTTTGAAGGCAATCATCCATGAAATTGCACTTATCAAGAGCTTCGCCTGGTTTACAAACCACCCCAAACTTACTTCATAATCTACCCCCAACAAAAGTTCAACTTACCACGGGCTACAATAACAGTGTATGTACTTTGTATAAGTTATTCAACGTTACAAAATGATAATCATAGCTGCCATTACACGCATGCAACTGCCTATGACAAGTTCAATAAACTCAATTGCATTCTGTGTGCATTGGAAATCGTCTCCTTTCATTACCGTCAGCTTTAAATCCTTTCCAACAATTAAAATGCATTAATATCTCATTAGCCGCGGCCCTGCGTTAGTCAGACAATTTGAAATTCATTTCCGTCTGAGCCATGTACTCATCACATGTGTGTATACGCTTAGAGGTGACTGCATACATCAACATTCCTTCCCCCCTTCCCTTTACCATTTCCTCCGTTGCGCCAGCCTTCCTCTACTGATTTCAGATCCATTACGAATTCCAGCTGAAATTTCCCATGCACGACATGTAATCTGGCACTGACTATGTGGTAATCAAAGTGCATAATTTTCTATAAGGTTGAGCTGATGCCAAACTCAGAAGCTTGCACGAGTATGAGTAGTCGGAGGGCAAGTTTGTACAATATATCCACCCAGCAAGAAATATTGAAAGGAGATAAATACATTGTTCACAGTTCATGGTAGATGATGAGTAAAATGAGGGTTATTGAAAAGGAAGCTTGAGATACTTGCGGTGATCCCTAAATTGACGAGTTCTTCCACCATTCATCGACCATCTACTATTGTTGCATACAAAATACAAAACATTACCCGTAATCCAACAAGAAAAATATGTTGAGATGATTGTTACTGCATTTTTGTTAGACTTTGTGAAGACTATATCCGCAAAATACTGGCATGGCGTCATCTATTGAACCCAATTACGTAAGCAATGTCAGACGGTTTCCTATTCACTGCAAATCTCTGCACTACATAATTCCAGGTCAGTGTTTTTGGATGAACCTTTTAAATCGTCGTAATCTGACCTTATTTTGTACGTAGTTTGTCCTTTCACGCAACGGAATCATACTCCCCAATTATTCATAATTTCAACCCGAATCCTCTTGAAGATAAACTTAACCCGTTTCTGAACGATACCTAATTTTCACGTCTACATAACATATCTAAGTACAAAACATGTAGCAATGGAATAACGCTAAAGACCGTGAGCTCGAAACATGCACGTTGAAGCGTTAGCATCTCCCGTAAGCATGCAAAGATACTTTCCTTGTTGCATTTTAGATGTACAAGAATTGTAAAGTGCATACACTCAGCGGGCTCGTTTGCAATTCGTGTGGAAGCATTAGAACGCAGCAAAGTGTAACGATAGATAGGCTTACTCCGGCGGAGTGAACGTAATTGCAACTGCAATTCACAATGCCATTGCATAACTTGCACTCGCCATACAAGACTCATTGCTCACTCGTTGTCGCTGCCGGCATGAATGCAATTCAAGAAAAATCCATGCCGTGCTTTCCTTTCAGCGCGTTGCAGTTCATTTGCAATTTTCCCGCCCTTGCCTCCCCGCCATCCGTGGAAATCTAATACACACGAATATAGTACCAAGTCTTAGTGCAGTTTCTTCAGTTTGTTTTGTTCTTCATTTATTTTATGTCAGTATCCGCGAAATATAATAAGCCCACAGTGCAACATGCTTCCAAGAGCTGACTTTTCTTTCGCTTTTTTTGCGCCGACATATTCCCAGCTCGGCTGGAAAAAAGGAAAAATTTGCAAAATTGTTTCGCAATTGAAAAAGTTTGTGTGCAAAGTACTAGTTCTCGTGAACTCAATTGAAATCTGTGCTGTTGAAACACAACAGGTTCAGTGGAAGGATGGAAAGGGCGTGTGTATGTATATTGAGCGGTTTCGGAAAGTGCATATCAGAATAGTTGGCCTGGTCTTCATGCAGTTTGCACACAGCAGAATCTTTGCGAATTTAAATAAATGAAAGCAGCAATTGTTAGGAAGTATTATATTATACATTACTGGATTTAGATATGATTAAATCTCGCGAGCAATAATAAATAGATATGTTGTGAATATTGCGCTGAAGGAGGTTTGATTGGGTTCTACGCTCTTGAACGCCGCGTACAGCAAAATCCACAGATGTAATAACTGTATATCGATTTAATGTAGGATTACATCAATCAAGGTTACATGGAGGAGACCAGAAAGTTTTACAAAAAGACCACTATTCCTTTTCCCACCACTGTGTCATGAAACCTTGGCTCTGCAACGTAATTACGAGTGATATTAAATACATCAGCCAAAATTGCGAGTCGATTATCACTCAATGATATTCTTTACATTAGGTCAACGTTTTAAGACGAGACGTGGATTATGCTATTTCGATTTTGCTTTACTAAAAAAGGTTTTTTCTTCGGACATTATCATATTTGTACCCAGATACTGTTGCATCCTGAGCATCTTCGCGAGCACATCAATTGCAGCTACTACGTATCTTCCAACTGAACCCAATCATTGTCGGAAGTACCACATCGCCGTGTTTGGCTATCAGATGTGTTCAGCAACTCACAAAGCAGAGCAGGAGCAGACAGCAACCGAAAGGCGACAACATTCTGCCTGACAGGCCAACAACGAATAAAAGGGGAAGGAAGGAGAGCTGGAAACTAGCAAAAGGGGTATGCTCAGAAGCTAGGTTAAGATGGGCAGTGGGAACTTTTAAACCACTGAAATCTCCCGGAGTAGATGGCATTTTCCCAGCACTTATCCAGAGAAGCCTAGGAATTATCTTAGAGTCTCTTCTGAGGGTGGTAAGGGGGAGCATAGCACTGGGATACATACCAAGGGCATGGAAACGGGCAAAAGTGGTCATTATTCCGAAAGCGGGTAAAAAGGATCCTTTTAAGCCTAAATCTTTCAGACTAACTTGCCTAACATCGTTCGTACTCAAAACGGTGGAAACAACTATATTAGAACTAACGTTCTAAAGCGTAATCCCCTACATCACTGTCATACTGCTCTGTATCAGCTGACATAGGTACTACGGGATGCCATAGAAACAAAAGAAATTGCACTGTACGCGTTTTTGGATATCGAAGGAGCATTCGACAACACATCGCACACAGAGATACAAGATACCCTGAGGATGCGCAAAGGAGTGAGAAACACCCTGGCATTCTGGATGGGCAAAATGTTAGAAAGCAGGCAAATAGAAGTACCGACAGGCACAAATTCTATTGTCATGAACGCAGGGCTGTCCACAGGGTCGGGTATTATCGCCGCTGATGTGGAGTATGGTAGTGGATGAACTCCTGAACGTGTTAACAAATACTGGAATACAAGTCCAGGGTTACGCGGACGACATTGTTTTAATCTGTAGAGGCAAATATGAAGATACCCTATGTGATAGAATCCAAACTGGACTAAGGGTTGCTAGTGCCTGGTGCAGGAAGGTGGAACTGTGGATCAACCCAGCCAAAACCACCATAGTACCATTCACTAGGAGGCGTAAGCTTGATCACCTGAGAGCCATAACATTACATGATATGGAGGTGAAACGAGAAACAGAGGTCAAATATTTGGGAATTACGCTACACCAAAAATTACTCTGGAAGACACATGTTGGAAACACTTGTCGGAAAGCCACGAGGGCTCTGATGACTTGCAGATCCATAGCAGGAAAAAAATGGGGTTGCAGCCCGAAGATACTACTTTGGATATATACTGCAATAGAAAGGCCAATGATTACCTATGGAGCGGTAATCTGAGGAGAAAGAACCGAACTCAGCACACAAGCCTAGGGATAACATGACAACGAGATTTCACTTCGATAAGAAGTTTGAAGCACGTTGGAGTAATAAGACAAACTGGGAGAGCGTGGCTGCGACATACGGCTTAAACCAGCAACTGATTACTTGGTACACTGACGGATCCCTCACAGCAGAGGGAGCGAGTGGTCCAAGGAAAATGAACTTTCAGCTAATTGGCAAGTGCACTAGCATATTCCAGGCCATAGACAAATGTGCCTCTGCAAAGGAACTATAGGGGGCAGAACATAGCTATTCTCACCGATAGCCAAGCAACGATCAAGGCACTAGGTCCAACCAGGTGAACTCTAAACTGGTACGGGAGTGCCTTGAGAGACTGAATACACTCGGCTCGTCCAACAAGATCTGGATACTTTGGGTTCCAGGCCATGCTGGGTTGGAAGGCAACGAGGCAGCGGACGAACTAGCCAAGAAGGGAGCAGAGACACCTTTACACGGGCCAGAACCCTTCTGTGGAATCGGAAACGGTTTCATGGCAATGAATCTAAGAAATTAAGAGGAAAGGTTGAGGGAATTATACTGGGCGGGCCTACCAGAGATGGAGCAGTCCAGGGTGCTTATTGGGGGATACGAACCCATACGCACAAAGAATTGCTTAAACCTCACCAAAAAGAACCTCCGAACCATAGTGGGAATTCTCATTGGTCATTGTCTGGTCTATCACCTAGGGAAGCTAGGGATATCTATGGACACTGCCTGCAGGTTTTGTGAAGAGGATGACGAAACCTCCATACACGTCCTGGGACAGTGTCAGGCACTTATGCAAAGTAGGTCGAGGCATCTGTAAAAGGGGCACAATAGTTCTTCATGGACGCGGTGCGACTTTCCCTTAACAGAATAATAATAATTACCGAAAGGCAGAAGCAAATAATAGAATTGCCGGCTGAAGGTGGATTTAAGATACATAAATGGAGAAGCAACTACTCAAAATTTATCGAATTAGTTCCGCTCGAAATCAGAGAAAAAAATTAAATCTATTCGAAAACAACGATAAATCAATTAAGATACTGGGATTAGGTTGGCAGCTCTCAAAGGGCAAGCGCTGAAGCCGTAGCTGCTGATCTAACTTATAAAGTCTAAAATGATCTAGGCTACAATGAAGCTAAGACGAGCTTCTGGACCGCCTTAAAATTCATAATAGGCTGGATCAACGAGCACTCTTCGTATATACCATATGCGTAGCGAAACGGATCTCATCAATACAGAAAAAATCGCTAAAAGAACAATGGAGACATGTGCCTTCAGCTGAAGTTCCGGCTAACGTTCTTTCTAGTGGAACTTCTTCAAGATGTCAGATGTGTCCGGATAGCTGAGTGGTTAGAGCACAAGACTGTCGTACGGAAACTCGGGGTTCAAATCTCACTGGTGGCAGTGGAATTTGTATCATGATTTGACGTCGGATACCAGTCGACTCAGCTGTGAATGAGTACCTAAGTAAAATCAGGGTAATAATCTCGAGCGAACGCAATGTTGACCATATTGCCTGTAGGGTACTGTAATCCTGTAGAGCCCTGTTACGGTTTTGGATGAAGTACTCTAACACACTTCAAAGCCCAGATCCGATTGGATTGTTGCGCTAACGATTGTTATTATTCTTCAAGAGCACTCATGAGAAATTATATGTGGGCGAACGATCCTTTATTTTTATATGGATTGGAATGACAGTGGCCACAAACGATTCTGCCTAATAAAGAATGTGAGGTCGAGCAAAAACGAACTTAAAACCACAAGAGAGCCTAGCATTCTAAAGTCTATTAACGATGGCAATTCATTTCGGCAGCTCCAACATATCATCCCGTACGTTTTGAAGTTCAGGCATTTTAAAAAAGGCTCGCCAATCAACGATTTGGCCGGCCCAATGCATAACCTGTACTCGAACCACAGCTAAATTTTTCTGCCAAATTAGGGGGAATCAACCAACAGATCGAGTCGAATCTGCAGACCATTCGTCAACACCGGAGTTGATTTCTGCGACCCGGGTACGCTCCATTACGAAGGGCGAGGTAAAGATCCTACCAAAGCATTATAGCTATATTCGTATGCTTCGCAACGAAAGAAATACATATCGAATTAGTTGGCAGCCGAAAATTTTTATTTATTTTAACTGGAAGAATTGATGAACACGTTATATAGCGAAAAAGCGGCGGAAGTGATACAGCAAACTTGTAGCAAACGATGAGTTCAGTTTAGGTTCATTCCTCTTCGAGCGCCACATTTTGGACTATTGAAGGCTGCAACCAAGAGCGCGAAAGGCCTTTTACGCATCATCGGAGCTGCATCATTAACTTATGGCTGAAATCGGTACTAGTGAAGATTGAGGCAGTTTTAAAACTGCAAACCACTAGTCCCAATTTCAACAAATCTAAATGACTTGAGCGCTCTGACCCCTACTCATTTCCTCATAGGCGATGCCTTAACAGCAAATGTCGACATACAGTCCAAGGCGAGAAATATGTCTGTAGAAGGAAGATGAACAAACTAGAGTTGGAAGTTGAAATTAATGTTTTTTTTTTAGTTGGTATATAAGTTGAAAAAAGAACTAGGTTTTTTTCCTTATCCTGTAAATATTTTTATTTTTTTCCGCATACAATCGTTTCGGAGACCATGTGCCTCCTTCCTCAGTGCTACTACCTAAAATTAGGTACTAGTTGTTCTTTAGGTACATTAAAAATACTGTTCTAAAGTCACGGCTGCGTGAATATTTGTAACATCTCCCTTCAGAGTAGACTTGACAGTGGGTGAACTAATGTCAAATACGGGGCCCACCCCGCAATTATGAAGCAAGCCAGTTTGTCAGCGATCTTGGAGTGCTGGCACCCAAGTGGTTAATTCAGCCAAGTTTCAGCATAAAGGCAGATCGACACCAATTGACTTGTTATGATGTTGCTATTTAGTGTTGATAACACCTTTTGGTTGTCCGAATGGATTCTAACCCCATCATTTTCGTTGAAGACATTTTGAGAGATCGGCCCGATTCCACAGTTCAGTTTTCCAAAAACACCTCTGGGCCAGATCTTTTCCATGCCTGACTCGTCTTTAAAGATTATCATGCATGTGACCTCAAAAAGGTCCTGACCATTTGTCGACCATTTTATTTCTTTGGTGATTATGACAGGGTATGTCTATCTAAATTTTAAATATTTGCTGTCCGGTTTCGATCGCAGGGCAGAGGCGATCTCATCAGACGCTGCCTCAGCGTGACCGAAAGCGGCAACAGGTGGCAATTGGCTCGTTCATATGCAATTCAAAACCCGCCAAGGGTATGAATTACAACGACCGAAGTCGCATTTGTTTGAACCTACAACTGGTTAGAGCTAATAAAAATAAATTTTGTTTCGGGATGAGCTTGTCCTTGCCACCTGTTGCCGCTTTCGGTCACGCTGCTCCGCAGGGTAGAGGCGCTGAGGCAGCGTCTGATGAGATCGCCTCTGCCCTGCGATCGAAATCGTATAGCAAATATTCAAAATTTTTATAAGTACTGGGCGCTCACCCACGAAAGAGCAGTCCGCGTACTGAATAGAAGAAGTAAGTTGCTTCTCAAAAATGTGCAGCCCGCCATCAAGTAGATGGTGGGCTAAGGACAAGCTCATCCCGAAACAAAATTTATTTTTATCTAAATTTGTTTTCAAAGTGTTTCTAGCGATTAAATTGACTGAAGTGTTTGGACGGATGGATTTTTAATGCGCATATATGGATACTTCGGCTACCGCTCTCCGACAACTACGTCGTTACTTGCTTCACCTCCAAATGCATGGGAGGAACTTTTAGGATACCTTCGATAGTCAACTAATGTGATTCTTATTGCTCGAGTAATAACTAGGCTCCCTAGTATTTGGCTCTGCTGCTAGCTTCCTGCTTTTACATCCGTCCTCAAACTGCAAACATACATTCATCCAGTGAGTCTGTTGTGAAAGTTCCTAATTCTTACCTACCGTATCTCGGCATTCCCAGAGCAGGATTTCTGGTACGGTTACGGCATATGGTGCCTCACGTTCGCTTTGAGAAGCACTTTTAAATATTTGATTGTTTAAGCCTGCAGATTTTCAACCCTTTATAAAGTTTGTAGCGGGTGGCTGCCTCACCAAACGTGTAGGTAAACCATTCTTCCTAGCGTTAGAATGATCGGCCGGAAGCTAAATATAATATTTCACTAGATAATTGGAATATAATCATAAGCCAATCATGCGCGGTACACATTTCGAAAATGCAGACCCAGTGCATACATTCTCTCTACAACTAGGGTAGGAATAATAATCGGAGCCCCACATTTATATCTACGAAATAAATTAAATGCCTACTTTACACGTTCAAGTGACACAATTTTTTATGGTAAAGTCAAGCCTCTGGGTTAGTGTTTCCTTGTTCACTACTTAGTGGAGTATAGGGCATCCACACAGGCAGACTTCTTCAGTTTCACTATCATCACACTTAACGCTGTGCAGGTGATAAGTTCACATCACCGAGGCAAACGCAAAACGAACACAGCCATCCATGACGACTGAGATTCGAACCCAGAGTAGCGAGATTGAGAGATTGACAACTCTTCAACCATCGCACCGTCGATTTTTCCAAAAAATCTCAAAAATTGTTCGAAATATGACTACTATGATATTCAAATTTAGTTGAATTGCAATTAATTCTTCTTCTTCCCACCAAAATAAATCCCAAAAACATACATGAAAATAAGCCGTCTATGAAGAGCTAAAGAAGGATTGAGATCATGTCAGGAGTAGCACAGATCCCCATCCTACGAAAGCCTGCTAAAACTTAACATGCCAGAAAACTCGGTCCTGGCACATTGATGTGACGGCCAAGCATGGTTTCAGCCGTGTGTTGGAAAAAACCGAAGTAGTCATTTTGACTAAAAGCAAAAAATTCGGACCCATGGTAATCGGCGAGACGATTCAGTGAGCCAACGTTTAAGTACCTTTAATTGGCATTCGACACGAAAATCAATTTTCTCAAACAAATCGATAGTGGATAAAACTGCATTAACAGTTTCGTCCTCGTGAGGAACGGCAACACACAGGCGAGTGATAGATAGATATCTTGGGAACCGTACTGCAAGAGAGATGTAGTGCGCAACTCATCAGAAACTTAGGTCCGTAACTGGACTGAACACATAGTGAGATTATTTATTTCCTTACCCAGTTTCTAAGCGGGCATGCAGGTGTTCAGTTTGATCTACACAAGACCAGTAAGACGTGATCCCTGACTGCACGTTCTTTAATGGGTTGGGGGATGAAGCCGATTAAATTTTTTTTGTGGAAAGTCGGTTCGGATGTTTTCCCCGGATAGCATTATCAATATCTCAAAAGTGCTGACAAATGGAGCCCTGTTTGGCGCTATGTTCGGATTCCTTTTATCACTAAGAAGATTAAGCTCGAACGGCGAAGGGACCGAATAGTAGAACTAGCAACTTATCTTCCTTCTCTCCCCTCCTGCTAGTCAATGGAACTCCCTGGCTTGACGGCTTCCCCAGGCAGCAGAAATGTGTTAAATGGTTCCAGTCTAATTCTCAGATGGTCGGAAGTTGTTTTGTTCGTATTCTAGCGATTTATAGTCGAGGAAGTGGAACACCTGAGGCGTAAGCGCATTATCCGCGCTACATAGAAGAAACCAAAACACAAATGTCAGCGAATCGCACTGGCAAATCGTTGTTCTAATGTAAATCCTGATAACAAACATTGCAATCAGCCATCAGAAACTACTACAAGTATACCTTAAAAATGTATTTTTTAACTCACCTAAAGCCTGCTAATTTTATATCTGAAAAAGTTCGAACAGAATATCCCTTTTCTTCCGAGAAGTACTCTCTTAAATGTCCCTTCCTGTAAGGCATCCGTAGAAGTATTAAGATATGTATTTTTTCAGAAGTATTTGACAATTATTGGACAGTCAGCATTTGTTGTAGATATTTTTGAATAGTTTCATACAAAGAAGGAAAAGTATCGTGAAGGAATGCTCTGGAAACTGTGACCAACATGAAAAGCGGTCTAATATAATCAGGAACTAGCGTTGCCACTTGCAATAAAGCATGATAATAAGATCCAGATACACGTCGTCGGATCTAGTGGCGCGATCGATTGCTGAAAAAACAGCTTTCTTGTAAAGCGTCTTGTCGAAATCTTGGATGTATCGTACTTGTCAACGGGGCTCTGGCTATAGAATGTAGGATAAATCTCCATACAATTTCGTAGGAATAGGCTGCTTTTCTTGGCTGACGGTTGGCGACAGGTGGTAATCGCTCCATTTATATATAATCGCAAACATGACATTAGTGCGAATTATATTAAAGGCAAATCCGTGCTAAGTGCAAACTTACACTAGACCAAAATGATTTTTTCCTTTTTTTTGTTGAGGATACTGGGAGTCCGATCCGTCATCAAGTGGATGCGAACTCAAGATTCCCAGCATCCTCAACTAAAAAAAATATAGACTGTTTAATAAACGCACTAATGCTAACTGGACTACGGAATTGAATTTCTGTTCACAGCTTCTCCAAACCTATTCTGATTTTTGAGTCCTGATGGTCCTAGCGTTATGACTATATGATGCTTAGTTTGATGACACGCTGTTTTTCAAGCTCCGTGAATTCTTTCCAAAAACATCAACAGGATGCCATGATACGCGGTTCCTCAAGTAACTATCCTAATGGTCAGTATTAGACTTTGTTTGTTATGCAGGGGGGACAACTTCTAAATTTACCGCTGATCACGACGAGGTCATTCTGGTTGGATTTTCTTCGCCAGTCATTCGAAATCCAATTGACCTTGTAATGATGGATGACGAGGTGTTTAGTTACGGAAATCTACAAACCTTGTTACAGCCACCTAATTCGTGTCTCCCCATCATCCGAGCAGTGTTGTCATAGCCTATCTTGGCATGATAAGCAGGCTATCATGATGAAAGCTACATCTTCAGAGAGCCTCTCCTGAACTATGTGTGCTTGATTAGCAACCTTCTCTTCTATACCGGAAATTTTCGTTTGTGCGTAACACTCCACAATTGTGATGCTCCTCAACCTCGGCCGGAACCTCACAGTTAATATCCTGTCAGAAACCGGTCATAAAAGCGTACTTTGTAGTAGCCCTCAGCAGCAGTCCGACATCGAAATCACATCAGCTATGACTTAACTTCAGAAAGTACAAAAATGTAGTACGCAAGGGGGAGAAGAGTACTCTCCAGGGTCCCATCTTGTCACTTTGCTTAGACCTACAATGTTCAACCCATTTTGTCGGAGTACTAACTTAAGTTAAGTTAACCCTTGATGCCATTATCAAGAAGCGTTGAAGTTTTGAAATTCGTAGGTTACTAGCCAACGAATTTCTATTCCTTTTAGTCGCCTTTTACGAGAAGCAGATAATACTAAAAGACAAAAACCGAACTGTTGAAATAGTGCTAAAGAGGACACGAAAAGGAACCCAAAGGATAAGTTCACGCGGGATTTCAACACATTGACTAAAGAACAGAGAAAAAACAACATGAGGGAATAGATATTGCTGGGAACATCCTCACGCCTGAATATTTCAGTTGCAAATGTTATCGATACGCTGGCCAATGCCATATTAGGGAGGAATCATGCACAGCGATAATCAGGCTGTGATATCATCGTCAACCAATGTGATAGTTAAACTTCCGATAAGGACAAAAAATTGGGTAACAACCGAATTCAGCATGGGAAATATCAACAGATGTCATAGGCAACGTCATTCGAAATTTGTTTTTTTGAAATGTTTGAAACGTCTGGAAATTAAAGGTAAAAGTTGGGAACAAGTTAGGATTCCTACAAATAAAAGATTAATTAGGGTACAGAATTGTTAAGTTGCCATAAATTAATAATTAATTCAAGGGGGTTGGATTAATTCGGTGAAAAATAGAAAAATTAAAATTTCACATTTAGGTATGCCCATTATAGTTTCCGTTTTAATTATTGGAGAACATAGCTACTATACTGCAGATTCCCGGAAGTGTGCTCTAGAAGCCTACTTTTAGGTCCATGTAAAACTCAAAGAATTCCCTGCAGTAGTACATGAGGAAGTTCTGGATATCGCGAAGAAACTAGCTGAGGGTAAGACCCATAGCACTTGTCTTCAAAGAGACCATACTGGTCTTTGATTTACTGAATACTTTTGGTAAATTATTATAATGCATAATACATAATAGCTTGCCTTCGGGCACAGAAAAAGGATGTTTGCCTAGCAAGCACCTTGGAATTGGTAAGGCAAAGGCATACTGTTGATGGAACTGTAGACATTGCCATCATTTCGATTGCCAAGTGCATACAATCCAACAAAGAAACCCAATATGTCAATACAAAATTCGAAAAATTAATTGACGATCGTGGTATTTCTAGGAGATTAAAAGTCCAATTGGATTAGGCATATAATCATTCCGAATATCTATAAAGGGCCGATCTGTTTGGATCTTATGTCTACAAAGTTTGCCCTACTCTGCTGGTGATTCGAGTAAAATTTTTCAGTTGAGGTAAGATGAATAGAACAGATCGCCAATGTATCCAAAGTACCACGCAGTGCGTATTTGCTACAGATAAACTATCATAAGATAATTATCACCAGCGCTTAGAGGCTATCAGTTCTAATTTTCCCCCCAGGCATTTTATTATGGTTAATTCTATCTTTTCACCAAATATAGAAGATAAAGTTATAAATTCCTGGACCAGAATCTGAAGTAGACATTCTTATGAAATATTCTACATAAATTTACTGTTTCCTTCCACACTATCAATGTCACCATACTTTAGACTTGTACGCTACAGACAGATCAGCTCAAAACGTGTCGATTTCCTTTGTTATTTGACGACATTTCCTTGGAAACTCCTGTTATTGAATTCAAACAAAGCGCACTCACCTTAGCGAGTGCAGCGGTGCAATGGCAACAATAATAATTGCACGAGTCCCAGACGTGATGGAAATTAATAATGCACACTTTGCTTAAAAGGTAAGGCGACAGTGAAAGAGGGAATCAGTTGAGGTAACTGCATTGAAAGAAATGCTCCGCTGGCCGCCAATAAGCGTTTATTTGATTATTTACCCGTTGAGTGCCACGACCGCCAAGAAACGGTCTCCTGAGAAGTCGGGTCTTATGGTCATCTTGACCATTTCTAGACTCGAAGCAAGTTTCTTTCATATTATTTGGCTTACAGAGTAATAACTTCTGTTTTTATTTATACCTTTTTCCTTATGGCTTCGGCGACTCCTGGTTAGTTCAGTTCGACTGCGGGTAATAAGTACAAGAGGTTTCAGTGACATACTGCTACCGGTACCCTTGAAGATTAGTGCTGATCTTCGTAGCTTGACTCTGTTATAATTGCTTAAGGTTGAGCTATTCTACGTTTATTGCTGGATAAATCACAAAGTTTACGATTGCTGCCTACTTTTACGATAGTCACACTATACGCCGTCACCAATTACGGCTCTCAAAAGACAGCTTTATCCATTTCTCGCATCAAAACGAAAAACTGATCAATTAACGCGTATTTGATGTAGCGTCCCCAATTAAGCTGTTCCTGTCGATTTAAGCTTTAACAACGTTTACCTTTGTCACCTGACTCCCCAATGGAAACTAGTTCCGATTCTTAGTATTTGCTATTGCTGCAACCACACTTTGGTCAGGTATCCAAAAAACAACCTAATCAAGTGTGGTTTACAATTGCAAAAACGTGGTCCATCATTCATTCAGCACCGCAGCATTGTCTAAGGGCGGAGGTTGTTTGTCCAATGCTGCCCCTTATCAGCTGTAGACCCGCGATCCAAATCGTGGTCAATGAGTTGTCGCTCACTAGAACCGCCAGTAACAACGACTCTTTGTTGTTTTGCAACCAGCCCCCATTTTCGAACCACTTTTCCTATTTGCCTGCATTCATGCACATACAACATAATATTTCAGTTCTTTTATTGCTCTCGGTGCGAAATTGCGGTGCCTTTTAGGAATAGATACGTGGGGCGGGGTGCATCGAAGGTACAAGAGGGGGTGGTGGCGGGCGAGCCGGTGCAATTGGAGTCAAAGCACAAGCGTTTGCTTACAAAGGGAGGATGCACGCGAGGTCAATGACAATACGAAACGTTCTGGCAGAGACGTATCGGCGGGGGAGCGCCGACAACCGCCAACCCAATGGGGAGATGTGGAGATAGGCATGTTTCCGTGTGATGTATGTGCATTGATGCATCGCGTTCGCTGCAAGCTTTTTGTGCTTTCACGTTGCTGCCATCAACTTCGATGGGGCCGATTTTTGTTAAGTGTTGCCACACAGGAAACACAAATTTCTATTTATAGGCTCACAATCGCCTCACGACTGCATGGTTATGGGGCCCCATGCACTAGGTGGTGATGGTGGTGCGTACGAGGCCTCATTGTGTTTTATAGACATGGGATAAATGTCTCCATTAATTTATCTCTGCTTTGTGCTCGTAAACTATTTAAAGCTAACGTCGCTGCGGTCTTCGGTTGACTGGAATTTGGGTCTAACTATTGTTGGATGGATTGATGCTATTAGTATGTTTTCTTTTGAAGTCGGAATCGCCTACGCAATGTAATGATATAAATATCGAGTGGTAAATGGTGGGCACCCCTTAATGTAGTTCTTTGAGAATTTAAACCCGTAAAATGTCTTCCGGCTTTGATCCGAAAAGCGCAGCAGTGAACGCTTCTTAGAAATGGGTGGTAAAAGCAATCGGTTAGGTGTGAACATTTAGCAGATGCACAAACTGAAAGACGTCTATTATTTGGTGAAAATGTGTATAGAATAAAGAGAACATAAAGTCAGCCCACACTCAGAATACAGATAATGAAGTTTTTTATATTGAGTTGGGGAAAAAGTAATATCGTATTTGTGATCGAATTTTAACGCTTTATTTAACATACTTCGAATTATCCGATTTAAGTCAAATATGCACCAAGTCAAACTTGTTGCCATTGAGAAGGCAACTCCATTATCCCCCTCTTATAAAACCCCCCCTCCTTATTTGCAAAAAACTCAGGCAGCCAGTTTTCGCAAGCCTCTTTTGAGGTGAACTTAGTAGCACCAAGAGTGATGGTAATCACTTGGTGCCAGGTCCGGACTATACGGTCGGTGCGATAGGACATCCCATCCGAGCTCCCGCAGCTTCTGGCGGGTCATCAAAGATGTGTGAGGCCGAGCGTTGTCTTGTTGAAACTAATAACATTCCTATTGACCAATTCTGGTCGCTTCTGGTCAATCGCCTGCTTCAAACGGTCGAGTTGCTCACAGTAGAGGACCGAATTGAGGGTCTGGCCATAGTTGAGCAGCTCATAGTGGATGACTCCCTTCCAATCCCACCAAACACACAGCAAAACCTTCCTAGCCGTCAATCCGGGCTTGGCGATGGTTTTGACCGGCCCGCCGCGCTTCGACCACGATCTTTTTTGCTTGAGGTTGCCGTACGTGATCCACTTTTCGTCACCAGTCACTATCCGCTTTAAAAATGGGTCGAATTCGTTCCGTTTCAGCAGTGCAACGCAGGAGTTGATTCGGTCCAAGAGATTTTTTTGCGTCATCTCGTGTGGCACCCAAACATCCAGCTTTTTTTGGAATCCAATCTTCTGCAAATGGTTCCAAACGATTTTATGGTTCTTACCCAGTTCCTGACCAATCGAGCGAATGCTCACATACCGGTCTACTTGGATGATTTCGACGATTTTATCGGTTTCTACGACGATTGGCCTACCAGTACGGGGTGTATCTTCGACATCCACTACACCAGAACGATATTGATCGAACCAACGATGTGCTGTGTGAATCGTTACAGTATCGGAGCCATAAAGTTCACAAATTTGTTTGGCCACCTTCGTTGCATTTTTACCTCTCAGGTAGTAAAAATGTAAAATATGACGAATTTCTTCCTTGGTGAACTTCATCTTTGACGCGCTATAACTGGAGACTGAAACGTAGGATAATAAAACTGTCAAAGAGACACATGTAGGCCAGATTGTCGTCTTCAAATTGCCGTATAGTATGACCCGATGCGATAAGTACAACACAAGATATGTTTAAGGATCGCCATCTATTGACAAAATACGACATTACTTTTCCCCCAACCTAATATTATAATGAACAATGTTTTGGTACTATTTTATATGTGAGCTTTAAACAGGAACTACTTCTCTATTTCCTTTTTAAAAAAATCAGGACGTTGCTCAAGAAATAATAATGGATCAATTAAATATATACAAAAGTTTATTGCCGATACTATGAAGAACGCCAGGAATTAGCTAAGTCCCCAACCCTGCAAAGAACAGAAATATCGACCCAGCAAATTCAGCTATGGGGTCGTACCATCATTGTCGAATAACCAACCGATAGCGCGGAAATCACACTACCACCACTATTGTTGAGAAAGCCAAGATTATCGGTCCTAAGATCGTTGCATGTAAGGCTTTAACAAATACTGAACTGGTAGAGAACGAACATTCAGAGTCTATGAGTTGACAAGATGAAAACCTATGCACTTCGCGCTTCGTCAATTTTGACAATGAATAAAATGTATCTGTCGATTTTATTGTCCTAACATTTTCTATACTAAACCCAGCCACAACATTTACCCATATGTCATATTTTTGGGTAAAGGAATCTAGGATTTGATCGACGTTGGAACCTCTATTGGTTACTTGGTTTCCGGCTTCCCGAATAAAATCTTCAAAGAAGCAAATGAAAATTGATCCCAGGGCTCCTGACGACGAATTCTATTGGGAGTTATCGAGGAGTCGCATAGAGTTTGGTCTTCACCGGTCGCCCTTTTGGTGAAGCCTAGTAAAATGCGTTTTGCCTTGAATAGCATCACTGTGAAGGCAATTATGCACTTCCTCTGGTGAATTCAATTTCCAGTCATCGCACGAAGGCTAAATCAGGCTATGGTAAACATACCCCATTGCAAGATAATGTTAAGGATGTTGTCGGCATTTCAAAAGTAGTGAATTCGGTATTGCAGACAAGGAAAGTCGAAAACCGGCGAAAAAACAAAAAAGTTAAATTGCAAGTATTATTTGACGAAGATGATGAACAAACAAAAAAAAACTCACAGAGCAATGGAGCGTGAGTCAACAAGCTGTTTCCAAGCACATATGAAGGATGGGATACATTCAGAAGATCGCAGCTAGGTCTCACATGAGTTACTAGTAATGAAGAATTGATTTTTCTCG
Source organism: Hermetia illucens (assembly GCF_905115235.1). NCBI lineage: Eukaryota > Metazoa > Arthropoda > Insecta > Diptera > Stratiomyidae > Hermetia > Hermetia illucens. The sequence continues at coordinate 96,835,303 of NC_051852.1, read as the reverse complement.
TGAATCCCAAGCTGAAAAAATCATGCGCAGACCTAGGCGTACCATCCACATCATAAATTCAGTGAGGATGCAGGGATTCTCTACCCCATGTTTGCTGGTAGGTTCGAGTTTCGGGCTTTGCCTCTGGCCGAGCCGACATTATAAAGCATCGCCTTGCAGACAAAGTTTCGTAGTTTTTTTGCGTCCATGGACAAAGTTTCCGACAAATCATATCAATCAATATCAAATCAATCATTGCCTGTAACTTAGACACTCAAATAAGTTGGAGGGAAATCCGTAAGGATCCCGAACCCACTTAGCCAAAGCTGAGACCGAGGAGATCGTCAGGTTAGCCTGTAAAGACAATGGATGAACAAACATTCATTGAGGGGAGGTTTTTCCATTTTAAGGAGGTAAGTACCACTACAAAGAGACCTCGCGATGTAACCCGATATATAAAAAGAAAACATGTAATTAAATATAACACAAAAGCATATGACACGTTCCTATCAAGGAAATGCACAATCCCCAAGAGAAGATCCAACTACTGGTGGAATAGCAAAATGGTTAGTCTTCGATCGATTTGCCACTTAGCCAAACGGATGCCCTAATGGGAAGAAGGTAGCGATCAACCAGAGGGAGAGAAAATTTATAATGGAGGTAGCAGCAAGCGCAAGCTCGTTATCCAGCGAAGGAAGAATGTTTTCAAAATCTGCTCTTCTTTGAGTGGCAACTCCATGGGGGAGCGCCTACAAATATGTGATGGGCCGACTCAAAAACTATTCATCTCCCCAGAGTACGCGCTCTACTTTCTTCCTGAAAATTAAATAGGGGTTATTTATCCAGCAAAAGAATGCACTAAAGTTCCGGGAACCTCTGGATGAAGCGACAATTCCCACAGTAACTAGAGACAACGGAAGCAAACCATATTTCTTTTAGATGCTGCGAGGGTGGGATGTTGGATGTTGAAAATGCAATTCACGAGAAGGTTAGTATGGACAAATATTGCGTGGTGCTCACTCTGGACGGGAGAAAAGCATTTGATTCTACCAATCGGTGCCCAATCCGAAAGTCCCTGGCTGCCTTGCTGTCATCTTCAACAGCTATGTGCAAGAACGAAAGCTCTTAAACGAAGATGACGATGAACTCAAGGTGTACACTGCGACCGCGAGTGACCCCCAGGGCTTCTTAGTGTTCCCACTGTATTCAATTTCCGGCTTCCGGAGTTTCCATAGTTATGGTAACAACATACCGCTGGTTGTGACTGCAAAATATCTTGAGAATACCGAGTTATACTCAGGCTATTGCTAAAGTTTGTTTAGAGACCGCTGAACTGACACATGTAGCGAACAAAAACAAAACTAGGAATCATTTTAAGCAGCGCGTGCAGTATGAAACAAAGTTAAAAAACACATGACAATAAACTTATTTTCATGGAGTTTTACGTTACAAAAAAACCTTAAACAGAGCAGAATTGGCCAACAGGAAAAATGTTATCCCAAAACTTACTCTAATAGCCCAGAAGCAAATGATAGACCTGACATTATGGGTTTAAATATACTGAATAATAAGGCGCAGATGCTTGGTAACTCATCACTGTAGAACGATTTCTTTTAGTAAAGTACTAAAAAAATTTTCTTTTGTGATGTCAGTCCTATATTATCCCTCAACATTTATTCAATTATCCACCCTCTAGCGGTTTTTTTTTGTATTTAATTTATACTTAAATAAATTCAAATCCTGAAAATTTCACTACCTAAAATGTCAGGCGATGACGGCTTTAAGGTTTCTTACAAGGCAGAGGCGGATCGTCAGATGCTACCTCACCTCTGTCCTGGGAGCAGCGTGACTGAAGCGGCTCGCAGATGTTGAGTGCTCCTTTATATAATTCGCAGAAGACGACACGACTACGAATTACATTGAGCGCAAATCCCAGAGCTTGGCCAGAGCTGAAAATATTTGGATGCTAAGCCCTAAACGAGGGCTCCGTGGACCAAAAAAAAGAGGAAGTAAGGTGCTCCCCATTTGGTCCGGTTCAGCATTAAGTTGATGCGGACTTAGGACCCCATCATTCTCAAAAAAGTATTTTCACTACATAATTTGCAAAATTTTCTAGTGCAAATTCCCCTAAATCAGTGGAATTATTGTGGAATCGAACCTGTATTCAAGCAATCTTTGGAAGAGCCTAACTGTAGCCCTACCGGCCGGCGTCTGTTTTGAGTACAGAAAACAAAATGAGATAATTAATTTCATGTGACAAGCCTTTCCATATGGAGCTTGAATTATATATTTAAAGTGTGAAATTTTAATTTCTAGAAACATGTTTACTAAATCTTTTGAACTTTGTTTAATAAATTTGAGGCAAGGTGCTAACTGGTTTGAAAAAATGCATAGACCAGTTCGTGACTTTCGCTAGATTGGAATTTCATTGTTGATTCTTGGGTACCATCGCCACTGTTTGGACATTAGGAAAAAACTCAAGAATTCTGTATTTGAATAGGATAAGGGATATTAAGAAAATATTTCACGCGTTTAGGATCAAAGCGGGCTATTTCGCGTTCAGGTTTTACCTGAAGAGACCATGAAGGTCCTCTCGGAAAAGCATTGCACTGATTCTCTTTGCTCTCCATTAGAGATCAGCATAGGCTGCACATCCCCAAAAAAGTGTCTACTGTTACCCTGTCATAAAGCGTCCACATTCTGATAGTTAGAGAATGAAAGCAGATGAGGAGTCGATTTTGTAATTAAAGCATTCTGATAATGAACTCAGAGTTTCTGGTCAAATTGACTTTCTGGAATTTATTTCCTGTGCCCGTGTAACAGTTTTGGAGACCCTAGTGCAATTCGCGACAACCTCGTGGTTATAGTAATTTCAAAACATCGCAGAAAGCGACTCTCACCTTTTGTGTTCCGCCTGCGAAAACGGTAACTGTGGAAGAACAGAAACAAAGAACAGAACGAGGTGCGAATTCAGGCACAAAGGATTCTAGCCCAATAACCTTGATTTGGTACATAGCAACGCGTCAATCGACCAATGGTTCGAAAATTGCAACTCTCGTAGGCTCAAAATTTTTGCAGCTCTTTTAGGAAGCATTTCGTTCAAAGCGTTCGAGTCAAATACAATATAATGAAATATCATTGAAAAAAGTTGGTCAGGAGCTTTTGATTTTTCAGCACGATCGTAGACAGCGAAGTTTTGCTTTGATTTTGCACAGTAGTTTCTCGTTTTCCAGTTTTTCCAGCAGCATTTTCCATAATTTCGCCTTAGGCACTATTTTTCGGATTCTATTCTTTCCGTGAAATCCCTTCCCAAACCTTTTGATTTGAGTATCGAAATACTGTGACAGGCGTCTCACAACAACGTCACATTACATTCCCTTCCCATCCGGCAGAGGTTTTGTATGATATTTTGCATGTGGTAAGAGTGCTCTTAAGACAGCTGTTTCAACTGAAAATTTTTGTTGATGTGCTCCCAGAAAATAACCGTTTTGTAAAGATCTAGTTAGAGATTTCGGTGTGCGGCGCATAAGTTATTAAGGAGGAAGTAAGCGACAGCCTCACGTCATTTCTGTCCAGAGGGGTCAAGAAATTATAACAATAGAATTCATATAGAATTCATTCCTGCGAACGTCGTGCCAAATGTTTTACTAGTTTCATATAGTTGGTCGATGGTAGTTTTTGCACTGCTTTCGTCGCTGGTTAGGAGTACTTTTCTTCCAACTCTTTTCGATATAATTTAGGCCTCGGAATATTAAGGTAAGAGAATGACTTCCATGAGGAAGAGATTTGTTGTGGATCTTCAATCCTTCGTTCGCCGCTGAGTCCAGGTCTTCCGCTCCGTGTGCAGTCAATCAGTTTTTTTTTTGTGTTTCCCATTTAACGTTCTGCCATGCAGACAACGTTGCGTGGTCTTCCTCCTCTTCAACTACACCAGTGACGTAGACGTACGATTTTTGTTTACAGTTATGTAAAAAGGATTGAAGTATCCCAAAGACAATACCACGTTCCCAAGCCTGGCTAACATAGAGGCATGTAAGCTCAAATGCATTTAGCTTCTAATGTTAAAGTGGGTAATTTACTTCAATCCTCTGGAGACTAGGAGATACGGAGCTTCTAGGATTCAAAGTAAATGATGTCTTTCCCAGGCAAAAAGACACATGGTTGAGGGATGCAAGCGTTGCGCGACCACGAGGATACAGGCGTATCACTGCCTTAGTGTAATGATGCCGTGTTTCCAGCGATTAATTATTTGAAATAATAAAAAACTGGTTTTTTCTTTTTCGCTGGTGTAGATATTTATTCTTACAAATACCAATTATCCAACGCTCATTGTGTTTTTATTAGCGTATTTAAAGAATCCAAAGATCTGGGGGAACTTTCGCAACCGCTCCATATCTTAATAGTATTCAAAAAACTGCGTGCGCCGCTGCTGTTAAAGTGTCGCAATCCTACCTGACCGATGACCTTAATGTACTCCTACATCTTCTTCCTTGGAACTCCACATTATATACGTTGTAGCGTGCAGTTCTGTCAGACACCTGAGTCCGGATGTTGGACAGCGACGCCCTAGGGCCCTAGCTACATTCTAAACGAAATACATGGGGAGCTTCACGAGGAACTTTGCTGTACTTCCAACCAAGGCAGAATGGAGTACCAGCGATATGTTGCAAAGGTATGACACATCATTGTTCGCCGACGAATCAAAGATGGTCTGTGGGGTCCATGCGGCAGTTTTTCGGACAAACAAAGTGTAACCTCCCAGAATTCGCTAGTGTGTTTCAAACGGAAATACCAGCGATACTGGAAACCTGTCGATGACTGAGGCATGATCCAATCCCGAAGAGAACCATAGCCCATTGTGACTGACAGCCAAGCGACCATTAAGGCTTTGAACTCAGTGGCCACATCTTCTGGGCTGACTGGGGACGCTCTGAACAGTCTGGGCTGCACGCTCTAAGTCACCCTCCTCTGGGTCCCCGATCAGAGGAACATGTAGGAGAAAGTGCGGGCTGACCGAGCTCGTGGGCAGTTCCTTGGTACTCGTACTACTTAGCAAATGTTGACTTCAGATGGTGACGGCTCACCACCTGTCGCAAATCAAGGAGGATTTGTCCTGCATATAACAAGAAACGATCGAAAGATCTCTTTGCCAAATTCGTGAAAATGCATACAGGATTACGGTGGCATACACGAAACACTGACCTATAGGGGACCATTCCGCCAGACCCAGCATATCCAACAATTGGCATTGCCGAAGCTGCGGAAAGAAGGGAGAAATCCTCATGCACCGCATCCGTTTGTCATTGCTCAGCTCTAGCTAGAGACAGGCTGTAGACACTAGAAAAACCATTCTTTGTCGAACTTAGGAACTGCTCTAGTTGCAGCGTGAGGGGGCTGTTTTCCATCGTGAATGCTACGGGGTGGCTATGAAGATATGAGTCGACTAGACTCTGCCTTCCTTGCTCTTACCACAGCAGATATGGTTCTAAGGTTTTTTGGCATAAAGTTCTAATTGTGCTCTTAGGAGCGATCACTGATTCCTACCCTTGTACCCCAGCTGAACATCGGAGCACATTTCTCTAGTACATGAAGATAAACCGGCGCGGATAGCTCACCGACTTAACAGTATTGGGACCTTCCTTTCCTTCCTGTCAAGCATCGCGACTCTATCAACTTCATGATAATAATGACAAGCCTTGAGGATTCAATAATCCTTTTCTGGCACAGCCTGCCTTTTTATATCCAAGAATAATAACCAATAGGCGAATGAGTTTAGTTCACTTAATTCAAAGGGATGATCCCCTCAGGTTCTCGGCGTATTATTTATTAACACTACTAAAAGGAAGACTGTGTTTTGAATGCAAGATCAATCAAATTAAATAATCCACTATGCCGACCTCCCCTGATTGATGTTTCATTGAAATATTCTAAGATACTTAACAGACAATGTTCAAATAATTAATTACGATCAAGCACAATTCACATCATATGGGAGTCATTAATGTTTTTCCTATCTAATAAATTCATTCCAAACAAACATTCAATCCATTTCGCATTCAACGTCTCAAAGTCACATTTAATGTAATTATCCATTACAGGTTACAGACATTTTCCAAGTGCTGACAAATAAAGCGATAAAATATGGTACATGTGAAAACTGTGCAACATTTCTCGGTTTCTCAGCTTCAAGGAGCAATATTCGTCCGGTGCTAGCGAACACTCATAGATAGACAAACATTATTCCATTCCATAAACATCCAATCGCTGTTCAAAGTCTCGTAGTTTTCGAGTTTCGTCTCATGTAAACATGGCGTAAACGCAAGGTAACTTGGCCAAATGCGATAGATATGTCTCCTTGAAATTTCCACAGCTCAGCAGTTAGTTAGCTGTAGTGGCTGAAATAGTGAATGCGGTAAGGCAGGCTGGCCTCTAGACTTGCGGCTTTTAGGAAGCAATATGACTTCGATTAGAGGCAATGCAAGCCACTATATTTAGAATGCAATATCTGTGTTAGTATGCTGCTGTGAGTAGTGGTGCATTCTATGCATTTTAGTCGAGCATTGGTGTTGATGCGGATGAGATGGCGAACAGTATTTTGCTTTTAAGTCATTTTTTGCAACAATGCTGCAATTACAAGGTAAAATTCAGCAGACATGGGGATATAATATATAGATAACGCAATCAACCTAAACTGAAAAATCAATTTTCGATAAAAATTTTCCAGTACTAGTACGCCATCGAATGTTAGCCCCCAGCAATAGTCAATTATAAGTGAAATTTCTTTAATAACCATTGAGTCCTGATACTTCCCAAAATAATTACAAACCCACTGATAATAGAACTTTATCTAGTAAATATCAGTCCTGAGTAGAGGATAGTTTCTCGGATTGTAGAAATCAAGAAAATCTGAAGTTGCCAAAGTTCTACATATTCGTATCTACCTGTATAGTAAGCAATTATCGAAGTTTATCTTGGAACATTTAACAATCGCGCTGGGCCTCCTATCGAACTAATTCAAACATTCGCCAATCGAATCCAAAAATAATGGGAAAGCACAATATTAAGCGGAATCTTGAATCGATGCTCTAACATTGTTCTATGGCCAAAACAGCGAAATATGAGACCTCGCCACGCTTTCGCACAAAGCACTGTGAATTTTATGTTAAAAGAACTAGTAAGCGATAACAAGATTAACCTAAATGCATTCCAGTATCTACAAGTATTTATTTGTAAAACTGCGTGGGAGACTCTCCGGAAAATGTTGTGGAATCAAAATAAAGATGCGTAGGCAGTTTCTCCTCGATGGTTGTTATGTAGATGTGTAAGCTTGTGTAGGAGTCGGTTGAGGTTAGCAGGGAGAAGTAACCAAGCTCAACGAGGTTGGTCCACCATAAATCTTGGATTAGGGGAATTTGGAAAGAGGATAGTATAGAACCTCACAAAACCAAGAACTGACTCATCTGAATATTCATTTGATATTTTAGGACACATGAAAGTCGGGCTTCATATCATGTACAAAATTTAAAAAGCAGATTGGGTGGCTTTCTCTGTGCTTTTAATCATTTGAATCATTGGCCAAAGCAGTCTTGTTAAAGAGATATCTACCTAAAGATCATCATCGGACATCAAGAAATGTAGAACTTATGTACGACGGCAAAAAGCTAGTCAAAAATGAATGTATAGCTTAGATCGGAGTATAGTACTTACTTACATATTTGACTCTAACTACTCCTATTCGTCACGCTCCTCATTAAAAAAAAAATATCAGTTTAATTCTATCGGTGCAGTCTGGTGCTGAATGAACCTGAGGAATTTACGAATAATTTCAAGCTAAAGAAGGCTGTTAATACGAGGCGATCCCCCAGATCCATTATCAAATGACTCTACTAGTAATAAAACACACAACGGATCTAGACTGGGGAATTGGAAAATGTCTGTCTCCCAATCCACCGTGCCCAGTATATAGTTTGTAATCGAAAGTAAATGATTGTATTCGAACGTGAGTAAGCCTGACCTTATCGTGCTACTGAAAGCTACCACTCCGCGAACCACATGACCCATACACTTAGAAGAATCAAGTGCATGCAAAAATACAAAAAATAATAACAATAAAAGCAAAAAACAATCAGAATTCTTTGTCGCCTGCAAACTGGTGCATTAGGGGGAAGCCCATCTTCGAAACACTGATAGTAAGATGACAACATCCAAGAAGGGCAGGTAGAGTAGTCAAGCTCAACATTGTACTGCCTCGAAGATCACTACTGGTAAGGATTAGTGATCAGAAAGTAAGGACCAATAAAAGTACGTACATATAAGGTTGATATATCAGACGATTGGAAAAAGAACAAGTCTCAGCAGCGCAAGGAAGGAAGGCTTAGAACAGGAAAAGAGCTTGAAAAAAACTCAGAGTAGATCTCATCGTTCAAAAGTAGAACGGAAGGAAAATCGAGGAGGGGAGATGAGCCCACAAGAGGAGAATATTCTCGACTAACGTTAGTCCGATTCCAAGTAGGAGGAGGAAGCCTCGAGTGGGTTCAGTGTGAAATTAAGAGCCTCGAGACCTAGCGTTAGCTATCTTGGCGTGATCAACGGTATTAGACTGACTATACTACCCAAGTCCGGAGGTAATGTGACTCATCAAAAGAAGGAAAAAATTCAGGACATTGTCGTCGAGAAAATACACTAAGAATGGGGTACGAAGCTTTTATGTGGCAGCATCTGCCTTTGACCAGGTCTCAAACTGCCCAATGGAAGACACAGTAAAATGAATTGTACCTCATTAAAAAGCTGGAAGGGAGGCGAATCGTGGAGTCGATATGCCGGAGACAATCATAATGAAAGTAATTTCCCCAAGTTGCAACGAAAGAGACAGTGGAAGTTCTAATCATCATGATGGTCCAAAATGGGTGTCTCCATATATGGCTGCGGAGAGTGGGGAAATCGATGAATACTTTGGAGAATACGTACGATCGAAAATCTACCAAGATCTTCGACAAAATTCTGCAGATTATAGAAGTCGAAAGGCAAGAAGTACAAAAGGGTAGATCGGATGCCTGTTGAAGATGTAAGGCCAAGCGGTTACGACACGTATCCCCCAAAGCTCAGAACGGACAACGAATCAGAGACGGCTGCCATGTCAGAGGAGAGATATAAAACCCTGGCATTGGAGAGGAGCTCAAAACACTAATGGAGTGAATGAATAGAATTAAGCAGCTATGCCATGCAAAAATTTCATCTTGAAAAATTGTATAGGTATTTTCCAAAAATGACATTTGAATGGTGCTGACTAAAGAACTGCCAGGACGAAACGGGCAAAAATTTAGCACAACGTCAACAGAACTCCAACAGCTGATAAGGAGTAAACAAAATTTGAGGCGGGAATGGAGGAACATCGAACACACTGAAGCAGGAGCTCGGAAAAACCACCAAGAAGCTAAGAAATGCTTTAAAACCAGAAACGGAAAGTGCACTTCACGGGCAGCCTCTCTATGTAGGGCAACGAAAAAGCTGAAGCGACCGGTACAGAATGAGCTCCCATTAAGGCTTGCTAATGGAAACTGAATGAGGAGCGATACCGATAAAGGAGCAGTGTTTGCAACTTATCTGCAGGGTGTTTTTCAACCAAATTCCTCGGGCAGTGATCCACTTCTACCCAAATTACCCCCTGCTGGCGAAGTCCTCAATTGCGTACTGCAGAAAGTCAGACTCACATCAGCCAATCAGTTTGCTATCTCCAGTGTGAAAGCTTTTCGAGAGCTTGCTCCTAGTAAAAATCTCACCTTTTCTTGCCGAAGAAAAAATAATTCCTCAACATCAATTTGGCTTCCGCAAAAAGCGTAACACTATGGAGTAAGTTCATAGAATTGTGGTGGAAATTAGCCGAGCATCAGAAGAAAGGAAGTATTGTTCTGCGTTGTTTTGCACAGGCTTCTATAGATAGAATAGAGATAGAGATGCCAGATAGAGTATGGCATGAAGGTCCGATGCAAAAAATTAAGAAACTGCTTTCTGCTAATGTTCACAAGGTTCTTAAATCCTATTTAATTGAACGGAAGTTTAGAACTCGGTACAAAGTACAAGTTTTACCGCGCGTGAACACGGCGTCAATGCTGGCGTACCGTGAGGAAGCGTACTAGGACCGGTGCTGTACCTAATTTACACATCAGACATGCCAACTAGCAGTAATGTTGTCACATCTACATTTGCGGATGATACTTCGCTTTTGGCCATAAATGTCGAATCTCGATTAAATTTAAATTTTTAAATTTAAACCTGGAAGATAATGTCAATGACCAGAGATGCATTCATATAACATTTAGACTCCGTCGGGAAACCTGTCCTCCAATCAACTTAAATGGAACCCAAGTTTTCCATTCGTGTGATGTCAAATACTTCGGATTGCACTTGGACAGACGGCTTACGCGGAAAAGGCATATTGAAGTCAAGAAGCAAGGAGTCTACGCTGGCTTTTAAACAAGCAAATTCCTCAAGAGGCTTCAAATATTTGAAAGAAGAATCCAATGATAATAACATTTGATGAAAACATAACGTTCTACTAGCTTCTAAAATCATAAACACCTCGATCTTTGAAAAGAGCCATGTCAAGTATCCTAGTTTTAAGATTTGATTACTTAATGTGAGTTTCATTTTCTGTAAATGAAAGATTCATTAATAAAAGGAATTAGTAAAAAAACCTGTTATAAACTTGTTTTCGGTTTCTTTCAAATCGTTTTCCAGCTTCTAGCTTTACCGGAACTATCGAAACTATTTTTTTTTAAATATCTGATATTTCCTTTCTTAAATGTCATGGACTCAAGTTTGGAAAGAAGAATTTTTACCTGTGGGAGAGATAGCTCACAGACTAAAGAGAAATGGGTCGACTATGCAACATTTCCGTAGACTTTATGAATATTCAGGATGTTTAGACAGGAATGCGAGAAAAAAAAAATTGAAACAGATCGCGATTACAAGGAAATTAGGCAGAGCTGCCTCCGAAACAGATTTAAGACGGGTCCATGAGTTAAAATAGAACTAGAGGCACTGCATTCATGCAAGGTGAGCGTGCAAACTATTGAGCCTCGCCTGAATGAGCTTGGATTTTGTCCTCTGATAAAAATCTTGAAGAAAAGAAGAACCGAGCGGGCGAAATTGAAACAAAACTGAACCGCGGACCAGCCAAATTCAATTTGATTGGACCAAACGTTGCAGCGATAGATCACCAATTAAGGATAGTCCAATGGTTTTCTTTTCACAGATGGTGACTTTTAAAGACCATTTCAGCGTAGAATCCTTAACCTGGCAAGCGAACAGCGCAGGCCTTCACTTGATTGAGAACGTCTGGGGATAATCTCCCCAAAACCACAGAAGAAAAAGCCAACAATTTTTCCAGAATTAAAGCAATAAATCGAAAAAATCTGGCATGAAAACTTATCGACTGATACGCTAGATTTTCTTTACGAATCGATGTCAGAGCGGTTGGAATCTGTGATTAAGGCTAGGTTAAGGCGAGGTGCAAAGTGATTTTAACTCTCCCGTGTTTTAATTTAGTAAATGCGAAATATATTAAAATTTAAAAAACTTCCTGAAAATGAAGCAGATTTACAGTAAAATATCCGATTTAAAATAAAATATAAAATGTAAAAATATAAACCTTCTATGGAGTTCAGTTTCTCCCATTTGGCCAATTACTCAGTTGTGACCTTTACTGTTAACGACTGACTAGACTAAAGCAGGCGATCGACCACAAGCGACCAGAGTAAAAAGGATGCTGTGTTGCATCAATAAACCCGCCGTACAAATCTCCGGCACACCAGTAGCTGCGAGAACTTGAATGGGAAGCTTTGCCCCAACCACCAGTCCAGAGTTAACATCAAGTGATTGTCACATTTTTATCATCGTTGCTACCAAAATTCCACTGGGAACCCACCTGCGACACCTGGATATCATCGGACAAGTCGATGAAGTAATGAAGTATTACAAAGGGACGGTGCTACCATTTTTTCCGGATATCAACGCGGATACCGAGCTTTGTGGAAATAAGAAGAGCTGAGTACCTTTAGAAATACACAATATCAAAAATATGCCACCATGCGTGACCAGCACACTAAATGAGGTTGAAACAAATCAATCTTGTAAACCATTCGAGAGTCGAATGTGAACGTAGTGATAATGTGCGAACCTTATTGAAATTACGGTTGTCCTATGTGGATGAAAGACACATCTGGAAATGCGACAATACAAGACTATGAAAGTTAATATACAGGAAACAGTGGCATTCCCTGGAGGCTGCTTCATAATAGCAGCTGTTACGCCCCATCGTAATTAGCGTGACAGCTTGGTGTTGGAAACAAAAAATCAAAGCATTAAAATTGTGGCTGGCGATTTCAACGCGTTGGGATTGAACTGGAGAAACTGAGCGGTGAATATCAGGCGCTAAATTTTGCTTGAAAACTTCGCGGAGCTGGACACCGTACTAGCCCACGTTGGATGTGTGCTCACCTGCTGAGGCAAGCGGTTAGGCTCGATCGTCGATCTCACTTAGCCCAGTAGGGATGATCTGGCAAGTGAGTGAACACTACGCCCACAGTGACGGGCCTGGTGGCCTTTCTCGACATTAGAAACAGAGGAAGCAACGAATGCGCAACAGAAGTGTGAAAACTAATTTAGCTGGTTGGTCCACTGGGACTTTCGAGGGGGAGACATTCCTAGCAGCCTTAGAAGAAGATTACGATTCGCATGAAACGTTGGAAAAGATGAGTCAGCTATGTCAATGTGTAACTGAGACATGCGACTTCAGTGCTCCGACGAAGTTGTCACTACTATTCGTGCAATTAGGAAATCTTGCAATTAAGATCATCATTTTTTGAAGCGAGCACACTTTGCCGAAGGACAAGAGGGAAGCCAGAACAATACGACGTAACGTTAAAAAGGCCATGCGGGAAAGTAAGCGGAATTGCTGCAGGCAAATGTGTTTTGAGACAAACACGAATCCCTGGGTTGTAATGAACAAGAGCCGTTGGTAAAAACTCCGCCATTTGATGTGCCCACGATTCTTATTCAAAGTAATCGCAATTCTTTTCCCACCACAGGAAAAAAAAGTGGACCTCAGCCAAAGGTTCAATAGGACGTCTTCACGATCCACTTGAGAGATCATCAACGGCTACAACAAGACTCCGTGAGTGGAAGAGATTCCGAACAAAGCTCTGAAGTTTCCTGCCAAAAGGAAGCACACATGACTCATAAGCAAACTTGAATTGCGCAGGAGTGTTTCCCGTCCAGCGAAAGAGGCATAATTGGTGGTGCTACTGAAACTTCAAACACCACCTAGCGCACCCTTTTCATATAACTCTATCTGTCTTTTAGATATTATGGCGAAAATGTTGGGAGGGTGATATGCAGAAAACTGTTTCCGTTCGTCCAACTAGCGGATGGTCTATCGGAGCAGTAGTATGCGTTTCTTAGTGCTCGTTCAACGGTCGATGCGATAGCGACGGTCGTGGATTTGTCTCGGAAGGAGCCGGTCGTTGGCAAGTGCTGCGCAGTGGTGACGATGGATGCTGGAAATGCCTTTAATTCGGCCAACTGGGATTAGATTAAAGGTACCCTGATTAAATTGAATGTCCCTAGTTAGTTAGTTCTTAGACTTCTTTGATAGGAGATGGAATATGTGGTAACAGCAGGTGTTCTTCAAGGTTCCGTATTTAGACCCCGGTTGTGGAACGCAATGTATATTGGAACACTCGGCCTTCAGGTGTCAAACAAGTTAAGGTTGATTGACTTTGCAGATGACCTGGCGTTGATGGTAGTTGCTAAGCACTCGGAGGACGTGTAACTTTATGAAGGTGAAACCATTCATACCATCAAAGCATGGGTATGAATGGGAAAACTGGACGTGGCGGACGAAAAGGCGGAGCCGGCCCTTATTATCAATCGCAGGAAAAACAATGGTGTCAAAATCCGAGTTATTAATCACGAGATAGATTCAAAATTGATCATTAGTAGTTTCAAAATCGATCATCAGATACCTAGCAACTTGAACTTCAACGCACGTGGACTTTGCGCAAAAAAAGGCAACAAAATCTACTTCAGTGGTGAAATCCTTCTGTTCTCCCAGGCATCTTTCACCAAGCTTAATATGATATCAAGTTTCTAGAGACAACTGAAAAGGTGACTGATTTTTCGGGGAACAGTTCTCCTCTTAATCGGAAAATCTAAGCCAACATTTTGTATTTTGGTAAACTTTCTCCACTAGGCCGATGGTCTGCTATTTTGTCATATCTACTGAGCAACTGACAACAATTTTCTAACATCTCGGAGGTGAAACCCATTTATCGATCTGGACGGCTTTAGGGCTATCCTTTCCCACATTCTCGGATTATTATTTTTTCATCACTTGAAGCGAAGACAATCTGCAAAGTAACATTAATAACATGACTGAGATGTATTTAGATTTAAAGTTCTTTTTTCTTTATTGCCCGTACGCTATCAATTTCAAACGGCGATGATTGCAAGATAAATTTCTATTCTAAGGAAAGAAACAAGTGCAAGCTTTTATGATCGTTTTTAGTAGATTCTTTGAAACAACACTGAATGATGACCAAATCTGAACTTCATTCCTTCCACATTCTTCACTTGTGTCCCATAAACTGAAAGATTTGGGAATATATTGATGAAATCTTTGAACTGACATCTTCAACAATGCCCTTGAGCACCACATTTCTCTCGTGTGCATACTATTTATAGACGTACTATGACGGTAGCTCCCTGATTTTTATTCTGTTGATGACAGCAGTAACATATCTAGAACCATATATGTCCTGATTCTAAACAACAATGAAATTTCTTTCAATCTTTTCCGGTTTATCGTCTTTGTCTTTATAGCCAACACCAAATGGTTACATTATATCAAAACAGGGAATTGAGTCGAATCCCTGAATCAACATTGTTGCCTTCCATCACTGTATTCTTCCAATATCTCTTGAATTTAGAATTTATTGGCTAACGGCAGATTCGAGGATAGATCACTTTTTTTCTATTGCAGTCGTCCTCAGTACCTGTCAGATTTACCGCTTCTTGATTCCTTTTACATAGCAAATTAATATAACCACCCAAATATTTGAAAATAATAATTTATATATTTGAGAAAATCTACTTACAGCAAAATTTCCACTGATACTTTTGTTTTATACATAAAAGTAAGCTTACCTGAAAGAAAAAGAAATATGTCAAAATGGTGTTGACTTTTTCAATTTATTTATTCACGTTTTTATCTCTGAAAATATAATTCCCCCAGTATACTATATTGTCAAACCCACTGAAGATGGAAAACATCTGGCTTTCGAAATTTAGATATGTATGGACAATAAAATAAAGCATATTTCCCCCTTAAAATAAAGTAACTAAAAAGTTCACAAAAATTACAATTAAAAGTCCGTAGTTCTCAGTCGGGAAAAAGTATAACTGAAAGAGGAGGAGCACTTTTTTATGTAGCAAACTTATAAATAGAGCCTGCTGATAACTATCTATAGGATATTCTCTGCTTTCTTACTAAACCGGATAACCCCCTACGCCCAGAAAGTCATCGGTCCATACCGAAGAGGCTTTATCCCAGGTAAATCAGATTTTCACTCTACGACAAGCGAGGGAAAAACTGCTAAAATATGGCCATCAGATTCACGGTCTTTCCATCAACTTCAAGGTTGCCTATGATAGCATGGGTAAAACTGTGCACGATCATAAGAGAATTCAGTATCCTGACGAAATTGATTAGACTGACCGTAACCAATGTGCGAGGCTAGATAAAAGCAGAAGGATAACTGGCGAGATCTTTCACCATCAACAACGGTTTAGGATAAAGGGAGACCCCATCATGCATCCTTTTCAACCTAGTCCTGGAAAAAGCGGTCCGTAATGCAAATGATAACGCGAGCGGCAGCATTCTCAGCAAGTGCACTATATTACTGGCCTATGTTCACGATATTGACGTTTTGGGAAGAATAATCTGAGATTACTGTCTATATCCAATTCGAACAGGCGTGACAAAGTCAGCTCCAAAAACCAAAGAACCAACAACATCAATGACACTCGTCAAATGAGAACAATAAAGATTGGAGACTAGAAGTTTGAGACCGTTGATAATTTTTCCTATAACAACCGATAACAGCTACAACAATGAAATCCGGGCACGGTTGTTGGAAGCCAAAAATAATAAAATCCAGACCAGGAAGCCAGACAACTTTTATTGATATTGAATTGGCGGACCTCCGCGCAAAACCGGGATTTTTGGAGTTCTTTACTGAGGCAGATCTCGCCCGTTGTTGCGCCATTGGCGACAATTAAACTCCAAAATTTATCATATTTATATTTATTTGAGTCTTGGTTAAGCAGAAATGCTTGATTTACTTTCTTTTTAAAATAATCCAGACAAGACAATTCAGTCTACGATTATAGAACCCATTTCCGTCGCTAGTAATGTTTTTTTATTATTACATGTTCTTATCTAGTATTTCGAGAACAACTTATTCCCTTCCCTCAGTGCAAGGGACCCAGTCATCTCTAATGGAATTTCTTTACGCTTCGTTATAAACACCGAAAATACACATTAATACAGTCTTTTTACCATCAATAATGTTTAAAGGGTATTGTGAAATTTATTACAAATAATACCCCCAAAAATTCCGCACCGTCATCAGCCTTTAAAGGGGAGTGAATCAGTCCCACGTAAAATTTTATAAATTGAAGTAAAATCGATACTTTTTGCTATCCTATAAATAATTGAATTTAACTACATACGTGGATGCGTATACATTTATATTTTATGTTCACTGATAAAGACTTAATACGCCAAGAATTGTTTCTAAATATAAATTTTTTTCTTTTGATAGAAAAGTTATCTTATATTTACTTAAGGAAAAACGTTCCCTTCATTTACGATAACACTTGACAATATTTACGCACAGTCTTTCATATTACAAAATAAATTTATGGCATCGTAATTTCAACAGATCCAATAAAATGAAAGTATTAATGATGGGAAGACGTGTTTTTCGCGTCATAAGCAATAAATATTGATTTGTGACCTGTGTGAAATGGTTCTGAAGGATAACAAATAGTTACGATTAGATTTGATAAAATCGCCAGTTTTTGAAACTTTGTAAGACGAGTTGAAACCTCTTTTTGGTAATCATGTCATAAGAAACACTATTTCACAGCCAAATACCCTAGAGTGATTTTGTCAATTTATTAGAGTTATATATCCTTTCATGAAATATCGCAGGGTCCTACCGTAACTTTGTTAACAATCTTAGGTTCCGCGCCAAATTTTTCAATACTGTTGTACTGTGTCTTACATTCTATTTACTTCCTATACATGAGAAAGAGGGTTGTACCATTTTTTTTTATCAGATTATATCCCTGTGGGGTATCAAATGAAAGGATTTATTTTGTACTTTTCGAAACGTGTTATTTTCAACATTGTTTGGAAAATAAGTGTCCCGTAAAGAAGAAAGAACTTATCCAACCAAGAGTTCTTAAAAAAAATCATAATTCCCAAAAAATTTAGACTTTAAAACAAATCCGATTTGGTGGTGGTGGTTTATTACTATAATTTAGAAATTCACCAGGGAACCCATTTTGCGTTCATTCTAGAAGTATACAATGAATGTAGGCGATATTATCGGACGCAATACTGGAAAGCTTAATGGAAATCTTATTATTATTAATAAGGTTATAGTACATACATATATGCATATACGAAGTATGCGATAATATCTAGTTCACATTTAATTTATTTTATTTTAATGAACAATACTAAGAAAGCAGGCAGAGCCAAAGAGCCCAAGTTGAAGAGCGTTGTAGGATCGAAGTAGTCTCAGGATCAGGGAGTAGAAATATATGTCGAGCTCTGTGAAAAGGACTACGAGAGAAGATACGGAAATAATATCGTAGTTGGTAGAGCCGTCCATTAGGCAATTACACCGTTTGAAAAGGGTATATAATTAAGAAAGATGCGGGGTTATTGCAGGGAAGAGAGATTAAGGGCGCGGAGCCATGAAGAATAGTCCACACGGGGGAGCTTCTTTTTTAAAAAGAGGATTCGCTCGAGGCTGATATATGTAGTTGTATAGCTTCAAGAGCGCGACAGTCACGGTTGCGGAAGAGACGCAATATTCAAGGATTATTCTCTGAAGTGAAGTCAGGGCACCAACGTCGGCGAAAGCCAGACTTTTGCACCAAAAAGGTTAGAAGCAGTAAATCGATGTTTCTCGAAACCATACTGTTCTTTCAAAATGGGGTGACCGAAGTGCGTGGTAAGCCACTCTTTGACGTATCTCTCGAGGATTTTGGAGGAAGATGAGATAAAAGAGATGGGACGATAGTCCACAGCAGGGAAGGGTGTTCGTTCTTGAGGATAGGGATGATAAGCGCTTCTTTCCAAAGATCAAGAAAGTAATCCTCGAGGCTTTTGTTTAAGATTATACACAGAGAGAGATAAATATATTGTTTACAATTAACAAGGAAGCCCGTCAGGGCCAGGTCCGACACTGGTGCCAAGATTACCAGGATACGCAGGATTGTTGTAGACAATTGACAGTAGAGCCACCAAAATGAATGGAAGAAGGGAAGGATTGGGTGGGGTTACGGAAAAGAGATTGTGGCACCAAAACGGTTTAAAGTCACCGCCTGCAAAGACGAGAGGTTGGAAAGGAAGAGATCGAGAGTACGGCCCAAGGAGCTTTTGGTGGTTTTGAAACTCAGAAGAGAGAAAGGAAGAGTTGTACATCTTATTGTAAGGAAGGAAATTTGACAGTAAGGAGTTCCAACAAACTGTTAAACAATTATTCGTTCAGTTGAAAGAAGCAAGCACCGGGGACACAAGATATGATGAGTGGAAGAGTTGGTCGCGGAGACACGTGGGACAACAGAATCATCAATCAAAGGATCAGAAGATGAGTTCGGCGCGGAGTGAATCTTTTCTTACGTGATGCATCCCGGTCCCTGTCGGAGCGGAAAGTGAAGTACCCTTCGGAGAGCTCGGGGGTATATTAACGTCCAACCAAATTTCGAAGGTAGAAATGGCATGTTTGAAACTTAAAACCAAAACTATACGGATTATCATAGTTAAAACTTAACCAAGCCAGTGATTCAACAAAAAGAAAAAAAATCCGAAGGATGTTTTCGTTCCTGTCTTTTTTTAAATTTTTGGTGTTCTCTTCGAATACTTGGCGCGTTAATTTTTGGTTCCCAGACTTGTTTAATCCTAGCACAAAAATCCTTACAAACTCATTTTGCCACCTTCCCTAATTAAATAAAAGAATTTAAAAATAGAAATAACAGTTATTTTCTTCCTATTCCTCTAAAAGAGGTGTGTAATTTCGAAATTCACTATAAACCGTAAATTTTCTCAACTTGACATTGCGCGGTGATAATTTTGATACAGAATTCCAAAAAAAAGCTGTAAAATTGGACATTGAACTTGACAACTTGAAAATTATCTCAAATCTCAGATCTATTCGCGGTGATATTGCTCATCAACATAATGCTCGCACATTTGGCATCTACACGTATAAAAAACTACCGAAAAAAACATGCTCTCCGTCAGGTAACGCAATAAGACGCACCATCAAGCTATTGTGTGGAAGTGTATATGACAAATATACACCATAGACCCGGAGATTATAATACCTGCCAGATTACCACGAAATTAAAACTGGCTCCCTTCATTCCTACTCTTCTCCCTCCCATTTTAATCACACATTCGCGCTTGCCTCTGAGTTCCCAGATAAAACGCTAGCATTTATCGGATTTGGATTTTTCTGATATGACGATGATAAAGAAAGTGTGGTGACCGCAAAAATTATGACGGCTCACACATTGCTCGATTATGAAAGATAGTGGGAAGTTATGCATGTTGTAATTTGCAAATATTCACACGGAAGGTGATTCCATGAATTTTTATCAATGAATAAATATGAATGATTTAGCATTTATGGACGCAGGCAAGGATGTTTTCATTTTGCTGGAACACAGCGTACCATCAAAATTTAGAAGAATCTTATGGGGGCTTAGTTTTATAGAGCAAAGCTGACGTCTCTAATAATCTGATAACAAATTGGCCTGTCTATTCAGCCTTATCTCTTATCCACTAGTAATCAAGTTAGCTGTGGTTTTCGCTTCTACCCAACTGCATTAAGTATTTAAAAGGAACCCTAAGCCGGACAACCAGTTTCATGTTTGCTGGTGCACCCCGGAATATTTTATTTTTGGCGCTAACTTCATGTGAGCATGGATAGAAAACAATCAAAACAAGAATACCCAAAACCAGTTTGATCTTTTCTTTATTCGCTAAGGCACGTACAACGTTCTACAAAAGCTGGCAACCTAGTCTACAGTGTCGACGCTCAAATTTCCCTGTTTTTAAGGCATTGGCGATTCATTTCAATGAGTGTTTCTCCTGTAATGATTATATAAAACCGCTAACTAAACCTTTAGAGCAGCTTGTAATCAATTATAATCGTCCAAAAACAATTTTAGGGTAGAGCCAGTTGATAACTCGAACATGGAAATTGAATCACCAGAGAAACCCACTAGTCAACTGATATGAAGTATTACAACAGAGACAAAACACCCAAAGAAGTGATCCATAATATAGCACGCGGCAAGATCCTTGGAAATCAAGTATTTGTTTCTGCCATGATGTGTTCCTTTTTTGGGACGAAAATTCGTGAGTTAACATTAAGATTCTTATGTGCAACCTCTTGCTTTGTCGTATTCTTTCTCTCTCGCTCCTTTTTCTACAACAAAGAAGCGGTCAAGGAGACGGTATGTTAAGCTCTGCTGCCTTCTCGTGATAGTGCAAGTCAAGAAGCGCCGTGTGTGGTGTGTCTGTTCACTAATATATCTTCTTCTTTTACTTCAGCCTTTGTCGAGTTCACAGGCGGGGTCGGCTCGTCATTATCAAAAGCCTCATCTCTAACACACTTCAAGGCCGTGATCCAATTGGGTTGTTGCGCCAACGGTTATTATTGTATAGAAGTCTGATCTGGATGCAATGGCAAGGCTCTAAAATCCGCATCCAAAATATCAAGCCACCGTTGTTTTGGGCCGCCTTTTGGTCGCTTACCATCGACTTCTATGTTCGATCTTGGCAAGTGAATTGTTCTTAGCGCGCATTACATACCCATGGCATCGAAGACGCCTCTCTTTGATAGGAAGTATTACGTAGACCAACGCCATGCATTCATTAGTCAGGAGCCAACAGGCATTACTAAGCGGTAACATTACAAATACAAAGCCAGCCCAAAGTCATCACGGAACGATTCGATACGAAATATTGAGATTACCAAATATCAGGAGTGCAAAATAAAGAAAATTAACTCCGGGCACCAGCAAATTTGTACGAATTAGCCTGAAATACAAATAATCGATATACAAAGTATCGGAATTCCACTGTATCGCCATTACTTTGGCAATACGGTGATGTTAGATAATGTTGTAATGTTTGAATTGCGCTCAGTGATGGTAATATATTACACTTTGAGGTAATACCACTCTTACATCACCTACTCATTTCTAGTAAGAAGGCCTACATAATTACAAAGAGTAGACACGTATATTTCTATTAAAACGACGTTAAGGGGCAAAAGTCAACAATTATGCCGAGATCTGACACTACATAGTTCGTGGTGCTCAGAGGTGGCGGCGAGGAAGATGGGGCGGCAACCCTATCGGCCAAACCAAAACCAAGTGGTCGAGGAGAACCTCCATGTGGTGGCACCGGGATACGCTGTAATTACTTTGGCTTGCCGGCCGTGATTCAGTAGGCGAATGCTCCAAAGACCTAATTAGGGCGATCAGACCCGAGTCTGCACGGGGACTCATCTGAAGTGATAAATTGGTCACGAAACCTTACCAGAGGTATACTGGTACCATGGGAACCGGGAAAGCCCCTGGACCCACATACTTCGGGTGAACTCCTGTTGTATGTGGGGACAGCTCGGTTATTTGCGGTTGGCCCCCCTAGTGGGAGTTTCATGGTGGTTGTGGTTGTGCTCAAGCGAGAAGAGACCTTCGGGCCTCGACGTGGTGTTGCGTATCAACACGGGTGCCGTACTCCATAGTTCGGTAGAGATTTAGGTAATTCTTGCATCCACCAGTATGAATGCTAAGCCATGCACTTGGTATAGACTGGTACCGTTGTGACTTGTCTCAGCGGGGCTCTGATTGTGGTCACAAAATCAATCCGTGTCTGAAGAGGACCGTAGGATTAAGTCTCACGACAGGTGCCTACGTAAAACACTATGGGCTTCACTACATAGTTCGTATAGCGACATGCAAACAACTGCCAAGAGGCAGTTCTTCGAAGGCTGCATTTATATGCCGTGAAGATTCACTACCACCATTCGCCACTTTCCTCTAGAGTTTATTGTCCTATCACCTCATACTTCTGCGAGGAACACGATCGTAAGCAGTTGATTTCTGATTTTTGTTGGATTACCCAAAAAAAAACCAGATTTGGCTGTGAATTATATGAAACAGTTTCTCCCAAAAATGTTCCTTATTTGTGGGAAACAATAAAGAGTAGAGACAAATCGCATTACATTTTCTCCATAGAAGGAGAAAATAAATTACTAATCCTTTATTAGCGCAGGACAGCTACAATTTTGGAATAGACCAAATCACAGAACAATATTCAGGGATGTTTCCAATGAAAGGATAGAAAAGTAATCCAAGTAAAGTAACAAGAGGAACAGAGGCTGAAACCAACAATTTTGGAAACAGGATTGAAGACATAGAAAGAGCAATAAATGAAATTAAGTTTATCATCGAAATTTACACCCAGATATTCAAATATGCAATGAGATGATAGAAGTTGTCGAACGGGAAAGTAGGAATTGAGTGGCATTTCCCAATCTTTGGTAACAGCTAAGCTAAAATATAACCACTGGACTATGCGGAAACACGCGATACTGACATTCAAAGTCCTAAATTTGCACAGAAACGACAACTTTGACCTATTATAACTTTGTTAATTATAGTGGCATACCAAACTTGGTAGAATCATGTTCCATTTTAGAGCCTACATGCTGCAAAATTTCATGATTCTTGGATAAACTTAAGGGGGGTTTTACAGTCAATTACTAAAAATTATATTAGGTTGTTGCACATGAAATGGCCGGCTGTATCAAACCATTACCAGTTGGCGCTATTGGTGTCGGATCATGAAGTATAAACACTCCTATATTTAATCAAGGAGCCATTTCAGTTTTGACCATCGTTCTGAAAACAGTGAATAGAAAGGAAAAAAGGATGGAAAATAGCCAAGAACTTTTTCTGTATGAGTTCAGACTCGGTCATAAAGCAGCGGAGGCGACCAAGAACATTAACGGCGGATTTGGAGCTGATACGGTAAGCGAACGAACCACACGGTGGTGGTTAAAAATCCCTGCCAGGCGACGTAAACCTTCAAAGTTAGCCACGTGGACATTCAGGACCATCGATTGACAACGACGAGCTGCGTTTGCTAGTCGGATCCGACACACGTCAGTCTGTGAGAGATATTGCAGAGAAACTGGGCGTACACTATTCGACAGTTTCCCGGCACTTGCAACACTTGGAAAAGTGAAAAAGCTCGACAAATAGATTCCGCATGCCCTTACGGAGCAAAACACGGCGCTTCGAATGGAAATTTGCAGTTTTTTACTCACCCGCAGCAGAAGCGATCTCTTTTTGCACAGAATAGTGACATGTCACGAAAAGTGGATATTTTTCGACACTCGTCGCCGATCAGCACAATGGCTAGATGCTGATGAGCCACCGAAGCGTATGCCGAAACCGAGCCTCCATCCGAAGAAGGTAATGGTGACTGTTTGGTGGTCTACAGTTGGAGTTATCTACTATTCTTTTTTGGCACCTGGAGAAACGATAAATGCACAGAAATATTGTGCCCAACTCGAGTAAATGCACCAGTAGTGGAGAGTATTCAATGGCCGAGATTGGTCAACAGAGATGGTGTGATACTCCTCCACGACAATGCATCATGTATCCAGAACAACAGTTCAAAAGTTGAACGAATTGCAGTATGAGACTCTGCCTCATACACCATATTCACCGGACCTTTCGCCAACCGACTACCACTTTTTTAAGCATTTGGATCATTTTTTGACGTAAAAACAATTTAGTAACGAAGAGGCTGTCGAAATTGCCTTCGACGAATTTATCAACACCCGACAGTTTGACTTCTACGAAACTGGCATACATGCTCTTGAATCTCGCTGGGAGAAGTGTTTTGAATCGACTGGCACCTATTTTGATTAAATAAATAAATTTTTGTAAGCTTTACAGTCGTTTCAAATTTTGGTACCAAAGCGGCCATTTCATTTGCAACAACCTAATAGTAATTTAGTATATATTATTAATTTTATTTGTGTCCGGATGGCTCAAGTGGTTAGAGCGCTGGGCTGTCGTAGCGGAAGGTCGCGGTTCAAATCTCGCTGGGGGCAGAGGAATTTGTTATCGTGACTGGATGTCGGACACCAGTCGACTCAGCTGTGAATGAGTACCTGAGTCAAATCAGGGTAATAATCTCGGGCGAGCGCAATGCTGACCACATTGCCTCCCACAGTGTACTGTGGTGTACCGTTTCGGTCTTGAATGAAGTGCTCTAACACACTTCAAGGCCCTGATCCAATATGGATTGTTGCGCCAACGATTATTATTATTATATTAATTTTATTTGAACAGATATCAGTATAGAAGGTATTTCGGAGCCTAGGCACTATATAGTGAAAGTATCTTGATTTTTTTTTTAGATTTTTAGGTTGGGTAGTTTCTGTGTCCGTGAAAGAAATGATCGACCGAGGTCCACCAATTCTATATCCCTAAAAGCTGTCTGCGGCCCTCTATAAAGTAGCTAAATGATGAGTAATTAAAAAAAAAATTTGTTTTGTGCTTTCAAAAGGTAAATTAATTGAGAAGAGATTCATTCCTCAAGCCCATTAGCATGCGTCAAGTAAAAGCAGGCAGATGAGGAAAGTAGGGCCATTAACAAACAAGTCGGAATACCGGAAGCTCGTGCTTCGGGTATAAAGGTTTTGTGTTCATCTTATCTAAGAAATTTCAACGCACATTTTTCTATCCGTATACAGCTACAAAACTACGAGACATACGTACATATTACAGCCGTAGATGTTACGCTCACCCTAAACAAACAAACTGCCTATTTTCGAATACTGTACACATATATGCACGTATATTTATATTTGATCGTACCTATATTTCCGATTTACTTCTTATATCTATCTGAATTAGGCTCTACCCGCAAAGTTCATTAGCACGCATATACTATATACCTACATACACACATGTTTCGTTGGAAAAATTGATATTCATATACAAATGATTAAAGAACTAAAACAAAATAATTCTTTTCCAACCAATTCATAAGAACTTACTTCGTGTGGTATTAACGAATTGATATCTGATGATGACGTCATCAGGTTTTAGAGTGCACGAAATTTACAAAAATTTGTAAAGTTTTACCCCCTATAACTTTGTTAATAATAGTTGGATTTTCTTCAAACTTGACCAAATTGTGCATTATATTCTTCATTATACCCATGCCAAATTCTGTACTTCTTGGACGAACATAAGGGCGGTGCCGGGTAAATTTCTAAAATGTGGAAATATACTATTATTAACTTTATTTGTGCAGATATCGGAACCGGATATATTTTGAGGCCTAGATTTCGTAGAGATGCACTATTGAGATTTTTTTCTGATTTTTCGGTTGGATAGGTTCTGAGAACGAGACCTGTTACACTTTTTGGGGGTCATATTTTGAGCCCTCACTCCCCTATGTTTCACCCAATATCAAATATTGAACCAGTTTCGAAAAGTACTAATTGAGACCTTTCATTTGATACCCCACATGGCCACATTTTATGAAAAAAAATTTTGCACCCTCCTTTCACATGTATGGGGAGCCCCCCTTAAACTTAACACAAACTGGCGTCAGTTGCTGCATGTAAAGGGAACGGCAGATCACATACTCCTACCAATTTTCGTGACAATCGGTTCAGCCGTTTCCGAATAAATCGGCCGTGACAGACAGACAGACAGACAGACAGACGGACAGACAGACAGACAGACAGACAGACAGACAGACAGACAGACAGACAGACAGACAGACGGACAGACAGACATCGAATCGATTCTAATAAGGTTTTGTTTCACACAAAACCTTAAAAATAGGAGCCCTGAGGAACTCCAAAAAGAAGGACCAGAATGTGAAACCATTACAAAATACTCTGAAAAGGTTTTGGTAAGCCAATGTAAATTATGTGCTCCTTATACCGTGAATAACGACATTAACAAGAAAGTAAGTGAAACAAAAGATCGGTTCTTACGAAGTCACGTTGCCCTTTTGTTATGAAGTATACCTAAGAGCGCAGTCAACCAGCCGTTAGCATATTTTTCGAGGATTTCAGAACAAAAAGAGAGGATTGAAATAGGATGACAATTACGCAAGTACAATCTCTTCCTTTGTGAAGAGGAATAAAAAGGCCCTCCCTCCGCAAGATTGTAAAGTAACACTCCTCGAGGCACTTGTTAAAACTTACTCTTGGAGGGAATAAAATTTGCTCTTTGACGTTTGTATAAAGAGGCTAGGAAGCCCATCCTTCCCAGATCCAGAATTGATGTCAAGTTTGTCAATGAGAAACCCTACCAAGCAACGGATAAGCATGGGAATAGCTGGTGGCACTCTGCTTTCAGATGGCATGTAAAAAAAAGAGGAAAAATGTCTATATATCAATAATGGATGCATCCATGCAATCACTCACTTCGAAAGATGTACCACTGGTCTTTGAAATAGTCTTGGATTTCTGGGAGTTTTTAAGGCAGCAACTCTCCTTGTTAGTAACTTCGTGCTAGGTTAAGGCCCTATTTATTTCAAATAACATTGAGGCAAAATTTACAAATTATAAAACTCTCCACCGTTCTTTCCGAAATCATCACGGGCACACGGAATCGTATTTACCAACTTATAAGTTCGTCAATGAATAAATGACTAGTCAAGGGCGCTAATTGGGTACTGTTTAATAATAATAAAACGAAATATTGGTATTAATTATAATTGGACTATTGTGTCAATTGTGCTAAATTATTGAGACCGCCAAATGTATTTGGCAAGAATATTATTCCCCAGTGAATAATTGAAGGTATAATTTGTTCTGAAAATTAATCAAAATTGTTGAACTGAGCATCCCTAATTCCGAAAATAATCAAAATTGCAAATTCACATGAAAACAAAGCAAAACAACCCGAATAAAGGCGCTCACACTATTACCTCTGATCCATTGGACCCATTGGTCCGGACACCAACCCTGGGCCAGATGAAAAGCAAGTGGTCAGTTGGTATTTTTTCTTCCTTGCCGTGATTTGTTTTATTCTTGCCGGTATTTTTTTTCCAACTCTTTGGCCAACCAGCCAGCGGGTAAGCAGCAAATCCACTTCTTTCCCCAATCTCCATTTATTTTTCCAGGTTTTAATATTAAACATTTTTCTTCGTTTTGTTGTGGTTGTTCTTTTGCTTTTGTTGATTATTTGCTGTTAACTCTTGAAATTCACACAAAGATGATTATATCCAGCGTCCAGACGACCGACCAGCTGAGGAAAAAATTTGCGAGCGAATCAGAGGAGAGAGAATGATTGTAGAAGACTTAGAACCAGTTTCCGAGCTTTTGTCTGAACACAGAACAGTGAAATTCAGGCGAATTTCATCGGTGTCTAGATGCTCTTCTCGTGATGGATTATAAATATTAGTTACAGGATTAAATTTTATTTACTGTAGCAGGGCGGGTAGACAGTGGCCAGTGTTTCAGGTTAATGGATCCCCAGTGCTTCGAAATATTAATGATTTCTTAAGCACTTTCATGTAAAAATTCCATTTGAATTTCGTAAAGAAGCAAATGCTTTTTCAATTATGAAAAAAATGAGTTTATAATGTGCAGTCATTATTGATCCAAACTTCTTAGAAGCTGCATCTCAATCCAACACAAATTGTTCTCCTCGTCTCCCTACATCTCTTGATTAAATATCCGAGACGGGTTTACATTTCATCCAAATTTCATTTTTCCGCACCATTACAGTCTCTACTCCCTAGAAATTCTTAGAAATTTACCCAGAAAAAGGCTAAGCATCATCTATTTACGTCCCAAGCCTCATCGAAAAAATGAAATTTGAAGTGGCCCTTTATGGCTTGTTATCGTCGCTCTGCACGTTCACCTCTATCTGCCCATTTTGTCTGTCTCGGAATCTTCGGACGACTCTTGGGCCGTAAATATAATTTCCGACGTGGAAGATACAACATATTTTTGTGGATGGCGGCATCTAAACATTTGTTGGGTATTCAGTTCTGGACTACTGATAGGTATCGCATACAGAAATCAAGTCCCAAAATGAAAGGCCCTGCACAACGGAGCAATTAGTTCGATGTTCAGAGACCTAGTTGCTGAAAAGTTTTCAATGTCGACACAGAACATGGATTAGTTTTCTGCGTTCGTCAGTAATAATTCTGAAAGGCTCTGTAAATATGGCTCATTTCGTATAAAATTAAAGGGAGAAAAAACTATAATTCAAGATAATCGTAATAGAAGTTTCCACATTTCCACATACTGCGAGACATTTTCCGATTAAGAACCGTCACACAATAACAAGATAGTAAAACATTGCCCCCTTGGAAGCGGAAAGAACGAGGCAAATTGCATTGACCAACAACCAGCTAATGTGACCGTAAGAACAAGCTGAAATGTGCAGTCGCTTTCTCGTGTAAGGCGAATGAGCACGAATGCTTCCATGCATGAAACGCTGCGCTATTCCCTCATGGCTGCAGAAAGCTAGATTTCCTCACCGCCTTCCACACGTCCCTCCTCTCCCCGCTGTAATTACAGATACCTTAACTTCTCCGGCGAGTCATCCCATTGCATTTCAACACGCAATCATCTAGGGTCAATGACCAAAACCTTACAAATTCCAATTACAGCCACTCGAGCTGCTGCAACCCATACTCGTCCCACCCATAATATTCAGGAAATTTTCTTGTTTAGCACAAGATTGGCGAGGAAATATTCGTGTATTTTTCTTGCGGAATATGTCTTAAAAATTGTCACACCTTGAAGAAATTGCATGCATCAACGCCGCCGCCGCGAATACTGCATAACCGAGTTGCGGAGTCGAATTACAGACGTACTACGCATTCATGAAATTTGTCATCGATAATTGCAGCTGACATGTTCCATCGAATTCTCAGATCACCTGGACAAATGATGTGTGAGATTTTTTCACACGTTGCGCACTCGATGAAGTCCGTGATCAAGTAAGAGAGAAAGACTTGCAACGCATAAGAATGGGTTGTCGTGTTTATGCCTTGATTCGTTTGCCATTGGAATGATTCCAATATTCAAAACAAATCTAAGCCAGACTAGGGAGTTTCAGAGGGAAGCGATAACCGAATGGAAATATTCTCAATTGATCCCGATAACCATTGCCCCAAATAGAGATAAAGAGCGTTCAGTACATTTTACGATTCTACAGGGACTATAATCTCAGAAATTTATATACACAGATGAGTTTTTTATTACTTCATAAGATGGATAGAAAAATAGATAAATTTTGATCAAGCGTAAAACAACCCCGCGGTGATTACGTGGAGAGTATGCTCGCAACTTGCAGTTTGTGAAACCATCAAATGAATAAAGCAATCACTTCCAAAATGAATCCTTTTCATTTTCTCTTAAAAAAACCAAAGATTTTCGGTTTGTATCTGATAACTAAGATGACTAGGTCACTGTACTGATCCCATTCTCTCTATTGCACGTAGAGTCAGATTTGATGATTGAAATCATTGTCTTCCTCACGAATCTAATCTCGATTGTTTTTGCCTAAAAAATTTTCCAGTAGAATTTAGCGTTCAAAATGTTGGTTAAGCAAAGCTAAAATCTTATGCCAATGGGCACCCATAAACATGGGACTTCTAAAGATATTTCAAACCAGTTAGGTAGATAGCCAAGAAGAAAACTCATCTGCGGAAATAATTTTTATAAAGTTATTATCGATGATCATCCCATCAGGTCTCGTTTTAGACTTTGGTTATAAAAACGCACAATTCCTTATACAATCTTCCCGTGATGGCCGCTGGATAAGAGTGCGCTAGGACTAAGTTCATTTGACTGAAGCGGATCCACTCGGTTGTTGGTCAGGATTTATGACACGAGGAACCTTTAGATGGATTAACTGACGTAACAACTCGAGGACGGCCTGTCTTGCACCATAATCTAACAGAGTCCCAAGCCAAGGTGGAATGGCATACACTGGAGGCAGACTCAGGCCTTTGTCTGAGGCAGCCTTAGACATTTGTCTGAAACAGAAGCAAACATTTATCAGAAACAGACATTTGTCTGAAACATACATTTATCTGAAACAGACATTTCTCTGACACATACATTTGTCTGTATGATGTCTGATACAGGCACAGACATTTACCTGACAAAAGCACAGAAAAAGAAGAATATGTTATGCCTTTGCTTTCAAGTGCTTTCTCTTCCCAAAGTTTGAAAATATCTTTCGAGTTTATACATATATGTATGTGTTTATATGGTTTACAGCTGCGTCTACACCTGCAACGCCTTTTAATTTTCTTTTTGGAGATTAAGTCCGACTCCACCGTGCATACGTACAACCTAATCGGATGACTAAGGCTCTAATATTCGCCACCCAGGTGAATGCTTACATTCCAATACGAAAAACTCCTATTCGCACTTGGAAATTTTCGTATTAATCCAACAGAGATCGTATTCATACTCGTAAATACGAATACGTTTGTATTCTCTTTCGGACGTACGAATACATCATCATCATCATCATCAACGGCGCAACAAGTGGTATCCGGTCTAGGCCTGCCTTAATAAGGAACTCCAGACATCCCGGTTTTGCGCCGAGGACCACCAATTCGATATCCCTAAAAGCTGTCCGGCATCCTGGCCTACGCCATCGCTCCATCTTAGGCAGGGTCTGCCTCGTGTTCTTTTTTTACCGTAGATATTGCCCTTATAGACTTTCCGGGTGGGATCATCCTCATACATACGGATTAAGTGACCCGCCCAACGTAACCTATTGAGCCGGATTTTATCCACAACCGGACAGTCATGGTATCGCTCATAGATTTCGTCATTGTATAGACTACGGAATCGGCCATCCTCATGTAGGGGGGCCAAAAATTCTTGGGAGGATTCTTCTCTCGAACGCGGCTAAGAGTTCGCAATTTTTCTTGCTAAGAACCCAAGTTTCTGAGGAATACATGAGGACTGGCAAGATCATTGTCTTGAGCTTTGACCCTATGGTGAGACGTTTCGAGCGGAACAGTTTTTGTAAGCTGAAATAGGCTCTGTTGGCTGACAACAACCGTGCGCGGATTTCATTGTCGTAGCTGTAAGAATACAGCCGTATTCATATTCACTTGCGTAAATACCGAGATATTCACTTTTTCGGCGTTTCGGCGATATGTAGCAAAGTGAGGAAGAGGAGGAGATACCCCTGAATTTCATACGATTCTCGAACCTTATATTGATCGTAAAAGAGACTAAATGGTGTTCCCTTATAGTAGTTCATCCTCTTTGTTCTCGCTCTTATCAAGCTCTCAGGTACATGATACTACCAGTATTATCGAAATCATAATTTCCAAAAGTCAACTTCTGCTCCATATTTACTACGGTTGCGTCTTGATGATTGTCAAGATATCAGAACAAAGACCTATGTTTTGGGCTAAGCTGATTCAAACAGAGTCTTTTGGTTTTCGTAGATAAGTTGACGAAGGACTCAAACAATTGGAATAGTAGTATCTCTTCGGCTTTTGTGTACGTTTGGTGTCAAAATTTGACTAGGTTTCGTCTGATGTGTTGTCTATACCCCGGATGAAATCATAGTTACGTGAATTTTGCCCAGCAAGAATAATCCTAGCACCTCAAACGCGGGGGAGCACTTTCCTCCCATTGGCTACAAACTTTTATCAATGGGACGCAGAATCAGGATTCCCTCATTAAAAAAAGATTGTGCTATACTTTCTTGTTTAGTTCGTGAATTTCAACTTACTTTAGTTGATTTCTCCCTTAAATCTATATTTTTCCACTTTGACTTCGGACGTGAAAATATTTCCTTTACAATACCAGCGCATCCCCAAGCGTATTTCCCTGATGACATGCTGTCGACCTAATACTTCATTTTTATCAGTCTTTTGTTAAACCTGGAGTCAATTCGGAAGCTGTTAGTCACATCTATTTGAATTTCAACATAAAATTTCGCACTTTTAAACAAAATGTTATTCGATAGATGACATTCCAATTAATAATATGAACCCATTCATCTGTTTTATTGAAATTCCTATTCAAAGAGCCTAACTCTGTGCCGATCGAAAGAGTCGAAAATAGTAAAGAGAAAATGGGAAAATGTTTAAGGGGCTCAACTAGTGTGTTTGCCTAAAAAAATAAAGTTTTAAAAAAAACAACTAATGGTATAAATAATTAATGTTTACATATTGAAATTTTGGAAAGAAAATATTCGACCCCCAGCAAACTATCCGTGATCTCCCGAGGCTCAAAGAAAAGTTCCCCCACTGCTGCAGTGGTTGTAACTTTTACAGTGTATGAAATCAAAAAAATAAAAAAGTTCGTTAAACTGGAAAGTATTGCTGTACAATGACCCACAATTTTGAAAAAAAAATTTAACAAAGTAACAGAGTTTAAAAAAAATTAAAGCTTTGCCATAAAATTTCATTCTTTTTGATACGCGAGTAGTTATTTGATGCGAAAGAAACAACTTCGACCTAACTTTGCTAATAATAGTAGGGTTTCAACCAAACTTTCCAGTATGACGCTTCCTATTCAAGCCTACCTTACTACGGATCCAGGATGAACTTATGCAATAAATTTTCGAAAAATAAAAATATAATGAAGGGTATTTTGGGGCCCAGATACCAAGTGCGCGGATCACCATCACTTTTTTTCAGATTTTTCGCTTAGGGAGTCTCTGAAAACGGGGGATGCAAGTAGTTGTCCTTTTCGGACCCTCGCACTCCTCTCATTTGCAAATAATGTCGAAACTAGTATCTGCTTCGAAAAGTACTAATCAAAACCTTTCATTTGATACCCCACATGACTATATTCGATGAAAAAAGTGTGCCCCTCTCTTTTAGAAGGGCCTTATGTTCAATGATGAGAGTATGGGAGTTTACAGTTCCGACCAAATGTCGTGTCAATTGTTAGTCGTTTCTGAAAAAGTGCGTTTGACAGACGAACCGACAGACAGTGCACCCATTTTAATAAGGTTTTGTTTTCTACAACTTGTTATCGAATTAGAACTACATGAAATACGAAAAATGCCATTTTGAGAAAAACGCGATTTCATGGTCGACAAATATAATATAAACAATATGAGAAAAAATAGAAGAACGGCTTCGCCCAGAGGAGAGACAACTCATCAGACGCTGCCTCACCTCTGCCCTGGAAGCAACGTAACCGAAAGTGGTAACAAATGAAAATCTCTCCTTTTTATATAATCACAAACACGACAAGGGCGCGAACTTTAAGCCAGTCAGGCTAAAGCTAAATTTTTTGTGAGGCAATGTCTAATGATTTTCCTCTGCATTGAACGAAACTGCAAGCCACTCTTTTTATTTTTTGAATACTTGGATGCCATGCCCAGAACGAGGAGTTCGTGGAGCCGAAAGATGAGAATAAGTTGCTCACGATATGGCCTGGTCCAACATCAAGTAGATGGGGACTTAGGATCCCTCATTTCACAAACACAAAAAAATTTGCGAAAAATTCCTCACATTATTACTGTTCATACATATGAGTGTATGTAGTCTCTAATCCTATTATGATTATTTACATCGTCCGGAATAAACTATCAAAAAACTAAGCAAGTCGGGAAACCGAAAGCTCGGCGCTTCAGGTATCAAAGATTTTGTTTGCTCTTCTGTGAGTATATTTGGGAGCAGAACTATCCCATTTGCACGTAGCCCGTTATGTATACGCATTTAGCATGTCATACTACTCATTTTAGTGTGATATTGATATTTATATAATACTAATAATCGTTAGTGCAACAATCCATATTGGATCAGGACCTTGAAGTGTGTTAGAGCACTTCATTCAAAATCGTAACGATACACTACAGTACATTGTAGGACGCAATGTGGTGATCATTGCGCTCGACCGAGATTATTACCCTGATTTGATTCAGGTACTGATTCACAGTTGAGTCGACTGGTGTCCGACATCCAGTCACGATAACAAATCCCTCTATCGCCAGTGAGACTTAACCTTCCGATACGGCAGCCCAACGCTCTAACCACTTGAGCCATCCGAACCATGATATTTAGTTGCAGTAAATTTACACGGTAAAGTCAATTTTAAACTACTGTAAATTTGTTAGTAATAGTATGATTTTGATCAAACTTACCAACTTTTATAACTCTAGGATAAACTTAAGGAGATTTTTTTACTCAATTTCCCCCAAAATATAGTAACATACTATTATTAACTTAATCTGAACCGATATCGATATGGAGAGTATTTTGAGGCCTGGACACCATATAGAGGCAGCTTCATGATTTTTTTCAGATTTTTCGGTTGGGTAGTTTCTGAGAATGGGTCCGTTAAAAAAATCATCACTTTCCAGCCCTCCCGCTCTTCGCCTTTCTAACAAATGGCACAACTTCGAAAAGTACTAATAGAGACCTTTCATTTGACACCAAACATGACTATATTCGGTGATAAAAAAATTTACAGTCCCCTTTTGAATGGATGGGGATCCCCCCCCCCTTAATCTCAACCTAGAAGGATATCACTCATTGCATGTCTGGGCGTTCACAATTCCCATCTTCTCACCAAATTTCGTGTGAATCAGTACAGCCGTTTCTGAGAAAAGTGCGTGTGACAGAAAATGGAAAATGGTCAAGATCTTTTCGAGTTATAAACCCGGCCGGGTTCGAGTATCAAATTCTCAGTAGATATGCATCAGATTCCGAGGGACTAACCCCTTAATTATTTTCTGCATTGTTCGTGTATCGAAGCTCGGAAAAAATATTTGCCATAGTCGCCCCATGTCGACGTATATCGTATATTGTGTCGTACATAATAATTCAAAAATTTATTATAAGATACAATTTCGTTTCAGAAAAAAAACTCAATAAAAGTAAAAAAAAAGAAACTATAGTACTTATTACTCAGCGTTAAGGATATTCGTCATTGTTAAGTGGGACTCTTTTCTGTTATCAGTCGTGACTAGTCATTTGACAGAAGGCTCAAATATCCTCAAAAATCATCGTTGATTACGGAGTCAAGAAAAACTGCCTCCAGCATAATATTAATTTTCTATAATCTTCCCAAACCTCACAAGATTGTTGCTACAGCTCCTGACCTGTTCTTTCTTTTCCCATTCATTTTATCACGTGGACACTATAATACCGGTATCGAAAAACAACTAAAGTTCATTAGACCATCCAATGATATACAAATGCTAGTCGAAAACCAATTTAATAGAAATCAATACATGCGACACGCTTCCAGCAGACAAAATATTTGAATTTGAGATCATGATAGCTGAAAGCGTCATTGTCTGGCTTTTGTCTTCTGCGTTTTCAGTTTTCAGAAAGGAAATTTCAAGTTTTTTCCCGGCAAATAGATACGATAAAAAGTTACGATGCATTTAGATTGTTTTGTCGCCCAAAGGTTTAATGTCCTACAATAATAACGCCAGAAGACGAAGTAGAGGTCGACGATGGGTTGAAAGCATCTTAAAATCTCATTTAAAATACGAAATGCATTTGTATCTGACGCTAGTAGAAGTTAAGTGTTTAAGTGGACTAAATCCAATCCTCAGGTTTTGGCAGTAAATAAAGTAAATAAAATATGTATACGTCATTTGGATGTACGAAATTGCTTCCCATTATTTTACACTGCATGCATACTTGCATCACAATTGGTAGCGCGGTTAAAGATACGCGTACTCATAACACAATGGGCAATATGTACTCTACATTCAGATTCAGATACGAAATGTGTAAGACGGAGTTCTTTTTTCACCGCCACATATTAGCCGCGGCCAATATCGCATCACTTTTTAAAGTTTTATGTCTTTTGCGGTCACCAAAACGAATTTTACTTTGCCTGTCCTCCCGACACGTCTCCATTCACACGACTTAACAGCAGCTACCAGACAAACATGAAATCGACACTGGCACTTTAATGGATTCCTTGGTGTAAAGACGAAAAACATACAATTTATTAAAAAGTGAGAAGCCAATGCCAATTGCATTACGAAATGGGAGGAGGAAAAGGTATGAAGTTGTCACTCTGAGATGTCAATGCACAACAATTGTTGCATGTGTCTTTTTTGGGTATTATGACCACGAGAAAGTGGGTTATGAGGGAGAGGATAGTTCTGCGAAGGAAATTAAATAGACCTGTCCAAATGACATCAGCCGTCTATTACAAACAATAAACTTGTGTCGGAATGAGCTCAGAAATGTACAATAAAACAAAACCTCTTTTTGCCATCACACAACAGAGTCAGAACAAAGAACATCAACTGCATATTCTATATATTGTGGTTAGAACATTATTCTTTATTTACTTCTCTCCGTCATAAGGTTGATCTGGGAGGAAGCAAGAGGTTTATCGATCGCTGTTAAATGTGCTTCGGATAACTTTCCAAAAAATGTATGTTAGGACGATGTTTCGATGCAACTTCTTAGTCTCTCAGCACCTCATTCGCACCTGAAAGATTGTTCATTTAATCAGAACAAATTTAAAAATGAAAGCGGGTTTGCATAGACCTTTCAAATTAGCCATTGAATTGATTTTTTTTAAACCAATCGAAAATCAAAAATTAACTCTGGGCTGCACACTTAGCAAACTAGCTAGCCTACTACCCCGGTCAGTTGGAAGGAAATTGCGCAATTTCTTAATGAGATCATCAACATGCAACAATTCTTTTTGAACAATGCTATCGGCAATAACAATACTACATATTGATGCCGGTATAAACAGACAAGATACACCGTCAAAGAGGCGGAGATTCAATAACCAAAGTCAAACTCTGACATCATATCTCAGCCTAGAAGAAGGGAGACATCTGGATTGTAATAGGTGACTTCAGTGCTTCCTTAAAATGGAAGGGGACATCAACGCCGCTCAACAACAGTTTTGCATTGTTCTTCAGGCCTCCTTATGAAGTGTCATCAAAGTACTATATGCCTTGGGTTCAGATCGGTGGCCGATTCCCGATAGAGCATTGTAAATCCCGAGAAAGACCGTCTGTCAACAAATATTTATAGTTCTGTAACCGTTTACCGTTACGAGCTGCCAATGTATAAGAATGAAAGCCGAGAGTTCTGCGCCTCAAAACGGAAACAATGATTGACTGTTGGAAATCTCAGAGCGAGAGGTCTACCCGTCATCCACAAAAGCTCAACTCAATATATATAGACAGCAATAGAGAAAAACCCAGGACTGGATTGATATTCTGGAAATATCACATAAACGAAGGAACAAAGTGACTAATCTCAAGGAGCTTGATATGACATTGCCATTCATTCTAACAACGATGATTGGCTGTCGGAACATTCTTAACTGGTGCGACAATTCCAATTTTCTAATGTCAATAGAACGATTTATATATCTGCCTGTAAATTTAATTTTTCCAGATGCTGTATCAATTCCACAATTGCTTTTTCCCAAAACAACCATAAAAGGGAATCTACCCCATCACTGAAGATTATTATGTCCATAATGGTAAACGACTTGTGACTATTTGGTGACCATTTTTCTTTATCGGCCATTAAGATAGGGTCATCTTCTTAATATATGATCCGCATCCCATTCGATATTAGTCAAAAGATTTTCAAACAGATCAACGCTGTATGATTCCTTGCCTTTTCGAAAATCAAGAACTGGTATAGCTTCGAGTGTCCACAGTCTTCTTAGACAACCGACAGACTTCTTGCTGTTAGCGTATTTTACCGTCGGCCACCAAAAAAGCATACATGCATCAAAGTAAGCTCTATAATTAATATCTAGCATCTAGCGAGCGAGCCCGTTAAGTCACCAGAGTAACTTGCAACTTAGGAACATTATTTACTTTTATTGATCCTTATTGAAAGCTTGTCCCTCCTCTTGCTTATCCTAGCGCTGCATAACTAAAACAATCTGAAGATCCTTGAAATTACTGCTGAACATAGTGCTTTCTTGTAAGTTTGAAACGAAGATGCACTCAGCTCAAAATATTTGACTATCTGCGCCCCATCACAATATATTTAATAGGCAGTATCCACACTCAATGGGGCGGAGTTGCGAATGTATTGGAGGAGCTTCTCCATACACATCATAGGCCCTCAACACCAGGCAGTATCAGCATGTGGTTTTGTGCCTATGATGTGTATGAATAAGCTTCCCCAATACATTCGCAAGTCTGGTCCATTGAGT
Source organism: Hermetia illucens (assembly GCF_905115235.1). Taxonomy (NCBI): domain Eukaryota; kingdom Metazoa; phylum Arthropoda; class Insecta; order Diptera; family Stratiomyidae; genus Hermetia; species Hermetia illucens. The sequence goes on along the minus strand of NC_051852.1, from coordinate 96,796,784 downwards.
GTGGGTACTACTTATTAGATGTACTGTGCCCCCGATGAAGTAGGTGTCGTACATCGGTTGCGTTCAGCGTTCTTAGTGAAGGGAATAAATATAATCAACATAACATTGGCCGGGAGTCAATACCGAAGGCATCACTTGTGAAATTGTACTTATGCAGAAATAATGAAAACAATAAAAAAAAACAGAATTATTACCTGAAATTTGTATATTATCAAAAGTACGTCACTCAGGATCAGATCCAATACTGCGGTAAAGCTTCAAACTCATCAATGAATGACAAAGTTTTCATGTGATTACATAGTAACCTCGAACAACTCTACGTCCAGTTTTAAATTATTAAGACTTCGTAATGGAAATTGGGCGAGAAGCGATTCTTTTATCTGCTCCTTGATGTCCTTCTTTCTTCTTCTTCAAAGAATATGGTACGAAGGAACAAGTGCGTACAATCGTCCGCGTTGGCCAGAATATCCAATATAGAACTATTGAAATGTGCAGAATTGAAAATTTTGACAACAATCAGTTTCCAGAAAACATCCATTAGAATAGGTTTATGCAGGATCAATGCATATCTGGAGCTGCAACTCACCCCGAAAACCTAGTAGATTATCTGCTGAAAAGGACCAGAATTGATAAGCTCAATATATTCGATAGAAGAACGCATAAAACTATAAAAACCTAAAATAATCATAACTTCCCTAGCTGCCGTCATATATCGCCGTTATATCATATATCCTGTCCGTGCTCTCTCATCGTTGAGATTGCAGCTTATGTGCCAGCTTTTGTCTTCAATAAAGGTTCATTGCTTTACTAACCTTGATGAATTGCGTAAGAATCAGTAGCAGACCAAGCGGTAGCTGAAAAACAGTCTAAAGAAGGCCGGATACATCGTAGACAGGAGCAAAATTGTACTTTAGATATCATGGATGATAGCAACAGCCTTTATGGACCTAGCATCGAAGATTCAAATTGTGCCTTGTTTTGCACGAGTTAATGTTACCCTCCCGTGAGTCAGCCCATAGATTCTCAATCGGATTTAGATCTGGAAACTTAGCTTTGACTTATCCACTTTACCGGGTTGACTTCTTTATCTTCAAAAATTTTTCGAACAGCTTTGGAGTGAGTTTTGCGTCATTATCAAACTGGGGGTTCACAATGGCATATTCACTCGGAATATTGAAGTATTATTTTTTTCATGATGGCCTTATAATCTGTTTCAATCATTTTATTACTTATGCAGCAAACAGGACCTATAACATTCCAGGATAGGCGCTACACCAAATTGCTAGGAAAATATCGCTTGATGTTTGTCTCGCATGATAGTGTCCATAACAAGAACAAAGAGGAGTGGTGTAAGAGCGCTTCCTTGATGCACACCGACATAGATAGGAAGCAATTTTGCTATACACGTGACTCTTTTAAATGGTGGTAGAGCAATTTAGTCTATAGCGAGGTGATGGCGCAGAGCATACCAGATAGAGTTCGCGTAGTATACAGTCAAATGCCTTCTGTGGATCCAGAAATGCAATGTAAAGAGAGCGATGCTCCTCACGGTATTTCTCCATGCATCGTCCAGCATGTATTCCGTCAGTAGTTCCGTAGTTTTTGACAAACCCGGCTTAATTCACGGTTATTTGAACGATGTCGCGAATGCGTTCAAGAATCTTCATGGTATGGAACAGTAACCGGATCGGACGGTAATTTGATGTTGGATCTGGCGAGCTTTCTTGCTAATCACATGGTATTCTTCCTCAATAGAAAAAGAAGAAGAACACACTAAGCCACAGTGTTTGGTCATAGCTCTTCGCTCTCCACAGCTCTCCAGCTCCACAAGCTCACAGCGCGCTGTCAGCTTTTGACAAGTCGATACAGATCTCTCTCTCCATCCCAAATGTCCAGTTTATCGTTTTGGTCGGATGACAGCGATCGCTTTCTTTGCTTTTATAAATTTGCCAATTGTGGCTTGCACTTTTAACTTGGTTCTACGATTTTTCGACATTGACAGTCGCATAAGGGAGATCGTATTTTCTTTTTTTTCACGAAATCGCACGGGGCGACCCAATGCGTTCCTTACATTATTTTATCGGTGGCTTGATACGCAAGATAGCAATCAACGACCGATGTCCAAGTGTAGTGGTCTGATAGGAAACGGCTTTGAAGTAGTGACGATGATCAAATGTCAGCGTCTTACGAGGGTACAATCAATTTGTGTTTTACTGGTCCCACTATAAAATGTGGAAAGATAAGACAATCGTTCGATAAGCCATATATACACAAGTACAAAGTCTTTAGTGTCCTCCAAATCGACTATATGCTCGCCACCCTCATTGCGCGTCCTGAACCCTTTTCTCCCATGGCACCTGTTGCCATCTGCCTTTTCACCTACACCTACAATGACGACATAATTATCAGCACGTTGCAGGTCTTTGTAACGAGAAGTTACCAGAAGGCATCTTTCCCGGCATCAGGTTGGCGTGTCTGCGGTGAAAAATCGTATGATCAGGCGAGGAGGAGTTCCATCGACTGGTCTTCAAACAGATCATCAACAGGTGACAATGCCAATAGGGTACTAAAGTAGAGAAGTTTATAGCCATTTTTACCGTATTCCCATTCTATGTCGCAGCTTTTAACGTCGTACCATGGAGTTTCTTATAGAGCGCAAATATCAATGCGCCTTTTCCGAACCGCTCTTGCAGGTTAATGTCTTTCCAGGAAGGGTAACAATATTTAACGCGCAGACACGTATTTGATTCGCCTGTCCATGCGTCAAGAACTCTTGCCATTTTTCGACAGAACCGAGGCCCATCCTGCCACATCGAGTGAGGTGAACGCGATAGAATTCTTCAGAAGCTATGAATTTAACTCGGCCAATACGGTTTCTGGCAAATATTTAAAAGTTTGCATTAAAAAAATCAGTAAATAGAAAAAAAACAAGCGAGTTTCTATTTCCTCGAAGTGAAATTGTTGTCCAAATAATTGGTAAAAATCTTCAGCGACAAAATATTTAGGAGAACCTCTTTTATTTTTTGCATAAAATAGCATTGGAAATGAAAATTTGAATTAAAATTTTCCCCTAAATTAACGAAAAAATATTTTTACAAAAAATTAAAAAACCCGTATCTCACACATACATATGTATATATAATTTTGTTAACAGATATTTTCTTCCTCACAATTTTATCCCAGTCAACTATAAACGCCCCTTAAGGATTATTCGCGCGAATCGCGAGAGGTAGTACCCATATTTCCCAAGTGATTTGCGGCGAAGTCAACAAAAATATTTCTTTAGAATTGATGAAAATCTGCTACATACATCTAACTTTGGCCATAAATTTTGGCAATTTGGCAAGATTTTCAACATACCCGAATTGTAAACGCTCACGCAGACAGTGAGTTCCATCCTTTTACGTCGAATTTCGCAAGCTGATTTTATTTTTGACATTTGTTGGCAAGGCGGGGAGTTCGTGGGGTCGAAAGTGATCATTTACTTAACGCCATTCGCAGAAATTTCCCAACCGAGAAATCTGAAAAAAATCAAGAGGCTGCCACTATATGGTGGCTAAGCTCCGAAATATCTCCCATACTGCTATCCTTTCAAATAAAGTTAATAATAATATATTACTATAATTTTCAATAATTGGCTACAGCACCCTTAAATTCATCCTAGCACCACGAAATTGCAGCAATGTAGGCTACACTATAGAGCTTGATCCTACCAAGTTTGGTAGAAATCGCACAGTTACTAACAAAGTTATAATAGGTCAAAGTTGTCAGTTCAATGTCAATATCACTTGAAAGTGGATATTTTCACAGAACATATGCATAAAATGTCTTTATTAAAGAAATGCACAAAACCTTTCATACCTGAAGCGCCCAGCTTCCGGTTTCCCGACTTGTTTTTCGTTTAGGGCGTGCAGTCGTCAAGTATGCCATAAGTTCGTAAAAAAATTGAATTAGACCGGCTCATTAGATTTTGGCTGTGCATGTTTTAAGAAAAAGATTACTGATTTCTCCTGTATGGGATCGTTCGTCGAGTGTTTTAAATATGCTAATAAAATTCAAATGAAAGTAAACGTTAACATAATGTTGAAATCCACACACGGTTGTTGTCAGCCAACAGGCCTATTTCAGCTTACAAAAACTCTTCCGCTCGAAACGTCTCACCATAGGGTCAAAACTCTTACTGTACAAGACAATGATCTTGCCAGTCCTCATGTATTCCTCGGAGATTTGGGTTCTTAGCAAGAAGAATTGCGAACTCTTGGCCGCGTTCAAGAGAAGAATCCTCCGAAGAATGTTTGGTCCCCTGCATGAGGATGGACGATTCCGTAGCCTATATAACGATTAAATCTATGGGCGAATCCATGACCCTCCGATTCTGGATAAAATTCGGCTCAATAGGTTACGGTGGGCGGGTCACTTAATGCGTATGGATGAGGATGATGATGAAGACGAGGCAGACCCTGCCTAAGATGGAGCGATGGCGTAGGCCAGGACGCCAGACAACTTTTAGGGATATCAAATTAGTGGACCTCGGCACGAAGCCGGGATGTCTGGAGTTCCTTATTAAGACAGGCCTAGACCGGATACCGGTTGTTGCGCCGTTGATGATGATGATAATGTTTTGCAGTTATTCTTGAACTAATTATCTATCAAAATATAGAAAAAGAAAGAAATCGAAAAAAATAATATAATACTAGAACAACCCTTCAAAGGTTCAAAGATATTAACTCTCTACCCATAATACAATGATTATAATCCTAAATATTACATGGAATGCCCAATGACAAATGAACAAAAAATTAGCAATTACAAATAACAAGTGACAAAAGAGTTGATAGACTTTTATACGATTTTAATAAAGCATTTGTTGGTAAGGTTGAAAACACATTCAAGATAATTACTGCTCGTATGGAAAGACCGGAACCAAGCAGTCACCTCGAAATATCAACAATCTGCAACAAAGCAAACAGAATATAAAAATAGTTAACACAAAGATAATTTCATGCCAATATCCCGCTGAGTTCTATGTACACATCCGATCATCAGCGACAGACAAAATATTTAAAAAGTAATTAAGTTGGTAGCCAAATCCCTCACTGCTATCTTCATCTACAACTTGCACCAGCCAAATGAATAAATCAGTTTATGGTCAAGTTCATCGAAAAGAAATTCGCCAAAATAAGCCAAAAAAAGTGAAAAGCCAAATCAAAAACGGTTTGACGTAATACGGTCGTAACCGTAACCTTGCCCGAGAATCAACTGGCATCGCCAACAACCTGCTATCTCCCCGCATTTTTCCTCATTGCTCCCACCTATCTGGCGGCGCTCCACTCCCCATTCGCTGGTACACACCACGCCATACAGCTAGTCGTTCGCAGCACTTAGCGCGTCTCGAATGCTGCCCGGCACCGCTTCAGTCCCATTCCAATGCCATTGCCAAAAATATCGCACAAAGGCCAGGTGAGAACTGAAACGGCCCCAACCAACGGCCCCAGTCTCAGGCAACTCCCGGGGGCTCCGATTCGCACAAAGCCGAATTTTCCGGCCGCCACTGTAAATCGGCAACTGTGTCGCGGAATTCAATAATTCGGCCGTCCCGGTTGTTGTCGGTCGGCAACCTCAATTGGGTACACACAGCACAGTCAAGTGCAAATGTGAAAATATCACCTGCAATCGGACAGAATGGAGCTTTCATAAATCCGATGGGGTTCAAGGTGAAGGTGGTTCTCATTTCCATCTCGAAAATTACGCGCTAAAAATCGATACGGGCACACGCGACAAACAAAGAACATAGCGAGCGTCTTTATTTGGACAGCCCCCGCTATATTAGGAATAATTGTGACTATGCGAAGCAAGAATCAACGCAGGGGGAATTCGATAATGGGAATTGTGATATGATGCCAGCAAAGAGTGGTGCATGACATTATTATATTTGATCCGTTTCAGTTAATAAAAAAGTTCCATTTAGAAGATACATTTACGGTTCGGATATATATTCTGACATAGTAAATACCAGGCCAAGCTGGCCTGAACGATGACTGGAAGATAAGCTCCGAGAGAATCTAAGATAAACTTAAAAGGTTCTAATTGCGCATCGTCAACCGTTGAACGGATCGCACTGACAAGAATACATAGACGCGGCCTTGGCTTTTTGACGCACCTTCTCATCAACCCCATGTAGTCATTGCTCTTTGGCGTTTCGAGTGTTATCGCGACATGCTCTGGCTGATAATTATTGATAGAAATTTGACGATAGTAGTTTTCATACTCGCCTTGTTCTTTTATAAAAAGTGGGACCTTTCCACTCGTGTAGCGTACGCCTCTGACAAAGGGACCGGTATCAATGCAACATTACCCTTGATGCTGACATCACAACAACGGTAAAGGCTGCCCTGGCTGGTGTCGAGACACCAGTTCCCTCCTTGTTTTTAGAATTGTCTCAAACCTATCATACTACCAGGAGACTAATATATGTTTACCGCACTATATTTTGAAAATTGAGTTGAAAGCTCCTTAAATATATCTTGGAAATAGTGATTAGCTGAAAAAAGGCTGTCAATGCTATAAAGCTCAACCAGGATGTATACCTGCTCTTGTTTGTTGCGGTGGTTTGAGACACAGCACAATAGCACCATGAGGAGGATGAATCTCAAAAGTAAATGTGACCTGAAGTATACTAAGACGATTTCCTATTTCTGTCAATGGTGATCCGTCAATTATTCTCTTCGTAAGAAGGCATAAAATAGCTACAAAAATGATTTAAATTAGTAACTGTTGCGGCCAAAGCACCGTCAGCCAAAGGCTTGAAACTGTCTAAATAAGTGAGACTTTTTGATGCCAAGTGATTTGGTTAACTATCAATTTTTATAAAAACGTTGTCCGTGCGGAAAACTGATCATAAAACGGAGGTGCCGAACACAGAAACAACGTAAAGGTTCTCGTTTCGGTATAGCGGTAAAGGGAAACTATCAAACTAAGCCGAATGGATCAACAATAAAGGGGATCACTGGGCATCACAATATTAATAACTTGTCCCCCACAAACACCTGAAATAACTTCTTGAAACAAATTGCTTCACCGACTGGTTAAAGCCTCTTACTCTTGGAGACGCCAAAAAAAAGGGTATTTCGGGAGGATCAGGGATATTTCACAGAACAAACGCTTCTTCTAACTAAAAAGTTGTTCGGAGCGGTTAAAGACAAAAAAAGCACACGGATAAACGTGAAATCTATAGTTATTTTACCAGAAAGCCAAAAGAAATTAATAGTCAGGCCACTCCAAACACACTACCCAAAAACCTAAACTCTGCTAAACAAAAACCGTGATGAGGAAGTTCCCAAATCAACAGTGGCCAAATATATGACGGAAGAAAGTAATAACGTGACATCCACCGATGTGTAAATCTTGAAAAAGGAAACGGCGACGAAAAACCAAAGGCCTCACTGAAAATCCCAGGGAATTAAAGAGCCAGCATCGGCATGACTACCTTGGCTATTCAGATTTAATCCAGCATTACTTCTGCAGCCTTTGTTCTGTTCAAAGACGAGATCGGCACCATTTATTCGTTGGCGCAACAGTCCAATTCGATCTGTTATTGTTAATTTCTTTTGTTTATTATTAATGGCAATCTTCATGCCCTTTCTTGCCTTCATAACCGCGAAGCAGCACTCATTGTTCTTGGTGGTTGCCCAGAATTCGAATCCAAAGAGAGCGAGCGAAGTTACGGTAGACTTTGGATATGATGAGTCGATCCCAGAGGACCCCAGTATATAAATCATTAATTACAAATATAATTGGACGTGGAAACTCCCTATTTTTATTGATTATATATGACAAAAGATACTGTAAAATTCACGTGATGAATATTGCATTTATTTAATTCGAAATTGAGATGAGGTGTGGATTTATTTCAGCAAAAATAATAGATAGACTCGAAATATTAACGACAATGACAGGAACTCGATGTTGCTGATTTCCGAAAAAGATGTTCCAGTCCACCTGGTGAAATTTGAAGCTTTGGAGCTCGTTGTTAATGATTGAAGCCCTGACGGAAAATCTAGTACGACCAGTTGGATAAGATGTATTTGAAGGCATCCCGAAAATATTTCGCGGTGATTTTTCAAAAAGAAAACTATAATCAGAAGCCGCGAGTTTTTCGCTTCTCAAGAAAATGAATGGTATCCACTCAGAATCAGCCGACTTACAAATCCTTCCTTCAAAATGTAGGATCGAACGAGTTCTATTCTGGAACTTGAAGGCATCTTGTTTTAGATATACTAAATTTTTTATTTAGAAAAACCCTCAACTTTTTGGACGGTCCAATGAGTAGATCGCTTAAGAGCTACATAACGTAGAACAGGAGAGTTAGACTGCAGGCTTCTTGGAAAGTCATGGGGGAGTACAAGTACATCGCCACAAACCATCAACGATGGCGCATAGATGTGGTTACCTTGTTATGCTACCACCCCAAGTGTTGTGTGCCCGATGTTAACCTGGGAACTATCGACTTTAACTCTTTCCATGAATCGTGATTACTAACATACAGGCACCGTTCTCATAGTCTACTAACATCATGAACACCGAACTCTAATTGAATGGATGGAATTTAATTTCCACTATCACATGAGCTTTTGCGACTTCATATGTCAAAATAGCCAATGTTCGCCCTGAGGCACTACGATCAATGAATATTGGTGAACACAAGCTGGTTTGTCGAAAACAGCAAGCAGGATTAGGATTCCGCATTTTAAGCTCAGTAGATTTAATTCAAGGAAATTGTATTTGGATATTAAGTGATAATGGTTTTTCTATAGCCCTGAATGTGCCCAACGCAAAACAAAGCTTACACTGCCATTTTTTAGAAAGCAATTTTTAACAAATTAAAATCGACCAGGTCAGAAGGTAACAACCACTATAAATTTGCATCGAATTGAAGCGGAGAAGCCATTTTAATGATACAAGATGATTACTAGTGTTACAGCAAGAAATAAGATGTCTAAGCCATTTTTAGAATGCCAAAGTATAACCCGAGTCTTAATTCGAACGACATTCCAACCAATTTGCGTCGAAATTCTTATACAAGTTTATCGATTTAGACGATCCAATAGCAGTCACAATAAGGTGCATTTTGTGGTCTACAGAGATTGAAAAGGACAAACGTTTTTGAATTACTTGGTCCTGCGAACAGGTAATGTGGTCATCTGTGGAGTAGTATCTCTTTTGGCGATGAGTCTAGTTGGTTCCGGTTGAATGGGAGTCACTACGATGGACGGCATCAATGCGTTAGACAAACCCCAAAGAATGGGATTCCTACCTTAAGGCGGTCATCCCGTGTGAAGGCCGTTTTTTTTGCCTTTTTTTGAAAAATTATTGTGAAGAACTGGATAAAGATAGAAACCACCATATGTTTATTGATATCTGTAGTATACGTGATAAATTTTTCAGCTTGATATCTTAGCTAGTTTTTGGAATACGTGTCAATTTATGCACCCATCTCCAAAAAAAGGTGTTTTTATGCTGCCACGCTGGAGGGCGCTGTGTTCATCTGAGGAAAAAAAACTAAGTGGCATTTTAATGTGGACAATATTCCACGGTCCGCAAACTAGGATAAATAGAAAATATTAAAAGGTAAATTTTTGGTGGGTTTTTAAACTTAATTTTTTGAATTTTGGTGTTTTTTTACGGCTTTTTTTATGAATAAAAAAAAACGACCTGTCCGATTGCAATTATCCTAGTTTGCGGACCGTAGAAACATGTATTAAAGAAGTCGTGAAAATTTCAAAGAATTTGGTTGGATAGATTTTGAGCTATGGTGGCAGCCGATTTTCAAGATGCAGTTTCAAGAAAAACGCATTTGAAAATTTAAATGTGACTATCAACAGTAAAATTTTAACTCACTATTAATCTGCTGTACCTGGTCCATAGAGAGCACCCTCCGTTTCTTTAAAAAAGTCTTGTAAGGCCGATTGTTGCTCCCTGGTTTCAATTATGGCTCTTTTAGCGAGGTCAGTCGACCGTCGTTCGGACCGTCAAATTCGCGCTTCATTACGGCGGTCAACATAAACCTGACATATGTGACCAACTTGACATCCCATTGTCACTAGGATTTTGAGAATACCATTGAATCCTTCATTGAATATAATTACAGTCAGAAAAGTGGCTATTTCTACGACCTTGGTCCCAGAATGAAGGTGTTTAAGAGCGAAAGTCCAGATCAATGCATTTAGTGACTCATTGTTATCCTGGGTCTCTGCTCCTAAACATCTGTTCAAGAGATCATCTCGTAACAAATCTTTGTAGATTGATTTGATGACTGTTTGAACTTCTTCTGTCAAAGGTGCCTTCTCGTGGTGGAAACTATCCAGTTCTCCTTTAGCTTCCGCTTTGCGCCATTTGCACCAACTGTCCTCGCCTGCTGGACAATTTTGATGCTGAGGATTTTCGTCTGTAGAACATTTATGAAAGAAAGTTGCCCAAATTTCTTGCTTCACTCCTTCTATCGAATTTGCGTGTCGGCGAATAGCTAGCCCAAAAAATGTAGTGAGGTCGTTAATAACCGTATCAGTAAGTTGTCCAGTCCCCTTTCCACCAATGCCTTTGTGATTCTTCCTTGCATTTCTAAGCCGCGTTCCCATTCTTTTCTCGACATGTCCTACGCATTCCTTTTTTACTACTACGTATATTTTATTATTTGCAGAAATTCGCAGAAATACCGAAGGAAACTTCAGCAAAATCCAATATACAATATACAAAACTTGTCGCAATTGGAACATCCATGTTCATGCTTGCTAAAAGTTTCTTTGCTGATGTTGATGCGAAGTCCTTTTTCTTCTCTGATAAGTATCGATTCCCATGAAATTTTTTTTAGTGCGAGCATGACGTTGAACGTTAAAGCGATCTCCCTTCGCATGATCCATTTAAAAAAATCACTGAACACACAAACAGCACAATACTTACAACAAAATATAACTGAGTATAACTTGAACGCCTTTTAGTGGTCACTCTAGACTGGATTATCCTTTTTATTCCAAACAGCAAATAAGTTTAGACAATTGATTGGTTTTTTATCTTTTTATATTTATACCTGTGTTCAAATTTATAAGGCTCAGGTAAAAAACTAACAGGTAAAAAAAGATTCGATGCTCTTTCTCATCGAGTATTCTAGCCGCGGCTGCAAACTCCTTACCTGTTTAACCCTGTAATTTCTCAAGGACTCGGAATATCGGAAAATCCCTTTGCCCACATATTCTCCACTATATATAGATACAATTCATGCAAAAAAAAAAATCGATTTCTCCAACCCGACACACGGGATGACCCCCTTAAAATACATGGAGGCGAGTGTTTGCTTATTAGAGGCTGGTACCACTGTTTTTGATTAGAATAGTATGATGCTTCGGATCTATGACGTTTTGGATTCCCAACAGGATAATGACTACAAGCGGACGAGACTTACCTCTGAAGATTGGTCCAGTTGACAAAATTGAAGTGTTTTACTACGACCATCCGAAAGTTGAACATGGCTTGCTCGCTCATTAATACAGCTGCAAGTCATCCGAAGCGCATGAATAAGTTGTTGGAGTTTGCATTCCATGATCTATCATTTTACGTTATCAGAAGGCTTGATTGGCGTCAAGACAAGTTCCGATACTTAACCAAGCAAACTTTTTGGCCAAGCCATTTGAGGATAAGAACTATCACCCCAAATTACACGACCTATGAATTCAAACTAATTTTGCTACGGTATCTTTCATTTTTTAACCGAAATAAAAGCAGCAATTTATTTTACTGTCGGGGCAATGATGCTTCTTAGCATGTGTGATCTATGAAAACATGGAGGTAAGGGTTGCATTCTCAGCACCATCTCTGGAGGGCGAGAGATAGTTCTCACTCATCAACCCCGATGAAAACTCGTGGTGGTCACTCCCCTTTAAAAAGTTATGGCTCCTCAAGTGAGATTTTTTCATATCATCATGGTACGATCTGAATTTTAGCCCGTTAAGGCCTTTTCTGTAACCAACCTGTTTTCATCGACTGATGAGTGAGGACCTCCGGCTTCACACTCTTTGCAACCCCCTCAGGTGATGGGGATTCAACTCTTACCAATATGAACCAGAGTTAATGTCATCCTCGTTTATTAGATGTAAATATTAAATCGCTCTGAACGCGCCACTTTTCACAAAGTGAATTCCCAGATTCTAAATTCTGAATACATTTCACATTCCAAATATAATTAAGAATGACTGAAATTCCAGAAAATCCCATCAAAATACTTCATTCCGCCACTGTAAATGCATACCCCACATGCTTTACATCACGAATAATTATTGCATAATAATTGCAAAAATTCGCGAAAATCACACAACTGCCCGTCATTCGCTCGTTTCTATTCAATTCGCTCAAATCAAAGCATTTCAGCGAAAGTGAAAAGCCTGTCATCGCACATGCCTGACGGTTGACTCGTTCGTTTTTTCCGTTGCCGCTTTCTTTCCAACGAAAGGGGAAAATGGGCAGAGCCACCAGTCCGCCTGCCATACCATGCGGTCCAAGTGAATATGCTCGGCTCAATGAGTGGAAGTTAGTTATTCAACGAAAACTAGTCAAGTTTGCAGTTTTTTTCGCGGTCTACCAGCGGCACTTACATAGTTCTAAGTTTCGTTGCCGCCATCTAATCGTCCCGGACCCGGTCTCAGTTGCGAAAAGTTAGCAGCACTTTGTGGGGGCTGCGCTTTCTGTGAACGTTCGACGGATGGAATGTGAAAAAATCTAGTTTGCGTGTGATGCTAACAGCGATGACGAGGACCAATTTGGGGGGCCGATTTGTCTGTGCCAAAGGTCATTGTTTGCAGAATTACGGTTGACCACCATCAATGGCGTAATGTGAAGTGTCTGACCGTTTAGGATGTGGATTGCAAGAACTAAGTCTGTATGAGAACTACGACCGAATGAGTTCCATCCAGTGGGAGGCTACGCCGGATTCGGGAATATTACAAGGGATGATAAGAATCGAGTTTTATCGGCTCAGGGCTTTGTGAAAAAATCTGTTAAGTTTTCTCTCTGAACAAAAAGATATAATCCCTCGACTGTCGTACACGGTGGGCATATCCAATTGTTCTTCACATCACGCGAGTATCCTAAAGCATCTCCAACTGCCAACATTCGCGGAATCATCCGACCGCATTCCTCTCTTCCCCAGATGATGCTCCCATCACGCTACGTAGCATCGCTCCACGTTATCATAGTGACGCCAATTGACGTGAATGCCGGCTGAAATCATTTTAGGCCCCCAGCATCCCCTTACCTTGAATCAAGCCGACGGCGGCAAAACGCGAAAATGATTACGTAATCACTGCGTGAATCGCGCGCACACTAATCGTCAAACGTTCGTAAATTTACATTAGCATTACGTGAAAGCATACGTACATAGATTTGCCAAATGCTCTTGTTATTGTTTTGATTTTGCACAAATAAAAATTCTATTGTCAGATGATTTTGACGGGTAGCGTCGTTATCTCAGCATGGTTATCACCGGTTGCCTATCAACCTATGCACGACCCTGGCATTGTTGCTAATTTTTTAGTAGCGCAAACATTATCAGCGACCGGATTTGGTAATTATTCGTATTTAATCAAATCGTGGTCAAGTGATAACTGTGCGTGTGTTTTAAATAACTTTAATTATAACGAACTTGACCCTTAGATATTTTGCGGGTGGCGTATAAGACAGTCCACGGAGACTTGGTGAAAACAAATGTGTAATGATGATGAGCAGAATTGGACCGTCTACTAGAATTTTCCTCGCACTGTAGAGATAGTCATAGTATGCGGCATCAGACGGAGCAAAGGCTTCGTGGCAGGTTAGCTATTATATGACTGCTTCTGAGAGTAAACACAGGGGCGAAAGAATGTTTAGAAGTGGAGCTACTGCCACCAGGGTCGTGGAAGCTTTCGCCACAAATTCGTCAAGATAATGATAATAAAAACTTGTGGGGAAACCATTCAATAAAAAATGGGCAACAGAGAGGTGTCTACATGCTTAGGAAGAACACAAATGAAATTGACAATGAAAGCTGGAAAGGTCCTTGCCAAGGTAGGCAATCGAAATCCCAAACACTGGACCATACGAGAAAAAGAAAAAATTATATCCGAATAAGGGTATGGTCTACGTTGATGAAAGGACTTATAAGATATGTAGTGTCAGTCATAAGAAAGGAACATGATGTTAGGATTGAATAAGGCCAACAAAAGAATAGAAGGTTTTCGTGGTGAAGTAGAGGTGTTGAGCCAGCAACCCAAGATTGATGGCAGAATATAACAATGAAATGCAATGACCTATACGGAGTCATATCGCGGGAAAATACTATATGTTCGATTTATTCTGTCAGTCATCAACTGAATGCAGACTCAGAGTTCCCTCAAATTTTAACCAAAATTTATTTCGGCCAAGCACTCATGTACTGTTGCTGTTGCGGTAGTCGAGATAGTGAAGTGTCAGCGTCCCGATGCCCCGGGTTCAAATTCTAGTTCGTCATGGATGTTTGGTTTCGTCTCAACATTAAAAAAAAATTGTCGATAAAGCACATAGACAAGAATCTTTCTGACAACAAATTAATTAACAGAATTTTCGCCAGATTTGTGTTATTTGACATCTTTTATTAAAAAGATGAATACTATTTGTATCTAATTTAAACTTAAACGTAAACGTAAACGACTAAATTTACGTCTCCTAACCATAACTTTAAATAAAAATTTAGCTGAGTGGTTTTCCTCAAAGCGTTATTTTGACGCTGCGTCCCACATTGAAGAAATTAAAAAATTCAATCGGAAAATTATGAAATTAATAATAATAATAATAATCGTTGGCGCAACAATCCATATTGGATCAGGGCCTTGCAGTGTGTTAGAGCACTTCATTCAAGACCGTAACGGTACACTAGGAGGCAATGTGGTCAGCATTGCATTATGAAATTGCTTGGAAAAATAGATGCTGACAAAAGGCTATAAATGTCAACCTTAACTAGGCGAGATGAAGTGCGACCTACTTTTGCCGTACATTCGAGAGATGAATACTGGCATGGTCATAATTTGCAATATGGAGATGATACTTGAGTGAGAAATAAAGCCACGATATGGTCATGCAGGACTTCCACCAATATCTGCATTGGTGACCTCAAAGTCATCTCGAAATCAGAGATTAAGTATCTACATAAAATGGGATAATCGATGCCAGGGTGATTATGTCTGCTTAACAAGGATGATGCCTAACATCCGAGAAGCGAAATGCAAGGGATATTCGTGGCCAGACACGATTCATGCTATATGCAACTGCTGTCTAAGCAGGGAAATTGCTTTGCGAAGTAATCCAAAGAAGAAAGTTAGACGTAGCGTCTAATTGTGATGAGACCGTGCAGTATATTTAGGACAACATGGGGCACACCACATCACGAAGATAATCCTTATAGATGTTCCAATGGATAAAGTCCACCTTCTTTTGGAAAGAACAAATCCATCTGATATGACTAGGTGCCTCCGAGAAGGAATTGTGCAGAAGATGGCAGAAAGGGTAGAACAACTCTGAAAAGGATCGTCAAATTCATATGCTCATCCCCTGTACTGAAAAATGTATCGTGAAAGAATTTCTTATGGCGCACGGTAGTGATAAGTAACAGTTGCATTGCTTTCGATAAGTCTCTCGACTGCCCTGAATGCATCACTACCCTCAAGGATCCGAAGCACATAATGATCTATTGTGCGAAGTTTATAACAGAAGGGAAAAAGTTGAGGAGTGCTAAATTATGACCCCGCAATCTGCTTGATGAAACGCTGAAATCAAGTTGAATTGGACAACGGTTGTTACTATACAAAATAAGCTGTAAATAAAATACGCTCGGATAGCGATAAGGACGGTAAACATGGAATGGTTGGTCTGAGTCAGGTACCTCCTAACGGTGGCCTCAGGAATGTGGAAACGGACAGCAAGTAGGATTGGATTTAGAGAGTGTAAATCCTCCTTAAGTATACTTTTCACACTCAGAGCGCAATTAGTAGCGTTTTGAAAACTGTGATTTTTTTGGAAACGAAGTAGCTTAATAATTTGGTTTTTTTTATTTAAATGATAGAGAATGAAATCAAAGTAAAAATGTATCGGATGTTGTATTGTGTTGAAACCGTCAATTTTTTGAAACTTGATCCCAACATCGCCTGCGTTTTTTTTATCAAACTATGAACACAAAAAAGAAAGTGTAAATACAGTTTTGTTTAGACCACATGTAGTTATGGCCCGAACAAGAACTAACAGGATGGGTAAAAAATAAAATGTTGACTACTTTTGAAAAATTAAGTTTCAAAATCGAAAAAGGGACTTAATGTTAATGAATCTCGAAATTCTAATTTCAAAGTTTTAGAAGTTTAAATACAATTCAGACTAGAGAATAAAAAAAAGGATCAAGCCAATCGTATAACAAATGACCGAGCAATCTCAAAAAGTATCCAGAAAAACGTTGTATCACAAAAAAAGGTTAATACAATTCATATGCAAAATGTGATGTCATTTGTATGAAATTTCCTGATTTGGTACTACATTCAACCAAATCAGTAAACGATACAAAATTGAAAACAAAAAAAGCTAAGTGTAAAAAGTCTCCTTGAAAAGGGACATCTCCACATACATAACTAGGTCAGGCGATCTCAAGGAAAGAAAGACATCCCTAAAGGCCGTGCTTCTCTGCCCGTCGAGAATTTTCGCACTTTCGATCTTCACATTTTGAGTTTAAAGATGTTCCCGGGTTTGTGAAAGATTCGGCTTCACATACGCGACCGCGCTCCTCTTCAAGGTTTTGTGTAAAACCAAACCTCATAGAAATCGGTTTACTGTCATTTTCTCAGAAACATATTGACACGAAGTTTGGTGGGGAGGTGGGAACTGTGAACTCCCACACATGCAGTGAGGAACATCGTATCAGGAATCTAAGGTCTATCTGGAAATTTTTTGAATAAAAATAATTAAAACTAAACTAATATATTTATAAAACTCGCATGCAACGGATCGATTACAGATAGAGAGCATTTAGCTGCTCGGGAGAATATACGCCATATCCTAGTAGCACATAAGATATTTACTATCATCCCAGAGATGTCCTAAATAGCAGATCCGCGAAAGTCAGAAAATGTCAAATGATTGTGGGCTCAGCGCTCCTATTATCCACAACAAAAAATACAATATTGACAATCGCGGGATTAAACCTGTTTATATTTAAATGTTTCCTGACAGAGAAATATATGAGATATTGCGAACACAAAAAAAATCAAGCAAAGGTCCCAATAGAGACAAAAAGAATAATTGAATGATGCAAGATCACTGAAGCCAACAATGCTACCAAACTCTTTGTAGTAGCTCGAAATAAAGTTTCAACTTTTGGCACTTCGAGCGATTGATGAGAGGATTTTTCCGGGGATTTTCTTAAGACATGCAAGAAAACTCTCAAACACTCCTAAAAAATGAACGATCACCTGTAAATATTAGGTTGCAATGAAAACATTTTTTCGGAATTGTTATCTTAGAAACAACTATTTAATTTGAGAAAACTATTTATTTAATTAATATAGAATGGCCAATTGCGACTTTTCCGCGCATATCATCAAACATCTGTAAAATCAGGCAAGTGGAGTCAATTTGATATCTTCCGCCTAGTGGATAATATCCTCTCAAACGCATCCTCCTTCCTTCTGGAAGCCAACGATGCATAACACCCTAACAGGACCTTATAAAACAAATGCGAGCCTATTGCAATTATTTTACTGGTCACGTTTCACAAGGATATCTTAGAGGGTGGAGAGCTTATTTACCAGAACCTAATAGCTTCGTATACCGATAAGCGGGCATTCCAAAATTTTGACGCACCCGAATGTAGAAATTTGAATAAACTTTTCATTGGATAACAGCAGTCGAAACATATGAAACCCGAGTATTTGGAATTACAGCCCTACTTAATTCATCAACCCAGTCCAACCAATCTAAATGCCCTGAGAACTGCATACATAATAGTGACTCAAACAATAATCAATCAATAAAACAGGTGATGTTACTCGAGAATGTTGGCATTGTCATGACATACAACCATCCTTCAAACAACGCCTTGCGCAAATTCAAATTGATTGATAAATTTTGATTTTGCCATTTGCATAGAGCAAGAATAAAATTTTCCGAGACTGTCTACCGGGGTTATTCATGATCTGTGATAAAGGCAAATTTCCTGTAGAGTTATTATTATGACTGAGATCAAGTGAACATTAAAGCACCTGGTCCGAAGCCAACCTGTTCCAAATATCACGGGTGTGTTTTGTGAAGGATATAAAACTTGTGGACCTTCTAGAAAAATGAATACCAACTATCATTCAACAATAGAAAGCGTATTATTTTATTACGATATTGCACTAGATCACTTATCCAACATCGTGGCAACCAAAAAAATAGATGACCAATTAGAACTATTTAATGATGAGCACTATGAACACTTGTGTACATGTTTAGCCCAATAGTGCATTAATAACGTGTCTTGTTTCTGAGATGAAACTAGGTGATAAGAAAGACATTTTAACTTATCCTTCACGATTCAAACATTTAACCTATCTCCCTTCTCTCAATTCGGTATCCTTCCAAATAATTTTTCACGACGCAATGAATTGCGTGAATTTCTAAAATAATGTATAATGCTATTTTTAACTTTATTTGAGGAGGTATCGGAATGGGATGTATTTTGAGGCCTAGATTTAGTACAGGCACCATTGTGATTTTTTTCAGATTTTTCGGTTGAATAGGTTGTGAGAACGAGACCTGTCACACTTTTCGTGGCATAGCCCTCACTCCCCTATGTTTTACCCATTGTCAGAACTAAATGTGAAAAAAATTGTGCACCCGCCTTCCGCATGTATGGGGAGCCTCCTCCCCTCAAACTCAACACAAAGTGGGGTCACTTGTTTGAAGTAAAGGAATTTAAAGGCCACATGTTCTCACCAAATTCCGAGGCAATAGTCTTAGCGTTTCCAAATAAATCGAGTGTGACAGACAGACAAACATTGAAACAATTCTAATAAGGTTTTGTTTAGTTGGGATAACTCCACCCTTCGCCAGGGAGGCGTAAAGCAATTGACCTGGTCTCCCAGGTTGGAGATTCGGGGCAATGGGCTGACAACCTGTCATCCACCAAAAAAACTAAACATCAGCTACAGAGGCAGAACGAACAACCTCGGACAGGATTGATAACACGAAAACGACCACGCAAAAGAACGAGTGAATACGCACTGAACATTGACGAATCAGATACGACCATGAGTTGTATCAAATGTTTGACAACCTTGAAGGCTGCTATGACGCCGTTCAACATATGGACACACTCGGATACCTAAAAGGGTATGAATGAACAATAAAAAAACGAAGACTGGTGGAAAACTCCCGAAAGCGCTGGACATATTCTGTTAAGGGGGTCACCCCGTGTGAAAGCCGTTTTTTTTGCCTTTTTTTAGAAATTTTTTGTGAAGAGCCGGATGAAGATGTAAATACGAATTTTTCACCATAGATTTATTAATATCTTGAGCGTGCATAGTTTTCCAGAGCGATCACATAGTTCATTATTGAAATACAGAGCAATTTCTACACCCATCTCCAAAAAAAGGTGTTTTTTCTGCCGCCACGTTAGAGGGCGTTCCGATCATCTTAGAGAATAAAAGTAAACGACATTTTAATGTACAGACTTAACTACAAACTAGGAAACTAGGAAAACTAGGAACTAACCGCAAACTAGGATTATTACACAATATTAAAAACTAAATTTTTGGTGCGGTGTTAAACTTTTTTTTTTTAATTTTGGTGTTTTTTTACGGCTTCTTCAATGAATAAAAAAAACTACTTAATGAATCGCAATTATCCTAGTTTGCGGACCGTACAAATATGTTCTGAATAAGCCGTGCAAATTTCAAAGAATTTCGTTAGATAGATTTTGGGCTATGCTGGCAGCCGATTTTCAACATGCGGTTTCGAGAAAAACGCATTTAAAAGGTAGAATGCGATTTTGAGCCATAAAACCTTAACTGACCATTAATCACTGGCCGGATTTCGAAATTGGAGGACGCGATCCATGGATCGAAATGATTGGAGGGAGGACATCCTGAAGACCAAGATCCGAAATGGGGTGAAGAGCCTCAACGACTATGACTGAAGTAAGATTTAAAACTTAAAGTGCAACATATGTAACAGATGTGGCGGTATTTGGTAAGGTGTATCTCTGATGTAGCATAAAGCTTTCCGCATTAGAGTATTTAATGGTTTAATTTCTATATCTTTTAAATGATTTAAATGGATGGATGACATTGGTAGACCTGATGCCATCAATTAGATTATAGTTCTGCGTTAAATTTGATAATACTAGCCCAGATCCTTTTTCGAAATAACTTTAAGTTCGTATCCATTACCTGCAACGAAAAAGAAAAGTATCTTTAATTAGATTCGTGATCATCACGTCAAATTTTGAAATTGAGTTATAAAATGCTATTATATATGTAAGTACCGCTAATCTAATCATTATGCTATTTACTAATATAATAATCATGCCCAGGAAATAAATGCAGAACAAATTATGGGGAAAAACGTATAAAGTTACAAAGCGTCAAGTAAGTATCTAGGTTTGCCGCTTCCAATAGCACAAACAACAGTCAGCATCTAGTCACTACTACGTGCAGGTGGCGACAGGTCTCGCCGCTACCTGTAATCTACGGCACGATAGGAAAGTATGAAGTAATACTAGTGCATGTGACGTGAGATACGCCAACATATGGATTAGTTCAGCGATGCGATAATAACTCGCGCCAAGCATATGACACTCTATTATCCGCTTTAGCGTGTGCACATGAGTGAGCGTTGGGAAAATTACCATTATCACACTTAACTCTATCGCTGCCATTCGTCCGCGTAGTGCACAAGGCGGCGTGTTCTATTTCTGTTGCGAAATGTTTGACCGGACTGACCACAGCAATGCGAATTCTCCCATTCGAGCGGAATTGGAGGTCCCAGCTTTTTTCCCACACCCATTTTCTTGGCAGCTAACTCCATGTCGTGAGCTGTTTCAAGTGCACATTCATCAGAATACAGAGTTACGCGCTATGAAATTGTAAACGTGTGTAAACCGGGCACCGCTTCCCGCAAACCGCCCTCCAATTCAGTCATGAACGACACATATTTGCTGATAAGAAAAATAATTTTCACACACTTTGACTTCCACAGAAAAAAATTAAAGAGATACCGTAGACATGACAAAATAAGTCCACAGAAGCTTGGGATGTTTTGCGAGATGAGTTTACGTAGGAATGTCGTGTAAGATAGATTTTGGTAAGATTCAGAATAAATACGAACCCAAAGCACTCGCAGAAAGTTAGCTCTAAGAAATGATAAGGTTTCGTAAGCACGGAGGACAGCCGGAAAGAACATTACATGACAAAATCTGCAGATATCAGGATGCCACTCCTTTGCATTCAGCCAAGTACATGACGTAGACAAAACGATCCCTTCAGGGATAAGGTGGGTCGATGTTCTCATAACCCCTTGCTTTTCATCTCTTTATCGCTTCTCCGAGTTGTTTGGGTGGCTTTCATTGTATCGTTTTTTGTGCTGTACAAAATTTTCGCTTTAATGTTGATACAAACATAGGAAGCAGACGACAATGGAGTTGCCATTTTGTAAGGAGGTCGACACCTACTACATTCTTCAGAATAAATGGAAGTTTTTGCGGAAATTTTAAAATTCAGCCTAAAATACTCAAATATTTTTGGGCTACTGATCTCTGATTTGAAATCATCTTTATTCACAGAGCTTCTCCACATCCATGAGCCAAATATAGAATCCTCACTACATCCTTGTTTTTTACAACCTCAATACGATAGCGAGCAGCGTGGGACTGCGAAAAATTGTACCTAATCCAAAGCTTGACTTTTACGTGTTGAATTGATGGAAAATCCAGCCCGTCTACATTATATTTGATAGTTTTGCAAAATTTGTATGCGGTACGCATTTATTCATGAATCATTGATTTTAACGCTTCTAGTTGTGTCCAGTACAACCCTCTACGTATAGAGCAGCTGATCGTCTCCATCTCGATTATTCACCTTAGATATCTGCCGCACATATGCTCATATTATGCTTTCTGGTCGCGAAAGCAATTATCTTTAAAAATCATGATGTTTGCTACTTGAATAGCCTTCGAAATACTTGAAAGTATCTTCCCTCGTTCGTATCTTTTGATGATACTGGATTCGTTCAAATTTGAGCAAACTTTCTTTCTCAAAAAGAACTGCTGAATTGAACGCATGATTTATGCACCATACTTGGCTTAACAATTTTTGTAGAGAAATGAATCTACTTTTGAACCTGGCAGTATCATTTATTAGGGGTTTGTGATTTTCTTATGTAAACTTCATATTGTACAGGTTTTAAAATACCAGCAGTAATTGTGACATTGTATAAAAGCTTTTAGTATCTTAGATCGTTCACTTTCGCGTAATTGTCTAGTGTTCGTGACTTCTGACGAGGAGATGGGAGATTCATTTCCTGGCATTTAGTATATTTCCTTTTCTCCTACTTAACTCCCTCCGAAACCTCAATTACTCTACTTTCGACTTCCTATTTCCCATTCCATTCGAGATCCGCTTATTTTAAAATCATAAAATTCATTTAAATAATTCAAGGTTAATATAGAAATTTTGCAGCTTTCGAAACCGATCATTAACCTTTTTATTTATTTGTTATTTGCACATAGATTCAATCATGTTGCACATTATAAAATGCATTACTAAGGTTTTAAGGAATCCTTTTACATTGGGGGAGTTACTCCGAGGATTTGGCGCTGACGGAGGTGAGGTGGGTTATGTGCCCGGTTGTTCAAAACTGTTGAATTTGAAGAAAAGTAATCGGGCAGTTCATCATTTCCCATTGTTAATAGAAAGCGTGTGTCCGGATGGCTCAGTGGTATGAAAGGTGGGGATTTGAATCGTCCCTGGATAACTACTAGTCGTGATCGCCAACCTGAGTCAGACCAGGGTAATAATCATGGGCGAGTGCAATGCTAACCACAATGCCTCCTGCTGTGTACTAGAATCCTATAGTTAAACACTTCAAGGACCAGATGCAATTATGTCAAGTGGGGCGGGAACCGCAAAAAGGAGCGCCTAATAAACATCTGGGGCCGAAGAAGTATCGATTGAGAATTGGAGTCGTCGTGGACGTTCCCTCCCGATCGCACAACTCGGGCCCAACGTTTTACTGCTCCACGCGTGCGGAAGAGCCATTTTTTGTCTTTCACTTCCAACTTTAGCTCACGTGTTTACTTCCATTAGGTATGCGCAATATCCCGATGTTGGTTCGTTTTTCAGGTTTTGGTGCGGACCCGCGCATCGGTATAACGACATATAAAATTTTGTTAAATGACACGTGAGGGATCGAGGTGTTTGAAGGACTCCCTCTATATTCCTGAGCCTAGCTAGCAGAGAGGCAAACAAGCGGAGTTTGACGGAGCACTTCGCTGAGGACCCATGTTGGGGGTCATTTGTAATGAATAGACGAATTTGCCAATGGTCAGAAAATTAATGAGTCGCCGGAGACGATCAAGAGGGGAGAGCTATCCCAAAAACTTAAACAAGTTTGGCGAAATTCATTCTGAAGGTCCATCCACAAATACTAAACTTCGGACCTTCAGGATCAATTTTCCCCATTCTTTTCTCACTCAGAATCGTACTTAATCATCTGACAATTCCACTAAGAAAAGGGAGCGAGATCAGGCGATAAGGTGCAAACTTTTTGATTATCAGTCAGAACCCAAAGAATACACTTGGCGGCAACGCTTTTTATTCGCAAACTTTCCGTTAAATTTCTCTGAATCGAGTTGCAAGACTGACAATGTATTAATTGTAAGTCGATGGTCTGTGAGACCAAACTTTTGAATTTCTTCAGCACTTTCGGAACGAGGTTTGTCATCACTCGACATGTCGTCAGTTTTAAACCGAGCAAACCACTTGAGTTTTCCCATAGCGTCATCTTTGTAAGTTATTTTCAACAGTAAATCCGTTTCAGCAGCATTTTTATCGAATAGAAAACAAAATTTCACAGCGCCACATTGCTCATTTAAACCTGCAGTTATGGAAAACGAAATAAGAACAAAATAGAACAACCCAGGTCGACAATATAGGTGGCACTGAGATGGTAATGAGCGGCAGAAATGCGTACTACACATGTTGCGCCCACGGCAATGTTATTCCGATTATTATTGGGTACCACTCTCGTCTGTTGCTTTTTCTACTAAACATACAATTGAGACTCTGCCTCACCAAACCCGTTATATTCAGGAGAGATTGCGCACACCTTTAGTAGGCCCACTGTACTACTATCTTTAGCCAATTACAAATATCCATGATCGCTACCGAGGTTTGCATCTTGGACATGATACCGGGACCGCCACGTTTGCACCTCAACCGACTCGGCCATTGCACCGTCCCCCAGTAAGCTATCAGAAAAACTGGTTACGAAGGAAGTCTACTCGATGTGATCTGCAGGTATTTGCGACGTTAACACTTGTAATGGACGTAAATGTTGCGGAAGTAATCAATTGATCAACCGAAATGGCTATTATCAACCACAAGGACAAAACTATACCCCGACTCATGGCTGTTTAAGTTCACCACTCAAATGTTTGTCGTGACAAGTTTGTGAACTGCTTTGCTAATTAGTTCGGGAAAGACGTCAGGATCATTGACTCTTCATGCCCCTACACATCATAACGAGTCTTATCTGCGGATTATCAAAATTAGTGTCGGAATGAGTCTCTTCTTTTTCTTCAACCTTTCTCCTGTTCACAAGCGGGGTCGAAACGTCGTGATCGGTTTCGCCACTTGGGCAAGATGTTCAAATCCGGAATCTAGCATATCAAACCACCGGCCGGCCTTTTGGCCGCTTACCATCGACTTTGATGTTCAGACCAATCTTGGCAAGTGAATTCTCGTCAGCGCGAATTACGTGACCATACCACCGAAGATGCCTCTTTCGAAATTTTAACACGATCGGTGCAACTCCATATCGATCGCGGATATGATCAAAACGCGTCACATTACTAGTCCGACGCAACATCTTCGCTTCCATTACTGCAAGATGCCGTTCATTGTCGTTTATAGTCAGCCAACACTCTGAGCGGCAGAACGGCCGACATTAGATGCGCGATCCGATCAATTGGAAAATATATTTTGCTCGACCGGGAGTTTTAGATGATGTAAAACTGCAGGTAGTTTTTCATTTGACCGGCTGAGGTCAGCTGTTGGTATTTCGGGAAATGCTTCCCTTTTTTCAATAAAAGAAGTCCACGAACTGTTCTTTGTTGCTTATAATCCATGGCAAAATCCACTTACAACAGAAATACTTTTAAGCATGGATTCTTACGAATCGACAAATGCGCCCAAAAATAGCTTCAGGGGTGAATTGGCTGACAATAATGTACAAAAAATTCTTATGCAAATCACAGTAATACTGTAGTGATCGAATTGGTAAACTAACACGTGGTAAGATTAAGAAAAGAAGCCAACATGATATCGTTTAAAGACATTTTGGGTCGGCGCCATGTCGGTCACAAGGTATAACGTCCATAACAGGGGTCTCCAGATTTATCGACCAAATGGCATTAACCAGAGTCGTAGGGACAAAATTTGAATCCAGGATGAAAATCATGCGAGCCCTTTCTGCAATTGCAGTAAAAATCATTTTGTATCCGGGCCCGGAAGAAATCATCCCCTCTTCCTCTTTCCTTTTTCCATATACTCGGTTTTCTTGTAATTGTTTATTTTTCCGACACCTCGAATTCAATTTGGTATAAACCTGTAATTTAGACATTACGGGGAAGATGTTAGAAAGGGTGACATAAAACAGTCTGCTTTCGTTCATTCAGAGATATCGTATATGTTTGGGCAATTTTCTTAAATTAGAGAGAAATAATTCCACCTGGAAACTATGAGTCCCATTGCATGTAGTGACTAATATCGTTTTGCGTTAAGTTCAAGGGAGAATCCCCATACATACGGAAGGGGAGTGTGCATTTTCTCCATTGAATTTATTTGTCTATCAAGTGAAAATTTCGATTAGTACTTTCCAAAGCTGCCTCAATTCTGACATTTGATGCAAAGGGGCGGAGTGCTTATCTTGTCGATTAATCTCCACAATAAGCAAAAAACTGTACAGAATCATTTAGCTTTAGTTTAAACCATCAAATGTACGGCATTGAAACGGTGAACAAACGTGCGGAACTACATGCTTGCATGGAAAACTTTTAAAATCTATCCTCTGTTTTGGATTCACTTTATTTGGACTATGTAGAACATAGCTAACATTTTTCGTTTTCGACCTATGGCGGACACCACTGTGCCGTGATTGTATTTGAAAACAACCCGATGACGTGGAACTATAGTGAAATCTTGGTTGGTTACAAATGATCAAACTGGACCCAACGAAAAAAAGTCCTCATTACCACTCACAAGCAAAACAATATTGCCAACACCCGAGTTGGCGATCAAGATTTCGACTCAAAATCAATGAATAATTATTTAGGGTTGATGATGTCAAACTGAGCTTCTAGGGCACTTGGATTACGCGCGAGAAAACGACCCAATTTGGCTCTGACCTCAGCATCTCCTTTACAAAATTGTAGGTTCTGATTTCAACGTTGAAGGTGCCGCTCAACTTCTCACTCTCTCCCATGAACTTCGGACACTAGAACCCCTACCATGCCCCGTGGGGCCTTCGGTCGATCCATTTATCAATACACGGAATCGTCTCATCTTCGGTGCAATTTATTCCTAGGAGCTTTTTGGAAGTCCGCAATCAAATTAGACCCTTTATTCTGGCAAAGATAGTGCGTTTCATCCTCAACTAAAGGAATCATTCTCGTAACGATACTGTTCTCAAGGCTGCGATTGGCCATATTCGGTTCACAGCATTTTCCAATGCTTCTGCCCAGACAGGGACCGCATATAGCAAGCGTATAGTAGACATATCGCAGCAGCGTTTTTTAAGACCTCCATCTCTAAAAGCAGTACCAAGAGTCGCTCGCCTGATTGCTCGGGAACTATCCTGAATTTATTGCAAAGTGAACCGGGGGGTGTGACAGCTTTTGTTCCCAAATAAGAATTAATCTAGAAACCAGCAATCAAAACAGAGAAAATTTAATACAAACTTCATTTTCCCAAGAATTTGATTCAAATCAATATAATTCGGCACATAGAAATCACTTTCCCTTTTCGACAATCAAAAGAGTCAATCCGGTACCGTAACGGATAGTTACATGACGAAATTAAGTATTCTGCGGTGACCATCGACAGCGGAAGCCTCAGAAGGTATCGCCCCCAAAATACTTCAGCAAATAGGAAGAAACATGCTTGCTATACAAGGGGACAGTGCAATCATAATAGAGAATTAGGAACCCACAATAAGACATTAGAAAATACTTTGAAGAAGTTTTCATCGCTGAGCATATACCATACTCTGTACATGTCCTCAAAATTCATGGTGTCATCAATTCATTTTTTTAATGCATGAATGACGTTTTGATCTATGTTTAAGAACAATTCAAGGAATCATCAATTACAAACCTTTTAAGTTTCACATTCAACCCAATCGGCAATCCTGAATACTTTTTTCAGTTGGTAATAAAAACTATGTTGAAAACCTGTTCATGAATAGACAAAACGAGCAGTACGACAAGGAGGAATGGAAACAACCTAACCGCTATCGTTTAGAAAAATTCAGGTTCCCTTTCAGGAAGATCCCAAAAAAGCAACAGAAACATCGAGACCAAAAGGGAATACCTTTCGTTCATGGTGCCATTAGACTTCGGTTCAGTCAGTTCCTCTTGGGTTTGCTTGTGCTCGACTCAACGTACGTTCACGAGTACTACTCCCGACAAGTTCTATTTCGTCTTCTCTTCCGCATCCTACACACCTACCGCCCTCTTTTGTATTGTTTATTGCGGGCATCCATTCTCCACGCAGCCAGGCAGATGCCCAGACGACAACATTTGATGGATAGTGGTGATTCTTGGATGCATTGTTGTTTGTATGCTACATGAATGTCGTTAAATATGTGGGCATATATACTTGGACGACGTCAGGCTTAACCGCCGCCACCATCGCTTATGCCAGCCGAGAATCCCTACACAAACTTATAAAATGAATTCTTTCCAAGTAACCGGAATTCGAGCCCCTTTTTGCCGTCGTTCGTGATAATACGAAAATTCTTTACGTTTTTCCTTTTCCAACAAAATGAAACTAGATTACGGACGTTTTTTTGTACGATTGTGTGCGTATGTATGTATAGATCGACCGACTTGAGGATTGATAGACGTTCGCCCTTCGTGCTATTCTAGAATGGGAGGTAAGGAAGCCTCATGATGCCTTTCTTCTTTCAAACATCAAACGGGGACTTGATTCAAATTCGATTGACAGTTGGAAATGGATGAAAAGGCACTCATTTATGAGGCAATCATTTCGATAAATTGATTGCGATTGATAGAAATTATTCAGCCGTTACCTTCCAAAAAGATAATTTCGACGAATGCAAAAGGGTCTCTTACTCAATCATATGACTGGCAACGATATTGATGACCACGGTTTGGATTCCGTAGATTCAGCCTGTTTTCTGACAAAACAAACTGCTGACCGTCAAGACAGGATTTGTTTAAGGATTCCACAGAAATTATCCCCTCGATTTCATAAAAAATCTTTAATTCATACCACACAACCAATTCTGAGAACATAATTCTCGTTTTGATAAAATTGCCCATTGAAAGATAACGAAATCTTATCTAATATGACTCTACAGAAAGTCACGTCTGTATCGATTTCACCTGAACTATATGTCGTGCATTTGTGTACTCACAGGGACAATTAGGGGAAATATTCAAGGAATGTTGAGCATTCTTGATCTTTATCTGCAATTTATAGCAGAAAATATTTTGATTCTGTAATTTATTTACTCAAAAATTAACTTCCTATCTAAATTAGTAAAGAGCTTTAAATTTCTAATAGATATCATTGAAACGTTCAATTAGTTGTTCAACGCACTTTATACAAATTTATCAAAGAGGGGAATGAAAAGAACTAACTAACCATAAATCCGCAACTATTTCTGGAGTTGATAAAGAACTTATTAGATGATTTTACATGATTCTACAAACAATTTCAAGTGGTTTCGATATAAATAAAGAAAAATTCAAAATTTATTGTTTGGAGACGGCCAAATTACACATACAATTATATCCATGGAACTATATGAGTCCGACCGTACATAAGATTTTAATTCATGGCCCAGAAATTATTTCGCACTCATTGTTACCAATCGGACAACTTAGCGAGGAAGCGCAAGAAGCCCGAAACAAAGATTTTAAGGCCTACAGGGAACATTTTAGCCGAAAGACTTCAAGACTTCACAATATTACAGACATTTTCAATAGACTTTTGATTTCTTCTGATCCCTTGATTACTAACCTACGAAAACTACCAACTCTAAAGAGAAAATCATTCGATAGAGAGGTTTGTGATATGTTAACGGTGGACTTGGATAATTCAGCTTCAACGTCATTACAAGACCTTCAAATTACGGATTCTGATGATTCCACCTAATCACATTCAAAATTTATTACTGGCTCTAAACTGAATTAAGCGCAAATAAATATACGTTCCATTTTTTTTCAATTATAATCATATTTTATTCAGTATTGAATATTTTACTCTACTTACTGTACATAACAACTGAACCAAGTTTTGAAAATATGTTAAATGTTTTTGTTTCCACTTTTATTGTTCTAATTTTTGCGTATTATATTAAACACGCATATATTATGGCAAATTACGTCTTTTTATAGTTTATCCATGCCCTTACCCCGTTATTCATTACTTATAATAAGATTCTAACACGAAAAAAATGGTTTTGAAGTTTTGAGCACGAGCGCCTTGTAAAGGCCCCAGTGTGCGACGTGTCATTTTTGAAATTAGTAGTTTTTCAAACAAGACAGACAATGAAGAGCAAACCTGGAGAATATTACCTGGCCTGATCCTTTCCACATCATGATCATGTAATCTCTGAAATCTTCGAAGCCTTGGGGTAATAGGCGAAACAATTGCGTTGAATATATATGTCACGAGAGGATGATTGCGATCCCCTGAACAACAACAGCCCTAGAGCTTTGCTTGCGTCCACTTGCTCTTTAATGACTCGAGCAACTTTTGACTCTAAATGAGAAGGTACTTTAGCATAACAATAGGATTTTGGCCCCATCTTGTCCAGATGTTTTGCAAATTCCGCCCCTTTTTTCGGCACTCCTTCTCTTCCTGCCGAAAGTCAATGCGGTAGGTGATGAGGTTCCTAAGTAGTTTCGTAACTCCTGCTGACGTTGTCTACTTCACTTTAGCTTTTCCAGGAATTATTAATTTGAGGATGAGCGCTTATGCAACTCCGGAGATTCAGTCAATTGATTAATTTAGCTCTGATTTTCCTATTTCTTCTTGTTATAAATACGCTTCCAGACTTCATAATGATGGATGAGTGGTCTGGAAATAACTTAGCGTTGCCCACTCGTTATTAGTTCAGTAACACCAAAATCGGCCAGGTCCAGAATTTTCCGTCGTTCTGTTGGCCAATATGTGGGTGTTCAGAAAAGGCTATGCCTAGTCAGGTGTCTAGCGTATCCCACAACTGTCTGTAAAGCCCCCCGCAACAGGAAATTGGCTCCCTTGTATCTTTAACAATTCTTCGAAAGTCCAATCCGCTTAAACTTTGGAGGACAATACATCGCCGCGATGGTTATCTCGCTGATCCACTCCGTTAATTGAATTGACGTTGCTTGGAGATAGCCTTTGTAGTACTCTTCTAAAGGATAATATTTAATGCAGGATGTACTAAATATTTCAGTACCACCATGGGCTCTCCGTTCCGGATACTTAGTGTTGTAGAAGCAATTACTTTTATGGATAAGATGAGTTTGGGATACGAGCACTATGCCGATTTCTTTGTCAAAAAAGATGTTACATACGTTTGTATTCCAGTAGCACACCTGTAAGATCTGGGGTTTGATTACCCATTATTTCTTGCATCAGGACCATAGTTTATTGTTTGAATTAATGCAAATAGACTTATATTTGCTTAGCTTTGAGGTGCGACATGAAAAACGCAAGTATAAACTCACGACTTGCTGGATTATGTTCGCAATTGCAGAAGTACTACTATATTTGCCTCGGCGCGTAGAAGTCGTTGTGAATGCGACTTTTGCTTCTTTTGAGCACAGACTGAGCCTCCGTTGTAGTTAATTGTGCGTTGTCCATTACATTTACTAAAGAAAACATTTTTAAGATTTTGTTGGAAACAAAACCTCCGTCTGGCACACGATTCACTGTCTGTCCATCTTAGAAACAGTACAAATATTTGAAATAATAAAAAACTTGGATATTTATTCTTGCAAATACCGATATTTCGGGAACCACTTGTTCCTTTCATCAGTGCTAACAATTGTTGCACAAATAAATATCTACAATTGTTAGCACTGATGAAGAGAACAGGTGGTTTCCGAAATATCGGTATTTGCAAGAATAAATATCTACACCAACGAAAAAGAAACAAGTTATTTATTATTTCCAATAATTAATCGTTGGAAACGCCGCATAATTACATTCAGTACAAATAGTCACGAAATTTGGTAGAAAGGTTAGAACTGTGAGCACCCCACATGTGGTAATTATATTGTTGCAGGTTAAACTAAGGGCTCCCATACAATGAAAGGTGTTCTTTTCGATGTAAATATTAGTTTTAATATTGAATGCAAAGGGAAGGAGTGAGGAGGTCCGAAGGGGGTCAATTACTTTACGGACACATTCTCAGAAGCTACCCAACTCAAAAATTATGGTAGTCCATGTACATCTTATCTAGGCCTCAAAATTATCTCCATTGCGATATCTCTTCAAATAAAATCAATAATGATATATTTTTATATTTTGAAAATTTAATAATATAGATTTCAATATGAAGATCATACTGGGCGGTGGAAATCCTACCATTATTAACAAAGCTATAGTAGGTCGAAGTTGCCACTTTCACGTTACATCACTACTCTCTAGGAAATAAAGTGTCAGTACCACATCGAATTGGATCTCGGAAACATATAACGTATAAACAGTATGTGCTATGTACACATGGAACGCGCTTGATATATTTTTATTTATCCACCTGCAACGCCTTCTCTGTAGCTGTTACAGCAAATTCGCTATTCCAAAAAAATACCTCCAGAAAAGTGTCCTCATCAAATGATTTTAACGACAAACCTGTTTTCAGTCTCTTCAAATTAGGACTTCTGAGTCGCTGAGTTGATATATATCAACTCATGATCATTATACAATATATACTCTTCGTTGGCATGCCATTGTAGATGCTGCACCAGCGAGTCACTTGCGAAAATAAGATTAATGATCGAATCTAGTTCTGCACGTCTAAACGTATTTACATTTTCGACGGAACAATATTTAGACAGAAAAACAAACTTCGAATAATATCCTTCCTCTTTCATTTGTTTCATAGCTTCCCCACATTCTTGATGGAGATGCTTATATTGTTCACAGAGAACAGCAAAACTGTTTGATTGAATCCGACAAAGGGTCTTTCCTCAATTCAAAATAACCTCCCGTCCGAAGTTTTTCCACAATTGCCGCGTTGTAATCCAGTTTTTCCACTACCGCATTCCGTTTGCCCGTTTTTAAATACAACATCGGTTTTTCCTTCCGTTCCTTTATAATTCTTCTTCCTTGCTTTCGTGCTATCCGTAGTTCCTTGAGGGCCGGTTTATTAGACGGGAAGAGGATGTTCGCTACATTTCCTTCATGTTCCTTCGGCAGACGCGGTTGTTAGAGTGCAAAGTTTAAAACCATGATCAATAGTTCTTCCTGGTCGTTAGTGAAGGCTTGTTTCGATTTATTAACCACGAAGTTCGGAAGTATTTCTGGTTTATTCGGATTTCTCACCCGACTTCCTTATCTAGTAGTTTAGTTTTTTTTCCAATGATTCTCTTTTCCACATCACAGTAATATTTGCTCAGGTGGCCTGCAGACGACCCATGCGACCGATGCAAACTTTACCTGCAGAATGCTTTTCTAGATGTCGCGATGAACTTAGCAATGGTCACTACCTGCATTCCGCAGTATGCTATTTTTAGGCTTTTCATATCGGTAGCTTGTACGTCCTCTCACTTCAGTTGATCCTTTAGAACTGTGCAAATTTACTCCCTACTGGTGATCTCGTTAAGATCTTTACATTCTACTGTGCTAGTGGTCGACTTACGCTGGCGGTATCTTGTTCACCGAGTAATGACTGGATGTTCTTTGGCAGGTCATCCTGCTCACTATTTTTTCTGAATGGCTCGAAGAGAAGCTCTCCTCTATGTTTGCGTATAACGCTAAGCTCTTTCAGCGCATAATGTGAATGTGTGTGTTGCTCTCTCCATCGGTGTCCCCTTTGATGGTATTTCACCACCCTTACCAAATTCTTCGTAGGATCAGTTTTAGGAAAAGCTCCATCTGATTTTTGACAGCATGATGCAAATTACTGTTCAACTTGACGTATTCCATCATCTGTATAATTAGTGCGCCCAACTTGATAAACATCTCCATTTTCATCGAATTACCACCTGTTTGGATATATCACCGTGTTAGTGTCTGGTCGTTCTACTATCTCCCGCTTCAGTTTCGCTTTCTGCTTTGTGGATCATATTTACTTTGCTCGAGGCAGAATTTTTGCTTTATTTTCACTAATGGCGGAAATTACTTCTATAGTGCATTCTAACAAAGCTCTCAAAGACCTTTTTTTTAAAAAAACGTTTGTTTGAAATTATCAGCAATTTTAATTTCAACCAAATTCAAACGCATTGGAAAACCAGTGCCATGTTGTGTGATGTCATAAGTCGCGCCAAGAAACTTCAGTAGATAACTGACAGTTATCCATAAAAATATAGGACTGTCAAAATTAATTTCCCGCGTGAAATACCAAGAAGGACGGTAAAATGTTGTTTCGTGCTTTGCTTCACAAATAACTCCACAAAAACCCCGCAGAAAGCTTTTTTGGGTGTTCCAACAAACAAGTCGGGAAACCGGAAGCTTGACGCTTCAGGTATAAAGGGTTTTGTGTTTCCCTATGTGAGGAGCATAACGCAGTTCTCCATTGGCTGAGAGCATTGACTCGAAAGTTGGTAATATACCATTAGTAAGTTTATTTGAGCAGATATCGGAATGGGACATATTTTGAGGCCTAAACGCACTTTTCTGATTTTTTTTCGGATTTTTGGGTTGGGTAGTTTCCAAAAATTAATCCTGTCTCACTTTAAGTGGGTACATTTTGACCCCTTACTCGCGCACTTTGCAATTCGGAAAGTACTGTTCGAGATCTTTCATTTGATACGCAGCAAGAGTATATCCGGTCGTCACTACCAGAAATAGTTTCCAACCAAAGTGTTAAACTCGTTGTCTGTCTGTTCGTCTGTCTGACAAACACATTTTGAAATTTAAAAGAGCGGATTCAAAAATTTATTCTATCGAATATATCCTAGTGGAGTATCCAACGAAAGTTCTCAACAAGTACCTTTTCAAGATTTAGTTTTGACACGAGAAATGAGGACATCCGCGGTCGATATGGGTTTGCACTTATTGTAGAGAATTTGCGACAGAGGTGTCTTTAATTGTATGGACATGTAATTCGCGCTAATGTAAACGCACTTGCCAAGGTTGGTCTGAGCATCGAAGTCGCTGAGAAAAGTCGGCCGAAACGACATTGGCTAGACACTAGATGGTGATTTGGGAGCCTCTCGACTCAACCAGATCAGGCACATGACCGAATAAAATGGCGCAACCGATCAAGACGAACGGACCTCACTTCTGGCCGGAACAAAGACTGTAGAACAAGTTTTGACATTAATTTTGAACGAGGGAAATGGGAGAGATATATATGACCCTGTTAAATGCAGAGCCTGTTCTCACAAAGCATGTTTATACTTTTTGAAATTTGACTGGGAACCCCCTTGAGTTCATCCTAGAATCGTAACATTTTGCAGTAATAGATCATAATATGGGGAATGATACAAGAAGCTTCATTGAAATCCTACTATTGTTGGCAAAGTTGTCTGTTTCGACAAATTTACTATAACTCTAGATACGAAGTGAATGGTGTGACGTACTATATGCGTATATATTAATAACTGCGTACAAATGGAACTGTCGGGCTTCCAGTTTCCGACCTGTTTCTATATTTTTGATAGTTCGAGCCCACTTTGGACGTCATTAAATCATCGATTCCCACTTTACATAGGAAAAAATTCCCAGGTATTTGTTTTATGTCTGCCACAAGAGATCAATTATTACTCAACTGACCAATTAGAATAAAATCCACTATTTATTCGAATTAATTGCGAGACCTAAATGTCTGGGAGATTCTGTTCTGTTTCCACCTCTTGTATAACTTGTTTTCTCGTACGTTGCATTCAATTATTAAAATGCCGGGAAACTTCGTTATGTCATGGTTACTATAATAGCTCGCGAATGAAACCACTTCAAGGAAGTGAATAACGCAGACTAAGTTCCCCAAAGTTGTATAGTGCGTATTACTAATTCCTATCAGTTCGTCACACCAATGTGAATCACTAAGTTATTTCAGCAAAACTTGCACAATGACCTTATCAACTGAATAAAAATAAAATAAATATATTTTTATTTTCCTTATTTAGAACCGCATCAACGTGATATCACCTCTCAGTGCACAAATCAAGCATATCGACCGTGTGGGCTGAGACTGTTTCTACATTTTCCCCGTCAGCTTTTTTATTACTCGCTTTGCGCAAAGCAAACAAAAACATGAAAGTTATTGAAGGAATAAATTTTCATTCATCATGAGAACGTTTGTATAATTCATTCGAGTCATTGTAAAAGTTTATATTTGGATGTAATGCCAGCAAATTATATCGGGTCGGGTGTGCGTCTTTTTCCTTAGTCAGTGGTCTCTTTGTGCAGAGTGGGTCTGCGAGTGAGGCGCAGATTCCATTTGGCCAAGCAGTGTTCGGGCATTCGTTCACTTTTAGGTTGCACTTTGTCTGATTCAGGTATTTTTTGGGTGCGCTTTTGTTCACGTCGATGGGAAAACAGATTCATCATTTGCTAATATTTATAGAAATGTTTTATTCGAGACTCAAAACACTTTTCTTGCTGAAAATTATCTGAAGATTTGGACACAAATTTCGCTTCAATAATGATTATGTCTATGACAGTCCTCGGTTGCTAGATTCGGGTTCCGGAGAATGCGGAACAAAATAGTTGATGGAGACGAATCAGCTATGTGAATTTCAATTTCCACCCAAATCGATCCCAACACCTCTAGCGAAGCATCTTTTACAAACTCCACCGCCACCTCAAAAACTAATTCCAACACCTTTCAACCGAAAATTCCTTCGGCCAAGCACTCTTCCCCCAGGTTTTTGAAGGCCGGCCAATCAACCATGCATCGCCCGCCATAAATCTGATGGGATAATGTGGTAGAATACATTAAGCATTATCTGAGATGATGGGCCCGACTAAAAACTAATCCGACGGCTCCACCAATCTCACGGCATAACTTTCCAAATTCCTTTCATCCGCAGCATCAC
The DNA here is from genome assembly GCF_905115235.1 of Hermetia illucens. Classification (NCBI taxonomy): domain Eukaryota; kingdom Metazoa; phylum Arthropoda; class Insecta; order Diptera; family Stratiomyidae; genus Hermetia; species Hermetia illucens. Next base: position 96,760,048 of record NC_051852.1, on the reverse strand, counting down.
CCGGCCAGCATCCCAAGAAGTTCAGATTGAAACTTGTTCCTTGAACGGCAACGCACTATTAAACTCTAACTAATTCACTTCACGGCAGGTATTCTCCCCAGTGGAGCGGGTCCATGGAAGTTCCGAAGCAACCCAGGAGTGGTGCAAGTGTGTGCATGGCTCGACGGATGGGTACCGTGGAGCTTCAAAGGAGAATCAAATGGCACCAACTCCACCAGTTCTAGCCCCAGCCCCAAGTGCCTCGCACACCATCAGATGTTCTATCGACAGCGCCAGGTTCACGAAACTCTTGAGCGTTTTTCATGTGTGTATGCATGCGTCGCTAGAAGAATTTATGGGATGAGTGCCGAGTCATTCTCGTTTGGTTTTTTCTGTCTTTTGTAAAGAAAAAGAACCTAGATTGAAAATGAAATGAAACGGAGCTGTAAAGTGGAGTTTCAGAATGCGCGAGTAAGAACGCCTCGAGTAGCCTGGAAACCCAAGATGGTGTACGTGAAATATGCGAAGAGGAGACGGTGGAACAGTACGTGTGCAGTGCAGAACCGAAGCCAGCTCCAATGTTGAATAAATTTACTCTACGCACAAGCACGTAGTCAGTCCTGTTCACGAGGGAATAGTTCAAGTTGAGGAAATCTTCGGTACAAAAAGTTAATGAGCACTGATGGGTTCTTTCGGAATAAGAAAACAAGTTGGCAGCAATCAAAATTCAAATAATAGGGAGTATAGGCAACGAAAGCTGCATAGCAATCACGTATCAAAGAAATCGGCGGATCGTGATGCCTTTATTAAACATTAGAGGCTGATCAACCTTGGGATGCAGTTTCGTCAATTCCTAGCTTTTGGGGTTGCACTTTTGATATGACTTTTCATGCATTTTACTCACAAATGCATTCCCCTGAACACTCAAGCCAATGATTCAGATTAACATAAGGCACCTAAAAATCCCTTTTTAAAAGGAACGGCTCATTTTTTGGTCACTTAACCTTAAAGGACACGCGCGGACGGGGATGGTTAAAAAAACACGTGCACTTTTCGTACATGACAAGCAACGCTGACAGACACCGGGTATTGTTGATTATTAGCCACGCAGTGAGAAAAAAATCGAGATTGGAAAATGCTCCTAGAAATCAGTATTTGGAATCCAGCCTCATGAATTGACGGCCAAATAATCCTCTTCGTATTTTCATTTGTCTTAATATTATCTGGAAAATTTGAGGATAGATTCTGTAATATATTTCCCCTTTTTCCAGATCTAAACGTGTCTCCACGCTTCTTCCTTTGGATGTTCCTGAAGAAGATGAATTCACCAGGAATCGGATGAAACCAACATTGACTATGAAGCTGAGGATATCGAGAAGGAAGGCCCGTCATCTGACTCTGGTCAACCATTGGTTAATAGAAACTTTGAAGATGACGATGCTGGCAGGTGATATATAACTAAGGATGACGAAACTCTATTGGACTACAAAACCCAAATCGACCTGCTTGCCAAAGAACTACTTCATTTTATTTTTTTCTTTCTAGGTGATTGATAACACTGTGACACATACGAATTTCTATATACATTGTTGCAAGAATAATGAAGTTTGGCAAAAATTTAATTTTTAATATTTTTTAATAATCCTAGTTTGCGGACTGTAGAGTTCCATCCCATGCTGCATTCTAACTGCATCGAAATCTGGTCACCTAGAATTGCTCAAATGAGTCTTTGATAATTATACTTCGACCCGGTTTAGCTTTAATTTTTCCTTTGAGAAAACTCGAAGCGAGCAGTCAGTTATGAATCCCATGTTCAAATTTCCTTCTGCCTAGAATAACACTACGATACACCTGTTGATTTTCCCCTTTAACACACGGCCACAATCTCGGGCCAGTAAAGCGGCTAACCGTTGCTTTTGATGACAAGTCATCTGCTACAGGTACAACCGTATTATCTTTCAAGTGGTCTATCGCTAGCCGATACTTTCTCCCAACTTTCTGACAACGTTACAATTCCAACAATGCAATTGGACAAACAACGCCTCATTTAAGGAAATGTAAGAGTCACTCCAGGCCTGGGAAGACATGTATCATTGATCCACAGTAAATACGGCGAATGGGGAAAGACTTCCCACTGAAAAATGTCACAATACACTATTTTCATTTTCTAGCCAATAAAAACCAATGCACTCACTCTGGCGCTTTGAAGCACCAAGTTAACTTATTCCCCTCACCATGCTTGACAGTTGCATATGTCACTAGTTTTAAACTGCTTGTTGGCTTACTTATCCACATAATGCTGAAGTGAATCTGTCCGCCCGTGGATGTCGCGACATCTTGCCCCAAATGTCGTTGCGTTTTCAAACGAACTTTTTTGTCTGGTTGCGAATTACGTTACACCTTTCGAATTGCCAGCTTCCGCTTCCGTTTCAATTTATGTCGAACTTAGCGGGTTACTTTATGCCATTGATGATTAGGTGGACATTTTTGCCTAGTTCACCTAGTTATAGCTGTTAGGGGAACAGATTTTTAGAGCGCTTAGTTAAGCGGTGGAGCGTTTCCTCAAAACTGTGTTTTATAACTTTTCTCCACGATATAGGGTTCGACCGATTGCTCTGAAATTTTGATCGTAGATTCAGCACATGTGCACTTGTAGAATGAAGCAAAACCATTCAGTTCTTTTTTCCGAAACAAAATTAACGAAAAAAATAATGAAATTTGAAAGTTAATTTTCAGACCTCGTCAATGTGGTCAGTATTACGCTCGCCCGAGATTATTACCCTGATTTGACTCAGGTACTCATTCACAGCTAAGTCGACTGGTGTCCGACATCCAGTTACGATAACAAATCCCTCTGCCACCAGTGAGATTTGACCCGCGACCTTATGCTACGACAGCCGAGCGCTCTAACCACTTGAGCTATCTGGACACTAAATGGGTCCCGTAAGCAGTTTATAAAGCATGTTGATCTTCTATGTTTAGGAATATCGTACGTAGTCCATTCACTTTTTATCGAATAAATTCAAATCATTTCCTGCTTGTCAGGATGGAAATTTGGGGGCTAGCAATCTGCAAATTTCGAACCACGCCTCGGCCAGAAACTGACTTTATTGTTACGACCTTCAGATACTAAAATGGTTTTTGAACTTCTCAAAAACACTTCTTTGTTTCCAAGGCAGAAAAACATCTCTTGTGGCGAAAAGTCGATTTATTACAACAATCCTAAGCGTAAAAAATTGTGAGTAAATCTCGGTCAGCCATCAACATTGATATCAAAACGTAACGTGCATGGAGACAAGGTTCTTTTCCGTATTTGGTGGGATCAGGTAGGGGTCGTGAACTATGAGCTTCTGAAACCGAATAAAACATCATCATTACAAACAACAATTAGAGCATTTGAACCAGAATCTGATGTAAAAACATCCAGCAATTGCATTCAATCGGCGAAAAGTACTTTTGCTGCATGACAACCCTAGGCTACATGTTACGAAAGCGATTAAAGAAACCCTGTTACATTTTTTTCAGACAATCGTTTAAAATTAAGGTCGTATTATTTAAAAACAAATACCAATTTAACCGCCTTTCATTATCCTGGACCAGACGAAATTAGAAAAAAATCCTTTTTCCAAGTGCAAACCAAGACCTGACTATAATTAATTGCACAAGATCATATGTACGACGCAATATTCGTCCGACAAACGATCTTAAACGACAATTTAAGATAATTTCGGAAATACAAGAATTTTCCTTGGAGATTTGTCAAACGATTTTAGAGGAATCCCCAATGCGTTCGGGGCGGAACAGAAAAGTTGCCACGCAGAATCATGATCAAAACCAGACTCTTATTGGTAATCCGCGAGAGTGGGTCCGTGTGATTTTATACATCATTCCATACAACAACTTTCCCACCCCGCTGCGACAGCATTGCGTACGAGGGGAGACCCATAAATTCCGGGAATTACGCTGTGGTGGTGAGGGAGAGTGGGGGAACCTATTGTTTGACCACATCGCCGTTAGTGTTACGCCACCTGCGTCAGTGTGCGAAGTTGTGTCCCTGTGAGTGCATCGATTCGCCTGTGAGATTTTTTTTAGTAAAATAGTTTTTTACATTTTGGCGAAAACGTAATGGCAGATTGTCGAAAACAACGCGCGGCTGTGAAACTTTGTTTCCTGTTGGGGAAATCCGCCGCGGAGACTACTGTGACGCTTAAGACTGCTTATGGGGATGCTGCTTTAAGTAAAACCAGAGTTTACGATTGGTTTTCACGTTTTAAAAAAGGAGAAATATCTATTGAAGAACAACTTCGTTCAGGACGCCCCTTAACGTCAAGAACTGATGAAAACGTCGACAAAAACAATGCCCTCGTTCGTGAAGACCGTCGCCGAACCGTTGATCAACTCTGTGAGATGTCAGGAATGTAATGAAGTTCAATTCAGAGAATTTTATCCGAAGATTTGCACATGAGAAGGGTTGCAGCCAGATTCGTCCAGCGCCTTCTCACAGACGAGCAAAGGGAGCGTCGACTTCAGGCATGTTTCGAGCTTAAAAATCAGCTCGAAGAGGACCCTGAATTTTTTTCCAAGGTGACTACTGGTGATGAATCGTGGTGCTAAGGATACGACCCCGAAACAAAGCAGCAATCAAGCCAGTCTAAGACAACTGGCTCTGCTCGTCCCAAAAAAGCTCACCAAGTGAAGTCAAACATCAAGACAATGCTCATTTGTTTCTTCGATTGCAGAGGTGTTGTTCCAGAACCAGAAGTTCTACTTGGAGGTTTTGAAAAGATTGAGGGAGAGTATCTGGAAGAAAAGTGCAGATCTTTGGCGCACAGGCGACTGGTTCTTCCATCGTGACAACGCGCCGGCCGGCCCACATAGTCCATAGTTTCTGTGAAGCAATTTTTGACCAAAAACGTCATGACACCGATTGTCCACCCCTCATACTCACCGGATCTAGCCTCTTGTGACTTCTTTTTGTTTACCAAACTCAAAAGGAATATGAAAGGAAAGCGTTTTGCCACTGTAGAGGAGGTGAAACAAAAATCGCTGGAAGGCTTAAAGGACATCCCGATGAGTGAATTTAAAAAATGTTTTAAACAATGGAAGAACCGTTTGGAAAAGTGCGTTGTAGTCAAAGGCGAATACTTTGAAGGCGATCAAAATTTGGTGTAAAAATATTGAGAAATAAAGAAGTTATGACGAAATTCCCGTTTTTTTTTGGGTCCCCCCTCGTACAACGTCAACTTTAGTGTTCCGAGTGTAAACGATATTAGTTTTCTGAGAGTTAACAGTTACAATCTGTCATTTACCTTAATTAGTTATATGCAAATAAATAAACAAAACCCCGATTTGTTTGGTTTTTTTTAAAATTAATTTCTTTTTTTAAATATAATTTTTTTTTTTCTAATGAAAAAAGTCAAAAATTTTAAATAAAAAAAATCAGTCAGAAACAGAAAAATCATGATTTTTATTAACGCTGTAGAAAACTAAGCAATGTATCGAAAAAATGTTTACGTCTTATTTCCATTGCCATTTAACAGAATCTGTCATAAAAGGATATTGAAATCGTGCCACGGAAACGACTTTTTACGAGTGGCTTTCCGCTTTCTGTCCGATTATATTTCAAGCTATTTCTTTCAGCTTGCCTTTGATGCACTCCCACTTTTAGTCAACTCCATCCACGATTTCCTCTTGAAAGGCTTCAATAGCATCTGTAAAGAGGTGTGTAGCAAGGCAGAGCCACTTTGAAGCTAAACCCCATTCACTGCTGGCGAGAAATAAGGCTTGGGCCTCATAAACTCGACCAAAATGAGCTTCTTAGAACCTTCCCTCTTGAATCAGAAAGGTTAAATGTTATCCCACCAAGTTGAAAATCGAAATTAGATGAAATTTGAATCTTTCTAGTTCTTAGTTTATTTCCTGCACTGTTGAGTCTCTCACATCAGAGAATTTTCGATTACAATATTGATCACAGAACGCGTCCTTTTTCTAACGAGGAGACAGAACAGAACTTATTAGGCTACCCTGGAAGTGCTCGCCAAAACTAATTAAGTAAGATTTCTGAAAATGGGCTTCTGGAGATAAACAATGGGAGGAAACCCCTCCCTAGTAGGTGGCTGTGGTCTTGGGGCCCCACCAATGATAGCTCTAATCGCTTCGTCTTTCGTTTTCGCATCCTTCCAGCGTGTCCCTGTGCAACTCGGAAGAAAAATGATTTTGTTCTAAACGTGAATGCAAACAAAGCCAAGTCTCCTGAGGATATACTTCAATTTTCCCGTGCAGCTCAGGGGACACACTTAATTCGCAGACCAGTCCCTCTTCCTTCTTTCCCACGTAACGTTGGAATATTCCAAGCTGTTTGCAAGGATCCATGCTGGCTTACTCCAGAATAAGCTTACAGAACGGGAGCTTTGCGCTCCTTGTCTTGCCCCCTTTTCCCTGAATACTAGCCCAAAATTGGCGTAACTGGACGCGCTAATGGAACGCGAACTATCCCATTTGGGATGATCCCGCGGGCCTGCAATATGTTGACTTCGGTTGTCACCTACCTGTCAGACGACTCCGAGGAGTCATATCGATCCGAGCATCTTTTCTTCTTGGCGCTGGGGCCGTCATCCGTGTCCTGGCCCTGCTGCTGTTGCTGTTTCTGCTGTCCAGGCTCCGAGGCACAGTTCGCCACTGCCATATCCACATTGGCGGCGGATGCACTTTTCGAATCCTTCTTCTGTTGCAGTTTCGGCCCGTTGGCTGCACCCGCACCAATTGTTGTTTGCAGCGCAACGCTCTTCACTTTCTGCGGAACAATCTTCTCACTTTCAAGAGCGCGAGGTGCATTGTTCGGTTTGCCCGCGACCGCGACTCCGACACCTTCACTACCGCCAGCAGCAGCCGTCACGGCCGCGGCCGCGGGCCCAGCACTCGACGCGGCCGTGCCCGCTCCGCCCTGGGGCTCTGTCATCCCCTGGGACCCTACGCTCGACATCGTCAATGCACTTTTGTTCTTCAACGATTTCGCGTCCAAAAGTTTCTTGGATTGTTGCTGCTGCTGGCCCGTAGCCGTCATGTTTTGCTGTTCTCGACTCACGCGCGTTTTCACAGTCTCAGCACGATCCGATTCGCCCGACGCACTTTGCACTCGACTCTGCAGCAACGAATTCACACATTTTCCCGATTTTTCACTTCCACTTAGGACATTTTCATTGATTAAAGTCGCGACAAATTGTTTTCGATCCGATTCCGAACACAAACCGTCTGCCATCTTGTCGTTGCCACTCGGGCCGAGCAATCGGCGGCTGTCGCGCGGGTTCGGCTAGTCGTCGCGGTCGTCGTTGTCCGTTTTCCTCGTCCTCGGCTGCGCTGCAAGGGGGGAAACACAAGCATTTGATCACGGACGGCGGCGGCGCGGCTCGCGCGGCGCTCACTGCTCACGACCGTCCACGACGGCTCGCACGGACCAAGCCACGAAACCGCACGTAGCGCACAGTCGTCGCAAGGAAGCAGGAAAAGCTCACACGAGCAGGAGCGGCCCAAATTCTGTTTGTTTACGCCACACTCGCCACACTTTCGTCTCTGCACTGACTTCGACGGAGGACCGAGAATCCCGGGCGCGCGGATCACTGCACACACGTTGCGACGGCTGCGGAAGGGCACGAACACTGACGACAGCCACCACGACGGCTGTCACAGCCGCACATTGCCATTCCCATTACACGCTTTCCAGCTTCCAGTATGTAAGCACACTACGATTATGTATTCCAATAAGAACCGCCGCGCTCGTTGTATAAACAAAGCTGTGCGCACGTGTGAGTAGGCCCGGGGCGGGCGGCGCGACGGGCAGCGCCAACAAAAAAGTACATAAAACAATTAAGAGCGACGGCCGTCGGCGGCTGTAGCGATGGAGACGGTGGCAGCCGTTCTCCGCGACGCGAATGCACTTGCGGGGCGGGCGGCGCGCGGCTCCCGTGGCTAATGAACTCTTCCGCGGCTCTGTTTTGATTGTTTTTTCCTCGCCCCGTCGCCGACTCTGGACGCACCTTTAGTCGGATTCCGGGAACACGATGCTCACTGGCGCGGGCTGGCCAGCTCACGGTCTAAACAAAATCACGTTTTCGTCCGCCAAACTTGCGGCGGGTCCGAATGCAGGCGGTCCGCGCGAAACTCTGGTCCAATTGGGACGGCCAGGCAATGGTGGAAAACGAAAGTCCAGGCACTTTGCGTCGCACTGCACTCATCCATTCATTCCGTTCTGAGCATTTTTGTTTACCGCAGCGACGAGTCCACCCGCACAAATCGTCTGTCCTCATTCAAGTCCACTTCCAAAGTGACGGCGAATTCGGCTCCGACTGAGCGCATTTACTGCAAGACAGTCGTTGGCCGTTACAAGAATGAAACCGACAACACTTGCACTGGCAAAAGGGGGAACCCAAGGTGGGAATTCTCGTCGAGAGCGAACGTTCTTTTATTTTCACTTTTGCCCGTTTCGCCTCTGGCGGCAGAGCAAGTCACGCCGAGATGGGCCCACCTTTTACCCATCGAACGAACGGAAAGAATGTAAACATTTAAATGTCACTTGATCAAGTTCTAATGATTATGACAACGAATTTATGCAAAACAACTTACAAATCTTCTAAGCATACACTGCCAACCACGCAGCCAATGTTCGAACCACTTTCGATAAATGGTGAATACTCCTCAGCGCTCCCAGTGTCATCTATCAGAACGTAGGGGCGTTAGTGCGACATTTATGAATTGAAGGCGGTATGCAGAGTAGGGAAACAAAGCCTACCAACAGTAAACTACAATTTTAATGGACAAGCACTTCATTCAATGGATTTCAAGAAACTTTGAAAGCAAGCAGTCAACCAAAGTTGTTGGCATGGAGTATATCATGAACCAACATTTTCGGGGTCGGGTAATGTGAATTGAACGGGAATTGGTAAACCGCGTCGCTCCGAGTGAGCGCTGATTCGGTTTGGAAGCTCTGGGATTAACTAAACGTAGGTCAGGCCTTGAACAAATTTGCTCCCGAACACCCGTTCGTAACTATTGTGACTCGTTGCCTAGCACACGATGCGCTGGTGCAGATTACATCAAAAAAAAAAAACAAAACCGAGGACGTGGTAGGGAAGGAGGAAGAACTAGTTGCTTTTGGACGCCGTACGAAAATGCCTCACTCGTCGCAGTCTATGGCCCTTATCACATTTGAAGAGAAAAGGCTTATTAGGAAAGACAAGTCTGAACGAGGCTTCATCCAGGTAAATCTCAGGCCACAAAAAAAGAACAAACGCAAACAACCCGCCGAATCGATAGAATACCATTTGCCTAAATCCAAAACCAGGGATCTGATGGAAGGGCATGCCGTAGATTCGGGCAGGTAGGTCATGAAGAGAAGACTTCCAATGGAAAGGAGAGCTACGGTCTCTACGGGGACGACTTTCTAGTGCAGTTCGCTGCGGACACAACAAATGACCTAGCGCCTGAACAAAATACCTAACCTCATGGCATGTCGATTTGTCAGGTATCGCTGCCAGCTGGATTCGGAATCTTACCCAAGTTCGGACTCGGGTTCAGGGCCAAGAAGATGGCTTTGTCTGAATTCGGTTTTTAGGGATAACGTTTTTCAACGTGGTCAAAGGGTAGTGTAGGTCCCAGGGCGAAACGTGGATTGGTACCCACGATGGAGCATAAAACCTGGGAAATGCCTGCTGAACCAACACCAACAGCTCTACTATCAAATCCTATCTCCACCTCCACGTGGTGACCGCTAGGAGCTTTTTCTTAACGAAAAGCTGCAGACGAAGAAGAATGAAGGGGACAAATTGTACCAACTGGTCCTCCAGGTTGGGGGTTGGGTAGGACTGACAACCCTACACAGAAAACAACTTGTTACGAAGCCACAACAGGAGCCTCGGACTAGACGGATTACACAACGACGAACCCGGCAACGACAAAAGAAGAACGATTTCCGCATTTTCCCATAGAACGTGCGCTCGCTGTACAGAGATGAAGCTGGTGAGCAGCTAGCCGATACCCTGCCCCAATATAGGGCTGATGTAACAGCGTTACAGGAGATGCGTTGGACAGGGACCGGTTTCCTGGAGAAGAGCCGCTACACCATATATTATAGTGGTCATCCATTAAACCATGTGCTCGGAGTAGGTTTCTTAGTTAGCCAAAAAATTAAACCTGCTGTTATCGGCTTTGAAAACGTAAGCGAACGGCTATACAATCTGCGCTTGCGAGGCAAATTTAGAAATATAAGCCTCATTAACCTTCACGCCCCTACAGAGGAGACTGCAGAGTCGGGGAAGGATACCTTCTACGAGGCAGTAGAACGAACCCTCGAAGCCTGTCCCAGATATGATATCAAAATCATACTTGGGGAATTTAACAGCCAAGTAGGGAAGGAGTCCGTATTCAGGCGATACGTTGGCTCCCATAGCTAATATAGGAATAATGATAACGGACTGCGGATTATTTAATTAGCAGGGTCACACGAAATGGTTGTTGGAAATACCTGATTTGCGCGGAAAGCAGTCCACAAACATACATGGGCCTCTCCAGACGGGACCACTTTCAACCAAATTCACCACGTGTTGACCGAACGCCGCCACCTCTCAGCCTTGATAAATGTCAGAACATATAGGAGGGCCAATAACGACACCAGCTAGAATCCCCTCTGACAATCAGGTGAGAGTTAACACTAAAGCCATCCACAACACAGCCTTCCGCAATAACTATAAGAGGGAAATGGATGCCGCAATAACCGCAGTCAACAAAGGACCTGAAGATGGAGCATCAAACTTCACAGATGGAAAAAGGAAGCCTGGGAGAACCAACAGGTCTGTGAACTCGAAAAGTACAGGAAGTAACCGCACCACGCGCGGAAGTTTTACGAGTACCAACAAGTCAGCCAGATGGAGCCTCATACACCTCGATGCTCATTCTGCCGAAACAAACAGGGGAATCTGATTTCCGACAGAATGGGCATATTGGAGCGATGGGTTGAGTACTTTGATGAGCTACTGAACAACCAGAACATCGGTGAGTTGGAGGTCCCGCCAACTGAAGCCGACGGACAAATACTACCACCCCCAAGTATAGAAGAAACAGTCCGTGCAATTCATCGGCTAAAAAATCATAAGTCGCCAGGAGCCGATGGAATTACAGCCGAATTGGTTAAATATGGAGGCGACCAATTACACCAAGTGGTTCATCAACTGATGCTCAAGGTATGGGACAGCGAATCAATGCCTGACGATTGGCAACGAAGCATTATCTGTCTCATACATAAAAAGGGAGATATCACACAGTGCACCAATTATAGAGGTAACACCTTGCTGAGTACCATCTATAAGATATTCTCCTCTATCTTGCTAGGCCGGATAGCCCCATACGCCCAGAACATCATTGGCCCATACCAAAGAGGCTTCACTCCATACAAATCAGCAACAGATCAGATTTTCCCTCTGCGGCAAGCGATGGAAAAACTGTTGGAATTTGGACAACAGTTGCACCATCTATTCATCGACTTTAAAGCCGCCTATGATAGCAAAGCCATGGTAAAACTGTACACGGCCATGAGAGAATTCGGTATCCCGACGAAATTGATAAGACTTATTAGGCTGACCCTGACCAATGTGCGAGGCCAGATAAAAGCAGCAGGATCACTCTCAAGACCTTTCGACATCAACAACGGTCTACGACAAGGGGATGCCCTACCATGCGTCCTCTTTAACCTGAGCCTCGAGAAAGTGATCCGTGATGCTGAGGTAAATGCAAGAGGTACGATCCTTTTTAAGTCCACCCAACTACTGGCCTATGCTGACGATATCGACATCATGGGAAGAACCACCCGAGACGTACAAACTGCCTTCATCCAGGTTGTGGATAAAATCCGGCTCAATATGTTACGATGGGCGTGTCACTTAATCCGTATGGATGAGGATGATCCCACCGGGAAAGTCTATAAGGGCAATATCTATGGTAGAAAAAGAAGAGACGAGGCAGGCCCTGCCTAAGATGGAGCGATGGATTAGGTCAGGACGCCAGACAGCTTTTAGCGATATCTAATTGGTGGACCTCGGCGCAAAACCGGGATGTCTGGAGTTCCTTCTTAAGGCAGGCCTAGACCGGATACCGGTTATTGCGCCGTTGATGATGATGATGTTTTTCAATGTCTGTTTAATACTGAGTTAGAGGATTCTGTACTCTCACTGCAAGATCGATGGGGTAGGTAGGTATCCGCGGCCGCTCCGAGGAGCCCAATTAGCACTTTGGTGCGCCGTTTTGATACCACAAACTCCTAAGACCGTAACTTTTGTTGTGAGAGCAGGGAGGTAGAGTCCAGCCGGCTCGGATCTTCAGAGTCAGCCCGTAGCATTCACGAAAGAAAGCAGCTCTCCCACCTTGCAACTCTCTGGGGTCCCCAAAGAATGGTTTACCCAGTGTCCGCAGCCTGACCCTAGCTAGAGCTGGGCACTCGCAAAGAAAGTGCATGAGGGTTTCCCTTCCTTCTCCGCAGCTTCGGCATGCCGAGTCTAGCAGCATGGTGAATGCATTTGCACGTGTCTGGCACCGGAGCTCTCGTGATCGGGCTATATTATAAGCGGGCCAAATTCTTCTTGACTTGGCACAGCTCGTAAGCCTTCGCCATCTTAGGCCCGCGGTTGCTAGGTAGTGGGTGGCGCAGCAGGATTGGCAGCATTCGAAATTTATTTCGAATGTTGCGAATGCGAGCGGTTAGATGACGCCACCGGCGCTCTCCACGCGTTTTAGAACTCGCCGCAGGAGTAGGGAGCCAGCGGTGAAAAAATGCCGTTGGTTGGAGGCAGAGAGACCGCATGGAGGACAACCGGTCTCTTATGCCTCCAACCTTGCCTGCGGACAGAGTGCTGTACCTGCGACGACTTGTGAAAAGATACAATTCAGAGTGTCGTTCACGATTCATCAATTGTTTAATAAATAGGGTTTGGAATAAAACGATACACTTTGTTTGACTCGGAATTAGGAACGAGACAAGTGCGGGTAGACTCGGCCCCCGACAGCCACCAGCGGAACACCGACTGCATTCGCCGAAGGACTGCCAAGAGGAAAGCCTTGCCTGGCAAATTCGTCAGCTCGCTCATTCCCCTCTATGTTCCTATGCCCGGGAAGCCAGAGGAGAGCGACCTTGAGCGTGCCGCCCAGACGGTTCAGTGCGTCTCTGCACTGCCACCAGCCTGGAAGATGTCGTCGCTGAGTACAAGGCCTTGATGGCCGTTTGGCTGTCGGTCAGAATGGCTATGTTACGCTTGGGGCTTAAATCTCGCCCCAGCCATCGACAGACTTCCAATATCGCCAGTACTTCCGCCTGGAATACACTGGCGAAACCTGGGAGACCATACGACTTGGATACATTGTGTGTATTCCAGAAACCCCCCGCGCCGACTCCACAGGTCATCTTTGATCCGTCCGTAAAAATACTGTATCATAATCTTGCAACACGCCGCCGATCTTCCACTTCGCCCTGGTTGGAAAGTCTACAGCAAAGTTTCTCGTGAAGTTCAGTTTGCGTGTGGCATAGTCCGTAATGAATGCCCCATCTAGGATGTTTCTGTGGCCGTCGGACTTCGCTGCCCAGCATCCGGACTCACGTAGTCTGACGGCACTGCACGCTGCAACATATTTAATGTGGAGGTCTAGGGGGAGAAATGCAGGAGTACATTGAGAGCATCTGCCAGGCAGGACTGCAGAGCCCCAGTAGCGCCTGCACACGCGGTTCTTTGAATCCTATTAAGCTTCGTCCTATTGTAGTTTTTCTTCAAAGCTTGCCACCATACAATAGAGCCGTACGTTAGGATTGGACGCACTGCGGCGGTGTGCATCCAGAGAACCATCCTCGGCCGGAGACCCCATTTCTTTGCAAAGGTTCTCTTGCAGGCATAGAAGGCCATACAGGCCTTTTTAACCCTCAGTTCTACGTTCAATCACCAATTTAGTTTTGGATCCAGGATTACACCTAGATACTTTACATTAGAGGAAAGAACCAATCTTTATTCATTCAGCCGTGGTAAATGGAACTCAGGCATCCTTGTCTTGGTGGTAAATAGCATTAGTTGCGTTTTGGTTGGGTTTATGCTGAGTCCGCATCTTGCAGCCCACAGGTAGATCGATACTCTGGAAGATAATGTCTTGGCATGGAGAGGCCCACCTTGGGAGAATTGGGCGAGAAGTAAGCCTTTCCTTTGGAGCAATATCATCATCATCACCAACCAACCAATCCACATTTCGCCCTGGGACCTATACTACCCTTGAAGCAATATGCAGCGGTTTTTCAAGCTGAAGTATATACGCTCCTAAGGGCGACAACCTGGGCAATTGATGAGCGATTGAAGAACATCGCAATCTGCAGTGATAGCCAGAAGGCGTTGAATACTCTGGATACCTAGTCACTGTAATGTAGAGGCAAATGGAATCCCGTATGACTTACCAAAAAGGGTTCCAATTTCCCCCATGCCGGATCGGAATCAGCAATTGAAGTATCAGCACTAATCCTGGGAGAGACATAAGACCGTTATTCGACCAAGTTTGTATATTCAGGTTTTCCCCAGATCCAATTCGAAACCAATATAAAGGTTTTACTTAACAGACAAGACACAGCAAGGAACTATTACACGCACAATTAACGAAAGGCCTCGAATACTCTAAAGCCTTAAGCTTTGGTGTTTAATTGTGTTATATGGTTCACAAAATCAAAACGCCCAAGTTTTAAAAATAAAGTTAGTCTTCTGTTACTTGAACAACATTAACAATTTATTTCAATTCAAGTTTCTACTTATCTGATAAAATCCTTAATTTACATCTATGGTTGCTATTCACCCCTTGGTGCAATGTAGCGCGTCAGCCATAGCTACACGCCATCGTATCCGGTCCCCTAGAATGGGCTTCAATTCCTCACACTCTTCACGTCTCTACGAGACGCCCAAACTTCTTCTCTGCGGTTATGCGTTAAGTTCCCTTGACCCACTCATCGGCCATCTAGGAATAATGGATTCCACTGAATGGCATACCGAGCAATGGCATTGTTGCCTCTCCTTAATTTGTAACCCACCCCCTTAATTTGTCTTTTCCCACCTCCGCATTACATTATGCACGGGTAACCGACCAAGTTCTCTGTTCAAAATATTATCAGGCCGAATCTTCCGATGATACGTCGCAGACCGATGGAGCTTTCAAGTGGTAGTTGTGGTAACTTTCCATATGTTACTCCTATACAGCGGCATAGAAAAAACATTAGCACAGAACAGTTCTAAATTGACCTTGATGTTGAGACAATGCATTTCCAAATTATAGACGAGACAGCGAATACGGATCTAGCACTGTTGATCTGTCGGGCGACATCAAGTTCGGTGCCGTCGGCAAAATTGATCGACGCCATCGATGCTCTGCCCATTAGTAGAGTTAGGGAAAATACGATGACTCGCCAGACTGAGAACCTTGTTTTTCCTAGTGTCTATCTTCACTTCAATTTCAAGAGAGGCATTCCAATCCCGGAGCCATTTGGCCAATGTCCATAACCCGGTGAGAAAGCAAGCAGATGTCATCAGCGTCGTGTGATTAAGTGACTCGCCCACCGTAACCTATTGAGCCGGATTTTATCCACAACCGGACGGTCATAGCTCATAGATTTCATCGTTATGTAGGCTACGGAATCGTCCATCCTCATGTACCCCTCTTATAGGTGTCGCGGAGGGCTGTGTGGTGGATGGCTTCAGTATTCACTCTCACCTAATTGTCAGAGGGGATTGTAGGTGATGTCGTAATTCGAGCTCGCAGCACTATGCCAACGAGATAGTGGTCCAAGTCTATATTGGCCCCTCTATATGTTCTGACATTCATCAAGGCTGAGAGGTGGCGGCGTTCAATCAGCACGTGGTCAATTTGGTTGAAAGTGGTCCTCTCAGGAGAGGCCCACGTATGCTTGTGAACCGCTTTCCGCCCAAACCAGATACTTCCAACAACCATTTCGTGTGATACTGCTAACTGGATAATGCGTAATCCGTTATCATTGGTATCCCTATGTAAGCTATGGGAGCCAACGTATCGCCTGAATACGAGCTCCGTCCCTACTTGACTATTGAAATCTCCAAGTATGATTTTGATATCATACTTGGGACAGGCTTCGAGGGTCTGCTCAACTGCCTCGTAGAAGGTATCCTTCTCCGACTCTGCAGTCTCCTCTGTAGGGGCGTGAACGTTTATGAGGCTTATATTTCTAAACTTGCCTCGCAAACGCAGAGTGCATAGCCTTTCGCTTACGTTTTCAAAGCCGATAACAGCAAGTTTCATCTTTTGACTGACTAAAAAACCTACTCCCAACACACGGTTTACTGGATGGCCGCTATAATATATGGTGTAGCGGCTCTTCTCCAGGAAACCGGTCCTTGCCCATCGCATCTCTTGTAACGCTGTTACATCAGCCTAATATTAGGACAGGGTATCGGCTAGCTGCTCAGCAGCATTCGGTCTGTACAGGGAGCGCACGTTCCATGTGAAAATGCGCAAATCGTTAATCCGTTGTCGTTACCGGGTTCGTCGTTGTAAAATCCATCCTGTAACATCGGTTTTCCGTGTAGGGTTGTCAGTCCTACCCAACCCCCAACCTGGAGGACCAGTTGGTACATTTTGTCCCGTTTTTAGGCGCGGGAGACTCGCCTTCATCCTTCTCCGTCTGCAGTTTTTCATAAAGACAGAACTCCCAGCGATCACCACGTGGAGGTGGAGATAGGGTTTGGTAGTAGAGCTGCTGGTGTTGGTTCAGCAGGCGTTTCCCAGGTTTTATGCTCTATCGTGGGTACCAATCCACGTTTCGCCCTGGGACCTATACTACCCTTTGACCGACGTATTATTTGCCCTGTTTATAAAAATGGTGGTAAACCCTGCTTCGAGAATTATAGTGGGATATCATCGTATTGTTCATGTGTGAAAAATAATTAAAAGAAGACTCGGATCCTTCTCAAGAATAATGGTTGGAGAATATCAGGGGGGATTCCAACGTACAGAGTCAACGATTGATTAGATATTGCAATTTAAATAGATGGGACAAACCTCTACACACTAATTGAAGGAAGCGGTTTCTCAACCGAGACGAAGGCTTCAAAAAAAGAAGAAGAGACAGCAAACTGTAGCGCTAAAGAAGAAAAAGAAATACTTTTATTTTGAAGACTCCTCTTTTCAAAAATATAAACGAAAACTTTTCACTTGAGCTTCCATTATGATTTAATAATTTCGACACTCATTCCAAATGACCCTCATTATTGAAATACTACCATTAATAAAATCAAGTGTCTCTAGAAAACAGTAGCCATTGTCGTTATCATCATATGGAAATAAAACAAACACACTCTGTTTTATTTCAAAAATATAATTTATTAATATTTTGCACAGTACTGCTAAAAACATATCTTGGTTATTTCTAATCTTTCTCCTCATAAATACTGAAACAAAAAAGCCATATATGCATATGTATCACTATTCTGTAAAACAATTTTTCTGGTAAAAATGCTATAAACGATAAAGTACTGGTTGGTATGTGGTTACTTCCGGATATTAATAACAAGTATCCGGTCAACGGTTAAACGATTCATTCACACTTTAAAAAGAAACATTTCTGCGAGATGCACATAACAATAAAAGCAAACAATTGGAAATACTAAAATTGTAAAAAAATACTATGTCCATACAGAAGTTGGAATTAGTCCCTCCTTACTTGTCCCCGGGGGTGTTAGAGTCTCTGTATTTAAAAATTCTAGAGGTAAGTGTACTAAATGACCCTGGAAAGGATTGAAAATAAATTATCAAATGATTATTATTATGATTATTAGATTAGCAATATATATATACAGTAGTTTCCATTAAAATATTTAAAGAAACATTGTGCACACAACTTTGGGATCAAAAGATTCCTAAATGAATCTAAATTGTAGAGTCATCACCGTTTTTAATAATAAACTGCATTATTAACACTGTTTTCGGATTAACCTGTCAGAAGCTCTCAGCTCTCAATAGTAATACTTAAATCCGAAGTCCAACAGAGTCTGCCACGTCTTCTTTTTCTACCATAGATATTACCCTTATAGGCTTTCTTGCTGCTGGACCATCCTCATTCATATGGATTATGGGACCTGCCTGCCGCGACCTATTGAGCCGCATTCTATTCACAAGCAGACGTTCATGGTGTCGTTCATAGATTGCCTTATTACATAGGCTACGGAATCGTCTATTCTCTTGTACGGGGCAAAAATTCTTCGGAAGATACTTCTCTCGAACGCGACCAAGACTTCCTAATTTTCCTTGCTAAGAACCCAATACATGAAGACTGGCAAGATCATTGTCGTGTACAGTAAGAGCTTTGACCCTATATTTGCCTTCATTAATGTGCAAATCCAAGATTTCCCGCCACCTGCGCCTCGTCGATCTGGAAGAAGGCAGTTTGGGCATCTCTGGTTGTTCTTCCCATGATGTCGATATCGTCAGCATAGGCCAAATAAATAAATAAATAAACATTAAGGATCACTTTTTCCAAGATCAGGTTAAAAAGGATGCACGATATGGCATTCTTTTGCCTTAGGCCATTGATGATGGTGAATGGTCTCGAGAGTGATCCTGCCGTTTTTATCTGGTGTCGCACATTAATCAGGATCAGGTTAGTCAGTCTAGCCAATTTAGCTGGGATACTAAATGCTTCCATGGCCGTCTAGTTTTATCTTGGCTATACTATGATAGGTGGCCTTGAACTACAACTGGAAGCCATATTCTAGTCTACGGTAAGCGATGGATATCGTATGCAGAAAATGTTATCAGTTGCTGATTTGCTGGAGTGAAGTATCTCTGGTATGAGCCGATGATGTTCTGAGGGTATGGGGCTATCCCGCCTAGCAAAATAGTCAGAAAAATCTTATAGATGATACTGAGCAACGCGATACCTCTATAATTGCTGCACTGCGTGATATTCTCCTTTTTATGTATGGGAAAGATTATGCTCCGTTGACAGTCATCAGGCATCGATTCGCCGTACCACACCATAAGCATCAATTGATGAACCGCTCGATATAGTTGGTCACCACCATATCTAACCAATTCGGCTGTAATTCCATCGACTCAAGGCAACTTATGGCTTTTAAGCCGATGAATTGGACGAACTGTTTCTTCTATACATGTTCATTTGGTGGGACCTCCAACTCGCCGATATTTTAGTTGTTGATGCCCATACGGTCGGAAATCAGATTTTCCTCTTTGTCTCAGCAGGATGAACATCGAGTTATATAAGGCTTCATCCTGATGACTAATACCTGATGGTTCTCCCAGGCTTCCTTTTCCTGTCTGCGAAGTCACTTCTCCACTTGACGAAATTCGTGAAATCGTTGACAAGGATTTTTGAAAATGTTAAGTGCATTTGTGATGACGCATAGGTAAATTTCTTTTGGATTCAATCTAAGCAGAAATTTTTTCCCCTCGGTTTGACCGAAGGCCAAGACATTACGACTCTTGAGAAACACCTGAAGCCGAAGAATATGAACTGCCCAATTGGAAGAAAACCGCCAAAACGCCACCGACTTTGTTGAGAGCGGACATCAGAGATTGCATTTGAACCAAGTCATCATCCATACTTTTTTTGAGTTAAATTTTCCGATAGCATTAGCAACTCCGAAATTCCCCTCATCGCACCTAAGACGTGTGTCATTCCTCAAAATTTGAATTTTCCTCTCATTGCAAAAGATCTCAGCTTGCCAGCATTTTCGAATGAGTGGAAATATGAACTCCGCAGAAACTGCAGGAGCTGCACGGAAAATTTCCGCAACACGGCTGTCAAGGCGGGTTTACTCCATTTGAGTGCGTTAATATATGATTCGCGGTTACCTGAATGCGCTTCAGCTCCCACTATGATTTCCCGAGTTGCTCACACTCCTCCTCTACTATTCTGCGCCAAAGTGCTTTTAGGACGATCCACTCGTCGGCTATCTTCGGAGAGTGGGTCTGTTCGCCGACAAAGTTCTTCGTTTAAAATAATATTAGGAGAGCGTACTTTGATTATACGGCCCAGACAGTTGTTGACAAAGGCTTGGAGCTTTCAAGTGACAATGTGGGTCACTTTACATATAGGAGCACCGAAAGAATACTTGTTCTTCAGATAACTGTAGTTACAGATTTTAGACAAGGCAACGAAAGAGGATCTAGCGCTGTTAATGCGTCGGGTAATATCCAATTCGGTGTCACCGTCGGCAGAAACCATGCTTCCTAAATATCCAAATTGGTCGATGCCTTCGATGTGCTGCTTATTAATGCAAATACGCTCAGACTTTGTTTTGTTGGTGGTTATATTCAGTCCAACTCTAGTTGCCTCTCTTTCCAAACCCAGAGCCATTTGACCAAGATCCATAACCCAGTGAGAGAGCAAACAGATGTTATCGACGTAGTCGAGGTGTTTAGCGGAAGATGTTATAGTTCATTGAACTCCTCCACGTCCTCAACTTCACCGATAACAAGAACAGATAATGTGGGTGACATTGATGACTTTCATTTCCCTTTTTCACTCTCTGGGAATGGTTTCAGATTCATGGCATTTCTGCACGAGCGGAAGTAATAGATCTGCAGAAACTGCAGATGCAACGACAAATAACTCTGCGGGGAGACCGTCGAGTCTAGCGGTCTTACTTTGTTTGAATGCATTCATTGCCGAAACGCTTTCTCTTCTGGTTGGAGGAACAATCCATGTCCGTATGTTATGTTGACTAGCCATTTCATCCACAAGAAGCGGAACTTCACCGGATGTGATATGATTAAGAACCGTGGTAAGGTGTTCCTTCCACCTATTCAGCTACTCGTCCTTATGAATAGGAGTTGACCGTTAACTTTTTTCACAGGCCCATCGAAAGTTGTGTTACCATATGTAAGTTTTTTCGTGATATGATGTACACCCTTGAGATTATTGCGTTATGCGACATCTTCACAATTCCGCAGTGATACAGATCTTATAACGGCCCCCCGGGTCGTATTTGACGACCCAATGCTTATCAATATACTCAGGCGGATTACTCAATGTATCTGTTGTCAATGTCCACTAATTAGACGGTAGAAGCTGCAGAGCTCCATAATCCTATCACCATTATCATTACGGTCAGCAAGACTGTATTTCTTCATCACATGTCCGAGCAAGGTGTTGCCAGAGCCCACTATGGC
The DNA here is from genome assembly GCF_905115235.1 of Hermetia illucens. Taxonomy (NCBI): domain Eukaryota; kingdom Metazoa; phylum Arthropoda; class Insecta; order Diptera; family Stratiomyidae; genus Hermetia; species Hermetia illucens. The sequence goes on along the minus strand of NC_051852.1, from coordinate 96,738,850 downwards.
ATAAAGATCACCCACTATGATCGAAATGTCATCTTTAGGAAGCCTCTCCAAAATTGCGTGTAATTGCTCGTCGAAAGCATCCTTCTCCACTATATCGGAAATTTGCGTTGATGCATACCACTGTACAATTGTGATGCTCCTTAGCCTGGATCGCAATCGTGCAGTCAAATTCCTGTCAGAAACCAAAGTCCAAGTCAAAAGAGCGCGCCTAGCAGTAAAGTTTCGAAGTTTGTTGGTTACTAGTCTGCAAAATTGTAATCCTTTTAGTCGCTTTTTACGATAAGCGAGTATATTCTTAAGCCCTAACTCACAGGGCCAAATACGGTATACGGTAATGAAATCGTTGTTATTTGCGGCAGCCTTTAATTTCATCACCACCGCATTTCCCGTACTTTTTTCCGTTGACGGAATTCTAGCGCGCCGCGCTCATTCCCGTCCGCGAGTAGCACTACACAATTCTGATGTTCTTAACCTGGACTAAAATCTTTTAGTGAAGATCTTGTCAGGAACCGAGTCCTGTCAGCAAATCGGCAGTCGTCAGTCCCACATCGGATTCCGCTTTATAGTACATTGTCACAAAAGAGAGAAGAGTCTGTCCGTAGTCCCACAATCAGCATTATATTGTTGCTGGATGCGTTTAACAAACCATATGCTCACATTTGATGATCTGCTCGCAAGAACGGCAAAATTCGGCTTCTCAAAATTCAGTACGTGAGCTGTTTATCATTTAACAACAACAACTTGCCTTGATGCGCAGACGACAGAAATTTTCAACAACCCGTCAGAGAATACTAATTGGAACTAAGTCACCACATGAGATGCCCACTTTGTTAAACTTAGCAAGCTTCCGCAGCAAAGAAGACAACATGCTGGTTTCTGTGACCCTTCGCCACTGCCATGGTTACATCTCCAGCAGCAATCGTATACCGTCGAAGTGAGACTGATACATCTACCATTTGAGGATCCCTGCATTTAAGCCTCTTTTAAGACAGATCTGACCTTCTGGCTCTCTAATCTCTTTGTCAATGCCCAAGCCTTATCAGAAAGTAAGCATGCATTACTTAGACGGGCCTAAATTCTAGAGAAAATGTTCCCGTACACCAAAACCCCTTCCTAGGTCACCCTAGGATGGGAGAACTCTCAAATCCAAATGATGTGTAGTAGCGGGGGACGTAATTCAACTTTAGTTTGCAAGGTGAACTCAGCAACTCCAATTGTTAAACAAATGGTGAAACTAATAATTTGTTGTTTTTTCTTTTATTGATTAGTCCATTCAATATCATATCAATTTAGGTCTTAATTGCAGCCCGATTTTTTCCATTGGGTACTCTGAAGAGTCTCTACTAGGATTTCCATGCCCACCTTTTTAAGGGACAACAAAAATGCCGTTCTAGAGGCATTCTGTTAAACATTTTCGCTGATCAGCAGAAGTTAATTTGATTCATTTCGCTCCGCGATTCCTTGAATTTTTTTATTTTAGAGTAGAACCCACATCAGGAACTTTTCGTCCCACACCATCCACACCAATCTGCTCAAAGTGGTGTTGAGGTCTTGGACTCAAATAATTAAGCAACAAACGAATTTGAAGGGTGGAATCAGGCCTTTTCTTTTGCAGACATTCTTCTACTCCCAAATATCGGATATTTTGGGCTGGAATCTGAATCTAATTTTTGAGAGATGCCTAGGACATTCCATAATCAGGTTTTTCGAAAAACTCGATCCACCCTGCTTGCATGGCCCGTCAGTGAAGATTCTGCTCGCCCTAGTCTGACAATTGAAATTCCTCTACAACCATGAAATATGTGAGCGATACCACAGCAGTTTGGTTGTGGGTAAAATCCATTTAGGTGACGACAACCCAAGCCAGAAAATCTATAAAGGCAATCGCTACGGCAGAAGGAAAATGCAGATCCTGCCTCAGTTGAAGCGAAGGTGTATGCCAGACCACCAGGCAGTTGTTATAGATATCGAATTAATGAACCTCAGCGCAAAACCGGAGTGCGTGGAGGTACTGCACCGTCGTTAAAGATAATGATGAAGTTCCAATCACGCTATTCCATTAATCCAATGAGAACTTCGACAACTTTGCAAAACTACAAGCGCGATACTACAGAATGTTCATAATAAGCCACATAAAAACTAAGGGTAATTTTGCCGAATTTCGGTACCTGATCGACTTGGCCATTTTTATATTTTGCATGCCAAATCGCTATACATATATATCGCCAAATTTGAGTAACCAAAAACAAATGCTCTAGAGAAGCTAAAGGATCATCAAATTCAGAGTGTCGAAACACAAGCCCTGTGCGATTTAGTTGGAAAAATTTGCCGTACATGATCTGACTACACTGATCTGACCATCGCACTATATGTTAGATATGATTCGACAAGTGGTAAAGAGTCACAGACTTAATCCTAGGAAGACCCTCACTGGACGCAAAAGACTCTTCTGTTAGCGGCACTTTTCACTTTAGATTACGCTTATGTCTACAAACATAATGGTTAATCAAATTAACCTGCAGCATGCCAAAGTTGGTTCCTATCTACAAGCAGCAAGGTTGCCAAAGTTGCAGGACTGTACTTCAAAGTTTTTAGAGTTGATTAGAGACGAGAGTTTAGAATTGATTCTAGACGAGTCTCTCAGATCGGCGGTTTCTTCAAACCATTCAAGCCGGAAGTGTGACAAGCGAAATTGCGACACTGCGAGAGCGTTGATTACCAATAAAGAAGTGAACGTTGGTGTACTGTCCTTTGAATACTTCACTAAAGGAGGGTATAGAACACTTAGAACGACTTCTAGGAAATTTTTTTTCGAGGATGTCTTGCTCTGGGCGACGTACCTACCTCTTCGCAGAAGGTTAAGGTGGTCTTTATCACTAGACCTGGGAAATATGACTATTCAAATCCAAATAATTTCAGGCAAATCAGCATAATATCATCTGGAGAGCCTGGTTGATCATCACATTCGTGAGAAGGCGCCAAGATCGCTCCCACTAAATGAAAACCAACATGCTTGCCAGCGAGGAAAGTCCAAGTGAGTGTTCTTTACACTTTGGTGAAAGGGGAGTACGCGATTAGACATTGCGTAGACATTGAAGGAGCGTTTGCACAGTCAATCTATCCAACAACTTTATGATGCCACCAGAGCATGGTGTCGATGAAACTTTAATTAAGTGGATCTACGATAAGTTAACGCAGGATATACTCATTTGCTTTCGAATAAAAGCGACAAGTGGGCTTTTCCCTTGGGACAATATGCAGCAATTTTTCAAGCTGAAGTGTATGCGATCGCAAGAGCAGCAGCCTATGTGATTGACGAGTTGAAGGTCAGACACATCGCAACCGCCAGTGATGGTCAAGCTGTGTTGAGGGTGTTGTGCAATTCTTTGATTGAACTCTATTTCTAGATTCAATGCGGTGAAACTGCTCTGGGTAGCTGGTCACTGTGGTGTAGAGGGAAATGAAATGTCGAAAGTCTTGGCAAAAGGAAGTTCAATTTCCCCCATGTCTGAACCGGAATCAGCAATTGGAGTGTCAAAAGCAGTGCCTAATGCTACTATCAAAAACGGGGAACAAACTTCCTATGATGGCAGGTGTCAGAGCCTTAACACTGCTGGACACTCCAAACTTGTCCGAATGAAACAAATATACTGCAAAGTTTATCCTATCGAAAAGCAGAAGACTCGCAAAAGTATTGTGGACATTCTGACTGGTCATAATTCACTAACTGGACATCTGTTCAAGGGTTTCTTCAAGATGATACGTGCTCATTCTGTAATGAAAAAGTGGGGTCCACAGAGCATTTTCTACGTGAGTGCCTACCTACGGCTGCATCAGACTATTGATGCTGATGTGCTCCAGCTGAGCCGAGGGTAACATCACATACACTAGCGAAAATCCATCGTTAGGAGGGGGAATCGAGTACAATGGACCACTAGGGTCTGAGTGCTCAAAACAGTTACCATCAATTTCAAAGTGACAAACTCTTTTGTTTGTGGAAACTACAGTAGTGTATCCACCGTATAAATTACCTGAATATTATTGATTCGACGCATCGCCCTTTCTGGATCAGTTTTACATAATGCTGGCTCTTCCTGGTACTTTTTCAGAGCCAGAAAACTTTTTACATTATCCGTTGGAATGCATTTAAATACTTCATCGTAGATTTCTGTATTTCGTTGCGAAGTACGTTTCCAAATTCCATTCCAAAAGGTATCTATAACTGGGTCCGTAACATCAATGGGCATTCGCTCAGCATCAGGCTCTAATAAACCTAAATGTTCTCGGAACAAATATTTCCGTAATCGACCGGCATATACTCCACAAGGATGCGTAGCCCCGTTCATACGACCTTGTTCAAATTCCTCATCCTATCAAAAAAGGTTCATTCAAATATCAGCGAAAATATAAATAATAATTGACAGTTACCTCGATGATAACTGCTATTTCAGAATCACGTTTGCCTATCAATGATCTGTCATTGATGTTTGCTGAACCGCATATTACCACTTTATCGTCAGCGATCAAAAGTTTCGAATGAACGTAAATTAACTCCGTTACGGGGTAATTATTGAGAACAGAATTTGTGCGTAAACTGTGGAATGAAATATATTCACTGGGATCTTCTATGCCTGCCTCCTTTAAGCGATGCAAAATAGAACCTTTTCCTCTGCAAAACAAGAACAATGACTCCATAATCAAGTAGGGTTTTATAAATTTCGTCAAGAAACGATTGCATAAATTTGCTGAATTTACTATTCATTGTGAAAAACTCCTGTGAGACTTACCGAGAGATTGAAGCATAGTTCCAATGCGTAATGGCTCTCAAAGCATTTCCTGATGTGCCGCCAACATCACCTTCGAATCCAGGCAAAAGTGGCATAACCACATACACGCGGAATACCTTGCCTTCTCTGAAATGGAAATTGTTCATCACTGCACTTCATTCTAATTGAGACAACTTACTTATGCGCTCGAATAATTCGTTTGAATAACGTTTCGCCCACTTGGTTTTTCACAAACCCATTGCCCATTTGTAATGTTATGAAAAACTGATTTTCGATATAAATATAATGTTGAGCTGTTGTAATTGTTTGAATGTATGCGTCATGGATACTTTGCTCAACGAGATCACTTTCTATAAATCCACAGCTCCAACTTGAAACGCTTCGCAGCACCTGAAAGATGTGAGTATTATCCCAGGTTTATGTATACACATAAATTTATTTTTAAGAAATAATTACCTGACATGTTACACGGTGCAGAATTACTTTTGGTAATTTATCGGCCGTTTGTATGTTATTGTAGGATTTTGGCATTAAATATGGGAAGGACTGAAAATAGAGATATTCTTATCTTTAGCGTAAGAAGCAATTGATGTAATTTACCATATTTTCTCGAGTCTTCTCCAGTTTTGTAGCATTCCATCGTTGAATGAAGTGGCGGGCTACGTCTCTAGCTGCACTCCCGCAAACTACAACACCAACATCATGCCAAGGCATTCTTGGTGTGGTTGTCCTATCCACTAAATCTGGAAGTTTCATTATTTCATAGATTCAGTTCGACCCATAGAAACGCCTATTCAAAGAAATAAATGAAACTTGTACTTACCAGCATAAGGTGCATCCAAGTTAACGAAATCCTTAATAATGAAATTTGTATAGTCTTTGCCGAACCAGAACTTGGCTTGTCCACTGTATGTGTTGAGGACCTGAGTTTGAAATGGCGTTGGATCTTCATACCCTGCTTTACGACCTTCTTCAATTTCACTTCCTGAGAAGAACAAATTTTTGTCTTTCGTTTGCTCCAAACTCTTGTGTTCATTTGATCCATCTATTGAAGTTAAACGATGCATAAGGTCCTTCCCCCTTCGAACATTATCTTTGAATTTTTCTAGAACTCTCCTTCGCTCCATCTCGGGTGTATTCTGCTTCATGTGTTCCTCTATAGACGACTGGTCTTGGCCATAACTAGGCATCAGTAAATGATCTCCAGGTTCCAGCACAGGCTTGTCCGTCTGATCCTCTTGAATTGTTACATGGTGTGAAGAAGATTTTTGAGATCCAATTGCGGAGTCTGTATCGTTGAAGAAAAGGTTTGAGCTGCAAATTAGAAAAGGGATGTGTAGCGTTTCTTAGATGTGCTTTGGATTAATGTTACCGTCGTTGAATGCTTCCAGATGCACTAGATGTAGAAATGCTACCTAAATCTGTAAGGCGATGTCTGAAATCATCCCAACGTCCATAGCACAAATCAATTCCACCAAGAAAGGCGTAGGTCTGATCCACAACTACAATTTTTTCATGATGAGCCCAGAAAAAAACACCCACACGTGCATGATCTGGATGTCTCATAACCTGTATGAGAAAGATTCGAAAAATAATCAATTGATTTGAGACAGATATGGTGAAGTATAGGATATTTCAAAGAAAGGGTACGATTCCATCATGCATCACACACCGATAGGGCTATAAATCTAGCTAAAATTAGAAAAATAATCGTAGCCAATAAAGTAAACCCACAAAAAAAGGCACAGAACCTGGACGACTTCGATAAAAACTCCGCTCGGACTAATTATACTTACTAGTACGATAGGAAGTCGGTCCCACGCTGAGCTAGTAACCCTCCTGGGAGCTGGAGTGTTTAGAAGGTACTACTACTGATTGTCGTAAAAGGCGACTAAAAGGGATAAGGACTTGTGGGCTAGCAAACTAAAATTTTAGGACTCCTTATGCTTCGGAAACGGCTAGACGCATTATAATCAGACTCATCATTCCATAAAATCAGTTGGGTTTCAGCTAACCGCCAACGTATATCTAAATCAGATCGAGATTTAGAATTGGGTTTGAGCGAAATCATCACTTGATGGTTGCTTGCGTATTGCGTTCGCATATTATCCTAGGGTGGGGAGCTTCGACCTCCGAAACTCAACAAAGTTCGCTTTCGGTGAGCACGACACGCTGTCGCTCGGAAGTGAGACAATTGTGATGGGTCGATCGTGGACAGTCAGCAACATCTGGAGCAAAGTTATGCCATGTGCTGGGACCCAACAGAAGTAGTTTTGCGTAAACCACTAAAGCCTGACGAAACAGTAAATGCTAATTATGTATGACCAACAACAAATGTTCAACTTGAACCAAACTTTGGCCAGAATGGATAATAAGAGGTGGAAAACTAATTCTGGCACCACCACACACGATTGGGAAGTATTACCCCACACCCCTCTCTATCAGTCTGACAATCAATCACATCGAAAATTACGAGGAAGTTGAAAATTGACTTGCTGAATGGTTTGATCTAAAAGAACGAAACGTTTTTTGTAGTGGCAAGCGATGGAAAAACTGTTGGAATATGGACATCAGCTGCACCATCTTTTCATAAACTTTAAAGCCGCCTGTGATAGCATAGCCAGGGTAAAACTATATACGGCCATGAGAGAATTTGGTATCCCGACGAAATTAATAAGACTGACTAGGCTGACTCTGGCCAATGTGCGAGGCCAGATAAAAGCAGCAGGATCACTCTCAAGACCATTCGACATCTACGGTCTACGACAAGGGGATGCCCTATCATGCGTCCTCTTTAACCGGGCCCCCGAGAAAGTGATCCGTGATGCTGAGGTAAATGCGAGGGCCCTATGCTGACGATATCGACATCATGGGAAGAACGACCCGAGAAGTATAAACTGTCTTCATCCAAATCGAGCAGGCGGCGATTGGTGCGAGATATTGGGCTGCACATTAATGGAGGCAAGACAAAATATATGGTGGCAACGTCAGCACCAAAAACCAACCAACCAACAACATCAAACCGCACTGGTCAAACGGAAAGAATAAAAATAGGAGACTATAACTTTGAGACCGTTGATAATTTCTCCTATCTAGGGTCGAAAATGGTAACCGATAACAGCTACGATGATAAAATCCGCGTACAGTTATTGGCAGCCAACAGAGCCTATTTCAAGTTACAAAAACTGTTTCGCCCGAAACATCTCACCATAGGGTCAAAGCTCTTACTTTACAAGACAATGATCTTGCCAGTCTTCATGTATTCCTCGGAGACTTGGGTTCTTAGCAAGAATAATTGCGAACTCTTGGCCGCGTTCGAGAGAAGAATCCTCCGAAGAATCTTTGACCCCCAACATGAGGATGAAAGATTCTGTAGCCTACATAACGATGAAATCTATGAGCGCTACCATGACCGTCAGGTTATGGATAAAATCCGGCTCAATATGTTACTGTGGGCGGGTCACTTAATCCGTATAGATGAGGATGATTCAGCCCGGAAAGTTTATAAGGACAATATCTATGGTAGAAAAAGAAGATGAGGCAGACCATGCCTAAGATGGAGCGGTGGCGTAGGTCAGGACGCCAGACAGCTTTTAGGGATATCGAATTGGTGGACCTCGGCTCAAAACCGGGATATCTGAAGTTCCTTATTAAGGCAGGCCTAGACCGGATACCGGTTGTTGCGCCGTTGATGATGATGATGCATAACCTAAATAAAAAATAGGAAAAATGCGAGGCCTGCAGATGGAAAATATTTTGATATTTTCGCTTCTCTTCGTAATAAGTATATCACTTTTAAATAAAAAACAGCGTATGGGCACGATTGGCCTGGTATCCATATCAGGATTGTTGCACTGATGGCACGCCGACTAAGGTCTACGTTTGCAATAATGTCAGGTCAGCGTACTCCTATACTACGTCGCAGACAGGTGTTCGCGAAGGCTTTCAGCCTTTGAGCGATAGTTGGGGTCACTTTCCACATAGGAACATGGGAAGAACACAAACACAGAACAGTTTCAACTTGATCTTGGTGTTGAGATAACTACATTTCCAGCTGTTAAACAAGACAGCGAAAGCGGATCTAGCGCTGTTATTATGTCTGGCAACATCCAGTTCAGTCCCATCGACGGCAGCAACCACGTTTCCTAAATATATGAATTGATTGACGCCGATGTTCTTCCCATTAGTGCAGATAAGGAGAGCGCGATGGCCCGCCAGACTAAAAACCTTGGTTTTGTTCGTGTTTATCTTCAGTTCAACTCTACTTACCTCTCTTTCTAAAGTCAGAGTCATTTGGCCAAGGTTCATGACCTGGTGAGAGAGTAAACAGATGTCATTACCGTAGTTAAAGTGTTTGAGGAAAAATGTCATAGTCCATTGAACTCTTCTACGTCCTTCGGACAAGGCAGCATGGAGAACGCCATCGATAACAAGAAGAAATAATATCGGTGGCAAGATGCAATCCTGGCGGACTCCGCTTCGTACCTTAAAATCCTCCGAGATTTTAGCTCGGTGCAACAAGTGACATTTTGTGCCATTATATGTCGCTCTGATATGAGTTATTAGTTTTTCCAGAATGCCCCTCCTAAGTAAGCAGAGATACTCTGCCTGTTCACACTAAAGCTTTCTCGAAATCGATGAAGAGCAGGTGAAACGAAGACCTAAACTTCGCCCACGGTTCCAAAATTATCCGTAGTGTGATGATGTGGTCAATTCAAGCGGATCTAAAGCGGAAATTAGCCTGCTCTCCATCGATTAAACTTTCAAGATCTTTAATGCCTCCGGGATTATTTTAACTATTATTTTCGCAACGACAGGGAGCACGAAGATACCCCTCCAATTTTTCACACCCAAAACGGGTGTCCTTCTTTGGAGTTTCAACGATCATCCCCTTCTTCCACTCTCGGGGAAATGTTTCGGATTCCCAAGATTTCCGTACGAATAGAAGTAGCAAATTTGCAGTAACTGGCGGTGCTGCGGCGAGACTGTCAAACCCACCGGCTTTACTCCCTTTGAGTGGATTAACGGCCAAAATGATTCTCTTCTGCTTAGAGGAACAATTCGTATCCGCATGACTAACCATTTCGTCCACAAGAGAAATAACTTTACCGGATATGATACTGTTAAGAACCGTGGTGAAGTGTTCTTTCCACCTCTTTAGTTGCTCGTCAGTTTCGAAAAACACTAAGCGAGACCTGTCATTTGATATCCACACGACTATATTTTATTAAAATAAAATTCCTGGCTAAAAAAACTCGGCCTACTACTTGCTAAAATAAAACAAAAATAGCGCTAACCAGCAAGAGAACAATCGTTTTGTTTTCTTTTACACAAAACCTTGAAAACAGTCCAGCACGAGAAGAAAAATCATTAATAGCTAACTTGATTATGGGACCCGTCTGATATTTCTCCTCGATATGTCATGTGATATTTTCCAATTTTATATTACGCTCTAATAATGGCTACGTCTTTGTTTGGAAATTCCTTAATGCACAGAACAAGATCTTGAAGTGACTAAAATACCATTGAAGTATGAAACTCTAGAGCCAAGATCAACACATTCATTGCAGACCAAACTATCAAAATGTTTGTTCGAACATTCCAATATTATTATCTTTGCGGCTATAATTTATCCTTCTAATTGTCGCGATTGAATTTTTTTCAGAATTTAAACAACACAGCTGTACTCCTTCATCTGACGAGGGTTTTACTTCGCTTGATAACATTATGATAAACATTTTTTGTAGTTTTATTAGGAATTTTTGTTTTCTTTTTTGTAAGATGCTACCGCTAGCTAGGCAAACCACTCCTATCCTCCGAAACATGAGAATGTTTCTCGGTCATTAGAAATATTCCATCTCCCCTTCTCAACCGATTATGGGGAGAGCCCAAATAAGATTTCAAAAAAGAAAAACTTAGCAAACAATTACTTCCATAAACATTTTTAGGCTTACCTTAATATTCTCATGAGCATCTACAAGCCGTTGCTTACTATAATAACTGTTAATACCTAAGGCCATTTCGACTTCTTTGTAGAGTAGCACAAAAACTCGAACTCCCTGCGACTGTAAGAAAAATAATTTGAATTTAATATAACTAATTAGAATCAAGCAAAATATGCAATTACCGCTTTTCGTTGTAATATTTTATCCAACCTCCAATAGTCTCCGTCAATTGCGGGTCGCTTCATATAAATCTCCGGACTCAGCCACCAGTCAGCAATATAGATTTCCTCTGTTGCAGCCTCTAACGCATCAGCCACCGCACTCATATAGCTTGATCCATCTACAAACCAACCTGCTTGCATTGAAGATCTTACAGGTGCAAATGACATATGTAAATTTCGATGGGTGAAGTCTCGAGCTGGTCAAAATCCAAAAATAATTGTTGTAATTGTGTCCTCCCAAACAGTTTCAAGAATCAATATTTACCTGAACCGTTTGCAGCGTCCTTCAAGTGGTTCATCCATTCTTTCGATTTTCTTCTTGTCCAGCATTTTAAAATCATATGACGATTATTTGTTATAATTTGCATACCATTACGCATACCAGTACTATACATCCCAGTTGACACATCGAATCCTTGGTCAAATAGCACAACCGCCCTGGAAACGAGGAATAAGGTAATTATAAAAGAAGAGTGACTAAAGGTAAGTTTAACATCATGTACCTTACAGCGCCATCTGATGGTCGCATGTAGCCAAAAAATGTTTCTTTTACGAAGAACCATCGATTCCTCCATTTTCCGCATAAAACATCGGAACAAAAATAATTACAACGCACACAACAGTTGTGCTGCAGAATACCGAAACAATTACATCCAGCTTGGCCAGGTCGAGTTGATCCTGTTCTTTTCATAACAGGTCCTTCAGTACCCTTCTCCCCCAGTGCCGGAATGAAGGATATGTTTGAGACTTCTAGAAAATTTGTCTATTTATTTAAAAGATGACATAAATACAATTAGTTCCACATAAAATTCCGACAGAGATTTTACTGAATGGTTTTGCGATTAATATTGTGAACAAAATTAAGCCAGGACTATCACGTTAATTGTTTTACAAGTAAGAAAATAAAAAATAGAATAGATAAAAAAAGCAAATCCTTTGTGCAATTAACAAACTAACCGTTTCGTAGTGGTTCCGATAAAGACTGATGTTCAACAGATTATACAAATACTGTTCTAGTTGTTGAATACGATTTGGCAGTGATTCCACTGTCACTAAGGATTCAGGACGGTTTGGGAAACGTGGGAGGGCCTTCCTCTTTTTCTTATCATTAGTAGCTGGAGTGTTTGAAGTAGGTTGTACTTGGTAGCAATCCCTGAAGCTTGCGCGTTTTTCCTTATGACTACGGGACGGGAACGGGAAATTCAACGATGCTTTAAAAACTCTAAGTTGCTGATGCAGCGCATTAAAATGTTTATAACGTTTTTTTATTGTCCAAGTAAATTGGCCATGGGTCAGTTCTATTGTGTATCTGTAAAGTAGAAATCAAACAGTGAATAATTAGTTTCAATCGAGAAGTTTAAGAATTATTTTTTTCTAGCTGTAGTTGGCGTTTATGACTAAAGCTTCATCTGATTTCTTATCAATTGCAGAAGAATCGTTGAAAAGGCAGAAAAATATATTCTCAATTTGCTATTCTCACACCAGCGCAAGTTCCAATAGTTTGTTATGCAATAATAAAACTGCGATTAAGACACAAAGTCAAATGATCTCTTAGAATGTGCACACTGGCGTTTTGTCAGAAATTTGCTCAAACAGAGTAATATCCATCAGAAAAATATGACACGGCAGGCCTTGTAGTTCCCGCTGCTTTGCGACATGTGCGGCATTTCATTCACCTTGGCCAATGACAATCTGACGACGGCGTGCACTTGCTAATATGCAGCATTTCTTCATTTTGAAGGTTTTGTGTAAACACAAAACCTTATTAAAATCGGTTTACTGTTTGTCTGTCTGTCTGTCCGTCACACGCATTTTTCTCGGAGACGGTTATAGCGATTGACATCAAATTTGGTACAAATGTGGGAACTGTGAACGCTCACACATATAGTGAGTTACATCCTTTTACATTGAATTTAAGGGGGGGGGGGGGGTCCCCATACATGCAAAAGGGGGGTGTAACATTTTTTTTCATCAAATATAGTCATGTGGGGTATCAAATTAAAGGTCTCGATTATTACTTTTCGAAGCCGGTCTTAGTTTTTACATTCGTTGGAAGGGTGGGGAGTGAGAGGGGTTGAAAGTGACCATTTCTTTAAGGGGGCCATTCTCAGAAACTACCAAACCGAAAAATCTGAAATCAGAAGGCTGCCACTATATGGTGCCTGGGCTCCGAAATATCTTCCATACCGATATCTGTTCAAATAAAGTTAATAATGGTATATTATTATAATTTTTAGTAATAGATAGCAAGTTAAGTTCATCCTAGAATCGCGAAATGAATGAATGAATATCAATATCAAGTGAATATTTTCACATAATATATGCATATATTACGTGCTACATACTAATGGGACAAATGCACACTCAAATCTCTTTACAAAAGAAATATACAAAACTTTTCATGCCTGAAGTGTCTACCTTCCAGTTTCCCGACTTGTTTCTTATGTTTCAGCACCCTTTAATTTCTTCAATATACTCCTTCCAATTTCCTAATTCGCTTCACGACATTCATTTACATGAAACATTTAATTTTTAAATCATCAATTTAATGTTCATTTCCCCAAATCTCTAAAACTCATTTCCATTTAAATCTTTAAAATTTTTCCCCGCAATTTTCTAACATTGCGAAAGAATTGTCGATCTTTTACTTCCACACAGACTTGCCTATCCTATATATTATTGGGTACATGCTATGTTTACTTCTGGCTGGGGCGAATGGGGATTTGTCGTAATTGGGAGAAATTTTTGCTTTTGCTGCCGCCAACTTTGAAGATCGAAGTCGGGGTCACCGATAGCAAAAATTAGCATGACTCGGACCAGCAGAGGAAAGTGGACCAGTGAACAGCTGGACTCGGGAGAGTTTGTTGAAGAGCTGTCGCCGGCATAGGACGGCTTTAGGGAATTTGAATTTTTGAAGAATCTTCTGCAGGGAATAAGAACAAGAAAAGAAAGAAATCGTGATTAGTTGTGAGATTTGTGTGTGATTTATTTGACATTTAAAGTAAGTTAAATAAGATAGCCCCACAGTGTAATATACTAGGAGTCAATTAGTGCGGAATTTAATTACTTAAAAGAAGATAGTTTGAAGATTGCTGACTGACTTGTTCGATTCCTGAAGTCTTCAAAGAATGATCCACCTAGTGTAACTTAATAATAACCCCTCCATGGTATGGGGAGAATCCGAAAATCCACGAGGGTCTGCTAATTGCAACTGACCAAGATAACATTGCTAATTTAATACAATAGGTAGGTATAAAATAAGGCTGATAAATCCTCCAGATGTACTAGCTGCAAGTTTGCTGGTTCATTTTAAAATCCATCGCGGGTAGCGGATAACGCGGTTAATCTGTCTCGACAGTATCTTTGAAAGAGTAATGACAAAAGCCCAACTAAGTGAAATCTTGAAGTTTGATTTTAAATTCCTGAGGGTCACCCGTCAAAAATAGAACGAACCCAAGACAAAGACCATTATCTAAACGACAGCCACACATATTGGCAACTTTAAAATTGCTATCTACTTGCTGAAATACCGTTTAAATAAAGATTTCACAGTTCCTTCTACATTCTCTCCCATTGTGGGTATATATTTGGAGAAATGATCCCAATGTGGTAAACATACATGCATTGGTGCTATATTCCTACAAACTGACTTCACTTTTAGAACAACATTCAGGAATGCATTTCAGGCTACCCGGTATTAATCCTACTCCCCGAGTGTATGCTCCCTTAGGATGCAGTAAATTCATATCCAATAGACAAAACCAACCATAACTTGGCTCATAATAGTATGATTCCCTTCAAACTATCATAAGAGGAATTCAAGTGGATTTTTCCAGTAAAATTCGAAAATAAGGACTGTATAAGAAACACTACTGACTTCATTTTAAGGAATTGACCTGGGATGTATTTTGAGGCCTAAATTTTACGTAGAGTCGACTCTTCATTATTTTTTTTTTGAGATTTTTCGGTTGGGTAGTTTCTGAGAATGAGTCTTCTCTGACTTTAAATTTATGCTTTTTATCCCGTTAATCCCTTACTTTGTAAACGATGTAAAATCTGAAACCAGAGAATTCCGGCAATGTGGGTTCTCCTGTTTCTCCGTAAGGCGGCCTTTCGCTGACTCTTTTCTAAATGCAGCTTTTCACACTGTGAATTGATTTCTTTAAAGTGCACGACGATTCAAGGCCGGCATGGCTTCTTTCAATTCCAAAAAAGAGGTGCATGAGCCATCTCTTGGTAATTCAGTTTATTATATAATTATTACAGTAAACGTCAAACGTATCCTTCCCCGTTTTGTAGCACTGTAATTCTGGCCTCCCAATTTTCTTGTTTACTTGGCCGCCTTTGTCGCTGAAAAATTGAAAACAGCCAACTTTAGTCCATCGGCGTAGAGTGTTCTATATCTGCCAGCAGCAGTTGTTTTTGTAAAAATTACTGGTATTTTAGGGTTGTTTTTTTTCTCTTGCATTGCGTGTATACTTGTCGTCGATCCGAATATTTTGAAAAGGTATCGAAATCAATGCTCCGGCATAACAGCTCAATATAAATTATACCTGAACTTAGAGTTCCATATATCGTTGTGTTTCTTCCCTTAATATTGGATCGCCGAATTGACACAACTTTCACTGCCTCTTTAGCCAGCAAACTGCCAAACACAGACTCTAACTTCATTTTTTAAGGGGATAATCGAAACTCGTTCTATGCATATGAGAGAGAAATAGAACCTTAAAATTTTAAAAATTCTTCCCTTAAAGACCTAATGTTAAGTATATTTATGAGGTACTAATATCAGTGGTTTCCATAATAAGTTTCTTTTTAAGGTTTTGTATGAAACAAAATGTTATTAAAATCGATTCAATGTCTGTCTGTCTGTCACACCCGATTTACTTAGAAACAGCTAAACGGATTATCACGAAATTTGTTGAGAGCATGTGGTGTGTCTTCCTTTACATGCAGCGAGTGGCGCATATGTTGTGTTGAGTTTGAAGAGGAGCTATATATGCGAAAGTGGACTATACATTTTTTCACAGAATATGATAATCAATGGTATCAAATGAAAGGGTTCAATTAGTACTTTTCGAAACTGATCTTATTTCTAATATTAGATGAACTATAGGGGAGGTAGGGCTCAAAATGTGCGTCCCAAAAAATGAAACAGGTTTCATTTTCAGAACCTCCCTAACCGAAAAATTTGAAAAAATCACAGTATTGCAACTATATCTATCTGGCGACCCCAATGGCCCAACACCGCCTGAGTGCTCAGAAGCTGCAGCTTCTCCCTTACCACAAACATCTATATGAAATCTAGGCCTCAAAACACAACCCGTTCGATTATCTGCTAAAATAAAGTTAATAATAGTATATTACCATATTTTAGAAATTTACCAGAAAACCCCAATAAGTTCATCCCAGAAGTATAAAAATTGATATCAGCATAAGAGATAATATAGGACACAATTCTGGAAAGTTTAAACTCGATCTAACTATTTTTAACAAAGTTATTAAAGATCAAAGTTCCGCATTTCAGGTAAATTTATTGCACCACGTCATAATCATATAAAGTGGATTTATATGGGGACGATTCAGTTTTCATTTTTTGCCTTTTTTTAGTTATTTACTAGTACAGCTTGCGGGAAGCAGAGACCTCAATGCGAATCGCCACTGAGATCAGCTGATGGCAACTGAGCATTTACCGCAAATGGAGTCAAGACTTACAAAAATATCCATGGCTAGGCCGAAGGGAAACTTCTCATTCAAAGTCAAACAAGTTACACAACCCTTTAAAGAACAAGTGAATCCAAGGAAAGCTGCAGGACATGATCAAATCAAGGGAAAAACACTGAAAGAATTTCCAGGGATCGTAATCACTTACGTGACTCACATATTCAACGGAATTTTACGTCTCACCTATTTCCGAAGGGATTGAAATATTTCAGAAATCATTCCTAAATGTGGCAAGGCCCTAACGAAAGTTGCATCATACAGGCCCATAAGACTATTACCCATGCTCTCGAAGATTTTCGAAAAACTACTACTTTCAAAAATTTCACCGCACCTAGTGGAGAGCAAAGTTTAGTTTTCTAGAGAAGGATAGTACAAGTGCACAGTTCATAGGATCGTCTGCTCTGGAAAATAGAAAGTATTATTCAGCGGTCTTTAGTGGTGCAAGCCTTCGACAAAGTCTGGTAAGAAGGTCTGATTTTTAAAATGAAAAAGTTCCTTCCAATGCAATTTCATGGAATTTTGGAATCTTTTCTTTTGGAACGCAAATTAAATACAAAATTTTCACATGTCGCGATTACAAAATCTAAGTTGGAGTCTCTCAAGACAGGGTTCTTCAACCGACACTCTACCGCATTTATGCCTCGGATCTACCAACTGATCCTAATCTAAAAGGCTCAACATTCGCAGATGATATGCCATTTTGAGTATCCAAACAATCCTCAGGTTGCAAAGAGGCTTACAAAATGGAAAAGTGCGTGAGGTGTCACGTCACTTTCACCTGGAATCGATGAAACTTCGGTAAAGACATCTATCAATGGTGTAATGATCCCTCGATAGAATGAGGTAAAGTACCTGGATTTACACCTGAAGAGATGATTAACGTTAAGAAAACACATTGAGACGAAGGCATTGAAAATGAAACTGAGAACAAAAATATGTTTTGACAAATAACAACATTAACAAACTCAACATCCACGAAAGAAAATCAATAAGAAAGGAAATACGAAAAAATGTGTTGCTATAAGACGAATATTACATATATGTCTGAAGCGATAGATATTTGCATTTTTACGAATACGGTCGCTTTTTTATATGCATGCTGACTACTGCACCCATTGACCTACTAGTCCTATAGCCCCGAAGGCAAAAAAACCCTTGCCTGCTTTGGTTGTGATGACGTTAATCTAAAAAATGGAAGACCTATGCGTCACCACAAACTTTAGAGAAATTAACTGGATGAATTCATCGTCACAGTTGATTATGGTATCATAGATTTAAAGCGGGACCCTGCAGAATGTAGAAATAGACTCCATTATGCATTAATCATTCGTTTGCCGAAACTGAATTACATTGTTGAGCAGAACGCAATCAGCGCTCTAAATATAATTCGTACCCACGTTGTGGTTGAGAATTTATACAGAAGAGGAACATACATGGTTAAGAACATCGAGATTCGTAATCAAGCCAAAATTCTTCATCATGTTGTATTATTCTAAGTACACATGTAAGATTTATTGTTTTGCGCATAGTTAAAAATTACACCCACATGATAATTACAAAGATACGGCAATGTAGTTGCAATTACAACTGGGGGTGGTTTCGTTCTGCCACGGCGCTCCACTCAGAGCTAGGGTTTTTTTGGTTTGGTTTAAAAAATAAAAATATCGCGCGATAGGAAGGATGGACCTTCTGCACCCGTAACTACAATGGCAGTAAGAGTCCCACCATTCTGGAGCTTGGTTCCTCCAAATGGAGGCACAGTTTGCCTTAGTAAGCGTCATTACGGAACTTTGATTTCTATTCGCCTACTTTACAGAGCCCGAGCATTTGGCAAATCTTGAGTGCATTTTTAAACGCTTCCTTGCCTCCAACCACAGGTGAAATTTCTAGACCATTTCAACATCCCTAACTCCATAAACCCAAACTAGGTACAAGGGATCGCGAGCTTTGCATTGCCTAAAACGGTAAAAGTCCTCGGAAAGTTATTGGGCATAGTAAACTATTACCGTTACTTCCTAGCCGAAGCCGCTCACCAATGGTTTTCCTTGACGCCTTCCTATCTAGGCGTAAAGCCAAGGAATGACGAGAGGTTCGGTTATCTCCAAAAGTCATCCAGGTAATTAAAATTACTAAGCAACAAGTGGCAGATGCTACACTTTTGGCATTCCGCCAACAAGAAGTAATACTAGTCGTGTTTGTCGGTGGCTCAGATATCGCAGTAGTTTGAGTTTTTCTTGAAGCAATTGTTTCAATAAACGATCAAGGAGTTCTCTATTTTCAGCCCATCTACTTCTATCTCTCCTGTGAGATATTGAGGCCGCTTTCCGTTCAATTCTACTGTCTTCTCGGCGCTCGGGCATTTCCAAATTGAAAAATGAGCGCCACGTCAGTTTGCGGCCGAGTAATCACTTCCCGGGTTTTCTCGACGAAAAAACTTGGTTTCAGCTGGAGACGGAGTGCTGTGGCGGAAAGATACTCAATACCCTTTACCAATCGTCGTCCAATCTGTCGGAGTAATTCTAGAATTCGGACTGCTCAAATACTCTGACACAAAAATTTAAAAGCAGGTTGGAAAGAAATGGACGGAAATGAGTCTTTAACTCCATATCATATTTATAGTTAGTGTTTCCTATTCACTCCTTGGGGGAGTATAGGGCATCCACACAGTCAGATTGTGCTTCAGCTTCACTATGATCACACTTAACGCTGTGCAAGTGATAAGCTCACAGCAGCAAGACAAACACAAGACGAACACGGACACTCATGACCACTGGGATTCAAACCCAGAGCGGCGAGATTGGAGGGCGCTCTACCCCTTAATCATCCCGCCGTCAAATCATCATATCATGTTTATAATTAGTTATTGTGTTAACATGTTTGTACAAAATTAATCTAACGTGATACTTATGCTAGAAACAGTGACGTCGAGTTGGAGCACGGAGTTATCGGTATTGATAGAGGTGTGCTTCATGCCAAAACATTGTACTACAAATAATTGCTCTTTCTACGAGATATTAAATTGTTTCTGCTAAACTTCCATCTCATGCCAATCGAAATTTTAGGTCGAAAGATCGGCAAGTGGAAAAAGAAACCCATTCACGGAAAGTTCATACGAACTTATTGATGATAGGCATTGACATTGAAGCCAACAAATAGCTGCGCAGTTTTCTATTTTTTTGCGCACCAAATCACAAACTGCAATTTATATGGGATTTCTTAATTACCAACCCCAGTTGTAGACTAAAACCATCCAACATATAACACATGCTATGCGCGCAGGATACCGAACAGCACCGAGTACACCAGCCGTCACAACACTAACTGTGAGATTTTCCATCAAAATCGTGTACTGAAGTATAACTAATTGGGAAACTACCATTCCTACAATAACTATACTCCGCAGGGATTCTTGAAGAATGAGTCAAACTGCTGTGTGATCACATCATTATCACCGACCGCAAAACTACCCACAATGGACCTATTTTCTAAAAAACATCATAAGCGATATATACTATATAGCGCTGGCTCACTAATTAGCCCATCTTCGTTACTATTTAATATGCTGCATTTTTTGCAAATGTAACACATTTTGTTGGTTATGTAGTATAGAAGTCACATATTTAAACAATGTAAACCACTCAAAAATTTCTCATTTTCGGTTTTCGTTTGTTTGATAAAAAATAATAGCGACATGGACTCGTTGCCAAGAAACACCACTGAAAGCGAATACTCTCTAATGGTTTGATAACCATTGTATGACCCTTTCGCTATTTCCAGGCAAATAAGAGTCGCAATGCAAGAAGTTATGGTGTAAATATATCTGCCAGAACCATCCGACAATACATTTTGAAGAACAACCTCAGAGGATGACAAAGACTGAAAAAACCAGAAGTTACACATAGTAACCGGGAAAAACGGCTAGACTTCTTCCTTCCTTTTGGGATTCAATGATTTACAGTGATGAATTAAAGTTCAACTTATGCGGTCCTGATAGCAGAATTTGGGTGCGACGTTCTACCAATAAGAAGTTGGATCCTAGGTACACTAGGAAGTCGGTGAAATTCGGTGACGCTAGTTTTATGATGTGGAGTTGTTTCAGCGAACATGGAGCCGAGCTTATTGTCAAGGTCAAGGGGAAACTTAAAGCTTTAGCCTACTCAAATTTGCTATCAGAGCACCTTCTACCATTCCTGGAAAACCTCCCGTTGTCAGTTTATTCAAAGGCAACTTTCCGCCAAAACAACGCGCCATATCACAAGCTGCGATTTGTACAGCAAGGGTTCAAGGATGAGGCCATTTCAACCAGGTATTGGCTTGCATAAAGCCAGGAAGTTTATGAGCAGTAGGGACTTATGACACTGAAATCAACTACTGTGCAACAATTTTGGGCCGTCATCGTATGTGAAAAATTTGTGGTCTCTATATAACAACGACGTTTTGTGGTAATTTCACAAAAAGGATATCCAACCAAATGTCAAGTAAGTAAACAATTTACACTTTCATCTATTTCCACGATTTTTTAAAATTTATTATATATTTTTCCCTTTTTCTTTCAGCTTGATGCAGCTTTTTCCACCTTTATTTTTATAAAGAATATTTCAATAAAAAGATGTGCAAATTTTCAACAAAATCAATAATTATTTGCAATATGTATTTATTCTGTTTTGTATGTCCTTAGGCGTACGTACCAGGGTGTGCTAATTACGTGCCACCCCTGTATACTAGTGTAGCCATAAGAAATATCAATCAACAAACAAGTCGGGAAGCCGGAAGCTGAACGCATCAGGTATGAAAAGATTTGTGTATGGCTTTTATAAAAACATTTGAGTGGACATTTGTCCCATTAGTATCTAGCACGTAATATATGAAAATATTATGTGAGAATATCCACTTTTGCGTGATATTGCTGCTGACCACAGTAGATCTACTATAGGCATGTGCTGCAGAAGCTTATCTGTACACATCAGAGACGCTAAACAAGGAAAAGGCATAATCTTCGTCAAATCGTATTGTTAAGAGAGAGATCGGTAAGCTTTTGCTATTCTGGTACTACTCCCGTGTTCACCCATATAGCAAAAAGTTTTTTCACGTATTCACTTATCATAAGCAAAAACTTGACGATCTCACCAATACATTGGCAAGTCCGGGCGGTATGTCAAACACAGCCGATCGGATTTTCGTTACATCTCGCTCATGCTCAAGGGCAAAACAATTTGAAATCGTGCGTCTCGCACTGATTTCCCCCCTTGAGGGGCAAGGGGGAGTGTGGTAGCTGTCTAGTATCTAACTGTGCTGCTGACAGTGAGGGATGTGTAGGTACTCTTGTTCCGCAGTGTTACCATTTTGTGTGGTCTACAATTTCTTTCGATATGCAGAGACTGACACAACTCACGGCTATACTACGTATATAAAGATCCAGAATTATGGTTCTTTAGTGGACGACAAGAAGCAAACTTGTCATTTTAGTGACGGGGTAAAATCCGAGAGGCATACATAAAGTACTGAAGATAGTAGATTTTCTATGCGACTTGTGCAATAGTGTGAATAGTCCTCTTCGGTGACAGTCCAGCATAACGGGCTCTATTTTCAATTTGAACTGTATTCAATTTCAAAACTTGGCTCGACCTTCCACGTCGCTGCCTAAAATGTTCGCGTGACCGGGATTTGAAATTCTTCAATTTTAACCAGATTTTTCTTCCAACTACATTATTAAATATAAAATATAAATAAATATAAATTGACGATTTAAACAATACTCACAAATTTGGATTCAACAAATGCGTAGTTATGCTTCGATCATTGTGTATTATCCGAACATTCACTTCCATTCCAGGAATGAATATTTTCCGTTGGAAAGACTTAAACTTCACAGGCGTATTATAAACGCTTGTAAATTTAATTTCGATTTCAGGTACATTTGTGTCGTGTTCGTCATCGCCTTCCGTTCGTTCAACTAACACAGGATTATCACCGCCCATCGATAGTATGGTTACAGAATCAGGAAATGCAAGTGTTTCATCGTATTCTGAATCGGCAGAGAAAGGCCCATCTGGTAAACAGCTTAATGAGTTCTTACGATCAGATCCATCTTTATTTTCTTCTTCGTCGTCATCTTCAATTTCATTATTCTGGTGCAATGCTGGATTAGAAATACCCATTTCTATGGACATTTGATCTAAAGGGAACCGAAAAAATAGAAAAGAAAATAGTTCAGAATTTACAAAGTAACCACAAACAGCACATATACAGTAAACGTTTAGGGTAATAATATTTATAGTAAGAGATCGTCACAATACAGCACTTTTCAACTCAATTCAATCTTCAAATGAACTTGATTAAACAATTGAAAAATTGCGGTTTTTCATTTATAAATATTGCGAATAATAAAATAAGAAACTGTGGACATGACGATCACTACACTTTCTTTGGAGATGTTTACAGATGCAGATTTAAATTCGCTTGAATGGAAAAGATTCTACTAACTAAAAACATCTAGAAATCACCGCCAAGTTTTCAGAATCACTAGCTGTCAGCACAATAAGTAATTTTCACTCTTTATCAAGTCATTCTGACAAAAGATGGAATATAATGCGATAGATAATGAGCGTACAATTAATAACAAATGGTTATTGTTTAACCCTAGACCCTGCATTTCCTTTTAGCAAATTAAATCTGAGATAAGATATTCTTATGTGAATATTTGAATTTAATTTTATTATTCATTTTTGTACACATTCGGCAAAAAAAAATATGGTGGGCTCGGCTCATAAACATTTACCTTTCGAGTGTAATAGGTTACACACAACAAATAAAAGGGTTAAACAACAATAATAAAATTCAAGACTGAAAAAAACACCTGAGTCATGAGATATCAAGTGTTTGCGTTATCTATATCACTATAATTGTATTGATTAGAAATGATTGAAAACGATTTTTTTACGATGAAGGTGTCACGCAAACAACTAGAATGTAAGTATCAGTATTCATTTTAAATCGAAGGATGCGATTTGATATGATATCAGTTTTCTATTTTAGTAACAATTATTTACGGTGACGAGACGATAAAATTTGCAGAAATCTAAAAACCTTTCACCGCTGTTTTCACGGGCACCAAAACCATGCCTCCCTATCACGAACCCGAGCAAGGTGTTATTAGATCCCACCACGAAATGTAAATCACCCAGCATCGTCAAAATATCTGTTTTAAGAAGCTTCAAATAAACCGCATACAGTTGCTCCTAGAAAGTTTTTTTTCCTTTACGTCAGAGTTTTCCACTGGTGCGTAGAACGATATAATTGTGGTGCTTCTTATCCTGAACCGGGATTCATAGTCAAAATCTTATCAGAAACAGGCTACGGATTCCCTCCGCAACTATCTTGAATCATGGATTTATTCTATAATCTGAACAAATATATCCATGGTCATCCACCGCCCTTTACGAATAACGCCCTCCATAACCGCATCTCCAAAATTTTAACTATAGCACTACCCCTATTTCATCTATTTGCAACGTGCGCCAAAAACAATTTCTAGAAAGAATGTAACTTTCTCTTTGAAATATTTTTATTGTCACTATTTACACATTAAAATTAGGTGAAAGGCGTCTCCGCAAAAATGGCCCTAAACCCACGTTGAAAAACAAGGGGGAAGAGTCATTATAGACTGAACAACCCTACAATATCCAGACTTCTTGGGAATTTTTTAAGCTGAGGATTAAAACTTCACTTAAAATATTCCCTGGAACTAAAAAGGATAGAAATTTGTGGGCAAACAGGTTGTTGGTGAGCGTTACAACAAGGGTGAAAGGTTAGTGGGCATCTACTATTTCCACCGCCTTGTCATCGGCAGTACACTGTTTGAGCGTAGGACCAGCAACGAACATTGAATTAAAAATTGACCGGTCGGCAATACATTAAAGATATGTTTCCTAAAAGAGATCATAATTTGGTGTTTATTTACTTCGGTTTGCAAAAGTTAGAGTGCCCCCTAAAATCAAGTACCCCACTTTCACAGTCCGGTTGTTGTTCAGGAGTAGGGAACCCTTCTTGCTGGGCAAATGGCATCTCGAAAAACTCGTCACAGAATAAAAAAAAAATAGTAAACGAAGACGGCTTTAGGATTTCTTAACAGGGCAGGCCTCACCTCTGCTCTGGGAGCAGCGTGACCGAAACGGCTCGCAGATGTTACAAGCTTCGCGGAAGACCATATGGCTGCGAATTATATTGAGCGCAAATTCGCCCATACTTTGAGCCAAAGCTTGGCCAGAGCTGAAAATATTTTGTTTAAAGTCCAACATCAAGTGGATGCGAACTTAGGACCCCTCAATCGTTAAAGAAAACATCAGGGAATGTTGGTGAGAACTGGACTACTACTAAAAGCACTTTCATCTCTAGAGAAACTCGAGTTGTCATCCCGATCGCAAAAAAGCCTTAAAACCTAGCCATTACCACAAATCTGGAAGCGAATTGACGAGCATAAAGACCTGATAGCTCTGATGATCGCTATAAGGAATGCAAGCGCAATACACCAGAGTTACGATACCGGAGCAGAAGTGCATCGCGGTGTACAACCCAGCAAAAAGGAATTTACCTTTACAATGCTCGGGAAAGCAGCAATTGCCACAAATAAAAGTTTCTCATCCACAATAATAACAATGATATGCTAAAAGGTTGACGGAGCTTTTTGCTTGATACTCAATCGTATAACATTCGGTGAAGTTCTCAGAATATGCGAACGCGGCCAGCTCGTTATTCACTTCAATATAAGCTTACATGTGCCGAAATGTATACATTGTTCCTGCAATAAATTTTCTTGGACTCCTGCATCGTTCAAGGCCGAATATAATTCCTAAGCCTTAACACTATCACGTATGCTTCAGAAATTCACTAAAGAAAAAAAAGAAAAGTAACGAAAGTTGACCGCGCAACTCCGCCAACAGTTACCGAGTACACACGCTTGCATGCCTCTGTGCTAGTCAGGCTCGGAAATGTTAGAGGGTATTTTTGGACACTGCAGTTCCCCTCACGTCATGTACGAAGCGCATACCAACAGCGACGCCTGCTAAACCAATACCAACAGATCTATTACCAAACGCTATCTCCGTCTACACGTGACGATCGCTGGGAGTTCTTCCTTAGTGAAAAACTGCAGGCCGAGAAGGATGACGGTTGACGGTTTTTACTTGACGAATGATGGTTTTTACTTGCGCCTCAAAACGGGATAAATTGAACCAACTGGTCCCCTAGGGCGGGGGTTGGGTAGGGCTTACAACTCCACCCGGAATAACTACATGATGTGGAATTACAAAGGTAGCTTTAAATTAGATTGATTTTATAACGGTGAACCCCGAGTAAGGTTTCTAGTCAGCCAAAAAATGAAACATATACTTGCGAAGAAAATTGAAAAATATAAGCTTCATGTTAGTAGTTTGTGGACAACAAAGTAAACTGCAGATTATTCAGGCGATAGTAGCCTGCATTATTTGACACAGCTTGCATAAAATTAAGAATGACCGGACTATTCAACCAGCAGTGTGCAAATGGTCGCTGGGAGCACCTAATTTGCATGAAAAGAGGTCCAGAAACAAACGTGGCCATCAATTGCATCATCTTGTCGTCAATAATATAATAGCATAGCCATAGTAAAAGTGTACATGTACATATGGTTATCATTTACCCATTAGCGGGGTATAACGCATCAACCAGATCTACACACCAAGGTTATCTGAGACGCCCTTCAACTCCCCCCAGAACTTCCTGAGATGCCCGCACTCCTTCCTTCTCTGCTGTTCAGTGCTCTTGGGGCAACCCACTCGTCGGACATCTTGGGAGAGTGAATTTCATTCCACCAAGGTGTGATCTATCCACTGCCACTTCAGTCTTCCGTGTGTATGAGTAGCAGGCCTGTGCGCCGATCAATTTCTTCGTTTAAGATAGTTTCAGACCAGCGTACTCCGATAATACGACGCAAACAGGTGTTCACAAAGGCTTGACGCTTCTCAGTAACAGTGGAGTTCACTTTCGATGTATGACTCCCATATAGCAACACAAAAAGAACACTAACACATAACAGTCTCAATTTAATCTTGGTGTTGAGATAACTGCATTTCCAAATTTTAGAGAAGGCAGCGAAAGCGGATGTTAATGCTCCGCGAAACATCCAGTCCGCTACGCTATGTGTCAGGGTTACATTTACGGAAGTATCGAGTTTTCAAGTAAAGGGGACTTTAGAAGTCCCACCTTCTTACGTAAACCAGCCCAAGTGCGAAAGTCCCGGTATCCAAGTGGATATATGTATATAATAAGTAGCAACTACGTAACAGTATAATACCTAATTGAAAAATGTGATGCAGCTTTAGACCCTAAAATACATCAAATAAAAATAATAATTGCTGCAATAGTACTACTCTTGGTACTGGAAAGCACTATTGAAGTTAAACCTAGGAGTACTAACGCAGAAATATTAGTCATTTTATAAGTCACGACACTGTCACTGTTCCGTGCAAACCTTTTGATAATTAACAGAGTTATAGTAAATAGAAGTCGTGCTTCCCGTACGATCCTATTACACTTCAGACATATATATGCTCGAATATGTTCATATATATGTACATATATTATTAAAATTCTCAACGTAGAAACAACAACAAAGCAAAAGGATAAATTTTAATAGGAAAGCATTTTGATAGGAAAGCATTTTTATATGAAGCATTTTGTACATATATAACATATTCATTCAATTTTAATCTCCATTCAGGCAGTCTACATATAAAGGACCACGGTACTAACTATGGGTAGAAATAAAATGCTAAATGAACCATATACATACATATGTATGTACGCATATCCTTATTGGCTAAACATCTTGATAGATGAGAGAGAAAAGATTTCTTTTATTTTTCAACATTAGTACGCTCATTAGCAATTACATTTCTCAAGGTTTACTTTACTGAGTCGCATCAATTCATTACTAATATGTAAACAGTCGTGATTTTTTTTTCCGCGCGATCATGTTTTCTTTATTTGAACACTTAGTTTGTTAATATGTGTTTTAACAAAACCATTTAAGTTAAATTATAGTCGTCAATGATAGTTACGACATTTAATGAGAGACGTAGTTGTTGGTGTTTGGAGCCGTTCAACGTGCATTTATTGTTTTTCCACAACACAATCTGATTTAATTATCGGGTCCAACTATTACAAACTGTATACACATTATAATAGCACACAATTTACTTAAACCAACTGACTAAAATTATTATCATGGATAAATGCACAAAGTTTGATTGCTACTTCCAAAACGTGTTAATTGAACTCCACGATAATGAGATGACTTCGCACTCATGTCACATAAAATTATGGAATTGAACTATTTTACAGCAAAACTAGGAAAGACTGTACGGAAAACAATCGCGTGATCCTAGTGGAAAAATTAATTAATTAACAAGAAAGACTTGCAAAATGTCGGTAAGGGAAAGTACATGTGTAAGTAGTAAGAAACTTATTTTGGCCTTAATGGGTTCTGTAGTTTTAAAGTTAAGTTAAGGTAAGCCCACTGTAAAGGACTAAAAAAGCGGTGTTTTGACAATTTTTTTTTTGCGGGAGAAGAAAAGACCGCAGGGGAATACACGTGGGGTAATTATTTCGCATATACTTAAGTATATTTCAGTTAATTTTTGAAAAGATTTGTACAAAATTGACGAAAACGCAGCGATTTTCCCGAAGTCTATCGAATTTGAGATGCTCTGCGGCACGCAGTATAATTAGTCCCAATTTAGAGCTAGAAAAATTGTTTTAAGCAACATCAGCGTAGCTAGAGATTTATTCGGAAACGGCTAAACCGATTGTCACGAAAATTGGTGAGAGCCTGTGATCTGTTTTTCCTTTACATGCAGCAAGTCGCGCAATTTGTGTTAAGTTTAAGGGGGGCTCCCCATACATGTGAATGGAGGGCACAACATTTTTTTATTTATCAAATAAAATGGCTCAATTAGTACTTTTCAAAACTGGTTCCATATTAGATATCGGGTGGAACATAGGGGAGTCAGGACTCAAAATATGACCATCAAAAAGTGTAACAGGTCTCGTTCTCAGAACCTATCCAATCGAAAATTCTGAAAAAAAATCACAATAGTGCATCTCTACGAAATCTAGGCTTTCGGTTCTGATATCTGCATAAATAAAGTTAATAATAGTATATTAGCATATTTTAGAAGTTTAGC
Source organism: Hermetia illucens (assembly GCF_905115235.1). Classification (NCBI taxonomy): domain Eukaryota; kingdom Metazoa; phylum Arthropoda; class Insecta; order Diptera; family Stratiomyidae; genus Hermetia; species Hermetia illucens. The sequence goes on along the minus strand of NC_051852.1, from coordinate 96,709,952 downwards.
CAGAACTACAAAATTTTGGTTTTTGTGTAAAGGACGACATAAAGCAGAATTTGGTCAAGTTTCAAGATCCAGAAGAAATCCAACTATTATTAACAAAGTTATAGGGGGCCAAACTTTGCCATTTTTGTGAATTTCGTGCATTTTATAACCTGTATGACGTCATCATTCCATATCAATTCGTCAATACCACAACAAAATCAGCTGATATGAATAGGGAGTCACAAAGAGACATTTTATTTTAAGCTTTTTCGTCATTTGTATATCAATATCAATATATCAGGTAGTTAATCCAGACAGATATATTCAATATACGTACTACATATGTACATATATATACTTTTGTGCATGAAGTAAACCGGAAATATAAATACGATCAATTTATATACGTGCATGGTTATGTGAAGTATTCGGTAATAGGCAGTTTCCTTGTTTAGGGTGAAAATAAAATCTATGTCTGTAATATGTACGCATATCTTGTAGTTTGGAAAAATATGAAGGAATATGTTGGATTTGTAGCTATATACGGATGGAAGAATGTGCATAGAAGTTTCTCACATATTTTAAGATGAACACAAAACCTTTACACCCGAAGCGCGAGTTTCCGATATTCCGACTTGTTAAAGAATTGGCGAGTGTTTGCTCGAAGTTAAGCGTACGACGGCCTTGTGCTCAAACCACTCAGCTATCCGGACACACAACTATATTGGGTGAAAAAAATGTATACCCCCCTTTTGAACATAATGAGGACCTCCCTTCCCTTAACCTCAAGGTACAAGGATGATCCTCTTGCATATGTGGATGTTCACAATTCTCATCAACTTCCGTGTCAATAAGTACGTTATTGAGAAAAGTGCGTGTGACCGACCGATTTTAATAAGATTTTGTTTCACACAAGCCCTTAAAAATGGTAAAAGTGTTGAGTTCGCTGTTGAGCGTAGCTACTATCATAAATGGAAAGCTTGGAACGGGTAAGCGTATTCAAACTTGGAAGAGGTCTTTGACTATACTTACTGTATACACACTTAATATATTATACTATCATGTATAATGCTAAAAAATACACAAAATAGTCGGGCATAAAAGATGATTAACTAGTGAAGGCCTAATCTATTACGTTCCACAAAGAACGGTCAATCTTACCTGATAAACCATAACAAAAGAGGGCTACACGTTTAAGAGTGACTATCATCACTCTTTACTCCTTGTGGGAGCTCCACCCTAGATACAGTTTCTTTCTTCTTTATTATTAATGTGGTGTATCTTCATTTTTGCCTAGTAGCTGTCAACCACTAGTTTCCACCTCTACTTTTGGTTTGATCCCTAAACAAAACGGATAATGTATACATTTTGGAAACAATCGAAAACTAACACTCAGATTGTGTTATGTTACAAATGTCTCCGAATGACTCAAGTGTATAGTGCGCTAGGCTGTTCAAATCTCACTGGTGGCAGGGGGATTTGTGATCGTGACTAGATGTCGACTCAGCTGTGAATAAATACCTGAATCAAATCATGGTAATAATCTCGTGGGAGCGCAATGCTGACCGCATTGTCTCCTACAGTGTACAGTAGTGTACTGTTACAGCATTGAATGAAATAGTCTAACACACTTCAAGGCCCTGATTTAATATGGATTTTTGCGCCAACGCATTATTATTATTATCCATGACAAATAATTTATCTTATTTCTCCAGAAGTATCAAGAAAATAACAATCACATTAGAATTCCTCCCCTAATTTTTGGCTTTCTTATTTAATCAGCTAACTATTCTTATTAATCAGCTTTAGATAATTATTTTCTCGTAGGTTATTACATCAACTTAGCTAGTAACCGTAAAATATGAATCAATACATTGGAATTTCTGGTGTTGCATTAATTGAAACAACTCCCTCGAGAAATGAATTGCGTCAGTAATAAATGTGAATGGTGTTGTGAACATCGATTTCCTGGCAATATTAGGTGGTGAAGTTTATGTTAGTCATAACCGAATTTTCAAACAGCCTCAATGCAAAGAGCAGTTTAGGAGATAAAGTATTTATGGATTGCTTGGAGCACGGCTCTCCGGTCTGGTAACCGCCGCAACGTCACTTTAGTTGTCTCCTCAAGAACCCACCGCAATTTTTTGCACCCCTTCATAAAACTCCTCAAAGTACAGGTACATGTTTTCTCCGTCAGATAGTTTTCCAAATGTGTAAGATCAACACTGGGTCGCGGAAATGTTGAAAGCTGCTTTGAGGTCCTCCCAGTAAAAGCTACCGACGAACCGACAATATATCCAATATCAATCCAGAGCTTTCTGCACCGACACATAATAGGTAAAAATCACCTTTCAAAGCGAATTGAGCAAGCATTCCCACCTGAAGAATGTTCCCGCGACAGAAATAGTATATGAAGACCCAGACAACTTTACATTCTAGGCCTGAATGACATGCCGACCCGCCAATAGTGCATTTTCCAGACGCGCTTTCAGTTCGGAAAAGGCTAGCATTTCTGTAGTAGAAAGTTACGAGCGTATTTCTCATAAGTTGCGAAGGTATTTCTCATCGCTTGCGGAAAAGTTGAACTTTACCAATGATGGAGACACTTTTGGAGTCGACGAGGTGGCCGCCTCGTTGGACTAAAATGCCTGCTATCGAACAAGTAACGGAGAGGTATACTGGGAAAGTCTAGAGGGAAGAAAAGGGTCTACCGCAGCTTGTCACAAGCAACACAAGTAAATGGTATAATGCTTTGATTTCCCTAGGTGGTGTTGAGATTAAGTCGTGGACCTCTTTTGAAAGGGACCTTCCATAAAATTTACCACATCCCAGGCAGATGCCCGTCAGTTTTATGAAGCGCATCGTAAGATGCAAAATAGAACGTGCGGTATCAGGACGTACGTGTACATGGCAACTTGGGCATAATTCCTCTTCTAGAAGTTCCATCACATATTAGAGAACGCGTAGAAGATCAACTGAAATTCAAGAAACATAGGCAGAGGAAAAATAAACGTCAAGGAAATAAGGAAATGAATTAGCGTCACGAAAAATTTACTGCGGAAAAAAGTAGATGACTGAAGAAATACTGTCCAAGCCAAAAATATTGATACGGAATTCATCAGCTTTATACATCCATAAAAGAGATCCTTTTGAGAATTTATTACTATACATAGTTATAGTTATATATGATAACCATACGATAGGTGGTAAAAATTCCAGAAAGATTGGTTTAGTAGTTTCGGAAAAATCACTGTCGCGTTTTTCGTAAATAGTGTCAAAAAGCTTGACCTGCCCAAAAAATCGTAATTGTTCACTCCCCCATCATCTAATCCCAGATTTGACACCGTTTTCGAAAACTACATAAATTTTCATATAAATGGATATTTTCTTAAGGGGGTCATCCCGCGTGAAGAGAAATTCTTTGTGAAGACCTGGATAAAGATACAAATACGAATTTTTCGCCATAGATTTATTAACATCTTGAGCGTGCATAGTAATTTCTAGCACGGTCGCATAGTTCGTTATTGAAATACAGAGTAATTTATACACCCATCTCTAAAAAATGTGTTTTCCTACTAGAAAGCGCTGTGATCATCTTAAAGTAAAAAAGTAAACACCATTTTAACGTAAAGACTTAACTGCAGTCCGTAAACTAGGATTATTAAAAAATATTAAAAGCTACATTTTTGGTACCATGTTAAATTTTTTTTGTGAATTTTGGTGTTTTTTCACGGCTTTTTCAATGAAAAAAAAAAACTACTGAATGAATCGCAATCAATCTAGCTTGCGGACTGTAGAAATATGCTCTGAATAAGTCGTGAAAATTTCAAAGAATTTCGTTAAGATAGATTTTGGACTATGCTGGCAGCCGATTTTCAACATGCGGTTTCGAGAAAAACGCGCAAAAGTAGAATGCGATTTTTAGCCATAACAACTTAACTGGCCATTAATCTGTTATACCTAGTCCATAAACCTTAGATTTCTGGAAGAAGCACATGTACAGCCTTGGCTCCAATTCTTGTCCTTTTAGCGAAGTCATTCGAACGTCATTCAGACCGATAAATACGAGCTTTATTACGGCGATCGACATAAATCTGGCATGTGACTTATACTATACTATAATTGGCCCAATTGATGATGTTATCTGAGTCAGACACAGACAATTATCTTAAACAGATTCAAACTTTGCCAGACAGCTTTTAGGGATATCGAATTGGTGGACCTCGGCGCAAAACCGGGATGTCTGGAGTTCCTTATTAAGACGGGCCTAGACCGGATACCGGTTGTTCCGCCGTTGATGATGATGAAACTTTACCTGAGACAGACATTTGCCTGACCCAAAAACAGACATTTGTCTGCTCGTTGTCTGAGACCGACGCAGAAATTTGTCTGATTGATGTCTGAGGCGAACACAGACACAGAATTTATCTGAAACGTAGGTATTTGCCTGTTTGTTGTTTACGCCAATCACAGCATTGATCTGACATGATCACACATCAAAGGATTAGATGCTCCGACACAGACTTTTGTCTGGCATAGGCTGAAGCAAACACAGGCATTTGGCAGTCTGATGTCTGACACAAACACATATGTTTCTATGACAGACGTTTGCCACAAACAAATATTTATCCGAGACGAATCTTCATCTGATACAGACACGCTGTGTCTGCTATTTGCCTGCCTGATGTTCGAAACAGTCATAGACATTTACTTAAACCAGACATAACGTGAAAATACTATTTTAAATATTCTGTCTTTGCTAGCGTGCGCTAGTCAGATCTGTTGTCCCGTTCCCAGGGCGCGTGAGAAGAACTATCGTATTATGTCGCATTCCCAATTGAAACGCTCTTTAATGAGCTCCTTGATACCATTATTGGATAAATTAGAGCCTGAGAACACACAAGACGACTCCCAATGCGCATCCTGAGGCCGGCGTTTCCAAGCCGTTTGACATCACGTTTTCCCGTATTTACTGGCCGTCAAGAAAACGAGATTTGACCGTCCGTGGCTTCTTTCTGTGGTTTTTTTTGCAATCAAGCATTTAAATGAAAAACCCCAGACTCTGGAAATACTTATCCGTTAAGAAATCCAAAACTTCGTCAGAAGTATTGCAAATGGAATTTGCCAAAAAACGGCTCAAAATGGTAACTAGAACAACACTAATCACATTTGGAAAAAAATGTGATTTTCGTTGCAGTTTAGTCATAATCATTTATTTTGAGCCACCTTGTATAACAATTCTTGGATTATTATAAAATCAAGTAGATTTTGCTCAGATTTTTTTATTATTTTAACCAGTAAATTATAATTTAGTACTACCCAAGGTAATCGTTGAAGAATTTCAAGCTTAAAAATTTACTATAAGAAATTATTCAGAATTTTCAAAGTGAACATCAAAGCTACGAAATCAAAAGAAAAATATAACCCACAAAACCCCAAAACAAAGTGAATTTTGGCCTTTTTACAACATGCGGATGTATAGTAGCATAAATTTGCAATTCCGTAACTACACACGAAACATTTGTGATGGAGTACAAGTTAAGTAATATGTATGATTACCTTCACTGATTTCGTGAGCCGCGGCCATAAGGAATGATTTAAAGGGAAAGCAGGACAAAAACCTTTGCAGAGTATAGTTTCCTCATAAAACTATATATTTCTAAATTTATTTCCTTCATTTATAGTTTACTAAAATAAGATCTGAAAATAAATATTAATATCTTTCCATCTCCGCCATCTGTCACAAAATTAGCAAGTAGACGATTATGTAATTATTCGTGAGGTAGGTTTTTCAAGAATTCTGATCTAATCTAATGATTCTAATGGGCATTTTGTGACATGTTTTCCAAAGAAGATGAGTAATAGTAGCGCTGTTTTAATATTGATGTCACGCGAATGGTCTCGTTTTCTGCTCATTTAGTATTTCTCAGCTGCTATCTAGTGGAAAATAAAATATTCAAATGATCAAAATTGTTTCTGAATATATAAAATAATGGTAAGTCTTGACCTTGAATTTAAAGTGAAGTCTATGATTTTTCTTACTTAAAAAGTAAAATCATAGTAGAATCTATGATATCGCACAGAATATTATTTTGGTCAGATACGACCTGATTATTCTAGATACTCTTTACGCGGTAATTAATGAAAGTACTTTCGAATGCTGAAGTACAGCGAGAATGTTAGAAGAAACCAAAAATGCATCGCACTAGAAATACACTTTTATTTTTAACATTGCATCAAAATTAAAATTTGTTCATTGAAAAATCTTATGTCAAATCTAATTTCCCAACTTCCATTATTTTTGCGACCTAATCCAGGCCACGGAGAACACCGGTGGTGGCAACTGTCAATCGAATTAACAACATTCGAAATAAATTTCGGTACATGCAAAAGGGGGGTGTACATTTTTTTTTTCACCAAATACAGTCATTTGGCGTATCAAATGAAAGGTTTTGATTAGTACTTTTTGATCTCGGTCTTAGTTTTGACATTTGTTGGAAAGGTGGGGAGTGGGAGGGTCGAAAGTGAACATTTCTTTAACGGACCCATTCTCAGAAACTACCAAATCGAAAAATCTGAAAAAAATCAAGAGACTGCAACTGTATGGTGCCTAGACTCCGAAATATCTTCCATACCGATATTTGGTTAAATAAAGTCAATAGTAGTATATTTCTATAATTTTTAATAATTGGCTGTAAAACACCCACAACTTTGTACTGATGAAGGGGGGTTGCTCCCGAAATATACATATATACACTATAAAATAAAATTGTAGTTTGGAGTAAGCTACTGGTCTATCAATTTTAGACTTAACTACAAATTGAAGACAATATCTAACCCCTTAAGTTCATCCTAGCACCACCAAATGCAATAATGGAGGCTCCAATATAGAGCATGACCCTACCAAGTTTGGTAGAAATCGCACTATTACTAACAAAGTTATAATAGGTCAAATTTGTCGCTTCTTTGCAAATTCAAGACTTTGAATGTCAATATCACCCGAAAGTGGATACTCTCATATAATATTATATATGCATATATTACGTGCTATATACTAATGGGGCGAATGCACACTCAAATATCTTTATATAAGAAGTATTAAGTATTTAACATTACTTATATTTATTATAATATTTAAGTTAACATTTATTATTAAATTAGTTATACATGTTATTTGACCTAATCTTAGTCGGCGGACTCAACTTCCGTTTTCCTATTTTTAATTCAAAGAACTTCAGTATTTATTCATATATTCGAACTTAATATTACAAATCAGAGACATTTACGAAAAACATAATTACTGCATTAGATTAATTTTTTGTGTCTACTCGTTTTAGACAACAACTCATGGCACACTTTTCTGCGATCTTCCACTCTCGTGGCGTGCTACGCAAAGTGGATAGATCCGCGCCATCTATTCGCTCGCACTCGCAACATTCGAAATAAATTTCGAATGCTGCGAATCCTGCCGCGCCACATCACTCCGCCCCCAGATGAAACCTAGGGGTTTCGGCGACTGATCCCCGAACTTCGTTCGCCGTTAATCCACAAAGCGGACACGACGTTGCTTCGGGGCGCACGCGGGTTTCAGCCTGGACAAAGAGACCGCCTTTTTGTGACCACCGATCTCGAGCTGGAAGAAATGTTCTCCCCGCTCGAGAACGCGGTACGGGCCCTCATATGGAGGCTGCAGCGGTTTCCGGACGGCATCCGTCCTGATCAGCACGTGCGTGCAAGTGTCCAGCTCCTTGGGCGAACTGGCAGGTATGGACGAGTGTCGAGTGGGTGGTGGCGCCTTGATGCGTCGGAGATTGTCCCTCAGCAGACGCACCAACCCCGACTCCGTGAGACCCGATCTCTTGTCGAAGACCGGATCGCTTGGGAGTCTTGGGTTCTCCCCGTAAACCAGCTCCGCGGGGCTGGCAGCAAATTCCTCTCGGCGGGTTGTACGAAAGCCGAGTAGGACGAGAGGCAAGACTTGCGTCCAGGACGGGTCGTCGCGTGCCATAATGGCGGCTTTCAGCGTCCGGTGCCAACGTTCCAGCATCCCATTGGATTGTGGGTGGTATGCCGTAGTCCGCTGGCGTTTAAAACCAAGGAGTTTGCCTAACTCGGAGAAAAGGGTGGACTCAAATTGCATTCCCTGGTCAGTGATGACCACTGCAGGGACGCCAAAGCGAGGTATCCACTCTCGACAGAGGGCTTCAGCACATGATTGCGCCGTAATGTCTTTCAGAGGTATTGCCTCAGGCCACCGCGTGAACCTGTCGATGATTGTGAGGCAATACTTATAACCGTGCGAGTCTCGCAAAGGCCCTATTATGTCGAGGTGTATGGTGTGGAAACGCTTGGTAGTGCGGGGGAATGAGCCCACTTCTTTCCTTACATGTCTGGAGACTTTACACTTTTGGCATGCGATGCACTCTCTGGCCCAGGAATTGATATCCTTGTTCATGGAGGGCCAGAAGTATTTTCCGGTGACTAACCGGTTTGTTGTCCTGATGCCGGGGTGCGCCAAGTCGTGAACTGCGTGGAACACTTCCTTGCGAAATGTGGCCGGAATGTATGGCCGAGGTCCCTTTTCCGAGTCTTCGCAGCAGAGCGAGAGGTTTGAGCCGAAGATGGGCAACTCCCGAAATTTGTATTTGGGGTTGGACTTGAGGCTCTGAAGTGCTGCTCCACTTGCGCCTTGGCAATAGCCGAGAAATCGAGTGAGGCGGGGATGTTAACTTCGGAGACACGAGACAAAGCGTCAGCAACAATGTTGTCCTTCCCGGACACGTGCTGGATGTCTGACGTGAACTGGCTTATGAAGCTCAGGTGTCGAAGCTGACGAGGGGACGCTTTGTCGGGCTTCTGTTTCAAAGCGAACGTGAGAGGCTTATGGTCCGTGAACACTGTGAACGGCCGGCCTTCTAGGGAGAAACGGAAGTATTTGATGGACAGGTATGCGGCGAGCAGTTCGCGATCGTAGGTGCTGTAGTTCCGTTGAGCGGGATTCAACTGCTTCGAGAAGAAGCTCAACGGCTGCCAAACTTGGTCCACCTTTTGGTGAAGGGCAGCACCTACTGCGATGTCAGAGGCATCAACAAAAACGGCTAGGGGTGCATCTTGCAGAGGAAATGCCAAGAGTGTAGCGTCGGCTAGTTGTTGACGGGATTTGTCAAACGCGCAGATAGCCTCTTCAGACCACACGATCTCTCGTGTGTCCTTAGTTTTGGGGCCAGACAAGTACGCGTTCAAAATGGACTGGAGATGGGCGGCCTTGGGCAGGAAACGACGGTAGAAGTTTAGCATGCCCAAGAACCTCCTCAACTCCCTCACTGTCTTTGGACGCGGGAAGCTTGTTATCGCTTGCACCTTGTCTGGGTCGGGCTGTATTCCTTCAGGGGAAATGAAATGGCCGAGGAATCTCACCTGTTGTTGAAGGAATTTGCATTTCTCAACGTTTAGGACTAAACCGGCCTCAAGGAGACGTTGAAAAATGCACTCGAGATGGGCTAAGTGCTCAGACTCAGTGGAAGAAGCGACCAAAACATCATCCAAATATACGAAACAGAATTCGAGGTTTCGCAGGACTGAGTGAATGAACCTTTGAAAGGTTTGCGCCGCATTGCACAATCCGAAAGTCATCCGGGTGAACTCGAAGAGTCCAAAGGGTGTGCATATTGCCGTCTTTGGAATGTCTTCAGGAGCTACTGGGATTTGGTGATAAGCCTTGGTTAAGTCCAAGGTCGAAAAGATGCGGCAATTCGCGAGGTGATGCGCAAAGTCGTGGATGAGTGGAATTGGATATCGGTCAGGAACAGTCTGTGCATTTAGCCTTCTGTAATCCCCACATGGGCGCCATTCGCCGTTTGGCTTAGGGACCATATGCAGTGGGGAAGACCAACAGCTGTTTGAGGGCCTGCAGATACCCTGTTGAACGAGTTGTTCAAACTCTTTCCGTGCAATTGCCAGTTTCTGAGATGGTAGAGGACGCACCTTCGAGAAGATCGGGGAACCAGTAGTGATAATGTGGTGCTGCACATTGTGCTTCACTGGTTTGGAGAGACCACAGTTGGTAGTAATCTGGCTGAACTTTTGGAGAAGTGCCCGAACACGAGAGTCGGTAATGTCTTCTAAAAGAACGGAAAGATTATTGCCTGGGTGAGATACCATATGTCCCGACGAATTAAGGTTGGTCGTGGAATCTATAAGAGACTTGTTTTGCAAGTCCACCAGCAATCCATAGTGACACAGGAAGTCTGCGCCTAGTATGGGGAAGCTGACATCCGCCAGGATGAAACGCCACGAAAACGTCCTACGCAAGCCAAGACTCACGTCCACTTGCCTATACCCGTACGTGTTTATGCGGGAGGAATTTGCTGCCGCAAGTTTGAGCGGTTGAGGGAAAAGTTGATGTTGCCGAGGTACGGGAAGAACCGAAACCTCCGCACCAGTATCGATGAGGTAGCTGCGCCCGCTGAGGGGGTCGAAAATAGTTAGGCGACGTGGCGCTGCGTTCTGGGTGGCCGCCGCCAAGACCCCCCGCGGACCTAGTTTTTTGCGGTAGGAGAGAATCTACACGGTAGCGTACATCTTGTCGCTTTATCCCCGAATCTGCGGTGGTACCAGCAAATCCCTTGGTCCGTGGACTGTCTTGACGACCTGCTACCTGATCGCCCTTTTCGGGTGGCAGACCGTGAGCGTGCTCGCGATCTGGCGCCCGAACGCTGAGCGTCCAACGTCGCCCGCATCTCGGCCATACTGGCTGTTAAAGCAGCAATCTCGCGCCTCAATTCACCCACCTCATCCGACGGTGGTTGAACGGCCGCCAAGGTTGGGCGTACGTACACCTCCTGGACCTGGTCGGCCGTCGCTGCCAGTTCCTCCAAGAAACCGGAGACGCAAGCGAGGATCGCCTGGGTGCCCTCCGGGAGCCGACGCAGCCAGAGCGACTTGATGAGGTCGTCGCCGATCTTGCTCCCACCCAATTGCCTCATTTCACGAAGCAATTGGCTGGGAGTTCGATCACCCAACGTTAAACCCGCCAGCAAGTGGTCTAATTTTGCCGACTCGCTTGCCGACAGGCGCCTGATCAACTCGCTCTTGAGCTGCACGTACGATGTCGACTTCACCACGTCGGACACCAGAAGTATGGACTCTTCGTCCAGGCCGACTACCGCGTAGTTGAAGCGGGTCGCGTCCGATGTGATGCCGGACATTTGGAATTGTGCTTCCAAATGCACGAACCACAGCTCGGGGTTCCGCCGCCAAAACGGAGGAACGCGTACGGCGAGGGCGGTCACTTGCGGGTCCGATGGGCCTGCCGCGTCTTTATTGTCAAAAGACATTTTTCTTACAGAGAAGTACGAGATTAAGATGTAAACGCGGTGAGTTTATACTGAAACGCGTTGAACTTTACACCGACACGGCAGGCCGCACCCACAAATGCACGCACGAAACGAGAAAAAAAAATGATGAGGGAAGCGGACGCTCTCCAGCGCAGACCGAAAACACCACCAATGAAAATGGTGAACTCGCGATGCTAAACACCTCTTCGCCGTCTCTTGCAGCGATTTCAATCTTTTATTACTATTTTTTTTAAAACTTCTAATGTATTGAACAATAATAAATTACAATAATGCTTCGCTGCTGCGGCCTCTTTGGTGAAGACGGCGTTGATGTGAAGGCGGCGGCGGTGGTGGCGGCTTCTGCTGAAGCGATGGTGGCGGGGTCTTCGGTGTCTGCCTGATAGCGGTGATGCTGGTGTCGGTCAGCTGCGCTGATCTTGACGGCGAGGGCTGCAGTGACGGCGGCGGCTTCGACCTCTGCGGCGATGGTGGAGACGATTCCGGCGGCGGAAGTGGCTGCGGCAATGATGGTGGCTGTGGCTGCGTTGATGGCGTCTGTGGCAGCACCGGTGACAGCTGCTGCGTCTGTGATGGCAGCGGTGGTGGTTGCGGCGACTGTGGACGGCAGCGGTGGCGGCGACGGGGACAGCCGTTTGCTGCTGTTGTTGATCGTTGTGACAATGATGACTAGTCCGGTGCGTGAAAGGTGTTGTGCAGGAGGGCGTGCGTACGGGAAGTCGCGTGAAAATCTACTTCTGGAGAGGGTCCGACGTGTGTCGCGCAGTACACTGTGTAGAGAAGGTTTTCTCGCGTTTTTTCTTGCCTCTGCTCCGACTCGGGATGTGGAGATGCGACACGTTTTCGTGATGTTTACAACGGCACTCCACACTCAACTGTAGATGCGAACGCGTGAAAATCACTTGCCGTACGGTCTACTGATGTTTTTGATAGATTTCTCGGTGTTTGGAAGTTCTATTTCTGCCGTGTTGCTCGGACGAATTTTGTCGTCAATAGAGCTTCACCAATGGCGGCGATGTCGGATAATTTGTCGTTTTTTAAATAACGGGGTCACCAATTAAGTATTTAACATTACTTATATTTATTATAATATTTAAGTTAACATTTATTATTAAATTAGTTATACATGTTATTTGACCTAATCTTAGTCGGCGGACTCAACTTCCGTTTTCCTATTTTTAATTCAAAGAACTTCAGTATTTATTCATATATTCGAACTTAATATTACAAATCAGAGACATTTACGAAAAACATAATTACTGCATTAGATTAATTTTTTGTGTCTACTCGTTTTAGACAACAACTCATGGCACACTTTTCTGCGATCTTCCACTCTCGTGGCGTGCTACGCAAAGTGGATAGATCCGCGCCATCTATTCGCGCGCACTCGCAACATTCGAAATAAATTTCGAATGCTGCGAATCTTGCCGCGCCACAAGTACACAAAACCTTTCAGACCTGAAGCGTCCAGCTTCCGGTTTCCCGACTTGTTTTTTTCAGGAAAACTAGAGGAACAGACAAAAAAAACTCGGCGGTTTAAAATTCAAGCTGCGTTGCATTCTTGGTCCTGAATTTGAACTAAGTGCCAAAACCACTAAAAGCTTGTCACCCGACAAGCATTCCATAGACGCTTCGAAAGAAGCATAAAGGAAGCGCTTAGCGGCAATGACATGCAATTCCAAAAAATATATGGACTGGAATGCTGCGCTCCATGCTGCATTGGAACTGGAACTGACCAATAACATATAACAAAATTAATTTAAAGAAATTTATGGTTAAGTGAATGGAAAATTTGCTGTGGCTGTATCGTGTACATATGTGCAACATAATTCGTCAGGGCCTAAGTAATGAAAGAGCGAGAATAGGTTGCACATGTTCTATACAACGGTGTTAGTTTAAAAGTTAATATGGAGTGGAAGAACGCCATTCTATTTACATAACTTGTATAATGCCTGTTGCTGTAAAACTTTTTACGATGGAGGAGAAAAAATCATGCGCTAGAAGATTGGGATTCGACGGGCAGAATCTAATTTATCTTTTTCAAATGACATGTCTTCGTAACGCTTCGAATTCTCGGGATAGAAGATTGTGGGCCAATTCAATGCCCTTGGCCCAATTACGACCCATTAAGTAATTTCATACTGAACAACTGTTTAATGTTTCCGCACACATATCTACTCATCCAGCATGTGGCCATTTTCTGATATTTCTGGATCAACTTACTTTTCCATTCGAAATTAATTAATCATGATGATTTTTCTCTTTATAATCTTCCGACTTGATATCTATATTAACCAACTGCTCAATTACACAACTGGCTATAGTGAGTCATTGCACGATAAGAACTATAGGTATGAAACTAAATGGACTACTAGTACTAGATCCAAGATAATCGCAAAGATAGATTGTTTCTGAAATCCATGATTTCTAGATTAGCTAAAAGATTCTGTTTTTGGTAGCTTTCTGCATTAATTCGAGTAAGTATCGATTTCCCCCGAATATAAAGCTGGAATATTTTGACGTCAATTCTATTGAAAGTGATACGAATTCAAGTAACACACTTTTCTTACGAATACTATATATGTATTTCTCTAAGTAGTTGAAGCATTTCCGGACACAATTCTGCTAACAAATTAGACTTTCTCTTCTTGACGATATCCACAGCACAATCAAAAGAAAGATACGTTCTAAAGTATTTGAAGGCATTTTGTTGGTTGTGTTGTTTTGTGGCAAAGTGCTGGATTTACTGCTGTGTGAGATAAGTGAAATATCATCCTAAGTCATATAAACAAATAGTGTTTGAATTGTGAACTATAAAACGATTTCAAACCTTTTTTCATTAACGAGGAAAGGGAAAATTGTACCAGGCAGATCATCAGTGAACAAGCAGACATTCAATTTTTCTCTTTTGTTGTTAGCCATTATACTAGTTTCTTTAGCTAAATGTAGTTGTATAGTAAAGATCATACTGTGTGTTACTGACCTATCTATAAGAATATATACCACATTATATACAATACCTTGCCCAGATATGTGATGGGGAAGCACGGTCTTGGCGACCTTAATGTTGGGAGGTTTATGGTTTTTTGCAACTACCACCTCTTCGTCATTGGTAGCACAGAGTCTGCCATAAGATCAGTTGGATTTCACTTTGCGATCAGCAGTAGATTTAAGAGCTGTTAGACTTCGCAAGGGATCACCATGCGGGTTGCGGACGCCACTTCCCGCAGAGGAAAGCTGCCATCCCTTCAAGTTCAATATCGACCGCTCGTCTAGTTCAGTTGTCGCTCGATATTGGAAGAGCTATCTTGCTGATCGGACGGTAAATACACTGGGTAATATGCCTGAGAATGTCAATGAGTATTGAGGCACCATAAAAAATTCTCTTTTCTCAGGTACTGTACAGGTTCCGAAGGAAAAGAACTTATATGTGGTCACAAATTTTTGGACGGTCCACTCTGACGAACAGCTGAAGAAGTGGAAAGGGCACCCACCACGGTTCCCAACAGTATTACATCCTATGAATTTCCTCCTTTTGTGTATGAAATGGCCAGTCACCGAAACATGCGGATACGGACGGTTCCTCCAAGTAGAAGATAAACCATTTCGGCCGCCGATGCACTCAAACGGAGTAGAGCCACTGGGCTCGACGATTTCCCGCAGAATTATTTATCGCTGCACCTGCAGTTACTGCTGCTACTTCCACTAGTACGGAAATCTTGGGAATTCGAGACCTTTCCCAGAGGGTGAAAGGATGATTGTTAAGATTTCCAAGAAGGGCACATATTTTGAGTGTGACAATTGGAAGGGTATCTACGTGCTCCCTGCCGTCGCAAAGATAATAGCCAAAATAATTCTGGAATGCATTCAAGAACATCTGAAAACCCTGATTGGCCGAGAGCAGGCTGGTTTCCTCTCCGCTGCTTCGCTGCCTTCTCTAAGATCTGGAAATGCAGTTATGTCAACACCAAGATCAAGTTCTTCTGTGCCAGTTTTTTTTGTGTTGCTAGATAGGAGTAGCACAACGGAAGGCTCCAAGCCTTTCTCAACAAATGTCTGCAACCTATCATAGGAGTATGTTGGCCTGATACTATTTCGAACGAACAACTTGGTCGGCCAAACAGACCTGTCACCCGTACGCGATGCGATCGGGATGTGGAAGTGACAGTGGGTAGGCTACACATTAAGATGGAACGACAATTACATTGTTGGCTATGCCATGCGCTAGAATTCAATCTCCCAAGATAGCCGACAAGTGGGTCACCTCAAGAGTAATTAGCGCAGAACAGTAGAGAAGAAATGCAAGCGTCTCAGGAAGTCCTGAGAGAAACTGAAATGCATTTTGATTAATCGCGACTGATGGCGCGTAGGCGTGGTAGAAACACTTAAATGGTAGGTTAAATATGTATAAAGAAGGAAAATAAACCAAGCAGTTCGTTCATTTATGTTCAAAAAATACTCTAGTCTTTTAAAAACGGGTTATATGTCATTTTTACTGGTATGCTATTTAAATATTACATTTTTCAAAGTGATATTCTAATCATTATGTGACACTTAAATTAGGTTAACTCAGGAAGTCGGGGATTGGAAGATAATAAAGGATATTGCCTGGTGTTTCATTTGGCACCTGTCTTGCCAGCTTCTATTATGTGCTGTCCGTGTTCTGGTTTACTTTGTTACCCTCTGGTTCCCGTAAGCTCTCTGCTTCAACTAGTTTTTTGCTGTTATTTTTCCTGACCATTTCCGTGCTCTCCCCAACGTACGAAAAACAGTTTTTTGCTTTGTACCATATAGTTTTTTTCACAATCTGGGCACGTTACTTTGTACATTCTGTCATGTTTTAATTTGCTTTTAGAAGATCTTGGTTTTGATTTGGTGCAATCTCTTCGATGGCACCATGTCAATATTCAAGAGACGGAATGTTTTATTTCTTGACGACTTCTACTCCGAAGTATTTTGATGAAGGAACCCAACATGGTTCTACTAGCTTAAGAACAAATTTTCATTGGTGGGCGTCATGACGGATGCAGTTTAACTACGCACGATTTACATACGGCTACAGGAGCAGCTCGTTAAATGCCTGTCAGCAAATGAAACGGCTAAGCTCTTGCAAACAGAGTGGGCACCGAGCTGCTAGACTCTTTGTGGCTGCAGAGACTGCTGGAGAGCACACAGGTCTGTGCGGATTCGGAGTCTCCGGACACGTTGGTGGCCACCGCCGATAAGATCTACAGGCGACCCGTGGTTAGCGAAGTTTCACGTGATACAACAAACTAGGTGGACTCGTTGCACCAGACGGTGGCAGCGTCAACTGCCCCAGTTTCTAAGTTACCGGAGGCATTTTGTCCTTTGTGTTCGGGAAGTAGGACTACATCACGTTCTAGATTTGCTTTGCCGGAAGTTCACGGGAAAGGCTGCAGAAACTCGCAGACTTAGTGAAAGCATATAACCAAATTCATATAGCTATAGACATAGACAATATTCACCAATATTATACCTATCGGACTTTTGGAGTGCACTAGGATGCCCTTTAGACTGTGCAATGCGGCGCAGAAGTTTGAGAGATTCATCCACACTGCCGGGAAACCTTCAACCGCAGATTGAAGACATGCTACGAGCTCAGAAAAAGGATCAAGGCTATATATTCCGACTGATTTCACGTAAGTATTTCGCGCCGTTCACGATTTAATACACCCAGACATCTGGACAACGGAGTCCTCCGTTTTATCGGAGTTAGGTAAGCTCCTCGGCTTCAAACGCCATCAGAAAACCGCATACTGCCCCAGCCAAATGGGTGGTTGGAAGATGGCGCGGGACGCTGAAATAGCTATATTAACTGAAGACGACTCTTCTTGGTCGCACTCAATCGCGAGAAATTTGCTGCAAAGTCCGCAGGGCTGGTATAGGATTTTTTTCATGTAACCAACTTCGCACTGGTGAACAACTTAATTGTCTTATATACTCAAATGTATGTACATAATTGCTCGCTATATGTGTAATCTTAGCTTGGAAGATCTCAAAACAGTTTTTCTAAACTGGCATGACAAATAACTTGAACAGTTTTTATTCGGTTGCCAGAAATTTTAATATCATCTTTCTTATAGCATTTCGCAGAGAATTACATACGGTATTCCCGATTAATTGGAAATTTTTTGTTTCCTAGAAAATTTTTTATGAAATTTTCTAAAAAATTACTAGTTAATAATATTTTTAACATTCTGTACATACTGTTCTAGGTATTTCAAGCTCATAACAACATAAAAAGAAAACGTAATCAGCTGTTTGTCATTTTTATACATAAAAGCCGAAAAAAATAATCTCTTATAATTCAATATAAACAATTATTAGAAAAAGAAGACAAAGCCTGAGATGTAGCGATAGCGTAGGCGACTACGCCAGACAGCTTTTTGGGATATCGAATTGGTGGACCTCGGCACAAAACCGGGATGTCTGAAGTTCCTCATTAAGGCAGTCCTGGACCGGATACCGGTTGTTGCGCCGTTGATGATTATGATATCTCACCGAAGAATTTCCTCCCCATCGGCGGCCGTTTGCACCATGTAAAACTGTCGCAGAATGGCAGGAGAGGCAGGACAGGGAAAAAAAGCCACTGGACCTATAGAATCTTAAGAGATATTCAGAGATGGTTCGACCGACTCCACGGGGAAGAAACACAACTTCTGAGCGGACATGGAGGTTATCGAACATACCTTTATTGACTAAGGCATGACGATTCGCGGTATTGCCCAAAATTGCAGAGGACGCAAAATACGCCTTATTTCAAAGAGAGATTCGCAGTTCAAAGAACTGCTTTGTAACCTACAACTGGGGAAAACATTACACCCGATAACCTCATGTAGCACATGCTTAAATCCAGGAGGATATGGACTGCAGTCGAAGAGGTGATGGCAGGCATCCATAAAGAGCTTAGTAAAAAGCGACGAACACGAATGCGAGTACAGAATAAATTCTGACCCAGCCTCGCGACGTTATATCATATGGGGATCCGACGGGGAGAGTGGAAGAAGATGGAGGTGATTTTAGTGAGTAAGAGTCCGTCTGGCAGGAGCAAACGGTAGCTTTTGAATGTTTTCACCTTCCATCGAGACCAAAGACAAGCAGTGAATTTTGATTTGCACAAAACCTCAAAAAAGTATTTAAACAATATTAATTTTAGTCATATTTGCCTTTTTGGATTGGTTTGGTAGTCAGTATCCGGCAATGATATCAAGGGAGAAAACCACATTAGAAGGTTTATAAAATCGACCTTTCTTCCATTGCATAGATCGTTAGCTTAGCTATTCCAGAATACGCTGTGGAAATTTCAAAGCAACATTCGTGTTGCTTTAGAATTTATGAGCGTCGAACCGAGCGATTATCAGGTACAGGCTCAAACCCGGACTCCCAGAAGGTGGTCGCGTCATTTCCTTACGTAATCATGCAACACTATGTAAATAGCATATTTATGATTACTTGGCATCAGTGTTTTCTACGAGTGCGATTGTATTTGTTGTAACGGCTAATTTTCAAACATTTTTTTAAACGCGTTTTTCTTAAAATGACGGTTTTCACATTTGCTGGAATTCCAGCTCAAAAGGTAATGAATCGATCATTATGAAATTACCAAGCATATGAACCAACATTTGAGATACTAAGAGTGTTTTTTTCTGTACTGTGAAAAAAATGGTGACATTAATTTTTCTTTGCATTGGGTGTTCATATTCTTAGAAAAGAAAGGCTAATAAACTAAAATTAATACCCCTGGAGTTGCTACACGCCCCGCATTTAGAGAACGCTAGTTGTGATCTTAAACTGATTAATGCCGCGTAATTTTGTTAGTTTTGGCATGTTCAAATTTGATTGAATTCTAATTAATTCTTCCCACTAAAATAATCCCAAAGAAGTACGTGAAAATAAGCCTTATAATGGGGTGCCCCCCTTAATGAAGGAAGTAATCTATTCAACAAATACTGTAGCGTAAATCCTGCCATTACTGCCAAAGTTCAAAGCTATCAAGTTTGTACAAAATTACTGCATCTTAAACCGGGATGTGAACGTCATAATTAATTAATGGAAATAGTTGGCATTTAGTACTAATGACCCATACATAAAGTCTCGCTGTCTAGTCAGATACTAGCGAAAGAGGACTATTCTCGATAGAGTAGTTTCCAGGGTAAATTAGTTATGTAAATTATTGTTGAAAAATAGTTCACAATTCAAAGAACATCTGTTTGAAATTTAATTAAGTATAGTAAAAGTTAAAGGAGTTACTTGGATTTTATCCCAATTTATCAGTGTGATTTGCTTTATGTAAATAATTGCAGCCACAATTGTATTTTGCGTCATATATGATTATGTATATAATATACTTTTTTCTGTTTTTAAAGATGTGATCTAACGTATTCTGTCCCTTAACAAAACGTCTATTGGCACTGATTTCTATGCCGACGTCTTCTGCATTTGAATCTGTACCATAGATGTGTTTTTATATAACACTACTTTGTAGGATATTACATTTACAGAGTCTTATCATTATAATTTTTCGTGTGGAATTATCATTATAGTTAAAGCTGTGCAAGTGATAAACCTATTGTAAAATATTTTTTTATTTTTCGCCCCGGAATGATAACGCTTCGGTTCAGTCACAGAATCTTCTAAGATGGCCAAAACTTATCAAAAAGATAGTTCATTTAGTTCATTATAAGGTTCAAATGAAGATAAGGTTAAAAAAGGTTGTCGAGTTATTCGAATCAATGTTACAAAATTTCATAGCTTTTCCCTAGCAATAAGCTTAACTTACATATCAGTAATTATGAAAGCAGAAATATGAATTTACAAAGAATTAAAGTAAAAAGAACCTTAAGTAGACGAAATCGTTGACTCTCTCTCTCTCTTTAAAAAATAGCCGCTCTTCCTAAAAGCCCTGTTGGAAAACATGAGGGTAATTAACCTTCAACTTATAAAGCTGATTTACTTTATTTCAGTCAAATTAGTATTTGACTCAACCAATTAAGTACTTTTTCAAGCAAATTTACACTTTTTCTAACCAACTTAGTTTTTTTTTCCAAACAATTATATTTCATATTTTCCTCACCAATTCGGCACTTTTATTCCAAGTAATTAAATACCTTCATTAATGTGGGACAACATTAATTTACTTTTACCCGTTGTTAGTAAAATTTAAAAAGAAATTACTTTTAAAGATTTTCAATACAGCTTAAATGTTAATTCTTTTCCTTCTTCGGCAGTTGTGGGCACTTTTATCGACCACAGGGGAGGGGGCTTTTTAGAAAATTACCATCTAATCCATCAAGTCATCGCTGCTCGTCTATGGCTTAAGTGTTAATTGAAGGTAGGCAATTCAACAATCGAACGACACAAGATTATTTTGCAAGAAAAATCCAATCGCCAAATTAATATTAAATTGTATTATTAGGATATGGTCGTCTGTATTGAAATTTAAAAGATATAATGGCAGAGTACGAATAGCGGTGACAAAAGTAGCAGTCACAAAAAATTTAAAGGAGAGAATGACAAAATATGACATCGCAAAAGTTTTTGCATTGGGTCATCGATATTTTCCAGACGAAATTCTTATTTTTCAATGTTTTTATTTTCAGCAATGAATATTTTTTTCTCCCATTATTACGATTATGTTTCTTACAAAAGAGAATGTACTTCATTTAAAAGTGTATTTTTTTTAATGTTCAACCAGCTACCGATTAGCCCTACACTCCCATATTAAGACTTGATTTCAGAAGTACTTTGCCTCCCATTGGTGAACCCGAATTGAGTAGAGCTAGCTTTTAATCCTTCTATCTATTTTACAGTTACCCGTAAGACCTGCAAAGTAGTAAAGTTAGCTTTTAATTCTTCTATCTATTTTACAGTTACCCGTAAGACCTGCAAAGTAGTTCATCTTTTATCTCATCTTTGAAAAGGCCTTAAGTTATCGCATTTTCTTACATGTTCCGCCCACCAAAGCTTTTCAAAGTTAGAAACAATGAAACATTTCGCTTAGTAAACGGTAAGGATTGTTTTTTTTCATGAACCACATGGGTTTCGCTAAAAAAGTATCCAAGATTATAATTTTAGAATTTTTTTCCAGAATGACGAAAGTAAGAAAATAAATTCGAATTACTTATTTAAAAAACTCTTTTCATCAATTATCAAAATCTTATGTATTCACTAGATAATGAAATGAGGAAGTTCCAGTTAAATTGTCAAGTAAATCGGATGAAAACTCTCCGAGTTCTACTGCTCGCCGATTTCAAAAATATGGTTTTGTGTGAAACACCTTGAACCGCGAAGAGGGTTTAGCGATTGACACCAAATCTATGAGGACCCTCCTTAAATTCAACGTAAAACGATGTAATTCACTGTGTGCGTGAGCGTTCACAGTTCCCACCAAATTCAGTGTCAATTGCTATAACCGTCTCCGTGAAAAATGCATGTGACGGACAGATAGACAGACAGCAAACCGATTTTAATATGGTTTTGTTTTATACAAAACCTTAGAAAGGACTGGCAAACCAAAAACTGGACATTCTGTTGAGAATATTGCTGCTGTAGCGGAAAGTGTTGCTGAACAACCTTCAATCAATGTCAATATATCCCCCTCAACAATTAGGCATTCATGAATCAACCGCTTGGCGGATTTTACATAAGGCAAAGTGCAACTTTCATCCTTATAAAATTCAATTTACACAAGAGTTAATACCAAAATTATCAACACAGAAATTTGCTGAATTGGTTCTGTGAACATGAAGCTGGTTTTGCAAGCAAAATCAATGTTAATGATGAAGTTCATTTCGTAATGGATCGATTTGTCAACAAACAAAATTGCCGGATCTGGGGAGAAGAAAACTGTCGAGTAATTTCCGAAAAATCATTACATCCACAAAAATGTACTGTTTGGTGTGGTGTTTGTACTCACGATTTCACGTAATGGCGACATAAACTGATCATGTAGATCATGCGATCTAACTTCCTAATGCGATAATGGGTGAGCGAGTCCTTGAAAATCTTAATTCTCGTATGACAGTCTCTAGGCGTACTCATGGTGAACATTTAAATGTTGTCACTTTTCAGATATAATTGTTAAGAGCCGTATTTTGTATAAAAATAGGAAACCTATAAGAATCTAAATTTTTACATATTTTTTTCAAAACAACATCTAGGCTCGTCTTTCGAAGGCACATTATTTCATTGATTTTTAACAAAAATTAGTAAATTGTCATATAAGAAACCTTCCTTTTATATGCTTAGACAGTCCATTTCTGAGATTAACTGTCCCCAATGAAACGAGGACTTTTTGGAGTACTTAATGCCCTCTGCCATTTTTTTGAACAATGATAAAACGAGAAAGCAATCTTTTTGGCACTCAGGAAAGTTTAAATAATGTTTGGCAAAAAGTTTCATTGTCGTATATAATGACATAATAATAGTAATAATGGTTGGCACAACAATCCATATTGAATCAGGGCCTTAAAGTGTGTTAGAGTACTTCATTCAAGACCGTAACGGTATACTACAGTATACTGTAGGAGGCAATGTGGTCAGCACTGCGCTCGACCGAGATTATTACCCTAATTTGACTCAGGTACTCATTCACAGCTGAGTCCACCGGTATCCGACGTCAAATCACGATGCAAATTCCACTGCCACCAGTGAGGTTTAAACTGCGACCTTCCGTACGAGAGCCTTGAGTTAAGTAACAACACTTAGTGTGTATTTGTTACACATTTGTTTCTTTTAGTACTTCCGTACTGCGATATAGGAACAAGACTATTGTAATATCGAAACAAGACTGAGGTTCCTTCTCGGTCACCTCGTATATATATTTCCTTAAAATTATTTACATAATATACATATGTTCCTTATCTTCTATGAAACTATCTAATACATAACACATATGGTTCTTATCTACGTAAAATCCTTCTTATCTACGTAAAATCCTATCCTTTTATTAGGGTCATTCTGAGCAGCGAAGATGCGCAAATGCATCTTCGTTTATTATTCATCAACAGGACATGTTGTGAAAGAAAACATTTGACCTTAGTCGAGTATGACGAGATATGGAAAATTATAAAGACCGAAATATTTATAAGGATCATACATAAGAAAGAAGACGCGCAGATGCATCTTCGTTTATTATTATTTAAGACCAGGATTTATGCTGGTCGTTAAAAGATGCCGACGGTGTGGACGGTTCCATAACTCCTTGTGCACTAACCACTCAGCTATCCGGACATGACATAGCTGAGAAAAAAAAAGAATTTCCGGTATTTTTTACTACTTTTCACAATACTAGTACCTTAAGGCGAAAATGCTGGTTTCATATATATACCTTATTTTTCGTTTTGAAAGACAGACATATAATAACTAGTGGTTTGGCTTGGAACCTTTCATTAGAAAAACCCTTTCAAAAGGATTACTTCGGATTGATGGGATACCTTTTCAAAACAAAATTAGCTGAGCATATCAAATGCTTTGAATATCGATCCCCTGGACCTACGATCATAGTGAAAAAATATTTTCTTTAATCTCTTGAATCGGCTCCTATTATTCTGATAAAACATTTTAGTAATAGTAAGTTTCGAAAACACTGCAACAATCTCCTGACTTATTAACACAATAATGCCCCGATAAAAAAATGATAAGTAGTCCGAGATTACATTAAGCTTGGTTAAATACTGAAAATATCTGCTATCAATGTGAACTATGGAGTATAGATTAAACTTCAAAATGAATCAACGCCAACCGCCGATTTCGTTCATTATTCTGATCAGTTCTAAAATGGACATGATAAAGTGAAATATTGATCGAGTTTATCCGTTCAAACTTGGTCGGATTTTGTATTTTCTATGTATATAATATATAAAGGGGGTCTCGTTTATGATGGTACAAATAGTGGGTAGTACTACTTGTTTGAGGAAAATTGGTCCAAGGAGATTTTCGAGAATACTGTCAAAATTTTCCTAAAAAAAATCACGATTTCCCACGCTCTCAATCATTAAATCCCAGATTTGATACCATTTTCGGAAACTACATAAAATCTCTTATAGAAGGATATTTTTTCACTTGCAAAGGTTATCATAACTTCGAAGATATAACTGTTTAAATAATATTTTTTGTTGAAGATGCTGGGAGTCCTAGGTCCGCACCCACGTAGTGACGGACCGAACCACTTGGGGAGCAACTTACTCCCTCTTTTGCAGTTCTCGGACTCCTTTTTTTTGAGTAAAACCCAAGTTTACAAAAAAAAAAGTTGACAGACGGTTTCGTCCAGGGCAGAGGCAACTCATCAGACGCTGCCTCACCTCTGCCCTGTGCCCACAGTGTGACTCACACTGTGACGGATTTCACTTAAATATAATTCGTACTCATTACGTGTTTGCGATTATATTTAAGTGGAGCATTTTCCATCGATCGTCGCTTTCGGTCACGCTTACCCAGGTACAACAGGCACTATCACTATCAGCAAGAGCCACCTGCCGTGAATTGATCGATTTAAATGCTCGGATCTAGGATCAATACTCTCAGTCAATGGTGAGTAAGGTTATGAAATTGCTTCAAGTATCAACGCAACTTGAGTCAAGTGGTGTTCCATAACTGGCCCTATCTGTGATGGTTGCATCAACCAACGTCTCAAATCCAAAAATTTATTTATTACAGTGGATTCCCGATAATACGTACATCAATTATTAGTATTATCGGATAATCTGCAAAAAATTGTCGGTCCCCAGAGATAATATTTTTTATTTTACACTCCCAATAATTCGTAATCCCAATATTTCGTACCAAATCGTCAGTCCTTTGACCATACGAATTATCTTCTTCTACTGTTTTTATCTACTATATATGGTGATGGCCGACTATTACAGACAATAAACAGCTCTTTACGGCAATGGAGACAAAGTTGAACCAGTGAAGAAAAAGTTGTAAGAAAGGCACCTTCGATAGTATGGGCATGTAATCTGCACTAACGAGAATTCACTGAAATTGGTCTGAATATCGAGGTCGATGGAGGCTTTATTAACTTTATTTGAGCAAAAATCGGCGTGGATATTATTTTCAGGCCTAGATTTCATATAGGGGCAGCTCCATGATTTCTTGCAAAGTTTTAGATTGGTTAGTTTCTGAGAATGAGTCCATGAAATAACTGATCACCTTTTTGCTCCGGCACTTCCCCTCTTTACAACTGATCAATCAAGACCTTTCATTTGATAGCTAATATCACTATACTCGGTGAAAGGAATGGACACCTCCCTTCTGATCAGAACATTTTTCCCCACGTTATAAAAGATAAATTTACCCAAGTATTTCTTTATATGTATTTCTTGAATCAAAATATCATACATAAGGCGCGTGTCATAAGTACCACCTTACTATCAAAATAATCATTTTATGATTAAATTTACAACATACTTCAAAGAGAAAAGTTAGTCATTTACATGAAAAAGAGAACTTTGGCCTACTATAACTTTGTTAATAATCATTTCCAGCATTGTCCCCTATACCATTATTTACATTTATGCCGCCTGCCCTCCTAGAAAGAACTTGCCGGGCGTTTTCGAACAAATGGGGTGTATTCTGAGGAAATTACCACCTTTACACCAGTAAAATCGTGATAACTCAGAAAAAAGACTTTCTAAAGACCTTAGGATGTCCTTATAAACCATTTCTTTCAAATACCCTCACAGGAAATTCTTTACTGGATTTAAATTGGGCCATCTTGCAGGACATCATACTGACTCATAACGGTATACGAGCATCCACCATTCACGATCATTTTCCTTAAGAAAAGATGTAACGTCCTTAAAATATGTCCAGGTGACCCATCCTGGTAAAACCACATTCTCATCCATATGTTAAGTGGCTCATTTTCTAATAAATCGAGCACAGCTTTCTGCAAAAAAGATTTATATCTTTCACCTGCCAATCAATTTAGGAGAATATAAAGCCCTCTAAGTTAGTCCAAAAATTCCTATTAAAGCCTACAAACTTCATTGGTTTTAATAATATACTCACGATTCTAGGATAAAATGATGTTAGCAAAATTTTATCAAAAGTGAAAGAAAGATTAGTTTTTTATAGAAAATTTGCAATGTATGTTAAAATTGTAAAAAAAATAGAGAATTGGGAGAGTCAAACTAGAGAGTTAGCCTCTTTTTTACACATAAACTTTTCTATTATAAGTGATGTCTTAGCTTCGACTCAATGTTTATTCCAATGCTCTAGCAATCGCTTTGAGTTATTATGATTTGAGTAGTGTAAAGGCGGCGACTTTACACTTACAAATAGGTTGAAATTAGTGTCCATGTTTTTTTTTACAGTTGGTATATAAGTTGAAAAATCAGAACTAGGTTTTTTTCCTTATCCTGCAAATATTTGTATTTTTTACGATCGTTTCGGAGACCACGTGCCTCCTTCTTTAGTGCTAGTACCTAATTAATCTTGATGCGGGGAAAAAATAAAAATATTTACAGGATAAGGAAAAAAACCTGGTTCTCCTTTTTCAACTTACTTACAAATAACAATACAGGCGAAAAAGTTAAGAAATCGAAAAAAAATCATTTAGTATTTTTTGCTTAGAATTGCATACCTGGCATACAGTTTGTCTTAGTTTTAAAAGACTCTATTCTCGGCAACTTTTGTGACGATAGATCGGCTCGTTTTCGATTAAATAGGGTGTTGCAACCAAATAGACGCTATTCCTGTGAGTTAGGGCTTAACAATACACTCAAAGTATTCCTTGCTTATCGTAAAAGGTGAAGGGATCTAAATCTGTCGGCTAGCAACCTACAAATTTTGAAACTTTACTACTACCGAAACGCCAACAACCCCTCGGATAGGGACTGACCGTCGAAGACCTTTGGATATTGAAAAAGGACGTTGATTGGTTTCTGGAATGTGTACACGCTCCTCAATAACGGAAGCGGGGGTGTTCAGAATGCTTGCATTCTCTAATTTGAGCGGGAATTCCAACGATATAAGCTGAGCCTAAGCGAAGTAAGATGATGAGGCTCTGGGGAGTACTCGACTCCCTCTTGCAGCAATGTGCTTTTGTACTGAGGAAAGCCAAGTGGTAACAGACGCATACCCGGTATCGGGTTTTTTCTGATGGCTACCGCAATGCGCGCTCTCTTGAACTGCAAGCTGGTTTCTGACGGGCTTATAATTGCAAGATTCCGATCCAGGTTAAGGTGCATCACAATTATACAGTTCTATAGACCAATGGAGACTTCCGATATATGGGAGAAGTATGCTTTCTACGACCAATAATTCACAGTTCAGCAGATGCTTCCTAAAGCTCGCCTCGACATCGCCTAAAGGGATCACCGTCTGATGGTCGGTTACGTTCCCTTGAGTGCTGCGTCCACCACTTCTCACACGGTTGGAGAGCTGCGACCCCACCAAGTTCAACATTGATCACTTATATGATTCAGTTGTCGCGCCACCTAATAATATCAATAAGCATTAAGCCGCCATCAAAAATACTCTTTTCTCGGGTGCTACGCAGATCATCAGGCACGGCTCTGTTGACTACGCGAGTGATAGCGGGTGTGACGCGCTCAAACTACTATGTTGTGTGAAGTTCAACGTAATCTGTACCGTGACAATAGAGAATTTGGTCAGGGAAGCGGAAAACGTCATAGAACACTATAATTTCAGCAGTGAATACCGCAACACAAAAGAGCTTGCATGTGGTCGCAAATCTTTCGATTCGATCCACGATGACCAGTAACTGAGTAAGTGAAAAAACACTTCACCATGGCTCTTAACCCTATCAAATCCAGTGAAATTTCTTTTCTTCTGGGGGAAATGGCTGGTTACCGTAACATGCGGATATGACCTGTTCCTGCAAGCAGAAGAGAAATCATTTCCGCCATCAATGTAATGAAACGAAGTAAAGCCGCTGGGCCCGACGATCACAGCCATACACGAATGGAAAAATGTGCGTATAGTTTTTCACATAAGATGAACACAAAACCTTTATACCTCCAGCGCCAGCTTCCGATATTCCGACTTGTTTAAGCGCGTAGCCGATTTCGTTTAAACTTTGCACGCTTATTTTACATACAAAATACTTGATTCTAAGCGAAGGATTTATTTTTTCTCAATTACAACTTATTTTTTTTATTTAAACAAGTCGGGAAACCGAAAGCTCGCGCTTCAAGTATGATTTTGTTTGCTTCTTATGTAAACATATTTGAGTGCAGAACTACCCCATTTGTACGTAGCCCGTAATGTACATGCATTTAGCATGTCAGGCTACTCACTTTAGTGTGATATTTATATTTAGTACTTTGGGTTGCAGACAAGGCAACTTTGACCTAATGTAACTTTGTTAGTAATGGTACGTTAATCAAACTTGGGGATAACATGATTCATACTATAATATACATTACTGCATTTTTATAACTCTAGAATAAAGTTAAGAGGGCTTCTAGTCAATTTCCCCAAAAAATAGTAATATAATATGATTAACTTAATGCGAGCATATATGGATATGGAGAGTATTTTGAGGCCTGGGCACCGTACAGAGGCCGCTTCACGATTTTTTTTCAAACTTTTTGGTTGGGTAGTTTCCGCGAATAGATCCGTTAAAGAATTCTTCAATTTCTACCCCCGCATTCCCCGCCTTTCCAAGGAATGTCAAAACTAAGACTGGCATCGAAAAATACTAATGGAGACCTTTCATTTGATACCCAACATGACTATATTCTTTGAAAAAAAATTACACACCTCTTTTGCAGGACCCCCTTTAATCTCAACGTAGAAAGATGGATATGTGTGTGTGTGTATGGTGGGGGAGAAGCTACAGCTTCTGAGCACTCAGGACGTGTTGGCCCATTGTACTCGCCACTCCCGTCTAACGGAATATTCCGGATTCGTTAACGCATCGCAGGATTTCCGTTAGTGGATGTGATGCTACCCGTCGCAATTGGAGAACATCGGCACCAAAGTTCTGATGCCTGATACGTCCATAGGCGGGGCATTCACATAGGAAATGCTCCGTGGATTCCGCTTCCTCATTACAGGAGGGACACGTATCATCTTGAGTAATTCCTATTCTGAACATATGCCCAGCTAGTGAATTATGGCCTGTCAGAATGCCCGCAACACACCTGCAAGTCCTCCTGCTTTTCAACAGCATAAACTTCGCGGTACGCTTGTTCGATTCTGGCAGGAAAAGTTTGGTGTATCGAGCAGCATTTAGGCTCTGCCACCTGTCATTGTCGGAAGCTTGTTCCCAGTTTTTGAAAATAGACATAGCCAATGCTACTGATACTCCAATTGCTGGTTTCGGTCCCGGCATAGGAGAGATTGACCCCTCTTTCGCTAAAGTAGAAAGATGTAACTCAGTTTATGTCTGAACGTTCATAGTCCCCACATTTTCACTAAATTTCGTATCAATCGGTATAGCCGTTTCTGAGAAAAGTGCGTGTGACAAACAGACAGACAAACATCCAACTGTTTTTAATGAGGTTTTGTTATGCAAGCAAAACCTTAAAAAAGAGAATTTTTGGGAAAATCATGAGTTTTTTGCTTGCACTCGATATGGACCAAATTCACTTAAATGCGCCAGAACACTAAAACTATCATATTCAAGTGAATTTGTCCATTTCCCATTTAATGTGTTAATGTGTAACATTCCTAGATTTTCCTTAATTAAGCCTACCATTTTTACATGTTAATTGAAAACTAAGATAATGGGGCAACTTTCATCAAGTTTGCAGGTTTCTAAGTCTAAAATACTGTTACAATAACGCATATTGAAATTTAGATAAGAAACCAATTTGAAATTTCTGTATAATTTAAAGTTATATCTTCGAATTGACGATGACCTTTGCAATTGAAAAATATCCATTTATAAGAAATTTTAGTCTAGTTTCTGAAAAGGGTATCTGTGATTAAATGATTGAAGGAATGGGAAATGGTGATTTTTTTGGGATGTCCACTTTTTGATTATTTACGAAAAATGCTATAACTCTGTAATGGTAAAAGATGGAATGTCCCATCCCATTTTCCTCAAACAAGTGGTACTATCCACCATTAGAATTTCTACCAATATAAACGGGGCATCCTGTATAAACAAATAGGCAGACAGACGTTGAATCGATTTTATTAATGATTACCGCAAAAAACTAATTTTACCGTATTAAGTTTTCCCTTTTGCGATACTGTCACTTGTCAATTTATGCACCATAAACACATACAGTGGGTCAAACACATAATCGGATAGCGTGTGCTCCATGTTTTTGAACATGTTTATTTGTATCAAATTATAAGCTTTTTTCTCACAATTTTTATGGAGCTTTTAGCTTAATAAACTTACCTTTCCATAGATGTATATCACATAATACATTTTTATTTAACATTATTATGAAAAATCAAAACAACAAGGAATAGGCAAAAATTCACGCCAAGCTTGCTGTTATCGGCTTTGAAAATGTAACCGAAAGGCTATGCACTCTGCAGAGTCGAAGAAGGATACCTTTTACGAGGCAGGTGAGCGGACCCTCGAAGTCTGTCCCAAGTTTGATATCAAAATCATACTAGAAGTTTTTAAGAGTCAAGTAGGGACGGAGCCCGTATTCAGGCGGCTCACATAGCTTACATAAGAATACCAATGATAACGGATTGCGGATTATTCAGTTAGCAGTATGGCAGGAAATGGTTGTTGAAAGTATTTGGTTTGCGCGGAAAGCGGTCCACAAACTTACATAAGCCAATCTATCTTGTTGGCATAGTGCTCCGAGCTTGAATTACGACACCACCTAAAATCCTCCCTGACAATCAGGTGAGAGTGAATACTGAAGCCATTCACAACACAGCCCTCCGCAACACCTATAAGGGTGAAATGGATGCTGCAATAACAGCGGGTAACAGTGTCCTGGAGATGAAGCATCAACAAATGATCTTCACAACCACCTGAAGAACGTTATCATTAATACGGCCACAAACATACTATTGCATGAAAAGTCGGAACGGCTGGCTCGACGATGAATGTAACTAGCGACGGAATGGTTGAATGGCGCATATCAAGTAATGCTGCATTATCAACGAACGCGGGCATACGCAGTATAGGAAGCAATCGCACCAGGCGCGCAAGTTTTAGCAACAAGTCAGTAGGGTAAAGTTTTATACACCTCGATGTCCATCCTGCCGAGACAAAGAGGGAAATCCGAATGGGCATATTGTTGCGAAGGGTTGAGTATTTTGATGAACTGTTCAACAACCAAAATATCGGCAAGTTGGAGGTCCCGCCGACTGAACACGACGGACAAATGCTGCCACCACCATGCAAGAAGTCGCCAGGAGCCAATGGAATTATAGCCGAATTGGTTAAATATGGAGGCGACCAATTACACCAAGTGTAGGTTGTTGTTTAGGATCTGCGGGATCCTAAGTCCACATCCATGTGATGGTGGACCGGACTAAATGAGGAGCAACTTACTCCCACGTTTTTTTAGTCCATGGATCCCTAGTTTGGAGCGTAGCACCCCAAGCATTTAAAAATCGAAAAAATCAAAATTAGACTGACGGTTTCGTCCAGGGCAGAGGCAACTCATCAGACGCTGCCTCACCTCTGCCCTGGGAGCAGCATGACCGAAAGTGCCAACAGGTGGAGCGTCTTTCCACTCATCATCATCAGACGCTGCCTCTGCCCTGGACGAAACCGTCAGTCAAATTTTGATTTACACCAAGTGATTCTCAAGGTATGGGATAGCGATTCAATGTCTGACGACTGGCAAGGAGGCATTATATGTGCCATACATAAAAAGGGGGATATCACACAGTGCAACAGTTGATAGGGGTATCACGTTGCTGAGTACCATCTGTAAGATATTCTCTGCTATCTTGCTAGATCGGATAGTTCCATACGCCCAGAACATCATCGGCCTATACGAAAGGGGCTCCACTCCAGGCAAATCAGCAACAGATCAGATTTTCTCTCTACGGCAAGCGATGGAAAAACTGCTGGAATATGGCCAGCAATTGCACTATCTTTTCATCGACTTTGAAACCGCCTGTGAACGCATAACCAGGGTAAAACTGTATGCGGCCGCTAGAGAGTTCGGTATCCCGACGAAATTGATAGTCTGACCCTGACAAATGTGTGAGGCCAGATAAAAGCAGCAGGATCACTCTCGAAACCATTCAACATGAACAACGGTCTAAGACAAGGAGATGCCCTATCATGTGTCCTCTTTAACGTGGCCCTGGAACCATCCTCTTAAAGTCCACTTAACTACTGGCCTATGCAGCCTTTATCCGATCGAGCAGGCGGCACCAGGCCTCGGGCTGCACCTTAAGAGGAGACGAAGTGGCAACGTCAGTACCAAAAGCCAAAGAACCAACAACATCGAATCGCGCAGTTCAAGCGAAAACAATAAAGATAGGAGACTACAACTTTGAGACGGTTGAAAATTTCTCCTATCTAAGATCGAAAATCAAAGCCGATACCAGCTATCATAATGAAATTCGCGCACGGTTGTTGATTGCCAACAAAGCCTATTTCAGCTTATGAAAACTGTTTCGTGCGAAACGTCTCACCATAGGGTCAACGCACATACTGTACAGGACAATGATCTTACCAGTCCTTATGTATTCTTCGGAGCCCTGGGTTCTTAGCAAGAAAAATTGGGAACTCTTGACCGCGTTCGAGGGAAGAAACCTCCGAAGAATTTTTGGCCCCCTACATGAGGATGGACGATTCCGTACCCTACATAACGAACTCAATGAGCGACACCACGACCGTCTTATGGATAAAATCTGGCTCAACAGGTTGCGGTGGGCGGGTTACTTAATCCGTATGGATGTGGATGATCCAGACCGGAAAGTCTATAAGGACAATATCTAAGGTAGAAAAACAAGACGAGGCAGATCCTGCCTGAGATGGAGCGATAGCGTAGGTCAGGACAACAACAACAACTTCTAGGAATATCAAATTGGTGGGCCTCTGCGTAAAACAGATGCGAAACTCCTTATTAAGGCAGGCCTAGATGGAATTGAGCAGGATTGGTCAGGGGAAAAGACTCGTCGATCATGATCTGCGGCGTATTCTAAAAGAAAATATTGTTTGACAGCACATGAATTGAAGAAGATAGTCCAAAAGGATTTGAAAAAGGATGTTTGTGCCGAACGGTTGGAAATTTTCGTTAGAAATATGATACGGCAAAATAGCTAGACAAAAACAATACACCGTAAGTAAAAAATAAGTTTCACGGCTTTCGCTCTGTAAGAAATATTTGAAAAAGGATGTTCATTTTTGGAAAAAGGCAAATACTCAAAACTTATCATTCAAATCATTTTTAACCTTTTCTGAGAAAAAGCAGATATTATTCATACAAGTTAATCTACATAGCTCTGATGGTAAAATATGCATACATCTTATACAGAGTTTAATTTATATTAGTATCAAGTATAATTTCAGTCAGTGATAAAATGGAGGCATTTTTCCAACGCAGGGATATGAACACTTATTTTATAGAGGGTAAAATGGATAGATTCCAATATTTACACATCTTGAAGCAAAATGTAAGGCGAAATGCCGAGGAGCTGAATATATTGGATGAATTCGCCTTCTATCAGGACAATGACTCCAAGCATGTTTCCTATGTTGCTGAAATGTGGTTCATCTATAACTGCCCGAAATTTCTGAAAACACCTTCGCAGTCACCATATCTGAACATTATTGGACACGGTTAGAAAGAATTGTTACGAAAATTAAAGAAATTAAGACTTGAAAATGTAGAAAAGTGTAAGGGGGTTATTAAACAGGAGTGGCATATTTCTCCAAAATTTGATGTAAATCTCGTTACCCTGACGTTTAGAAGAAGTGATAAAAGTAAAAGGAAATGTTCCAAAATATTGAAACTCCGCTTTTGAAGAGTTCGTCCGATTTTTTGTTTAAATTTACTTTTTGCTTATGCCTTGTTACGTTTTTTATAGGGATATTTAATAAAAGTATATTATATTATATACTTCTCTGTTCATTATCTAAAAGATGCATATAAATTTAATAAAAAAAATGGAGTTTGAGAACAAAAAACCATGTCCAAAACATGAACCACTGTTTATCCGATCATGCGTTTGGACCACTGTATATTTTTAATATGGAAAAAAAAAGTTCCCCCTTTTTTGCAAAGCCACTAAAACACCACTTTACCCAACAAGTTCTACTACTCATTGCCAATTTACTTTGTCACCTACTATCCTTAACATGATCCATTCCACAGAAAGCAATTGGCTGTAATCCATAAATCCATTTCAAAAAGCACGAAAAAATTATGTGCTTTAATTAAGAAATCAAATAAAGTAATGAAATTTTTATCGCTTGCGGTAAGTTTTGATGACAAATAGAACACCATTCGCAGATAACAATAGTTAAAAATATCTCTGGCAGTTTGAAGTCAACGGCGACCGTGGGTTAAAGTGCCGTTAGTTAGTTTCCACACTTTTCTGGCTAGAAGATATTGCAACTGCTCTCGCATGCACTAGTTTTCCATTGAAATTTAAAATTAATTATGTGGCTCAGTGGGAAAGCCCTGGCTTTATTGATGACGTTACACACACATAAAACAGTCAAGGTCTCGCGCTAAACTCAGGCGCCACACTCCGCCTCGCTAAAACAATCACATCTCAATTGCACTTGCAGCGGCCCGTGGCTGAGCACCAAACCCATCGCAATCCAAACCGGCGCTAGAAACTCACAGAACCTCCGAACTCCCACTATTTTACCATTTCTTCAGACTTGATGACGTCATGTTATTTATGCTCCATGGCAACTTTTGGCAATGTTTCAGCCGTTTCAGCACTCACGCAACCACTTTTTCTTTATGCTTCCAATTGGAATTGAATGCGGACACGGTTGCGCTGTTTCGAAACAGAAACAGACAATAGACCACTCGCGGAGGAAAAAGCACAAAATAAGGCGAAATCTCGAAACTTTACCCGTACTGCCACCAATCAGCTGCGAAATACTGCGATTATGCCTACTGACATTCACCTCACTCAGTTCCATTTTCCCTAGATATCAAAAACTATCTAACTGGTTACTATTGTCGGACAATGCACGCGAAAGGAAACAAATATTGACCACTTTGATGAGTGGACGTGCCAAGAGGCCAAGTAACGAGCCGCCAACTGAAGTTCACGAAACAAACTCCGCGACGAGTCCGAGCTGCGGCTGCGGAGTCAGCAGAACGTAATCAGTGAACGTAAGTGAAATTTGATAAAAAGCCATTTTCTTATCTTCCGCACGAACACAGAAAATCGCTGTTTTGCTTCTTCTTCTTTTCCACCTTTGAGGCGACTATTGTAAAAGCTACTCACGTTGACACACAAAGCGCTTTATCGGTTGATAAGCAAATCAGTGCCGTGGCCGCCGACAATGGATGAGTGATGGGAGTTAGCGGGCTGCGACTCGGGCGTGTAAATAAACACTCCGCGGCGGCAACGAACACAGGAACGGACCCACACGACAGACGGTTGGAACTACGCAACAGGACACGGGCGAAAGGGCGCATCCGGACGCATTTCAGACACAGGAGGAAGTCGAGTCGCACCCTACAACTACGGACACGCTAATCTGCTTTCTAGACTGTTGCCCAACGCTGCTCGCTCAGAAGACTGCCGAGTATCGCCAAAATTCTCCATCGCAGATGTAACTCTGCCGTTTCCAGCCAATTCACTATTCCCGGCGGGCACTATTTACATCTTTATTTTTAGCGCTGTAGTGGATTAAACGGAGAAGCTCAGCTAGCTTAGCCGCGAGAGCGCCTAGCCAGACACCGTGAACGGCAAATGGCCACAAGTTGGCTGCCCCGTCGGCCCCCCGTGCGGTGCTCATGAAATGTGAATTAATCTGTGCCGACATGACGTTCTGCGAATGACACAAGCACAATTGCAATTTGCTCCGCGAAACATTCCTCATGCCTCACGTATGAGTAATCGCACCCAGGTGGTGCCTGCGTTGCTGGCGATCAGACGCTGCCGCCGAGTCAGCCACCAGACGCAACATGATGTACGTGTAGAACGTTGCGCGGGTGAGGGGATAGTGGGGAAGTACCGTCTGCATACAAATAACGTGTACTCCCGGCTGCCTTGCGTCAAATGCCAATCCGAAAATTTATACACATTCTTCCTGCACGATGCGTACACTGAGTAAAAATAGCGAAATCTCCCAGCCGCAGACCGCGTAGCCTTGTTCCACCGTTGCATGTTATACAGTTGACCCACATTGTAACGGGACATTTTTGAAAAACTCTCCCAACTGCCATGTCAACATGGCGCGACGCTTCTTGCTCCCAGTCATTTAGCAAGTAGAAAGTTATTCCCTCGACGCAAATAAGACTACCTACATTCGGTTAAAGTTGTAGAAATGTCTCAAAATCCGATCATTACCGCGAAAAGCTCGGTCCACCTGTATACCGGCTTTCAAATTGAAAATTTCCCTCAACAGTTCTATGGGAAATTTACGCGATTCCTTTTGCGCGCACTTCCGTCGCCATATTGTGAGCATTGTCAAAAATTGGATGTAAATAAAGCGGCCATCTTGTGACAGCTGGGAAATAGCGATGGCGAGCTAGACATCCGATATCGCAATCCAATTCGTTCAAGTTTGTTTTTACTGTTAAAAGTCGTTCAATTGCATATCGAGTTTTGCGTAAGTGCTTACTAGAAAACGTGCCGGTTCAGCCTAACGGTGAAGTAATGAATATGATCCGGGTTCCGCCTAAATCGATGCCGCTGTGATTTCTCTGATCTTCGAGGACTGGGGTACTGTGAACGCCACTGGAATTTCTTTGTGCTTCTTATTGGTAGTCAATGCAAAGGTATTTCGGCCATTTTGATTGTAGCGAGGGCGCCATTTTGTTACCGATATAAACGTACTTTTTTCTGGAGATTTAAGGGTGAATTTAGATCAAATGTGTGGTCAGTATTGAGCGTTTGTTGTAAAGAAGAAATTTGTATAAAGTTCTAATAGGTTAAGTCATTCTCGGATAATATATTTGAAATGTTCAAATGAATTTTTGCTGCTTCCGCTAGCGGATATATAGGTGTTGCCATAGGGAAATTTTTTATCGGGCGTGGGCATTTCTTCGTTAGTCACGTGGTTGGGGTTGTATGAGAATTGATGGTTATTTGCAAGTAAGAATTGTTAAACTTGGCGATGGAAAGTTTTTCGTTGCATTTCAGTGATGTATGATAAGCAATACACTGTGTGTAAGCATTTTTCTTACTTGTATACTGCTCGAGGAATTTCATTTGTTGATTAGTGGCGGTATATACAGTGAGCAAAATTCAAATCTGGACACCGACGTCCGAAATACACTAGGCGACATAATTCATCGTACGGCATTTTAAAACATTAAAAACTGCATTTATTTGGATAACTCAGAATAAACAGTACGAAAAGAGAAACATAACAATTAGACAACTCAAATAAACTTTGTATTCATTTACAGTTCCTTACAGTTTGTCTATTGGTTAAATATTTGTACTTGTTTGGGTCTCCTTTGGCTTTCAGGGCTGCTTGCATCCGTGATGGTGTAGTTTTTACGTAATACTTTGAGGTATAATATTCCATTCATCCCGGTGGAGCTTTCTTTAGAGAACTCTTTGAAGGAACGTGGTGTTTGTGTAATTGTTTTTCATAAATGCTCGATTGGATTTACATTACATTATACAGTAGCCACTCCCGTACCAGACGAGTTGCACTCACTATCACCCTTTCTCTTCCTTTTCAGATAACTTACAAGCACGCCCTGTCTTTTGTTTATATTTCACTGTTGCCGTTTCTTTCTACGATATGTTACATTGTTGACTTCAGTTTTTTGTGATTTTAGTTATTTCGGATATTGCTCTCCTTTTACAAGCCCACAAATTAACCACAACTTGTCCAAAATCGGTCGATGTTTGTTTTCTTTTCCTCTTTGTAGGCGGCATTGCACATTTACATTACAAACTCCTTGTGGATATTCCTCCACGATCACTGTGCTATAACTGATCGCATTTCTGTGCAGTTTATCAAAATAAAGGAAATGCGGAACAACTGAAGTAATTGTACAATAACTTCCGTCGTTTGAAATAAGATGCATATTTATATTTTTGCTATTACTCAGAAAGGATACCAGGCAAAACATTGCAGACAGGCATGGTCATAACACTTGCAATAGAAGTAATAATATATAATGGAATAAATAATATATAAACAAAATAAAAAAATGAGGTAAAAAGTTTTCGATTATTGTATGGTACGATGAATTATGTCGGCTACTGTACATAAGTTTTCAAAAAGGGAGTGAAAGGAGTTGCATTTGTCTTACAAAAACGTATCGTATCGTTGGATTTGATGAAAAGAAAATTAACGAAAACTAATTAAAAAAAAACCCTTGCTGATAGCGAATAACAATAGAAATTCTATTTTCGTAGACCAAGTTGAAATCTGGAGAGAGTTAAAAAATCATAATAATGACATTAAAAACTCAAGATATACCCAAAGAGTGATCCGAAACATAAAACGATAAAAAATCCCATGTGGTTGTGTTAAATTGTCCGGAGCCACTCAAACCCTCTCCACAATACTCAGAATGTAATATTGGTGAGAAACTGCGGGATTATGTTGACGATTGGATTCGCGGGGATCCCATTTCGAGCGACAAATATTTGATGAAACGTTTTCTCGAATAATGAAGAAAAATTGTAGCCGAATATGTACAACGTTTGGTTGAATCCATGTCACTAGCCAGTGAAGGATGTATAAGAGCTAAAAGTCTCCATACGGATTATTTCCTAGTTATTTCTTTGAGTTTTTAATATCATGATTTTTTAGCTCTGTCCGGATTTCAATTTTGCCTAAGAAAATAGTTTCTTTTGTTATTCGCTCTCAACGAGAGTTTTATTTTATTTTGTTTTTTTTTCATTAATTTTCTTTGCATTGTATATAACAGACTACGCGTTACGTTCTTGTTAAAAAATTAAAACAAATGCAACACCTTTTACCCCCTTTCTAAACATTAATGTATTTCGTACGACAGTGTCCAGATTTCGCTGAAATTATACGACCCACGAAAATAACGTAATCTGTGACATGAAAACTGGAAAAAATTCAAATTCATTAGCTCAAAAGAGCTGAGGTCAATGTAAAATACGGTTGACCTACGGTAGTTGCCGTTGTAAGTTCCGGAAATTCACAGTGAAGGAGCGCTTTAGGAACCTATCAAAAATGCAAAAGTCGCTACCAATGTGCCTTATTAGGCTACGGCGCTGATTTGCACAAGAGACGTGTGGAAGCCGAGATTTTTTAGAGTTCTATTGCATGATGAGAACAAAAAAACACCGGTAACAAACCAATTTAGACTACTTCGATGATTTTCGGCATTATCACGATTTCCGTAAACAACCCCCAATTTTAAGCAAACTATAAATTGACGACGGTGGATTGATCTGAGCAGGAATTGAATAGATTGTCCTTACATTATATAACTCCCGATAAGCTAGCACGCTACACTGCAAAAATTGTGAATAAAACTTATATTTTTTCAACAGAATAGTGAACTAGATCACACCTTCTCACAGTGGGTCGAATAATCAATCTAGGCGGGGAAAATTAAGTTCGAATTTTTTTATTCAGCAAAGACCGTTATTTTGTTAAGCCAAATACATAGAAATAAACAAGTAAAAAATAGTCAGAGCTCACGGTAGCTACGCAAAAATAGTATTCAATAATTTGGTATTACGGAGTTATTATCGGTCATTAAAGCGGTGGGTCCTTTTCATTTAGTTTCGTGCCACATAGCCTCCTTAATTATTTTTCAAAGATGGAAGATAAGTATATGTTTCAAGATATTCATGTTTTAAATGAAAAATTCATCTGGATACCGTTTGTTAATGTTAGTTTTGTAAGGAAATAATTTGTTACTTTCTAGTTCTAGATTAAATGTAATTGCTAAAAGTTACCGCAGTAATTTTTATGTTAAAACTATAAAATAATATGCCGATTCACTAGGGCGTATGTAGAGTTCATCTATAATAACGTGGCACCAATGTAAAGACATGGGCTCGATTGTGTTACATTTATTGAAATTCGTTTGACCGGCA
This sequence comes from Hermetia illucens, assembly GCF_905115235.1. Classification (NCBI taxonomy): domain Eukaryota; kingdom Metazoa; phylum Arthropoda; class Insecta; order Diptera; family Stratiomyidae; genus Hermetia; species Hermetia illucens. Next base: position 96,669,501 of record NC_051852.1, on the reverse strand, counting down.
AATGCGTTAGAGGATTTAGCACATGGTCGTGTACATGCTGGGTTCATGTGTCGCTTGATATAGCTAATAATTCAGTACCACATAAATAAAAAATAAAACAAAAAAAGTAAAGTGTCCAAACAACAAAGTATAAAGTTAGTATTTGCCGGGCAAGTTGCCATTGGAAGTTACGAGGAACGAGACGCTGCCTCTATCAACAGCAAAGTAGGAAATTGTCGGAAATGATTGCTTCTTAATATGAAAGGTAAACTGCGAAATAGAGCAACTGGTTCCCATAAATTGCATAAATTGAAGCTTCCCATGGCCGACAAACATCAATTCATTTCAAATAAATTGTTGATGGGAAAGTGTCGAATGCGTTAAATGGGGTCTCTATGTAGTAAAACTTCAAAATTAATTAATGTTGAAACCTTGTTGATATTGGGACGAAATACGATTTTTGTCATGTGTATTTGGTCGTATTTATATACTATATAAGTTATAGATTCACAATTAAACAAGTCGGGAACCGGAAACTCGCCGCTTCAGGTGTGACAAGCTTTGTCTGGCATCTGTAAGAATAGGATTCCATTTGTACTTAATTAGTATGACTTAATGTATACGAATTCAATTTGTCAGAGTATTCAGTTTAATGAGATACTGGTTTTCTATTCTAAATTTTTGATTGACTATAATTTTATTAGTATTTTATTATTTTTTAACGATTCTGCAATATAATCCTGGGAAGAATTTTCCAGTAAAATCCGATAATATATTAATATGTTTATTATTGCTAGCTTTCTTTGAATAGGGTCTGTATGAGATGTATTTGAAGGCCTAGATTTGACATAGAAGCATCTTTATAATTTTTTCAGATTTTTCGGTTGGGTATGAGAATGAACCCTCTTTCATTCCAAATTTGTACTTTTTCGCCCTTCACTCCCCTACTTTGCTACCGATGTCAAGTTTAGTATCGATGTATCATAGTCGAAACCTTTCATTTGATATCCTACACCACTATGTTCGGGGAAAATTTTGTTATCGCTGACATTCTTCATGCCGTCTTGTCCAGACGACGTAGAGGACTTTAATCGACCATGATATCTTTCCTCAAACATCTCGACTTCGCTCCTCTCACAGGGTTATTGTTCTTGACCAATTGACTCTGGATTTGAAAAGAACGGTAAGTAGACTCGAACTGAAGACAAACACCAACAAAATGAAGGTTATCAGTCTAACAGATCATCTTACTCTTCCTATCTGTATTAATGGGCAGAGCGTCGAAGGCGTTGATCAGTTTGTACATCGACGGTGGCAACACATTTGGATGCTGCTGAAATTTGACAATGCAGATATCTCAATAATAAGATCAAGTTGAGGCTGTTCTGTATTTATATTGTTTTTATGTTGCTATAGAAAGTAGTGACCACCACTGTCACTCAATAACTCCAAGCCTTTGTTAACATTTATCTGCAACGTGTCATAAGGTACACTGGCAATGATACTAACAATTTGTCGGCGCGCAGGCCAGTTATTCGTGGACGAGTTGATGAGAAGGCGATATATAAAGACGCTCGTTTACGAATTGCCCGAGAACACATGTGATGGCTCAGAAAATGACTGACAGACCTTAAAGTTTAGACATGTCGATGTTTTCCGGTATTATTATCATGTTTTGCTCCAAAAAATCCTGTAATATACAGAATATCTTGCAAGGATATACCAGGAAAAAAATAACTTAGCGAATCTCGTGACTCTCTGTAATTTTGTTTATAGTTGGTAACATGCCAACAAAAACGTGAAAAATGGACTTTCTCAGAGGGAGGAATTGTGAACGATAAGAAGAGAAGTAGTTGACTATCAGCGCTGTCCGCTGAAACAAAAAGAAAGATGCAAATATTGGTATAAGTGAGCACGGGAACAAGGACAAAATAGTTGAATCCATTCGTGAGACCAAGTGAGAGTAGTGCGGAGAAAAATTACATAACGGTTCATTCGATCAATCAAATGGGGTGAGACATTCTTATAAACAACGCGTGAAGCCCTAACTTTGTGCAAACATTCGCGATCGCCAGAAGCTCCAAAACCTCTTCTTGTCTGATGAATGGTCGGGTGCACCGTTCGAACGTCCGGTTTGCAGACAACTGTATACAATGCTCAATTAACACAACAGTGAGAACGAGCTATACTGCAGATTCTCACACAATCCAGTGTCCGGAATCCGATGTAAGGCTTGGGCTATAGCTTTTCAGAATAATGATAATTTCCTGAAATTGTGCGAAAGTTTCAGAGCACGGCTTACTAATTCTACATTATGTAACCCAATATGTGTCCTTATAACATTAGAATGTATTTTACATGAAAAAGAAAAGGTCTAGAAACGTTTGTGGCACCCTGTAAATGGGGTGTTCCTTAGATTTGTCGAATCGATCAGTTCGATTTTTGCTAGTGTACAGATTTACTACAGTCTATATTATTCGCCTATTGAATTATAAAATATCCATTCAAATTAAGAAAATGATTCATTTTTTTAATAATAAAGTTTTCCATTTATGGTCCCATGTTTTTAACATTTTGTATATTTGTTTATTTCTCTGTCGTTTTTTTTATCTCTCAGGTCTATATCGTTCAATTTGAAGTTACCCGTAGAATGGGAGTAGTGTACACGTACAAATCCTGGGCCCTAAAATATAACTCATTTCGATGTTTGCCTAAATAAAGTTAATAGTGATAAGTACCATGTTTTAGAAATTTATCAGAAGACCAGACTTAAATTTGTATCCAAGGGCATGAAGGGCGAAGGGGTGAAGGGTGAAGTTTAAACAACAATATTGGAAAGTTTGGTGAAAATTCTATCATTATCAACATATTTAAAGTAGATCAAAACTTTCCTGTACGAGGGAATTTATTACAGCTTAGACTTCATAGAATATCAATATCCCAATAAAGAGAACAATCTGAGAAACTAAAAGCTTATATATACGGGAAAGCGCTTGTGAGCATATTTCCTTTTTAGCTTTAACTATTTGTAAATCAATCTCGCAAATATAGTTGGAAGAAGAATACTTATGAAGTGAGCGGCATATATACATGTATGTATTTATAGTGTTCAATTCAGGTGCATATATATACTTTTAATTAGAGTGCCAAAGGAGCAAAAAATGAAGCACGATTAGCAACTCAAACTTAAGGGGAGAAACCAGATTAGAAGGCCTTTTTTCACGACGGACCCTAAACCTGTATCCAATAATCGCTGGTTTCTACTCCTATAAAATTTGAAGGACCACGAAATTCGCTTTGAATTTTGTGCAGCATATTCTAGGATAGCTAGTCTAACGATCTATGCAATAAAAAGAAAGTCTGAAAATCTCCTAATATGGTTTCCCCCCTTAAGTTCATAGGCTTTACTGTCTGTCGTCTATAAGTTTTGGCATATGAAATTCAACTATGGAACTGCCAAATCATTCAACATTAATCTGATACAGCGATTTCAGTCCAAAATTATTATTTCCGAGTTATCACAATCTCGGCAGATGCCGGATTTTACCTAATACTAGCACTAAGTGCCAAGCATTTAGGCTCGGACGATCCTACCTACTTAAAAACTAAAGGGGCACTGGTGGTGGTGGCCGGTGGTAGGTCAGTGGGAGAATCCGTCGAGTACTCCCCGCAACATCGAGCACGTATGCAGAATGGTGTACTTCTGCATGGTTTGAACCAGACTGTGCGAAAGTCCCAGGACATCAAGGGAAGCCGTGAGGGATTTAGGTACAATACCTGTAGCTGACAATATTATGGGAACTACAACCACCCGCTCGAGACGCCAAATTTCTTTGATTTCACGAGCCAATGGCTCATAGTTCACCTTCTTCTCCACGTATTTCCGTTCAATGTTGCTATTATGGGGGATAGCAACATCAATAATATACGCGGAGCGACCTGTCTTGTCAACTAACAGTACGTCAGGCTTGTTGTGTGCGGTATGGCGATCAGTCAGAACTTGCCGGTCCCAATACATGCTGTAAGCAGAACTATCAAGTACTGCTTGCGGCTCGTATCGGTAAACCGGACATGTCCCCGTGATCAGCCCATGCTTGTATGCAAGGTTTTGATGGATAACCTTACATACAGCATTATGCCTGGTGATGTACTGCACCGGTGCCATAACAGTACAGCCAGAAATGAGATGGTCCAACGTCTCTAACGCCGAACCACACATTCTGCACTGGTCGTTCTCCACCCGTTCTTTCATGATGAGCTTTTTATAAGCTCGGGTGGCGACCACGCCATCCTGAATGGCACACATGAACCCCTCCGTCTCAGCAAAGAGCTCCCCAGCACACAGCCATCTGTTCGACAGGTGCAAATCGACAAATGGCTGCCAAAGACAATTCACGTGCTTACCGTGCATTGCCTTCGACTTCCATTCCTCGATCCGCTCTTGGTCCGACTTCACCCCACTCAGATTATTATTTTCGTTATCCATTCATGATGCAGAACTTTCCGACATTGGTATTTTTATCAATTTAATCACAAGAAAAGAGTTGACCTGAAAGAAGTCTCGATAAAAAAGAAATTAATAACTGCCTTTCTAAATTTACAATGACCACGAACTAGTTTCTTCTGATTCTTCTCTGATTAGATTTAAATTAAAAAAATAACGTAAAAGAGAAGACAGCGAATGCTAACACAAAAAAAACTCATCAATGGTGTTTTAAGAAGGTTTGGGTTATTATATAGCGAGAAATACGGCGTTATAAATTAAATTTAAAACTTATTTGAAAGCATGTTTTCTCGATTACAAAACGTTCTGCATGTGGCGGCCACAGCCGATATTAAACAAAATAAGAATTTTTGTAATGAATAAAAACTGAAGTAAACAAGGAAGTAGGTAACGTTAAACAAGTCGGGAAACCAGAAGCTGGACGCTTCAGGTATGAAGGGTTTTGTGTATTTCTTTTATAAAGACATTTGAGTGTGCATTTGTACCTTTAGCAACTAGTACGTAACATATGTATATATTATGTGAGAATATCCACTTTCGCGTGATATTTATATTTAAAGTCTTGAATTTGCAAAGAAGTGACAACTTTTACCAATATAATTTTGTTAGTAATAGTACGATTTCCACCAAAATTGGTAAGATCATGCTCTATATTATAGCCTACATCGCTGAAAAATTTCGTGGTTCTCGGATAACTTTATGGGGGATTCTGCAGCCAATTACTAAAAATTATAGTAATATACTATTATTAACTTTATTTGAACAGATATCGGTATGGAGGGTATTTCGGAGACTAGGCACCATATGGTGGCAGCCTCCTGATTTTTTTCAGATTTTTCGGATGGGTAGTTTCTGAGAATGGGTCCGTTGAAGAAATGATCACTTTCGACCCTCCGCACTCTCCACCTTTCCAACAAAAGTTGACCGGCTTCGGAAAGTACTAACAGAGACCTTTCATTTGATACCCCACATGACTATATTTAGTGAAAAAAAATTGCACTCTCCTTTTGCACGTATAGGGGACCCCCTCGATGTAGAACGATGTGACTCATTGCATGCGTGAGTGTTCACAGTTCCCACCTTTCCACCAAATTTTGTGTCAGTCGCTATAACCATTTTCGAGAAAAATGCTTGCGACGGACAGACAGTAAACCGATTTTAATAAGGTTTTGTTTTACACAATGTGGAAATTGTTTTTTTTTTTTCGAAATTTATTTTTTGTTTCAAGTTGACTTCAGTTCCTATTACAGAGATTCTTACTTTGTTTAATAACGGATGTAACTGTCATTTGCCTTCAGAACGCTTTATAGTCGAGAATGCATGCTTTCATAGAATTAGTTCTGACGGAAGTATATTGCATCAAGTCAAGTAAATGATTTCTTTCAATTGTAATGCTTAATAATGCCTGTAACGGCGTGTTAAGACTGACTTCTAAACCGTTTGGAAGCTATGATAGGGGCTAACTCCCTAAAATTTCTTCATATTACTTGACCTAACAGAAGAAAGTTAATTGGGGTAATTTGCTTGAAAAAATTGAAACAACAGATCTGCGTAAGAAAATCGTTTTCGTTTTAAGAAGCAGTTTGTTTCTAAATTCGTCGGACATTCAAACGATTTTCCCTTGTTTTATAACTGAGTATCTTAAATCAGATGTTCGGATTAAATTCCTGTCCAAACGTTCATTCTCTTGAAACTCCACTGGCAAAATGTTGCACTAAATTCCTCGTCTTCAAATGAACTGGGACACCAGAGCTGGACGCTTCATTTATGGAAGGTTTTGTGTATTTCTTGTACCTAACTCATAATTTGAAATATAAAAAACTTGTTGTTTCTTTTTCGTTGGTGTGAATATTGTTAGCCCTGATGAAGGGAACAAGTGGTTCCCGAAATATCGGTATTTGCAAGAATAAATATTCACACCAACGAAAATGAAACAACAAGTGTTTATTATTTCAAATAATTAATCGTTGGAAACACCGCATAGTTTCACTCAGATAACTCAAAATGTTTATGCATTTAGCTTATCAGACTATTCACTTCAGAATGATACTGGCATTCAAAGTCTTAGAAAGCAATAAATTTTCACAAAAGAGACAATTTGGACCTATTGTAATTTTATTAGTAATAGTGCAATTTCTACCAAACTTGGTAGTATCATGCTCTACAGTAAAGAATAAACGTAATCTACTATTGTTAACTTTATATAAGTAGTTATCGGTATGGAGAGATTTGTGTGATTTTTTCAGATTTTAGGGTTGGTTAGCTTTTGAGAATGCTTGTGTATGCAAGAATTATTTTGTTTTCTACACTTTTCCTCAACAAACCAACAATGATGTCTTTTGCAAAGCACGGTTTATTGACGCTCCATCAATCGTAAACTATGCTGACATCTCCAACATTCTAAAATATGTCAAAAAAACAATTGTGACCATGTCGAATACGCTCTTTTAGGAAATATGTAACTACGAGATAATCACGATCAAATAATAATATCAAAAATCCATCATCAAACTGGAAAGTCATTTTACAGCGAAATCAATCAAAACAGATTTGCATGATAACATAAACAAAGCAACTGCAATTTTGCAACATTTGCATTCGTTAATGCCAATAAATTGTCCTTCCTTTTCCGCTAACTTGTACTCGCGACCTGCATAAGCTAATGAATTCAAAAGACATGAAATATAACGAAGTATCTTGACGATATTCAGTTTTTTTCCTCTACTTCCGTGTATTATACGCTGATGCCCGCTGATTTTATTGATGAAGAAAATCGATTTAAAAAACGCATATTCAAGTCAACATAGCTTTTTTGTTCCAGTTCATATCATTTCTAAGAAGTGAAACAAATATATCAATAACAACAATTTTTTTTTCATTTCAGTGTTGAGAAAGGAGCTCCAATGATTACCAATAATATAACGCGGTTAGCAAAGGAGCTCATTTTGCACCTCCGAAGGCTTGCTGAAAAGCAAGAAATAACCGATCGAGATTTATGTCAATATTTTAGAAAGAATATTAGATGTCTTCTTTTCATGAATCGTCATCACGCTGTAATTAGAAGACGATTGTTGAAGAGAAGAAACGCGGTTATTTTGCGGCATAATTGCCTAAAGTACAAATCAGAATTGGGGAGTAAAACTAAGAAATTGAAAAAGAGAAACATTGAATTAGCATTGAGTTGGTCAAGACGTGTTGTCCTACATTTAAAGCAGCGAAGAGCATTGTTAAAACTCACAAATAGGGAAAGTAAGGAAGAGATACTTTTGCAACCTGATGACTTAAAAAAATTAAATGAGCGTATAGAGCATTATAAGAACAGTACCAACAAAGCAGCTAACAATATCTTCCAGGATGAAGCCGGAGAAGCTAACACTGCTTCAGAACCTATACAAATTGATCTTACTGAAACGCACAACTTTCATTTGCAACCGAATATTTCAAACTTCGAGCAGAAAGCAGAGCTTAAAGGAACCAATTTCTTAGATTCTTTGATCGATAAATTGAAGAAAAATGATGTAACGAATTCGTTTATCAGAAAACCGCAACAAGAAGAGCAAAATAATGTGTTGTGTAAATTTATATCAAAGCAAACTAATGAGCCCGCAATTCATGATGACAGTGATGCTTCCTCTGATTTTCTTGGCTTCAGTGAAGATGATCCTTACGGTTTACTCCCTACGCCAAAAGTACCAACTCAGATGCAGTCAGATAAATCCCCATTTATTAGTGAAAAATTAGATACATTTCTCCGGGAAAATTCATTAGAGAATCGAACGCGAATCGAGTTACCAAAAATAAAACAAATCGAAGAAGGGATGGTGTGTGAAGGAGCTCAACCACCTAAAATTCAAATGCAGAAAGTTCCTGACGAGTTGGCAAAAGCAAGAACTGTAGCGGAAAAACGTATGCTTCTAGAAAGGAAAAGGAGCTTGAAGTATTTCATTATTGAAAATGAAAACACTGTGTACCGAGAGTTGAAAAGGCGATCTAAATATAATCAGTGCAATGATGTTCTGATTACCAGATTGCAAGCGGCGGGTATTCCATTCAGGCGAGACTGTTGGAAAGCGGCTTCGTGGCTACGTACTTCGAATGGAAAATTTTGTTTTCAAACTCTGAATGTAAATGGCAAGAGCTATAAGTTAATTGGTACACGGGGGAACCATCGTCATAAAGTGTTGGGCAATTACAATGATTCTCCAATTTGTAAAAAAATTAGATCTGGTTGTCCGAAAAGTTGTACACAGCCATTAGAAATGAAAGGTATAAAATTGTGCCAACCTAATTTAGAAGTAAATGATATACATGCAAGCTGTAGAAAAGAAGAAGGTTCAGAACACAAACGACAGATTCCAAAACTCCTAGAATCATTAGAAAACACCATAAAACACAAGCCTGGTCCACTATCAAGGAAGGCACTTAGAAGTTGTAAGAAAGAAATTGATGCTGGCGAAGTGGAAGTGTACAAAATGCCAACAATACAAATAGAAGTGTTCCCAAAAGTGAATCAACCCCTTGATGAACGGATAAAGCCTTATTTAAAGCTTGTCTTACCTTCAGAAAAAATAAGTCGTGAGTGGGCTGAGTTCGCCGTTTCGACGCTAGTCACAAGAAATAATAAAAACTGCGAAGAAAAAGAAGCAAATTACAAGAAATCGTTTACATTCGATATTCCGTACTTAAATAATCAGAAAACTGTGCTTGTGCGGAAAGTCTACAAACGCAATGAGAAATACCATAATATTGAGAATGATAGTTCTGATTTAACTTTCCGGCAAAATATAGATCCTGCAAACGAGGTGGAAGTGACATGTGGCAAGATACTGAGTGAAATGATTGATAGTGTTGCTCTAAGTTTAAGTGAGGATTCAATGGTTAAAAATGATCCTGACATTGACTACCTTCGAAATGAGATAAAAGATGATTCTGGGCGGTCAAGAGTAGCGAATGAGCAGTTAACTGAGGTATTTCCTAAAGCAGATACGAATAAAAGCAAACCAAAAAAGAGATTGTTGTAAGTTTGTTTGCAAAACTTAGGAAAATCAAATAATATTAAAAGCGTCTGTGTCTCTCTGCAGATTGGAGTTAAAGAGGCTAAATGCGACGATAGTTGAAGCGCAAAATGATTGCATTTCAGGTAGGTAAAATAGTTGAAATTAGAAACTGCATATATTGCTGGAAAGAACATTTTATTTTTTCAAATATTGATATTCCGAGGACCATTTGTCGTCCCAAATTTAGACTAAGATTCATTGATGAAGAGGACTTGGAACATGGACTAAAATTTATTGATGAAGAGGACAACTGGCGCTCGAAATATCGAAAATAAAAAATTACACATTCGATAATATCAGAAAACATTGTCTTAGTCTAAGCGCATAGACTCAAACAGTCGAAGCAGCAGTTTACGGGCTGCTTCTCATTTAAAGTGCGAATAAAACGGAACGCTCAAACTCCTAGTGGGGTGAATACTCCCATTTTATGACAATATTATCACTTTGTGAAGTGGAATCCTCGTCGAAATTTCGTATGTTCTATATAGCAGCACCGAGAGAACATTGGCGCAGATCAGTCTCAATTTGATGTTAGTGTTGAAATGGCTGCATTTTAATTTGCGCAAAACTGGCATGGGGGATTCAGGACTTTTAACGTAAAATTCGGTAGCACGATCGGCAAAAACCAAGTTTTCTGGATATGCAAATTGATTAATGTCTGCTCATTAATGCAAATATGAAGAGTGCAATAATCAGTGAGACTGAGAACCTTGATTTTTCTGGTGTTTGATTGTCTCCTTCAAATCCAAAGCAGCAGCAAGGATTCGTAATGGAAACCAGTCTGCTCTCTGTCGATTATACTTTTGAGGTGTTCTCTGGTACGCTCCAAGATTAATTAAGCTGATAATTTTACTAAGACCTTCCTTCGTCGTGAATGTGGAACAGGCCATTAACATCCTTGACCAGGTCATCGAAAGATGTTCGACCACCTATACGACTTTTTGTGATGTGGTATACTTTTCTGATATCGTTATTATTTGCTTCTCCGCGATTAGTGCAATGGTAAATTTCTATTTGTCACAGCACTTCCCGAGACTTCTCACTGTATAAGAGCTTGAGCGCCATCACAGGCAGCAATCAATAACTTCAGTTTTAGACGCTAATTGATCCGTATCTACAATCCCGCAGTTAGCCAGGTCTTGTGGCGGCCCTGAATGTATGAATAATGTTCGAGGAAAGAACATTTTCAATGACGCTCCATTTTTTGTCCATATTACCTGCGTTCCGTTTAGCACTGGCGAGTCTCGCGAAGTGTTCCATTAGACGTTTGGGTCTATCCTCGATTGTTATTCGTTACGTCAGTTTTCGATCGCACTTCGCCCGCAACGATCCTGTCGTTACTTCAAAACATTGAGACGAAATGTAAAATCAGCTGAGAAACAAAATTTTTCACTAACTCACATTACATTCAATTACATAGAGCATTTCCTAAAAAGTTACCTCCTTGAGATTCCGTTTCGACAGTTAAACGCTCTTAAACAAACGAAACGGTAATTGTCGCTCGTCGTCGTGGGCTTTACGAGGCTCGTGAACGTTACGTTAAAACATCTGTTTTCCGACCGCAAAGTAATTCCTACAGTCTACTGTAGTGTACCGTTACGGTCTTGAATGAAGTGCTCTAACACACTTCAAGGCCCTGATCCAATATGGATTGTTGTGCCAACGATTATTATTATTATTATTATTAAAGTAATTCTCTCGTTGTCGAATGATAGCTAGAGTTTAGGAGATCAAAGCTCTCCAATCCTGTGAGAAGCAACCTAAGCAACACGCTAGCAGTTGCCGTTAGCATTAATCTAGCAATGGGTTCACGCTTACTTTCGTCAGGCTTTCTGGAGTACAAATGCGCAGTACACAAGCACCCTCCTTATTATTTCTATAATAATAATCGTTGGCGCAACAATCCATGTTGGATCAGGGCCTTGAAGTGTGTTAGAGCACTTCATTCAAGACCCTAACGGTACACTAGGAGGCAATGTGGTCAGCATTGCGCTCGCCCGAGATTATTACCCTGATTTGACTCAGGTACTCATTCATTTTCTATAGTCCCATAATTTAATCACATTTCATTAAAGAATTTTCAGCATGTAGCTGTGAAGCTCTCGTTGGAATTGAAGAAAGCTAGTATTCTGGGAGCGTACGTATATCCCAAAAAGCAATTTGTATCATTGTATGATAGCCAAAGATCGTACCCAATAGGTCCGTTCTTATCCAAGGCATACATAATGTTTCGTTAACAAGAAGAAAAATCGAAATTTGCAAGTTGTTAGCCCACAAACTTCACTTTAGTTGGCTTTCACGGCAAGCAGGGAATCTTTGAGTAAATTCCTCCAACTCAAAGGGGACTCACTACCCCCGTAGTAGATACTATTAAAAATCTACCTATTCCCTGGGTGTTTCGCGATAGATTATATTGATTCATAAATTCTCATATCTCAAATAAGCTTGGAGCCGTCTTTGCCAAAGTTAGGGGTAGATTTCAACAACGGTAGAATTTGTTCATTATCTAGCTTAATGAGTTCTTTAATTCCGTAATTGAGGAGAGTAGAATACGATCTGCTCGGCAAGAAAGCAAAACCGTTAAAATATGGAAAAAGAAAGACGATTCAGCAGAACATATTTGAACGTAACACACGCTCCGTGATTACTTATGCAGAAACACCGTGAGGGGAATTGCCTTCTATACTTTGCATTTCTGGATCTAGAGAGGGCGTTTAACCTATATGTTAGCTGAACCCGGCTGACCCCTCAGTTAGTTTTGCTCAATTGACCTTGCCAGTGAAATGATACATAGCAAGCATTTCTTATTGAAACTTCAAAGTGCCATCGGAAGGGGAGAAGGAATAAGAAAGCACCCCCTTTCTACCCCTGGTAAAATATCATAATGGTCGCTTCTTAAAAAGTTACGGTGCTCTGAAAAAACGGCTATTTTCGTAACATTAATAAGCTTGTGGGTAGGGAAATTATCGTCGCGGGGGGATTGCAGAGACCCCATTCCGCACCCACGCAAATGAGAAAAAGGTGGAGGAGCACAGGGCGGCTCCCCTCTGTAACATCCCTTATCGATCGCGACGATGATTCCTCATCAATAAGCTTACTACTGTTACGGAAATAACGCCATAACTTTCCAATGGGTGCGTAGCCTCTTTATTATTTCCCTCTCGGGACTGGCGTTGGCAAACTAAAGTTCACTATGATGATATCACACTACAAGCCATCTGACGGCTGCGATTTTTCAACAGGCTTTGAGAGAAAAGATCTTCCGCTTGGTCATTCATACTCTCCTTTGCGCCTGGCGTGATTGACATGAAAATGCATAACGTCCTCACCCCTTACGAGAATCGGTTAAAAAGTCAATCTTTACCTCAATTTTCATGATGATCGGTTGAATGGTGTAGAAGTTTATCTGTAGCGCCTAGTGACGAGCTACAACGTAGATGGGGCCAAAATATTTTCCATGGAAAAATATATATATATACACCAATTTTCATGCCGATTGAGTGAACGATGTAGGATTTGATGATTGATGATTGAGAAAATGCAAATCAACGAAACGACCCCAGAAGCTGCATATATATTTGAGATGATCGCATAATGTTCCATTCTCCTGAGTAATTAATGTAGGTTTTTCGATACAACATATCAAGTAGTCAAAGTCGATTTGAAAAATTTGAAAAATAATAAGAGACAACAAAGAAAAAAATTCTCTAGTTATTGTCCTATAAGAAGATGAAAAGTTTACAATTGTTTTTCAATATTTGAAGGGTATTAATGAATTCATGATAATAATGGGTAGGACTAAAGCTATTACCTGCCAAGGAATTGCAAATTATAAAAAAAAAGTACATGACGGACGAAAGTCTATAAAGGGAAGAGGAGGGATCTGCAACTGTAACGGGACCTTGGAAATTACGCCAAGAATTTAACCCTTGGCATAATTTCCAAGGTCAAGGAAAGGAGAGACAGAATTATTTCTCTAGAATCAAATGTAAACTAATTGCATGAAAAATTGCTGTCAAAACAGGAATTGGTTCTAAGATTAGAAATACTCAAAACTTTATCGCACAAGTAAAGCATCTCAAGCTCCGTAAATTGCAGAGGAAGCTGCCCTTTACAGAAGAGCGCTAAATTTCAAAAATGGCCTTATCGGAAAAAATGGTGTCGTGTAATTTGTATGAAGATAGACCAATCCGATTTCGACGTTCAGTTATTATTTCCATAATCTAAAGAATAAAACACAAATTTCGAGCAGAAGACATGGTTTAGGTGAAGGTGGAGGTTTAATGGTTTGTCGTAGAATGTAACGAACAATCGGAAATTCGGTTTTTAATTTGAAAATATTGTTAAGCAGTACTTTCAGCAACAACAAATTGAAGCTCTCGATTTCCCAGCAAGGTCTCTAGAAAGAAAGAAAAGGGGAAGGATGGTCAATAACATATTAAAATATAAACATTTCATTGCTAAATTCTATGTTAACAAGGTAAAAATATAAAGAGTCTCACCCTTTTACCAACCTACCGGCACTGTATGCATATTCTTTCAATATGAATAACCAACAATTCTAGTTTAAGGAAGGTGCAATATGCCTCTTACTCGGAATTCATAATTGTGTATATTAGACTATATTCTCGCTTTCGTATAATTGTTTTGCTTGTATATTCAATGAAAGTACCGTCTAACATTTGTTAACGCAATCCCTGTATTTTTCCAGCGGCTGTCGTCAAATGCAACAAAGAGTTTTGCAGGCTGGGTTGTGTTTGTCAGAGTTTCATGGGGATAACTTCACCGAAAACCCATTGCAAACAAAGTGCCTGTATGTTTAAATGCACCTGCAAAAATAGCACGATTGAACAATTTAATTGTACGGTAAGTGTAAGAATAAAAGCGGTTTTACATTGCGGTATCCGTTTTCTTATTTATATCATCGATACAACATAAAAAAATTATTTTGTATTTATTTTGCACCAATATCACCAGCAACGACAAAATTCCGCATTTATGCAAAATACAAGATGTGTTGAAGAGACAATTATTATCTTCATTGTAAGAAAATAACATTAAACCTTTACGCTTGCTGTTTCAAATAAGAAAAGGAGGTTGTAGATCTGGTTCCGAAACGGACCAACCTTAGCCGATCGACATTTTACACGTATTTCTAGTTTGTTAGGTCTCACATGAGACCTAACCTGGATACATATCCAGCAGATCTAAGCGTTTAATGTGTATTGTGAAGATAATATTCTGTCAGTGACCGCTCGTGTTGGCGACAATATAAATACAAAATAATCTGTCGTGTCGGGATGTATCATATCGTATTAGTTAAATAGATACAAACAAGTTGTCGCACCGATCGCAATGTAAAAGGATTTAGCTCATTGGCTTATAGGGTTTTAATTCATCTTATTTCTTTAGAATCGAGTTCTGTCAGAGGAGGATGCATTACTTATTCGCGAAAAAGCCACAGCTCGCCTGGCTAAAATTGAGAAAGACTTTTGTGCGACTGTCGTTTTAACGGATCATAAGACATATTTATTGAATGAATCACAATCAGAGAAAAGACGTATAAAACGGGTACCAAAACGTTTTATTGACTTTGTCCAGGATGATATACTGCCTACCAATAATCGCAATAATATCGTTAACTGTGAGTCACCACAGAAGTCAAATCTTGCTAGCAATATGAATTTCTTACTGACAACCTTGAAGCATTGCAATGTGAGTTTAAGTCGTTTAGAAGGCTTGCAGAATATCGAACCGTGGTGCATGATTCATTGTCTATACAAATGTTTCTGCGAGGGCAAATCGACTGAAGGTGAACCATTCAAATTTGCTGAAGGAGATTCTGTCGAGGAAGAAGAAATTATATACCCAAGAAAGCGTCGATACTCTTTTGATAAAGAAGAGAAGGAACCACCTTATGTTGCTATAAAGCGCAAATACTATTCAGCAGGGTATGTTTCCGGAAGTCGCGTTTCTGCCGTACCTGCGTCAATTTATAAAAGTTTAAACCGTGAAAAAGCGAAAAGTATCAAGTTGAAAGTAATGGCTGATGATAATGTTGAGAAACGAATGTTATTAAAACAGCGACTAGCCCAATCGCGTGATTTTAAGAATTTCGAATCAACGTCCGTTAAAAGAAACAATTCGAAAAGCATAACAAAGGATCATGAATACCCCAAAACTGATATTCCGAAAACGCTTCTTTCACAATTGACTGCAACTGACTTAGGGTCAGCTCCAGATAAGAAGTCCATCGTTGACAAACATAATTTACAACAAGAATCAAAATCAAAGCAGATTGACAGAAGTTGTCCAATAATCGATTCTGATACTACCATGCCTATTATAACGTCCGTAATGTCACTCAACGTAAATAATGAACGGAACCCGATTCATTATATGCGCAATATTCCCATAGAGCTTCCGTCAGTGAAATGTCGACACGGGGAAATATCCCTTTCGGAATTTCACAAAAGTGCGATAGGAAAGCTGAATGTAGCCGTTACAAGAACAATGCAGAGCATTTGTCATATACAAAAACAAAACTCTAAGCACATTCCACTGCCGGCGCCGCGAACATTAAGTAGTCTGCAATGGCGGTATTTCTTAGAGGCTTTCGTCGAAGAGTTGGTTTTCGTTTGGGAGGTTTGCGTTAGAAACAGAAATATCCTGATAGCAACGAAAATGAACATCATGCCTCAAATTCACGGAGCAACAAGTGCAGCAAATATCAAAGTTGTTCCACGTGAAAAATTGCCTATGATTGGGAAGATGCTTCTGGATCGTCTATCCGGGGAGCATACGCAAAAGCTGTCGGTTTTAATGTCTGGCGAAGAAAGCTGTTGGCATATAATTGGTTTCATAAATAGTCAGACAAATTATTTAGCTGCACCTAATAATGTGTCACTTGTTAGGCCCACGCCTGAAAGCCACCCGCAGGTAACAATGAAGGTAAATGAACTTTACAAGATGTTATTCCTGCGTGAAATTCAAGTAATGAAACAGAAACAAGCAATAGCTAAGAACGCATCACATCCACCTGAACCTAGACGTCTTGAAACGCAGGTAATGGAACCAAAGCAAACAACCACCAAGAATGCTTCAGACAAGCCTAAAAGTGCTGGTTCCGTGTCCATATCAAATTTAACATTAAAAAAATCGCAACCACATTCCATAAAAGTTAAAAGCAATCTGGAGATTATGCCAATATCTGAAATGGCTGCTAAATCGCTAGTTATCCCGTTGCCGAATAAACAAGATCATTTATGGCTTATGGTCGATCTTGTAGATGATTTCTCGCATATTTATGTTCCTGAATGGAAGGATTTCTTAACGTATTCGCGTATTAAAAGATCGTTTGAAATTGCTGCGAAAAGCAAGAAAACTGTGAAATTGGCTAAACTCGCCGGGAAAGCAGATATTTATGCTACGCCTGATTGTTATAATCGACTTTATATTGGTCCATATTTCGAAAAGGCTAATGTTAATTTAGTTCTGTGTCAAAATGTAGATGAAAAAATTCTATTACGAGAAGATTTTGAAAAAAGTCAAAATATTAATCGCTCAAGACGAACTGTTGGTTATTGGCTTCAGATAAAAAATTCTACATTGATTTGTCAAGAAGAATCGAAAGAATCGGAGAATATAACTAACCGAACGAAAAATATACGATGTGAATTGCCTTCTGCATCTTCAAGTAAGGGGAGTCAATCAAAACCTACGCAAATCTCACTCCTTAAAAGAAACTATCTACCCCGGAAGTCGTCGCCAGGAGTTAAGCACCATGGGACCCTTTCAAATCAACGGGTTTCAGAGAAATATGTTAAAAATATTAACTTGAAGAAATTTATATCTCAAAAAGGAAGTCTTCCCTCTTCGCCTGAGCCTGTAAACAAAATATCTGGCTATTTTGTTACAGATGCAATATCATTAGGGAAAATTCGTGCTGAGCGATTTCATAATTGTTATCTCATCAAACTGCCAAACATTGAGGAACAGCTTAAGCTTGCCAACGAAAAAGTTGTAAATAAATACTTGACAAAGTGAGTATAATTACAAATTCATCCATTTTACTCATTTAATATAAATTACCTAACGTAAGACGGGACCCACGATTCAAACGTTATGAAAAGTCTAGTGAAGTGCCTACCGTTTCTCAGCTATTTTATTACATATGACAATGAAACTTAAATCTATCTATCTCTATGTTTTGAAAAACAATAAATTATAACTAATTTTATTGTTTTTCAAAACATAGAGTCCGCTGGAAGTTAGACACTCCAGAAAGGCGTCGTCCCTTTGTGGACAGTTCATATCAGAAATGGCACATGTGCTGCAAAAAAATCAATGAGAATGTTAAAAATCACGGGTTCTTACATGAAAATTTACCACTTTTTCTAAAAAAATCAATAAAATATAAACAAGTTGAGAAACCAGAAGCTAGACGCTTCAGGCATAAGAGGTTTGGTGTTTCTCTTTGTGAGGAACGATGACTTCATAATAGTTCCATTTGTAAATAGTTAAAAATTTATTTTTTAAAAAGCCATTTACACAAATAATTTGATCTGGAAAGTACTGTATTGATAATATTCAACCTCATACGCTTCACACTAGGAGTTCAATGCTATTAGCAAATGTGTAATATTTCATCCGAATGTCAATTATTCTCGTTAATTGTGACGTCAGCATTCTATTTGCATGGCTTAAGATGCAGTAAATCCTCGCGAAATTGATAAATTTGAACTACTATAATTTTGACACTAATAGCCAGATTTGCATGAAACTTGCGTATGCGCGATATTGTCCTCTATGCTGGTGCAAACTTTAGCCCTCCTAGAATGATCTTAAAAGGCGGGGAGTTGAGTCCATTTCTATAAGTTGGTAATAGTATTAGTAAGTTTATTTGAGCAAATTTCGCAAAGGGGCATATGTTGAACCCTATATTTCATTTAAGTGCAGCTTCATGTTTTTTTCAGATTTTTGGGTTTGGTAGTTTCTGAAAATGAGTCCTGTCTCACTTTAAGTGTGCACATTTTGACTTCTTACTCTCGTACTTTATAAACCACGTCGCAACTAATAACAGTTTCGAAAAGTACTAATCAAGACCTCAACTAACAGGGTTTAATTAATATTTTCCCCACATGACTATATTCGGTGAAAAAAATTTTTGCATCCGCCCTTCGCATATATGGGGAACCCGCTTCAAACTCCGCGTAAATTTATGTTACTTACTGTATGCGTTGGATTTCATAATTCCCATATCAACTCCAAATTTCGTTCGGATCGGTTTAGCTATTTCGGAGAAAAGTGTGTGTGAGTGACAGACAGACAGACACCGAATCGATTTTAATAAGGTTTTGTTTTATACATAACCTTGAAAAAAACTCGAAAAAATCGGCATTTTAAATTAAATTAAGTTAAATTTTTAGTTTTTTATTTGTTGGTGATATTTTGGTAAATTATCGCAATAAAATCGGTCAGTGAATCCTGAAAATAACTGTACGTAGTTTGAAAAAATTTGAAATCGAGAAAAACGCATTTAATATTTTTTTCCCTATTTATTTAGGTAAAAGAAATTAAGTATTGACATCTACAATTGATCCATTTGTTATTCTTATACCATACAAACACTCCTCCTTGCTGCGCTACTTTTTTGAACGGACGCATTTCCTTCGTCATAATTCCGGCCATTACGATCGGATTTAAAGTCAATTGGTCAACCAATTATGTTCAGAATTTTTAACAGAGTTATCCGTTCTTGATTGAACCTGGCCTGGCAAATGTTTTTTGCGAATAATCGCCCAAAGCGTTTTGTTACAAAACTCTTTGTTATTTTGAGTGTTCTTTCCCAAACGACGTTTCGTAGGTCAATTTGTCGAAAACTGGTTTAATATACGCCTAATATACTTCTAGACAATGTATGAAATACTTAGTACGCACGCGATATTTCATTCTAATGACATTCAATGGTCAAGGAAGGAGATTGAGCGCAATGCTAAAGGGGACTCAATAGATCCCATTACCAAATTTCCCACGGTGGAAGATCTTTTTATCCTCAGGTGAAAATGGTGACCGAGTGGTCCCGTTATTGTCAAAAACTTTATTAAAGTCGGATCTATACGGGACAGAAATTGGATATTTATTAAATATATATCCAGGCCACTGCCAAAAGCCTTGTCGTGATCGATTTTGCAATTAAACAAACTTCTTTGCTTCTAATTGTGTGCTCTGTAACTACAACGTCGATAATAGTTTGCTCTGCAGTTTTTATCTTTTTATCTCGGGGTGTCTGTGGAAAGTTTTTGTACCAAAAGCTTTACATCCGAGCTAAGCCAGGGCTTAATTTATGGGTAATTTACGGCTCCTCGAAACTTTTCTTCGATAACTTGCGGTGTGGCGAATGCTTCTGGCGGCAATCTATTCAACAGCGTACCGGGCACGTGTCTCCCAAAGTCCATCCCAATATTTTTTTACTTCTGCTAGAGAAAACTGTATTGTTTGGACGGTTTGTTGAGATTCTTTAAATGCTTGGGAGTAGTTTCAGGAAACCCCCGCTACTCTAATTTTCATTCGTCTGCTGGTATTCTCAATACTGTTGACTCTAGCAAAACAATATCCTGCTCTAATGAGTCGCGTCAACATTGCGAACCAATTTTCCTTGGTTGATATTTTCAATCAGTCAAACAAAGTGAAACCATACCTGTTGGTCGTGCGACTTAGCAATCGTGATTACATCACTATACAAATATATTTGTAGTGGCAATAGCTAGGGTACAATCGAGAAGAAATCTCATTCATTGATTTGAGACACAATTTTTGAAGTAACTACAAATTCATAGATTCTAGGAATGCCTAGCTTATATTATAAAATGGATCCATTTCCGGAAATTCCGTTCATGCTTTTTAGAACTCGTCCCTAAATCTCAGCAAAGACTTCAGCCTAACTGTGGAGAAGAATGCTTCGGTGTATATTGAGGTTATTGCCCGTAATGTGTTGTCTGTTTGTTGTGTTGCTGCTTCATGCTTGTTCCTTAATAATAAAACGGTAAACAAGTTGCATAATCACGGGGATAAATTGCTATCATTACTTGACGAATCCTTGCTGCAACAAAAATTCTTTCGATATTTGATATCTGCCCCTATCTTTGTGATTTCGAAGTAGGAGCGAATGAAAAAGAAGTTCAAGACATCAGTCCATTTCATCCGATACCTAAGTGAACCGGTTGGAAGTGGGCTCATAGATCCTGGTAAAGCAGTTGTAGCTGGCGCCTAGACGTTGAATCTGCAAGCTCCTACAAGGGTAGAACAATGTGTATGTTTCCCCTGTCTAGAAGGTAATAAATACAGTTATGGAAGCGACTGTAAAACAATTATACAAAACAGTTTATAATGGATTAGGCAATTGCATGATAAGAAGCTAGAAGGTAAAAAAATGACGATGCCAAGGGGTAGCAACTATTTGTTTCGGATAAAAAAACTATTTTTGGCTAAAAACTAGCTTAAAAATTCAACAGTCGGTTCAGTAGACCTTTCAGTCAGGGGCCTTTTGCTAATTAATCATTAGGTGGAATCGTATTGCAGGAACAGGAGTTTCTCTATTTGGGGAGATGAAAAAATCTTTAAGAAATCGTCCACTTCAACTCGGTGGTTTAAGAGAAGCGCTTGAGTTAAGGCAAGACTGGTTGGAATTTACACCGACTAAAATCATTCTTGGTCTCTCCGTCCGGGCCTCCAAAGGATCGCCACTTACACACTAGTTCATGCGGTTGATTTGTAGTTAAGCTTTTATGATTTGATCTCATTGAATTTTCCTTGTTTTAATTTCTTCACCAGCTCTACTATCTCTGACTTGAGCAGCTCCCAAATTATATACGTTCACATTCAGTGCTCGATTCAATATCCTCTTCTCCGTGTCCTGAATCTGTTTATGTGCTACAACATCTAATGCAATTCTAGAAATTACCTATTCCCAAGAGATGCAGATAATGTGTACGAATGTTTCTGTATCCAGTTAGGACTCTGAATCCCCCGGGGGTCTTGAAGTGTGTTAGAGCATTCCATAACGGTACATGCAGTACACTGTGATGAGCACTGCGCTCGTTCGAGATTATTACCCTGATTTGACTCAGGTACTCATTCAGAGCTGAGGCGACTGGTATCCGACATCCAGTTACGATAACAAATCCTTCTGCCACCAGTGAGACCTTCTGCTATGACAGCCCAGCGCTCTAACCACTTGAACCATCGAGTCAAATATTATGAATGAGTTTCTAAATTCGTCGACTCTGCTATCTGTGCTACTGAGTATACGGCTCTGTTCATATCAGTCCTTATGCTCTCGTTCTTCATCAGATTCGGAAGAATAATACAATTTTCACGGAGAAAGGTAATATTCTTGTGACAGGCCAGTAAATGCATTTTGGTGAGTTGGAAATCTAGACTGAACTTTTTTAAAACGTGGGAATATGGTCATGGGGGGTATCAAATGAAAGGGTTCGGTTAGTATTTTTTTTAAACTTATTTCATTTATAAAATCGGGTAAAATATAGGGGAATGAGGGTCCAATATGTATGCCCGAAATGTGTAACAGGTCTCGTTCTCAGAACAACCGAAAAATTTGAAAAAATCACAATGGTGCATTTATGCAAAATCTAGGCCTCAATACATCCCATTCCGATACCTGCTCAAATAAAGTTAATAGTAGCATATCACCATATTTTAGGGATTTAGCCTAAAACCCCCTTAAGTTCATCCTAGAAAATGTGGCATCAGTATACGTGATAAGATGTGACATCATTCTGAAAAGTGTGCATTAAATCCAACTATTATTAACAAAGTTATAGATGGTCAAAGTTTGATATTTCACGTGCATTTATTGTATTCTAAAACGTGTATGATGCCATCATCAAGTAAAGTGAACTCATGTGAGCGGCAAGTCACAGGGAAACATCTTAGTTTTCCTTTTCTAACATTTTTTAGTTATTTATTTATCAGGTTCAGCTACTCCAAACAGACATATATATTTCTATATTGTAATGAAGTTTGCAGATAGTATCCAATTAAGATGAATATGTATTTAGGTTAGTAAAGAGGAAATATTGAGATGCTCTTGATCAATTGCGATGCATATGTATGCATCAGTGTGCGATGCAGGCAATGTTTGTTTAGGATAAATACAATCATCATCAACGGCGCAACAACGGGTATCCGGTCTAGGCCTGCCTTAATAAGGAACTCCAGACACCCCGGTTTTGCGCCGAGGTCCACCAATTCGATATCCCTAAAAGCTGTGTGGCGTCCTGACCTACGCCATCGCTCTATCTCAGCCAGGGTCTGCCTCGTCTTCTTTTTCTACCATAGATATTGCCCTTTTAGACTTTCCGGGCTGGATCATCCTCATCCATACGGATTAAGTGACCCGCCTATCGCAACCTGTTGAGCCGGATTTTATCCACAATCAGACGGTCGCGGTATCGCTAATAGATTTCGTCGTTATGTAGGCTACGGAATCGTCCATCTTCATGTAGGCGGCCAAAAATTCTTGTCTCGAACGCGGCCAAGAGTTAGGAGAAATAGATAAGGACTGGCAAGATCACAGTCTTGTACCGTAAGAGCTTTGAACCTATGGCGAGACGTTTCGAGCGAAACAGTTTTTGTAAGCTCGGCAGCCAACAATCATCCGCGGATTTCATCGTCCTAGCTGTTATCGGTTGTGATTTTCGACCCTAGATAGGAGTAGTTTCCTATCTTCATTGTTTTCGTCTGTGCGATTCAATGTTGTTCGTTCTTTCAGTTTTGGTTTTGGCGCTGATGTTGCCACCATGTCACCTTTGTAAGAATTGTGCCAAAGTACACAAAACTGTCGACTTTTTAGAAGGTATTTTCGATTAGTAACTATTAACTATAGTATGTCAAGCAAGCCTATAACCGTTACGAATTTCAACATATTCCCTACTTCCAAGTATTTGAACTTTGCATTTGGTATTAAGTATTCTCTAGATATCCCTAGCTCCCTAGGTTAAAGTTTGGTCGACAGTAGCCACTATAATTCGGAGGTTCTTCGTGAGGTTTAAACAGTCCTTCACTTGGGTTGCTTCCATAAACACCCTGGACTATTCCATTCCTGATAGACCCGCCCAGTATTGTTTCCTCAATCGTTTTTTTTTTTTTTTAATTTTATAGCCATGAATCCGTTTCCGATTCCACAGAAGGGTTCTGGTCCGTAAAGAGGCGTCCCTGCTCCCTTCTTGGCTTCTGCTGCCTCATGGCCTGGAGACCAGAGTATCCAGGTCTTATTTTGCGAGCTGATCGTATTTAGTCTTCAAAGCATTCCCATATGAATTTAGAGTTCACCTGGTTGGACCTAAGTGCCTTGATCGCGGCTTGGCTGTCAGTCCGAATAGCAATGTTCTATTATCTGTAGTTTCTTTGGAGATTACAGGAGGCGCATCTGTCTATTTCGGCATGGAATATGCTAATGTGCTTACCCATTGGTTCCACGTACATTTCCTTTGCACCAATGATCCCTCATCCATTACCATACTCCACATAAGCGGTGATAATACCTTGCCCTGTGTGAAACCATGAGTGGTATTCATGACAATAGAATTTGTACCTATCAGTACTATTATTTGTCTACTTCCTAACATTCTGCCCATCCCGAAAGCCAGGGTATTTCCTACTCCCTTGCGGATCAGGGCATCATGTGTGCGAGGTGTTATCGAAAGCGCGCATAAAGCTATTTCTCTTGTGTCTATGGAAACTCGTAATGCATCGGTCAATTGATACAGAGCAGTTTCGATGGACCGTCCTATCCGGTGAACGTGTTGACACTGTTGTAACGTATTATGCATTAGAACGTTAGTTCTAATATAGTTGTCTGCGATCTTCTCCATCGTTTGAAGTACGAACGAAGTTATGCAAATTGGTCTGAAAGATTTAAGGCGAAAATCCTTTTTACCCGCTTTCGGAATAAAAACAAATTTTACCCGTCTCCATGCCCTCGGGATATATACCAAGGCTATGCTGCCCCTTATCACCCTTGAAAGAGACTCTAAGATGATTTCTAGGCCTCTCTGGAGTAGTGCTGAGAAAATGCCGTCTATCCCGCAGGTACCGCAGGTACCTTCCAGACGTCTAATATACTGATCTCAGACGTGCTTTTTCTTGTCCTTTCTTTTTGAGCAGTGGTTTTTTGTAATCCTCGCCGTGTGCCAATGTTGACTTTGGATCCACTGGTTGACGTCCCAACTTCTCCCTTTTTGTGTGTAATCACTTGGCTTTCAGTGTTTCGGAGATGTCTCCGTCACGTCAAACTTACTCACTGAGGCAACCAGGTATCAGTGAGGCTCCGTTCGAATAAAGTCAGTTATCCCCGACTGCAACCTATCCAATGTGTACGGTTCGCATGACACCCTGGATTGGAGGACGTGTTTTGCGATTTCCAGTCTAGATCAGTAGCGTTTTGTTAATAGTAGGGCCAACTCATACAGACTTTGGCTGTCATCACTCACTGAAGGTTTTGGTAGACGAGAGGCTTGGCTCCTGGGAAGCCACATATCACCCTTGAAGAGAGATAGGTTGGCCTCCGGGAGTTATATTTCGCGTCAGTCTATCCCTTCATAGTTATGCAGCACAGTTTGCAACTTTTCTTATCATTAAAGCAAATGACACTTTGGTGCTAATTTTTCCCAGCATAGTTTCGCCAGTGTTTATGAGCTCATGAAGATTGATCGCCGTATATATGAAGGTGCTAGTGCCAAAAGGTGAATTCACTCTCTTCTTGCATTAATCACATTAGCATCCTATAGGATGCTTTTGGCTGTGACTTTATACATAACATTCTGCATAACGTATTTTGATCGTATCCAAAGTTTTAACAAAATTTCACCAATTTTATTTCCCTGTGTGTTCAATCCTATGGAATGTAGTAATTCGATGCTTTATTATTGGTAGAAAGGTGGGAACTGTGAACGCTCACGCATACAGTGAATTACATCCTTTTACGTCGAATTTAAGGGGGGCCCCCATACATGCAAAAGGGGGGTGTAAAATTTTTTTTCATCAAATATAGTCATATGGGGTATCAAATTAAAGGTCTCGATTAGTACTTTTCAAAGCCGATCTTAGTTTTGACATTCGTTGGAAGGGTGGGGAGCGTGGGGGGTTGAAAGTGATCACTTCTTTAAAGGGGCCATTCTCAGAAACTACCAAACCGAAAAATCTGAAAAAAATCAGGAGGCTGCCACTGTATGGTGCCTGAGCTCCGAAATACCTTCCATGCCGATATCTGTTTAAATAAAGTTAATAATAATATATTACTACAATTTTTTGTAATTGGTTAGAAACCCCCCTTAAGTTCATCCTAGTATCATGAAATTCTGCAGTGATATAGGCTATAATATAGAGCATGATCTTACTAAGTTTGGTGGAAATCGCACTATTACTAACAAAGTTATAATACCTCAAATTTGCTGCTTTATCGAAAATTGAAGACTATGAATGTCAATATCACCCGAAAGTGGATACTCTCACATAATATATGAATATATTACGTGCTACGTACTAAGAAATACACAAAACCTTTCGTACCTGAAGCGTCCAGCTTCCGGTTTCTCGAATTGTTTTTTAATTTCATTCTGAAAGTTTTGCAGTATACTGCCAAAACATTCTAAATATTCTAAATTCAAAATATATATAAACGAAAAAATCGATTTATGGGAATTGTCACATTAGAAAATCTCCTTAATTGAAATCGATTATTTTAAAAAAAGGCCAAAGTTTGGTGAAAAGTTGCGAATAAATTTGCACAGATCTATTAATAGATATCAAAACATCATTTGAAAGAGGTTATATATTGTCTTCTATTTGTAGTTAAGTCTCAAATTGATAGACCAGTAGCTTACTCCAAACTACAATTTTATTTATTAGTATATATGTATTTATTATTATATGCGCTGCCACTGATGATCTTATGCACAACTTTTGTTTTCGAACAATACTTACCGCTTCCTTGAAGTGTTCATTAAATCTAGTCGTTATCAGGCGTTTAGTCTGTCCTATGTATATTTTATTGCAGTTGCTGGACGTTCTTCGGTAGATCCCGCTTTTTTCCTCCGCTGCCAAAAAAACTCTTAAACCATCATCATCATCATCAACGGCGCAACAACCGGTATTCCGTCTAGGCCTGCCTTAATAAGGAACTCCAGACTCCCGGTTTTGCGCCGAGGTCCACCAATTCGATATCCCTAAAAGTTCTCTGGCGTCCTGACCTACACCATCGCTCCATCTTAGGCAGAGTCTGCTTCGTCTTCTTTTTCTACCACAGATATTGCCCTTATAGACTTTCCGGGTGGGATCATCCTCGTTCATACGGATTAAGTGATCCGCCCACCGTAACCTATTGAGCCGGATTTTATCCACAACCGGACGGTCATGGTATCGCTCATAGATTTCGTCGTTATGTAGGCTACGGAATCGTCCATGCTCATGTAGGGGGCCAAAAATTCTTCGGAAGATTCTTCTCTCGAACGCGGCCAAGAGTTCGCAATTCTTCTTGCTAAGAACCCAAGTATCCGAGGAATACATGAGGACTGGCAAGATCATAGTCTTGTACAGTAAAAGCTTTAACCCTATGGTGAGACGTTTCGAGCGGAACAGTTTTTGTAAGCTGAAATAGGCTCTGTTGGCTGACAACAACCGTGCGCGGATTTCCTCATTGTAGCTGTTATCGGTTGTGATTTTCGACCCTAGATAGGAGAAATTATCAACGGTCTCAAAGTTGTATTCTCCTATCCTTATTCTTCCTGTTTGACCAGTGCGGTTTGATATTGTTGGTTGGTTGGTTTTCGATGCTGACGTTGCCACCATATACTTTGTCTTGCCTTCATTGATATGCAGCCCAAGATCTCGCACCGCCTGCTCGATCTGGTTGAAGGCAGTTGGTACGTCTCGGGTGGTTCTTCCCATGATGTCGATATCGTCAGCATAGGCCAGTAGTTGGGTGGACGTAAAGAGGATCGGTCCTCTTGCATTTACCTCAGCATCCCGGATCACTTTCTCGAGGGCCAGGTTAAAGAGGACGCATGATAGGGCATCCCCTTGTCGTAGACCTGTATAATTGCTAAAGGATCCTTAACGCTGCCCAGTAAAGATCGACTCGAACCTACGACGGTTGGTACTTGTTTACCCAATTCCTGATGTTGTTAAATAGGTAGGAATACGGGATACTTATTCTTGTGGTGGTTACCTCCTTCTGCTGCGAAAATAGTGTTGTATAGGCATTCTTAATGTGTTGCTTGATTTTCCTTCTAATCAATTTCTCAATAGTCTGAGGATTATACCCATTTTTAATAGCGGTGCCAATAATATACTGTCGCTCCTTATTGAAACCGTATTCTGAAAGAGGGTATGTGATCAGTCGGTGAATCATGCAATTATAGGCTGCCATTTTTTGGAAAAATGTGTGGTATGAAGTTGCTGGTATCGTTGCTGTAAGCTTACGGTATATCTTGAACTTAAGCTTACCGCTAGAGTTGATGATATTGAGATCCAGGAAGGGTAGAGCCCCATCCTTTTCTTCCTCTAGTGTAAACTCGATTTTATGATGAATCTTGTTTATAGAGGAGATGACTGTCTCTTCTAACAATCGTAAACACGTCGTATACATATCTAAACCATACTTTAGGCATTCCCGTCGATTCAATTTCTTCTTCGATTGATGATATGAACCTTTCAGGGAGTAACGGAGAGAGGGGGTTCCCCATCGCTACTCCCGAAATGTAAAATAGTTTTCGTTCATGCAGAGCCTGGCAAGGTTTGCGTAGATACGAACTTTTCTTCTCCATTCTGGGAAAGATCCAAACTGGCTCAGCCATCTCTCGAGTTCGAAAATTGACTCTTTCACGGGCGTGTTGGGAAACAATGCCTTCATATCGAACGACACCATCCCCTCGTCATCACCCATCCTCTCGATGCGCTGAACACATCAAGGAAGCGGTAAGTAATGTTCGAAAACAACAGTCGTGCATAAAATCATCAATGGCAGCGCACATAGTCGAGGAAGCCCATACCATTTAACGCGAAAATCTTGAACTCTTGCGTCATACAAACCGAACGACAACCTTGTACTCTTGGGAAAGTCTAAAAATTTTGAGAGAAGACGCGGTTATTAAACACAAATTCCGGTAATTGCCCCTGATAATTAGTAAGACTCGCTGCGGTAATTAACAGGTAATTAGGTTAATAATTTAATGTTGTTTTTTTTTTTTTTTTGTTAAAAAAGTACTTTAGGTAATTAGTGTTTTAGTATAAATAGAACCGTATAATCGCAATTGTTTTGAGTAGCTTTGTACTGATGAAGGGGGTAAGTTGCTCCCGAAATATATATATATACTATAAAATAAAATTGTAGTTTGGAGTAAGCTAGTGGTCTATCAATCATTTAAAAGAATTGGAACAACCCAATTCACATCCTCACAAAGAATAAAATATAACAATTGCTGTTTTCTTAGTCTAATATTGCAGGTCATCGAAGGCAACTACCTTATTTCACGTACTTTCATGCTCAAATGGCGTTTTATTCGATCAAATAGTGAAGAGGAGAGGAAATATGATTTATTTAGTTTGGAAAGAGCAGACATCATTAAAGCATTTCAAAAAGATAAATTCTTCAGTTCCGCATCGGATATTATACCGGTTACCGTTTTAAATGGAGCAGCAGAAATAAAATCGGTATAAAAACTTGTTGTTTACGAGAGCCAAAAAAATTAAATAGTAATTTTCCAGGTCCAAACGAAGATAAGTTCAAGTTCAAATCGTGCGAGAGATATAAAATCTCAAACGGTGCAAGCTAGACCAGTGATAACGAAAGTAAATCCAACGCAATTGGCACGTGTAACTACCAGTACGCAGCGTCTACAGAATTTGTCATCTGAGGTCATATTGATTGATGACTAGACGAGCGAAAACGAAATTAATTTATAAAGACAGTCTGTGATTTAGAACATTGTTATGCATAAACTCACCTAGTTTATTAGTTCACTGATTACTTTAATTTCTAACTATTGTAATAAACTTTTCCAAACGATGAATAACATCTTATCGTATTCAAAGTTTGTTTGTTTTTTATGTTTGGAGTCGTCTGTTGTTAATAACAAGGGCTCGGAAAGTGAACCCCCGCACCGTACGATATCTAAATAAGCACCAGATCACCGCCTCCCTTGATATTTCTACTTGTGATCTTTATTATTTTTTCGGTTCTCTATACTCGAATCATAATCCAATTCAAACTACTAAATTATGTTTAAAATTATGGCAGACATATCTTACGAACTCTTATGGTAAAATAAATAAAAAAATTATATGCAGAAAATAATATAAATGCTTGCCACGGTGCATTACCTATCCATACATAAAGAAGGAACTATCACTCAATGCAATAATTATAAAGGTATTCTGTTACTGAGTACTATTATAGGGACAGTCCCATGCTCCCAGAACATCATCGACCCATTCTGAAGAAGTTTCACTCCAGACAAATCAGCAACAGGTCAGATTTCCTTGCTCAACGATGGAAAATTGTTGGAATATGACTCTTCAGTCGCACTGCTGCTATCATACGCACCGTTGCAGGTGAATCGCCAGTATAGAGCAGAAGTTCCGTGGATTTGTAAACGATTGTTCCTCTGAGATTAACATAGACATAATGGGCTGCACATTTATGAAGATAAGACAGATAAGATAAGAAATACATGAACTGCTATGAAACCGTTGAATATTTCTTCTCTCGAAATAACAAGCGATGACGATGAAATCCGTACATGATTGTTGGCAGTCAACAGCTCGAAACGTCTCACCATAAGATAGGCTTAAAACTATTATTGTACATGATAATGATCTTGCCAGTCCGGACGAATTGCTCGGAGAGTTGGATTCTTAGCAAGAAGAATTGTGAATCCTTAACTACGTTCGAGAGAGGAATTCTCCAAAGATTCCGTAGCCTCCATAACGATAAAATGCATAAACGATACCATGGTCATTTGATCATAGATATAATCGGCGCAGGGCTAAACCGGATACCGGCTGTTAAACCGTTGATGATGAGGGGAATTATCAGATAAGTTTTCGCTATATATTGCATTAAGAAGAAGAACCATACACTTATATTTTTTACCATATCTTATTGACGAAAATATGAATATAACAAGAAATGGAGTTTATCAAGCGGCGATTGTTAGTTTTTTTGATCTTCACAGCATAAGACGGTCAGTCCCAGGGCGAAAACTTCTGTGTAATTTAACCGAAGAGGACGACTCCTCTAGAAGATGTGATCGATTGTGGCCCTTTTTTCTGCATTCCTCTAAGTCTCAATGGAATAGGTCTTTCCTAAATTTCAAAGAAATCCGGAAAGGATATTTTGATTCGATATTTGCAGGAAATCAAACGAAACACGCGAACCATACCATACATCTCTAATCACGATTATCATCACAAGATGACCGCTGAACAAGGATAGGATTCAAACGGAAATAATGTGCATCCTTGAGAAAATATGTGACTTTCCACAATACACTTTTAGCCAATAAAAGGAAATACTCTCCTCATTTTGTTTATTATTTCATTTAACTTGAGATTAACGATAATCTGGTAACTTCAACTACTCTCAACTTTGTTTCCAGCTGTTCCCATTGCAATCTCACCTTTCCTTCGATAAAATAGCATGAAAAATTGAATTTTTATATTCGCATTGGGGCTTATCATTTCGATTCAAAAGCATGAAAATATGGGCTTTTGTGGCTATATGCTGAAAAGTGTTCCCTCCCGAGCTTCTGAGGAGTGCCGTTCCATACTTGTGTATGTAATGACAATCTTTTCGTTTAACCATTTGAAATTTTTTATATTCTTTCTTCTTCATTAAAATAAAATGAATATAAAATATTGACGGAAATATGGAAGCAGTCGACATGGACTGTGTCTATTTTATCTGCAATGGTTCATCCTCATTCAGTTCACGGATTCCAAACGAGAAATATTGTTTTTTTGCGCAATTTTTTTAGTTTGCGAGCCATAAATTTCAAAGAATTTCGTTGCATAGATTTTGAGCTATGATGGTACACGCTTTTCAACATACAGTTTCGAGAAAAACGCATTTAAAAATTTAAATGTGATTATTAACAATAAAATCTCAACTGTGACATGTGGTGAGGAAGCCCGGTTTTGGCGATTATAACGATAATAGTGGAACGTTTGTGAATTTCTGCACCTTCCAGTTGAAACTCACCGCCATAAGGTCAGTTGAAACTCTCCGCACGAGCATTTAGAAATTCTCTTCTCGATGTACATAACAAGAGAGGGGCAGACATCGGCCTCAAAAAAGATCACCACTTCCCGTATAGTTTGAGAGCTGCGACCACCCAGGTTCAACATCGACCGCTAGTATGATCCAGCTGTCAGTCGACAGTGGGAGCTAACTTGCTAAGAATATCGATGAGAATTGGGCCACCATAAAAATTTTCTTTTTTCGGGTGCTAAGACCTGCGAAATCGTAGAAACGGATCGATGAACGGAAGGGGTTGAAAACTCTATTGACCGCTGCGAGTAATGACCGACGTGACGCGCTCGAACTCCAATACCGAGAAATGCAGCATAGTGTGCGCCGTGACAAGGGGGAATTTGCTATTGCGTTGATCAAGAAGCCGGTAGATGCCGCAGAAGACAATGATTTCTGAAGTGTATACCACATCACAAAAGAGTTTCCATGTTGTCGCAAATCTTTCGGTGAAGGACGTTAACGGTCGACTCTTCATTCACAATGACGAGCAAGTGAAGAGGTGAAAAGGCCACTTCACCATGGTTCTTAACTATATCACAACCGGTGACGTTCCTCCTCTTGTTAGTTGAATGGCTAGACACCCTAATATGCAGATACCGACTGCTCCTCCAAGCAGAAGAGAAATCATTTTGGCCATCAATGCATTCAAACGGAGTAAAGGCGCTGGGCTTGTCAGTTTCCCGCAGATTTATTTATATTTAAGATTCCAAAGAAGAGTACCTGTTTTGAGTGTGAAAATTGAAGGGGTATCTGCGTCCTCATTGCCGTTGCAAAGACAAAAGCTAAAATAATCCTAGAAACCATTAAAGAATATTTTGAAAGCTTAATCGACCGAGAGCAGGCTGGTTTCCGATATTTTTTCTTGCTATCGTTGTCACGCTCCTTTGTCCGGAGGACATGGAGGGGCTCATCTTTCCTCAAACAGCTCGACAAAATGTTTGGAGAGAAGGAGAGGAGAAAGGAGGAAACTAACGCAACTAAGCGTGCAGCAGGAAAAACCTGAGAACAAAAACAGATTGCCCTGTATTTACCCAAGGACAACACGCAGCATCGAAGAATCAATGGTGAAGACAAATCCCATACTCCGAATCCGATGCCGACAAGCAGGAAACAGCTACTGAAAGAAAAACTGGTTTCCCCAAATGACGAGGTAAAGCAAACGGAAAAGAGGGGAATCAACAAGTGAAATAAAATCATCACTAGCCAAGCACATGGTAAAAAACATCCACAACATCATCATTGAGACCCACGAGATGCTATACACCCTACGAGGAACATGGACATTTTTTTTTTTTTATGGATGGAGGTGGAAATCTTAGAAAGACGCTGCTGCGCCAGGTTGCAGCAGTGTGTGGGATTCACACCCACTAAAACCACTCCCACTCTTCCGCCCCTCCCCGCGGGACCACCGTGAAGTATTACTTCGCGGGGGAGGCTCTGGTTCGCTATACCAGCTCATCCATGTCACGTCTCCGTCGCGCCGCCTTCCGAGCTTGATCCAACTCCAGGAGTTTTGTCTGCACCACGGCTACTGCCTCATTTACCGCCATCCAATTTTCCTCCGACTTCAACATCTCTTCCACCAGGTTGGAGGGCTCGATGTCCGCCCCTAAGATGCTGTTCAACCTCCTTTTCTGTTGTAGAAATCTGGGACAATAGAACATAACGTGCTCCGGGTCCTCGAGTGTAGCACCGCATTCAGGACAGTCGGGAGACTCGTCCAACTCGAAGCGATGCAAGTACTTCCTATAGCCACCGTGTCCCGTAAGGAACTGTGTCAGGTGGTAATTCAATTCTCCGTGCTTTCGGTTGACCCATTTCTCGATGCACGGGATCAATGTATGGGTCCACCTGCCCTTGTCGGAGTTATCCCATCGGTGTTGCCACTTGCCACACAACTCTCTCCTGATGGCTTTTCGGAAATCCGCATTCACCTCGGCTGGATTTGCCTTCCGTTTTTCGTAGAGCCAGTGTGCCTCGCTCGCTAGAAGATCTATAGGGATCATTCCTGCGATAACACACACTGCCTCCGTCGACGCCGTCCTAAATGCGCTGCACACCCTTAGCGCAATTGGCCGGCATGCCGAACATATCTTCCTCCGGTTGACCGCGTGGTTCAACGCTCCCGCCCAGACAGGGGCCGCGTATAGCAGGATCGACCTCACCACTCCCGCGATGAGTAGCCTGCGACTATACTTAGGCCCTCCCACGTTAGGCATCATCCTTGCAAGGGATGAGCTGGCATTTGCTGCCTTTTCTCGCGCATAATCCAAGTGTCCCTTGAAACTCAGCTTGGCATCGATCATCACCCCCAGGTATTTGACAACCGATTTTGAGACGACCTCACGATTACCAACCCGGATGGTAACCGTGTTGTTCTTCCTACGGTTGGTAATGAGGACCGCCTCCATCTTTTCGTCCGCCAGGTCCAGCTTGGCCATTCGTAACCATGACTTGATGATATGAATGGCTTCATTTGCATAAAGCTCCACCTCCTCGGGATGCTTTGCAATTGCAATTACCGCCAAGTCGTCCGCAAAACCAATCAGCGTTGTCTCCTCCGGCACGCGAAGGCCAAGCACTCCGTCGTACATTATGTTCCACAGCAGCGGTCCCAATACAGAACCTTGAGGCACACCTGCTGTCACAATGTACTCCTTCGGCCCGTCGTCCGTCTCGTACCAGAGAAGTCTATCCGAAAAGTAACTCTCGATGAGCCGAGCCAAGTAGCTAGGAACACCCAGTTTGGCCAAAACGCCCTTAATCCAGCCCCAGTTGGCTGAGTTAAAAGCATTTTTAACGTCCAGCGTCACCAGAGCACAGCATTTGCCCATGGCCATCGCATTTCGAGCCAATTCCACGACCTTTGCTACTGCATCGACCGTAGAACGGGCTTGCCGAAACCCATATTGCCGCTCTGAAAGACCACCCGCAAGCTCGATGAACGGGAGCAGCCTGTTGTATATCACCCTCTCCAACATCTTCCCCATGGTGTCTAAGAGACAAATAGGGCGATATGAAGAGGGCACGCCGGGTGGTTTTCGAGGCTTCGGTAGCAAGACCAGTTTCTGCCTCTTCCACTGGGCGGGAAACACTCCTTCCGCCATGCACGATTCGAATGTGCTTGCGAACCACCTTGGTCTGGCCTTGACTGCCACCTTCAGAGCCCTGTTCGGAATTCCGTCCAATCCCGGAGCCTTGCTGTCCCCAATACGTCTGCAAATTTCCCAAAGTTCCTCTTCGGTAACATCAGGGAACATGGACATTTGCCATCCTGGAAAGTTTAGAAACCTCCAGACAGAAGGGAAAAGTACGAATAGCGACCTTGAGGACGCTCCATTCTCTTCAGTCTAAAAACAATCCAGTCAAGAATTACAGATACTTGAGTGGCCAGCTAATTACTCGGCAAGTTAGGTATCCGGATAATTGTCAAATAAAAACATAGGTTAACACTTTTTCAATTTAGATTTTAGGCACTGAGGGGCAACTGGCTCCTGAAATAACGATGTCTATAATACAATAAATATATTAGCGTTGTCTCTATTTAAAAAATGATTTTCTCTTTTTTCATATACCCGGGAAAAGTCGAAAGTTCAACCCCAAAATCAAATTCAGTAAAAATCCGCGTTAAGCTAAATTCACAGAAAAATAGGATAATAGAAAAATTACTATGCTTCCTGTCCAATCATTTATTGCATTCATTCAATGTAAAACATATCCATAAATAATGATTTCCACTTTCGTTATATACCAGCAAATACTTTAAATAATAATCCAAGTCATAGGAAAAATAATATCAAAAACTTAATCATGGTTGCGCAATGTCAGGGAGAACTGTGCAAAAGTCTTTTAATCTTAAACAATTTGTGCTAATCAGGATTCATTGCTTTGGATTAAAGATACCAAGGCTTTTGGTAAGTCCATAGTCTGATCATTTATGAGTACAATGTCAAATGCATCCATGTATCTTTGGAGATTAAGCTCGACCTGTCAATTCAAAAATAATTCATTAGAAAATCAAGCTCCACGAGTTAAAAAAAAAAAAACATATTTTTGTCATGAAACACTTACATGGTCATATAAAAAGCCGATTTTTAAGACATGCGACGACGATGGTACTCCTGTTGCCATCTCAGCATCACCCAAAGAATCGCCCATTAAAATAATATGATCACGATTATGTACCGAGTCATAATACTCGGTACCTTTTAGAACTTGTTCGTTCTTGTTAAAAATATGAATTATTGGTGGGATAAAACCATCCAAATGTCCATCCTTATACTTTAAAAAGTTCGATACAACCTTAACGTTTGGCAGTAGTACGTTGAATTGCTTTAATATGGATACGACGCAGTCTCCCAATCCAGCGGAGAATACCAAAAGAGGCACATTATTATTGTTGAGATCATTGAAAAGTTCATGCACTCCATCGCGTAAGTAGTCAGAAGATTCAGCTGCCACTTCGTCAATTTCGTCAGGATTGAATGGAAAGCCTCTGAAAAAGAAAATGTTAAAAGAATTTTCAATTGCTGCTACTCAAGTAAATTTTACCTAAATTTTAATATACCTATGTCTACGAAAGTCTATCCTTTTAAAATTCAAAATAAGAACTTTGCAGTCAGCTTTTAAAATATGTATTCTCATAAACGAGTAGACTATATAATTTACTTGTCCGTTAAGAGTTAACAAAATGAACTCTAATTATTTAAAAATAATTAACCTATGCTTAGAACTACTGAAAGAAGAAACATTCAAGTGGTTTTCCTATACATACAACGCTCGATATTTCAACCTTTTTTTTCGATTTTTTTAGCAATAAAAATAAATGTAATCTTTTCAATTTTTTGATGTTATTATTGGGACCTTAAATTATAATACGAAATTTTCAATTAACAAATTTGATAATTGTTTCTATTTCTATCTGTCTCTAAAAAGGGTGAGTTGTTGTGGTGGTGGTTTGTAATTATTCGAAACCAAAAATTCAAAAGTTTTCATATTTTGTATACTTGCCTCTATCGCCCGAACCAAGATAATTTTACTTTACTAAGCAAGAAAATAGCGGAGTTGTAAAGAACAATCTTCAAACGACCACGATTATATATCGTATTATAGAAGGCGACGTGACAAATGATGTCATTAGATGCGATACAATCCATCAGACCCGTGGAAAGTTTGAAAAGTATACATAAGTCAATATAGGTTCTACGTTGTTGTAGGAAGGAGAGGTTAAGAGAGCGGAGGCGGGAGTAGTCCACACGAGGAAAGTTTTTTTAACAAGAGGAAGTGACGCTAACCCATTAGCAGAGCACCAGCGAACCAGAGTGTCTGGGTTTGATTGAAGGGAGACACAGCCCAGAGATGACGATATATTAAAAAATTTCTTAACACTTTGTCGACCGGCCGCTCATTAGCAGATTCTTTGTGGCGCTGGCTCTGTTTCGCTTGCGAGGGGTAATTTTTTGAAACCATATGAGAATGTGAGATCGAGAGAGACAATACTAAAAAACAAATTATTCCTCATATAATAGTAAATCATGTATCGCCATGGCAACCGATTAATAATAGGCTATGCGTAAGCATTAGTGATAAAAAGCCGATTAATATGGCTACCGGTCGGTTAAGCATCGGCAGCAAAAAGCCGATTAATAGTGTCCCGGTTGGTGAGGCAGCATAGCGGTTGGATAGATTCTGATTACGAGACCTGTTTTTGAGGGAAGAAACCCCGCTTATACTCAACAGAAAATGGCGCCTCTTGCTATATGTAAAGGGATTTACAGACAACACGTTCTCAACAAATTTCGTGGTAATCGTTTAAGCCTTTTTCGAATAAATCGGATGTGACAAACAGACATCGAATCGATTTTAATAAGGTTTGGTTTCACACAAAACCTTAAAAAAACAGCGGGTTAATAAATGCTTGTTTATAATGATGTATAAAAAACTGAGAACGTTGGATTCCACAATTGTTAATCCTCCAATTCACCAGATTCAACAACATTCAACAACCTGGATGTGGATTCCGAATTTCTGGTTTATCAGATTGGTACAACTTTACGTCGATATTTTGAAGAAATGCGAAACCCATAATCATTCAAAAAGAATCTTTTTTGAGATTCTTGGGGGATTTTGCTTGATAGCAAACAAGGCATCGCAGAGAGCACCATATTCTCGCAATTTTTGCAATTTCTTTGGAGGGCGTTGGTCACGCGGATTTTCTTCTCCCATTCTTTTGTCCTGTTTTTTAAGGTCAAAGGCAACAGGAGTGATGTGGAGGGGTTTGCAGGCCCAATGTGCTTAAAAATAAAAGATTTCAAAAAGATATTCCATCACCCTTTTGAGGTTATAAATTCATTCTTGGTATGCAACACGCCTACCTGAACTTTTGACCAGAAACTCACAATTTATTTAATCAAAGTGAGTGTATTGAAATTGTTTCTCTAAAATGCTTATTCCGGGCAAACTAATAGCTATTATCAGAGCGACATATAATAGCACAAAATGTCACATGCTGCACCGGGGTAAAACCTCGGAGGATGTCGAGGTCCAAAACGGAGTCCGCCAGAAATGCACCTTGTCGCCGATATTTTTTCTTCTTGTTATCGGACGAGTTCAATGGACTATGACAAATACTTCGACTATGCTGATGACATCTGTTCACTCTCTCACCGGGCTATGGAGCCAAATGGATTTGAAAAGAGAGGAAAGTAGAGTTGGACCAAAAATATACACCAACAAAAAAGTTCTCAATCTGACGGGTCATCTCACTCTCCCTATCTGCATTAATGGGCAGAGCATCGAAGGCGTCGATCAATTGCTCAGCATGGTCCAATTTGCATATCTAAGAAGCGCCGTTTCTGCCGAAGATGGCACCGCTTTCGCTACCTTGTCTAAAATCTGGAAATGCCATTATCTCAACACCAGAGTACTGTTCTGTGGTAGTGTGCGTTCTGT
Organism: Hermetia illucens; assembly: GCF_905115235.1. Classification (NCBI taxonomy): domain Eukaryota; kingdom Metazoa; phylum Arthropoda; class Insecta; order Diptera; family Stratiomyidae; genus Hermetia; species Hermetia illucens. The sequence goes on along the minus strand of NC_051852.1, from coordinate 96,630,680 downwards.
ATTGTACATGGAAAGTGAACGCCACTGTTATTCAAAAACACCAAGCCTTCGCAAACACCTGTCTATATCATCGAAGTACGCTGTCTGATACTACCACAAATGAAGAAATTGCCCGGTGCAAAGGCCTGGCAATCGTACGCACTTTGATCGGCAGGTAGAAATGGCAGCGGATGAATCGCGCATTAAGGAGGGATGACAATTACATTGCTGACTACGCCAACGAGTGCGTCTTGGCTCAGAATAGGAGAGAAGGAGTGCAAGTCATCGCAAACGGTAGGGCGTAGGTTTGGTTGACACGCTAACCCCCACCAAAGAGTAAATGTCAACCAAATATATATAGAGTCTAGCGGCAGTGAAATTGTAACGACGCCCACAAGCGAAGAAAACGCAGATTTTCCCACGGCAGGGACAAATTCAAGTGGAGTCTTGGAGCTCCGGAGGCACATTTTCGACATTCGAGATTCAACGGTGCATTTGCCTGCAGCTAAAGGTAACAGATTATAAGCAACAATGTTTTGAATCACAGTTTTTTTGGCTGAATTGTTTTGTTTTACTTTGAGAAAGCCTAAAGCAACGAAATCAAACAATAGAATTATCTCGGGAGAAAACAACGTTGTAAATAAAAAGCCGACTAAAATTTTTAAAAGAAAACGTATATACTTTTAGAAGCTCATCACTGTTCTTATGGTACCAGCTAACCTTCGGTGAGACTTCGTGGCAAGAGCCACTTCAGGAGAGTCCTATGCTCAACATGGTTGTCTTACGGCACCCAGAATATCTTGCTGGCCGGAGGGCAGATATCTTGAACAGCTCGCCGGAGAATGTTGATGAACACTAAGCCTAAGTGAGGTCTGACAATAGCCTGCTCACGTAGGTGATGGGGAAGCATTGTCTTGATGACCACAAAGATAATGCTGAGAGGTTTGTGAGTTGCTTCAATTTCCTCCGCCTAATCATTGGCGATAAATTGCTCCTGTAGCTCTGAAGGAGCCCGAAAGTCCTCCGCCTCTGGAATGGTACCTGATAGTATGTTAGCTCCATGAACAGCCCGCCCCTGAAAGACTGGTAAAAGTGGAAACAGGCACCTTGAATGAGCAAAAGCGAAAATATCACAAAAACAACATTTTTTGATATACGGACTAGATTCACTGCATGCCTAAATGTGCTTTCTTTCTATTTTCGTCTGATGTGATCAAATAAAAGACACATTTGGATACTCACTTAAAAACTTCTGCGGACTTTTCCCACCATTCCACCATTTTCTCAGTCTTTTCTTGAATGGTAATGTGAGGATCGATTTCTATGGGGCGATAAATCCGATATAACCGGTCAGTCTCCTCAAGAACATGTCGCGGTATTGACTTGCAACTATTGAAAAGTCCAAAACTAGTTGGCGGAATCCTCTCATCGGGCATATGTTGCTTCGTTATAGTGAAATCGAAGTCAGATAGCACCTGCAGCTTCTTTAAGCCTCCGCAAATCAACTCATTTATTACGTTGACAACTCGATCACCGTCTTTGATCTCACATCTTGCCTTCGACATGGCCTTCACTTGCGCTATTGTGATAATCTTGAATGGTTTTGTCATTTTTAATGCGCGAAACAGTTTTCAATGTTTAATATTCAATAATTCGGTTCGGTATACGCCAAGAGGCCTCAAACAACTTTTATCGCGATATGAGTTGGAAGAAACACCGCGAAAAACAACACCACATCAAGCTGCTGCTAAACAACTGCTGCCTAACAGCTGATATTACAGTCCCGGCTGTCACATGAGACAAGCAAAATTTCCAATTAGAAGACTACACTGCCAAAGCAATTTAGTGAATTTCCCGCCATTTGAAAAGTCATTGTCAAGCTGGTCGGCAAGCCAAACAAGTTTAGGATTGTTGCCGGTGGCTGTCTTGTTATTCATGAGTTCTCGGTACATTCGATAAAATATCATTTCGGGACTAAAAAAGTGATCAGACTTCACCCAACATTCTAAACAAAGCAAAATGCCGGAACTAGATCAAAGTCAATTAAAAGTTTCTCCACTCGGTGAAGTGAGTAAATTTCTATCTGCACATGAAAATTTCAAAAATGCATTTATATCATCGAGCATCCCGCAAGTGTGTAAAGACGAGCCTTGCGTGCTCGGGGTAGATGAAGCTGGTCGCGGTCCGGTCCTAGGTCCAATGGTGTACGGCATTGCATTTTGCCCAATTGAAAGCAACAAAGAACTCGTCGATTTGGGATGTGCCGATTCGAAAGAGTTAACAGAAGAAAAACGAGATATTATATTTGCAAACATGAACACAAAAGAAAGTTCGAATTCTTGCATTGGTTGGTCAGTTGAGGTGATTTCCCCAAGTGTGATAAGTGCCAATATGCTTAGAAGGACGAAATATTCATTGAACGAGATCTCCATGGATTCGGCAATAGGACTGATAAAGCGTGCAGCTGACGAAGGAGTAAACATCGCCGAAGTCTACGTGGACACAGTTGGTCCGCCGGAAAAGTACCAGGCGAAATTGAGTAACATCTTCCCATATTACAAAATAACCGTTGCCAAAAAAGCTGATTCCACGTACCCCATTGTGTCGGCTGCAAGTATTTGCGCGAAAGTGACTAGAGATCATGCACTCAAACTCTGGCGCTTCCCCGAAGGATTGAAATTATCTCACGAGACATACGGTAGCGGCTATCCTGGTGATCCAGACACGAAACGATTTCTCTCTGAAAATGCTGATCTGGTGTTTGGATATCCAAACTTAGTGCGATTCAGTTGGTCAACGGCTGAGACGGCCCTCAATGGACATGCCTACGATGTTGAATTCGATGATATTGATGACACGAAGCAGGAATATGAGGGTGAGCAGATTACCAAATTCTTTAAGGGGAAGACTATCAAAGGACAAATAAAACGGGAAAGACATCAATTCTTTAAGAGGAGGTTCTTAGGAAAGGTCGAATTTTAGTGAGTATTGAACAACATTTCTTAATTTAAGGATCTCAAATAATGTAAGACTTTAAATGTGTATTTTGTCAATAAATTTATTCTGATAATGTTTAAAGTATCGGCTGATTTTTGGATTACCCTTCGTTTTCCATCCAATCCAAGTTACATTTTTTCCAAGGATCTCCCTTTCCACATGTGCTTAGATATAACGCATTTTCTCTCTAAAGCCGTTGGTGAACGGCGCTGCAGTGAGTCTACAATTGGCTTCACAGTGCTCGCAACACTGTGGGACCAAGCAAAGATGAGCAACGAAATTGCAGCGAAACTATACGACTATGGGTAAGTTCCGGTTGCTCAACAGTCGCTCATGAGACGATCTTCACTCGTCGTTTCTGTTTATTGCACAGTTCAAATAAATAAATAATGATATTACCTAACAAGTGAGTAAACGTCCGTAATTTGAAATGGAAAAATCACGCGCACATGAAACGAATTGCAGTGGCATTCACAGTTCAGCGAGTCCCCTCCTGATATTTTCTGTACTTTTGGGAGCAACCAGCACTGGAAAATAGGTTGGTGTTGTAGGACTGGCAAATTCTCCGTTACTCGTGAGAAAAATTTGAGGGGGTTCAAGTAAATACTTTTATTGGAATCCCAGAGGTACGAAGATTATACCCCAATCGAAGTTTTTCATGGAATGCTACCATAGCTCGGTACAGAGTCATTTTTCAGTAGGGCTGAGCCAAAGTAAAGCGCCCCAGCAACCCAGTAGTTAGAAGAAACTTAGAAGCTGATAATGCTAATCCAACTTATTATGAAGCTTTGCTCATATTCCTCTTCGCATTCAGAAAGTATATCGATTAAGAGGCTGCTCAAGGCTACTTAGTTATCGCTGCAGATTACGATGTGCTTGTCTTTTAATCGCTCGACTATTATCCAAGTTGTCGCTCTTAGGATCGGTTTTGTATACTCCATTCGCTGAATACTATCTTAGAGGAAAAGCTCTCCTCCCGTTTTTATCTGAGAAATAAGACTCCTGTCCCAGAATCTTTTCATTTTTTGAGGCATCGGTCTAGAAGCCCTAAGTACACTCTGCCATACGTTTTTCTAGTCTATCCTAGATTTCTTTGCACTTGAAGCCAACTTTATATTTCTTTCCAAGGGGGTGTACTTTTTCCAGTAGTACTCATCATACAATTCTTTATGATGAGGCTAGATTCCAACGAAAACTCTTTTGTCAGACCTTAACCCAGCACACTACGGAGGCATAGAGGAACATTAGCCCAATCAGTCTCAGGTAGCCATAAACTCTTACTTTAGCACACAGTGATTTCTACGTTAGCATAGCATCGATTAGATACAATTAGAACAAGGTGCTAGCACCTTCTCACGAATGTGATGCTCAACCTGTATCTCCAGAACTTTCAGCGAGAATTATATTAACCTGATTTGTCTTAAGTTCTTTCCAAAAGTTGATGAGAATCAAATGAATGAAAAAAATTAGGACGACATCGTAGTTGAGCTGTGAAAAGCACGGATCTGGGGCTCAGCGAGTGCTTCAATCGAATTATTGAGGAGAATAGACCACGCTCTGGCTGGCAACAAAGCACGGCTGTTCGAATATAGGAACAGGAAAGCAGTCCAGCAAGAATGCTTGAATGCTTGGATTACCGTACGACCCCGTTGTTGTCCATTACAGTATTTCTGGAAGCGGGAAAGTTATGGTACTAAAAAGTCTCTACAGGTTTTAAGATGGTGTACTTAGGTTCAAACAAAAAGAAAAGATTGTCATCTCTTCTGTTGTATTTTGTGGCATACTGATCTATATCGTGTAATGTGTTTACCAACATTGTCGTGAAAAATAGTTTTAAGAGATAGGAGGTTGATGAGCGCACATCTAAATACTTATGAGACGGTACAATGAAAAGATCAAGGGAAGGCAAAGAAAATAAACATAATCGAGTGCAACAAAAGTATTGGTACAGCAAGAGAAATGAAATGACTGGAGGAAAATCAACGAAATTTGAACTTTCATTTGAATTTTTTAAAATTATGTATGCAATTGCAGCTATAAAGCAACGATGAAACAGACTGGAAAGGCATTGAATCACATCGGGGGAATTTCATTCCTAGCTTGAAAATGCCTTTCGGAAATCATGTTTTGAGATGTGTTGTGGATGGAATTTAAGCAAATGCTACAGATTTTCAACCAGGTTAAGATTTACCGATCGGAGAGGCATATAGCAGCGGCGTGTGGCATTGTACAATAACCATTCTGTTGCCGGAGGAAGTGTACTTGATGTTGTTATCCTGCGGGTAGGCAAAGCGTGGTTACATTCCTAAGGTAGAATTATGTATCAAATTAAAACACAGCACATTAAAGTCTATTTCCTTTTCGTGTTCTAGTCAATAACACCAATCTATTCACTCTAGTCGCTTTGAAGGCCCAATTTAATTGACTCCTGGAACCATTCTTCAAAGTTGCATGTATGTCACAAGTTTTAAGCTCGGCATTAGCTTACCTACAAAGCCCAAATACGTTATATTTACTTTTACGAGACCATAAAACTAAATATTTCTCGATTATTCGCATGTAAACGCCTTTCTTCCCGGGCGACTATGAAGCGTTGCTATCCACAGTATTCTGCGTATGCTCTCTGTTACATATCGCATATGGCATTGTTTTCGAACTGCCAGCATGTACAGAGGGTCGTCCCACTTCACATCAAACTTAGTGTATTATAAGGCATAAGCCCTTTATGATGTCATGGACTACATTTGCCGAAAGGACCGCTTTCTTTTCCCGTAACGCTACTAGTTCAACTTTTCGGTCATTTTGTCATTCAGCATAATGTAATATTGGCAAACATTAACTTGGATTGGATTTCTGTTAAAAAGTATTGAAAAGTGTCTATTTAATGCTTTTAATGCACTACATGTTCTCAGACCATTATCTATGAAGAACCCATCCAGTATGCGGCAACGCCTATTGCTAGAGGAACTCGTGCATTGGGTTAAATTGCTCTACTGTGATCCGAACAGTAAAGTTGGAAGTGTGGTAGGTGCCGTATCTCCATCGGTGTTCATCAAAGAAGCACCCTCTTGGTATTTCTCTTTAGTCTTGTCATGCACAATATCCAGTGCTCCAACCACTGCTGCATGCAGATAAAGTTTTCTCAACGCTTTACGTCCAAGCTGATCTCAAGTAATTTGTCGAAAAATGGGCTACCCACCTCACGCATGAGCTCTCCGACCAAACCTGAATAAAATACGGTGACCCTAATAAAACAGTTACCTGCCAAAAACGGCAATTTCAGTATCTCGGATCAATGGTATCAACCAACGATAAATTGAGCAATGAGATTGCTTCAGGCATACGCACAACTTGGATAAAGTGGCAAACCACCGAAAAGCTGACCGAACTAACTACGGCTTGATACGATGGACGGTGATTTAAAAGACTCTCGACTGAACGGGGAAACGGCTAGGGAAAAAAGTATGACCGAAAGATTTATCATGAATATTCTGTGTCACATCTTCTTAGATCATACCTCTTTCTTCTTCAGTCTTTTTACTTGGTCAAACGCCAGATCTAAATGAAGCAGCGAGGCTCTCAAACCACCATCCAGCATTGCAAGCCGATGCCATCCAATAGCGATCGTGGATGTCATTTCGAATATGATCATGGCGTATTACAAGACTGGTCTAACGTCTAACGTAACCTCTTCGCCTACATTATCGCGGGGCATTGTTCAACACTCAGCACCATAGATGGCGACAGGGTGGACAACACTGCGGTAAATTTTCCATTTGGGACGTGATACGTCGACCATAAAGAACACCAGTTCTGGAGCGCTGTTTTATTCAAATTGCGCTAATGTGTGAAGCAATTTCGTAACGGGGTTTACCATTGACTCCAAGTATTTCTTTCCGTTCTGGGTAGCTTACTTCCACTGACAGTGATAGTGCCGTTTGCATTGGGGCGGTCGTCAAAAATTCTGTTTTATTCGGATTGAGGCGATCATTCCATTTTTGAACAAGTTGCTTGAGATCAGTTCCGCTATAAAACACTAGGAAAACATGAAGGGCAATATCAATGATCAAATGGCAGATCCGATGGAATACCTCAATGAAAGGCCGATGGATATATAAGTTGATTCTCACCATCGATAGGTGGGATAGTCGTCGCCATGGAGACTGTGGTTACTAGTTAACGTAATTACAATCTGGTCACGGTAGCTACCGTAAGTGCCTATACAGGTTAGGCCATAACGAATTTCCAGTGTGTCTAACTTGTCCTGACCAAGAAGAAGACGCAGAGCGGACAATATTCTTCGGAGACGCAACATGACGTGTAGGAGCAACATTCCGAACGTACTTTTCCTGGTGGATCACAATTAAGTGGAAAATCAGAGGTTCGGCGCTTCAGGTATGAAAGGTTAAGTGTAATCTTTATGTAAGAAGATTTCACTTTAGAACTTTTCCATTTTTCCACCGCCTTGACCTAATATAACAGTGGGATTTTCAAATGCTATACATCATAGCCAATATTACTGCAAAATTTGATGATTCTAGGATGAACTTAAGGGATATTTCCGCTAGATTTCTCAGGAATATAGTAGTATATTATTATTGACCTTATTTACATATATGGGGGGATCATTTGGACCTTAGGCATCGTACAGGGTTCTTGATTTTTTCTGTGAATGACCCCGTCAAATAACTGATTAGTCTTCAGCCCTCGTGCTGGTCCCCCTTACAATTCAGTTCAAAACTTATACCCATTTCGAAAAGCATCATTCTTTTCATTTGATGCCCCAGAAAGAAGATATTATATTATCTTGAAACGAAGAGAAAACTGGGACGAACCAGAAGAATGCTTGCCAGGATATACTGACATCTTCTACACCGATGGCTCAAAGATAGAAAATGTTTCCGGAGCAGGAGTCTACCTCTCGAATAAAAAGGAGAAGTTGGCTTTTCCTTTGGGACAATACACAACGGTCTAAAGTGTATACGATCCTAAGGGCGGCGACTGGATGATTGACGAGTGGTTGAAGGGCAGGCGCATCACAATCTGTAGCGATAGTCAAGCTGCATTGAGGGCGTTGAGTAGTATTTTGATCACTTCAAAAATCGGTCAGGAATGTAGAAACCGATTGAATTCTGTTTCTAGATTCAGTACGGTCGATTTACTCTGGGTACCTGGTCATTGTGGTATAGCGGGAAATGAAATCTCGGATGCCTTAGCAAAAGAGGCTTCAACTTTCACCATGCCCGGACCGGAAGCAGCAATTAGGGTGCTGGTAGCATTGGTTCATGCTGATATCAAAAACTGGGAGCAAGCTTCCCATAGTGACAGGTGACGAAGCCTTAAATGCTGCTAGACAGACCAAACTCTTCCTGTCAAAACGAAACAAACATACTGAAAAGTTTATCCCGTCGAAAAGCAGGAAGACTTGCAGAAGTATTGTGGGCATTCTGACTGGCCATAATTTACTAGCTGGGCATATGTTCAGAATAGGAATTATCCAAGATAATACGTGTCCATCCTGCAATGAGGAAGCGGAACGTTTTCTATGTGAATGCCCCGCTTACGGAGGCATCCGACATCAGGTTTTTGGTGCTGATGTGCTTCAACTGCAGCGGATAGCATCACATCCACTAACGGAAATCCTGCGATACATAAATGAATCCGGGATATTCCGTTAGACGGGGGAATCGATTACAATGGACCACTAAGGTCTGAGTGCTCAGAGGCTTTGCCTCTCCCCCACTTCAAATACACTCACACATACAAGCGGCGGGAATAGTGCAGGGTGTAATTTAGCACGAAGGTGCGGATTTTTGGTCCATGAATCGTTCATGTTAGCGGCTTGCGCTGATGTCTTTCGAAGATCCCAAACCGGTGCCTGAGCAAAAAAAAGTTTGAAAAATCGATATTAATCCGCATAAGGGGGACAAGTTTAGTAATCGGAAAATCTGCCTTTTCTGCATCTTCACGGTCTTTTGCGACAAATTTTCAGTATTTGGTACACTCTAGTGATAAAGCAAAGGAAAAACCCCATCTAGACTGTCGATGTAGCTCATAAATAGCTTTTTATGTATCTGTATTATCAAATAAATTCTATCGAATATTAAATGGAGCATACCATACACAATAGAAATAATGCGAAACAGGAATATGAAATGGAAGATGTTTGCAAAAGAATTCTATCGCCGTTGTTTACGCGATCAGAAATTAAAGTTCACGTAATTATGTAGGCAAGCATGCTATAAACTCGAGCTTATGAAAAGTTGCAAAAAAATCCTCCTACGTGCACTGCAATAGACGAAGCAATGGAAAATTTTAACAAAGTATACATGCAGGCGGAACAGTGGAACTAGCACAAGAGCAAAACTACTTTGGAATCAACACTTTATTGTGGTCATGAGTTAAGACCGTTTCTTGCGAACAATGACCTCAGCCGCAATTAAAAGATGTCTTTCAACTCTTAGAGGTCAACGAAATCAGTCGTTGCGAAAAATATTCAATCCAAATTATCATGAAATGTTAATAATTTATCAACTGATCCGATGCCCTAATATGCTTCGAACTTTGGATAGCATGCAACACATCAAGTAAAATTGCTCGGTCAACATGACCCGGTTTGTAAAACTGCTAATCATTAGGAAATAAAAATAAACAAATACTAAACGGGAAACTCATTCCCATTTGCAACACAAAGGAAAATTGCTTACTTGAAAATGTCTGCTGACTTTTCCCACCATTCTTGCATTTTTTCAGCTTTCTCTTCTGTGGAAATATTGGGATCTATTTCCAAGGGACGGTACACCTCCCGAAGCTTTCCATCCTCTTCAAGAAAAGTCGGAGGCACAGATTTGCATTTGTTGAACATTTTGAAGCTGGTCGGCGGCGAAGATCCGTCTTCCAAGCATTGCTTTGTTATGGTGTAATCGAAGTCTGAAAGGACTTGAAGCTTGCTGGCACCGGCACAAATCATGTCATTGATCATTTTAACCACAAGATCCCCGTTTTTGATTTCACAGCGCGCTCGCGTCATCGCCCTAACGTCGGCCAGTGTCACATTTCTATAGGATTTAGTCATGTTTTGAGAATCTCCTTTGTTGCGGCGCCAGAGATAATTAGCTGCAAATGTTCGAAACAAATGATTAAAAATAGAAAATGTAAAGTAATTTGCTTAGACTTGGCCATACCTTCTTGGAAATGTTCAGCGATGTGAAGTTTTAATTTATACTTTTATCGAGGGAATATTCTGAATATTGCAAGGCACTTCCGCGCTTGGCAGTCTTCAGGCAACGTGTGAAATGTAGGTTGTAAACACAATATGGCATTCGTACTTGCCAGCTGCTCTGTTATTTCACAGAATTTTAACAGATCGCAGGTTTCGGAATCAGATGTCACAATTAAAATTTCTTGTCCCTTAAATGCCGATTAAGTAATTGGGCGAGTCAACTAGGCACATAGATCAGACGACAAAATGTGGCGGCGAAGCGAAAAGGTGACTTCAATATTCACTTGAAATATCAGAAAAGATATGTTCGCCGCTGCCTAGAATCAATTTGATAGTATCAAATACATAATTAAAAGTGTGGTGTAGGTTTCCTCTACCAAGAAGCGGGTAAAGTTTACAATCATGCTTAATAAGAACTTACTTTTGAAACCATACTGATTTAAATCGGCATTGAATAACCACAAACAGTATTTGGTTTTGATCAAGGAATTCAGCAGTAGGGGGTTCCCGAAAGAGGATAGTGAACCTCCAATGAAAATCTGTTCACAATAAGCTTAATGTTCCATTCTAAAATGCGATATAAAAACTCACTACCTTGCCTACTAAAAGTATATTCCTTAAGAATAAGGTTGTTACCAACGAACCATTGAACTATTTTCTGAAAAAAAAATGGCATTAATGCATGTCTCTTCGGCATTTCATCTCACTATCTTCCGCTTATTTCAGTCAAACCCATACTTTCCAAACTAAATTCATATCTTCTTGAATGTGCCCGCTAAGGTAGTGACTCCGTTGTGGGAGGTTAAGAACTCACTCAAAGTATTCCCTGATTGCCATAACAGTGACTAAAAGGAGAAGATTTGTGTGACTAGCTACGTACACTTTTGGAATTTCATTATACAGCTACCATGCCTCGCTAACTGACCTTTCACTTTCGGCAGTAGTTTATGATTGGATTCTGGAATTTGCGAACGCTTCTGGACAGTGTTACTGAGACTCCCCAGAATGCTGGCTTGCTTCTACGCAACAATTTCAGCGATGGTGGGACTATGGGGAGCACTCCTCTCCATCCATCGGCACTGTGTTATACTCTGGTAAACCTGCTGAAGGTAGGAGGGAAACTGGTATCGGGTTAATGCTTATCGCATCTGCTAGGTCCGGCCTTATGTTCTGGGAAGTGGTGTGAAATAGGATATTAACGCAAGATTCCGGTTCAGAATGAAGAATATCTCAATAGCGCAGTGCTGCGCACCAACGGAATGAATGAACAGCTCTTACTGTCGCTACAAGTGAAGGCCAACGTGATGCATTTGAGCTTCGTTACTGCGAATCCCGAGAAGTACAATGTAACTTATGCAGTGACGAAAGAGAGGTCAGGGGCAGAAGTTGCAGCATATAATTTCGCTATTGCATACCGCATTACGAAAGAACTTGCAAGAGGTCGGAAATCTTTCGATGGTCCTGTGAGGGACATTAAGGGTCGACTGCTCAATCATAGTGGATTATTCTCATTCATACGGATTAAATGACACGTCCGTCGCAACCTATTGAGCCTGATTTTATCCACAACCAGACGGTCGTGATCTAGCTCATAAATTTCGTCGTTATATAAGCGATGGAATCGTCCATCCTCCATGTAGCTATGAAGCTATCAAAAAGGCTAATGAGGAATAAAGACAAGATTGCATCTGGGAAATAAAACTACTTTATTGCAGCATGGACGTTAACTCAGGCAACAATAAAACCTTGAATGTCTTTCAAAGGAAGATTAATAATAATAATAATAATCGTTGGCGCAACAAACCATGTTGGATCAGGGCCTTGAAGTGTGTTAGAGCACTTCATTCAAGACCGTAACGGTACACTAGGAGGCAATGTGGTCAGCATTGCGCTCGCCCGAGATTATTACCCTGATTTGACTCAGGTACTCATTCACAGCTGAGTCGACTGGTATCCGACGTCAAATCACGATACAAATTCCACTGCCACCAGTGAGATTTGAACCGCGACCTTCCGTACGACAGCCTTGCGCTCTAATCACTCAGCTATCCGGACACCAAAGGAAGATTCCATGCAAAATATTGGGAGCAGTTTGCTTGGGAGATGAGTAGCACATCAAATACAATGACGAGTTGTATGAAGTTTATAGCGAGCCAAAAGTTCCGACCATGCTACGATTGCAAGGTCTCTATTGGGGAGGTCATCTATAGCGTATGGAGATGACTCAATAATAAGAATAATCGTTGGCACAACAATCCAATTGGATCAGGGCCTTGAAGTGTGTTAGAGCACTTCATTCAAGACCGAAACGGCACACTACAGGATTACAGTACCCTATAGGATAGGCAATGTGGTCAGCATTGCGCTCGCCCGAGATTATTACGCTGATTTGACTCATTCACAGCTGAATCGACACCAGTCGACCCGATATCAAATCACGATACAAAATCCCACAGGTACCAATGAGATTTGCAAAACGATGTTCCATATGACAGCCTCGTGCTCTAACCGGTCACGGATTCTTGAGTCAAGAATACCCAAAAGAGTATACAAGTTGAAATTTGACGGGAATTGAAAAACCGAGGAAAAGATGAAGACGCAGTAGACGTTGACAGTGAAATACTATTAGATGTTAGAGGTTGGAGAGTGTAGTCACTGAAGTGAGGCAGTTGGAACCAAACGTCGAAGGATGCTAAGTTCCGAAACGGACTGTAGAACTGTGAAAAAGAGGAAAGGTCAGTCAGCAAAGAGAAAAATCATATGGAGAACACCTGGTCCTTGATATATGGATGAAAATTACAATGTCCGTGTACAGCCGAAATCTATAAGCGATGTCGTGATTGTACAGTTATTGATAAACAGGGCAGAAAGTGGGCGCTAACTTGATCCGAATGAATTAATAACACTCTGCCCGGAATGTCGATAAGGGCAATATATGTAGTGAGAGACGGGTTAGCCTTTTATTCAAGTCACCTATCTGCTGATTTCCATAGTTCCTGTCTATAATGCTCCTGAGAGTAACGAAGAATAAATGCTTGATGAAATCCCCGTGTCACAATATGAAAGTATCAGCAATTTTTAATGGAGAAGAAAATTCTAGAATGTAACACTATAAGCAAGGAAAAGTAGACTTGTAAGCACCTTAATTCGGTGATTCATATCTCATTCATTACCTCAGCAGCCGATATACAACTTTCGACAACAACTAGTCAGTACCTACTCTACTCGTTTCCATTTTCAAATTAACTATTCCTTTTCTAACGAGCATTTTCTGTTTTCTAACAAGATTTTCAGCTACATTTTCTTTGCAGCGGTGCAACATTCATCAGGAAAATTTCCCATAACAGCTGACTGGTTTGTTACTTGTCAAGCGGCCATATTTGTATTTTCCCGCTGCCTGTACTTCGAAGTGTTTTCGGTATTCTGTGATTTGTTATTTCTATGTTGATAAAATTCGTTTCGCGGGACAACTAACTGCTAATGCAACTAAAATGGAAAGTGCACATGATGTCAAGCCTCGTCTGGCTGAGGCGGCGTCTAGGCTGTCTAGCAAGGAGATACCGTGCATTTTCTGCAAGAAATTGTGGGAAAGTCGGCTGACGATTATCAACGATAAGAAAGATATTTTGGGAGCGCTAGACGCGCTTGGTGTCAAGGTAAGGACGTCGGTTCTGGCGAAGCAGTAGTTTGTGTTTCCTGGTGTGAATTATGGAGTTTGTAGGCCTCAGCAAGGCGGAGGCTTCGAATGGCTGACGGTGCTAAAAGTGAACCTCCCAAGCGGCTTGTGTTTGAATGCCGGTGTCTAGTTGGCACAGTGATTGAATGCTTCAAGTGCAGTGATTGCTTTACTCCAAAAGTTTCGGAAAGGAATCATCTCAAACCCCGGGGTTCCTAGAAGCGCCAGGCAGCTCAGGACTAATTTCAAATTGGAGCGGGGCTCACGTGTCGAACATGCAGCTATGTGGTGTGCTTGCTCACGTAGTCGACCCATCATTTGTTTACGCAGTTACTCGGTGCAATATTCTCTCAGTGGCAGGCGTCCAGGTTCATGTTTTTTCCAGTCTGAGTGCTGTTTTGGAAGTGAAAAAAATCTCGTTTATGGAGTGAAGTGTCAAGAACATGCAGGCGGTGCGTCCGGTGCTAGTTTTTCAGTGACCAGCCAAGTAATTTGATACTTGCACAAGACGCTTATGGGTCCCAGTGTGAAATTGACGAAAATTCCGCAAAGAATTTACTCCTGATTTTGTGATGGGATTGGGACGAATTGATATGAACAACTCGTAAATCGTTAAAAAAAAAACAAATTTCGCTTCGGTCGGTTAGTGATTGTGCTCGCATGGTCATTTCTAGATGTATAATGTGATTCCCATATATCTGAGAAGTGTTGAAATTCAGATCACTCCCTTCCTGGTCTTGCCTTAAAAATGGGCTGATGAGTATCCCCTGAGGCGATTTTGCTGCTATTTTGGCAACAATAATTTGAATTTTATTCTACTTGCAGTGGTCGGTTTCATGGAAATATTGAGTCATAATTGATTCGAGAGAATGCCATAAACAATAGTTTCAAGTTTGATTATATTACGGAGAGTGTAAAGTCCCGGATGGAAAAGCTTTACTGGTTTATTTTGAATCTGATATCGCTTGAAACATAAACATTGCGTGAACTTTATCTCTACAATGTGTAATGATTGGATTCAGTGTTTTAGCGCTGATATATCAACCATGATATTGTGGGGGGCCGGCCACAAGGATAGTCACGATAATGTATGATGCTCCAGAATCATCGTTGATTAGTTTCTGTTTTGCAGTGGGCTATTCAGGCAAATAGTAATCTTCGCCCTACATTTGGTATTTTTGCATGTACCACGGCCAGATTTTAGCCGTAGAGGAACTGCAGGATGAGATACTTTTTTTCATTCATGGTCGTATCAGCACGTCAGGCTTGGCGATCCTGAGAGCTGGTCAAGTCGGTTTGTGGTTTGGGTTTTATGGTCGATTCTATGTTATAATAGTCGGCGACCGCGTAAGATACTTGGTCTGTTTTCTCATGGAATAGCCACTTTTTATGATGTTCTTTAACTTTGGTTCTATGCGCAAAACATTGATCAATGGTTGATTTTGAGGTACGATAGGCTTGAAAGTCATGGGTGGAAGTTGCGATATTTGATGAGGATATAGTTGAGTGGTGGTTAATCACTCGAAGAAATTTTTCGTTTACTCCGCAGTCGAAATGAAAATGTTTGAAATAACGATTTCCTGATTTTCAGAGGATTCCACCAGAAGAGATCGAAGTGTATCGCTTTTGCATTGTTCAGTGCGCCACAAAAAGATAGCACATCTGAAAATTTCTCATTATTTCCCAAACTACTGGATGCAGGTCAGTTAAATGTTCTACAAAGTGTCCAAGTAGACTAAAATACGCATTTGCATTCTAATTAGGTCTTCCCCAAAAATAGATCTTTTAGGCCGCATTTTACGATTTTTAGTTTCGACAGAAAGATAGTACATAATATTGGGTGTATACCTTTCCTTCGGCTATTTTTCAACATATGGCAGCCATTTGGCAGCTCTATATATCTGTCCAAAGCATCGCTTGCAAACATAAGTGATTTTGTACTCGCTTCATATATTTTTAATCGCTTTAAAACGTCAGTTTACTACCAGAATTCTCGTCATTTGCGGGAAGTTTTAGTTTAGGCGTTCAATCCAAAGAAATCTGTGGCTGAAGCCAATTGAATGCTTTTGGATCCATTTGGCAAGGCAGCTATTAGTGAAAGAACGATTTGTGAATGGTCTCAACGGTTCAAGAACCGTGATTTCGACGAAACCGGCATGGCGGTGGAAGGGAAAAAATGTTTGCAGATGACGAGTTGAGGACTTAACTCGACGAAGACTCGTGTCAAACTCCAAGCGGTTCAAAGCCTGGGGACTGGTTCAGAAGCAAGGAAATTAGGTGCCGTACGGGTTAAAGCCGAGGGACGATGAATGGCGTTTGTTTGCTTGTAAACAGCTGCTTCAGAGGCAACAACGGAAGGGATTTCTGCACCGTGTCGTGACTGGGGATGAAAAATGGATTTACTACGATAATCTCAAACGCAGAAAATCGTGAGGTTTGTCCGGCCATGCTGCCACATCGACAGCCAGATCCAGCTTCAAGGTTATGCTTTGTATTTGGTGGGACCAGCCGAGAGAATCGAATTCATTTGATGCGTGTGAGACGGGCACTGAAGAAAAATCGTCCTCAAAGAAAGGCAGAACAAAGTGATTCTGCTGCATGACAATGTTGGTAAAAACTGACTTGGAAACGCTGAAATAGGAAGCATTATATCACTTCTATGCTACACAGGGATCAATTTCTTTGACCGGGGCGACTGTACCATATTGTATACCAGCAAACCATCTGTACGGAGTAGGTTTCTTGATGAGCTAAACAATTTAATGTGCAGTCATCGTCTTTGAAGACATAAGTTAACGGCTGGACCACAGTTAGATACTAGACAGCTACCTCACTCCCCCTTGCCCCTCAAGGGGGGAAATTAGTGCGAGTACACACGATTTCAAATTGTTTTGCCCTTGAGCATGAGTGAGATGTACCGAAAACCCGATCAGCTGTGTTTGACATACCGCCCGGACTTGCCAATGTATTGGTGAGATTGGCAAGTTTTTGCTTATGTATAAGTGAATACGTGAAACAACTTTTTGCTATATGGGTGAGCACGCCGTAGTACCAGAATAGCAAAAGCTCACCGATCTCTCTCTTACCAATACGATTTGACGAAGATTATGCCTTTTCCTTGTTTAGCGTCTCTGATGTGTACAGATAAGCTTCTGCAAGCACATTTGCAATTGGGGTCATTTTTGTAAGGGTACTGCCTATAGTAGATTTGACATCGGACACCAGTCGACTCAGCTGTGAATGAGTACCTGAGTCAAATCAGGGTAATAATCTCGGGCGAGCGCAGTGCTGACCATATTCCCTCCCAGTGTACCGTTAAGGTCTTGAATGAAGTGCTCTAACACACTTCAAGGCCCAGATCCAACATGGAATGTTGCGCCAACGATTATTATTATTATTAAATTTTAGCACTACGTAATTCCAACAATATAAAGTATAACATATAGCACGATCCTACCAAGTTTGATGGAAAGGCCACTATTATCAACATAGTTATAATAGGTCAAAGTTGTCGATTCTTTGCAAATTCACATAATATTCGTATATGCATATATTACAGGCGACATACTAATGGGACAAATGCACACTAAAATATCTTTATAAAAGAAACACACAAGACCTTTCTTACCTGAAGCGTCCAGCATCCGGTTTCCCGACTTGTTCCCTGATTGACGTGTTTCTTCTGGTTTTGGTCTTTTCATTTATTTTTGGGCTAACTTCTTTGCTACCTCGTCAACCTTCTTCCGGGTCTCTTTCGATCGTGCTAGGAGTCGCATCCTCCAATTCGTTAAATTTTGGGAAAATTATTTTTAGGGCGGGCATTGTCATAAATGCAATGCGATTACACAATTTCCCATGCATTTCATCGAGCTGGCCACAGTACTTTTCTGTATTAATGGTTTCTTGGCGTTGCAAAAACGAATAGTGGATAGCTGCAGCTTGGAGATCATGAAACAGTCAGTATTACCTTCGTCAGGTGAAGGTTCAGTTTTTTGCATTATCGACATCTAGCCGTTGTGCTGACTTGTGACGGTAACTGTACAATAGCCACCTTTCGTCATATGTCATTATTTTGTGCAGAAAGGGTTGCTTTTTGCTTGCCATGTTTTGTGACCAATTGTATATCCATTAAAAGAAAGTCGACGTTAAGTCGTTTTACATGGCTGCCAAACTACGCTAATGTGCTATTTCTGGCGGTATGGTGAACTGTGTTTCAGCTCTTTAGGATTTGTCGAGATGCTTGTATTCCCCAACAGTTCTGCCCCATGTCATTTTGAGGCAACCCACCCGTCGGTCATCTTGAGATAGTGGATTGCATTAAATAGAATGATTAGCAATGCCGCGCTCCCTTATTGTGTGATCTATTCACTGGTACTTTCACTTTCTGATCGTCGAGTCCACGGATAGCGATCCGTGTGCCAGCGAAGTTTTTTGTTCGACTTTATATCAAGACAGTGTACTTCAATGGCACCTCCCACACAAGTGTTGACGAAGGCTTGGAGCTTTTGAGTCAAACTTTATTCATACTTGCCGGCTCGTTTCACATATTTACTATGCGAATATTTACATTTACAAGCAATAAGCGTGACATATCCACACAGACACTGCGCAGCACACGTCACAATTGTCCCAAAGAATATTTTTGCCGTGCTGGATACGCTATCTGCTGTAGGCTAAGCAGCGAAGGCATACGGTACCACCCTTAACAGAAACAGTACTTCTTAGATATAGAAATTAGTCAACGCTTTCGATTTTCTGCCCATTATAGATATCCAGAGCCATTTGCCCAAGGTGAGAGGGTAAGGAGATGTCATCAGAGCAGTCGAGGTGTTTGGGAAAAATGTCAAGGGAACAAATAACAGCGGTGAAAACACGGAATCCTTTTGAATTTCAAATTCCTCTTAAGTTTTGCAGTCAGTGCAGGAGAATCTAGATCGGAAACGAACGTGCTTTCTGTCGATCAAGCCTTTGAGGTGTATTTAAAATTCAAGGCAAGTCTAAACCAGACGTCGGTGTTGCGCCGTTGATGATGATGATTATACAATCAAATAGATGAAATAATTCTATAGGTTGCAAATTAATTTCTGCAATACTGAACATGTATCTATCATTATCATTCGGCCATGGATACTGTACCTTATTTAACTCAATTTATGGAGATGGGGTGGAGGCTATCTTAGACGACGTAGATTGGATGAAAGATTGGGTCGCGAGTAATGCTGTTTTATGATCAAATATTTTTTTTTTGTGCTCAATTAAGTCGGTTGCCCTTTACATAAGACTTGCCAAACGTGTATTCTTTAGCATTGTTGACTAATTTGTTATGACATTCGGCAGTACAATACCGCAATTGATCGTTAACTTCATAAGCATATTAACTGCATAACTGTCAAATTGAAATGATTTAAGCGGATATGTGTTGCTGAGTTGCTGAGTCGTCTGTGGTATGCATTAAATTTAGTCGGGTCGACCAAATTTGTTTTTCTGGTTACTTGCTGCATGGAATATTATTAATCATTTTCTTTTTTGCTCCTTTATTTTGAAATTGGGTTATTCGTGAAAGCGAGATGCTTGGAACTCCTCAGAAAATTTCTAATTTAGAAAGTGTGGAAGTCGTATTTCTTTCGATACACAAAAAACCATCATTACTGATACGAAACTGAATAATGAAAAACTTATTTTCAGCAGAGCATTTATCTTATTCAATAATTATATATTCTTATATTGTAGATCCATACTTTACCGTATTTTCTGTTTTGATTTCAGTACGAATCCATACCTGGCGTCATGGACTACGCTTGCTATAAATGCGTCTACAGGATAAACGTTATCATCGATTTCCGCCGGTTGCTGGAACGTAACATTAATAAAACCCGTGCAAATTATTACTATGCCCTAGGCAATAAGGACATGTGTCGAAAGTTTCTTGTGTCCAATGACGCAAATATTTCAAACACAGTGAACAGCGCCTCCAGCGACTGTTTGAATCTGCTTATAACTGATGTACGATCTGAACGCGAGCCAGAAAGAACTGCTGATTTTCTTTTCGACTGCTTCAATGATCCTGACATGTATTCACTGCACTATACGCAGGATCGCGATGAGAATGCACTGAACACGCAATCGCGGCTTCTTGAACCAATGTTTGAAACGGAATTCGCAGACGCAAATAATGGTGGGATGCGTCGGGGCGACAGCAAGTACAAGAATTATAATAACTTAAATGATAGCAAATATAATTATAAGTGCCAATTTTGTACAAAAACTTATAAGAGGGTGTATTACTTAAAGAAACATGAGCGTAAGCATCGGGCTCAATTGTTACGTAAAGATTCGACTCGGTCAGTGGCATTAAGCCATACTTTCAGATGTGAACGTTGCCATGATGTTTTCGAGTCGAAAGTCCTTTTGAAAAATCATCAATTATCTCATCGACACCGCATCAAATGCTCATATTGTACAGCTGAATTTTATCTTCGCCATGATTTGGATCTTCATGAAGCGAAATGCTACGGAGAAATAAGTGCTAAGGATGACGCGGTTAGCGTTCGAACATATTACACTCGGTCACGGACGAAGCCGCGAACTTCACTAGTTGAATCTGAAAATGAAAGCTCGGACTGTGACACGTTATACAAGGAACGAATGCGCAATGTCGACGATTGGGTTGAAAATGTCGATGTTAATTACGATCCCGATAATATAACGATTAACACTAGACACGATGATGATAACATGTCCGTATCTTCACGTGCTTTTTCGTTTGTAAGTGCATTTTCGCGAGCATCTACCGCCGCGACTGGAACTAGTTATACTGATACGGAACGATCATCAATGATAAGTGCTCGTGTTGAAGAACGTGTAACATATGAAAAGCCAAAGTTCAATAAAAAATTGCTCTCGACAAAGTCAAGTGTTTATGGTGGTGCAAAAAGGACGCGAAACGAAGTGAATCGTGCTGAGCAATTGGAACTTTTAGATAATTTTTTGAATAGTCAAAGTGATAATGAGTATAGTACACCCAACTGGCAACGGATACGGAACCGTGCAAAACGGGAAAATAAAGGTAACACTATGCATGTCAAATATTTATGTACAATAATATAAAATATATGAAGAACGATGAACTAAGGAGCTATACCCCCACATATATATCGGAAAAGGTATCCCATCTTATCTGGTTCCATAAAAAACCCAAACTAATTACAATATTTCAAGTTATCCTGCCTTATTATTTCTTATTTACACTGGCTTCGACATCAAATACGCACACATCGAACCCGTTCGCAAACTGTTCACAATCAGAGGCTCTGATATTTTGGCAATCGTTGCCGCAACCTGAGCGAGTAACCGAAATTTGCTGCAACCAGCAACTTGGATGCACCCGATATAAAAAATAAGATCAGTTTCGAAAAGTACTAATTAATACCGCACATGACCATATTCTGAGAAAAAAAATGTACTTTCACATTTATGGGGAGCCTCCTCACATTCTCCATTTCTTTCCAGATATTAGCCTGAAAACTATCAAAGCTCTTGTAACTTTCCTATGATTTTCTTTGACGTGCGTCTTATCAGAGTAGCTTTTGGATTAGTGTAATTCCAAATATTTTACCTCTGTTTCCTGTTTAACTTCCAGGTGGTGTAGTAGTAAATGGTGCTACGTAGATCTTGTTTGGATTGACGCTCCTCCTTCCTGCACTAGTTACTAGTAACTTTCAGTCCTAGTTGAATTTTATCGCCAGGCTGATTCTATACCATCAGCGTAATTCTGGACTTTTATCCCTGTATTAGTTCGTATAAAAAAATGTAATACAAAATTAGAGATTATTTCGTAGGTGTCCGACGTGCTTCTCGGTAAGATTTTACTTTGCCCGTGTATGATTCCATGTTTCTAGCTGGCCCTATTAGTCGTTGAATGACGTACAATTCTAAAAGGCACCAGTGTCCCTGAGGATATTGACAAAGTGAGAGAATCAGTCAGAAATTTGTCTATGCAATTGAAACATGAAAAAAACTTTAAAGAATGACATTCACGTAGTGCTAGTCTACCATCATCATCAAGGGCGCAACAACCGGTATCCGGTCTAGGCCTGCGTTAATAAGGAACTCCAGACATCCCGGTTTTGCATCGAGGTCCGAGGTTCGATATTCCTAAAATCTCCGAGGAATACATAAAGACTGGCAGGATCATTGTCTTGTACAGTAAGAGCTTTGATCCTATGGTGAGACATTCCGAACGGAACAGTTTTTGCAAGATGAAATAGGCAACAACCGTTTGCGGATTTCATCGTAATAGCGGTTATCGGTTGTGATTTTCGACCCTAAATACGAGAAATTATCAACGATCTCAAAGTTGTAGTCTCCTATCTTTATTCTTCCCATTTTACCAGTACGGTTTGATGTTGTTGGTTGGTTGGTTATGGGTGCTGCTGTTGCCGCTCTATGCAGCCCAAGATCTCGCACCGCCTGCTCGATCTGAATGAAAGCAGTTTTTACGTCTCCGGTCGTTCTTCCTATGATGTCGAATCTATAATCTTCAAAATCTCGATTATTTTTTAACGTCTTACCAACAAGTATTTCATATAATTAAAATGGTGTTTTTTTTTCAAGAAACAAAAATATGTACCAGTAAAAAATTAACCGATCTTTCTTGACCGCCTCACCAGCAGAAGTTATTATTTCCGATAGATTCGCTCTTCTCAAATTCTGTCAACTCATGTGCTTTTCTTCGGGTGTATTTCTAATTAGAGGTTTCCAAGAACAATAAATTAAGGACAGCCTGGTTTGAAGGGAAAGATTCGACAAGCTGTGTGATGGTCAAAAATCACATTGGACACATTGGTATGACAAAGCTGAGTGAAACAAATTTCTCAATATAGAAATTGAGTGCAAGTGGTAGAAGTAAGCAAATCACATTCGTGTTATGCGCCAAATTGCAAAACGATACGGAAAATTATCTCAGGGAATGTTATTTATGTATCATTTAAAGAAAAAAGGCGAAAACTTCGGTTCGGTGTTTTCGATGTTCAGGGCAATTTTTTTTTCTCTGATTGTGCATCCAAAGTTCCCAATGTTACTTTTGAGGGACGCAAACCCATTGTAGAATTCAATTATGTATTTGAAAATAAAAAATAAATTTTTCCTTATGGTCAGTGATTTATTTAATTTTTTGGGTAAATAAAATAAATCATTAAATAAGTACGATCAGTGCAATGACCTGATAGCGGATACTATTGTAGTCTCTGTAGCTACCTCTCGACGATCGGTAATTTTATACATTTCTAATATTATGCTGATTGGAAATTTTTACTTCGAAGGTTTGGATTGCCTGTGTGTTGTGTCTACTTCTCGTCGGCCAACAATAAGTTATACATCATATTCACATTCACTTTTTTCAAATGTCTAAATACTGTCTTTCAACTTTCATCATTTTATGCTCAACTGACCTTACTTTTTTGCGATAAAAATCCCTTCAAAATCGATTGTTCCATGCTGCCCAATGAGAATGTTGCCGGTGCCAATGAAATCGCTTTCGTGAAATTGGATTTGAATTAATTTTAAGAAGTATTTCCTGACATGCAAAATTCGAAAATTAATGAGAAAGTGTTAATTATTATGTATATTTTCATGTGAAAATTAAAAAAAAACATGTTAGAAATTATGCAACGCCTTCTATATATTATTTGAATCTGCCTGGACGCTGATTCGCGTTTCTTCACTGTAAAACTCCTCTTGGTACATATTGTGAATAACGTCTGGAATGGCCATCCAGCAGAAATCTGCTATCATTGTTATGCTCCAATTTCCTTCATATTTTTTCCATCTTCTTGATAACCTTCACTCAGAAAAATAATTCAAAGATTGGAGAAAATTTACCAGACTTGAAAAGACCTTACCGTTCTTCAACTATATTATATGGAAGTCTTCTGATATCTGACCCAACAAATATACCTTCCTTCGATTTCGCCTCCGAGAGGCTTGGAAACTTGGAAGTTGCGTATTTGAAACATTCTCCATTTTTTGGGAGAGTTTTGACAAACTGTTTTATATAGCCTAGCTTAATATGAAGAGGAGGAAAGAGGATTTTTTTCTAGAGGTACCAAGTTTTTCGCAGAGTATTGTCCAACCATAAGCGCCCTTGGGTCCCAACTCTCGATCGACCAGTAATTTTTTTCGGAGTCGACTGTCCTATAGACATAAAAAACAAGAAAATTTGGTATAACCATTTTGTTGCACAAGCAACATATACATGATCTTTAAATCGCCGTAGTTTTGTCAACTGCGATCTTCATGTTTGAATTTTTGAAAAATCTCTTCAAAGTTCTCATAGGTCTCTTTCAAAAACAGAGAATGTCCAAAAGGAAGCATAGAAACCAGTAAAACTGGATTCTAATTTGAACATCGATGATTTGATAAAGAGACCACAATATTTACTCTTAAGTCGTTACGTAGGCAATTTTGGGAAGATCCAGATCTCTTCACAAATGGTTTATCTCTTCTAGGGAGGATAATTTTTGGTCTGCTGTCATTTTCAAAATCAGAACTTCAGTCCTGATGGTCTTGAGGTTGTAGTTCATTTTCATCTAAGTTTGATACCTCTTCTAACGTAGTGGGATGCTTTGTCACCGGTACTTCTGCATCATGAAAAAGAGGACGAATAGCTGAGCTGTACATGAAAACTCATGTCTTTACCTGTTGCTGGATTCGATTTCTTGCGTCTATATCATAATATCAAATTAGAAAAATTGACTAACATTTCTCCTCTTAGTATTTCCCCGTTCTTATTTATTTATGGTTAGAGTTCATTCAAAAAATGCGTTTCATATGACGAAACTACTACAATATCTGCCAAAATCTCTTGGCTTAGGCAAGAGAAAATGGCCAAAACTTGATATTCTGATATCATATTGGTTTTCATCGTATCAAATTACATAAGAATCAGTTGAAATTATTTAAATAGCTTTAAATTGAAAACTCGAACTAGTTTGCGGAGATGACAGGACCCAGAATCATCTTAAAAAAACAGGTCATTGCTTGAGGATTGTATCCTTTTATTGATGGATGGATATCCAGGATGTTTTTGAAAGCATTTTCGTTTATGGATCCTCCCTATCAATGACAATTGTTCAGCACCATGTTAGATAAAAGATTCAAGGTGGGTCCTGACAGCACCTTGTTCGTGCACTGATGAGGGGGTGTTGCCTTAGTGACCGTAACAACAAAGGCGAAAGGGTTTCAGACTCTAGCAATTTTCATCGTTTCATTATCGGTGCTGCCGTGTACTGTTCATAAAATGAACTTCAGCTCAATCCAGAACTTCCTGAGACGCGAGATGGTATGTGCCCTGTGTCCCTGGGGTTACCCACTCGGCGGTAATAATCTTTGGGATAGAAGTTTCAGTGTATGGGGTAACCAGCAGTGGAGTTGTCGCCGTTCTTTGATGTGTAACCTATCCACTGCCACTTCCGCCTCCTGATCAAGTCGTTCATAGGTAACGATCTGCGCCCCGAAGAAGTTTTTCTTTCGAAATTGTATCAGGCCAGTGTATCTCAATGAAACGTCGCAATCAAGGGTTGGCGAAGATCTGAAGTTTTCGAGTCAAATTCTACTCATACTTACTCCAGCACGTATCGTGCCAGATATATATATTTACTATGCGAGTGTTCATATTTAGAAGCAGTAAGCGTAGCGTATCCTACACGTAATGTGTTAGAAACAGCACAGACAAAAGTATTCGTATTTAATAGCATGTAGCATATAAGACACAAAAGTATTCGCTCACATATTGACTAAATGAGTATTCACGTTTACAAGCAGTGAGCGTGGCGTATCCGCACAGGCACAGCACACGTGAGAGTTTTTACATAGTATCGGAGCACGACCACTTTACGCCAACACTCGCAGCAAACAGTAGACTCTTCAATCCCTATTGATCGATCCGCTTCCATGATTTGGCAGTCAGTCAGATCTTCTGACGCCCCTTCGATACGTATCCGGCGACCTGGTTAGCGCCCGAAAAAGAGTGTGCTCAATGCTCATCAATATTCTCAGGCGGATTATTCATAGTATCTGTCGTCTGATCAGAAAGATAGCTCTTCCACTGTCGATTAGCAACTGAATCATATAAGCGGCTGATCTTGAACTTGGGCTCGTCGCAACTCTCCAACCCTGCGAGAAGTGCCTTATACAACACACAAGTGAAAACATGCGACCATTAGATGACGATGCCTTTCGGGGGCGATATTAGTGTCTACCTTTTTACGCATATCCAGGTGACAACACCTAAATCTACTGCTAATCGCAATATGGTCAATTTGATTGCTCGTACGCTGGGCGGTCAGTAGAAATCCAAGACAACTCTGTGCATTTACTAGACTACGCTCAATTTCAGTTGGTGCCGCACTAGTGAAACATGACCAAGTCGTGGCGTGATACAGTGTATAAGTTACAAAGCCTACTAGTCCAATCGTTGTAAAGAGTAATATCCCTCTATTTCCTTTTCGATAGAGAGAAAAGTTTTCCAATTTTATCCACTGATTTTTGTGGCATGTTTGAGAGATTTGTTCCTTTCTTTATATTATTATCTAATCATATACTTTGAAAAAAAATTCTATCTACTACAAAATATGTCAAACACAATTTTTTGGATGACTACAAATGCAAAGTTTTCCACAAAATCTTCATATGCATGAATAAATTTTGTATTAAAAATTTAATGCCTTCTTACATCTACTGTCTAAAGAATTATAATATGCAAAGTATGTCATGACATACCCTACGGATAGAAAGAAGGGATAAAAATTCGACGATCGAGTATTTGTGCAGCGCGACTCACGCATTTGAATCAAAACTTACATTTTCCTTAACATACTTACATAATTAAGAAGCAAGTATTATCACTGCTTAGTGAAAATTCGGTTTTCTTTACAAAACTAATCTCGTTTTCTTTTCTTTTTTGTTTTCTAGCAAAAGCAAACAAAGAAGGAGAATCAAGGCCGATATACTACTGTCAATATTCAAAATGCTATTTCTTCCATGAGTCGCTATTAGGTATTATGGACCATGATATAGAGGTGCATTTGCAGCTTCCTTTGTATCGCTGTACAGAATGCTCGCTTCGATTTACACGACCGTCAGTATAATCAATATTATCTAATGTGTTTTAAGCTAATAATTTTTTTTCGTCCAGAAACTACCTTCAGTGTCACAAAATGGACCACCCCGCCAAGCATCATCCGTGCCATTTATGTAACAACACATTTGAATATATTCACGAGCTGAAATATCATTTGGAGCTTCATGCCATAAGGTCACATAAGTGCCCTTTCTGTCCCCGATCTTTTCTGAAAGAGACTGAGCTCGAAAGTCATATCGCGGAGAAGTCACATCTGAACATGGGAGGATTTCCAGTGGAACATCATAGGCTGTTCGACGATTCTAGTGGTTGTGAAGGTGAAAACCCGACCGTTCTAAGCGAAAATTGTCCAGAAAATTCGGGAGATTCGAAAACTTACCAAATTTACTATAGGCCGCAGGTGGACACTTTGGTACCAAGAATGAAGTATGAGCGGGTGCGATGGAAATTAGCACAAGCTTTGGGATACAGCTCCGGAATAAATCAACTAGCAGAAGTTGAGCCAGTTGCTCGTGATGGAACTAATGAGCTTCCGATTGAGGAAAACTTGTCAAAAGAAACGACAGCAGAGAAGAATGATGAGTCTACAAAAGTTCCTGCGGGCGACATATCGTCACAGGAAGTTCCTGCGGTTGACATATCTTCAAAGGAGGTTCCTGCGGACGACATATCCTCAAAGGAAGTTCCTGCAGGCGACATATCCTCAAAGGAAGTTCCGGCGGACGTCATATCCTCAAAGGAAGTTCCTGCGGACGTCATATCCTCAAAGGAAGTTCCTGCAGGCGTCATATCCTCAGAAGTAGTTCCTCCGGGTGACTTACCCTCAAAGGAAGTTCCTGTGGACGACATATCAGAAGCTGAAGCAGACAAAACTGAACAACGGCCTGAAACGCCTGTAGATTTTGAAGCTCTTGAGCTTTTTTCAACTGATGCAATCGAAGTCGAAGAGGTGGATGATGATGATGATAATAACAACGAAATGGAAAAAGCAGATAACATTACACTTAGCAGAAAACGAAAAAGAGAGCAATGGGCAAAGACTTTGAAGTTTCCGAAACTTTCTCCTTCCCTACTTGGCCCCAGCTTACCATCATATTCATCAATATGTGAGTCGAAAACAAGAGCTAGAAGAACTAGATTAAGAATATTGCCGCTCCCAAATAATTCGCAACCTAGTAGGTTTCCACTCTGATGGCAATAATTATATTTAGTCCTTTAAGATTTTATTGTGCATTACACCAAGAGTTGGCAATCAATTTAGAAAAAGTACTTTCATTATTGAATGACTGATTAAATGAAGAATATTTGATTGCAAGTATGGCTTGATATTTTGTTCAAAGTTACTCATGTGCGGATGAAAGATTGGTTGTCCTTTGCGAAACTATTGATTTTCCGGCAGATTGGCTAGGTGATTTATGAAAATTTTATATTTCCTTCGATTGTCCCCCTTTGTGATGGCGTCTTAAAATTGTTTCAATAGCAACTGATGCTACCTCTTTCCACCCTGCAGTAAGAAATAGGTGGTGGTAAAACTCTTCAAGCCAGTCTACGCGAAAGATAGCAAGTTTCATCTAAATCAAAGCATTTTCTAAATTTGAAATTTATCTGTGTTGGCAAAATACTGGGAAGTATTTTTTAAACAGATTTTAATATTTTCGGATATTTTGAAAATGGACATTTGAATCCATAGGGTTCGAATATGATTTGAATTTAGTAGTATGAAATAAAGTTCGTACTTTTAAAAGTTAACTGCAATCAGTTATATATTTTTTACATTATTCAATGTCGGGGCGTTCACGATATTTATTGTCCTTATCAGCAAATAGTAAAAGTAAGTAAACTTTAATAACGCACCTCGAGAATAAGGCTAAAAGGGGAGTAAAAACTTTCAAAGAAGGTAACTGGCTAGTGTCCAGTAAGGGCTCTAGAGGAGATGCATTATAACTTCCCCATAAAATCTTTACTACTAAGCTTTTTCATCGAATACCACCCAAGACGAAATATTTTGGATCCACTCTAGTCCACAGCTCTGTTATATGAAATGTATCATACAGTGGTTCACAGCTTTTTTCAATCAGCATTTGCTCAAAGATTTATTTAATTTTACAACTCGTAAACAAAGGGAAATATTAACGAAATTCAAAGGAAGGCTTGTTGGCTAATGTTGTGGTGTAAAAAAATTAAATTTATTTATTTTCTGGAAAAGTTTCCATAAATTTACAAGCTGAAATCTTCAAGTAAAGAAACATAGCAAGTCGCAGCTAATTTCAACCAGCTAACAAAACATCGATTGATATTTGTTTGTCAAGAAAGTGTTTTGACAAACCAAAAAATGTGTATGATTGATATCTCCTGGTGGATTTTTTAAATTTTTATTTTATTTCATCTCAATAAATAAAGTATATTTAAGCACACAATAACAAAAAATAAGTCTACAAGGAAATAATTAGGCAATAACTAAAACAAAATGTTTTCATAAATTTCCTTTGCAAGAAAGGATTATATTTAATAATCTAAAAATTAAAGGATTAAAACAAAGTTCATTCAAAAAGAATAGTATTTTGTATATCCTTCTTTTGAGTCTATATATATAACGGATTGTAGCCTTCTTCGCATGGAAAAAGTCAACTCTTCCATATCGTAATCTCTTGGTATTTCATGCTATTCCCTCATAAATAATTTTTTTAGCTAATCACGTTTATTTGGATATGCTTTGGCCACTTTTTTTTCTAAATGGGCGCATAAATTTGCTATGAGATTCCCTACTATAATTGTAAAGAAGCCACATCTTCACTCCATGCGATTTGTGCTTTGGGTTGTTGCCTTGATAAATTTCTTAGCAGTGTTCATTAAATTGAATTTCAAAATTTGCAAGTATTGGTCTATACCCCTGATATTTTCAAATAAATGGCAACTCTCCCAAACCTTTGGTAGAAATTCAATCTTACGTAATTACAGTAAGTTTACTAAATTTCCAGTGCGTTCACGGGTTTCCTTCATACTTTGCTGGGCCCTTCGTTGTAGTACATGATTTTGGTCTCGTCACAGAATATGACGTAATTTGAGAATTAATTTCAGACAGAAATGTGCATGAAAGCAAACGACAGTCGTCTTTCAGTATGTAGCTTTGAAAGAATCGTTTTTTTCCGAACAACTCACGATATGTATTGGTCTTTTTTATCATTTGTCGTATAGACTCGTAGGAAATATAAACATTACATACCTTTTATTTGGCGGAGAAAGTTTTTTCTTGAAATTCCTTAACAAAAACCATCCCGTTCTTTTTGACAATTTCCGTGGAGACGCCCATTTGAAGCCTTTGTCTCTGATTTATCCTTTGTCCCGCGATTAAAATTTACGCTATTGCCCAGTTCCAAAAAACATCTTGAATGCACTTTAATCTTATTGCAGAACGGATATAACCAGTGTAGTTATTTTACTCATCACTACTATTACTTTTTTCATATAGTGAGCTATAAAAAATGAAATTAAAAAAAAAGTCTTACGGAAGCAATATTTATGGCAGATAAAAACTAAAAAGTAGATTCATTTTCTTTGTAAAAACACTTTCTTGACAAACTGTATATATTTTTTAATTCAAAATTTAGACGTCCGTTTTGATCGATGACAGTTTCCAGCCTTGTTGGTTGGGATTTAATCAATCTCCTTGTACTTCGGCGAGTTATATCCTCCCAACTCTTTTAAAATAAATTTTGCTCGAAATTTGCTAATGATGGATGTTTTTAAATTTTCAATCATATTAAGATCAATTGACAGTGCTGGTGGTGTTATTCCAAATGAGCCAAAATTGAACAATGCTCCACTTACCTTTCGGGTCATTGTCTTGAGTTTTCAGTCCTTTGCAGTAAGTGTGGAGTTTACTTTTTAGAAACTCCAAATTCCCAATGCTGGCTGCTGACATGCAGGCCCAAGCCATAACACCGTCATGGTTTAGCTGTTGGCTTTAGATTTATTTATCGCAGTTCAATAAAAGGTGTAGATCAGACAAAGGACCCGCCGTTTGAGTCGAAAATGTTCACTTTGGGTTTGTCAGCGGATATGACTCGGTCCAAAAACCAGGTTCCTTCGTTAATGTGTTCTTTTGCAAAAAAAGACGATTTTTTGGTTCTTCTTATAAAATATTTCTTTCTTGCTGCTCACCCATTAAATAATAATAGTTTCGAAGCACGCGGTGAATGGTTTTTATACTATAAAATTCGCCCAGCTAATCCTTGACTTCACTGATCAGCTTTCGGGAACCGATAGTTAAGGGCTTTCTTTCAGCTTTCGGATAATGTAGCGCTCGTTCGCTGCGTTAAAAATCTTACTCAGAGCCGCTCTGCCTTTATTTTGAACTCTTATTTTCATGCACACAGCGTGATATTATACTTTCAACTGTAGAATCATTAACACACGTTTTCTGTAACGCAATCGAAACTTTTTGGAATAGCATAGAATCACCTCACACCCTTCAGTGATAGTACATAAAGTTTTTAAGCACAACGAAAAAAAAAACAAATACTGATGTTATACTCCAAAGTGATCAATTTTGTGACTTTACAGAACTATGTAGAAAAGTTAAAGCTAATATTTTGTATAGCCTCCTCTTTCATTTAGTACGGCCTGCATTTACCTAGTCATACTAGAAGCTAGGTTGTCATGAATTTTCTTTAGTATTTTGGTGAGTATCCACGGTTCCCCTGCGGCCGATCATTTAAAAACATTCCATAGGTGTTCTTAGTTCGCCTTCCTGAAGATGGTCGATTTTGCTGTTTCCAGATCATTATTCTGATAAAAGACAATGTATGAAGCATAAACACTTAAATCTTCATTGGAGCCAAACAAATGATCTTGTCAAATCTTAATAAAAAGTCTTGTGTCATTCTTCCTTCAAGATCCATGCCACAATTGGGCCTCCTCCAAACTTCAGTGTGCGCTTTACATCCATTACAATTCTGCACCTATTCATAGGCATCTGATCCGGAACGATTTATTTTGTTCTTATCTGACCATATAACCTCACAATCACCTGCAGCCCAGATTTTATATGTCTTTCGCGAACGCCAATCGCAATTGCTGGTGTCTCTCTGTTAAAAAGGGCTTCTTAACTTTCACACGTCCTCTAAAACAACCACTTTTCAGTGTTCGTCAAACAGCTTCTGAAAATATGTCCATTTTATAGGTGTGTTGAAGATCGTAACGGGTTTCCGCTTCTTATAATCCTCACAAGCTCCCGCTCCTGGCTTTGAACTTGTACCTCGGTCTATTTTTTACCGGCAAATTGGAGATTTTTGACGGACTTTGCTTAAAACAACAAAGGATTAAACCTCTATTTTGTTTTCTTGCCCTATGTCCACCAATAATAACAAACGTTTAATTTTGAATGTATTTGCAAGTCTTATCTTTATATTTACTTAATTTGAGACCTTTTCACAAAGCTTTAATTTGAGACCTTTTCACAAAGCTAACATAGCTGCCAACCATTCCTCTTTATTCCACGCAAGAAACAACACGCGATTACATATTGTAGCTACAACATTAAATGACAAGTCGGGAAACCGCAAGCTGGACGCTTCAGGTATGAAAGGTTTTATACTTGCCTATGCGAAGAACTTTAAGCGCGTGACACTAGGAGTTTACTATTATTATCAAATGTGAAGGAGTTCACCAAAACCAGATACAAAAAAGGACTCATCTAATAGCGGCAAAAGGGCTGGGGACAATTAGCTTCTTCATATATAGGACTTTAATATTCCCCTCGAATGTCAATTACAATTATTCTCGATAATTATGACGTCAGTAATTTATTTAGATGGTTTAAGATGCAGTAAATTCGCTCGAAATTGATAACTTTGAACTGCTATAATTTTGATACTAATAGCCAGATTTTCACGAAACTTTGCAGTATTGTGCATATATTCCCCTCTATGCTGCTGAAAAAACTTAGGATGAACTTGAGGGAAGGGGGTGGTTGGTTCAACTTCGAGAAGTTGGTAATATACTATTATTAGGTTAATTTGAGCAGATGGGACATAAGCACATGACCCTGAAAATGTCCTGTCTCGCTTTGAGTTTCCACATTTTACCCTTCATTAACTAATTCTACAATTTACGTCAAAACGTACAAACGTATTGGTGAAAGTACTAATCGGAACCTATCATTTGATGCCCTACACGGGTACGTACATTAGGTGAAAAAAAGCCTATCCTTCCTTTACATTTATGAGGAGCCTCCCAACTCCACCTAAATTTGTGTTACTCACTGTATGCGTGAATCAAAGGAGCCATTTTGGAGAAAAATGCGTGTGACGGACAGACAGTGAATTGATTTGAATAAGGTTATTTTTTTAACTTTAAAAAGCGTAACAAATACGAACGTGATCAATTCTCTGAGTCACTGCATATCTACAAGTCTACATTTAAATTAAATTAAACAATTATTAAATTTTTTAATAATGGGCTGATTGAAATAAACTGTAAATCGCTGTATATACCACATTTCATGATCGTTCTTCCTTTTAAACATTTTTCTTTCACAATCTGTTGAAATATACTCTGAACCGGCAGTTGCCAAATAAAAGCAAAATAATAAAATTGAAAAAAAATCATTATTTGAACTGCAACCGCACCGAATATTTCAGGACTTCTTTTATTGGTTGTTTCATTGTGCAGTAAAGACGTCCAGTGCCATAGCTAGTGATGACGGTGTTCCGTATAGTATGCATATAAACGTTTACCTAGGCGTCTGGCAAAAGAGATTTTATTATTTTTTAGTTTCAAATCTGTTTTCGAAACACATTTTTCCAAGCCTTTTAATTTCCTGATTCCATCGTCATAAAAATTTAAGGGTGAGTCGTCACCCAATTGCACACAAACTGTTGAACCTCTTCATCGGGATTGACCCTTTGACATCCAAGAACTTCCTTCAATAAGTCCTATTCTTTCTATCCTTTTTCATCATAACGGGCCAATAACTTCTGGCAAAATTTCATGCGGGTGTTTTTTATCAGGAGAAGAAAGCCAGGGCGCCCATCGGGTTCAGATCTTAGTCAATCCAAGCTCTTCCCTGATAAATTAACAACACCGAAAATCTCCCTAACTGCACGGATGTTTTCGTCTACGAGTTTGAGGATGCCCGCCCATCGTGGCTCTTATTTTCCACCATTTTGTGTCCTGCAAAAGAACTTTTATACCACTCGTACAGTCGGGTTTTCGTGAGAATTTCAACCCAGAATGGCGCGCATAAACGTTTTAAGTTCTGAAGGTTTCACTTCTTCTCGCGGCAAAAATTGTAATAATCCATTGCGCAACGGAAGGAGAAATTACTTGTTCACTCATTCCTTTGATATAGACTGAATTAGTAGTGAATGTGGAAGTGGAGTAGGGAGACCCAGACAATTTGTGGAAAAAATTCAGAGCCTCAACGACAATGCTTGATACCCAAATTCCCATTTACGAATACAATACATTTTGGTATTGAAAACGCCTTAGCTTCTGCTTTTGTCCGAGGTCCGAAGTGGCTTTTGCAAATGATAAAATGTCGCAATTTGAGGATTCACTCGATAAATACATACTAAGAAAACGAACAATTGTTTGTTTAGGTTCTTATACCGATAATGCAGATAATGCACACATTGGTTAAAATGTTAATACAACAAACAAATAAGTGTGAAGTGGGACTTTACAATAAGTATGTTAAACAAAACTTAGCATGCGTATCAATATATTTAGTATAAATTTTTCAATTATTTAGATAATGTGAAAAAAATAATAGTGCGTCTAATAATTTGGCCAGGAACTGTAGAATGACCTTTTTCAAGGACAAAAAAACCATTTAGCTTAAATTACGGCGAAAGGTTAAACCAGCCAAGTCAGCCAGGTGGTCCTATAGTTATCTAGCGCATCATATGTGATTTTGTACGTAGACTAGGATGTGCTGTCTTAATGCTGGAAAAGGGTTAAGTAGAAATTTCCATATTTACTGTTTTCGGAATTTTTCCGGGCGAAAAATAAAACGTGCTCGTTTAAAAAAGAAAAAAAATTACAAGAACTTCAACTGGAAACAAATTAATAAGTAATCGAGTTGAAAATGCAATATTCTGTCACATATCCTTTCGCAGCAACAACTCCACAACAGCACTGAATAATAGGGTCAACAAGTCGAACAATCAGATCCATGAGAAGTCTCACCCACTCTACTTGGCGGTGTACAAGTCGGTGATTTTTGTAAAATGACGCTCTCCGATCTTTCTGCAAACAATTTTCCAGAGGCCGCAGAACCCAACAGGCCCCATCTGTTGAAAATAGTATGAATTTTAATTCATCGAACCATAAAACACGCCTCCAGTCTCCGAAACTTCAATCACACGTGTTCGTGTTCTTTCGCGAGCCTTGGCTTTGCACAACGGTTTCGATATTCAAGCCTTCCGAGTGGGTTTTCGCACCATAAACAAGACAAAAAACAAATTTCGTTTCCACCGCAAAATATTTCTAGAGGTTCCTAATTTCTACAAATTACTGGCGTAATTTGCAACAACAGAGACCTTGTTAAACGGACTTTCTTTGGCACAATAGGGACAAGTATGCGGCCTTATGCCCGTCCCCGTGACACATCATATTTTCGAAGATGGACTGCCAGACGTCGAATTCTTAAGCAACTACTCTCTGACTCGAGCATTTTTGTATCGTTTTAACGATAAGGTGCCTCGACGCCCCAAACAATTGTTTTTCCTTTATCTACAACATGGTAAACTAAAGAAAATACTTCGAGCACATTTTTTGACAAATCCAGAAAAAAGATTAAAGGTTACTTTACGACAACTTTTTCAAATTGAAATAAGACATCTTAAACTAGTTAAAAAAAATGCCACAAAACCAACAAAAAACATCTTTAAAGGCTTCGAGCGTGTTTGTTTCTGGGATTCATCACTAAGCAGAGCGTATGCTTTACCAAAAAAAGTCAATAGATCATCCTAACAATGATAATGAATCAAAAGATGTAAAATCATATGCCAAGGACTTTAGAATGAAGGATTGTCAACTTTTGGGAGTAGACAAAATTTTTACTTTTTATTTCAATGAAATGATGCCTTCTAATGTATAGTATTCATTTTTTAAATGTAACTATGGAGTAAGAATATGACGATGATGAATGTAAACGTATTTTAAAATGAAATTTACATTGTGTAAAGTATTCGTTTCTAAGAAACTTTAGACAAGCATAAATGAGTAACGAAATTCTAGTTTATTAAAGTAATTTAATGGCAAGTGAGCTCATCTGTAAAAAAACCGTAAGAACTTAGAAAATTAACTTGCAAAGTGGAAACAAATCATTGTACATATAATATTAATGAACTTTACTTTTTTTTTTAGATTTGACCGAACATTATAATTCTTATTGTAGATACATATGCTTAAACCCAGTCATTGTGTATTCTTAGAATATCCTCCATTTTTGGTTTTTAGTTTGCACATCTTCGTTAATTTATTTTTAAATTGTAAGGTTTTATCGAAACATGAAGAGAACTGAAGTTATTTTGTACTATTACGACTATTTAATTTTTAATGGATTTCACTGAAATTAAAACAAATGGTGTACCGTAAGAACTGTGGTCATACAATATTGTGAGATCAATATACGTGTTAATTAAATGAAGTGTAGTGTGATTCATATTCCATTTTATCCCATTTTTATCGATTCGTTACTCTGACTGTCTGGGTAATTTGTCGGAACCCCTCATAAAGAAGGTGCAGCTCTACATGAGAATGGAGTGTAAATAAAAAGGCCCATGCCACAAAGACTTCTTGCATTACGTAGAAGAAGTACTGAGGAATAGAATCACCGCCTTATTTTCACTAATGACGGAAATCACTTCTGCACAAGTTACTCTACAAGAACCCGGCAAAAAGCTTTTTTGGTTGTTCCGAAAAAAGTGGATAGCCATCGTCCGACGGAATCCAGTTTCCTTGGAGTCAGGTTTAAATTGTCAGGATCATTTTAATGTGAGTTAACTTTTTTAACAAATCAAGTTACAAGGGAAGAGATACCGCAGCGCATTCGACCGGCCCAAGGTTCGAAATGGCTCAGTGCAAATCCATTTTTTGCGGCCTGTGAACCTTTCAGGAACGTACGTTTCGGCGCTGCCCAAGTAAAAGTCGAAACGTAAAGTAAATTGAGCGATTCACGTATCAATTTGCCACTTTTCCGTTAAAAACTGATTGATTACTTGAAAAGTAACAAACACTAAAGCGCATGCCTTCACGTAGATAAGAAAATTGTTCCTTCGATGACGGCACATGAAGTGCCAGCCAATCACTATGTTTTATTTTCCGCCCTGTGAGAATTAAATTTTTAAACCATTATAATTAACAAATGAGCGGATATGGTAATTGGGCAGGTCAAACTACAATTTCGGTAGACAGCGAATGAATGCCTGACGACTGGCAGCGGGGCATTATCTGTCTCATACATAAAAAGGGAGATATCACGCAGCGCAGCAATTATAGAGGTATCACGTTGCTGAGTACCGTCTATAAGATATTCTCCGCTATCTTGCTTGCGGCGGATAGCCACATATGCGCACAACATCATTGGCCCATATTAAAGAGGCTTCATTCCGGGCAAATCAGCAGCAGATCAGATTTTCTCTCTGCGGCAAGCGATGGAAAAACAGTTGGAATATGGACATCAGTTGCATCATCTCTTCATCGACTTTAAAGCCGCCTATGATAGCATAGCCAAGGTAAAACTGTACACGGCCATGAGAGAATTCGGTATCCCGACGAAATTGATAAGACTGACTAGGTTGACCCTGACCAATGTGCGAGGCTAGATAAAAGCAGCAGGATCACTCTGAAGACCATTCGACATCAACAACGGTCTACGGCAAGGGGATGTCCTATCATGCGTCCTCTTTAACCTGGCCCTCAAGAAAGTGATCCATGATGCCGAAGTAAATGCAAGGGGTACGATCTTCTTTAAGTCCGCCCAACTACTGGCTTATGCTGACGATATCGACATCATGGGAAGAACCACCCGAGACGTACAAACTGCCTTCATCCAGATCGAGCAGGCGGCGATTGGCGCGAGATCTTGTGCTGCAGATCAATGAGGACAAGACAAAATATATGGTGGCAACGTCAGCACCGAAAACCAACCAATCAACAACATCAAACCGAACTGGTCAAACGGGAAGAATAAGGATAGGAGACTACAACTTTGAGACCGTTGATCATTTCTCCTATCTATGATCAAAAATCACAACCGATAACAGCTAGGATGATGAAACCCGACTGGCACGGTTGTTGTCAGCCAATAGAGCCTACTTCAGCTTATAAAAACTGTTCCGCTCGAAACGTTTCACCAAAAACCAACCAACCAACAACATCAAACCGCACTGGTCATACGGGAAGAATAAAGATATGAGACTACAACGTTGAGACCGTTGATAATTTCTTCTATCTAGGGTCGAAAATTACAACCGATAATAGCTACGATGATGAAATCCGCACAAGGTTGTTGGCAGCCAACAGAGCCTATTTCAGCTTATAAAAACTGTTCCGCTCGGAACGTTTCACCATAGGGTCAAAGCTCTTACTGTACAAGACAATGATCTTGCCTGTCCTTATATATTCCTCGGAGACTTGGGTTCTTAGCAAGAAAAATTCGAACTCTTGGCCGCGTTCGAGAGAAGAATCCTCCGAAGAATTTTTGGCCCCCTACATGAGGATGGACGATTCCGTAGCCTATACAATGACGAAATCTATGAGCCATACCATGACCGTCCGATTGTGGATAAAATCCGGTTCAATAGATTACGGTGGGCGGGTCACTTAATCCGTATGGATAAGGATGATCCCACCCGGAAAGTCTATAACGGTAATATCTATGGTAGAAAAAGAAGACGGGGCAGACCCTGCCTAAGATGGAGCGATGGCTTTGGCCAGGACGCCAGACAGCTTTTAGAAATATCGAATTGGTGGACCTCGGCGCAAAACCGGGATGTCTGGAGTTCCCCATTAAGGCAGACCTAGACCGGATACCGGTTGTTGCGCCGTTGATGATGATGATGATTTCCGACAGAATGGGCATATTGGAGCGATGGGTTGAATATTTCGATGATCTGCTCAACAACCAGAACATCAGCGAGTTGGAGATTCCGCCAACGGAAGACGACTGACACGCAAACATGGATCTTTTCACATGGTTACGGAGAATTTTTAGAAGCAAGGGGGCAAGGGTATACTCCTCACGACCGAGGTAGATGCCCGATGCGTGGACGCAATTAAATGTAGTAACTGCCTCATCAAACCCAGATTTGGTAGCACTCTTGTGCATGTGCTCAAGGAGAAACAAAGGAAAAATATTTCGAAGGACACATCGGGTGGATAGTCTACCGAGGTCCCCTCGCGTAGACCATATAGCAGGGAAGTGGACCTGCTGCTTATGGAAGAGGAGAAGCTAGACAAGCAGCTAACCCAGACCTTCTAGGGCTGAAATCGGACAGCGAAGCGCAGGGAATTGCCGTGTCGGAGGATAATTGTCCGGCATTGGAGAAGAGTTCCAAGCACTAACGGAGCCGATGGCCAACAATAAAATAGCCCAAGTAAACTTCCCCCATGCAAAAACTGCATTTGCGCTAATTGTAAGGGCAAATTCCAAGAATAACATTGGAATAGTACTGGCTCAAGAACCCTGGGTGGACCATGGCACGCCAATACTCGTGATCAGCATCAGGCAAGAGGTACTAAACATCAATTTAGGGAAGACTCTTATGATCGGCTTGAGTAAAAGTTGGAGAGTGTCGGATAAGCCCCCGAATACATAGTTCTTTTAGAAGGCAGTGCGGTATCCTTCGACATTTTATTTTCTTAATTTATTGGGTTGTTTTTAGTGACGAATGCCGGATGAAAATTCTGACAGAATCCATAAAATTTATTCCGAGATTCCCACAGCAGCGTTATTCGGATGATTGCAACCAAAAACAAGTGAAACATCCTTTGTGATAACGATCTGAAGCTGTAATTCTGCTGATGATCTTGGTCGTCCATATTTTGTAGTAACGAATACGAACGACTACTTGAATGTTGTAGAAAATATTTTACCATCGAATGGAGCACACTAAGGAACCCGACATTATCCTATATATCTACGCAGGACTGTGCACCTTGCTATACGTCGGAAAATAAAACCCAAATGCCTGCAAGATGACTCCATTTCAATTTTTCCTTGGAACGGCAATTTCCCGGATTTGAGTCCCACGGAAAACTGTTGAGCACTGAACCAAAGCTTTTGAACGCAAATAACACAGTTGATATTTCAGAAGAAACTATCAAGGGTATTCGGGAGAAAGACAGTGAAGTGCAAGAGACTTAAAAAAATTGTATGAGCATTTTTTCTAAACAATTAAATGAAGGAAAACTTACAAAGCATTGAGTTCATTTGTGCAAAGACTTATTTTATATACATATATTCTATTTCAAATGATATTCGAATTTTTTTTTTTTCAAATGTTCGTGCTAAACCGTTCAAAGTAAAAGTTTACTTACCATTTATTCTGATTATTCTAATTTTCTGGCGGTATACTGTAAGATTGCAATGATCTTGGAAAAATTGCGAAGGAGGCGTTTTTGATGGTATCTTTTTTTAAGAGCTAGAAATCTTCAAAAGACTAACCTTGGGGTTCACGATCCCTGAGAGTGTGAGATTTTTACTCATTACAGCCACCTCTCGCCAAGCTACGACTGAGTTTTCCCCATCCAGCAGCTGTTAGATTTGGTTTTTACTGATAGAAGACCCTGTGGTCCACCCCAGCATTTTGATTAGCTTCGCTGAGAAACTGGATGTTCGCCAGTGGCTTTAGGCATCATTTATGTTAGCAAGTTTTTCGGCTTTACTCTTTTCAGTCGCCTCATTATATTAGCGCTATCAGTCAATTTTCGGACTTCGTTATTCTCAAGTAAGCATAGTCGGTGACTATGTTAAATTGCATGTTTTTTGATGATTTCACTAACCACAAACCATGAACCGGTCGCCGTCTACTAACGGGTGTATCATGTATTTTGGCACTAACTTCAAAAGCATGTCATTCGAAAACAAACAATCGATTTGGAAAATCCTTTTAATCGTACTTTATTCTGTTCATGATTCGTCGAAAAATACATTTACAGTACACTTAATGGACCATGGTCCTCGATTTTTCGTAGTGTGGAGCGAATGTTCCGAATCAGGTTTTGGCGGACCGATGGGTCGATTTCCTTCAACTTTCTCTTGATTCGACCAATCAAATGTTGCTCGTTTCGAGCCTCCCAGCCACCGACGTAGACCATACGCTTGAGAACTGCCCAAAAATTTTCGATTGGACGTGCCTGAGGTACGTTTGGGGGATTGTCCTTTTTCGGCACAAATGGTATATTTTGCTCAGTCAGCCAATTCAATGTTTTTTTTGCATAATGACAGCTTGCAAGGTCCGGCCAAAACATTATTTCGTTACGACCATGATGTTTTTCGATGAATTGCTTCAATTTCGGCAAGCATTGGCCGATATAAATGTCAGCATTGATCGCTTCTGATTTGTTTGATCGAATCAAAGGCTCTGAAACACCCTTCGATGAAATGGCTGCCCACACCAATATCTTTGGTTCAAATTTTGATTTGCCGGCATATTTAACATCATCTGCTGTTGCTTCAATGTTGTCAGTATAAAAGCCGTCGTTGCCACTCAATTCATGATGCGAGAATGTGAAGTACGATTCATCATCCAAAATTATGGATTTTCCATTCGCAAAGTGTCACGAAGTGCACGACAGCATTTTGGTATTTTTTCGAGTTGTTGTTGTGTATATTTTGGTGCTCGTCGACGTTTACGATAAATTACGTTGTTTTTCTTCAAAATACGATGGACTGTATCTTTCGAAACACCAAATTTTCGTCCCAATTTGCGTGTTGATTGACCAACCTTGTTTTTCGCACTTGATAGCAGACTTATGCCTGTTCTGGTACCTAATTTGGATGGACCACCGCATTGCTTTTTGTTTTCGGGCTCTTTACCATCGCGACAATCCTTCAGAACACGGAAAATTGTTCTGCGAGAGATTGGCTTGTCTTTGAACATTTCAAGAATTTCACTAGAACTTAGTCCACCAAACATGTTGGCGACAGATTTTCGTAAATCGAGCTTGTACGACATTTTGAATGGATCTAACTGCACAATTTGAGTTTGACAGTTCAGTAGGAGTGCAGTTAAGTGTGACTAGTGCATTGGTTTACATTTGTGTGTTTGTTTATGCAATCAAATAAACGCCTGAAGTTAGTGCCAAAATACATGATACACCCGTTATTCTCCAAAGCGTTTTATTTTGGAACGTTTCTATTACCTCCAGGTTTGATTCTTCTTCTTCAGCACCAGAGCTGGATGCCGTATGGGCCTTAAGATCTGCTTGTCAGCTGGAAATTTCTCCCCCATGTACTGGTCTGTCTGTATCTAACATTTAGTTCGTCCTTCTTTCTTAGAATGTGTCTTTTCCAGTTGAGCTCAGCATCGAGTGTCAAAACTAAATATTTGACCTCACTTGCTTGTGACACATTCTTCTGAATTCAGTGTATGAATCTGCATTTTATACAATAGGCCTTGATGCCACACCTTACCAAACGCATGGTGATTTCGATCCACAATGAATTGCTTCAATCTCTTAAGGAGAAGCCTTTCAAATAGCTTGGCTGTAGTAGGGAATAGCGATATTGGTCAATTCGATTCGACTCTACTTGGCTCCTTCCCTGGTTTGGGGAGCGACCATTCTAACTTCGGCCACTTTCCCTTGTCGAGGGACGTATTTTAATCTGAAAGCTGCATTATTTGTAATAGTTTGACCAGACCCTTTTCTGGCAATTCTTTAGTATTCTTCCTGCAATAAGTTCATAGGCGGGAGCTTTATTAGGAGGCAAATTTGTTTTTTTTTTTTCTCAGCTCATTTAGTGACGAATTGGGTAATGGTGCACTTTTTTGATGGTATGGACATGCAATTCGTGCTGACGAGAATTCACTAGCTAAGATTGGTCTGCTCGACACAAACAACCAAGAGGCCAACCGAAGAAAAGAAATTTTCACTCCATTAGAAACGTAACGCCGGTTTCCGATCGTCAACATGTTTACATAGGATGAGAAGATCATTATGGAAATCACGAAAAAAAACACAAAACGTATATATATAATAAAACTAATTGTTTGTATTTTATTTTTCAGTCAATAAGGCATATTCGTTCGTCCATTTATATCCAGTAAAGCGTTACAATAAATCATACAATTTTTGTATCTTTTCATCTTTTCATTCTCTTATACAATGTGAAACTTTTAAAGATAAAATCCATATCAATTTCTCTCTTTATCTTCTATTAATCATTTTACAACGTTGTTATCGTTCCGTATTTGCTAAGATCCTCTTATCTTAATTTTGTATGCTCAATTGTCTGGTGCTTGTTGTTGTTTTTCGTCCAAATTTTGCTTATGAATTAAATTAAATACGAAAATCTTGATTATTTCCGCCAGATATATTATCTGAGCCAAGAAATCATCGAAGAATATCTAAAAAATCTAAGACAGTACGTATCAACATATTTTTTTTAATTCTTTTTACAAAATCTGTCTTGAGAAATGTATAAGTGCCGTTATTGTTAACATTTTACCTATATTCCCTAAATATTTCCCAAAATTTCGTTATGAATTAGTTTAGATTGAAAAGCCCGGCAGGCAGATTCTATTGCAGTGCCCCAGCTCAAATTTGAATTTTTTTTCAATTTTAGAATTCGTATGGTACCTTATGCTTATTTTTTAAAAATTGTAAGTGCTTACTTCCTCTAGAAACAATTTTTGAAATGTATTTCATTTATTCGATCGAAGTTTGGATATGATGAAATGGTTATTTCCAGAACAAAATAATTTATAATAAAGTTGCCAAGTGTTGTGCTGACGGGAATAGATTTTTATTTTCAAATATTGGAGGATTCTAATGTCCAACTGACTCCAGTTCAAACAGGGGAGGAGGATGTTAATTGGATTGATATGTGTATCATGGATTTATGCAAATTTACAATACATGTCTTACTTAAAAAATGGATAATATAACGAAAAATACAATTTCTCTTCAAACAGATGTGTACATAAAAGTAACCATTAAAATAGTGAGGTATTATATATTCTTTCTGAGAAAAATAATTTAATGTTAATTGTCTATGTCTAGCAGTCAGTCTTATTGAGTGAACACAAAATGAAAATTATTTTGATATTGAGAGTTGCTAAAGTCTTGAAATGGACTTGCGCTGGTGGTGGTCGTGTCCTTTGAGGTGTAGTTACGTTATAGAGATATGTATTTGGATAGATGAAGACTTGGGGATAAAAGGCAGCTTGTATTTTACAAAAGTTGGGAAGAGAAGAAATAAAATTCTTGTACTGTAGATGAGGCATGGCCTCAA
Organism: Hermetia illucens; assembly: GCF_905115235.1. Classification (NCBI taxonomy): domain Eukaryota; kingdom Metazoa; phylum Arthropoda; class Insecta; order Diptera; family Stratiomyidae; genus Hermetia; species Hermetia illucens. The sequence continues at coordinate 96,586,201 of NC_051852.1, read as the reverse complement.
CGATTACATTTACGGACGGAATCTGATATGGAAAAATGGCAAAGGATGCCCTTAGTATAATGGAAAAATAGCGGTGGAAGTATACGAAATAAAAGGCACAATTCGCTACCAGCACAAACCAAATAAAAGGAACAAGATATCAAACACTAACCCAAATATAAACAATATCAGTAACCCTGAGCAAAACTAAACAGCGTGATTTAACATTACGTATATGTGAAAAGGAATATCCTACGATCCACCAGGTTAAAACTTTACTTAAATAACTAGGTGTATATGTAAAAAAACGAGTTTTACTTCGTGCTTCAAAATATAAAATACATTTAAAAAAAATTAATTTTATAGAAATTATAAAAGTAACATCAGTCTTATATGTTATTTGCGTGTTTCATTTACCTATCGGTTTATTTAAAAAAATAACTAAAATGGTAACTAATTAACAGTAAATAATATTATCGTGCCTTGTCTCTTTTGAAAGCAACTTAGAGTAAAATGTACTACATTTTCTAGGGACCCGTAATAAAGTGGATAATTTTTTTTTTAGTTTTTCAATTTTATAGTTTCTTATTTTTAATAAATTATAACTAATTGCAATAGACTTAGAAAAATATTTATGAACTAAGGGATATTATTCCTATGTATGGCATAATAATGATAAAAACTATTATTCGTTTTATATTCTCTTTATTACAAATTCCAGTTTCGTTAGGATATGGCATTGAAAGAACAGCTTTTACAAAAGTGCCTGAAGTTATTACTATTTGAGCAGTTTCATTGTCAACTTCAAGCAGCGGAAATCTACCTTTTCCTTAACCTACTCTACTGGGTCGTGATGTTTAGGCACACGGTGATATTAACAATTTAAGAAAGTTTGCAATTTTATGTATCAAGTGTTAAAATATACTTCTCAGTTATAATACAAACATTCTATTAACGAAGGATACTTTTTCATTGCTCGTTTTATTCTGCTTTTTTTTAAAACTTAGTTCTAACATTTACGGGTAATACATTTGACATCTGCATCCATAATGCAATAGTTAAGCCTCAAGAAAGGCACTTTTCGATTGTACTTTTGTGTTCCTTTATCTCACGAACGAAAGATATATTTTGAGCAAATTTACATTACCTTGGTATTTTCACATCATTCACGTATTTCGAATAGAGAAACGTATTTTCTACAATTGCAAGATTCTTTTGTACACAGTTTGCTTTGTGTTGTATTCTAACGATAAATGTGCTGCAGTTCTAGAATAATGATATGATTAGCAAGTGCAAATCGGGCCTTGTCTCGCCATTGTCTTTTGCAGGAGAAACTGAGGGACAATTTCCAATGTATGCATTGCGCATTTTCATGAAGTGTTACATCAAATACTTAAGGACACCCTACCAGAGAAAAATTAGAGCATGTCTTGCGAAAAATTGTCTCCAGAAGACCAATCTAGATCCGGAACAAATAATGTGCGAATATCTGAGTAAAAATTCATAAATATGAAGACAAAATATATGAAATCTACTTTGAGCAGAAATTACATTATTGCTTAGTTTTTTTTCAATCAAATTCTTTATTGTTAACAGTAGCAATTTTATCACTGATAAATAGCAAAAGGTCAGATCGGAGTGGTTGAAATTGACCAGCTGAAATCGCAACCTTGTTGTAAACTTTATCTTTGTACCAGTTGCTTTTCCTTAACAATTTGTTGGTAACTATTCTAAAACTGGGTTGGGTTTTTCTCCTATACCTACGATCGCTTGAAGAACGTTTGCTATAGCTCTCCATTTGCCTCAACCTTATCCTAAAACTTACACTTAATATTCTCTCCTACTATACTGTACAAATATCACTTTCATTTACATTAAAACAAAATAAAACCATTTACTAAATACATAAAAATAGTAATAATAGCAGTAACTTAGTAATGATGATAAAATAATAAAGAAAAAACCTTTTAACAATTTTCAAAGTGCTTTCATAATCATCATCGATCGGTGGTTCATTTGATGCAGACACATACATGTAATATTTTTTTGCTGTTTTTGAAACTTTTTGAATATTTTTGCGAAAGAGTGTAGTGTAATAATTAAATACTAAAAAGAATTTCTCTGCTGCCCGATTACTATGTATTCGATATGAGACGCGGATCAAATTCAGTTGTTTGCCTTTTTCTTCTTTCTTCAATTATTTCGGACGTTAAACGTTGCGGCATTTGTTTGCCTTTCAAAAATTTCAATTGAATTTAAATCCCAATTCCTTAAACCTACGTAAAAGTTTGTCAGCGAGTATGAAGCAGAATGAACCTTCTAAATCTGACTTCCCGAAAAATATCCATTAGTTACAATTCAAATCTTTTTTTAATTCACGTTTATATATTGCACTATTAGAAGATTTTCTCTAAAAATAAAATAATTGTAGACTTACATTGTGTCTGAATGAGGAACGTTACAGATGCATGTTCTGCTGTGTTTTAACTTAAAAGTAAAAAAAAGTCTTTATTCCCTCGTCGTTGTTGCTTCTTCCGTTGAAGGTGGCTCCCGTTTCATTTCAGATGAGTAATCCTCTCCACCATTCGATGGAAGCTTCGTCATCGGAGGGACGATAACGCCAGTTTGCTGTTGATGATGTTGCAAAATTTGCTGATGCCTGTGCTCCTGCTGTCGTTGATATGCATTTGAGGGGCTGCTATGCGGTACAGGTGATTGAGCGTCTTTTCGAGCGCCGACAGACAAATCTTCAACTTGATCTTCATCCTCGTCGTCTTGCGGAGGATGCTGATGATGTTCCCGCTCTCTCTCCCTTTCCCTTTCTCTTTCTCGAATTGTAACGGGACTGTGCGAGCGAGCAGTGTACCTCATAGGACTAGGAGATCGAGTGTTGCCATTTGTTCCAGGACTAGTTGATATGCCATTAGCAGCTGCATGCGCTGCCGCCGCAAGAGCCATCGCATGCAAGGCATCGCGGCTAGCAATTTCTCCACCTCGCGATTCGAATGCTTGCTGTAAAAATGCAGGATCGAGAAGAGCAGCAGCTGGGTGAGGAATCGTCGCAGGAAGCTGGTGTTCGCGTTCTTTGTCTCTTTCGTTAGCTTCATGAATGTGTTGCAGAATTTGTTCGTTCGGACCATAAGCATGCGCTGCGGCACCTAAACTGAAGTGGAAACCACTCTGAGCTCCTCCATTGCTAGGACTTCTTTTGATAGTTCGATTCATCGGGCGACCGGTGGTTATGCCTAGCTTCTTGACCTTATCATAAAGAGTACGAGATGGGACCCCGTATTTTCGCGAAGCTTGCAATGCACTCATACCATTACGTACACATTCAATAGCAGAAAGGATGTCGCTTCTTGTGTATTGTTTATATCTTTTCCACTCCGGTTTTTGTTGTTGCTGTGGGACGTATGATGCTAAACGGGAGTCGTTTGCATAGTTTGGTGGCATGTCCATACAGTCATCCTCAAACGACTTATCAGTGTATGGTGAATGGGGCTCTTCGTACTTAGCAAACTTCTGTAAAAGCAAAAAAAAACAAATGTTTATTATTATTGTATTATATTTATTTAGAAATCAAGATCTACCAGAAAAATTCAAAAATATCTCCATGTTTATATTCTATAATGCATTGCGCAAAAGAATTCAATGATAGAGTTCAGTTACTTCAATCTCAAATTCTAACTTTGCATAATGCAATATTAAGATAAATGTTTGAGTATCTTAATCGAATAGATGAAAAAGAGATCGTCAGCAGAAGACCAAGAAACAAAAGATCTCCAAACAACAGCATTTCAAAGCAGAGACAAAATTTTAAGAGGGAGTCTAGGAAATAAATAATAAATAAGGACAGCTTCAAAAGTTGTGTCATACCTTTTCATTCTGCGCCAAAGAAATTCAAAACCACAATTTTAGCCAAAAAAAATCATGTCAAATTTTGCGAACTCCCAAAAAAATTGAAAAAAGGGGTTTCAAATTAAAGACGGGGTCCTGACAAAGGGAGTCTGCCAGCTGCATGGCAATATCAGACTGTACATGGTAAACGAAACGAAGCAAGTCGTGCACTTCATTGGATGAGACGTTCTAAATCGCTTTCCACATTTTCTTGATCAGGCCTTCAAATTACCATCTGTTTACCTCCCTGAAGATGAAAAGTGTTTTGAACGGACGAGGTGGTGAAGGAAAAGGTGGGGAAGTGGACGAACGAGCTGTCGCGAACCTTTTTGGATGCAGGCATAACAAAACTGAACCTTTTCCTCACCAGCTGCATCGAAAAAGATGGCGACTATGTTAAAAAAATAACTTACATATGTATAAATGTAACCATGTAATTTTCTTTAAATAATCTTTTTTGAAGGCACCAATGCAGGAGAGCTCTCAGTGACCAGTTTTCGAACCGCAAACTGACGTAAGACAAAAATACTCAAGAGAATTAAATATTCAATAGAGTAAATTCCCCGCTTCAGGAAGTCTTCTTGAAGATACGGAAGGGCGAAGAAGACAATAAAATGCCACAGAATTTTACAAAAGATGAAACTGATAGGCCAGATTTTCGTCTGCTACTTGTAGTTCAGCCTAAAATTAATAGACTACAATTGTAGTTTGAAGAAAGCTAGCTAGACAAGTTATTGAACGTGACTTGTGGAAAAAGCTGCTCAGAAGCTTTTGACTGCATTGATTACCTTAAAGGGGAGTAATCAAGCAGCAATGGGCAACATACTCTCACCGCTGCTATACGAGTTATTTATGGAGAATCTGGAGAATGAACTCGAGGAGTCTGGCACACTTCAGAGATTCTGGATCAGACATGTGGAGCAATCAGCAAAAGGGAAGAAACAGGAACAATCGTTGAATTCACCATGAAGATCGAAAATGAAGGGAAGATACCTTTCCAGGATTTAAAAATAATTTGGAAAAAAGGGGACTTTGAATTCGACATTTACTGGAAACCAGTAGACGATACTTATTGAGGACTTGGATGCAATCGGTCAAGGATTGAAAAGGGGGTAACGAAAAAAGCGGCATATACAAGATTTTCTGCCCAGACTGCGAGATGGTTTATGTAGGGCAGACAAAACGGCTAGTCCACCCCCGGGTGTTAGAACAAATGGCAGCCTACACATAAATTCCGCTTTTGACAAACATGTAATAGAGCAAGGTCACTATTTTCCATTGGATAACGCTAACATACTCGTATTGGAGGAAGTTAACGCTGGTAGTATAAAAGTTAGCTGGACAATGTCAAGAATGTGTACGCACAATAATATAAGATGTTCCAGATGTCTTGAGTACGCGGTCCTGGACAATGGCACTTCAAATGGCCAAGGCCAAGAAGAAAAAGTGCATTTGTACACCCACAAGCTGTTGGGTAGGTTACAGGGATTGATTGTTAACTTTTATTATTCATCACTTATTTCAAAAAGTTGTCTCAATGACTTTGGAAAATCTAGAATGATGTTATCACTGGGGGTGCCAGCGCTCTGGCAATAAATACAATACAACCGACGAGTGTGAAATTAGTTCGATTCTACATGATCCATGGAGTAAGACCGACTATCGTATTTTTTTTTTAAGATGCGAGGGAGAACATGACGACTTGATGATCTACCACAAAGTGAATTGAATGTGTTACGAAATCAAAAATGTTTCCAAATTTGAGTTGCTTGTCTTTTACTATAATTATCAGTGAAACTGATTGACGCTACAGATACTTCAACAGCGTCTACCTAAAGGGTCAATGCAGACTATTACCCCCAGATTATGCGCTTTAACCTACATATGTCGCCAACAAGGCCCACAAATATATATACGGTGGGCGCTTCATACTTCTGAAGAAAAGTGCATTCCTATATACACAGTCAATTGTCTTCAACGTTGCTCTGCCATTTCACTTGCCTATGACTTTAAAATGAAGTACTGAAGGACTATTGATGTTTGTCAACCCAATATTCTGTGAAGAATTACCTCATTTTAATCTTGGATGATGAAGCAGTTCTTAGTAAATCAGAAGCAGAATTCAAGCTTCTTAAAAAACGAAGGGATTGGAATACTCTTTAAGATTTATCATCGAATTGATTGTGTCCTCTTTTGAGAAAACATTATCGTTTCGTCTGAATTTTCCATGCAGTGTTTAATGCTTCTTCATCAAGAATATTAGAAAATGCAGTAAGTGAAGTTTTTGGGATGATTGCATCCATCAAATTCAAGCAACTTTAGTAGGCACTTGCAAAAGGGATTTTTAAAAACTTAATACGAAAACCACCACCACCAGTAACTCAAATCTATGATGCACACACAATTTTCCCAAATCTATGGTAATCTATGGTAACTCGTTAGCAACTGTTGGAATTGTGAATAGGGTACCAAAAAGCACACTTTCCGTTCTTGGATTATCTTTGAAGTCTTTACGGTCTTCATGAGAAGGATGAGTTCACTCCACACACTCCGCTTTTTAGTGTAGTATCCCCATAAACGGATCTAAATATTTCACGAATTTATTCAGATTTTTTCCAAATTTCACAAGAAATTTGACATTCAATCGCTCTCCTATTAGTGCTTATTTTTTCGTAATTTCTTCTGAAGCTGCTTAGTAGAAATGAAGGACTGCAGCATTGTACCGTTATTTTAAAGTGTGTTAATAACATTTGGCTTTCAACTTATCGAATAAAATATGGAGATAAAACTGTAGAGAGGAAAAGTATAGCAAATAACAGACACTCACCTTATCCATATTATAATCAGCTCCATTGCAATTCTCCACAGGTAGTTTTTCTGGTCGGCTTTCCTGCTTAATCGGTTGACAAACGAGCGGCATCGGTTGCGAGGAATCAGCGGCGTGTGGTTGGGCCAACACATTCCTCAATATGGGCGTATCACGTGACATTAACATACTGGACATTGATGAGATCTTTTTTCTTTTTAATGGATTCATATCAGGACCCGCCTCATACACAGAGCTCAACATTGCTGCAGCCGCGGCGCTAGGCATTCCCGACGAAAGATGCGGGGAAAGAGGCCATGGTACAGGATTCTGTCTTTCTGATGTTGATGGATCCGAATTTTTGGCATAAATATTCGAGTAAGGTGGCTTATAATTATAAGGTGGCGAGGAACTACAACTTTGAGAGGGGGTCACTGTTGTTGATGTGGCTATTACTGGAGATGACTGATGTTGTTCTCCACTCTCTCTTGCAGGTGGAGTTGTTGGTTCTTGTTGTGTGGATTTAGGACCTGTCTCGTCGATTTTATTGAATTTTTCTTTGAAGTCAGTCATGTCGAAAAGCCCTTTCACTTCCAGTTGTTCCGCAATTTTCATGATTTTTGGAATTTGACTCTGGGTTACATTCACCTCTCCAGTGTACATGTATTCCAATAAGGCACGCATCTCGAATGCTTGAACGCCTGGAATGAGTATGCTGCAATGATCCATAGGAACATCTTGCAGGATACTTTGGAAATATGGCGAGTTTGCGGCAAGAACCACACGATGCGCTTTGAATTGTATTTGATCTTCGACGACTAGGGTGCAATCGACGTAACTTTCCATTTTGATAAGAGCATCCAAGATCTCCACTAAATTTGCTTTGTGATTGTTCCATCTTAGACAATAGGTTTGAGCGTCGCTGCTGCCCATGATTGATATAGGTTTATGTTCTTGCGAGTATCCGTTTTGGAAATAGATATGATATGCGTAAAGTCCTGTGAAAAGATAAAGTATTTACTTTTAATTAGAATACGATACGATCAAATATTTTTTATATAAAAGTTAGAAGGTATCCCACTTTTGAAGAACGTATGATATCTGACTTGAATTCCTGAAGAGATATGTTATACTGTAACTGAGCTACAATGTACAAGTCAGCGGAGACTCCTAGGAAAAATTCATATTCAAAATTGATACTCGTGCCTTCCGTTGCAATTTATCTCTTCAATAACTAAAGCTTGTTTCCTATCATAATTTTGCAATAAACTCGGGTAATTATCGCTTATAAAAATTGATTTTTCCTGTCAACTTGGTCAGTCTAGTTAGTAGAAGAACGGCTGAAAACTGAAGTAATTATCCCTGTCGCAGATACGAATCAATTGCATGCATATGTAGCCACGAATGGCAATGTAGTTTGATGGTATGATGTTGGCGTTAACAGCAATAATCGCGAACTAGGGTAATTGTAGGGCAAAATAACGACGGATGTGTTAGAGAAATGAAGGATAATATGATGGTACGAATGGAATGCAAAGCCGATATAATACCTTTTATTGCGTGCATGCTAAGTAGGTTCTAAACAAAAAGAAATCGCAAAAGGAGGCTTCCGATGTTCTGTTATTGATGCCATTATGTTTGCAGATAATTAAAGAAATCCCGAAGCTAATGGATGGGATTCAGTTTAGCATCAACAAATCAACAACTGACATGCTTTTCCGGAGACAATTGAGAAAGAAATCCTAGAATCTGATATTTGGAAGCTCACATATAATGCAGCCCTTGCTCTACAACTACTTCCTTCGTAAATGTCTATTAGTCTAATAGCTTCCTTTCTAAATAATATGCATAGAAAACTATGCACTATTATCTGATAAAGCCAGGTTGCGAACAGAAGAACTGAACGAACCTATCATTGTATTACTGCCCAAAAAACGTCCCCTGTTCCAATCCTCCACTACTTTTCCTATTCTTTCACATAATTGCATGATTTGCTCATACAATTCGGCTATGCATCAACGCATTTCTCCCGCATTCATGTCAAATTTTATGGTGAAATTAATTCATCTGAAGGGTCTGAAGAACAGAACAACGGACGTGTAACGCAAAGCCGCGGTTACAGACCGCGAAACACAGAACAAACTGCAATATCAGATATGAGTTCCAAAGACGATGTGCATTCTAACTCTGTACGTACTCGTAAATTCTCAACTTTCCCTAAGCCCTAATAGGTCTATGCGTATTCTAGTGCACATTACATCGGCAAACTTCCTGTTCTGCCCGTTCAAAATTACAACTCCCATAATAGAAAACCCAAAGAAAAAAAAATAAAACAAAAACAGTGACGGGAAACGGCATTTTTCTTGTTAGGGTGCAGTTTTGCCGTTTTTAATTTTTTTCACATATTTTGGGAATGTGTAGGTTTTTTGTCGTTTGACCAAATAGACGATGCTATCTGTAAAATATGCATTTGAGGGCGTGCTATCACATTTTCTAACGATTTTATTCATAATAGCTTTAAATAATCCAATTGATTTCACATAAAATCGAACTGAAATTTCTTATTCAGTTGTCCCTCTGCATGTCTGCTTTGCTTAATTCGCCAATATTCAGTCTGGGATTGGGTTTCTACAGCCGAAGTCTCGTGTTGAATAATGACCTGATTAGATAAACATTCAAACTCAGAAAACTACTTAGCTACTATCTCCCAGACCAAAAAGACGACTACTTGTAAACGGTCTCCCTTATCTAACGGAATGCTCATATCTCTCTCTATTCCTCCTTCACTATATCCTGAATATCCAAATGCATTCTTTACATTGCATGTAAAAAAATTCCCTGCGAAATCCCTTACAACACTAAAAAAAATGCGATATCAGAAAAGTTAGAAATCAATTTAATGTCGGTCCATTGTCAGGTATACGATTCAAAAACCGAAATAGGATACGATCTAAAGAAATTGATGACGTCCCGCAAGGATCAACTCTATGCACCACTCAGCTTGTCCGAAATGTGTTTCGTCCTTTTTCGTGCACATGTGTACAACAGACGCGATCCAAGGAACGTAAATATCCTCACAGGTTGTTCTATCCCGAATGAAAAATGATCGCTTGGATACGATGATGGTAAATAGAGATAGAGACTACAGAATTCGATCGTTGGACATCTAGTGAAGGAAAAAAAATTGCATCCCACCGAACCTTTTTTCCCTCGACGGGATCTTATCTTTTATTTCGAAATTGAAGGACTCCGATCAACTCGGAACAAGTACATCTTTGACGTAGGAGGATATTACATAAAAAATGGCATTTTTGCTTTAGTGCAGTTGCACAATTCAAGATACAACAAAGGCGACAGGTTGATATTACGTCATTAAGTGGTCCTGGAATGAATGATTAATATCGAAGGACGACTGAGGACATACGAAGGTTGATCGTGCAATTTTTTTCATGTCTGATTCATTTTTTTAATTTTATATGGTCGTGAGAAATTGCAGTTTTTATGGTCGGTGATAAAGGGAGCAGTATCCGGGGTTGAATTTTTATTTGGGAATATTTGCAGGTGCATTTTAAACCGAAATGAGTCGAAATTCAATTAAAATTTTTAGCATTTCTAACTACTTTCATGTGTCTAGATTAATATTGTAAAAAAATATACAATTTCTAGTTAGATTTTCTGAAAGTGGAATGACTTGGGAGTTTTAAGATAGGGGCCAGTGGCAGGCTTGTTCAAACTGAACGTGGGCTGGGGTTTAATTCATACCCTGTAGTGTTTTTCGTAATCTATCGTTGTAAATTAAAGTTAAAATATCCGTTTGAAGAATCCTAGAATATCAATGAGAGGCAGGTCAACAAGTGCTTCGCTCTCAAGCTACATTGCGCAGAAGGATGAAGGAAGAGTGCAAGCTTCTCGGTAAGTTGTGGAGAAGCTGAGGAATGCGAATGAAAGCTATGGGATGTTTGTAGTATCCTAAGACAATGCTGTTGCATCAACAGACAATGCCGTTTGGGCACTTGTGTGCGCTGATTTTGAGTCCTCTGAGAAGTCGGTTTTGGCTTGAAGAAGTACTGGACGAGAACCTCACGTTAGTCAGTCTTCAGTCAGAAACAACTGGCAAACAAGACCGGTAAACCATTTCCGAGCGAAAAACAATGGCAAACTCAGAAAACGATGTTTGAGTTGTCCTGCCTGCGCTTCAATAGAAAATCGTTTTCGCATGGAGTCACTTCAACAACCTGAAGTGCCGTACCGCTCCTCCAACTACCACTTGTTTTGGTTGATGGCGCAGGGAATCGAACAAGTATTTTAAGGTTGGGTCGCCTCGAAACAAGAACCGTTGTTCTAGGGGCCACCGGCAACTTGTGCGATCAATGTCTTTTTTCAATGAAAAAACCGATGGGCTCACATAAAGATTGATCCTTTTTAGTTACTGATTTGATTGCTTAGCAAAAAATTATTTCTTTATCGAAGCCACGTTTTCAAGTATCTCTCTCTTGAGATTTCAGGCAGGGTAAAGCAGAGATTTGTAAAAAGTGGCATTTTTTGAGTTGTGTAACAACGAAGTTCTATTGGTTGTTGTACTGGTTATATCTTTCAGAAGTATTTTGAACTTTCGGTTTGTCATATATGGTATAAAACTTCACGCATTTTATTCGTTGTTCAAAGACGTTTACTGTCTTCGCTCCAGCCTGTTTAGTTCACGCCTCGCTGCCAGAACGAGACCGTGCTACTTAATGTCTTCTGCTTCTATTTTCCTGTGTAAGTTGTGGTTTTTGGGCATAAGTAACACGAGATAATAGACTTTATTTGCGAGCATGATATGCCTATAGATTTCTTCCATTTTAATATTGCCGTTTGTTATCAGTCGCACTGGGATAAACAAAACTCCAGAGTGCCAATATCGTTTGCGCAAGTAACTATTTAAGACATTATCTTGAGTAGGGTGTCTTTCAGATGGTGCAGCGTTGTCCACCCTATGTGCTCCAGTGTGAGGGGGTGGGTAGGGGTATCTATGAAAACATTTCAATATAGGGCTTAAAGGAGTTCCTCGTACAAGTAAAAGGGGTACAAACCATTTAGAATATCAAATTAAAAGTCCTAATTACGTTTATCGATGCTTGGACTAAATTCAAGGTTATTTGAAATAATAAAACTTGTTTTTTCTATTCGGAGCATTTTATTTTGCAAATACCAATATTTCCGGAACCACTTGTTCCCTTCATTAGTGCTAACTAATCCTATAAAGTGTGGCAAATCTCGTTTTTACATGGGGGCATGATGGTTCTATTTATAGGTAAATGCTAGTGTAAATGCATTAAATATGTCGAACTATTCACCGCAGCGACTACAAATGTCTCAAGATGCAACCAATTTATGTGAAAAAATCAATTGTATCCTACTGTAACTTTGCTAATAAAGTATAATGATTTGCTATTATTCCTTGTTTTTTTTTTCAACAGATATCGGTAGTTTCTCAGAATGGATCCTTGATTTAACTGTGTAATTGCCTATGACTGTCATGCGTCCCCTTTAACCTGGCCCTTGAGAAAGTGATCCGTGATGCTGAGGTACGATCCTGTTTAAGTCCACCCAACTACTATGCTGACGATATCGATATCATGGGAGGAACGACCCGAGACGTACAAACTGCCTTCATCCAGATCGAGCAGCGGCGCGAGATCTTGGGCTGCATATCAATGAAGGCAAGACAAAGTATATGGTGGCAACGTCAGCACCAAAAACCAACCAACCAACAACATCAAACCGCACTTGTCAAACGGAAAGAATAAAGATAGGAGACTACAACTTTGAGACCGTTGATAATTTCTCCTATCAAGAGTCGAAAATCACAACCGATAACAGCGCACGATTGTTGTCAGCCAACAGAGCCTATTTCAGCTTAAAAAATCTGTTCCGTTCGAAACGTCTCACCATAGGGTCAAAGCTCTTACTGTACAAGACAATGATCTTGCCAGTCCTCATGTATTCCTCGGAAACTTGGGTTCTTGGCAAGAAAAATTGCGAACTTTTCGCCGCGTTCGAGAGAAGAATCCTCCGAAGAATTTTTGGCCCCCTACATGAGGATGGACGATTCCGTAGCCTACATAACGGCGAAATCTATGAGCGATACCATGACCGTCAAGTTGTGGATAAAATCTGGCTCAATAGGTTACAGTGGGCGGGTCACTTGTCCGTATGGATGAGTATGATCCAGCCCGAAAAGTCTATAAGGGCAATATCTACGGTAGAAAAAGAAGACGAAGCAGACCCTGCTTGAGATGGAGCCATGGCTTAGATCAGGACGCCAGACAGCTTTTAAGGGTATCGAATTGGTGGACCTTGGCGCAAAGCCGGGATGCATGGAGTTCCTTATTAAGGCATACCTAAACCGGATACCGGTTACTGTGCCGTTGATGATGATAATGAAACTTCCCAACTTCACATTTTTATCGCCAGCAACGAAAATAACTCGGATAGTATCAATCGAAAACTTTTATTTGATGCGGTGAAATATTACGTTATACTCCTGTTTTGCATGTATGGGGAAATCCCCATAAATCCAACACAAAATAATGTCATTTACCGCATGCGTGCAAGTTCACGTTTCAAAATTTTTCACCAAATTGTGTCAGTAGTTGTTTTAACAAAAATTAAAATATTTGTCAGTCCAAACTCGGTAGTAATCCGTTGGATGCAGGTGAAAATAATCAATTTAAAAAATCGACCAGTTTATGACTGCATGATATCTCTGTATCGATTTAAACGAATTGGATCGAAGTCTTTATTTGTGACTAAGAGAAGTGGATCTTTTATAAAAATCGCAAAGCCAAAGCGATGGAAGTGATAGGGAGTCGTAATGATCCGAGAATTTTAACGTCAAACTGCGAATTCCAGTCAGTTCGTCTACTAATTTCATATGGTCAAACCTCCCAACACTTCCTCCTCCCACTTTTTACATGGGTCTCTATCAGATTAAAACTGGCAAAATTAACTTAGTAGAATCTGCTCACTGCGATACGGAAAGCTTAAAAAGTTTATTGGTGATGTTGAGAATTAGTTTTCTTTCCTTTTTTCGAGCGAGTTCTGGTTTTAATTTTCAGTTTTATGAGATTCTATCGCCAATCTTGTTGTGCCAGTCAAGTTTCGAAAAATTAGCAAGTGCTTTAAATACCTGGAAGAAAACTAGAATATTAGGGGAAAGCGGCGTTCGCGGGGTCTATTAATTGCACCGATTACATCATTTGGTTATTAAACACTGTAGTTGTTTAACATGTATTCGACTCTTACTGATTTTATCGCAGTTCCTGTGAAGAGTGTTCAATCGGTCTAAGCCGAGGAGGGGTTTTATAAAGGTGCGCCGAATTAAACCGTAGCAAAGTTGTCACTTTTTTTCCTACTTGACTGGTCTCACTAACATTGGTAAATTCAAAGTCTTTCCGGAATGGTATTATACCTTTAATTTGATTTCAACTTCTATCATTATATCTTAAGATATTATCAGGAACAAGATTTTCATTATAAAGATTATACTAATAATACTCCATAGTCTTCATATACGTGGTCTAGATATTTCGTGAATCGATTCTAAAAGGTTTGATCCATGACTTGAGCCCAGTCAATAAGCATGTATGACTTAAAGAGAACCCTTAGGCAGGAGGACTTTATTTTACGGCATACCGAAACCCAATATTCACCAAGGGCCTCTCAAGTAAAGGAGCTCATTGCTGTCAGTGTGGATATTCTCTTCGGCACAAACATCCTTTGTGCCTGGTGATATCCAGGACAGTCTGATCCGGAACTTTCGTTAATATCTCTTATTGCCAATAACTTTTTTCTTTTATTATTCAAAATATATTTCCACTACAATCCGCATTTGCATATATTTTGCATAATTTAAATTCAATCCTTTTGACCCCTTTTTATCCTACCCATTATACACCTCACTATCAAAGATGCACAAAATCACTTTCCCATGATTTTTCGCCCATCAATTGCCTCAAGAAAATCATTTGCATATTTTTTTCTCACAAGCAGAGATACAAATTTGCTTTTGCATACTCCTGTTCCTTGCACTTTCCTTCAAGATAAATTTGCATAACTGTCCCGAAAGGTGATTCAAGAAAATGCAGTAGGGAGTTTTTCTCAACCCTTTAAGCGCATCATTTATCTTTGGGTTAAAGAAATTTGCATATAGTGATAATATATATTGGTGAATTGATTTGATAAAAATTACCATATAGAAGAAAGGAATTAGTGGTATACCTGGACTTGGAAGCCACTATGGGAAAATTTGGTAATTCAATTGACAATGTGAATAAAATATTTGCGATCAAGTGTGGGAATGTTGCAAATATGTAAATATTCGGTGCATGCAATTTTATTGACCTAAGGATGACATCTGTAGGCAATCATGAATGCAATATAAATAATTTATAGATATCTTGCGTTGAGGAGGGTATATTAGAAAACTTGAAGGTAGTTGCTTTGGGATTTCGTTTTAAAGTATGCAGAATTATACCGTAACAGTAAAACCATTTACCCTGTGAAATCTATAACTTACTGCATGATATCTTATGTTAGTTTGAGATACATACTTCAAACCATGGTTTGATTTTGGTTGCGCCATTGATGACAATAGAAGAGAATTGTAAATACTCACAATGGTAATAGTTGATATTCCATTTATAAATAGAAGCCTAAGAATTACAACATAGGTTTTCGTCTAGTATCACTAGAATCATGTCAGACAGATATTTTCCGAACCGCTAAGTTTTCAACCGTGCTACCATATTATGTTTGGAATGTTCAAGTTACGCTTAAAATACTCGTAAAAGGAAAATCCTAATTTATATATACATATATTTTTAAATTTTATTATTCATTATCACATCACTCGATATACGGCACACTCCCGGGAACATTTCTCTGCAAATTTAAATTTTAATAGAAACCCGCCATGTTTGCATGTCATTCCCACCTCCATTTTCCTTTCAAGGAAGATATTCAATTCCCAATTCAAAATGGATCGCATTGAACCTTCCCTCTTCCGTTTCCACTGTCGAATTCCCCAAATGTAGAAATGGCAAATTAGAAAATCGCATTGTGTGGCACCCCTTCTGTGAATAACGTAAGTGGTTGGAAAAATGCAATGTTACATACACTAGCACATAGGATCCCTATCTATTTTTTTCCTTCCGCATCGTACCACACCTTATAAACCATTTTTTGACCCTACGTCTCTTAATCAGTCCGCGTAGTGTATCCCTTGTTGTGTATTCTTATCCCAACCCTAGACGACATCATGGCAATTGCACCCCAACTCACCCTAGCTAACCTTCAATTTTCATTCATATCAAAGTCCTTGTTCGGCTTTTTTTTAAAGGGCAAAGAGTTTTCCTTCTGTGAATATGATTATATGTAAGCATATCTGCAACAGAAGCAGTCACCCAACAACATATTGCATTTGCGTATAACATGCAAGATTAGGGTGAACTATTTTTTTTTCTACGAAATGCAGAGGAAGTAAATATGCGAAAGGACAACAAATGGGTCGCGGTCGGGCGACGTTTTACGTGTATTACAATTTTGGAACCAATGCTATTTTTATAATGGCGAAAACTTGCCAGTTGCACGGTTTCATTATTGGAGTGTGCTTTTGAAAGGAAGTTGTTTGAGGTCCATGGTATTATCTAGTTATTTGGAATAGTAGATATGCCGGAGTTGTTTCGCAACATAACAATTGGAACTTTTCAGGAAGCTCAGATGTATAGATTTGCATCATTATAAATTTTGCGCTAAATGAGCAGCGTTTATCGAATTGTAGGAATACCCTGGAAATGTTCCTCCGATGAGGCTTCCGGTTATTTTTGGACGCCCAAAATACTTATAAATCGTTCCTCGGTGAATCAGTCATTTGTATCATATATGTTATTTTATGTTGCTAGCGATGCAAAAAAAATCGATGACTTTTTTGTCCAAAAACTCTGGCGTATGTTGTAAATTCTCATTAATATTTTCATATATTCAGAGTTCAAAAGGCTCCAAGATACCAGCATCCTCCTCCCTTCTTCTAAGCCCAGCTTTATTTTATCTTATTATTGCGCTTTGCTTGTTAACAATCAACCTACAGTTTCTAACTTCGAGCTTCGAGCAGAATCCGTGAATTAGGCTGTTCCTGAATGTTGAAGAGTTTTTTCCCCACCCACACGGCCTATCTGACTCGATATATAAACTTTGAGGGATAAAGTGAATGAGAAACATTTTTATTTCTGTCGAAACATAACCTTTTCAAGTTCACACACTTTGAATTTTCTACTATAGATGAAGAAACTCGGTTGTAATAGTATCTCGTCTCCTCTGAACGATTCTTAACGAAATCTTGGTTAGTTTCGATATCCCTACAATAATGGGGATGGTCATCCAACCTATGGTTTGGGCAGGTAGAGCAAGAGAAAACTATGAATTAGCCGTCTTCGAGCCTTGGTGAAAATATGTACTCTCTCCCTATTTCGGTTAAAGTGAAGAAGGGAAAAATTGCCTTCCGAAATACAGTGTTTATGGCCAAAAAAGGAAGAAGAACCATTCGGACTTGAATGAATTCCGGATCAAGTTTGCAAAGACGAAAAATATAGATAGGTAATGCCTACGGTCGTTGAAGGATGCTTTATAATTTGGACAACGGTTGCCCTTCTTCAGAATGGTTTTCTTCGATTCATTAGGAAAGATATCATGCTGCATCCACATGTTTGCCAAACTTTAGCAAACCATCGCAACTTCAAACAGTGGATAGTGTTTGGCTTGGCTTGTGTAGGTTTGCAAGCGTTTGCTAGCGATACGATCGAGTGTTTGTTTTTTGGACAAATCAAAGGGAATTTGCTTGCCGATTCAGAAAACCTTACTGCACTTGCAAACGTGTGGATGACGATTTTTAATATGCCAAACGTTTGTAAAGGTTTGGAGTTTGCGGTAAGCGGCAGACAGACGAATGAGCGGAAGATAGACTCTGCGGAGACTGTACTGGATACACCTAGAAATTTGGCGCTGGTACCGTCAACGCCGGTAATTTTACTCCGCTGGAACGTGTTGATGATAAAGCTAATTTTGTTCTTATTTGGAGAAGCAGTTCATATCTGCATGTTATGGTCGTTTGCAACAGGAACACTAGATGTAGTAGAAAACGTCAGCAAACAAATCACGTGATCGTGTTTCCTTTCTAAAAAAGGACATACCCCTCAGATTTCTCTTCGGTTTGTTAGGATCGTAAGCGTCTGGAAATGTCAACTGAATGTCGCTTGGCTTTTATTGTATAGTAATGGGTCCAGGTTTCATCAATGTCGTTAGAACCGTACAGATCTTTACCATTACATCGTAGTAAGTATAAATTCCTGTAGAAACCACCATTTCTCTCCAACGTTGTACGACTTAAGATCTCTAACTGATGTAGAAACTCATCACAAGTAGTGAAAATTGATACCATTTGAGCGAGACAGAGTAAATGAACAGAGAGTATTGGATCAATTCAAAAGTTCGTGCTCGACTGTTTTTTTATGTACACAAATTATATATCGTTGGGAAAAGGACCACCACCAACAGCAGAGATGCATTGGTTCGATAGTGAAATAAATTATTAAAAATTGCGAGATGTTGCATTTTTGACATGTGATGCTTTACCGTTTTTCATAAAGGGTTATGCTTTTGAGTAGTTTTCCAGCCCTTCGAACTGTAAAGATAGTGACGATTTTAGCCTCAGAGATAAACTTTATTTAGGGCGTCCTTCCAGCACCGATAATAATGCTTCGCGCTCATTAATAATAAATAATAAAAGAACTTTAGCTGAGGCCATGGACATTAATCGATCATCCGGGTTTCGGCATTTATAGAAGATGGGGCTCATCCTAAAGCTAAGTTGGTTTTTATTTAATGGTATAGGTCTCACGATAACGCAACACCACAAGCACCGAAAATGCACATATTGAAATGACAAATGTTATTGCACTCATCATATTCTCCGAATATATCATTTGTCATGGATCTTTGCATTACCAATTTGAATGGAAAAAAATTGATTTTATGGAGGCCATCAAAAATCATATCATCACATTTTTGGCTCTAAATTATGCGGTTTTTTCACATCCCTAAATTGGATGAATATTGAAAAATGATTGTCAAAAACAGTGATGAATTCGAAATTGCTTAAGAAAGACGCGTTTTTACAATCATAATTAATAATAATTAATCGTTGGCGTAAAAATCCATATTGGATCATGGCTTTGAAGTGTGTTAGAGCACTTCATTCAAGACCATAATGGTATGCTAAATGATCATAGTACCCGGTAGGAGGCAATGTGGTCGGCATTACGCTCGGCCGAGATTATTACCCTGATTTGACTCAGGTACTCATTCTCAGCTGAGTCGACTGGTATCCGACATCCAGTCACGATAACCCAGTGAGATTTGAACCGCGACCTTCCGCCCAGCGCTCTAAACACTTGAGCCATCCAGACACAACTACAATCATAATTGCTTGATTTTTATTTACAAATTGGGCACGAAGTTTCGAATCAATCCAATAGTACTGGTAATTGTAGTAATTTATTCACTAGAGAAGGATCTCTGGAATACAGATGAAAGTATATGAATTCTTTTGGCGGACCATGCTCAGTATTGACTAGTTTTGAAAAGGATTCCAGAGAAGTAGCGCTTCCTTTGGTTTCTACTGCTTTTGACTCGTTTCTATTCGGGGTAGTCAATCAGTTTCTTCGAATACTCCATGATAAGAGGCGATTTTAAGAGTATGGATGTGATGAGAAGTAAATAAGTTTTGTCGTTCCGATTATATAAAGCGACTATTTACGTTCTGATTTTCTGACTTTTTTTCGGTCGTAGTGGTTTTGTGTAGTCCTCGGTTTTGCAATCTCCAAAACAGCCCGCGGACGTAAAAAACAAAAACTCTTGAAGTATTACGAATCACTGATAACAAGGGTGATGCTTTTTAAGGTTTTGTTTGCAAAACAAAACCTTGTTAAAATCGGTTCACTGTCTGTCTGTCTGTCACACGCACTTTTATCAGAAACGGCTATACCGATTGGCACGAAATTTGGTGAGAAGGTGGAAACTATGAACGCCCAGACATGCAGTGAGTGATATCCTTCTACGTTGAGATTTAGGGGGTCCCCATATATGTAAAAGGGGGATGTAAAACTTTTTTTCACCGAATATTAGTCATGTGGGGTATCAAATGAAAGGTCTCGATTAGTACTTCTCGAAGCCGCTCTTAGTTTTGTGATTTGTTAGAAAGGCGGGGAGTGGGAGGGATGGACATTTCTTTAACGAACCCATTCTCAGAAACTACCCAACCGAGAAATCTGAATAAAATCGCGAAGTTGCTTCTATATGGTATCTAGGCCTCCAAATACTCTTCATATTGATATCTGTTTAAATTAAGTTAATAATAGTATATTACCATATTTTTGTAGAAATTGAGTAAAAACCCCTTTAAGTTTATCCTAGAGTTATAAGAATTTGTGACAGGATAGAATATAATATGAAGCATGTTATCCCCAAGTTTGATCAAAATGATACTATTAGTAACAAAGTTACAGTAGCTCAAAGCTGACTTTACCCTGAAAAATTTATTGCAACTGAATATGCATATCACACTAAAGTGGGTAGTCAGACATGCTAAATGCATATACACAACGGACTACGGACAAATGGGATAGGTGTACCCTCAAATACTCACAGAACAAGCAAACAAAACCTTTCATACCTGAGGCGCCCAGCTTCCGGTTTCCCGACTTGTTGTAACTCTGTTGTTTGAGTTTATTCCCGTTTCAAAAAAAAGAAGATTAATCTTTAATTATAAAACAAGTTTGATGAGAAAAGAAAATGAAACCTTGTTTTGAATATTTTTCGATGGATAAACCCCTGATCCCTGTGCCCTGAACTCCTAATTCACCTGAACTTTCGACTTTTTCTATTTCTCTGATTGAAAATAGCCATGAATGAGAGCGTTTTATGTTATAGACGTTGCTGAGAGAAAGGGTCAAATGACTGATTGTCAGGCATCACAGAAGTATTTTGAAGAATACAGTCAAAAGTTAGACAATACCTTATCGCCAATGGAAATAAGTGGAACGAAAGATTTCTGTATAAATAAAATAATTTTTTCGACGAGTTCGCTTTTTTTTGGATACATTTGCGTAGGACTCTTTTAGGACCGTGTAGGGAGCTTTTTCTCAGCTAGAACAATTTGCTGTTTTGCAAGTCTCCCTTGAAGCTGTCTTTAGTTGTTTTATGATGAGTTTATAAGTTTCTAAAAGAATCAAATGAATATGGTGGAGCATTTCTAAGTGAAAATAAACTAGAATTTTTCAAAAATGTAAAATGGCGAACGTATGTTGTGCGTGATACGAATCTTCTTCCTATAAATGTTTGGAGCTGAGATGAGTCACTATTCACAAATTGGAATAGAGACCGATCCAGCAGTAACCGAAAATAAAGCAAAATATTACTTACAACGTTCTTGTGTTTGCGAAAAACCATGTACCATCGCTAGTATACAAAAATATCATGCACAACTCTTTATCTAAAGTCACACGTCTACTACTGGCATTACTAACGCAGTTGTTTACAAAACAAGCGAAAATGAAAACAACAAGTGCTATGACGAAATCTTCCACTAATTTCGCATTGATTATTATTGCCATTTTCGTCCAACATATTTGCTATTTGTGTCGTCACTGCACACTCAACATAATCACCACCGAACGAGCGTGGAACGCACTTGAACCAATAAGAACAGTCACGACAGCGATTTACAATATTTGCTTGCCCTTCCAGAAATTTGAATGTTGATAAGAAAACTCTTGGAAATTGAGAAACAATTCGGAAAACCAGGGCCTGAACTCGATGGTTTTTCTCCTACCGGAAATACCACATTCTGCGCGATTCCCAACTGGCCAAATTCAATAATTTCTTGCAAATACAATCTCGACGACGTCGCAGAACCAAACACTGTTCGATTTCGATAGTTAATTGTTGTTTTGTTTACTATTTATTTGGCTCAATGGAAAACAAGATTTGAAAATGCGACAACAAAACGATGACTTCTACGAAGTGCACTGTATGAAGGCAAAAGCGATAGGTGTCGGGCTTCGTCATTTGCTAGACGGGCGCCGAGTAATCTGCCATAGTTAATTTCGGGATACGGCCAGTATTAGGTTCCGATAATCAACAATTCAGTGCTCCATATGCGAAGGGAGCCGTGTTCGCTCCCAAGCTTTCCCGGTAAATTCCATATATCAAGCGGCCGCGGCCAGGTACGCAATAGTCGCGGAGTGCAAATGCGAGTAGTACTGGAGGCATTGTGGACAACATGGTGCGGCATCTCGGCCCAAGAGTGGTGATAAACAAACAGGCCTAGGAGCTTTCACGGCCACTCACTCCCCAATTCGCGCCAACATTGCCGAGCTGGCTATGCTGGCCGGCCATGTGAGCATATTTCGGTGCCAGCTTTTTACGAGCCAAGAAAGTCCCCCAACAATTCGCTGGCCCCGGGTATTTCGATGTGAGTCATTGGACTCACAAATCGCATTGAGCGTATGTTCTATAGGCGCTCCACGAAAACAACTTTCGCAACAGCATATTTATGCTGTGCTCACTAACTTAGGATTGAGCATAGCTAGCGCTATGAGTTCTGCTACAGCAGCGCGCCAAAGTATTTGGCCTCATTGTCTCTGGAGATGAATCGCATTCGAACTTCTGACTTCGTTCCTTGGCATTTCGAGAGTTGAGAACCGAGAACTCGAAAAAACTCATTTAAAATGCACTGCCTTTCACCCCCTACACCAGCATCGACATGTTGAAGGTTGCTCAATAAATGACGCTTTGCCTACACTTTATGAACAACATCAAATGAAAGGCGATTAGCGAAAAATATTGGAAAAGTTGCCTCCATTGTGGCTTTTCAACTTCATCGGTTTTGGCAGGTCTGCTGGGAAATAACCAAACTCAATGAAATTTTTCCACTTTCTAGGAAACGTTGGTACCGCGTAGGTGTAAACAGGTTTATCTCCGACACGCATGCGATATTAAGCACTTCAATCGCATCGATGTGGTCGTGAATAACATTCAGATGACTGATAAGTCACGTGTTGCATGTGCTCCCGCGCAAACTGATACAACATTTTTCCGCCGCAGTGTCGCTCGCATTAGCCAAGTCTATGAAGTTTGTTTTTTGGTAAAATGTGTTGTTTGCTAGTAACATAAATAATGCATGTGAAGGACAAGTGCCACTCGCTCGGTGCTAATATCCATCTGTGAACTTTTCATATCTGCTCCCCCCAAGGCACCCAACGCGTAAAGAACTGCTCCCGAGGAAAATTTCCGAAAAAAGGGCGGAGAAAGGGAGTCCAAGACCTGCTGGGCAGCCATTCTGAAAGTGGGTTAGGCAGTCGCATTATTACATGAGTTCTTATCACAGAACGCATTGGGCCCCCTCAAGACGCGTCGTGGATACCTCAGGGTGCAAACAACATGCTGATTGGACCAGGGTCCTAAGTCCGCGGAGCGCACTCCGGCACAATCGGGGTCTTAGCTTTCGAAAGCTCCCAGCGCCAACATTCTTTTGCACAATTTGGACATATTTTATTTTTATTGAATATTCCTCTCTGCACTGAACGGGAAGCAAGGTGGCGGCTTGTTGTACGACGAAACCAATGCCGAAGAGCCGCTGCTGCTCTCATACTGCGCCGAAAGCTGCTGTTTACCAAGAATTTTTGCGTGGATATGACGCATCTCGATGAACGCGAAATTTTTAGTCGTAAACAACAATTTTTTGTGCGATTTTTTTGTTTTGCGGTTTAATTCGCACAAAGAGGAAATTGCAATGTGGATTCTTTTTTCTCTCTTTTTATGTTTTGAAATGGAATAGTAGTGCGCGGGCCGGGCGGCCATGCGATTTCTACCTTTACTTGAACTGTTGGTCCTCGTTTCGAGCCAAACTGGTTTGTTTTCGATAGAATAACAAACGAGAAAGACGTGGAAAGTATGGTCTAGGAAATTTGCCATTAGCGTTGTGGAAGAGGATGAATTGCTCACTAGGATGAATATGGTCTTGCAGCGGTGTTAGATGCGCAACCAAGCCGGGGAGTCATTTCAACTTGAATCGATAAATTGTGTAGTAGAAATGTTTGTGCTATGCCAGCAGATAACAGCATAAGAGAAGCAAATTCGGAGGTGATGAGAAAACATAAGAAACACACTCAAGATGACGTGATATTGTTTTCAAGTTTTCTGATGACGGCAATATCTCTTTTCGGCTGCGATGATAATTGTGTACATTTCAAAAAGTACATAAGTCATTAAATTATATTCAGTCATAAAAGTAGTAAAAATGTAAATCGATTTAATCATAAAAGTAAATAACAAGCGATTTGAATTTTTTCCCACGTGGTTTACAGACAGGCTGTGGATGAATTTATGTAAATTTTCAGGAGCTAATCACATGAATCAAATGGAGCTTCGAATTCTAAGAAGCTATGAAAATTCATTGGATGGGCGGAAAAAATATGGGTCTAGTCATCGCCTATGATCAATCGTTCCTAGAATAAAGAAAGCAGTTTTCCGTATAATTATTTCTGTGGTAATTAGGGAACGCCTAATTTTTCCTCTCAGATTTAAAAAAAAACCAATTCATGAAGTATTATAGAATATTTGATGTAAACTAAAAATGAAGGAAATATCGAAATTGAAATGAATGCACAGCATTTTACTCCTTGGATCAAGATTAGTCTTTCTATAGTAAAGATTGATTCCTCAACTTCACTCCTGAAGGAGGTTATGGAAAGGGAAGTAGGAGGTATCGCCTCTGCAACCACGATGAAGCTAGTGACATGGCGTCTCCTAAAAAAAAATGAATTTTTCGTGAATTTTGTAGTTACAAACCTACCCCTGGAGGGAGAGTAGGTAGGAAGAGTACGTAGGATGAAGATGGAGACTCCTTCTCTAAAGCTGACGGTTCAAAATTAAATTTTACCATCATGACATGAAAATGGCCCCACTTTGAGGCGCGATAGTTCTTTAAAGGGGGCCACAAATTCAATTCTACCTTGACGTCCTCTTACAAACTTAATTTATAGATAAAGAAACTTCCAAGCTGGATGCATAACGATTCGATTTGTGCTTAACTAGTAGCGTATATGATGCATTAAGTGAGCTAGGCTATCCACCTTAATACTGACATTCTACATGTTTGTTATTAGGGTGTAGCAAATTTACGCAAAAGAGGTAATTTCGATCCAACAGAATTTTGTTAATAATAGCATAATATCCATCAAATTTTCTAATATTGTGAGCAGTGTGTAGAATCTATATTATTATATAACTTTATAATTCTAGGCTGTAAGGAAGTTTGCAGTCAATTTTCAAAGCATCATAATATTATTCATCATTGTACGTATTTTGAGGTCTAGATATAATACAGAGCTATCACCATGTTTTTTTTTCAAATTTTTTTTCGGATAAGTATTTTTTGAGAATGAGCCTCTGATTAAGTGTGCAATTTTTAACTCTCTCATTTCACTCCTTTAGAACTAATTTACAAACAAAGACCTGTTTAGGGAAGATCTGGCCGAGGCCTTCCACTTGACGGTAAAAATAAATGACCACTCTAAAAACCAACATGTTATTCACGTGCGTTATGCGTGGAGATTCGCAGTCTCAAGCTTCCCCTCAGTGTCCGGATAGCTGAGTGGTTAGAGCAGAAGGCTGTCGTACGGAAGGTCGCGGTTCAAATCTCACTTGTGGCAGTGGGATTTGTATCGTGATTTGACATCGGATACCAGTCGACTCAGCTGTGAATGAGTACCTGCATCAAATCAGGGTAATAATCTCGAGCAAGCGCAATACTGACCACATTGCCTCCTATAGGATACTCTAATTCTGTAGTTTACAGTTACGGTCCTGAATGAAGTTCTCTAATAATCTTTAAGGCTCTGATCCCATTGTCAACGATTATTATTATCATTATTAGTGACCTTCCCCTCAAATTTCGTGTTTCTGGCATCATCGTAACTTTTTAAGTTTACTCGCGAAGGAATTTGACGGGATGTTTGAAGATATTCTAGCAGAACTCTATCAACTTCTTCATATTTGGTTGTGTGACGTAGGACCGAACACTATATGGACAAACTGTCAGATCTTTTTTTCTGACCAATTCGAAGCACATTCACCGCAGGGTTTTCCGCGTAACTTGTCGATTTGTTACAAATGCATTTCCGTTCGTTTTGTATGGACTCAAGAAGCTGTAATGGATAAGACCAGCCGTGCACACTACAAAATAGCCGCAATGATGGTACTGGTTTTGGTATAACTACGGTTCCAGTATCATTTAGTTCCACTTTGGTTCAACCATTGTTGTTCACATCTTTGTTGCTTGCCAAACGAATCTTTGTCGATGGCAAAGTAGGAGCAAATGCTACTTGCCCACAATGATTGTTTTTTACCTTCGGTTAATTCATTGGTCACCCACTTATTGAGCTATTATATTTTGCTTCTTCAATCTTCTACAGGTGATTGGAAACTATGGTAGACGTGAGGGAAGTTTAAAATGTCTTTGTTTTTATTCACAAAAACAATTATTGAAAAAGTCATCCGTCACACCCCAATTAAGCCGGTTGGTTGAACCTCCCCTCCTTGCACAGAGGCCTATCCATTATACCTAATTCAGAAGCATTCTCGTAGGTTGACATGACTGAGGCTTTTGATCATTTAAAGCATTTGGAATCAAAATTTTAAAAAAGCTTATGAACTTGCTTGATAGCATAATAAGTTTATCGTCTCTGGTAAAACAACTTAATAAAAATTTTATAGCTTTCCATAACTTCCTCGAAATTAAAAAAAAAAATTGATGCAGTAGGGATTGGCTCAATTACAGTTATGTAGTTAGACAATGATGATCGGTTTCTCTTCTCATCATCATCTTCTCCTTCAGCCTTTGTCCCGTTCATTAGCGAAGTCGGCTTGTCTTGATCGGTTGCACCATATCGCTCTGTCAAACGCCTGATCTGGATCACAGTGTATCTAATTGGCAGTGAAGTTTATCCGCACACATCTGGCAGTATCTACATGTGATTTAGTGCCTATGATGTGTACGGATAAGCTTCCCCAATACATTCACAAATACGGTCCATTGAGTGTACTAGTGATCGGGATGCAGTCATGAGGCTTTCCAATCACCATCCAGCGTATGAATTATATGAAAGCCTGACGCTAAAAGTTCGTTCCAATTTTTTTGACATAGTCGCTGTTATTCGACGCAAAAAGGATGGGAACGCAATTGAAAAAAATTATTAAGAGTTTATGTACGAAGGGGACGTAAGCAAGGAGTGGACAAAAAGGAAGTACATGAAAGCCCAAAGAAAGCTCACCATCAAGTTGCTATTAACAAGTATCCTAATGTGGTTGAAGCAGGTCAGGGATATTCTGTCAAAACGTAGTGTGAACCTACTTCTGAATACGATAATAAATATGTCCAATCATAAAAGTACTGTGAAAAAATCTTCGTTCCCAAGAAAGCTAGTTCAAATATCAACTACGGCTGCACGAAAATTATTTTCATACATAAATCACCTTTTTGGTTATCTACAGCAGCAGAATATGTAAGGCCTAAAGAAGTTAAAAGATTCTGTCAATGTAGCGTAACATCCTGCGACGCTCCATATTTGTGGATTCCTTTTCGCACGCAGAATCCAAGATGCAATTATACAAATTTGGTTTATTGAAGTGTACTGAGAATTGAAGGGGCCAGCAGCTTCTTTGGCCTCTCTGTTTGATACAATTGGGCTACCAAATTCTACATTAACAATCAACAATATTATACCCTTAAAAGTACAAATATCTCTTGAAAAGCTATTCATCAACGAAATTGTCATTCCTAGAATTGGTAACAGCGTTGGAAGCTTTCAATCTATATACTCAAGGACACGTTTGTCACATTCTTTTAGATATTCTCCACAGTTTTAAAATGACGTTCTGAGTTACACATAATATATCAAAATAGATTTCATCATTTTAAGAGTCTAAGGCTGCCATCAGTGCGATTTAAACCGCGAGTTTCTCTTGGGGAAGCCTCTAACCGTTACGTCATCTGGACTAGTTTATCTTGTCTTGTCTCCAGCCTGTTTGGTGGAACTATATCAAACGGTGGGTTGAAGAACAGTAGGAAATTGAATGAGTTGCAGAATTTTCTTGAAAAAAAATATTAAAATTGGGCCTTTAATATGGCAAATAACAGATGCTACTAATGAAATTCTGCCTGGGCAGGAAATTGTGGAGTCGTGCGTTGGGCCCGTAGGTGCATTAGTATTACGTAGATCCGTATCATATGCGAATGCGTCCTCTTATTAATATTATTATTTTTCGAAAAATAGTTGTCTAAACTTTAGTTTGGTGTATATGATATTTGTTGGCACTTAGTCTTATTTACTTGGCTTATATAAAAAACGCAAAATAGGAAATGTCATTTGCTATGACACTAGACCTTTTATCAAGAAAATTTTCTCCCATAGAATTGCCCAACATTCAGACCATCCGGTCATTAAGACAAAGTATCCAACGAAAATAGTAGTATGAAGTAAAAGGACTATTTGTTAGTCGATCCTTTGACCACCAAAATAGGGAATAGATAATAATACATAACACCCACCGCTGATAAACTTAAATCACAGCCTGTTTAGCAATATTATTCAGTTTTGATTTGAATGTTTTCGATCTGTCGGTTTGTAACAAGCACTCTTCTAGGAAATGACTATTGAGATGAAATTTGGTGGACATTCACTTTGACTCTGAAATCTCATTCATGGAATGAATGACATGATTTTCTGTGAAGTTTAAGGGGGTACAAATAATATTTTTTCCTCTAAATATGTATAGTCGTGTGGGGTTCCAAAAGAAAGCTCTCTATTAGTTCTTTATGAAGCTGTTTGATACCAATTGCCAAGAAAGAGAGTGTGAGGACAAATCTCATCCTCAAAAAATACCTAACTGAAAAATATGAAAAAATACCATATTGTTCACTGTTTAAATAAAGTCAATAATAGTATGCTACTATTTGCGATTTTTTCCTGCAACTCCCTAGCATTACTGGAGCATTTTGCAGAAGCGCATAGCTTGATATAGGGCATTATTTTGGAAAGTTTGAAGGAAATCAAAATAATCATAGTAAGTTAAAGTTGTCTATTTCTCTAATGCACTATCACACATTGAAGTAAATAGTTTGACATAATAAATTCATATACACTATGATCGACGAGTAACATACTAACTGAATAGCCGTGCAACGAAATATTCGTACATATGAAATACCCGAAACCCTGAGCTTCCGGTTTCCAACTTGTTTAATTTTTTTGTGGGCCACTGGAAACAGTTGCTTGTGTCTTCAAGCTACTTTTGCATTTAGCATTTTGCTCTCCAATCCAATATTCTGCAAATTTCATACAAGGGTTGTCTGGGTTATTTGTTTTCAACTTTATGATCGTCATTTTTCAATTGTATAAACCTTCATACGCACGTACTGACTAATGGTTTTCCGCAGCATTTTCTTAAAAAAATAATGAAGTGAAATTTATCATTATATGGAAAGTTTTTTGCACACAAGTAGATATAGACGGTTAAATGGGTTTTCGAGTTGATAATGTGCTTCTTAAATATTATTACATGTGTTGGAGCATTGAGAAACGGTCGTGTCAGAAATTACTTATAAACTTATAAACAAACTCATCAAAAATTATGTTGGACGCTTAGCATTAATTGCCATTTTTAAAGCAATTTATGCAGAGATATGCTTGTTAGGAATGGCGTCTGTGAAAAAAATGGTTGTCTAGGGTATTGCAAAATCCACTGATATAAATATTATAGCGTGTAAACCGCTCCGGTTCACCCAGCTACCAAGGTCTAGGATACTCATTGCTCTGGACAATTAATCATTGGAGAAATTGAAAATTAATCATTGGACACATGGAATACGAGGGAGGTCATTCATTTTTATGCGTTACCTTAACCAAAAGTGGCTGTAGCTTTCTGACTTATGTGATCCGGAAGGAGTTTAATCTCTGATCCGTACAGCTAGATGAAAATCTCATTGAAGAGAATTAGATTTAGTTATGGTATCTTTTAGCTTGGTTATCAAGTCGACTTCATGCCTCATATCTATTCCCATATATTATTTTTATCAATGAGCAGTCTTTTAAATTCATTACAGACAAGTTACTTTAGAATTATTTTTCCATACCATTAGCCCTAGAATATTTGAGTTGATTTCCTTCTACTCTGAATAATTCAGACTTATTTATAGTTTGTCTTTAAGGTCTAGTATTATCTGGGTAAGATAGATAGGATGTCTGGCACTGAATGGACCTTGGAGTAAGGCAGTGACCTTTCACGTGCAAGTTAATTGATCAATGGATTTTTTCGTACAAAAAGGTTTCATCAGCTTAGGGCCGATGGTACCTCAATGAATTTTAAGTAAATTTTGGATGCTAAATAAGTTTCGCAAAATCCATTGGTACTCTTCTCTGACACGAGCCACGATAGAGACAAGTGCGTTCCAACGTAGGGGAGTGGTGGGTCAACAGGACAAATTTGAAATGAGACAGAAGTCATTCTCAGAAACTACCCAACCGAAAAACTGAAAAAAATCATGGAAATGTCTTTATATAGAACCTAAGTTCCATCACTATATCTACTATATTTTTGAATTGTACTGGGAAGCTCCGTCTGAGTTCAGCCTAGAAAAATTCCACTGGACGGGAATCACACTATTAATAATAAAGTCGTAGTAGGCCCAAATAGACAAAGGGCACGGTGGGAGGTTTCAAACTGTTTTTTTTTTGCTGCAGAAAGAAAATGTTTTCATTGGATTTGCATTGGATTGCTATGTTATTAAAGTCGTCGTTAGGGTCTTAAATGAAGTATTCTAGCACGGTTCAAGGTTCAAACCCAATTAGATTATCACGCGAAGGAATATTATTATTTTACTCCCTCGACAAACGCGTCGGCCCGAAACTTAAAGGGTCAAGGAATGTATCCAGCTGACCTTTGATCACAATATTGGTGATAGTGAACTTTTCATTATTTTCAGGCTAAAAAAGTTATTTCCCATCATGTAAGATGGTAAATGTCTATACATTTTGGGAAAGTTTGGTGTGATTCCTAATAGATTACCCTTTTTGGCTTTAAGTTTTTGGACTACTTTTTCGGCAATGTTGGTGAATAACTGTATAAATTGTAAAGTTTTTGCTATATTCAGTGGATTCCTTGATGTTACAGTAGGAGTCCACAACCTAATGGTTGATACTGTGTATCGAAAGTTCAGAGAGTTTGTTTGCCTGTTTGGCTATACTCGACAAAGTGGCTTTTACCGGATCGTCTGGTTTATAAATTTTCGAGAACCAGTAGGTTCGGGGGCATTCTACCTATCGCTTGGATTGATGTTCGCTTTATTTTGTAATTCTGTTCGATGTCCCCCAAATATTTGGCGAGATGATTCCATTTGTGCAAAGCATATAGGTATACGTATTAAATTTAGCTTTCCACTTAAAATTAATGCTGACATTTTATGTTCATAAGATTGATGATTGTTAGCGTGCAATAAATTTAAGAAAAATAGACAACTTTGCTAATGATAGTACGATTAACACCAAACTTTCCAGTATGATACCTTCTGTTCTGGCCTATATCATTGAAATTTCATACTTACGGTAGGGTTCCAGTTGATTTCTGAAATATAATACAGTGGAATCCCGATAATTCGAACATCGATTATTCGTATTTCCGACTAATTCGTACAAATTTCCCGGTCCCCAGAGTTAATTTTCTTTTGTTTTCAACCCCCTCGTAATCCCGATATTTCGTTCTAAATCATCAGTCCCTTGACCGTTAGAATTACCGGGATTTTATTATAGTATACTCCTAATAACTTTATTTGAGCAGTTTCCGTTTTGGGGGACAGGGAGTTAATTTGAGGCCTGGGTAGCAATCTAATTTGTTCAGACTTTTCGATTGTGTAGTTTCTGGTCCCTTAATTTAAGTGTCCTTTTTTAACTCCCGAAAAAACTTTTAAAAACAAAGTTTAATTTTTTAAAAACTTGTCCCAGGAAAAAAACAGTTCAGATCAAAGTAAATCATTTTATCCTCAATATAATTGGCAGTGGTTACCATAATATATTTGGGAATTAAGTATAGCGGGCAATCAACAACCGGCAGTGATCTTGGAATATGCCTTTCAAAAATGTTTGGATGACTAGATTGTCCGTTTGAAAAAAATAGAATTCTCTTCAGATAAAGAGACCAAATGAATTTTTATAACATGATTTGAAATGATTTATTGACTCAAGTTCAACTATGTTTTGACAGAATATCCGGTGCAAATCACTTACCCACATACCGGCTATTTTAAGAAAAACATCCTAAGGTATTAAAAATAATAGAAAAAAAGCAACTAGCTGCAAACTAAAAAGAATTTCAAACGAAATCTCCTAAAACCTTTTAGAGCAATTTAGTAACTAAGTTTTCTAGTTTCATTAAAATTCAAACAGTAGTCATACAAATTCATACTCGTACTAATAAGGAATGGAATGCATATATTTTTTAAATATAAACGCACAGCGGACTTCTGCCATGTTTCACTTTATTCTCAGAAGCGATCAGCACAATTGGAGATAAGAGAGCGAAAAATTCCTAAAATACAGCCAACTTAGCAAAAGATTCGATTAGTTTCTCATTTCGCGTGGACTTCAGTGCAAGTTATCATTTTTTGTAACTTGCTTGACGATAAGAAACCAGATATCTGATAGAGGACGAAACTTATGATGGCCGCTTAAAATTTTTTCACCGTTGATGCTCTATCTATGCTGAACGAATGCTAGTCTACATTGGAGGGTCCGTAAAACAGAAACAGTGGGAAAAAGTTTCTTCCTAACTGGTCCAGTACAGGTGGATGATGGTGGACTCAAGATCCCTTTATTTCCTAAACAAAAATTAACCTCAATTGAAATTCTAAATGTACGAAAATCCTAGATTAATCGAGCGAATGAGTTCAGTTTGAATTTGAAGAATTAACATATGTATGTTCTTGATCTTGTGAAGTCATCTTAGTTAGATAACAAAATAAACATGGAGGACAGCCTCACCAACTTCGAGCGAGATCCAAAAAGGAACACGGGGAGATGTGGCTTTGTCAAATTTGGTAGTAAAAAAATAGAGAACCTGGTTTGATAATTATTGAAAAATATCACTAACAAAATTCCTTAAAAATTCTTATATTTAGGTACTGTCCGACATTAAATAAAAATATTTTGTGGTTATAATTTTATGCTTTATTGTATTTTATGGCCAAACAAAAGTCCGATAAACTGATATTTTCATTCAATTAGGACAGTCTACGGACGCACTAGTGGAAATGGAGACTAGAGAACGTACATTTGTGATACTATGGTTGTACAAATTGCGAAGCGAAGAGAAATTCTACATTATTTTTTATATTTCCAAGTTTTAGATGAAGCCAGTGTGAATTTTTAATAAATGCAAAGGGGACTAATGGCCTTCACGAAAAAGTGCATCAAAGAAGTTTTAAATGTGGACATTCTTCTTTGGACTACGAACCTCGGTAATGGTTGCGTCAAATCTTCCATTGACGTTAATGTGGCCTCTGTAAAAGCTAAAATGGCAAAGTTCCCAGATTAATCGAGAAATGATTGTTAATATATTTGGATTGAATACCATGGTTGTGTGAGAAACGAAAAAAAATTCTAAATGGGTGTCATGAGTTTGAATGCATGCGTCATTCTGCTCAACATTCACTTTGCTAAATATGTATTTCTTCGCAAAAAAAAAACGGCGAGTCTAGCAATTTCGATAAAATCGCAGTAGGTGAAGACTTGTTACGAGTACGATCTGGAGCTCAGAGAGAATTTCGCGGAATACGGCCCAGAAGTAGCTAATCAAGATAAAATGATAAAAGTCAGTGACAAAAGTGATGAAATCTATTTATTTCATCGGGGCTAAAATTCTAGTTGCTATTCCTTCGGAATCTGATCAAAAGTGCTTACCATAAGTTTTGGAAAATTTGCTTGAACGCCAGTCACAAATGCGAATAAAGCCAATTCGGGCTACTAGAAACCACTGTGTGGCTTGCGGCTATTCCCAGGAACAGAAAGAATTTAAGAAGAGATCCTTCATCTTTAAAGTGGAAATTATAAATGTAGTTAACGTCGCAAAAAGGCAATTTTGAGGAATGTTTTAAAAAGATGGGAGAAAAAATGTTTGAAATCCGTTAGAGCTATGTCGAAAAAGTAAAAGCTGATCAACAAAAAGATAGAAAAAAAATTGTTAAACGAAAACACAAAAAAATCTTTCATTTTGGCGACAATTTTAATTCATTTAAACAAACTTATTTCGGGAGCCAATTATTACCTTCTTCGGTGTTAACTTGTTTTTGAGAAGGGCTCTTTTTTTGGTGCTTTTGTTTTCCTCTTGGAAAAGATTGTCCGCTTTATCAAGACGGAAATGAACACCGAAGGATAACTATTTCAAAAAAAGGAAATAGGCCATTTTTCGCTTTGATTACTGGCTATTAAAACACTAACAAAATGGCGAATTTGATGAAAAAATTATCAGTCGTCTTTTTAATAAAATTCGTCGAACTTTTGCTAGCGCCCTCTAGGTTGAAATAACAGCAGTTTGCTGTCGAAGAGTGGAAATATCAGGCTCGTGCGCAAGAAAGAAAAAAAATTTGCTCACTGAATTTATCTTATTGAAATCATTATCCAATGGACCCGATAGGGAGAGGGTTTAATACCCCAAACCCGTTTTCTTTGCAAACAAGCCCGGAAAAAAGAAGTCAAAAGACTTTCAGATTTTATTTTTATATGGAATATTCCGCACTGAATTATATCATTCTCATCGGTTTCAGGAGTATTATAGCTGTAATCTTCAGGAGATATCAACAATTCTAACAGAACAGAGAACAAAGCTTAGAATTTTCCAAGAATTCTTACTGATGCAGGTAACAACTGACTCCCGATATACGGTTATAACACCATACTTGTTCTATTTCGGACGTTTAAGTCAAATTGTCTTCTATTTTAAAATTAAAAGCCGTTCATCCATTGTAAAACTGTCAGAAGCGAATTTTGGGGAACTATGTCAAAAGGAGGCGGTGGCATTTTTTTATTCACCACTAATCCCAATTCTGTAATTTTCCCTTCAGAAGTGGAAGCGACATTTGATAGTTGGAACCCTTTAGTATTTTATTAGTTGCTATTTCTGAATGGCTACTGATTCATGAATATTGAGTGAGTAAGTGAAGGGAAATGGGGAAAAGCAGAAAGAAAACAAAACACTTTTGTGCTATTCTCGTTAGAACTTTGCCAAGATAAAACATGTTGTAAAGGGATGGTCTTGGTAAAAAACATGTCAATAAGGGTTGGAGATCAGCGAAATATTACAATATCCTCTTAAGTGCTACTTAAATTGAAGTAAACATTTTACTTACCTTAAATTAACGAAAGGACGGCGGCGACATAACAACCAACGGACACGTTTTCACAATAGAATTATAATCACAATTTTTTTAAGTTACGAAATATTGATAGTTTTCAATCTTAGACACTTCCCTTTCGATTTTATGCGATCTTTCACGTTTTACATAGATTTCTGGGTTGTTTATTTTGTTCTGAATTTTGAATTTAGTAAGCACACACACAGCCAGTCCGAAACGAATTAATCCAAATTAGTCGAAAAAATAAAAGCCAAATAATGGAAAGTAAGAAATTCACTGTTTCCCACTGTATTGGGCGCTGTGTGGTGCTGCTCGGGGTCTCCTACCGACTTATCGCAGCTACGTCACCCTCGTCCTCAGTCACTTGAAAAGTTCACTCCTTGCGCCAATTACGCTGTCAACTGTTTTGTTTTCGCGCCTTCCGGCAACTTCCAATCAGATCAGATTGTCCTAATGCATCTCGTGCTCCGCCGAGCCTTGGTCACCTCAACTTGCTCGCACTTCACTCATTCTTTGCGGAAATCGCGGGCACTCGCCAAGTGTCCATTTTACCACACTTCGGGATGGCCGGCGATGAACCTGTTGCCGTGCGTCACGAAAACAACAAAACACAGACACACTGCAGTTTCGCGAAATGTTTCGCCAATGGAATTCGCGCTTTTTTGCAATCAAAACAGCAGCACGAGAATCCGCCGAGAGAGCGAGTGTTGCCGACGACGACCAGCGAGCCAAAAGCACAAGTTCCCAGTTTGCTGCGTATGCACGCCTCTAGCCTGGGGTCTGTGTCGCAGAACCAGCTCCTCTTCTTCTGTGGGGACTTTTTGGTCTTACAAGAGTTCGGTATTCGCCAGTGACGCGTCCTCACTCAACAAAATTTCATTGTGAACTGCCTGACGGCATGAATGACCGAAAATTATCAAAATCCGCTTCCCCTTCGCGAACCGAGCAAAGAAAACAGGAGAAATGACATGCGAGCCCCGCGTCGAACCCCGCCCTTTTCCACATGCACTTATTTGCAGGGCTGACGGGAGTGCAATAAATGCCACATAGGGCCGGCGCGCAACAACAACGATTAGCGCAACGCCGGGCGACGGCCGCACACTCACCCCCGGCCCTGAGCGGAGTTGTAAGAAACGCGTACGCACATCGCGGACCCGACGTGGTGCGTAAAACGCATACGAAACAGAGAGCAACATCCCCGCCAAGCGCCCGACGAATGGCAGCCCATTGCAAAAGGGCGCGATGCACTTCCCCTGCCGAGGGCCCGGTGCGATTCGGTGCGACGCAGCACCCTTTCATGGCAATCGCGTCTGCAAGAAATTGCATGCCATATGCGACAGGTCCGGCACACACACACGCTCAGCAGTGCGTGCGGCAGTTCTGCAAGTTGCATTCGACTTCCTGCCGCAGGTTCATCCCTCTGCGTTGGCAGACACATTTCAGCAGTGATCGGCGGAAGGTCTGGCAAGGGGTGAGACAGTCTAGTAGAAAGTATTTGGACGAAGGGAATCATTTGAAAATTACTTTGCGTTTACTACCAGTATTTCTGCAGAAATCATGGTAGCAAATGGTAGCAAGTATTCGTACACTTAGCTTGCTTACAATGTAACGCTGATTGGGTACATTAAGGAGATACTCCTTTAAAAGGCTTAGAGGCATGGGAAAATCCACAATTTCCCTTTTTAAATTATGGCTGGACCACTAAGTGATGCTCTTGAATAGGATCACACGAGCAACATTTTCACTAGGATGGTGGTTTTTATATAAAGGCAAAACACCGCCGCCAATCACGTTACTGACTACGTTCCTAAAGCTAAAGTTACAGTTTTCTTGACAACGCATGACATTGATAAATTCCTAATGTCTGCATCTAATAATGCATTCCGGGTTTCCGGTTATATCTTTTATGATGGTGGGGCACCCTGAAAGAAAATCTAGAGGTGGCTCAGCGATTTTGACTAAACTTAAAATCTAGTTAAAGAAAGCGAAAAATAGATAATCGTACAGAACATAAACCAGCTACCCCTCAACATCAAATACACCGGCATACGAAGGAGGAGAAATCCTATTTCTCGACCTCAAAGTAATTTATAACAACAATAAAATAGAATGTGATATCTTTAGGAAAGATAGCTTCAAACAAAGGATTATCATAAGCACATCGAACCTCTCATACCAACACAAGGTGCCCGCATATTACTCAATGATACACCACCTCCTAACAGCACACCTAATCGAAGAAAGATTCAACATAAAAAAATGTTTATCAGAGACCCTCGGATGATATACCAAATGATAAAGAAAAAACAATCAAGGCTGTCAAGAAACAATCATACTACCATCAACGGCACAACAACCGGTATCCGGTCTAGGCCTGTTTTAATAAGGAACTCCAGACATCCCGGATTTGCGCCGAGGTCCACCAATTCGATATCTCTAAAGGCTGTCTGGCGTCCTGGCTTACGTCATAATTCCATCTCAGGCAGGGTCTGCCTCGTCTTCTTTTTCTGCCTTAGATATTGCCCTTATAGATTTTCCGACTGGATCATCCTCATTCATATGGATTAAGTGACCCGCCCACCGTAACCTATTGAGCCGGATTTTATTCAGAACCGGGTGGTCATGGTATCGCTAATATCATAGATTTCGTCGTTATATAGGCTGCGGAATCGTCCATCTTCATGTAGGGGGCCAAAAATCCTTCGGAGGATTATTCTCTCGAACGCGGCCAAGAATTCGCAATTTTTCTTCATAAGAACCCAACTCTCCGAAGAATAGATGAGGACTGGCAAGATCATTGACTTGTACGGTAAGAGCTTTAACCCTATGGTGAGACGTTTCAAGCGGAACAGTTTTTGGTAAACTGAAGTAGGGTTTGTTGACTGCCAACAACTGTGCGTTCATGTTCGATCTAGATGATGGCAGCTTGTTCATTTCGGGTCGGTCTTCCTATGATGTCGATATCGTCAGCATAGGCCAGTACTAAGAGATTAAACTTTTGTCTGCTATTTGTAGTCTAACTTAAAATAACAGCATAAGGAGGCAAGCACGAGACGGATAAGTATCCCGTATTCCTACCTATCTAACAACATCAGGAATTGGATAAAAAGGTTTCAACTGGAAGTAGTAGGTGCGAGTCGACCGTCCACCTTGCGGAATTTACTGGGAAGCAGCAAGGATCCATTGGCAGTGGAGGCAAAAAGCGAGATCTACCGAATAACGTCCAACGACTGTAATAAAATATACATAGGACAGACATTTAGTCTGTCCTATGTATATATGTATGTATGTATAACGATAACGACTAGATTTAATGAATACATCAAGAAAGCGGCAAGTACTGTTCGGAAACAAAAGTCGTGCATAATATCATCAATGGCATGTGCGTTGCGTTGTCGAAGAAGCCCCAACCATTCAACGGGAAAATCTTGAGCTCTAGCGTCATACAAACCGAACGACAACCGAGAAGGCGCGGTGCGGTTATTAAACACAGATTCCCAGATAAATTAATACTCGCTGCGGTAATTAGGACTTAATAAGACTCGCCGCGGTATTTAGGTTGATAGTTTAAAAAATTTTTGAAAATAATTTAAGTAACTAGTGAACCGTATAATGGCAACTGTTTTTAGTAGCTTTGTGCTGATGAAGAGGGTAAGTTGCTCCCGAAATATATATTTACACAGAAAGCTAAAAATTGCAGTTTGGAGAAACCTACCCCTTGTATACAAATTAAAGGCCAGTAGTTGGGTGGACTTAAAGAGGATCGTACCTCCTGCATTTTCATCAGCATCACGGATCACTTTCTCAAGGGCCAGGTTAAAGAGGATGCATGATAAGGCATCCTCTTGTCATAGACCGTTGTTGATGTCGAATGGTCTCGAGGGTGATCCTGCT
Organism: Hermetia illucens; assembly: GCF_905115235.1. Lineage (NCBI taxonomy): Eukaryota > Metazoa > Arthropoda > Insecta > Diptera > Stratiomyidae > Hermetia > Hermetia illucens. The sequence continues at coordinate 96,547,067 of NC_051852.1, read as the reverse complement.
GCTATTATCTGGCCTCGCAAATTGGTCAGGGTCAGCCTAGTCAGTCTTATTAATTTCGTCGGAATACTGAATTCTCTCATGGCTGTATACAGTTTTAACCTGGCTATGCTATCATAGGTGACTTTAAAGTCGATGAAAAGATGGTGCAACTGATGTCCATATTCCAACAATTTTTCCATCTGATCTCATTGGTTTGGGCTAACGCGTATCGGGCTATCCAACCTAGCAAGATAGCGGAGAATATCTTATAGATGGTACTCAGCAACGTGATACCTCTGTAATTGCTGCACTGTGTGATATCTCCCTTTTTATGTATGAGACAGATAATGCCGCGTTGCCAATCGTCAGGCATTGATTCGCTATCCCATACCTTGAGCACAAGTTGATGAACCACTTGGTGTAACTGGTTGCCTCCATATTCAACCAACTCAGCTGTAATTCCATCGGCCCCTGACGACTTATGATTTTCAAGCCGATGGATTACACGGACTGTTTCTTTTGTACTTGGTGGTGGCAGTATTTGTTCGTCGTCTTCAGTTGGCGGGACCTCCAACTCGCCGATGTTCTGATTGTTCAGTAGTTCATCAAAGTACTCAGCCCATCACTCCAATATGCCCATTCTCTCGGAAGTTAGTGTTCCCTCTTTATCTCGAGAAGATGAGCATCGAGGTATGTAAGGCTTCATCCTACTGACTTGTTGGTAAAACTTGCGCGCCTGGTGCGGTTGCTTCCTTGGAGAATGCAACATTACTCAGTATGCGGCATTCTTCTAGCTTACATTCAACGTCGTCGTCATAGTGATATCATACCTGGAACAGGCTTCGAAGGTTCGTTTTACTGCGTCGTAGAAGGTATCCTTCTCCAACTCTGCTAATTTGCCTCGCAAGCGTAGAGTTAGCCGTTCACTTATACAAATAAGAAAAAGGTAAAAGGAAATCATATAGGGAAGGTATTACCTATTCCAAAGAATTTTGTAATGAGATGCGAACGAATTTGTCTGAATATGGCATTGAGCTTGTGGGCTTCAGAAGGGAATACACGCTTAAGTGCCGGCTAACTAGAGAGAAGGACCGGAAGCAAGACAAAGAAAAAGGCAAGATATACCTGATGAAGTGCCATAACTGCCCTAAAACATACATTGGCCAGACAAAACGACTGGTGCATAGTCGAGTCAAAGAGCACCTAAAAGAGGCAGAATTAGCCAGAAGACAGAATAGGCAGCATATAAAATCATCCGTGCGAAACACATAATTGAAAAAGGGCATGTAATGGACGAGGTCGAAATACTAAGAGAGGTCAAGCAGATTTATTTTGACCCGTATGAAAGCTTCTTCATAGAAAGAGAAATGCAGGAAGCCCGCCTAAACACGGACCTAGGCAATGCACATTCCCCACTTTTCAAAGGAATCCTAAGATAAACATAGTAGGATAGTATAATTACGCAACTTTTAAGATTAAGCAAAGGTAGAGAAAGATACTCCTCAGAATCTTGGATGGCAATACCTTCCCGGATATAGCCGCAGAGATTTCTAAAAAGCAGCCACCTACGAATTGCTAAGTCTTAAAGCCAAACATAAGAAATGATAAGCTTTAATGTATACTATCAAGGAAAAGATGGAGAATTTTACTTTACAAGGTATGATTGGAAATCGAGGCTTCAAGGGAAAAAGTGCGTAACTTACAATTTGAAAGATAGAGTTAAGTGCATGTGGAGCCTAACCGGGAGCAAAGTTGAGAGACTACTGTTTCTCTATCCGACATACTAAAACGAAATTGGAAACTGGTTTACTTAGAAGAAACCTAGTAAATGTAGGGCCCCTTTGCGAAGAATTATTTAATTGGGGGATGAATAAAAGACCAAAGTATTCTAGAAACGTAACAGATCCGCTCGCAAATATTGAAGTTCCTCCGAAGTATTCCGTCGACGTGTGCTTGGTACTCGTTTTCGGGAATGTGAAGAACTCCTTTGAACACCTCAATCCTTCACCTGGAATTTAACAGAATTTCACATGTCCTTATACCCCCTTGAGGATGCCAAGGCAGGCTGAAGCCCCAGAAGCCGCGCCTCATGAATATCTGATTCAGGAGAAGCATCGGTTGAGGATGCGATCCATTGTGGATCTTTCCTCTCGATCGTGGCACCCAGGTTCGGAGTTTTGCCGCACCACCCGTTCAAGCCGTTCTTTTTTGTTTTTCATTTCCAGACTTAGTTCGTTTGTTACCTTCCGTTAGGTTCGCGCTATAATCCTATTATTGTTTGTTTTTCAGCTTCCGGTGCGGAGCCATGCATCGTTATAACGACAAGTAAGGGAGTGAAAGGGTCCTTTGAACCTACACAGTTCCTAGTCTGACTAGTAAAGAGGCAAGCAAGCTAATATCGACGGAAACACTTCCATGCCAAACTTGAAAAAATAAGGAACGCTTTGGTAAATTGCTTTAATACTTCCCGCAACTGTCATGTCTTAGAGACCAACACGGCTTTTGTCTAGGGCATAGGCAACTCATCAGACGCCGCCTCACCTTGGCCCTAGGAGCTGCATCACCGACGCTGTTCGCAGATGTTAACGCTCTTATTTTATATACACGTGTGACTGACATGACATGACTGCGAGTTACAACCAGCGTAAATTCGCCATAGTTCAACTAAAGTTTGGTAGGAGTTAGATTTTATTTATTTAATTTGAATGTAAAGTCTGTCAGTAACAGGTCAACAATGAAATCAGTCAGCAAATACAGAAAATAGTTATAAAGCAGATAGAATAAAGATTTTAACAAAAGAAGGGATCATCAGTTTAAATCTCGCTGCGGTTTCCACATATGGAAAATTAATCAATAGACCGCGTGAGTCTATTAAGGAACGGAGGAATATTTACCAGAATATAAGGGCCATAATAAAAGCTAAGTTAGTCAGTACATTTGGTTGTCATTTAAAATAGAAAGTAAGACAAAGCGGGAAAAAATTTGAAGGTTTAAACAAATCAGAATAGAACCGCTGAGGAAAGCGGTAGAAATTACTAACCGCAGTGTCTGAGAGAAGTAGTCGATTTGACAAGAAAAATACCGAAGCCTGGAGAAAGGTGGCATCTATGAAAAGAGGAGATATGAGTTTACGACCAGAGAGGTGATCAATATCTCCAAACACGGCTGGGAGTCAGAGTCAGATGAGTCAAGTTTCATAACTCGATAATTTGAATGAAAATGTTAGCCATATCAGACGGTCCCAAGAAGAAGATCTTATGCTGTAGCTCAAAAACTCCAAATCCAAAAGTCCTTAGAACAGGTGGCAGACATAAAATAAACAGCTAGGAGATAAATATAGAGTGCGAATATGTTGATGAGATCAATGCAGAGGACGAGATTCGCGAGGTCTTGGAGATTGGAATTCGACCTTAAAGGATCAGCATTTAACAGTTGAACACCAACCCACCAGTGGAGGCAGCACTCAATAGTTAAAGTAAAGTTGTGCTATATGCTGGCTTTGAGAGCAACCGACACTGAGGTCAACAAAATCAACGTTCAATTTCAACAAAGAAATTTTAAAGTGCGCCGTGGTACCTGAAAAGTGATATAATAATACTATTACTCAGCATGTGTATGAAAGGTGGAGGACTACTTTTGTATCGTAATTAGAAGATGCGAGCGACTAATAGTTAAGATTGCTTGTAATGATCATAGGTGCTAGTGGATAGTCAGAATGGCCATCATAGTGAACCGAGGGAAGAGCTATCTTAAGAACTTGAATAGTCACGAAAGTTGCCCATGCAGGTCCGTCAGCTCCTATGTGCAGTTTCGTTGAAATATCCCGTCGACACCGGTTCGTATGCCTCTGTGCTAGTTAGGCTCGGGAATGCGAGGGTTTCTTTTGGACACCACCCTCCTTCGCCGCCTAACTCCTCGTAAGGCTATTCCTTTTAAGGTGGCCAATTTCATATTTAATGGCGGAGGAATGCCGAGGTGGAAGGAACCACATAGGCTGTACCTCATCGACGTATGAGGGAAAGGAAGCATCGAGTCATAATCAGGGTGTATTATTGCAAAACTGCAACAAGCACTAGAAATACTAATTTAAAAGGAAATAAATCGAGCTAAAACAAATTCGTATTTCTGGGTCAGAATATATTAACGAAAATTTGTGTTTAGAGCGCTTAAATAAAGTTTTGTTTCCGTTAACTTTACTAAACATTTTTATTTTATAAATATGCCTATTTTGCGACTACTTGTCACCTTCCTCAGTGCCTGAATTTGAGTTTTAAACTCAAGCACTGAGGAAGGCCACAAGTAATGATATAATACAAGTTATGAGTCAACTTGGTATCACAATAGTACTGTTACTCTCAAAACCGATCACGCTTCATTTATACAACATTGACAGGGATCACCTAGAAACAAAAAAATTTAATAAAATTTTCAGAAACTAGCGAGAATGGTTTTGTGACTTAACCATTTGGGAACTTATTCGTCATCAATACCTTCTGTATCCACTCTTGCGGATCCATAATTTTTCCTGTCATTCTACCAAGAAGATAGCATCACACTTTTGTGGCAATATGATGCCATGCTCATAGCTCTTCCTTACTTTTCGTCTCTCCAATAGCCTATTCAAGACTTTATGGGGTTGATGTCTGGAAGATAATGTCGGAAGTATTCACATCAAATGTCGGACAACAACACCTTACTTTAATCTTCGTCAGTCCACTTTCTTGCAATATCTAGACGTTGTTTCATATGACTTATTAATAATAAGGTTTTTTGACTTCGGTTCTGTCTCGTAAGCAAATGCCTCGTAGCGTTCGGCATTTTTTTTCAACTTACATGGTCATATTTAAGTCTGAATTGATGGAGCGTTTAATTTAAACTACATTTTTAACTATTAGACTTCACTTCGTATGCCTCGTCGTCCTTTTTACCATAGATATTGCCCTTATGTGTCCGGATAGCTGAGTGGTTAGAGCACAAGGCTGTCGTACGGAAGGTCGCGGTTCAAATCTCACTGATGACAGTGGAATTTGTATCGTGATTTGACGTCGGATACCAGTCGACTCAGCTGTGAATGAGTACCTGAGTCAAATCAGGGTAATGCTGACAATGCTGACCACATTGTCTCTTACAGTGTACTGTTACGGCGTTGAATGAAGTGCTCTAACACACTTCAAGGCCTAGATCCAATATGGATTGTTGCGCCAATGATTATTATTATTATTGCCCTTATAGACTTTCCGGGCTGGATCATCCTCATGAATGAGGTGACCCGTCCACCGCCACCTGTTGAGCCGGATTTTATCCACAACCAGACGCAAGAGTTCACAATTTGATTTCCTAAGTACGCAGGTCTCCGAGGAATACACAAGAACTGGCAAGATCACAGTCTTGTAGCTTTGACCCTATTATGATACGTTTCGAGCGAAACAGTTTTTGTAAGCTGAAATATGCTCTGTTGGCTGCTGACAACCGTGCGCGGATTTCAACTTCATAGCCATTATTGGTTGTGATTTTCGACCCTAGATAGGAGAGATTTTCAATTCAATTTCAACAATTTTTTCAAGTTCATCAAAATACTCAACCCATCGCTCTGTGAAGTTGCTTTTCCATTTGACGGAGTTCGTGATAGGTCTCTGCGCGTGCCCGCGTTCTTTGAGAATGTTACATTACTCGGTATGCAGCATTCTTCTGCTCCGTTGCTAGCTTGCATTCATCGTCGAACCAACCGTTCCGACTTTTCTTGCGGCTGAGGCTAAATATGTTTGCGACCCTATTAATGATAACGCTGTTCAGGTAGTTGAGAAGATCATTTGTTGACGCGTCATCTCTAGGACATCTGTTGACTGCGGTTATTGCGGCATTCATTTCCTTTTTATAGGCATTACGGCGGGTTGTATTGTGAATGGCTTCAGTATTTACTCTCACCTGATTGTCAGAAGGGATTTTAAGTGGTGTTGTAATTCGCGGCCGGAGTACTGTAACAACGAGATAGTGGTCGGAGTCTATATTTGTACCCCCATATGTTCTGCCATTCATCAAGGCTGAGAGGTGGCGGCGTTCAATCAGCACGTGGTTAATTTAGTTGAAAGTGGTCCCGTCTGGAGAGGCCCCCTGTATCTTTCTAGACCGTTTTCCGCGCAAACCAGGTACTTCCAACAATAATTTCGCGCGATGCTGCTAACATCTGTATCCTTCTGTAATCTATGGGAACCAACCTATGGCCTGAATATGGGCTCCGTCCCTATCTATCTGAACGTTTCCCCACTGAAAGGATAGAGAAGTTCGCAGATCTTGTGTTTCACCAAGGAAGAGCGAGGGACATAAGAATATCCCTTCCCAAGACCTACTGTATGACCCAGGCACTATAGATTAGAGGTAGAATATGAATTTCCTTAAAATTTTATCACTCAAAACTTTAAACGCGTTTTTCAAATTGGGCTAGGGCTTCCAATTTTCAACTGCAGACTTTCGGCTATGGAGGTCATGTAAAAATAGCGGCTTCAGTGAATCAGTCATTGCGCCACCATTTTGTTTCAAAATAATGTAGAATTTTGTTTTTTTATTTCCTGATCCTTACATTAACATTAACAAAAAAACTAAATAATTTAATCAAGTTCACAGCGTTTCAACCGTAATGTACATCATATCCATTGACTGTGTCCACCAACTGTAAAGACTGCAAATCAACTAGAAAAACGCAACACACTCACATAATCAACGCGTTCTGTTGACCTAAAAGAACTAGACGGCGGGGAAGCTGACTAGACGCACTTACCATCCTCCGACATGCGATACGCGAATACGCACTGTAACGCATCCTGTCGCGCACTACATTCTATCAAAACATTGGTTTTCCTTCTCTTTCCCGCGCACTGGCAATAAATATCGCGCGATAGGGCGAAGGGCAGAAATTCCATTGTGAGAAGAAGAACGCAATCGCCAACACGGCACAGCGGAGGAGAAAATGCACTTGCAACGGGCGCAGCGGTGGGGATGGACACTATCGTGGAATTTAATCCCAACAACAACAATTTTATATACAACGTTACATAACGAGACGACGACTCGAGTTTTTTGTCTTGTTGGTCGACGACGGCGATGATATGTTTATTTTCATGTTTTTTGCTCTATTTTCCCTATTTGTGCTGGTCCCAGGGCCGCCCTTCCCGTCCCTGCCCCACGAGCGGCACGAAAAAAGGAGAAAGGATTCCTCCAGCCCGAGCGAGACATTGAAAATGCAATAACCAGAATGGGGAAGGGTTTTGGTAGTTTTTTATGAGTAGATTGGAGGCGTCTTTATATCTGTGGTAAAAAAAGGAGAATGCGATGCACGGGTTGTCTGTGCACTTGGCAATTTGGGCCGCGGAGGGAAGAAGGCTTCGCGGCGTTGTGAATATTCGGGAATGATTTGTATCGAGGGAGGAGTTGGGCAAGGATTGTCTTTTTTTTCTTCACGACGTTAATGCATTTTTTGGATATGTGCCTGTTCGACTATTTCTCGTGGGGCAGGTTTATTCGGCGTGTAGGGCGCAGGGTGCACTTGACTATAGCAGACGCGAGAGGAAATGACAGATTTACTTTTTGGACGCCGAAATGCCCGTGGTTAGGTTTCAGACGACGAAAAGTTGAAATTGGGATTCTTACCTGTTCCAATTTTTATTAAGCAAACAAGCGAAAATGTGGACCATGTTACACTTCAATTTGAATCACAACTGTTTGTCATGGGTAGGTGCATTCTCGATTTCAGATTTTTTTCTCTAATAATCTTCCGTAAGAATTCGATTTTTAGCTTTTCTAAACGTTTCAGGGATTTATATAATTTAATGATTCTGATAATTACCAATCAAGCGGACATTTTTGTTCCACCAGCTTCGAAGTAATTGCAGAGCACTCTCAAACCGAATTGCACCGTTTTCTGCAAATTGGGTTCATCTGGGAGCGAAGTGTTAGACCGGCTAAGGTTAAAGGGTTTACTCCGCGTGTATTCGTTACTTAGATTTATAAGAAGCATTAATTTGGGAGCTATTCTGCAAAACGGACCTCATTCCTTGTTTTCTTTGAGAGTTTTTGTTTCTGGTTTTAGCGTCCTTTTTGAATAGCTTGGTAGTTAAACTCTCGCTTTGGGATTCAGATACTTTCTTAAGGTAAATGGAACCTCCCACCGCGGCTTCATTTTAGCTCGTCTCTTCAGCGAATATTAACTCTGGCTTGAGCGTTTGTGTACAAAATCGACCTTTCCTCCGCCAGAATAATCGTTTCTAAAAGTGCGAGTTAAAATTGCAACAGAGTCATAGGTTTCGCATTTGCTTCAATTTATTTTAATTTTCTATGACATATCAGGCAACTTTTGGTTAGTGATGTTCCAGTTGACTATTGGTATTTCTTTCTTTTCTTGAGCTTTTGTCCCGCTTACAAGGGGGCTCGGCTTGCCGTGATCGGTTGCGCCATCGTTGTTTCGGCTGGCTTTTTGGCCGCTAACAATCGACTTCGGTGTTCAGACCAATCTTGGCAAGTAAAATCTCGTCAGCGTGAATTACATGACCATACCATCGAAGACGCCTCTTATGCAATTTTTCCACGATCGCTGCAACCTCATATCGATCGCGGATATCCTCATGCTTGGTCTGGCCTCCATTACCGAAAGACAGCGTTCATTGTCCTTTATAGTGGGCTTAGAACCATAGAGGGCGGGTGACATTGTGGTAAATTTTAGAGTTGAAGCGTTCGTTGATATGTCGATCGTAAAGAAAACCAGTTGTTCATTCATCCATCATTCCATTTTTGGACAAGTTGCTCGAGATCATTTTTGCTATTATATGCTAGGAAAACATTATCTGCATAAAGCAGTGTATATGGCGCTGGACGTTGGATGTCCTGTGTGACAGTGTCCATAACAAAAAGGGCGTCGTAAGAGGGCGCTGCCTTGATGAACACCGAATGAGACACGAAGTGGTTATGATACTCCCGCCATACTTCGAACTTTACTTTTCGGATTCTGGTAGATTGGGCAGGCAATTGAACCTGCCGCACGAGTTCTTCTGGCGCTAAATGCTGTTATAGAGCATATTGGATGAGTTCTTGTGGCACACGGTCAACGTTTTCTCCAAATCTAGAAATGCAATGTAGAGAGGACGACGGTTCTCAAGAATGCGTTCAAAAATCTCCACGGTATGGGAGAGCAACTGGATCGGTGGGTAATCTATACATTTTGCTGAACTACCTTCCTTATTCTATATTGGAACTGTGGCATTTCCTTGCCAGCCCGATGGTGTTCTATCTCCCTGAATAACCCGTTTGAAGAATTCAGTGAGCTACAGTGTTGTTTTCCAGTTCTTCGTTTCCGAGAGCTCAGATACGATGTCATCAGGTGCTATTGCTTTCCCCGATTTCATTCGTTTAATTGCTTTTTCTACTTCAGTGGCACTGACAGTTACGTCTCTGTGGTTTTAGGTGGGTACCTGTCTCAGGACTTAGTTCCACGGTCCTCATAAGACACAGATTGATTTTGTGATCACAATCAGAGCCCCGCTGTGACAAACAACAACGGTACCAGTCTATACCAAGTGTATGGCTTAGCATTCATACTAGTGGATGCAAGACCTACCTAGATCTCTACCAAATTAAGGGCTACGGCTCCTGTGTTGAAACGCAAGACCACGTCGAGGTCTCTCTTCGCTTGAACGTAACCAACAACCTCCATGAAGCTCCCACTAAGGGGTCAACCGGAACAACTGAGCTGAACGCGTATACAGCAGGAATTCTCCTGAAGTATGTAAATTCAGGGGCTACCCCGGTTCCCATGGTACCAGTATACCCCTGGTAAGGTTTTGTGACCTATTTCCACTTCAAATGACTCCCTGTGCAGATTCGGGTCTGATCGCTCTAATTAGGCCTTTGGAGCATTCGCCTACTGCATCACAGCCGGCAAACCAATGTGATACAGCGTCTCCTGGTGCCACCACTATGGAGGTTCTCCTCGGTCATTTGGTTTTGATTGGTTTTGGACTGACATGGTTGCCACGCAGTGTTCTTCACCGCTACCTCTGAACACTAGTGGCAGGTGGAATTGCTCCAAATGTCGGCAATGCTTCTGTAAGTGGAGGATGAACAAATTCTTCAGTTGAAATCTGCTCGCCATCTATCCATTGCGGCTCGTCGGTCGGGAAGAAAAATACCGTTCTTGTCATTAACGCAACAGAAGTGTTTGATATCCTGTGCGTAGCTGTCCGCTTTTGCCAACTTGATACACACCTCTCTCGCCATCGCGAGTGTCCAGTTTATCGTAAAAATCTTTGTAATTTACCTCTCGGGTAATAGTGATGGTTTTCTTTGCTTTCCGGTTGGCATTCTTAAAAATTTGCGTTTTCGCCCATAGCACCTGTTGCCGTTTGCCTTTCCAGAAGATATTTTTCTCGGCATCAGGTCAACCTGTCTGTGGTGCGTATGCGGTGAAGAAGTGAATAGTGCGATATAATGGTGATCATCAAATCACACATCTTTAATGGCATCACGGGAACACGGGTAAAATCCACGCAACAGATGTCGTGGATATTCTTGCCAGATCGATGTTTCATTCAAAGGAAGGTTCGAGCGGTTCGAGTCAGCAGCGAGAGAAGTGTGGCTTAGGGTCAGTGAATCCAAAACGAAATCCATGACCCAAACTCCAAAGGCAGCTGCTGGTATGCAGAACATTACAATGGTAGAGTAATTTCGAAAAGATGGACCAATTCGTCTACTTAGGAGCCCTACCCTCAAAGGACGGAAACGGAAACCACGAAATCCAAAGGCGGATTACTACTGCTCATAAAGCATTTTATGCGGTTCTCTCCATAATGAGATTGAGAAAAGTACAGCGGCGCAATAAACTACGAATTTACAAGATGTTAATTTGACCCGTGCTGCTATTTGCAGGTGAGATGTGAATCTTGACGTAAATGTTGGAAAAGCAGATCGATAACTTTGAGAGAAAAACCAGGAGATGCCTTTCGAATCAGATACAAACAAGAATTGTATGAATCATTGACGACCCAATAGCATCGACAATAATCAAAATCCGGGACTTACAATAAGCTGGCCACATCGAACGAATGTACGGGGGAAGGATTCCGAAACGAGTGCTGAAAGGCAAAGCCGATGGTAACCGACCAAAGTGGAAGCCAAAGGAACGTTGGGAGGACTCAATGGAAGCAGATTGCAGATCAATTCTAAGATTTTCTAACTGTAGGGGGGCGGTCTTTGTATCGAGATAATTGGAGGTGATACATCCGGGATGCCGAAGCTCGATTTGGGCTGTAGCACTATCGAAGAATTTACTTACGTCCTGACGACGTGCATGCATCAAGAAGCGTTCCCCATTAGTCGGCACGACCGGGGCCCATCGTGGCGCGTCAACTAAGACGAACGCCCTAGCATTTTCTCAGATCTATGACTCAACACGATAATTTCGCTTTTAACGACATTGGATGCATTTTCTTGATCGGTCTGCCGCGGGACCTGTCATTAAGAAGATCAGGTAGGATTTATCATAGGGGAATAACTCCCTGCCTTTTATTTTTGTTTTATTGAGGATAATGCAAAGTATGTTTCCCCTTTTACCTGGACTTTGGACCAGCATGCTATGTAAATAACTTGCTTCGCGAATGCAGGTTCGTAGGGGAATGAAATATTTGGCTAAGGGCCGAGGACTTATTTTCATGCACGCATGTTTTCGTTTCTTTTTGCAAAACATATTCGAAGAACTGAATTAATAATCGCCTGGAGGCTTCGTTTCCATTTTTACCTGACAGTTCTTGTTTCTTTTCCTTTTATTTGGAATAAAGGTGTGACAAGATGACATATCTGGCATTACTACCAAAACGAAAATAGTGGACATCCTTTACTGCCCTTTCATCTTAAAATCTGTCTGTCTGTCCGTCACACGCTTTTTTCTCGGAGACGGTTGTAGCGATTCACACCAAATTTGGTGGAAAGATGGGAACTGTGAGCGCTCACGCATACAGTGAGTTACATAGTTCTACATCGAATTTAAGTGGGGGGTTCGCATGCGTGCAAAAATGGGGCGTAAATATAGTCATGTGGGATATCAAATGAAAGGTCTCGGGTAGTACTTTCTAAGGCCTGTCTTAGTTTTGACATTTTTTAGAAAAGTGGGGAGCGCGGGGGGCCGAAAGTGATCGTTTCTTTAACGGAGCAATTCTCTGAAAGTGCCCAACCGAAATATCTTAAAAAACTCAAGCGGCTGCCACTACATGGTACTTAAGCTCCGAAATACCTTCCATGCCGATATCTGTTCAAATAATGTTAATAATAGAATATTACCATAATTTTTAGTGATTAGCTGCAAAACCCCCCTTAAGTTCATTCTAGTACCACAGTACAACAATGTCGGGTATAACATAGAGTATGATCCTACAAAGTTAGGTAGAAATCGCAATATTACTAATAAAGTTGTCGCTTGTTTGCAAATTCAAGACTTTGAATGTCAATATCACCTGAACATCGATATTCTCATATAATATATGCGTATATTACGTGCTACGTACTAACGGGACAAATGCACACTCAGATGTCTTTATAAAAGAAATACACAAGACCTTTCATACATGATAAAATTTAAGAAACGAGTTATTCATTTTCGGGTCCAAATGTAGTAAAATAAATGGGAAAGACGAGACTCCGCTCATCGGTAATGTCTCAGAGGATGGGATGGTAAAGGAATTGATTATGACCGGTAATAGCCGGGACTTCGATCCTGTGAAGGAAAATAAGAGGCTTTGTGTACAGAATTAAGTTTAACCACTTTTTCCTTCTTCAGTGCTAACAAGTCTTGTTCAGCTTCAAGTCTAGAGGCTTGTTAGCACTGATGAAGGGAACAAGTGGTTCTCGAAATATCGGTTTCTGCAAAATAAAAGTCAACGCTAGCGAATGGGAAAACAAATTTTATTATTTCAAATAATTAAGCGCTAAAAATACCGCGTAATTACACTCAGATTAGCTAGGGTGCCTTTAATCCATCCCCAGTTGGCCGAGTTAAAGGTACCCCTGACATCCAGCGTCATCACCGTGCTTACCAGCGACCGATCCCTCTTGAGCCGGATCAACGACCGTTGCTGTTACATCTTTCGTAGAACGATAGCTCGATGAATTGAAGCAGCTTGTCGTATATCATCCTCTTAAACATCTTCTCTATAGTGTTTTAAAGAGAGATAGGACGCAAGATGGTTTTTGGGCGGAGACACTCCACGATTCAAATGTACTTATGAACTATGCGGGCCTGACTTTAGCAGCCAACTGCAGGGCCTTGTTCGGAATCTATTGCAATCGCGGAGCCTTATTGTCCTCAGTTTGTCTATATGTATCTCGCAGTTCCTCCTCGATCAGGCTGAATATCAAGAAGATATACTGTTAAACCGTTGGCTGAGGGCCATTTTCTACGTGTTGTTGAAAAAAATTGGGATTATTTTGAACAATCGGCACATTACTTGGGGTGATTTTTGTCCATAAATCTTGTTCATTACAACCTTATATACAAACAGTTACGGTCTTAGGAGTTTGTGGCATCAAAACGGCGTACCAGAGTGCTAATTGGGCTCCTCGGAGCGGCCACTGATACCTACCTACCTACCTACAACCTTATAAGTGGCGCCCACGGATTCGCATTTGCTTCAAGGCATACTTGCGTGTAGCAATTGCACTTACTTTCCTGTATAGTCTTCTTTATATTAATTCGAAGATCGTGGTACTCTTTCTGTATGTGCGATGTTGTAACTACCTTCTTTGGCAAATCCTCTTCGCCCGCAGACACGATGCTCTCAGCAGCGAGATTTCCTGGTTCGACGAGTAGTTTGGTTCCTACTGTAGTGCCAAGCCTCAGTTACCCGTTGACAGAGCGAACTCACCTTTCCAGCACCGCTCGGTTCATGACCTTCTTTGAAAGCCGCCAAGAATCCCCCCCCTACAAAAGCTCCTACGAACCAGCCAGTTATCCTGGCTTTTCCACTTCTATTACTCAAAGGGGCTAGTGGTCACTATGCATGTTGTATTCACTCATCCGCTACACTATGCCTCTCGCCAACGAGGTACTAAAGTAAGTCAGATCAACGATCCAGCCTAGCACTCTGCTTCTAAAGTACGATATCCAGCTGCACGGAGATTTCAAGCTGGGTTTGAGCCCTGGTGTTCGTTATTCGGCTTTCACACTCTAAGGCCCATGCGTTGAAATCGCCGGCACCAAGCTGTCTAACATCCCTTCACATTGCGCTAATGTTCCACTAGGAGGAGCGTGACACCTGTAGGTATGGATGCCGTGGACTTTTAACTTTATAAAGCTGAATCCCGTGAATGGCATTGTGTCTTGTATGGTTTGTCTTTCACATGCCCCTTCCAGATGATTCTTTCACCCACTGCTTAATTTCAGTAAGGCTGTAATTTCGAAGAAGACCGACACGTCCACATTCTACTTTCGAATGGTCAGCGGGAGTAGGTCAATCAATCTTATTTAGCCCTATGATTCACCTTCCTTTTATATGCACGACACCTAGCACCACCTGCAACGTGCCGATCGTTTATCTCCTCTTTCCCCTTCCACAATATACATTGTGGATCTCCAGTGCGATCTTTGATGCGATGGCCCTCTTCTCCACTCTTCTTGTACCTTTCTCGCCTATTATGCTGACTAGTGCATGCTACTACAAAGTAATCGAAATCGAATCATCTGAAGCATCTCCTGAAAGATACTTGCTCCCTAAGTTGACACACAACCCAACCTATTCTTACCTTGCCTGCAATATTCAGTTTAATCGCTGATTATACCGAGAAACTAGTAATAGCGGTCTCTGTACCTCCATATGCCACGTTCTGAATCTTTGTGGCACTCTCTTCTGTTCCGCTAAGGTTGAATTGTTCTATTGGCGTATCAGAAATATCCTCGATGTAGCTTCGTCTAAGTCTGTGCACCCAAGTACCATTTCTTGCTTTCAAGCTTTCACTTCTGCCTGCTCACCTAGCGCCTTTTCCACTTGGCCGCGAAAACGGTCCGCTGTATTCTCGCTGGGTTTGTTATCTTCAATATTAGATCTCCTTTCTGCGTACGCCCGATACGACTCATACTACCGCCCAAGTGTGCCAATTCCGGATCGGCTTTTACTTCGCGAAGAATATCGGTGTAAGACATATCTCCTTTCTTGGAAATGATGATTATTTCCGGAGGAACCTTCTTTGGTTCCTTTTCCTTCTTCCTCTTTTGTCAAAATTGAGGCCGTAATCGATGAATTGCCAACTTTACCCGAAACTTCAGTCAGCTCAGCTTTTTTCGACGCAGCAGTTTTTCCTTCTTGATCGTTTGCCGGATACCTAGGGGTTCACTAACTCCGTCCCTACTCCGTTTGCCCATATTCTCACTTACCTGAGGGTATAATATAGGAGCCCGCTTGCCACTCCCAAAAACCGCTGGTACTGGGTTTCTGAAGCCTTGTACCGTAAAAAAATCTCCTTTCTCGTGCTCCATACTTGGTTTGATTTCTATGTGCAGTGCCCATAGTCAAGTTTTACCCATGGCTGATTCATGGCTTACCCTCCTGATGCGTGCATGTGCATGACCATCCTGAGCGTTCCCTTATACGCATGAAGGGAATTGCCTGATGGGATATCTTGCAATTCCCTAACTCTTGATTTACGAGATTATGCTTTAAGTTAGAAATTATTATTATATTGTATAAGCAGGAGCAATCCGGGTTGCTCCTAGTTTTCCAACACAGAACTCAAGGCTGAGAGGATAAAGCTGATGCGTTCAGTTGAGAATGCATATACGAGGTTAATCAGAAACTGGCTGCTTCAATTTTTTAGCGCTATCATGTATTATAAACTTGTGTGTTTGTGTTCCAGGTTCTTATCAAATTCTCATGGAGTTATATTGCATTACACAAACAGTATGGGTATAACCACATCACACATCGATTTGTCATATAGCTTACAACATTGAATCCAAAGTGATCACTTCTAAAATTGTCACTTCAGTTTTAAATTCAACTAATTCACACTTTTGCCTTGAATTTTATTTTTACATTGACTCAGATCTAATTCACACAAAAAACCGCAATATTTTCTCAATCAATTTTCAATCTCCGCAGAATATATGACAATGTCAAGCCGAGTCTATGCATTACTAAAGATATTTAAGGAAATTGCTGGTAATTAGCTCGCTAACGAGTGCGTACACCAAACATCCTTCATTGCGTTTTCCTAACGTTAATTACCAAACAAATGTGATAGTCCTCAAAATTACCGGATTAAGGATTAAGCGTAACACCTACTCAAAGCCTATTTGTACTTGGAGGTGATCCTGCGGTAATATCGGATAATCCTTGCTCAGCGGCAGGCCAGGACAATGGTGACCTGAGTTACGGAAGTCAACTCGCCCAGTCATAAAATGATCAAATCTTTTCATGAATAGAAAAGTGACCCGTTCGGAGACGACCTGGGTAACGCGCTCTGAGTACGTGTGGGAAGGTATTGTGAGTTGTTGATGTGACGAGTAATTATTGTCTGCACTTGAGCTGTGATGTTCAGACCATTATTCTCCGCCGTATGAATGAATCTGTGACAAAAGCGATTATGGCCAGGGCGTGCAAAAGACGTGTTAGACTGAATTGCTTACCTTGGCTTTGTTCATTTGATTTATTAGTGTAAACAGAGATCAATATTTATTCAAAATTTGAATGATTGATCTGAGTATTAGAAGAATATTTTGATAACGAATTAGCGAGTAAACATATTTAGATGCATCAGTACGATTCTACTCTGAATATGAATGTAATGGAAGTGGGATGCGGTTCCACATGATTTTCGGTTCTGTGAAAAAAAGGAAGATTGATATTATTATTCAACCTTTACCAATGTTTCCTTCGCTCGAGAAGGATATTCCAACCCGAAATGGCGATAGTTTTAAAAATAAGTTTTCGTTTTCATTTGTTTGAAAAAGTGAAATCTTTTTCCTACAGATTGTATTTCAAATGGTGCAAATATGATGCCCGCTGTAGTGTACCACTTACAGATACAATATGAGTCTTCACTAATTGATTTACTAAATCTATCCGGCAGTAACTGGACCTTGCCATTGCGAAAATTCGGCAAAACCTTCAGTTGCACATCTGATCAAAAACCCTTTCCAAAGTAGCATGAGATAATTAGAGTAATGCTGAAATCAGCTCATATTCCGACTCTCGCGGTATCGTCCCAATGTTAAAGGACAACATTTCTGTTTATTTGCTACCGACTATTCTTTGCTGATACATTCTGCGCTTGCCATGATAGCATCTACAGAAAAGCTTTTATATAAATTTATTACAATATAAATCATTAATGCCCTCAGGGGTCCCCAGCGACTTTCACGGGTCGCTTACGTTACAGGAAGTGACGCCCCCGAGGTCGCGGAGTAAGCAGTTCTCACCCCCTAGCCGGCAGTATACTTACGTCCTATCGGTGAAGGGCGAACCGCGAATGACTGATACACGTCGGGACACACTGCGTCGACGTCGATGGGGTGTTGTGAGCCTAGTTCTGCTTAGGGGGTAGGTGTGCAGAGCCAGCCCCTTCGGGATCCTAGCCGGGTAGTGTGCATTGAGCCGGTGTTGGTAGACCGCGTTGCCCTGAGCGAGCGCTGATCTGTCCGGGATCAGCTAAGCGTAGGCCAGGCCTCAGGGGCCTGGAGTAGGTCCTGTCTCCTCGAGGGTACACCCATTCCCAAGTACTGCAGCTTACCTCTTTGCACACGATGCACTGGTAAATTTTCTATAGAGAATAAATCTAATTATACAATAAAAAATCGACGCAATAGCTGGCTGTGTTTGGGCGCAGCAGAAAAATACGTCTCTCACCGCAGCGAAAGAGGCAACGAGGGCGGAAATACTGCGACACCGGGGGACTTAAATAAAGAGGAAGTCTTACCAGGTGGTGTGACTGATGGTGTGGGGGCGGCAACTCGAATACACTGTAGTGTCCCCGCTCCAAAATAAAGCCCAGTCAGAATTGCCAGTCCTGAGCAGGTGGATTCGGACACGAACCGAGTAATTCAGTCGACCGTCCTAGCTAGAACCGAAGAGGAAAGAGAAAGCCATCACCCCCGTAAATGCTCGAGGACAAAAACGCGCCGTGGTAGCAGACCCCGAGTAATATGCGAGGAAACTCCTTAGCAGCGGGAAAATCAAAATTGGATGGGTAGTATGCAGAGTACAAATGCGAATAATCCCATCAAGTGCTACTGGCGTCTGGACTATGGATACATCAGGAACTTGCAAGGAGCTGGACAGGAGGACAGAATGCCAGAGATGTGGCCTTGTAGATCACCAAATGAAAACCTGCAATGAAAGCGAAATGCGTTCTCTGCAGGGATCGTGGGGCCTTTGGTGAGAGCGTCGCACACACTGCGGGCTCGGGACGGTGTCCAATCTTTCGGGCGGAAATAGAAGAAGGAAGAAGGACTAGGACTAGGACCGGAGTGTAGCCACTTATCAGCTACCAGTGCAGTTCGATGCTGCAGTAAAGACTGATTTAGTGCTAATCAGCGAGCAATACTGGAAAAGGGGCTCGGCTAGGTTCGGGATGGTGTTCGACTTCTTGTTCTTGCCCATGGCCGAGGAACTGGGTTTCTCTGGATTCTGGATTTAGTGATAACGTTTCTAGCGTTTACCTGGTAGGAGGAGCAAATCCTGGTAGGCGGTGATTTTAATGCAAGGACCTTGAATGGGGCATGTCTCAGTCAGACTCCAGAAGGAAACGGATTCTAGAAATTGCGGGGAGAACCGAGCTCTTAATTTTAAACACCAGATCCACGCCAACGGCTGCAAAGGAAGCATATCTGGCATCACTTTGCGTCGGAATTTCTGGCACCATCGGTGGACTGGCGGCGAGTCCTTCAAGACTCCTCGGCAAGTGGTCACCCGCATATCGCGTTCGAAGTGGCTGACGCTACTTGCCCACGTGCTCCAACCCGATGCTTCGCCTGCGTGTGTTCGTTGAAGTTCTTGGAACAGGCAGAATCGTGCTGGAGGGCGCTTCGAGGGGTGGTAGCGTTGCAGCTGCCACTATCGTAAACTCAGCGAAGAACCTGATAACGATAGAATGTGAGGCTTCCATGCCCCGGGGAGGTCCAGCCGTGACAAGTCTTCTATGTACTGGTGGAGAGCAGAAATTGCCGACCTACGGAGGGAGGATCATAAGCCCCCGTTTGGCATAACGTTACACGCCAACGGGGAGGCATGGGCCACCAAGGCACAGTATAGATCAGCAAAATGGAGACTTCGCAGCGCGATAAATAAAAGCAAAGCTCGCGGCTGGCCGAACCTGGTCAACACGGTAAATGAGGGCCCATGAGGACTAGGCTATAAGCTTGTCACCCGGAAAATCGGGGCTCTGTGGAAGCACTGCATACTAAATACCAACTAGATGGATCGCATTGTATGGGCATTATTCCCCAGACATCTCGAAAGTGTTGATGTTAATAACGCGGAAAGCATCGATGATTGCTCCCTTTTTACAATGAGAGAGCTCGAAAAAGCGGTTCTCACCAAGAAGATGCCAGGCCTTGATGGTATCCGGGCGAAAGTTTACAAAGTGGTGTTCTGTCAACGACTTGATTTGCTGATCGGCGCGTTCAACGCTTGCTTGAAGGAGGGCATTTGGAAGGGCAGGTTGGAAGGTAGCGAGACTCGCGCTGATAAGCAAGGGAAAATGACACCCGGAGCTGTCGTCTGCATACCGACGGCTGTGTATGCTTGAAACGCCGGGAAAGTACTCAAAAAATTCATCGCTGAAGCGATCCGTGTTGCCGGGGACTTATCCCCATGGCAGTTCGGGTTCAGAGCAGGGAGATAATCCACGGTGGATGCTGTTATGGAGGTCGTGGACGCGGTTAATCGAGCCGAGGCGCACAACTGTCGATTTCGATGGACAGTCCTCCTCATAACGCTTGATGTCTGAAATGCAAATGAACAAGGATCCATCCTAGGGTCGAATCTCTGGAACGCTTCCTACGATAGTCTGCTGAGACTAGATATGCCCGAAGAGTCGCGCCTGGTCGTTTATGCATATGCGGGGGCGAACACTTAAGAGAACTGGCTGCACGTGGAGAACGTCAACGCACCCTTACCGAGTGGCAACTCTCTTGGCAAAATGAGCCAAGAAGAAGATGGACTGCGCGGCTCATCGACAATTTAGATCCTTGGCTGAACCGAACGCGCATGGTGAGATTGACTACTTCCTTACCCAACTTCTAAGCGGGCATGGAGGTTTTCAGTCTTACCTGCACAGAATTGGGAAGGCGCGATCTCCTGATTGTGTGTTTTGCAATGGAGTTGCGGACGACGCTGAACACAACTTTTTCTCTTGTGAAAGGTGGGACGGCTTTCGTCAGCAGCTTTATGCAGACACAGAGCAGCGCTTTCCACACAGCATTGTCAGAGAGATGCTGAGGAGCTCTCCTCCCGTTGATGAAAGAGATTGGAAGGCTCCCAAAGCCGGGAGAGCGGAAGGGCTAGCCCGAAGTAATGTGTCAAACGGTTCCAGGCTAGTTCTTGGGGGAAAACAACGAAGGCGGATCTAGCGATGTTAATGTATCGAGTAATATCAAGCTCCGTTCGAACGTTGGGATAGACGAATTAATTGATAACTTCGATGTTTTGCCCATCAGTATAGATAGGAAGAGTGCGTCAATTACTCGTTTTGGTTTTGTTGGTGTTTATCATCAGTATGACTCCACTTTCCACTTTTTCTGAATCCAGAGCCTTTTGGCCAGACGTCATCAGCGTAGTCAAGGTGCTTGAGAACGGATTTCTTGGTCCATTGAAGTTCTCAACGTATTCCGTTTGCAACCGTCAATACTTGCAACACTTTTTTGGGAAGATCAGAGGTTGCATCGTTTGCGCTGGAGTAAAGTTGTCCAACTGCTAGACGACACCTAGATCTTTTGTTATACGCATTCGGAAGACAACTTCTTAATCTACTGATGATCGTGTTATGATCGATCTTATGGCAGACTTTGTGCTTCCCTCGATAGCGAGGCGACGAAAAGTGTATTGCTGCGACGAGCACGAAACTCATGTCACTATATCGTATATCTGAGCAAAATTTTATTAGAGGTCACAATCTCAGGGGCTGCGTAGCACTGGACGATTGCTCCTTAACCTTGTCTGCCTGGTCTCCCAATCATTACCTTATTAAAAATCTTCATTCTTTTTGGTCGACTTTCACGACAAGTAAGGCGCGCTTACATACATACATACAGATATTTTTAAACCCCAGTTTAATGGGCGTAGCCTAAATTTTAAACGTCGGTAACTTCTTTGACCATACTACTAAAAGACGCAAGTTTTTGCTATGCGTTATGGTAATAATATCATTATAATTGGCGGCTGCTTCTTCTTCTCTGACCAATGCAATTAATACCTTTCTTATGTTGTTACTACAATATGCCGCATTTTGCAGATTTTCCTATGGTATTAGAGTTCTAAAGTTGCAAGTACACTTAAACACTAGCGAACGTGAGCGACCATTAAGTGGTGATCTCGCTCCCTCTCCAAAAAGGGAGCAGCGCTTCTCTTATTGCTCACATTGAGGGACAACTCCTACATCTACTTCTGGTTCCGATATGGTCAATGTGATTCGACGCGCGCTGTCAGTTGACACCCTATTCAGCATATGGCAGACTTTGTAATCTGGTTGTCAACCAAGGCTATACAGATTAACTAGGAGCATCATTAAATACTAAGCAGTAGTGACTGCATGATGAGCGATTGTTGTTGTTTTTAAGGTTTTGTGTAAACACAAAACCTTATTAAAATCGATTTACTGTCTGTCTGTCCGTCTGTATTCTTTTTTTTTGTTTTTGAGGCGGTGGAAATCTTCAAAAGACACTGGCCTGGACACGCCAGCGTGTGGGATTCTTACCCACTAAAACCACGCCCGACATCCCCACCCCACCTAAGCCCCGTGGAACCACCGTACGGTATTACGTCACGGGACGGAGTCAGCTTATTTTAGCTTAGTCCCCTTTCGTCTCTAGGCGGCGTAACCGCGCTTTTCTATTCTCCTCTGCCTTTCGCAGTTTGCTCTGGAAAGATATGACCATGGAGTTGATCGCATCCCAGTCTTCCTGACATGCTAACATTCTTCGCACCGGATTCTCTGGTACGAGCACCTCTCCTAGAGTCTCCTCTAGGTTCTTCCTTTCCTCCGCAAACCTTGGACAGTGGAAGAATACATGCGCTAGATCCTCTGGGACTCCATCGCAGTTTGGACAATCGGGTGAGGTATCTAATTGCAACCTGAACAGGTACTGGCGATATCTGTCCGTCAGTCTGTCTGTCCGTCACACGCATTTTTCTCGGAGACGGTTATAGCGATTGACGCCAAATTTGGTAGAAAGGTGGGAACTATGAACGCTCACGCATAAAGTGAGTTATATCCTTTTACGTTGAATTTAAGGGGTGTCCCCATACATGCAAAAGGGGGGTGTAAAATTCAAATTTCACCAAATATAGACATGTGTGCACTCCAGGCAAATCAGTAAAAGATCAGAATATCTCTCTTTATGGCAAGTGATGCACAAACTGTTGGAATACGGACATCAGCTGCACCATCTTTTCATCGACTTCAAGGCCTATGGTAGTATAGCCAGGGTAAAACTGTACATATCAATGCGAGCATTCAACATAGCGACAAAACTGACCCGACAAACCTACAGATAAAAGCAGCAGGATTACTCTCGAGACCATTCAACCCCAAAAACGGTCTAAGGCAAAGGGATGCCACACGCATCTTTCTTAACATTTCCCTGGAAAAAGTGATCCGTGATATTGATGTTAAGACGAGAGGCATCATTCTCTTCAAATCCACCTTACTACTGACCTACGCTGACATATTGGCTGTGGCTGTTAACAGAATCTATTTCAGCATAAGAAAGATTTTTACAAAACTGCTTACAAAAACGTCTCAGCATAGAGTCAACGTTTTTGCTGTGCAAGACAATTATCTTGTAGGCCCTCATGTGTTCCACGGAGACTCAGGTTCTTAGCAAGAAAAACTGCAAATTTTAGTAGCATGCGAGAGAAAAATCCTTGGAAGAATTCCGTAGCGTATATAGCAACGAAATTTAAGATCGTCTGTTTGGATTAATCGGTATGGGTAAGGTATGGGTAGCCAGCAGGACGCCAGACAGCTTCTAGGGATATAGAATTGTGTGGTCTCGACATCCTGTGATTGCTGTGAGTTCTCTATCTTACTAGTGGAGGTCCCAACATCTATTGATCAGACACGGATTTGGCTGGGACTATTTTTTTATGTTCATCGAGAATTCTTTCTCATTTCGGCACTAGTAGTCATTAAAGCTGAAAGCTGAAGGTTATAAAGCGCCGATGTGTGAAATGCATAGTTTTTGAGTTATTTGCAAAAACCCTTAAAAAACATGCATTTTTTTTCGATGAAAAAACGACATGTTTGAACATGAATAACTTGAAAACTGCTACTTATACGAAAAATTTCACTGAACATATTTCACTTAGAATTAACCATTTAATCGATTTCTGTGGTTATTTCGAAAAATACACGCACATCGGCGCTATATAGCTTTTGTTTTTTAAGCCACCCTCAATCTCAATCTCAATCTCAATCAAAAATTAGCAGGTTGAAAGCTTTGCCCTGCCGCGTCGATGAACGCCTTAGTATTTTTCCGAGGCATTATTGTAATGACATCCAATATCTTTTTAGTCGGTCTGTTGCGAACGTGTCAGGATTTAGCATAGTAGAATAACTTCGACTTTATTAATATTTTTCTCTGATCTAGCCTTAAGTATTTCATTTTTATTTTACTGAGGATAGTATGAGCATCTCATAGCAAAAATGATCCCGAGCATCTTGTCCAAAAATGGAATGATCGCCTCATGCAATACGGTCTCAGATTGAATCTGAATAAAACTGGATTTTTGACCACCGATCCCCTTGAGACAAGTGCTATCACTGTCAATGCAGTCATATGAAATTGCTTCACGTATTCGCGCAACCTGGATGAAGAGGCTTTCCTCAACTGGTATGAATGGTGTCTTGCGGTTATGGGGATCTTACGTTAGAATAGCAGCATGACACGCATTGATTACGTCCGAAATGAGCATATTCGCGATCGATACCGGGTTGTACCGATGGTCTGAACATCGAAGCCGATGGTAAGCGATTAAAAGGCCAGCCGAAACAATAGTGGCTTGAAACGCTGGATAGTGATTTGACTACATCCAGATCAAGCCTTTTTATAAAATAAAATGGCGTAACCGATCACCGACCCTGATTATGAACGGGACAAAAGATAAAGTGAAACCGGAAGCTGGACGCTTCAGTTATGAAAGGTTTTATGTATTTCATATATAAAGACTTTGAGTGTGCATTTGTCCCATTAGTACGCAACACGTAATATATGTATATATTATGTGAGAGTATCCACTTTTGGGTGATATTAACATTCACAGTCTTGAATTTGCAAAGAAACGACAATTTTGACCTATTAGAACTTTGTTAGTAATAGTGTGATTTCCACCAAACTCGGTAAATTCATGCTCCGTATTATAGCCTATATCACTGCACTTCGTCGTGCTAGGATGAACTTAAGGGGGTTTTGCAGCCAATTACTGAAAAATATGGTAATGTATTATTATTAACTTTATTTGAAAGGATATCGGTATAGAGGGTATTTCGGAGCCTAGGCACTATAGTGGCAGCCTTCTGATTTTTTTCACATTTTTTAGTTGAGTAGTTTCTGAGAATGAGCTGAAATCAATTTTGACCCCCCGCACTCCCCACCTTTCCAGCAAATGTCAAAACTAATACCGGATTCGGAAAGTACTAATCGAGACCTTTCATTTGATACCCACATGACTATATTTGATAAAAAAAAGGCCACCCCCTTTAGGATGTATGGTGTAACTCACTCTCTGCATGAGCTTTCACAGTCCCCGCCTTTCCATGAAGTTTGCTGTTAATCGCTATAACGGCCTCTGAGAAAAATGCGCCTGACGAACAGACAGACAGACAGTAAACCAATTTTAATAAGGTTTTGTTTTACACAAAACTTTAAAAAGAAGTACTAAGGACATTGCGACCATTTCCAAAGACAGATGGTGCCGGTACCCGGTTGCCAAAAGTGGTTACTGATAGAGCAAATTCGATTATTCGGAGCGAATTCCTAATAGTCTGAAAGGACCACATATCATAATGGGCAGATTGACACTTTTAAGTTAATATTGTTTTTTTTTAAGCTGAAGCTAAAGGTGCAAAACAAGTTTACTACTGATAATGCCGTTTCTACGATGCTTCCTATGTAGGAGGCAATATTTCCCACAATCAATCAAATCACCAGCTACAACACCAATAGAAAAGTTTCACGTCTGTGGATTGCTCGGAGTGTTCCAAGGACAATAAATGTTTGCATTGTATCAGAAACCTACAATATAAGTTCGGAGCATAATGAAAATTCCGACGTTATCCGGGCAGATTTAAGAACATAAGTTTGATGAAACCACGCAATGAAAACGATGAAAGAATTTCTATGGTGGATTTTGATTTGAAGTCTATTAATAAGGTTTTTGGCAAGTAGTATCCCTTCATTCAACGGCTCAATTCGGCTGTTTGCACATGTCTTTGCTTAGCACTATTATTTCTCGCCAATTGGGTTGCTCGCAAAAGGCGTACTCACATTCAACAGACCAAGAAATCAACCCAAATCGTTTGTCTGCTATAATTATTTCAAATTCAGTAAAAATTCAAATTCCCAGCGGAAATAATTTCCCATAAATCTGCCAGTCTGAATTGCCAACGCTGCAGCCGTTCTCTTTACACGCCAGGCTCGCAAGGGTCATGTAAATGCAAAGCGCGTTATCATCAACCTCCCCCACATTCTCAAAAAAAAAATATATTTTCCTCCGCAGATAGTTTTGTTGTTGTTGGCCACTCACAGGCAGCTTCTATTATACATATGGAAAGTATAGAGTGTGGCAGAAATACGAAAATTCGAAAAAAACATGCTAATGAAAAACCTAGCACTGAAAATTGTGTCTAAAATTTTCGAAAGGGCCGCAATGAAAATGCACAAATGCACGCCGCGAAGACGCAAAGATGGCGGCTGGACGCTTGGCAGCGTGGCGTGGAAGCGAAAACGCAAGAACGCAACAGCCACGCAGCGACGCTATTTTTATCAGATCAGCACTTTGGCAGCAGTGGCAAGAGAAACAGCAGCAGCAGCAGCCGCCAGCAACGGCATTTCGCTCGCAAAGTGCAATGACCCGTGGCTTGATCGCAGGCTTGCACGCATTTAGCCGAATTATGCGCGTTCCCCGTCGCAACAGCCTCGCCAGCCTCACCAGCACCAGCGATATTTGAAATTAGAAAAGCAAAAGAAGCAAAAATGAAACTCGTCTCGCACACCAAAATACGCACACGCACTTTATCTTTATGCAAGCGAAACGGCGCGTAGGGCCCGAGGGCCGAGGAGCCGCGTGCAGGGGAATGCGGAAAAATTCCAAATTGAGTGACTCGTTGCAATATGGCTGGCGTTTTTCGTTGCTGCTCGTTATCTGCAAGTGACAATTATTACCGGATCAGGGCCTGAGTGACCTTAGAACA
Organism: Hermetia illucens; assembly: GCF_905115235.1. Taxonomy (NCBI): domain Eukaryota; kingdom Metazoa; phylum Arthropoda; class Insecta; order Diptera; family Stratiomyidae; genus Hermetia; species Hermetia illucens. Next base: position 96,520,433 of record NC_051852.1, on the reverse strand, counting down.
AAGCAAAAATGACAAAAGTGGCCGCGACGTGCGCAAATGATGGGAAACATCAGAAAAGTGCGTGCACTACGTGCAGCCCCAGGGGCTGACACAGTTCAAGGTTCGTTGGGCTAATTAGGCGGACCCAGAGCGGTTTTGCTTGACTGGCAATATTTCAGTTTACACAATTTAGTTATTTGCGCATTTAAATATGTAACTTTCAATTGATTGAACCGGATGAACAGGGATTTTGACGGGGGTGCAAGGAAGCATCTTGAAGCCCTTTTGCTAAACTCATCAATTAATTGCTCCAGACGCAGACTTGTCGTTATTTCCGGTGCAGTTAAGTAGGTTCAGTTGATTTTTCCTGTGGCCTGATTTACAGAAATGTCAAGTACATACGTAGTATGTATTTTCATTACCATTTATCGATTGTCTACCAAGAATGGTTTACAGATTACAGGTGCAGATTGATTTACAAATCATTTCCTCCTTTAGCCTTTGCCCTGTTTGTTGGGCGGGTCGCTTTCTCACCTAGCATGCCAAGCCATCGCTGTTTTGGTCACCCTTTCAATTGATTGCTCTCTTGGCTGGCTTGGATATTCAGTACAAAGCCAAATTCATTGTGAAATATTTTATTTCGGACGTGATCATATGCCGCTGGTCGAGCTTAACATCTTTTTCTCAATAACCGTAAAGTAGGGATAAGGAAGCCAGTTGTGGAACGTCAGTTCGTCTAGGTTGTGCTAATACACGAGCAACTTTCTGGCGGGACTTTGAAGCATCGATCGAAGTACTTAAATCGTTCGGTACTTAGTTATCCTTAACAGTGGCCATTTTATTGGGATCAGTCGTCAAAAACTCTGGTTGAAAATGAGTTACTCAAGATCAACTCTGTCCTGAAATGTAAAAAAATCATAATCTGTATAGGGAAGAGTCATTGATATTACATATCCCATGTGATGCGACAATGGGGTGCTTCCTTAATGTACCTGTCACACTTCATATACTGGATCGCTGTAGACTGGTTTGATCCGGCGGATAAGATCCCCTGGCAACAAGGTTTCATGGTCAAAAGCTTTCAATAGAATAAGAAAGCGCGATATTGTATGTTGTGGTGGAGTCAGCGGTCTCCCAATCTCAAAACAGAAAAATCAATTCTGCTTCGACCAGTTTAAGCCTGAACTTACTAGGTAGGTAGTTTTTCGTATAACATACATAATTCACGCCCACGTCATCTTTGCAAAATTGGCTATTTTATAAAAATTGGGTGTTAGTGCCGAAAACAGGTGAGTCTATGAACCAAAAACGGTGGCAGATACAAAAATAGGGGACTCGCAGGTTCGTTCAGGATAGACGCAACTCATCAGACGCCGCCTCATCATCAGACGCAACCGTAAATCGTTTATTTTGCTAAATTTTTGGTCTAATCCAGAACAGAGGGTTCTGTGGACCAAAAACCGAGCAAGAAAGGAGGATTCAGGACTCCATCATAACCCTACACAAAAGTGGATGGTGTTTCTTGTGTTCTGATAAGTAAGAAAAAAGTATGTGGCTCTTAACTCTCATATAAAAGCTAAATCAAAAAAGCGTATCCTTTGGCTTTACTAAAATTATTCATTAAATGGCAAATATGCATATTTCGGCGACTACGTTTTCTTCAGTGTTTAGATTTGGATGAGGAAAGAAATAAAAAACCGTTCTATTTATATTTACTCTCCTTGGTATCGCGGGGGTAATAAAAATCTCATTTACTCTCTTCTCCTGGTCATTGGTCTCGCCGATGGAAGACATATTATAATTTTGCCCAACAGTAGAAACCTTGCGTTTATTGAGGACGATATGCCCGGCTATCTTTCATCTGAAAGCCCAGCACCCTTCCTTTACACTAATTCTGCTTGCTTGAAGTGTTTCGTAAGACGTATTTTCACGTTTCTCCTGGTTTGTCCAATGTATACTTTCCTGCAATCAGCGCAGGAGATTTCGTATACCCCAGACTTGACCATTTAATCGATAGGATCTTTGGTCTATTCCAGAAGGGGTTTGAGTTGGTTGTTCTTACTGCTGAAGCCGACGTCCTAACCATGTCTCCTTAGTGGGGGCTGTTTACCCGGGATCAGTTTAGTGAGTGCTCGCCGTTGGAGCGTCTTCCTTTTGCTAATCAAGCTGCTGATGGTATGTTCGGAATAACTGTTCAGTCTGGCAACCTCAACCTCGAAAATATGCTTCGTATTTCCCTCTGAGGAAATGGGAAGAGTTAGCATCCGGTAAATTATGTAGTTGAAAGAGGCTATTTTGTGCTGACAATTATGGTTCGAAGTACTGAGGATAACCCGCCTGGTGTCCGTCGGTTTTCTGTAGATTTTCAGGTTTTCTTTCTTTTGATTGATTGATTTAAGGAACTCATTTATATTTCCGTTCTACAAGAAACTCGATGGTGCAGTGCCAAAAGTTGGAATATAGAATGCAAACGCGGTAAAATAGTTCTTAGTTTCGTTATTTTGGTAGCCCACGCAGGCAATATGGTGTCGGCATTGTCATCTCTGACGGTTTCTGCGACGCTATTAAAGAAGTCCACCGATTTAATAACCGACTGATGAAGCTCATTATTATATCTGCTGATGGCACAATTCATTTCTTCACCATATACGCATCATCACAGGTGGACCTGATGTCGAGAAAGATCCCCTCTGGCAACTTCTTAACACAGAAGCCTGTTACGTGTTTGCAGATGACTATATATATGTAAATTTTAGTGGTCATGTGGGCAGACGCCATAAGACGTCATAAGGGAAAAGGGTTTGGAACACGCAATGAGGGTAGCGAGCTTATAGTCGATTTTGCGGACATTCACGGCTTTGTACTTGTAAATACATGGTTTATTAAACGATCATCATCTTATCTTCCTACATTTTATAGTGAAATTAGTAAAATACAAATTAACTTTATTCTCATAAGACGCCAGCATTTTATCACAGTCATTGACTACAAAACCATGTCCGGCTGAATACGGTTACATTTGGATGAGCATGTTTCCTTTAATGAAAGAGAGCGTTTTCTAATAGGAGCGAAATAACCATTTTGGTTGGTGTGTTTTTAAAAGGTGTAACTCTTCAAAAGACAAACCCCAGGGTTCATGATCCCTGACAGTATGGGATTTTTACCCACTCAAACCACCTCTGGCCAAGCTATGACTGAAATTTCCCCATCTACCACCTTTCTTTGCAAATTTAAGTTTCGTTTTTATTGGGAAAGAATTTGTGGTCCACCCCAGCACTTTGGTTGACTTCGCTTCTAAGCACTTTATTTTGGAACGTTTGTATGATCATCAAGTTTGATTCTTTTGCACAGCCCCAGAGCTGGATGTGAAGTTAATGTACATTGATTTGCTTTCGTTCAGTTTTATTTTCTATTTCTTGGTCCATTCTAGAATGTTGTCAATAGCCTTTTGTAGCTTTATTTTTACTTTTTCTGTAGTTTTACCCATGGTAGGGATAGCACTGTCGTCCGCAAATGTCGCTATTTTGGCTTCTTCACAGCAAGGTATATCATTAGTATACAGGAGAAAGAGTATTGGGCCCAAGACACTGCCGTGCGGTACACCAGCTGCAATTTTTTCAGTCCAAGGTAGTTTCCTTCGTATTTTATTCTGATTAGGCACTCTGATACATATGATTTTGAGATATCGAAAAATGTTTCTGGGAGATCTCTGCGAAATTTATACAACAGACCTTGATATTTCACCTTATTAAATGCCTGGTTGACATCGAGAAAAGTGGCTGAGCACACCTGTTTTCTTTCCATTGCAGCTATTCGATTGTGAAATGCTTTTCGCGAAAACCGATTCGGTCAGGTATTAGATTTCGATCCACAATGATTTATTTCAGTCTTTTATGGAAGAATCCTTTCAAATAGCTTGGTTGTAGTAGGGAGTAGCGATATTGGCCGACACGATTCGCGTCTATTTGGCTCCTTAATTAAACTGCATTCATTATAGTATTTGTAATAATTTGATTAGACCTTTTTCTGGCAATTCTTTTAGTGTTCTTTATGAAATAAGTTCAGAGTCAGAAGCTTTATTAGGAAGTACATTTGTTTCAATTTCTGTCCTCAGTTCATTTAGTTTCACATGGCGTATTGCGTAATGGTCCACTTTTCTGACTGTGGGGTTAAGCATGTAGACGTTTGTGTATCTGGAGGCTGGAAGGTACTTTCTAGATGCTCCGCGAAGTGATCTGCCTTACCCTGTGCAAAACGAAACCATTGTCCGTTTTCCTGTTTAATAGGTGGAGTTTGTTGTCTGGGTCCTGTTAGGTGATTTGCGGGCTTCGAAAGAGAGTAGTCTCTGTGCTGTAAGATTTGAGATATATCTGCTGAAGGAATCGCTAAAGGATTAGGAGAAACTGAACTAAATGTAGAGGAAGTGTAAAATTTTGGCGCAAATAGAAGCTTCTGTCGACAGTTGCCTTTGTCAATTTAAGTATCACTTCAATTTTGGTATTGCTGGTACGCAAATTTTTTTTGCTAGGTTGTAAGTGAGCCCTGTTTAAATTCATGGGAAAATTTAGAAACGGGTGGCAAGCGGTAGTGAGAACGAATATACCACTCCTGAAAAATGATCATTAGAATCGTGGAAGTTCGTTATGGAAAAGATTGATTTACTCGTGTAGTGACCATTGTTAAAATATGGCTCTGACCAATAGACACCACAACTTAAGATTATGGACGTGTCAAGCAACAGGGGAACACAGATAAAAATAGCAAATTAAGAGCAATCCTGCTGTATCGAGGAAACCTCTTAACTATAAACTTAGGAATTGCCGCATGGGAAATAACGATGTTAAGTCTATTAACAACCTGCATGATCTCGTTGCCAACTTGGACGAGTCCACATACATCTCATTCGCTGTCCAAGTGTTCAGTTAATCTTAAAGATCTTTGTAATGGACTACTCGGGTAGCAGCGGTCGCTTTCATTACTTGCCATTCTTGTAAATTTGCGTTCCTTCTCGCGGACATTCGTTTGGACATCGCCATTATAAGGGCAAGCATCACGGTTGATGAACCGCATACTAGGTTTTGTGAGTCTGAGGGTTGCATAGGCCGCTTTGTGTTTTTAGCTTGATTTCACAATTCTTCGATATTCTTAATGGTCGGTAATCGCTTAAATGAGATATTTTTTTTTCTCACGAAATTGTCACCATTTAATTTGCGGCGGACTTTATTCGCAAAGCACCAATCAGCAATCACTAGTAATAATGATGTCCGCTGGTGTGGATACCAGACAGCTTGCTGAAATCTGAATGATGTCAGCTGTAAGGGCTACAAGATATAATTTCACCTTAAAAGTAGTGCCAATTATGTGTCCTGAATCGTTGGTCCGACTAATAATGTATCATTTACTGATTCGCCTGATGAAGTTTTAACGGATGCTTTGAAAATGACATGTGCTTTCACAATAGTATTAGTTTTTTTATAGCAACGTGATAGGGTAGATAATATGACGGCTTATTGACTTTTCGGCTTTGGCTCCATTACCCGACCCTCTGCTCGACTGTCGAGGGCCAGAGGCAACATCCACTAATGGTATTTTGCACAAAGTAGTTGATTTACACTCATCCTCTCGGTGGTTCTCTGACTCTTCTCTGTAATTCGATCCGATCCAATTCCGATCTTCTTACCAGCAAATTCGTGAAGCAGTTGTAAGTTGCAAGAATGGTGCTTATATGATCCATTTAAGCCTACAGCAATCCTGCAGAAGCTGCCCTATTTATTGTAATTGGCTTCAGTCATGGTTAGATTTTCGATTAAACCCTTTATTTCTCCTCCAACTGTTGTAAGGAGGTACTGCAATTGGTTTTGAATAGAGTTTAATGGGATTTTGATATCCAACGTTAAAACTTAGCACCAGCTCTCAACAGAATTCACTGCGCCCCTTGTCATGATCACCGTAGTGTTTATTGCATCCACAGTTGAGCAAGCGATGATGGTGGTCATCAGTCTGCTGCAGTCCTTTGCATTACCTTGCCCAGTCTATGCATCAGACAGATCGAGCGATATGAGCTAGGTTTCCAGGTGGCTTATTGGGTTAGAAAGCAACGCGAAATTTTGCTTTTTCGATTCAGTAGGGAATATTTCTTCTTTTGACAACGCCTTGAAGGTACTAGAGAACCGATTTAGCCTAGTCTTCACTAATAGCTTTGAAACTTTGGTAAGATTGCCATACGAATCTATGACCTTATTTTCAACGAACTGCCCTTATATTTCACATAGTTCCTCTTTCTTATTGAATTGGACTACCGTTTGATTTCCGTTGTTTTAACAGCGAGAAAACAGAGGGGAGCCGAAGAGGCCTGTAGGTCGACCAAGTTTTTCGTTTGCAATAGTACCCCGATGATACATGGTAAATAGATGTTTACGAATGCTTGGAGCTTTCGAGTGATAATGATGGTTTCTTTCTTCTCCCATATAGTAAGGAAAGAACACTAGCACAAAACAGTCTCAATTTGATCTTGGTTTTGACATATATTCAGATGTTATACAAGGCAGCGATAGTAGATCTAGCGCTTTTGATACGTTAAACGAAGACCCAGAGCGAAAACCAGCCTGTTCTCGGTCGATCAAAGTTTTGAGATGGTCTTTGTTGCGTTTCAGAATCATTGCAACAGGAGGTTACACGCAGATTATGGATTGCCATTTCATCCACACGAGAGGGAATTTCACCGAATGTCATACGGTATGTACTTCTGAAATCATTGCATTCTGCGACATCTTCCGCTTCCCTAATCAGCGTAATAACAAATTTCCTTTTGTTATGGTGCACACTGCATTGCACTTCTCAGGATTTTGCACGATCTCGGAGTTCGTTACGCCCGGCAACATTCGCAGCGAAGAATAGAGCGTTTCCCTTTGGTTCATCTAGCAAGCTAGCCAGTACTGAACGTTATTCTCAGGTGTATCTGCCATTCGATCAGCAAGATAGCTGTCCAAGCACTTCTATTGTTACGCACATCTATCTGACTGCTCCTAAATCTACTTCCGATCGTAAGATGGTCAACCTCATTGCTGGTGCGATGTCGGTCAGTTGAAACCCACCTAATTTTTTTGGTAAGCCCTCTGCTCGAACAATGTGGGGCCAAAGACGAGGTTGTTAAATCTACGAACTGCTCACCATTATCGTTACGGGCGTCAAAACTTCATGACATATTTACTCCACATATTTCTATCGGTTTTAGTCGACTTTTACGACTAACAGAGAAGACTTCGAGTGTATTTTTATGCCCCAATTCAGAGGTTCTAAGTCCTCTTTAGTTTGGCGCAGATGGGGAGTCTTTGCCATCTGAAGCGAATGGTTGGTAAGTAGTGCAAATAGATCCCGCTCCTAGCAGTCGCCAACCGCACGCAGCCTGTGCCAACCGAGGGACTGCCAAGACCAGAACACCGTCTAGTCAGTTCGTCAGCCCGTTCACCCCCTTCTGTGTCCCTGTGATCGGAAACTCAGATGAGCGTAACTTTGAGCGTGCTGCTTAGACTATTCAGCCTGTTCCAGCCTGGAGGGTCTTGTCACTGAGTACAAAGCTTTAATAGCCGCTTCTCATAAAATAGTTCAGTTGTGCCAATCCATGTAGGGTTTTAGTTTCATAATTCGAATGTCCCTACAATAAGTACAATATAAGCATACCTCTGGGCAATATATAATAAGTATACCCTCTGGGCAACTATTCGGGTTTTTTTCGCATTTAGTGCAATAGAAAGCTATTTCTGCATCGGTACTCTATAAAAGTTGCTTTCGCTAGTCAGTTGGACAGTTTTCGCACTTTTAGCCGTTTCCTACAGGCTTCCTAGCTAGAATCAAATAGCCTGGTAGTCGCTGTGAGAATAATCCCCATTGAAAAATTGAGAAGCTCAGTCAATCACACAACTGTACCAGACTTTCTTTTGGGTATGTGTTTATATTACTTTCGTTAACTTTCTTAGGCGTTTGCTGGTCATCAGCAATTACAGGCGCCTGAGGGCAGACTAGCGAAGAATGTTCTCGGATGAGGGTAGTAACTAAACTCATATGCATTGCTTAACACGATTAGGGCAAAGTTATCTCTGCAATTTCATATTGTTTGGCTGTGTTGGGCTTCCACAAGTCTAATTTGTGATCCATACATCATTCAGAAATTTTAATAGGGTGTGCTTCGGAAGTGACCTGAGAACAACCCCTGTGTGACTCTTTAAAGTTCAGGCCGCATTAATTTTATTTTCCCATTTCAGTTGGCCCCTACCTCAGTGCAGGATATCTAACGCTAGTAGTAATGTAGCTATTATAAAAAAAATTCCTCTCCTCCGCACAACATGGATTCCAAGTCAAGTTACAATCCTTGACAATGTGCACTTTATCCATTTGCATACTTTCGCGAAGTATTCACCCTCGAACAGAACAGTAAAGAAAACCCAAGCAAAAGGTGAACAGGGCTCTTTAATAATATCAAAACATCTATTTAATTTGATTAAAGTCCCCATTCTTTATCCCGATTCCAGGCCCTTCTTTTTCGCTCATCAGACTTGCTGTCCAATCAGCCACTTTTTCAAGATTGAGAAGAGTATTTGGATTCGTTGAAGTTGCCGTTTTTCCAAACCAATACAATATTCTTTGATAATTACGGCTGTTAATGCTCTGCTTGCAGTCCACAAACAAACGTGGGTCTCTCCGGCTCCGTCTGGAGGGGTGGGGGACCAAACTGACCATGTTCTAATCGAAGGCCGCCACTTCTCAGCCTTGATGAATGTCAGAACTTATAGGCAGAGGGGCAATATAGACTCGCACCACTATCTCGTTGGCATGGTGCTCCGAGCTCGAATAACAATACTACCTTAAATCCCCTCCAATCATCAGGTTAGAGTGGACACTGAAGCAATCCACAACAAAGCCCTCCATAACACTTATAAGCGGGATCTGGGTGCCGCAATAACCGTAGTCAACAGAGGTCCTAGAGATGAAGCATCACCAAATGATCTTCACAATCACCTGAAGAAGGTTATTATATCCACAAAAATACTTGGCACCAGTCGCAAAAAAAGTCTGAAGGACTAGTTCGACAATGTAACAGCGGAACGGAAGAATACCGCATACTGGGCGATGCTGCACTTTCAAAAAAACGCAGGTACGCGCAGAGACCTACCACGAACTTCGTCGAATTGAGTAGCGACTTCGCAGAAGGAAAAGGGAAGCCTGGGAGAATCAAGAAGTCTGTGAACTCGAAAAGTACAGGGAGTAAGAGGTTGAGTATTTTGATGAACTGATCAACAACCAAAATATCGGCGAGTTGCAGGTCCCGGCAATAGAAGTTGACTGACAATGGTTGTCACCACTAAGCACGGAAGAAACAGTCTCTGCAAACCATTGGCTTAAAAATCATAAGTCCCCAGGGGCCGATAGAATTACAGCCGATCTGGTTAAATCTGGAGGTGACCAACTATATCAAGCGATCATCAAATCCGCGCACGGTTGTTGGGAACGAACAGAGCCTATTTCAGCTTACAAAAACTGTTTCACTCCAAACGTCTCACCACAGGGTCAAAGCTCTTATTGTACAAGACAATCATCGTGCCAGTCCTCAGTATTCCTCGTAGACTTGGGTTCTTAGCAAGAAAAATTGCGAACTCTTGGCCGCGTTCCAGAGAAGAATCCTTTGAAATATGTCTGACTTCCTATATAAGGATTCCATAGCCTACATAATGACGAAATTTATGAGTGTCACCCTGACCACCTGATTGTGGAGAAAATTCGGCTGAATAGGTAGTAGTGGGCCGGTCATTTAATCCGTATTAGTGAGGATGATCCAGGTCGGAAAGTATATAAGAGCAATGTATATGGTGGAAAAAGAAAAGGGGGAGACCCTGCCTAAGATGGAGCGATGGCGTAGGCCAGGACATCAGACAGCTTTTAGGGATATCGAACGTAAGGGGTCTCAACCTCGATGTGGCGGGGTCGGAACCTGTTTGCTTATGGTCGTTTATGTCTTTTTTTTGTGTTATCTCGCTTTTGCAAGTTTATCACTTGCACAACATTGAATGAGATAACATATTCCACATAGGAGTGAAAAGAAACCATAGAATACAGTATTCAGGATTGTTGCTACCCCGTTTACCTACTTAGCAGACAGAATTTGTTTTCGTCAACCAAGTACTTAGCTATATATCTCTGCACTGAAGCTGTGATGATTTTACATCGCAAATCGGCATCTATATTGCTTTTAATTTAATACACTCTGTAAAGTAGGCAAAGGGACCAGGAGAACACAACAATAAGCGATCTCGATGCTCAGCTAGTAAATCTCAAATGCATATGAATTCGATAACTTTTTCGTAATTTTTAGTGGGAAATATTTGAAACTATTATTTCCCTAGCAATTGCATTAGTAAAATTACCATACATGCATATGTATGCATGTCTCTTCCAGAGCATTGCATCCTATTCTCCAACTTCTGCTTCTTTTGGCAGAAAAATGGAAACGCATTCCTTCAAATTTAGATTTTTACTCATAAAATCCTTGCAGGTATTCGCAACCTCTTGGCACATATTCAAAAGGATCGTTCTTGGAAAGGACCAACAATATTTATTGAAGTGTGAATTAGTATTTATTGAAGTCCTTTTCGCAAACCCTTTCCTTTTCGCCTGCAATATTACTCCTTTGAATCCTTTCAACCCTTTCGCTTGTTTCAAAGGACTTAACCGAATTCGTTCAGTACAAGAAATTATTGCACAAATCGTCTGTCTACCTTGCAATGTTTATTACATTTTCTGTAGAAATGTGACGCAAAAGATTCCGCAACGGATTCAAAGAGTTCGCTAAGGGCCATAAATTTCCTCCTTCACAATAATCGTTGCGTTCGTCCTTTTTGGTCGTACGGGCATGCAGTCAACTTTGGTGTTGTGAAAATTGCCTACACTATTTTAGGCAATTGGCTAAAATTTGCCGATGGCGTACTCATAAAAAGAGTCCTTAGCACTTTTCCTCCTTTTATGACGGATCATCGAGGCGACTGGTAAACGGGTTGGGCCCATCGTCAGGACTTTTGGTTTTCGGCAAATCACCCCTTTTTTTCAATTATAAAATGTTTCCAAGAAACTCGGAACAAATAATCAGTTTGAAGGTTTGCAGGAAACAGTAAACAAGTTGGGGTACTTTGATTGCCTACGTAATCATAAATGTGAATTTAATTGCTTTTGCTCAAAAGACAGAACTCAGATCATGCAGAATATGTTGTAATTATCTTTGATCATTAGGTCTTCTGTTTCTTCGACGGGAAGGGAACTTTCTAACACGTACGAGTATCTCATGTTTCTTAATCAAAATAAAGCGGGGACAGTAGATGAATTTTTAGCTAAATATTTTAGGACAGGACTAACCGGTAAGCTAACGGGGAGACACCAAGCTAATCATCAGATGTTTAGAAGGGCGTAGCGCTAAATTTCTCAAACAAACGGATTCCAAACGAAACACGCACTGGAGATAAGGTTCGAGGTTGATAACCTTAGCCTTAAAATTGGTATCCCGTTTGCAGATAGATTTACTCAACGCATATTGAAATGAAGTGCCTGAAGAGCTCCGTATCAGCTCAAAACTCGCCAACAGAAACGAATGTCACATTCTGTGTTTGATCGCGCGATTGTTCCTCCCAACCTACAGATTGTTGCATATGGGGCCGCACGTCAGCACTGCTAGCCGAAGGGGGGCGGGGGGCGTACAAACAATTCAATTCTTTCTTTCCATCCAAAGGGCTTGAAAACAACCAAAAAGCAAATATTTTCTTCCGACTTGAGGTCCCAGTGAAATATGCTCCAAAAAACATAATTTCAGATAAAGCGAATGGTTCGTGTCACTTGGAAGCGTGAGTGTGTGAGCATGCATCAGTCGAGTGCGTGGCCATGCAACTGCATTTTCGAGTGCGTTCTTGAAATGTTGCCATCGCACAAAAAACGACGTCTCGTGTATAAATTCTTGGGTTCTGATAAGAGAGTCGAAAATTGTTCAGCAATTTCTATTCTGTTGTAGGTGAATGCACTTTGCTTTCGCCGTTCGCGTTGCGATAACCGCTTCGATAGACTCGCGACTGTTTGTTTTTCTATCGCAATCGGCAGCCGCTGCATGGATTCGAATGGGCATCTACGCGGCTTGTGCCTAGCAAAAAAATGTGGTTTTCCATCAATTCTATCTATAAATTGGTGGCTGGAAAGGAACTATCTGGGATTAGAATGCAGGGTTCAATGAAACTTCGATACGCATCTGATATCTATGAATGAATCGTAAAGTTCTGTTTGTGCTGTCAACAGAAATTTATTAATTTATTTTACGTAATATTCCGACTTCATTCATTTCGATCATGCACTGAACGAGATATTTGGCTGATATAGAAAAGTATGATTAAGAATGGATAAAGTTGCATGTGGAATTTTCCGCTTAATTAGGTGAGGTCAATCGATCATTCCAAATTCACATTATATTCGACGGCATGATTCCTTGGTTCAAAGTCAATGCAAAAATACATTAGAATGATATCTTAGGTGGTCAAAGGGTAGTATAGGTCCCGGGGCGAAACGTGGATTAGTACCCACGATGGAGCATAAAACCTAGGAAATGCCTGCTGAACCAACACCAACAGCTCTACGACCAAACCCTATCTCCACCTCCACGTGGTGACCGCTGGGAGCTCTTTCTTGACGAAAAGCTGCAGACGGAGAAGGATGAAGGCGAGTCTCCCGCGCCTAAAAACGGGACAAATTGTACCAACTGGTCCTCCAGGTTGGGGGTTGGGTAGGGCTGACAACCCTACACGGAAAACAACTTGTTACGAAGCCGCAACAGGAGCCTCGGATAGGACGGATTTTAAAACGACGGACCCGGCAACGACAAAGGAACAACGATTTGCGCATTTTCTCATGGAACGTGCGCTCCCTGTACAGAGATGAAGTTGATAAGCAGCTAGCCGATACTGTGTCCCAATATAGGGCTGATGTAACAGCGTTGCAAGAGATGCGATGGACAGGGACCGGTTTCCTGAAGAAGAGCCACTACACCATATATTATAGCGGTCATCCAGTAAACCATGTGCTCGGAGTAGGTTTCTTAGTCAGCCAAAAAATGAAACCTGCTGTTATCGGCTTTGAAAGTATAAGCGAACGGCTATGCACTCTGCGCTTGCGAGGCAAGTTTAGAAATATAAGCCCACGCCCCTACAGAGGAGACTGCAGAGTCGGGGAAGGATACCTTTTACGAGGCAGTAGAAAGAACCCTCGAAGCCTGTCCCAGATATGATATCAAAATCATACTTGGGGATTTTAACAGCCAAGTAGGGAAGGAGCCCGTATTCAGGCGATACGTTGGCTCCCATAGCTTACACGAAAAAACAAATGATAACGGACTGCGGACTATTCAGTTAGCAGGGTCACACGAAATGGATGTTGGAAGTACCTGGTTTGCGCGGAAAGCGGTCCACAAACATACGTGGGCCTCTCCAGACGGGACCACTTTCAACCAAATTGACCACGTGTTGATCGAACGCCGCCACCTCTCAGCCTTGATGAATGTCAGAACATATAGGGGGGCCAATATAGACTCGGATCACTATCTCGTTGGCATGGTGCTCCGAGCTCGAATAACAATACCACCTAGAATCCCCTCTGACAATCAGGTGAGAGTGAACACTGAAGCCATCCACAACACAACCCTCCGCGACACCTATAAGAGGGAAATGGATGCCGCAATAACCGCAGTCAATAGAGGACCTGGAGATGAAGCATCAACTAATGATCTTCACAACCACCTGAAGAACGTTATCATGGATACGGCCACAAATATACTTGGCCCCAGCCGCAAAAGGAGTCGGAACGGCTGGTTTGACGATGAATGTAAGCTAGCAACGGAACGGAAGAATGCCGCATACCGAGTAATGTTGCATTCTCAAAGAACGCGGGCACGCGCAGAGACTTATCACGAACTCCGTCGAGAGGAGAAGCGACTTCACAGACGGAAAAAGGAAGCCTGGGAGAACCAAGAAGTCTGTGAACTAGAAAAGTACAGGGAGCAACCGCACCAGGCGCGGAAGTTTTACCAACAAGTCAGCAGGATGAAGCCTTATACACCTCGATGCTCATCCTGCCGAGACAAAAAGGGAAATCTGATTTCCGACAGAATGGGCATATTAGAGCGATGGGTTGAGTACTTTGATGAGCTACTGAACAACCAGAACATCGGCGAGTTGGAGGTCCCGCCAACTGAAGACGACGGACAAATACTGCCACCACCAAGTTTAGGAGAAACAGTCCGTGCAATTCATCGTCTAAAAAATCATAACTCGCCAGGAGCCGATGGAATTACAGCCGAATTGGTTAAATATGGAGGCGACCAGTTACACCAAGTGGTTCATCAACTTGTGCTCAAGGTATGGGACAGCGAATCAATGCCTGACGATTGGCAACGAGGCATTATCTGTCTCATACATAAAAAGGGAGATATCACACAGTGCAGCAATTATAGAGGTATCACGTTGCTGAGTACCATCTATAAGATATTCTCCACTATCTTGCTAGGCCGGATAGCCCCATACGCCCAGAACATCATTGGCCCATACCAAAGAGGCTTCACTCCAGGCAAATCAGCAACAGATCAGATTTTCTCTCTGCAGCAGGCGATGGAAAAACTGTTGGAATATGGACAACAGTTGCACCATCTGTTCATCGACTTTAAAACCGCCTATGATAGCATAGCCAGGGTAAAACTGTACACGGCCATGGGAGAATTCGGTATCCCGACGAAATTAATAAGACTGACTAGGCTGACCCTGACCAATGTGCGAGGCCAGATAAAAGCAGCAGGATCACTCTCAAGACCATTCGACATCAACAACGGTCTACGACAAGGGGATGCCCTATCATGCGTCCTCTTTAACCTGGCCCTCGAGAAAGTGATCCGTGATGCTGAGGTGAATGCAAGAGGTACGATCCTCTTCAAGTCCACCCAACTACTGGCCTATGCTGACGATATCGACATCATGGGAAGAACCACCCGAGACGTACAAACTGCCTTCATCCAGATCGAGCAGGCGGCGCGAGATCTTGGGCTGCACATCAATGAAGGCAAGACAAAATATATGGTGGCAACGTCAGCACCGAAGACGAATCAACCAACAACATCAAACCGCACTGGTCAAACACAAGCACGAACAAGAATAAGAATAGGCGAATACAACTTTGAGACCGTTGACAATTTCTCCTATCTATGGTCGAAAATCACAACCGATAACAGCTACGATGATGAAATCCGCGCACGGTTGTTGTCAGCCAACAGAGCCTATTTCAGCTTACAAAGACTGTTCCGCTCGAAACGTCTCACCATAGGGTCAAAGCTCTTACTGTACAAGACTATGATCTTGCCAGTCCTCATGTATTCCTCGGAAACTTGGGTTCTTAGCAAGAAAAATTGCGAACTCTTGGCCGCGTTCGAGAGAAGAATCCTCCGAAGAATTTTTGGCCCCCTACATGAGGATGGACGATTCCATAGCGTACACAATGACGAAATCTATGAGCGATACCATGACCGTCCGGTTGTGGATAAAATCCGGCTCAATAGGTTACGGTGGGCGGGTCACTTAATCCGTATGGATGAAGATGATCCCACTCGGAAAGTCTATAAGGGCAATATCTATGGTAGGAAAAGAAGACGAGGCAGACCCTGCCTAAGATGGAGCGATGGCGTGGGTCAGGACGCCAGACAGCTTTTAGGGATATCGAATTGGTGGACTTCGGCGCAAAACCGGGATGTCTGGAGTTCCTTATTAAGGCAGGCCTAGACCGGATACCGGTTGTTGCGCCGTTGATGATGATGATGATATCTTGCAATATCACCGTTCCGGATGGTTTAGATAATCTAAGTCTCCTGTGTGGAGTTGCCAAAGTTCCCATCAAGTGCGTCCCTTCGTCCGAATATGGGAATGCTCGGTGGATGCGTTATGGGCATATATATGTATGCACCAGGAGATGTCCGTGCATGGATATGTTTATGCGCAGGCCGGGTAGGTGGGGAGCAAACACCAACCCATGGATAAAAATTGGCTATGGAAAGGATACCCAGAAATCAAATATGGAGGACGAGAAAGGTAGTTTAATTACGGTGCATGGCTTCAAAAACCCAGTACCGATGGTTTTTGGGAGTGGGCAAGCGGGCTCCTGGCCATCGATATACAGCGATCGCAATGCCTCAGTAGTGGGAAACTTGGCTACTTTGGCATCTAATATTACAAGAGGTCTTAGTGGAGTGGGAATGAGATCCACACCGGATCTTTTTCGCAAGAGCTCAAAGCTTGGAAGATCATCACTGAGGACAACATTACCCCTAGGCAGTCGAGATTCGTCGCGGGACTCGTAAAGGAACTTGAATAGTCCTCGTATTGACATAATTACTGATGGTGTAAAAGACGAGCGCGGAAGGCAGCAGACTGCAACAGAAAACGCATAAATGTGTGAGTTCGTCAGGGAGAGGCCTTGATACGGGGCATTAAGTTGTCCTATATTGGGAAGTGAAGGAGAAAAACGCCCAAGTGTCATGCAGCAAAGTCACGCGAGAGACAGAAGTGACAATTCCTCACCATAAGGTAGGTGAGAACGCGTAAGAATGGAATAAGTAAATCCCTTGGTGCCCAGCAAGCGGCGAAAGTTCCGGATAATTTTTCGATTACGGCCCAACTTTGACAATGGAAAAAGGTGGGCGGCAAAAAGTGGCATAAGCAGAAAAAGAGGATTGTTCGGGGAATAATCATTATTTCCAAGAAATAAGATATGTTCTACTCTACCTGGGCAGCAGTGTGAGTGAGTGTAGCTAACCAAATCCAGCGAGAAGACACAGGATAATCTTTGCGGTCAATTGGAAGAGGTACTAGGTGAGCAAGGTGAAGTGAAAGATCGAAACCAACAAATAGTAATCGAGTGCAAAGACCTAGACGGGGTCATATCGGGCTGCGCTAAGGGAACAATTCAATCTTAGCGAAATAAAAGAAAGTGCGATCAAAAGAATGAAGAATGCGTATGGAGGTATACAGAACGCTATTATTAGCTTGCTGGTTGAATTAAGGATTAAATTGACTACTGCGTCGTGTGCGCACTTAGAGAGCAAGTATCTCTCATGAGATGCTTCAGGTAAATCGATTTCAGTCACTTCGCAGCTACATGTACTAGCGAGCACGATAGGTCGAGAAGGAACAGGAAGTGTGGAGAAGAAGAAGAAGAATTAAAAATTGAACTGGAGATTCACGATGCATGTTGTACAAAGGAGCCTGGCATATAGAAGGGGCTGGATCGTAGGCTAGACCCTCGCAAACCATTCGAGAGTCGAATGTGGACGTTGCGGTAACCTTACGAAAATTAGTTTGGTTAGTTTTTCGTGGGTGAAGAACTCATCTGCTAACGCGGTGATATCAGCATGTGGACGGAAAGCCATTCAAGAAACAATGGCATTCCCGGGGGCCGGCTTTGTAAGAACAAAAGTCAACGGCGTCCATATCTACAGCTGTTACGATCCTCCTAGTGCAACATTAGCACAATAGTAGATGCTAGGAGGCTTGGACGCCAGAGCGCTAAAATCGTTGCTGGCGATTACAACGCGCGAGCCTTCGATTGGAGAAGCCGAGTAACAGATACCAAGGGCTAAATCCTGCTTGAAATCTTCGCGGAGCTGGACATCGTACTGACTAATGTTGGATGTGTACCCACCTTTGAGGCAGAGAGCTAGGCTCAATTGTTGATCGGACTTATCCTAGTACTTCTTTACCGAGATGGACGGTCTGGCCGATGAGTGGAGACTAAATCCACAGTGAGCACTAGTCATCTTTCTCGACATCAGAAACGGAGGAGGCGACTGTAGAGTGAGCAACAGAAGTATAAAACCAGAATAGCTGGGTGATCCACTGGAGCTTTCGAGGAAGAGACATTTCTGGTGGCTTTAGAAGGAGGTCACGGCCTGAATGGAAGGGCACTGGGAAAAGTGAGTCAGTTATGTTAACGGGTAACTGAGGCATGCGACTCTGCAATGCACTACACGGAAGTCCCACTACAGTAGGAAACCAAACTACTGGTGAAACCAAGAAATCTGACTGTTGAGAGTATCGAGTCTGCGAGCGAAGAGGCTTTGCCAAAGGACAAGAGAGGAACCACAACATCGGCAGTCGGAGAAAGAATACCGCGATCTTCGGGAAAGTAAGCAGAATTGCTACAAGCAGTTGTACCTTGAGGCGAATACCAACCCGTAGGGCGCTGCGTATAAGGTTGTAATGAACAAGATTCGTGAACAAAAATCACCGCAAGTGACGTGCCCGCGACCCTTGTTCAAAATATTCGGAGTCCTTTTCCTATAACAGGAAGAAGGTGAACTTCAGCCAACGATGCAACGGGTCGTCTTCGTATTCCCCGGCGAGAAACTACGAAAGATCTGTGGACGAATTGGGGATAATAAGGCTCCGGCATTGATTTGGATTCTGAATAAAGACCCGAAGGTTGCTTGGCCCGCATGATTCCTAACTACATTTGAATCATGCATGGTGGAAGGAGTGTTTGGGGCCCAGTGAAAAAGGCAGAGATTAGTTCTACTACCGAAGCCCCAAAAACCACCTGGCGTACCCTTTTCATATCGCAGTAGACACTATGTGGAAGATGTCGAAGAGGGTGACATACAACAGACTGCTTTTGTTCGTCGAGCTAGTAGGTGGTCTATCGGGGCGGTAGTATGGGTTTTGCAGACCGCGGGCGATGATGCAACGATGTAATAGTAACGGACGTGGACCTGGCCCGGAAGGCATCAATCGCTGCTAAGTGCTGCGCGGTAGAGACGCTAGATGTCAGGGATACTTTTAACTAGGCCAACTGGGGTAAGGATAAGGACACCCGGGCTAAACCAGGAGTCCCTGGTCACTTAGCTCAGATAATCGAGAATTACCTCTCAAAGAGACCTCTTTGGTACAAGACGGACGACGGGCCGAAGAAGTATGTTGTGACAGCAGGTGTTCCCCAAGGATCCATGTTGGGGTCTCTGCTGTGGAACATAATGTATGACGAGTACTCGGCCTTCGCGTGCCGAAGTAGCCTAAGTTAATTGGTTTTGGAGACGACCTGGCGGTGATAGTAGTTGCGGACGTGGAACCATATGAAGTGAAACCGTTCATGCCATAAAAGCATGGTTATAAGTCGTTAAATTATTCCTGGTAGATGAAAAGATGAAAGTGGCCTTTGTTACTAATCGCGGGGAAAACAATACTGTCAAAATCCGGGTTAGTTATCACGCGGTCGTTTCAAAATCGGTCATTGGATACCTGAAGCCGGCATACTAGCAAATAACGCTGAACGTGTGCAGCGCATATAAAACGGTATCTGTTAAGGTAGCATGCGGATGATTCCCTTAGATCTTCTAGCAAATGAAGCACACTGTGTCTCTACGGGAGAAGAAGGGCGAATCCGACCGAAGTGACTGCGGGCTACTGGAAAGCCACTAGGAATGAACTGTATAGGGGATGTAGCAACGGTGGGGTAACTCCGAAAATGGCTGCGGGACACATACAATGGTCCCGTGTATTGAGGATTGAATTACCACCTAACACTGTTCCTTACGGGACACGGTGGATACAGGAAGTACTTACATCGCTTCGGATTGGATAAGCCCCCATACTGTCCCAAATGAGATACACCCGACGAGCCGTAGCATGTTGTGATCCGTTGTGCAAGATTCACAATTATAAGAGGGAGGTTAAACGACGCCCTTAACGCAGTTATCGGACCCCACAATTTCTTGGAGAAGGTGCTGAGGTCGGAAGCAATCTGGAGTGCGCTAAACGCAACACTAACTGCGAAGAGTAGCAGGAACTGCATCGAACCCAGAGAGCGCGACGGACGCGTTACTTAGTTGTGCTGGTGTAAGCGAGAGCCCCCCTCGCAAAGTAATACTTCACGGAGATATGGACGGAGAAACGGGGGTGGTTTTAGTGTGTGAGTATCCAAAACACTTCTGCAACCTAGCGCAGCAGCGCCTTTTTAAGCTTTCTCCCACCATCTATAAAAAAAAAACAATTTAAATTTGGTCTACATATTCTATGACAGCCCTTCTTTCTGGATATCAGGGTTCTATATTTTGTTCAATATGTATGTAAGTATTATTAAAAATTCGGATCGAGCTCACCATTCAATTCTCTAGAATGTGGTATGTAATATCATTAGATTTGGGATGGTTGACGTTTTTGATGATTATACACCCTGCTGTTAAAATTGAGGTACGGATTGCAGCGTTTAGTATACCTGTATACCTACGGGATTGGAGTCTCAATTGCCGTTAAGCAATAAAAGTATCTAAACTTGCTCTAAATAGTTCCAAGCCCGTTTGAGAGAGGATTCGGTTCTGTCATTCTAAACAAATACCTGCACACTGATTTAACAATCTATAGCAGCAAGGTGCAGAGTTCTTTGTGTCCTAAAACGGGATGAGAACTGGTCCCCATTTTTGAGGGCTGTGTAGCAGGCCTGTTCTTCCTCTTCAGTCTTTGTCCCGTTCACAAGCGGGGGCGATTCGGCTTGATCGGTTTCGCGATTTTACTCTGTCAAATACCTGACCTGGATGAAGTCGCGAGGCTTTCAAATCACCATCTAACCTATCTAACAACTGTTGTTTCAGCCGGCCTTTTGGTCGCTTCCCATCGAATTCGATGTTCAGATTAATCTTGGCAAGTGGCATTCTGCAGATCTAGGCTCGTAATAAAGCTAGCCCCCAGACATGGCTGAAAATCCTCTCGGTGAGAGGTAGAGCAGAACTGTCTTTGACGGTGGCACTGTTCACCTTTCGCGCATCAAGGCAAAGACGTACTTTACTAGATTTCACCAGAATTGGTGACCGGCAAAGACCAAGCGCTTTGCGATTCCTCGATGGCTTCCAAAGCCAGCATCCGGTCAATATCTTCGTAGAGGAGCTTCTCGATGCCGGAAGAGACTGAGAAGTGTGTCTACTTAATCGGTTTGTTGTTCCTGACATCGACGACGTGTTTCGTCAGACTTGTGCATTCTAAACCCTCTGCCTCGAAAGACGGAAAACGGGCAATGACAGCACCTTGCTCGCTGGTATGTCGTCAACTGGTGTTGACTCACGTTCTCAAGGTGCAAATAAGTCATGTGCGAGTCTGAACCAGCACCAAGGTATAAATTTTGAGTTGACGACTGGATAAGCAGGAACGACATGGATTCCACCCAATCACGAAACGTGGCTATCCCGAGATCGGTGCGTAATCTCTCCTACTTGTACCAACCGTCGTTAATAATTTTCCGGGCAAATTCCGAAGCCAAACACTTTACGGTGGCTAGGGCATCTACCAGTCCTGAAACACCTGCACCCAAGACTATAACATCTGACATCTGCCAAATATTGGAGAATTCAAACCACCGAGCAAGCTTTTGTTAACCAGAGTGCCGTATATATTCAGGGGGACAGGAGAAAAGTATGTTAAGTATATTGTCTGCTCCCCTTTGGACACCACCTTGTCGTGGTGGGGGAGTTTGTGGTAGTTTACTACTACACTAAGGGTGTCCAAAAACATATGAAGATGGAAACAAAGGATTGCAACTTTCCAAGTGGCAAGAAGTCACAGATTCCGAATCGACCCGCGATTTTGACAAATCAGGCCGTGGCCTGAAATCATGAAATTCATGTTCCCCACGAACAAATCTTTAGAAGACAGGGTCCCCACTTCAGTGGAAAACCTACACCTGGTGTCTACAGCGCAGTCAGCCAGAAAGGATAGTACAGCGACTCCCTTATTAAGAGAAACTGGATACCTGACTACGGCTCGCCTGTCGATAACGCTGTTGCTTGCTTCTAAAATACGGGAGAGGAATGCTGGGCAGAAGGAAACTACAGCCGGTGGCGCTTTTGATATTAGACTGCACTTATGGCTACAAACATAAGAGTTAGTCAAGTTAACCTGCAGCATGTTAAACCTTCTTCCTATCTACTGACGGCAAGGCTGGCAAAGTTATCGTTTTAACAGAATCTATGGTATTGGTTCAGTCAAGGGAATTAGGGTCTTCTGCGATGAAAGATCCTGTACCCGGGGGCCTGCGTCCTGATGTCAAAATTGTTAAAGGTAACCATCTGAGACAATTCTTTTCCCAGGGCCTTGTTACGGTCAACTTACAATACCAGGTTAATGGTAAGAGGAGAAACGCCTCTGCCCTAGGCCGAAGTAAGATCTAAGGGATCTGGTAGTGTATGTAGAATCAAGTGGCCTTGAACTTTTAATAGGTTGTGATGCGAATGCTCAGCATATTTGTTGGGGCAGTAGCAAATGCAATCCTAGAGGAGAGAAGCTGTTTGATTTTATCACTTCAGCTGAGATGACGGAAAGAAATAAATAAAGTATAGTTGGAGTTATTTCACTATGCTAAATCCTACTTGATCCCTCTGGGTGACAGCTCCCGCGACAGGCCGACCAAGAAAATGCATCCAATGTCGTTAGAAACAACAACTTTAGCTGGTTTGACGACCGTGAACGCATCCTACGTTCGTGGGGACAAGAATAAGTGAAGTAATTGATCTGCACTTCAAAGCGATAGAAGATCAATTGGAAACTCTGAATTGCACACTTTTAGAATGTTCTGAAGAGGCTTGTCCTATTTCCCGAGGCCAACGTGGTAAAATGGTTCCATGGTGGAACCGAGAATTGCAAAAATTCAGGAAATTAATAAGACGACTTTTAAATCGTCCTTGCAAAAGCGGATGGCACTTTCACGAATTCCAGAGTTGAGTCTATACAGACTCTCTTGCAAGTACATCACTCAGAAGAACAGGTCTCTGAAGTGGAAACAAGAGAATTGGCGGTTTCTGCAAACCCTTCAACACGAAGGTGTTGCAAGGGAAATTGGGATACTGCGAGAGCTATTGTTAACAATGAAAAGGCGGGAGCTACTCTACTATCATTTGAACACTTCAAAGTACGTGGCATGGATGGCATCTATCTAACGATGCTAAAGGAGGGTATAGAGCACTTAGAGCAACTTCTAAGAAATATTTTTCGAGGGTATCTTGCTCTCGGCTACGTGCCTTCCTCTTGGCGGAAGGTGAAGATAGTTTTCATACCAAAGCCTGGGAAAGATGACTATTCAAATCCAAAGAACTTCAGGCAAATCAGCTTAACAGCATTTCCGTTGAAATGTCTGGAGAGACTCATTGAGCGTCACATTCGCGAGAAGGCATTAAGATCACATCTACTAAATGAAAACTAGCATGCTTAACAAAGTTGAAAGTCCTGTGAGTCTGCTATTCACTATTTGGTTTCAAAGATAGAGGACGTAACTCTAAAAGGCAAGTACCCGATGTATTCGTGGCCATTGAAACGGCGTTTAATTATGCACCTTTCCAAAAGTTTATGGGCTGTATAGGCGGGCCTTTGCTCAGGTGGTAATGTGGATCACTTAAAAAATCGTTCAGGAATGTAGAAACCGATTGAACCCTATTTCTAGATTCAATACGGCGGGATTACTCCTGGAACCCGGTTATGGTGGTGTAGAGGGAAGTGAAATCTTGGATGCCTTAGCAAAAGAGACTTCAACTTCCTCCATGCCCGGACCGGAACCAGCAATTGGGGTGTCAGTAGCGTTGGAGGATGCTGCTACCAAAAACTGGGAACAGGCTTCTTATAATAACAGGTGGCGGAGCCCTAATGCTGCTAGACACACTACCTTTTCCTGCCAGAACCAAACAAACATACTGCAAAGTTTATCCTGTCGGAAAGCAGGAAGGCTTGCAGAAGTAGAATAGTGTTCAGAATGGGAATTCTCCAAGATGATACGTTTCCATCCTGTAATGAGGAGGCATCGCCTATGGGCGTATCAGACATCCGATTTTTGGTGCTGATGTGCTTCAACTGCAGCGGGTAGCATCACATCCACTAACGGAAATTCTGCGATACATAAACGAATGCGGGATATTCCGTTAGACAGGAGAATCGAGTACAATGGACCACTAAGGTCTGAGTGCTCAGGTTCGGGGTGGGGGAGAGGTCACCTCGAACACACACACATCGTCTGGGCGCTAGTGGCTCAGAGGGCGGTAGGTAGAATCGATTAGGGGCAAAAAGAGTGCGCTTATAAGGCGTAAAACCCTCAAGCTCGCCATCCAGCGAAGCAAGAGAAAATGCGTTAAGGAGCTCGCTCAGAACCGGACGTAAACCCGTGGGGGAGCGCTTATAGAATCGTGATGGGACGATTCAGAGGCCGTTCATCTCCGCAGATAACGGTTATTCCTCCAGCAAGAGGAAAGCACCGACACATTCCAACCACCTCTGAATGTGACGGCAATTCCGCCAGTCACTAGAGATGAGCTGTTGGATATCTGCGGTAGAATAGGAGACAATAAAGCGCCGGGCCTGGACGGAGTACCGAATAAGGCGTTTAAGCTTGCCGTGAAATCCAGACCGGACATGTTCGCTGAGTTGTTCGAAGCATGCATGTCCGAGGGGATATTTTCAGCGGCATGGAAGCGACAGAAGTTGGTACTTCTGCCTAAGCCTGGTAAACCTCCAGGTGAACCATCCTCATACCGACCCATATGTCTTCTCGACACGGTGGGGAAAATGCTAGAGCGGGTAATCTATAATAGATTACTCCCGATTGTTGAGAGCCATCGGGGGGGGGGAGTATGGGTTCCGTAAAGCCAGATCAACCATTGATGCCATCAAATTGGTTACTGGCTTGGCCGAAGATGCAGCAAATATTGGGTGGTAGTAACCCTGGCTATGAAAAATGCATTCAATTCGGCCAATTGGAATCTAATACGGAAATCTTTAGCAAAGGTTGGTATTCCCGCCTATCTCGCTGCTATATAACTATCGACGATTTAACTGAAAGGAGGATCTGGTATGGCACCGATGACGCACCCCAGGAGACGTTGTTTCCCCGGGTGTCCCGCAGGGTTCCATATTGGGGCCACTACTGTGGAACATCATGTACAACGATGTACTTAATCTTCTCCTTCCGGGGGAAGCCACAGTGGTGGGTTACGCTGACGACATAGCGCTGGTTGTTGTCGCAAAGCATTTCGAAGATGCTGAGTTATACTCATACGAGACAATCAGTACTGTTAAAAGTTGGCTAAAGGACTCTGCTCTGACACTTGCGGAGGAGAAAACTGAAGCGGTCCTCATCACTAAGCGCCGGAAGAGAAATTACGCCTTTGTTAGAATCGGGAATCATATCGTCACTTCCAAGCCGACCATCAAATACTTGGGAGTGGTGATAGACAAGAAGCTTAGCTAAAAGCAACATGTGCGTTATTTTTGCGGCAAATCATCAACTGCAAGTATGGCCCTAGCAAGGATGATGCCGAACGTGGGAGGGCCACGGCATACCTCTAGGTTGCTTATAGCCAGGGTGGTGACCTCGATTATGCTCTATGCAACCCCAGTTTGGAGGGACGCGTTGCGGATATCAGGGAACGCTACCAAACTGAGTTCAGTCTACAGGAAGACAGCCCTAAGGGTATGCTCTGCCTTCAGGACTGTCTCAGATGATGCAGCATTCGTCATCTCTGGAATGATGCCGATTGACATTTTGGCAGATGAGATGACGAACATATAATGCGAAGTCAACCTCTTCCTCATCGTGGACGAAGAAGACTGAAAGGGAGAGATCCATAAATAGATGGCAAGAGCGGTGGGAACCCTCGGGAAAGGGTCGGGGGACTCACAGGCTCATTCCTGCCATCAAGGAGTGGCTACAGAGACGTCACGGTGAAATTAATTATAATCTCACCCAGTTTCACACGGGGCATGGATGATATCTCCAATACCTTCACAGGTTTGAATTGGAGACCTCACCCGACTGTTCAAATTGCGATGGAGTCCCGAGGACCCAGAGCATGTATTCTTCCACTGTCCGAGATTTGTGGAAGAAAGAAGGAATCCTGAGGAGACTCTAGGAAAGGTGCTGGTACCAGAAAATCTGGTGCCGAAAATGCTAGCATATCCAGAGAATTGGGATGCGGTCTACTGCATGAGCGCATCTATCCAAAATAAACTGCGAAAAGCAGAGGAGAGGAGAAAAACGCGGTTACGTGCGCCGCGTATAGAAGAAAGGTGACTAAGCTAGAGTGAGCTGGCTCCGCCCCGTGATGTAATACCTTATGGTGGTTCCGCGGAGCAGGGGGGGAGTCGGGGGTGGTTTTAGTGGGTAAAAATCTCACACGCTGGTGTGTCCAGACCAGTGTCTTTTGAAGGTTTCCACCTTCTCAAAAAAAGAAAAACAAAATACAGGCAGACACCGACTCGATTCTAATAAGGTTTTCTTTCACGCAAAACCTTAGAAAAATGAGGTCCCGGAGCACATACTTTTCGTGTGTCCAAGATTTACAAATGAGAGGGAACAACTTGAATTTCTCTTGACGAGACCTCAGAAGTGGAGACGGTCACTCCGCAAATGATCGAATCCCAAGAATTGGAATGCAATTATTAGAACCGTTAAAGTACTGCGGCGGTTACCCGTAAAGTAGGGTATGAAGGGAGAGGCAGGTGGTACTCTCTCTCAAATCCTGTTGAAGAATTGCGCCTTTCAACCCCTCTTAAGAAGCTATAGCGCGGAGGTATTTTAATGTCATCTTGGCACTCCCACCGCCGATGGGGTTGAAAACCGGAAATAACAGCGCTTACTATTGTTGTACTCTTGTTCCTCTTAACAACAAGATAATCAAAAGTTCCAATGATTTAATGTGGAAGTATAGACAACAATTTGAGTTATATTTTCTTGAGTATAATAATTTGATCACCCACTGTATGTTCTAAAGCAAAGTGATTCTATGAGAAAAGATCGAATACAAATTTATGTGGCCTCAAAATTAGACTCATTCACTTGAACCAACAGCCTTCAGAATTCGATGTGCAAACCGCCATAAGCATAAATTATTGAATAAATTGCATTTAATACGTAGATGGATACCGACACCAGCATAAATTCCTCCCCTGCCTTCTACACACGATCCAACATGATCTAATTTCACGAATTACGTAAAAAAATGATACGCGTAATCGGCCATTACCGAATTCCTTATTTAGTTCGCCGCAGCCAACTGTTCTCGGTCTTTATTTGAACAATAAACGCAAATAGGAAAGGCCGCCTAAAAATATCATTTCAATTATTCTAGCATCAATGGAAAGGCCTTTCACGACCAGAAACCGTGCGCGTACCAATTAGTAGGTTCGTATGAACGTACATGAAAAGTAATTCGCATTCCGTGCGTGACCTTGACATTGAAAAATCCCAGAAAGCTAGAAAACCGCCAGTTCTGAAATACGCGCCGCGAAGCCAGAATATTCCGGTTTTGGAGGAGGCTCCAAGGTGCCGGCGGGGCGACGGGGAGGTGCGCCGTGCCCATTAAAATGGCAATGTTCGCTTTGCCAAAACATCAAAACAACTTCACCCCGGCACCGCGCCCGCCCGCCCCGAACGGCTCTGATTCGCGAGCCCTATCGCTGCTGTGCCCGCCCGGCGAGCAGCGCCTTCCAGTTGCCACATAAACAAACACTGACCTGCGCAATCGTTTGCTTGTAGATTCGCACGTAAATTCGCGCACTCACACTCGGCGCGGTGGCACTTGGCGATTCTGAAATCGTGTTGGCGAAAATTCGCGCCATTTCGCGCTCAACCGCGTGTTGCTCGCGCGAGTGAGAGAGAAGTCGCGGTATTTCCGGAGCACGATGGCGAAATTTTGCGAAAGTGGACGATGATGCAACGAAGAGTTGGATTGGACCAATGGCGGAATTTTGCAGATTGTGTGAGATGTGACGTCGGTGGAGCGCGACCCAATGGGGAAGTTGTATTTTGGCCTGGTTTGCTCTTTTTTTATTTATTTGTCTTTTATGCTAAAATGATACTTTGCAGAATTCAGTGAAGCTTTCTGTGGGGAAATATAAAGGGGAGGAGGCCTTCGCGTGTGCAGAAATCATCAACTTTTTGTGTGCTCGATATTTCTGCAATGGACAGTGAGTGGGTACACTTTCGGTTAGACACGGCTGATGGTGTTAGACCGAGGACTCTCCTGGTTGTCCGTTTCGCGTAATTTCCTCTAAACTGACTGAAGATGCAATTTCTTTTGCTCTTAAACAAGTTGGGAGAATTACAATCAGTATGTAATGCCCAAAAGCAAATAAACGGGATGCAGGAAAGTGCAAACAGGAAATTGATTATGTACATACATATGTAGCTAGTTTGTTCAGTATGGCGCTGCTAGGAGCTACTATTATGAAAAGAAAGTTTGAGGCAAGTTTCTAATTCAGACGAGTAATGTTTTGAACTCAAATCTCCTTCAGTTTGCTAAATTACAAGCAAAAGAAATAACAAATAAATAGGATCGTAGAGCGAAAATCCCACCCAAAGGAGGTTGCTCCTTTCTCATCTCTTCTTTTCAAGTCTGAATAACCTCGCGGAGTAAAAGGAATTTTCCCAGCACTAATTCAGAGAGGTCAAGAAACCTTCTTAGGTCTCTTCAAAGGGTGGTAAGTAGCAGCATAGCCTAGGGATATGTACCAAGGGCCAAGGATTCTCTTCACTCCCGATATTCAAGACCAATTTGCCTGATATGGTTCTAATCCGGGAAACCACAAAAACTAATAGCGTTGCGTGCGCTTTTGGACATCGGTGGAGCGTTCGACAGCACATCGCACACAGAGAGACGAGATGACCTAATCCGCAAGGAAGTGGAAAACATCCTGATCTTTTGGATGGGCAGGATGTGAGAGAATAGGAAATAGAAGTGCCGACAGATATAAATTCTATTGTCGTGAATACTACTTAACGTTGTACAAAAGGGGAGGTACTATCACTGTATCCCTCAGAGGTCATCAACGATCCTTAACGGGTCACTTACGATACGGGGAGTGGCGTCCCTGGGGTCCCCGAGCAAGTAGCTCTGACTCCCTAACTGGCATAATA
Organism: Hermetia illucens; assembly: GCF_905115235.1. Lineage (NCBI taxonomy): Eukaryota > Metazoa > Arthropoda > Insecta > Diptera > Stratiomyidae > Hermetia > Hermetia illucens. The sequence goes on along the minus strand of NC_051852.1, from coordinate 96,491,465 downwards.
CTTGTGTCCTAGGTAGTAGCCTCGAGAAAGTTTTCCGGTGAAGAGCGAACTGCTAATGACCGATACACGTCGGGACACATTGGGAGTCTCCGGAGCCATCGACAACTCCTTGTCGACGTCGATGGGGTGATGTGAGCCTCGCTCTGCCAAGGTGGTAGTTGTGGCGTGTATCAGGAGCCAGCCCCTTCGGGATCCTAATCGGGTAGTGTGCATTGAACCGGTATTAGTAGACCGCGTTGCCCCCTCCGTGAGTTCCGGGATCAGCTAATCGTAGGTTAGGTCTCAGGGAACTGGGGTAGGGTATACCCGTTCCTGATTATTGTGGCCCACTCCCTTGCACACGTTGCGCTGGGAAACAACTTAAATGGAGAATAAAAACAAACGGAACGAGGAGATAATGAAAGTGGAGAGTGAGCTGGCTGCGTTTATTCGCAGCACAAAAGTGCGCCACTCGCCCGACCGCCCAGCAAAGGACGCAACAAGGGCTGAAATACCCGACGAGACATCAGGACGCGCAGACGGAGAGAAGCACTCGCAAATTGACGTGGAATCTGCAACGGAGACAGGAACCCAGACCATACCACGCAGTGCTAATAATTGCGGAAATAGGCGCAGTGGAAATTGCCGAAACTAACCAAATGGTTTCGAATATAAGCCGAGTGAGAGGGCTGTCGACTACTCTGGCGCAAGCTGAAGAAGAAAGGCTTATTAAGAAATGCGTGGCAGTTGTGAAGCGCATGCAATCTGCAACGTTCCTCCAGAAAAACGACAGCAAAGGGGTGAAAAACGGGCTAATGGAACTGGAGGAGCTCCTGGACAGGATTTCATATTATAGGCGGACATGGAGAGTAAGAGAAAGTCCGCAGGAAGCAGAAACAACCGCGCCTCCTGACGAGAACAATAGGAGTACCAAACGGATCGCAAACAGCTCATTGCAGAGCGAACTGGGGAAGAAACGAAAGGAGGAAGGGACATCTGAAGGACACTTCACTTAGGTACTTTCTAGGCGAAGAGGAACAAGAGGCAACAACACGTCGCGCCATCAGAAAAATCCTCTGCCTAAAATTAAGGCGGACACGAAGGACGAAGCACCAAAAGGAAAAGTAAGGAGACGAAGGAGGACTAGACCGCCAGCTCTGCTTATTAAGCCGACGGAAGACAAGATTAAACCGGAAGATAACGGAGCAGAAGTATCTTCCATTGGTAAAATGAAGGGTGGTGGAGTCCTAGCCAAACTAGGGCCGAAGACAATAAATAAAGTTACGTTCTGTGAAGCAGTCAAGAGGCTGCTGAGAGAAAAAGCTTTGGTTTCCAGCTTGCAACCGACATGTTCTCTGGAAATTCGAGACCTTGACTGCCTTGCAGAAGAAAAGAACGACATAGAAGAGGCCATCAAACGCGAATGCCCGGATTGGCATCACCTCCCAAGGCTCCCGAACTCCCAAGGCCAAAAACTCGCTTTGGTAGAAGTTGCCGAGAAACACATGAGGAAGCTTCTAAACAGCGGGAAAATAAGAATTGGTTGGGTATTGTGTAGGATACGATTCCGGGCCGCGCCAGCCAAATGTTACAGATGTTTGGATTATGGGTACACATCTGCAAACTGTCGGGGGCCTTACAGAAGGGCACCATGCCGTAAATGCGGTGTCCAGTCTTCAGAGCAGAATTGGAAAGAGCTAGGATGCGGTCAACATGATTCGCATCCTACAAATCAATATGCACCGGAGTGCAACTGCTTACGAGTTGCTACCGCAGTTCGCTGCAGAGACTAAAGCTGATTTAGTACTCATCAGTGAGCGGCCCCAAAACAAGGACCCAGTTTCATGGCACTCCGACATATCAGGTACCGCTGCCATCTGGGTTCGGGACGGCACTCTCCTTAGAGTTTTTACGCAAGGCCGCGGGGACGGCTTTTTCTGGATTCGGTGTTCAGCGATAACATTTTTTAGCGTCTATCTTACGCCGAATGAGACGATGCCGTCGCAGGCTTGACGCTTTGGAGGACGCTATTTTGGCCACAGATGGGCGGATCCTGGTCGGGGGTGACTTCAATGCTAGGGCACTTGAATGGGGCATGCCTCACACAGACTCCAGAGAGAAACCAATCTTGAAAATGGCGGCGAAAACAGGACTGGTAGTTCTAAATACCGGATCCACTCCAACATTCCGGTGCCCGGGCTGCGAGGGAAGCATTCCAGACGTAACCTTCACGTCGGAATCACTGGTGTCGCTGGAGGTGAGTTCTGGAAGACTTCTCGGCAAGCAACCATCAATACATTGCCTTCGAAGTGGTGGACACAAACTCTCCGAAAGTGAACACCGGAAGGTTTGTCGAAACTTTTGAAACAGGTGGGGCCGCGTTGGAGGGTACTCCTGGGCGGCTTGCGGAGCCTCCATGCCCAGGAGGGCATCGAGACTTGTCAAACCTTCTATGTATTGGTGGATAGTGGAAATCGCAGAACTGCGAAAGGAGCGTCACAGGCTTAACACAACGTCTAAGCGACCGGGAGGAGGCATGTACCATAGTGACGGAGTACAAATCAGGTAAAAGGAGACTCCGCAACGCAACAAACAAGAGCAAAGTTCGTTGCTGGTAGGATCTAGACGACGAAAGAAGAGGCCACTTTCCCTGCTGGTTGGAAGGTGGCGAGGCTTGTGCTGATCCACAAAGGGAAAGGCGACCCCGAGTTAACGTCTTCATACCGCCCACATGCTGTATGCTTGACACTACTGGAAAAGTATTCGAAAAGCTCATCAGAAGTAGACTCGCTGAAACGATACGCGCTGCCGGAGATTTATCTCCACGGCAGTTTGCTTTTAGAGCAGGGAGATCCACAGTTGATGCTATCATGCAAGTCGTGGATGCCGTTCCACGAGCAGAGGCACATAGCCGCCTAACTCGACGGGCGGGGCTCCTCGTAACATTTGACATTAGAAACGCCTTTAATTCTGCAGGAAGGAAAGACATCCTAGGCTCACTAGACAATACTTTCCACGTGCCGAACTATCTCTTACGGAGATTGAGGGGCTATCTGAGGAACGGCTCCCTGCTCTATGAAACACTAGAGGGTCAGAGGAGAATGGAGGTCACGTCAGGGATAGTCAGACGAGTCGCGCCTGGTCGGCTATGCAGATGATGTCGCGGCACTTTTGCTGGACGCAATGTTGAAAAGGTGCAAAGCAATTCGGCATATTGGTGCGACGGGTATTATTATTATTCTGTTAAGGGAGAGCCGCACCGCGTCCTTGACGAACTATTGTGTCCCTTTTGGTTACAGTGTACCTATTGATCATAGTATCTCAAGCAGGCCTATAACCGTTAGGAACTTTAGTATATTCCCTACTTCCAGATCGGCGACGGATAAGCGGATGGTTTCAACCAATCCTGACTAAAAAGAGAATTCCGACCCTGCGTCCCATATCGTTCGGCGAGTCGATAATCGAGTCAAAATCAGCGGTAAAGTGCCTCGGGTTGACTCTTGACTCAAAGATGAGCTTTTTTGAGCAAATCAAAGCAGCAGCGAACAAGGCTGCAGCTGGAGTTCCGGCGTTAAGTAGGCTAATGGCAAACATTGGGGGTCCTACGTCTGACGCTGTTAGCAAGGAAGTATATCGTAAACGTCTCGCACAAGTACAGAGACAGGGAGCTTTGCGGGTGGCGTCTGCGTACTGCACTGTCTTTGAACCGGCCGTGATGTTGATCGCGGGAATAATCCCCGTTGCTCTTCTTGCTAAGGAGCCTCAAACCATATACAAGCGCAAGGGAAATGAGCCAAGGGAGCTCGTGCTCGTGAAGGATGGCAACGCACTCTAGACGAGTGGCAGCTCTCGTGCCAAAATGAAACTAGAGGCAGATGGATTGCGCGGCTCATCGGCAACTTAGGTGCGTGACTGAATCGGAAGCATGGTGAGACTGACTATTTTCTTATCCAATTTTTACGTGGGCATGGAGGTTTTCAGTCTTACCTGCACAAGATTGAAAAGGCGCGATCTCCGGATTGTGTGTTTTGCAATGGAATTGGGGACGACGTACATAACATTTTTTTTTCTTGTGGAAGGTGGGATGGGGTTCGTCAGCAACTCTCTATTTAAACATAGGGGATTTATCTCCAGACAACATTGTCGAAGAGATGCGGAGGAATGCTGAGAGGTGGAGCCGAGTTGCCGGTTACGTTCGGATCCTTCTCGTTGCTAAGAAGAAAGAGCTCGACCGGTGTAGGAGCCGGATGGCAAGCGGTTCCTTGAACTGACAGTTCCTTTCCTCCTCTCCCCTCCCGTTGGTGAAAGGAATTCCCTGATTTGAAGGCTCCGCAAGGCGAGCGAGTTCGGGGACTACCCCGAAGTAACGTGACAAACGGTTCCTGGCTAGCTCTCTGACGATGGGGAGCTGTTGAATTGGTAGTCCGACGACGTACCGAACCGGGGGTCCAACACTGTGTGCGTAAATGCATTCACCTACCCTCCCCAAAAAAAAATCACTGTATGGTAATTGATGGACTCCTAGGAGAGTTAACAAAAACTGGAATAGAGGCCCAGGGTTACACTGATAGCAAGGTTTTGATCTGTGTGTCTGTGTTTAAGATGTTGGAGACGCAGTCACTTAGTACTCAGACCTTAGTGGTCTATTGTACTCGATTCCCACGTCTAAAAGAATATCCCGGATTTATTTATGTATAGCAGTTTTTCCGTGGATGTAATGCTACCTGCTGCAGCTGGAGCACATCAGAACCAAAAATCGGATGTCAAATGCGTCCATAGGCGACGCACTAACATAGAAAATGCTCCATGGATCCTGCTTCCTCATTACAGGATGGGCATGTATCATTTTGAAGAATCCCTGTTCTGAACATATGTCCAGCTAGTGAATTATGGCGAGTCAGAATTCCCATAATGCTCCGCAAGTCTTCTTACTTTTTAACAGGATAAACTTTGCAGTATAAACATACTGCAAGCAAACGCTTGGCTCTGACAGGAAAAGTGGTTCCCTGTTTAGGATAGCAACATTAGCCAATGCTATTGACACCCTAATAGCCGGTTCTGGTCCGATCACTGAACATTTCATTTCCGTCTACGCCACCTGGGAACCCAGATTAGTTCCACTGTATTGAATCTAGAAATAGAGTTCAATCGGTTTCTACAATCCGAAACGATCTATCAAATGATCAAAGGACGGCTCAACGCCCTCAACGCAGCTTGACTATCGTTACAGATTGCGGTGCGCCCTAAGGATCGCATAAACTTCAGGATTTCAGTCTGAAAGACCTTTGAATGTTGTCCTAAAGGAAGAGCCAACTTCTCGTTTTTATTCGAACCCTGGTCTGTTTTTGAACCATCGGTGCAGAAGACCTCAGCAAATTCTTAGAACACATTCTTCACAGTTTTCTCTTCGTTTCAAGATTTTCTACCACACAGATGTGTAGAGACCTGGGAACCAGAGGCATTGCGAAAATTAGATTAAGTTCTCCCAATAACTCACCAGTGCCTTCTGCCCCCACGGTCCATTTTTTCCCCATCGATCCAATCGAATTACAGTGCTCTGACAAAACAAATTTAAGAGCGGTTAATTGAGTAATGCATTTAGAGCTGCGCCGGATGTTGTGCTCATAGCGACTTAATGATAGCAAGACATATCCACATTGGTACTTGATGCCTGAGTAGCCATGTCGAGAGAAAGGTCCACCTACATACCCATAAGCTGTGAGCGCCCGTTTCATCTTTAACCCCACATATCTGTCTAAAATAACTCCCAGATATTTGACAGCTTCGGATTTTTGAAGGGTTGTATCTCTCATCTTTGGAAGACAAATACATTCAGTTTTCTTTTTTTGTAAATTATACGTTTGCAAAACCGCCAATTCTCTCTTGCCTACTTCCAGCACCTGTTATTCTGAGTGGTGTACTTCCAAGAGAGTCTGTATAGATTCAACTCTGGAGTTCGCGAAAGTACCATCCGGTTTCCTAAGAGAGCCCAACTTAGCCGAATGATCTTTTTACAGGACTCTGCACAACCTGTATCCCTTCCTCCCTCCAGTTCTCCACAGTATGCTCTAAAAGAGTTTCTTTTCGAACGTTTCACGAGCCTCCTATATTCACGCTGTAAGTTCCAGAAATTTAACCAGTCTTTTATTGCTGTCCTAGGTTCCATCAGGTTTTACTCCTTTGGCCTTGGGAAATGGGCAAGCCCCTTCAAAGCACTCTAAAAGTGTGCGATTCAGAGTTTCCAATCGAAGGAGTCCTTAGTCGCCTAAGGAGTTCCGCTTTGTTGCCAAGAACTTATTCTATGTAGGATTCCGTCTTTGTATCACAGGCTATTGGCCTGCAATAGTCAGACTAAATTCATAGTAGTGGTGATCTGACAATGAGACTTCATCTAGCACTCGCCAGTCTCTAATCCTCTCTAATAACTTTGTAGTGCAGGTTATTAGGTCAATTACTTCACTTCTTCACTACTTCCCGCGAACGTTGGAAGCGTTGCTACATTCACGGGGTCCTTCACAGCCGTATTGATTGTTTGATGCTGATCAAGTTGACTCTCCATATTGTCCAGGAAATACATTTGCTTGAATTTATGCTGTGCATCTTCAGACGTTTCTTCAGCGAATTTCACTGCACACAACCTCGATTGGAAAAAAAACTAAAGGATGTCACCGGTTAGTTAATTGTGCAATCGTATTGAAACGCTGTTTAAATTGAACCTTGAAGCAATTCTTATGCCGTTTTTGAATATTATGACGTTGTTGATCTGTATGCCATAAGCCCGGCAAATTGCCATTGCGACCGGGTAAAGGTTTAATTGAAGGGTGTAAGGAGTCTATCGACTGGAAGGGGAGATCCTCACTCATTAATTCCGCTGAAATTTTGTGTAGGTCATCTCCCCTTAAAAAGTTATGTCATCTCACCGAAATAATATGGTTTTAGAATGGGGAGTTCCACAATTGATGTGACTAAAAAATAGTCCAAGTGGTGAGACTGATTCAAGAACACAGTTGTTACTGTCCTTCATTCGGACGCCTCATACAATAGTCTGCTACGACTCGAGATGCCTGCGGGATTAGATTTGGCCGGATACGGGGATGATGTTCGGGAGCTGGTCGTCGGACGTGGCGAGTCACCAGATGGATGATAATGCCTGCCACACCTTTTTTTTCTGTAGAAGGTGAGAGCGCCAGCCTGTCGACGGAAGGGTGTCAAGTGTCTCCGGACGTCATAATTAAGGCCATGTTGCAGGGCAATGATACCTGGATGAGAGTGGGACGTCACACTTAAGGCGAAAAAGGAAGAGATAGATAGAAGCGACGGCAAGGTGGCTGGTGTTCCTTGGACCACAGGTCGTGTGCTTAATAGCCCTGGCCTGAGGTAATGTATCAAACGGTTCCGGTTTAGTGTCTTAGACCCCAGAAGGAGGTGTTTTAGCCGGTATTTTGTCTGAGACAGGAGTCCTACACATTGTGAGTGAGCATTGATCTGTATTAAGAGTAGGGAGCGGGGAAACAGAGTTTAGCCGGCTTAGATATTGAGAGCCAGCCCATAGCATTCAGCAAAGCTTCCAGAACTTTCTTTAAAAAACGTTTCTGGTACTGCTTTTTGAATGATTCCCATGTCCCTTGGTTGAACTTTACCCACTATATTCTTGTCCGCCATGATGATCTGTTTGCCATATAATGACATGTAGGCAATTTATTCGTCATTTGGTAAAGATTTGTGAAAAATAATGTTTTCATATATATCTTCGGCAGTCGAATTATAGGATGATATTGAAGGAATTACTTTGAGCCAATAATCTACCTCTGCTTCACTGAAATTTTTTCCAGATATATTTTTTATATATATTTTTTTCATCATCAACGCCGCAACAACCGGTATCCGGTCTAGGCCTGCCTTAATAAGAAACTCCAGACATCCCAGTTTTGCGCCGAGGTCTACCGATTATCAACGGTCCCAAAGTTGTATTCTCCTATCCTTATTTTTCCCGTTAACCAGTCCGGTTTGATGTTGTTGGTTGGTTGGTTTTTGGTGCGGACGTTCCCACCATATATTTTGTCTTGCCTTCATTGATGTGCAGCTCAAGATCTCGCGCCGATTACCGCCTGCTCGATCCGGATGAAGGCAGTTTGTATGTCTCGGGTGGTTCTTCCCATGATGTCGATATCGTCAGCATAGGCCAGTAGTTGGGTGGACTTAAAGAGGATCGTACTCCTTGCATTTACTTCAGCATCACGAATCACTTTCTCGAGGGCCAGGTTAAAAAGGACGCATGATAGGGCATCTACGACAAGACCGTTGTTGATGTCGAATGGTCTTGAAAGTGATCCCGCTCTCTTATCTGGCCTCGCACATTGGTCAGGGTCAGCCTAGTCAGTCTTATTAATTTCGTGTACAGTTTTACCCTGGCTATCCGATCATAGGCGGCTTTAAAGTCGTTGAATAGATGGTGCAACTGGTGTTCATATTCCAAAACTTTTTCCATAGCTTGCCGCACAGAGAAAATGTGATGTGTTGCTGATTTGCCTGGGATTAAGCCTCTTTGGCATGGGCTAATGATGTTCTGTTGCTATCCGGCCTAGCAAGATAACGGAGAATATCTTATAGATGGTACTCAGCAACGTGATACCTCTATAATTGCTGCACTGTGTGATATCTCCCTTTTTATGTATGAGACAAATAATGCCTCGTTGCCAATCGTCAGGCATTGTCCCATACCTTGAGCACAAGTTGATGAACCACTTGATGTAACTGGTCGCCTCCATATTTAACCAGTTCGGCTGTAATTCCATCCGTTCTTGGCGACTTATGATTTTTTAGCCAATGAATTGCACGGACTGTTTCTCCCAAATTTGGTAGTGGCAGTATTTGTCCGTCGTCTTAAGTTGGCGGGACCTCCAACTGGCCGATGTTCTGGTTGTTCAGCAGTTCATCAAAGTGCTCAACCCATCGCTCCAATATGCCCATTCTGTCGGAAATCAAATCTCCCTCTTTGTCTCGTCACGATGAGCATCGAGGTATATAAGGCTTCATCCTGCTGACTTGTTGGTAAAACTTCCGCGCCTGGTGCGGTTGCTCCCTGTACTTTTCGAGTTCACAGACTTATTGGTTCTCCCAGGCTTCCTTTTTCCGTCTGTGAAATCGCTTTTCCGCTCGACGGAGTTCGTGATAAGTCTCTGCGCGTGCCCGCGTTCTTTGAGAATGCTACATTACTCGGTATGCGGCATTCTTCTGTTCCGTTGCTAGCTTACATTCATTGTCAAACCAGCCGTTTCGACTCCTTTTGCGGCTGGGGCCAAGTATTTTTGTGGCCGTATCAATGATAACGGTCTTCAGTTAGTTGTGAAGATTATTTGTTGATGCTTCATCTCCAGGTCCTCTGTTGACTGCGGTTATTGCGGCATCCATTTCCCTCTTATAGGTGTCACGGAGGGTTGTGTTGTGGATGGCTTCAGTGTTAACTCTCTCCTGATTGTCAGAGCGGATTCTAGGTGGTGTTGTTATTCGAGGTCGGAACACCATGCCAAGGAGATAGTGACCTGAGTCTATATTGGCCCCCTATATGTTCTGATATTCATCAAGGCTGAGAGGTTAATTGGACAATCCACAGCCCGTTATCATTTGTATTTTTGTGTTAGCTATGGGAGCCAACGTATCGCCTGAATACGGGCTCATTCCCTACTTGGCTGTTAAAATCCGCAAGTATGATTTTGATATCATATCTGGGACAGGCTTCGAGGGTTCGTTCTACTGCCTCGTAGAATGTATCCTTCTCCGACTCTGCAGTCTCCTCTGTAGGGGCGTGAACGTTAATGAGGTTTATATTTCTAAACTTGCCTCGCAAGCGCAGAGTGCATAGCCGTTCGCTTATGTTTTCAAAACCGATAACAGCTGGCTGACTAAGAAACCTACTCCGAGCACATGGCTTACTGGATGGCCACTATAATATATGGTGTAGTGGCTCTTCTCCAGGAAACCGGTCCCTGTCCAACGCATCTTCTGTAACGCTGTTACATCAGTCCTATATTGGCATAGGGTATCGGCTAGCTGCTCAGCAGCATTCGGTATGTACAGGGAGCGCACCTTCCATGAGAAAATGCGCAAATCGTTTTTCCGTTGTCGTTGCCGGGTTCGTCGTTGTGTAATCCTTCCAGTCCGAGGCTGTTGGTGTTGGTTCAGCAGGCATTTCCCAGGTTTTATGCTCCATCGTGGGTACCAATCCACGATTCGCCCTGGGACCTATACTACCCTTTGACGTTCGCAGAGTATAAAACCGAAGTAGTTTTGATTACAAGGCGAAGGAAGCAAACGCCGATAAAGGTCAGGATTGGTGAACACATCATACAGTCGCAGCTAACGCTTAAATAACTAGGAGTCATGGATGACCAAAGACTGAAAATCAAATTCCATTTTGAAAATTCAGCAACCAAAGCTTCCGGGGTGGCTACATTATTGGAAGAATGTCCTACGCAAAGCCTTCGACTCCTTATCTCGAGAGTTATCAGCTCTAACTTGCTTTCTGCAGCTCCAGTCTGGTCACCGTCTTTGAAGTTGGAAGCAAATGGAAGGAAAAGCGCAGTTCCATATTGATTGAGTGCGAACATCGTGCGCTTACCGCACAACGTTAGACGAAGCAGCCTGTGTGATAGCAGGCATGGTCCGCATGGACATCTTGGCAAACGAGGGTCGAAGCCTCTATGACCCATCATATGCAATCAGTGAGTCCTATACCTATCGTCGGCAATTAGCACGAAGTGTATCTATTTTGGAGTGGCAAACAAATGGGATGATCCACCCCGGTTTGCCGCACATAGAGCAGAGGCGGAAATTGACGCCGGGGCACAGTTGACACCGAGAATATCGTGGGCCATATGTTAGTCTCTGAAACATCTTAGAGGGCGATGGAAAAATTAATGAAGGCGATCCACAATCTGCTGAGGAAGGAAGACCTTCGGAGGAAAGAAGCCTAGTTCGTAACTGATCCTGCCCCGCAAGGTAATACTGAAATGGCAGTACCGCGGGGTGAGCGAAGGTGAAGGAGGTGATTTTAGGGAGTCTCACACAACCGTATGACAAGAGCCAGCGTTAGGTTTTGAACCTTGCCACCTTCCAACACATCAAAAAAAAAAACGGATAGACAGATATTGAATCGATTTTAATAAGGCTTTGTTTTGCAAACAAAACTTTAAAAATAAATATCTTGTTAATTAATTCGTTCAAATCCAAGATACACTTATGCACCAAAGAAATCTTTTTTGGTTTTTTAATTTCGGATCAAGCAGTCATGAGTTATTCTGACTACCGGATGGATGCTTTTTTATAGATGACGCCCTTCCCACCATTATCACTGGCTTTTTTTATGAAAATTTTGCATAGGACTTTGAAAATAAGGCTTAATAATATACAAGCTTTTCCCCGTTAAAATATCTTTTTGCTTGCTTCATAAACTTATCGCAAATTATTCAAATATTTTCCGTCAGGGCTTACAGATTTAGTTATCAATGAATTGCTGTTACTCAAGCCTCCCCTTATTTTGCAGAAATCGTTTAAAGTTTGCATAATTTGAAAGTAAAATCGAAATTTTCAAAAACAGCAAAATTGATCCCAGCGATCTGAATAGTATCTCCTCGAATTAACCGTCGCAAAACTGGGGCGTTTGAGATCAGTCTTGGGGAAAGCTTTCTCCCCCAACTTCTGCAAAACCGACATTCTTTCCCCTTCCGTACGATATTTTGTGCAAATCTGATTCGCAAACGACTGGAATCTGCAAAGGCGGCAAAGTGTGGAAATTTTGCGTATTTAAGCATTCTCACAAACTTATCGCGATCAGTTTTACGAGTTTCGCGATCAATTTGTTTGGGGTTCGTTGGTTGTGGGATGTCGTGCATGGTTAGGGCTAAATGTTGAGTTGCTTCCAGTTCACTAAATCGCGAAGCAACTAATCTTCTCAATAGCATTGAATATCGCGAATAAAGGAATAAATAAATCGAAAACTGCTCATTATTTGAAGAAGTCAAAACGCAACGATTGTATCGCCTTCAAACCATTTTTTGCTTGGATATAAAAAGGAAACCTCAACAAAAGGACTACACATCGTCTTACAGCATTGAGCCATGGGAAAATGTTCCTCGCAAGTGTATCTTTCCTTCGGGACATTATCCTCCCCCTTCGAGTCCCATTCGACATCTTATCAACAAAGCCAGGAAAAGGCAAGGAGAGCGATTGACTTCAATTGTGCGTCCTTCGTTCCGTACGCACGGAGGATGCGCGTCCCACGCCTGCGCAATGTGCTTACGATTGTGATTTATTTATAGCGCGTTCAGTTCTCGCTCCCCGTCCCGTCTACGCCTACGTAAAAAATTTTCGCCGTCTGGGAGGACTTGATTCCGTGTGACTTTTTCGACTTCTACGCACGTTTCGGGTTTTTTTCGCTTTCCTACTACCTTTGTCAGTGTTACAACCGAGACCTGTCTTTTGTCCATAATTTTTGATACTCAGATTTGATTCGAGTTTTTTTTATATTTCGAGATTTTCGTTTTTTTGGGTCCGCTTTGTGTCCCATTCGAATTCAATGCGACATGAAAAAGTCCAGTCGAATTTTTTGATATAAAATGAAATTAAGTGGACCCGGTGGAATCGAAGAAATAGCCAACAGGTTTTTCGCTGCTCGGATTTGTAGGAGAGGAAAAAAAAGATAAAGAAGAAAAGATGCAGATGCTGGGAGAAAGCGGTGGCCGTATGAAAACGCGTTTTCGAAGGGTCTGGGTAGAAGCGAGAGAAAGAAGGTTGTTTGGCGATGAAAGAGTTTGCCACGATTGCGTTTTATCCGGCCATGAATTCAGATACGTGTAATCGGATGATTGCATTGTAAGTCGAAGAAAATTTCGATATTTATTACAACTGAACAATCGTTGGGATCTGAGGCATCGTAGCCCAACTATCAAGGAATTAGTGAGAAAAGTATATTTGAGCTCGCACTCAGTGATTTCGCTTGTTATTTAGTAACGAGTGTAGTGCATTGATCACGCGATGCACATGTCTGATTCCAAGCCGATTTTCCGTTTCTCCAACAAACACTCCTGATTACAGATTCATGGATTAAATACCACAAGTCCACGGCGCACTTTCCCAAAAATTAATTTCACTGTGGAAACAAATTCTGCTACATCTTAATACTGAATTAATTGAAACGGAATTGCATTCTCATTAGAATTGCAATTGTAGGCCCGCTCGTTCCACCTTTCACAGACGTGAATCTTCTCAGACCCGCAATTTAATGAATACTGTCAGCATTAACAAATTTAAAAGTGGCCGCCTCAGCCTTATCTCGAACAACTCGTTCGTGTTGTTAATGATCGCATTTAAATTAATTACCGCATTAAAATGCCGCTCCAGAGGCGCTAATCTTGCAGCTTACACTGCCCGGGTACATCTTCACTCACATTACGGGGCCCGGCCATTGCGGAAGTGAGTGCAAAAGCAGAGGAAGACGCAGAGGTGCTGTTAGAAGATGTTAATGAATGCTCAATGGGCAATTGGCAGAACAATGGGAGCCTATTCGGAGTGCAAAGCGATGCGAGTGAACCTGCCCTAGGAGAGGTTCGCTCGCGTGATGGATGGGCCAGCGTGATTCCAATCTTATTTCTTGGGGGCGATTACAAGTCAATTGCGCGAACAGCAAATGGGATTATAGTTGGAAAAGCGTCGGAAGAGCGGATACTACCATTTGTAATATTGAGAGCTTGGAGCTGCGCTCGTTCTGTAACAATAGCACCATAACAACGAAGACAATCCGCGGAACCGCTATTTCATCGCTTTTAACTAGTTTGATCCAATATTGAGGTAGTTACCGTGTCACTGCGACTAATTGAAACTAAATGAATGCTTTGGGTATATAAAGTAGGGCAACACTCTTTACAGGTACAAAGCAGCATGTTTGAATCGTGCTGGATCAGATAACCATTGTAATCAAGTATCTCATCGATAGTTTCTAGACTAAGCAAATTAATAGTCCGGAAGCTACGCCTTTGAGGTATTCTGTAGAATCCTCTTCTGAAAACTGAAGAGTAGACGACATTTTGAGGGGTTTCCTAGGGAATGGTTTCCAGGAATGGGTTTTTTCTTTTAAATATACTATATATGGGCAGGTAGGTATCAATGGCCGTTCCGAGGAGTCCAATTAGCGCTGTGGTGTGCCATTTTGATGCCACAAATTCCTAAGACCGTGACTGCTGTTATGAGAGCAGGGAGGCCGAGTCCAGCTCAGCTCTTTAAACCCAGCCCCGTAGCATTCACGAAGGAAAGCAGCTCTCACTCTCGCCTTGCAACTAGAAATCTCTCTGAGGTCCCCAAAGAATGGTTTACCAAGTGTCCGTAGCATGACTCTAGCTAGAACTGGGCAATCGCAAAGGAAGTGCCTGAGAGTTTCTATCTCTTCTCCGCAGCTTCAGCAATCCGAATTGTAAGGTATGCCGAGCCTGGCGGCATCGTCTCTATGGGCCAGTGTCATAATCTTGTATGCATTTGCACGCGTCTGGCACAGCAGCTCTCTTGATCGGGTTTTGCTTTAAGCGGGCCAAATCCTCCTTGATTTGGCACAGGCGGTGAGCCTTCGCCCCATGAGGTCTGCAGCTGCTAAGTAGTGCGAGTAGATTCCGCCCTTGACAGTCGCTGTCTGTAACTACCGAAGGACTGCCAAGAGCAGAGCCCTGTCTGGTCAATCCGTCAGTCCGCTGATTCCCCTCTATCTTCCTATGACCGGAAACCCAGGAGGGGGGAGGGGGGGTGACCTTAAGCTTATAGGATGTCGTCGCTGAGTACAAGGCTTTAATAGCCGCTAGGCTGTCGGTCAGAATGGCTATGTTACATGGGGTTAGGGTGAAAGAGTAGTGGTAGTAGTGAAAGAGTAGTAATTCCATCACCGCGCAAAGGGTTCATAACGTGTGGCTTTAAGGTATGACCCCATTTACGCTACGCAACGCGACCAAAATATCTTTATATGGTTTTATAGACAACAATACACACTTGAGCGATGCGGCTTAGTTGCCTGGCAGGGAATATTTTATAGTGCCACGTGTCCTTTCCATATAATGAACTCAGTTGACTGGTACTATTTTTCAGTTTTGGTTTGCATCTTGTACGTGCTAAAATGTCAAAATAGTGCTAGTGTAATATAGGAATGCCGCGTCGCGGCAGTTGTTCTGAACGTAGTGTCACGTCGCGTAGCGTATATGGAGTCGTACATTTACATATTTTACCGACCAGTTTTCAAACTGTCTTCAATTGATAGTACTTACTTCTGCTCAGAGAGAGGATGGATGTTACCGATAGTTTGTAGGCTACGAGAATAAAAGGTGCCTACAATATAGGAGAGCCCTTAACCCAAATCGGATATGCACTGACACAGATCATTCGCAATCACTGCCAGATGATGCATTTCTGAGAAAAACATTAAATTATTGAGCAATTACGGAGGTGTTACTAAAGTAAGGAATTAAACCGATTGTGTCGCCTTATGAGCGTCTGAAGACATTGAGTTTAAGGTAGATAGGTATCAGTGACCGCTCCGGGGAGCCCAATTAGCGCTGCGGTGCGCAGTTTTGATGCTACAAACTCGTAAGACCATGACTGCTGTTGCAACAACAAGGAGGCAGAGTTCAGCGGGCTAAGATCTTTAGAGCCAGGCAGTTATATTCATGAACGAAAGCAGCTCTTCCAGCGTGTAGCTAGAGGTGTACCTTGTAGTTCTAGCTAGAACTGGCCAATCGAAAAGAAAGTGCCTGAGAATTTCTGCCTCTTCTCCGCAGCTTCGGCAGTACGAATTGTAGGGTATGCCGAGTCCGGCGGCCTAGGCTTATATGCATTTGCACAAGCATGACTCAAGAGTTCTCGCCTTCGGGTTTTCTTATAGGCAGGCAAAATCCTCTTTGACTTGGCACGAGTGCTTAGCCTTCACCATCTGAAGTCCGTGGCTATTAAGTAGTGCGAGTAGATCACCCTTGACAGTCACTAGCGGTACCCAGACTGTACCCACCGAAGGATTGAAAAGAGCAGAGCCCCGTCTGTCAAGTATGTTCGCCCGCTCATTCCCCTTTATGCTCCTATGACCAGGTACCCAGAGAAGAAGACCTTGAGCGTGCCGCCCAGACTGTTCAGTTCATTCCTGCTCTGCCCCGCTAGCCTGGAGGATGTCGCCGCTGAGTACAAGGTCTTAATGGGCGTTTGCGGCTCACATCATGCCCCAGTCATCGACTCTCGCACCAACTCCACAGATCATCTTTGATCCGTCGGTAATGAATACTTTGTCATAGATTTGCAACATGCCTTCCGGTCTTTAACTTTGCCCTGGTTAGAAAGCTCACAACTATGTCTCTCGTGAAGTTTGATGTGCGTGTGGCGTAGTTCGTGCGGAACGCCCTAAGTTACCGAGATATTTTATCTAGGATGTTACTATAGCCGTAGGGCTTCACTGTGTAGCAATCGGATTCACGTGTCTCACAGCACTGCACGCTATAGCGTATTTAATGAGGGAATCAATGGGGAGGAGGAGTACATTGAGAACATCTGCCGGGCAGGACTGCAGAGCGTGGGTAGCATCTGCACACGCAGTTATTTGAATTCGCCTCATTGCATTTTTTAGCCAGTGCCATTGAAACCGCTTGTTAGGATGGGACCTACCGTGACTGTGTACATCCAGAGAACTATCCTCGGAGGGAGACCACATTTCGTTGCAAAGTTTTTCTTGCAAGCACAGCCTGTACAGCCTATACAGACCTTGTTAACTCTGAGTCTAATGTTCAATCTCCAATTTAGCTTCGGATCACTCAGATATTTTACATTGGAGGGAAGAACCAATTTTTGTTCATTTGCCGAATCCGCATCTTTTGGCCAACAGGCACACCTTTCTCAACGCTCCTTCCATGATGTTACTCATAATGGAGGTAAACATCCCTGGCACTAATACTACCAACTTGTTGGCATATGCCACTACCTTCACCCCGGTCCTGCCTAATATACGTAAAATTTCGTCCATTTCTACCAAAAAAGTACCGAAGAGATGGCACCACCCTGGGGCCTTCCGCTGCTCACAGCTCTGATCAAGACGCTACCTCCTAGATCAGACTGGATTGTCTTAGTTTTTAGCATGGATATAATCCAATGCGTAAAATACCCCTCAAATCTAATAATGGTCAAGGTTTCCTGAATGGAGTTAGTACTAACGTTGTTGAATACTTCCTCTGTAGCTTTGGGATTCCAGAAAAGGGTTCTGGTCTGTACTGCGGTGTTCCTCCTTCTTTCTTGAATAGCTAACCCCCTCGTCAAATCCAGCACGGTCTGGAACCCAGACTATCCTGACCTTATTGTGCGAGCTGAGCGTTAAAGAGACTGTTATGCTGTTTTTCGACTCCTCAGTCTAGATTCGTATAGGGTGTTGCTATCACTACCCACTAATGACCAAGACCAGAGGAGAGGCTTGGATCCTGGAACTTGAAGTTTTGAAAGCAGGCGAAAAATAGTTCTCGGAGATTCTCTCTTTCTCTCTATCCGATCTGCAAAAACGAAACTAAACTGTACTGGATTATTGTGAAGTCCTAAAAAGTAATAATAATCGATAGCGTAGCACTCCAGCTCGAATATAGGCCTTAAAGAGTATTAGTGAGCAACGCGCTTCATCTATGTCTCCTGGAGATAATTAACAAAGGCCTTGAATGCTAGCCGAACACTTACCAAACAAAATAGCTTAGTTGATCTAGTTGCTCGGTGGAGCATTGTTAGCTCCAAAAAGGCCGTGATAAAAAGAGCCTAAAAAATCTGGTTGACACAATATCTCAATTACGGAAATTCTGACAAAAAGAATTCAGAATGGAAATTAAAGTATAAGGTAATTGCCATAGCCGGCACCAGAATCAACAATTTCGGGAGGAAAACAGACAAAATTATTTTTGAAAGAGTTGAATATTAATGAAAATGCATGACGCTGATACGGGTGCTATTTTCGAAACTATGTGTTTTTAACTGGTTGAGGTGATTGCGAACGATCTATTCAACCGATTTAACTCAAACTTTCAGGGATTGGCCAGATAAAAGCAACAGGATCACTCTCGAGACCATTCGACATCAACAACGGTCTAAGACAAGGGGATGCCTTATTATGCGTCCTCTTCAACCTGACCCTGGAGAAAGTGATTCGCAAGACGAAGTACATGGTGGGTACATACAACGGCCGAACAACATTGGATCGCACTGGCCAAGGGAAAGCAATTAAAATAGGAGATTACAACTTTGAGACCGTTGAAAATTTATCCTATCTAGGGTCGAAAATCACAATCGATAACAGCTATGACAATGAAATCCGCGCACGGATAATGGCTGCCAACAGAGCCTATTTCAGCTTACAAAAACTGGTTCGCTCTAAACGTCTCACCGTAGGGTCAAAGCTTTTACTGTACAAGACTATGATCTTGCCAGTCCTGATATATTGCTCGGAAACTTGGGTTCTTAGCAAGAAAAATTGCAAACTCATGGCCGCGGTCGAGAGAAGAATCCTTCGCCTTAACTTTTTAAAGCGGGTAACCGCGATTTCTTAATGGGGTTTGAAAGAGAGGAACTCCCGCTTTTTCCTTCAGAGCCATTTTTACCCCTGTGGAGATGGGGTTCGAAGTTAAACCTTAAAGGTTTAACATGAAAATAGTCCCAATTTGGAGCGCAATAGCTTTTTAAGGGGCGATGACCTCCGTAACTTTTAAAGGGGTTAGAGAGCTCTTTTTTCCACATATGCTCCCCATCTTCCCCTCTCATTGGATACGTTAAAATTTTCAAACTTTCTAAAGGGGAGTGACCGGCAGGAGTTTTTATTGGGTTTGGGTAGGGGGACCTCACCCTTCCCTTTCATAAACTTTGCATTGCCTTCGGGTTTGGTGTCGAAAATTCAACCTCCCGTCCTGAAATGAAGTGCTTTAAAATCCTCCTAGGGATTAGGTTCAAATTGTATTGTGCAGCTTCTGGAACTACTTGGAAAAGAGAATTCAACAGTAATAAACCTTTATGCCAAGTTATTATTTTTGAACCAAGGGCTGAATGGTCACAGGAGTCATGTATGTAGCTACAAGGGGGCGGGCATTCGGTAGCTGCAATTAACTTTAGAGATTGATGCTTTGTGAATTAAGAATAGTAATGTAATTTTTCAAAACCATATGAAATTCAGCGAGTCACGACCACTAATCTTAAGCTCATAAAGGGTTCTCAATGAACAGTCCATAAAATGAGATTCTATTGACAACAGCTCAGGAATGAGACTATATTGGAGGAGGTCAAACTGCAGGCTGGTGGGAGCAGCTTTAGGAAAAGTTACTTTTATTTATGGTACCCTAGCGAGATCGAGTATAGATGGGTTCGAATTCGAATAGTCTTCACTTTCAAAAGAGAAGTAATGGTCTCGCTCACGTAACTGCCGACCATTACAAGCTTCGAAGAAACATAGAACCGAGCTAAAAACACGATCCACAAAGCAACTTGGGTTTGTCAAGAACTGTGTCAACTACTGACACAACACACGTTGCGCGAATACTTATATAGAAATACCATGAGAAGCGTGACCCTCTCTATATTGCATTCCTAGGTCTAGCGAAGGCTCTGCCTTCCCCTATAATTCTGAGTGTTGGCCGACTATCAAATGCTCGCGATAATGGAGACCAAGTGTGTTACGCCACACGCCTATGATCATATTTGAAATGAGGACGTATTTTCGTTCACGAGAACTCATTAGCAGAGTCTGAACATCGAAGTCGATGAAAAACGACCACAAGGCCGACCGAGTGTCGCGAGATAGTGATTTAAAAGCTTCTCGACTCCACCCGAACGAAGCTCCTGAAGGACCAAAACGGCTTAATCGATCAAGAGAGAGCTCGCCCCGCCTTAAACGGGACAAAGGCTAAAGAAGAAGAAGAAGAAGCTCACTCTGAGAGTAGAGCGCTTGGCTTGTTAAATGTTATTCAAAAAACATCTCCGCACCCTGCTTAAGAGAATTCTAGCCAATTCTAGAGCATTTTTGTACGTAAAACCTCTAGACCCTTCACAGATCTATCATGATTTCTTAAGAATATCCGCAGTTATTGGAAAATTATGGGGACATACGTCATCGGTGGAGATTGAGTATGGAAAAATGACAAAAGGATAATTGTTGAATAAACAAATAGTTTGATTGACGGTTTTGCCCCATTCTATGAGTGCAACTCTTTAGGTGCTTACTTGTATATCTTGTAAGGCTTGTGTGCAGTTGCAGAATTTGACATCACCTCAGGCGACTACTTCAACTTTGATTCATCGTAACATCATCAACATATGTATTTCTCGCTGCAGAGGTGCTTATAATTCTATGCTGAAAACTGTATCTAAAAACCATTTTCTTAGTGAGAGTTGAAATATATATGCATGTACATATATAAATAGAGATAGCTGCAATAATTAAAAAAAAATAAAAAAGCGAAATTCCACCTCCTTGCAAAAACCCGGTGTGTATCTTACCTGGACATTGTTAATGCCTTTGTAAACAGAATTTTCGCTCATATAAACAGCAATCAAAAGATGGAAAGGCAGGAAAAGTATTTTCCAATAACAAGATCAACTTTGCATTGTTACCTTTCCTTATTTTCATAGGCAGGTTGATAGAGGTTTGTCTATCGCCTTTTCTCACCCTCCTCGCAAGGGAGTCCCATTCACGTGTGTACGATCCGCGCTGCGAACGTGAGTTGCACGCTCGGAAATCGAAGGAAATGTTGACATAGAACTGACTTTTCTTTTACGTAATCTCCAGGTAGGGCTACTCCTCGTCTACAAGGCGATCGAGAGACTTGATTTCGTGTTTTTGTATCTTTCCCAGTTAGCATTGAAACAGGTCTTTTTGAAAGTGTCGTTTTTTTGTAGCCTTAATGATGATGATGCTGCTGATGGTCTGCATTGAAAGGGACGTCTGGCACTCAGACATGAAGAAGGAACACAGAAAAAACACTGTAAATTACCACCAGGAAAGAAATAACAAAACGGACAAAATGTTGAAATGCCTTGATATCAAAATCGTTGGGCAAAAATATAGTCGCGAAGCCATTTTCGAACATATGCAGGAGAGGGCTCAGCGATAAAACGAATCGTCTAGTGAAGCCTTTCATGTGTGTGATGGTGGACTTTTTTTTACAAAGGAAATGCACTTGGAATTCACGGTCAATATGATGATGGTGAAGACGGTGGCCGCCCTAATGCATTCCGCGAGATGCTGCACGACGAGATAAAAAAATACATCTCCGCATGGTGGGCCATTGGCTGAAGAGCAGACGACCCCGACTTGGATTTTTGGTTTTTCATTTGGGTGTTTTTATCACTCAAACAAGAAGTTATGCATAATATTGGGGAGGTCGCAGTTTGAATGCATTTTTATTGATCTTAGAAACCAGAAAAATGCTGTGGTAGAGAAGGGGAACGATTTCTTGGCAGCTGAAGGAAACCTTATATGAATTTGAAACGTCGACAACTACCAAATTATCACTGGCAAAAAAATTTACTGTTTCCTTTAAAGGTTTTAATTTTTGTCTTTAAATGAATAAAAAAAGGAAATACTTTAATATATCGTAGTTTTATTAAATTTATGTTAGGTCTTCACATGTTTCTTTTTTGAGAAATGAAACCGGAAATAATTAGCTATTTACTCGTATGTATGAAAACTATCAAATATTTGAGTCTGGACAGATGCTAGCGATATCTCCAACATCCTTCAAGAACCGTGGTTCCCATTATGTCTGAAGGGTAGATCAATTTAGCAATAAAGACCTTGACCACTAGCGCCATTCCTGAACTACCCTTCTGCTAAGTAAATGGAGCAATCAGGTGAGTGTGAAGACTGAAGTCATCCACAGCAAAGCCTTCCGTGATACCTATAAGGGGGAAATGGTTGCCGGAAAATATTTGGCTCCAGTCGCAAAAAAAGTCGGGACAACTGATTCCATGATGATTGTGAGGTACGAAAGGAACGGGAGAATGAAGCATACCGGACTTTACAAACAGAAAAGGAATCCTGGGAGAACCAACAAGTCTGTGAACTCGAAAGTGCAGGCGCTGAATACGAACAATTCAGCTCATCCTGTCGATACAAAGAGGCAAATTTGATTTCCGACCATATGGAGCGACTGGTTTCTGACAAACTTCTGACTGCAAGATTCCAGTCCAAGGTAAGAAGTATCACAATAAAACACTTTCATATGGAGACTTTCGATATAATAGAGAAGAATGTTTTCTACGAGCAATTATACGTTATTCAGGAAGGACTCTCAAAAGGTGATCATGTTCGAACATCTGATGGGGAAACACATGTGATGGAAGTCTTGTTGACCGTAACGATAATAACAAGAGGTTCGTGAATTTAATTGACACTGCCACTTTGCGATCAGTAGTAGATTTGGGAGTTATCTTCTGGATGTGACTAACAAGAGAGGTGCTAACACGCTTGAATTCGCTTGCGTGTTTCTCGCAGGCTTGCGCAGCTACGATCGCTAAAATTTAACATCAACCGCTAATATGAACTAAATGTCAATGGGAGTTCTATCTTGCTGAACGGACGGATACCCTAGTGACCAGACTGAGACTATCGATCCGCATGGGGCCGCCTTTCAAAATGCTCATTTCTCGGATGCTGCTATGCAGAGGTATCACACGATTTAGCTGGCTGAGGAACCATGGAAGCGGATCAATGGATGAAAGGGATTGACTCTATTGATCACTACTGTTGATGGTGAGCGTGGTGCGCTTGAACTCTGAAACCGTGCGAAATTTCGGGAACTTCAACGTAGAGTGTGCCGTAACAAAAAGCAAGTTATTATTGTACTGTTCCGCGAAGCAGAAGCTGCTGTAGAAAGAATGCATGTGATTACGAATCTTTCGATGCTGTGAGGGACGTTGGCGGTCGATTCCTTAACGAAGGGACACCTCATCCCGCTTATTGTCCAGAGCAGGGAGATCCACGTACACAGCCGTCAATCTCAACGGATAGTGCTCCTTACAACGCATCATCCCGGGAATGTACGTAAGATGGACAGATATGTTACGTACATTAAAAAACTCATTTCATGTTGCCGGACGCAATTGAAGTAGTTATCTTGACTAGAATCCCAACCTTGCGCCCCAAATCGGCAGCGAGTTGCCTATAGAGTCGGAGCCAACTGTTAAATTCTTTGGTTTAATGCTCGGCTCGAGGATGACAGTGGACAAGGCTGCACCAGGAGTATCTACCGGGAGTCGTCTTCTTATGGGAACAACGCAGCCTGTTCTGCTGAACGGTGCGGAGTTGGGGTTGATGCCCTTGAAAAGGAGCAGAGATGGCAACATTATGAGTCTGCCTATCGCACTGTCTCAGAGTCATCTACTACCGCAAGAGAAAAGTCTTAAGAGAGGTGTTTGCCCGTGAAGAATTTCAAAGCAGGCTAACCGATTCGGAAAATCAAAAAATATATCATCTATCTTTCGGCGGTGTCTTTTCATATTTTATAGCTTTTTACAAATATATCATTGTAATATACAAAAATAAAAAACAAAGTTATGTAATGCATTGTTAATGAATGTTTTGATTCATATCAAAAAAATGCTAAAACCTTTCTTCAAATATGTACTTTTCCACGGCGGAAATGTGCGAAGACAAGTTTATTAACGTTCCAATTTAAGCTTAATACAGTAGAATCCCGATCATTTCAATGGTCAAGGGAATGACGATTTGGTACGAAATATTAGGATTATCAATTATCGGGAGTGCAGAACAAAGAAAATTAACCCTGGGGGCCGGAAATACGAATAATCGTTCTACGAATTATCGGGATTCCACTGTATATAGTTCTCTACTTTTTTCTAAAAGGGGCTGGTTTTTATTCCCTTAAAACAAAAAGTGCATATTATATATGGTAGCCATTTACTCGTTGGTAGGGTGTAGCATCTCAACCACACCTACGCGTCACCTTTCGTGTTTACCTGGAATGCGCTTCAGCTCCCCCACGATTCTCTGAGACCCACCTCTTCTGTACTGTTCTGTACCAAGTGCTTTTGGGGCGACCATCGGCCATCTTAGGAGAGTGGATTCCACTGCAATGCGTAGTCGGTAATACAATTGTCGCCCCTCCTTAAAGTGTGACCTATCCACTACCACTTACGCATTTTGGTCACAGTGCATATGAATGCCAGGTTTATGCGCCGACTAAATTCTTCGTTTGTGATAGTATTGCGCCAGCATACTTCGATGATACCACACAGACAGGTGTTAATGAAGGCCTGGAGCTTTCGAATAACAGTGTAGTTAACTTTTCATGTGCTACTCCCATAAAGTTACCAGAGAGAACACTAGTTCGAATTTTGATCTTGGTGTTGACATAACTGCATATCCAGATTTTAGACAGGGCGACCTAGTGCTGTAAATGCGTCGGGCAACATCCAGTTGGGTAAAAACTGCAATTCCTAGTTACACAAATGCAGATAGGGAGAGCATGACCCATCAGAACGAGAACCTTGGGTTTGTTGGTCCAACTCTCCTTGCCTCTCTTTGCAAATCCATAGGCCAAGGACCATATCCCGGTGAAAGAGTAAACAGATGTCAGGAGCGTAGTCGGGTTATTTGAGGAAGGATGTCATGATCCATTCAGTTCCTCCATGTACTCCGGACAAACAGCATTTTCCTCGGTGCAGCACGTGACATTTTGCACGATCATACATCCCTGTCGATTAAGTTTCGATATGTTCTTTAATACGTTCCAGGGTTAATCTTCACCACGGCAGGGAGCACGCAGACACCGCTCCAATTATCGCACTTAAAACGGGCATCCTCTTCTTCCACTCTCTAGGAATGGCCTTGAGTTCCCAAGATTTCCGTACTGATGCAAGTAGCATATCTGCAGTAACTGCAGGTGCAGCGATTAATGGTTCTGCGGGCGAACTTCAAGCCCAGCGACTTTACTCCATGTTAGTGGATTGATAGCCGAGATGATTTGTCTTCTGTTTGGAGTCCGTATCCGCATGTTACGGTGACTACCCATTTCATCCAAACGAGGGAGGAACTTCACCGGATGTGATACGGTTAAGAACCATGGTGAAGTGTTCTTTCCATCTCCTCAATTGCTTGTCATCGTAAATTAGAAGTCAACCATCGAAAGATTTGTCTCGACGTGTAAGTTCTTTCGTGATGCGGTATACACTATTGAAATCATTGCGCTCTGCGGCATCTTCCGCTTCCCTGACCAGCGCAATAACAAGTTCCTTTTTGTTACCGCACTTCCTACGTTGAACTACTCGGGATTCCGCTCGGTATCGAAGTTCGGCGCGTCACTCCCGCCATCAATCTAAGCGATTAAAAGAGCCTTTAAATCCTTCAATTCCTCGATCCCTTTCCATGATTCCGTAGTCAGCTAGTTTGATGCCTCTTCGGGATGTGACTGCCGATGTGCGTAGCGCCAAAGAAAAGAGGATGTTTGATGATAGCTCAATGTTCAACGATATTTTCAGGCGGGTTGCTCAATATATCTGCCGTTTGATAAGCAAGATGAACTGGTCGGTCACAGGTCTCCAGCCCTGCGGGAAGTTGCGGACGCAATATGCATTGGAGCGTAAACCACCATGAGATCACCTACCGAGGCCAATGTCAGCGCCTTTCTTAAGAAAGTTGCAGAAATCCACACATCTCCCACCGTTATCCTCACGGTTGCCAACACCATGCTTCTCCGTCACATGTCCAAGCAAAATGTTTTCAGAGCTCACCTTAGCACCATGGTTACAATGTCACCTTTAGTTAGCCTCCCCTGAACTGCGTGTAATTTCTCGTAGAAAGCATTCTTCTCCACTATATCGGAAGTCAGAAACCGGCGTCTAGGTCAAGAGAGCGCGCCTTGTGGTAACCGTCAGAAATAACCCGAGACTGGATGCGCCTCTGCTACAACTCGGCACATTGCCACAAGATTGAGAGGTATCCTCTCCAGAGTCACACCATTTTACTTCCCCTAAGTCTACACGAATTTAATCCCAAAATTTCACGCAAATGCGGGTGGTGTGTTAGTGAATTAAAATTATGCTTAAATCCAGAAAAGGGCAATATCAGGAATGCGAGGCGTTCCGAATTGATGCACAATGTGAGGTTTACAATGCTATGCATAATCATGCTGTTGATTAGCTATATCACAGGAAGTTTTTATGATCATTGTTCGTCGGTTTAATGTTATATATTTCGATGATATTCTTTCTATCATATACGATATATATGATATACGGTAACTGATTAATTATTATATTATATTCGGGTTCGACTGATGCTGAATATAGCCTTCTGGCGTTAATGTGTGGCTATGCAGGAGCCAAACCTCTCATCTACCAAGACCGTTTGTGTATTTTGATAGCTACACTCTGTATGAGGTGAACCTACTATTAAGAAAAAGCTACGGATCTAGACTGAGGACAGGACAGACCTAAGCCTTCAGGATCGGAGTAAATAAAGCGCGGTGCAGCGGAAATTAATCCGTAAGAGGGAAATACTCCCAAGAGATTTAAACCCGACCCCAAGAAAGGGAAATCTCGGGGTGGTCAGGGGGGATGACAGGAGCCAAGAGATGCGCCGTTAGCTATGCTCATTCGGTAAAAAGCAGAGAAAGTATTTCCGCAACTAATACTCACTAGTGAAAAACAGGAAGTAATTCAGGACTTTATCGTTATGAAGATGGTTGGGAGGTGAAATAAGGAGCTTGTATTCATCGGCATACGCTTTCGACCAGGTCTTATACTGATAGACTACGCGACGGAGGACACTGTGAACTGACTTAGGACTACAGTCCCTAAACTGCCAGGAATGGAGGGAAAGGGACTGTCCGAATTCGCTGAGGATGATATACCAGGGGCACACATGGTGATGGTCTACCTTCCCAAAGTCTCAGTGAATCAGATGAGGAAGCGCCTTCTTATCACTTAAAATATCGATCCCCACACGCGGTTATGGAGAGTTTTTAGAAGCAATGAGCAGAGCAAAGGCAAATTCCTTACGATCGGGCTAGACGATCGATACCTGGAGGCAATTAAACGTTTTAACTGCTTATTAATTACAGATTTGGTAGCATATCTGTGTACGCGCACATGGAGAAACCAAGGAAGAATACTTCGGAGGACACATCGGGTGGTAAGGTTTCCGAGGTCCCCGAAGGAATCGCGAAAGCCATAGAGGCTGAATGGGCAGGACCAATCAAGGAAGTGGACCTGTTCCCCCAGAAGAGGAGAAGTTGGGCGTTCTTGATCTAGACCTACTAAAGCTGAAGTCAGATAGCGAAACGCAAAGAAGTGCTATGCCGGAGGAGGAGAGTAACGATCCTACATTGGAGAAGAGCTACAAGAACTAACGAAGTCGATGGCAAGCAATAAAATAGCTCACGTAAACCTGCACCATGCAAAATCTGCATCTGCAGTAATTGTAAAGGAAAGCTCCAAGGATAACATTGGAATAGTGCAAGAATCCTGGGTGTACTGGAGGTAGATTCGCGGTCTGCAAGGAGGAAGTATGCAGGTAATTTCGGAGTGCTCGTGTGAAAAGTCAAGAGCTTGGATTATTCTCAAAAGAAACTTAAGATACATATGCCTTTCAGAGTTTCTAATCGGAGACCTGCGACTCTGCAAGTTTTAATGGAAGCCGGAAGGAACTTTTGAGGCAGTCTTGGCATCAGGATACTTGCCAGGGGGCAACAGACGGATTCCACCAGAATTAGTCGTTAGACTGGTGAAGTACTACGAGAGGAAGGCGCTACCACTTCTTCTCTGCTGTGGTGCCAGCGCCCACAATAAGGTCTGGGGAAGCATTAATCGAAGAGGTGAGTACCTTCTCGAATTCATTATCAGTAGTAAGTTATAAATACATAATGTAGGGAAAGCACCAACATTCGTGACCAGCACCAGACAAGAGGTACTAGGCAAAACTGATGAGCAGTTTTTTTTAAAAAATTGGCGGGTGTTGAATAAGCCTACCATCTTTCCACATTGAGGGCAACTCGGTAAGTAAATAGAATAATAAAGAATCATTTCCCGGGGCCCTACTCCACGGCATAAGACAAAAGCACTCTGCCTGACAACCCAACAGCGGACAGAAGGGGGAAAAGATGAATTAGAAGGAGGTATGCTTGGAGATGCTTGCTAGAGTAAGATGGGACAGTGGGAACTCTTAAACCACTGAAATCACCGGGAGTAGTAGAGGCTTTGAAATCATCCTATATAGGACATCTCCTAAGAGTACTAAGGGGCAGCATGGCCTTGGGATACATACCAAGGGCACGGATACGGGCAAGAGTGGTTTTTATTCTCAAAGCGACTGTGGAGAAAGTCATAGGCAACTATTTCGGAACTAACATTCTAAAATGTAATCCCTTACATCCCTATCAGGAGGCTTACAGACCAGGACGGTCAACCGAAACTACTCTGTATCAGCTGACGGATGTATTACGGAATGCCATAGAAACGAAGGGAATAGTACTGTGTGCGTTTTTGGGCATCGAAAGAGCGTTCCATAATACATCGCATACAGAGACACGGGATGCCTTAATCTGCAAGGAAGTGGGAAGCATCCTGGCCTTCTGGATGGGCAGAATGTTAGAGAGTGGGCGAATAGAAGTACCAATAGGCACAAATTCTATTGCCATGAACACTACTCAAAGTTGTCCACAAGGTGGGGTATTATCACCATTAAAGTGGAACATGGCAGTTGATGAACTCCTAAGACAGCTAACAAAGACTGGAATACCTGGAACCCTGATGATATTGTTTTAATCCGTAGGGGTAACTATGAGGATACCCTATGTGACAGAATTGAAACCGGACTATGAATTACTAGTAACTGGTGCAGAAAGGCGGGGTTGCGCATTAAATCCAGCTACGGCCAATATAGTACTAATCACTAGGAAGCGCAAAGCTTGATAACCTGAGAGTCATTAGATTACATTTCATACAGGTGAAAAGAGTAACAAAGTTCAAATATTTGGGAATCACACTAGACTAAAAATTACTTTGAAAGACACATGTTGCAAACATATGTCGGAAAGGTTTGAGGGCTCTGATGACTTGCAGGTCCATAGCAGGGAAAAAATGGGGATGTACCCCGAAAATGCTCCATTGGATATAAACTGCAACAGTAAGGCTAATGATTATCTATGGGGCAGTAATATGGGCAGATACACAAACTTCAAATACGGGCTTGTGTATATATTAGTGGGATAATGAGAACCTGCCCAGCGGTATCCCAAGAGGTCCTTCTGGGATTGACTCTTTTCCATCTGCTCATACAGAAACAGGCAAGGAGGGCGATCTTCAGAATGTCCGGGAGTACCAGTGTGGCGGGGAGCTGCCTAAACCGAAGGAAAATTGATATTCTTTCTAAACGGCATCCCGAATTACTGATACCAAGGAATAACATGACAACGACGTTTCACTTCGATAAGAAGTTTGAAACACGTTAGTTCAACAGGGCAAACTGGGAATACATGCCATAGGCGGCTATGTACCTCGAAAGCAAATATAGGGGCGGAGCATTACTATTCTAACCGACAGGCAAGCGGCTATTAAGGCACTTAGGTCATAACAGGTAAATTCAAAACTGGTATCGGAATGCCTTAACAGACTGAACACGCTGGATTCACTCAATAAAGTCTGGTTATTCTGGGTTCCAGGCCACATTGGGTTAGAGGTCATTGAAACAGCGGACCAGCTGGCCAGGAAAGGAGCAGTCATGCTGCTATATGGGCCAAAGCCATTCTGAAGAGGAATGGCTGAGAGAATTTTACTGGGCAAACTTACCAAGAGTGGAACAGTCCAGAGTGCTTATGGGGGGATACGAACACACGCGCTCGAAAGATTGTTTAAACCTTACCAAGAAGAGCTTATCACGCAGTGCAACAATTACAAAGGTGTCACGCTGCTGAGTACCATCTATAAGATATCCTCCGCTATCTTGCTAGGTCGCATAGCCTTATACGCCCAAAACATCATTCGCCCATACCAAAGAGGCGTCACTCCAGGCAAATTAGCATCAGATAAGATTTTCTCTCTGCGATATGGATAGAAAAACTGTTGGAATATGGACATGCAGTTGCACCATCATTTCATCGACTTTAAATCCGCCTATGATTGCATAACCAGGGTAAAACTGTACACTGCTATGAGAGAATTCGGTATTCCGACGGAATTGATAAGACTGACTAGTTTCAGCTTACAAAAACTATTCCGCTCGAAACGTCTCACCATAGGGTCAAAGCTCTTACTGTACTAGACAATGATTTTGCCTGTCCTCATATATTCCTCGGAGACTTGCGAACTGTTGGCCGCGTTCGAGAGAAGAATCCTCCGAACAATTTTCGGTCCCCTACATGAGGATGGACGATTCCGTAGCCAACGAAATCTATTAGCGATACCATGACCGGTTTTGTCGATAAAATCCGGCTGATGATGGTAATGATGAAGAGAGATGATGATAATGATGAGCCTTCGGATGATAATGGGAATATTCACTTCTTGCGGTAGGCCAAACTGTCACCTGGGGAAGCTAGGGATATCTACGGTCACTGTCTGTAGATTTTGTGAGGAGAGTGATAAAACCTCTACTCATGTTCGGAGACAGTGTCCAGCACTTGTACAAAGTAGGTTTAGGCATTTGGGAGAATACTTAATACCAGATGCCAGGTTGAAACACTTGGAAGTAGGGGACATTATACCTTTTCTAGTTTATAAGTATACTATGACCAGTAAAGGGGCACATTAGTTCTTTTAGGACACAGTGCAGCATCACTTGATGATATTCTTATTATAGATATTATATTCTCTTTAACACCATTTACTTTGCCAAAAAGACAGTTGAGATTATTACTTGTCCCTATACATATGGTTGATGCAGTTTGAATCTCTTCCACGGAAAAATTTCGAATTTTCTATCAAAACTTATAGTTAATTGGAAGCTCCAATCACTGCATAACTAAAGATTGTGGAACAAACCATCAATTTCATGGAAATGTAAAAAAGTTCTCAGTCATTATTCTTAAGTATCCGCTGCCAAATTGATCTTCAAGTTCATTCCTATCTTTTTCAGAGGCGTCTTCACATTTGTTAAAAGCTTCTTTATAACAGCTTCCATTAACAGGGACATAGTAATTATACCATATGTACCCGTACGCAGGCACTGTATGGAACTCTTAGGAACCTCTGGGTACATATGCACATGCTCACATATCCATGCTTGCTTTTGGTCGGTTAAGTGCAGCAGGGGAGTCTGAAACATCTAATTGCTCGGTCCACCCACGGTAAGCTTGTATGATATGTATGTAGAGATATATGTAAAAATTTATACGCAGTTATAAAAGTCACACTTTCTCATTGATTGCTGGAGACATTGTATCTTATTCCTGGAGCCCGCTCCAAGAAGCTGGTCACGTCTTTAAGTAATTGTTTCCATTGCGCTTTGTCTATAGCCGCTTGCCTTCTTTGGTATTTTTTCAGAAGCCTTTGCCTTTGAGTAGACTCTTTTCGGAGGTTTTGTGGAGCGTTGCCATTGATGAAAATGTATCTAGATAGTGGTTACTTTGTCGGCTTTACTAGAATATGATCAAAAGAGACATTGCTCGTTGATTAGGACTTCCTATTAAAGTGACGATATTGAACGTCTTCACCTGAGTAACTTTATTCTAATTGGTGCATGTAACCATATGTACGTATGTGGGGGCTCATATCTACTGAATTCGAGAAGTATCTTTGAATTTCTTAGTACATATTTGTACACAAACACTAATCTTTCTTGCTGGTAACTTCGATAAAAATTATTCAAATCTCGCATATTACCAAAAATTGAATATGCCAAGGGCGTCGATTGGCTCCATTATGGATTTTCAAGACGACTAACTTCCTGTGCACTGAGAGACACGATTGCACGACCATTGCACTGGGCCCGTGTTCCTTGGAATCCCCTGATTGCATTCCTGTGCGCAATCTTCTGCGGATATGTTCGACAATGCACTCGACGCGGGGCCAAATTACGTAGAGGTTCTTCAATTTGGCTTGATAGCCGGATCAATTAAAATTCAAAACCGATAGCAGGGCCTTGTGTTTATCTCATTTTTATGGCTGGCCCAAAGTCGGTTCTAAACATGAATCGGTCTTTTCTCCCGACATTGCATGTATCTCCACATGAACTGGTTGGTGCATTTCATGTGGTTGCTTGGGCTACAGACTGCATCTTCTATTCTTGAAGTCTGAAGACACTTTTTATGCCTTTTAATGCGGAGGAGCGTTTTGTTTTTGTTTTTTTTTTTCGATTTGGCTCTGGTTGAACTTGGCTCGAATTTGGTTGGGCCACGAGACTGGAGCTCGGGTCCGGGGCAGCCTTTTGCTTGCTTGCGTTTGTAATTTAGCCGCGTCATTCGCGTTGCACCGTTGCCGATGCCTACACCAACACAATTCCTCGTTTTCCAGTTTTAAACTGCATTGGCGCATTCTAGCAATGCAGCGTGCATAATGCAACGCGACAACGACGATTCGATGAAAATAAACAGACAAAAAAGAAGCTCCATAAAAGTGGAAACGATATGGCTGCAATATGGTGGGCGAGGGACGGGTTTAATGGGGATTTTTTAGATTTGAGATTCTCGGACTTTTCTAGAATGCGGAATGGTTGAATGCACTTGACAATTCTGATGACGAGATGAGTTTTCTGCTTTTTTTGTGATAATTGCTCGCTCTGGCTGTTGGCGTCGCGGGGCGCAGAAATAAACCGGATAATCGTGTTCGTTGTGCGCCATTATGCTGGTGCATAAATGGGTTATAAAAGTGGTCTGCGTCGTAGTTAAGATGCGACATGATGGCGCTGATAACTATTTTGGGGCTGTAAGCATCATAGCCCCAAAATTGTGTTGGCTTTTGATGTAGTAAATTATTGTAAATTAATTTGATATAGTAAACCATGTGCTCCAAAAAACTTGCTTTCTTTCTAGTGAGCTTCTCGAGAATGGGGTCTTATCACCTTTCAATTGAAATAGGTTGATTTATTTAATAATGTAAAAGGCTCTGTCGGTTATAAAAAATGCTTGAATCCTCTTCAAATAATTTAATCGCTAGAAACACGAATCCTTTTCGTTTTACATCATTTGTGAGACACGAAACTCGCAAGCAATTTTTCCGGAACCTTATTAACCGAAACCTTATTAAAGTCAGTTTACTGTCAGCCTATCTGTCTGTCTGTCTGCCTTTTTTTATCCACCAAAACCACCTCCGACTTACTACAGGTCCTGTGGAACTAGCATAAGGTATTACATTACGGGGCGGAGTCAGGTCACTCTAGCTTTGTCACCTTTCTTCTCTACGCAGCGTACGTACCCGCCCTTTTCTCGTTTACTCTGTATCTCGCAGTTTGCTGTGGATAGATGCGATCATGGAGTTGATCGTATTCCAATTTTCTTCATGTGCTAGCATCCTCCGCACCAGATTTTCTGGTATTAGCACCTCTTCTAGAGTCTCCTCTGGGTTCTCGCTTTCTTTCACAAATCTTGGACAGTGGAACAATACGTGCTCTGCATCCTCTGTGACTCTATTACAGTTAGCCAATCGGGTGAAATATCCAGTTTAAATCTGTACAGGCACTGGTGATATCTTCTATGTCCCGTGAGAAACTGAGTAAGATTATAATTAATCTTGTCGTCGCGTCTCTCCAACCACCCATTTCCCTAGTGTTCCCAGCGCTCTTGCCATCTATTTAAAGATCTCTCCCTTTCGACGTTCTTTGTCTGTGATAAAGGAGAAATGGGTTTCGCATTGTATATGTTCGCCATCTCATCCGCTAAGATGTCAATCGGTATCATTCCTGAGAAGACAAGCGCAACATAATCCGAGACAGTCCTAAAGGCAGAACACACCCTTAGGGCTGTTCTCCTGTAGACGGAACTCAATTTATGAGAGTTAGCTTAGATCTACAATGCCTTTCTTCAAACTGGGGTTGCATAAAGCAGGATCGAGCTCACTACCCTGGCTGTAAGTGACCTGGAAGTATACCTACATTTGGCGTGATCCTTGCCAAGGCCATACTTGCAGTGGATGCTATGTCGCAAATATACAACACGTGCTGCTTATAACTAAGCTTGGTGTCTATCACTACTCCGAAATATTTGATGGCCGGCTTGAAAGTGATTGTATAATCTCCAGTTTGAATACGGGCATAATTAATTTTAGGGTGCTTGGTAATGAGGATGTTTCCGTTTCTTTCTACGCAAGGGTCAGACGAGAACTGCCTAGCCAACCCTTAACAGCACTGATTGCTTCGCAAGAATATAACTCATCATCTTCGAGATACTTTGCGAACCTACCTACCTACGGTTTCTTCCGTTACCAGATGATTAAGTACAACGTTGTACATGATGTTCCACAGCAGTGAGCCCGGTAAGGAGCCCTGTTGGTCACCCGTGGAGACAACGTTCTCCTGGGGTCCGTCACTGGTTCTCCGTTCTTGTAAATAGCTATTGACAATAGCAACGAGATAAACGGGAATACCAATCTTTTCCCGGAATTTTCGTATTAGACCGAATTGAATGCGTTTTTCACGTGCACCAAGTAATATTTGCTGGTACTGCCCTTTCCATCAATTGCATCTTCGACCAAGGCAGTCCCTAATTTGATGGAATCAATGTTTAATCTGGTTCTACGGAACCCATACTGTCGATCTGAAATGCAAGCTTGGCTCTCAACAGCCGGTAGCATCTATTGTATATAACCCGCTCCAACATTTTTCCCAGTGTCCAGAAAACATATGGGTTTGTAGGAGGGTGGATCACCTGAAGGTTTACTAGCCTTAGACAGCAGTACTAATTTTTGCAGCCTCCATGTCGCAGGAAATACCCTCTCGGATGAACATGTCCGATTTGGATTTCACGCCTTGTTTGGCACTCCGTCCAGGCCCGGGGCTTTACTGTCTCCTATTCTGCCGGAAATTTCCAGTAGCTCCTCTCTAGTGGCTGCTGTAATCGCCGTCGTATTTACAGATCGCAGGAAGTTGTCGGTGCCCCTCTCCTGCTGGGGGAAAAGCCTCTGGATGGTTCTCAATAAGAGAGTGGGGGACGTGATCTGCGGAAATGAAGGGCCTCTGAACCGCTTCATCGCGATTTTATAGGCGCTACTGAACGGATTTACTTCCGCCTCTGAGCAGTGCTCTTTATAGCAGTCGCTCTTTGGTCTGTTAGATGGGCAGCTTGACGGTTTTTGCCGGTTTCTTTATAGACGTGTTATTTTCGCCTTTGATCGATCCTGCCTACCGCCCTCTGAGCCGCTCTTCTCTTCTAGTTTACCATTTTACTAATAGTCGGGTCTTTTACCGGGGAATGCGCACCTTCTGGACGCGTCCCATGCTTTGGAAATAGATTGTTGGATGGGGAGTTCTTTCTGTAGAGGTGCCTGCTTTAATAGTCTAGTGGTCTAACCAGACCTCTGTGAAGGTCTGCTTAAAGGTTTCGCAGACCAGCCTGACATCCTTTTTGGTCTCGACCACGATGGTTTTCTGTCCTGTGGGTCCCCCATAGTGCAAAGAGGATGGCCTGGTGATCGCTGAGGGTGTAGTCCTCGCTGACACACCAGGACACACCACGTACCATCGACTATATCCACCTGCGCAAAAGTATCTAATAGACTGTGTCCCCTTCTATTTGTTTCTTTGCTATACCCGTCAAGTGCCCAAGCGTTAAAAACACTGGTAATCACCTTTGGACTTCGTCCTCTTGAGAGATTGTCAAGAATTTCCTCGAATTGAGGCAGTGTCAGGCTTGGTGGGGCCGCAGACATATATACCACCTATTTTCGCCCATATAGAGCCACAGGCTGGCTGATTGATAGTACATGGTATGGCTTGTCGGTCGGGCGCACATATCGCCGCCCCAGCAGCCACCGTGTCGTTTTCTATACGGTTCACTTATAATGGTGATTTCCATCCCAGATTCGCAGGTATTCTGCTCAAGTAAATCCTGGGCGACCCTGCAATAATTTATTTCAACACCTCAACCTCATTTTATCATTGTAGTCAACGCCTTGCTAAATTCCGGGCATATACCGGCTATCCCGCGCCTACTTTGTCTCACACAACAGGTATTTGGGCTTCCTATTGTACTCCCTTGCAATATGGCCTTTCTCTCCACACCTTCTGCATCGTTCGGATCAATCAATGCCGCTGGTGCATGCCCAAATATGAGGTATTTAAAACACCTCTTAAGTGAGGTCTATTCTCTTAAATGGTAGGCAATCCATCCAATCCGAATTCCTTCCTGCAAATTCCTCTAACATGGAATTATTTCTTCGGGACAGTGCAAATTTCTCCTTTCGATGTTACTCCATTGAGATCTTTTAGGTTGGGATCAGCTTTGGCCTTTTTGACTATCTCCGCATGGGACAGATTACCCTTGATATTGGTGCGTTTGTTTTTTCTTTCGTCTGTTTGGTGGTAACTTTGATCTATTCAGTGTTTTCGTTCCCTTTTGTTCGCACTTTGGCCCCGTGTTTTCCCCCTTTAGTTCTGCCTTTGGAAACTGTCTGTATTCCTTTTTTTCTCTTTTCTCTGTTGATTTCCTATGGGGTCCCTCTCCTTTCCCGATACTCTCTTACTCGGCCATAATTCGATGGCATTACGGTTAGGTGTCACTTAAGTGTGACACTTTTGGGATAGCAGGTTTCGGTTCTTCCTTGCAATTGTTATAGACGAATTTACTAGCCCTTAACATGTTCTTTATGATTTGGTGCACGTTGCGCTTGTCCTTCATCAACTCGAACAGCTCAACCGTTTTTGTCACAAACTGGGTGAAGGGTAACTTCTCCGACTCAGGGCTCTGTTCTTTACGAGCACCGGGAGGATTACTTCCTTTATACACTCCTTCACCTTTGATTTGTATATACTTTTCCTGCACTCTTTCTTTAATAGTCTTTGGCATTGCCGGAGATCTCAAAGTGGACGAACTCTTTCTGAGTGGGTTCTTTTCTTGGTCTTGGATTATCTCTTGCTGTCGCCCCTAGTGAACGAACGCGGGGTTGTTCCCGGTTTTGTATTCCAGCGATCTGCTTTTAACTCACTTTTATTTGGTTTTATTACTGGTGTTCTCGGTAAAATGGTATTACACTTGAACACTTCTTTCTGCGAATCCAAAACACTTGAAGGAGTAGATGCTACGATGGTCAAGTTGTTCAACGTCGAGGCAGTACGGTGAAGGGACATCGATGACCAGGAACCCGATTGCTTGCTTCCACAAGCCGCCGGTACTGGGCTTCCGAGCCCCTGCACCGTGAGTTTTCTAATACTCTCGTCTTGCATGGTGAATTTATGTTCGGCGCATCTTCCCTATACATAGCTAATTCGGTCTACGCATCAGAGATGAACAAAAACTAGCCCATATACAGTCTGAAAAGAAAGTGAATTAACACCTATTTACACATCAATGGAAGGACTCGATTAGTACTTTTCCAAGCTGGTCTCAGTTCTGACATTTAATGCACAAGGAGGAGGATGGGGTCTGAAAAATCGTCGTCTCTTTTAGGGACCAGCTTCCAGAACCTATCCATCCAACAAATATCGAAAAAATGATGAAGCTGCCACTATACGATGCTTTGAAATAACTTCCATATCGATCCAAATAAAATGAATATTGGTATATTCCTATAATTTTTAATAATTGACTGCAAAACCCTCCTTAAGTTCAGTGCTCTTCGGTTGTCTAAGTAATTCTAAGACTTTGAAAGTCAGTAAAAGGCGCGAGGTGTGTGTGTGTATGGTGGGGGAGAAGCAACAGCTTCTGAGCACTCAGGCCGTGCTGGCCCATTGTACTCGCCACCCCCGTCTAACGAAATATTCCGGATTCGTTAATGTATCGCAGGATTTCCGTTACTAGATGTGATGCTACCCGTCGCAATTGGAGAACATCGGCACCAAAGATCTGATGCCTGATGTGTCCATAAGCGGGACATTCACATAGGAAATGCACCGTGGATTCCGCTTCCTCATAACAGGAGGGACGCGTATCATCTTCGGTAATTCCTATTCTGAACATATGCCCACCTAGTGAATTATGGCCTGTCAGAATGCCCACAATACGCCTGCAAGTCCTCCTGCTTTTCGACAGGATAAACTTTGCGGTACGCTTGTTCGATTCTGGCAGGAAAAGTTTGGTGTGTCGAGCAGCATTTAGGCTCTGCCACCTGTCATTATGGGAAGCTTGTTCCCAGTTTTTGAAAAGAGACTTAGCCAATGCTACTGATACTCCAATTGCTGGCTCCGGTCCCGGCATAGGGGAGATTGACCCCTCTTTCGCTAAAGCGTCCGAGATTTCATTTCCCTCTACACCACAGTGACCAGGTACCCAGAGTAGTTCCACCGTATTGAATCTAGACATAGAGTTGAAACGGTTTCTGTATTCCTGAACGATTTTCGAGGTGATCAAAGGACTGCTCAATGACCTCAATGCAGCTTGGCTGTCACTGCAGATTGCGATGAGCCTGCCCTTCAACCGCTCGTCAATCACCCAGTTTGCCGCCCTTAGGATCGGAAGGCGCGAGGTACTAACGAGACAGATGTCCGGTCAAAAGTTTTTACTTAAGGTATACCCAACAGCTGTCATACCTGAAGCGTCCAATTTCTGGTTTCCCGGCTTGTTGGAATCGGAAATGACACATTGTATAAAAAATTTGGATGGTGAAAGAATTGCCGCTATACTGCCCGTTTTGATGCTTATATTTCAAATGGAAGGTTCCTGCAAGCACTTTCTCAAGTAGTAGCACATGACTCGCAAGCTATTGAGTGAGCACGGAAAGCGCATTGGTTGGGTTACATTCTGGATCCAGTAGCTGCCAATGAAATATCGCAACAACTAGGGCGGAAACCATTCAGGAAAGCCTTTACGATTCTGGGATTTTTGCTAATGGCAAAGAGAGTGAAGAGGAGCTCTCGGAAAATTGCTAAATACATATGGTTTCCAATATCCTCTTAAAGTAGTATAGTGTGTCAACCACGCTTACCCACCATGGTTGCCGGTTCGACGAAATGTGTCTCAGCTGTCACCAGGTTAGAGAGAGAGAGAGCTTTCTTAAAATGTGAAGTGTCCACTGCGAATTCCTCCTTCTAATCGATAAGATGTTGATGTTTCTTTTTCGGTCCGATTCGGTTTGCCTTCTTGAGTGCGTTAATGCTCGCGATTATTTCACTTTTGTTTGTCCAAGCACAGCAGTAGGTCTTATCAGTATATGGTCGGCAACTTCACTTGCGCAAGGGGATGAAGATCGCTTCTGATATCGGTACAATGTCCATGAGTTTTCTGTTGTGGGGTGTTGAAGACATTTGCCGATTGGGAAAAAAAGACCATGTTGATCTCTGCGGGGCGAGGCTCTTCACACCAGGGGGGAGATATGACCGTAATATGCAAGCGAAAACAAGCAACCATAAAGTAATAACCTTGCTCCAGTTCGATGTCAGTGCCTGTCTTGTTTGCCAGATCTAGAATATTACTCTTAAATTTACAGACTTTGAGCTCGAATATTGTGCCATCAATGTCGAAGCGGTGGAAGCTGCAGAAAGCGCAAACCTCTCACCGCTATGGTCCAAAAGACCATATTTGTTCTTCATATTCCGAGCAACTCATTATCAGAGTTTCTTCTTGGCAATCAGATCGCCCATCACGATCGCAATATCACCTTAAGGAAATCTCTCTTGTGTTCAGTCGAGTTGTTCAAAGAAAGCCTGTGTCTCATTTGTATCGGAAGTCTTCGTTGGTGCCTAACACTGTACTATTGAGTTGTTCCTCGTTCTTTAACGGAATGTCTCAATTAATATTCTGTCTGATACCGGTTCCCAAGATGTGATGGTGTACCTATCGGATGCAGCAAACATTAATTCGACAGCGGATTCATAGTTATTTCCGTCAGGTTTTCCAGGGTATAATATTACAGTGCTGCAAGGGTGAGTGGAGTGCACTCCAGAGTCCTACAATTTTATCTTCCTTAACCCCAGAATGCCCAAACTGTATCATCCAAAATGTTGCTGAATTTGAAGCTAGTGAACATTCTGGGGAGCATTATGGAATCCAATCAGAAACCGTTGGCGAAAACAAAAGGTATTAGAAGAAAGATCAGTTTGACTCAGAGGCATTGTAACCATTTCCGAAGCATAAGGAAATTCGAGAGTTGCACGCCGCTACTCGACAAATTTCTATCCCTTTTAGTCGCTTTTTATGAGAAACTGGAAATACTGTGAGTAGTACTTTGAGTGAATCTTCGTACTTTGAGTGAATCTGCAGTCCCCAGTTCACAGGGGATTTACTACCTCAGCGGTACATCGATTTCCAAGCTTAATATTAAATACTATTGTCCACTTATTCCCCAAGGCGCTAAATTGTTAAATGCTCATTCGTAATATGGTGCCTCTGGTGTCCTCCTCCCTCAGACGGACTTGCGACTGCCTATGGCGTTTCTACTAAATATTGAGGGACACAAACAGAAAAGAAAACAGGGCAGCTGTGCTCGAATCACTTGCTTGCGCGGGAGGAAAACTATTTAGTTGTATGATGGACAAACACAATGTTCACCAGTCCATTGAAAATATGGTAAGAGTCATTAAATTCTGCATAATAGTGCCAAGGCCAACAAAAATAAAAAATATTAGACAGGCAATGCAAGTGACACCTCTTAAAAATTCAAAGGGCGGCAGAATTAAAAGGAGAATCAGAGAGGAAGTAAAGGACCCTTTCCGGTTCCTAGCAGGACATTAAACGGCATGGACAGTTCTTTTACCAGAGACAAGAAAACTGGGAAAAGTACCCAAAGTCATGCAAATAGCGACACCAGTTTTAACGAATGCAAAGGAGGTAATATTCCAAAAACTAACCGCGGAGGGGTACACCAAAGTTGTAACATAGGAGAAAAAGACACATAATTGCAAAATACATTCCGAATCGATTACCAAAAAACTTTTTTCGAAAGGTTAAACCTGAGGAAAACGCAAATCGAAGTAGACTTTCCAAAACGGGAGATTTGATGCTACTTATCGGTCATTGCCCAGGTCAGAAAGGTATAGAAATTAAGGCGAAGGAGACTACATATGGAAAGGGTGCAAAGCTAACACCGAGTGAAAAAATGTTTAGCACGTGAAAGGAGAATGCCACTTTAGTTTAAAGCGGGTGTCCTTAGTTACTTAGCTGAGCTTAATGAAAGTTACTTCGCGAGGATACTTTGTACAATACAGGAGTATACCGTCGAAGCAGCAATTCTACAGGACACAATGGGTGCACAATGGATTTCTTGTCCTGTAATTGTAATTGTAATTGGTTCTGTTATCTATTGCCTGTCTGGTTTTGTTTCACATAATATAATGATAATGATAAGTTTGAACTGCTATAACTTTCATACTAATAGCCAGATTCCCACAAAACTTTGCAAAATTATGCCGCCTTTGAGCGCGAGCGTGAGCGATTCCTGATGTGTCATTATCCAAAATTCACGTGTCTAGACCAGTGCGTGGGTCTGCACCGGATCTTGAAAATAGCGGCACAAACATAGGTATTCGGGTAACCCTAATGAGTTGAACCAAAGCGCGAGCTAAACCTGAAAAATGGAGCTGTAAATCTTCGAACCCGGGTACTACCACCGAGGAGGGATCCACGACGGATCACAGCCTCGATCGCCGTTTCTTCTGCCTCAAATGTTTATTGAGGCGTGGCCACTGAGATTCCCTTCCTTTCTTCACATCCTCAGGCCATTATTCTGGAGGACGTTCCTAAATTACAGTTTTGGGGAGTTCAGGAGGAGGAGGAGCGAAGAAGGAAGCCCTCAAAATGACAAGTACATGCATTAATGCAAAATAAAATTAACAAAAATAAATGAATACTCATGCAAATATTTTAGCAAATTAAGGATGTTAATAACCAAAATAGGTACATTTGAATAAAGATATTACTATATAAAGAAAAAGAAAGAAAGTAAGTGGTAAAATCAATGAAAGCTTCAAAATAAAACCTTCATTCAAAGCTTTGGTGACCACAATTTGATTTTCAAGCAAAATTTCCCACAATTATTACCCTAACCAAGCGGAAGTAAAAAAAACGTTGAACTGCTGCTTATTTTCCTTTTACAATTTAATATTATGGATAAAAGAAGAAAAGTATCTATTCTAAAATAAACTAACGTTATTCCACTCTCTCCTTACAACTTTGGACACTACATTTTATGAGTTACGGATCGGGAATTATTACACCTTGCTTCTATAGCTAAAGGATTCATGTGATACTTCAATTATCGGTCTTTTCAAGTGTCTTTCGCATTTACGCTGAAACTTCTTTAAATATTGCGCTAGTTCTTCGCCGAGCCACCATGATCGCTGAAACTGAATTATTAGGGAGATGTCACTCGACTCTCGCTTTTAGTTATCGCCATAGCTCTTATTAATTCTCAGTCTGGGCATGCAAAAAAAACTACCGGGCTGATTGGACGTTTTAAATTTACACAACGGCATTTAGCGGTTCAACTAGATATGTTCATATAGTAGGAAGATGCCGAACGGAGCCTCTCATCGCTGGCTCGCCTCAAGCCGTTGCTCGTGGGCACTTTTTCACTCCTCCTCTTTTTACTCGTTTGTAGCATCACGACTCCTTCACTACTCGAATATGAAACACTCCCGCACCAAGCTGGCGGATTGCCTAAATTCTTCTCTCAACAACGGATGCTAATTTAGCACCAGAGTTCAGAAGTCCCTTAGCTGTTTCAAATCGTTAGCTTTCCCCGGGACAACACTTTTCATGAATTTTTTTCACGAACGTGCGACACTCCGAAAGATTACTGTCACCATCCATTCCTCGCTCGTGAAGTAAACAGTTCATCATCACCATCATCAACGGCGCAACAACCGGTATCCGGTCTAGACCTGCCTTAATAAGGAACTCCAGACATCCCGGTTTTGCGCCGAGGTCCACCAATTCGATATCCCTAAAAGCTGTCTGGCGTCCTGACCTACGCCATCGCTCCATCTTAAGCAGGGTTTGCCTCGTCTTCTTCTTCTACCATAGATATTGCCCTTATAGACTATCCGGATTGGATTATCCTCATCCATATAGATTAAGTGACCGCCCACTGTAATCTATTGAGCTGGATTTTATCCACAACCTGACGATCATGGTATCGCTCATAGATTTCGTCCTACGGAATCGTCCATGTAGGGGGCCAAAAATTCTTCGGAAGATTCTTCTTTTGATCGCGGCTAAGAGTTCACAATTTTTCTTGTTAAAAACCCAATTTTCCGAGGAATACATGTGGACTGGCAAGATCATTGTCTTGTATAGTAAGAGCTTTGACCCTATGGTGAGACGTTTCCAGCGGAACAGTTTTTGTAAGCTGAAATAGGCTCTGTTGGCTGACAACAACCGTGCGCGGATTTCATCATCGTAGCTGTTATCGGTTGTGATTTTCAACCCTAGATACGAGAAATTATCAACGGTCTCAAAGTTGTATTCGCCTATATTTATTCTTCCCGTTTGATCAGTGCGGTTTCATGTTATTGGTTGTTTGGTTTTCAGTGCTGAAGTTGACATTTCACCGGCCGTTAATCAGCTTTCACCTGTGAACAGGTCCTGATGTCACTATGATCGGCCTTGAACTTCTAGAGTTCATGTTGAATCGGTGTAACCGCTTTGGAGAAAAGTGCGTGCGGTAGACAAACAAACAGACAGATGGACCGTGAATCGATTTCAATAGATTTTTTGAAATGCTAACCTTTTGGAAGGAAATAGGATGATGATGAAAATGGGAGTAGGCAGAAAGGAGAACCGATAGGCCATGTAAGCGTCAAACATCGCAGTCCTCCATACCCTTCCATTTTTTCAGGAGCCTAGAGTATTTAGATTGAAGCTCCCTTTCACTTTTGACTTACGAAATCCTGGATGATTATTAAGGATCCGAGTAAGTGAGCATGGTCAAGGTTCCTTGGCCTGAAACAGTCTTTACTTATTTCAATATTGTTTGGGATATTGTTTTGAGTACCTACACAATTTATTTCCTCAGAGCTACTACTTTTACTTATTTATAAATCTTGGAAATTAGAGACCTGGCTTAGGCATTGGAAGCACATACTGATACTCAATGTCCCGTTGGAGGACATGAAGGACTTTAACATGTTTTCTCAAATATTTCGACCGGCTGAAGCTTTTCTATTTCTGTCTTCATTCAATTATGAATGAATTCTAGCACGTTCCTGATATAATCGTCCACCTTTCGATGTGCAATATTATTACTTAATTTATTTTATTACTTAAACATCTTACATAGCAACCCCAGGAGAATATCCTTACTATTCTCTCTGTTTCAAAGTTGCCCCCAATGTCGAATCTTATTATTCTGTGATTCGACATGTGGGG
Organism: Hermetia illucens; assembly: GCF_905115235.1. NCBI lineage: Eukaryota > Metazoa > Arthropoda > Insecta > Diptera > Stratiomyidae > Hermetia > Hermetia illucens. The sequence goes on along the minus strand of NC_051852.1, from coordinate 96,447,054 downwards.
TTCGTCCGAAATTCTCCACTTGTAAACCCCCCTCCCCCTACCCAGAACTTCTTTGTGCATGTTTGCATCTGAGTCGAGAGAAGTAGTAGCATCTTTGTCTCGTGATACGCCACTAGTTTAATGATTTTTTGCGAATCTGCTCCTGGTGAACCCAGAGTTTTTAAGCCAGCACTATGACAATCTTGTCTTTGGGAATTATTCTTGCAATTATTTAGAGACAGCTTTTGCATTGTGGAAGTTTAGCTGGGCTATCGTTGTGCTGGCGGTTGGGTTCATTAATGTGTTGAACTTTTCTCGAATTTCGGAGTATTGGCCTCCCCGCCGACATGGCAGTTTCCAGTCTTCAGTCTACTTCTTTGCTCGATCGTTCAGGGATTTCGGTAGGCTTTTCACTCTATGTATTATTTTCCTTGTGCACTGATATTATTGAATCTGTAGTTCATATGGCACCTGGTGCTTTTGATTGCCTCCAGGGATTGGTTGCCCCCACGAAGGAGTTTTCTTTGCCCTCCACTTTGCATCACAAGTTAGCACGAAGAATGTCATCAATAACAAGAAGAAATAATATCAACGACAAGATACAACCCTGACGGACTCCGCTTTGGATTCAAATTCCTATGAGATTTTAGCTTGATTTAGTAGAAATTTCACGCCATCATATGTCGCTCTGATAATATGATAGCTATTAGTTTCTCCCGAATGGCCTTTCTGTGTTGAGTACGCCAGAACACTCCCTATTCACGTTGTCGAAAGCTATCTCGAGCTCAATTAAAATCGAGTGAAGCGAATTTCTAAACATGCGCACTGTTTCAAAATGATCCCCAGGGTGTTGATGTGTTCCAGAATGGAATCCAGTTTGCCTTCTGTGGAGCTCCAAGCAAGGTGTTATCAGATCCCACCTTGGCAATGAGAGGACTCACCACGACGATAATGTTATCTTTATGAAGCCTCTCCTGAACTGCGTATAATTGTTCATAGAAAGCATCCTTCTCAACTGTATTGGAAATCTTTGTTGGTGCATAGCACCGAGTTGACGTTCACTACCACTTGGCTTTCTAGAGTACAAAGGCATATTCGCGCAAGCGGGAGAAGAGTATTCTCCAGAGTCCCACCAGCTTACTAAGTTTATGTCCAGAATGTCCAACTTATTTTGCCGGATTTTTGCTCGATTTGTAGAAAGTGGGCATTTCGGGGACCCTCGATATCGTTGTCAAGGGCCGTGCGCATATTCATCATAGTCGGTTATCTAAAATAAATAGTCGTAGCCGTGAGGTTCCTTGACTTTTGCAGGTTGCTAGCACGAAATTTTTTTACGGTAAGCAGAGAAAACCACCCCCAAACCCCAGCTCATAGGGCACGCACCGGTACGAAAGCTGTGTAAATCTGCATAACCCTGAAATACCATTCCAAGATATTTCTTGATGTATGGAGTATGTAAAATCTGGAAATAATCAGGTATCCGCGCAACCTATTTATGTAACTTGCATTTGAGTTTGACGCTCCGAACGGGCTATCAACAATCATATCGTATCCCACGATTTCCCAATGTCTTGTAGCATCATAACTTCCGCGTTTAAATTAATTCAAATTAGATGCATAAATTTCTGCCACATCATCGATATAAATTTTACAACTTTTACCAATAATATTCGCATTTCTGATATGGCATCGAGCGTCGCCTATCATCTGTGTGTGTTTCTCCCGCTAGTTACATAAAGAACGGCGCCGCAACTTTCACAGCATCCAGACAAGTACCATCAAACCGCGGAATAGCGATGGAAATCAATCTTTCAACCTTTCGAATGCATTTCGCGTTGAACAGGTGAATTTTGGAAAGTTTTGCCCCGTGGGTGATTTGAAATTGTAATTTGCCATTGCCAGCGAAATTTTGAAAAGAGGAAATGTTGTCCCGGTGATACCGTATCGAAGGGCCTTAGGCAAAATGTAAATTTGTATGAGCTGGGTCTTGAGTTGAGTTGTGGGTAGGGTCATTGCGGCCCAGCGAAGAATCGGGAGGTTTACAGGCTAGCACGGAACAACTTGTCTGTTAGGGGAGTTACCCCATATATTTCGCGTTCCATGATTCTTTGACCCATGATCACCAGAGGGTTAGGTGCGATTACTTCTTGAATTAGCAACACTTTTGAAAGACGGTGGGAAATTAATTCATAGAAGCAACTGCACCAAACTCCGTTGCATATTCTTCTGGTCCAGCCCTAAACACAAAGTACTTGCTCTAAGATCTTGCAGTGATGGACAGATAAATACATGCCAAGCATTAATAAGGGGTCACAGCCGTCGAAGCTATGAACCCACAATTCAATCGTAAGCCCTTCTGCGATGATTACCCAAAATACATTTCATTATGCTTTTTGGTTTCTTTTTCATTCCGCGTTTGAAGAATGAATTTCACTACTGCTGGCATTCGAATCGGAAAGCAAGGGCAAATGAAATCAGTCAAAATAAAATGATATTAACGGCTTGGTTTCTGATAGAAAGAGCCCTTCGGATTATGGAACGAATTGTATCTGTGTCGAGAGATTTGCAGCTTTCGCGACTTAAGGAAAGAATTGATCTCGAATGAATGTGTGTAGATATGTACTAGGAGGGCGGCGTAAGAGATTTACCAACGTATGTATTACCGTTGATCGTAGGTTTACATTGAGTTAAGATGTCTACATCTTTGGTGTTTCTACTTGAAAAATCTTTTTGCAGTCGTGACTTTTTCTTTGAGGCCTTCCAAATAGCGGAAGTAGGTATGTATTAGCAAGATTGGAAGAAAATACCGTTTGAAGGTATTACAAGATTACGTGGCTACACAGAAGTTGTACTCTGATCATTTGTGCAGCAGAAGCAAATCGTGATGCTATTCTATGATCCGTAGAAGTCAGGGTCGCCGAAGTGGTGGCAAATGACCTTTTATGCCTGGGACCTGAATGTCTTCTTGTATGAAATAAAACCTCATTAAAACCGATTCAATGTCTGTCTCTTTGTCACACCCGATTTACTCAGAAGCGGCTGAGCCTATGTCACGAAATTTGGCAAGAACGTGTGCTCTCCCTCTACATATAGCAAGTAGCGTCATTTTTGTTGAGTCTAAGGGGGCTCCCCATACATGCGGAATGGGGGTGTACATTTTTTTTCGCCGAATATGGTCATGTGGGGTATCAAATGAAAGGACTCATTTACTACTTTTCCAAATTGGTTCTATTTTTGATATTGGGCGGAATATAGAAAAGAGAGGATTGAAAATGGAGCCCCAAAAAATGAAACAGGTCTCGTTCTCAGAAGCTATCCAACCGAAACCGAAAAAATCTGAAAAAAATCACAATGATTCAAATATTCCCATTGCGATAACTGCTCAAATAAAGTTAATAATAGCATATTACCGTATTTTAGAAATTTACCTGGAGACGCTTCTTAAGTTCATCCTAGAAGTATAAAGTCATCAGTATAAAGGATAATGTATAGCATAATTCTGAAATTCGGATGACTGGTTAGAGCACGGATGGTCGCGGTTCAAATCTCACTGGTGGTAGTGGTATCGTGGTATCGTTATTTGACGTAGGATACCAGTCGACTCAGCTGTGAATGAGCACCTGAGTCAAATCAGGCTAATAAGCTCGGGCGTGCGTAATGCTGACCTCTAAGACACTTCAAGGTCCTAATCCAATTAGATTGTTCCGCCAACGATTATTATTGTAATTCTGAAAAGCTTCAAGTAAATCCAACTATTATTAGCAAAGTTTGCTATTTCACGTAAATTTATTGCATTCTAAGACATGTATGATTTCTTTATCTAATAGAGTGGACTCACATGGGTGGCGGATCACAAAGGAATATCTTAATTACCTTTTTTTTAAGTTTTTTTTAGTTATTTGCATATCAGTTCTAATTATTCGAAACAGATATAGTTAAAAAAGCCCACGGACCCTCTTCCCGCCCAACCGGACCGAGGGGCGACCAACCTAAGGATGGGCTGAAGGCAACATCCAAAGGCCCGCATAACAGCGATGATGCGTTTTAACGCAAAGTGTGTGTGACCATGCGAAAATGTATTACTACATCCCGAATGTCGCAAACACTTCAGCCAATGACGCGGTGGTTCTACACTACAGAAACATGGATCCTATATCGAAGACAGTGCGGATCAAGACTGAAACCCATTAGGTCAGATTGTTACCGGATAGGACTCGAAGACAGTGCGGATCAAGACTGAAACCCATTAGGTCAGATTTTTACCGGACAGGACTCTTCGGACTATAGCACATGTTGCAAGGATAACCCCTTTTTGCATCTCCATGTATAGTCCAGCCCTAAGATCGAGCGTTTTCAGCGCTTTATGTAAGTTCTGCGGGACTAATCCCGTCGCTGAAATTACTACTGGGACTACTTCGATCTTTTGTAGTCTCCAAGTCTGCTTCATATCGTCTGCCAAGGGGCCGTAGTTCCGAATTTTTTCGTGCTGTTTTTCAACAGTGTTTCGGTTCAACGGTACGGCTACTTCGATTATAAAGCACGCTCGTTCTTCTTTCAGAAGCAGAACTAGATCGGGTCTGTTATGATTAACACTGTGGTCGGTGGCAATAGTGTGATCCCACAGTAGTTTGACCCGATCATTTTCCAAGATTCTCTGCGGAGTATATTTACAGTAAGAATGGTAAGTTGCCACTAAGTTATACTTCAACGCAAGGTTTTCATGGAGAATCTTGCAGACGGAGTTATGACAATGGGTGTACTCGGTACTGCTCAACATCCTGCACGCAGATGTGATGTGCTGGATGGTCTCCTCTTCACAGTTGCGTAACCTACAACTGGAGTGGGTGATTGAGGAGTCGTGAAGAATGTACCGTTTATAATTTTTTGTTGGGAGCGAAGCATCCTGAATTGAAGTTAGGAATGCTTCGGTCTCATAGAAAAGTACACCATTTGTCAACAATTTGTTGGAGGCTTCGATGTCAATGCCTGACAGCAACACATTTTTGATATGACCTCCGTGAATGGGTTTCTCTTTCCACATGTCGATCTTCTGTTGGACTGAAGTAACATTCGACATAGGATCCCATTCTCTGCTTCTCAAGTTTAAAGGAGATAATTTATTATCTGCCATGACGGTAGCCTGATGTATTTGGCTGGAGGATTGTTTCTCATAGAAAAACTCACGAAGAGAATGCACTTGATTGTAGTGCAACGTTTTTAAATCAAGTAGTCCCCTTCCTCCCTGATGACGTGGCATACTGATCCTCAATTTTTCGGTAGCTCTATTGTGCATGTTGTTGTTTGCAAGAACTACCCTTACCCGTCTATTGACAGATTTTAAATCAGTATTACTCCACTGTATTACACCGAAAGTGTATAAAAGGACGGGAATGGCGAAGGGTGTTGATTGCCATGATTTTATTTTTCCCGTACAGCTCAGTTTTAAGGACAAGATCCAGACGCCGATCAAATTCCCCCAGCAACTTAGATTTGATTATTGCCACAGCAGGTGTTGTTGCTTGCAATATGCCGAGGTATTTGTAGACGTCGTCCGAATCCATACCCTCAATTCGGATGTTATTTTGGCTGTATCCTTCGTTGTCGGTGTGTTTTCCCCGAACAATTGTTTTTATGCGACATTTTTCCAAACCCAACTGCATGCCGATATCCCTGCTGAACTGGATAGTGATGTCCAGCAAGGAGCGAAGTTGGTTCTCGTCTTTGGCATACAATTTGATATCGTCAATGTATATTAAATGGCTTAATGTACATTTCGACAATATGCCATGCTTGACTTGGAACCCGTATTTTCTTTCATGTAAAAGATGGGATAGCGGATTCAAAGCCAAACAAAACCGCAGTGGGGTTAGAGAGTCGCCTTGGAAAATGCCACGCCTGATTAATGTCTCTCCTGATGTTTGTGGGGATATCGATAGCTTCGTGCTCCAATTCTTCATTACTGTTCTCAGAAGAAGAACGACATTCGGGTTGATTTTATACAAGCGTAACACTTGTAGTAACCACGAATGTGATATAGAGTCAAAGGCTGATTTATAATCGATGTAGGCTGTCGAGGTATTTCGTTTCTGATGGACAGCCTGCTTTACAGCTACCGTATCGATTATAAGCTGTTCTTTGCAGCCTCGGGAGCCTTTTGCGCATCCTTTTTGCTCCTCAGCTATCCATTTATGAACATCAAGATGTTTTGAGATGTTCGCGCACAGAACTGCAGTGAAGACCTTGTAGATGGTAGGAAGACAAGTAATTGGTCGACATTTCGAAGGGCAAGAGGCACCCTGTTCTTTAGGGATGAGGAAAGTTATCCCCTTGGTGAAAAATGGTGGAACTAAAACAGGATCGGCAATCATCTGATTAAATTGATTTGCCAATATCCTGTGAGTGCTCTTGAACCGCTTCAGCCAGAAGTTGTGAATCTTGTCAACTCCTGGCGCCTTCCAGTTACCTGCCTTGTCAAGGGCTTCTTAACGTCGGCTTCAGTTTCGTCAGGCATGGTCATTTCGGGGAGGGCCTCCCATGAACGTGGGAGCCACGCTGCTTCTAAATTGCAATGGCTGGATTCGCTCCAAACACTTCTCCAGAAGTCTTCTGCCTGATCCAGATCGAGGCTACTTTCCCGACTTGAGTTGGTGAGATTTTTGTAGAATCCCCGTTGGTTCTGCAAGAACAAGGTGTTGTCTATCCTTCGCTGAAAGCTTTTTTGGTACCTACGGTTGCGATTGGAGCATACCGCAAGTTTCTGCTTCAGCACCTCGAGGATTTCTTCGATTGGCATATCATTGGACAGATGGTAGTTTCCAATGATATTCGCAACGCATCTGTGTACTCTTGGTGATGGATTTCCAAGGAGTGCTTGCGTCACACGACCAATCTCCTGTCTCAGCTTTTCGACTCTTTTGTTGAGTCGAAACACCCAGAACGGTAAAGTCCTTCTGCGCATACCTCTGTTATTCGCTCTAAGATGTTGATTATGGAGACGAATAACCGTGGCAGCTGCAACGTAGATCAGGCTGTGAACCTCTGTAGCAGTAATCTCGCTAGCCAAACGATCAGCCAAAATTCTGTCAACGGCAGTAATGACGTTAGTAGTTGCCGAAGTAAACTTCAGTTTTGGGATCTTTGGCCTAGCGTTTGGGAGAATCTCAGCATATTCTGTGAATGCGACCTGGAATGCGGTCAAAGCCCCATTATAAATTGGGTCGACATCCCCAGTTACTAAGCTTCTCCTGACTACTGGATTCATGGAGTGCCTTACAGGTGGAGTACTTGTGTTACTCCTTTGACTAGTCCGGTAATTTGATGACTCCAGCCCGAGCTCAAGTGAAACCTCTTGGAAGATTTGTTGCCTAGTTGATAAGGTAACTCGGTTGTTATTCACTATCACCCGGTACTGGTTGACAACGTTCTGTTCCGGAACATGACTTAGCTCCGGAAATCGGGTTATGAACGCGTCATGTAGTCGATGTCTGTACCCTGATGGATTCCGTTCCAAATCCGTGACACGGTAATAGGCGCGGACGATAAATTCGTTAAGTTGGTTCGTCCAAACCATACGACGCCTAGGTCTCCCGTCCCTGGTGGTTGACGGCATAACCGCCAAAACATCCAAGGGCGAAGGGCCGCTCTGATCTTGTTGAACGACCCTTAACCGTGTTGGGTACTGTCTTCGTGTCCCTGGGGTCCCATCAACAGAATTTGAATTATTTTCCCCAATTTTGTTCCCACGAATATTGGGGAGGCAGTCAACCCTGCAATAGAGCCCCAATGTTGCAATGCCCCATGGTTACCTCCAAAGGTAGGGAAGGTATTTAGAGGGGAGCCGCTGAAATACAAGTGTAACAGTGCATTGTTATAAATATAGGCTTCATTGGGTAAGTGGAAAAATTATATTTTGCAAGTATATTATAGAAAAAACATAAGTTTCATTCTTAAAGCAAGTAAGTAAAATATTGTTCTTTAACTCCACCAACTGGCAAATTTATAAGAATGCCAACCGCGAAGCAAAGAAAGCAGTCGCGGACCATTACAAAAATCTTTACGATAAACTGGACACTCGGGATAGCGAGAAAGATCTGTATCGACTTGTCAAAAGCTGTAACTAACGCACACAGGATATCGAACACTTCTGTTGCGTTAATGATTTCAACTGAATAATTTGCTCATCTTCCACTTCCACAATTATTGCCGGCATTTGGAGCAGTTCCAGTTGTCAGCGCAACTCTTGGTGTTCTGAGGTGGCGGGGAGGAAGGCAGGGCGGCAACCCTGTTAGCTGAACCAAAACCAAGTGTATCGCATTGGCTTGCCGGCCGTGATGCAGTAGGCGAATGCTCCAAGGCTTAATTAGGGCGATCAGACCCGAGTCTGCACGGGGACTTATCTGAAGTGGCTTCGGTCACGAAACCTTACCAGGAGTATAGTGGTACTATGGGAACCGGGAGAATTCCTGTCGTATATGAGTACAGCTCGGTTGTTTCTGGTTGGCCCCCTAGTGGGAGTTTCATGGGGGGTTGTTGGTGATGCTCAAGCGAGAAGAGGCCTTCGGGCCTCGGGGTGGTGTTGCGTTTCAATACGGGGGCCATACTCCTTAATTCGGTAGAGATTTAGGTAGCTTGCATCCACCAGTATGAATGCTAAGCCATGCACTTGCATAGACTGGTACCGTTGTTGCTTGTCACAGCGGGGCTCTGATTGTTGTCCCAAAATCAATCCGTGTCTTAAGAAGACCATAGGATTAAGTCTCCACGACAGGTACCTACGTTAAAACCCCAAGGACTTAACTGTCAGCGTGAAGTCTGTGAAGTCGAGGAAGCAATAAAACGAATGCAATCAGGTAAAGTCACATGACCTGACGACATCGCATCTGAGTTCTGGAAAGCGAAGAGCTGGAATCCAACACTGAGGATTAATGAATTCTTTAATCGGGTTATTCAGAAAGGTAGAACACCTGCCTAAATCTCTAACGAACTAAGGAGTACGGCAACCGTATTGAAACGCAACACCACGCTGAGACCCGAAGGTCTCTGTTCGCTTAAACGCAACCACAACTCCCGTGAAGCTCCCACTAGGGGGCCAACCGTAAACAACCGAGCTGAAGGCACATACAACAGGAATTCTCCTGAAGTATGTGAATCCAGGGGTTATTCCGGTTCTCATGGTACCAGCATACCCCTGGTCAGGTTTCGTGACTTTTGCCACTTCAGATGAGTCCCCGTTGCAGACTTGGGTCTGATCGCCTTATTTAGGCCTTGGGAGCATTCGCCTACTGCATCACGGCCGGCAAGCCAATACGATACCGTGTCTCCCAGTGCCAGCACTATGGAGGTTCTCCTCGGCCACTTGGTTTTGGTTGAGCCAGCACCCCCAATTTTGACTTGTGGAAGCGAAAGATGAACAAATTCTTGCATTGAAATCTGATCGAAATATTTTCGTCATCTATCCATCGCGGCTGAGAATATCATAAAGTAGTACTGAGAATAGTACAAAGTACGTTGCCTCCAGCCCTACTCCTTTACCTGGGTTTCGGACCAGCATGTTATGCACATAACGGATCTTAGCCATATTTACCGCATTCACATTATATTTCCCTACTCTTGGCACCACTTAGCCTCTTCCGTAGGGTTTATGGAAGTTCCTCTTTCCTTCCAGGAGAGGATAACAATATTTATCGTACAGGCACGGATTTATTTGGCTCAAACTAATTTGCTTAAGTCGCAATGTGTCAGGAATCCTTGCTTATTTCTAGACGGAATCGCTTTGTTTTGTCGACTGATTAAATGCTGATTTCTTTTTCACAACCTTGAATGTTTTTTTCTTGATCAGCCTGGCGTGGAACAGGTGAAAGATATCAGATATGTAGGATTTAGCATATGCATATGTGCATTATTTCAAATCCTTTGGATCAGCATCTTATGTAGGTAATACAGCGGAGTTCTGTGGACCTCTAACTGAGAGCACGTTGTCTCTATACCCATAAGTATCATTCAAATGTTCATATTCTGCTATGTACATATCTATTTAAAAAAATATGTAATATATTTGGGGTAGATCTACATACATATATGGTTATGGTGGTAGCTTGACCGAAATTTTATTTACAGCAAAATATAGGAGGATAATACAATATTTGAAATTCGCACCTGAATGTGCGAATACTTGTACATGTATGTCTGCATATTCGTGCGAACACATTGACGGAAATTCACATTTGTCGATGAGCCGACATGGTCCAGAATTTCTAAAAATCATTTTCAGTGATTCGTAATATTTATTCCAAGTTTATTACTGTCTATTAACCAAATTGCTTGGAACCCTATCCGTATTCTCATTTATTGTCTATGTGTGTATTACAATCAATAGTCCCTTACAAAACTATGAACAGTAGAAAATCAACATATAAATTACCAAGTCAAAAGCAAAAAAAAAACAGAATATTCAGAGCCTAATCAAAGATTTGAAATTGAAGAAAAAATAGTTCCAAGAAAATTGTTGTCGCCACATCCAATCGCGCTATCTGCATATGAATTGGATTCAGGGACGCATCGTCGCGAACATTTCAAGTCCATGATGAAAAAAAAAGAGCCAAAAAAAGATACGCACGATACGCATACGAAACGCATTCAAAGCGTACGCACCACTACAAACACATCCAATTAGAATCAAGCAAATATGAAAAACTGGCAGTTAACATATTCCACAAACAACCATACAAGTGCCTAGTTCACCTTTTATCCCCCACTCCTCCGCCGCAATCTTGTTTACATTCGCGTTTGCCCCATACTTGCGAAGGTTCACTTTCGTTTGTGCGTTGTCCGCACATGGCTTCCCTGCGCGTCTCGGTGCAAGCATGATTGCCGCGTACGCAGTTTCCCCTTTGCTAAACTATCGGAAGGGCCAGAAAAAATGTGTGGCCCTCATATCGCAGCCAAGATACCCTCCAGACCTGAGCCATACACATACCGACGCAGCGAACGCATTAGGCCAAACTGGAAATGCTAGACTGCTCGAAATTAATGAAATGTGAAAACGCACAATACGCACAATGGCGATGCTGCGTACGAATCTTTTCGGAGATCTGTCCGCTCCTCCGCTGTTGCGATCGTACCAGCATCAGCAACAGGCAGAAAAGCAGTCGACTATGCGCTCAGACTTCGTCTAGTTTGACTTCTATCTGACCCTGAAATTCGTAGGTTAACGACCCACGCACGCACACTTGCATACGCAACACGCATTATTAGTCCCTGCGTCCGCGATGCACGCCCTGTGCAAACAAGACACCAACCATCCAGTGCGGGACGCAGACTTGGGATGGATAATTTTATTCCCAAGATGTTTCGAGTTAACTTTTTGGCATTCTTTGCGTCCATTTCTGATCCTCCGTCTATTGAGCGCTTGATCTAGCACAGATCTGCATCTTCATAAGTGCGTGATGCGTAGGGAGGAACCAGTGTTATCATGCATTTGGGCTTCGGTTTCACTGCTGGAGTTCTGGGGATGTGCGGGGACGCCAAAAGCGGGCTACTAAGGTCCGCTGGTAAGATGTCCTTAGGCAAAAGGGTGCAAAGAATCAAAATTATTTTTTACAGTTTGCAGCTTTCATGATTTCGCATTTAGTTACCGTTTACTGGGAAAGATTGACGCATTGTTCACTCGGCGCCCAATGTGGGCTTATCTAATACATATATATGGTTATTGAACGGGTCGCTTATCGTAATCAGGTGTGTCCGCATCATCCTCTTTGGGAGTCCTATGTAGCTGCACCTAACGACACATGTATGCATTTACGAAGTTCTAGTGAATCTCAAAACGATGCCTAACACCGGTAACCCCAACCGAAGGATCTTTTTTGGGTTTTCTGCATCCGCGGTAATTCCACGATGTGTGCGCGACATAATATAAACAGGTTGGTGGCCGTTGTCTTCTCTCGCAATCCTACGCATTCGCTGCGGTGGATGCATGGATGCAATCTAATCCAGTCTGGATGCTGCCCCGGCTTGATCCGCAGATACAAATGTGTTTTGGATGTGTGAGTCGAGGGTCTGCATTGTGCGCTCTACGCCCATTCTACTTGCCGAATCTTTTTCTATTTTTTCTCTGGTGGAGATGGGCCGCCATTTTTAGACACGCATTTTAATGGACTTTTATTGAGGTAAGATTGTCGGTGGCGGCGGCTTGAAATGGCTTAAGTGGTTCGACGCATCTAGTACGTCTATTGTTGTCACGTTTTATCGAAATGATGCCGACAACTTTCATGCAATATCTTGCGGCAGTGCTTCTTGAATGCATCGTAAAGATTTTGGCATAAGATGAAAGGCTTGATAATGCGGTTTATGAATGTACGAATGTATCTTACGGAACGTGTAAGCAGGTTTTTGAAAAAGTACCTGAGTACGGTGTCGGAGGTTTCAGGTTTTCAATGAGCTGCATTCAGTGCATGTCAGAAGCTTGAACATTGTTATCGAATTTCTGCTGATATAATATGAAATTAATTATTGACATTTCGAGTGGTACTCTGTTGAAATGAGAGGCTTTCACGGACATAATATGCTTTCTCTTCGATTGCTGTTTTCGTATCTATATATTTCTATGCATTACCAATTACCTGGTTGCTATTGTACGAACATACATACGCACAGTAGTTTAGAAAAAAATTGTCCACTTCTTCTGACGAATGGCTTGAATTTCCGTTCAACTAGTGGTTTGACATCCACTTTTGCTCTGAGTGACAATAGCCTAGTGCATATAAGACAATGACAACAGAATGCTTTGCTCTCCCTTAGGCGAAGGTGGACTTTTGAAATGTATAGTGAGCAAGTATCAGTTCAGTTTCTAAGGTTTTATGTAAAATAAAATCTTATTCATATCGGTTCACAGTTCGTCTTTTTTCCGAAATCCAAAATATGATATTCCAAAAGACATGGTCAGCAAAATCACCCGCCCCATGGGACGGCCGCAAAGAATTATGATGCAGGCGAACTTAGATCTAATCTAACTCGTCTCTTAATCATCGATTGCTCTCACAAATACGCCATTTTCCCTTTATCCGCTTTCCTCAGGATAGACTCAATGCGCTCCATCATGTTGATAGCTGCAATTCAGTTTCCGGGGTACATAAGCCCCAAACATACTTTTTCCGGTGATAACGTCTTAGTTAATGTTTAAATGAAATTGAATTGCAGAAAACATGCCACGGGCTTTCTGGGATACCATCGTAACTAGGACAATTAGGTAAACTGACGCTTGTCGCCTCGTCTTCGAAAGGTAAAAGTCATTGAATTTCCTCCTTTTTGTAAATAATACCATAGTGCCTTTATTTGGATTTAGTCAAAATGTGGGTGCCTGAGGTAGTAACTATCAATCAAATCGCGGCGCGTTGTATATTTCCAAATTTTCGTATTGGAAGGTTGGCAGAAACTGCCAATTCTTTCCCAAAACTACCTGCCCAATCCAGGGTGTTATGCGAACCATGCCCCTTTGGATAGTTTAGTTTAGTTCAGTTCAGTGGGGGAGCGATAGTTCCGAGCATTGAGGCCTTTGTTAGGCCTATTGTACCATCCCCGTAAATCGCCTATTCAATAGTTTTTGCGAATCTGAGAACATTCTCTAGAGGCAGAGATTCTTTATTGAAGAAAACCTTACCAAGGACCTTCGTCTGAAATCTAAGGAGGCCAGGCAGCTGCATATGAAGTGCAGCACCATCTCTTCGTCCTCTCCATATTGGTGACATATAGTCGAATCTACTGCCTCGATCTTTTCCATATGGTAATTTAAGGAGCAGTGCCTCCTTGCTTAAGGGACAACAAAACTGCCGCTCTAGCGGCTTCAGGACCTTGTGCAAGGATTTTCGCCTGGCGGCATACGTTAAAATTTCTCCACTCGGTTGAATCCTTGCAATTTCACTCTTTAGAGTCGACTTGAAAGCGGATGGCTGGATGTCAAAAGCTGGTTCTGCCCCAGCATTGTGGATCCAGTCCAGCCTGTCAGTCTCCTCATTACCAGCGATGTTTGAGTGCCCTAGAACCCACATCAGTAATGTTTCGTTCAACCAGCCAAATTTCAGCAGCATCTGATGACAATTACACACCAACTGGCTTGATATGTCGTTGCTGTTTAGTGCTGATAAAGCTGCCCAACTGCCGGAACAGATTCGACATATAGCGACCTCCCTATTTAAGTCGCAGATATTCTGCTGCTGCTAATATTATTTGTCTAAGGATTCGGGCCAATTCAATAATCGAATTACCCGTATGATTGGCCGCCTTTCTAGATTTAGGATAATTTCGAGTGTTGCAGTCGGCATAGTTTTCATCGCTCCAGTAATAGTTAAGCAACCGAGCCTCTGAATCTGCGTTAGCAAAGTTCAGTCTTGGCTACCAGATGCACTATACATGCATCAAAATGGGTTTTTATTATGGATGTATACATCCAATGAATCCGTTGCGCTGTCCCCAGGTTTTACCTTTCGTAGCCCTACAGGACCAGAGCAATCTGCAGGATTTCTGATATTGTTCTTGGATATGGTGCTTCCAGGTTAGTTTGGAGTCAAGATGTCCTCCTAAATACTTGACTGGTTGTACCAGCTGGATTTCTGCTCCTGCTAAGGTAGCGGTATGGCTGTCCCACCTGACGTTCTTAGTGAACATAACTAGTCCAGTCTTCCTAGCATTCAACTGTGGCGCAGACTTGCATTCAAGCGGTCGCGTACTGTATCCACAAACTAGGGGTAATTATTACGGCTAGATCGTTCGGAAATGGTGCCGCGAAGACTTTTGTGTCCTTCCGGAGCCATAGCCGGGTATCCATTACCAGCAGCGATAACAGAAGGGGGAGAACCCGTCCCTGTGGGCAGCCCTAAGACATCCTGGCTGACCGAAGTGCAGATTTTTCTCCACTCCAGCATGTAAATGATCCAACTGATTCAATGTTATTTTGCCGCGTCACAAATTGCCACGAATGAGGCATAATTGAAGGCACCTCCGATGTCCATGCCTTTTTGGGACATCACCCTCAATTTTTGACATGAGTAATATGGATGTGCTAGGCATGCACGATATATATTGCGAATATGTAGATCCAGGACATCCATTCCCTCTATTACTAGCGATGGAATTGTGCAATCTGGACCTGCAAGTGGAGCGAAGTAAATGCGTATTTTACTCGCTCTAATGATACTACTTTGCATGCCAGATTCTAGTCTCTCTGTTGAGGACTGTATGTACCTATCGGCTCCGATATGAGATGGATGCTGCCTGGGAGGTGCACTTCAAGCAAATGGTTTGCCTTTTCTGCATCACTTTCTATGTACCTCCCGCTCTGTAAACGTAAATAACTCAGATTCTCGCTACGTTCCTCAACAAATTTGAAGTTGCCGGAAGAGAGTTAATGTCTTCGCAAAGCGTCTCCATGATGATCGTTTAGCTGATCTTATGTTCTTTTTATATCTATCTGGCCCGCGGTCCATCTACCTCTTGATTCTCCTTCCCATGCGCAGAGAGTACGTGCTTTCTCTTTACAAGCGAAAGCTTCCCTATTTCTCTTGTCTTTTCTGAGGTAAATAAGCCTCCAAACAGCAGCATGGAGATCGATCGGGATAACTCAGTAATACCGCTGGATCCGAGACGGTACGACAGGTGGACACAACTCGCAGAATGGCTCGTCTTTGTACTTGCGCTATACGCTTGCTGTACATTTCCTAACTGAAGAAGTCAGCCCATACTTCGGAACCATAATATAGGATGGACTGAACCGCGCTCATCAGCAAACGACGCCTGCTGAATTAAGGAACTCCGGTATTGGACATCAGCTGGCAAATTGCAAACATTCTAGCCGCAGCTTTGTATGCGGTGTTGTGAATCTGTTTGAAGAAGTTCATCTGAATAAGGTTTTCTCCAGAGATAAGGAGAATCCATCCATCTACTTACTTTCCGTATCACCATTCGAAGTGTGTGCTGAGCTTGTTCTATCGTCCGTGTGGTAACCAGCACCGCAATATCATTCGCGTATCCGACGAGATGCGATTGATCGGTCATCTCAAGTCATAGAAGACTATTGTATAAGGCGTTCCAAAGGTCCAGACCAAAGACAGAACCTTGAGCCACCCCTGATGTTACCTTCATTCTCCGCCTCTCGCAGCACGTATTGCGTCTGTCAGTCATGACTTGAAGAGGTTCTCGAGCAATTTACCCGGCTATGTCTGACATACTAAGCGGACGATATGCTCACGGTGCCTCGCAGCCGCCTTTGTCCT
This sequence comes from Hermetia illucens, assembly GCF_905115235.1. Taxonomy (NCBI): domain Eukaryota; kingdom Metazoa; phylum Arthropoda; class Insecta; order Diptera; family Stratiomyidae; genus Hermetia; species Hermetia illucens. The sequence continues at coordinate 96,430,813 of NC_051852.1, read as the reverse complement.
TCTTTATTAGCACAGATCTCGCAACCTTCCAGCGGGGGGGGGGGGGGGAATTACCCGCGGTCAAATATGCATTGAATGCACCGAGCAGCAAGTTCAGTTTGTATTTACTTACGAGTCTCAATACTTCGCTAGGAATACCATCCGGTCCTGGTGCTTTTTGGCCTCCATGAACAGGACCGCCTTCTCTGGTTCCTTTGCAGTGAAGAGTGGGCATTTCTCAGTAGTCATTCCTTCATCGGCGACTTCAGTTCGGATGGGCTGGACAAAAGGCCTGAACGATTCCTTTCATCTTTGCTGCTTCATAGAACAGGGTGACCGATGGGCATCGAGTTTTTTAGTAAGCAGCTTATACCCGAAGCACCATGGTTCTCTGTTTATGTCACTAATTAGTCCTTGCCAGCAGCATGCTTTTTGCCTGTTGATTTCGTGGTGTAGTTCCTTCTTCCACTTTTACATTCTGCGGATTTAAGCATCACCTAGTCTTGGCCTCTCGCACACTGAGCAATCCGCAAAGTCTAAGGCAGTTTCTTCGTAGGTTTGCAATTTCAGTCGTCCACCACTACACGGGTGATTTCCCGGGACGCAGTTTCCTTTTGGGAGCCGATGTATTACAAGCTGCGGTGAAAAGGCTCATCGTTGCATGAAGTAACGATTCAGTTGTAATTCTTCTGTGTGCGCCTGGGTCTTGACGCTGACTTACCTCTCTTGAGAGAGCTTCAATAAACTTTGCAACGTCAATTTTTCCGATATTCCACCCGGTTGGTGTCTGTGTGTACTATTCCACCGTTGAACCGCTGACACTAAGGACTTAGTAGCAGAAGTTATGTCAGGGATAGTGCCCTTGCAATCAGAGCGTCGGAACGCCGGGGTTCTACCAGTACTTAGGAAAGTAAGTCGACCCCTGGCGCCATCTTCAAAATCTGTGTGTAGCATACCCTATTCGAGGGCTCTGGCATTAAAGTCTCCTCCGACTAGTATTTATCTCGTTCTGCAAGGCGGCCAACCTATTGCAAAAAGCTTGCATAGATTCATTCAATGTGTGGTAAACGCTGAAAAACGTCACTTCCGCATAACGAACCCAAACGAAGCCATTTCCTTGACCATGCGAAGCCCTCGCAAGTTAATCGTATTTCTCACCCAGATGACAGGAGTGGCAGATATATCGGGTTACCACGATGGTAAACTCCTATCTGCACTCCTACGCATGTTTCCTGGCAGGATGTGGATAATGGGAGCTACATTTTTTTTCTGCAGACCGCGGTCCTTGCAAAGGACACAGCACATTGCCGACTTGCCTGTTTTCACTTTGTGCTTTGGTATAAAAAGTGCTTCTGTCTGTTCCATGCAAACCCCTGCAAAATGTCCGTATACCCAGCATTTAAAACAGTGGCAAATAATCAACTCGATCTTTATTTTTCGGCAGTTGAGAAGTTAGCTTACTATCTTTTCAGGGATACCGACAAAGGTCAATTATTTTCCTCTGGAGTTGACAGCCGAAATTCCCACTTAAGATTGCTCACATCTGGGTAATCCCTTTTTATCGCTTTCTCAACCCTTTCCGTATTAGTGAGATAATGCACATCCCTTATTTCAAGGGTGTACAGGGGTTCTAGGTTTTCCTGCTCTAGACTGACTCGCCGAACGTAGTCTTCTTATCGGTCTTCGCTGGACAATATATCGCTGGCTGGAGTCTGCCGGATAAATTTAACATCTACCTCAGCATCTTCTAGTTAGGCTTTGTTGCGGACTTCTCGAAGAACTTCTGCGGAAGTTCTCCCTTTTAGCTTGATGAGAATACCTCATCTCTTTTTATTTGGTCCTGATGACTTCGACTTTCGACACTGGAGCCAGTACCGTGGCTATTCAACTTAGTTTGTTGTCGCTGAGTTTCCTCCTTTTTTCGACTCTGCTTGGTCACCAGCTTGCGGAAGTTTTCTTGCTGCATCCGCGTTCGCAGATCCACGCTGTTTGTTCCCACTCTGGCCGGCTGAGTCCCCTGCGTTTTGTGCAACTAAGGGCTGTAGTAGCGATGTGCTTTCTCCTCAACTCCTCTTGGGTTCTATTTCAGAAGTTTCGCTAGTGTCCAATAAGGTCCAGCAGTTTTTCCACCTCCATTATGCCATTTTTGACATCCATGGAGATATTTTGTTGGACGATGGTAGCGGCCTACTATTTCCGTAGAACCACTCCGCACTTTTTGAATAGTCGTTCTTCCTCTACCCTTGTCTTTGGGATGACGTCCATCCTCTCTGGTCAGATGGCATTTCCGCTAGGTTGGGGAGTTCGTCACCCTTTTTTCCAGACAAAGGGGTGTCATGCGGCTCGTAGTTTACCATCTTTTATCGTGGTCCCTTTTCCAAACTCGAATTCGATGGCGGGTCTCCCTTTTGGCCGGCAGGACTCTTAGTCTCTACAGTGTCACTCCCTTTTTCACTTTCAGTCACCTTCACCTTAGGGACAGTGGGCCTTTCTACTTTTTCAGTAGGTGACAGCCGTAGTTTCTCGCTTCTCGCAAAGGGAGTTATAGTGAATCTCCCATTTTAACTGCCGGAAGCGGTGAGCTTGGTGTATTGTTACTTCTTCTAAAAATGTTGGCTATTTCCGATTGTGTCGTAGTGTTTGTTGATGGTGTTGTCATTTTAATTTTAGTCCTAGCTGCAAGTCGCTATCTCCAATAGAAAGTGCTTTAAATGATCCTCATGATTGTCTATCAGAGCAGAGAGACCACGCATGGGTTGACTTAAATCCTTATGGGAGTTTGTGTTCAGCGCCAGGGAACAGCCGCTAGGAGGCCATCTCAAGTGAAAGTTTTTATCGGGATAGAGGCAGCTGTGGCATTAACCTGAAAGTCGCTTGCACGAGATGTCAATCTCGTGCACTAAGGTAGCAGAATGTCACAGCTGTCAGCTCATGTGTGACATATTCTGAATCGTTTGCCAAATCATAAATCAATGCCATGCCAGGTCGTCGACGTTGTCGCCGCTCTCGTTAGTTTACCATCAGGTTGGCTAGTGGCTATCCGGGGCGACCAACTGGGAGCTGTGACTAGACTTGGTTCGGAAATAACAAGAATCGTTGCTATCCGGCAAATTTGCCCTGCCCGTTTGGCCCCTCACTGGTGGCAGTGGTATTTGTATCGTACCTTGGCGTCGGATAACAGTTGACTCAGCTGTGAATGAGTACCTGAATCAAATCAGGGTAACAAACACGAGCGAGCGCAATGCTAACCACATTGATCGTTACGTGTACCCTCAAGGCCCTGATCCAATCCAGTCCAAAAAACTTTACTATAGAAGGAGCCGCCGTTTCTTAGGCTGGCCGACAATATTCCAACATTTTCCTCGTAACGATAACGATAATACCAACAATTGGCACAATTGTCTTCGGGATATAAATCTACCACCCAAAAACCAAGATGTTCAACTCAATCTCTTTTAAAAGCAAATTTCATCTCCAGCCCATCGTGAATATGTAGAAATGCTTTGAATGCCATATTTAGTTGGATTTGTAAACATTATCAAAATATCTTTATGCATTGTGGATACCCTTCCTAAATAGCGACATTACGCTTGTGCGCTTGTCGATAAATTAAATACTTTATAGGTTTTCTTTCAATTTATAAAATGGCGTTAGCCTGATATAACGTACAAGTAACATTGTCAGAATTCATGAAAAATAATGCGATTACAGCATTCCAAGATGCGTCAGAAAACTGCAATCTGATCTTATTGGAACGCTCATAAACTAAACATGGATACGATCGTAGCAAAGTATCGAATTTCACAAGGTATTAAAATTTTTACGACCATCTACAAGCGGAGATTGCATTCTGGGTGCATCTCGTGGGCGCATCTTCAGATTGTATTTTTGTGCTGACAGCGTTTGCTAGACACGTGTTAGAATCCAGCGCGGGATGTGATATCGCCACTGAGAGGACTGATGGCAAACTGCATACTATGCACTTGAATGCGCAAAGATGGAACTTCAAAACTGCGGATTTACCTGAAAAATGTATTCGTTTTTCCGATACTTCGATCAATTCACATAAAACAGCAACAAATGGCAGCCTCCGTACAGCAAATGTGCATTCATGTTGAAAGTCGACCTACAGCCCTGAAAATGGAACCAATGAGCAACATTATCATTAAATCTTGCGCAAGGGTTATTTGCGATAGTGGTCAGTGTGAATGGCTTTGGCGCGAGGTCAGCTCCAAGCGGTCGTTAATACGTGCCCAAGGTAAATTTGTACCTGTGACGGTTGATAGGGCCGCAGTCACGTGGTGGATGTTAAGTATGATGTTAGTTAATTGAATTAACGAAAGTTCGGTAATTCAGAGGTAAAGCTATGCGTGCCGAACGTTGAATCTTTCCCAAAAGAAACAAAATCAATGGCCCTGCATCGTCCGCTGGTACTTCGCGAATGTTTACTGAGAGGTTGGTTTATTACTTTGGAATCGGAATAAATATGTCCATCAAGGTACGCTTAACCTGTTCTGGAATGGCTACTACGGCTATTCAACGCATTATTGATCACTAAAACGTGTTGGAGCAAAAACTCCGCAGATGAATCTAAGAAATGCTGTTTTTTACAGTGAATTCCGTTACTTATTAAAAATTCTAAAAGTTTTCTTAGAAATTTTCTCCGAGGTGGATTCCGTTAGGAAAGTGCAACTTTTTGTGAATTTTTATAAATGCATAGTTAATGATCATATTCAGAATGCTCACGAGGCGTCAGAGGAGAAAATAGTTTATTTGTTTGGTTGCCGTGTGCCGACCTAAGGGCCGTGAGTCCGACTCAATATGAAATTTTCAGTTTGGAAACAATAATGGGAACTTATTTGGAGGTGTCTTTTGTGAGGACTCTCCCTCCTTAGAATTAAGCAAACATGGAAATTCCGTCCTTTGGCTTCAACTAATCTAATTTATTTCTGGAGATCTCCAACCACATACACTCCCTCATTTGGTAAGCAATTTTCTTTAGTGCTGGCCCTGATTAATTTCTCTCTGGAAATTCAAAACTACTGTGCCAAATGCAGGTCCATAGCTTAGGAAATATTTTTTTTATCGTTGCAATAAAATATTTCCTCCATGTTACCTTGCCAGTTTTGGGTTTCATGGTCTTCATTGGTGTCTAGTAGCAAATAGACTTTTAGTGTTCGTTTAGGAACTTACGTTTTGGGAGTGTGAAGTAGTTAGTTTTAATGACCTGCGGAACTCAACTCTAACCAAAGAGTTACAGGCATGAGTACATGCTGGCAAATGTCAACTGAAATTCGTTTTATGTGTTTTTCAATCGCCTGTCCAGCATATAAAATTTAGTATGTAGTAATTGGTTGTTTGGCAGTGACTGTTTGAACTTTTCGAAAGTGTTGATGCTGTTGCAGATGCTTATTTAAAAGGGACATTAACCAAGACTTTACTTATATATCTAAAGTCGTGAGGGGCACATGATAAATATTTGACATATCAAAATCAAGTGAGAATTCGCCAAGTATTCCCTGAAATACCAATCCCTAGAATACGCTTATTGGATTAACATCGCACCTCTAGGAGTCCTTAAATAAATTTGGTATCATCCTTCAGTTGGTAGTACTTTAAATTCCTTTTAATACGGTGAATTTCTTTTGTATCTCGAGCCTGATATTATGCGAAAAGTAGAGCTGATTCTATACTCGAAAAAAAAAACGTATCTCCTCAGCTAACAATGCGTTGTTAGATGGACCAGGCTGATCAGCTGAAACTTTTTGAAGCAAGAGTAGTGCAATTGACCTGTTCCTTAGCCAGGTTCGGGACGGTGTACTTACGACTCATCATTCAATCCTGCAATGTTATATCACTAAATCAGTTTGGCGGTACCAAAGACCTACTCCAACAGGTCAGCAAAAGCAAGCTCAGCTTTCTAGCCATCCAGGAAACGAATTAGAACGGTTCCAAGAAAACCAACATGAGGCTCCCTACAATTTTCCAAATGGGGAAGCTATCAGGGAAGCATGAGTTTGGAGTCGCTTCCATCGTATATAAGGATTTTAGAACAGATGTTATTGACTTCAAACTTACATACGAAACTAGGGGAAGAAACTTTTTTCCAGCAAGCTAAATACCCAAATTTGATTGAAGTGAAGAATAAGATGATGAAGTCAAACAGTAATTTTACGATATGTGTGGAAAGAATAAACAACTCATTGCCTCCGAATAAGCTCAAGATATTACTCAATGATATCAATGCTAAGGTAGAGAACGAGTACACAGATTGTGGAACGACCGGGGATGCAGTCTCCATGATATATGAAATGACATCATTGACTTTGCAAGTTGCTGAAATTTAATTATGAAGCCGACATGCGGCGTCCCTAGATGGCATTAATTCTAGTCAGATAAACTATGTTCTCGTCATCAAAAGATGGTCACCCAGCATCCTCGGTGTGGGACCATATCTAGGAACAAACTGTGACTAGGACCACTACATGGTAAGAAGCGTCTACAGGTGATGAATTTCAAAGACCCGCGGAATAAAAACTAACCCACTTCGAAAATTTGAGGTGGGAAAGCTAAAAAATGATTCAATAAGGGGAAAGCACAATGCGAAACTGGCAGAACGATTTGCTCCTATTCTCCAGAATCTCGCGGAGAAACCTATAGGCGACACGTATGGCCTGAAATGCGCTATCAAAACAATAATGAACCTTCTGAAACGAATGCGAAATTTTAATAATTTACTTGCATTTAAATTTGTCTTCAAGCCTACATTTTATGATCATCTTTGTCATCAACGGCGCAACAACCGGTATCCGGTTTAGGCCTGTCTTAATAAGGAACTCTTGACATCCCGGTTTTGCGCCGAGGTCCACCAATTCGATATCCCGCCATCTAGCGTCCTTACCTACGCCATCGCTCCATCTCAGGCAGGGTCTGCCTCGTTTTCTTTTTCTATCATAGATACTGCCCTTATAGACTTTCCAAGCTGGATTATCCGCATCTATTATATATGGATTAAGTGATCCACCCATCGCAACCTGTTGAGCCGAATTTTATCCAGAACCAGACGGTCGTGGTATCGCTCATAAATTTTGTCGTTATGTAGACTACGGACTCGTCCATCCTCATGTAGGGGGCCAAAAATTCTTCGGAGGATTCTTCTCTCGAACGGCTGAGGACTGACAAGTTCATAGTCATGTACAGTACGAGCTTTGACCCCATGGTGAGACGTTTCGAGCGGAACAGTTTTTGTAAGCTGAAATAGGCGCTGTTGGCTGCCAACAACCGTGTGCCGATTTCATCGTCATAGCTATTATCAGTTGTGATTTTCGACCCTAGATAGGAGAAATTTTCAACGGCCCCAAAGTTGTATTCTCCTATTTTTATTCTTCCCGTTTGACCAGTGCAGTTTGATGTTGTTGGTTGGTTGGTTTTTGGTGCTGACGTTGCCACCATATATTTTGTTTTGCCTTCATTGATGTGCAGCCCAGGATCTCGCGCCGATTGCCGCCTGCTCGCTCTGGATGAAGGCAGTTTGTACATCTCGGGTGGTTCTTCCCATGATGTTGATATCGTCAGCATAGGCCAGTAGTTGGGTGGATTCAAAGAGGATCGCACCTCTTGCATTTACCTCGGCATCACGGATCACTTTCCCCAGGGCCAAGTTAAAGAGGATGCATGATAGAGCATCCCCTTGTCGTAGACTGTTATTGATGTCGAATGGTCTTGAAAGTGATCCTGCTGCTTTTATCTGGCCTCACACATTGGTCATGGCCAGCCTAGTCAATCTTATCAATTTCCTCGGGATACCGAATTCTCTTATGGCCGTGTACAGTTTTACCCTAGCTATGCTATCATGGGCGGCTTTAAAGTCGATGAAAAGGTGGTGCAACTCATGTCCATATTCCAACAGTTTTTCCATCGCTTGTCGCAGATAGAATATCTGATCTGTTGCTGATTTGCCTGGAGTGAAGTCTCTTTGGTATGGGCCTATGATGTTCTGGGCGTATGGGGCTATCCGGCCTAGCAAGATAGCGGAGAATATCTTATAGATGGTACCTCTGTGTGATATCTGCCTTCTTATGTATGAGACAGATAATGCCTCTTTCCCAGTTGTCAGGCATTGATTCGGTGTCCCACACCTTGAGCACAAGTTGATGAACCACTTGGTATAATTGGTCGCCTCCATATTTAAACAATTCAGCTGTAATTCCATCGGCTCCTGGTGACTCATGATTTTTAAGCCGATGAATTGCACGAACTGTTTCTTCCATACTTCGTGGTGGCAGTATTTATCCGTCGTCTTCAGTTGGCAGAACCTCCAACTCGCCGATGTTCTGGTTGTTCAGTAGTTCATCAAAGTACTCAACCCATCGCTCCAATATGCCCATTCTGTCGGAAATCAAATTTTCCTCTTTGTCTCGGCGGGATGAACATCGAAGGTGTGTAAGGCTTCATCCTTCAGACTTATTGATAGAACTTGCGCGCCTGGTGCGGTTGCTCCCTGTACTTTTCGAGTTCACAAACTTGGTGGTTCTCTCAGACTTTTTCCGTCAGTGAAGTCGCTTCTCCGCTCGCCGGAGTTCGTGATAATTCTCTGCAGCTAGCTTACATTCATCGTCAAAACAGCCGCTCCGACCTTTTTTGCGGCTGGGGCCAAGTATGTTTGTGGTCGTATTTATGATAACGTTCTTCAGGTGAAGATCATTTGTTGATGCTTCATCTGCAGGATCTCTGTTGACTGCGTTTATTGTGGCATCCATTTCCTTCTTATAGGTGTTGCGGAGGGCTACGTGCCCCTTACGTGATTGTCAGAGGGGATTGTAGGTGGTGTCGTAATTCGAGCTCGGAGCAGCATGCCAACGAGATATGTTCTGACATTCATCAAGGCTGAGAGGTGGCGGCGTTCGATCAACACGTGGTCAATTTTGTTGAAAGTGGTCCCGTCTGGAGAGGCCCACGTATGTTTGTGGACCGCTTTCCACGCAAACCAGGTACTTCCAACAATCATTTCGTGTGACATTGCTAATTGGATAATCCGCAGTCAGTTATAATTTGTAAGCTATGGGAGCTATGGGAACCAACGTATCGCTTAAATACGGGCTCCTTCCCTACTTGGCTGTTAAAATCCCCAAGTATGATTTTGATATCATATCTAGGACAGGCTTCGCGGGTTCGTTCTATTACCTCGTAGAAGATATCCTTCTCCGACTCTGCAGTCTCCTTTGTAGGGCGTGAACGTTAATGAGGCTTACATTTCTAAGTTGGCCTCGCAAGCGCAAAGTGCATAGCCATTCACTTATGTTTTCAAAACCGATAACAGCAGGTTTCATTTTGTGGCTGACTCAGAAACCTACTCCGAGGACATGGTTTAATGACTCTTCTCTAGGAAAGCGGTCCCTGTCCAACGCATCTTCTGTAACGCTGTTACATCAGTCTTATATTGGGACAGGGTATCGGCTAGCTGACAGCTCTATTTCTGTACAGGGAGCGTACCTTCCATGAGAAAATGCGCAAATCGTTATTCCTTTGCCGTTGCCGGGTTCGTCGTTGTGTTATCCGTCCAGTCCGTAGAGTTGTCAGCCCTACCCAACACCAAATCTGGAGAACCAGTTGGTACAGTTTGTGCCGTTTTTAGGCGCGGGAGACTCGCCTTCATCCTTCTCCGTCTGCACCTTTTTGTTAGGAAACAGCTCCCAGCAGTCACCACGTGGAGGTGGAGATAGGGTTTGGTAGTAGAGCTGTTGGTGTTGGTTCAGCAGGCGTTTCCCAGGTTTTATGCTCCATCGTGGGTACCAATCCACGTTTCGCCCTATACTAGTCTTTGACCACCGCTTTTCAACACACACAAATACCCCTTCAATTGTGATACCCAAGCCGGGTGCCTTTTTCAGAATCTCAACGAATATCGCCTTCTCCAACTCTCTGAGAAAGTTCTTGGAATTCCGGGATTTTTGAAGTAGCATTTCTGATTTGATTTCTATTTGGAGGAGCAGTCCATGTCAACATGGTTTCAACCACAAGAGGTGGAATTTCACCGGATGTTATAATATTCAGCAGTGGATATATTCCCAGGTCGAGTGACAGTTGGATCGTGTAAGCGAATTGCGTTGAACTTGGGGAATCAAAGCTATTGGTATTGTTAGATCCACACTTGGGAATTCCCCTTGATTGTCAGGGGACATTATTGAAGTTCTGCATGAAACGGTGGAATTAACTGCAGTCACAAGCACACGGTTTTCTATCTAGAAGTCATGAAGAACAACAAATATTGAGGAGATTAAATTTTTCCCCAGACTATGAAAACAAACAATGATTGACAATTTATGGGCAGCTTTGATTTTCTCATCGGATAAGCTTCAGCCTTATACAGTGATGAAATGTTGGTATAAAACTTTATAGTAGAATATTGAGAAAATTCTGGATTTGAAATCGAAAATTTTGATTTTGAAATGGAAAAGTCTGAATTTGAAATAGAAAATTCTGAAATTAACTTGGAGAAGTCTGAAATCAGTTTGGAAAAATTTAAAACTTTTTGGAAAATTCGGAATTTGATATGGAAAATTCTAAATCAGACTTGCATATATTTTAAGGATAGACGACAAATCTGATCAATACAACTCATAATGAAAGTATTCCATCTAGTGACAGCAACCGCGTGCAGTGAGTGACATAAATTTACTTCCAGTTTAAAGAGGAATTCGCATACATGCAAAGGTTGCTAGAATTTTTTCATCGAATATAGACAATTGGGTGATCAGATGAGGTCTTGATTAGTATGTTACTTTTCCAAGCAGGTGTTAGTTTCAAAATTATGGGTGAAAGGGAGCGGAGGTTGCGCAAGTTGAATGCACACTTAAATGAAGGGCCCATCTGTGAGAGTATCAACCCGAAAATGGCATCTACGTTTCAAAATAGTTTTTACTGTGATATCTGGTCAATAGGCTCCTTCGTTGGAAAATAGCTACATATCTTTTGACGCCGAAAGATTAGTTTCACCTGCGCAATTACTATATTCGTTAAAAAAAAAACAATTCGGACGGACTGTGTAAAACAAAACCTAATTAAAATCGATTCAATGTCTGTCTGTCTATCACACGCAATTTTTCCAAAACGGATAAACCGATCCGAAGGAAATTTGGTGGACAGATGAGAACTATGAAATCCCACGCATTCAGTGGGTGGGATAAATTTAGGTGAAGTTTAAAGGGGGGCTCCCCAAACATGTAAAGGTGGGATTCAACAAATTTTTTTAAGCTTGTCTATTTCGTGCGAATTAAAAGAATCCCAAGGCATACAAATAATATGATGACGTCATAATTAACGAGAATAATTGGCATTCCATTCATGAAGAATCTTTTTTTCTTCAGCCGGGAATCGGTTCAATGTCTGTCTCTCTGCCTGTCTGTCACACGCACTTTTCTCTGAAATGGTTATACCGATTGAATCGAAATTTGGTGAGAAGGTGGGAACTGTGAACGCCCAGACATGCGGTTAGTGATATCCTTCTACGTTGGGATTTAGGGAGGGGTCCCCATACATGCAAAAGGGGGGTGTGAACATTTTTCCCACCGAACATAGTCATGTTGGGTATCAAATGAAAGGTCTCGATTAGTACTTTTCGAAGCCGATCTTAGTTTTGAGATTTGTTAGAAAGGCGGGGAGTGGGAGGAGTGGAAAGTGGTGATTTCTTTAACGGATCCATTCTCAGAAACTGCGCAACCAAAAATTGGGAGAAAAATCATGAAGCTGCCTCTATATGGTGTCCAGACCTCAAAATATTCGATATCTACTCAAATAAGGTTAATAATAGTATGTTACTATATTTTTCGTGAAATTGAGGAAAACCCCGCTTAAGTTTATCCCAGAGTTATAAAAGTCGGTAGTACAATATAATATAGAGCATATTATCCCTAAGTTTGATCAAAATCATGTTATTACTAACAAAGTGGCGATAGCTTAAAGTTGACTTTACCGTGTAAATTTACTGCAACTAAATATCAATTCCACACTAATGTGAGTAGTCTGACATGCTAAATGATATGCATAACGGACTACGTACAAATGGGATAATTCTGCACTCAAATGTACTCACAGCAGAAGCAAGCAAAACCTTTCTTACCTGAAGCGCCGAGCTTTCGGGTTTCCCGACTTGTTTATATCTGGTGTCGGCTAAATTCTTCGTATTTGCTAATAATATTAAACTCAAAGTATGAAGCCTATGAGGTTGACTGTTATCAATACAGGGCTTTCCATCAAATGATTTATTTCAATAGCTTTCTAAAAAATAGAGATCAATGGAATTTTTGGTTATGTGACATTGAGCTGTCGTGCACTCGGCACTCCTCACATCATCTCCCTTTTCTTCAGCCGTTGTGTCAAGCGGGGTCGGCTCGTCGAGACCGGTTTCGCCATTTCATTTTATCAAATGCCTGATCTGTATGTAATCGCGAGGCTTTTAAACCCCTTTCCGGTGCATCAAGCCACCGTTGTTTCGGCCACACTTACCATTAACTTCGATGTTCAGACCAATATTGGTGAATAAATTCTCGTTAGCGGGAATTACGTAACCACAACATTGAAAACGCCTCTCGCAGTTTTTCCACGATCTATGCAACCCCATATCGATCGCGGATATCCTCATTTCGAATGTGATCAAAACATGTCACGCCACTAGTCCAATAGAACATCTTAGTCCCCATTACCGCAAAACGCCGTTCATTGTCTTTTATAGTAGGCCAACACTCAGAAGTATAGAGATACGTCGATCATAAAGCACACTGGTTGTGGAACGCCACTTCATTCAGATTGGGTTAATGCGTGAAGCAGTTTCATTACCCAGTTCTCCTTTGGCTGATAGCATTGACCCGAGATATTTAAATCGCTTAGTTCTGCGCAGGTTACCGCCCGATTTAAATATCTCGAGTCAATGCTATCGGCCAATACAGAATTGCGTTATTCTCCTCATATAAGGAAACACAAAACTTTTTATACCTGAAGCGTCAAGCTTCCGGTTTCCCGACTTGTTTATTAATTGTAATGGTTTAAAAATTGAATTTTCACAAGACGGGAAAGAAAAGGCGGTGATCAGCTGATATTTCATGTGACGTCACGGAGCGAGGAATTTGAATCTTATCTATATGAAAGCGTACGATTTAGTGTTTGTTACTTTTTACTTTTGAAGTAATCAGTCAGTTTTTAATAGAAAAGTGGGTATCTGTTGCGTGGAAGGACAATCCTTCAATTTACCTTACGTTTCGGCAGTAATGGTAAAAAGCTATATAGTGAATTCTGACATCTTTACCTGGGGTGCCATAAAACGTACGTTTCTGAAAGATTCACAGACCGCAAGAAATGGATTTGCACCAAGGGGGATTCGAACCTTGGGCCCGTTGAATATTCTGCGGTGTCTCTTCCCTTGTGTCCTATTTTGAAGTTGCATAACAGTGACACAAAATTCTAATGCAGGCATATATTATCAATTAAGATTGGAGTTAAAGTTCAAAAAATGTTAACTTATATTCAAATGATCCCCAAAAATTAAACCTAACTCCAAAGAAACTGGACATCGTCGGGCGATGGCGATGCACTTCTTACGACTATTTCTTTTCGGGACAGCTAAAAAAGCTTTCAGCGGAGTTTTGCTGAATTATATGTGCAGCAAGGATGAAACAATATTTCACCGTCCATCTTGATAATTCACGCGCGAAATTAAGTTTAACACTTTGATGTTTTGATAAGCAACTTGCAGTTGCCGGTCTACTGAAGTTTCTTGACTCGATTTATGACATCACACACAATGGCGCGGACTTATCACTGCATTTGAATTTGATTGAAATTTAAAATGGTGATAATTTAAAAAATACAGTTGTTTTTCAAAAACGGCCTTTGAGAGATCGCATCACAGAAATGTCATTAGTGAAAATAAGGCGGGAAGTCTATTATAGTTTATAATGGTCTAGTTCTATATTTTCGAAATTTTTTGGCCGTCTTGTCTTTAAATTCATCTCATAACTACAACATTTTTTTCATTTATTATAATTTTGATAACTATCAAAACTGCCGGAAGCTTGAGTAGTCATTTCTGCATTTTTCGTTTGCCTAAAGAATTTTTTTTCTATACTAAAGCCATCTAAAACTGTAGCTATTTAAATAAAACTAGTGCAAATTTAAAATTGGAAAATTTTTGTAAGCATGCCTTATTCAAATATCGAAAAATTATCCTATGTGAAACTATACAATATATTTAGCGGAATATTCTCAATGTAACCCATATTTCTTCAACCAGATTTGAATGCAAGCAAATTTAAATTCATTGTTATCGACGAATTTGCTTCCTTCAACCCTTCATTCGTAGTCAAGAAGGGACAAAACCGTATCTCGATTCATATGCATATGGGTAAGCACCCTAAATTCGGGTACATGTGTGAAACAGATATAAACACATGTCAAGTACCTTCATATGCGTATCAAACTCGGAAGAGATATTGGTACTGAATTGCAATGTTGCATCTATATAATTTGCACCAGAAGCGAAATCAGGGTTCAGTCCTTGATCCTGTTTAAATTTCTGGTTCTACGTGTGTATAACATATATAAAGTGTCGGTGATGCGACAGAGTATTCTTCAATATGTAATGTTATATATTGGGTTACGTACACTCCTGTGAACAGTAGTTTGGAGGGTTAAGAGTGTGTTGCGAAACTTATTGGGAATGAACAGTCGAAAAAGGAGGAAAATTTTGTGTTGCAATTCGATCCCTTCTTATGTAAGCAAAATTATTTGGTTGGATGGATATAACAGGAGGATTTAATTTGGGGCGTTCATGCATGCTGGAAGGGATTTTGATAGGTTGGTCCTAGGCGGCTTTTCATATAGGGTGGAATTTTGCAAACGTGTTCAGGAAATTGGCTGATTCTATTACTTCAGTAAATACGCGAACTCTTTATTTAGTTTTATTAATTCATACACATAACTGTGTATATGCCTAAAAATTTCGAAATAAGTTAACTTCGATGATTTGTGGAATATTCATATTCAAGTGTTTATTCATGTTTGTAATGAACTTTAAAAATTGCAGATTTTTGAAAATGTTGCCTACGAATTTCAGCCAACTTACAAAACTCATACGTTTTTCATGTCAAAACCGAAGTACACCTGTAAACAGTATCTACACTAGAATGAAGGGAGCTAGTAAATTCTCGACCGGTTTCAGGCAGTTTATATGAAAGGGTCCTTTTGTTTCTACGCTGAACTTCAAAACATATTAATATGACTTGACACACAGTTCTAGATTTGGTAAATTTATCAGTAGAGTAAACCTTTTTACTTTAGGTGGTTGCTGCGAGGATCAGGAAAGGGTGCACATCAAAACTGTACATCTATGTAGTGGACTGTTGGTTCTATCTCCGAATTACTTCGGTCAAGACCTATTAACGTGAATTTTAAATTTGAACTTGGGAATAGTATAAAGTTATAAAAGTTATATGTATAGTGCTGATGTGGGTTTCTCCCCAGGGGACGATATCACCGCTTCTGCTTCTTCTTTTTCTTCAGTCTGAATCCCATTCAGAAGGGGGGGGGGTGAGGGTTTGAATCATCTTGGTCGCTGACTCCATTTGGCTCGGTCATATGCCTAATTTCGATGGAGTCGAGAAGCTGTCAAATCGTCTCACTCATATCAAGCCGTTATTTCGGCCGAACTTCGTTTCTCACTGATTTCGTTTTTCAGACCGACCTTGGCAAATTTATATTCGGCACCGCGAATTACATGCGCATGGAAGGAAATGAGGATCCAAAAACATTCTCGACCAAGCCACAGGGTGTTGTGCGGTCTAATTTCAAGGAACAGAGTGTGTCATTTAAAGAACTACTTGTATGGGGTGGTCCTGTTGAATGAAGAGTTGTGCATTTTTGTGGCAGAATTGCGAGTAGTTATTTTTTTATTTCTGTAAAATAAAAATTTATTGAAATGTCGCCGTTAAAGGATCGCATTTATCGGTGGAGAACACTATTCTCAAGCCCTTTACATTAAAATCTCAAAAAAGAGTTGCCCAGAGAACCTCAACCTTATATACCTTATAGTCATCGTAAACCCATTCAAGATTATTCGAGGCTACAGAAAATTATTATTATATTAATATACTAATAATTTTAACTACTAGAGCTAATGCCCATAATAACGTATAATATTGATGAACGCATTTACTCTCTGAGGCGCCTGGAGGCTTCGCGGCCATTCAGACTATAGTGACTCGTCACTCCTCTTTCTCAGGTTTGGGATCTGATGAACAACAAAGTTTATAATTAGTTGTTTGTTGAGGGCAACTATTTCTACTGTCACTTGAAGGCCTTCAAAAAATTGATAAACATCATTCCCATGATTATGTGTCCTCATCCTTTGTTTTATTCTCTATACAGGATGTCACGTTTATAATGGCACAAATTTTAACGGTGGATGATTCCAATTGTTTGAGGAAAATTGGCCTATGTAATTGGCACTCCATCTTTTACCGTTGCAAAGTTATATCGTTTTTCATTGGTAGTGTCAAAAAGCATGACCTATGTAATTTCTTATAAATATATTTCCTTATCTGGCTGAATTGAGCGCATTTCCAATCTCCAATGTCACTACCGTACAATATTTGCTGGAGCAAGCGATCTAGCTAGATTTAATACCACGTCTATAACGTCGATTGTAGAATAGGTTTGGTGAGAGCGAGATATTTGTTAGTTATTGGCACAGATTCTCCGGAAAATCTCGGTAAGTTCATCTTCAGTTACCACAGGTGAAGACGTGGAATGCTGGTTTACATTAGCTGGGGTCCTCTTTATGCAAAAAGCCATGACTGTATTGAGTGGAAAATGCGAGTAGGTTAGCAGGATTTTTCGTCGCTTTAGCTTCTTTAAAATAATTCTATACGCTATTCTCTTGGGATTTAGATCTGCCTCCATGGAAAATTCTTTGTAGCATCCTCACTTGCTGGTGCGTATAGCCTGCGATACCTCCTCTTTCTCGGCGAAGTTCGATAATCTTCAGGCTCACTAGCAGAGTGTTCTAGCTCGAAACCCTAACGTAACTTCGCGATTTCATCGCATCGTAGTTTGACTGCCGCCTCAGGTGCTTTTAATATGTGCCTAGTTATTTGTGCCCCCTTTGCTGTAGCCGTATTGTCAAGATCGTGGCCTTCCAATAGCATTTCTATGAACGTACGCCGTTGAATGGCTTCACGAACCATCCCTTACGATTTAGCTTCCCATCCGCGGGAACATATATTGTATTGCCATATGACCTACGCAAGTGTATTGTCCTTGCTAATGTTGTACTCGCATACGGCAGATCGGCTATTAAGTTCGAAGCTGCCCTCGGAAAGTGGGTGCATTTTCAGTGTTTGTAAGTACTAGATTCAGCTCTGCCAAAGCCTCGAGTAAAACACCACCCCTTGTGTTTGTAATTTGATTGTCCTAATACATAGCCCGTGCATTAAAGTTAATGGCTGTAATTTTAGGAATTCCACTACTTCCGAAATCAGCAAACTTAGAATTTCCTTATATTGTACCATTATCATGCTTGGTGGTACACAATATCTATAAATGTAAACGCCAAGTATGTTTGCCCTGCGTATGGATAGCTTGATTTCAATACGCCCTTATTTCCATTTTGTCAATTACGGCTTCAGGCAGATAGCACGAACGAGTGGCTCAGATAGTGCTGCAGGAAAGCAGGAGAAAGGGTTGAGAAGTCGCGAACTTTCCCCACTATTGGCTCCTAAAACCATCGAAAGGGACGTGCAGCCCACGGCATCTTCATCTGAATCGTAGATGAAGTGCCATATCGCTCAAATAAATTTGCACCAGCGACTGCACTTATCAGTCGTCGGATAAATAGCTGTAAGATATACATATATATACCTAATACAAGAACCATGCGTTGCTGACGCTGAAAGTAGTGGTTTAAACTTATTGCATGCCAATGGAAGTGGTAGGCTCCTCTTCTGCATGGTTGTTCGAAAAACCTCCAAGCTATTTTGGCTGGTAATGCCGACAACACAACATCCAAACTGACTATAAAAAGTCAACAGGGAGATATGGGCATTTTATTGCGCTCTGCTTATTTCCCTTACCACATAGACGAAGTTCCCAGTGAGAGCTAAGCAATGTGCTAACAGTAAAGGCATGGGAATAATAGCAGAATGTCATATTAACGCCCACCATATAAGCTGAGGAAGTTCCACAAGGGTGCTCCTTAACCGAGTCCTAAAGTCTGATTCAGTCGCTGGCTGGAATTGGTACAAAGAGGTCGAAAAATATCTAAAGAAGAGCATAAGGGTGGCTACGTGATCATCATGAAGACGCTTTTGCGAAGAGACCAACTATCTTGAGGCAACCTCAAAGCTGAAGCGGATCCTTGTCAAAGAATGTAGCCAGTAGCTGAGTTATCTACGTGCACAGAGGGAAAGGTACACAGTAGGTGATGAAGAAACGGCTAATCATTTGCTTGAAGTGCAATTCCCAGGCAGCACTTCAAATATCATCTTGGGGCCGAGAGGCTTCAAACGAAAATATGATCTGACCGATCAGTCTAGACCGGAAAGACTAGTAGCTCTGTTCATAAGGGATATCCCTAGGTGGCCACTTCACTGTAGGCAACATGCCTACCAGAAAGGCAAATCTACGAAGGCAGCACTTCATGAGCTAACGGCAAAAATTGAGAAGGTGATGTCTGCTAAAAAATATGCCTTAGGCACATTCATGGATATCGAAGGCGTCTTAATGTATGCCTCATTCGATTTATAACTCGACAAAACACCATGGAATCGATGCGATATTCATCAGTTGGATTCTTGACATGTTAGACTGGAGGAAGATCCACATATTGGTCGGGCACAGTGTATTGAGGCAGGATGTCTTAGGAGTTGCCCACAGGGGGCGGGGGGGGGGGGGGGTTCTCCCTCCTCGTTTATAATTCCTGGTTATGTACATCTTGCTGTGGCTCCTGAAGCACACAAAGGTCTTAGCACAAGCATTTGCGGACGGACTATCCGTAATAATTATCAGCACAGTCTGTGACCGCTTGAATGCAACACTACACGTAGTTCATAGTTGACGCCTCCGTAATGGCTTCACGGTGAACGCTAGGAAGATTGGGCTAGTGATGTTCACTAGGAATGGCAGGTGGTTGAGCTACACGGTATTTACCTTAGTAGGAGCGGAAATTCGGCTGGTACAAATAGTTAAATATTTAGAAGTAAATTTCGACTGAAAGTTAATGTGGAAGCACCATATCCACGAACAATACCGAAAATTGTGCAGCTTGCTCTGGTGCTTCATGACTGCGATAGGTAAATGCTGGGATTTTCATCAAAATGGATTCATTAGATGTATACGTCCATCTTTTTGATGTATGAATGCGTCTTGCGGTCGCCAAGACTGAACTTTGCTAATAGCGGGAAGCTGTTGACGCAGATTCAGAGGCTTGGTTGCCTAAATATTAATAATAATAATCGTTGGCGCAACAATCCATGTTGGATCAGGACCTTGAAGTGTGTTAGAGCACTTCATTCAAGACCGTAACGGTACACTAGGAGGCAATGTGGTCAGCATTGCGGTCGCCCGAGATTATTACCCTGATTTGACTCAGGTACTCATTCACAGCTGAGTCAACTGGTATCCGACGTCAAATCACGATACAAATTCCACTGCCACCAGTGAGATTTGAACCGCAACCTTCCGTACGACAGCCTTGTGCTCTAACCACTCAGCTATCCGGACACTGCCTAAATATTACTGGAGGTGAAAGGCAAAGCAGCTAACTTCATTGGGAATATAAGAATGTTTACGACTGAAATGGAGGGGTTGGAATATTCGAATCTGTTTCGATAGTTGGGCAGCATTATCAGCACTAAACAGTAACAACATATCAAGCCAATTGAGGTGGAATTATCCTCAGGTGTTATTGAAACTTGGTCGGTTGAATGAAATATTTCTGATGTGGATGCAGGGCACTCAAACACCGCTGGTAATGAGGAAACTGACAAACTGACAAAATGACTCGTCAAGGTTCTAGATCCACCATGTTGGGGCCGGAACCAGCTTTTGGTATCCGGCCATTCACTGGTATCCCGAGTTCTCCAGACCTCAGGTGAAGATACCTTCATAACGTTTTCTTCAACGAAGACTGTGGACATTCTCTGTCTCTGGAGAATGCTTTCAGATTCGCGAAAGTTTGCGAACGTCGTAGGCGAGACGCCGTTGAATGGGCGATCTCCGGTGGTAGTGCAATGGGTGATTTTGCTTTTTATTAATGCCGACAGCGCGTTTGTGCAAATCAACGATAGATGCATATGAGGAATTGTTACTTAGATTTCAAGGCAAAGTATTTCGGCTTTCGAGTTCACCTAATTCAATCACAATCGATCCCTGAACATGGTCAATTTTTGGGGGGACAAACTAATATTTAACTTTACGAAGAGTATTTAGATCTGTGCGGGAAGCTATCAGCAACATTAATGGGAAACCATGCGCACTTAGAATTAACTGCTATTACTCAATACATATATCGGAACTAGGATGTTTAGACAATTAAAAGATATGAATGCTAGACTGAACGAAAACTATTACTATTAAGGAAGAAACTGAATGGGATGCCATCCTAAGGTTCACAAAAAGAATAATGATGTAAGAGAAATTATCGCAGACTCTAATTCTGACACATATGATATTGTGAATTGGCTAATCCAAGATTGAAAGAAACTACTATCGGGAAAGACTCAATAAAAAACTCTTAAGAAGTTAGCTAAAAACTGCAGATGGTAGAGCCAGCACTAGAAGACAATCGATTTGTATCCGACGATGTTAAACTTTTGCCCGAGCACATAAATAAAGAAGCCCTGGTGAAATTTGAAGAATGGAACTTACCGTTTGTTGCACGAATTTTGCAGCAGGATCCGTTATCCCTACTAATAAACGACATAGTCATGGTATTAGTAGAGGAAAATATGTAGCAGAGGGAAGCTCTACAAGAAATGTGTCTAGGTATGTAGTCGGCATCTTAAGGATGCTTCAACCTGAGTAACACAGTTAATGCAATGCACCCAAACTTAAAATTCATCTTATTCGTCTAATAAATGAGGCGAATTATCATTTCTAAATATAGTTATCAAGCGCTCCAATATGCACTCCTCTTCAGAAAACTTTACCAAGGAGCAAGCTTACATTACAGATTCTGCTAACAAAAACGGTTGGACATAAACATGAAAATGAACAACCTGACTACATTGTACTCGTAGCAAGCAACACCAGACCCATCGGACAGTATATGTTTCGAATCTTCAAAAAATATGGTTTACTTGCCAAAGTTTCTAATCTACCACTCTGTAGTCATATAGAGAAATAAATGAAATACTTTAATCATAGCCACATATCATGAAACATTATACTGGAGAGTTTGGTGTAAATCCTGCCATTATTAACAAAGTTGCTCCTTTGTTATGCCATTAAACGCCACTTTTACACTGAAATGATTAGAAAGACGTATTCAATGCATTTATACTAGGAGCTATGTACAAATAGAACCATCGAAACATTTAAATTTGTAACAGAACTTTCCTCGAATATTGTAGAAGATCTTCTAGATTTCTTCTTTAGTTCTTGTGAAACACATATATTATCCAGTGCAGTTTTAATAATTGAAGTGTGACGTTTGTAAAAAATCAATTTTTTTCTTTACATATTTCGAAAGAATATTGAAAATGTACAGTAAAAATCTTAGAATTAAATTCAAAATATTCCTAAAGTTACAGGACAAAGATTCGAGCCACTTTTTTACTTTTAAATGAAAGCTTATGCACTTGAGGTTCCACCTATTCTGATAAGTCCACAGAATAGAAAGGAATTCATTTTTTCAATTCGCACCACCAAAGAAGACTGTTTGGTTCCACGAATGAGACTACTGTTTTTTCAAGGACTTTATTTTGGTCATAAGAAACATACATTGCTTAATGCAAAATTAAGTAGATTTTTTTTTGCATATTTTAAACTTCCCTCAAAATCATGTTTCAAAGTAATGAAATAACGTTGGAATTTCGCGCTTCACCCTGTACTACTACTTTAAAACCTCAACTATACTCTGCCGAAAAATAATTTTTCATCGTTTAAAACAAATGAGGAAAAAAAGTGAATCCTAAATGCCTGTATTATTAACAAGTATCTACTAGTGAGCGGAATAATACGAGCCGTTGCAAGTGCTAACTTTCATACATACACCGGCAGTAACGTGGGAATTTCAAGTTAGGATAGAATTCAAAATTTCATTGGATTCTATGACAAGAAAGTCATTAATTTCTGTTGGCTCATTTCCTCCAATAATTGCTATGCTTGAAATCGTCCAAAGAACCGTTAAATATCTTATAACTATCTTCTGAGTAAATTTGATTTGATTCACAATCCATCTTCGGATGTTCGTGTCAATTCATTCTATTTTCCCCAGGTCATTCTGCCAAGTACAATTGAATTATATCCGCACTAACCCACGAAATCATAAATCTTCTATCATATTTTGGTGTACCTATTGCATCTTTAAATACTGTGAGAAAGTTCCCATGATATTTTTTACCGTCGACTTAATTTATGCTAAAAGCAGTTTTGCATGCGGCGCAAAAGATTCATCTCCCCGGGTTGCATCATCATGTAAATATGCAAATTGCGTTGCACATTCAAAAACGGAAACTGCTTCCTAGTGAGAGAAACAACTTTCCCTTTTACTTTCTTCCTGTTAAGAGATTTCCCTAACTGTCATATCTTTGGATAAGGTTTGCAACAGATCCGCATGACATATGTGTGTACAGGAATCGAAAACCAGAAACCTCTCCGCAAAAGTATATTATCTCCAGAACTACTTTCGATTTTTATTGTGTATGCAAATTAACTGCATAGCGAAACCCTTCTTCCTTATATGCAAATTAGAAATTTTGATGCACCCAAATGTGCATTTATATATGCACATGCAGGACAACACATCATCAGGTAAGATGTGTGTCGTGGGAATTTTTGAACAATTCTCGTTTTGCGAGGCATATTCGGATCGAAACCTTTGAAATTATTGCATCTTATTTCGATTGTGCAGACAATACGTGACTAAAGGAACGCATTTCCAAACATAGGAGTCATTCAAGTGTTTCGGTAGATGTACATAATATGCAAATATTGATCGGAAGAAAAATATATTTCACAAACGAATCGACCCAAAGGATCCTTAATGTTATAACTTCCGGAAGATTTATGCTCACTAGAGGTATTAGGGTTATAGGATTTTTTCTAATTTGAGCGAAGAAATATTTTTATAAATCAATCTTCATTGGGGGGAATGTTCATTGTTATTAAAATATAATCATGAAATGATTGTACTCCAAAATACAATTGGTTTACTAATAATAAATAGTAAGATTTGCACCATATTTTTGATGCTCATAATTCGGGCACTGGGTATTTAGGATTGTTGTATCTCCTCCATACAGTTTAACAATAAGGTGGCAAATGCTTTGTTAATTTTCTTATAAAAATTCTCTCCAGGGATAACGGTAAGTTTTGAAGATATTATGGTAAAAAAAGTGACTGACGTTTTCGCCCAGAGCAGACGCAACTCATCAGACGCTGCCTCACCTCTGCCCTGGGAGCAACGTGACCGAAAATAGTGACAGGTCGTAATCGCTCCATTTATATATAATATAATAGCACATGAGTGCGAATTATATTGAAGTGAAATTCGTCGTAAGTTCAGACCTAAACCAGGCTGAAGTGAATTTTTTTGTTGAGGATGCTGGGAGTCCTGAGTATGCATCCACTTGATGACTGACCACGTGGACCACAAGAAAGGAAAGTAAGTTACTTCCCCAAGTGGTCGGGTTCGTCATCAAGTGGATGTGGACCTAGGACACCCAGCATCCTCAACAAAACTTTTATGGTAGTTAGTGGTAATTAGAGTGCATGTTTATTAATTAGAGTACATGTCTATTAAAAGAGAAGTCAGAAGAAGAAAGATAAGATAATGCTAGAATTTATGTTCTCAAATTTACTTGATTGAATGAAAATGTTGGTGGTACCTTGACCTGGCCAGCTAGAAGTCCAGACTCGGATTCTGTTGAAAATATCTAGAAATCAATCTGCAATATTGTTTGTAATGAAAAACATTTTAAAGATACAGAAAAAGATTGGAAAGCCACTCAAAAAGCATCAAAAGAATTAATGACCGGAAATAATGAAAAACCAAAAATTTGACATTATCAATGTCTGATAGATGCATCCAACTAATTAAAACGTACAACGATGCAATAAGCAAATAAAAAAATATATTGTTAAATTTTTAAATAAATTTTAATTTCAAACTTTTCGTCGAAAGCTCTTGCAACGTTATAACTCCTTGAAAAAAAATCTCAACCCTCCATTTCTAACCCTTTTTAAGTTTATGTGCGAAACCAAACCTTATAAGAATCGGGTCGGTGTCTGTCTATCTCTCTGTTTTTTTTATAGAGGTGGAAAGTATCGAAAGTCACAGTGTGGGGCTTTAACCCACTAAAACCACCTCCTCCCACCTGCTGTGCCTACGGAACTATCTAGAAGCAGACAGATATTACATCGTGGGGCGGGTTAAAGCCCTATCGGCTAACTCCTACGGTGGGAATTGTTCACTCCCTGCTACTTTTTCGTAAGCGCTCTAGTCTTCGAAGCACCTTCTTAATACAGCCTATGGTGCCACTAACTGCATTTCACACTTCTTGGGATTCGAGTATTTGCGGAATAATCGTTTCCACTGGTAAGCGTCTCGTCAAGAGAAATTGAAGCTGTTCCCTCTCATTTGCAAATCTCGAATATTCGAAGGATGTGTGCTCCGGGTCCTCGTATTCCTTTAAACACTCAGGACAGAAGGAAGAATCGTCATGTCCAAAACGATGTAAATATCTGCGGTATCCACCATGTTCAGTTAGAAATTGGGTCAATTGGTAGTGAACATCTCCATGGCCGCGCGCAATCCAACGTCGAGCCTACACATTCACCTTCCTTATCCCAACGTTCCTGCCACACCCTGATTGTGCGCGCTTTTTCTTTGCGTCGTCGATCTTCGGCATTATGGTCACTACGTGCTTTCCAATTGTACAGTTTTCGGATCTTCTTAGCTAAAATATCAATGGGCACTATGCCCGCGACTAGGAAAGCTGCTTCGTCTGACGTTGTTCGGAATGCGCTAGCGACTCTTAACGCACTCAGACAATATACTGAAGACAATTTCCTCCTATACGCCTGAACATTAAGGGCTTTTGTCTAAACGGGTGCTGCATATACATATATTGGATGAACACACTCTGGCTAGCAGCAGCCTCCTCGGTGGTTTGGGTCTTCCAATATTGGGCATCATACCAGTTAACGCCCGCATAGCTCAAGTGTTGTTGAAGGTCAATCGATGATCCCACATAATGCCGATTTATTGGTGAAAGGCTTGCACTCTATCGTTTGCCGCCTCACACGAAACCGTAAAGTTTCTTTCAGTTTACGGCCGCTGCGCCTCAGTTTTGTGTTCCGCTAAAGCTAATCCATGTGATATCAACCAATCCTTGATCAGCCTAACCGATATCTCACATGCCCAGATAACATCCTCCAGGTGTTCACTACAACAATTGCGATTTCATCATAGCGGATAAAAGTAGCTTGTCGCGGATGTTTGATGCGTAGCACATGATCGTACATCATGTTCCAGAGTAGTGGGTCCAGCACTGATCCTTGAGGCACTTCGCCGGTTATCGAATATTCAACTGGGCCTACGTCGGTGTCGTAGAGGAGCTTTCTATCCACGGAATAATTACTGATGATTAGCTGAATATACGAAGGAACATTCAGCTGGTTTAAGGATCTTCTTTTATGCTGCCATTGCGCTGGGTTGAAAGCATTTGTCACCTTACACCGGCAATTGCCTCCCCCGTCAGATTGACCAGTGCGTTGATAGCATCCACTATTAACCTGCCGGCGCGAAAACCATATTGTTGTGTGCATTTTTTTTCCTGTGGGAATAGAGTGGTCACTATTCTTAGCTTCCTGCTCTATAGGCTCCTTCCCACGGGTTGATGTCGCCCTCTTCACAGAGTTCTTTAAAGGAATTCCGTTTACTTTCACGGTTCGCCTTCTGCAGCTCAATTCCCCTAGTTTTGCACCTCGCCTTCCTCTGTGCAATTTCCTGCTCATCATTTGCGCGTTGGTAGTTCATCATAGACTGTGACCATGTTTCTGACAATTTGCTCGGATTTTTCACTCGCTGTACCTGTTGGTGTGGAACTATCCCTAAATATCTGAGTGAACATGTCCACGTCAATCATCTTTGAACTCCACTGCTTCAACCGGCATGACTTTATGTCTTTTGGATGCTCCATTCACCTGGTCTCCACTACACTAAACAGTATAGTTTGATGGTCGTTATGCGTGTAGTGTTCACTAATTCGCCAGGTAATGTCCCTCATTAACGCACTGCTTACGAAGGTAATATCTACCACTGAACCTATTGTCCCTTCCCGGAAGGTATAGGTACTTCCGATATTAGCAAGAACAATGTCCAGCGAAGACACAGCACCCAGCAATATGCGTCCTCTGTTGTTGGAAATTTTGCTTAACCATTTGGTAGACCATGCGTTGAAGTCTCAAGATGACAATCGGGGATCGTAAATTTCCGTCCAATGTCAGTTCATGTAACATTCGCACATATTCCACACTTGTTGCACTTAGCGGAGCGTAGCAACTATAGACATCGTTAATTTGAGCTTTTACGAACCCATTTCCGGGCGTTGCGGTTATTTTTTCAACCGGATATCATCCTGTTGTCGAAATTACGCACTTTTGTCGGTAGCTCATATCGCGTTATTTTTTCCTCTGTATGGTTCGCTTATAATCGCCACGTCCATATCGAGCTCCTGGACTGACTGACTCAAAAGATCGTGTGGGGCCTCACAATGGTTGAGGTTTATCTAAATAAATCTCATTTACTTTTTGCTTTTGGTTCCCTGCTAGACAACGACCATTTTTATCTTCCTGCGGCATGACCCTTATCATCCCCCTTTCAAACCCTGCATCTTTACATAACAGCAACAACATTACATCTGTAATAAGTACGTATATCTTGTAGTTTGAAAAAAATATGAAGGATTATTTGGTTTTTAGCAATATACGAAGGCAAAAATGTGCCTAGAAAGTTTCACCATCACTTGCCCGAGGTGTTGTCAGATTCCACTTTGGCTTTCAGATCACCTATACCGGTTACAATCATCACTATGTTGGAAATCTAATTGTGATGTTCCTTAACCAGGAGTGGATTCTTGCTGTTAGAAGTCTGACAGAAACCGGCTGCCAGGTCAAAAGAACGTGACTTGTAATAGCCGTCAGAAGTAACCCGGTGTAGGGTTTCTTCTTCTGCTATCACTCGGCTTACCAGAGTACAAAAGCATATTGCCATAAGTGCGACAAGAGGAACAGGAGTATTCTATAGAGTCCCACCATCTTATTTCGTTTATGTCCAGCTTATATAATACCGCTGAAATTTCCGCTTGAGGAACGTGCGCAGATTCCAGAAACCAATCAAAGTCCGTTTTCGATAGCCAAAGGTCGTTTCTGTGAGGTGAGTACCTATCCGTGTTGCTGACGTTTCGGTAACAAAAATTTCTATCCCTTTTAGTCGCCTCTTAGCATAGTGATCAGCATTGCGCTCGCCCGAGATTGTTGCCCTGATTTGACTCAGGTACTCATTCGGAGTTGAGTCGACTGGTATCCGACGTCAGACTGAAGTTTATGGGAAATAGCCAGTTTCACAGCCCCGAGACAGGAAGCTGTTGGATAGGGACATAATATCATCTACACATAGTGAATCCCACAATTTCAGGATATGTTGAGCATGTTGAGCATGAGACTGGTATTTTGAGGATTTCCAACTTTGCAAAAATTATGTATAGTATTGATTTTCAAATCTATCCTGCAGTTTTCGACTCCATCGGACCAAAGGCGGATGTAATTTTGACTCTTTTGATTACAATTGAACCTTACACAGATGTGGAAGGAACTGAATGGTAACATTTTACCATTTTTCGTTTTTTTTATGGGTGGAGGTGGAAATCTTAAAAAGACGCTACTGCCCAAAGTTCCAGCGTCGTATTCAGGACAGTCTGGAGACTCATCCAATGCGTGTAAGTACTTTCTGCATCCACCGTGTCCCATAAGGAACTGCGTTAGGTGGTAATTTAATTCTCCGTTTTTGCTCTCCACACATCTCTCAATACACGGGATCAGCGTATGGGTTCAGCTGCCTTTTCGGAATTATCCCACCGTTGCTGCCATTTCCTGTACAGCTCCTTCCTAGTTTCTTTCAGGAATCCCGCGGTCAGCTTGGCCGGACTCACCCTCCTTCTCCGGTAGAGGCAGTGTGCCTCATTTGCCAGAAGATCCAAGGGAATCATTCCCGCGATGACACACAATGCCTCATCTGATACCGTTCTATATGCACTGTACACCCTCAGCGCGATTGGCCCGTATGCCGAACTTATGCTTCTCTGTTTCACTGTGTTATACAGTGCGCCCGCCCAGATAAGAGCCGCGTATAGCGGGATGGATTTCACCAACCCTGCGATAAGCAGCCGACGCTTAGATTTTGGCCCTCCAATATTTGGCATCATCCTTGCTAGAGATGAATTAGCCTTCGCTGTCTTTTCGCGAGCGTAGTCCAGGTGCCCCTTGAAGTTCAACTTGGCATCAATCATTACCCCCAGGTATCTAACGATCGATTTTGAAACCACCTCGTGATTGGCACCGCGGATTTTGACAGTGTTGTTTTTCCTGCGATTGGTAGTAAGAACCGCCTCCGTCTTATCTTCCGCCAGGTCCAATTTCACCATTTGGAGCCATGCTTTGATAGCATGAATGGTTTCACTTGCATACAGTTCCATGTCCTGGTTGTCTTTCGCAACTACTGCCACTGCCAAGCCGTCTGCAAAACCAACCAATGTTGCTTCCCTTGGCACGCGAAGGCCGAGCACTCCGTCATACGTTATGTTCCACAGCAGGGGCCCCAGTATGGAGCCTTGGGGAATACCGGCTGTCACAATATATTCGTTCGACCCGCCGTCCGTCTCGTACCAAAGAAGTCTCTCCGAAAGGTAACACTCCATTATCCGAGTTAAGTAACCAGGGACACCCAATTTAGCCAGAGTGTCCTTAATCCAACTCCAGTTGGCTGAGTTAAAGGCATTCCTGACATCCAATGTGACTACCGTGGAGCGCGTACCAGCGGCCGATGCCTCCTGGGCCAGGTCCACGACCGTTGCAACGGCATCAACCGTGGACCGCGCTCTATGAAATCCACACTGCCGCTCCGATAGACCACCCGCTAGCTCGACGAACGGAAGCAGCCTGTTGTATATCAACATACATGGGTATATAAATATATTATAAAGTCATAATTTTGTAGCTATCCACACATACACATATTAAAAAGAATACCAGATACTAGGTACGGTACTGTTCAGAAAAAATCGAAAATCATCACAAACCCGCAATCGTTCATTGAAAGCACAAGTCGTTGACTTTCTATGAATTCAATTGCTATGAAAACGCATGAATATTGGCATACATACATATGATTGGCGCAATGTTATATATTCAAATTTAAAAAGTTCAAATGAACACACGAAATGAAACTGACCCAATTCACAACGAGTATTCAGGTCTACGAGCAAAAAGTCGCTAAATTTATTACGCGTACGAAGGGCCTCAACTTTTCTTCGTAATGACCATACAAAACCTTACGTAAAAGCCCTTTCACTTAACTGACAGTTTAAATAACAAAATGCGAATTGACTGAACGTAAAAAATTGGCCCAGGGCCGTACACAATCATGGCTATTTGCTGCGGCTTTTACGACACCTCGCACATTAACGAGGCTGTTTCGAATCGCCAAGGGCTCGGGGTTCAAGCCCAGACAACTGAGACTTTACGCCAGCAAAAGCACGGACTAGGAGGCCAGCCAGCAAGCAAAAAGCCTAGACCAGGCATGGCGAACCCATTACACTTCAGATTAGTGGAATGGCTGACTTTTGGCCAAGCTGCGTTTCTCAAAGATTTATAATACTCGCGCAGCAGTTCAAGACGCTGGGCCAGAGCCATAAGCCCTTCGATATATCATTCGGTTGACACTCGAGAGGGCCGTTGATTGCTCAACATTCAAATTATTGAAAATATATTGCCACTGCCCGTTGGCCGCAGCGTAAAGTGGGCTTCAGAAAATTCAAAGGTGGTTCAACTTCAAACAAAAAGCATAATTTATTGCATTGTTGATGCACAAGTGGCGGAGAAGGGCTCCTCGAGCCGGGGCTGTATGCGTGTGCAAAGAAATTTGAAAGCGCCGTTCTGAATTTGGGAGTTTCATGCATTTTGATGGAATTATAATCAATATTTATTGTTATTACGAGATCTTTCCCAGTTGACGGCGATGGAGCAAAAAGTTCAAAAAAATACTCATAGTGCTGAATAAGTGGATGCTCGGAGAGGTGGCGGTGGTTATTAAAGTTTTTGGCCGATAGTACTTTATATTATGCTAATTGGGACTCGTACTGTCCAATAAATTTGATTGGAACGATCCAAACTCAGCCATCATATCTACTGCAAACGGATCCAGATTGAAACAAAAACTTCATTAGGAAGCGACAAAGTTACAGGGGCTTATTACGTATATGGATGTATCTTTGAGCGGTGCAGATCTTGGCCAACCTGTAGATGCCAAAGGGTTCGCTGTCCAGTAAGCTACAAAGGAAGTGGAATTAACGAAAGTTAATCATCCTCCAATAATGATAAACAAATGTATTAAGGGAGGATATTATTCCGTAGTTCAGCTGCGAATTAGAATTGAAACATAATATCAGCGAAAATGTGGAGTGCTTGAAACCACAACATTCGTTGATATTAATCAATTCAAGTCTGTTGGTACCAGGAAACCACTGATTAAGAAGAAAATCAAGGTAGTATGGACTATGTGGGAAATTCGACAAATTACATAAATCATCCTACGTAGAAAGTGTAGAAAAAAGAAACACACAACTAAGGACAAAGAAAAATAGAGTGTGAATAGTGACCAGTGACCAGTGGCTTAAGGGGGTCATCCTGTGTGTCGGATCCGCGGGATCGAATTTCTTTTTGCATCAATTGTATCTAGATATAGTATAGAATATATGGACAAAGTGATTTTTTGATTTTCGGAGTCGTTCGGAAATTATTGTGTTAAATACGTAATAAGTCAAATGCCAGATTTATCTCGATCGCCGTAATAAAGCGCGTATTTATCGGTCCCAATGACTTTCGAATGACTTCACTAAAAGGACATGAATTGAAGCCAAGGCTGTACATGTGTTTCTTGAAGAAACCTAAAGTTTATGGGCTCGGTATATCAAATTAATCATCATCATCATCAACGGCGCAGCAACCGCTATCCGGTCTAGGCCTGCCTTAATAAGGAACTCCAGACATCCCGGTTTTGCACCGAGGTCCACCAATTCGATATCCCTAAAAGCTGTCTGGAGTCCTGACCTATGCTATCGCTCCATCTTAGGCAGGGTCTGCCACGTCTTCTTTTTCTACCACATAAATTGCCCTTATAGACTTTCCGGGCTCCTCCGGGATCATCGTCATCTACACGGATTAAGTGGCCCGCCCACCGCAGCCTGTTGAGCCCGATTTTTCCCACGACCTGATGGTCATGGTATCGCTCATAGATTTCGTCGTTATGTAGGCTACGGAATCGTCCACCCTCATGTAGGGGGCCAGAAAATCTTCGGAGGATTCTTCTCTCGAACGCGGCCAAGAGTTCGCAATTCTTCTGGCTAAGAACCCAAGTCTCCGAGGAATACATGAGGACTGGCAAGATCATTGTCTTGTACAGTAAGAGTTTTGACCCTATGGTGAGACGTTTCGAGCAGAATAGTTTTTGTAAGCTGAAATAGGCGGAGAAATTATCAACGGTCTCAAAGTTGTATTCTCCTATCCGTATTCTTCCTGTTTGACCAGTGCGGTTTGATGTTGTTGGTTGGTTGGTTTTTGGTGCTGACGTTGTCACCATATACTTTGTCTTGCCTTCATTGATGTGCAGCTCAATATCTTGCGCCGATTGCCGCCTGCTCAATCTGGATGAAGGCAGTTTGTACATCTCGGGTGGTTCTTCCAATGATGTTGATATCGTCAGCATAGGCCAGTAGTTGGGTGGACTTGAAGAGGATCGTACCTCTTGCATTTACATCAGCATCACGGATCACTTTCTCGAGGGCCAGGTTAAGGCATCCCCTTGTCGTAGACCGTTGTTGATGTCGAATGGTCTTGAGAGTGATCCTGCTGCTTTTATCTGGCCTCGTACGTTGGTCAGGGTCAGCCTAGTCAGTCTTATCAATTTCGTGGGGATGCCGAATTCTCTCATGGCCGTGTAAAGATTTACCCTGGCTATGCTATCATAGGCGGCTTTAAAGTCGATGAATAGATGGTGCAACTGGTGTCCATATTCCAACAGTTTTTCCATCGCTTGCCGCAGAGAGAAAATCTAATCTGTTGCTGATTTACCTGGAGTGAAGCCTCTATGGTATGGGCCAATGATGTTCTGAGCGTATCCGGCTATCCGACCTAGCAAGATAGTGGAGACTATCTTATAGATGGTACTCAGCAACGTGATACCTTTATAATTGCTGCCGTGCGTGATATCTCCCTTTTCTATGTATGAGACAGATAATGCATCGTTGCCAGTTGTTGATTCGCTGCCCCATACCTTGAGCAGAAGTTGATGAACCACTTGGTGTAACTGGTCGCCTCCATATTTAACCAATTCGGCTGTAATTCCATCAGCTCCTGGCCACTTATGAATTTTCAACCGATGAATTGCACGGACTGTTTCTCCTAAACTTGGTGGTGGCTGTATTTGTCCGTCGTCTTCAGTTGGCGGGACTTCCAACTCGCCGATGTTTTGGTTGTTCAGTAGCTCATTAAAGTACTCAACCCATCGCTCCAATATGCCCATTCTGTTGGAAATCAGATTTCCTTCTTTGTCTCGGCAGGATGAGCATCGAGGTGTGTAAGGCTTAATCCTGCTGGCTTGTTGGTAAAACTTGCGCGCCTGGTGCAGTTGCTCCCTGTACTTTTCTATTTCGCAGACCTATTGGTTCTCCCAGGTTTCCTTTTTCCGTCTGTGAAGTCGCTTCTCCGCTCGCTGGAGTTCGTGATAAGTCTCTGCGCGTGCCCGCGTTCTTTGAGAATGCAACATTACTCAGTATGAGGCATTATTCCGTTCCGTTGCTAGCATACATTCATCGTCAGACCAGCCGCTCCGACTCTTTTTGCCCCTGCGGACAAGTATGTTTGTGGTCGCGGTTATTGCGGCATCCATTTCCCTCTTATAGGTGTCGCGAAGGGCTGTGTTGTGGATGGCTTCAGTGTTAACTCTCACCCGATTGCCAGAGGGTATTCTGGGTGGTGTTGTTATTCGAGCTCAGAGCACCATGCAAACGAGATAGTGATCCGTATCTTTATTGGCCCCCTATATATTCTGACATTCATCAAAGCTGAGAGGTGACGGCGTTCGATCTGGAGAGGCCCACGTATGTTTGTGGACCGCTTTCCGCACAAACCAGGTACTTCCAACAACCATTTCGTGTGACACTGCTAATTGAATAATACGCAGTCGGTTATCATTTGTGTTTTGGTGTAAGCTATGGGAGCGAACGTTTTGCCTGAATATGGGCTCCATCCCTACTTGGCTGTTAAAATCCCCAAGTATGATTTTGATATCATATCTGGGACAGGCTTCGAGGGTTTGTTCTACTGCCTCGTAGAAGGTATCCGTCTCCAACTCAGCAGTCTCCTCTGTAGGGTCGTGAACGTTAATGAAGCTCATATTTCTAAATTTGCCTCGCAAGCGCAGAGTGCATAGCCGTTCGCTTATGTTTTCAAAGCCTTTAACAGCAGGTTTTAATTTTTGGCTGACTAAGAAACTTACTCCGAGCACATGGTTTACTGGATGGCCACTAGAATATATGGTGTAGCGGCTCTTCTCCAGGAAACCGGTCCCTGTCCAACGCATTTCCTGTAACGCTGTTACATCAGCCCTATATTGGGACAGCGTATCGGCCAGCTGCTTGGTAGCTCCTTCTCTGTACAGGGAGCGCACGTTCCATGAAAAAATGCGGAAATCGTTATGCTGTTTACGTTACCATGTTCGTCGTTGCGTTATGGGTCCACTCCGAGGCTTCTTTTGTGGCTTTGTAACAAATTATTTTCCGTGTAGAGTTGTCGCCCCTACACAACCCCCAACCGCGAGAACTAGTTCGTACAATTTGTCTCGTTTTTATGCGTGGGAGACTCGTTTTAATCTTTCTTCGCCTGCAGCTTTTCGTTAAGAAAGATAGGATTTGGTAGTAGAGCTGTTGTTGGGTTAGTTGGTTCAGGAGGCATTTCCCAGGTTTTATGCTCCATCGTGGGTACCAACCCTGGGACCTATACTACCCTTTGACTAGATTAATTATCAGTTAAGATTTTATGGCTAAAATTCACATTCTACTTTTTAAATTCGTTTTTCTCAAAACTCCTTATTGAAAATCGGCTGCCACCATAGCTCAAAATCTATCCAATGAAATTCTATAAAATTTTGACGACTTATTCAGAACATATTTCTGCGGAAACAATGATAATTGCGATTCAGTCAGTAGTTTTTTTATCCATTAAAGAAGCCTTAAAAAAACACCAAAATTAACAAAAAGAAGTTTAAAATGCCGCCAAAAATTTAGCTTTTCATATTTTGTAGTATCCTAGTTTGTGGACTTTAGTTAAGTCTGTACGCTAAAATGCCGTCTATTTTTTTTCGTTAAAATGATCACATCGCCTTGTAGTGTGGCAGCAGAAAAACACCTTTTTCTGGAGATGGGTGTATAAATTGCTTTGTATTTCAATAACGAACTATGCTATCGAGCTGGAAAAATTACTACGCATACTCAATATACTACAATACTAAGAAATAGATGGTGAAAAAATCGTATTTGTATCTTTATCCAGTTCTTCACAAAAAAATTCTAAAAATAGCGGCAAAAAGGGCCTTCACACGGGATGACCCCCTTAAGTTTCCTTAACTGTGCAGGCTGACTGTCCGGGAGTAAGAAGCGTGTATGGTGAAATTCCCAGCGGTATGAAGAACAGGTTTCTGTAATAATAGAAGTCATTTCGGTTTGCACAAAAGTCTTGTTGACTGTTGGGTTTGTCAATTGATAGTAAGGCTGACAGTATTGCCTTCATATTTTTCTGGTAGAAAAGCCGTATATATACATTAAAACATGAGTCCTCATGTCGAAGTATAGCCCGCCGTAGCCCGTTGACTGTGAGAGCTGATATCATTCAAAAGGTTACCGTCGGTCCCTCACATAAGATTATGTAAAATTTTTCCTTATTAAAGTCACCTCCCATTTCATTTCTTAACCCTTCCGACCATCTTTACAGTATTATATCCCGCTACTTTGTACTTCAAGATAATCTTGGGTGACAATAGTCTCCTGGCGACATTCTCCAACTCCACCTAATGCAGGCATTTGAAAGCAACGTCTTCCACATCCTCCGCAATCATCTCATACTTCAGGCAATATGGGGAGTCATCATGCCCGCAGTAATTCAAGTAAATATTCGCTATACCTTCCATCCCGCTTAGTAATTACATCTAGGACAATACTATAGGTTCAGCGCCCTTTAGGTGGATCGTCCCATCTCTTTTACTACTCCACAACTAAGTCCGTGCTAATGTCCGACGATAGGACTAAAGCTCACTGAAGTCATAGGGGAATCGACCAACCCTCGAGGTGAGAGACTCGATGGCTTTGTCTTGGAACACCTAGATTTGGCAGCATTCTTGCCAGAAAAGTACTCATTAGAAATGCTTTTGTTGCTAAACTCTTACAGTTGAAATTCTATAATGACTTCAAGATATTTGAGCGCTGGTTGCGAATATGTAGTTTCATCCCCAATTCTGACTTTTATGGAGGTTTCCTTTCTCCGTTTCGTGATCAGAACAGCTTTAGTTTCACGCTCTGCGAGACCAGTATTTTCAAGTTAGGGCTTAATTTCTCAAATTGTTTCACTTTTGAGGACCCAAATCTTTTGATGTCTTGCCTCACGATGTCATTTGCAAAGTCAATTACGGTTACTCCTTGGGGAGCTGTAATGTAAGAATGCAGTTGTATATTTTTATCTGCAGGGGCAAAGTAAGGAACCCCGCAGGTTTTATGTTTGAATGGTAATAGTCTGAATTGTAGTATTGTACAATAGTCTCTCTACCTCAGCGGTCGACACCTCAGAGGTCGTCAGCGATTCTTAACGGGAATGTAAGTAGTTTTGACCTCTTAGCTGGCAGTATATCTGCGTCCTAGGTAATAGCCTCGAGAAAGCTTTCTGGTGAAGAGCGAACTGCGAATGAGCGATACGCTGCCATGGAGTCGTCGATAAATCCTTGTTGAGTACCATACAGTGCCGTTGTTGCAGGAAGAGTCACAGTGGAAACTACTGAAACTGATCAGATCGCCTCGAATATAAACCGAGTGGGAGCGCTGTCGACTATTCTTGCGAAAGCTAAAGAGGCTTATCAAAAAATGCGCTGCAGTTGTGAAGCGCATGTGGTCTTCGACGTTTGTCCAGAAAACCCTCAGCAAATGTGTAAAAATCAGGCTGATAGAAGTGGTGGAGCTCCTGGGCACAATTTCGTATTAAAGGCGGACATGGCGTGTAAAAAAGATGCGCGAAAATAGAAACAACCGCGGATCGTAAAAGCCCATTACAGTGCGAACTGGGGAAAAAACGAAAGAAGGAAGGGTCATCTAAAGTACATTTCATTCAGGTATTCTCCAGGGCTCAAAAGAAGAAGGCGAAGAGGGACAACACGCTGCGCCATTAGAAAAATATCTGCTTAAAATTAAGGCAGGAAGGATGGAGCACCAACACAAAAGGTCGGGAGACGAAGGAAGACTAGACCGTCAACTGTGCTTATTAAGCCACCGGATGGCAAGACCTTTAAGGAAGTTCTCGGCGAAATCCGTTTTGCGATCAACCCCGAAGATTGCGGGGCGGACGTATCTTCTATTCGGAAAACGAAGGGTAGTGAAGTCCTCGTTGAATAAGGCCCGCGGACATTTAATAAAGGTTGGTCCTATGAAGCAGTCAAGCGGTTACATGGAGACAAAGCTTTGGTTTGTAGCCTCAAACCGGCTGATCTCTGGAAATCCGAGGCCTTGACTGCCTGATAGAAAATAATGAGTTAGAAAAGGCCATCCAGTGCGAATGTCCGGAGGAAACCAATGTCCGAATTGGTATGACCTCTACTAATTGCCGCGTCAAAAACTCGGTGTAGTGGAAGTTGCGGGGCGATACGCGAGGAAGCTTCTTAACAGCGGGAAGATTAGAATTTGTTGGGTTATATGTAGGATATGAATCCGGGCCACCCCAAGCAAATGTTACAGATTTTTGGATTATGGCCACACGTCTGCAGCCTGCTGGGGATCTAACAGGAGGGCAAAATGCCGCAGATGCCGTCAATGAAAAGGAAAGTTCAATTCTATGCAAAAATCGTGGCGCGTCTGGTAAGACACATACTGTGGGCTCGGGGCGGTATCCAGTCTTCACACCAATACTGGGAAAAGCTAGGACGCGGATAAAATGCACCGAAGTGCAATCGCTCACGAGTCGCTGGCACAGCTTCCTGCGGAGACCAAAGTTGATCTAATGCTCATCAGCGAGCCGTACCTAAAAAGGGGCCCAGCTTCACAGCACCCCGAAATATCCGGTATCTCTGCCGTCTGGACTTGGGAGGGCACTCACCTTAGGATTATTGATCAGGGGCTAGGGACAGCTTTGTGTGGTTTCGGAGTTTGGAAGTAACGTTTTTCAGTTTCACCCTGACTTCAGAAAGAAACGAATTCTCGAAATGGGGGCGATGAACAGGACTGGTAGTTTTTAACAGCAGATCCACCCCAACGTTCCGGTATCCAGTCTGCGAGAGAAGCATTCCCGACGTAACCTTCGCGTTGGAATCACTAGTGTCGCTGGAGTTCTGGAAAACTTCTCGGCAAGCGACTATCAATTTATTTCCTTCGGAGTGATTCACCCAGACTCTCGGTGAACGCCATTCCGTCGCGATGGTAAGCACATGTCAATACTCTTAGAGTAGGTGGTCCCGGGTTGGACGGGATTCCTGAAGGTGATGACACTGCAACTGACATTGTCATAAAATCAGTTATGAACCTGATAACGACAGAGTGCGGAACTTCTATGTCCAGGAGGACATCGAGACGTGCCAAGCCTTCTATGTTTTGGTGGGCGGCGGAAATTACAGAGCTCCGGAAGGAGTGTCACAAACTAGTAATCCGAAAAATCGGGACCCTGAAGAAACGCTTCTCAGAGCAGATGGACCACATTGTACGGGCACAATTCTCTGCGCACCCCATACGAGATGATGACGGCCCTTCTCCTTGAAAGGGGGCGAAGCTTGTGCTGATCAG
Source organism: Hermetia illucens (assembly GCF_905115235.1). Lineage (NCBI taxonomy): Eukaryota > Metazoa > Arthropoda > Insecta > Diptera > Stratiomyidae > Hermetia > Hermetia illucens. Next base: position 96,392,261 of record NC_051852.1, on the reverse strand, counting down.
CAAAGGGAAAGGTGACTCTATGTTGCCGTCTTCATACCGACCACTTTGCATTCTTGTCCCTGCCGGAAGAGTGGGTAACTTATCCCACGGCAGTTCGGTTTCAGAGCGGGGAGATAAGCAATTGATGCTGTCATGCAATTCATGGATGCAGTTCGTCGAGCGGAGGCACACAGCCGGGCGACGGATGGTGCTCCTCGTAACACTTGACATCAGAAACGTCTTTAATTCCGTAAGATAGAAAGACATTCTATGCACACTAGACAGTACTTTCCACGTACGGATATTGAGAAACTATCTGAGATACCGCTCTAACTATGAAACGCTAGAGGCTCAGGGGAGAATGGAGGTCACTTACATGGGGGGTAGCGCAGGGTTCCATCCTAGGGCCGACCTTTTGCAATGCTTTCTATGTTAGTGTGTTTAAACTAGACATGTCAGGAGAGCCGCGCTTGGTCAGTTATGCTGATGATGTCTGCGTGCTTGGTGCTGGACTCGCTGTTGAATAGACGCAAAGCAGACTTGGCATGTCGATGCGACGGGTAAGCAAATGGACGACTGCTCATGGATTCAACCTTGCGCTGGAAAACCGAAGTAGTCATCCAGTAGGCGATGTCTTCTGATGTGTTCATCGTACTCTGTTCTGCTCTATGGTGCAGAGCTATGGGCTGACGCTCTTGGCAAGGAGGTATATCGTAAGTGTCTTGCACAAGTACAGAGACGGGGAGCTTTGTGGGTTGCATACGCCTACGGCACTGTGTCTGTACTGTCCGTGATTGTAATTGCGGAAGTGATCCCCTTTGCTTTTCTTGTTAAAGAGCGGAAAGCTATATATAAGCACAAGGGAGAAGAGTCAAGGGAAGTGGTTGCTCGTGAAAAACGGCAGCATACACTTGATTAATGGCAACTCTCTTGGCAAAATGTGACTTGAGAGGGAGACTGCGCGGCTTATTAACAACTGACTGAAACTGACCATTTCCTTACCCAGCTAATAAGTGGGCATAGAAGTTTTCAGTGATACCCGCATAAGGTTGGAAAGACATGATCTCCTTATTGTGTGTTTTGCAATGGAGTGGTGGACGACCCCCAACACAGTTTTTTTTGGTGGGATAGGATTCGTCAACAGCTCTATTTAAACACAGGGGATCTCTCTCCAGACAACATTGTACTGGGGATTCTGAGAAGTGCTGGCTGGTGGAGCCGTGTTGCGTATTACGTTCGGGTTTTTTTCGTTACAAACAAGATAAACCTCGACCGAGTGGAGAAGCCGGATGACAGGGGTCTCTTGAACTAACCCCTTTCCTCTCCCCCGTTGGTGAAAGGGGGTGGGAGTGGGAGAACTCGGGGTCTAGCCCGAAGTAACGTGACAAACGATTCCAGGCTAGCTCTCTGACGATGGGGAGGTATCTAGTTGGTAGTCCGACGGTGTACCGTTGCAGGAATCCAACACTCACTCACTAAATGCATTCACCAACCATAAAAAAAATAGTCTCTCCTGGATAAGTTCTAGAGCTATATTCGTACGTACTAGATATTTGAGAGTGCCTAATTATTTTGCTTCATTTCGTAAAATTAAAGGCATTCTTCACGTCGAAAGTTACCATCGCGATTATTGGTTTCCATTGCCTCTTCTTTTCTGCAGTGGGCATAAGTCTATTAGAGATGACTACTTTAGGTAGTTTGTCGATTCCGGGCTAAAGGATAAGGGATTGTCCAGGTGCTAATTTGGCTTTGTAATCACCGCTAGATTCTGTTGCCTACACTTTGCGGAAAAACCCTCTTTTATCAAGATGCCGAAAATATTTGAACGATTTTAGTATAGTCTTGATGGTCACTAACAAAGTGTTATTCGTTATGCGGTCTGGATCCATGGATCCATTTCTACATTGTGACTGAAGTTTTTTTTTTGCCCGAGGCTGTTTTTTTTACAATAATGCCACCCTGAAATGGAGAACATATATTTCAGCCATTTCTCTGTGAGGGAATATGTATCTGATGAGCTAGTTACTACAGGCTACAGGACCACGACAAGGTGGTGTCGGAGGGGAGCCCTCGAGCATTCAGACGTGAGACATTCAAAAGCCCATGGTCATAAAGCTGATGAAACTATTTAGTTTTTCTACAGCGGAAGGAAGGCAAAAACTAACTGACAAGGGCACTGTGCGTACCTATGATATCAGCTTATATTTTTTATTGAGAAACCGAGAGGAATAATCGAAGCATTGCTAAACCTATTGCGCGAATTTTTCAAATACCACTTAATTGTCATCTCTACCTAGACACTAGAGATAAAATCCGAGTTCGAGGTAAAAAATATGAGAAAACAAATGTTTTATGTTCATCTTATGTGAGGAACTCTGTATGCACGTTTTTTCATTCCTCCATAGCTAAGAATACAAAGTATTCCTTCATATATTGCCAAACTCCGCGATATAATATATACATATTAAAATACGCAAACATGTTCTATTACGGTAAACTATTACATATAAACGATCTAAGGCATCTTCACATATTTCTATTTTACTCAGTGCAGATATGTTCATCTCATTGTACATTACCTATAAACTTAATTAGCGCACACACATACCTGTCTCTAGTAATTGATACTGATATACAAATAACTAACAAGTCGGGAAACCGGAAGCTGGACGCTTCAGGTACGAAAGGTTTTGTGTATTTCTTAGTACGTAGCACGTAATATATGCATATGTCCACTTTCGGGTGATATTGACAATTTTCAAAGAAGCAACAACTTCGACGTATTATAAATTTGTTAGTAATAGTGCGATTTCCATCAAACTTGGTATGATCATGCTCTACAGTATAGCCTACATCACTACAGAATTTCGTGCCGCTAGGATGAATTTAAGGGGGATTTCCAGCCAATTACAAAAAATTATAGTAATATACTATTATTAACATTTTGAACAGATATCAGTATGAAAGGTATTTCGGAGCCAAGGCACCATATAGTGGCAGCCTCCTGATTTTTTTCAGATTTTTCCGTTTGGTAGTTTCTGAGAATGGCCCCCTTAAAGAAATGATCACTTTCAACCCCCCGCATTCCCCACGTTTCTAAGATATGTCAAAACTAAGACCGGTTTCGAAAAGTACTAATCGAGACCTTTAATTTGATACCCCACATGACTATATTTGATGAAAAAAAATTTTACACCCCCCTTTTGCATGTATGGGGACCCCCCCTTAAATTCAACGTAAAAGGATGTAACTCACTGTATGTGTGAGCGTTCACAGTTCCCACCTTTCTACCAAATTTGGTGTCAATCGTTATAACCGTCTCCGAGAAAAATGCGTGTGACAGACAGACAGAGGTGTGGTTGGATCAACCTGATATAGCAGGCGCCTCTACGGAAAGAGCTGTCCATCTGGCTCAATGCATCGCCAAAGCATGTGACGCGTCCATGCCTAGGAGGTGCGCATTCCCCCGTAGAAGACCAAACTACTGGTGGAATGATGAACTTGCCCGCTTTATCAGCCTGCCACCGAGCGAGAAGAGCGGCTCAGTGGGCGGTAGGTAGAGTCGATCAAGGGCAGAAAGAGTGCGCCTACAAGGCAGCCCGCAAAACCCTCAAGCTCGCCATCCAGCGAAGCAAGAGGAAATGCTTTAGGGAGCTCTGCTCAGAAGCGGACGTAAATCCGTGGGGGAGAGCTTATGGAATCGTGATGGGACGATTTAGAGGCCGTTCGTCTCCGCAGATCACGTGCCCCGCCCTCTTGTTGAAAATCATCCAGGGGTTATTCCCCCAGCAAGAGGAGAACACGGACACATTCCAACCACCTCTGAATGTGACGGCAATCCCGCCAGTTACCAGAGACGAGCTCCTGGAGATCTGCGGCAGAATAGGAGACAATAAAGCACCGGGTCTGGACGGAGTACCGAATAAGGCCCTTAAGCTTGCCGTGAAATCCAGGCCGGACATGTTTGCTGAGTTGTTCGAAGCGTGCATGTCCGAGGGAATATTTCCAGCGGTATGGAAGCGGCAGAAGTTGGTGCTTCTGCCTAAGCTTGGTAGACCACCAGGTGAACCATCCTCATACCGACCCATATGTCTTTTGGACACGGTGGGGAAAATGCTAGAGCGGGTAATCTGTAATAGATTACTCCCAGTAGTTGAGAGCCAAGGCGGCCTTTCAGATCGGCAGTATGGGTTCCGTAAAGCCAGATCAACCATTGATGCCATCAAATTGGTTACTGGCTTGGCCGAAGATGCAATCCACGGAAAGGGTAGTACCAGCAAATATTGCGTGGTAGTAACTCTGGACGTGAAAAATGCATTCAATTCGGCCAATTGGAATCTAATCCGGAAATCCCTAGCGAAGGTTGGTATTCCCGCCTACCTCGCCGCAATTGTCGATAGTTATTTAACTGAAAGGAGGCTCTGGTACGACACTGATGACGGACCGCAGGAGTACGTCGTTTCCGCGGGCGTCCCGCAGGGCTCCGTATTGGGCCCACTACTGTGGAACATCATGTACAACGATGTTCTTAATCTTCCCCTTCCGGAGGAAGCCACAGTGGTGGGTTACGCTGACGACATTGCACTGGTTGTTGTCGCAAAGCATCTCGAAGATGTTGAGTTATACTCAAGCGAGGCAATCAGTGCTGTCAAATGCTGGTTGGAGAGCTCTGGTCTGACGCTTGCGGAGGAAAAAACGAAAGCGGTCCTCATCACGAAGCGCCGGAAGAGAAATTACGCCTGTGTTAGAGTCGGGAATCATATCATCACTTCCAAGCCGGCCATCAAATACTTGGGGGTGGTGATAGACAGGAAGCTCAGCTATAAGCAACACGTACAGTATGTTTGTGATAAATCATCCACTGCCAGTATGGCCCTGGCCAGGATGATGCCGAACGTGGGAGGGCCACGGCATACCTCTAGGTTGCTTATAGCCAGGGTGGTGACCTCAATCATGCTCTATGCGACCCCAGTTTGGAGCGAGGCGTTGCGGATGTCAGTTAACACTAGCAAACTGAATGCAGTCTACAGGTTTACACAAAACCTTAAAAAAAGCCAAGAAAGGAAAACTAAAATGTGTCTAAAACAATAATCCATTTAGCTCTGATCCGGAGGAATTACCCTTCACATTCTTTATGCAAAAATAGTTGAGCTCTCTGAGTTCATTAAGGACAAGCACAACGTGCAGGAAGCTATAAAAAATATGGTGAGAACCATAAGAGTGCTCTACAACAAATCGCAACAGGAAGAACGAAATTCCAAGGACAAGTCGAAACCTGCTGTTCCAACGGTGTCACAGGCAACCCAAGTGACACCAATTCGTATTGCAGTCGACCTGCCACCAAACTTGAAAAAGATGTGGATCCTCTGGCAAATCAGGAGGCACCTAAGAGGAAAAGGATATACAAATAGTTCCGAAAAGCGAAACTAAAAGTACCGAAGGGAGAAAATAGGTCCCCCAAGTCCCCAAGGGGAATGAGAACGGTGGATGGACCAAGATAGTTAATAAACAAGTCGGGAAACTGGAAGCTAGACGCTTCAGGTATGAAAGGTTTTGTTTATTTCTTTTATGATGAGATTTGGGTGTGCATTTGTCCCATTAGCATGTAGCACGTAAAATATGCATATATTATGTGAAAATAGCCACTTTCAAATGATATTGACATTCATAGTCTGGAATTTGCAGAGAAGCGACAGCTTTGACTTAGTATTACTTTGTTAGTAATAGTGCGATTTTCACCAAATTTGGCAGGATCATGCTCTATGCTGTAGTCTATATTGCTGCAATTTTGTGATTCTAGGGTGAACTTAAGGGGGGTTTTCCAGTCAATTACTAAAAATTATAGTAATGTACTATTATTAACTTTATTTGAACAGGCATCGGTATGGAGGGTATTTCGGAGCCTAGGCACCATATAGTGATAGCGCCCTGATTTTTTTCAGATTTTTCGGTTGGGTAGTTTCTGAGAATGGGTGCGTTAAAAAAATGACCACTTTCAACCCCCCGCACCCCCCACCTTTTCTACAAATGTCAAAACTAAGACTGGCTTCGAAAAGTACTAATCGAGACCTTTAATTTGATACCCCACATGACTATATTTGATGAAAAAAAAATTTACACCCTCCCTTTGCATGTATGGGGACCCCCCCTAAATTCGACGTAAAAAGATGTAACTCACCATATGCGTGAGCGTTCACAGTTCCCACCTTTCTACCAAATTTGGTGTCAATCGCTACAACCGTCTCCGAGAAAAATGCGTGTGACGGACAGACAGACAGACAGACCGACAGACAGGCAGACAGACGGACAGACAGACAGACAGTAAACCGATTTTAATAAGGTTTTGTTTTACAAACAAAACCTTAAAAAGCGAAGAAGGAAGCAAAAGTGCAAATTTGCTCAGAGGCCATTGTGATCTCCAGTAAGAAAAATTTCGCCCTACGCGGGAATATTGGAAAACGTCAAAACTGACCTGACCTAAGAGATCTTGGGAAAAACTGATAGCTTTCGAAAAAAAAAAATTAAGAAGGAAGAATGTCACAGTACGGGCCCAAAAACATGACGTCTACATACAGTACAAAGATCTCGATGAAGTGACATCCAGAGGAGAAATTTGCACTGCCTTGGCGGAAGTTGGAGGAACTTGCCGACGAGTCTATTGTGAGGTTGCGAAAAGCCTATGTCAGTACTCAAATTGCCACACTGCGACTATTAGTGGACGAAGCGCAGAAGATATTGCGATGGGGAAAGTTCCAATCGGATGGGTCTGCCGTCTGAAAGAGCATATTTTTCTAAATAGGTGCTTTAAGTGGCTTGCGTTTGGTCATTTCGCGAAGGCATGGACCAGTGGCATTGATCGGTCCGATCGATGGAGAAGGTGTGGGGAGAATGGCCATATTTCCAAAGGGTGCAATGGGGACCCCTGATGCCTCTTATGCGAAAGAAAGGACGGACGGGGTAACCGGCATATTGCCAGAAGTGCTAAATGCCCGGAAATTAGGAAGGCGCTGACTTCAATGAGAAAAAGAAGTTTATTCACATAAACCTCAATCATTGCAGGGCCGCTCAGGATTTACTTGAGTAGAACAACTATGTGTCCGAGGTGGAACTTGCCATCATTAGCGAATCCTATAGAAACTGTCACAGTGGCGTATGGGTTATAGATTTGACTAGTGGAGCAGCGATAAACGCATACGGTCGATAGGCTAAGTTTTGTGTGGGCGAAAATAGATAGGGTATATGTGTACAACTGTTACGTCCCACCAAGTCTGACACTGTGCGAATTCGAGTAAATGCTTGACAGTCTTGTTCTCGACGCAAGTAGTCCAAAGTAATTGCCAGTGACTTTAATGCTTGAGGCCTTGCGTGGGGTAGCTGAAAGACAAATGCAAAGGGCCGCAGTCTATTAGACGCTTTTGCATAGTTGGATATAATTTTGAACATCGAAGGTTATATAAACAGCTTTCCGAAAGGGGGGTTTGCCTCAATCGTAGACCTAACCTTTAGCAGCCCTGCACTGGCGCATTTTATTTCCTGGTGCCTCAGCGAGCATTACACCCACACCAGGTAATCCCCTTTGCGCTATGACTGGAGACACAGAGCAGAAGACCATCATACCCGAAACCGAGAAAGATGTCGGGCTGGTTTGCAAAAGCTCTGGATAAGCAGACCTTAATAGAGGTGTGACTAGACTAATTTAATAAAGAGGCGCCTCTGTGGAAAGCGCTGCAAATGTAGCCTAAGTCATCTCAAAGCATGTGGCGCATCCTAATTATGGAATATCTTTCCGATGCCAACAAAATTGAACTCAATTTTATAATTATGATAACTTTATTGGGGCTTACTTGACTGGCGAAGATTGGAATTCCCGCCTATCTTGCAACTACTGTCAACAGCCATTTGCAAGAACGGAGTCTTTAGTGTGGCACTGATGACGGACCTCACGAGTACGTTGTCTCTGCAGATGTCCTACAGAGCTCTGTACTGGGACTACTGTTGTGGAACATCATATATAACAACGTTGCTGATCTTCAAGTTCCGGAGGAAGCCACGGTAGTAGGCTACGCAGACGATATAGCGCTGGTTGTAGTCGTATAGGATCTCGAAGATGCTGCTCATGCGAAGGGTTGGCTAGAGAGTTCTGGTCTGATACTTGCGGATGAAAGAGCGGAAGTGGTCCTCATCACCAAGCGCCGTAAAAGAAATTATGCCCGTATTAAAATTGGGAATCATATCATAACTTCAACAAGTTTATAACAAAGCGTCCACCGCAAGTGTGGCCCTGGTAAGGATGATCGACATGCGTGAGTTCGATCTTGCTCTATGCTGCTCCAGTTTGGGGAAAGGCATTGCAGGTCACATTTACACGCTAACAAACTACAGATGGAAGCCCTTAAGGGTATGCTCTGCATTCAGGACTGTCTCCGATGATGCAACATTCGTCATCTCGTTGATGCCAATTGGAACCTTACTAGATGAGATGACGTATGTATACAAAGCGAAATCTATCTCTCCTTGATCGCAGATGAAAAACGCCGAAAGGGGAGATCTCTAAGTAGATGGCAAGAGCATTGGGAATCACCATCAAGGAGTAGATTGAGAGACGGAACGGTGAGGTTAATTATAATTTTACCTAGTTTCTCACGGGGCATGGAGGATATCGCCAGTAACTATATAGCCCACCTCGTCATTCAGATCATCCATCACGATCAAAATGCCACCTTTCGAAAGCCTCTGCTGAACAGCGCGTAAATGCTCGTAGAAATCATCTTTCTCCACTATGTCGAAAGTCTCCGTTGGTGCATATCACTGTATAATTGTAATGCTCCTGAACCTGGGCCGAAACCTTGCAATCAGATTCCTGTCAGAAACCAGCTCCTAGACCAAAAGAGCACATCTTGGGGTAGCCGTCAGAAACAACCCGAAAACGGGTCCCCGCGTCTGCTACCCCTTGGCTTTCCAGAGTAAAAATGCACATTGCCGCAAGAAGGTGAGGGGTACTCTGCAAAGTCCCATAATTTTACTGCGCTTAGGCCAGAATGTCTAGCATATATCGTTGAATTCTCGCTAGAATTAGAGAAAGTCGCTATCCGAGGCGCTGTTGACGTTTTGATAGCAGTGCTAGTCGAAAAATTTCTATTTCGCTTAGTTGCAATTTAAGACCAGAAGGGATGATTTTTGAGTGTATCCCTAAGCCCCAACTCACAGGGCTGACGGAACAGATCTTGATAAGATAGCGCACAGTCCTGTTGCGTTAATCACAAGCGCGGTACTTTGTTTACTGATCGACGAGACGCGACGCGTAAATGGCAGGAATACTTCGAACAGATTTCAGCGGAAGGATATATTCATCCTCCACTTCCACAAGCACTGCCACGTTTGAACCAATTCCACTTGTGACGGCCAATGAAGTCAAGGAAGCAATAAAACGAATAAAAGCAACTGGACCTGACGACATAGCTAGCATCTGAGCTGTGGAAAGCGAATAGCTAGGACCTAACAGTCTGGGTCAGTGAGTTCTTCAATTAGGTTATTGAGGAAAGTAAAACGCCATCTGTGTGGTAAGAAAGTAAAACAGTTCCGATATTGAAAAAGAAAAGTAGTCTAGCAGAGTGTTCAAATTATTTGTCCGATCTGGTTGTTGTCCCATACCATCAAGATATTTGAACCCAGTTTTGGCAAGCGTATTCAAGACATCGTTGAAATAACAGTGAATCAAACTGGTTTTGTGAAGAACTGCCGAACTACTGATACAATATACGTTGCGCAGTTACTCATGGGGACACATCATGAGAACCATCGCCCTCTTTACCTTACATTTCTGGATCTAGAGAAAACATTGTCCGCATAAACTCACCTGGTATTCTTTTTGGCAACACCTAGTACCAGAAAAACTCGTGTGCTGGGTTAAATTGCTCTACCACGATCCGAGGAGTAAAGTGTGGCACGTAAATCAAAACCGGTTCGCGTCTCTGTTGGTGTTCATCAGTGGAAAGTCCTCTCACACTCCAACTTGTTCTTGCTTTGGGTACTGTTACATCGGACATCAAACGTTCAGCGCGTTTCACACTGATCTACGCAGACAACGTTTTTATAGCGCCTTATAGCAAAACTGGTCTCGAGCATCTTGTGCAAAAGTGAATTGAACACCACATCGTACTGCATGTCTGTACTGCGTCATGCTAAATATGAATAAAATATAATTTTTGACGACCAACCCCAATGAAACAGGCACTATCACTATCAGGGGTAGCGATTTGCCCAGAGAGTGATTTAAATATATCGGATCAATGCCATTAACTTATGGTGAAATTGTTTGACGCATGAGCTCAAGTTGGATCATGTGACGTTCCACAACTGGTGTTCTTTATAAACGACGTATCAATGAACGTCTGAAGTCCAAAATTTACCACAGTGCGTCCGCCCTTTTTCCCTATATGGTTCTAAGTGTTGGCTGACTAAAAAAGACAATGAACGTTGCTTCGAGGTTATCTAAACAAAAATATTGCATTGCGTAATACGCCATGATGAGGACATCCCCGATCGATATGAAGTTGTATTGATTGTGGAGATATTGCGAGAGAGGCGTCTTCGATGGTATGAGCATGTGATCCCCGCTGATGAAAAGTCACTTGCCAAGATTGATTTGAGCAAACGACCAAAATGCCGACCGAAACAACGTTGGCTTGATACGCTGGACAGGACCTTAGCCGATAGGAAATAATATTGGGCAAAATAGTCTAAATTCCAGCATTTAATCTATATATTCATTTAACACACGATGTCTGCCTCGTTTTCTTTTCCTACCATAGATATTGCCCTTATAGACTTTCCGGGCTGGATCATCCTCATCCATATGGATTAAGTGACCCGCCCACCGTAATCTATTAAGCCGGATTTTATCCACAACCTGACGGACATGGTATCGCTCATAGATTTCGTCGTAATATAGGCTACGGAATCGTCCATCCTCATGTAAGGGACCAAAAATTCTTCGGAGGATCCTTCTTTCGAACGCGGCCAAGAGTTCGCAATTTTTTTTGTTAAGAACCCAAGTTTCCGAGGAGCGCATAAGGACTGACAAGATCATTGTCTTGTACAGTAAAAGCTTTGACCCTATGCTGAGACGTTTCGCGCGGAACAGTTTTTGTAAACTGAAATAGGCTTTGTTGGCTCAGAACAATCGTTTCCGGATTTCATCATCATAGCTGTTATCGGTTGTGATTTTCGACCCTAGACAGGAGAAATTATCAACGGTCTCAAAGTTGTATTCTCCTATCCGTATTCTTCCTGTTTGACCAGTGCGGTTTGATGTTTTTGGTTGGTTGGTTTTCGGTGCTGACGTTGCCACCATAGACTTTGTTTTGTCTTCATTGATGTGCAGCCCAATATCTCGCGCCAATATCCGCCTGCTCGATCTGGGTGGTTTTTCGCCTGATGTCTATATCGTCAGCATAGGCCAGTACAGCCAGGCCAGGCATTTACCTCACCATCACGGATCACATTCTCGAGGGCCAGTTTAAAGAGGACACATGATAGGGCATCCCCTTGTCGTAGACCGTTGTTGATGTCAAATGGTCTTGAGAGTGAGCTTTTATCTGACCTCGCACATTCGTCAGGATCAGTTTATTCAGTCTTATTAATTTCGTGGGGATATCGAATTCTCAGTTTTACCCTGGCTATGCTGTCATAGGCGGCTTTAAAGTCGATGAAAAGATGGTGGAACTGATGTCCGTATTCCAACAGTTTTTCCATTGCTTGCCGCAGAGAGAAAATCTGATCTGCTGCTGATTTGCCTGGAGTGAAGCCTCTTTGATATGGGCCAATTATGTTCTGGGCGTATGGGGCTATCCGGCCTAGCAAGATAGCGGAGAATATCTTATAGATGGTACTCAGCAACGTGATACCTCTATAATTGCTGCACTGTGTGATATCCCCTTTTTATGTATGAGACAGATAATGCCTTTTCGCCAGGCGTCAGGCATTGATTCGGCGTCCCACACCTTGAGCACAAGTTGATAAACCGTTTGGTGTAATTGGTCGTCGCCGATGAATTGCACCGACTGTTTCTTCTATACTTGGTGGTGGCAGTATTTGTCCATCGTCTTCATTTGGCGGGACCTCCAACTCGCCGATGTTCTGGGTGTTCAGTAGTTCGTCAAAGTACTCAACCCATCGCTCCAATATGCCCATTCTATCGGAAATCAGATTTCCCTCTTTGTCTCGGCAGGATGAGTATCGAGGTGTGTAAGGCTTCATCCTGCTGACTTCTTGGCAAAGCTTGCGCGCCTGGTGCGGTTGCTCCCTGTACTTTTCGAGTTCGCAGACCTGTTGGTTCTCCCAGACTTCCTTTTTCCGTCTGTGAAGTCGCTTCTCCGCTCGCTGGAGTTCGTGATAAGTCTCCGCGCGTGCCCACGTCCTTTGAGAACGCAGCATTACTCGGTATGCAGAATTCTTCCGTTTCGTTGCTAGTTTACATTCATCGTCAAACCAGCCGTTCCGACTAGTCTTGCGGCTGGGGCCAAGTATGTTTGTGGCGGTATTTATGATAACGTTCTTCAGGTGATTGTGAAGATCATTTGTTTATACTTCATCTCCAGGATCTTTGTTGACTGCGGCTATTGCGGCATGTGAACGGCTTCAGTGTTAATCTTTACCTGATTGCCAAAGGGGAGTCTGGGTGGTGTTGTTATTCGAGCCTGGAGCACCATGCAAACAGGATTGTGATCTGAGTCTATATTGGCGCCCTATATGTTCTGACATTTATCAAGGCTGACAGCTGGTGGCGTTTGATCAATACGTTATCACTTTGGTTGAAGGTGGTCCGTCTGGGGAGGCCCACGTTTTCCACGCAAACTAGGTACTTCTAACAACAATTTCGTGTGACACTGCTAATTGAATAATCCGTAGTCCGTTATCATTTGTATTTTGATGTAAGCTATGGAAGCCAACGTATTGCCTAAGTACGGGCTCCATCCCTACTTGGCTGTTAAAATCCCGAAGTATGATTTTGATAACATATCTGGGACAGGCTTCGAGGGTTCGTTCTACTTCCTCGTAGAAGGTATCCTCCGACTCTGCATTCTCCTCTGTAGGGGCATGGACGTGAGGCTTATATTTCTAAATTTGCATCGCAAGGGCAGAGTGCATAGCCGTTCGCTTATGTTTTCAAAACCGATAACAGCAGGTTGGAAGATGGTAACTATAACTATTAAATATCATATTAATTAAGTAATCTCAGAGGAATTGTCTCATACAGAATATTTCTATAAGGATAAATGCACAACAGTTGCAAGTTTAATATTCGTTTCAAGTACTTCTCCTTAGTTCGATTGCCTAAAGTTTTTTAGAAACTTTAATCGATTACCATTAGTAAAAGACCAAAATGCACCACAGATTTGGATTGAATAAAGATTTTCCAGTCAAATAACCCCGTGACAATGCACACTTTCTTGTAACCTATCGCAAGCTTATTCCGTCATAGTACAAGGAACGGGAAGCAGTAACGACCATAACTCAATTATCACGTCAGAATTGGCCGAATTTACGCTCTAGTGGTCAAGATGGTTGCGATGATGGTTTCCTCAATGCAAATATAATTCTCGTTTCCGCTGATCGCTGAGCAGTGTAGCCATGGTTTCGCCGAAACGTCAGTGTGGAATTTAATCGGCGCTAATGGCCTCGAGCAGCCTGTTTTGTTGATGGTTGACCTCTACCATAATGGCTCGCTTTCGCCGCCCTGCTTCAAGCTGCGTCCTATGCCCTATCAGTGTTGCTGACTTTCCCTATCAATGGAATGATTGCATTTTTCTCCCTTTTTGATTTAAAATGTAAAGTTTTTTGTTACAAGCCACTATCGGACGAAGTTTGCAATATGTTAAATTAGATACGTGCAAGTTCACGAAAATGATTCCCCAACGCATATCTAAGTGTTGCTTCGGACTACAACGCCCTATCAGTGGTTTTAGCAACGTGAATTTCTCCCAGTTGGGCAGACAATACTGGCATCATCTCGGCCACTATGTGCTATTATTAAGGCCTTCGTTGCACAACTCCCCAACAATTTGGCCAACAGCCTCCAATACCAAGTCAATGAACTCACGGCCTAGCTCCAGCATTTTTGTTTGTCAACCAAGGGCCTAGCAGAAAAGCAATCCCACACACACCGAAAACTTGTTGGGTTTATCATGCATCGCATTTTACATACGAAAACGAAATGAGCGAACAGAGGCGATAAACTGATAGGCGCAAATATGGCGTTCGAATGGGGCCTACAAGTCGGCCCCGGGAGATGTGGAGGGCCTTGTGGATCGGGCAGATAGATCATAACTAGCATTTCTAGTCTATCGTAACTAAAATTTTGCCACGTGCAATAAAAATGCAAGATAGTGTGGACAGAGAAGTGTGCCACAGGGGCCGCTTCTATAACCGCTTTCGTACCGAAACCGAGGAGAATGCCCTAAAATTGAAAGCACATAGAAGGGCCCAAACAAGCCAGTCAACGGGGTCAGCAACTGTTCGCCATGTTTTTTTGGCAAATAAATGGCGCCTGAAAATTGACGAAACGAATATTTGACAAAGTTTTTGATCGCAAGCATGTCGCAATTACGAAGCTATCACTTTATCAGTAGAATTGTGGGGCGGTGGAAAACTACTGTGCGGGAATCGCACCGAGCTTCGGATCGAAAGTAAATTGCATTGCTAATCTTGGTGGAGCCATGTTGTTTGCTCAGTGCCTTTCACAGCCTATTGGCTGCGCCGATCTTGCTTTAGATTAGGTGTTTGTAGTTGGTAATATTGGGGAGCTATCGAAGTTTTATGGGGCGATAACTCGCAAGAATGAGACTTGAGTGTTTTGCTATTGTTTTGCCCTTTTGGACTTCTATTTATTGGAAGTGGGTCACTTTTTCGTGTATATGATGAAACGTATTTTATTGGCAGCGAATTCTAGAGCTTTGATCAATTGGTAGAATTCAGAAAAACATTTTTTGTTGATAATTGTCGTTATTTATACCAGAAATACGCACACAAATTCTTAAAATTAGTGCAAAATAAGAAAACATATAACATAAAGCAAATCGGGAAACCGGACGCTGGACGCTTCAGGTATGAAAGGTTTTGTATATTTCTTATATAAAGAGAGTATGCGAGAGTATCCACTTTCGGATGAAATTGACTTTCAAAGTCTTGAATTTACAAAGAAGCGACAACTTCGACCAAGGAGGGTATTTCGGAGCTTAGTTACCATATAGTGAAGCAGATTTGTCAGTTGGATAGTTTGTGAGAATGGGTCCGTTACAGAGATGATCACTTTCGACCCCCAGCACCAACACATGTCAAAACTGAGACCAGTGTCGTTTGATACCCCACATGACTATATTTGATGGGGAAAAAATTTACACCCCCTTTTTCATGTGTGTGGACCCCCCTTAAATTCGACCTAAAAGGATGTAACTCACTATACGCATCAGCGTTCGTAGTTCCCACCAAATTTGGTGTCAAGCGCTATAACCGTTTTCGAGAAAAATAGGTGTGACAGACAGACAAACGGACATTTGTTTGATGGACAGTATAGGAAAGTTACTGGAGCGTATTATATGCAACAAGCTGCTCCCAATTGTAGAAGAAACAGAAGGCATGTTCACACAACAATACGGTTTTCGCGCCGACCGACCGGTGGATGCTATCAACGCAGTAGTCAATCTGGCAGAGAAAGCAATTGCAGGTATTGGGTGGCATGGTGCTACCAAAATATACTGCGCCATGAGGAATGTTTTCAACTCAGCGCTTAGCTCGTCAGACATTATTTCGCGGATAGAAAACTTCTCTACGACACCATCGTAGGCCCAGTTGAATATTTGATAACCGGCGGAGTGCCTCAAGTGCTGAGAACACTACTCTGCAATATGATGTACGACCATGTGCTACGCATCAAACTTCCGCGACAAGCTACCTTTATCCGCATGATGAAATCGCAGTTGTTGTAGTGATGAAACACCTGGAGGATGTTATCTGGGCATGTGAGACATCGATGATCAAAGATGGATTAGATTTAGCGGGACACAAAACGGAGGCTGTACTGGTCAGCAGCCGTAAACTGAAAGAAACTCTACGGTTTCGTGTTGGGCAGCATGTGATAGAGTCCAAGCCTTTCATCAAATACCCCGGCGTTATGCTGGATCATCGATTGACCTTCAAGGAACACTTAAGCTATGCGGGCGAGAAAGCAACGAAAGTTGTAGCTGCGTTAATGGTATGATGCCCAATATTGGAGGACCTAAAACACCGAGAAGACTGCTGCTAGGAATAGTGTGTTCATCCAATTTATTGTATGCAGCACCCGTTTGGACAAAAACCCTTAATATTCAGGCGTATAGAAGAAAATTATCTTCCTTCGTCTGAGTGCATTAAGAGTCCTTAGCGCATTCCCAACAACGTCAGACGAAGCAGCTTTTGTAGTCGCGGGAATGGTTCCCATTGATATTTTGGCTGAGAAGGTCTGAACAATATAAAGTTGGGAAACATGTAGCGACCATATTGCGGAAGATCGACGACGAGAAGAAAGAGCGCGCACAATCAGGGTGTGGCAGGAACGTTGGGATAATTGTCATAAGGGGAAGTGGATGTATAGGCTAATTCCAAATGACCACGCCCAACCATGGAGATGTCCACTATCACTTGACCCAATTTCTAACTGGACATGGTGGATACCGCAGGTATTTACATCGTTTTGGACATGATGATTTTCCCTTCTGTCCTGAGTGTATAAACGAATTCGAGGACCCGGAGCACATACTTTTCGTATATCCGAGATTGGCAACTAAGAGGAAACAGCTTCAACTTCTCTTGACAAGACGCTTACAAGTGAAGACAATTATTCCGCAAATACTCGAATCCCAAGAAGTGTGGAATGCAGTCAGTGGCACCATAAGCTGTATTCAGGAGGAGTTTCAAAGACTAGAGCGCTTACGAAAAAGTAGCAGGGAGCGAACAATTCCCACTGTAGGACTTAGCCGATAGGGCTTTAACCCCCTCCACGATGTAATGTCGCTAGATAGTTTCGTGGGGCACTGTTTTACGCAAAACCTTAAAAGCAGGGTTAAGCGATGCGCCGTAGGATAAGCTTCTTCTTTTTCTTTAGCCTTTGTCGTGAACGGGAGTGTGGAGTGCGTGAAAGTGGGGTCGGCTTGTCGTGATCGGTTTCGTTATTTTAGTTTATTAAATGCCTGATCTAGATGCAATCGCGAGGCTTTTAAATCCCCATCCAGCGAATCAAGCCACCGTTGTTTCGGCGGGCGTTTTGACCGCTTACCATCGACTTTGATGTTCAGACCAATGTTGGCAAGTGAATTCTCGTTTGGACTAATTACGTGACCATACCAGCGAAGACGCCGCTCTCGTAGTTTTTCTACGTTCGGTGTAACCCCATATCGATCTTAGATATCCTCATTTTGGATGTTAAGTCCTTGAGGGTTAAACGTGAGCACCTGCCTGGATGACTTAATCCCACGGTCCTCTTAAGACACGGATTGATTTTGTGACCACAATCAGAGCCCCGCTGAGACAAGTAACAACGGTACCAGTCTATACCAAGTGCATAGCTTAGCATTCATACTGGTGGATGCAAGACCTACCTAAGTATTTAAGGAACTGAGGAGTAGGGCACCCGTGTTGAAACGCCGAGGCCCGAAGGTCTCTTCTCGCTTGAGCAAAACCAACACCCCCCATGAAGCTCGCACTAGGGGGCGAAGTTCATCCGAAGTATGAAGTCGGTTCCCATGGTACCAGTATACCCCTGGTTGCCACTTCAGATGAGACCCCGTGCAGATTCCGGTCTGATCGCCCTGATTAGGACTTTGGAGCATTCGCCTACTGCATCACGGTCGGCAAGCCAAAGTGAGTACAGCGTCTCCCGTTGCCACCACTATGGAGGTCCTCCTTGGCTACTTGGTTTCGGTTTGCCCGACAGGGATGCCGCCCCATCTTCCTCACCGCCACCTCTGAGCACCTCATTTTGGATGTGATCAAAACGAGTCACGCCATTCATTGCCTTTTATGGTCGACCAACATTCAGAACCATAGAGAGTGACAGGACGGACGACAATGCGGTAGATTTTAGATGTGAGACGTTCGTTGATAGGTCGATCACAAAGAATACCAGTTGTGGAACGCCAATTCATGCAGGTTGCGTTATTGCGTGAAGCAATTTCATAACACAGTTCATCACTGGCTGATAGCATTGTCCCGAGATATTTAAATCGCTCAGTTCTCGGCAGGTCACTGCCGTTGACAGTGATTATGCCTGTTTCATGAGGATGTTTGTCAAAAACTCAATTTTATTCAGATTTAATCTGAGACCGTGTTGTATAAAGCGATCATTCCATTTTTGGACAAGTTGCTCGGAATCATTTTTGCTATTGCTAGGAAACCGTCATCTGCATAAAGGCGTGTATAGGGTGCTGGACGTTAGATGTGCCGTATGATAGGATCCATAACAAGAACAAATAGGAGTGTTAAGAGGGAACTTCCTTGATGAACACCGACAGAGACACGACTCGATTTTGATACACCCGCCACCCTTCGAATTTCGGTAGAGCAACTGAACTCAGCGCAAGAGTTCTTCTGGTACTAAGTGTTGTCGTAGTGCATACCAGATAACTTCGTGTGGCGCACGATCAAACACTTTTCCACATTGAGAAATGCCATGCAAAGAGGGCGATGCTTCTCACGATGTTTCTCCATGAGTAACCGCGCAGCCTGTATTGCGTCAGAGGTTCCGCAGTTCTTGATAAATCCGGCTTGATTCACGGTTATTTCAACGATTTCGCGAATACGATTGTGGAGAATGGGTTCAAAAATCTTCATGGTATAGTAGAGTGTCCAGATCGAATATTAATTTGAACATTGTGCCGGAGTACCTTTTTTTTCCATATTGGAACTGTAGTACTTTCTTGCCAGTCAGATTCCTTAATAATACGATTAGAAAATTCACTGTGGCACAGGGTTGGGTCCCAGCTGTTCGCTTTCCAGGACTTAGATACGATGTCGTCGATTTTTGTAATGTACCGCTCGGGCAACAGCGATCGCTTCCATTGCTTCTCGGTTGGCATTCTTATAAATTTGCCAATTGGCCAGCGTTTTATCGTCTCTTTTCACGGACCTTCGTTTGAACATCGTCATTCCAAAGCCAAGTATTTCAGTTGATGTACTGCTTACCTGGCTGGTTGCAGAGCCTACTTTGTGAATCGTGTCTTTAATTTGGTTCCACGATTCTTCCACATTCGTAATGTTTCTTCTTCTTTCTTGTCACGCCACCATTTAATGCATGTTTTATCGATGGCTTAATTCGCAGGACGGCATTCAACGACCGATGTTGAGGTGCGATGGTCTCGTGGGGAACGGCTTTGCAATCAGTGACGGTGGTAAAATGTCGGTGTCTTAAGCAGGATAGGCTGATGCAGAATATAGCTCCCTGGGGCCCACCTATCTCTCACTGGGGTTGATATGGGGCTCTCGAGAAGTTGATTTGAGGTTGCTCATGGGGGCCAGCCTGTCGTCTACCAAGACCGTTAGTGGGTGGTGGGAACCACATCATAAATGAGGTGATGTTAATAAAAATATTAAACAAAAAAAAACAATAAACAAGCGGTACCCCATACCACACACATCCCTGCAACAGTGAGAACAACAACAAGGGAGAAGTTGGAAAGTTGAGGAAAATAATCAAGGTCAACATTGGTCTACTGCGAAGATATCAACCAATAAGGTCCGTGCTCAGAAAGCAGGGATCGATAAAAAAACATCTGAGATCAGTATATCAGACTTCAGAAAGCAGACATTCTCCAGTGGCGCAGATGCTAAATGGAATCAGCGCAATCTGGGAGAAGGCCTGAAACCAGAAGAGGCCCTTAAGAAGGCTTAGGACAGACTTAAACCGAGACAATCGAAACTGAAAGGACAGTGTAGAACAGGGATTACTCCCGGTGCCCACACAAGAGGAGGACAGTCATACCGGAGGAGAATGATACTTTGGAGAAGTATTCGAAGCACTAATGAACCTTCGTAATCAGCATGACTTATGGGAATACTCTGATGAACGGAGGTCTGCTCAAGAATTGGAAGGTGTCGGATGATTCCTTTGTATTAGATCACAGAATAATCAGATTCATCATTGAGGGCAAATTTTAAGTAAAAAGAATAAGAAGGAATCCTAGAAGGACTCAATGCAAAGCCCCTGAGCAACATAGCTCATCTTCCGAGTGCCACTGAAATAACGAGTGAATTGTAACTGGAAACAAAGTTGAAAGACCTTAACAAAGTTGTCATTGACACATATAAGGTCAGCTGTCCTGCTAAGACAACCAAATCATTAAGGGTTATACCCTCGTGGAACAGAAAAATAGCCACTTTGAGAACAAAGATCCGAAAACTCTTTTGAGGACGAGCAGAAGGGGTGGAAAGGAGAACTGGAAATTAGCAGAAGAGAGTTAGAGTAAGATGGGCAATTGGAACCTTTAAGCCGCTGAAATCACCCGGAGTATATGCTATTTTTCATGCACTAGTCTAGAGAGGCCTAGAAATCATCTCCTGAAGTAAAACATAGCTTACCAAAAGCATTGAAGCAGGCAAAAATGCTCTCTATTCTAAAAGCGGGGAAAATTATCATTTTCACCCTAAATCTTTCAAATTAAGTTGCCTAGCATTATACTTAAACAGCGAAAAAGGTTATAGACACCTATATTACAGCTAAAGTTCTAATGCCCAATCTCCTACATCCATATCAAAATGCTTACCGGATAGGTCAGTCAACCGAAACTGCCCTGTATCAGCTGACGAAAGCATTACAGACCACAATAGAAACAAAAGAAATAGCACTGTCTGCGTTTTTGAACGTCGACGAACGTTCGATATTACATCGATTACAGTTTGATCATCTGAGAGCCATTAGGCTACGTGGCATGGAGATGAAACGAAAAATAGAGGTGAAATATTTGGGAGTTTCACTAGACTAAAAATTACTCCGGAAGACACAAGTTCGAAACTTGGGCGGTAAGATTGAGCTTAGCACAACAGGCAGGGAGTAACACAAACTTCAAAAAGACTGGCTTGCGTGTGTATCATTGGAGCAATGAGGACATACTCAACGTCATCTCTAGAGGTCCTTTGACTCCCCTCTTTCTGCATAAATGGAAGCAAGGAAAACCAAGGGGTAAGCACTACAGTATATTCCAGGTGAAAACATACCCCATAGCATAACAGTAGAAGAAAAAAAAAATCTTTCACATTGGTCAAACAAGTTTTAAATCAAATTGTTCAAACATTTGTCAAAATTATGAACGAACTTTCGAAGAACAAATTGCCAGTCTATAAATGACATTACAAAATAGACTGACAACTTCCACTTCATCAGTTTCATCAGCTTCTGAACTGAACACTCAACACTCGTAACAGTGTCGATTTAGACTCAGGTTTTCTAACCTCCGCACCAGGGTGGAGGCTCCTTGAGACTTTTTTCCAAGGATAGCGAAAAGTCAGAGGGACAATTTACCATCCTCCCGGAACGAAGGTAAGATTTAACAATCAAGCTCCTCCATTTGGAGTGCACTGGAGGGTGTCTTAGAGTGCTTCCCACAGTTAATCCCGGTTTTAAGTTTCGCCGGTCGAACTGCACAAAAAGTGTCTGAAGGTGCTCAGGGACAGTCACCATATGGTGATACATTTTTTCCTAGATAGATTGAAATTCAAACATATCAGGAAACTGCAGAGCATCATCTTCATTTTGGGAATGAAGAATAATGATGGTCTTCGATTCACACAAAATGGAGCAAATTCTAGCATCTTCGGTGCGCTTTTCCAAAATGGAGTTGTGCACGGAGGATAGTGAATGCAGTGGCGGAACTCCCGTATGGAGGCTCGCACTAGCGAAGGAACTACAGAGTAAATCTTACTTGCGAGTAATTTCTTCTACACCATTTACGGAACAGACGGAAGAAAGGGAAGTTAGAAACTTGAACGGAACTGACTTGATGTCAATTTATGTGACTTAATCTATGCTAGCCGGGCACCGCAAATGAATGAAGTTGTTAAATGGAAAACAAACCTATGTTCTGCATGAGACCTTTCAAAGATGAGGACATGGGAACGGTTGTACCTCTAATTGCGGCTATTATCAGAGAAATCAAACACGAGGGAGTCTCTGGCGACACGGTGTGGGGGAAACGCCGTATCACGTTCACCGCGGCATACGCTTATAAAAGTTTTCCATTACACATTATTATAATAGTAATCGTTGACGCAGCAATCCATATTGGATCAGGGCCTTGAAATATGTTAGAAGACTTCATTCAAGACCATAATGGTACACTACAGTACACTATAGGAGGCAATGTGGTCAGCATTGCGCTCGCCCGAGATTACTAGCCTGATTTGGCTCAGGTACTCATTCACAGTTGAGTCGACTGGTATCCGACGTCAAATCACGATACTAATCCCAGTGCCACCAGTGAGATTTGAACCGCGACCATCCGTATGACAGCATTGCGCCCTAACGACACCAGCCCATGAAGTGGACCGAGGAAAGGAACTTCCTTATCATCCGCTCCTATTACGACTAACAATGACGGGAACAGAAGTGGCGGCATCAACAACACCATGCCACATTGCAAGGAAGAATTTTAGTATACGTCAAACCGTTGTTCTTCACTGCCCAGCTGAAGTCTCCGTTGAGGTTCGGGACGAATTCCAAAGAGCGTGTACAGAATTTTCAGGAATGGATTCTAGGTTCTATGAATCTCCAGCAACTCCGAGACTTCTATCTCAAATTCATGATGAGATTGCATCCCGACTGATATGTCGCTACTGCAACTGCGATCACTTGTGTATTTTGGTGCAGTTGCGGCTATCAAATTGCATGGTCAAAAGATTCGCTTTCGCGTTATTGACTTGCTCGACCGAAGAAATCCACCATGGAAAATTCGTCTGGAAATTCTAGACAAACTAAAGCAGACATTTTGTATCATGTGCAGTCGCTTACGATGGTCTGGCCAAAGTCACCCCAGACGTGTCCAGAATGTAATGTACGCGAGGAACCAGCAGAGTTTCAGATCTCTCAACGAATCCCAACAGAGCATCTAGACAGTACAGTTTTCGGTAACGAAAGTAAAAGAGTATGGGAGTGGAACTTCGTTGCTACGCACCTAGCATTTCGAGTGGATTACCGCCGAAGACGCCCGCCATGCCACTATGTCGGGCATGAATTTTGCGAGTGTTACCGAAGAGGAGGTTCGACGAGCCATACACAGCTCGTAGAACTGGAAACGTCTTAGTCTGGATTGGCTGCAGAGTCTCTGTTATAAAAAGCTTACAAGTAGTGCTCACAGCATAAACCAGGTCATTAGTCAGTCTGAGGAATTCCCACTTTTCGTTACTGTGGGTTTAGCTATCTTGTTATTAAAAAGCCGCAGCACAGAACCCCGTGGAGGTCGATTACTTGTTTTCCAACCCTCTACAAATTCATAACGTCCATTATTAGTGGAAGGGTCAATGTGCACCTCGAGACAAACAACATTCTGTCGGATATGGCTTACGTGCCAAATGAAAGCTGACACGCTTCATGTACTTAAATAACATCAAGTTGGATTCTGATACTGATAACCAAATTAGGAGTTTGTTACGAATAGTAGGCATGTTTAGTCGTGATATTCAAATGGAATTTGGATTAAACAAGTGTCAAATCCAAGCCATCCGCAAATGTCCTCACAAGTCACATGCAAAAACAAACTTCTATAAATACCTAGGAATTTTGCAAGGATCCCATGCTCAAGAAGGTGATCTTCAGGATGCTCTGCTGTCCGAATTCCTGTCATGGTTGAGGCAAGTGGTGAAATCGCATCTCTCGGGAAAGCATAAAGTAAGCGCACTGAACATATTCGCTATCCCTTCACTGGCTTATGCATGTAGAATATTGTTGTAGACGAGGACCGATCTGGAAAACGGCGGCGGATATGGACCAAATGTCTAAATTCCGAGTGCATCAACCAAACTCTGCTGTTGAGCAGACATCGGGGCAGGGGCGTGGTTGACGTGGTGGCACAAAATCACCGCCAAGTCAACTCGCTGCGCGCTTATTTTTACAGCAAAGAGCAAGACTGTGGGATGGCTCTACTTAGCTTGAAGGATCGATCTTTTAATTCTCTGAGTGGAGTGAAGTCAGACCAAGAGCGGATCGATGAGTGGAAGTCGAAGGCAATACTCGTTAAACACGTGAATTGCCTTTAGCAGCCATTTGTCGAACAGATGGCTGTGCGTTGGGGAGCTCTTTATTGAGGTGGAGAGATTTATGTATGCCATTCAGCACGCCGTGGTCGCCACCCAAGCTTATGCAAACCTCATAATGAAAGGGCGGGTGGACAATGACCAGCACAGAATGTCTGGTTTGACATTATAGACGCTGAACCATATACGTGGACCAACACTGACCCCGGTGTAATACACTAGCGTGGATATGTTATAAGTATGGGCTGACCACGGGAACATGCCCGGTGTACCAATATGAGCCGTAGGCAATACTTGATAGTTCTACTTGCAGCATCTATTGGTGCCGGTAAGTTCTAACTGATCGCCACCTACCGCACAACAAGTGTGACGTGTGGTTAGTAGACAAGACGGGTTGCTCCGCATATATAATTGATGTCCCCATAATGGTAACATTGCGCGGAAACGAGGGAAGATGAAGATAGACCATGGGTCATTGGCTCGGTAAATCAAAAAAGTTTGGCGTCTCGAGAAAGTGGTTGTAGTTCCCATAATATTGTCAGCTACAGATATTGTACCTAAATCCCTCAAGGTTTTCGTTGATGTTCTGCGACTCACACACAGTCTGGTTCAAACCAAGTAGAAATACAGCATTCTGCATACGTGCTCGGTGTTGCGGCGAGCTCTCGATGGATTATCCCATTAATCTACCACCAGCCCACCAAGGTAGGATCGTCCGACGCTAAATGCTTGGCACTTAGTGCTAGTATTAGGTAAAATCCGACATCTACCGAGATTGTGATCACTCGTGATAATAATAATTAAACACATTTTATTGGGCTTAGCATTCGCAGAAGGTCACGACATTCCTGAAGTCCGGTTACGCTTCCTACAAAATTCGACACTTTGTAGGGCAAAGGGATTTTTTCCCATAACTCAAAAGCTGAAAATTAAAAACTGAAAAGAAAATTCAACAAATTGCTATACAAACATGCCATTTGCTACACAAAGGACATCATGTGATTTTTCTGAAATTATCCTAATTATGTAGATATATCAAACAGTCCTTCGAGCAAACACGAAAGCGCTAGACACAAAGGTCCCTCAGTCATCAGATGTTTACGCATTATTAAGTCGTAAAAAAATCCGTTTAGTGAGTCTACAGGTTGAGTTCTCAGACAGGCTTAACGAACCTCCGCTGGCTGCTTACGAATCGGACGTAACGTAAGAATGGGAATATTCGGATGGTTGCGGAACATACCTTTTGTATTGAATCCCAAAAGTCAGTTGTTTGCATTAGAAAAGAATTTCGGATGATTCAGTCGCGAGTAAACATATCAATTCTCTGGTCCAGGTACAAAAGTAAATACGATCCTATAACACCTGTATCTAAACCCAAGGAGATTTTTCCTGGCCAAATGAAAATTCTCAGGGAATGATGCCTGATGCGTGCGTGACGTTAAGTGTGGCTGTACACATTCATATCCTAAATATGGGCATTGTTGCATGATCGATGCATTTATTGTTTTTATTTGGAACGACCACTTTAGGCGTGGAAACTGGAAATGTATCTAAATTGCTGAGTTGATAATAAATTTAAAATCAAAATTAATTTCCTCAGTTCAGCTCCCTCAAACAAATTTTTCGTATGTTACGAGAAAAGAACTAAGGATGTAAGGTGTCTTAAACATAACATAACTGTATTACGCCGTATTTAGATCGAAGTTTTTCTTTTTGAAAAAAGCTAGTATATTCCAAACTATCTCATTTAATTCGTTCAATTCCTGCATGATCTTCAAATTATCAAACTATTTCCATCATTTTAGCATCATTAACAGTAAAATACAATCAAAAATGCACAAAATCCTCCGTAATCCTCCAGACAGTCACCCTTTTCACATTAACCAATTTCCCAATCTCCCAATTCACATGTACAGGTAGAAATCCATATTTTTTGCCTCAAATCGTTGAATTTTCCCACTTGCATTCAAATAGCAATCCCTTTAGAGTCAGTCCTTTCTATTGAGGGGTTTCTGTTCACAACCTGCTGCAAATAAATTTTATAGCTGAGAAGTACACACATCCTTTGTATAGGAGATCCTTGCGATTCACGATACCATCACCTGTTACACAATCGGACTTGTCTTCTTCGCCACATAGTATCCTTGATCGTGCAGTGTGTATGTTATTATAGTGGTCCTTTCTTAGGGTTCCCCAGGACTTATATCAAAATAATGGACAATGGAAAAAAATTGGATAAAAGTCAGACGCGAAGACCCTTTGGGAATTTATTGTAATGCGAACAAAAGTTAAATTCACCTTTGTCCGCTTGGTTTTTTGCTTGCCCTTCGCACCTTCGTAGCGAAATCCTTGAAGGTTGAATGGAAGATGAGAAAATAAAATTCCACGGATTAGAATTTCATAACAAATTTATAATGCATTGTTGCATTTTATTACAGCATCGCGTGAAAGTCGATTAGGTTCTTCACGTACACTTGACGGGGTCAATTTGGTTTTGTAGGTAACAATGTACTTTTTAGATTTTTTTTTCTCAGGGTAAGAAAATGGAGAGAAGAGAATTATAAACTTTGATAATTAATTGTAAAATTGTGTTTATACATATATCCTGGAAATTTCTGTTCAAAATTGTGGGTACTTTGCAATCTTTGACGTTCAAGAAATTCCCTTTTTTTTGTGTTCTGTAAGTAGGGGGTTAACAATACACTCAAAGTCTTCCCTATTTGTCGTAAAAGGCGGCTAAAAGTGATAGAAATTTGTGGGCTACCAGTCTGTAAATTTCAAAACTTCATCGAATATATCGGAGGTCCCCGGAATATCCGCTTTCTCCAACTAGAATTCCAACGATATAAGCTGGACCTTCTCAGCTTAAGCAAACTAAGATGGTGGGGTCTCTCCCGGTTGCGGTAATGTGATTTTCTACTCTGGAAAGCCAAGTGATTAGAGACATGAATGCAAAGTGGAATTGGTTCTGATGAATATCGAAAAGCACGCTCATTTTGATTGTAAGATTCCAGTTCAGGTAAGGAAGGAGGCGGTTTGAGGATATCTGCACCTTCCACCGCATTGCCATTGGTGGCACTTTGTTCATGAACGAAGCTTGCTATAAGGTCAATCGCTTTTAAACTTACCCTACCATATTCCCTACGAGCAATCAGATTGACCACTTTGCGATCAGCACTAGATTTAGGGATTGCTTCCTGAATGTTTTTAACAACGTTGGTTTCGAAAGGGGCCGCAATCTGATGGACGTTTATATTCGCTTGCGTTCACCACTTCTCGTAGGGTTAGACAGCAACAAAGGAAAGGAAATTTGATGTTACGCTGGTCAGGGAAGCGGAAGATGCGGCAGAACGTAATGATTTCAGAAGTGTATGTAACGCGCATCAGAAATCTTTCGATGGTCCTGTGAAGACGTTAACAGCCGACTCTTTATTCGCGAAGACTAGCGGCTGCGAAGGTGGAAAGAAAAGTTTACACAGTTCTTAACTGTATCTCAACTGGTGAAGTTCCGCCTCTTGTGGATGAAATGGTCGACTAACCACAGTGACTACCGTAATATGCGAATACGGACTGTTCCTGCAAGCAGCAGAGAAATCTTCTCCGGAATAAAGTTGCTGGGCCCGACGCTCTTCCCGTATAGGTATTTATCGCTGCCTCTCCAGTTTCCATAGATTCACTGCTTCCACTCGTAGGGGGAATCCGAGACCTTTCCTAGAGAGTGGAAGAAGGGAATGATCATTGAGACTCCATGGAACGGCACGTGCATTAACACACATCACCCTAAGGTTGCTTTTGGAACGGTGCAGAGAGATTAGATCCTCATTTCACTGCCATGCATTTACTCGCTATCTCGGTATTATCGGAATTTGGAGGATCGGTTCCTTCCAGGAGGTCCTGGCGGCATCAGCTGTGATCATCAGGTCGGTGGAATAAATTTTTAATATCAATTTATGCTTTGGGAAAAGGAGACCACAATCCCTGGAAAGGGACATTTCTTGATTCCGTGGAGGAGCACGTCTAGTAAAATGAGCGGTACTGGGGAGCAACAGAATCTGTTGTTAGTTTATCCGCTGGAATTTTGCCATTTATACAATATTATTAAGGGATATTGCACTGCATCCTAAAACAATTATTGTGCCTCTTTATTGGTTATAGTATATCTATAAACTATAATATGTTGTTTAAACCTATAACAAACAGAGAACAGTGCCATTCCACCTAGAATACTACTAGGTATTCTCCCTGGGGCCTGCCTCTACTTTGCGCAAGTACCGGACACTGTCCGAGAACATATGCGGAGGTTTAATCAATCCTCTCACAGAATCTACAGACAGTGTCCCAAGATTTCCCTAACGTCCTCAGGTTTCCGTGGTTTGTTCTATCCCTTCACAGGATTCCCGGAACTGGTTTCATTTTGCTTCCCTGAATGCGTTGTTATACATCGTCAATGTTCTTTTGTACCATTGCCAGTACCCGGTTTGTCTGGTCTGGTTGAAGAGCTTTCGCACCTCCTTCTGGCTAGGTTCCTGTTCCACCAAACGTCACTTGACAATCTTAGCCCGACAGCTAGCCTCAAATGCGTCAATGGCGATTCTATTTCGCTCTTTACTGACCCATGTTGTCACTCAAGTGTCTTCTGTAGGAGTCCCAATCTGTTCTGGAATCCCTTATTAATCTATCCACGTTATGCATTCCTAACTTATTACTCAGGGAATTCCAGAAGTTACTTATCTCTTCGATTAATGTCGCTGTTTCCCCAGGTCTCATGGTGGGCATTAGCATCGCAACCGGGAAGAAGTGGTAGCGCCTTCCTCTCACAGAAGTTTGCCAGTCTAACGACTAATTCTGGTGGGATCCGGGTGTCAACGCCTGCAAGCCCTCCATTGCACATCCGCGACCAGGTTTTCGAAACCGAGGTCAACGAACCAATTTCCCGACTCCAATCGATCCCGTCTTTCGACTGCACCCATCCCCTCAATCACCAGGATCGACGGGAGAGCATCCCAACCATCCATTTCGTCAGACCAAACATTGTCACAGCGTCGATGGTGGAATCGAAAAGCAAAAAATCGGTAGGTCCTGACAAATTCCCAAAAAATGTGCTACAGGCATTTCCACCCTCCTGTCCTTAATTATCAACCACTCCTCCTGAATGGAAAAAAGTGCGAACCCTCTTAATCCCCATAGGTACAGGCCGGTCTCTATCCTTTTTTCCTTCGCCAAGATCTTCGAGCGGATCATTAAGTTCATTATCGATGAGCATTGTGACTCCAATTGCATCACTCGGTTAAACACGAGCTTCCTGTCTTTAAAACGGAAATTCTTCTCGGTATTAATCAGAAGACTCCAACCATAGCCTGCCTTCTAGACCTAAGAAAAGCTTTCGATCCGGTTTGGAAATACGGATTCTGTTTTAAGCTTTCTAAAATTCTTAAATTTCATCCGCACCTCTGTAAGCTAATCCTTAGCTTTCTAGATGGGCTTAAATTCCAAGTCAGCATCCAAGAACACCTTCCATTCCCATACATATTATATGTCCAGCAGGAATTCCTTAGGGACCAGTCCTCTCAGCCACCTCGTTTCCCCTGTTTACCACTACCAGTCCTGATTCTAATCCCATCAGAATTCTACAGCGTAAATAGCGAGTGTGTGTAGCATGCTTTATGCAGGAGGGGAATTCTGGAGAAACTGATACCTGTTAGCAGAGTGACATATGATGTTGCAAAATATCATGTACTGCGTCGAGGTAAAATCTCAGGGAAATTTGAGGTTCAAAGCGGAGTCCACTAGTATTTCATCTTGCCACCGATACTATTTCGTTTTGTCATCGGTGACGTTCTCCATACTGTCTTACCTAGACGAAATGGAGGAGTTAAAAGGACCATAACATTTTTTATCCAAACACTTCGACTACGCTGATGACATCTATTTGCTCTGTCTCCCGGAGAGAAGCAGTTAGAGGTTGACTGAAGATAAACACCAACAAGACAAAGCTTTTCGGTCTGACGAGTCATCGCACTCTCCCTATTTGAATTAATGGAAGGCGTTGATAAACTTCTACATCTAGGGAGTGTGGTTTTTGTCGATTGTGACACCAAACTGGATGTTGCCTGGTAGATTCGCTCACCCTGCCATGTCTCAAATCTGGAAAAGCAGATATCACAACACCAAGATCAAGTTGACATTGCTCTTTGTTAGTGGTCTTTCTGTGTTGCTATATGGAAGTAACACATGGAGAGTCACCTTCTCTAAAAAGCTCATACTCTTCATCAACACCTGTCTGCGTCGTATTATCGGAGAACGCTTTCCTGATATTTCTTGAAATGAAGAACTTGGTCGATGTACAGGCTTGTCACCCTTGGAAGTGACAGCGGATAGGTCATACACCAAGGAGGACGACAACTTCATTGGTGGTTACGACATGCAGTAGCGCCCACTTGGACGAGGAATGGTTCGACCAAGAGCACTTAGCGCAGAACAGTAGAGAAGGAGTACGTGCGTCTTTAGAAGTTCTGAAGGCAGCTGAAGCGCACTTCAGGGAATTGTAAACGATGGCGCGAAGTTGTGGTTGATGCGCTATATCCCCCTCCAGGCGGTGAATAGCAACCATAAATTATTTTCTTTCAGACTCTCATGCTTTTGTAGAACGCTAATTGGACTATTTGCTTTTCAAACTCGTGTAAAACTAACTTTAGTTTTCTTTTGATTCGTTTTCCATTTACTGATATACTGAGATACTGCGAGTAATTCATTTATTTAATTCTTCTCAAGGGTTGATGCTAATTCTGGGATGTTGTATGAACTTTGAATCAATTCTCTGGGTTGTGGCCATGGTACCGGTTTCAGATAGGATCTAGTAAAATTTATATAACCAACGTCATCAATGGCGGTACAGCGAAAATCGTCTCTGACCTCCACCAGTGCCCTTTAGTTACTTCGTGGACCAAAAAGCATATATGCTATACGAATTGAACTTCCAACTTTTTGGTTTGTCTATTGTACATTTTCCTCGGGCTTGGCTTTTTATTGTTCGTTTTTGAGTCGAGTATAGTTAACCTGTGCGACATTTTCCAGAGCATCACAAGGATGGATCATCGCCTAACGGCTTGCGCGATTCTTTCCATTTGGAAGTGTACATAACCAGAACAGAAGTTTGTTTAGGAGCTCAGATCTTTGAAGCAGCAAATAAGCGCAGGACAAATGAGTCCTTTTTATACTCGAAACTTGTTTTCCAGCAAATTTTCCTGGAGTTTAGATTAAGTAGAATAGCGAAGTATTCTTTGTTGATTCATCCAATGATGAATTTTCCAAGCTTCGCTCTCCGTTTTACCAAGGTGAACTGTCAAGTCAGTAAAATTCTCGTTGGCATTTTTGATCCCTTTGTTGCATTGAACTGTAATCTGTAGCCTTCTGATTACTTTCAAATAAATAATTCCATTGCTTCATTCCTTGTGAAGTTGATATTAAATTCCAAGCTCATTTGAGAGAGAATGAGGGAAAAGTCACTATAGTTTCAACGCCATTTACCACCGAAGCATGTCAGGACGTAGGTTGTGTATACCTCACGCGGGCTACTGATATTCACTATTAAGTCTGGAAGTTGATGCCCTCCTGATTTAATGATTGTATTGTGCGTTGGCGTTGAGAATTTCCTCAAATTATTCCCTGCTTGTCGTAAAAGGCGACTGCAAACGAGCAATTAACTACCAACCTACAAATCTCGATTATTGTCATGCTCCGGTCACGATGGTTCGGAGGTGGTCTGATCCTTCTGTTACAGCCTTCTGCTTTCGTCAAGGGTTTAGATTGAACTCTACAATGCGCGAGCATTACTCATCAATAGTCTCTCCACTTCTACATCCTCTTCATGTCTTATAGTATCAAACACAATATCAAAATCCCAATAGTATAGTACCATGCAAAAATGAATATCTCCGATACAGAAGCAAATGAAGCTTTTTATGTGCAACGTGTTTACAGTTCAAAAGAGACTTCCAAAAGGTGATGTTGTCGTCATGGTAAGTAGTTTGAATGTTAATGTGTTTCCTGATAACAACGCACGCAAAGATCCTAGGACGAAAGTGTGGATTGATACCGACGATGGAGCATAAACCTTGGAAACGCCTGTTGAACTAATACCAGCAGCTCTGCTACTAGACCCTAAGCTCACCTATGTCCACGTGGTGATCGTTGAGAGCTTTTTCCCATGAAGTTGAGACTCCGGCACCTGAAAAGATAACCTGCTCAGAGTTGGTTTCCTATTTAGGCCAAAAAAAGATCATCATCATCATCAACGTCGCTACAACCGGTATCCGATCTAGGCCTGCCTTAATAAGGAACTCCAGACATTCCGGTTTTGCGCCGGGGTCCACCAATTCGATATCCCTAAAAGCTGTCTGGCGTCCTGACCTACGTCATGACTCCATCTTAAGCAGGGTCTGCCTCGTCTTCTCTTTCTACCATGAATATTGCCTTCATAGACTTTCCGGGTGGGATCGTCCTCATCCATACGGATTAAGTGACCCGCCCACCGTAACCTATTGAGCCGGATATTATTCACAACCGGACGGCCATAGTATCGCTCATAAATTTCGTCGTTATGTAGGCTACAGAATCGTCCATCCTCATGTAGGGGGCCAAACATTCTTCGGAGGACTCTTCTCCCAAACGTGGCCAAGAGTTTGCAATTCTTCTTGCTAAGAACCCAAGTCTCCGAGGAATACATGAGGACTGGCAAGATCATTCTCTTGTATAGTAAGAGCTTTGCCCCTATGGTCAGCCTAGTCAGTCTTATCAATTTCGTCGGGATACCGAATTATCTCATGGCCGTGTACAGTTTTACCCTGACTATGCTATCATAGGCGGCCTTAAAGTCGATGAATAGATGGTGCAACTGTTGTCCATATTCCAACAGTTTTTCCATCACTTGCCGCAGAGAGAAAATCTGATCTGTTGCTGATTTGCCTGCAGTGAAGCCTCCAAACACAGAGTGCATAGCCTTTCGCTTATATTTTCAAAGCCGATAACAGCAGGTTTCAATTTTTGGCTGGCTAAGAAACCTACTGCGAGCGCATGGTTTACTGGATAACCGCCGTAATGTATGGTGTAGCGGCTCTTCTTCAGGAAGCTTTGTACTGATGAAGGGAGTAAGTTGCTCCCGAAATATATATATACATAATAAAATAAAATTGTAGTTGGGATTAAGCTAATGGTCTATTAATTTTAGACTTAACTGCAAACAGAAGGCGATATCTAACATTTTAGATCAGCCCTATATTGGGACAGGGTATCGGCTAGCTGCTCAGCAGCATTCGGTCTGTACAGGGAGTGCACGTTCCATGAGAACGTTAATCCGTTGTCGTTGTCGGGTTCGTTGTTGTAAGATCCATCCTGTCCAAGCCTCCTTTCGTGGCTTCGTAACATGGTTTTCCGTGTAGGGTCGTCAGCCCTACCCAAACCCCAACCTGGAGGACCAGTTGGAACATTTTGTCCCGTTTTTAGGCGCGGGAGACTCGCCTTCATCCTTCTCCGTCTGCAGTTTTTCATAAAGAAAGAACTCACAGCGATCTCCACCTGGAGGTGGGGATAGGGTTTGGTAGTAGAGCTGTTGGTGTTGGTTCAGCAGGCGTTTCCCAGGTTTCATGCTCCATCATGGGTACCAATCCACGTTTCGCCGTGGGACCTATACTAACCTTTGACCGCCGCGGATACCTACTGTTGTTGACTTTGAAAACATAAACGAACGGCTATGCACTCTGCGGTTCGGATTCAAACTTTGGAAATATAAGCGTCATTAATGTCCACGTTCCTACTGAGGAGACGGCAGTGTCGAAAAAGGATACTTTTTACTAGACAGTGGAGCGAACTCTTGATGTCTCCCCCAGGTATGATATCAAAATCAAACTTCGCGTTGGCCCTCATAGTTTACATTGAATCACCAATATTTACGGACAGCAAAAAAAAATCACAAACCAACGGTCCGGTCCGGAAGAGACCACTACCAACCAAATTCACCTTGTACTGGTCGAACGGGCAATGCAACAATTTCAAAAAACGCGGGTACGCGTAAACACTTACAATGAACTTCAAGCGAACAAATGACGCCATGGACACAAAAAAGAAATCTTGCCAAACCGACATGTCTGTGAACTCGAGGGGATACCTGTATCAGACATGGAAGCTTTACCAACAAGTACCAGTACCAAGGATGGTGCTTGATGCTCATCCTCCCGAGACAAGAAGGCAAATCTGGTCTCCGACGATATAGGGATACTGGAGCGATGGGTATCGCTAAAAAAATATCCATGATTTAAAGGTGTCATCCACTGAAGACGACGGACGATTACTCCCACCAACAAGCATAGAAGCAATAGTCGGTGCAATTTATTTTCTTATCATTCATAAGCTTGTCAGGTGCCGCTGACTGTTGACCCACAGATGAGCTTTTCCGAGCAGATAAAAAGCAGCAGCGAAAACGGCTGGAGCTGGAGTTTCGACCTTAAGTCGACTAATAGCAAATATCGGGGGCCTTACGTCTAGCAGGCGATGTCTCTTGATGAGTTCAAGACAGTCTGCTTTGCTCTACGGCGCAGAGGTATGGACTGATGCTCTTGGCAAAGAGGGCATCGTGAGCGTCGCGCGCAAGTATAAGGACGATTAGCTTTGCTGGAGGCGTCTGAATACCGTGCTGTGAACTGTACTAAGGAGCGCAAAGTCATATACACCCGTAAGGGAGAAGATCTAAGGGAGGATGAACGGCAACGTTCACTAGATGTGTGGCAACTCTCTTAGAAAAATGAGAATCGAGGCAGATGGACTGCGCGGCTCATTGGCAACTTAGGTGCGTGGCTGAATCGGAAGCATGCTGAGACTGATTATTTCCTTACCCAGCTCCTAAGTGGGCATGGAAGTTTTCAGTCTTACTTGCACAAGATTCAGAAGGCACGATCTCCAGATTGGCAAGGCGTAGCGTTTCAGGCTAGCTCTAGCGATGGGTAGGAGTTTAGTATGTAGTACGGCGGCGTAGGCCAGGACGCTAGACAGCTTTCAGACATCTCGAATTCGGGGACTTTGGCGCAAACCTGGATGTCTAGAACTCCTTACTAAGGCAGGCCAAGATCGATTGTTGCGCCGTTGATAATGATGATAACTACTGTAATTGAATGCAATGATTTAATAATTAAAGGCTCCTTTCGAATTTCCACCACGAACATTAGATTACATATCCTTCAAAATCTGTGCAACGACAATTGCGAAGATCAATCGAAAATGTTGCACATAATTTTTACTCAGAGCACCATTATTTATTCACAAATTTCGTGGTATCTGCGACTTCATATCAGTATTTCAAATGGGCAAACTTCAATTTCCTCTATTATTTTCCCAAACTCGTTTCCGAAACTAATCCAATCATTTTTTCCGCCAATTGGTGTCCTCTTCGAAGATCCATTCTGCTGAATCACTTGAAATTAATGATTTCCAATAAACCTTTGATCTTATCTGCATTATAAATGCATCCCTTTTTATTCCCATCAATTTTTATTGAAAGATCGTAATTCCCATAAGGCGCATCGACTTGTTTGGCGAAAAAACGCCAACATAGATAAGGGCCCGCAGTTTTCCGATCAAAGGTTTCGATGAGGGTTCTGTTGCATTGCGTGTGGTGGCGGTATTTCGATCGACTATACAGTATGAGTGAACTCTGCACGTTATCAGCAACGGTGATAAAATATATCAAGCGGTTTTTTAGCCTAGGCAAGTCGCAACGTTTTTCCATCATGAGGGATCATTCTTGAAACATAAATTGACATAAACAGCCGACGGCCAACATATGCTTCCAATTTCATTAATTGTGGATAACGCGGGGCCGGGAAAAAAGAAACGTAGCACATGAGAAAAAATGCGAAAAAGTTCTATCGCGGCGGGGAAGTTACTGATGTTAAAAAAGGTGTTGGCAGATGCACATTTGGTTTTCGCTACTTCCAATTAGGTATTCATCAGTAATCAACGACTTCGACGAATGAGCTGCACCACAGCTACTAATAGTCGAGAATTCAACCAATTATAGGCTATCGAAATTTGGATGACTGGCACTTTAGCTAGCCTGCAGAATGCAGTAAGGGCAAAGACATGGAACAATAGTTATTTCCAGAAGCAGTATCGCGCTACCTCCAGAACTCGTTCAGTCCAACGTTCACCTAGTTTAGCTACCATCTGCCACAGAAACGCCAAGTTCTAACGATATAACAATTTTTCATAACTTTCTACTGCTGACTCCGTCCCATAAACGACCGGCTCCATCGCGGTTACAAATCCGAGAATTTTAAATCTTTCGACTGCAGTTTATCTGATCATATGGCACACAATGGAAACTGTGCCTTGAATATCAAATTCTCCAGCCTCACAAGCGGACATGAGAAGGTAGTTTTCTTTTGCACTTGGGCTAATTGCATATCTCAATGTGGAAAAATTTATCGTGGTGAAAGACGCTTTTAATGGAAAGGGTTAATCAGATTAGCCGGGATCATGAAGGGATTGAACTCGAATCATCTGCTGCTTTTCCCATAGATTCGATGGAAGGTGGAATACTTGCCTAATATTGCCTCAAAGGTATGTATCTACGTAATGTGCCATTCACTTTGAGTTGTACAGGTTGCAGGTGAAAACCGTGGGCTTAGCGATTTGCGGTTTAGTATCATCAATTGATGCAGACAGGTATTTGCCTTGGTTTTTGTGGCTACGGGATTTTCTCTTTTCCTTTGTTAAAAATGCGTTTTAATTCATTTTCTTGGGAATATCGTACTTCCAAATTGTTCTTATTGAAAATCATTTGGCTGAAGATTGGCTTTAAAGCAGTCAAATCTTAAAGTACCATTTTTCGTAATTCTCTGCACCTTTTTTTTCGCTGATAGTTATAAATTCAAAATATTCCTTTATATATTCCCAAACTTTGAGATATACGTATATTTTGAAGACATACATATTATGCTCATCCTAAAAAAGATTGTCTATTACCTTATACTGATTCGTACGTATTGCACCCTTGCGGCAAAAGTGGCGTTACTTAAAAAAGATAGTTCTTCAGAAATCGCAAAAAAACCTTAAAATTTAAATTAAATTAAATTTTATCAATAATCTACAAAGATATTTATATTTACTACAATAGTATTAATAATATTATATTAATAATATAATATTTAATACAATCTAATTTAAAACTTAATTTAAACTAGCTTACTTTTGATTTGATGTTTAAGTTACCTTTTCTCCCAAAAATTTTGTCAAAAAATCCGTCTTTTTGACTTGCGTGTTGTTGATGGGTGGTAGGCTAGGTCGGCCCCCCACCATAATGCTTGGAGGTATTCCGATCGGTCTTGGAGCCCGTAACGAGGAGGCAACCTTGAAAAAAGAAATTGCGAGCTGGCGAAGACACTCGAAGATCTTAAAAATCAAATGTCAATATTGATAAAGAAAAATGGTAAGCTCACGGAGCAGCTAATGGCTGGGGAGACAGACCCGTCACCTCCAAAGGTAGCCAGGAAAAAGTGAAGTTTTCTTCGAATAAAAGGGGAAAGGGTGTCCCCATTGATGTCTATGAATTAGGTGGCGTGGTAGAGATTTAGCCACTCTACTTTATGGGGGCGCGCGGGGCACTCGGATTTTATTATCAAAAAGACGGGTGTCGAGGAAGCCCAAATCAAATGCAAAAAGTAGTCCACCTACACCCCAAAGGAAGACAAGGTGCAAACCTTTCTTTTGAAAAGCTTGGATGCGGAGGAAGAGCTCGATGAAGTGCTCAATATGTTCCGGGATACGGGAACTGAGGTCAAGTTACTCTCAGCAGTGAACTGTCAAATGACCTTGCGATGTGCAAAGTGCGCGGAAGGCCACGGCGCAGCCGAATGTTTGCTGACTGAAGCAGTGGAAGCGGAGGGCATCCGGTTTCGTACCGTGGATGTCCTGCATACCGCAATGTTAGCAGGCGCCATCATCATCATCAACGGCGCAACAACCGGTATCCGGTCTAGGCCTCCAGACATCCGGGTTTTGCGCCGAGGTCCACCAATTCGATATCCCTAAGTTAAGTGACCTGGCCACCGTAACCTATTGAGCCGGATTTTGTCCACAAACGGACGGCCATGGTATCGCTCATAGATTTCGTCATTGTGTAGACTGCGGAAACGTCCATCCTCATGTAGGGGGCCAAAAATTCTTTAGAGGATTCTTCTGTCGAACGCGGCCAAGAGTTCGCAATTTTTCTTGCTAAGAACCCAAGTTTCCGAGGAATGCATGAAGACTGGCAAGATCATAGTCTTGTACAGTAAGAGTTTTGACCCTATGGTGAGACGTTTCGAGCTGAACAGTTTTTGTAAGCTGAAATAGGCTCTGTTGAGTGCCAACAACCGTGCGGGGATTTCATCATCGTAGTTGTTATCGGTTGTGATTTTCAACCCTAGATTGGAGAAATTATCAACGGTCGCAAAAGTTGTATTCTCCTATCCTTATTCTTCTTCGTGTTTGACCAGTGCGGTTTGATGTTGTTGGTTGATTCGTCTTCGGTGCTAACGTTGCCACCATATATTTTGTCTTGTCTTCATTGATGTGCTGCCCAAGATTTCGCGCCGCCTGCTCGATCTGAATGAAGGCAGTTTGTACGTCTCGGGTGGTTCTTCCCATGATGTCGCTATCGTCAGCATAGGCCAGTAGTTCGGTGGACTTAAAGAGGATCGTACCTTTTGCATTTACCTTAGCATCACGGATCACTTTCTCGAGGGCCAGGTTAAAGAGGACGCATGATAGGGCATCCCCTTGTCGTAGACCGTTGTTGAGGTTGAATGGTCTTGAGAGTGATCCTGCTGCTTTTATCTGGCCTTGCACATTGGTCAGGGTCAGCCTGGTCAGTCTTATTAATTTCGTCGAGATACCGAATTCTCTCATGGCCGTGTACAGTTTTACCCTGGTTATGCTATCATAGGCGGCTTTAAAGTCGATGAATAGATGGTACAACTGTTGTCCATATTCCAACAGTTTTTCCATCGTCTGCCACAGAGATTGTTGCTGATTTGCCTGGAGTGAAGCCTCTTTGGTATGGCCCAATGATGTTCTGGGCGTATGGGGCTATCCGACCTAGCAAGATAGCGGAGAATATCTTATAGATGATACTCAGCAACGTGATACCTCTATAATTGCTGCATTTTGTGATGTCTCCCTTTTTATGTATGAGAAAGATGATGTCTCGTTGCCAATCGGCAGGCATTGATTCGCTGTCCCATACCTTGAACACAAGTTGATGAACCACTTGGGGTAATTGGTCACTTCCATTGTATTGTTATTTGAGCTCGGAGCACCATGCCAACGAGATAGTGATCCGAGTCTATATTGGCCCCCTTATATGTTCTGACATTCATCAAGGCTGAGAGGTGGCGGCGTTCCATCAACACGTGGTTAATTTGGTTGAAAGTGCTCCCGTCTGGAGAGGCCCACGTATGTTTGTGGACCGCTTTCCACGCAAACCAGGTACTGCCAACAACCATTTCCTGTGACCCTGCTAATTGAATAATCCGCAGTCCGTTATCATTTGTATTTTCGTTTAAGCTATGGTAGCCAACGTATCGGCTGAATACGGGCTCCTTCCCTACTTAGCTGTTAAAATCCCCAAGTACGATTTTGATATCATATCTGGGGCAGGCTTCGAGGGTTCGTTCCACTGCCTCGTAGAAGCTATCCTTCTCCGAATCTGCAGTCTCTTCTGGAGGGGCGTAAACATTAATGAGGCTTATATTTCTAAACTTGCCTCGCAAGCGCAGAGTGCATAACCGTTCACTTATGTTTTCAAAACCGATTTTTTGGCTGACTAAGAAACCTACTCGGAGCACATGGTTTACTGGATGGTACTATAATATATGGTGTAGTGGCTCTTCTCCAGGGAACTGGTCCCTGTCCAACGCATCTCCTGTAACGCTGTTACATAAGGCCTATATTGGGACAGGGTATCGGCTAGCTGCATATCAGCTTCATCTCGGTACAGGGAGCACAAGTTCCATGAGAAAATGCGCAAATCGTTATTCCGTTGTCCGTGGGTCCGTCGTTGTATAATCCGTCCAGTCCGAGGCTCCTGTTGTGGCTTCCTAACAAGTTGTTTTCCGTGTAGGGTTGTTAGCCCTACCCAACCCCCAACCTGGAGGACCAGTTGGTACAGGCACCAAGATCGGCCAAAGGGCAAAGGTGTCAGCGGCGTTGAAAGGTACCGTCCCTTCGGCACCAATTGTCCGGGGAATCCCATTTGCAGAAATAGTCCGACAAAGGGGAGCTAAGAAGTCCCAACAAGATGCAAATGATGGGATACACACCCTCCTCAATAACCATATTAACCGCATGAAAACAAACAGCATCCACTACACGTACACAATACAAAAATAAATAGTATAACAGAATACACAACCAGCATGCCGGCTGCTAGTCTCCAGTCACAGCGGTACTACTGGATGGTCTCCGGATCATCGCGATTAATATGAATTTCATCGTAAGAATCAACCGAAGAGCCTGACATTGTCTTGATTTCAGAAACCCACCTCAGTCCGAGGAATTCGATAACATTCAAAGATTTTGAATTCGTGAGGAACGATGGAGGAGGGCGAGGTGGTACCGGAATACTTGTGGGTAGCCATTATCGTATCAGGCATATTAATAGGCCTGAATTTGAACTTTTCAATGTATGGAAGTCTCTTGTATTCTGTTTTTACTGGCTAGAGGAGGCAATTCACACATTCTCTCAGTCTATGCAGTGGGAAACAATCGAGCCAAGTTCAAGGAGGAATTTCATTTTCTATTTACGACACTTGAACTGTGCAGGCTGCATAATTATTATATTATAGCCTGCAAATTGAATGCTAAGCGTACCCCGTAGCTAAACGCCACAAATAATCCCAGAAGGGTATTCCTCAAATCTTGGATAGAGGAATACCAGATAGAGCATAAAAGGTTTTGTTTCACAAAAAAAAACCTGAAAAAAACGATAAAATTGACATGACAATTGATTGTTATTTATAAAATGTAAAAAAATATCTAGGAAAAGGGTTTGAATTGCAAACTAACTAAAACTAACACTTAGGCTTTTATTGCCTGGTAGCAAATTTAAAGCTTTACAACTGTCTCTTTCTACCATGCTCATTGCAAATTGGTCTTGCAAAGGCCATACATCAGTTGAGATTTTATGTTTTCACGATTTTCACGTTAGGAAGAGCATGATGCCTTGCAAACTAAATCAGAAAATGTATCTGTATTGAATTTTTTATGTCACTCTAGAGGTTTGGCAATCCAGATCCTAAAGTTGTTAAACGCACGCATTATTTCCATGAATTTTCTGTGAGGCAACAAATTTGTTCATCTGACTAGAAAATCTTGTCTTGATATCTAATTACTTTATTGGAAACTGTCTTTTATAGCGTTGTAATTTAAAGTTATTAAAACGTCTTTTTGCTGGAGCGTATGAGCAGATGCTCCTGTCTGTTTGTCCGTCACACATGCTTTTCTTACAAACGATTATATCTGTTGACAGGAACTTTGGCAGTAAAGTTAATGATGTGAAGCTTAGGAAGCATCATAATGGAAAGTTTGATGAAAATTCCTCTATTATTAACAAAGTTACACTAGGTCAAATTCATCCTATTGTTGGTGCCATCTACCTTTTGGCTGTTTTCACCTGCGATAGAAAGGAGATGGACTTAACGTTATTTCTATAGTTTCGCCATCTCATCTGCCAAGATGTCAGTCGAGACGATTCGTGAGATGACAAACGCCACATCATCTGCGACTGTCCTGAAAGCGGAACATCACATCATCATCATCACCGTTATGTCCTTCGAACCGGTAGATTAACTAAATCATTGTACGCGATGTTTCACAGTAGTGGACCCAGTATGAAGCCCCGCGGAAACAAGATACTCTTTGGGTTCATATTGGGTGTCACATCAGACAGTCTGTCCGTGTTGACAATAGCAGCAAGATGGGTGGGAATATGAATCGTCGCCAGGGACTTCTGCATATGGCTTCTGTATACGGCTCCAATTCACCATACAATATTTGCTAGTACTACCTTTCCGTGAATTGGATTCTGGGCCAAGCTAACGACCAATTTGGTGCCATCTATGGTTGATCTGGCTTTATTGAACCTATACTGATGATCTCAACAACCGGAAGTAAACTATTATAGTTTACCCACTGCAACGCTTACCCATAGTGTCTAGAAGAGAAATGGAGTTTTGAAGTTTTGCAAGCCTTCGGTAGCAGTACTAATTTCTGCTGTTGGAAACATGTCCCCAGACAACCCTTATTTCCTTCGCTTTTTCTGAGGTATATGAGCCGAACCCCTCGTCTTTGTACTTGCACTAGGCGCCTGCGCTACATTTCCGTACTGAAGGAGTCAGCCAATACTACAGAACCTTAAAGGAGGATGGATTAAACCGCGCTCATCAACAAGCGACGCCTGCTGGGTGGTTTTTGCAGAGCTAAGGACAATCCATGTTCAGTCATCCATCGGCTTAATCTCCGCATCTTCATTCGTAGAAGACAATCATATAAGGCGTTCCAAAGGTCCAGACCAAGGATAGATCCCTGAGCCACCCCCGATGCTACTTTCATCCTGCGCTGACCTTTTCGGGTCTCGTACATCCGCAATAGGTAGGCTGGAGTATGGAAATTATTTTCCAGTGCCTCAAGCATGTACTATGAAGATGTGCTGACGGCGCCTCTGAATCGCCTTTGCCCTTTCTTATCACACTCGCTGTCAAACATGCGTTGAATACTCGGTGCATTCTAGTTCGACTAGGTACGGCTTTCAACATTTCGCTGGTGACACCATCCGGTCTTGGTGCTTTCTAGCGTTTCATGGGCAGG
The DNA here is from genome assembly GCF_905115235.1 of Hermetia illucens. NCBI lineage: Eukaryota > Metazoa > Arthropoda > Insecta > Diptera > Stratiomyidae > Hermetia > Hermetia illucens. The sequence continues at coordinate 96,349,115 of NC_051852.1, read as the reverse complement.
ATTGTCTCCTCTGAAGAATAGGCATTCCTCAGTACTAACTCTTTCATCGACAGCGTCAGTTCGGATGGGGTGGACAGGAAAACGGGGCTGGCATGTTTGCTTCCATCTTCTCAACTTCCATAGAACAGGATGGCCGAGTTTTCTGCAACCTGCTTATACCCGGGGCCTTATGGTTCTCTGCTGACAACGTGATTGATTGATTTCGTAGCAGAGTTCCATTTTTTCACTCTTGTCCTCTGCGGATCTAAGCGTTATCCCGTCTCAACCTCTTGCACGCTCAGCAATCAGCTGAAGTCTGACACAGTTCCGTCGTAGGCTTACAATTTTATTCGTCAACTAACCCACAGGTAATTCCCTGGGACGCAATTTCCTTTCAGGAGCCGATGCATTTGAAGCTGCGGTGATAGGGCTCATCGTTGAAAGAACTAGCGATTCAGTGGCAGTACTTATGTCTGTGCCTTGTTCTTGCCGCTGATTTATCCCTCTTGGGACAGCTTCGACAAATTTCATAATGTAAATTTTTCCAGTTGCCCAACCCAGTAGGTGTTTCCCCGGACAGCAGAACATTAGGAACGGCCTTTTGTCGCTTCGAAGGAAACGGCCGTAAAATCGTTCAGTACCTTCCATCGTTTGATCGCTGACACTAAGGACTTCGTAGCAAAAGTTACGTCAGGGATAGTGTCCTCGCAACCAGAGCGCCGGAATGTCAGAATGCTGTATTTAGGATAATAACTCCTGTCCTGGTGACCATTTAGGAAATCTGTGTGCTTCGAGAATCCGCTTGAGCCATACCCCATTCAGGGGCTCTGGCATTAAAGTCCCCTCCAACTAGAACTCTTTGTTTCTAATCTCGTCCTGCGAGGTGTCAAGCTTATTCTGAAAAGCTTGCACAGATTTGTTCGGTGTGAGGTAAATGCTGACGAACGTCACAAACGAATTCAAACGAAGCCGTCTCCTTGACTCTAATCTCGCAAGCTAACAGTATCTCTCACTCATATGTAATGAGTAGCCAATATATCGGTTTACCACGATGGTGAGCTCCTATCTCGGTACTGCTCGCTGAGAAGCAACAAGTCAACTCTTCTTTCTTGCAATATCTGCCATAGCAGGTCGTATGCAGTATGCATATTTGCGTGCAGGATGTTGATCATGGTGCTTGACTTTTCGTTTTTTGTACGCCTCTTTGACTGGATAGCTGAGTGGTTAAAACACAAGTCTGTCATACGGAAGTTCGTGGTTCAAATCTCACTGGTGGCAGTGGAATTTGTATCGTGATTTGACGTCGGATACCAGTCGACTCAGCTGTAGTTTTACCGTATTGAATCTAGAGATAGATTTCAAACGGTTTCTGAGTCAAATCAAGGTAATAACCTCGGGCGAGGCCAATCCTGATCACATTGCCGCCTATAGGGTACTCTAATCCTGTAGTATACCGTTACGGTCTTGAATGAAGTGAACACACCTCAAGGCCATGATCCAATTGGATTGTTGCGTCAACGATCTTTATTATTATTATCGCACTTCTTCTTGAAGAGCCGACAACTCCCTGATCTACAAAAATGCACCACATCTTCTTTCTGCAGACCGCGCTCCCTGCAAAGGACATAGCATTTTACCGACTCATAAGTCTCCGTTTTTTATTCTGGTCCCTGGTTGTGGTGCTTCTGTCTTGCCCCTTGCAAGTCCATATGCTCTGCATTTAAAATAGGGGGTTGGAACTGTATTTTTTTATTGCATTTTTGTATTTTATAATCCACCCGATCTTTATTTTACCGCAGTGGACAAGTTGGCGTACTGTCTTCTCAGGGACTGTAACAATGGAGAATTTTTGTCTTTTGGAGTTGACAAATGAAACACCCACCTTAAGGTTGCTCACATCTAGGTAATCCCCTTTTATTGTTTCCACCAACTCTTTCGTATTAGAGAGGCAGTCCAGATCCCTTATTTCAAGGATGCACATGGGTTCTAGGCTTTAATGCCGAAAATGCCCTGGACTGTATCCTGGAACGTAGTCTTCTTATCGATTAAGATTTAACATTTACCCCAGCGTTTTCTGGTTTGATGTTGTTGCGGACTTCTCGAAGAACTTCCGCAAAAGTCTCACTTCGTTTGGCTTGATGAGAATGATCTCCAACCGTGGTTTGTCCCTTCTCTTTTTATTTGGTGCTGATGTGCTGTCGTAGTTAACTTCCACTTTGCTACAGTGAAGCCACTACCGTCGCTATTCAGCCTAGGTTGTTGTTGCTGCGTTTACTTTTCGACGCTGCTTGGTACGCTTGATTTCCTCCTCGACAAATCCATGCTGTTTTGCCCTCGCCTCTTTTTGCCGATTGTTTGTTCCCCCTCTGGCGGGCTGAGAGCACTGCGTTTTGTGCAACTGGGGACTGCCCTGGCGATGTGCTTTTTCCTCAGTTCCCTTTCGGTTCTCTTTCAGGAGTTTCACTGATATGCAATAAAGACCAGCAGTTCTTTCATCATTATGCCATTTTTGATAATCATGGACATATTTCGCTGGACGATGGCAGCAGCTTTTTCCGTAGGAAGACCCCGCACTTTCTGGATAGCTTTTCTTCCTCCACCCTTGTCTTTCGGATGAGGTCCTTCCTCCTGGGTGAGATGAATTGCATTTTCGCTTGATTGGTGGATTTAACATTCTTTTTTCAGACAAAGGGGTGTTACGCAGCTCGGAGTTTGCCATTTTTCCTCATGGCCCCTTTTCTGAACTCGAATCCAAGGGGGCTCTCCTTTTTGGCCGGTAAGATTCTTGACCTCTACGGTGTCACTTCGTTTTTCACTTACAATTGCCTTCACCGTTGGGGTAGTGGCCCTTGCTACTTTTTCAGTGACCGTGCGTCGTATCTTAACGAGATTTATAGATAATCTCCCATTTTAGCTGCCAGAAGCGGTGAGGGAGGTGTATTGTTGCTCCTTCTAAAAATCTCGACTTTTGCCAGTTTTGTCGTCTAATATGTTGCTGTTTTCATTTTAATTTGGGTCCCAGCTGTAAGCTGTTTCCGCGAAATGTTACTCTCATGTACTAGGTTAGCAAAATGTCACAGTGGCCAGTTCATTTCCGAATTGTTCGCCAAATGATAAATCAATGCCATGCCAGGTCGCCGTCGTTGTCGCCGTCCACTTTAGTTCACCACCAGGTTTACTATCAGTTATCCGGGGCTACCAACTGTGAGGTGTAAGTCAACTTGTTTCGGAAATAACAAGGACCGTTGCCATCTAGCAACTTTGGCCTGTCTGTCCGAACCCTAAATTTAAATAAATTTTGCACCTTTATCGCTAACAAAACGTCTTTAATTAATTCTTTTGAAATGTACTCACAGATTTTTATTTATTATTTAATTAGAATTAGCCAAAACTTTTTCTTTTCTAATTTTCGAGTTGGTACTGTATGTAGAAAAGAAAAAAACAATTTCTGGAAACCGTCACTTGAATTGGAAAAGCGTATAAAGTCCAAGTGAGTTTGTTTCACAAAGCCATGGGAGGTTAGCCATTAGATCTCAAGAAGGGGTTCGTTAACTCATATGAAAATATAATATTGTGTTTCTGATGTCTGATTGCATTCTCTCAACACTGTCTATATTATACTAATCTAAGTATCTTTTTACGTTCTTTTATTTTTATTTACAATTTTTGATTAACATTTATGTTTTACGCCGTTATTGATCAATTTCTCTTCAAACCCATAATATTGAAATCTACTAAAAAATGCTACCGATTATTCTGGATAAGAATATTGGAACACCCTGCTTAACTTGCGCTCTTATGCATGTTTCCTAGCAGTCCAAACTGATTACAAAACTTTCGCTTTCCATGCAACTCTGCGTGATATTCCCGATCAATTGACATTCGACGGTTCACAGATAGGGAATATCTGTTATCGAAAAATCACCTGCGCCAACAAACTTTTCTTCACAGTCCAGAGTCATTGAACTGAGGTGTTTATCAATTTCGTAAACAGCGCGGCCTATTTTGTTTACTTACACATTTCCATGTTTACTCTTCGAAATGTGCATCCCTTTTCACTGTCATCTATTTTCGGTTCCCTGTGCAACTGAGTGCATTCATCTGTGAACGCTTGCATTTCGCTTTCATTCAAGATCCTACTCACTACGCAACGATATCCGCCATAACAAAGAGTTGGCTTCTTTTGCATTTTGGACTCATTATTGAGTTAAGATAATTGTCAAGCAAATTAGAACGAGACCTACTTGAAGAAGGATATGTACGGAAACCCGAATTAGTGCAAAGTGGAATTCCCATATGTGAACATCAATCAGAACCTATCCCTCGTTTCGTATTATTGCGTTAGATTTTCAGTTCATACTGCCAGCGATTTTTGAAGGGGTTAATCGCTGCATTCTCAAGTTGGATCGCTAAGGAAAGAACCTTTCAGCGACCTAATTTCACAGGGAACTAGTCTTTGTTTCTGTTCCCACGCACATTGTGTCTGCAACATAGGCGCATATGTTTTTCAAAGTAACGACCTGCTTAGAACTTCTAATGAATGATGTAGATCTTAACTGCCGAATCCTTTCTTCAGAACGAATGAACACTCTTTGCAAGGATTGAAGCGGAAATATCGGATCCCCTTGGTGTGATGTTATGTGAATTCTAGTTAAACTCATGTGAGTCCTTGCCTATGCATGTAACGAATTAGAACTACAAACTGGGGAAAAATACTTCAAAAAGATATTTTATTGAAAGATCGTGCCCATCCGCAATCAACCCAGAAATATTTGTGCGAATAGCTGAAAAATATCTGTCCAACTTTATCGTTGACTAAGACCTGTAATCACTTTTCTCATCATACCATCCCTACCAGGGCTACGAAGCGAACTTTCTCATCGATTCACCAGATCCCTTGCATAAGTTTGATTGAGCACTTATACTTAGATACGCACCCGAATAAGTGCAACGAACTGTTGCACTGCCCGCATCCATTAATAAAATTCGTATAAAAAAAGTGATGTAGAAATTTGGACAATTAAAAATGAACAAATTTCCGCCAATAATTTGACATCAATTATTGAATAAATGCCGACTCCAAACGCATCGTCAACGTCGTCCCTCCACAATATAGGGGTCGTTTAATTCGGGAACGCAACGACTCAATGGATGGATGAATGGGTAATTCCATGCGTGAATTGGGTGCATTACTGGTATCTGATACGATGCAGAGTGCACCCAATGACTCTGAGGGTGGCACACCGTATTCATGTTATTTGCATTTTGCATGTGGGAACGATCTGTCTTGATGATGCGATATTGAGGTGTCATCAGAAAGAGCCAGAACTGCTGGTAGTTTTGTGGAGAATATTCTTGCTTCATCGTGTGAATTTTTTGAAGATTGAATTGGGTTGAAGGTTAAATACTGATAAAATTACGGTTTCATACAGCGAGCGTCACTAAGTTTAACGAATAAAAGTTAACTCAAAAGAATGCATTAATATGTCATATGTTAAACACTATTTCTTTAGAGAACACTTTCAAAACTTTAAAAATAGAGCATAAAGTATTACGGATACATCACCGCTACACGATTTATCAACATATCGTCTACTTTTGTGTAAAACAAAACCTTATTATTAAAATCTGTTTGTCTATCACACCCACTTTTCTCAGAAACGGCTGTACCAATTGGCACGAAATTTGGTGTCGATATGGGGACTGTGAACCCCCACACATACAGAGAGTTATATCCTTCTATGTTGAATTTAAAGGGCCATACATGCCAAAGGGGAAAAAAATATTTTCTTTTCACTATATATAGTGATGTAGGTTATCAAATAAGAAGTCTGTTTGAAAGGAGGAGTGCAGTGGCTGGGAAGTGAGCATTTATTTCACGGACGCATTCTCAGAAACTAGCCAACCGAAAACTTTGACAAAAAATTACAAAGTTGTTTCTATACAGTCTCCTGGCCTCAAAATACCCTCCATATCGATATCTACTCAAATTAAGTAAATAATGATGGTCAAAGGGTAGTGTAGGTCCCAGAGCGAAACGCGGATTGGTACCCAGGATGAAGCATAACCCTGGGAAATACCTGCTGAACCAACACCAACAGCTCTACTACCAAATCCTATCTCCTCCTCCGTGTGGTGCCGGCAGGGAGCTCTTCCGTCACGAAAACCTCCAGACGGATGTGCTCGATGTTCGTATGGGTCAAATGGTTAGAGCACTGGGCTGACGTAGCGGAAGGTCGCGGTTCAAATCTCGCTTCTGGCAGAGGGGCTTGTTATCGTGACTGGACGTCGGATACCAGTCTACTCGAATTTAGAAATATAAGCCTCATTAATGTTCACGCTTCTACAAAAGGGACTCCAGAGTCGGAGAAGGATACTTTTTACGAGACAGTAGGACGACACCTGGAAGCCTGCCCCAGGTATAATATCAAAGTTATACGGCAAAGTAGGGACGGAGCCCGTATTCCGATGATACGTTTGTTCCCATAGCTTACATAAGAATACCAATGGCAACGGACTGCGGATCATTCAATTAGCAATGCCACAGGAAATGGTTGTTACAAGTAACTGATTTTGGCGGAAAGCGGTCTACAAAAAAAACGCGAGCCTCTCCAGACAGGACCACTTTCAACCAAATTGACCATATGTGATCGATCGCCGTATTGGGGAATGTCTGAACATATAGGGGGGCCAATGAACTCGGATCACTATCTCGTTGGCCGGTGCTCCAGGCTCGAATAACAACTCTACCTAGAATTCCCTCTGACAATCCGGTTATAGTTAACACTGAAGCCATCACAGCACCCTCAGTAACACCTATAAGGGGGAGTGGATTCCGCAATGACCGCATTCAACAGAGATCATGCAGATGAAGCATCAGCAAATGATCTTCACAATCACCTGAAGAACATTATCATAAATACGGCCACAAACATACTTGGCGGCTGGTTCAACGATGAATGAGCTACCAATGGAGCGAAAGAATGCCACATACCGAATAATATTGCATTCCCAACGGATGCGAGCAGGAGCAGAGACTTATCTCGAACTCCGGCGACTGGAGAAGCGACTTCATCGCCGGAAAAAGGAAGCCTGGACGAACCATCAGGTCTGTGAAATCGAAAAGTACAGAGAGCAACCGCACGAGGCGCGGAAGTTTTACCAACAAGTCAGCAGGATTAAGCCTTATACCCGTCGATGATCAACTGATTTTCGGCAGAATGAGCATGTTGGAGCGATGGGTTGAGTATTTTGATGAACTGCTCAACAACCAGAACATCGGCGAGTTAGAGGTCCCACCAACTGAAAACGATGGACAAATACTGACACCATCAAGCATGTGCACTTCATCGATTTAAAAATCATAAGTCGCCAGGAGGCGATGGAATTACAGCCGAATTGGTGAAATATGGAGGCAACCAATTATACCAAGCGGTTCATCAACTGATGCTCATAATACATAAAAAAGGAGATATCACACAATTATGGAGGTACAACGTTGCTGAGTACCATCTATAAGATATTCTCCGCTATCTTGCTAGGTCGGAAAACCCCATGCGCCCAGAACATCATTGGTCCATACCAAAGAGGCTTCACTCCAGGCAAATCAGCAACATATCAGATTCTCTCTGTGCGGCAAGCGATGGGAGAACTGTTGGAATATAGGCATCAGTCGCACCATCTTCTCATCGACTTCAGAGCCACCTATGATAGTATAGCCAGGGTAATATTGTACACGGCCATGAGAGAATTCGGTATCCCGACGAAATTAATAAGACTGACTAGGCTGACCCTGACCAATGTGCGAGGCTAGATAAAACCAGCAGGATCACTCTCAAGACCATTCGACATCAACAACGGTCTACGACAAGGGGATGTCCTATCATGCGCCCTCTTTAACCTGGCCCTCGAGAAAGTGATCCGTGATGCCGAGGTAAATGCAAGAGGTACGATCTTCTTTAAGTCCACCCAACTACTGGCCTATGCTGACGATATGAACATCATGGGAAGAACGAACCGAGATATGTTATCTGTCTTCATCCAGATCAAGCAGGATGCGCGAGATCTTGTGCTGGACATCAATCAACCAACCCACAACATCAAATTGCAGTGGTCAAACGAGAAGAATAAAGATAGGAGGCTACAACTTTGAGACTTGATAATTTCTCCTATTCCGAATGGAAAATCACAATCGATGACAGCTATGACGATGAAATCCGCGCACGGTAGTTGGCTTCCAACAGTGCCTATTTTAACTTACAAATACTGTTTCGCTCGAGACATAGGGTCAAAGCTCTTACTGTACAAGACAATGATCTTGCCAATCCTTATGTATTGCTCGGAGTTTTGGATTATTAGCAAGAAAAATTGCGAAAATTGCGTTCGAGAGAAGAATCCTCCGAAGAACTTTTGGCCTCCTACATGAAGATGGACGATTCCGTAGCTTACATTACGACGAAATCTATAAGCGGTACCATGATCTGCTTGTAGTTAAAATCCAGCTGAATAGGTTGTGGTGGGCAGGTCACTTAATCCGTATGGATGAGGATGATCCAGCCCGAAAAGTATATAAGGGTAATATCTATGGTAGAAAAGGAAGACGAGACAGACCATTCCTGAGATGGAGCGATGGCGTAGGTCAGGACGCCAGACAGCTTGTAGGGATATCGAATTGGTCGATTTCGGCGCAAAACCGGGATGTCTGGAGTTCCTTTTTAAGGCAGACCTAGACTGGATACCGGTTGTAGCGCCGTTGATGATGATGATGATAAGTAAATAATAGTATATTAATATTGCCCCCTTAAGTATATCCTGTTTCCTATGGAGTGCTCTTACACACTTGTGATTGATGTCGGTTTTTGGAAATCTGCTTCAAGTTCTTCCAAGCGTTCCGAGAAGTTTAAATTCTTTCTCCATTACTCTTCTCCACATAGCTCGAGGACGGCTCATTCACCAATCATCGTGGGATGGTGGGTTCTATTGCATAGTACAACTTGCGATGGAATTGCTCTTTTTCTCACTACGTAACCGATGACCATCACTTCCGCTTTCTCATCAATACGTCTATAGATATCTGCCGACCAAGTTCTTCATTTGTTATAATCTCAGGCCAGAGTAGTCCGATGACTCGATACAGAAATGACCTGATCCGGTAACAAATAGAGTGACTTTGTGCATTTACCATCAGTGAACAGTAAATACCGTGATTGGGCTATGGGAAATATGGCTATGTCTCGATGTCTTCCCCTGACGAAACATTTACCCGAATTGAATTCCACTTAGAACTTGACATCAGTGCTAACGATGGATTGTAGCCAGTCTTTGACTGCCTCAATGGTGAACGACCTCCAGAACAAATTGGGTCATAACTAGAATAAAATCAATTTTAAAAGCCGGCCTTTCCAACTAATTGCTGTAGTGTGTGTCTCCTATGTTCTTCTTTTTCTTCAGTCTTTGTCCCGTTCAGAAACGGGGTTGACCAGTCTTGACCGGTTTTGCCTTTGCGCTGCCATAGGGCCTGATCTGGATGCAGTCGCAAGGCGTACAAATCACCACCCAGAGTATTAAGCCACCTTTGCTTGAGCCGGCCTTTTGGTCGCTTACCATCGACCAATTCAGACCAATCTTGGCAAGTTAATTCTCCCTTAGGGCGAATCATGTGATCATACAATTGAACCCCATATTAATCGCGGCTATGCTTATTTCTGATGTGATCATGGCATGCTCTGCCACTGCTCTAACGCAACATTTTCGTATAGGTTCGGTGATCCGTCGATTATAAGAACACCAGTTGTGGAACGCCACTGATCATTCCGTTTTTGAACAAGTTACACAACACCAGCTTTGCGATGAGACGCAAAGCATAGCAGATGGGTTCGTGCGGCACACGATCAAACGCCTTCTCTAGACCCAGATATGTAATTTAGGGAGACCGATGGTTTTTATGATGTTTTTCTATAAGTAACCGCGCAGCCTGTATTGTGTCAGTAGCTCCTCAGTTTATGACACACCCGGCTTGATTCACAGTTATTTCAACGATTTCGGCTTGTCAAAAAACGCGTTCAAAAATCTTCATGGTATGGGAGAGCAACCGGAATGGTCGGTCATTTTGACATTCTGTTGGACTAACTTTCTTTTTCCAAATTAGAATTATATTGCTTTCTGGCCAGTCAGCTGGTGTTCCTGAATAACCTGATTGAAGAACTCGCTGGGCCACAGTGTTGGGTCCTAGCTCTTCGCTTTCCAGAGCTCTAATGCGATGTTTTCTGGTCCTATTATTTTCCCCGATTTCATTCGTTTTATTGCTTTCTCGATTTCAGTGGCGCTGTCAGGTGGATTTGCTCCAAATGTCGGCGATGCTTGTGAAAGTGGAGGATGAACAAACTCTTCGGTTGCATACTGCTGGAAATACTCTCGCCGTTTATCCGTCGCGGCTTATCAATCGGCAAGCCAAGTACTGTTCTTCTGATTAAATAAATATAAGTGTTCGATATCCTGTATGCGTCGATACAAATCTCTCTCACCGCACCGAGTGTCCAATTTATCGTAAACGTCTTTACAATGGACAGCTCGGGTAACAACGATCGCCTTCTTTGCTTTCCTATTGGCATTGTTGTAAATTTGCTGCCCAGTTTTATCATCGAGAAATTTATGGTAGAGGCTTATATTTCACAGACTTTCATTTAAACACTGCATCAAGGTTAATAACAGATCATTACTATATTTCTAGAAATTGACTGGAACCACCCCTTAAGTTCACACTAGTATTACGGAATTTTGCAGAAGTGCAGGCTTTAATACAAAACATGGTGACTTGTTTCTTACATACTTGGACAATTCAGAAATTCAAATTGCTGCTGTAGCTCAATATCGTTTTCATCGTATCAATGATAATGATCTTCAGGTGGTTGTGAAAGACATTTGTCGATGTTTCATCCAAGACACCTTAAGGATATTGCGGCAGACTTCGTTGTGAATGGCTTCAGTCTTCACTCTCACCTCATTGTCAGAGGGGATCCGAGGTACTATTCTTATTCAAGCCCAGACAGAACAAAATGGCAACAAAATTGTGATCCAAGTCCTATGTGTTTCTTCATCAAAGGTGGGCGGCAACGGCGTTTATTTAAAATGTGGTCAATTTGGTTGAAATTGCCTCCATATGAAGAGCCTCATTTTTGATTGTTGATCCCTTTTCGCGTAAACTAGGTACTTTCAACAACCCTTTCGTACGACTCTGCTGATTGGATAACTCGCAGTCTATTGTCATTGGAAATTTTACGAAAGCTATGGAAACCAACGTATCCCCTGAAAACAAATTCCGCGCCTACCTGTCTGTTGAATCTCCATGATTCTGATATGATATTTGGGGAGGGCTTCGAGTGTTCGGTCCACTGCTTCCTAGAAGGAATCCTTCGACTGCAGTCCTTTTTGTAGGAGCACGAATGTTTGTAAACTTCCAAAAACAAGGATGTTTTTCCTATAGAAATGTTATGTTTCCAATATTTTAAATAAAGACATAAATATAAAAGATATATTCAAATGATTTTTTTCATTTTTGGTTTACTCTTAAAGAAAGAAAATGGCGGTAATATCTGCACTTGTTTCGACGACATCGCAATCGGAATGCTAAATCAGTAGCGTCCTTAATTTTTATTTGAAAAAGCCAATCAATTCACAATTTATTATAAACATTTATAGTTTTTATAGTTGAACTTATAAAATGTTAAAAACTTTTCAATTAATTTTAAGCTTTAAACAAAAAAGTGCGAATTTTCAGTAAAAATTGAGACTTAATCCTTTAAAAAAATACTTCCATTTAATCATATGTATTTCACATTTTTTAGGTTCAACTAGAAGGTAGTGACTCTGCAACCTTTTAGTAAAATGGAAAAAATACGTTTTGAGTTATCTTGCACACAATCTTGCGCACAAATTTGAAAACCACCATTTTCAGAAAAATGTGTTTAGAGTTTCGATAACGAAAAATCGATAATTGTAAGCACTTATAACCGTTTTCCATATGATGGGTAGGTAGGTAGGTATCAGTGGCCGCTCCGTGGAGCCCAATTAGCGCTTTGGTGCGCCGTTTTGATGCCACAAACACCTTAGACCGTGACTGTTGTTATAGGAACAGGGAAGCAGAGTCCAGCTGGCTCGGATCTTCAGAGCCAGCCCGTAGCATTCACGAAGGAAAGCAGCTCTCCGACTCTGCAGCTAGAAATCTCACTGAGGTCCCCAAAGGATGGTTTACCCAGTGTCCGCAGCCTGACTCGAGCCAGAGCCGGGCAATCGCAGAGAAAGTGCATGAGGGTTTCCCTTCCTTCTCCGCAGCTTCGGCAATGCGAGTTGTAGGGTAAGCCGAGCCTAGCGGCATGGTCCCCTACGGGCCAGTGCCCCGTGCAGACCGCCGTAATCTTGAATGCATTTGCACGCGTCTGGCACAGGAGCTCTCGTGATCGGGCTATGTTATAAGCGGGCCAAATTCTCCTTGATTTGGCACGGCTTGTAAGCCTTCGCCATGTCAGGCCCGCGGCTGCTAGGTAGTGCGAGTAGACTCGGCCCCCGACAGCCACCAGCGGAACACCGACTGTATTCCCCGAGGGACTGCCAAGAGCAGAGCCTTGCCTGGCTTCCGTCAGCCCGCTCATTCCCCTCTATGTTCCTATGCTCGGGAACCCAGAGGAGAGTGATCTTGAGCGTGCCGCCCAGATGGTTGAGCGTGTCTCTGCACTGCCCCTCCAACCGGGAAGATGTCGTCGTTGAGTACAAGGCCTTGATGGCCGCTTGGCTGTCGGTCAGAATGGCCATGCTACGCTTGGGGCTCGAATCACGCTCCAGCCATCGACAGACTTCCAATATCGCCAGTACTTCCGCCTGGAATACACTGGTGAAACCTGGGAGACCATACGACTTGGATACACCGTGTGTATTCGAGAAAACCCCCGCACCGACTGCATAGGCCATCTTTGATCCGTCCGTAAAGAATACCGTGTCATAGTCTTGAAATACGCCGCCGGTCTTTCACTTTGCCCTGGTTGAAAGGTCCACAGCAAAGTTTCTCGTGAAGTTCAGCTTGCGTGTGCCATAGTCCGTGGGGGATGCCCAGATTTCTCGAGGTATTTCATCTAGAATGTTGCTGTGGCCGTAGGACTTTGCTGTCCAGCATCCGGACTCACGTAGTCTGACGGCACTGCACGCTGCAACATATTTGATGTGGAGGTCTAGGGGGAGGAGATGCAGGAGTACATTGAGAGCATCTGTCGGGCAGGACTGCAGAGCCCCCGTAGCACCTGCACACGCGGTTCTTTGAATCCTATTAAGCTTCGTTCTAATGTATTTCTTCTTCAAAGCCTGCCACCATACAATAGATCCGTACGTCAGGATCGGACGCACTACAGCGGTGTACATCCAGAGAACCATCCTCGGCCGGGGACCCCATTTCTTCGCAAAGGTTCTCTTACAGGCATAGAAGGCTATACAGGCCTTCTTAACCCTCAGTTCTATGTTCATCCTGCAATTTAGCTTGGGATCCAGGATTACACCCAGATACTTTACATTAGAGGAAAGAACCAATCTTTGTTCATTCAGCCGTGGTAGATGGACTTCAGGTATCCTTGTCTTGGTGGTGAACAGCATCAGTTGCGTTTTGGTTGGGTTTATGCTGAGTCCGCATCTTGCGGCCCACAGGCACACCTTTCGCAACGCTCCTTCCATGATGTCGCTCATAATGGACAGAAACATCCCTGATACTAATATCACCAAGTCGTCGGCATACGCCACCACCTTCATCCCGCTGCTGTCCAATGTACGTAAAATTTTGTCCATTACTCTTAACCAGAGCACTGGTGAGATAGCACCACCCTGTGGCGTGCCTCTGTTCACAGCTCTGGTCAAGTGGTTGCCTCCCAGATCGGACTGGATTATCCTGGTACTCAGCATGGATATAATCCAATGCGTGAGATATCCCTCCAATCCAATACCGGTCAAGGCTTCCTTGATGGCGTTGGTACTGACGTTGTTGAAAGCTCCTTCTATATCCAAGAAGGCAGCAAGGGTATACTGCTTGTACTGCAGCGACCGCTCAACCGTGCCAATTACCTCGTGGAGGGCGGTTTCTGTGGATTTTCCTTTGAGGTAGGCATGCTGGGACTTAGAGAAAGGCGTTCTCTCCATAATCGTCAGGTCAGGCTGATTGGCCGAAAGTCCTTCGCGGACTCATGATCTCGCCTGCCCGCTTTCGGTATGAACACCACCCGTGCGCGCCTCCAGGACTGCGGTACGTATCCTAAAGTGATGCAGCTCCGGTAAATCTCAACAAGCCACGGCACAACCCTTTCCTGCTGCTTCTGTAGCATAACTGGTGTTATGCCATCTGGGCCTGGAGATTTGTATGCGGAGAAGCTGTTTATAGCCCAGCCGATCCTATCCCCGGTAATTACCGATTTGATAGTCTCGCACAGCTGGGGTTCCCTCCTCGCTGGAGGGAAAGTGCGTTTGCACCAGCAGCTCCAAGGTTTCGCTAGAAGATTCCGTCCAGGAGCCTTCCGACTTTTTAAGGAAGGATGGACTCTTATGTTCCTTGGACAGAATCTTATTGAGCCTCGCGCAGTCCTTGTATGGCTGCCAGTATTTTTACCTGTAGCAGATGTTGAAGATTTCTCTGGTCAGCTTCCTGAGACTAGAGAGATCTTCGTTCCACCACGGTGGCAGGGTCTTTTTGCTGTACTTAGCAGGGCACGAGACTTTGAAGGCGGTATCAAAGGCCTTCTCGAGAGCCCCGACCTTTGACTCCAGTTCGTCTGTCGTGCCATATGATACTCTGATCATTAACTTTCCTAGTAGATGTGTCCCAAATTGTATGTACTTATATATTAGAATATATAACAGTTGGTGGTCAAAGGGTAGTATAGGTCGGGTAGGTAGGGCGAAACGTGGGTTGACACCCACGATCGAGCATAAAACCTTGGAAACGCCTGCTGAGCCAACACCAACAGTTCTACTACCAAACCCTATCTCCACCTCCACGTGGTGACCACTGGGAGCTCTTTATTAACGAAAAGCTGCAGACGGAGAAGGATCAAGGTCCTCAAGGTTGGGGGTTGGGTAGGGCTGACAAACCTACACGGAAAACAACATGTTACGAAGCCGGCAACGGATCAACGATTTGCGCATTTTCACATGGAACGTGTGCTCCCTGTACAGAGATGAAGCTGATGAGCAGCTAGCCGATACCCTGTCCCAATATAGGGCTGATGTAACAGCGTTACAGGAGATGCGGTGGACAGGGACTGGTTTCCTGGAGAAGAGCCACTACACCATATATTATAGTGGCCATCCAGTAAACCATGTGCTCGGAGTAGGTTTCTTAGTCAGCCAAAAAATGAAACCTGCTGTTATCGGCTTTGAAAACATAAGCGAACGGCTATGCACTCTGTGCTTGCGAAGTTTAGAAATATCAGCCTCATTAACGTTCACGCCCCTACAGAGGAGACTGCAGAGCCTTCTTCGAGGCAGTAGAACGAAGCCTCGAAGCCTGTTGTTGGAAGTACCTGGTTTGCGCGGAAAGCGGTCCACAAACATATATGCGCCTCCCCAGACGGGACAACATTCCACCAAATGTTGTGTGTTGATCGAACACCGCCACCTCTCAACCTTAATGAATATAAGAACATATAGGGGGCCAATATAGACTCGGATCACTATCTCGTCGGCTTGGTGTTCCAAGCTCGAATAACAACACTACTCAGAATCCCTTCTGACCATTAGGTGAGAGTTAGCACTGAAGCCATCCACAACACAGCCCTCCGCGACACCTATAAGAGGGAAATGGATGCCTCAATAACTGCAGTCAACAGAGGAGCTGCAGATGAAGCATCAACAATTATTTGTTCACAACCACCTGAAGAACGTTATCATTGATACGGCCACATAGATACTTGCTGCAGCTGCAAAAGGAGTCGGAACGGCTGGTTTGACAATGGATGTATGCTAGCAACGGAACGGAAGAATGCCGCATACCAAGTAACGTTGAATTCGCAAAGAACGCGGGCGCGCGCAGAGATTTATCACGAACTCCGTCGAGCGGAGAAGAGACTTCACAGACGGAAAAAGGAAGCCTGGGAGAACCAACAAGTCTGTGAACTAGAAAAGTATAGGGAGCAACCGCACCAGGCGTGGAATTTTTACCAACAAGTCAACAGGATAAAGCCTTATACACCTCGATGCTCATCCTGCCGAGACAAAGAGGGAAATCTGATTTCCGACAGAATGGGCATATTGGAGCGATGGGTTGAGTACTTTGATGAGCTACTGAACAACCAGAACATCGGCGAGTTGGAGGGCCCACCAACTAAAAACGACGGACAAATACTGCCACCACCAAGTTTAGGAGAAACAGTCCGTGCAATTCTTCGGCTAAAAACCATAAGTCGTCAGGAGCCGATGGAATTACAGCCCATACGCCCAGAACATCATTGGCCCATACCAAAGAGGCTTCACTCCAGGCAAATCTGCAAAAGATCAGATTTTCTCTCTACGGCAAGTGATGGAAAAACTGTTGGAATATGGACACCAGTTGCACCATTTATTCATCGACTTTAAAGCCGCCTGTGATGGCATAGCCAACGTAAAACTATACACGGCCATGAGACAACTCGGTGTCCTAACGAAATTAATAAGACTACTAGGCTGACCCTGACCAATGTACGAGACCAGATAAAAGCAGTAGGATCACTCTCAAGACCATTCGCCATCAAAACGGTCTACGACAAGGAGATGCCCTATCATGCGCCCCCTTTAACCTGGCCCTCGAGAAAGTGATCCGTGATGCTGAGGTAAATGCAAGAGGTATTGTCCTCTTTAAGTCCACCCAACTACTGGCCTATGCTGACGATATCGACATCACGGGAAGAACCACCCGAGACGTACAAACTGTCTTCATCCAGATCGAGCAGGCGGCTCGAGATTCTATCCACGGTCGAAAATCACAACCGATAACAGCTACGATGATGAAATCCGCGCACGGTTGTTGTCAGCCAACAGAGCCTATTTCAGCTTACAAAAACTGTTCCACTCGAAACGTCTCACCATAGGGTCAAAGCTCTTACTGTACAAGACAATGATCTTGCCAGTCTCCATGTATTCCTTAGAGATTTGGGTTCTTAGCAAGAAAAATTGCGAACTCTTGGCCGCGTTCGAGAGAAGAATCTTCCGAATTTTTGGCCCCCCTACATGAGGATGGACGATTCCGTAACCTACACAATGACGAACTCTATGAGCGATACCATGACCGTCAGGTTGTGGATAAAATCCGGCTGGATAGGTAACGGTGGGCGGGTCACTTAATCCGTATGGATGAGGATGATCCCACCCGGAAATTCTATAATGCTATAGTAGAAAAAAAAGAAAACGAGGCAGACACTGCCGAAGATGGAGCAATGGCGTAGGCTAGACCTCAGACAGTTTTTAGGGATATCGAATTGGTGGACCTCGGCCCAAAACCGGAATGTCTGGTTCCTTATTAAGGCAGGCCTAGACCGGATACCGTAGAAATTCGAAATCCCACCGATTTGAGAGGCCTGACAGTAGAGTATTTCCAAACCGGAACCACCGCTGATCCCCATGTGGCACTGCAAAATAGTGCACAAATAATCACCCAAATAAAGATTCATTTGTGGGGATGATGTTCCATGAAATGTCGTTCCTGCGGCAGAATGACAACCTTCCCCCCATGAAATGGCCACTTGGAATAATCGTCGGCATCTTTAAGGTCAAAGGTGGTAACGTTTGCAAAGTATACATGGCCAGAGAAAGAAGTGCTACCCAGAACAATTTCCTAACTAGTTCCGCTTCCATTAACAATTTTAAACCGTAATTGACGTGTAGTAGAATATTTGAACATAAGAAAGTTTATGCAGGTTTCACTGAAGCAGAGAAAACAGCAGTTTGTATGCAAACAGTGCAATAAAATGGCACTAACGAACTGCATTAAATGTAATGCCACATTGCATGTTCATTGCTTTTCGCCCTACCATGGCAAAAAATATATTTTTATGATGTTTGTGTAGCCTGACACTCTTTTAGACTCATTAAGTTGTTTAGAAAAATTATGTTTTTTTATCCTAATACCAATCTGGAGAGATATTGGCAGAAATAATTGCGCAGAAAATGTAAAAATTAGAAAAATACGTTAAATGGAGATTTAACTACGGATGTAAACTTTTGTACATTCCAATAAAATTCACACAAATCAACTATCGACAAACAATAACAAAATAAAAGCAACTGGTGGATGCTGTATATTCATTTCTTATAGCCCGTGGAAGTTCTGCAGATTTGTGTTATTTACTCTTCTAGAACTCATGGTAAACTAAGACATAGGTTTAGCAAGGACAAGGTAATTTTGCAGGATGAAATGCATCTTCTTTGGTGTATTTAAGTGTGCAAAATTTCATTCCAAAATCGTAATCAACTATTGACTTCCATATTGAACCTTCCTGTACTAACCGTTTACACTAGATCAACTACGGAGAAACAATGTGCAGTTCCTTCTTCGCCTGCTTTCCGCAGAGAGTACCTGAAGGAAGCGCTTAGCACAGGGTATGCATACTGGATAAGCTAATAGCTATATCCAGAGGGACAAAAAGCTAGATAAGTTTTATCTGTTTTTCCCGTCATCTGAAACAATGTTTATTCTACCTGAAATTGTAGAACTCACTGGATTCTGATTCCAAAAATTGGAGTGAAGTCTTAATACTAGAGGTGCGCAAAACAGCAGCTTAGTAGGCAACGTGATATCATATTACTTTTTGAAAAAGGCAATATTACAAAATAATTACAAAGTAATATCACAAACATCACCTTTCATTACCGTAATATTAAAACTCGGCAGCCGATGATACCAAATATTATTTATTACTACAATAATTTGCCTTGCATTTATTACATTCATAACATAAAGTACACGACAGCGCCAAATCGGTAACAATGAAGAATGAATGAATCTTTCATACAAAGGAAGAAAAAAAACAAAAGATCCCATAAGAATAGAAGATAATAGAGGTTAGCATAATTAAAAGTTTGTCTATCACACCCAAAATCGAAATCATCTTTTCAAGTCAAAGCCAGCCGAGAGAACAGATTGGCGATCGAAAATCAGTACTAGGTAGCTGCTTGCGCTAGGAAATATTATATAGACCTTATAGTCAAGAATCTGCACCCTTATGTTCACATGCTCCCGAAATATTCTTTCTAACCCAAAGACAGTCTGGAGCAAGCAAAAGCCAGCCTGAAACTAGCCCAAAAACCATCCCGAAGCCATCCCAAAAACCAGCCCAAAGTCAACCCCAAGCCATTCTAAAGCAAGTCCAAAGCCAGTCCCATACTCGGTGTCGGCATCGATAACTTCCACCGCGACTTGTACTACGAAGAGCGGTAATATTAGGTAATGTTTTGAAATGTTATATCATACTACGTCACCTTTGTAGTGCGGTAATGTTGGGTAATGCATTGTTTGATAATGCGGTAGTGTTAGATGATATAGTAATGTTAAGGGGGTCATCCCGTGTGTCGGATCCGCGGAATCGATTTCTTTTTTGACATCAATTGTATCTAGATATAGTGTAGAATATATGGGAAAAGTGATATTTTGATATTCGGAGTCGTTCGGAAATTAAAGTGTTAAACACGTGATAAGTCACATGCCAGATTTATGTCGATAGCCGTAATAAGTTCGTATTTACCGGTCCAAATGACGTTCGAATGACTTCGCTAAAAGGACAACAATTGAAGCCAAGGCCGTACATGTATTTCTTGAAGAAACCTAAGGTTTATGGACTAGGTATAGCAGATTAATAGTGAGTTAAGGTTTTATGGCTAAAAATCGCATTCTACTTTTTAAATGCATTTTTCTCGAAACCGCATGTTGAAAATCGGCTCCCACCATAGCCCAAAATCTATCAAACGAAATTCTTTGAAATTTTCAGGACTTATTCAGAACATATTTCTACGGTCCGCAAACTAGGATAATTACGATTCATTCAGTAGTTTTTTTTATTCATTGATGAAGCCGTGAAAAAACACCAAAATTAACAAAAAAAAGTTTAAGAAGGCACCAAAAATTTTGTTTTTAATATTTTTTAATAATTGTAGTTTGCGGACTGTAGTTAAATCTGTGCGTTAAAATGCCGTTTACATTTTTTCTTTAAGATAATCGTAGCGTCATCTAGCGTGGTAGCAGAAAAACACCTTTTTTGGAGATGGGTGTATAAATTGCTCTGTATTTGAATAACGAACTATGTGATCGGGCTGGAAAAATTCGCTCAAGATATTAATAAATCTATGGTGAAAAATTCGTATTTGCATCTTTATCCAGTTCTTCACAAAAAAATTCTAAAAAAAGCCAAAAAAACGGCCTTCACACAGGATAACCTCCTTAAGTTATGTTGTAATGTTTGGAAAGCGCTCGATGATTGTAATGTAATATCACACTTCACGGTGATCTCACTTTAGTAATATTACATACATCACCTACCCATCTCTACTTAATACGATTGGTTCACAGAATCTTGTCATCCCATCGAGGATCCGTTCTTTCGTCCTCTGTGTACTGTTTTAGTCTTACATACAACTGCCTCAGAAATCAAAGCATGGATTTTTTTTTTGACTAATCCATGGAAGTGGAATCTTCAAAATACGTATTCGCGGCTGCAGACTAAACCAGACCCGTGCACTTTCAACTGTCCACCCCATAGAACTGTTCTTCTATTACTTTGTGGCGGCATATCAGAGGCCCGAACCTAGGCGCCAACATGAATTCGTCTCCACCGCTGCATTCAATGGCCACAGGAACAGCTGACGGTCTGACGTGGAGCTGGGACGAAGGAAATCTGAAAGTATAATTTCCATAAAATTAGATTGGAATGGATTCAACTTGATTTCGTAACGTTATTTTTATATCCAACATTTTGGCCGTGAAATGTGACACTTCTGTTATGTCTGATATGTGAAACTTAGGAAACATTAGGTCGTACGATTTGCAAAAAGAAAATACTTAATAAAATTATGCAAAAACCAAGAGTAGTGTTTTAATTTCGCATGGCTAAAACTTGTCGAACTTTCTCGCTACAAACATCTCTTTTTGGATGTTTATTACAAATGCTATCAATTCGGACCGAGGCATACGCAACACTAGAACACACTGGCTCGAAATGTCGTCCAACCTTAGCTCCAATCGCATCTGCAGGTATCAAAAGAGCTTTCAGTGAAGGAAAGACAACACGATCTGGTTCGGGCAGCAGACTTGTGGAGAAATGTTTGAAGTCAATCCAGTCATTGCAATTTAGGAGCAGTGTGGCTCCCACACCTTATGCGTTCATGTAAGCCTTCCCCGAAATTTCCATGCCTGACATGACTGAAACTGATATTGGGACAGCCCTTGAATAGGCAGGATATTGGAAAACGCCATGTTTTGACAAGATTTACAGCTTCTGGTTGCCATTCGAAACTAATTCCACCTTTTTTCTTCACAAATAGGACATCTTTTCTCGGGAACAGGATGGCTCGTGCCCTTCAGAATCTTCCCCCTTTTTTAAAGCCTTTTTCCGGTTCACAAGCGGGAGCCGAACCGTGATCGGTTTCGCCATTTGGCTCTATCGAATGCCTGATCCAGCGTATCAAGCCACCGTTGTTTCGGTTATCTTTTGGTCGTTCACCACCGACTTCGATGTTCAGACTAATCTTGGCAAGTGAATTCTCGTTAGCACGAATTGTGTGACCATACAATCGAAGACGCCTCTCTCGCAACTTTTCCACGATTACCCCCATAACGACCGCGGGTATCCTCATTTCGGATGTGATCAAAACATGTCACGCCACTAGTCCAACGTAACGTCTTCGTCTCCATTACGGCAAGACGTCGCTCATTGTCTTTTATAGTTGGCCAACACTCAGAACCATAGAGAACGACATGACGGACGACATTGCGGTAAATTTTAGATTTCAGACGTTCAAAATGTCGACCAATTACTTGAGTTCCTACCATCTACAAGGTTTTCACAGTTCTGTGTACGAACATCTCAAATATCTTAATGTTCATAAATTGATAGTTAAGGAGCAAAAAGCAGTGATTAAGAATTGGAGCACGAAACTATCGGTATCTCCACAAACATTAGCACAGATACCAATCAAGTGTGACATTTTCCAAGGTGACTCTCTAAGCCCGCTGTGGTTTTGTTTGACTTTGAATCTGTTATCTCATATTTTGCATGAAAGCAAATACGGCTGCCAAATTAAGCAGGGCATGTTGTCGAAATCTACATCGAGTCATTTAATGTACCATATATTGACGACACCAAATTGTATGCCAAGGACGAAAATTAAATTCACTCCTTCATCACCATTCAGTCTAGCTGGGATGCCGGCACGCAGTTGTATTTGGAGAAATGTCTCACGAAAATCAACCAAAATGACATTCAAATTGCGGATACGGATTCGGACTAAGTCTACAAATACCTCGGTGTATTGCAAGCAACAACACCTGCAATAACAATGATTAAATCTTAGCTCCTAGGAAAAACTGAGCTTTACCGGTAAAATAAAATCATGGCAATCAACACCATTTTCATCCCCATCCTCCCGTATATATACGTTCGGTGTTTTACAGTGGAGTAATACGGATTTAGAATCTGTCAATAGACAGGTAAGGGTAGTTATTGCAAACAACAATATGCACAATAGAGCTGCCGAAAAATGAAGATCACTATCCCACGTCATCAGGAAAAAAAGGGTGTACCTTGCACTACAATCAAGTACACATTCTCTTCGTGAGCTTTTCTTTGAGAAACCATCTTCTAGCCAATTACATCAGGTTGCCGTCATGGCAGATAATAAATTGTCTCCTTTGAAATTGAAAAGCAGAGAATGGGATCCCATGGCGAATGTTATTTCAGCCTAACAGAAGATCGACATCTGAAAAGATAAACCCATTCTCGGAGGTCATATAAAGAATTTTTTGTTGCCAGGCATTGGCATCGAAGCCTCCAAAAAACGGTGTACTATTCTACGAGACCGAAGCATTCTTCACTTCAATGCAGGATGCTTCGGTCTCAACAAAAAATTACAAATGGTACATCCTTCATAACTCCTCTATCACCAACTCCAGTTGTAGTTTATGCAACTGTGAGGAGGAGACCATGCAGCACATAACATCTCCATGCAGGATGCTGAGCAGTATCGAGTACACCAATCGTCATAACTCTGTCTGCAAGATTCTTGCGCGTTGAAATACAACTTGTGGAAGCCTTCCATCTTTATTATAAGTATACTCCGCAGAGAATCTTGGAAAGCAAGCGCGATTATAAAGTGGCCCAACCATTGTAGGATCACACTATTGCCACCGACCAAAGTGTTAATAACAATTGACGCGATCTATTTCTGTTTCTCAAGGATAAACGAACGTGCTTTATAATCGATGTAGCCATACTGTTGGATTGGAATGCTGTTGAAAAACAGCTAGAAAAAATCCGGAATTATGGCCCCTTAGCGGACGTTAAGAAGCAGGCTTGGAGATTACAATAGATCGAAATAGTCCCAAACGTAATTTCAACGACGGGATCATTCCCGTAAAGTCTACATAAAACGCTAAAAAATGATGATGCAAAAAGTGGTCATACTTGCAACAGTCTAGCCTAGTGGACTCGTCTTGACGCGTACTGCCTTCGATTAACATCAATATGTCCCAGTTTACAACTGTTTGCGACAATCTAGATGTAGCAATATATTTTCGAATGTTCGGACACACTTTGCGTTGAAATGCATTATCGCTGCGATGTAATCCTTTGGATGTTGCCTTCAGCGCGTCCCTAGATTGGTCGCCCCTCGCTCCGGTTGGGCGGTTCATGGGCTTTTTTGACTATATTTATATCTATGTATCCATAATGTTGGTTACCGAGCGTAACAACAGAAAAGCCACTCTTTCGTTTCTATATGCGAAGAGTGTAATGCGCATTCGACAGTTTTATAACAAAACATACTTAACCACTTATCCGAGCTGCCCCGCTTAGGCAAAGCACATTAAACTATGCACGAGCATTCATTTATTTCGAAGTAAAGCTAATATAATCATCTAAAATGAAAATTTAAAGGATGTAAATTTTTAATATTATGGAGTCGGTGCGATGTAGGTATTATTATTATTATTATTATTCTGTTAAGGGAAAGTCGCACCGCGTCCTTGAAGAACTGTTGGGCCCCTTTTAGTGGTTATAGTGTACCTGTTGATCATAGTATCTCAAGCAGGCCTATAACCGTTCGGAACTTTAGTATGTTCCCTACTTCCAGATCTTTCAACTTTGCATCTGGTATTAAGTGTCCTCCCAGATGTTTCGACCTACTTTGCACAAGTGGCGGACACTGTCCCAGGACGTGTATAGAGGTTTCGTCCTCCTCCTCACAAAACCTGCAGGCAGTGTCCGTAAATATCCGTAGCTTCCCTAGGTGATAGTTCAGCCGACAATGACCAGTGAGAATTCCCACTATGATTCGGAGGTTCTTTTTGGTGAGGTTTAAGCAATCCTTTGTGCGCATGAGTTCGTATCCCCCAATAAGCACCCTGGACTGCTTCATCCCTAGTAGGCCCGCCCAGTATAGTTTTCTCAACCGTTCCTCTTCATTTCTTAGATTCATAGCCATGAAACCGTTTCCGATTCCACAGAAGGGTTCTGGCCCGTGTAAAGGCGTCCCTGCTCCCTTCTTGGCTAGTTCGTCCGCTGCCTCGTTGCCTTCCAACCCAGTATGGCCTGGAACCCAAAGTATCGAGACCTTGTTAGACGAGCCGAGTGTATTCAGTCTCTCAAGGCATTCCCATACCAGTCTAGAGTTCACCTGGTTGGATCTAAGTGCCTTGATCGCTGCTTAGCTATGGCTATAGCTATGTTCTGCCCCCTGTAGTTCCTTTGCAGATTAAAAGAGGCACATTTGTCTATGGCGTATATTTCCTAGTGTACCTGCCCATTGGCTCAAAGTACATTTTCCTTGGACCAATGACGCCGGCACCCGCTCCCTCTGCTGTGAGGGATCCGTCAGTGTACCAAGTAATCAGTTGCTGGTTTAAGCCGTATGTCGCAGCCACGCTCTCCCAGTTTGCCTTGTTACTCCAATGTGTTTCAAACTTCTTATCGAAGTGACACCTCGTTATCATGTTATCCCTTGGTATCAGTAATTCGGGATACCGCCTAGAAAGAATATCAATCTTCCTTCGATTTAGGCAGCTCCCCGCCTCACTCATACTATCGCCCATCCTGAATATTGATCTCCTTGCCTGCATCTGTTTGTGCAATTGGGAGGGGGGGGGGGGAATTAATCCCAGAAGGACCTCCAGGGATGCCGTTGGGCATGTCCTCATTGCCCCACTGATACACACGTAAGCCAGCCTTTGAAACTTATGTAATTCCCTGGCGTGTGTGCTGAGTTCGGTTCTTTCTACCCAGATTACCGCTCCATAGGTAATCATTGGCCTTACTATTGCAGTATATATCCAAAGTAGTATCTTCGGGCTGCAACCCCATTTTTTTCCTGCTATGGATCTGCAAATCATCAGAGCCCTCGTGGCTTTCCAGCAAGTGTTTCCGGCATGCGTCTTCCGGAGTAATTTTGGTCTAGCGTAATTCCCAAATATTTGACCTCTGTTTCTCGTTTCACCTCCATATCATGTAATGTTACGGCTCTCAGGTGACCCAGCTTACGCCTCCTAGTGAATGGTACTATGGTGGTTTTGGCTGGGTTGATCCGCAGTCCCACCTTCCTGCACCAGGCACTAGTAACCCTTAGTCCAGTTTGGATTCTATCACATAGGGTATCTTCATATTTGCCCCTACAGATAAAAACAATGTCGTCCGCGTAACCCTGGACTTCTATTCCAGTATTTGTTAACACATCCAGGAGTTCATCCACTACCATACTCCACATCAGCGGCGATAGTACTCCACCGTGTGGACAGCCTTGAGTAGTGTTCATGATAATAGAATTTGTTCCTGTCGGTACCTCTATTTGCCTGCTTTCTAGCATTTTGCCCATCCAGAGTGCCAGGGTGTCTCCCACTCCTTTGCGGCTCAGGGCATCCTGTATCTCTGTGTGCGATGAGTTGTCGAATGCTCCTTCGATATCCAAAAACGCGCACAGTGCAATTTCTTTTGTTTCTATGGCATCCCGTAGTACCTCTGCCAGCTGATACAGAGCAGTTTCAGTTGACCGTCCTGCCCAGTAAGCGTGCTGACAGTGATGTAGGGGATTACGTTTTAGAACGTTAGTTCTATTATTGTTGTCCATGACCTTCTCCACCGTTTTGAGTACGAACAATGTTAGGTAAATTGGTCTGAAAGATTTAGGGTGAAAAGGATCCTTTTTACCCGCTTTCGGAATAAAGACCACTTTTGCCCGTCTCCATGCCCTTGGCATGTAACCCAGTGCTATGCTCCCCCTTACCATCCTCAGAAGAGACTCTAAGATAATTCCTAGGCCTCTCTGGATAAGTGCTGGGAAAATGCCATCTACTCCGGGAGATTTCAGTGGTTTAAAAGTTCCCACTGCCCATCTTAGCCTAGCTTCTGAGCATACCTCTTCTTCTAGTTTCCAGCTCTCCTTCCTTCCCCTTTCATTCGTTGTTGGGGTGTCAGACAGACTGTTGTCGCCTGCCACCGAGGGGTAGGACCCCGGGAAATGAGTTCTGAGAAGCAGGTGTACCCTGTCCTCCTCATTCTCGGTAAATGTCCGATCTTCCTTTTTCAAGCTGACAGAGGATATTCCCCCGTCTTTGGCTACAGCCTTGTACAGCCTGGTTGCTTCTGTGATCTGTTCGATCCCTTTACATAATTCCCTGAAGCTGTTCCGTTTCGCTTCCCTGATCGCGTTGCTATACGCAGTCAGTGCATTTTTATACCTCTGCCAATCCCCGGTTTGTTTTGCCCGGTTAAAGAGTTTTCGTGCCTCTGTTCTCATTCTGGCCAGGTTCTTCTTCCACCATGGTACATCCCTTGATGACTTGACTGTCTTAGCCGGACAGCTGGCCTCATATGCGTTAATGAAGATTGTGTTGAGGTTTTCCACCACCATTTCTAATTCCAGTTCGCTCCTGATGTCACCGCCCCTTGAAGGTGGGCAATGTTGTTACTCAAGTGCGTTGCGTAGGATTCCCAATCCGTTCTCCTGGGATTCCTTATTATTCTTTCTATTTCGGAGTTACCCTCAATGTCGAATCTGATTATCCTGTGATCAGACATTGAGGGTTCATCCGACACCCTCCAATTCGTGACCATTCCGTTCATTAGGGTATTTCCTGGAGTTATATCTAGTACCTCCTGTCCTGTTGGAGTGCCCCCTACGTTGTATGTTTCTAACTTATTGCCAAGAATAAATTCAAGAAGGTACTCACCTCTACGATTGGCGTCGCTGCTCCCCCAGACTTCGTGGTGGGCGTTGGCATCGCAGCCGAGAAGAAGTGGTAACGCCCTCTCCTCGCAATACTTCGTCAGTTTTGCGACTTGTTCCGGTGGAGCCCGGATTTCGTCTCCTGGGAAGTATTCCGATGCCACAACTGCCTCTCGAGTGCTCCTCCCGGCTTCCAATGAGACTTGGATAGCCACAAGGTCCCCGGTTAAGAACTCTGAAAGATATATGTATTTTAAATTACATTTAAGAATTATGCAAGCTCTTGGTTTTTCACAAGAGGAGTCCCAAATTACCTGCATGCTTCCTCCTTGCAGACCGCGAATCTGCCACCGGTACACCCAGGGCTCCTGAGCCAGCACTATTCCAATGTTCTCCTTGGAATTTGCCCTTGCAATCACTGCAGATGCAGCTCTCACATGGTGGAGGTTTATCTGGGCTATCTTAGTGCTGGCCATTGGCGCCGTTATTGTTTGGAGCTCTTCTCCACTGTCGGAGTGTCACCCGAGGAGGGCGACATGGCGCTTTCCTGCACGTCGCTGTCCACCCTGAGCTCTAGGAGTCCTAGGTCTAGGGCGTCCAGCTTCTGCTCTTCACTGGGCAGCAGGTCTATTTCCCTGGTTGATCCAGTCGTTTCCGCCTCTTTGGCTTTCGAGACTTCTTCAGCGACCTCGGTATGTTTTCCACCCGATGTCTCCTCCGAGGTCTCTTTCCTCGGCTTTTCCCTGGCGATGTAGGTTACTGGAATGGGAATTATGGAAAAGATAGAAAAGCTATGTGATAATACAAAAGGAAATACAGAATACAATCCAATTTTTGCCCGCATTCCAGTACTAGACAAAGGAGAAACACAGATAATTCGCATGTCGTGACCGATAAAACTGTCATGCCCATTTGCTTTCCTGAAAGTTCTAATTTAGCAACGCGTCCTACATTCAAAAAATTACGAAATTGCCTGAGAAATGTACGAATTCCAATTGAAAGTGGACGTCTAACGACAGGGTTTACTATAGGGGAAACAGAGAGGGGTAAATTGAGAAGTCGTTTGTCAAATGTTAATGTCCTATTTTTGAAGGGAGTATTTAATAATCGTTTAAATGCCATGGGTACCACTCATGTTCTTCGGAGGAAAATTTACTTTCCTCGACATTATGTGTATTGCTATTGGTTTCTATTGGAGGCTTTTTGAACTCAAATTTGATTAAAATCTTTACTTTTTTGAGGTGATATGCAGATCAAGCAAGCATTAATATGTATGGCCATCTATACGGCGAACTGACTACCTCATGGACATTAGCTCCATCTACAAAATGTATACAATCAAGCACTCAATTATTAAGGAATGACAAGAAACAAATCGGCTTTTTGCTCTTTGCCTAACTGGAAAAGGGCTGCTTCCACTGATTGCTGTCATTATGGTTCCTCCAAATAGCGCTCGAATATTTCAAACATAATTGGCCTGGCAAAGTAAATCCTATCAGAAACCATCACATTGCGTTTTCGTACGCACGTTTTTTTATGTATTCCCTCGCAAAGCAATTAAATTAATTGTCTGCGAGTTGTGGCTGTGACACATATTAAATGTGACCACCACATACGTCCGAAGAAGAAGCCCAAGGGAGGGGGAAAAATCACAAGGTAAATACCAGAGTGTCCTTCCAAATGACCACTGGTACGCAATTTGTTCAATTTTTCGTTGGGTTGGATTGATAGGCCGATATCCGTTAATGGACTTTCCGAAAATGTCGAATTCGACACAATCTCTCAATTATTCAAATTGCATGCATGACTTCTTCGCTTTTCAACGCAAGGCACGCAGGCACTTTTCCATACGTAGATATTGGCATGGACGTACGTGGCTATATTGATTTTGATGAGTGACAGACAAACCTTTTGTGTCTTGCCCGCACGGGTCCCTGTAGGTCCTCTTCCCATCAATTTCGATATACTTTCTATCCTTTACTTTTAGCGTGGACTTTATCAAGATAAGGAAACATTCTACACATGAGCTTTTTGTCATTTCTCTAGTTTTGGTTTTGGAGTGACCGATTTTCGACGTTCGGTCCTTGGTGTGTGTAATCGTCCTTCCCAGCCTGAGACCTCGTATATCGATGAATGACAATTACTATTATAGATACACAAACAAATATAGCTCCAGTACGTCCAGTATTTATCTATCCAACCATGACTTCCCGCCCCTTCATCCTTTTCGTTTTATTTCCCAAATTGCAATGTAATTACCCAGCAGATCTCAGATCCACTACGAATGTCTTCTGAATGCGAAATGTTCCTTTGAAGCACCTTTTTTCAACGCTACCAATACGTTCATCATTTATGTTAGTCGATAAAGGGTTTAAGTGGATTCAGATAAACTGCAAATTGCATAGGCTTTTATGGCCACCTTTTATAGCAGTTAAGGAAAATTGGCAGCAAATTGGTTTCAAATCGCACATTCCACAGTCGTTATCGGGAAAAGGTTTCCAGGGGTTATTCCACTTTTCAAATATCTTTTTGACCATTATTAGAATTTATCGAGTATTGACCCTTGATTGCTTCCAACCTGTATTATGCGGTCGAGATATTTGGCTTAGTTTTTATATAGGAATGGACGGGGCTGTGTTTTTTCTGCAAAAGGGGTAAAATGTTATGAATTTCAATTAAGTGATAGTGCGAAAACGTGACTTTCTTAGTAAAGTGAGAATAATGGGTGAATATAAATTTATGCTACTGGGTTGCGCGTTTTCCAGGGTGATATGGCAGTACCAATGAAGAGCTCTTATATATTATTACATTTTTATGGTGTCAATATTAAATAAATTACATACTACGGATATACGGTGACAGATTGACCATGGTCGATATTATTAACACATTAGAAATGGGAAATTTCATCCGGTCATAAAGTACGAGAATATGGAAGTTAAAACAAAGTAAAATGTTTCGAATTTGCCGAAAGTATGATATAAATTTTCTGTCAACAGATATCCATATTTTGAGGACCAGTCTAAGAGATGAAGATGAGAATATGAAGATAATTGGTCTTCAAAATATTCAAAAAAGTGGATATTTACCTAGAAAAGAGAGGTCCGTGAACCACAAATGTGGGGGGAAAAATAAAGATAGAAGACTACAACTTTGAGACCGTTGATAATTTCTCCTACCTAGGGTCGAAAATCACAACTGATAATAGTTACGATGATAAAATCCACGCATGGTTGTTGGCAGCCAACAGAGGCTATTTTAGCTTGCAAATACTGTTCCGCTCGAAACGTCTCATCATAGCGTCAAAGCTGTTACTGTACAAGACAATCATCTTGTATTGCTCGGAGACTTGGTTTCTTAACAAGAAAAATTGCGAACTCTTGGCCGCGTTCGAGAGAAGAATCCTCCGAAGAATTTTTGGCCCCCTACATCAGGATGAACGATTCCGTAGTCTACGTGACGACGAAATCTATGAGTGAAACCATGACCGTCAGGTTGTGGATAAAATCCGGTTCAATAGGTTACGGTGGGCGGGTCACTTAATCCGTATGGATGAGGATGATCTAGTCCGGAAAGTCTATAAGGGCAATATCTATGGTAGAGAAAGAAGACGAGGCAGACCCTGCCTAAGATGGAGCGATGATGTAGGTCAGGACGCCAGACGCAAAACCGGGATGTCTGGAGTTCCTTATTAAGGTAGGCCTAGACGGATACCGGTTGTTGTGCCGTTGATGATGATGATGATGCTTCATATAGAGGCTTCCATCGTCTGTGTACTTTCTAAATGCAAGCTCCAATGTACACATGGCTACAATACTTCGAGTAACCAAAGCCACAAATAGCAAAGAGCCGGCATCGAACACTCTAGCTACGTGAGTTCTTAAAGCGATTTATTTAGGAGTATAGGACACCATGTAACTAGCAAGAAACCACATCATTTTCAGTATGAAATGAAAAAAGCAGCCTTTCGGGGAGTTTTAATCACCTCACAGGAACATTTCGGAACAAATTATTGACAGATGCATTCACAACATCGTTAGAATCGTTAATACCCTGCACCAAACCAAGCTTTTCGGAAAATCCTGTAAGAAGACAAACACATTTCATCAAACAAGCAACCATGGTGCTAAGGCCTAGTTGATGCCTTATGCCCCATTGTTTAATTGGCAACCATTTATAACCCGTGTTCGTTAAGAATCATCATGGAGATCCTAGATCTAAAAAAGGTGTTTTATCGTGTTTCACATGACTAGAGGAACCCGTGCGTTGAGTTCAATTGCCCTACCACAATCCTAAAAACATCACACTTTTTTCGAGACTACGCTATCTATATCCACCAAATTTTCAAAATTTATTGCGAGGACTTAAAGACAGTAGATTCTCAAGGCATTCGGTTTAGTTTCGGTTTATGTGAGAAAAAAAAGGTTTTGTTTTTATTATCTATTACACTGACTTGTATCATACCTCATCACAAAGGTCTTCTCAAGCACTTTAAAAGAGCTTTAGATCGATTTCCCCTATAAGTTACTGCCTTTGTGTTATTTGACCTTGAAAGTATTCATTTTTTTTAGAAATTAGGAATTTACGTTTGACGAGCTATAACTCAGCCATATTGTGCCACACGGAGATTGAAAGCTTAAATGTCTGGACTATTTTTAACACCGACCTCCATGAAACAGGGACTATCACTGTCGATGACGTCGGCCTGCCCACAACTAGCCCATTTAAGTATCAATTAACGGTAAATTCCATTCTAAAATTGCTTCACGTATTATTGACACATCGAATGGCTAATGAACATCCGTTTCGCGGTAGTTAATTAGAGATGATATATATACTTAAATCAGTTGATTGAGTGAGTGCAATACTGGCCATTTTTTAAGGTTTTGTGTGAAACAAAACCTTATTATAATCGATTCGGTGTCTGTCGGTCCGTCTGTCTATCACACCAGATTTATTGGGAAATAGCTAGACCGATTGTCACGAAAATTGGTGAGAGAGTGTGATCTGTTGTTCCCTTTACATACACCAAGTGGGGCCATTTTGTGTTAAGTTTAAGGGGAGGGAGGCCCTCCATACATGTGAATGGAGGGTGCAAAATTTTTTTTCATAGAATGTATCCATGTGAGGTATCAAATAAAAGGGCTCAATTAATACTTTTCGAAACTGGTCCCATATTTGATATCGGGTGAAACATAGGGAAGTGAGAGCTCAAAATATGAACCACAAAAGGTGTAACAGGTCTCGTTCTCAGAAACTTTCCTACCGAAAAATCTGAAAAAAATCACAGTATCTCTACGAAATCTAGGCCTCAAAATACATCCAGTTCCGATATCTGCACAAATAAAGTTAATAATAGTCTATTTCCACATTTTAGAAATTTATCCGGCAACCCCCCTTGTGTCCATCACAGAAGTACAAAATTTGGCATGGTGTAATGGATAACATAGTACATAATTTCGTAAAGTTTGAAGATAATTCAACTGTTATTAATAAAGTTATAGGGGGTAAAATTTTGCCTTTTCTGTGAATTTCTTGCGCTCTACAACCTGTATGACGTCATCATCACATATCAATTCGTCAATACCACAACGAAATGAGTTCTGATGAATGGGGTCTCAAAGAAATATTTTTTTTAGTCATTTGTATATGAATATCAATTACCCCAAACTGTGTATGTAGGTATATAGTATATGCGTGCTAATGAAGTTTGCAGGTAATGTCTAATTCCGATAGATATATTTGTACATTAAACCAGCCGTATTTAATATACGCACCATATATATGTACATATGTATGCTTTTGGACACGAAGTAAATCGGAAATATGGGTACGATCAATTTCTATGGCTGTAATATGTACGTATGTCTTGTAGTTTCGAAAAATATGACGGAATATGTTGGATTTGTAGCTATATACGGATAGAAAAATATGCGCTGAAGTTTCTTTCATAAGATGAATACAAAACCTTTATACCCGAAGCGCGAGCTTCCGGTATTCCGACTTGTTTCTTAGTATTCTCATCGGTCTTGAAATGAAATTGCTTTACGCATTCCAAGCATCAGATCCAAATTGCATTTTTGCAACATGGATTTTTATTATTATCGAAAATTACCTCTAAGACAAAAGGATACGTCGTTACAACCGGACTTCCTGAAGGTTCCATCTTGGGAACCTTTTTACGAAACGTCAGGTATGATTGGATGCTGGCCTATACATTCCACAGCAAACAATTGCAGTCAAAATAACCTGCTGGCAGTTGCAGTTATCAAACACAAGGAAGACATAGAACTACGCAAAAGTGTACAAAAAAGCAAAAGGTTGACTGACGGTTTCGTCCAGGGCAGCGGCAACTCATCAGACGCTGCCTCACCTGTGCCCTGGGAGCAACGTGACCGAGAGTAACGGTAGATGGTAATTGCTACACTTAAATATAATCGCAAACAGGCCGAAGTAAGTAATATTTTTTTGTTGAGGATGCTGGGAGTCCTGAGTCCCCACCCACTTAGTGACGGACCGAAAAAAAAGAGTCCGGGGAGGGAGTAAGTTGCTCCCGAAGTGGTTCGGTCCGTCACTAAGTGGGTGCTGAGTCAGGACTCCCAGCATACTCAACAAAAAAATACGCATAAGTGGTTATAAGAAGTATTTGCATGGCAAAGTTGATAGACAACATAAAGATCAAAACCTTATTAAAAATCGGTTTACTGTCTGTCTGTCACACGTATTTTTCCCGGTTGTACCGATTGACACCAAATTTAGTGGAAAGGTGGAAACTGTGAACGTTCACGCATACCGTGAGTTACGTCAGTCTAGGTCAAATTTAAGAGGGGGTCCCCATACATGCAAAAGAGGCGTGAATTTTTTTTTCACCAAATATAGTCATGGGGGTATCAAATGAAAAGTCTGGATTAGTGCTTTCCGAAGCCGGTCTTAATTTTGACAGTAATTAAAAAGGTTGGGAGTGAGGGGGAGGTTCAAAGTGATAATTTTTTTAACGGCGCCATTCTCAGAAACTACTTAACTGAAAAATCTCGAAATGAAGAAGCTGCCACTATATGGTGCCTAGGCTTCGAAATACCCTCAATACCGATATCTGTTCAAATAAAGTTAACAATAGTATATTACTATAATTTTCAAAACCCCCTTAATTCATCCTAGCACCATGAAGATACAAAGCATGATCCTACAAAGTTTGGTGAAAATCGCACTATTACTAACAAAGTTATAATAAGTCAAAGTTGTCACTTGTTTGCAAATTCAAGACTTTGAGTGCCAATATCACTTGAAAGTGGATATTCTTACATAATATATGCATATATAACTTGCTACGTACTAATGGGGAAAATGCACACTCAAATGTCTTTATAAAAAAAAACACAAAACCTTTCATTCCTGAAGTGTCCAGCTTCCGGTTTCCCAACTTGTTTAAAACAGATTATGGATTTCATTTTGTTAGATCCAGATTTGCAAAATAAGAAGCTGTTAGCTGTAAATAACATCCCCAAATGCTAAGAGGCCAGTTAGGGGCCTGTGAGATATCCGTATCAAATCACGTCAAGCCATGAAACTCAACTAATGTTCTATGTGTTGCATAAGATATATTGCATTGGAGGTTGGCAAAAATTTACGGCAAACTATTGAATATTGTCGGGTATAAAAAGAAAGCCCTTCAAACTTTACCTAATAGTCGCCTAAGAACAATTCCCAAAAACAGGTATCAAGCGAATGCAAATGCGGATACTTTTTCATCCAGCATCCCTGACCTTGCGCCATCTGATTTGCACCTATTTCTATCAATTAAAAGTGTGTTAAGCATGAGAATTGCCGAAAACTAGTTTTAAGCTATTTAAAGGTAATAGAGGAGATCTGCGGGGCAAGAGATTGATGGTCATCTGGAAAATATCAACAGGTGTATAGTTTCCCAAAAATTAGTAGTTATTTTAAATATAACAATTCAAACTAAACTTTCATTCCAAGTTTGCCACATTTTGGTAAATATGCGACGAATTTCTCTTTAAATTCATTTGTAAGAGCTGTAAACATTGGATATTGCAAAACACACGAATAGAACGACAACGACCCACATTGCAAACCCAATATCCACGTTTTAAACGCATAATCGTTCAACAACTCTTCATTGAATTCGCTGTCGATACTCTCGAGTTTCGGAGCGCACAAGTTTGACTGAAGGTAACACAACCCAGTGAGAGCTAGAATCAAATTCTGAGATTTACAGGGTATTTTTTCTATAGTGCATTTCCGATAAATTAAACGAATTCTCCTGCACTTTCTGAAATTATAAATTTCCTTTCTTTCATCCTCACGCATATGCTACTACTTCCTTTAGAACAGTCTTGCCTAGAAAGGGTTATAGCAATCCCCATACTGATTACCTTATTTTCTCGTAGTCCACATTTACTATAGAGACTTGCAATATGCACCCTAAAGATTTTCCTAATAATAGATTTATTCCAATGAATCCTGCGGGGAATAGTTTTTGTTTTTACTTCCCTTCACTGCAACGTCCTGATTCGAGGACTTCCTTCGCACATGTTACGCAGTCAAATTGGAAAGTGAATTTGAGATGAAAACAAACCCACGCGCACTAGATGCACCCTTTCGATTTCGACGGCCTAGACAGCTTCCTCCTGCGCAGCTAGCGCTCGGCAAATATGAGAAAAGTGAATGTCAGGATCAGGGTCATTTCTGGACTTTTTTCCTGTGTTTCGTTAAAGGTGCATCTGCGTGGGAACTAAATGTCGAGTGCTCGTTGAATAATGTGTTGCATCTGGCCATATGAGATAGTTTTAATAGAAGAAAGATGTTGAGATTGGATGCAATTACCGGTTGGCAGATGACAACTGTTCAATTAGATAGACCATCAGGATATTAAAAAATCAAAGTTTTTTGTTACTGATTTAAAGAATAGATAATTTCCATATGACTTCCCCGTTCTACTTTGGGTGATGGAAAGGTAAATAAAGTGGTAAAATTTACATAATTGAATCGAAACCCTAGGAAAAGAGTCCTTTCAGATTTTTTTTAATTTACTCTATCAAAAGCAACAAAAAATTATAATCAACTAGATAACAAAGTTTAATTTTCAATCTGCACTTTAAGAAAGCATTTGTCGATCAATTTGAATTTCGAATTCCCACCGTGAAGTCACTTTGCTATTATAAATATTGTTAGGCCATATATATATGGTTAAAAGAAAGCCCCAAGAACCCTCTTGCCGCCCAACCTGGGCGAAGGGCGACCAATCTAAGGAAGGGTTGAAGGTAACATCTAGAGGCCCGCATCACACCGATGATGCGTTTCAACACAAAGTGTGTGTGGTCATCCGAAAATGTATTGTTAGACCCCTATGGTCGCAAACACTTCAAGCAGTGACGCGGTGGTTTTACGCTGCAGAGACATATAGATTTTACATCGAAGGCAGTGCGAATCAAGCCTGGAGCCCACTAGGCCAGACTGTTACCGGACTCTTCAGACTATAGTACAGGTTGTAAAGATGACCGCTTTCTGCATCTCCATGTATAGTCGTGATCGACCGTTTCAGCGTTTTCAGCGCTTTATGCAAATTTTTTGGGCTAATCCCGTCGCTGAAATTATGTCTGGGACTACTTCGATCTTTCGTAGTCTTCAAGTCTGCTTCACATCGTCCGTCAAGGGGCCGTTCTGGTTATCTGGTATTCTGGTCGATTATGAAGCATGCTCGCTCTTCTTTGAGAAACGGGACTAGATCCGGTCTATTGTGATTAACACTGTGGTCGGTGGCAATAGTGTGGTCACGCGGGCTGGTGATCCTCAATTTTTCGGCAGTTCTACTGTGCATGTTGTTGTTTGCAAGAACTACCCTTGACAGATTCTAAATCCGTAATACTCCACTGGATCACACCGAAAGTATATAGGAGGATGGGAATGGCGAAGGTGTTTATTGCCACGATTTTATTCTTCCCGAACAGCTCTATTTTCAGGACAAGATCCAGTCGCCGTTCAAATTTCCCTAGCAACTTCAGCATTTCAGCATTGCCACAGTAGGTGTTGTTGCTTGCAACATGTCAGGATGCACAAACCTTTTCGCTCCTCAGCTATCAATTTATGAGCATCAAAATGTTTTGAGATGTTCGCGCACAGAACTGAAGTAAAGGCCTTGAGATGGTGGGAAGGCAAGTAATTGGTCGTCATTTTGACAGGAAAGAGGCACCCTGTTCCTTGGGCATGAGCAAAGTTATCCCCTTGGAGAAAATTTTGGAATTAATGTACGGTCGGAAATCATCTGATTAAAATGATTTGTCAGTACCCAGTGAGTGCTCTTGATCCGCTTCAGCCAAAAGTTGTGAATCTTCTCAACTCCTGGCGCCTTTTCAATGGCTGTTGCTACGTCGACTTCAGTTACGTCAGGCATGGTTATTTCGGGAAGGGTCTCACATGAACTCATAAGATGTGGGGGCCACACTGCTTCTAAATTGCAACGGCTAGATTCGCTCCAAAGACTTCTCCAGAAGTCTCCTGCCTGAGCCAGATCGAGGTTACTTTCCCTACCTGAGTTGGTGCGATTTTTATAAAATCCTCATTGGTTTTGGAAGAACAAGTTGTTGTCTGTCCTTCGTTTAAAGCTTTTTTATTACATACCGCAAGTTTCTGCTTCAGCACCTCGAGAATTTCTTGGATTGACATATCATTGCACAGATGGTAGTTTTCAATGATGTTCGCAACGCATCTATGCAGTTGGTGATGAATTTGGAAGAAGTGCTTGCGTGACACGGCAATTTTCTTTCTCAACTTTTCTACTCTTTTGTTGATTTTAAATAGCCAGAACGGTAGATTTCTCCTGCGCGTACCTCTGTTATTCGCTCCAAAATGTTGATTATGGAGACCAATAACCGTGGCAGTTGCAACGTAGACCAGGATATGAACCTCTGTCGCAATAATTTCGCTAACCAAACGATCAGCCAAAATTCTGCCAACGATAACAATGACGCTCGCAGTTACCGAGGAAAATTTCAGTTTTGGGATCCTTGGCGACCTGAAATGCGGCCAAAGCTTCATTATAAATTGGTTCGACATCCCCAGGGACTAAGCTTCTTCTGATTACTGGGTTCATGGAGGGCCTTATAGGTGGAGTAGTCGTGTTGCTCCTTTGTTCAGTCCTATAAGTTGATCACTCTACACCGTGCATCTCGATTATTTTTCACTATCACCCGGTATTGATTGACGACGTTCTGCTCCAGAATATGACTTATATCTTAGTTTTGAACGTGTCATGGAGTCGGTGTCTGTACTCCGACTCTATTCCAAATCCGTGACATGGTAATAGGCGCGGGCGATAAATTCGTTCAGTTGGTTCGTCCAAAGCATAAGACGCCTAGGTCTCCTATATATATAGTAGCCGCTCGAAAATTATAACTCGCAGAAATTAGAAAAACTTGGAAATACATACAATTTATTTAAATGTGCTACTGTGAAATTAGAATAAGTGGTTCTAATTTCCGTCTCTACAAATGAATGTTAATAATATACAGAACTTCTTAAATTTTATTAATAATATAAAAAGTTAAAACTTTACTTAAATAATACAATATAATATAAAACCTAATTTAAAAATCTACATTTAACTTGTTATTTAAGTTTTTTTTCGAAAAATTTTTTCAAAAAATTAGCTTTCGACTTGGGAGTTGCTTGACGGGAATGAGCGGTGAACCGCCGACGGATAGTGGGCTAAACCGGCCCTCCACCATAAAGTCTAGTGGTACTCACATTGGCCGTGGAGTACTTAACAAGAAGGACCCAGATCTTAAAGGAGCGAAAGAAAGGTTTACCGATATGAGCCGGAAGCAGTACTTGATAGTTCTGCTTACAGCATGTATTGGGACCGGCAAGTTCTGACTAATCGCCACACTCTACACAACAAGCCTGACGTAGTTGACAAGACGAGTCGCTCTGCGTATATTATTGATGTTGCTATCCCCCATAATAGCAACAATGAACGGAAATATCATACATGGAGAAGAAGGTGAACTATGAGCCATTGGCTCGGGAAATCAAAGAAATTTGGCGTCTCGAGCGGGTGGTTGTAGTTCCCATAATATTGTCAGCTACAGGTATTGTACCTAAATCCCTCACGGCTTCCCTTGATGTCCTGGGACTTTCGCACAGTCTGGTTCAAACTATGTAGAAGTACACCATTCTGCATACGTGCTCGATATTGCGGGGAGTACTCGACGGATTCTCCCACTGACCTACCACCGGCTACCACCACCAGTGCCCCTTTAGTTTTTAAGTATGTAGGATCGTCCGAGCCTAAATGCTTGGCACTTACTACTAGTATTAGGTAAAATCCGGCATCTGCCGAGATTGTGATAACTCGGAAATAATAACCGTTGGAGCAATAATCCATATTGGATCAGGGCCTTGAAGTGTATTAGAGCACTTCATTCAAGACCGCAACACTACAGTAGACTGTAGGACGCAATGTTGTCAGCATTGCGCTCGCCCGAGATTATTACCCTAATTTGACTCAGGTACTCATTCACAGCTGAGTCGACTGGTATCTGACATCCTTGGTTTGTGTGGAAAGCGGTCCACAAACAGTCCCCCAGACGGCACTATCTTCAACCAAATTGATCACGTGTTGATCGAACGTCACCAGCCTTGATGAATGTCAGAACATATAGGGGGCCAATATAGACTCGAATCACTATCTCGTTGGCATGGTGCTCCGGGCTCGAATTACAACACCACCCAGAATCCCCTCTAACAATCAGGTGAGAGTTAACACTGAAGTCATCCACACCACAGCCATCCGCAACACCTAAAAGGGGGAAATGGATGCCGCAGTAACCGCAGTCAACAGAAATCCTCGAGATGAAACATCAACAAATGATCTTCACAATCACCTGAACAACGTTATCATTGATACGGCCACAAAGATACTTGGCCCCAGCCGAAAAAAAAGTCAGAACGGCTGGTTCAGCGATGAATGTAAGCTAGCAACGGAACGAAAAAATGCTGTATACCGAGTAATGTTGGATTCTCAAAGGACGCGGGCACGCGCGGAGACTTATCACGAACTCCGGCGAGCGGAGAAGCGACTTCACAGACGGAAAAAGGAAACCTGGGAGAACCAACAGGCACTAGGCGCGGAAATTTTACCAACAAGTCAGCAGGATGAAGCCGTATACACCTTGATGCTCATCGTACCGAGACAAAGAATTAGCATATTGGAGCAATGGGTTGACTACTTTGATGAACTGCTGAACAACCAGAACATCGGCGAGTTGGAGGTCCTCCAACTTAAGACGACGGAGAAATACTGCCACCACCAAGTATGGAAGAAACAGTCCGTGCAATTCATTAGCTTAAAAACTATAAGTCGTCAGGAGCTGATGGAATTTCAGCCGAATTGGTTAAATATAGAGGCGACCAATCCAATTCATCAACTTATACTCATAAGTTTAGCATATCGAATCAATACATGGCGATTGGCAACGAGGCATTATCTGTCCCATCCATAAAAAGGGAGATAACGCACAGTGCAGCAATTATAGAGGTATGACGTTATTGAGTACCATAGATAAAATATGCTCCGCTATCTTGCTAGGTCGGATAGTCCCATACGCCCAGAATATCATTCACTCCAGGTCAATCAGCAACAGATAAGATTTTCTCTTTGCGACAAGCGAAGGAAAAACTGCTGGGATCTGGACATCAGTTTCATCATCTTTTCATCGACTAGCCAGGGTAAAACGGCCATGAAAGAATTCGGTTTCCCGACGAAATTGATAAGAATGACTAGGTTGACCCTGACCAATGTGCGAGGCCAGATAAAAGCACCAGGATCACTCCCGACATCATTCGACATCAACAACGGTCTAAGACAAGCGGATGCCCAATCATGCGTCTTCTTTAACCTGACCTGGAAAAAGTGATCCGTGATGCTGAGGTAAATACGAGAGGCACCATCCCCTTTAAGTCCACCCGGCGACTGGCCTATGCTGACGATATCAACATCATGGGAAGAACGACCCGAAACGTAAAAACTGCCTTCATCCAGATCGTGCAAGAAGTGCGAGATCTCAGGCTGTACATCAATGAAGGCAACACAAATATATGGTGGCAATGTCAGCACAAAAAGCCAACCAACCAACAACACCAAACGGAACTGGTCAACCGGAAAGAATAAAGATAGGAGACTACAACTTTGAGATCGTTGATAATTTCTCCAATCTATGGTCGAAAACCACAACCGATAATAGCTATTACGATGAAATCCGCACACGATTATTGGCAGCCAACAGAGCCTATTTAAACTATTCCGCTCGAAACGTTTCGGCTTTAGAGTCAAAGCTCTTGCTATACAAGACAATGATCTTGCCAGTCCTTATGCATTCCTCGGAGACTTGGGTTCTAAGCAAGAAAAATTGCGAACTCGTGGCCGCGTTCGAGAGAAGAATCGTCCAAAGAATTTTTGGCCCCCTACATCAAGATTCACGATTCCGTAGCCTACATAACGACGAAATCTAAGAGCAATACCGTCAGGTTGTGGATAAAATCTGGCTCAATAGGTTGTGTTGGGCAGGTCACCTAATCCGTATAGATAAGGATGCTCTAGCCCGGAAAATCTATAAAGGCAATATCTATGGTAGAAAAAAAGACGAGGCAAACCCTGCCTGATATGGAGCGATGGCGTAGGCCAGGACGCAAGGTTTTAGGGATATCGAATTGGTAGACATCGGCGAAAAACCGGGATGTCTGGAGTTCTTAATTAAGGCAGGCCTAGAGCGGATACCAATTGTTGCACTGTTGGTGATGATGATACGCAAAAGATAGTCCGACACGTTGAATAGATTTCTTAGCATACCTAGCTTGTCTGGAATCTTATGGAATCGAAGGTATTTCTGACATTAACAGTTACGTGAAGTCGACCTTAATGACACCGCACCTTGGCCCGATAAATAACAACATCCACTTTAGATATTTCTGCTGGAACTGTCTGGAAGATAATCCACGGCAGTGCGATATGTCCTTCGACTAGTCTGCTCCTCAGCACTTTTCCGAATGCATCAAGCATATTAAGTTATCGATATGTAGCTGGGAACTCAGAGTTTCCTTTGCCTTAGCAAATTTGCGCCTTCGTTAGCACCTTCTAGCGACAAGGAAAATTGCTTTCTCCTGATAAGCGCTGAACTTCCGAGGAGCAAGTCCCACCGATTATGGGACACCAGCTTGAGCACCTTCGGGTCCGGGCGCCTTCTTATTTTTTAAGTGAGAGGGCTGCCTCTTTCACGTCTTTCATGGTGAAAAACGCACAATCCTCGGCGGCTTCCAAGTTGCTGTCGTCAACCGGAGCCAACAAGTTAGGCATTAAGTGAACAGGGTTTCTGCAAACCCTTGATTTTTCTGGTGATTAGTTTTTAACCGAATCTCCACAGCTCCCCTTCCACCCTGTCGACTAGTTTGTGTCCAGCAGCGAATTTTGCTTTTGTTAATCGCGCTGCGAAGTCCCCTTTTAGCAGATCCATACCGTGTCAATGTGGTGTGTACCACTTCCCGGCCATGAAACGGCGAAATTATAACATTTTTCTGCATGTCAATAGTATAAGGTGTCCTATAGCGGTTAGAAGCCCCATAGGCTGTCATTACCATAACTGGATTTACGAAAGTGTCGACCGAAGCGCTATCAGCTTCGACGAATTTCCTGACTTTCACCTTTATGACATTCCGCGCGCGAAGGAGAATACCGGGCTGTTCGAGACATAGCGTGAACTACTACGAACACGATGTATTCATGGTCGTTCACCGGAAAGTCTTCCATAACTCACAACCAGTCCAATGACGACGCCGCTGATTCTGAGACGAAGGTTGGGGATGCTTTCTGCGCAGCCGCTGGAACGCTGGCGTGGATTCAACGCTTAAAACTACTAACCCTATACTAGAATCAGTTTTCCTCTTGAGTCTGGATGAGCCATGCCTCATCTTATTCGTCATTACATGGTCGCTAGAAAGCCTTATCCATGAGATCCGAACCCGAAGTCGGGCGTCGTTCCAAGGTATAGCGGTTCGTAATAAGTTTAGGCGCCATGTGGCTGGATCTATGTTCCTGTACTCTTCCTGTACCATGCCGATAGTACTGCCATGAATATGGCTGAGGAAAATGACTTTTAAGAGGAAAACAATATTCGACTTGCTGTTCTAATGTTTAGACTAGAAGTACAGAACTGTTGCAACTTCTGAGTCAGGTAGAGTTCTCATATGGCACAATACACAATGCAAGGATTCCTGATTCTTGTTGAAGTAACCAAAAGTTAAATTCATCGACTAGCTGCGATTCCAAGGATTTTGCTAACCGTTTGTTTAACTCAACTAAATAGAACTGTTTACCAGTGTCCAGCTACTAGCTTTTGCAGACAACAAGTCAGCAAAAGCTATTAAAAGGCAATATAAAACAAATTGTTGTTTTAACAGTTCTATGCTTCCGCCTAAACCTTATGAGAGAATAGCAAATGAAGTCTTGTCTTCATGACAGTGCTTTAGGCACAGTGATCCAAAAGTTTCTTTTACCTGGATTACACCACAGACTCAAACACACAATAAACTGAATTATAAGCCGACTTAAAAACCAAAATTGCTTTGCGGATTGTAACTCTAACTTCAATGTAAGGGTAATGCCTGATAATGGCGGCGAAAACGGGGTCAAAGTTTTAAACATCGAATCCACACGCTATTTCATTCTCCTCCATCAAGAAATTCGTCGAAGTACTTCGATCAGGGTAAAACGCAATGGAGGACCCTTCAGAGCATGTCTTCGCTGAAGCTAGCACTGTCGGAGTATCATAACTTCTGCCTTTTTGCACAATGTGGAGGTTGTAGATCACCTAAAAGGAGACTCGGTACCATAAACAAAAAGTAAAGCTTGTTGTTGGCAGGAGCTAACCAAGGAGGTTGATGGGGACTCGTGGAGTCTTGGTTACAAATCCGAAAAATCGACGCAATGCCGAAACACTGTTACCTTAATGCCGAGCAAAAGGCCCGCATTGTGCGGACACTATTCTCTGCGGATGCTGTTCTGGTTGATGACAAAAGCGTAAAAGGCACTTCGGGTTGCTACTTTTCGCTATGAAACTGCTGGAAGATGTAGTCCTCCCTCGGTATCTAGGTAAAGGTATATAAACTGGTGCTTCACTATCAGCCGGACATACTACTCGGCCCATTCAATGTTTACTATTACGATTGGCGGGGTGATTCCCGAGTCAAAACAAACGGTTAAGTATCTTCGACTGACGAGCAACTTTGCGTTTGCCGTCTGCATACCGCGCTGCCTAAGAATTGGCTGTGATGGTGATCATGAGAGTGATCACCGTTGCCGTCCTTGCTAAGGAGGGCAAGACCGTTCACAAGCTCAA
Source organism: Hermetia illucens (assembly GCF_905115235.1). Classification (NCBI taxonomy): domain Eukaryota; kingdom Metazoa; phylum Arthropoda; class Insecta; order Diptera; family Stratiomyidae; genus Hermetia; species Hermetia illucens. Next base: position 96,304,308 of record NC_051852.1, on the reverse strand, counting down.
AGGTTGCTCGTAAATGAGTGGCAACTCTCCTAGAAAACCGAGTCAAGACGCAGATGAACTGTATAACTCAGCGGGAACTAAGATCCGTAGCAGATCCGAAAGTATGGTAAGATCTTCTTGTTGAGGATACTGGGAGTCTTGAGTTTGCACCCACTTGGTGACGGACCAGACCACTTGGGAGGCAATTCACTTCCTCTTTTGTAGTCCACGGACTCCTCTTTTTTGGGTTAAAGACCAAAGTTTTCAAAAAAGAACAAAAAAGTTGACTGACTGTGGTTCAGGCTAGCATACTCCAATGATACGTCGTAGACAACTCTTCCCAAAAGCGTGGAGCTTTTTAGTGACAGTGGGGTTCACTTTTCATGTGCTTCTCCCATATAGTGCATAACACAGAAAGGACATTAGCAGAGAACATCCTCAAATTGGTTTTGGTGTTAAGTTAACTGCACTTCCAAATTTTAGACAAGGCGGCGAAAGGGGATCTAGCGCTGTTAATACGTCGAGCGACATCCAGTTTGGTGTTACCGTCGCAAGAACCACAGTTCCTACAGTCCCGACCTGGAATCCATCTCAACTCAGCCTGTATAACCAACTTAATGTTGTCATAGCTTTGAACGCATCTGCACCCTTGCCAAGATTATTATCGGGATTGAAGCATTAACCTGTGAGCCGTTTCTATGAAATGTCACTCCGTTGTAGTGAAGAAACAGAATGCCTTAGCTGCCAACTCATGTCCGAATCGTTGCCAAATCATGAATCTATGCCATACAGGGTCATCATCGTCGCCACTCCCGTTAGATCACCTTCAGGCTGACTGAAGGTGATCCGGGGCTGCCAACTTGGAGGTGTGCCTTGACTTGCCACGGAATTAAACATGGATCGCTGTCAGCTAACAACTTTGCCCTGTCTGTCCGAGTCCATTTGGGCCTAGTTCCGTGTTGCAAAAAGGAGAGATTACCAAAAATCGTGGTTTTATCCTAAATCACAACTCACAGGGCCCTATTGAAGAATAACAAATCATCTTTCACGGAATAGCAACAGAAAGGATTTTTTTTAAATGGTGTTCCAAAATAACATCTAGACAAATGTACTAGACTCATTCAAATGGTCATTAGCCAACCCAAACGCGCCACCGTATGAAAAGAAATTCTCCTCCTTGTATCGTAGTATGAAAGATAGGTAGCTGCTTGAGAACGAAATTATTCCAAAGATAATCGAAGCAATGTCATCTTGATTAGCACACCTAATAGATGTGTCCGTTGATATCGAACCTGATTACTGCTGCTCCCAAATAGTCAAATTTGTAGATCTTAATAATTCAATGGCGTGGCGTTTTGATTTAAGTTTCCGTTCTGACAGTTAGGCCCTGTAGTAAAAGTAATTGCCTTGAAACCACTCATTAAATGGCCGTCAAGTACTTTTCAAGATAAAAAGGTTTTCCGAGTGCATTAAAAAAAACCGCTTAATTGCCATCTAAATAAAATGTTTGCTCATAAACTCAACTACTAATAAGTAACATCGAATGTGTAATTAGGCAAATTGCGCGACTGATATGTTTCAAAGTTCGACTGTAGTAGGTGGACATTCTCGATTCGGCCGAATAAAGGAGTAATTCAGGGAGGCTTTCCGCCAGGATAGCTCATGTAGGGACAGAGTATAGCGACAAGGACAAATCGATTCCAGCAATTGAACATATTGCGTGCAAAGAGGAATTTGAACACTCAGTGGAATAGGAAAGTTCGAAGCCAAAAAACCACTAAATTTGGGCCACATATGAATAAATGATAGCCATCAATTGGATAGGGTTTTTTGCTGAATGGCCGAGGGAACATCAACGCATTCAAGTGTCAGCGAAAGGAAAGTTTTCTCTCCTCGATTGCTTCGCGTAGACATTAATTTTCCGTTACGCGGCAAACTATTTCATATGGAATATTCTCCTCAGTAAAAACATATCCCCCCCGAATACATATTAGTGCTTACAGAAATCTTCATATTTCCGAATTTAACTCTAGAATGAATTTACTTTCCTGAATGTCTGTTAGGCGGAAATCCATAATTCTACATACCACACAGTGGATTATTATGCACTATTCGGGAGAGGCGTATATTTCAGGAAAAGAAGCGTATTTCATGATAAATATAAGATTAGACACACTTTCAAATATTTTCCTACTTCAAGAAAAGGCTTATTTTTAAACGCCCGCCCTTTCAGGCCGTAATTGCATCATTGAACCTTAGCGTATGTCATGGATAATTCATCGTAATCGTTATCATGAGGAAAATATAATCCATGTAATCTAAACTCCAAAATAATACATAATTTCAGTCACGAAGGGATTTAATTCCATAGTTCAAAAATTTTCAATGAAAGTCTTCCACCTTTGAAATCCAACTACTTCGTCTTATTTGAATGAAAAAATTCAAAAATAATTTATAAATTGGAGATGTCCTTTTCAGTTGAGTTTGAGACGTAGGTGTATGTTAACTGTGCGGTTATTAGACTCAACTTCAAGGAACATTATTAAAAAATTCATTCGCTTTTTGGACATTCGTCACGTAACCACTATCTTTTTAATGGCATTTGTACCAAGTCTTGAAACTGCTTCGTCCATCGTCCGGTTAATGGACACAAAAATGGACAGGAAAGTAATGTGCCTATGTGCGTATCTATTATTTGCGTTTTCCAAATTTTCCCCTTTACCCTGGGTACACTGTGTGCAGAAAAAGTTGAACATTCTCTTTCATGTAATTCGTTGTATGGATAAACGGTTTTATAGTGTTTTTGGAAGTTAAATTCAAAATTTTTGCAAACAAATCCAGAATTTTGTAAACTATTTCAGAAATTTCTTAAATTCATTCCTTTACCCTAATTTTAGAATTGTTCAAATAATTTCAGAAATCGAAATTTTCAATTTTAAGAGAGAAATCTAGACGCAAGTGTTCGGTAATAATTAGTGACCATATGATCTGCAATGATTGTAAGGACAACTTCCGAGGACAACATAGAATAGTCCTGACTCAAGAACCCCGGGAGTGCGATGGCAATTCAAATTACTAAGAAGAAGTATGCATTCCTTTTAAAAAAAATTAAAAGCTTGCATGAATTCCAATTTCAAATTCAAATATACGTATAAATTTTTTTTGAAGACCGAAGATCTTGTGCCTGTGTAACTTTCATTAAAATCTAGCGGGAGCACTCGAGAGGCGGCCAAGACATCAAACTATTATTCAGGAGACGGCACTCCAATCCCACCGTAAGTGGACGTTAAACTGATAAAGATCTGGACAAGCAACGCTATGAATCGAAAATATGAATATATATATATGGTTACCATTTACCCCTTGGTGAAGTATAGAACCATTCCTATGCATCATAGTTCAGTGTTACCTGCAATGCGCTTTAGCTCCCCCCAGGATTTCCTGAGAAGCCTGCACTCCTTCTCTACCCTCTGGTCAGCCATCTTAAAAGAATAGATTCCAGATTTTAGACAAGGCAACGAAAACGAATCTAGCAGTGTTAATGAGTTGGATAACATCCAATTCGGTGCCACCATCGGCGGAAACCACACTAACTATACAAATTGATTGACGCCTTCGATGCTATGTCCATTAATGCAGAAGAGACTGCGATGACCCGTCAGACTAAGAACCTTATTTTTGTTGGTGTTTTATTTCAGTCCAACTCTATTTGCCTTTCTTTTCAAATTCGCGTTACGTGCTACGGTAACTGGGCATTTCATCCACAAGAGAAGGAACCTCGCCAGATGTAATACGGTTAGCAACCGAATATTCTTCCCACCTCTTCAGTTGCTCGTCATAGTGGACAGTCCTTCACACGACCATCGAAAGAGTTGCGATCGCAAGTTTTTCGTGATGTGGTATACACTTCTGAAATCATTGCTTTCTACGACAATAACAAATTCTCTTTTGTCACGGCGCACACTACATTGAACTCAGTATTTCGTTCAGGATTGAAGTTCTCGCGCATCACGCCCATCTCCACTCACAGCGGTTAATAGAACCTTCAAAACCTTTCGTTCATCGATCCTCTTCCACGATTCCGCAGTCAACCAGATCTTATGACGCCGTTCAGGACGCGGTCGACGACTTGTGTAGCATCCGAGAAAAGCGCATTTTTGATGGCGTTGCAATGCTCATCGATATTCACAAGCAGGTTTCTCAGTAATCAGCAACATAACACTCCCACTGTCGAGTGATAGCTATATCATACAGACGGTCGATGTTAAACTTGGAGGTGGCACCATCACATGTCCGAGCAAAGTGTTGTCGACGCCCATCTTAACATTCAGATTACCCATCACGATCACAATGTCACCATTCGATGAATACCTTCTTAAATTTATTCTTGGCTGCTGGCTAGAAGTATATTATTTAATAGCTAACACCAAGAAACACTAGGAAACACTCTCGTCAGGAACTGAAGGGCACTAAAGGAATAAGATTCGTATTAAGGGCAAGTCTAAACTCCAAATAATATGAAGGGGTCCTAGGAAAACAGATTGGAATTGCTCTATATGACACCTGAGTAATAACATGGCTTATCAACAGAATGTGGCTAGCAGTTAATACATTCAAGGGACGTACCCCGGGAGACCAGAAACTAGTCAGAATGAGACCAGAGTTCCGAAAATTCTTTAACCAACGCTTATCAACACGATCAGAGAAGCAAATCGAAATAGTTTCAAGAAATCCTGTCGAGGGATAGAACAAATCACAAAAGTATCCAGGCAATCCAAGGCCATAGCGAAGGATAGGTTAACATCCTTTGTCTGCCTCGGAATATTACCCCACATTCTGTTTGATCCTCGATGACACACAGAAGGAGGAAAAAGCAAAATTGGAGGCAGGCTAGCTTCCGAGCAACTAAGATGGGCAGATAATATGGACAGTGAGAATTTTTAAATCACTGAAACCACCCTAGGGGCTTAGAAAGCATTTTAGGATCCGTCCTAAGGGTACTAAGAGGAAGAATAGCCTTGGGATACATACCAAAGCATGGAGGCAGGCAAAGGTGGTCTTCATTTCAAAAGCGGATAAAAAACATAATTTGCACTGTAAGTCTTTTAGACCGAATCTTTGTACTGAAAACAACAAAGAATGCCCTGGACAACTACATTAGTTATTATCAGCTGGCGGACTTATTTTTTGATGAAATGGATACCAAAAAATAGCCTCGTGTGCCCTTTTGGATGTTGAAGAACATATCGCATCCAAAAATAAGAAATACCAAAATCCACAATGAAGTCGGGAATACCCTGACCTTCTGGATGGGCGAAATGTCAAAGAACGGGCAAGTGGAAGTACCAACATGTACCATTTCTATCACCACTAAAGTAAAGTATAGTAGTTGAAATCCGAGTCCAAGGTTACACTGTCGAAATAACCTGATAAATATGAGGATACCCTATGTCAAAGAATCCAAACTGGATTGAGAACTACTAGCAACTGGTGCAGAAGCGTGGAGCTGCGACCATTTAACCCAAGGTCACCCATTCAGTATCGATAAACTGTACATGTTCCCGGGATCAGCCCACGCTTGTATGCAAGGTTTTGATTAATCACATTGCATACAGCAATATGCCTGTTCGTGTACTGCAAGGGACTCACCTGAACTGTACTGTAAAAATAAGCACGTAGCAAGTCAACTTGGCGGTGACGTTGTGTTGCCACCTCCGATGTCATGAGGCAGGTTCATCCGTTGCAAGGCAGAATTTGAATAATGCATTCTGAATTTGGACATTGTACTCCATATCCAGCGATCGATGTTTTCAAGACTGGTTTTCGTCCATGGCAATATTCCGAATGCATAAACCAGAGAAGGGATAGCGAATAGATTCAATACGCTTCAATTCTTCCCCGGGAGATGCGATTTCAGTACCAGCTTCACACGTCGCAGGAATTCGGGCAGCAGAGCATCCTTCAGGTCACCAACTTGAGCATAGGTCCCTTGCAGAATACCTAGGTATCTGTAGAAGTCTGTCTCGGTCATAACTTGGATTTGGTGGTCAGCAACGCTATGTCCGGCATGCGACTCGTGATGACCTTTGCGGATGGCTTGGATTCGAGACTTGTCTAACCCAAATTTCATCTGAATATCACGCCTGAACATGTCTACTATTCTTAATAGGCTTCTAAGGTGGTTATCAATACCAGCATACAAGTTGAAGTCGTACTTGAAATCAGTGCGAACTTAGCACGTAGGCCATATTTGATTGCAAAACCATTCCCTCTAGCATCATTCAGCACCCATGAAAGGGGGTTCAGTGGCATGAAAAACCAAAGAGCACTCCACAAATCTCCCTGAAAGACATTTCTCCTCGTATATGAGCGCACTCTCTAGGTGGTATGCCATTTTTCCATGCCGTAATCGATACAGCAACTAAAAAGATTTCTTTTGCCTCTAGTTGCTTGCCCTACAACTACCGAGTCGATCATTAGTTGCTCTTTGTAACCTCTTGACCCGACTTGGCAGCCTCCACTAATAATGGGCGTTATGAATTTGTAGAGGGTTGGTAGGCAAGTAATCGGTATTATCGATCTTGTATCTGCGGGGTCCTGCACCGCTTCCTTTTTAGGGATAAGGTAGGTAATCCCCGCAATGAGGAAGGGTGGAAATTTCTCCGGCCGACTAATCACTTAATTTATACTATGTGCCATACCAGAAATTCTACACTCGATCCACACTAGGACCCCTAAAGTTCCTGGAGCTGTTTATGGCTCGTCGAACCTCCTCTTCGGTAACATCCGCAAAGTTCATGTCTGGGCGGGTAACCACCAAAATCCACCCCAATATTCTTTCGCGTCCGTTACGAAAAACTGTACTGTCTGGACGCTCTGTTGGAATTCGTTGAATGATCTGAAAAAACTCCGCTGATTTCTCGCGTACATTGCATTCTGAATACAGGAGTAACTTTTGACATACCGTCACAACCGACTGCATACTTCAGAAAGTTTCTGCAGATGGCATAGTTCCTATGAACCCTCTGCACTTTATTTTTTACCCGTCTGCTGCCATTGCCAGTACTGATTTGAGTCAGCCTAGCAATGTCCTGCCTTAGTGAGTCCTCCGACGTTACAGACGAATTTTCCATGGTGGATCTCTTCAATCACTCAAGCTAATAACGGGAAAGCGAATCTTCTGACCATGCAATCTGAAAGCCGCAACTGCACCACCATACAGAAGTGATTGTAGTTGCAGCAACGACATATCAGTACACAGCCGAGATGCAATCTCATCGTTGATAGAGCCTGGGAATATCTGGTCTATGCAAAGTAGTCATTTTCGAGAATTTTATATACTCTCTTTGGAATTCGTCCCGAACCTCAGCGGAAACTTTAGCTGGAGGGTGAAAAAGAATACTTCGGCGAGTACTGAAACTGTTACGTGCAGTACGGCTTGGTGTTGTTGATGCCGCCGCCGGTACCCATCGATTGTTGGTCTCCGCGATGGCATCAACTCGAACACGCTCCCTGATAATGGCCGGGATTGTATCGCTGCGAATAATGAAGCGATACTGATCTGCGACTCGCTGCAGTCACGTGCGCGAATTGCGGGAAACGCTGGATGAACCTCTGGTGCAACAAGGGACGGTGAGATGTTGTACCTGCCCCTTCCTTTATTTCGTAATAGGAACGGATGGTAAAGAGTTTCAATTTTTCACTCTATTTCATTCGGCACCTACGTGAACCCTCCTGAAGTGGTCGCCACAGACTGTGGAGCAGCTATAGCAGGCGGAGACATGCTCCTGGTCATCGTGGTGCCTAGACGTCGAACCGCCGCATGATTAGCTTTTTCAACGCCGTGCTGCCCATTACGGGAACCCGACTCAATCACCAACTTAGACGACTCCCGCCGGTTGTCCGTACCGGAACTTAAATTCCTCCCTTTCTCCATTTTTGGGTTCGCATTTTATCGCTCGCTCGCGTGTCCGGATAGCTTAGTGGTTAGAGCACAAGGCTGTCGTACGGAAGGTCGCGGTTCAAATCTCACTGGTGGCAGTGGAATTTGTATCGTGATTTGATGTCGGATACCAGTCGACTCAGCTGTGAATGAGTACCTGAGTCAAATCAGGGTAATAATCTCGAGCGAGCGCAATGCTGACCACATTGCCTCCTAGTGTACCGTTACGGTCCTGAATGAAGTGCTCTAACACACTTCAAGGCCCTGATCCAACATGGATTGTTGCGCCAACGATTATTATTGAATCAGAACTACTGCTTTGCGTTAGTTGCGGTTTAGCCGCTAGTGCAACTATTACGTTCGACGCTACATCCGATTCCAGATTTCTCACCATTAAATGGGGCTTGAGATTTCTTAAGTTTTCATATTTTGAGCAAGTGAAGAAAACATGTTCTGCATCTTCGGTTGCACGAAGAATGTAGAACTTTCTGAGAAGATACCCCCTCATTCGATTTACAAACATATTTACTATTGAACAAGTTGTTTTTTTCAGAAAACAATAAAGTACGGAGGTAAAATTATTTGATAGACTGTAACGACTCTAACTCAATTCGAGTCCTTGAATCGCGAACCAACCACCCCCAGGGAAGTTAAAAAGGAACGTTTGTGAAACCACCAAGTTTTTTGTGGCTTTTTAATAATTCATATGTGACACACATGTTGGTCTTTCATGAAATTTTCACTTGCACGCAATTTGTTCAATTTCGGCAATCGATTCACTTTTTGTCTACTCACCCTCCAGCATATGGTTTTGCAGCCTACGGGGTAATGCCTATACAATCTTCCAACCCCATGTGGTCAGCCCACACTATTTGACCGTACACCGGGTGTAGAGTGCCCTCATTTTTTCCCGAACTCTTCTATCAATCGCAATCTATAGTGCGTATAGTAATTACCTGTTATTGGTTTATGCTATGTGGTATAGCTACTGTCCTCCGAGTTTTATACGTGAATACACGAATGTATGTAGTGTATGGAATTTGGATAATTAAGAAGTGCCTCATCAATTTTTCACAGGAAAGTTCGTCTGTTTTCGAGTTTTTTTGCCTTCCATGTAGGAAGTCTCCGAAACTTGATGTATATACATTTATAAGTAGTTCTAATAATATCCAATATTTAATCGAGTTACGTTGATTCCTACGCACGAAATCTGTCCTCCTCACACAATTATATAATACCCGACTAAAATATAGCTATTTGCACAGAATTTGAATTAAATTGGAGTAAATGCATATAAATGATTATCGCCCGTCCCTTTCAGTCAACAACCCTTAAATTTACATTCACTACCTACAATGTATCATTTTTATTAAGGTTTTCTCTAAAACAAAACCTTATTAAAATTGATTCACTGTCTGTCTGTCTGTCTATCACACGCACTTTTCTCCTAAACGGCTAAACCGAACGAAATTTGGTGGATAGATGGGAACGCATACAGCGAGTAGCATAAATTCAGGTGGAGCCTAAAGGGGGCTCCCCATACATGCAAAGGGACGATTCTAAAATTTTTTCACCGGATATAGTCGTGTAGGGTATCAAATGAAAGGTCTCGATTAGTACTTTCCGCAACTAATATTAGTTTTGTCGTGAATTGCAAAGTTTGCGAACGAGGAGTCAAGTTCCATCGAAATACAACTATTAGTGTCAAAGTTATAGCAGTTCAAACTTATCAATTTCGTGCTAATTAACAGCATCCTAAGCCATACAAATAAGATGGTGATGTCATAATTAACGAAAATAGTTGACATTCGAGTGAAATATTAAAATTCCATTCAAGAAGACTCTAATTCTCCCCATCTGATGTAGGTTAAATTCTTGGAATTTGCTAATAATATTAAACTCAGAGTGTGTCAAATGATTTATTTAAATCGCTTTCTAAAAAATAGAGGGCAATGGAATTTTTAGCTATATTACACGGAGCTGTCGTGCACTCGTTGCTCCTCAATCTTTTTCTTTTTCTTCAGCCTTCAGTTCACAAACGGGGTCGGCTCGTGGTGATCGGTTTTGTCATTTTATTTTATCAAATGCCTGATCAAGATGTAATTGCGAGACCTTTAAATCCCCATCCAGCGTATCAAGCCACCATTGTTTTGGCCGGCTTTTTGGTTGCTTACCATTAACTTCGATGTTCAGACCAATATTGGTAAATGAATTCTCGTTAGCGTGAATTACGTGACCACACCATCGAAAACGCCTCAGTCGCAGTTTTTCCACGATCGGTGCAACCCCATATCGATCGCAGATATCCTCATTTCGGATGTGATCAAAACGTGTCACGCCACCAGTGCAATACAACATCTTCGTCCTCATTACCCCAAGACGCCGTTCATTGTTTTTTATAGTCGTCAACACTCAGAACTATAGAGAGCGGCAGACGGACGACATTGCGGTGAATTTTAGATTTGGGACGTGCGCTGATACGTCGATCACATAGAACACCAGTTGTGGAATGCCACTTCATCCAGGTTGCGTTAATGCGTGAAACAATTTCATTACGCATTTCTCCATTGGGTGATAGCATTGACCCGAGATATTTAAATCGGCCAGTTGTGGGCAGGTTACTGTTATTGCCAGAACTGAGCGATTTAAATATCTTGAGTCAATACTATCAGCCAATGGAGAACTGCGTTATGCTTCTCACATAGGGCAACACAAAAACTTTTATACCTAAAGCGTGAAGCTTCCAGTTTCCCGACTTGTTAAAGATGAATTCAGCCTTATGGAAAAACTTTATCCATGACAGTATTCATGTTTCGAAATCTGACAACAACCGTAACATATGTAAGTCAACAAGGAAGTTGTGTTCCAGATATATCATGTAAAGAAAATATTCTTGGTAACTCTGACCAAAAAAACATACTCTATAAAAAGCTTGCTTTTGAAGCTAGCAGAACATTATTTGAATATTTATTTTTTAAAGTTTTGTGCAAGGCATAGAGGTTCAAAGAGGAATAGCAGTCGATTATCCGGGAATTACGCTAAACCAAAAGCTTCTCAGGAAGATGCATGTTGGGAACATACTCGTACGTATGTCAAAAACTTTCAAGGGCTTTGGTGATTGCAGGTCCATAGAAGAAAAGAAATGGGGATATATTCCGAAAAAATTACGTTGGATATACGCTGCAATAGTAAAGCCTTTGACCTCTATAGGCGGTAAATTGGACAGATAGAGCCGAAATTAACACAACAGCCAACAGTTGATTTATTCCTAAAACGGAACTTTACCAACATGAGGGGAGCCTAGATTTTCTCACTACGGTTCTGCACAGGTATAAACATCGTTGCGAAAGGGTACTGATTTGACCATATGATGCAGAAAGTGCATTGCCACAAAGTGCAGCAGGATCAAGAATCCATGCGAAGGAAAAAAAATGTATATGATAGTCACCTTGTTATGAGTACCGTATCCCTCGAAATGAGAATCAAAAGATAAAAATAATTTAACCTTAAAGGTGACAATATGAACGAGCGAAGTTTCGAATCCAGAAGGCAAACTTGATTATACCTTTAACCTCGTGATAAAGACTAGGCCAAACAGATTTGCTAATTTTTGGAGGGATGCGTTGCAACGGAACTCTTTCCTACATTATAGGAGTGGCGGAAGAATTCAAAGTAAGTAAGCCTCCGGACGAGTCATCTTTTGTTATTTCATAAATCTTTGACCCAATATGGGAAAAGTGTTGAACTAGGTAATAACCATTCTCGGTATTTTATCATCTGAATGCCTTTTAAATTGGTAGTTTGATTTCCATTCAACGTTCTCAATATTGTAACAAACAGTTCGTTACCGATTTGAAATGAAAACGTGTGAATGGGAGGAATGAATCAAATTTGGACCAATGAAACCTAATCGAAAGGTCCCTAGCCACAATTGATATTCCCAGTTACTCCATTACTTTTATTCGACATCTATCCGGAGATAAGACGGCTTTGATGCAACGTTCATATCAGTCTCAAGGGGTGCATCATTTCCTCTCTCAATGAGTGTATTGCTTTCGTGGTTATTTCTAATATGTGAAAATAGTTCCAACAGCAAATTCCTGCAATTTGGCAAGGGTGGTAAAGGAAACAGTAAATGTGTGGTATACTTGTAGGTTGGAAAAGGAGTGGAGAAGAAGGTGGGTCCCCTCGCGTGTGAATTTTTCCTGGGGCTGGAGTAAAGACAGTGGAATAATTAAAGTGAAAGTGATAATAAGAGGCGCGCTTCTCTCTGCGCCCCTATGAGTTTAATTTGTTCCTTAAATGTAAGCGCACGTCAAGATGCGCACTCAGATATCTACAGCACTTCTTATGTGGAATCCACCCATCTCATCTTCGTTCGCGAAGTGAAAGTCCCTCCGAATCCTTCCTAAATTCTCACCAGGAAACACCAAGACAGTGTAGGGCACGTCATTGGAGAAACTTGACCGGAAACAATATCGAAAGAACAACTACTTCGATCAGTAGGCGGAAGTAGTTTTCGTTGTTGCTTCTACAGTTACCATAGCTGTGTTTCTCAAGCATACATACAATCACGTAAAGCGGACTCAGCACACCATTCCAATATCATCCTGAGGGTTTTGGTGTACAGATTCAGTGCAGGAGAACCCAGAAAGGAGAAGCTTGCTCTTTGTTTTTTGATATATTTCAGGACTATTTTAGCTAGTATCTTTACGAGGCTATGAAGCACATAAGCACCCCTCTAATTGTCGCACTCATAACGGGTTCTTTATTCCCGAATCTTGGGGATTATTACCTTCATCTACTCACTGGGAAAGATCTCCAGTTAAATGGGAGTAGCAATTTTGCAGGAATTGTGATAATTAATTCTGCGGGGAGAGAAAGTTGTAGGATTCGTTCGGGCGCATTATTGAGGGCGATTATTTCATTTTTTTAGGAGTACTCCGTATTTATATGTTAAGGAGACTTGCCATTTCATCCACGGTAAGTGGTTATACGATCTAGAATCTTGGTGTTCCACCCCTTCAGTTGCTTATCATCGTGAATGAGAAACCTGCCATGAAGAAGTCCAGCTTGTCAGATTTACTCCCATCAGCAGAGCTCTTTACGTTCATCTTTCAAAATGTAAGGTAACACTATGTAATTCAATCATCAAATGTGAATTGGCACATTGATACCAAGCAAACATTTAAATTTCTTGGTGTAGCCCTTCTCAAGGAACAAATTAGCTGTTCAAGCACTTTAACTAGAACACTTTAAATTTGCTCAGTATTTTTGACACTTTAACCAAGATGGCCTAATGGTCTAATTATGCTTCTGTTAACGTTGCATAATTCGCAAGTCCTCATACGGCCTCCCCGACCTCCCGTCTTCAGAAATGCCAAAATTTCTGACCACGTTTAAGGACCCCAGGTCAAGGTTGGAACAGCATACATCGAGAGCTGGTTGGCAAAAGCAGAGCTTGGTCTCCAGTATGCAGATTGTGAATACCGATGGCACCTTTCGTTTTAAAGTAAGAGCCCTCCTCTGGTGATCCGTTGCGTCTTCAAAACCTCAAGATCCTCACGGACGACTGAATGAAAATTACGAAGAAGAAACGGCAGCTAAACAGCTAGACAGTACACCTCAACAAATCTGCTTTCCTCCGAGAGGAAGACATCAACGTTGCGTTTATACAAGAGACTAGAAACGGAGGAGGCCTAACTATCTCTAGAGCATGTAATCTCCCCAGGAAGAACCTGCACGGTTTTCCGTGTCCAAACCTGAATTCTAACCACTTAACCGTTCTTAAACTGGAACAGGTGGGAACAGAGAACATGTATATTTCCTCGGCTTACATGGCTCACAATGAGCGAATATAAAATTATCCTTTTCTTCGTGGCTCATTCGACCAATAAATTATTTTAAGGCCCCAATAAATGCCTGTGTTTTCATATTAAACTATTTCTATATTTACAACTTTTATTGCGAAACAACTACATACCACAACATAGGACTACAGCAATGAATCTTGAATTCACAAATGGACGAACTAATTATGATCTGATGTGAGATAGATTTCCAATCTTTTGAGTCTGCACCTTTACTCTGAACTTACACCTTAGGCAACTGATTTGGTAATGAATTTACTCAAGATTGGCCAAAACCGGTACCACAAGGTTGAGAGAAAAATTATCTTCATGGAAGAGTTTAGCCAATGAATCATTGTAGGGAAGCACCATCCGATGTTTATCATGGAAAACAAATTTTAAGCACTCACCCGGCCTCCTGCTCGAAATATTCCTTTATCGTCTTCAAAGAGAGTGAAGCAGTTCCCAGATACTTGATTTGGGAAGTTCCCATTTTTGCTTAGTTGTCTTAATTACGGATTATATCTAGTCCATATATCTGCACTGTTCTAGTATCAATAATGATTTTGCCCTTAGCATTTGGAAGCTTGATTACTATTACGAAATTTGATATTAATTCTGAAATACATTTTGAAGTCATCAAAGGAACTCACTGCACGAATGGAACCTTTGCCACAATATAACATATCATAACACTTGTACCAAGAATCTTAGTGGAAATTCATCAGCATACCGTTGATCATACACACCTCAATACGGACAAATAAACGAAGGTTTTCAGCCAGGCAGTCACTTCTTATCACTAGGTCGAAACAATAGAAGGACAAAAGACTTAGTGAGTAATATTTCTAATTCATTATTTGCAGTACTGCACGCCAAACATGCCGACCAAATGTCAAGAACGTTAAATCGGGTAGCAGGTATTTTATTTCCAAATAAGTACATTAGCGACAAGCCTTTCGAAATTCATCATAGCAAATTCTATGGTGATTACTCTATCTTCAGAAATCTATAAAACATTTCACCGTTGTAGTCACGATCATCAAGACTATGACTTCCCATTATATGTCGAGCAAAGTGTTATCACAGCTCACCTTGGCATTCAGATCATCGATCGCCATCATAATGAAATATTTACGAAGCCTCCCCTGAATTATTTATAGATGTTCATAGAAATATCCTTCTTCTCTGTGCCGACAATCTTCGTCTTTGCTAAGGACAATTGAGATCCTTAACCTGAACCGAAAGTTAATTACCATCCCACTTCATCTAGGCCAACAATGTTCAACTTATATCACAGGAATTCTCAACCAAGTTGAAGCAACCATTGTTTTTGAGCCCTTTGACACTATGGTCGAAGAGCCCATTCCAGAAACCAATCATAAACCGTTTTCGGTAGCCTTGACTTCAACTCCTATTTTAACCCTGTTGATGTTCGACAGGTTGTTGTGTCTAGGTCCCTTTTGTGACAAGCAAGGAAGACTTTGACTGCATTCTTATAAAATAAGTTTACAGAAATATTGACTGATCGGGGCAGATCTAGACCATGTAAGCACGCCAAACAGAGCCTGCACGGTTTCCTGTGTCCGTAACTAAGTTCAACCGACATAACTGTGGTCAAACTGCAACAGACGAGACTGGAAAACATCTCAGTTTACATGGCTCACGATCGATCTGCTCCACGAAGAATACTATAACATTTGACGTTCACCTTCGTAGCAAAGAAGAGCAATCTGTTGATAGGCTGCTACGCCATTGCAAAACATACCCCTTTGGGCAGGTAGGAAATTAACAAATGAGATGGGGAGTACCGCTCCTTAGATGTCCGCAGCTCAAAGAACTGTGGCGGTTAACGGGAGAGTGTCTAACCAGAGATCTTTCTCAGATCATAATTGGCTACTTTTCTGTCTAAATTTTACTATATAGGTCGCCAACCCTTTTAGAAGTTTGGTCAAATTATCAAGAACAAACTCTCCGCTGCAATACTTGGCAACGTTGGTCCGACAGACGAACTGGAGTTAAAAGCCGGGGCTCTAGAACTGCCTTCAAAGTCTCGCGCCCTGGAAAATACACGGAAAATACATTGCTACAGTGATAGAAGGAAGATTTGTTCAACCACAGGAAACTGATCAAGGAATCCTTCAACATATGCTGAACATTGAAAGCAAGTCTGCGAGACACAGAAAGACTCTGAAAAAAGAACATAGACGCTCATTCTTTCTTAAAAAGTCGGAAGGCTACTGGACAGAATCTTCTAGTGAGACCCTGGAGCTGCTAGTTCATACTTATTTCTCCGCCAGGGGGCACAGTCTAAGTGTTTGGATGATAAACAGCCGCAGTCGTCTGAGATTATCAAATCTGTAATTACTGAAGAAAAAATCGACTTGAACAGCAAAAAAACCGTTGCGCCATGACTGGTATCGAAGCTTCGATTCGCTCCAGATGGCAGCATATCTCTGGTTCGCTGGTTGATAATAATGGATGAAATTCTACCCATATTAGACAGAAACGGGTGGAAGTGGTGGCGTATGTCGACGATTTGGTGATGTTAGTGTCTCCCTCCCTCCCTCTTCATAATGAGTAAAATCATGGAGGGCGCCTGTGGCCTGCAATATGCGAACTCGGTATAAATCCAACCAAGACAAAGCTGATATTATTTACCAGCAAGACAAGGGTACCCGAATTCGACCTTCCACGGCTCACACTGTATCATGCAGTGCTGTCATACTACTTGAGTCCAGATGTATGGCCATAGTATGATAACATCCTAGACGAAATACATAACAATAATATAACAAGATCCGTTCGTGGAAACTATTGGACCAAACGCGTACAGGATTGCGGCGGTCTGCACGAAGCACTGGCCTAAGGAAGGACATTCTACGGGCCATAGCCTACAATATGCATTGCCGAAACTGCAAAAGAGGGCGAAGAAAACCTCAGGCACTTCCCTTACGACTGCCCAGCTCTAGCTAGAGCTAAACTGTGGACGCTAGGTAAACTAGTTTTTAATATTTAATATAATAAAAATAATCGTTGGCGCAACAATCCAATTGGATCAGGGCCTTGAAGTGTGTTAGAGCACTTCATTCTGTAACGGTTCACTATAGTAGTACACTATAGGGGGCAATGTGGTCAACATTGCGCTCGCCCGAGATTATTACCCTGATTTAATTCAGGTACTAATTCACAGCTGAGTCGACTAGTATCCGACGTTAACTCACCAGTGAGGTTTGAACCGCGACCTTGCGTACGACAGCCTTGTGCTCTAACCACTCAGCTATCCGGACACACTGAAACTATTCTTTAAGAACCTTAAAGAGATGTCTAGTTTCAGATTGGGTTAGTTGCTATCCTTCCTGGATACTACAAAGTGGCTTTGAATAGCCGGACTCTGCCCCCCCCCCATTGCTCTTTCTACAGCAGTAATGGTCTTTGGAATTTGTGACATAAAAACGACGCACCACAGCGCTAATTGGGCAGTCCGGAGCGTTCATTGGATATAGACATATATAAATAGATACAGAATCACACGGAGAAGGATCTCAAATTGAATTACGAAGCTCTTACAGTCACGCTGCACGAATATTCTATCTTTCTATCGGTGATCCGCCTGTCCGTGTGTTGTCCGGCTTGGTTATAGTTAAACGAAGCCGTCTGGTCTGGTCATCCAAATATCGATATTTGAAAAATAGAAAATATATAATAAATATATAATATAAAACACCGGCAGAATCTAGAATTAGATTATTTCTGCCTAGATACACCCACGAGCGCATCCTACAATATGATTCCCGATTAGTCGATTCTCGGCACAGCATCAGTGTGTCATCACCACATTAGTGACGCATAGGCTCTCTTCTTAAGTGGCGTACAACAACGCAGACATTTTCTTCCAAAGGTCCTTAATTTTTTCCATTTTACAAGAATAAACGGAGCAAACAAGAAATCAAATCGGACTGGACATCTGTAGGTGAGTATCGTTCTAAACAGAGTAAGGTAGAAAATTATTTTCGATAGCCCCTCGGCTACGATATGGAGTCTAGAAAATCCTCCGAAATGACATAAATGACTTTTGACATGTCCGTTAAATAGTAGTCTTATGCACTTAATTGGATTGTGCTCAGAGCCATCATCACTTGCGCCAATCTGGAAATTCCTTGAATTTCTTGTTAAATCCTTATTGTGATACGCCAAGGGTGTCTGGGATGTGTCATGGAAGTACTGTCACCTGAGACAATATCGACAATATCGTCTTACGAGACGTGTCGACGTGTTGGTGAGAAAGTAGAACTTTCGCCGTTGCTTTAACAGTTACCACAACCATGTTTCTCCATGCGTTCAGTACGATAAATCCAGGAAAACTTTGTCGCTACCCAGTTGAACAATGCACTTACCCCTCATCATAACGACGTTTCTTGAACCTTCAAGGAAGGAAAAAATACTCATTCATTCCCACTCTGAAGTCATCAACCTAGTCCCTCAAATATCCTTTAGCCCTTCATTTAATCATTCTTCCCTTTCATATAACACCAACGAGTTTGCGATTTGTTTGCTCTACTTTCCGTAAATTTTATGACAGAGTGTTCGGTTGCGCCACTCTCTAAGTTATGTTGGCCAACTCCACGACCCCAAATCATTAGACAGTATTGCACATCGGTAACCAGAGAACTTTCCTTTCGCGAATATTTCATCAGTCATTCCGAATTGTACATAAAGAAAATTGGTTTGTTTCCAATACTCATGACCTGATTTTCCTTGCCAATGGTCTGTCATTCCTTTTTAAAATTTTCAACTGCGGCTCCTTTTGGGTGAAATGCATACCCAACAACGTTCTGAATGAAGTGATGTTTGCACTCAACCAAACGGAAACTAATATCTTGATTTATGCACGCAATTAAAATCACTGACACACAACACATATGATGTTTATACATACCCCAATTGCTAGTTCCGCAACGCGAATGCAGAAAACACAAATATGCAAGCGAAAGAAATTGTCCACTTTGTGTCCTGACATCATGCAATCATAATGGCAGTGCAAAAACTATCCCCAGGACTCGCCAGAGTAGTGGACAAAATCAGCAGTTAATGCCTTTGCGATAAAAATTGGGAACTCTTATCGTCGAGTTCTGCATATGAACGAAAGGTGGTTATGATTGCGGTTTTTATGCACGACAAGCCACTGTTTCGCACGCGAACTTTCTACTGATTGTATCCAGTTCAGTATAATATGCAAAAAAAAAAAGAAAAATGCAGCACGTAAGTGCACTGACGATAAAAGGATTATTTTTCTGGTTGAAGGTCCTTCACATTCTAGAGCAAAGAACTGGGATAGTATCAGTCACGTCTGTCTGGGCAAATATAATTTATTACTCAAAAAAGTATTAAGGCAGAATATTGAATGGAGCTTACGCACGGACTGCCGAGTAAATATTTGAAATTCCATCTAGCATATGTATCTAAATCTGTACAACTTCGTACTGAAATTGTTTCAAGAACACCCTTTTCTACTCCTGAATTCCTCCTGAACTCCTCCTTACTCCTCAGACATAATCTCCAGTAAAGCGCCTCAATCTCTCTCAATCATGAGCCGCCGGCCGTCCTCTGATGAAAATTGAATTCATCTAACATATTGACCCCCAGGAATTTTCGCGTGCATATTTTCACAGTTTTTCCTTTTTTACAGTGGCCAGGATGACTATAATAATCGTAGTGAATGCAACTCGTCATTAGGTTTCTAGGCGCCAACCTATCGTTAGTTGTTTTGGACATGCATAATCAGCTTTTGCAATTTAACATGAACTGAAAAGTTTGCACATTGTACGTGGCGTGGCTGCCCAGCGAGGAGGGTGGCTATCGAATTCATGCGAAAATTCCAGTTAACGTTAAGGGTTACTAAGCAAGGAGAGGAATTTAAGCGGTCACATTTTTTCATTCCTCATTTTGAATTTTTTGGTAAAACCTTTGATTGGGAACACAATAGGCTAAGGAGCCTATTGATCGCTGTAGGCAGCATTGAGGCAAATAAAAGAAAATGGAATTCAACGTGAGTGGTAACAGAAGCGAATTTACCATTGCCTTTACCAAGGAAATTTAAGGTTTCCGTAGATACAAATGAAGTCACCGAAAAACTAGGAGAAAAACTCAAAACTCGATAAGCTCCGAATTTCGCCTTTAATTTTTTTTAGTTCTTTGAAAAGTCTTTCTCATAGATTTCCAAATTTAAGCGTAGTGAGCCCAGTTAATCAGGAACGAATGGCACCACTCTCTTTAACAATTTTTCATCCCCGAACTGCATGCCTGTAATAAAATTTTCTTGATAGGATACCACGTCAAGGGAGCGATACGAATCTGCTGACCAAATTGCAATAGTCCAATATTGACTGCACCCCAGGTTGCGTGCTACTATGACAATCAATTATTTGCCTAATATACGGCAGGAAACTACAACAAAGTCGTAATATTTGTGGTCACGTGTGTATTTTTAAATTGCAATATCAATTTTCAACTACAACCACCACCTGATCGTAAAAAAAGTAAACTGCATGGAAGGAATTTCTCAGATGGTATATTATTGGTACTAAAAGTGTGAGTGATAATATCTACATACAAATGTTTGTGTAGAGGATGTTATTACCTGATAATTACAGTTTTCGAATTCGAAATATGGCACCGGCAAATCTCTAATGAGCTCGCAAAAACAATCAGAAGCTCAAGCAATGGGCTGCAGTATAGACTGATGCGGAATATAGCTGCCTGGAAGCCAACCTATCTCTCTCAGGGGTTGAAATCTAGTTCATCAGGGCCTAAGCCCTCTCATCTAACAAGGCCGTTAATGGGTGGTGACCCTACTATTAATAAAATATTACGGATATAAACTCAGGGACAATACCTCCCCTAATCCAGTGTGTTATACGAACCATGCCCATTCGATAGATTGCAGTCGGGAGGGGGGAGGGGCTAGGGGTAGCTGACTGTATTCGAGTCACTTATACCTGGTCAGCCCAGTGAGTAAGCTTAACCATACCTATGCACGGCGGCAGACCTCTTGGCGCCCATGCTAGTGGAATTCAAATAAGTACCAAAGATAACGACACAAACACATACAAAAAACAAGCAGAACCCCGTATCACACGCAAGCTGGTCCATCAGACGGAGGTGGATCCCTATAATACTGTAAACTAGGTAACTACACCCAAAAAGGGAAAACTTCAGAAGTCAAGCAGTGAAGCCAACATCAACATTGGTCTAATGTGAAGACCTCAACAATAAACGCCTCTGCTCAGAAATCAGGGATCAGTAAAAGTAGGCCTGAGGGCAGTATGTCAAATGCCAGGAAGGAGACAGACCTTAGTTGGCAAGTTCTAAATGGTATCTATACTATCCGAATTAAAACCTGAAACAGAAGGAGGCTCTTTAGAAGGCTCAGAACGTCGTCAACGGAGGCTAAAAATATATGAGCAGCGAAGATCAGCCCACAGGAGGTGAATGCTCCTGTGGCGCAGCAGGGTTAACAAATAAATTTCGAATGTTTTTAATTTGACTAACAAATGCCACCACCGGTATTCTTCGTGGCGGAGTAAACCTTGAAATCGGATTATTAAAAAAAAGTAATTGAATTGACAGTCAGTTCACAACCGGTCACGACCGAGAAGGTCCTTTTAATTTAGACAAAAAGATGTTCACTTTACTCTAGACATCTAAACTCCCATGAAATCCGAACCCGAGAGGGAGGAAATCCCGAATAGATCAGGGGGGATTCCAGAAGCCAGGAGACCTGCCGTCAGCTATGCTAATGTGGTAAAGAGCATTCGGCAGCCCATACTGCCGAAAGTATTTCCAGAACAAATACTCACTCACTCACGATATTATCGCCAGGCAGGTGTGCGACGGATGGAATAACGAGCTCGTATTCACCGGATTGGCTTGTATTCACCGGATTGGCTTAGTATCATAGTCTTTTACCCAAATCAGGCTGGAAGGGAACAGAACTGTCGACATGTGCTGATATACCAAGGGCACACATGGTGACAGTCTACTTTCCCAAAACCAGGAGAAGCAAAAACAAGGACATAAGCAAACTGCCTCACCAATTACAGATTTGACAACATACCTTTGCATGTGCACAGGGAGAAACCTAGGAAAGATATGTAGGAGAACACGGGTACAAAACCTATCGAGATTCCTAAAGGAATAGCTAAGATCATAGACGCTGAAAGGGCAGGACCGAGCAGGGAAATGGACCTGCTGACTATAGAAGAGGCGAAGCTGGACGACCTAGACCTGGACCCTCTAGAGCTAAAGGCGGACATGTGTGTAAGAACATGCCATGTCCAAAGTGAGGGACGATACTCAGACATTGGAGAAAAGCGCCAAGCACTAATACTAAGTAAACGTCCAGAATACAAAAGCTGCATCTGCAGTATTGCAAGGCAATTTCCAAGGGTAACATTAAATTAGTGCTCACTCAAAAACCCTGGATGCATCTGTGGCAAATTTAGGGTTTGCAAGAAGGAAGCATAAAGATAATTTGGGATTCTTCTTGCGAAAAACCAAGAGTTTGTATCATTCTTAAAGGTAATTTAAAGTATATATGTCTTTCACAATTCCTGACTGGAAACCTTGTGACTGTCCAAGATCCACTGGAAACCGGAGAAAGAACTCGAGAAACCGTCATCGCATCGGAATACTTCTCACCAAAATCGGTCGCAAGACTGAAAACGTTACCACCTCCTCTGTATGTTGGATCACAAATTAATCATACTCGACATTAAGGGCAACTCGGAAATATGGCTCACCTACCGGTGGTATCAAGAACGAACTAGAATTGGAGACCTATGGGGCATATGGGGTCAGTTGTCCGGCCACCTTGTCAAAGGATATACCTTGGTGGAGTACGAGCCTAGCCAAAACACAAGATTCCCTGAAGCCTTGACCGGCAGGGAACTGGCCGAGGTACAAAAATGCACTGACGACATATAACGACGCAATCAGAGAAGCAAAACGAAGTGACTTCAGAGAATTCTGTGAATGGATCGAACTAACCGCAGAAGCATCCAAACTACACAAGTTATAGCCAAAGACAGGACAATATATTCTGTTTGTCTGCAGAAGCAAATTAAGCCATTCATCGAGAATGAGGAGGCCAGGATGCATCTGCATCTTAGAACTCATTTCCCGGGATCCTACCGCAATGTGAAAGAAAACAACACTCTACCTTAAATTGTCTAAAACTGCAAGCTCAGAGCTTCAGGTATGAAAGATGAGTGCCGAACTGTTCTATTTGCACGTAGCTTGTAATGTGTATGCATTTGCGATGTCAGACTAATACCACTTTAGTGTAATATTGATACTTAGCATTCTGGATGACAGTAAATTTCCACAAAAAAGACTCAACTTATACAAAAATCCTGGAATTCCAAGATCTTTTTCTTGAGTACCACAATTGAAGGGGTATTTGTGTGCCTGCTGCGGTCGCCGAGATAATTCAATTTCAACTGCTCTTCGTCGATTGCGAGAAGACTTCCGATAGCAGGAGGGTATCTGGAATAGTCTACGGAGAGGGGGTATTTCGGGGAAATTAATAGCTATTACCAGAGTGATATCTGATGGCAAAAATTTTTCGTGTTGCATCACTCCAAAATTTCTGAGGAATTTAACATTCACGAGATCTACTAGGGTAGCATCCTGTCGACGATATTATTTCTTCTCGTTATCGATGAAATTCTCCCCGGAGGTCGTGGAGAGGTCTAATTGGCTGAAACATCCTTCCTCAAACACCTCGACAATGCTCACGACATCTGCTTGCTGACTCAATGAGGCGTGGACTTTAGCGATAAAGCCATTGTTATTTCGGTCCGTCTTTGGTTGCTCCCGTCGGCTTCGATTCTCAAGCCAATCTTAACACATCAGTTTCGTCGCAAATTACATGCCTATACCATAATGAACGCTTCTCTCGTAATATTTTCACGATCGGTGCAAACTCATTTCGATCGCGTATGTCCTCATTTTAGATGCATGATGATCATGCAGCTTACTCCACTGGTCCAACGCAATTTCTTCATTTCCATTAGCACGAGGCGCCGTTCATTGTTGTTTATAGTCGACCAGTACTCAGAACCGCCGGACGCCATTGTTGTAAATCTGGGATTTAAGACGTGCGTTGATAGAATGCAGTGCAGAGAGGGCGATACTATTAACAGTATTTCTCCATGAGTAACCACGCAGCGTGAATTGCGTCAGTAGCTCCGGAGGTCTTGAAAACCCCGGTTTGGTTCATGGTTATTCTGACGATGTCCAGAATACTACTATATAATACTAATAATGCGCTGAAAATCTGGAATGGTCGTGCTGTCTTGCCAATGAAAAGATGTTTTCATTAAAGGGATTGAAGACCTTACTGAGCTGCAGTGTCGGTCCAACAGTTCGCAGTCCAGAGCTCTACTGACATGTTGACAGATCCTGTTTTTTTGCCCGGATGAAACGGATGAAGATTGTTTTCTTGATTCCTTTGGCGCTCACAGATGGAATTGGTTCAAATATCGACAGTGCTTGTATAAGTGGATGGTTAGCAAATTCTTTCATTTAAATCTGATAGAAGTTTTGCACCATCTGTTCGTCGCGGCTTGTTGATCGATTAGCAAAATCATGTCAGAACGCAACAGAAGTGTTTGATATCCTTTGTGTGTTGAAGTCGGCTTTTGAAAAGTTGTTGCAGGGACGTTTCGAGTGTACAGTTTATCATCAAGATCTTTGTAATGGACCTTCATTTGCACATCGTCAGTCCAAAGCCACGTAATTCGGTTGATGAACCGCTTATCAGGTTAAATGCCCGCTGTATGGATCATGTCTTTAGCTTGATTCCATGTTTCTTCCACGTTCGTAATGGTCGGCAATATATATAAAGAATATAACGAATCGAAAAAGTTCTTGAAATCCCTTTCAATATGTATCTTATGCACAAACATTGCATTTGATATTTTTTATAGTATTAATTGTATATAATATACATGCATTCTAGAATTTATTACAATTACTTTCGGAATTTTCCAACAACCCGACACAATTTCGAAAGAAGAACCACGTCGCTATCCTATACGGGCCAGACACCGGTAGGAAAGCAGGATTACAAGGCAACAGTGTCACTGAGTAAATTACACTTTAAAAAAGAGCAACCACTCCATTCCTGCTATAGAATTCACGATTCCAGAGTGGCCACGAGTACTTCGTTGTAGAAATAAACAAGAAAGTTGTTAAAAGAGGAGGCACATTGTCATGGTTGTCACGATATGGCCCGTTTAGAAACAGCTTGATTCAACAGTTGGGTGGAATCGGTAACAAAAGGCTCAGAAAGCTCGAAGGAAGCTCATTAGGCCGACTAAACGATTATCATGGAGACGCTTTAAAAAGGCACTAACTCGCTCGGCCTCGCCTCATAGTTGAAGCGGATCCTTATCAAAGATCGTAGCCAGCAGCTGGATAACTTATATTTACAGAGCGAGGGGTACACCGAAAGCGATGAAGAAACGGCAAACTATTTTCTGAAGTCCGCTTCCCAAGCAGCATGCGAAAAGTCAGATAAGATCCGACATCCCCATATTACCCTCAACCGAAAGACGACTTTGGCATGCAAAATAGTATCATTTCATCGTTGCGACAAGCCTTCTATGTACTGGTGGACGGCGGAAATTGCCGACCTACGGAAGGAGTGTCATAAGCTCCGCCGTTTGGCACAACGTTTGTACGCCAACGAGGAGGCATGTGCCATAAAGGCACAATATAGATCAGCAAAAAGGTGACTCCGCAGCGCTATAAATAAAAGCAAAGCTCGCGGCTGGCAAAATCTCGTTAATGAGGTGAATGATGACCCGTGGGGACTTGGCTATAAGCTTGTCACTCGGAAAATCGGGGCTCTGCGGAAGCCCTGCATACTGAGCACCGACCAGATGGACCGCATTGTGCGGGCATTGTTCCCCAGACACCCTGTACGGGTTGATGTAAACAGCGCGGAAAGCCTCGTGGATTGCCCCCTTTTCACAATGGGAGAACTCGAAGAAGCGGTTCTCACTATGAAAAACAGGAAGGCGCCAGGCCCTGATGGCATCCCGGCGGAAGTTTATAAACTGGTGTTCCGCCAACGGCCAGAATTGCTGCTCGAAGCGTTCAACGCGTGCTTGAAGGAGGGCATTTTTCCTTCTCGCTGGAAAGTGGCCAGACTCGCGTTAATCCGTAAGGGTAAAGGAGATCCGGAGCTCCCGTCTGCATACCGACCGCTGTGTATGCTTGACACGGCCGGGAAAGTGCTCGAGAAGCTCATCAGGGGTAGACTCGCTGAAGCGATCCGTGCTGCCGGGGACTTATCCGCAAGGCAGTTCGGGTTTAGAACAGGGAAATCTACAGTGGATGCTGTTATGGAGGTCGTAGATGCGTTTAATCGAGCCGGGGCGCACAGCCGCCGATCTCGACGGATAGTGCTCCTCATAACGCTTGACGTCAGAAATGCCTTCAATTCCGTAAGATGGACAGATATGCTGGGCACACTAGAGAACTCCTTTCGCGTGCCAAGCTATCTCTTGCGGATATTGAGGGATTATCTGAAAGATCGCTCCCTGTTCTATGAGACGCTAGAGGGCCAGAGGAGGATGAAAATCACGTCGGGAGTAACGCAGGGATCCATCCTAGGGCCGGACCTCTGGAACGCTTCCTACGATAGTCTGCTGAGACTCGATATGCCTGAAGAGTCGCGCCTGGTCGGTTATGCAGACGACGTTGCGGCACTTGTTGCCGGACGCACTGTTGAACAGGCGCAAAGCAGACTTGGCATATTGATGCGACGGGTAAGCGGATGGATAACTGCTCACGGTTTCAACCTTGCGCTGGAGAAAACCGAAGTAGTCATCCTGACCAGAAGGAGAATCCCGACCTTGCGTCCCATATCGATCGGCGAGTTGACTATAGAGTCAAAACCAGCGGTTAAATACCTTGGTTTAATGCTCGACTCGAAGATGAGCTTCTTCGAGCAAATCAAAGCAGCCGCGGACAGGGCTGCAGCAGGAGTCGCGGCCTTGAGTCGGCTAATGGCGAATGTGGGCGGCCCTATATCAACTAGGAGACGTCTCCTCATGGGAGCAACGCAGTCCGTCCTTCTCTATGGTGCGGAGGTATGGGCTGATGCCCTTGACAAGGAGGTGCATCGTAAACGCCTAGCTCAAGTGCAGAGGCGGGGAGCTTTGCGAGTGGCGTCTGCTTATCGCACTGTCTCCGAACCGGCTGTGATGGTGATTGCGGGAGTGATCCCCGTTGCCCTCCTTGCCAAGGAGCGCAAAGCTATCTATCGCCGTAAGGGCGAAAACTTAAGAGAAGTGGTTGCCCGTGAAGAACGTCAACGCACCCTTAACGAGTGGCAAGTTTCTTGGCAAAATGAGCCAAGGGGCAAGTGGACTGCGCGGCTCATCGACAAATGAGACCCATGGTTGAACAGAAAGCACGATGAGATTGATTACTTCCTTACCCAACTTCTAAGTGGGCATGGAGGTTTTCAGTCTTACCTGCACAGGGTTTGGAAGGCGCGATCTCCTGATTGTGTGTTCTGCAATAGAGTGCCGGATGACGCTGAACACACCTTTTTCTCTTGCGAGAGGTGGGATGGCCTCCGCCAGCAGCTTTATGCAGACACAGGGGAGCTCTCTCCAGACAACATTGTCAGAGAGATGCTGAAGAGCGCTGGCAGCTGGAATCGTATTGCGCATTATGTTCGGGCTCTTCTTACTACGAAGAAGATTGAACTCGACCGGCAGAGGGATCGGACGGTAAGGGGTTCCCTGAACTAACAACTCCCTTCCTCCCCTCCCCTCCCGTTGGTGAAAGGAATTCCCTGACTTGAAGGCTCCCAAAGCCGGGAGAGCGGGAGGGCTAGCCCGAAGTAATGTGTCAAACGGTTCCAGGCTAGTTCTCTGATGACAGGGAGGTGTTTAGTTGGTAGTCTGCCAGCGTGCTTTTGCGGGAGTCCAACACTCTGTGCGTAAACGCATTCACCTACCCTACTCCAAAAAAAAAAAAAAAAAAAAAAAAAAAAAAAAATCGTTGCTCCAGTAAGGAGGAGAATGGATACCCTGTGGCTATATATTCGGAATATATGCCATGCATGCCTAACGCACACTTATTGGCTAGCGCGATGTAAAGCTGTGATATTTATTGCCAAACCAGTGAAACCCACCTAGAATAACTTACGGAATAACTTACGACCGATTAATATTACTTCCTTTCTGCTAAGATCAGTTCATAAGGGGTACATAGTTTCCTAGGTGCCGATTTCACAACAATCAATATACCTACCAGAAACAAAAATTTATGGAGGCAGCACTCCGTGAATTCATGGCAAAACTGAAAAGACGATATCCGAATTGGTATACGCGTTAGGTATTTTCATGGACATCGAAGATAACTTCAATTATGCCACATTCGCGGCGATTTGTGACGTAGCAAGATAGCATGGAATCGAGTCACTGTTAATTAGCTGGATCCTTTACACACTGGAGTAGAAAAAGATCCACATATTGGTCGGACGAAAATCTCTCGAAGCAGGATCACTTAGGTGCTATCCACCGGGCTCCTTATTACGGCTATCTACGCTAGGAAGACTAGACTACTTATGTACACTTAGAACGTTACGTGGGAAAGCCACACGCTACACACCTTATCAGGAGTGGAAATCATCTCGACATCAAGCAAAACAGGAGGAACATTAGATAAGTAAGTAAGTAATACCTGGGTGCTTGCACCACAACAGATTTATTCAATGTTTACATCCATAATAAAGCCCGTTTTGATGTATGGACGCATTGTTCGGTGACCAAAACTGAAGTTTGCTAACAGAAAGAAGGTTCTTGCCAGATTCAAAGGCTCGGTTGTTTAAGTATTACGTACCATCGCTGCATAGAAAGGCGACCTATCATACATTCATGCGTCCATCTGGAAATTCCTTGGCAAACGGTTTCCAGATTTCTTTTCAAAAGACGTGTTTGCGTGTGTGTTTGAGGTGGGGGAGAGGCAAAGCCTCTGAGCACTCAGACCCTAGTGGTCCATTGTACTCGATTCCCCCGTCTAATGGAATATCCCGGATTCGTTTATGAATCGCAGGATTTCCGTTAGTGGATGTGATGCTATACGCTGCAGTTGGAGCACAGTAGCACCAAAAATCTAATGTCTGATGCGTCCGTAGGCGGGGCACTCACATAGAAAATGTTCCGTGGATTCCGCTTCGTACTACTCAACGCCCTCAATGCAGCTTGACCATGCTACAGATTGCGATGCGCCTGCCCTTCCACCGCTCGTGAATCATCCAAGTTGCAGCCTTTAGGATCGCATACACTTCAGCCTGAAAGACCGTTGTGTATTGTCCCAAAGGAAAAGCCCACTGCTCGTTTTTATTCGAGAGATAGACTCCTGCTCCAGAACCGTTTTCTGTCTTTGAGCCATCGATGTAGAAGACGTCAGTATATCCCCATGACTCTTCCAATGCTTTGTGCCTCCCACGTCCGTTGTTTTCCCATAGATCTAATCGAATTAGTCTATGAGCCGCTCTCATTGCAGTGCTCTGAATAAACAAATCCAAGGACTGCAAATTGAGTAATGCATTCAGAGCTGCGCCGGATGTGGTGCTCATGGCACCGGTGGCACCCAGACACACAGTTCTTTGCAGTGTGGCTAGTTTACAGCGAAAACCCTTCTGTTTCAGCTTAACCCACCGCACTACAGATGCATAAGCGAACATCGACCTAATGATAGCAACATATATCTACATTACTACCTGAGGCCTAAGTCCCCATGTCGAGGCAAAGATTCGCCTACACAGCCCATAAGCTGTGAGAGCTCGTTTCATCTTTACCTCTACATGTTTGTTCCAAAGAAGCTTCTTGTCTAGAATAACTCCCAGATGTTTCACTTCTTCGGAGAGTTGAAGGGTTGTACCCTTCATCTCTGGAAGGCAAAGACCATTCAGTTTCCTCCTTTTTGTAAATAATACCATTGTGGTTTTATTTGAATTTACGTATAGTCCATGCCTGAGACACCAACTGTCAATCAAATCAAAGTCGCGTTGTGAATTTCTACACACCATTCCGAGATCTTGACCAACAGCCAGTACAACCACGTCATCCGCATAAGCTTGAACGTGTATTGGTAGATTTTGTAGTGAACGTAGGGGCGCACCCTACGTTCGCGGTCATCGGACTAGCTGAAGTGATAACATCAAACAGCTTCTCTCCTCTAGGATTGCATTTGCTACTGTCCCAACAAATATGCTGAGCGTTCCGATCACAACCTATTAAAACTTCAAGACCACTTGATTTTGCATACACTACTAGATCCCTTAGTTCTTGCATCGGCGGAGGGCACAAATCATAGGGTAAGTAGGCAGAGGCAACTATAACGTTTCTCCTCTTACCATTAACCTGGTATTATAAGTTGACCGCAACAAAGTTCTGTGAACAGAATTGTCTCAGCATGGTTGCCTCTAACAATTTTGACAACAGAGCGCAAGCCCTCGGTCTCGAGGATCTTTTATCGAAGAAGATCCTGATCCCCTTGACTGACCAAATGCCACAGATTCTGTTAAAACGAACCCATGGCTTTTGAACCAGAAATATATAAGGACAGTCATGCAACTTTGCCAACTTTGCCGCCAGTAGATAGGAAGAAGCTTTGGCATGCTCCAGGTTGATTTGACTAACTCTTATGTTTGTAGCCATAAGTGCAGTCTAATATGAAAACCGCCGCCAACTGAAAAGCCTACTCCGTTCAGTGTGGTTACCAGCTTGTCCCAACCTTCCACCGAAAGTTCCGCTTTCTTGCGTCCGATTTCTCTGGATATCGCCACACTTGGTGGTGTAACAACATCCATGTCCTCATTCGCAAGAAACTTCGCCTTCTTTCGCAGTGCCTTCCATTGTCGTCGACTAGAAGCCCTCCCAGGTTCACGGAGTCCAGCCATGGATTTATTTTCACATTCCGGCGTTAGACCAGTTGCGTCCACATTACCAGCTTCCCTTTCTTCCGTTTTTCGGGGACAGGCGGAGGAGAAGGTTGTGACAAGTAAGCCTGTAGTCCCTTCTCATTTGCGGCTGAAAGTTCCTTCTGCCTTCCTCCCCGTATTTTGGAAGAATTAGGTAACAGTGTCACCAACCGACCGGGCGTAGTCCGATTTCCAATTGCTCTCATTAAGATAGTTGCTGTTCTATCCTTTTTGGCTGACCGTGTCGTAGACACCGGGTGTAGGTTTTCCACTGAAGTGGAGAGCCTGTCTTCCACTGATTTCTCCGTGGGGGAACATCAATTAGGTGAGGCCTCAAAAACCCGTGCCTCGTCCACGACCTGATTTCTAAGAGTCGCAGATGGATTCGAAATCTGTGACTTCTTACCACTTGGAGAGTTACAATCCTTTGTTTCCATCTTCATGTGTTTTTGGACACTCTTAGTGTAGTAGTAAACTACCACAAGGTGGTGTCCGAGGGGCACACCGCAGACGTACTCTACGGTAATCACCAAATGAGAAGTATGCTTCACAAAAACTGAGAACATTGTTCCTGCGTATAGGTGATTTTAAAGTGCCTATCGATCCGAAGCTTTATCTTTTGGGCCCTTTACGGTTTTGTGTAAAACAAAACGTTTGTCTGTATGTTTGGCTGTCGCATGCAGTTTCGCATAAACAGTTACTCCTATCGATAAGAAATTTGGTCAAAGGATGGGAACTGTGAATTCCCTCGAATGCGCTAAGCAATATTGTTGTGCATTGAGTTTAAGGGAGGTTGTCATGTCATAGTCATGTAGGATATCAAATGAAAGGTGTCGATTGATACTTTCTAAAGTCGATATTAATTGTGATATTGGTTGCAAAGGGGCTCCCAAAAGGGCCAATTACTTCAAGAACCCATTCTCACAAACTAGCCAACCCAAAAATCTAAAAGAAAATATGTTTAAGTTAAAATTAATGTACTTTTACCATATTTATTTTCGGAGTTGTCACAATCTCGACAGATGCCGGATTTTACCTAATACTAGCACTAAGTTCCAAGCATTTAGGCTAGGACGATCCTACCTACTTAAGGAGGATAAACGGGCTCTGATGGTGGCAGTGTCTGGTGGGTAGATTAATGGGAGAATCTATCGAGAACTCTCCGTAACATGGAGCACGTATGCAGAATGGTGTACTTATGATTGGTTTGAACCAGACTCACTGAGAGTCCAGGACTGAAGGGAAGCCTTGAAAGATTTAGGTACAATACCTTTAGCTCACAATATTATGAGAACTACAACCACATACACACCAAATTTCTTTGGTTTCCCGAGCCTTCTTCTCTACGTATTTCCGTTCAATGTTGTTATTGTGGAGAATGGCAACATCAATAATATACACGAAGCGACCCGTCTTGTCAACTAACAGTACCTCAGGCTTGTTGTGGGGTATTTGACGATCAGTTAAAACCTGCCGATCCTAATACATGTTGTAAGCAGAAATAGAAAGTACTTCCTGCGACTCATATCAGTGAGCCGGACATGTTCCCGTGATCAGTCCATGTTTGTATGCCAGGTTTTGATGAACACCTTGCATACAGCATTGTGCCTATTCGTCTATTGCAGCGGTGCCATTTCAGTGCAGCCAGAAATGAAATAGTCGAACGTCTCCAACGCCAAACCACACATTCAACACTCGTCGTTCTCCACCCGCTCTTTCATTATGAACTTTTTAGAGGTTCGGGTGGCGACCACCTCCGTTAAAGCAAAGAACTTTCCAGCACACAGCCATCTACAATTCAATACAATTCAAATTACTTTCCGACTTCCATTCGTCGATCCTCTCTTAGTCTGACTTCACCCCACTCAGTGAGTTGAAAGGTCGATCCTTCAAGTTAAGTGGAATCAGCCCGCAATCCGCCTTACACACAATCGCATGCAAGGGACTCGCCTGGTCTTTCCTGTAAAAATAAACGCACAATTGGTCGACTTGACGGTGATGTTGTGCCGTCATGGCAACCACCCCGTCCCTCCGATGTCACAAGGCAGGCTCCACGGTAGTATTTGGATTATGCATTCAGAATTTAGACATATTAATCCATATTCGCGTTGGCCTTTTCCAGGTCGGTTTTCGTCAACAGCAACATTCCGAATGGACAAGCCAGTGAATGGGTAGCGAATACATTCAATGCGCGTATTTTATTCTTTCTCGAGAGATGCGATTTCAGTGCCAGCTTTACTCGTCGCAGGAATTCGTACAGCGGAGCATCCTTCAGATCACCAACTCGAGCATGAATTTCTTGCAGAACTCCTAGATATTTGTAAAATTCTGTTTCGGTCATAGCCTGAATGTGGAGGTCATGAACGCTATGTGCTTGTGATGACTCTTATGGATGGCTTAGATCCGACATTTGTCTAATACTACCAAATTTGGTAGAAATCGCACTATCACTATCCAAGTTGTCTCTTGCGCAAATTTATTGCAATCTAGCACTTTGAAAGTCAGAATCACACTAAAGTGAATAGTTTCATAAACTAAATGGGTCAACATTTCGAGCTACGTGCAAATGCCCCTCAAATATTCTTAAATATGAATTATTTGAAAACGGAGAGTGTAGGGCACCAGTCTGGCAGTGGACGTTTAAGGAAGACGAATGAGCGTAAGGACAGGAAATTAGTCCAAATATCTCGGTGTAATCGTTTTAGAACTGCTTCAAAAATTGTGCGGAACTAAAGGATGGCAACAGTAAAGGCAAAATAGTTTGAATGAGCTTATAGAAAAAAAAATTTATTGGTAGCAATGGAATGTTTGTGGCGCAGCAGGGTTAACAGCATTCGAAATTTATTTCCAATGTTGTTAATTGGACTGTCAGATGCCACCATCGGTGTAGAGTAGACTTGAAAAAGGGCTTATAACCACAATGGGAATTTGGCCATCCACTGTCATGTCTGCTCTGAATGGTAAAAATGCAAGAATTCATACAGCCTGGCGGATGACATTTTTTTTTTTTGTGAAAGAACCGAGGTCCAGAAAATTTAGCTATATATTATCAATGTGAAGAAGAGGAGGAGATGACCCAGCTCCCACTTCCTGGCCTCCATCTCCTCTGGCCGAAAATCTTATCCTCCTCTCGGAGGAGAGCTATACATGACATCCCACAGCAGAGGACTCAGCCCTGTGGAACCCCCACTGTGACGATGTAATCTTTTGGGTCCTCATCTGTCCCGTACCAGAGAGTCTTCTCTGAGAGGTAAATCTCGACCGGACAACCAAATATCCAGAAACCTTTATCTTAGCCAATGACCCTTTAATTTGGTTCCAGTAGGCGAAGTGGAATATGTTTTTAAAATCTAATGCCAACATGACATAGCAGCTATCGTGCGTCAGCTTATTGCATCCACCGTAAAGTGGGAGCATCGAAGCCCTTACTGGCGCTACACAGGCTTCTTTCAATGATCAGTAACAATATGTTGTAGACGATGCCCTTCATCATCTTCCCCATTGTATCCAACAAAGACAGCTTGGTTAGGGATACTATTCAAACCTGGGGCCTTGTTGTTACCGATCCTATCGCATATTTCCCACAGTTCCGCGTTGGTAACTAGATTATAAAGCATTCGTTGAGTTGACCCACCGTGTTCTATTCGCTGTCATGATATCGAGGAAATAGAATAGAAACAATTTCTTTTAGAAGTCGCAAACAGGTTACTGGGGGTTATCTTTCCATCATTATCAGCTGGCGTCTGTGTCGGCATCTTCGCACAACTGTGTGGTCCCGCAGTTGTCTGTGTGCCTCCTGTCGATCCTCATCACGGGGTTTCCCCTAAGCGTTTGATAAAGCCTCCTTTCCTGGATCGCATTTCCATTGTTCCACTAGTAGGAGGATATTACCGTGTCGTGGGGGTTGGGTGACTTTTTCTATGGCCGAACCATTCACTGATATGTCGGGCTTCAGCGCTGCGGTAGACGTGTCCTTCTGAAAAGCTTCGCCGTCCACTCGGGCAACTCACCCGGCGTTCTGCGGGAGCACTCACACATAGCTGACACAGTTTTTCTTGGTTGTGTTCAGACTTTTGTAATGACATCCACTACTTCCAATTTACATTTGAACGGTCGATGAAATACACAAAATCGCGCTCATAAGGTGCCGAACATATTTTCTACTATAATACATTTCGTGCTCTGCTGCGTTTTGGTATTTTTGCGTGCGTGCGATTTCATAAAGTGCTTTTATAAAGGAAATGCTTCATCACCTATAAGAACAAAAGGTGTTGGATCAAGCTTAAGGTTTTGTGATTGTACAAGTTTAAAAAGCCACTTTGTATTTGGTAGCCAAACGCGATGTCTAAATGAATATCTCCATTCCTAAATCGGCAATTAGACCAATGTCTATAATAATAAATAATAATAAAAATTTTGTGATCATCGACCACTACCAACAAAATGACAAAAAAATTGTTATAGTTAAAATAGTTAGAACCAGAATGAGGAGAGCGTTTTATTGAGATGTGCTTCCCGTCCACGACCCCAGCGCAATTTAATAATAATAATAATCGTTGGCGCAACAATCCATATTGGATCAGGGCCTTGAAGTGTGTTCATTCAAGACCGTAACGGGACTGTAGGAGGCAATGTGGTCGGCATTGCGCTCGCCCGAGATTAATAATCTGATTTGACTCAAGTACTTATTCACAGCTGAGTCGGCTGGTATCCGACGTCAAATCACGATATAAATTCCCACTGTCACCAGTGAGATTTGAACCGCGACCTTCCGTATGACAGCCTTGCGCTCTAACCACTCAGCTATCACAGCGCAGTTTGCAATGCCATTTATCATTAAAATCTTCTGGGATTGCTTCCCAATCACTTTCTGGTTGCAAACGAGTCAACCAACAGCTAAAAACCTGGGAACCAATATTTTTATTACAGTGAAGACTAACTACGAAGAATGAATGGAAGAAACTACTTGATAGTCATCGAGAGTCACTCAAAAGGATGAAAGTTGATACAAATGGTCAGGTTGCTTCTCCGCCAAAAAGTAATGGGAAATATGCAGAGTTATTTTTAAACGCGAAAAATTGTAAGACAACTGATAATTTATCAATTAACAATCAAAATACTTTGCTGGGTACCTCAACCGAAAGCCAAAGTATTTTCCAAATACATTAACTGAAAATACTGAGATTTTAGAAGCAACTCAACATTATGGAAGCGCTCAAAATGATGACAGTAACTTCTCTTCAGACGGTGCAAAATAAAAGAAAACTTGCCGACGACTCATGATTACGCAACGTACTTAAGGGGTTAGTCAGTTGTTACCAATGAAAAAGCGAGAGCTAATATACTATCCATTGGACACTTGGAAGCACCTAGCATGGATGGCATATATCCAGTGATGATAAAGGAGGGCATTGAACATTTAAAGCAGCTTCTAAAAAAATTTTTCGAGGATGTCATACTCTAGGCTATGTGCCTACCTCTTGGCAGAAGGTTAAAGTAGTCTTCTTACCTAAATCTGGGGAAGATCACTATTCAAATCCAAAGAACTTCAGACAACTCAGCTTAACATCATTTTCGCTGAAGTGAATGAAGATACTAATTGAGCGTCACATTGATGAGAAGGCCCTAAGGTCGCACCCACTAAATAAAAATCAACATGTTCATCAGCGTGGAAAGTCCTATGAGTCCACTCTTCATTCTTTGGTTCAAAGATAGAGGACGCATCTCTGAAAAGCAAGTACGCGATTTGGGTGTTCGTGGTCATTGAAGGGTCGTTGAGATGAGAGATGAAGAGTGCAACCCTTCAACTCTCCGAAAAAATAAAATATCTGAGGGTTATTCTAGACAAGCTTCTTTAGAACAAAAATGTACAGGTAAAGATGAAACGAGCTCCCGCAACTCATAGGCTGTGTAGCCGCTCCTTTGCCTCGACATGGAGACTTAGGTCTAGAGTAATAATGTTGATATACGTTGCTATCATGGTGGCTTAAGGTGGAGCAAGAGAATTTGTCAGAGTATTAGCGGTACCATGAGTACGACATTCGGCGCAGCTCTAAATGCCTTACCCAATTTGCAGCCCTTGGATTTATTTATTCGGAGAATTGCAATGAGACCAGCTCATCGACTAATTCGATTGGATCTATGGAGAAACAACGGACGTGGGAAGCACAAAGCATTGAAAGATTTATTGGGAAAACTGACTCCAATTTTCACAATGCCTTCTGATTCTCGGATCCCCATACATCTGTTTATTAGAAGATATTTTTATTATATTGAAATGATTTTGAAACACAGAGCAGGGTTCTGCAGTAAGAGTTTACCGCTCAAATAAAAACGAGAAGTGGGCTATTACCTTGGCACTATATGCAACGATCTTTCAGGCTGAAGTGTATGCAATCCTAAAGGCGGCATTTGGGTGATGCGGTTGAAGGGCAGGCACGTAGCAATCTGTAGCGATAGTGAAGCTGCATTGAGGACCTTGAGCTTTCCTTTGATCTCGGACTCCGAATGCTTTAGAAAAAGAGGGTTTAATTTCCCCCATGCCCGGATCGGAACCAGCAATTATAGTATCAGTAGCATTGGCTAATGCTGCTATCAAAAATCGAGAAAACGCTTCCCATAATGGCAGGTGGCGGAGCCTTAATGCTGCTAAACACACCCAACTTTTCCTGTCAGAACCAATCAAATATACTGCAAAGCTTATCCTGTCAAAAAGCAGGGCGACTTTATAGGATTATTATAGGCATTTTGACAGGCCATGGTCCACGAGCTGGGCATATATTCAGAATAGGATTTCTTCAAGATGATGTGCCCATCCTATAATGAGGAAGCGAAATCCACGGAACATTTTCTATGTGAGTGCCCCGCCTATAAACGCATCAGACATCAGACTTTTGTGCCGATGTACTCCAACTGCTGCGAATCAATATATTCCGTTAGACGAGTGAATCGGATAAAACGGACCACTAAGGTCTGAGTGCTCGGAGGCTTTGCCTCTCCCCCACCTCGTACACACACACACACATAAGGGTTAGTCCACTCTTAAAACACATAAGATTCTTTAATCTGGGGTAAAGATAGAACGACGAAAGATTTAAATTTAAAATCATCATTTATTACACTTTGAAGTTAAAGAAAGAAGAAAATGGCGACTGTACCAGCCCAGCCCTTCAGCAGTTTCTGATGAAAAAAAACATATCGGAGTACCGAACGCTAAACGCTTCGGGAATACAATTTTGGTGTTCATTTTGTTCGAGAAATTTCCTGTGTATATTTTGCCGTTCGTAAATATCTTCAATTCAAAATATTCCTTGATATATGTATTTCCAAACTCCAACTCCGCCGTTCATATGAGTTCACTTTATATGATGATGAAATACATAATTTTTTCTATAACTTCGATAATAATAGTTAGATTTTTTTCACACTTTCCAAAATTGTGCCTTATATTATTAGTTATAACTTTTTTTAAAAAATCTTGTAATATGCTATTATTATTATTTTTTTTTAAAAAAAAGGAAAATTGTTTCTGTGAATCAGTGAGGTATTTATATCCCATATGTGCATTTCAGTAGCAACTTGCTACCTGCAGCTGTGTGTTATGAAGCTAAAAACCAATACTTTGTTACGTTTATTTCTATACTTAATTCTTAATCCTAAAAGTTGTGTAATTATACTATGTTAAAAGTTTATCATGGAATTAATTTGAAGAGGGAATGCCCATTTCCTAGATCAATGTTTAGACGAGTTTCCTGCGTTTCTCTATCTATGAAGAAACTTTCGTAAGGGTCAAGCTTTGCTTGCTCGACCTCTTTTACTATTTCCACCTCGTCCATTACATGTCCTTCTTCTCTTATGTGTTTCTCCACGGATAATCTTATGTGTTACCTATTGGGGCATTTGCCTCCTTTAGGCGCTCTCTGACTCGGACATGAACCAGTCTACTTGTCTATTTATGTTTTAGTACAGTTATTGCACTTCATTCAGTATATCCTGCTCTTTTCTTTATGCTGCTTTTGGTCCTTCTCTGTAGTTAATTAGCACTTGAGTGTATATTCCTGGCTGGAGCCCACTACCTTGATTTTAGAAAAATTCGTCTGTATCTTATTGAAAAAGTACTTGGAGTAGGTGATACCTATCCTATATCCTTTGCTTTTAATCTTTTCTTGTTCGTCCAGAGTTATGTAGTTACTTCTCGAGAATTTTGTCTGTTTCTTCTTAATCATTTGATGTATAATCCGAGGGTTAGCTCTGTTTTTTGTTGCGGTATCTGTCAAAGGGTAGTATAGGTCCCAGGGCGAAATGTGGATTGGTACCTACGATGGTGCATAAAATCTGGGAAGTACCTGCTAAACCAACACCAACAGCTCTACTACTAAACCCTATCTCCACCTCCACAAGGTGACCGCTGGGAGCTCTTTCTTAACGAGAAGCTGCAGACGCAGAAGGATGAAGACGAGTCTCCCATGCCTAAAAACGGGACAAATTGTACGAACTAGTCCTCCAGGTTGGACGTTGGGTAGGGCTGACAACTCTACACAAAAGAAGCCTCGGACTGGACTGATAACACAACGACGAACATGGCAACGTAAACGGAATAACGATTTGCGCATTTTCTCACGAAACGCGCGCTTCCTGTACAGAGAAGGAGCTACCTAGTAGCTAGCCGATATCCTGTCCCAATATAGGGCTGATGTAACAACGTTCTAAGAAATGCCAGGGACCGGTTTCCGGGAGAAGAGCCACTACACCATATATAGTATTATAGCGGCCATCCAGTAAATCGTGTGCTCGGAGTAGGTATCTTAGTCAGCCAACAAATCAAACCTACTGTTATCGGCTTTGAAAACGTAAGGGAACGGCTATGCGTTGTGCGCTTACGTGGAAAATTTAGAAATAGAAACCCTCTACAGAGAAGATTGCAGAGTCAGAGAAGGATACCTTCTATGAGGCAGTAGAACGAACCCTCGAAGCCTGCCCAAGATATGGTATCAAAATCATACTGGGGAATTTTTACAACCAATTAGGGACAAAGCCCACATTCAGGCGATACGTTGGCTCCCATAGCTCCTCCGAAGAATTATTGGCCCGGTGCAGAACCGAGATATCTGGAGTTCCTAATTAAGGCAGGCCTTGACCGGATACCGGTTGTTGCGCCGTTGATGATGATGATCTATTGTCCCCCCCCCCTCCCCCGCCCGCAATGCAATTGTCACCCCTCCTCAATCTGTGACCTTCCACTTCCGTTTTCCTATCACATTGCGTACGAGTATCAAGCCTGTCTGCCGACCAAATTGTTTGTTTGAAATAGTGTCCGGCCAGCGTACTCCGATGGTACGTATTGACGAAAACTTCAAGCTTTTGAATAACAGTGAAATTCACTTTGCATGTGCTACTCCCATATAGCAACACGAAAAGAATACAAGCATAGAACATTCTCAACTGGATCTTAGTGTTGAGGTAATTGCATTGCCAGATTTAAGACAAAACAACGAAAGCGGATCTAGCACTGTTAATGCAACGGACAACATCCAATTCGGTGCCACCGTCGGCAAAAACCACGCTTCGATGCTCTGTCCATTAATGCAGATGGAGAGTCCGATGACTCGTCAAATTGAGAACCTTGTTTTTGTTGGTGTTTGACGAAACCATTAGTCGTCTTTTTTGTATACTTGAATGCTATGCCCCAAACGAGGGGCCCGTGTATCATATAACGTGAGAGTAAGTTGCTCTCCATTTGGTCCGGTCCAATATCAAGTATATGTGGACTGAGGATCCCTCATATCCCAAACAAAAATCCAGCTTTGGCCTAGCTTAGGCTCAAACTATTGGCAGTTTAAACTTGGATATAATTTGCACCCTTGTCGTGTTTTTGCTATTCCTTCGGTCGCGCTGCTCCCAGGGCAGAGGTGAGGCAGCGTCTGATGAGTTCCCTCTACCCTGTATGAAACCGTTAGTCGTCTTTTTTTAACATAAATATTGTTTTCTTTACCTTACCTTTTTCCTGGAGTTACAGCGTTACGTTTACCGAGATTCAATGTGTTGTTATATCCAAGCTCTACGTTCTCTCTCTCTACTAACGTTCTTTTTCTCTGTGTAATGTATTCATTATCGGGACTTTCTTCACCAATCATATTCATGTCGAGCACGTCCATCAACTTGAGTGTTGTAACACTGACTGAGCTTTAACTTAGTTCTTAGTGTACATAAGACTTATTTCTAGTTTAGCTTAGCTGCCACCGGCTT
Organism: Hermetia illucens; assembly: GCF_905115235.1. Lineage (NCBI taxonomy): Eukaryota > Metazoa > Arthropoda > Insecta > Diptera > Stratiomyidae > Hermetia > Hermetia illucens. The sequence goes on along the minus strand of NC_051852.1, from coordinate 96,263,279 downwards.
TAAGCTCCATTATAATCTTCATTTTCCAATAAATTCAGTGGTGCACAAAACCATTAAAGAAAACACAATTCATTTCTCAAAAAATTTTAAAATCTTTATTTTTCCAAGGCAAAACATACGAAAAAGGAGAAATCACTAATCTTCTCCCCTCTATATATTTGTGTGTGTGTGTGTATATTGTGAAAATATATGTAAATAGAATTTCATTTTCTATTCTACTAAAAACGATGTTGCAAAACATAAAGTGGATTACATCGAATTCTCAGAAATATGAACAAAATGTAAAAAAAGAAGAAATAAAAAAAAATACAAAGCTTCTTAGTAACTATTTTTCCATTTTACGTAAACGTGATGTATAATAAATCCATCAATAATTTTATTTAGATTGCATTTCTCGTTCTTATTTGCGTGTGTAAATTTAAATGCACAGTTTACTTGATTTTCATTTTCGCGTTTTCAGTAATACATTCACATTATTATAAAACATTTTATCATTGAATTTCCTATATATATATTCTTTTGTTCTTTCGCAAATATATACTCATAAAATAGTTTTTTTAGTTTGTAATTTTTCCTTGTTTAAAATATTTCTATATATTAAGCAATTTACTTATACTTAACTGAAAATAAAAAAAAACTACACAAAAGTTTGTATAACTCTGAAATTACTACCAAATAACAGTAAAACTTATTACATATTAGTAAAAAAATAATATTCATCGTGATTGAAATCCAACAAAAAAGATTACATAAATAAGAAAACAACAAAAAATGGAATGTTAGATAAATTAAACATAAAATATAGTAAGTTGCTTTAGAAGCTTTTCAGTGTAATTCATCTGTGATTACGAATCAAATTGAAACAAACTCAAAATCGAGAAGGAAAGCTGAAAAAAGGTTTCCGGAAAATTTCCACTAAAGTGCTCACGTACGAATACATGTGTACGCATTTATTTTTGTTTTGCTGCAAATTTATAGCTACAGAAGGAGATTCAGAGAATGTTTGTATTAATTGTATAATTTCCTTTCTAGGATTGGATTTGTTGATTGTAACGTGGAAGCTTTACATTGAATTTGAGTTGATATAGATTCAGTCAACGAGAAGCTATTTGAATATTATCATAAACGACGTTAATGAATGTCTTATTTGTACATATTGTAGGTAAATTCCACATTTAATTTGTAAACGATAAAAAAGCTAAACTGTTACTTTTGGAAAATCTTTTTCTTGTATATAAAAATGTAATATTTCCCTAATGTATAATCTGTATATTTATTGAAATGCGAAGAGAGCTAAATTTTTCTTGTGTAGAATTTCATTATGCAGGAGCTACATGCATTTAGTCCAAGTCTATGAAATTAAACTCGTTTTGAACACATTCATTTAACATTTAATTTTCAAAAGAAATAAACTCATCTACTGTTGTATGGATCGCATCGAAACTGCAATGAACAACTGCATCTGCACCATCGATGCATTTCCTTTGAATGCATTACAATCAGCTTTCGGACGAAAACAGCCAGACAGGACATGTCTTTTACTGCTTGCTACTGCAATACTTGCAACGATTCGAAAGCATTACCAACGGCTGTAGGTATACATTTAACACTGAACATTGTATTCTGAACTTTCATTTGTAAAATACAATAATTTTTTTCTCAATATAGCACTTAAATAGGCTGCTTTACTGCAGTGTCACATAATTACAATTATATAACTTGCTTTATAAATAAATTTGAAACATTTTGTTCTTAACGACATTTTGGTCCTGAGTCCTCCTTCAAATTGTTAAATGAAAAAAGCGATTTGATTTACTGTGTTTGTTGTTGGATTTCAATTTTTTCGACTGTCATATCTGGGTTCATCGCTGTGGCCTCCTGTCAAAGGAAACAGAGAATTGGTTATATTAGTAAAGTCAGTGGCACAGTTCAAACTTGCGACACAAACCTGTATTGCTTCAGCCAAAGCTTTGTCATGATCAATTGGGTCTCCATCTGATTGAATTGTTATTTTTTGTTCCACTCTCGTTTCAACAATACCATCTCGCTCAGTTTTGTACTGCAACATAATACGAAAAAACAATGAAAATACCTGAATCCTTTGACTGTTTCCATTGAAATTAATAAAGATACAAATCATTTAATCCCCACTAGAGCCAATTTCCTTGTTAAGTATTAGGCACATTTCACATCTAAAAATAACAAACTCACTGTTTCCGACGAACAAGTCAACGAAGTTTCTAAGTTTTATAAAAACAGTTCCTTAGTTTAATATAGTTCTTTTTTAAAAATAAAAATATTAAAAAGGAAAGGTTTCCAATTTAACTATAGAATTTTCAAAAAAGCAAGCAATGGCGGCTTTACGGTTTCTTACCAGGGTAGAGGCAAATCGTCAGACGCTGCCTCACCTCTGCCCTGGGAGCAGCGTGACCTTAGCGGCTCGCAGATGTTGAGTGCTCCTTTATATAATTCGTAGAACACGACATGCCTACAATAATATATAAAGGAGCACTCAACATATGCGAGCCGCTACGGTCACGCTGCTCCCAGGGCAGAGGTGAGGCAGCGTCTGACGATTTGCCTCAGCCCTGGTAAGAAACCGTAAAGCCGCCATCGCTTGCTTTTTTGAAAAGTTTGGGTACAAGCCCTAAGCGAGGGGTCCGTGAACCAGGAAAGAGGGAGTAAGTTGTTCCCCAGTTGCTCCAGTCCAGCATTAAGTTGATGCGGACTTAGGACCCCATCATTCTCAAAACGAATATAGAATTTTATTTATGTTGAGGTAGCAAACAAGTGTTTCGGACACAACATGTGTCCATCTTCAGTGCTTCTTTTGTAATGATTTGTTTTACTTAACTAACCCCCCCCCCCCTCAAATTAGACCAATTAACATGATAACTAGTATTTAATTAATTAATTTGTCTGAAACTTGTAATATCCCCTTAATTACTTAACCTAATTACCTGGAATAAACTTGAAGAGCAATTGCCCATATGAGTGTCCAACAACCTAGCGTTACTTAGCTTAAGTTTTTCTAGACTTTCGGCGGCGTCTAGTTTGTGGACTCCGAGTATACCCGTCAAACACTGCACCTCAACCAAGGAAAAGAGGGAGAATCGCCAATATACAAAACTAGCGTCTATATGTATGAGTCAAAACTATTTCACCTTCCGGAATGAATACTACAAATCCACCGCAGGCACGGCAATGGGCAACCCACTTTCCCTTCTACTAAGCGAAATGTTTATGGCAGGTCTAGAGGAACTAATGGAACAACATGGGATAATACCTACTTTTTGGGTTAGATATGTTGATGATGTAATAGCCATCGTGAACAAATCGCTGTTGAATGGATTGCTAGAAAAAATCAACCAGCTCCATAAAAATATTATATTCACTATGGAGACTGAACAAATGGGCGAAATACCATTCCTGGACATCAAAATCATTAGAAACGGGGTAGACCTCGAGTTCGATATATTCAGAAAGCCCACAAACACCCAACGAGTCGTTCCTAGCAGCTCCTTCCATTCATACCAGCACAAATGCGCGGTCTTCCATAGTACATAGAATGCTGAACATCCCCCTAACCAGATCGAGATATATCAAAACACTGGTTTATATAAAAGACACCGCGAAAAAACGGTTATAGCACCGACATTATAGACGCCATAATAAGGAAGAAACAGGCTATCAAAAATAGGAAAGAATTGACGTCATTGCCAAGCACCAATGGTAAGACAACAGTGAGATCGAGCATTGCATACACCTCGTTGTGGTCTAGGATCAGTAATGCGCTTAAGGGATTTAAAATAGAGGCTGTCCCAACAAATAGACATGCACAACTTAAAACGCGACTTAAGAGCGTGAAGAGAGCGGGATCTATAAAATCATTTTAAATTTTAAAGCTTTATTTAACATACTTAGAATTATCCGATTTAAGTCAAAGATGCGCCGTTTTGTTCGCAAACTTGTTGTCATTTAGAAGGCAACTCTATTATCCCCCTGTGGTAAACCCCCCCCCCCCCCCCCTCCTTATTTGCAAAAAACTCAGACAGCCAGTTTTCGCAGGCCTCTTTTGAGGCGAACTTAGTAGCACCAAGAGCGTTTTGCATGAACCAGAAGAGATGGTAATCACTTGGTGCCAGGTTCGGACTATACGGTCCGTGCGATAGGACATCCCATCCGAGCTCCCGTAGCTTCTGGCGGGTCATCAAAAATGTGTGAGGCCGAGCGTTATCCTGGTGGAACACAATACCATTCCTCCTCACATGCCGGTCTACTTGGATGATTTCGACGGATTTATCGGTTTCTACGACGATTGGCCTACCAGTACGGAGTGTATCTTCAACATCCACTACACTAGAACGAAATCGATCGAACCAACGCTGTGCGAATCGTTACAGTATCGGACCCATACTCTTCACAAATTTTTTTGGCCGCTTCCGTTGCATTTTTACCTCTCAGGTAGTAAAAATGTAAAATATGACGAATTTCTTGCTTGGTGGAGTCCATCTTTGACGCGCTATAACTTCAAACTGAAACGTACCATCATAAAACGGTCAAAGATACACCTGTAGCCAAGATTGTCGTCTTCAAATCGCCGTATAGTATGACCCGATGCGATAAATACAACACAAGATATGTTTAAGTGTCGCCATCTATTGACAAAATACGTCATTACTTTTTCGCCAACCTAATATATAGGGCCAACTAAGCGATTGGTAAAAAGACGATTCGAGGAACATACTAAAGAAGCGGAACTAGCGACTAAAATCCACTACGGCACGTGAAGTCTGCAGTCGCAAAACATATAGTAGACAGCGGCCATAGCATTTCATGGGACAACGTGGACATCATACAAAAAATACATAAAGTCCACAAAATAGATCTAGCCTAGAAATATTTAAACTAAGTAACGCTAGGTTGTTGAACACTCGTATGGGCAATTGTTCTTCAGGTTTATTTCAAGTAATTAGATTAAGTAATTAAGGGGGTATAGCAAGTTCTATAGTTAAATTGGAAACCTTTCCCTTTTAATATTTTTAAAGTCAACGAAGCCATCATCATCCGCGGCACATATTGTTTGTGATAATTACCTACTTTTTCGAACTAATTATCTTTGCAGACAAAGGAAACAATATTCTTTTTATGCCCCAAATGGTTGGGTTCAACTACCGAATACTACACTTATGTTTACAAACAAAAGTTAATCGAATTAACTTGTAGCATGGTAAAATCTCTTCATGCAGCAAGGCTGTCTGCGACCTACTACGATGAGAGATCCTCAAAACCGAGAGCCTGCATCCTGATGTCAATTTTTAGAGGCAACCATGCTGAGACAATTCCGCTGAAAGGACCTAGTTGCGGTCAGCTTACAATATAATGTTAATAGTAAGACGAGAAGCGTCGAAAGGTATAACAACCCAATTATTCTGTGTCGTCCGCCGACGCAAGAACTCAGGAATCTGGTCGCGTATAGGGAGTCAAGTGGTCTTGAACTCTTAATAGGTTGTGATGCGAAAGCTCTAAATATTTGTTGGAGAAGTAGCAAAATCAATCCTAGAGGAAATAAACTACTTGATTTCTCTTCACTAGTCCTCTTCAGTTGTTAACGTGACCTAACAATGTCTTCGCGATCATCAATAGATTAAAAAGTTGTCTCCAAGATGTGCGCAGCAATAAAGGAGCAGATTTGAAAGGGATCACCATCTAATAGCCGCTTACCTTCGATTTGATAGGGTTGAAGAGTTGTGACAATGACAATGGACGAAGTTGCCGATCGGACAGCAGATACACTGAGTAAACCGCAAGAGAATGTTGATGAGCATTGAAACGCCATTGAACATGCTTTTTTTCGGATGCTACGTAAGTCGTCGTCTACTTCCCGAAAGGACGACACAAGATCTGGTTGATTGCGGAATCGTCTATTAACGGAAGGGATTGAAGGTTCTACTGCCCGCTGCGAGTGATGGCTGGCGTGACGCGCTTGAGCTTCGGTGCAAAGTCCCGGGAAGTTCAATGTTTTGTGCGCCAAAAGGAAATTCACTATTGCGCGGATCAAGGAAGCTAAAAATTCCACAGATCGCAATAATTTTGGAATTTCGCATGGGGTTGCAAACCTTCCAACGATCCTGTTGAGGACGTTAACGTTCTCATCCCAAACGACGAGTAGCTGAAGTGGTAGGAAGAACACAGTTTTTAACCAAATCACATCGGATGATGCATCATGCAGACGGGTTAGTCATCTTAACATGCGGATACGGACCAAACAGAAGAAGAATCATATTCGCTATCAATGCACTCCATAGGAGTAAAGCTACAACTGCACCTGGAATTCCTGCAAATTAGTTACTTCCACTCGTAAGGAAATCCTGGGAATCGGAGACCTTCCCCCCTCCTCATCATGAGTGCGACAATTGGAGGGATATCTGCGTACTCCCTGCCGTCACAAAGGTAACAGATAAAGTAATAATGGGACGCATCAAAGAACACTCCGAAAGCTAGATCAACAAAAGCAGACTGGTTTCCGTTCCGGATCATTCTGCAATGACCATATCAACACCCTGTGAACAATTTTAGAACAGAGCGCGGAGTTAAGATCTTTCGAGAAGCACTCTAGCAGTGTGAACAAGGAGTGTGGTTGGCGTGCTCTACGTAATGCCAGAGAAGTTAATAGCAACATATGATGGCGCAGGATAGCTGACACGCATTTCAGTCGTCCGGGTACGATGGTACGTAAGAATGGTTGACGTCCTATACCGTACCAATCATATATATATACTACACTACTAGAATCAGTTGAAATTTCCAAGCGATTCAATTTTTTTCGAAGCGAAACTAACAAAAAAATTATGAAATTTGATAATTAATTAGCAAAAGTCCATTAAAAACTTAATTTTTAATATTTTCTGATAATCCTAGTTCTTTCCATAGCCCCAGGGTTCCAGATTAAAATGCCATTTGATTTTTGATTTCATAACATCCAATCAGCCGGAATCATGTACACATCCAATACACTTTTTTAAGATTCTATCGTTTTTTTGTCGTTGGAATCCCCAAAAGTGCTTTAAAATCCCCTTTAATGGAACGTCATTAATTTCACACGGAGCGATATATGCGGAAACGGAATTATCTTCAAAGCTCCAAAAAGATATAATAGGAGGGAAGCTGGTATTAAATAAATCTTTATAAAGGAATTGAGAAGCAAGTAAAAGTCTACAGGGAAAGATACTAGCCGCAAAGATAGTAACCGTAGCATGCAATAAAAAATAGGAAACTTTCATATGAGAATTTCGGCTAATCATACAAATAAACAGCTACATGAGAATAGATTGATAACACGAATGCGATAGTAGCAGCATATTGAGTCCTCTCTTCGCCTTAATAATAAAAACCTATCGAATTGCCCCCATATAATAACTTCTTTAATTGGACCCTTGAGGAATATTTTCCTCAGACACTAGAACTGTGGATAGTTTGATAGTTTATGAATTCTTGAATAGTAGTAACTCACCGTTATTGTTTCCACAGTCCTCGTTTTACTGCTCACTGTTTGAGATGATACTATTTCACCATGTGCTGAATATCCTGGAGTCTGTTCTCCGATAACAACACGTCGTTGCTCACCTTGAGGTTGCGCTGTCGTTGGTTTTGGCTAAAATTATTATTAATGGTTTTAGTCTAAAATCCCGCAAAGTTATCCCAATAGGACACACGAAAACACATATATTATTTTAAAAATAATGCAATTTCCACTATGCATACATACTAAGTTGGAACTGAATAAACTTAAAATAACAATTTACTAATAGTACAAACCTGATACTCAAACGGACCATCAATGGGAGTACCTGAATCGCCAGAGCTAGTGGATGATATACTATCTCTTCTTTGGAACTAAAATAACACAACAAACAAACAAACAGGCAATTGGCAATTGTCATGCAGAGCAAAAAAGGTATAGATGATAATATATCTCGCAAAAACGCAAACGCAGAGTACTATCTTTAAAAGTATGCAGATATCATGCATGGTTCCATATTTTGGATTTCCCTCAAGTTTTACTTCTAATTTGGATTCGGAAACGATATGAAAATAAAGACTGGTAACATATAAGTTTGCTACGTTTCGATATTGTGTGAGCAAAATTTATTGAGGACTTATATAAGTGGGAAATGTTAAGAACATTTCATACTTTCAATTAAAAGAAATGGTTAAATGTCTTTAGTTTCATTTCATACCAGAAAACAATCTCTCATGAAAATTGAAAGAGTTAGAGTGATTCGCACACCCTGTTTTTCCAAGAAAAACAAGCAAATACCTGATCGCCACTCGTTACTGTTGCTGTCGTTTTCACTTCCTGTGTTACAACTCGTTGCTGTTGTCGGTTCGGATCGTGCGTTCGGGTTGTTGCGACTGTTTTCTCTTCGAGCTGTTCAGTTTTTGCATTTTTACCTAAATCTTCGTGTGTCGTGGCTGTTCGTGTTGTAACAGCCGTTGCTGTCATATACGCACCGCTCGTATCATCTCGTGGGGCATCAGCCTAATTAATTAATGTGGATGTGTTGTTAACCAAACAAAACAAACAAACGAAAACAAAAAAAAAACAGCATTCAACATAACAGTTAGCGAAAACACAAAACTTTGCGCCTGATTATTAATACATATCTCAATGACTTCATATTGCTCACAATTATACCCTTAACAAACATATGGAAATCCATTTATAGATGTCCTGTATGACAATTCTCACATTCCTATTATATCTATATATTGCTACCTCTACCTCATGGACGAAAGACGACACTGACTTTACAATAAAGTTGACTTCCACAGGATAAGGGACAACTTACTCAGGAAGAAGGGACAAATTTTAAACTTGCGTTAAGTATGTACACCACATTAAAAAAAATGGTTTGTAAGTTTTCTGAAAGTTATGAACAGACTTTTGTAATTGGCTTATATTGTCTCTTGACGCAGGTTGGTTAGCGACGTTCGAAATGTGCACCTTAAAGAAAGTCATTACAAATTCCATAAAGATCTTCAACAGTATGTAGCGATACCTGCGGAGCTAGATTCAGATTGAAGCTGATGTATGGCTTTAAATAATTCCCCCTTTTATTTTTACTTAACGACGTTTCTGCAATTATCTCAGGATTGCACACTAGTGCACTGCAAACTTAATTTACTGCAGTACTAACTTCGCTTAAACAGTTATAGTAAGAGTCGTCAAAACATGTATTTGCATCTCATGCATTTCACGTGCCTTCAATGAGGACTTTAGTAATTTCTTCAAATTCAAGATTCACATTGCCATTGTTAACACAATGTTAAGACATTCGGATCTCATACGCTTAGTACACAGTAGACCTTACTATAAACTTACCTTAGTGTATCTTCATAATTTCCGAGAGAACCATTGCTACAATGTTTTCGTGACTATATTCTAAATTACACAATAATGACCCAAATTAATGTGTCAGCTAAAATATTTGAATTTTGAAAGGATGCTTTTGCAATAAGCATAAATTTATAAATTACATTAAGGCCAAAATTAATTTTACTAGCCAAATCAAGTATTGCTTACAGAATTTGAACCAAAACGTGATGGCCTAAAAGCTATCCAAATGAAAATCGTTCTCCGTAAAAAGCATTGTGTCCCTAAGCAACACCTATGCAGATACCTCTGGAACTAAATTCCAAAGAACAGCGGAACAAACGTGTTTCTAACACTCTGTCTGTACCAAGCCACAATAATTGCATTCTCCTCCAATCTACCATTTAATGATGGGGTTTTATTAATGGGTTAGTCTAATCAAAAAATGCGACAATGATTTTCCAAATTAAGACTATAAGCACGCATTTGCACCCTTGTTTTCAACACTTTCAGCACAACGGCCGGCATACCTTATGTTCTTGCGTCGAGAACGTCACTTCGCCGGTTCCTAAATTCCTTACTTCCTCCTCAACATTATGTGTCACACCATCGCCAGTTTTTGTGATAATTTGTTTAGTTGTTGTCTTCACTACAGTCGGCGTGCTAGATTGTTTCGTCGGAGATCGTGGGCCGCTTTGCATTTCCTTAATATTTTCGGTAGCATATTGTGCCACATCATCGTCGCTGCTACCTTCTGAATCTCGTCGTAATCCTTTCTTGCTTATGTGTTTGATTCCCTCAAAGAATTGCTCGCGGGTAATTGGTACGGTTTCCTTGGTAATAGTTACTTCCTTGCCAAAATGACTTGGGTCAATTTGAGCATAATTGAGAATTAATTTTCCAGTAACAGGATCGCGGACGGCAGTTGCAGGATCGATATCGCCTGTGTTGGGGTCGATGTGACCGTACTCTGTTTTAATTCTTCCAGTCACTGGATCGATTTCCCCTGTCAGTGTCATTGTCTGAGTAACAGTCGTTCGAGCTCCAGCAACTCGAGGATCATTTGGATCGACTTGAATGATTTCGCCCGTTATTGGGTCCACCATATTATAGACGTAAACGGTTTTGTTGAACACTTTAATAATTCTACCAGTTTCTGGATCGATTTCGCAGGTGCTTGGGTCAATTTCCTGGGGACGTCCTTCTTCGTCCGTCCTAGATATTAGATATACTTTCACGATAACCAATCGCCCGGTTTTTGGGTCGATCTTGCCCACCTTTGTGTAAACGTCGCCACTATCTGGATCGACTTGTGTGGCTGAATATAATGGCTCACCCTTCTCATCCGTTTCTCCAGTTGCGGTATAAACTTTTCCGCTACTGGGATCAACTTTGATCATGTTTGGATCCACTTTAATTTGCCGTCGCACTTCATTTGTCTTCGGATCCAAGTAGCCATAAATTGTAATTACATAGCCTGTCTTCGGATCAACACTGCTGGACGTGTATACTAATTCCTTTGTTTTCGGATCGGCGCTACCCGTTGGAACCCAAATTTGATTATTTTTCGGGTCAACTACAACCTTCTTTTCATCACTTACTGCAGGTTTTTGTGTTTTGGGGTCTCTACGAGTAGTAACTATCCTCATGCAAACAATTCGTCCATAATCCTTATCAGGTTTGCCTGTCTTTGGATTGATTTGATTCTTGAGGACGGCTTGACCAGAAACTGGATCAATTTTGATTTCTTTAACTGCAGTTTTTCCAGTCTTTGGATCAATTGCTGCAATTGTTTGTTTCGCCAAATCAAATTGACCATATTTTGTGTCAATCTTACCCGTCTTTGGATCGAATTGACCAACTGACGTCTCGATTACCACAGTCTTTGGATCTATTAATCCCTTTTTATCCATTTTTCCTGATACCGTGGTTACTTCCACTACAGGATCAATTTGTTTTCCGACTTCAATTAAGTGAGCGGTATTCTGATCCGTTTTTCCTGTCTTCGGATCTGGAACGCCCACCACGAGTATCTGACTTGTGTTGGGATTTACAGTGGCCTGTTTCAGCACGGCTTTACCAGATTTCGGATCCACGGATTTTATTTCGCCAGTTTTCGTATTGATATCACCATATTTAGTAGAAATAACACCGCTCTCGGGATCAAGTAGGCCAAGAGAGTGTTCAACTTCACCGTTGATAGTATCCACTTGTTTTTTCGCTGGATCATATCGACCAGTAATAACTGTCAGATCAACTAGTGGATTATCGTGTGGTGCAATGCATACAACTTGGCCCAAAGACTTCTCCAACTTTCCAGTCTTGGGATCGATTGCTCCAGAAGATAAATGAATATTGCCAGTTTTGGGGTCAACTTCTCCTTTGAATGTTTCCGTTTTCTTGGTACTGGGGTCGAGGATTTCGATTGAGCCGGATTTCGGGTCAATTTTGCCATGCTTATAAGTTATGATGCCAGTATTTGTGTCGAGAACACCATTGCATTGGGTGATTTCGCCATTTTCGGTATCTACCCGTTTGTTTGGGGCATCGTATTTAGCTGTAATTAGCATAATTTTCACTGGCTTTCTGTGAGCTGGACGTGGTTGCACAACTGCAGCGGTAGGAGCCGAAGGAGCTGAGGATGTTGGCGTCGCGGCTACCTTCGTTGCGGATGCTGCTGTTTTAGTGGAAGGCGTGGTTGGACTCCTCGCTGCAGCGGGTACCGATTTCGCCTTCGGAGAGCTTGGTTTTTCCTTGAGGTACCGTTCATTTTCCAGGAACGCCGCTGTCAAATCTAAGTGGGCAGGCTTCTCAGGTTGTTGGGCTGTAGTACTAGTGATACCACTGCCGAAAACAGGAGCGGTTGCAGGCTTGGCCTAAACAATGATATATACATACTATGTGTAAGTAGATTGACTAAAAATTTCTCACTGCACGGTACAATCGTGCGTTTCTGTCTTGCGTTATCGATTAGTCATAATTCCAGTTAAACTTCATGCAGGCTAACTGTCTATTCAATCTGATAAAGTGTATTTGAGTAATCATCTTAAAATGAAAGTGAGAAAAAATGTCAATGTCGGAAAAAAAGAAAAGTGCGAATAGGTGTTATCGTTTTTAGTAATAAGAAGTAACAATAAAATTCGCCTTGGCGTATAGCAAAACTTGCAAACCAAAATCAATTGTTTCGTAGCGTAAAGAGCGGAATGTTTGTACAAATATGAATGTCGAGTTTCTTACAGCCTTTATAATTTCTTGGTGATACTTTTCATACATTATAAATTCTATAATCCAGGGCACCTTTATTCAAACAACTGCCTATATAAATCTCGCAAAAAAACACTGCTACCAAGCAATAGCCACTGAATATTAACTTTCAACCGACATCAGCTATTATTATAAGCACTTCGATTTAGAAATTGACAAAGGCTGGAAGCTCCTCCTCGCCTAGGTAAAGCAAGTAAAATGGAAACCAACAAAATTTATACTTTCCCCTCCAATTACTTTGCTTAGTTTCCAAGTCGCCTAACTTTACCCAAACGTTACCACAGATTAGTTGAAATCATCCACAGAGGAGAAAAATAAGTATGGTAAGCGTCCTTTGGCCGCTAAACTCGCGAATCGTTCGCAGTTATTAGTCATGGTATGGAAATGAGAGTGGTATCATGAATGGGGTTTATTTTCTTCGCGCAAGAAAGGGAAGCTCGGAGGAATGGATGAAATGTAGTTCCCTTAATAATCACTTATATCTTAATAATGAAAACCTGATCATCTCCTGTATCCCGATTTGTTTCTTTAACACCACCATCACCTTTATTCGTTACTGTTACCGTTGTTGTTGTAGTTTCGCTTACTTTGCTGGGACTACCGACAGGCGATGTTGCAGCAGATGTAGGCGTAGTTATCATCTTTGGGATTTTCGATTCAGTCTTCGAAGTTCTGCTTGAATCACTAGCAGGTTTAGCAGGAGTTGTGGCACCTGGCGCCGATTCTTTAACTCCTTCAAAGAATTGATCACGCGTTATAGGTACTGTCTCTTTAGTGATTGTTACTTCCTTTCCAAAGTGACTAGGCTCAATCTGAGCATAGTTTAAGATGAGTACTCCCGTAACAGGATCCCGTACCGCAGTAGCGGGATCTATATCGCCAGTTTCTGGATCAATATGACCATACTCCGTCTTAATACGACCGGTTACAGGATCAATTTCTCCAGTTAAAGTCATAGTTTGGGTGACGGTCTTGCGAGCACCCGCGATTCTTGGATCCTTCGAATCAATTTCAATTACCTCTCCCGTAATCGGATCAATCATGTTATAAACGTAAATTGTCTTATTGAACACTTTAAGAATTTTTCCGCTGTCTGGATCAACCTCGCACACTTTGGGGTCCAGTTCCTGTGGTTGACCTTTCTCATCCGGTTTCGAAACCAAGTAGACACGTACCAAAATCAACTTTCCCGTGGTTGGATCTACTTTACCCACTTTCGTGTAAACCTCGCCAGTTTCTGTATCGACCTGAGTGGCAGCGTAAAGAGGCTCACCGGTGACTTCATCAGTTTCCCCGGTGGCAGTGTATATTTTGCCACTTCTAGGATCCACTCTTTGGAGAATGGGATCGACCTTTGTCTGCTTCTTAACTTCATTCACCTTCGGATCCAAATATCCATAGACCGTGATAACGTAGCCAGTCTTGGGATCAACACTTGTCGATACATAGATGGGTTGTTTAGTTTTTGGATGTTTATTTCCGGTTGCTACCCAAATTTGATTAGTCTTCGGGTCAATAATAACATCCTTATCTGATATTTCGGTCTTTTGGGGTTTAGGACCTGCCGTAGCTGCTAAAATTCTCAACGACACAATACGTCCATAATCCTTTTCTGGTTTACCAATTTTCGGGTTGATTTGATTCTTAAGGAGAATTTGACCTGTGATAGGATCCGCTTTCACCTCTTTTATCGCTGTTTTACCGGACTTAGGCTCTTGAATAGCGATTGTTTGTTTGTTTAGATCGATTTGTCCAAGTTTTGTGTTGATTTTTCCAGCTTTTGGATCGAAATGCCCGATAGATGTGTCCACAACTGCTGTCTTAGGATCAATAATACCCTTTTTATCCATCTTCCCAGAAATTGATACAACTTGGACTATAGGATCGATTTGTCGACCAACCTCAATCAAATGTCCAGCAGTTTGGTCCACTTTACCCGATTTAGGATCAGTTAGTCCAATTAAAGTTATCTGGCTGGTGTTTGGATCAATTTTAGCAGTTTTTGAAACAGGTTTTCCAGATTTCGGGTCAACAGCTTTAACTTGACCAGTCTTCGTATTAATTTCACCAAGTTTCGTGTGCAGGATTCCATTTTCAGTATCAAAAACACCAAGAGAATGCTCCACATCGCCGTTTATTGTGTCAATCTGCTTGCTTCCAGGATCTAGTTTGCTAGTAATAACTGTTAACTCCACTAAAGGATTGTCGTGTGGAACAATGCTGATCACTTGACCCAAAGTATTATCAATTTTGCCTGTTTCAGGATTAATAACACCTGATAGCACAATAATATTTCCCGTTTTAGGATCCACTTGTCCCTTCAATATTTCTTTTGTTTGCATTTTAGGATTAAATACTTCGATTGTTCCTGTCTTAGGATTAATTAATCCAAAATCAGATTCAATAGTTCCCACTTCAGTGTGCAAAACTCCAACGCATTGTTCGACTTTTCCATTCTCCGTATCAACACGCTTATTGTCCAGTTTGGAAGTGATCTTCAGGATTTTCACTGGCTTCAAATTGGCCGGACGTGATGTTAGACTCGCCGTCGCAACAGACGCAGCGGCGCTAGGTCGAGTTGGGGTACCAATAGCTGATGGGATCTTTGACGGGGTTACGGCTGGCGATGCTTTCGTAGGTGAAGCTTGTGGTGTTGATTTAGCTGCGCTTGATGGTGGTGTTTTTGTGGCTGGAGAAGTCGAAATCTTAGTACTATCACGTTTCGTCGGAGTAGCTTGTGGGTGCTCTTTTGCATAACGCTCACGTTCAAGGAAGTCCGCCGTTAAATCAAGATGGGCTGGCCTTTCCGCCTGATCGGTTGTTGGTGTAGCTGCTGAAGGCTTTGTAGGTGAAGCCTAATTTAAAAATAATTTCCAAAAGTTTTAATATCCAGTTCATCAATCAAGTTTATGTACAAAGATAACGAGAGGATTACCTGCTCGAGAGCAGGTCAAAGAGCTAGAAATGACAATAACCCGTGCATAATGTCTCGTATAGGTTCGATATACACAGTATCCTGGTTGTTGGTACAACATCGATTATTGATAACTTCTGTCATGCGTTTTAGAGTATAGGAAGATGGTATTAGCATTAAGGTGCAGAAGAAGATCCAAATTGGGCATAGTCAGCCAATAAAGTGGTTGAATTGCCTTCATCGTGTGTTAAATTAAATCGGAAATATTAGAACCTTCGAAAAATAATCGTTGGAGTAGATTAGACGTTAATTTGTCCCCAGTGTTTTTTTTTTTGTTATACATTAAAGTTAGCAATAAGTTCGTGTTCAACATTTTCTTGTGCAAAAGCTAAGTGATGTAAGTAGGTAAAAGCTTTTTGAGCACTTTCCATTCTGTTCCATTTTAAGTCAAGTTTCAAAGAATGACGGCTAATCGAGCGTAAACGCTGTTTCCAAAGATAGTATTAAACTCAGACTTCGAGTCGAGTGGCCGATATCAACTTTTTAAAGTATTTAACAGAATTGCTACTCATTTATGTAAACATGTATATGTTGCTTCACAATGCCATACGATGCCAGTTTAGAATTTCATGTGCGTAATTCGCCTCATGTACGAATAGTTGTCAAAAATATAAAATGATCAACAAAAACGAAAGTTATCCAGAAACTACGCGCCATTGTGCAAATATATAAGATCTGATTCAATGTTAAAATAAAACCAATGATAGTTCGTCAGAGGAAACAGGGAATCTCTGATATGATATTTTGCGATGAAAATGATTAATTTGTTAAAGTTTAAATAAATCGGTACTCAAGGGAAAACGTAATATTTAAGTGACTGGATATTCTAAACTGTTCCAAACGACAAATCCACGAATAATAACTGCCTAAGCGTCGATTTCAAATCATACACGGACTTTCTAGATACTGAAGGAATCGCTCCAAGAAGCGTCACTGGATTCAGTCGAATTAAAGAAACTATCTCTTTATCTCAGGAACAAGCCAATCAATTGAACTCTTCCCAGATTTGGTCGAACCTCTATAATCTATTTTATAAATTCCAACCATCACAAGAATAGCCTTTAACACAAATCAAACAGAATGGAACAAATGCTGTGTCGGAAGTCTTCAAGATATTATTCATAGATATTGTTTCTTCCACTTTGTTAAATTTCAGCGTTTTCGCATCTAATGCAAAACACAGTGGTTTAAACATATAAAAAGCGAAATTATACAGCCTTAACTTGTAAGTAATGTGGCGTGGAATATACAATAATGGGTTTGTGATCTTTGATCGTCTAATAGCAGATATTAGGAATAGCAAACAATTGAATACACAAAATTTGAAATATTCGGAAAATATTCAAAAATATCGAATATAAACAAAGGAATAAAAAACTAAATTAAAAGAAATCAACAAACCACAAAAATAAAATAAACAAAATCTACCTTTGATTCTTGTGTAGTGTACGTGACTTCACCAGTACCCAAATTTCTTACTTCCTCTTCAACGTTGTGTCTGACGCCATCTCCAGATTTCGTCAGAACTTGTTTTGTTGTCGTCTGAACAACAGTGGGTTGTGCCGTGGGTTTACTCTTGTCCTTTGCCGCACCTGCTGGTGACGTTTGTTCTTTTTGTTTAGCAAAGTGACGGGGATCGATTTGTGCATAATTGAGCACCAATTTTCCAGTAACAGGATCACGAACAGCGGTCTTTGGATCGATATCTCCTGTATTTGGATCAATATGACCGTATTCTGTAATAATCCGTCCAGTTTTCGGATCGATTTCGCCTGTTAACGTAAGGGTTTGAGTCACAGTTGATTTGGCTCCGGCAACACGTGGGTCATTTGGATCAACTTGGATAACTTCACCCGTTACTGGGTCAACCATGTTGTAGATGAAAGCCGTTTTGTCGTATACTTTTGTGATACGCCCAGTTTCAGGATCAATATCGCATGCATTTGGATCTATTTCTTTAGGTTGACCATTTTCGTCAGGTCGGGTTAAGAGTAGCACGCGAACAATCACCAACTTTCCGGTCTTCGGATCGACTTTACCCACTTTAGAGTATACTTCTCCATTTTCAGGATCAACCTGAGTGGCTGCGTATAGCGGTTCACCAGTAGCCTCATCAATTTGGCCTGTAGCGGTGTAGATTTTTCCAGTTTTAGGATCAACCTTCATAAGATTTGGATCAATATGTGTCTGTCTCTTAATTTCATTAGTCTTTGGATCCAGGTAGCCATAAATGCGAATGATGTAACCAGTCTTTGGATCAATATTGCTTGTAGTGTATATTGCCTCCTTGGTTTGAGGATCTTTCTTGCCTGTAGCAATCCAAATTTGATTAGTTTTCGGATCAACAATGATGTCTTTATCCTTGGCTTCAGGGATGATCTCATTAGTTTTCGGGTCCACACGTTTCTTAACAATCCGCAGTGATACAATCCTGCCATAGTCTTTGTCTGGTTTACCGGTCTTTGGATTCACTTGATTCTTGAGAGTAATTTGGCCAGTAACTGGATCGATCTTAGCATCTTTAGCAACTGCTTTTCCTGTTTTTGGATCTGTCGAAGTAATTGTTTGTTTGACTAAATCGAATTGCCCATATTTTGTATCGATCCTTCCTGTTTTAGGATCAATTTGTCCGGCTGAAGTTTCCATTGATGCTGATTCTGGTTCGATTATGCCCTTCTTACTGTCTAGTTTGCCAGAAATCGCCGTGACTTCTACTAAGGGATCAATAGCTTGACCAATCTCAATTAAATGTCCGGTGTTTGGATCAGTTTTTCCTGTTTTTGGATCTACTGCTCCCAAAATCGTTATTTGACTCGTTATTGGATCAACAATGGCTTGTTTAGTTGTAACTTTCCCTGATTTTGGATCGGTTACCTTAACTTCGCCGGTCCTCGGGTTGATATCGCCATATTTCGTTGAAATTATACCCGTATCTGGATCTAAAACTCCCATAGAATGTTCCACTACTCCATTGACTGTGTCTACCCTCTTAGTGTTTGGATCTACTCGACCAGTCACGGCAGTAATCTCCACAAATGGTGTGTCTTGCGGAGCAATACAAATCACTTCACCTAAGGTATTGTCCAGTTTACCGGTCTTCGGATCAATCACGCCCGACGTCAAGTGGATATTTCCAGTCTTCGGGTCTACTTGTCCCTTATGTGTCTCCTTCTTATTCGTTTGTGGATTGTAGACTTCAACTGTTCCTGCTCGCGGATTGATAAGACCATGCTTCGAGTCAATTAATCCCGTGTTAGTATCCAACATGCCAGTGGAATGTTCGATATTACCATTCTCGGTATCGATGCGTTTTGTAGTGGGATCAAGTTTCGAAGTAATAATCATAATCTTCACTCGTTTCTTAGTTGGTTTTGGTGGACGATCTTTATTATACCTTTCAGCGTCTAAGAATGCCCCTGTTGGGTCAATTGGTTTATATGAACCAGGTGTACCTGTAATTTGGCCAGGACGGCTGTTGGGAGAATATGAGCGACCCTTAACGGGAGTTCCGTCTTCAGAGTATTGAACATCTGGCGACATTAGTTTCGCTTTTGTCCTTGGTGACCAGTTGCCTTCTTTCAAGAGTTTATCCCTTGTCTTCGGTGACAATTCACCCTTGTTCAATTTATCACGAGTTTTGGGTGATAATTCGCCGACTTTCATTCGTTGTGCTTGCTCCTTTACATGATCGTCTTCACCTGGAGCATAATTAAATGCCAATCCAGTGGCGCGTCTTGCTTGTGAATTTGGACTTAGTTGACCGTCATCTTGACCATCTCTGCCAGCGTTTGGATCTTGATCATAACGGAATCCACCTGTAGTGTAACTTTTCCTGGTCGGGCTTGTTTCCGGATCAGTTTCAGAATACTCATAGGGGCGAGTAAAACCTTTATTATCGTATTTCGGTTTCTTTTTGCTTCCTGCACCAGATTCAGGTGATTCTTCGCCGGTAACGGCCACGGCGATTTTACGTTTATCGTCTTTAGAAGGAGATGTTTTATCTCGTTTGGGAGATTTGCGACCCGATGAAAATATGCCAACCTTATAATTCAAAAAAAGAAAAAGAAAATAAAGTAAAAATTGATAAAAGAAGATTGAAAACAAAATATAAGTGCAAAATAACCAAATTTTCCAAGGAATTCAATTAAACTCAAAATTTGAAGCGTGGAAAACCCTTTCGCAAATATCTAAACCAGCTTGATCAGGCCAGTGAGCGGAAAAACAGCCTTAGCTCGTCTTCAATTTGCAGATAATTTAACGGATTCTATTCCTTAATGAATTCGTGTCTAGTAGATCCGCAATGTTTAAGCAGATTCCCAAGTTATAACTTAAAACTATTTAAACATTGTACATACCCCTCGCCTGCTTGGTGACTTTTCATCTGTGTCTGATTCATTACCTGAAAACCAGAATATTTTATGTTTTTATTAATATGTCCCACAAAGTCTGTACTCAACGTCATACCATTTGCAATATCATCCTCCTTATCCTTTTTACTTTTAGTTGGTGGTAAGACAGAAACCCCTCCGACTGGCTTCTGCAATGCAAACAACATCAAAATAAGTAAAATATTCACAAAAGTAAGAACCACGTTAGCAGAGTACAAGCAAATCCAGCATGCATGTAGGTAAAATATGGAAAACAAAGGGGGAAATATATTTTGAAAATATCAAAGTCAAAGTTAGCTTCAACAGTTAATAGCTCAATTTACTGTTCAACTATGTAAAATGGCATGAATAATAAGCATATTCCATTCCTAAGTAGAATTATTTTTAGGTTGTTTAGCGGTTAGCGGTCATTTAGACATCAACACTGTCGTATTCATGAGAAAATAGATAAACATTAACATGCAAAATAGAAAATTAGTTCTTAACAACAGTTACGTTGTTCGTAATATTCAGCAGTAAATGAAATTAGACTTCTTGCTTCTACTCAACACCATACCACCAGACGGATAATGGCGTTAGGGGTACAACTTTTAGATTTCTTTAAGTACGTGATGAGACATAAAAGATTGTTTTCCTACATAGTTTTTGCTGCAAAAAGGAACAACAAAAACAAATGAGAGCGCCAATTCTAATGCCTATCGAGGTTATTACGGCAGGTTTCTGTTAATCCGGTGGTAACCCATGTGAATCATTTTACTTCTAGCTTCTTCGCGTATCGTAACCCGATCACAAGTCGAGAATATTTAATTAGATTGCGACACAAAGGCATATCAACGATTATCACTTGGAGCAAAGTGAACCGCATTGAATTTAACATTTTTAATATCCAATAATACCTTCTTTCATTAAAATTAAAATTCAAACCTTCTTTTTCATCGTCAACATTGTACGTGTCTTATCTTAGCTTCGTTTAAAATCTTAAGAATTTAAATACCCAATAACTTAAGTAGAAATTGTTAAATATCCAAACCCTTCAGACAGCTCTGATCACCACATCTTTACGGACCCATTATTACGTTGATCTACATATACTCTTTTTGGTGCTTCTTAATTTATAATAAATCTGCCGTATTTTTTTCGCTCACATTCCGTCCTCGTTTTCACTGCATCAAGTGTACAAACACAAATTTCCGTTAATATATCAGTGAATAAGATAGCTAAACCAATGCAAACATTATGTCGAAAGAATACGCAAAATGCCGCTAAATTCTATGAATTGCACCATTCTGGATATGTTATCGCGAGACAACTACGACACCTTTACATACGTAAGTGATCAAATCGCGAAGCCAACCATAGAAGGCAAAAACAGTGAGCTTATGGCGTCACAAAAAGGCCCAGTTCGTAGAGCAACTCATGCAACATAAAATCATGAAAGGTGATGTAAAGATCATCTAACTAAATTTTTTGGCGTAATTGTTAGATGCAAGTTAATGGCGGCCTTCTCTGCAGCTGCTTCCGATGCTCGATCGAGACTTGTGAAATGCTTCAAAATATAGAATTTCTGAAAATAAAAATTAAGAGAGCAATGCAAGAAATACTCCCGCGAACACAAGATGGCAACGATGTTCATAAAACACAGTAAAGTTAACAACAGCACACAAGGAGGGAAAATCATCATCAACATGACGAAGAAAAACGAGACTTAGAGATGGACACTGCAACAATGGTGACTTCGCCACGTTGTTCCAAAAACAAGAAATCCATAGCAGGAATAGCGCCAAGCAGCATTCTTTACACACTCCAAGAAGGATGAAGAAGTTTAGACAGCGAACGCACGAAATCTTATCCTACCTCTGCACCAGGCTGGCTGAAACTAGTTGATTTAGACTTTCAGGGCCGGCCTGTAATTTTTACGAAGAATAACAGCTTGTCTATCCTACAAATAGAGATATCTTTGAGGTCCACAGAGAATATTTTACCTACTGCCACAGCCTGGCTCTACCTAGAACTAGACAATTGCAAAGGATCGTAATCCGGAACGAAGAGAATGACTTTAAGCGTGTCGCTCCGACTGTACAGGGCATCTCTGCACTACCCCACAGGCCGAAAAATGCACATTAGCAAAAAATAAATTTCTAGTAAGGTTACCGGAAATGATTTTGAATTTTTCATTTATAGTGACATAACTTTAGTTAAATGCTCTAAACGCAAGTTTTTGTTAATAAGATTGCTACGTGAGATTTGCGTCGTGTTCAGCATTCCATTTAGAATACACTGGTGTATCCTGAAAGACTGTACACCCCGTTACATTGTGCGTATCCGAGAATACTCTCACTCCATAAATACAGAATATTGTATCGTAACCCTGCATCACATCGACAGTTTTGTATTGTGCCTAAGTTGGAAAACCCACCGGAAAATTCTTCTCGAAGCTTGACTTGCATGTGGCTAGCCGGTTAGGAACGTCCAGCATCCATATGGGACTTGGTCTAGGATGTTTTTATGGCCGTAGGTCTCAAGGGATGAGATGTAGGAGTACATTAAGGGCATTGCAGAGACCTAGTATCACCTGCACATCCAGTTCTTTAGATCTTATTGTATTTGTAGCGCCGGAACACGAAAATCGTGCATTGAATCTGAACATTGTATGTTAATCTCATCCTGGCTTCCGCGCTTTTCAGACTCAACGTCATTTGGAAATTAGACAGGATTATGCCTGGAGAACAAATTATTTTACACTTTCTACTACTTTCGGAACCTCTTTCTTCAGCCTTTTTCCCGTTCACAAGAATGCCTGATCTGAGTGCAATTTAAGGCTTTCAAATCCCCATCCAGGGTATCAAGCCACCGTTGTTTCGGCCTACCCTTTGGTCGTTTACTATCGACTTTGATGTTCAGACCAATCCCGGCAAGTGAATTATCGTTAGCACGAATTACATGACCATACCATCGAAGATGTCTCTCTCGCAACTTTCGGAACGAAAGTAAATAAATGGTAATAAATGGAATAATCCAGACGTATCATTTTTTAACGATGTTCAAACCGAGGACAAATATGAAAAATTCATGGCTAGCGATGGAGAATCGACGAGAACATAGTTTCGTAGCAATTATATCGCCATCGGAACGCTACGCTGAAAATCCGATTGGCGAATATCAATGTGGTTGGGACTGAACGATCTACAACGGATCAACTTTTCACGACGAAGCAGTCATTAGAGAAATATTAATAATAATAATCGTTGGCACAACAATCCATATTGGATCAGGGCCTTGAAGTGTGTTAGAGCACTTCATTCAAGACCGTAACGGTACACTACAGTAGATTGTAGGAGGCAATGTGGTCAGCATTGCTCTCGCCCGAGATTATTACCCTGATTTGACTCAGGTACTCATTCACAGCTGAGTCGACTGGTATCCGACGTCAAATCACGATACAAATCCCACTGCCGCCAGCGAGATTTGAACCGCGACCTTCCGTACGACAGCCTTGTGCTCTAACCACTCAGCTATCCGGAGAAATATTGTTAGTATAAAATTGACTTCTATCGAATTTTTGTGAGCTTCATAGAGGCTAACAACGTTATTAATCGCATAACATCGTTCAAAATATTGCTACAATTGGGCATCCCAGCGAGGCTGGTCCATCTGCTAAAATGGACGATAGCATGAACGATAGTTCAGTGAGAGCTCAGAATATGTTAACTGATTCATTTGTGACTCAAACGAAGTTAAAACAAAAAGATGGGCTGGTCCCTACGCTTTTCAATTTGGCATACAGTTACAAAATTATCCATGGATATCATAAAAAATCTATTATTTAAGGTCCACCAATGGTGGAATATGCTGATGATGTTGACACTTTGTCTTGTATAAAAGAGACTCTCTCTTGATATAGCAGGTAGTGATCTAAATGAAGGGTTGCGGATGGTGGTATTATGAGAATTCATAGCAGGCATGTTTAAAGGTGCATTTTTGTTATCTGGCGTCAGTTGTTTTCGGTAAGGCTTATCAATTTACCCGGTAAGGCTTTACAATTTACTTTATCACAACATTTGAAAATGATCCAAATATTTTACCAAAATTCGTCATTCCGTTTCTTCTGAGCACGCCATACACCATACAATTGATAAGCTGGAGAGCAAGCGAGTGTAGCCGCCATAATATGTCGATTTCGCACTCTTCGCAGAGTTGGGCCTGCTTACAATGCCTACTTAGCATATTTTGGCTTGGATCTTGAATTAAAGACTCAAGCCAAATGACTTTTGTTTACGACGTCAGTTCGCAGATTGGGCTCTAGGGTGATGGATACTGATAAAAAAAATCATCACCTCCGATAAAGCACATTTTTGGTTGAAGGGACCATACTTCTTCAAAAATAAAGAAGAAAGAATCGTAATTGGAATGGAGAGCGCTATCGTTCGATGCTGATCAATTTTTTCTCTTGAATTTGGCAATATTGACGCGGACGATGTTTGTTTTCAACAGGACGACGCAATTTGGCACACTGCGATCGTAAACTCCATAGAATATCACTATTGTTGAGTAAAATTTTAAAAACTTTGATGAATTTACATATTTAGGAAGTTAGCTATCGAAGGACGCAAATGAAATTGACGAAATAAAGTCAGGAATTCAGCTGCCAAATAAAACTCACTACTCGACTCTCTTCATTCCAAAGTCAAAATCCATACATAGGAAGATCAGACCTGTACTACGTTATGGCAATAAAGCGTGGACTCTAATTCAAGGAGTAATAAAAATATCGAATGCTTTCAAAAGTAAGATCCTACTCAGAATGTTGGGAGCAGTTCGGATTGCACATGAGTGGCACATCAGGTACGATTTGTATCAAATCTACGGTGAATTAGAGGCCTCCATTATGATTCGAATATAAAGACTCCATTAGGCTGGTCGTCTACTGCATATGGGCGCTGCAAGACCACTCACAGGGAAAATTGACGGGTGCCCACGGTGAAATGTTATTCATCATCATCATCAACGGCGCAACAACCGGTATCCGGTCTAGACCTGCCTTAATAAGGAACTCCAGACATGTCGGTTTTGCGCCGAGGTCCACCAATTCGATATACCCAAAAACTGTCTGGCGTGCTGGCCTACACCATCACTCCATCTTATGCAGGGTCTGCCTCGTCTTCTTTTTCTACCTTAGATATTGCCCTTATAGACTTTCCGGGCTGGAGCATCCTTATCCATACGGATTAAGTGACCCGCCCACCGTAACCTACTGAGCCGGATTTTATCCACAACCGGACGGTCATGGTATCGCTCATAGATTTCGCCATTATGTAGGCTACGCAATCGTCCATCCTTATGTGTTATTAGATGTATGAAATTGGAGGACGCGTCACTAGGGGACTTTTGGAAGCAGGAGGAGCCTGAAAGGGGCTGTAGCGCTAGGAATGAGTGATAAGAGCACCGCCTCCAATCCAAAATTTTATCCAGTCATTCTTCACGAATAACGAATGAACTCATCGGCATCGACAAAGTAAAAAGTCAAAACAATGAAGAATGACACAATGCAAAAAATGCAATGTTTGCAATTGAGATACCAGTATCTCATGCCGTGTCGACATGTGATAGGCATGAATGGCAAGAGTCTATATTCACTGAGATAAAATAACTCTTTATTAACAACACATGGGGAATCGTCGATGATCCCAAAACTGGAAAAGTCATCGGATGTCGGATCATACTAAGGAATAAATCGGACACTGATAGCAGCTAAGAACAAAAAAAGTATCGGCTTTCACGACAAATTCGCACCAGATTTGTAACTTAGCTTCGCTTCGATTATATATAGCATTAGCTACGGAACTCAACATGAGAATATCACAACGAACGTACGTAATATCGCAATACCTAAATATTCTTTACGGTCTGTACGTCTACTGTAGGCGATCGCAAAACTCGACGAAACTTTTCGAGATCCCGCGAATGTACAAACACCCAAACTGATCTCACAAATTTTCTTAACTAAGACGAGAACACCAAAGAACCAGTTTTTCCTAAACTGATTGGTGCTCGCCCAAACATTTCGCATGCACTAAACAATTTCAACCAATACCAGCATTGCCATTCATTGGATAGCCGGAAATTATTACGGACATTTGTACATAGCTTCTGAAATAGTCGAAACATCGTATTCGAAGTATGAGTTCAAGGTTAGGACAAATTCTGAACGGTTACTTCGTCTACGTTAGACAACTGAATGAAAAGAGTCCATTTGACGAATTGATATGCTCTGGTATCAATTTTCTAGAGCAAAGACAATGTTAGATTCCACTTTACATCATCATTATTGTGACGAAATACCTAGCCTGCTTCTTCTAGATTTAATCTTTCACATTACGTGTATATACGTACGTATTCACTTCTACATGTTCCCGAAAGATTTCCCGATTCTTTCTAGCTGAAAGATTCATGAATGTGGAACACTCTACCATACTTTATTTTCCCAGCGATTTATTGAATGAGGCCTCCTAACTGACCAACACAGTCCCAATTTGTTTCCTTTCATCATCCTTACCAAAGCTAGATATATTCACACTATCTATCTATATTCCTCTTCTTAAAGTAGGTTCCTATTGGAAAAATATAGATGTTCTTCTAGAGACATTCGTAAGAAACCAAACGTATAACAACTGGCATGCATATCTTGCTACAACTGTCAACATTTTGCAGTCACTCAAAATATCAAAACCTGCAGTAGAAAGTGTCCTGAATGTGAGATAAAAAACAAACAAAAAAACATAAGAGCAAATTTTATCTCCTATATTCGGCTAATTTTATCATTTTTGGCAAATCTGAGCCAGTTTTCCAATCTCAATCTCAATGCTCAATATGAAATTTATAATCCGTTCTGTCCAACACATGAAAAAAGCCCTAAATTTTCTCACAAATCCAGCGCTGTAACCTTTCGAATTCAATATATTTTTGCATTGTAATCTACAAAAATCTTATTGAAAAGTGAAGGTGCTTGCAAAGGGGAAGAGCATATAAGAAAGGTAACCAGATAAATAAACCAATGGGCAAAAGCACATCTGCACACACACCTCCATTATAAGTTCGATAGAACACCGGCCAACTGGCAAATTTTTAAGAATGCAAATAGCCCTTAATAAGCACCTTTACGATAAACTGGACAGAATTCGACACCAGTGCCCAATGGATATCGAACACTTCTGTTGTGATAATCATAATATTATGACAAAAATCGATTCATGATTACTTTAATATTTGGGCTGAAGCAAAAGTTTCAATTATCTATTTGAACCCCGTAGATGTTGGAATAGGAATAAGTTAAGCTGCGATTGTACGAAGTCATCCACCACTTTTAATTCTATCTGCCAGAAGGCGAAAAGATAATCATAAAAATTAATTCGAAGAAAACAACAGGATCTGTCACCATTGAAGCTAAGCTCTGGAAAACGAAGAGCTGGATTTCCACTTCTGGTTCAGTAAGTCCTTTAATCGGAACTGAATTCCCTCTGTTTTAAATAGATGGCTCTAGCAGTAAATGCTAATCAATTTTAACTTATCCAAACATTATAAACCAAGCTTAGACCTATGATAAACAACCCGTTTTGACACATTAGTAATTTTGGTTTGGCTTGTGAAAATGTCTGATTCTATGCCAAATAATCATCATTTGCGGGAAGTGTTGATTTTCTTATTTCATTCGAAGAACACACCGGCTAAAGCACATCGAGAGCTCCGAAAAGTTTATAGAGATGTTGCTGTAAGTAAAACAAAGTGCCGTAATTGGTTCCGTCGCTTCAAAGACAGTGATTTCGATGTTGTCAACTGTCGGCGGGAAGGAAGGCCTAAAATCTTCGAAGACTCTGAATTGGAGGCATTCCTCGATGTTTCAACATTTAGAACTTCTAAGTAATCGCATACATTAGCAAAGATTCAAAAGCAAGAAATTTGGATTACCTATGATTTGAAGCCAAGGGATATTGAGCGTCGTTTTTTTTTACTTGTGAACAACTGCTCCCGCAGGAAAAAAAGTAGGGTTTTCTTCATCGCATGGTAACGCATGATAAAAAATGGGTCCATTACAGCAAACCAAAGAAAAGGATTTCGTGGGAACTGCCCGGGCATGATTCTAAGTCGTCGGCTTGGCCGAATATTCTTCGCTGCGAAGGTTACGACTTTTTAATGACTAACTCCAATGAAGCCTGTGATATCACTGTTAACGACAGCAATCTGCCGGGATATCAGATGGAGGTAGTAGCTGATTGTATACTGAAGAAGGGTACAGCTGGTGCCCGACATCCGCTTTTGCAATTAGAAAATTGTATTCCATCGTAAGGAAAAATAACTAAAGTGTATTTATTCTTTACAGAGTAAAGCGTGGTTAAAATTGACAACTTGGAACTGATGGATGTTATCAGCTATCGATGACCCCTGTACAATTTCTTTCCACATCAGTGCAACTTGGGCGAAATAGCCTTTCAAAACTGATAACCTTTCTGATCGACACAATAACTGTTTCAAAGCCAAAATATACCGTAGTGCAATTCGCCCGTTGCCCCTATGTTCCTAAGTCCTGGTCGGATATCAAAGACGATCAAGACCTCCCGCAGTAATGGAGGCGAAGATATTACGTCAGACGCTAGAAGGTGGTTTTAGGGCCCTTCCAATTCATCTGTACTAAACTTATGAACGAAGAAACTGGCGACTGCGATCTAGACGAGCAGATGCCATGATCGAATAGGGCAAAAGCTAAAGGAGAAATAATCAGGAAGGAAATATTTAAATTCAACTTGTGTTCCACAGAAAAGTAGAATAGTGAATCAACCACACCTGAACTTTATTAACAAAATCAGCTAAACCTCTTCGTTTTTCACGTTGAGTACAGTGAGTTAACTTTACTCAGAGAAGTTCTTTCACCCTCACTCCATTGAATTACCTGCATTTTTACAATGAGAACCAGGAAGTATAATCAGATCTCTGTTCCTCTTTTATTTCCCGCTTTGGTAGCTTTCCGATTCTGTGACACTTTCTAAAACAAATCGCTCTACTAGCTAACATGTGTTTTTGTTGCAGTTGGAAGAGAGGTGATCTATGAATTCAAACCATTTTTGCAAAATCCTACTTGCACCAGCTCTATTGTGACCCAAACTTGCTGTTATCATATGTACACATATAGATAAAGGACATCTTGATCAAGCAAATATATTTATACTTGAAAATCAGCATAAAATCATTGGAAACTTGGCAACTAAAAAACACGACGAACTGTTTCAAGAAATAAAAAGAAACATAAGGAGGAAATTAATAATGCACACAAAAAAAACTCAGGTATTGTCCTCGCAAAACAAGACGAATTGATAATTCTGTCCATAAGTATGATTATTGATATGAATTAAGAACGAATAAATTGATTTACTTTGATAACCTGTTCGGTAATATTAGCGCCACCTGTTTCATACTCTCCTTCTAA
This sequence comes from Hermetia illucens, assembly GCF_905115235.1. Lineage (NCBI taxonomy): Eukaryota > Metazoa > Arthropoda > Insecta > Diptera > Stratiomyidae > Hermetia > Hermetia illucens. Next base: position 96,233,802 of record NC_051852.1, on the reverse strand, counting down.
CGAACTCTGTGATGACGCTGAAGCTGTACCAGTACTTGATTCTCGCTTCAGCTAATATCAGAACAAATGAATAACGTAACGGAAAAATGGCATGAGTTAGTGTTTCTAGTTTAAGTTAGTGTACCGTATAAACAAACCAAAATGTGATGCAAATAAACAATTTTTCTTTGTTAATAAAACTCCAATTAGTGGCAGTCTTCGATACTGACATGTTATAACTTAATGGGGCACGAAGAAATTAAATGATATTTTGTGATAAGTTTACATTGAAGGAAAGTGTGTTTAGATTTTCCCAACAGCCACATCTAAAGTGAAGAAGAGACAGAATTGTAACACAAAAGTGCACAACCTAATTACTTAACTTGGCATGAAAATAAGAGAACATCAAATTCAACAAATAAATCTTATTTCTTCGCACCCCTTTACGGTCCATAAACTTTTAATAATCAAATAACTATAAACGCACCTTCTCTTTCTTGTCCTTCTTGAGTGGGCTACGAGATTGACGCGGCGAATCCAAATCCGGAATATGATCTGGAGGGTGGGACATAGTGTGCCTTTTGTTGGCGTCCTTTTCACGATCCTTTTCCAATGCTAAGGCTAATTGAATTACATTAGTAGCAATTAATTACATTATAGAAAACAGAAACGGCAAAGGTCATACCATCCATGCTTCGACTTTGTAAGCGTTTACCAGTTAAGCTGCGTTCAAATGCAGGCGCCGGACGGTCGACGGGTGTCTTTCTTGATTCATACATTGTCCTTCCCGAATAACGGAATTTAGAACCAAACCGTGGAAATAGGCTGGTCTTCTGTGGTGGTTCCGGTGTCATAAGACGGAAGAATGTGTGATGTTCAACACACGCCTTCCATAATTTCTTGGCGGCTCGATGATTGACCAATTTGAAACCAATTGTTGATTCATACTGTTCAAATTCACCAGGACGGATTTTAATGTAGAAATTATGACGTTTATAGGAAATTTTTAGAATTTTCGGCCATGCAAAACGGTTTATGCGCAATCTGAAATAATTTACGAGTGTATTAGAGAATTTGTTCGTTATATTTTCTAATGATATTCTGTATGCATTCACTAGAAACACAAAAATCGATCAGATATTCGCATATTCTTATACAATAGATATACACATCGAATACGTACTTGTCACGATATACTAATAGTCCTGAAGCGCAAACACCCAGCATAATATCAACACCCTCCGAGTCTTTGGCTGGATGTAAATCGACCCCATACATTGCAAGTTTTTTTGCATTTTCCAAGTAATGCAATTCTGCCTCGGCTGGCGACTGACCTCTGTAAAAGGGGAAATGAATAATAATTTGCATGTCTGCCACTCTCACTTTTGTAGACACATATCAATTATTGTATCCGCTATGTGAAATATATATTCATGTATTACATACCTGTGTGTTTTATGTAAGTCGATGACTTTATCTTCCAATTCGGGTGTTTGATTTGGAGCGAATTTGAAATCTTTTAAATAGTTCCGGTCTTTCATTTCCTGCGGATCGTAATCGCCAAGTTCAGACTGAACTAGGTAGGATCCGAGGAGGGCGTGAGTCACGAATGAGCATGGTAAACGACCTTCTAAGATATCATTGCGAACCTGAAATGGATGAGAACGTTAACGGCTGTTGCTAGACTAGATGATAACTATCAATCGAGAGGTCTTAGATGTAAAATTGCACAAGTCAGTTTCCTTTCCGCACAAAAGGATTCAGTGAGAAGCATTGTGCTTATTTTATTGACGTAGCTAAATCACATGAGGGTCAAATCAGAATTTCATTTTCAAAATTTGATTTGTATGTCCTTTAGACGCACGTGAGATTTTGCATTATTTTCCAATTAGATAAAAGCAAACATAAAACGCACAACATAAAATAATACATTCTCCAATTTATCATCCCCCAATATATTCGATATGTAGTCGATTTCATTACCACGCTTCCCTGATTACATCACTTGGGATAGTCAGGAAAAAATAAAACAAATTGTCTGCTTTAAGCATTATATGCCCTTGAATGGAACAGTTAACGTGTACAAAAGCATTCCGTGGATATTTCAATGGTTCGATAAGATTAGATATCCGAAAATCAATAAACAACAACATTAATCAACTTGCAATTTTACAAGGTAAGATAATTACTGAATTGTTTGCTTCTTTTAACAGTTATGCTCCGTGTTACGCGTTAATTATGGAGAAAATAAGACATGAACAGAAACAAGCTGCAGGTTACCAAACCACATAAGATGGGATCGGAGTTTTTAGGTGATTTACATTGACTTTCTGTTGGAATATTTGCATGAAATAACGTTCGTCCTATTGGATAGAATTTATGAATTCATGTGAGGTTTCCAGTGCAATCGATGCGATCTATTTATTGTTCATGAAGGAATATATAAGAAGTAATATTGTATATTGCATGTCAACAAGCATTGAATAATTTGAAATTCTCATTGCTTTGGGACTAGTTTGAATTTGACGATCTCAAATGCTTTTGTAGCCTTGAGATATATTTGGAGGAACACTTTCACCGCCTCAAATATGGTAAAAGTTACAACTTGAAATATGATATCAAATAAGTAATGTTGACTCACATAGATGAATATATGAGTAAGAAAGCGACTAACGTTAAAAATTCACAACTCCCTTTGTTGCTATAAAAATCGACTCCAGAAAAGGATCAGAGAAATGAAGTTGCAATGCTGATGGACACTATTATAACTAACTCTCCTGCAGACGGAACTCTGCTAAAGACCGTCGCAAGTTGTTTCGTGAAAGGAGGAGGGACAAGTCACTGTAGACTGCACGGCTTTTTAACAATCAGGCGCCTCAGGCAATAGATGGCGCCTAATTCATTGCATCTTTATCCTACTAACGTGGGGACTGAGCAGAGGACTAACAATTCACTCAAAGTATTCCCTGCTTATCATAAAAGATGATTAGAAGGGATAGAAATTTGTGGACTAGCAACCTGTAAATTTCGAAATTACCTTGCTGCAGAAACGTTATCCCTGGACAGGCTTACCAGTAGCGACTTTTCCCTATCGAACTACGACACGTTCTGCTTTTTGGAATGTGCGTAGGACAACGATATCGTCGAGAAGCGAAAGTTCCAGTGTTAAAAGGTGTACATTGTGGGATTAAGTCAGGTTAGATAGGAGAACTCTGGAGAGTGCTTCTCTCCTTTGTCGGGCACTGTGTTATTCCGTCTATATTGGTGGACTTCGGTGCAAAACCGGGATATCCGGAACTGCTTATTTAGGCAGGCTACGACTGGATACCGGCTGGTGCGCCGTTAATGATGATAGGTGATCTAAATGAAAAAGTGGATTCTGACAATGGCTTGCTCAGACATGTGACCGGAAAATATGATCTTGGCGACCGTAACGATAATTATGAGAAATCAGTGGGTTTCTGCAATTCTAACCATCTTCCCATAAGGTCAGATGGGTTTCAACCGGGAATGCGAGCAATCAGATTGTCCTCATTACGATCAACAGTGCATTTACAAGCTGTTTTCTGAATGTGCGTAACATGAGAGGCACTGCAACCTGCCTCGAGAGGGATCAAAGAATGTCGTGGAATTGTTGAAGATGGTGTTTGCAAAGGATATGTTAATACGATTTTGAAAGATATATTGGGCCTGAAACGTGTGAAGTTTTAGCTACCCTATTCGCTACATTTAGCACCATCTGAAGAGATACAACCTAAATCGCTACACGGTCTGAAAGACATCTCGGAAGCCAACTTAATTATTTATGTCAAGAAGTAGAAAATACGGTAGCGCAAGTGTATTGTGTCCGGAAGGGATTACTTTGAAAGCTACGAATTATATATGCAAGAGCAATGTATTTACATTTTGAAATAAGCAAACAAGTTGCAAACCGGAAGCTTGGCGCTTCAGTTATGAAAGGCTTTGTTGATTTTTTATGTAAGAATATTTGAGTGCACGATGGTTCCATTTATACATAGCTCGTAGAGTAGTAATTTGGCGGAAAGAGCAAATTTTGCCTACTATAACTTTGTAAATAATGATACGATTTCCACCAAACTTTCCAGTATAATGACTTAAAACAAAACCTATATTAATGTACGAATTACGAATTACAGATCTAAGGTGAACTTAAGTTCGGGAAATTTTCAATATATAATTATATGCTATTGCTAACTTTATTTGAGCAGATATCTTAACGTAGGATATTTTGAAGTCTAGATATCATGTGCATGGACCACCGGAATTTTTTTCGGATTTTTTGTTTGGGTAGTTTTTGAGAACGATTCTTTGAAGTAATTGGCCCATTCCGGAACCTTCCTTTTCAATCAATAGCAAAACCAACGTGTATAAATAAATGCAACTGTTTCCGAGAAGAGTGCGTGCAAACAGGTAGTCAACCGATTTTAATAGGTTTTTTTTCCATAGCAGCAGTCTCAACGTCATGTTGATATTGAGAGAACTGCATTTCAAGATTTTGAACAAAACATCAGAAGCGGATCAAAGATCAGAGCGTTGAGCAACATTCAGTTCGGCGCCACCGTTCGGACTTGCATGTTAACATGGAGCAAAGAGTGAATGGCTCCAAGAGAAACACCGAAATCGAGAGTCAAACAGGACCTCCACCCAAAGAAGACTATGATTTCTGTTTGGTGGGACTGGAAGGTTATAGTGCATTGCGAGATACTTGAAAAAAACAGTACGGACAAAAAGCTCAACATTGCCTAGCTGCACCGCGTAAATGAAGTAAGTCAGCTGAAGAGGCTCAACCGAGAAGGTGAAATCATGCTGCTTTACGACAACGGTAGGTCCGATGTTGTACAAGCAATCAAAGCCGCACTCTAATAGCTCAAATGGAAGGTTCTCTAGCATCCGGAATTGAACAGAATTTTGATTCAAATCGAATCCTATTTGTTTTCAAAACAAAACAAAGGATTTCGGCAAAGGTTTTGTTGCCGAATATTATTAGCACAGTATAGCGATTTCGCTCGACAGAATCAATAGTTACACTTTTGTTTCTTTTCTATTTCTATATAGGGCGAACAGAGTGTTGCACGGCTGAGGAGCCAAAAACGTTGCATAAGCTACGGAGAAAATGAAAAATCATTGCGAAATTGTTAACTCCTTAAATTTTGTACACTTTCTCTAAAATCTGCTCTACATAAGGAAGCATATAGTCGGCCAAGAAAAATCAATCCAACTCTCAATCCACGCACTATGAATGATTATAACAATTATAACATAATTATAAACACGCTGCTTTCAAATCATCAAAAGCGATTGTCTAAAAAATTAGCGCACAGATAGCGGAATGGCAGCATTCCTAGGCGCATAGCCAAAAAGGGTCCATTGATGCAAACAAATTTTTAAGTGTGACCGATGAAAAGAAATGTTTTACAAGGTTTGTAAATCAGGGTCAGATTTCCTGTTTTTACGTAAAAAGTTACTCAATCTGCTCATATTAAGATTACTGTTTGAAATAACGGGACATTGAAATTTCAGCTGACGATGCTAAATTACGTGTAAAGCAACCCGCTTTTGACACCTTTCTCAAGTAAATCATTTGTTGTACGTGAATTTGTCAAAAAGGTTTTTTCCATTAATTTTTCTCTGAAGAAAATTTTAGCTCCAGTTCTCTCTCACACAGTTCTAACCTGTATCTTTCTAGCTAATCTTGCGGAGAAAATAACTTTTATTGTCTTATCAATAGAAGGGTCTAAATAGCAATTGTTTTATGTTATGTGTTTATGAAATATCCGCCGGCATGCTCGTTTTATCAAATCGTGTACTGATATCTGCCCATTGCATCTATGGAGATTTTCAGTCATGCCAAAGGCCTTGCATAATATCGCAGAGAAACTATAAATCCCTGCTTGTGGATGGCTATCTTCCTACATAGAAAGCCAAAGGTTAATCGTTAAATCGGGCGCCCGTCAGTCTGGTGTCACCCGTTTTATACCTCCAAGGGGAGCAAGATATGGATCGTTTAGAAGGAAGCTGTCGGCTTCTGACAATCGTCAAAACTAGGGCAGAAAGACTCTTTTCGAAACTTAATTTTGAAAAATAACCGCTCATCTGTACCTTCAACAGACATTTGCGATATCTAAATATTTGCAAGTTCAGTGAAGAACTTCAATTTTAGCAGTTGCTTCTGCTATTACTAAGGAACGTGGGAGCATCGTGCTGGCTTGTATAATTAATCCAGTTAGATTCCCCCTTTCCCACTCTCTCTGGATGGGCCTAAAGGCAGAAAGTTAAATGAATTGTTCATTTAAATTCAGCGGGACTATGCAATCGGGTTAGACATCTATTTCGTAGTTCTACAACACTCCTTTGATATTTTGCCAAGTCAAAATATTCATTAGTTTTGGGATGGGCTTATTTGTTTGCAGTTTGCATCAGAAATTTTTAAAACGTCTCATTTTGTTAAGCAAAGATTTTTAATTATGGTAAATTGCCTGTGGAGGATGAACATGAAGTGTTTCAAAAAGGGTTTGTCGACGGAAATGTTGGAAAAAAGATGTTCATGATTGGCATAAAAGCTTGAAATAAAACAGGGGACGTGTCACAGAGGGCATGCCGAACTGCCCTCAAAATCGAATCACGGCAAGCATATCAGAGAAATTGCACTTAGAAATTATCGACTAGTGGGGTATTTTCTCGTATTTTAAAGGAATCTGTTGCTGCAATTTCAAAAGATGTGTAAGATGATTATTGCACCCGCTGTGCTTTCCAACTATCATCTATTCATAAGATATTGACGAGAGATATGATTCGGGTCTGCACAAAACAAACTACCAGGTAAGCGAATACCGCCCAAAAAGTCAAAAAAAGATAACGCCAAATCGTCGAGATTATGCCAAAATTTTGCTTCGATTATTGTATTGTATTGTAAACTATGAATTTCTTTCACCCTATGCTAACTATTCTGGACATGAAAGTAGAAAATCCTTATGCATTAAATTAGTGTTTCCTGTGGCTTTGTTAGTATAAGTATCGTCGTTATTTTTTTTTGCATGTTTCAATGAAGTTGTGCTTCACACTTAATGCTGTGCAAGTCATAAACTCACAGCAGCAAGACAAACAGAAGACGAACACAAACATCCATGACAACTGGGATTCGAACCCAGAGCGGCGAGGTTGAGAAGCTGACGCTCTGCGCCCTAAATCATCGCGCTGTTAAATTAAATTAAATAAATCAATTTGGGAAAGCTTCATTCATTCGTTTTATAAGAAACACAGCCGAAACAAAAGATCTTTCTTTTTAATAATCAAGTCCCCATTCAATTCAATCCGTTTCGTCACCCCTTTTCGGACTAAACAATATTTTTTTAAAGAACACAGATGATTTTGTCTAGAAAGATGACGGGAATGATCAACACGTATAACCACTTTCGGTCACGCTACCCCCAGGACAGAGATGAGGCAGCGTTTAATAAACCTCTGCTCTGGATAAAGCCTGTAAGCACAATCATGAAAACGATCAGTCGTCGTCTAGGCGGTAGATTATGTAGGTCCTGTCCGGATTTAGCAGGAAGATGGAGGATGACTTTCTAGGTGGCAGCAAGCCACCTTCGATGGATTCTGCTCAACTACCGAAACTGTAAAATGTGATTATTTAGCAGATCGGCTTGAAGTTTTTAGGACGAATGAAAAATGAAAAAACAATGTTGAAATAATAAACTGTATGGGCCTATTGAAGGCAGGTAACTATTTGTGAAAATAAATTTAAAAATCAGTTCGTTAATGTTTTACAATAGCGCTAATTTGTCGTATTCGAAATGATATACAATTTCTCTCTCATACTGATAGAGTAAAGTACAGATTTTTTTATCCCCAACTCATCCAGCAATGTATACAATTGTATCTACCATATTCAAAATCAAGATTGATAATAATTCGAAAACCCTAGATTTTGCTATGTAAATTGCAGAGAAACATTTATTATCAAAATTAATATAAATTTACCTGTAAACACAAGTGATATCTGGTTATATCCTCTTGCAATTGTGCTGGTTCAGGTGGGTAGAATTTCACAGCAAACGACAGCACCCACGGATCCGTTTTAAAAAATTTTCCAACAGGCTTATCCAAATCCAACCAAACACGTGGATCTCCCGGCGTTTCATACCAAAGACCGAAATAGTCTTTCTCCAAAATATTCAATCCGGCACATATTGAATTAAGCAAATCCCTACCTTTCGCTTTTCTCTGTAAAATTTCAAACAAAATGAGAAATTGATGAGATGAAAATCAAATGAACGTGAAAATTAGCTTTAGCAATGACATAGAGTGTGTGAGAAGAATGGTAATTAAATTTCCTAGCACAATTGATATCTACTTACGTCAATTGTTACTTCTAATACTGAGCCATCTAAGAGTGTTACTCGTGCGAGCGCAGCCTTGTTGGATGTTGGTGTGATGGACTTCTTTTTTGTTGGAGTTTCCGTTCCAGCGGACGGTTGGGTTTTCGTTTCCGCTGGCATCTTCTAGCTGTAACAAGACAAAGATGAGAAGAAGTTAATAATCTAATGCCGAATATCTTGAAAAAGAAAACGTAAATAATGTCAACTTTAATTGAATTTCCTACTCTTTCTTCATTCACAAATATCAGGAACGTGGAGAAACTTCACATGATATGATGATTACGTTGTACTGCACAGGCTTTGTGCTTTATCGCCGCGAATTGTTAATTCACATCTATTAAAGCATCAATCTATGCCGTAGCCAATATTTAAGATACGATATGGACGGCATGGAATCTTGGAAAATTCAATTTCAAATGTTTCTAGATGGCGTTATAGTCCGTTTATATTAATTACTTTGAATTTATCATGGCATTTATGAGAATATGCGCTGGAATATTTCGTTACACTTGAAACATGGAGACTACGATGTTTCAAGTATAACGAAATTTTGTGAATATGCTTCGTTTCAAACTTATCAAGCTTATCCGCCAAACGGTAATTTCAAACAATTAGATATCAGTTTCGATACTAATTCATTGGGAGTTCTATATTTTAAATTTTGCCTATACGGTTTGGAAGCCTTTACTGTGCATATGCAGACGATCAAGTTTTGATTTTGGATCATTGCTTTCCTCGAATGTAGTACCAAGCCCTGCTATAAATATTGATGCAGGTGTAAGCGCGGGTTTTGCGCCGCACAAGTTAAATATTATGTTGACAGTTTTGATATCTTTTTTTTTGGTTTTTTAAAATGGCAATTTAAAAATATTAAATATTTCCATTTCTAATTTCATATATAGTTTCTTTCGTGATCTATTCCCTACTGCAACGGTTTTGCAGCAGCAAAATACCCGCTTGGCAGAACTCAGATGGCCTGGATGAGAACCTGGTGGCATGGTCTTCTATAGGCTAAAGCAAATCACTGAAATCCTGTACACATTTGCATGCGTCTGGCCCAAAAGCTCTCGTCACCCGTTCTTGTTATAGGAGGCCATTTGTTGTCAGCGGCTGCTGTACGGCTATGGTACGAGTAGATTCCATTCTTCACATTCGCCAGAGGAAGGTCAACTGCGTTCGCAGATAGACTATTAAGAACAGAACTCCATTGGTAAACTCCTCAACAGTATAGAGAAAGAAAAAAATACTTCTGGCCTGAGGGTGTAGACATATTTTCTTGGCTTGGCCCTATAGGTGTTAAAAATGGTTTGATTTCATCCATTTGTCCAAGGATTGACATATGAAAACACCATTCGTGAGGTTTTTCGGTTCAACTCGTTCGGCACCCAAACATCTAGTTTATGTATGGAACCAGTCTTATGTAAATAGTTTATGCTAAAATAGCTTACATACTCTAGTTCGATCATTTTGATGATTTAATCGACATTTTCGACGATCCTAGTAGGCGGATCGATGCATGATACATTTTTGACATCGAAATTACCGGAACGAGATTGACGAACATGAGACACACGGTACACAACTGACAAATAATAAAAGAATTACCTTCTTTATGACTTTCCCTCTCCATAAGTAACTATAAGTATAGCCCAATTGACATACACATCATGAGATATGACAAGTACATCACAAGATATGTACATAGGGACTAAGAAAAGTGCGTCAAATCGACTTTCGTTTTTAGTTAGCGATTTCATAAATTGTATGTAGTTTGTCACAGTTAGTGATATTTTATGTGAAATTTCAGAAAGATCAGTGAAAAGAGGGACCAGAAAACGCACAATTCCTTCAATACAGAAAATTCAATGCGTTAATCTCTACGGTTTCAAGTCAGCTGAAATCAACGACAATTTTTAATGAATACCAAAACGCACATGGGGTGAAAATACTCTGACTGGAAAATGTGTCAAAGTGGTTTGGAAGATTCCAGGCAGGATATTTCGCTTGGATAACGAATTGCATGAAGGAAAATAAACAAATCGCAGATTGACCCAAGAAACCGTTTCTAGTGAACTAGGCTTAAATGACACGGCTGTATAACGAATATTTGATAGTCATCGTCATGTGTTTCATGGATAAATAACGCACGCGTTAAAAAAAAAGAAATTGAAAGGAAGTGTTTTTAATTGAAATAATAAAAACTTGTTTGTTTCTTTTTCGTTGGTGTGGGTATTTATTCTTGCAAAAACCGATATTTCGGGAACCACTTGTTCCCTTCATCAGTGCAAACAAACAAAGAAACAACAAGTTTTTATTATTTCAATTAATTAATCGTTGGAAACACCGCATAATTTCACTCTGAAGTGTTTTTAGTTCTAATGAGCAGATTAAACATAAAGTCAAAGTCGAAATTCGGAAGCTTCAAAGAGACAATTTCAAAGAATGTTTCGAAAGGAGGATCTACAAACTGAACAAATGCATTGAAAGCAAGGGAAATTATGTAGAAAAAACACAAGCTGATAAAGAATAATAAAGGAAAAAAATACGGTTTGTTTAAATTTTTTAGATAAATTTATCGAACTTACTCCATTGAAATCTAACGATAAAATAATGTATGATATTTCTTTTCTCGTCCTTAGAATTCAGAGTTGGAAACTATTTCAAGCTACCTATATTTGATAGGAATCAAGTAACAATCTAGGAAAGACTCGGAACGAATTAATGAAGTGGAAGGGATCACGGAAACGATTGATCGGATTTTCTATGAATTTAAAAACTGTTAAAAATGGGAAGCCATCCCAAAATACGAGATTTTACATTGTTTCTATCAATTTGTTAAATTTGAAACAAGCCACTATGAAATTATATGCTATTCGAAAGATCGGTGTTATACATTTTCACTCTTCTTTAATAAGAGGAATTAGAGATGATATTTACTAGCGACCAGAGGCCGGAATTGATGGCAGCTTCTAGCATTCCCGACGTTTAGACAGATCGAAGGGCGACATAAACCCAACATCAATGGACGCCAAAGCGAGTCAAGAACAGGGGTGCATACCTACTTTGCAAAAAGAATTCAGTCCCATACTCGATAGCCTAAACACCCACATGTTATCTCAACAAAATTAAACAAGTCTGGAAACCGGAAGCTTGACGCTTCAGGTATGAATGGAGGATATCTGCGATCAATATGGGGTTGCACCGATCGTGGGAAAACTGCGAGAGGATCGTTTTCGATGGTATGGTCACGTTTTTCGCGCTAACGAGAATTCACTTGCCATTATTGGTTTGAACATCGAAGTCAATGGTAAGCGACCAAAAGGCCGTCCGAAACGGCTAAGTAGATTCTTCATAAATGCGACTCTAATATTTCCTGCGAATGTCAATTATTCTCGTTAATTATCACGTCAGCATCATAATTGCATGATTTTAGAAGCAGTAAATTCACGCGAAATTGCTGGAACTGCTATAACTTTGACGTTAATAGCCAGATTTCCATGGAATTCGGCATGTGAATACGAAATGTGGTCCTCTATGCTGGTGCGATAGTGGTAGTCCTAGGATGAATTTAAGGGGGGTTTTCAGTAAATTTTTAAAAGTTGGTAATATACTGTTAGTAAGTTTATTTGAGCAAATATCGGAATGGGACATATTTTGAGGCCAAGATTTCATCTAAGCGCACCACCCTAATTTTTTCGGATTGGATAGTTTCCGAAAATGAGTCTGTGGCGCAGCAGGATTCGCGGCATTCGAAATTTATTTCGAATGTGGCGAATGCGAGCAAATAGATGGCGCGCCGAACTCTTCACTATTTAGAATTCGCCATGAGTATGGTGGACTGGCGATGAGAAGGTGACATTGGTTGGGACAGGAAAAGACCGCATGCAGATGAGCCGCTCTCTCCTGTCTTGACCACCGACAAGTGCACACAGCACGTTTTCTTTGTTGAACAAAATTCATCGATTGTCCAAATTGAAGTATTCTTTTAATGTATAGTGACTTTATAAAATCAAGTTCAATTAAATTTAGTAACTACCTAAATTCGGTGTATCGATTTATTTAAACCAAATTGTTTAACAATTGATCTCAACTACATATAACTAAACAGACAACGTGAAACTTTGTTCTGCCTAGCATTAACCGTAAAGGTTAATGAAAGATATTTTGGAAACTACGACCAAAGTGGTGAAATTACCAGCGACGCTCGATACGGAAGTGGAATGTATCCGGCTATCGTGTGATTTTGGGTGGAACAACGATTCACAACTCAGACAATGTGTTAAACGAAGTGGCGCACGCAACAATCGGTGCAGCCGGAACGTATAAAGTCGCAGCAATTTTATTCGCCAGACTGGAATAGGAGTCAGTGCAACGCATCAAAACAAACTTTGACTGCGCGTTTCGTGCACACCAAGTCAAATAAAAGTTGAATAACTAAAAGTCCTGTCTTACTTTAAGTGCGTACATTTTCACTCCTTACTAACGCACTTTGCAATTCACGCCAAAACTAATGTCAGTACTATCGAGACCTTTCATTTGATACCCTACACGGCTATATCCAGTAAAAATTTTGGATGTCTGGAGAGCCCCTTTAACTTCCACCTAAAATTATGTCACCCGCTGTATGCGTGGGATTTCATAGTTCTCATATGTCCACCAAATTTCGTTCGGATCGGTTTAACCGTTTTAGAGAAAAGTGCATATGACAGACAGACAGACAGTCGCTTTTAATAAGGTTTTGTTTTACACAAAACCTAAACAACATTGTTCAAAATGTCCCCCAAAGAAGCTCAATTACTACACAAAAGGAACGATTGATTTAATAAAGAATGCTACAAAGATGCAAGAAAATTTGTAGTTTTCCTATGTCAGAAATTTTGAGCGAAGAACTGCTCTAGAAAGTAAAAAGAAGTAAGTACAAATCAATTGTATGCTTTTTGTTTATGAAAAACTCGCTCTACCGTCCTCACGACGAGAGTTAACTATTATAAAGAGTGCATTGTACATTTTAGTTAAAATACATAAATGCAGAAAATAGAAACAAGAAAACGTCTACTTTTTCTACTACTACTATTATTCTATAATTTGTGTACCTGTATTTATTCTTGAGTAACTGAATTTGTTCTAGAATTAACTGAAAAAGATCGGATCAAGATAAAATTAAATGTCCTTAATTGGTCCCCCATATAAGAACTAAACCTCGTCAAAAATACTTAACTTAGATGATGGAATAAGTTTCGATTTTTTCTTTCAGTTACTCTTAGCGTTCAACTAATTAAAAGTTCTCAGTAGTTGTTAATGTAATGTAATATTATGTCATGTATCTTTGTAATTGGTAATTGTGACACTGCATAATAAATTAACTTTAGTTGAGTAAGATTCTAGACTGATTGTGTAGTAGATCGGAACTAGCAAGAACACCTTAGTCATATATGTGGGCGTTTAATGTGATGCTAGCATTCTATGTTGGATGAAGGTGCAATTAAATTACACAAAAACACAACTTCGATAATTATAACTATATTGATGATAGTAAAATTTCTAGTAACCTTTCAAGTATCGTATCCTCTATTATGTATTTACTTCTACTTTTAGGACGACCTTGAGGAGTCCTTAATAGCTGTTCGATTTTCAAAATATAATAATATACTATTATTTGATCGAACATATATTGGGATGGGGTGTATAAGCTTGATATAGGGAAAAAAATCTTGAATTGTTTTATCAGTGTGTACTACCTTGCACTGAAGAAGAGAACCAATTATCCTCGAAATGCTACTTGTAATATAAACAAAATGAAAAATAGTTGCCTAGCAACGGAAAAGATGTTCAATATTATATTTATTTTCATTAGAAGCAAAGAATATAAACATACAGTCTGAATTTTTTCGCCTCTCACTACTCTCTTTCATAAACGACTTACAGCTAATTGAATCATTTTATTTATTACCCCAATTGGATATTTTTGGGTAATAAATTTGTAATATCCTCTTTGCATGTAGATTCAACTTTAATTTAAACGGCAACGTACAGTCTGTTACATAAGAGCGTGGTCACTGTTACACGTAGATAAAAAATCAGAGCGTCCTGTTTCTTTTTCTATGACATAGAGGACACCTCAGTCCTTCATGCTTTTTGTAAAAAGTCAGCTCTCTGTCAAATTTAGTTTTCAATTGAGTGGTTTTTCGAAATGAGTGCTGTTTACGCCTCTCGCTTTGAGGCAATTTTTCTGTTTGCATGAAAAAGGACCCAAATTAACGCAAACTGTTGCTGCGAAATATATGGGAAAGTCGAAGCAGTTCGTTAGCAAGTGGATAAATCACTATAAAAAGGTCGGTAACGTTGATGATTTTCCTGATCGCGGAAGTGCAAGCAAAGTCTCAAAAAAAGACGAAAAAAAGATTCTCGCATTGTTCTCGAAAGATCCAACTTTGACTTTACATGGAGCTGCTGTGAAATTGAAAGCAAAAGGTGTTGACATATCTTACGGAACGATTCGCAGGCACTACTTTGGAAAAACTAATGTTGAGTGCAAAACACGTTGAAAAACGAGTGGAATGGGCGAAGGAAAACTTGGACCGCGATTGGAGCAACTAATTTTTTCTGATGATTCCTCATTCTGGGCATTTCCGAGCATCAAACACGCCTGGACAACCTCCACCAGTAGGATGCTTCAACGGACTGTTAAACACTCCGTCAAGGTCCATGTTTGGGGGTGCTTCTCAAACAAAGGTTTCGGTACTTTGTTCTTATTTACCGAGAATTTAAATGCCGAAAAAATGAATAAAATATATCAAAAGCCTTTGTTACCATCTGCTAAGCAATGGTATATCAAGAAAAATGAAAGCTGGATCCTTCAAGAGGACAACGATCCGAAACATCGGAGTCGAGCGTGTAGCGAGTGGAAGGCGCAAAACGGAGTTGTCACTTTAGATTGGCCATCTCAGTCACCGGATGTAAATCCCATAGAAAATGTGTGGGCTCTGATGAAAATGTAGCTTCGCAGACGCAAGCCACGTAATTTAGATCAACTTTCTCGACCAATTCGGAAAATTTGGAGGTCTTCTCCGTAGAATATGCAGAAAAACTAGTAGAAAGTATGCCCCGACGGTGCCAGGCCATAATTGACAATGCAGGAGATTGGACTTGCTACTGAGGTATTTGCATTGAGTATTGACGACCAAATTATCAATAAATTTGCGAATTTTCGAAAAATCAATTGCTGTTATTATTTAACAGTGACCACGCTCTTATGTAACAGACTGTAGAACGACGTCATTCGATGCTTACACCAGTATTTCTAATCATTACTGAATCAACTGCAAGTGATAGACAAACGGACATTTAGGCAAATACTAAATCGACTTTAGTTCTATCCAAAACTTCTCTTATATTTGGCTAACTAACTATTTTTAATAACTTTAATGTTGCCTGCTTTAAATATTGTCCACATTTTCCGTCAATTCGAAATTAATGAACAAAGGGACAAATTAAAAGCAATAGGTTATAAATTATCAGACTATGTCATCCTAAATATGGAGTTACGTTTTATTTGTCTACTTCCCAACGACGCGCTGAATTGACTTCTCCGTCCACTAAAGTCCCTTCAGTAACTTTCTTAACACACTTGTCAATTCGCCAAATTCTTCTATCTAAATTCAACACGTCAAGAATTAACTTTGATGTGCTGTGACACACGGCAAGGTTCTTAACTTAATTAAAGAAATTATGGAATACGAATAATCTAATTAAGATGATGACTTCATTATTAAAGTCGCAGACAGTATGAGAGACATGGCGATTAGATACACGATATCTTATACTTAAGACGACTACGAAAATCTGGACGTTAGTCATCATTTCTGCAAGCATCTGTTGTAGTGACTGAAAAAATACATCAACAAATATGTAGTGCAGATAATGGCTGCAGTTATACGTTCACAAAATATTAAATCGAAATACGTAACTTTTGTACTTGCAACATTCCACTTAATGAGTAGAAAGCGGAGGCTTTAAAATAAATTATTATTCCCCTGAGACATGTAGTTAAATAGCGATTAATTGCAAACCATCAGTTACAATAGAGATATCGTCACAGTAATTATTCAGAAGCTATCGAAAGTGAGAAGCAAAATGAGTTAGGAGCTATTTTTAATGAGTTGGTCGATTAGGATGGGCGTAGCAGAAATCCATTTGAGAAAATTTCAGGCTTGTCATCCGCCATGGCCGATTTCAAGGGATTGAATGACGAGTATGAATTATTTATTCGTTTGTAATTTGAGTACCTGAATGTGTAAAAAGTGTAAGTCGAAATTCAGCTGCCAAAGAAATTTTACTTTAGGTATCTGGAAAAAATGATTCCAAAAAACTTAAATTTGTCAAAATAAATTAATTCAATTTGCTTTTTCTATCTTTCATCCTTCTATTATTCTCAACTGAACATAGTGTAATCAATAATTTCTGATAAATTTTTATAAAAGATAGTTGGCAAAAAGTGCCAATTCGCTTCGAAGCAACAAGAAATTGTCTAAGCCATAGCAATATTGGCATACATGATAGTGTGCTAGGAGAACGCCATTGCCCCTTGGCAATGGTTCAACGAAGTATGCATCGAGTATCGAAAAATTCGTGTTTATACTTAAACTACTGCGATCCCAGGATATACTCATTCAATTCATTTTACGCGATTTGAGGTTGCAGAAGATAAAGGATTTTTCAATCTGCTGTAAGTCTTTTTTACAAATAATAGGATTTGCACTGAACTTTCCAGTTTTGTTATGTTGCTCTATGCTTTCAAGGGAAGATATTACGCTATGTTTGGGGATGGGTTTGTAAACGAACGCTACATTCGTAGTTGATACATGAAATTCGTATAAGGAAATGACCGATCAACAAACAACAAACAAGTACGAATACAAGGTCTATCCCGAAATTTCTTAGACAAACTAGAAAAATAGCTTTTTTGTTTCGAAATGAATAATCCTGAGCCCGCCATCTACTTAAGGCAGCGGTTACAATTCACAGTGTGTGGAGGCCACCCTAGCAGTCTCCCTGAAAATTTAAAAAAAAAACAAAAGCAAAAGAATAGTACATGATGGATGCCCTATATTCCACAAAGGAGTGAACAGGAGATACACATAAACATTATCGTCGCCCGTCCATTGGAATGAAATAAATTTCCTTCCGGGATGTCTAGTCTACCTCAGAGTCTACTGTGAATATAGTGATAGAGTTGTCAAATATTTTCGCATATTGAGGTCACACTCAACACTTTCTTAGAAAGAAGCATTATATAGTTGATATATGTATAGTGCATCTTCTACCTTATTCGATACTACTGCAAACGCCATGTACTCCAGCTTCCATAAGTTTTACCCTACCTTCTTAATTAGAAATTGAAGTCAGTAAAAATACCTGACGATACGTGATAAGGATCCATATTTCGACTCCAGAGTGATAGACCTACCATAAGACGATGTTACAACATACTTCGTCAGTATTACGAAGCTTTGTCATGGTGAGGCACACTTCATTTAACGTCGTAATCCTTTGGGGAATGTTTCCCGGAGGCAGTAATATTTTATTAAAAGAACCAAGTGTGCTTTTTGTTTTTTCTTCGGTCAAAATTTTGATTTATCCAGTTGAAGATTGTGTGTGTGTGGTGGGGGAGAAGCTATAGCTCTGGCTGTGATGGCCCATTGTACTCGCCATTCCCATCTAATGGAATATTCCGGATTCATTAACGTATCGTAGGATTCCCGTTAGTGGATGTCATGCTACCCGTCGCAACTGGAGAACATCGGCACCCAACATCTGATGTCTAATGCGTCCATAGGCGAGGCACTCACATACAAAATGCTTCCGCTTCCTCATTACAGGAGGGACATATATCATCTTGAATAATTCCTATTCTGAACATATGCCCACCTAGTGAATTATGGCCTGTCAGAATGCCCACAATACTCCTGCTTTTCAACAGGATAAACTTTGCGGGATGCACGTTTGGTTCTGGCAGGAAAAGTTTGGTGTATCTAGCAGCATTTAGGCTCTGCCATTTGTCATTGTGGGAAGCTTGTTCCCAGTCGTTGAAGACAGCCTTAGCCAATGCTACTGATACTCCAATTACTGGTTCCGATCCTTGCCTTGAGGAAATTGACCCCTCTTTCGTTAAAGCATCCGAAAATTCATTTGCCTCTATGCCACAGTAACCAGGTACCCAGAGTAGTTCTACCGTATTGAATCTAGAGATAGAGTTCAAACGGTTCCTGCATTCCAGCCCATAAGCTGTAAGAGCTTGTTTCATCTTTACCTCTACATGTTTATTTCAAAGAAGCTTCCTATCTAGAGTGGCTCCCAGATATTTCACTTCTTTGGAGAGTTGAATTGTAGTACCCCTCATCACAGGGAGGCAAAATCCACCTAGTTTTCTCCTTTCTGTGAACAATACCATTGTGGTTCTTTTGGATTAACTGAAAGACAATGCCTGAGACCGTTCCAAGATCCCGATCAACAGCAAGCACAGCCACGCCATCAGCATAAGCTTGAGCGTGTATTGGCAAATTTCGCAGTTCGTATAATAGTGAGTCGATCAGCATACTCCACAGAAGTGGCGACAGCACACCTCTTTGGAGCAGCCTTTCATTGTTTTTGGTGTTAGGTAGCGATCGACACCCACTTCAGCACACAGCAATCTCGTTAGTATAGCATGGATCCACTTAATTAAAGCATCATCAACATCATGGGCTCTGGCGGCATCACAAAGTTTTTGAAAGGGCGCACAGTCAAACGCCCCTTCAACGTTCGCGCACACCTCAACCACGTACTCACCCTTCAGAGTTGCATCCTCTATCTGAGCAAGACATCCTCGAAAAATATTTCTTAGAGGTTGCTTTAAGTGCTTCATACCCTCCTTTAGCATTGCTGAATAGATGCCATCCATGCCGGAGGCTTTGAAATGTTTAAAGGACAGTGTGGCCATTGGTAACAACCGCTTTCGCAGTGTTCCAATTTGCTTTGCAACACTTGCATGCTGAAGGGGTTGCAAGAACCGTCAACTCTCCCACTACCACTTCTCTAATCCATTCTCCCGGGTGGTGTACTTCCAGGAGGGTCTGTACTGATTCGTCTGGAGCTCGTGAGAGTACCGTCGGGTTTTCTAAGAGAGTCCAATTTGGCCGACTCATCCCTTTTAAGGACTCTGCACAACCTTGAAGTCTCTCTTTCGCCTTCCAGTTCCTTGCAATATGCTCTAAAAGAGTCTCGGTTCGAGCACCTAACGCTGTGAGTTTCGGAAGTTTAACCAGTTTTCGTTCCTATTGCTTTTGCAAGCACGGTTCAGTTGAAAATTACTATTTGATTTTTGTAACTCCGGGAGGCACGCAAATGCTGATCACCCTTAATGAACCGTTTACAGAAAGCGCCATCTTATATGAACTTATGTAAAAAGACAAGGGGTAACCATTTGTGAACTTTGTCGGCGTTAATTCAAAACCAATTTTCCTGTGGCAATTAAATGGGGATGAGCACTATTCAAAGTCAAATCATGCTATTGCACTTAAATCCATATTATCTTGTCCATAATATTGGGACTTTCTCTTTAGATGAAGGACGTGAGTATGTTTCAAACCCTAACAAGCATTCAAACATTCTAAGGCTTCACTTTTATGAAGGAACGGTAGACGAAACTCCCCCACTTTCATCGTCGACGCACACGATCCCGTCTTATATAGCGATAAGTTTTCGAAATTTATAAGCTCTTAGTTTATAAATCAATCTGTTTCATGCTCCCTAATATCTTTCCTGCTCCACAAGGCAGGAAATACTGTAAGCGACTACTTAACGAGAAAAGCAACATAAATAATCATGACAAACTCCAAATGAAAGCGACGGAATTCGCCAGATTTCGATTGTAGGCATTAAAGGCTTAATTCTATTGCATATTAACGGGGTCTGAATAAAGATTCGACGACGGTGTTGAAACCAATGAGAAATTTATTGATGTACATTTCTAAAAAAATTTCTCATTCATGACTAAGAGATTTAAAACCCAAATTCCACTACTAAAGTGAGAATCCAGAAGACTACCGAAATATAACTTTATTTGATGAAAATTGTTTTCCACACAACAATTTTGAAATGGGAGAACAGCAGGAAGTCAGACGAAACTTAATTTGAGGAGCAGGTAGGATATTACAATAATTCATATCTTAATTTACTGATTTTTCCGATGCATTTTTGAATATGGGGGTGAGTTCTGTTGAGATCTGTTGATTTCATTCATTTGTAAACTGGATCTTTTCTCAAGAATTTTTACATCCAGCTGGTTAAATAACAATCTGAGTTTACTATTTTACCAATTTAGAGGTAATCCACGGAAAAAAATTGATTTGCATTCCGAGAAACTGATGCCGATTTCTGGACCTCGGAACTGAATTATGGGGCTCACACCCCTTCTTAGTTTAATTTAGGATCTCGCGTCCTGCTCTAGTACAGAGACGGGGAGCTTCGCGGGTGGCGTCTGCGTACCACACTGTCTCTGAACCGGCCGTGTTCGTGATCGCGGGAGTGATACCCGTTGCCCTTCTTGTTAAGGAGCGCCAAGCCATATACAAGCGCAAAGGAGATGAGCCAAGGGAAGTTGTTGTTCGTGAAGAACGGCAATGCACTCTAGACGAGTGGCAGCTCTCTTGGCAAAATGAAACTAGAGGCAGATGGACTACGCGACTCATCGGCAACTCAGTTGCGTGGTTGAATCGGAAGCATGGTGAGACTATTTCCTTACTCAGTTTTTAAGTGGACATGCAGGTTTTCAGTCTTACCTGCACAAGATTGGAAAGGCGCGACCTCCAGATTGTGTGTTTTGCAATGGAGTTGCGTCGTCCATCACAGTTTTTTTTTCTTGTGGAGAGTGGGATGGACCACATTCTCGAAGAGATGCTGAGGAATGCTGACAAGTAGAGCCGTGTTGCCCATTACGTTCGGATCCATCTCGTGCTAAGAAGATAGAGCTCGACCGGTGGAGGAGCCGGATGGCAGGGGGTTCCTCGAACTGACAGTTCCATTCCTCCTGTCCCCTCCCGTTGGTGAAAGGAATTCCCTAATTTGAAGGCTCCGCAAGACGAGAAAGTTCGGAGACTAGACCGAAGTAATATGACAAACGAATCCAGGCTAGCTCTCTGACGATGGGTAGGTGTTTAGTTGGTGGTCCGACGACGTACCGAACCGTGAATCCAACACTGTGCATAAATGCATTCACCTAACCTACCAAAAAAGATGGTACCCCAAACCTAGCTCTCAATATTACAGTGTTATACACCAACAAAGGGGATGAGGACTACTCGGGGGAAGGCTTCCTAAAGGTGGTCTTGGAATGCCAAGGCGGGCGCTGTGGTAACACCTTGCTGGGATATAGAAGGAAACACGTTCTTAGAGACCGTGAAGTCAATAGTGAGTTTGTGGATTGTACAACTTCCACCGCCGTATCATTGACAAGCAAAGAGCCTCCTATAAATTCAGTTGGACTTCTACTGGCTGCCAACGTATATTTAATCAGAGTGACCAGCAATAGATTTTGGGTAATATCGGCGTCGAAAAAGATCATTACTACTGCGTGGCGGACAATTGGAGTTATATTGTATGCGTTGCAAAAAAAATAGTTAAGATTATTCTAGAACACATCAAAGAATACCTCGAAAGCTTGATCAACAGAGAGAGGATGCTCTTACACTGACCATATTGATACCTTGCGATTCGCTTTGGAACAGTGTACAAAGTTGAGATCGTTCACTTCATCTGCTCTTCATTGAGTTCGAGAAAGCTTTGATAAGGGTGCATCTGGTGTGTTCCACACAGGAGGTGCATTGCAAAAAACGGGCACAATGCCAAGCTTACATTGAAGTAAAATCTCAAAGTAGCTAGAAGTAAAAGAAGGTTTTGGAAGGATTGCATCCTATCATTAATACTATTCTTTCTCGTCACCCGTAACATCTTTCATGTTGCCTTGTCCGGAGACTGTGGAGGGCTTCAATAGATCATGACATCTTTTCTCAAGCATCTCTGTTGATGACACCGGATCTTCAAACTTCGCTAAAATGCTCCGGATTTGAGAAGGACTGAATGTAAAACAGAATTGGATTGAATATAAATACCAACTAAATCAAAGTGATCAGCCTGATTGATCATCGTGCTCTTTCTATTTGTATAATATTAATGGGCAGCATATCGAGTCCATCGAAAAGTTTATATATCAATCGCTCAAAACACTAATAATGGTAAATCCGTCTTCGCTGTTTTGCCTAAAATCTAGAAAATTCAAGTTGAGGTGATTCTCGTTTTCTCTACACATGCTGCACACCGCATAGAGTGTAACCACGACTGTAACACGAAAACCCGCAGCCTTCGTCAAAACCTGTCTCCACCCTGTCATCGGAGTAGTTTGGCCTAGCCTCGAACGAAGACCTACATCGTAGACATGTTGATTAGAAGGCAAAAGTGACGGTGGGAATGTCACACTTTGAGGAAGAGTGAAAAGCCCATTGCCGACTATATCATGCAGTGGAATCAATAGCCCAGAGTAGCTGACGAGTGGGTCACCCTAAAAGCACTTCATACAGAACAGTAAAACTAAAAGTGTGTTATAGCACTTCATTGAAGGTATGTAACGGTACACTACATGTGTCCATTCACAGCTGAGTCGGCGTTTAGTCACGATAGAAAGCCCCCTGCCACCAATGAGATTTAAACCGCGACCTTCCGCTACAACGTCCCAGTGGTCTAACCGCTGAGTCATCCGGACGGATAACGGTAAGCGTATATAAATTTTACAAAGCTCTACTGAAAAATCGAAATCCCTGCAAGCCCATAAAAACCACTTTTATTTCCCAGAATTAAAGGATTGTATAGGATATATTTCTATCATTTCTGTTAATAATAATCGTTGGCGGAACAATCCAATTGGATCAGGGCCTTGAAGTGTGCTAGAGCACTTCATTCAATACCGTAACGGTACACTACAGTACACTGCAGGAGGCAGTGCGGTCAGCATTGCGCTCGTCCAAGATTATTACCCTGATTTGACTCTCCGATACAAATCCCAATGTCATCAGCGAGATTTGAACCGCGACCTTCCGTACGACAACCTTGCGGGACATTAATACTAACTTCACATTCCGAGATTCTCAAGTGCTTACAATGCAAACATTTATTCAGGTATACTTATTGACTCTGACTGGCCAGTTAGCTATGAAACCCTCATCTGTATATGAATAGAACATGTGTCTATTTTCCAAGCTCCCTTATACGAATTATGTACGGTGTCCATGATTATGAATAGAAATGAACACAAATTAAATTCTTGCTTTTCAAATATCCCGATATAAATCCAATTAAAAATCCATACAACGAAAGCGTTGGACTAACTTAAACTATAGACTATTTCTCTACTTTTCACTGGCTGATGCACCAGCCAGCTGTGAATTTTCAGAACCGGTCGTCATTTCCATTATTCAGCGCACCAGCTCATGTATATAAGCCTATGCGCCCAATTCAAAATGTAATCACATTAAAAATTAAATAGCAATAGCAAATTTCACAGGCAGTTAACAAAAGAAAGTTCATTCCTGTGAAGTCATTGTGCGTAAGCTGTTGTCTACCTTACGCATGAACCTATCCATGTTCCTTTTACTTCGTAGTCTCTTTTCAACGAAAATTGTAGTAACGAAATTATAGAATCATTATTTCCGGTGAGAATAAGACCACACCAGTTGTCTGTAGTGGAAAATCGTTTTCAGGGAAACTGAAATAATTCACATTATAGAAAATTACAGAAACTAATTTTCCTCTTTGTTTGAAGCTGACGCGTTTTTTTTTAATGACATGTCATATTTTTAACCAAGAAACTCCACATGGATTTCAGGGCCTAAATAGATTTGCTGCTTTCCTAAACTTGACATTACATTTGTGCGCAGAGGATATAATTTCATTGCTGGTAGCAACTGTGTTGTTACTGCTTAAAAATTTCCCAAACGTCCATCATGAAACGAAAGTATACAGCGATGTATGTGGATAAGTGCTTTGAGTAATATTTAATGTAGATATTTAGCAGATCAAATTCCAATGTGGCTGAGTAATGCAAAATTTGTAAAGTGCGGAACTCTTAAACCTTAAAATGAGGCATGAAGTCTAGTTTATAATGAGCTAATATGAATTTATTACGGTAAGGATTGATATCAATTACATTTTACCAAATTCCACGAACTTGCTTCACAGAACAAAATGACCTATAAAAATGAAAGTTTACCAAGGAGTAATCTCCGAAGTCTGCAAGTTTTTATACTCAAACTCTTATCAGGTACCGGAAATGGACGGTTGCAACATCCCCTCAGCTATGTTATCCCTGTAACTTCTCTCCATTTATGGTGACGTTCTTCTCCCCCAGGCCATTTATCACAGCAGCAAATCGAAAAACTTTGTAGTAATTCCATTATCATTTCAAGTGGATGAATTATGTCATCGCTTGATATAAACCCACATAAACAAAAATAAGAATGAAATCAACAGAAGCCGGTCAGCAGCGTTATTTATACAAACATTTAATTCAAAGTGCCGGTAATCAGTCCAAAATGGACTAATAAAAAATTGCCAGTGTGACATTGACCAAATTTTATACGTGAAATTGTATTTGTACATCAACCAAGCAATCCACTTGATGAAATAGACAATGTTCAAGTTTTGTTTGATCAAACGAGATGATGTCAACTTGGAAACTGGAAGGCCATTCAAAAGACTGCATTAGATCACATCAAAGCACTAGCATCTCTGCACAGAAATCAAATAGATAACATTTTCAATGGAGCAGATAATTTACGAGGAATATTCATTCAGAATTTATTGCAGTCTGTTTGATTAAATTTTACTAGTATAATAGTCATACATTTTATGGGATCGGAGCTAAATAGATGCCCTCAGTCCAAGATATGAATAGAAAAAATATAAGTGTCTAAATTCCTTTAACCCATTTATTTATTTCTAAATCAAATTGAAGATAGAGACCAGATAAAAATACTAAGCAGTCATGGAACTTTGTTGCGTAACTTATAGTTTTGAATTTAGTGGTGAATATGACTTATACAGGTCAAATATTTTTATTAATGACAAGCATCTCTTCTATGACTTCATCACGGCTTGATAGGTATTACCGTGCTGCGGAAAAAACTCATCAAGTTTGATTCTTTGACTGTGCCTTTGTGAGAGTATGATAGAACACTTTTGTAAGTATTTGATTACAGAATTTGACCCTGAGATAACGTACATACAGTGATTTCAAAAACTGATCGTGATTTTTGGATTTTTATTTTGAAACTTAATAGTAAAAAAACTAGTCAAGCTATTTTCTTCAAAAACATTTTATTACGCAGTTAATAAACTAAAAATTTAAAAACAGATCAATTTTCCGTCTTCCACATAAACAAAAATCAGAAGGGAACTGCATGAACTCAATCAATATTTTGTGGCTTCACGCTATTATTCAGTATTATCCCCTTTTGTCTATAATCATCGGTCTAAGCCTGCCTTAACAATGAACTCCAGAGATCCCGATTTTGTGTCGAGGTCCACCAGTTCCACTTAAAAGCTGTCTGTCCTGGCCTACCCCATCACCCCATCTCAGACAGTGTCTGACTCGTCTTCTTTTTCTACCATATATATTGCCGTTATAGACTTTCTGGGCTAGATGATCCTCATCCATACGAATTAAGTGACCCCCCTACCGCAACCTTTTGAGCCCCATTGGTATTATTCGTAGATTTCGTCATTATATAGACTATGGAATTGTCGATCCACCTGTAGGGGCCCAAAAATTCTCCGGAGGATTCTTCTCTCGAACGCGACCAAGAGTTCGCAGTTTTTCTTATTAAAAACCTAAGTTTCCGAGGAATACATGAGGACTGTAAGTGAGACGTTTCGAACGGAATGGTATTTGTAAGCTAAAATAAGCTCTTTTCCCATAATGCAGCATTTATTCTGTGAGGAATACTCTCAACTAATTTTTAAGATTTTGTGTAAAACAAAACCTTATTAAAATCGGTTTACCTTCTGTCTGTCTCTCCGTCACACGCATTTTTCTCGGAGACGGTTATAGCGATACCAAATTTGGTAAAAAGATGGGAACTATAAACGCTCACGCATGCAGTGAGTTATATCTTTTTAAGTCGAATTTAAGGGAGGGGTACCCATACATGCAGAAGGAGGGTATACATTTTTTTTCATTAAATATAGTCACGTGGTTTGATATCAAATAAAAGGTTTCGATTAGTACTTTTCAAAGCTGGTGTTAGTTTTGATATTTGTTGGAAAGGTGGGAAGTGCGCGGGGTTATCCAACTGAAAAATCTGACTAAAAATCAGGAAGCTGCCACTATATGGTGACTGGACTCCGAAATACTTTCCACACTGATATCTGTTCGAATAAAGTTAATAATAGTATGTTACTATAATTTTTACCAATTCGCTGCAACATCCCCTGGTTGAGATCTTCTTCTTTTTCTTCAGCCTTTATCCCGTTCCCAAACGGGGTCGGCTCGTCGTGATCGGTTTCGCCATTTGGCTTTATCGAATGCCTGATCTGGGTGCAATCTCGAGGCTTTCAAATCCCCATCTAGCGTATCAAGCCACCGTTGTTTAGGTCTGCCTTTTGGTCGTTTACCATCGACTTCGATGTTCAGACCAATCTTGGCAAGTGAATTCTCGTTGGCACGAATTGCGTGACCATACCATCGAAGACGCCTCTCACGCAACTTTTGCACGATCGATGCAACCCCATAACGATCGCGGATATCCTCATTTCGGATGTGATCTAAACGTGTGACGCCACTAGTACAACGTAGCATCCTCGTCTCCATTACCGCAAGACGTCGTTCATGGTTTTTTTTAGTCGGTCAACACTCAGAACCATAGAGAGCGACTGGACGGACGACATTGCGGTAAATTTGAGATTTGAGACGTTCGTTGATACGTCGATCACAAAGAACACCAGCTGTGGAACGCCACTTCATCTAGGTTGCGTTAATGCGTGAAGCAATTTCATAACGCAGTTCTCCATTGGCTGATAGCGTTGACCCGAGGTATTTAAATCGCTCAGTTCTGGGCACTGGTTGAGATCTCAGGATAAAATTCAACTGATACTTTTAATCGCGAAAATTTGCAAATACCACCTTACTTTTTTCATCCAAGAATTATAAAATAATCAAATAATCAAGCCATTTTTAGTCTAAGCTACGAGACTTTTTTCACTTTCAAGCTGCTAAAACAACTGTTTATCAAAGAAGAATCGATTTATAAGTCCCGGCATGTAGGTGCAGCAACTCCAAGAACTCAGGTCTTTCATTATTATAGATACTGTCAACAGTCTTCCGCCCGCGCGTTCGCAGTCATTTGTGAAACTGAAAACGTCTTCCAGACGCACAATTTGCGAATTCTTTGTTGAAGAAAACAGCTGCATATGAAATGTAGCGTCGTATCCTCTTTATCACATTGCCGACATAGAGCATAGATTTTCAACCGCCGGAAGGAATTTAAAGTTCTCGAGTCGACTGCAACAACCCTTGAAACTTCATTCTTCCGAGGAAATTTCATAGCGAATGATGTGACGCCAAATGCTGACTCTGGACCTACCATTATGAAGCGAAATCCTAGGCGAACCAACCATTCATCTTCATTACCAGCGATATCCAGGTGCCCTGGCACCCACATAAAGAATATTTCGTTCAGTCGGCCGAGTTTCAGCATCAACTGATCGCAACTTAACACAAACTGGCTTAATATGATGCTGCTGTTTAGTTTTGATAACACTGCTTAATTGAGGTCTTATCTGTCGCAGTTCTACAGCACCAGAACAATCTGCCGGACTCCCGATATTAATCATGGATCTGATGCTTCTATATTAGCTTGAAATCGAGATGTACCCCTAAATATTTGACTGTTTGTAGCAGCTGAATTTCCTCCGTGATAAGCGTGCTCATCTAACATTTCTAGTAAACATTAACAAAATCCGCCTGCCTCCGAATGCGGCCAAGAGTTCGCAATTCTTCTTGTTAAGAACCCAAGTCTCCGAGGAATACATGAGGACTGGCAAGATCATTGTCTTGTACAATAAGAGGTTTGACCCTATGGTGAGACGTTTCGAGCGGAACAGTTTTTGTAAACTGAAACTGTTGGCTGACAACAACCGTGCGCGGATTTCATCATCGTAGCTGTTATTAGGAAATTTGCTAGGCTATATGTTTAGTGGAATAATATGGTTTGAACTCTCAACTTTGTTTCAATTGGAGCACGGTTTTAAAGAGAATATAGGGGTTTTACAGCCGAATATTTTCCCTTATTCAATAGAAATCAACCGTTATTCCAGGCAAAGGTAAAACAAAAATTCCCAGAATTGGAAGAAATCCGAAGTCTGTCCCTAACGTACTTACAATCCAGATCACCTATCATTTTACTATGATCTTTCCGATCAACATTTTTCAAAAGATCCAAATCATGTATCAATTTGCTTTGACTTTTGCGAACGTCAAATTTCGTCGATAGTTAGCCTCTCAATATCGTACTCCGAGTTTGAATTCCGATTGCGTCATTAATGTTTGTCTCGCCACTGTGGGCTTAACACTTGCACAGCATAGTGTGGCGTCAATAAAAAAAAACAGTAGGAAAAGAGATGTGTTAATGTGCCACTTAAGGCAAAAGAAGATCTTGTGTTTTAATAGTTATACTCACTTTAAAGCTCGTTTCGTTTAAAATATTTTTGTTTCGGAATCTTAAATAAAGTGAAATATTTAACAGACTTTAAATAAGCAAGGGACAAATAATAATTCCGACAACTTTATGTAACAGACGTTAAAGCAAAATCAAGAAAGGAAAAAAATGTAATGGAAGGAGCCAACATGATCGCTGCAATTTGCCTCAAAAAATTCAATATGGATACATTGTTTTGGGCAAGTTCTTCTGTGTTCTAAAGAATAATGTCAGGATTCTAAGACCGTCGATGAGTGATCGTATGGTTATAGATATCATCTATAAGATTTGAGAGTTTTGTTTATACATGCATAAGTAAAGTTAATAATAAAGAGATTTGAGAATTTGCTTTCCATCCCCTTAAGTTTATCCTTGATCCTATATTAATATAGGCATTAATATGAGGTATCATACTAGAAAGTTTGGTGGGAATCTTACTATTATTAAGAACTTGGCATATAAATTAATCCCTAGCTGCAATAATAATTACCAAGCTGAAGTTGGTAATCGGCTTATACAATAATTCCATGAAATTCTTCCTCATCCCCAGTTGCTTCTAACCACTAATTTTAAAGTAATGATAAGTTTCTACCTTTCTGTATAAGGAAGTCTTCTACGGGGGTATTTTAAATTTAAATTTACCGACATACGAGTAGTGGAGTAATCCGTTCATTCCACCTCTATAGATTTGGCAGAGAGTACATCTAGAATGATTTCTCACGAGGAATATGCCAGTGAGGTTCATAGCTTGTAATGATGCAAAATTGAAGCGTGTTATTCCAGCGCATGTGTTTCGATATTGTTCGACGGAACGTGACACTTTGATGATTATCACGGTTCCGCACACGTATTAATGTCCAGGCAGTGGCTATAGTAACTCCAAAATAAGCCCTATTTGTATTAAAAAAAATTGCAAATGTCAGCAGGTAAACTTTCTTCAGAATTTTAAACTAGAATTAGGAACTTCAAGTGAAAACAGAGTCTGCAAAACAAATTCTATCTAATAAATTTCGCCAATATTTATTTCGTGAACTCAGACAACTATATCGATGGATTTATAGAGTATAATAAATATGTAGTAGCTCTAGTCTAGGTAGATACTTCTTCCGATTTCATGCGAATAAAATTAATACGAACCCCAAAGTAATGTATGCACGCACCGGGCATAACTACCTCCTACTAAAAAATCTACTCCTCACGTAATTCGACTTCTCCTCACCGCACCTGCACCCGCTTCTAAAATCCTCTAATCACTATCGATTTGGTGTGCCCTCATACGAACAACTCAAATAACTTCCCTATAATCTTGCATTAAATACTCTCGTCAACCAACTAAACTCAATATCAATATTCTAATGCCACTTCTGTTATACCATCGTAAGTGTAGCCTCATAGAACTAACAATCATCTTCCATCCACTTAAAAGCTTTATCACTGTCAAATCGAATACCATCCTGCGGGCGTAGTTGAAAATGTCGAGTCACACCTTTAAATAAACACATCCACATGACAGCAAGGATGTATAGCCCGATAGGAAAACGCTAGCTTTGTCTACTCTGCACACAGCAACGACAAACTATCAGAGGTATGATTCCTAGGCACAATCCATTCTCTAAAAAAGGTAATTGTTTTCTGGGGAATTGAGTCAAGCAGCTGAAAGGACCCAGTATAAAAGTTTGAATTTTAATCACCCTTTCTCTCCAATTTAGTTTATGTCATAAATCTATTCTATCTTTCATCTTGCGGAAATTATTGCTGTCTAGGGATTCATTTTGGGGAGCTACTCAAAGTGGGTTGTATTATGGAATTCTGGGGCTGAATATGGTAGTTAGTGCAGACGTAGGAAGAGGGTATTATTGAAAATTTGATAGAGAGCTTTTAGTGAACCTTCTGGGATCACTCTTCAAAACCATATGGGAAACCCGATTGAGTGCCCTCTAAAAATGACTATATACCATATATACCATTCATTTAAACGAATAAAGGGCCCAGAAAAGTAAAAGAATCAAAATTATAATCGTATACGTAGTGCAGAAATCATTCACCTTTCAAAGACAGTGGGGTCGCACACTTTTGGCCATTAATTATCTTGAGAGCCATTAGTATATCGACATAAATTTCTTATCCTAAGCTATTGAGAAATTTTATCCTGCCTTCATTAGGGTTGGCTAGGTGTGAGGATCTTTCATAGGTATGATACTGTCCTAATCTTCTGCGCCATACTATCACAGTAAAGCTGTTTCTACACAATATTCACCAGACAAGAAAACTGTAACTGACTTCAAAATGATATTCCGTTAAAATATATTTTTTCGAAGGATTCAAATATTTGCACTTTAAGGCAGCATTCACCTAAAAAGGATACCATTCAATTTACATCTTTTTTTACCTCACAGATTCTATTTTCAGTCTACCATGTCATCACTTCGTACTTCCATAGATAAAATTAAAATGGTCTCATTTGCAATGTACGAGTATACGCACACAGGAAAAATGTAGATATCCGCCTGACAACTTTCAAATTAAAACTTAATGAAGCAGTAAGTATGTAGATGAAATTTCCTTTAAGACGGTTTGACATCAAAGTTTAGTGAATTTAAACCGTAGGAGGTTTTGATAAAGGTATCGCATGTTGAATTGATGGAG
Source organism: Hermetia illucens (assembly GCF_905115235.1). Classification (NCBI taxonomy): domain Eukaryota; kingdom Metazoa; phylum Arthropoda; class Insecta; order Diptera; family Stratiomyidae; genus Hermetia; species Hermetia illucens. Next base: position 96,201,992 of record NC_051852.1, on the reverse strand, counting down.
ATAATCCCTAAGACCCTAAACTTTCATTAATCGAGCCAGAAGAGATGATGAGAGATGGCAAATAGACACTCTATGTATTCATGGTATGTACTATATATTTATGAGAGGTATTATATTATGATGAGAGGTAATACCTTTCGTCTACTTTCCACTTATTGCTAAATTAAAAATCAATCTGTCGTCGTGAACATTCGCCGATATTAATAGTGATTAGGAAATATTTCAACGCCGAACTAAAGGAACTTCAAAGCCCTGTTATTGGAACAACATTCAATTTCAAGCATTACTTACAAACTTGATAGTGCTGGGCAAACTAGTATTTGATCTGTTATCGGCCTTCAAACCGGGAAAACAGACGAACGTCAAGTATTAAGGAGTGTTAAAGTGAAAGAATTCCTTTCCGCCCCGCAATCCAAAAAAAACGGATTAGCTTATCCATCAGCTTTCGAGTAAAACAAGTCGGAAAACGGGAAGCTGGACGCTTCAGGTATAAAAAGTTTTGTGTATTTCTTATATATAGACATTTGAGTGTGCATTTGCCCCATTAGTACGTAGCACGTAACATATTCACATCATATGTGAGAGTATCCACTTTCGGGTGATATTGGCATTCATAGTCTTGAATTTGTAAAGAAACGACAACTTTAACCTTTTATAACTTTGTTAATAATAGTGCGATTTCCACCAAACTTAGTAGGCTCATACACTATATTATAGGCTACATTACTGCACTAAGATAAACTTAAGGGCAGCCAATAACTAAAAATTATAGTAATATACTATTATTAACTTTATTTGAAGGAATATCGGTATGGAAGGTATTTGGGAGCCTAGGCACCATATAGTGGCAGCCTCTTCAATTTTTCAGATTTTCCATTTGGGCAGTTCCTGAGAATGGGCCCGTTAAGTAAATTATCACTTTTGACCCCCACACTCCCCACCTTTCCAACAAATATCACTACTAAAACCAGCTTCGGAAAGTACAAACCCAAGACCTTTCATTTGATACCCCACATGACTATATTTTACACACATCCCTTTTGCATCTACGGGGACGCTCCTCAAATTCGACGTAAAAGGACGTAACTCACTGTATGCTTTCCACCAAATTTGGTCTCAATCGCTATAACCGCCCCCGAGCAAAATGCTTGTCACGGACAGATAGACAAACAGTAAATCGATTTTAATAAGGTTTTGTTTTACACAAAACCTTAAAAAGCAGTTGCCGAATGCAATCAACTCTTTCAAAGTGATGTTTTAAATATTCGTATTTATTTCTCTGTGAGAATCAAATGAGAGCACTAAGTCGCGAGTCGATTTAAAATTGGAAATTTGAAGCTTTACACAAATGCCGAAGAGAAAAAATTCGACAATCATGAAATGTTAGTAAACCAAAGACGTTCATACTTTTCATAGGTAAGTAATTAGGCAAAGCTATCTATAAATTTTTGCTTCTAGAGGACGAATTTTTTTTTTTACAATTTTGACCTACTATAACTTTATTAGTAATAGTAAGGTTCGCACCAAACTCTCAGTATCAACAGTATCATACTTCATATTGAATCCTATATACTGGCAATTTTTACGGATTTAGGATGAACTAAGGGAGGTTCACAGCATACATAATAATATACTATTATCAACCTTATTTGACCATATATCGAAACGGGGAATATTTTGAGGTCTAGATACGATGTGCATGGAGCATCATCATTTTTTTGGTTGGTTGGTTTTTTAGATTGGATAGTTTTTGAGTCTACCTTCATCGAGGTCGATCTTGCGGCGAGATTTTGAGCTGCACATTAATGAAGACAAGAGGAAGTATACGATGGCAATGTCAGCACCAAAGAACAAAGAACCAACAACATCGAATCGCACTGGTCAAACGAAATCAATAAAGATAGGAGTTTACAACTTTAAGATCGTTGAAAATTTCTCCTATCTACAGTCGAAAATGACAACCGATAACAGCTATGACGATGAAATCCACGTACGGTTGTTGGCTGCGAACAGAGCTTATTTCAGCTTACAAAAACGTTTCCCCATAGAATCAAAGCTCTTACTGTACAAGACTATGATCTTGCTAGTCCTTATGTATTCCACTTGGGCTTTTAGCAAGAAAAAGATTTCTTTGAAGAATTTTTGGCCCCCTACATGAGGATGGACGATTCAGTAGCTTACATAACGAGGAAATTTATGAGCGATACTATGACCGACGATGGGCGCTCATTGCCGTAAGTTCGACTCATGATACGGCTTGAATGTCGATAGTCATATAAAAAAAGTAAAATAATACGAAAAAGAGATTGTGGGGACTTCTTCAAAGCAATGAACTAGAGATAGTCTAGGTTTTTTGGTCGCTTGTCAATATGCACTAGGTGATGATGAAGTAATAATCAAATTTCGAGCGGGAATCCAGATTATATTGCACTTTCCTTAAAAAATTTAGAAATGATAAGCATGAGGCATTTTTGTAATACAATGGCAGCCGGAATAATAAAATAATCGTCTAGAGTTTGTAGCAAATTTGCGTCTTTCTTTTATCCCATTAAGAGAATGATACATACCGTAGCAGAGCAGTACTTATATATCAAGGTAAATTAAATTTTCGTGTATTTCGTCACAGTCAAACAATTTTAATATTAAAAACCGACACTTTCCTAAGAAAAAAGTGAGTCAAATCTTGGCAAACTCCCCCACTCCACATGACACTTGCACCATAAACAGCAAACACGAACAATAGTAACTTTATTACACGAGAAATGTGAACAAAATTAAAGCGCACATTTTCGTAGTATGAAAACCAACAAAAATGAACGCCGAAAGGCGATCTTAAGTCACATTTCCGATATATACATTCACACATATTGTCACCGTAAAATTACACCATTGCCCATCAATTCTCACCTCTATCTTAATCTAATATCCAGGTAATGTTGAATTGCGTACTTACAAAATTAACAGCATGAATACGACTACGTATGTGATAAAAAACGCGTATTACTTTCGCGGACATTAAACATTCCTATATAATGCATTTACAGACAAAAAATTCCTATTGCAAATATCAACGCATTGCAAACGCCTTTTTATCTTATCAAACTGAATAACAAGGAAAAAAGTAGATTCCACTTTGTGATAGTGTTCAATGTCCGATTGGTTGTATTTCATGGACAAACATTAACAGGTGAATAATGGTCAATGCCGACATTCGCCTCATTTTTATCAGAACTGATTCATTCACAGTTTCAAATCAATATTTGATAATTCTACTAAAAAAGTGAATTCGGTAGATTAGTCGAAAAAAATACGGTAGTTGAACTTTTTGCGGTGAAATCATGCCAAGAAATAATCACACCGACTCGTAACGGATTAGAGCATTTTCACCTATTTTGCTAGCATACTGACTCACCGCATAATGAGAAAACTTATTTTTTTTCATACATAGACATCGACAAGCCTCTGAATATGCTTAGACCAAGCCTCTGAAAATGCTGGGATCAGGCCTCTCAGGCTGGGGCTGGGTAATTGAATGATTGTAAGATCCATAGTAAAAATCAATGAAAACTAGGAACACCGAGATGATACGCTTAATTTTTCAATTGGATTTATAACTATCATGGTTTCTAGATAAAAAAAACCGATACAAGTAGCGTATTGAACTTCTAAAATTTGTAGGTGTTGCCGCCAGATTCTTGAAAAACTTGCGGTAACGTGTAATCAACATGATATATAATACAATAGATAGAGGATGGAAAACTTAATGAAATTAAGGTCAACTAAGAAGATGAGAGGCTTACTGATATTAAGGTCGACTGTTTTCACAAATCTCAAGTCTGTTTACTTTTAATCTAACAAGTTTTCTTTAATTTTATTAAAAGTGCCCTTTTGTGTCATCCACATTGATGACAAGAAAACGCCGATTGTAACTATTCAGATACAATTGCTAGACGGGACCTGGAAAAGGAAGATTTCTTTTTTCTTTTTTTTAAACTTCTTAGAATATATTTCACAGGGCTCCGTACTGAGCCCACTACTGTGGGACATCATGTACAATGATGCACTTAACCTTCCGATCCTGGTGGAGGCCACAGTGGTGGGTTACATCGACGACATAGCGAAGCATACCAAAGATGCTAAATTGCACTCAAGCGACGCAATCAGTGCTATTAAGGCTTGGTTAGAGAGTGTTGAACTGGAACTTATGGAGGAAAAGAGGAAGCGATCCTGATCACTAAGCGTCGCAAGAGAAATTACCCTCCTACTGGAATATATATCATCGCTTCCAAGCTGGCCACCAAATATCTGGGAGAGTTGATAGATGAAAATTTCAATTTTAAGCAGCACATAGAGTATACTTGCGAACAAGCATCCACCACAAGCAAGAATGATGCCGAATAAAAGAGGACCGCGGCATACTTGCATGTGTGGCATGAGCGGCTGGAGAGATCAATTATAATCTCAAACAGTTTCCCACCGGCCGTGGAAAAGTCAATACCCATATAGGTTTAAATTTGACACCACACCTGATTGTTGCGATGGAGTCTCAGAATGTCCAAGGTTTCTGAAAGAAAAGAGGAAACTCTAGGTGAAGTGCTATAACTAGAAAATTTGGTGTGGAGAATGATAGTTTGCCAGGAGGATTGGGATGCGATCAAATCCATGATGGCAGCATTCCAGGATAAACTCCGAACAGAGGTTACGAATGCCACCGATAGAAGAAAGGAGATCTAGCTGCCCGTGATGTAATAACTAATAGTGGTTCCGCGGTGTGGGTTGAAGTTTATTTCAGTGAAACCTTAAAAATTGATTTCTTGAGTCTACTGATATGATTTCCCTCCTTGAACAAGAAAACAAGAACTAGATTGGATCTGTAACGGATCTCTTTGCGAAGCATCTAGAAAGTACCTTCCCACCAAATGTCTAGAAACCTAACGCAAGCTCAAAAAGTTCATCATTACTCAATACGTCATGTAAAACTAAATGAGTCGAGGATACAAAACAAATGTGTTTCCTGATAAGACCCCTGGCTATGAACTCATTGCAGGGAGAATATGAAAAGAATTTTAAAGTCGTTTGAGGCGGATCTTCACATCGTTTGTATTGCACATTCTTGCAAGCGATCCACTACTCATCACCAGTTATCATCTTTTTCAGAAAAGGATTATTTTCTTAAAGTGAACAGCATACCGCAGACGATAGTACACGCCGCCAAAAAAGTTTCTTTGGATTCACAAGGAATCAGAATATGCTGCTTTAGGTGCAAGTGAAGACTTTTTTACTAGCCTTACTTTTTACTAGAATGTTTAGCGTTTTGTAACATGGGTTTGACTTTGAGTATCTTTAAACTTGCTGAAGAATTTTTCGAGATTCTAAAATCTTATATATCTGAGCGACTATCTAGCATGAAATACGAAAGAAGACCATCCGAATTACAAAAAAAAATGCAGCCGGTGTGCTAACATTGATCTGTTGTATATCAATAACGAAGATAAGTTAAACTAGCGGCACTTGCAAAAGACATGACAATTAATACTGAGGGAGCAATAACGAAATTACCAAGGGCTACTGAGCGCATTGTAGAATTGATCAAGGCATGGACAGATAAACTGAACTTAATGTAAATCAACTCCTAAACTTTATTAACAAAAAGTTGGTCCAGTCAAAGTCATCATCGACGGTCAAAACGTGCCACAGGTAAATTAAGTTAAATATTTAGGTTTGAAAGACGATGCTAAATTCAACCGGGAAAAATATCTTCTGAAAAAAGTAGGGTTAAATACAAATACTGACATCTGCCAGGTTGTTGGGAAGGAGTTTCTAGCCTGTTATCGAAAACAACTTTATAAACAGGGGCTTATGCGGGACAGCCAATTTTACAATAACCCTACCCAAGGTGCTGGGGTTAATTACAAGGTCTTTTCTCCACAAAAGTAAAAAGCGAAATAAATATGCGGACGAAGATGCTGAATGGCAAAAAACTCAGCTGTAGCTAAAACCATATTTCGATGTCAGTGAATAAAATCTCACACTCAGCGCACGTTAAACGCGGAATATTCTTTTGTTTATTTAAAAAAAACACCACTGCACCCCCAGTGCAGGAAGGAATAATTGAATTAATTAAACTTGAAGGTATCGACCAGATAATTCTGGACGATAGCAATGGTAAATACCCGAATCCAAAGACAAGTAGAAATTCAAAGCAGGCTTGACTACAGCAAAAACGGATTTTCTCACCGAAAGAAAATATAGAGAATAACAAGAGAAATGAAACACAGAAAACCGCAGATATGGAAAGAAACAACCAAACATTGGCGAAAAATCAATCAAATGGCACGACATATAACCAACCCCGCAAAGAATATCCACGATCATCTGCAGTTCCAGAACGACGTGCACGGCGTGCAAACATTTTATTTAAGGACGAATCGTGGATACAAGTGCATCCAACGTGCAAACTTCAGAACAGAACAGTGAGAAAGAGATTTCGCAAGTACTCCCACAATACGCGGAGTGAAACCTCGCAGAAAAAGTCGACTGCACTTTCTCGTGGAAGGAGTGTCCGTTCATGGAGAATACTATAAGGAAAATAACTTTCCAGTATTTCCACAATGCCTCAATAATATTTATAAAGAAGACGATTTTGGTGAAGGATGGAGTTCGACCGCAGAAAGCGTTGATGGTTTACAGAGCAAGTTGCTAGCGTTTCACGAAAGTTTGGACAGATTAGCTTGTCTGGCCCTGGTCCAGGATGCAAGTAATGTATATTTACGGAACCCAAACAACAGTTGACTGAACGCATACGTAATCAGTGGGACGCAATTTCGACGAAGCATCTGGTAAATGCGTGCAAAAGTTTTAAACAGCAAAAAGGTACACCTTTTATTAATTCCTTGTTATGTAGCGAAATATGTGTAATATATGATATATAATAATAGAACTTAACTTCCCTCTCTTTATTTAGACTTTATACAAAAACTGTCTAGAAACTATTGCGCCACCCTGTATACAGCAGGAAAATGTTCTTCTAAGATGAATTTAAGGCGAGTTTCCGATAAATATCTAAAACGTACTAATATACACCATCATTAACTTTCCCAAAGAAGCTATAGATAGATAGGTGTGCAGGATATTTTGAAACCTAGATTTTATATAGGGGCATCATATTTTTTTTTAATTTTCCGAATGAATAGTCTCTGAGGATGACTTTATCGTTTTTAAAAAAAGTGCGTATGACAGACAGACAATGAAACGATTTTAATAAGTTTTTGTATAAAATCTTAAAAAGACATAACTTATGATCTTAATACGATATATCTCCAAAAACGAAATTAAAGCATCTTTTTGAATACTGGTTAATTTAAGTAGTCTTCTCAACTCCATTCTAAGGCATATCATATACAACACAAATACACACTTAGAAATTTTCTTATCTGACACCATCATAATGAAGTTCTAGATAAAAATTTATTACACTATCATAACGGCAAATTAGAATTGATCGATTATTTCTGAGTATTTCTCTTGCAAAAATTCATACGTTTGAATGCAATCAATCATCTGTTTGAATCATCCATCCATAGCCTCACCTGAAACGAGCAGGAAAAAACGATGATCAGATATTTCAATTCACAACATAATTAATTATATTTTTAAACTGTAATGTAATGAAAATGGAAACACATTTATCTTAGAATGACGTAGGCAGTTGTATGATTTGAAATCATGAATGACTTATGCGAAGGAAAACAACATAAAAGCGAATGATTTATCGAATATAACATCTCATTTATTTGCTCCAATACAACTAACGTTTTATCAAAAGAATGTCGTTTTCCTACAACTGTCATTTCATCGCAAATATTTTCTGAAACACAATTCTCTATTTCCCGGCGAATACCCAAGAAAAGAACAAACCAGCTACACACTGGGATGATTTTACTCCACAATTTCTAACTCAATATACCATAAAATTACAAATTATTCAATAGAAAACAATGAAAGAACCCATTAACCCTCTTCTAAGGCCGCTGGTGCGATCTGCTTGGATATAGTGAAATATAAAAGACGTCTGCCTTGAGGGGCATACGCCATACATCTTCATCAAATCACTAACCATAGTTTGCTTGCGCTTAAGCAATTGTAGGGGATCTTTATAAATTATGGAAGTTCCATTTTGTGTGGGTGTACCACGGCGATAAGTGGGAATACTGTGCATAACAACGTTAGAATATGTTAGTTTAATTTCATAGAATAAAATTAGAACAAGATAGAAAATCTTCGATGGAATTTTATTTAATATGATTTCAGATGGAACAAATATAGATTTTAAACATTGATTATAAACACGAGAGATTTGAAGAATAAATGTTTTCAGCCTTTTTTCTATCATAATTTAAAGAACAAACTACACAAATACCTAAGATGATTAAATTGATTCACGTTTAAATATTTCTTTTAAATTAAAAATACTTGGCGTTTGGAGAATCCAAAATTGCAGAATGATACTCACCTCAAACTTTTGATACTACTAAAACTAAAGTAAATTTTATAGTCGATGGCGCAACAATTTAACTCCAGATTGAAAATGTGTTAGAACGCTTCATTTGTCAAGAAATCATAGGAAATTTACTGATTCAGAGACTCTTGTGAAATGTACATATATTTCAGAAAATTGTAAAATAGAAGCAAGGTATGAGTTTTCGTGGATAGGACTAAGTTAAATTCAGCGCTTTGCGTAATTATTCTTTAGATTGTGGTCAACATGATGAACAGATTTGAAATGGGGAGCCAGACACTTTCGATATATAAGGTTTCCTTTTTTCTTTTGTGAGAAACTTTAGCCGGACATTTTTGACATACTCGAAACAAAGATCAAATCGATTCTTGATCTACAAGATAGTCTGTCACCCTTTTTGTAGACACAGTGACCCCACCCTGCAGTTTGGTAACCTCAAAGGCGAGCTGTTGTTCAGCTCAATTGAGTCCTCCCGTTGTAAAATTTCCTCTAGACCTCTTGAGTTGTACTAACAAGGTGCGCCTCTAGATAAATAAAGCGATCAATATTTTGAACTTCAACTTTTTTCTTTTTGTCTCGGATTCGGGTTAGGGGCTTGGTTTCAAATTCGTCAACTTTTCAACTTGCGACCCAAGCTTACTTTACTATCGAATTCAGGTTCATAAACGCCTCTTTTCCACATTGTTGGTTTATCATCATAATTCACTGTTTGAATGGACTCTGATATCCACTGGAATTTTTCTAATGATCAAGTCGAGTAACACGTCCTTACTTCAATCCTGACTTCATTTCGAAGCTTCTCATAAGTTCACTTTTAACTTTGACCTGACTTTCATCTTTATCATTGCTATTTTTTATTGGTCAGATAAGTTTTATGATATTCAAAAAACAAACATAAATTTGTAAACGTATATGGACTCTGGTTTCTGTGGAAATCTGAAGGACGAAAGTCTTCCACAGTGATTATCGAATTTTTTCTGGTTTGGTAGGATTGAGTATCCATCCAACAAAGCAGGTATTTATGAAAAATGCTGTTCCTGTTCCATTGCAGAGCTTGCTTACGTCTTTATTGATGCACGCAATTTCGATTTAGCGAATGGAGACCAGCTTCCTTTTCCGTTCGATTTATGTTTCAGATTGCTTTGTTTTGAATACCAAGGTGGATCGTGACAGGATTGCTGTCTGCTTTGCTCGGACATGTGATGGGGAAACAGGATCTTGGTGATCCTAATAATAAATTGCGTGTTCTCTCAACAGTGGGAGAGCTATCTTGCTGATCGACCGGTAGATACATTGAATAACCCGCCTGAAAATATTGATAAACACTGGCTTTGGAATTTGTTATTGCGTTGCGGTAAGGGAAGCAAAAGCTGCCGCAGATAACGATGACTTCAGAAAGGTATATCGCATCACAAAAAAATATCAATGGTTCTGTGACCTCTTATCATCGATATTATTTCTTCTTGTTATCGGTGACGTTCTCCCTGCTGGCTTGTTCAGACGACGTGGAGGACTTCAATGGACCATGCCATTTCTCCTCGAAAATCTCGACTACCCTGATGACATCATTTCTTTTCCCATTGAATCATGGACGTTGGAAGAGAGGCAAGTAGAGCAAGTAGGTCTCAAAGCAACCACCAGCAAAGCCAAGGTTCACAGTCTGACGTCACTCGATGCATTAACAGTGCTTGATTCGCCCTCGTTACCTTGTTTAAAATCTGGAAATGCAGGTCTCTCAAGATCAACTTGAAACTGGTCTGTGGTAATATTCTTTCTATGTTGCTATATGGAAATAGTACATGAAAACTGACCTACTCAAAAGTTCCAAGCTTTCGGCATCACTTGTCTCCGACGTGTCACAGAACAGTGGCGATGGAGTAGAGTAGAGACGCAAGTGTGGTTGACGCGCTATGCGCCATTAAGAGGCAAATGGCAGCCACATATATATTGCTTCGAAGTAAAAAGGAACTCGGATTATACGCCAGAAAACGAGAATTTAACTCTTTTGTAGATGTAAACTCCATACATGGCTTCATCAGACCGGACCATAAGTACTTGCCTTTTGAGCTTCCCGAAGCTTAGAACTAATTGCCAAGTGTTTGTAAGACATCTTACAATTAATCTGAAGTAATAGTGTCTTAGGTAGACAATAGATTTCAGGTATGGTCTAATGGCTTTGTTTCCAAATGTTCGATAGATTGATGTGATTTGCAGACGTCGCACCACTAGTAATTATGCATTTCATGAAGGTCGGGTTATTATCCGCTTCAGAAATCATGTCCTGAGCAACCGTCTCTCTTGCATGAAATTCAGATCTTTTCTACGAGCTGGGATGCCGCAAGTCTCATATATAAAATTTCCACCACAATGGGCAGCAATTCTGTCGACTGAAATGCTGTATTCACGTTGGCTTGTTGAGCATGATGCAGTAGGCGAGTGCTCCAAGGCCTTGGTCGACCAGCTAGGGGACTCATCACCAGAGGTTATCCGGTACCATCGGAACCGGGTAGGTCTGTGAGTTCATACAATGTCTCAGGAGAATTCGTGGAGCATGTGTTCCCAGCCCGGTTATTTGCGCAACCTTCGGGCCTGAAGGGTGGAGTTGCGCTATACAACAACTGCTTTATTCCTTAATTCAGTAGAGACTTTTGCATCCACCAGTATGAATGTCAAGCCACTCAGTGTAGACTCGCACCGTTGTTGTTTATCATAGCGGAGCTTTAATTATGGTTACACAATCAATCCGTTTTAAGGAGACTATGGGGTTAGGTCTAAACGACGGGAATTTAGGTTAAACTACCCCAATGTGCATAGCGGTTCCATATACAATGCCAAGTTTAACATAGTCATGTATGACGTAATCATATAAAGTGAACTCATATAAACGGCGAAGTTGGATATATCAAGAATTTTTGGAATTTTTAGCTATGTATGAATGGAAAAACGTGCTCAGGAAACTTTTCCACAAGATGAACACAAAACCTTTATACCCGAAACGTCCAGCTTCCAGCATTCCGACTTGTTAAATACTTGATATCAATCGTATGCCCGAGTTTTCCACAGAGCAGGCTTATGCAAAATTTTTAAAGCATCAACTCACGAAATTTCGTTAGCAACACAATTTTTTTTGGCAGTGGGATGGTTGAGTGGGTAGAGCGTCAGCCACTTTAATCTCTATGAGCTTATCGCTTGCACAGCGTCAACTGGGATGATAATCAAACTGAAATACAGACTGACTGTGCGGATGCGATACAGGAAACATTAATAACATCTTTATAACGCAAACTAACTTTTTGCTCAGCAAAACTATCCATATTGGAATACGTTAAAAGGTTAAAATTGACTGATGTAAAGCGACAACAGGCAGATACTAGTGATGCTTTGGCACTAAAAGATTGCCATGTTTGTAGGTTAAAACAGTACCAATCTAAAAACAAGTGGGAATACCGGAGCTCGACGCTTCCTTTTTTTGTTCATCCTGTGTGAGAAACTATCTAAACACATTTCTCTACTCGTACTCAGCTAAAAATTCAAAATATTCCTTGATACGTCTCCAAACTTCTCCGTTCATATAAGTTCACTTTATAAAATGCTGGCGTCATACACGACGTCTTAGAGTGCAATAAATGCACGCGAAATACGCGAAATTAGCAATGCAGAATAAGTCTTCGTACAGCTGGATTTGCAGCAAACTTTCCAGTAGGCTGTTCCATATTAAAGCGGATATTAATGCAAAACTATGCGAATGTAGGATGAAATTAAGGGGGTGGGGGTTTTATCGCAGTAAATTTTAAAAATATATTAATATACTATTATTAACTTTATTTTAGCAGATGTCGGTATGGAGGGTGTTTTGGAGCCTGGATGTCATATCGAAGTATCATCTTGTTTTTTTTTTTCAAATTTTTCTGAGAGGTAGTTTCTAAGAATGGCCACTTAATTTAAATGAGCTTTTTATGACCTCCTTCACTTGCTTTCCAAAATATTAATCAAGACGTTTGATTTAATTCCCCCACATGACTATATTCGATGAAAAAAAATGTAAACCCCTGTTTTGCCAATCGGTACAACCGTTTCTGAGAAGAGTGCGTGTGACAGACAGACGGGCGGACAGTAAACTGATTTTAATAAGGTTTTGTTTTCAACAAAACGTTAATTAACAGGTTGTGGAGGGTACTTCCTTTTATTGGGGAAAATAGTATCGCCGACATATACTGTGTTTTGGCAACCAACTGTTGCCTTCATTAGTGTGTGAAGAGAAAGTGTTTCCAATAGCTGAGTTAATGATTCTTCGTCTACTTTAACTACCACTTATTTCAACAAATATGCTTTCAGAACATTGCCTCAGTTTTTAAGAAGATATGCAAATTCGGCTTTATAAAGGATTGTCCTCAAGAAGTATTTAATAGTTTATTAGGCACTGGAACCATCCTTTGACTAGAAAAAAAACGTTGATGACAGCTACCCCCTTAAGTTTTTCCCTTTATTATGGAAATAAATCCTCGAACTTTGAATCTTATTTTCCTCCTAAGGTGAAATATAACTCCTTACGAGGACGATCCATAGGTTGTTGTATGGAAATACTATCAAAATATCCCGTCATCCAAATAAAACAATTTTAAATTGTTTACTTACTCGGAAAACATTTATCCATCTTATCTTTCAATTCAAATAAACAATCTCACTTCACATTTAGCGCGAATGCAATAAAATCAACATGCGATCTGTATATGCGTATGTAAATCAATCAATACTTAAAACTACAAATAAATAAATGCAAAAAATCGATTTTTTCCCTTTCGATGGGAAGTTGATGGTAAACTTGACATGATCTGCTTTTCGGAAATGTTTTATTTGCATGTAATACGCTATCAGCAGCAGTTCAAATGAATCAACTTGTTTGTTGCAAATGCTATTACCGGACGTTGCACTGCTTAATTGCCTTAAAAATAAAGCTTTGAAATTGACAAGAAATACGCACTGTCGTCAAGTAGTGATTGTTATTTGGCACGGCAATGTATGCATACCTATGCTAAATTCTATTGATGACTAATGATTTCGTGGTCTCACTAAAAGTGTGACACACATTCATTCATCGCATTAAGAGTGCGATTAGTAATATGAAATGCTTTGCTATTTAAATGCTGACTTCATGCTATAGCCGGCGTGTTGCTGTTTAATTAGCCTTTAGAGAAATGTTTTGAACTTTTTAGCGTTATTTCTGAACACTGCATTTTGCTACTAGATAATTGGATTGCTGTAACGATTTTCCATTGGAATGCCTCAAGAGTAATGAATCACTGCTTTATCAGTTTCAAATAGATAGCCGTCCTTAATCTGCCAAGCATCGCCATTGAATTTAGATTGGCTGACTGACAATCCCTCGCATTATTTTTGAATTTTTTCACAAAATATTCATTGAAACTGATAATATAGACATATGCAGTAGATGCAATGATTAATGGACCTTCATTATAAATATTTTGCTAATTTTGGATAAGGAAAACAAATCTTGGAAGTCAGCTCATAGAATAGATTTTCAGCTTTTTTTGTATTCTTGCTCATTTTATATTTAAGGTTCATGTAAAATAACCCTTCATATTGAATGCCGCTGCTGGTGATGAGTTTTACTGTTCGACACTTTGTTTACTAACTTTCGGCCTTTCAAGTGAAAAGTAATATCATTTAAGCCGATGATTTATAATCTAAAGACACATAAATCATAACAAAATTCATTTATTAGTAGCTCTCAAGTTCCAGAAAACCTTCAACCAAAGACTGAAATTCCAAGTGGAGATTTTAAACATGGGAAAGTTACGAACTAAAAAGTTCATAATTTATAGCTAAACGGGATGAATGAATTTTTCCATTTTCACTCATACACTGAGATGCTTTTTAAAATTACAACGAGTTTTGGCTTTATATACGACAAACATGAAAAAATCTTCGCTCCTTCGGGAGTAAATGACGGGACCCAAAGTTCGTCTGTTCTCAACGATATTTCGATATGTGATTATAATAAATAAGTAGTTTAACATCAATGAAACTTATCATGTTTATATACTATATCTGTATAGACAAAACTCTCGCACATTTTCCCACATTGTATACACAAATAAGAAACTCAGAACTAGGGCATAAACGTGATACGCTTGTTCTGATAAAAGCTACACTGAAAACATTTTTGCATGGTTCGAAGTGTAAGCCACTTGTGTTATCGACAATCCTCTATATGCAAAAACAAGAATAAATACCAAATGACTTCATTTTAGCGGAATGCAGAAAAAAAGGATAAACAATTTAACAATGGTACATAGTTTCAGTTGCTCAACTCCCGGCACATGGTTGACTACTGGAATGGAATATAATTAAAATTGTCATGTTCGCTACAACCAATGAGTCGAACGAACAGCTAAAATATACCCCAACCAAAACAGTGATTGCAATGCAAATGAATGGATTTTATATTCGGAAATTTCCAAACACTTTCTAGCTTTAGCTGCAGTTTTTCCCATCATTATCTTCAAATGGCACTAAAAATAAAAGCTCATTTCGAAAAGGTGAAATCTGAAAGTTTCAATATTTCCATAATACTGAAAAGAATTGTCAAAAACTACGGCGCCACTAATAACATCGCCAAGTTAACAATTCAGCTATAAAATGGGTTACATAATACGCTAACCTTCTCGCAAGATCAACTTCCCAGGTATGGCTAATCTCTGACATCATTGTGCCGAGAAGACCCATTGAATTCAACCTTAATTAGAATCCGACGAACGAATAGCACGCCATATTCAAATACAATATACACGAACATTGAAACCATTTTCAATTTTTGTAAGGAATGCATTACAGAAGACGATCACCGCTTGTACATTTGTGACTTATAAGAATTATAGTAAATAGGGCGTCTAGGCCAAGGGGAGCTAAATATCGTGACAATACAGTATCGAGTTGCTCCTCAGTGAAAACCGGCTTGAGACTTAGCAGTTCCAAACGAGTGTGTGCTTTCTCTGCGATAGTTTCAAAACCGGTTTTGTTGCTTCCTTTAAGAACACGCTCAAATTGGTGTTTGATCTGAGAAGAGTGACGCAATGTTGAATACAAAACGCCTCAATCAATTTGCTAAAGTTAGTTTTAGCTTTGCACATTTGGAAGGCATTTCCGATATATTTCTTAAAACAAAATGACACTGTGATCTTTACGGAAACAACTTATATGGAAATATAATGAGGAACTATTTGACCACTGTAATATAGAATTTATGCAGTTTTTTCGTTGCTGAATTAAGAATACCAAAGAAAATCTAATCTAAAACGTTAGTAACAATCAGGTGGAGATCAATAACTGACAATTCGGTGGCCAAGCAAAGAGAATGTCCGAATACTATCCTTCTTCATTATAGATGTTTGTATGCTTTGTTTGTTTGGGCTAGTTACGTTGCTGTAAGCACAACATTAAGTGAAGCCATAATCAAGTTGAGGCACAGTTTAATTGAAAGTTAACTATTAAGCAGATCGAAGACCAGATGTTCAAATGAAGTGAAGACAATCAACCACTTCGACTCTTAACAGTAATATCCACCCACTCGTGCTGTACATTCGATGTGCTATGTAAGGATTCGTGCATTTTGAGGTATAGAAATCTAACGAACTAACAGGGTACGTTGTCAATAGCAATTAGTGCGTCGAAAATGAACTTCCTTTGATGACCAGAATAAAAGAATGAACACGACAACATGACGATGTACGGCCCCATGGTACCAAATTTGTCCAGATCTATTGTATTCTAGTCCACTCCACATATTCAGCAGATATCAATCTACCATTTGTTTAGATCAATGAACTATGCCTTAAGTGCCCAGCGACTCTATCCTTACAAAGATCTCAAAAAATGAGCCCCGGAAGGGATCCTCACAATAGATAGATTTGTCCGAATCCATTTTTTACCTGAAATATGAGAGATGGTTACAGAATTAAATGGCAATTACCTTGAATAAATCTTTGGAAAACTACTAAAAAAGTTACTTTTTTCTACCAAAAAACGTTTAAGTCACAAGTAGCCCCCACTTTTCCCGAAATGCGGTAATATAGGGTACAAAAGGCTCTCAATTATTGTCTGAGGGAGGAATCTGAAAGATAAGAATTAAAGCTTGAGGTAATTATCGTGACGCTTGTATACAAGATGGTGGCCCCAAAATATATGTTTTTTCAAAAAAAGTTAATAATATTAGATTACATTTCAAAGATATAGTGGACGCGCCCTCAAAGCTGTGCCCGGAACTACTGCTACATTTGAGGTAACATAAAGATATAAATCATGATGTCGTAAACGATACCGGGAAGTTTACTGCATCATAAGATGTTATAGAATGGTTGATCTTTTGACACCAGATTTGAGCATATGGCACATACATAAATAAACTATGAAATTTTAAATATGTGGTAAATAGGATGTTTTTATTATATTGAATTGAAGGATCCTCATAAATAAAATCAAGTGGATGGCGGACTTAGGAATCTCTCGATTCTCAAATGATAACACTGTTCCTCACAGTTACGGGTGCCGATATGTGCGTTTATTCGCGATCTAAAAACCAACGACCATATAAAAACAGCGGTTCTTAACTGCCAAGCAAAATCAATAACAAGCCACCGCAAATTCTGTACCACCCACCATTGTTGGGCATATTTGTATTTGTAAATACCAACACGAATAAATAATATATGTGTGCACTGTGAGGGACCATCCCCATTTAGAAACTTACAAATTTATATGTACATGTATACGTATTTCGTAAGTAGCGATCATTTATATGCACGGACTGTGTGAGTGAATTGCCCAACCAACTGTTTGCTTCAGACACAAACATCTGTCTCCCTGTTGTCTGGAGCGGTCTCAAACATTTGTCTGATACAGAAGCTGGTATTCATGTGAGGTAGGCTCAGACATTTGTCTGATATAGAAGCAGGCTTTGTCTGAAACAGACATTTGTCTGTCTGATGATGACAAAAGCGCAGAAGAATATGCACTTGAAAGGCTTTCTCTTCACGAAACAATTCTTCAGGCTTGAAAATATCTTTCGAATTTATATGTACATACTTTTTTGTCTACACCTGCAACGCCTTTTAATTCCCTTATTGTATATAAAGTCATGCTCCACCGTTCAGATTATTAAAGTGCTAATATTCGCTATCCAATAGTACCATTTCCAAATACAAGTATTCACCCAACAAAATTCGTATTCAGACTCGTAAATACGAATACATTTGTATTCACTTTCGGATTTGAGAATATGTCCGTATTCGTATCCACTTGTGTAAATACTAGAATATTCACTTTTTCGAATACGAATATATTCGTAATCATAGAAAATCATCGTACGAACTTGTTCGTATTCGTATTTACAAATACAAATATGCTCAACATTGCCAACCACGTTACCACCTCCATGCAAAAATGTTCATTAATATTTCGGCACCAGGTTCAAACAATTCCCTTGTCTTGAGTTTGTTAAACTATGCTCCTGCATCAACGACCACCGCTTTTATTGGAAACATATTCAACACCGCAAGGAGCCATGTCAACATCGGTATCGTCGATCCAAAGAAACCGCTGCAATATAATCCGCTATTGACATCGCGAAATGATTAGCAGAAATTCAGGGATAAAAAGTGTAATTCCAACGATATAAGCAGGAGGCGAAAATGGAGCAGGATGGATCACTACCAAATATATGGTTGATGTACGTGGATGACATTTTGGCAGAGATTCCAGAAACAAGAATCAACAATATGTTGAAAAACAATACATTATGGACACTGCAAGGATATGGAATGGGTATAATAGCACGACCATAGATACGATGAACCTGAGACACGCACGAAGGATAGAACGTAATAACCTATGTAATTAATAACCACTACACTGTACAGCCAACAATCGACTTCTATCACATTGAAAAGATCAAGCATTACCTTTTCAAATCTGTCAAATCATATGCAACGCACGTTGAAAAGGTTCCACATACAACCGGTAGGGTCAAGTCGAATCTACCAGCTTAAATCACAGCAGAGAAAGGGACCGAAAAACGGTAGATGAGATGAGTGTTATTTATAGAGATGTGGCTATCAGATATTCCTGAAAACCAACAAAATCTGTGGTGGCTAAGTATATGGTGGAATGCGGTCATAAAATAAGCACAGACGATCTGAAAGTACTAAAACAAGTAAGAAAAATTAACCAGTTGGACGACTATGAAAGCTTAGTCATTAGCAATCACCCGGCGCCCTACATGAGGATGGACGATTCCGTAGCCTACGTAACGACGAAATCTATGAGCGATACCATGACCGTCAGATTGTGGATAAAACCCGGCTGAATAGGTTACGATGGGCGGGTCACTTAATCCGTATGGATGAGGATGATTCAGCACGGAAAATCTATAAGGGCAATATCTATGGTAGAAAAAGAAGACGAGGCGAACGCTGCCTGAGATGGAACGATGGCGTAGGCCAGGACGCCAGACAGCTTTTAGGGGTATCGAATTGGTGGACGTCGGCGCAAAACCGGGATATTAGGAGTTCCCTATTAAGGCAGGCCTAGACCGGATACCGGTTGCTGCGCCATTGATGATGATGAAATAGCCGGCAGACACTAGATTGAATTCAGCTCTAGATAATTGCTATTCTCCGTTTCTTAAAAAACTCTTCTTTTAGTACTTCTATCATGAACCTAAGGGGGATTTCCGGCTAAATTCCCAAAATATCGTAATATACTATTATTAACTTTATTTGTGCAGGGATCGAAATGAGATGTATTTTGAAGCCTAGATTTCGTTTAGATATACCACTTTGATTTTTTTTTTTCAAATTTCTCGGTTGTATAGGTTCTGAGAACGGGACCTGTTACACTTTTTGAGGATCATATTTCCTTTTGTTTCGCACAAAACCTTAAAAAGGAGTGTTGAGATCGATCTTGAAATGGACCATGATTTAATGGTCGTTTACTTTTGTTTACGTCTGTTCGCAGGGAAACGAAGTATTGGCCCCAAATTCAATACGTGCCCTTTTGCGCGCTGCAGTGACGCAAACTAAAAACAAGGAAAGGATTATCATTGAGCCGCCATCAAAAGTACCTTTATCTTTAGCAAGCGAAGTGGTCGTCAAGGTCACAAAAGGGACTTTGTAAGATTTCGCTGGCTGTGCAAAGGAGTTCCACCATTATGTTGGGCACGGAAGGAGAAACTGCCCCAAGAAGTGATAATTTCGCTGCCGTGTACAGAGTCATGAAAGAGCTTGTAGGGGGGCATAAGCCACTCGTTGATTCTGTAAGGAACATCAATGGTAGGCATTCACAATGATGAGCAAGGTAGAAGGATATAAGAACCAGAGAAGTTCAATCTCTTGTGAATATCGTTCGACAAACCATCGTAACATGCGGATATAGATTGCCTTTTCAAATGTCCAGAAGATGACCATTAAGATTCTGCAGAAAGGCAACCGTCTTGAGTGCGACAATTGGAATTGCATTCGCGTACTTCACTGTCGCAAAGATGACTGTAATAATCCTGTAACACATTAAAGAATATCTCGAGAACTGCATTCTCTTACACGTTCACATTAGCATCGGAACAGGTTGTGTATTTAGATGTTCTGCGCAAAAAAGACTTTGTTTTCAACAAAACCTTAAAAAAAAGTTTTTGCCGCATGGATTTAAACATCGAAACCATTCAGAGATCATGTTTCGACTAACAACACACGCATTACACGAAACCTTACATCAGTCCAGTCGAACAGACTTTATTTAAAAATTGTAATATTCATCAGTTCATCTGTCATTGCTATAAACCATCAATTTGAAATGATGATGACAGGTTCAGTGGACCTCTTTCCTCAAACATCTCCACTATACTGATAACATGGTGGCTCTCTTACCCAGTCATGGACCTTATTCAAATAGCTTTGAATTTGGAGGAGGCAAGCAGAGTCATACTGACGGACGCTATTTGAACACCATTTTGACAATGCTATGGACGAAAAATCTCTTCAGATTTCTATACACGAGTAGTGCATGGAAATTGATTGACCACGTCACTTGATTGACTAACTTAGATGTTTTCAGACAAACTAAACAACCTTAACATTTTATAGACTTAGTGGAATTTTATCTAATAGCTTTGCTTAATTAAGTCTTCGTCCAAGACTAAATAAAGTTATTACAGAGATATATCGACTAACAACTCCTAGAAAAAATTCAAGAAGTGCCCTCGAAATTAGAAAAAGTTCCAACATAACGGCAAAAGTTATTCCTCCCTGAAAGGCAGAAGAATAAAGCATGACCAAGTCAGAGAACATGAGCGGAACTTAGAAAAGAAATTGCGTTTCACAGTTGCGATATTGAGACAAAAATTCAATCATCACAATATATTTTATTGGATCCTCGGCTTTACCGAAATTGCACATTTGGATTTATCTCCTGAAACTGAACCTGTGAACCAAAGTACTACGGTTGCGTCGAAAATTCGCAAAGCCAAATTCGCCCTTCTTCCTCGACAGACAGTGGAAGTTCATCACAGACCTTAGAAGCCATTTCAAAGAAAGCTATCCAAGACCGTTTTGAGAGGAAATACCTCTATAAAAAATATGTGGTATAGTGAAGTAGATACAAGACAATAGCCCAGAAAATTAATTTAATTTAGAAAAGTTAAGGGGACAGTCTACAATTTTTTTTCAAAACATCGATTTTTTTAAAAACACTTTTTTCTTATAGCATATACCTATAGAACTGACATACAATAAATAATTTGTCTGCGAGCTCAGCAAAGACGTGTATGACATTTTGAGAGTATGTATCAATACTTATTCGGAAAGGACATAACAGATATAAATAAATATTTCTATGAAAAAGAAATATTCCTCAAAATCTGTTAAAAGGCGCCTTTATCAAAATCGTCTTTTTTTTCATTTAAAATTTTCTCAAAATCGATCACAGTGCCATTATTAAACCAAGTTGTAGATGTTGGCTGACCCTGACCAATGTGCGAGGTCAGATAAAAGCAGCAGGATCACTCTCAAGACCATTCGACATCAACCACAGTCTACGACAAGGGGATGCCCCATCATGCGTCCTCTTTAACCTGGCCCTTGAGAATGTGATCCGTGATGCTGAGGTCACTGCAAGAGATGCGATCCTCTTTAAGTCCACCCAACTACTGGCCTATGCTGACGATATCGACATCATGGGAAGAACCACCCGAGACATACAAACTGCCTTCATCCAGATCGAGCAGGTGGCGATCGAGGCGAGATGTTGGGCTGCACACAAATGAAGGCAAGACAAAGTATATGATGGCAACATCAGCACCGAAAACCAACCAACCAACAACATCAAACCGCACTGGTCAAATAGGAAGAATGAAGATGGAAGAATACAACTTTGAGACCGTTGATAATTTCTCCTATCTAGGGTCGAAAATCACAACCGATAACAGCTACGATGAAATCTGCGCACGGTTGTTGTCAGCCAACAGAGCCTATTTCAGCTTACAAAAACTTCTGCTCGAAACGTCTCACCATAGGGTCAAACCTCTTACTGTACAAGACAATGATCTTGCCAGTCCTCATGTATTCCTCGGAGACTTGGGTTCTTAGCAAGAGGAATTGCGAACTCTTGGCCGCGTTCGAGAGAAGAATCCTCCGAAGAATTTTTCGCCCCCTACATGAGGATGGACGATTCCGTAGCCTACATAACGACGAAATCTATGAGCGATGCCACGACTGTCTCGTTGTGGATAAAATCCGGCTCAACAGGTTACGATGGGCGGGTCACTTAATCCGTATGGATCAGTATGATCCAGCCCGGAAAGTCTATAAGGGCAATATCTATGGTAGAAAAAGAAGACGAGGCAGACCCTGCCTAAGATGGAGCGATGGCGTAGGCCAGGACGCCAGACAGCTTTTGGGAATATCGAATTGGTGGACCTCGGCGCAAAACCGGGATGTCTGGAGTTCTTTATTAACGCAGGCCTAGACCGGACACCGAATACCGCCGTTGATGATGATGATGTAGATGTTGTTCCGAAAAACCAGCTCCCCTCAGATACTTTTAGTTTGTTACAAGTAAAATATAGGCTCAGACTCGAAATTCAAAAAATTACTTTAAAGATTTTATTTTTCTTGATTGATAACTTTTCTTGGAAGCTCATGCTTTACATCTTTAAATAGTGCAAATAGCTTCATTCTAAGGAGATAAAAACAAAAAAAGTGAGCATTAATAAGGCAATGATCAAACTAGCAAACACCGTGTATTTAATAGGTTTTGATTGGGACCCCTTGTTGATTTCTGCCACATGACTGCAAACTAACTGCAAATCAATCAACCATGATATCATCTGTATTTTTGCATCAGCCATGATATCATCTGTATTTGGCAGTTAAATCCGCCGCCACGCTTTCTCTAGATCAAAAATTATAAATGCACATATAGCCGTGCAATTGCTCATATAATTACATATGTTACATTTCTTTCGCAAGTATTTTTCACGCCATATGCAAACTTATTTGCAAGCTCACACAAATAGAACACTAAAATTTTGATGCTCGGCGTTACCGCTTTTTCTTTTTAACTCACTTTTGGTGCCG
Source organism: Hermetia illucens (assembly GCF_905115235.1). Lineage (NCBI taxonomy): Eukaryota > Metazoa > Arthropoda > Insecta > Diptera > Stratiomyidae > Hermetia > Hermetia illucens. Next base: position 96,178,832 of record NC_051852.1, on the reverse strand, counting down.
AACAGTGACAAAAAAATAAGTGGCACGGAGACTTTTGATATCATCAGTACGTAATGTAATAAAATAAAGAACTTGTACGTTTGTCGTGACCCTAATCAACCTACAAATTAACTTAATTGTTTATGTCAAAAGTATATTCAGAATATATGACTGGGTGCATGGGGCGGCCTTCTTTGCCCGTTCTCCTTTTGCGCCACTTGTTAATAAGAGATAGTGACGACAAGACAGGCAATGATTTTCAGTTAAAATTACAACACAAGAAGTGGACTAGCGTTATTTGGAAACCATTAAACTATTTCGAACTTCCCTTAGACAAATTGCTTGTTTGTTCGAAAGTTAAATGCTGTGAATGATGGAGATTAATAATTGTGGCCTCGTTAAGTTATGAACGATTGTCAGGAGTTGTATTTCTGATTTAAGCGTTCTTGTCTGTATGAATTTTTATTTGATGTAAAGACTGCCACGGAATTATTAAGAATGGCCTTGTAGGATAAAATACTTACTATTTAGCAGTTTCAACATGAAATTGGCATCTTACCTGCAAAGAAAAATAATAATTAATGAAAAAGATGATTCAATATTTTTTAAATAAACAAAGATACATTAGAACTCCGTATAATGGATGACATAGTGTAGAGCTCAAAAAAAGTTCATTTCGTTGCTTACGTCATAAGCAGTTGATGTAAACTTTCTCAGAACTCAGGACTGCATAATTATTTGAATCCATGACATCATCGTTTCATTGCTTGGTTGTGTTTAAAAATCTTCACAAGTCAAAAGGCAATCAACTTCGTGATTTCAGTAAAATATCACTCGTTTTTATTGACTTGAATAAAAATGACTAAGATTAACTTGTTATCGCGGCATCAACAGTGCCAAATCCAGTGATAGTGCCGACATTAAGGCCATGAATATATACATACACATACACCCTAGCCATGATAGAAAAATCTTTCTTTTTATATCGAAAATTATCTTTTCTCTCAGATCTGTAAATTGGTTCCAACGCATCGTTTAATGCTAGCCTAACATTAAAACGTTCCTTCTTCTTTTCGAGAGAACTCCTCAAATGTGCCTACACTGAACTAAAGGAACATCTTTTATGATTTTTGCCTAGAGGAAATGAATCTCTTTTGGCTTCAGTTTGTGGGTTCGAATTTAATAGCAGAAAAAAATCGATTTTACATTTTGGCTATGACGATCCAAACTTGTTTTTTATGAATATGAATGTCCGGAGATATAAGCCGGTATAGAGAGCATACAATTCATTAGTATTCAAGGAAAATACATATAGAACGTTAGGAGAGCTTATGTACTTAATCCGGCAAGCAAAAAAGTTACAGCTCAGGTGTGACACCAGAGAAGTGGCCGAATAGCGATAGTCAAGACTTTATGATAATTTCATGGCTATTCACATTAAAATGGAGACGAGAATAATTTAATTTAGGGTCTTCACAACAATAACGAAAATGCGCTTTATGTCTAATGTTTAAACACTTAGTGCTGAATATTATATTTTACGAAGGTTTGATGAAATCGACTAGTTCTAGGTATGATTATCCGTACACTGTCAATCTTTACAGACCCTTTCTTAAACCACCATATTAGATTGGTGAAATATATATGCTTAGTATTCCTGCGATACGCCGGTCAGATTTTACTAAAATTTCGGATAGATAGACACCTCTCACAAAGGAACTAGGCTCCACAAATTTGATCAGCCGAACATCAACCTTAAACTTGAAAATACCGGTTAAACCAGTACTAAGCATACTTTGGGTTCAAGTTTATTTTTTGAAATGATTTGCGAAGGAACTGCCGAAGATGGTTGTCAACAATCGAAATTCCGTGAAACGGGGGAGTGCCCACGTTTCGCCAAAGCGCTCGAAAATCATCGACGCGGCAATATTTTAGATTCCACACATTTCCGAAAAAACGTATATTGAACAAAATCCTTCTTATTGTGTATTTCTAATAAATTCGTACCTGCACGTCTCTGGTAATTGTCAGGCGCCACCTCTGGAATACCCTACCCTCCTCTCATCTCTGTATCTCAAGACCAAACTTACGGACAGTGCCCTTTTGATTGAACATAGCCAATGCGAATGATTATTTTAGCCCAACGAGGGATCAAACTTTTGTTAGGTTGTGAAATGATGAATCGAAGTTTTCTTTCCTTCGTTAGGATACCTTAAAAACATGTAATGTTTGTGTTCATCCTGAGACTCATAGTCATCATATTGACGGCAATACCTTCCGAGCTTCTGAAAAGTATCTTTTTTCTTTGAAACATTTACCCTTCTTTCCTTCTCGGGAGAAAAGAGTGAATGTGGATGAGCTTCTACTGGATATACGATGATAGCGAGCCTACGCTGCATCAACTTGTCAGTTCTGAAGCATATCGTTTCCGAATTCGAAACAGTAGATCGCATTCTTGCGCTTTCCTTTTGTCTTCTTGCAAATATATCGGATATTTCACGATTGGAAGCAAATTTCCTGACGCTTTAACAACTGGTAAAAGTGATGCAACAGGCAAAAATCTGATCTGGGATGGATACGGTACTGTCACCTAGCTGTGTGTTCTTGAGATGACTTTCAGGGAGTGTGGAATAGGAAAGGTCGTCAAAATTGTCGGCACAAAACGAGGCGCGTCCAAAACATCGCTAGATCTACGTGATGTTAGAAGATTCCGCGTATCATCAGACAGATGGTACACTTTCCCCATGTGGATCATCTTCTATCTTCCCCTTATAACTCGAGTTGTTTTTGATGAAAGAAATCCTGTACAAAGAGCAGCGTTCGTTCACGCCTCTGTTTCGTTATAGTCAACGGTGTCTCCTTCGTCTCTTCCCGCTGATCCAACAACAACAACATGATTTAAAAAGCTATAGATTAAATGGAGTCATTCTTTTAAAGTTTTGTGGGATGGATGTCTTGCTCTGGGCTACGTGCCTCTTGACAGAAGATGAAAGTAGTCTTCATACCGAAGCCTAGGAAAGATAACTATTCATATCCAAAGAACTTCAGGCAAATCAGCTTAACGTAATTTTCGCTGAAATGTCTGGAGATACTGGTTGAGCGCCATATTCACCAGAAGACCCTAAGGTCGCACCCACTAAATGAAAACCAACATGCTTACCAACGTGAAAAATACTGTGAGTCTGCTCTTCATTCTTTGGTTTCAAAAATAGAGAATGCAACTCTGAAGGGTGAGTACGCGATGGGGGTGTTCGTGGGCATTGAAGTGGATTTTGACTATGTACCCTTCCAAAAGCTCTGTGATGCCGCCAGAGAGCATGGTGTTGACGAAACTCTAATAAAGTGGATCTACGCTATGCTAATGCAGAGATTGTTATATTCTGAAGTGGGTGTTGATCGCTACCTAATAACGGAAGCGACGAAAGGCTACCCTCAAGAAGGTGTGCTATCGCCACTTCTGTGGAGTATGTTGATCAACTCACTACTATACGAACTGCAAAATCTGCCAACACGTTCAAGCTTCTGCGGACGACGTGGCTGTACTGGCTTTTGGTCGAGATTTCGGAATGGTGTGTAGAAATATACCGCGCCGTTGATTTGATTGATTATTGGTGTCTCAGATATGGACTGTCAGTAAATCCAAATAAAACCACAATGGTATTACTTACAAAAAGGAGGAAAAGGAATAGTCTTTGCCTTCTAAAGATGAGGAGTACATTCTATTCTAGACAAGACGCTTCTTTGGAATAAACATGTAGAGTTAAAGATGAAACGAGCTCTCACAGCTTATGGGCTGTGTAGGCGAACTTTTACCTCAACATGGGGACTTAGGCCTCAGGTAGTAATGTGGATATGTGTTGCTATCATTAGGCCGATGTTGGCTTATGCATCCATAGTGTGGTGGGTTAAGGTGAAACAGAATAATCCTCGCTGTAAACTAGGAAAGAACTGTGTGTCTGGGTATTACCGGTGCAGTTCTGAATACATTACTCAATTTGCAGCCCTTGGATTTGTTTATTCAGAGCACTACGTGGGGGGCATAGAGCATTCGAAGAGTCATTGGGAGAATTGAATCTAGTTTTCGCAACGCTTTCCGATTCTCAGATCCCCATACATATGAAATGCCTTAACAAAAGAGACTTCAACTTTCCCCATGCCCGGACCGGAACCAGCAATTGGGTTGTCAGTAGCATTGGCTGACACTGCTATCAAAAAATGGGAACAAGCTTCCCATAATGAAAAGCGGCGAAGCCTTAATGCTGCTAGACAGTAGAATTTTCCTGGAAGACGGGGCGGCAACCCTATCGGCCAAACCAGAACCAAGTGGCTGAGGAGAACCTCCATAGTGGTGGCATCGGGAGACGCTGTACTCACTTTGGTTTCCGGCCGTGATGCAGTAGGCGAATGCTCCAAAGGCCTAATCAGGGCGATCAGACCCGAGTCTTCGGGGACTCATCTGAAATGGCAAATTCGTCACGAAACCTCACCAGGGGTATACTGGTACCATGGGAACCGAGATAGCCCCTGGACTCTCATACTTCGGGTGAACTCCCATTGTATGTGAGTACAGCTTGGTTATTTGTGTTTGGCCCCCTAGTGGGAGCTTCATGAGGGTTGTTGGTTATGCTCAAGCGAGAAGAGACCTTCGGGCCTCGGCGTGGTGTTGCGTTACAACACGGGTGTCGTACTCCTTAGTTCAATAGAGATTTAGGTAGGTCTTGCATCCACCAGTATGAATGCTTAGCCATGCACTTGGTAACTACTGGTACCGTTGTTGCTTGTCTCAGCAGGGCTCTGATTGTGTTCACAAAATCAATCAAGACCATGGGATTAAGTCGTCCAGACAGGTGCTCACGTAAAACCCTCAAGGACTTACTGTCAAAACCAAACAAACATACTGCAAAGCTTATCCTGTCAAAAAGCAGGAAGACTTGCACAAGTATTATCGGCATTCTGACTGATCATAATTCACTAGCTGGGCAAATGTTCAGAATAGACATCAGATTTTAAGTGTTAATGTATTTCAACTGCACACACAGCTTCTTGGCAATTAATTCCCAAAGATAGACTCCTCTAATCATGAAATAAAAACACTACCTTCCAGTTACATGCTTAATAAATGTTCTGCCCTATCAGAGGTAATCGATTATCCCCATTCATTCTAACGACGAAAACATAACACCAATGATTATTGCAAATATTAGTGATTATGCTAATTCAATCAACCATTAGAGCAAAATATACCAGCGGTAACACTAAATACAAAAACCTATTGTTTAAAAGTAAATTCTTGCACGTGCTTCCGCTGAAGAGACCAAGATAATGATACATAATAAAAGATGCTAAGAAGCAAAAAACCGGTATCGATAGTACTGCTAAGCATTCTCTTTTAGCATTTCACCTAGACGGCTGCAGGCTGTAGAATACGACCCGGCGTCTATTAGCTTTTAGTGGCTCTCTAAGGCCTTTCAATCAACTAGTTATTTCCTTGCTTCATTTTAATGTCTAACCTCTACGAAGCCAACGAACAAAGAAAGCATTCGCATTTATCGTACTTATGGTTTAACGACGAACGAGTCACTATATCTTTAGATACATTCTGAAAATTTGTGTACATAGAATTAATGCTTCATGCTTCGAATCCTCTCCAGTGTGTAATGGTTTTTTCGAAAAATAGTAAACGCAGGGCGAGCCCATCCACGCTGGTGAAACTGGGGAGCATACCCATAAGCAATTTACACTTAGCGTACAACAGGTAAGGCTTGACTCTATGCATAATAACTCCCTTGTCAAACATTACAGATATGCACTCTTGTAGGTTATAAATATAGCGTTCTATTGGAGACATGCGACTGGCTTTGTTATTGCGTGCTTTTCAAGACCTGGCCGAGACCTTTAAGTGTGTTTATCGTAACCAGCAGTTATAGAAACTTGGTTAATGAACTCGATTGATTTACATTTGAGGCCTGGAGTTATGTTTTATTTTCTGGTGAAAGGAAAGGTTAGTTTGGTTGGAATAAGAATAGTTGAAAGCACTCTTGTCTGCGCTGCACGTGAGAATGCAGGTATCTAATTACTTGGGCGCGTGATTTCAACTGGATTTCAATAAAACGATGCAGACATTTGTAAACTACCGCGAAAGTATTTGTTAAACTTATTCCACATTCAATTACACTGCCTCAACTGAAATGCTAATTATCTGATTTTTTCAACTAACGACCAAACGGCGACCAAACAGTGTTTAATTCCTTAAATCAATAAGCTCGTTTGGCTCTTGAAGTCGTAATTGAATCAGCATAAAAAAGCAATTTCCTTCACTTACTATCTCACTCAGTTCAAATGACATAACGTCATCTTCCGACGTTGTCCAACGAAAAAGCATTAAATTTATTCTGGAAATAAAATCGCATACACCCCTCATCACACAAACAAGCCAAACCTAACCTTGATCTTGCGTGTTCAGTTCTTCCGAACGAAATGACTATGATCTCATGCTCCCACCTCTTGCAGTCTCCTTGGCTTTTGTAGTATTTTGATTAAATCATTGGGTCGAATTGGCGCATTCGCTGCATTCCACTTGTATTCTGAATCAGTTTTTTCTCCTATAGTAATCAATTTTAATATGCTGCAGTACTCACGGCTGCATTGGATTAAGTCTCTGAATCTGGCAAAAAGTATGCTTCGAATGAGCACTATAGAAAAATAATGACTCGGTTGTCTACATCATTGGTCGTTCTCTAACGAACAAGGCCTTGCGGATAGTTGTTGGAACTACTATGCAGAAAAGAGAATGTACACTGCAACCCGCTGCAATGACCATGACCATATGTTCCTTAAAATTACTCCTATTGTCGAGAAAAGGCCATAAATTACTAGAATTTTTTTTAACTTATGATCGAAGCAGGTGCCCATTTTCCGATAATTTAATTTCAAAAAAGACGCAAGGACTATGAGGTAGTATGATAACTATTAATACCATTAAAAATAACTAGAAAGTGACCAAAAATGTATTTGTGTCTTTCTCTAATTTCCCACACTGAATTAATTTGATTAAAATTTTCAAAAAACAATCAAACCGCGACACATACCATAAAGCCTGGAATTATGGTTGTAACATTCCACAAAGAATAAACGCCTCAGTGCGATAGTGAATTTGTTAGTCATTTTATTATCATAAAACACAAACAGAAGCACGTTAAATTACAGAAAGCCTTGTCTACACCATTTATTGCTACCGAATCAAAATTTACTCATTTCATAAGTTTGTAAACAATAGAAGTCCAACCCGATTCTCGATTCAAGTGTAGTTCGCACTGATGCCGAATGGAGAATATGAGGAAAAATGCCATAGCATTATGCTTATATTTATTTGTGTTTATGCTAATTACATTTGTATGATGCCTTTTGTTATTAACATTTGATTAAGGTGAGAACATGGTTTACCATGGCAGTTTGTAATATTGTACTTTTGAAATCACAGTAGAGCTCAAATTCACCACTGAAAGGTTTTTGAAGTCATCCCATTGGCAAAACCAATCGAGGAACAGAGAAAAATTGCAAGCTTTTATCTCTATGCAGTTCTTATGAATATACAAAAAAGATGGAATTAAATCACACACAAATTTATAATGGCCAAAGGTTTTATTGCCAAACATACCCAGAAGCATAAACATATTTTTTTGCACATGAAAATAACTTTAGAAGCTTGACATGCTGTTTAATAAGTGTCTGCTGTCAAGATAAGAGATTCTTTGACAATTGCATTTTAGAAGAATACGAAAGTCCTCATGGTATAATGAATCAACCATAGCTAATACGTAATTTTAATAAGGACTAATGTGAAATAAACCAACTTTTGAAAAACGAACTCCATGGGGCTACCCTATTTCCAAGTGACTTTTCTGGATCTTCAAATCTCTACTCCCAAGGAATCAGAGGCACAGTTGCTAGAGCTGAAAGTTGAAGGAGTAGGAAGATCATGCCACCGCCCCGCAGCAGAAGAAACATAGAAGTTGACAAATTCTGAAGGAGGCCAATGAGGCATGCATATCGGTCTCAAAAGCTGACAAAGTTACTACCATTCATGTTCCGGTATTCACAGACCTTAGCAGAATAGATATAGGAATGAGTGTATTTTGAGGTCTAGATTTCATATAGATGCATCATTACAATTTCTGTTCTTTGTCGAACAGGTTTTGAGAATAAGACTATTTTCACTTTTTCGCCCTCACCCCCGTATGTTCAACCCTATATCAAAAATAGATCCAGTTTGAAAAAGTACTAATACGCCACACGGGCATATTCAGCAAAAAAAATTAGCACCCCTCTTCCGCATGTGTAAAGAGCCCCCTTTAGACTCATCAGAATATGGCGCCACTTGCCATATATAAAAGGATTCACAGACCACGCATTGCGACAATAGGTTCAGCCGTTTTCGAGTAAATCGGGTATGACAGGCAGACAGACCGACAGATAACGTTTTGTATCATACAAAACTATGGACTATGACTGCCGTTGATACCTTGTTCATGTGTAAGGCTAATCGAAACTGTCTGACTAGACCAATAGTCGATTAGACAATGAAACTCATCGCATCTTTGAAAAGAGCCTGGAAAACAAAAAAAAAAAACTTTTCCTCAGTGGATAAACTACCCGCCTTTTTACTGAAAAGATATCAATTTCTGGTGTCAATCAAATAGCAAGTGGCATCCACCCAGATCCTAGCGTTTTGAATCCAGGCTGCTCCTTCTGCAAAGAGGAACATTCGTTATTTGCATGCAGTATCTTCAGGAAACTTACTCTTGACAACAAATCTAAGCTTGCCAAACAAAGTGGATTATTCTCCACTTTTCTGTCGCACGACAATTTCAGGAAATATATCAGCAAAACTCGTTGCATGGAATGCAACAAATTTCATCTTACTTTGCTGTATTACAAAACGTACATAAACTCCATCAGGGCAAGCAAGTGGCAAACCTCTTAAGTTCTTTTGGCAACCGCATTTATAAACACCATCGGTCTTGATGGAACAAATGTTGCACTTTGCGCTTTGGTCGTTCCTGAATCACAAGCATCCTTTATATCTTTAAAAAGGGCAAATACCTTGGGCCTACATACATATATAAGAAACGAGTACCGGCGAACAAGGTCTTTACATATAATTGACAATCCTTAATGAATAGAAAAATTGCAATTGACTAATCCCGCATTCAGTGTAGAAGAAGACAATTATTTGATTCTGGACATCGAAGCGTTTAAGCAAATTATCGGACGACGAATCAAAAGAGGGAAGCCTTGGTTGCCACAGGAGACAAAACTAGGTAGGTTGGATACTATCAGACAAGGTGCCATGGTGGTTGATGCACATTCGGAATTTAGTGTCAAACATATCGACAGTCAATTTCAGCCTGCAGGAAATACAGATTGGTTACCCGGTCGGACCGCTACCGTTTCTTTGACTAACTAATGGGAGTTGTAGTAAAGCTATTAAAATGACAACTGCTCTTTGTCTTGATTGTATGGGCTAATAAAGTTCGCGGGTAGTATTCAATAAAATAGACATGTGCGTACGTCAATACCAGTGATATTTACTTTACGTACGCTGCTTTAAATGGAAAGTGAAAATGCGTGAAGATGCGTTGGATCAATGTGGATGGGGAACGTTTGGAATTTTGTTGAAAAACACCCTGCAGATAAATCACACTGATCCTTTGTCGACATCGCTCCTTGTTTCCATTAGAAAGCCTTAATGATGACTCAGTATGTACAGGTCACTTCAGCTTTTTGGTTGCTCTCCATAGAGTAGTCATTAGTGTGATAAGGACTGAGATTGCCCGTGAAGCGCTGGAAGTCACTTTCTGCTTCTGCTTTCAGAGCACTTCTCAGCTTCTTGGTGGCTTTTGCGAGCTCTTACTTCAGTCTCGGGGATTGAGGATGCTGCCATTCCCGCCTCCTTAACAGCTGTTGGATTTCTGTCGAAGATATTTTCCTCGAGCTGCTGCAACAATGCGTTGGTTGAATTGCTCGATACCATTGTCGATTTCTGTGGCAAGTTTTCAATGGAACTCTGACGTGGAGATGGTTAGCAATTATTGAAGGAATATTTTGAATTTTATCTATGTACGAATGGAAAACCGTGTTCCTCATATGAGATGAACACAACACCTTTATACCCAAAGTGCCCAGCTTCCGGTATCCCCGACTTGTTTCTTCCGAGGAACGGTTCTCATCATCAAAAATAAGTTTGATCTTGGAAATCTTTGCAGATACGGAGCACGCTTAGAAAGTAACTGTATTCAATTTGCGTAGATTTAAAAAAAATATTTAAATAAATCACATGGTTACATTTATACATATGTAAATTATCTTCTAACATAGTCGCGATCCATTTCGATACAGGTGGTGAGGCGAGAATTCCATTTTTGATGCCTTCTCGAAAAAGTCTCCCGACAACTCCTTCACTCATTTCTTCACCTCTCCCTTCACTACATCGTTCGTTCGAAACCTTTTCGTACCATGTGTAACTAGGTTGTTCAATAAGAGAAGGCGTTGCTACTAACCCAATTCTTTTTTAATGTTGATATACTCTTTATATGAACGTATGTAAAGTTTCATATCAATCTATCAATTCATTCTTTGTTTACAAGCCATTTAGTATCGACGTGTCACCGTAGTTTTTATAATGGAAAAAATCAAGTATCGTGCAGTGATTGAATTTCAATTTTTGAAAGGTTTAAGGAAATTTATGAACAAATATTGAAAGTGTATAAGGACTCTTTGCCTTCAATTAGTACAGTATAAAGATGGTTCCTGAAAAAAAAGTGAAGTAAACCTGGTTCTTAGGCTCCGAAACGAGTTCGTGTCCGGAAATCGGCCAAGGAGGTGTTAGCATCAGTTTTTTGGAATGCGAAAGGAATTTTGTTTGTGGATTACTTGCAAGCGAATAAAACAAAAAATTCTGAATATTAATGTAATCTTTTAGACCAGCTGAAGGAAAAAAAAAATCGTGAAAAAAACCAAGTTTATAGAGAAAAAAATCTTTTTCAACAGGACAATGCACCCTGTCACAAGAACATTTTGACAATGGCTAAAATCCATGAGTTCGAATTTTTGGAGCATCCACCGTATTCACCCCTACCGATTTCTATTTGTTTCCAGTACTTAAAAATGCATGCGTAGAAAGCGGTTTTCTTCAAATTATGAGGTTATAACAGCTGTGGAAGCGTATTTTTCAGTCCTTGCAAATTCTCACTTCAGGGATGGAATTCATAAATTGGAATCTCATTGGAACAGGTGTATTGATGTTCACGGTGACTACACTAAATAATAAAGTGTACTTCAACCCCTAAAATTGTGTTATTCTTATCGAACCGCAAAGCTTACTGAACAACCTGGTACCTTCAGTGAAATGAGTAATAACCTGAAGGCATCAAGACGAGAATCCGGGGATGATTGAAAACTTTCCATCCAAACGAGTGCAGGAGTTGCGTTGCCCGTGTAAGTTCTGAAATTGTCGTGTAACAAGCAGATTCCCTTCCTTTATTCTAGATCATCCCTTTCGGTTCATTTAGGGTGTCGCAGTATCTTGCCGCGTTGATAGTCTCGTTCTTTGTCAGCATGCCATTCTTTTATTCTAGATCATCCTTTTCAGTTCATTTAAAATTGGAAAATTGGATCACCATTTTTCACAAAAAATGATCCTGGGTCGACATACTGACCGCGAATTGGACTCATTTTAAAGGGGAGGATTCAGGCTATACGGCAGTGTTCTTCCTACGGCCGAGAGAGCCCCAGTAGTACTGTTACCTTCCGGACATGCCTCATATTACAAGTCCATTACAGAAAAACTTGAAGTCCATTACAGAAACACTAGAAAGTTGGTCGAAATTCCGATGTTTTTTTTTAATAGTTGGAAAAAATGGGGTTTGAAGAGATTCTAAAATTGATGAAATATATAATTTAAATCAAATGATATGCGTAGATCAGACTCCAAATTTTTGAACAATTGCTGGTTAAGAAACAGAAAAGCTAATCTCAGGATGTCAACTAAAATTAAGGACAATAGAATATCAGGCTTCGGTGAAAGGTATAATATAAAAAATCCCAAACTAAGCTGCTTACAATCAGAGAGAAAAGACTACTCAGCCTTTTATCGTATGGTGAATGTACACATTGGGTAACTCTGTTAGCTACAATAAGTTCGTTACATTACTGTATCCGGGAATTCAAGACCTAAAAGTTAATTAAACTTTAATTGAAATAGACAAAAAATAAATTAAAAGTTGTGTTGTACTTATTAAAAGATATCAATAAAGGAGAAGAAGAGAATTTCCTTATAAAGATATTATCATGTTCGACTCGACAAGGGGATTGAAATCGTAACATACGAAAAGATGAGTTTCTAGAAGGTTACGGCAGCCTGCTCCTATAATTCACTTCCCTGCAGTCTCCTTATGACGTGGAAAGAACCGAGCCAAGCCCTTTCATTTGCCACGACCAACCCTGAAACACAACGTACCAAGTAGAGTCTAGAGATCTTTTTTTTGCCGTTTGCTAGGCCGTCGCGAATCCTTTCATAACAAAGTTTTAAAAAAGTGTTTGTGAGCCCTGATCACCGAGTTGGTTAAAATATAACCAGAATTCCACCTTCGTTTTTCTTCAGTCTTTGTTTCGTATACAAGCGGGGTCGGATTGTCGTAATCGGTTTCGCCATATATAACCAGGACTAAATTTGGAAAAACAGAATAAATCAGCTAATCATTAAAATTTTTGTGATCAGTGCAAGAGCTTGTACCCGAGCTGAGAAAGTACCAAGGCGATTCGATTTGTGATTAGTGTTGTTTTGTATATCCAAATTATTTATCGTTGGAAAGCTGATAGTCATCACTTAAGCAATAGAAGTGTATTGTTAGGTTAAACTTAGATTGCGGAAAAAAACTGAACATGAACCATATTACCTGAACATGACCATATTAAATATCATGGACATCTAAAGACTGCCGTCTACGTTCAGTTCGGCCTGTCGGTTACGCGGGAACAGCCCACAATGCACCCGGTCACCAGTAGAATTGAATGCACCATCAACATACCGACAACTCGAAACGTCATTAATTCAACTCTGGACGAGGAAGATCTTGAGTCGAATTTGAGATACTTTTGTGTGTGAGAAGATAAATATGCCCACAAATTCTGTTCACAGCCTTAACAAACATGTCTGGCCGGTTGGCCGAATCATTTTTCAGTCGATCGCCGGACGCCTGATGAGTCAAAATTGACAAACCAACTGCATTCCATCCACGTTCCGGCCACCGGTCAAATGCGAATACGTCAGGCGTAATTGACAGGCCGAACTCAACGTGGATGACGGACTTAAGACTTCCATCCAACTAGGCATTGATAACGAAGTTCTAAGAACAATAACACGTGAGAGTAGTTGAAGCGCTGGACTTAATGTCCAAAACAAAGTATTTAAATATTCATAGAAGAAATGATTAAAGACAAAGCCACTAGCTCGCTAATTGGAGATGAGATTCGAATTTGCCAAAAAAATGATCTTCTCGGACGAGGCTCATTTTTAGCTGTAAAGTTGTTAGGTCCGGTTCATGGCAAGGCGGCATGATAAAATCTCATTTCATTCGAAATGATGAAGGAAACACCATCAATGGTTCTCGATATGGAAGGATTTTAATCGACTTTCTGCGACAAGAACTAGACAACATCGATATATCTGAGCAATACTTCCAGTAAGATGGCACTACATGCCACACAAGGGAAATGTTACTGAGAGTTCATACTCTACGCAAACAAGCCAACTATTTTTGTTGGGTATGAGGCCAACATTCGAGACGCTATTGCCGAAACAACGCCATACATACTCAACAGAGTCAGCAAAAATTGGACCGACCGCTTGAAACAATACCAGCCAAACGGAGGCGATCATTCGAATTATGCACTATGCAATAAAAAGCTAGAATCAATTGGACATCTCCAACCATTGTTGTTCTATGCTTTTCCTATTGTTCTTATCTGGTCATCCAACCTTTTCTTCATTTCTACATTAGTACTAAGTTGAACCTCCAATTCTTTTAACTATTTCATATGTTCTTTTTGAAAAATGTAAATATAATTTTTTAACGTATATTCTGGAGGAAATCACTCCAACGTGTAACACTTGCAGTTTTCAGTTTATCCACTGATGCAAGCGGCATAAGACAATCGAGCCATCTGTCTCTAACAATTTTCGTTCATATTGCGATCAGGTAACCATGCTTTCTTTCTCTTAGAAATAAAATTCCATCAGCATTTTTTTGAGCAGCAAATAAGGCACTTTCAAAACGCCAACCGATTTTCCTTAAGAATAGCGATTAACAGCAATTTCATCCTTAGCTTAGAATGTTGAATGAGCCACCTTTGAATTAGATACTATTCGTTATGTATTCTCGGTTCAACGCCAGCTTAACTGCCAATTTTCTTCGGCGTGCAAGAAGGATTCAAAGCCGAAAGAGGGTCCAATAGTTTGCGTTTGGTGAAATGTTTGACCCGGTGATCTTTTTCCCATAGCTCTCCAAATCGACAAATAAGTTCACATCTGTCTCTCAATTCCAGACAATGATTTGTACTTTTGTTTTCAAAAGTGTTTTTCACTCGGTCTTGAATGTCTGTATCATTATGTTCCGTCTTTGGAAGTCAAATCTACAGTGACCTAATGGAGGTATCCAAGGTAACTTGATAGAACTCCTTTATATGCTATTTCCTTATGCACAATCGTGAAATTCGCTCTAAAAGCTAAACCTTTCAGAAAAAACTAATTGTTGTTGTGTGTAATATATATATATTTCGGTCTACCAGCAGCAGATGTCATCAATTTAGTCGATGTGTTTGAGGAAAAGTGTCAGCGTCTATTGAAGTCCTTATCCTCCGATTATAGGAGCACGGAGAAAGTCGTAGATATTATTATAAAGTAAATAAAAGAATATAGGAAAATAATTATTAATGATAAATTTAGATTAATCTTTAATTGACTGACCTAGACTAATCATCGCCAGTTTTTGAAAACCCTGGTCTATACTAAATCCATACAAAATTTTAGCCCATACGGCTGCTTCAGCTGCACATTCACTGTATTTCAAATCAGTATTACTCTGAAGTATTGAATTCACAAGGAAACATCCACTCGTAAAACCCACAAGAGGAGACTCGTAATAGTAAACAACACGACAAACGATAGAATAGTTCTTCTCATTTACAAAATCTAATATTTGTTGGGATTGAGTTGAATAGGCACATAAGACCGAACTGCTATGAAAACATTCCTGATAAAGTGTAGATTGAATTTTTTCCGCAAATGAAGTCTAGCGTATCTTTCCAGTTCCAGGCATCAAGTCTACGCTATCGCAACACCCTAATAGTTCTAGATATATAGTAGAAACAGGCACTGCTGTATTAATATAAAGAGGGTCTTCCATATAGTACACACACTAAACCAGGGATAAAGATGTAAACAATGGAGATACAAGGATGAAACCATTTCAATGTCTTTTAATTTCGTTCAGAAAGAGGATTGTATCTTAAATTGATAAATTTGTTAGAAGTCAATTTAGGTAGATTTCACGCTGATTTGTATGAATTAAATCATTCATATTCTATAGTTAAAGTGAATATGACATGAAAACTTTATCCTAATTTAATCTAGGACAGTTCTGCTAAAACTGCTTTTACCGTGAATTCTGTTCATCAATATCTGAAATACATTACAACCGACAAGTAGGCAGACATCTGCATGACCCCAACATATTAAAATTACGAAAACATCTCCGGTCCATATGGAAGACACTCCCAACAAAATCTATTAAATTCGAACTGAGCAATTATTACGAACAAGAGAAACAGCACAAACAACACAAGAACATCTTCAACTCGACACATTCTGGTGAAAGTTTGTTTTTGTCTAGGATCTTTGTATACACTCGACATTCGAGTGTCAATTTTCGAATAATTTGTTGGCGCATCTGCTTGGCTTTCTCGTAAAGTTTATCCAAACCTATCGAACCAGCGGACCCCGAACAGACAAGTGGAGGCGAGTATCATACGCAGAGCAAACAACGACAATCCCCGAAAAGTATATTTTTAGCAATTTAATTTATTGATCCGCATAAAAGGGGGCCCCGGCGAATATCTGAGGAAAGAAGCCAAATCCAAATTCTAACCAAAACTACCACTGACTGTGCACGATATATTACTATGGATTGAAGACAAGCTGTGCGATATATGTGATATATATCCTTGATGGGAGTGTTACCGATTTGATTGATCGACTCTTTTAATAACGCAGTGAAAGTGCTTTATGTATGTTTTTATGAGAACCACATCATTGAGGAGGCGATAAGAGGCCTTGAAAGCCATTCAAACCCAAGCAGAGCAGCTTTCATTCTATTTCCACTATGCTTACATAAGCTCTCATTCCATCGTCTGATACACGAATTCGAATCAATGAGAACATTATATTTATTTTGCTAGATAGTTCTTAAGCATCACCAAACCAGTAACGCTAGCGCCAGAAACCGGTAACCCCATTCATTCCGGTCACTTAACAAACATTTTCATATTTTTGTTCCTAGCATTCTTTTCCATGCTGATAAAACTTCATAATTCACTTGCCAGAAATTCTCATGGCGCTTGGGATTTTTTCTTTTCAAATCGCCAACTATCTTCCAAGTCAGGCGCTTCTGGTCTGGATGAGATTATGCTTTGGTTTCATTTCCTCCCCCCCAGCATCTATTCGGCATAATGTATTTAGAATTGATTTCACTTTCTTTTTTGAAAACCAGAAAAATTTTATTTCAACGAAAACTAAAATTATCATAAGAAGCGGCTTTGCAAAAAAATTTGCGATTAAATTATTTTCATGTCGGTCCATGATAGAAGCGAAATTGCATTTAAATTAGTTGATCAAGTAACTAATTGACGCTACAAGTCTACTCGAGTATTTTTGCTTTTCACTCGAAATGAGCTCTCAAAGGAAAAGTGATGTCATGCGATTATTAATTGACTCCATGTTCTATGTCAAGTACACACAGTTTCTAAATTTGTTTCAATGATGACGAACCTTTTTAGAATGTAATCTCGATTGTGGTACAGTTTGGAAGAGGTTAATAGGCTTGTCAAGGTGATGACACACTACAAGGAGAGGCTTTTGGTGGGTAGTACAAATCAATCGAATTTGCATTCTTAAGGTTTGAAAGAATCATATTAACATTCGACATTCAATCATCTGTAAAGAAGAATAAAGCTCCCGAACGCATAAAACGAGTTTCAAACACTTCAGAAAAGAGATGAATGAAAGATATTGTAGTTTTATATCATAAAAATCTATTGAATAGAAATAAAAGATAGAAACGGAAAACGGACAGCTTCGGTAAAGCGGTTGAACGACCTGAAAGTGGCAATATTTCTGTATACTTCCATATAGTAGTTTTCATATCTGATCACGTTGAAATAAAACCACATTTGGTTGCATCAATAACTCCTCTTCTTAAGCATAGATTCCTGGAACACTGTACAGGTCTAGTGAAGCGGGTGGTTAGTATCGCTCCGGCACACGATTAATAATTCCGAATTTTTGCATTGAAAAACAGAGTTTCATTTTACATAAAAATAGAAAGTGCTTTGCTTCAAATATGCTCCTTCGCTTGCCACACATTTCTGCCAACTTCTCCCTAGAACTGTCCAATTTTCTCGGGCGTGGTCAAGTGTTGCTGTGTCATCAACGAAAACAAGCGATAATCCCAGGGGACGGGCCCGCGGAGTAATACGGATGGGCAACAGTTCCCAACCAAGAGCAGAAATGGTGTATTCAACCAAAATATTTTTTTCGATGAGCGTATGCTTCAACTTGACGAGTTCCTATCAGTAGCGCCCATCCTTAACCAGATTTCAGCTGCGCCTAGTACGTTATCCTTTCTGCTATACCAGATGCCCAACATCTACTTTTGGTCGGAGTGATTAAGCACCGTTTTTCGCCTCTCTGTATGCCTTTCGTCCAGTTGGTGGGGCAACCTTCTTTTCGCGTTGTGCATCTTCCCCATGGCACGTAGACAATCGAAGACAGTTTAAACTTCTTCGCCAGTCATCCAATAACGCTTGCAAGGCAATGTTTTCAAACTTTCTCAATTGACCTCGGCGTTCTTAACCCCTCGCGCTCTCAGAAGCGTCGAAACTAGTTTGCATAAGCGTTGGAAACGGATGCTCCTATGTGGAAGCATCACGAATCACAAAATTTCAAGCACTTTATCGTCCCAATCCATTATTTTGGTTCGAACAAATCGAAGCTGAACCCCACACGAGACAAATCACGCAAGGTAAAACCAAATTTAAATACATGACTCAATATGCCACCCAGGAAATCCTGCTACAGCAGTCAACAAATATGAATTGGTAAAACAGCGAATACTGGTAGCGTTTGCAGAGTCTGCCGAGTCCAAACTGAGACGTCTTCTCCAAAGCGAAAAACGAGAAGGAAAGAAACCATTATTCTACTTACATAGTCTTCGTAGTTCTGATCATGTTACGATTGCTATTAATGGAAGAATTATCCGAAAACATCTGAGAAATGTTGACCATGTCCCACGGAACGGGCATTGATAAGCTAACCAAAATGGTCTAAAGCAAGCTCTTTGTCGCGTTGATCGCTTGGAAATTGGAATGCGTAACCGATCCCGATCCCAACCCTCAAATAGCAGACAGCGTTCCAATTCATGAAATCGACAATTTATCCATCAACGTTTTGGGAAGCGAACGCGTATTTGCCGATTGCCATTTCTCGGTTCCACCATGGAACCGTTTTATCGTGTTGGCTTCGGAAAATAGGACAAGCCTCATCAAAGTACTCTAAAAGTGTGCAATTCAGAGTTTCCAATTGATCTTCTATCGCCAAAGAAGTCTTTAGTCTCCTAGGGAACTCCATTTTCTCGCCGAGACGTTCATCGAACTTTGTCCAATCCGTTTTTCTAAGATTCCGTCTTTGTATGACAGACCGTTCGCCTGAAATAATAATAATAATTGTTGGCGCAACAATCCAAGTTGGATCAGGACCTTGAAGT
Source organism: Hermetia illucens (assembly GCF_905115235.1). Classification (NCBI taxonomy): domain Eukaryota; kingdom Metazoa; phylum Arthropoda; class Insecta; order Diptera; family Stratiomyidae; genus Hermetia; species Hermetia illucens. Next base: position 96,159,756 of record NC_051852.1, on the reverse strand, counting down.
GTGTTAGAGCACTTCATTTAAGACAGTAACGGTACACTAAGAGGCAATGTGGTCAGCATTGCGCTCGCCTGAGATTATTACCCTGATTTGACTCAGGTATTCATTCACAGCTGAGTCGACTGGTATCTGACGTCATATCACGATACAAATTCCACTGCCACCAGTGAGATTTGAACCGCGACCTTCCGTACGACAGCCTTGCGCTCTAACCACTCAGATATCCGGACACGCCTGAAATAGCCAAACTAAATTCTAAGTAACGGTGATCTGAGAGTGAGACTTCATCTAGCACTCGCCAGTTTCTAATCAACTCTAACAACTTTGAAGTGCAGATTGTTAGGTCAATTACTTCACTTCTCTTGGCCACACGAACGTAGAGACGCACCCTAAGTTCGCGGTCATCACACCAACTCAAGTGAAAAAATCAAACAACTTCTCTCCTCCAGGATTGCACTTGCTACTGCCCCAACAAATATGCTGAGCGTGCGCATCACAACCTATTAAGAATTCAAGGCCACCCTACCAGATCCCTTAGTTCTTGCGTCGGCGAATGACAAAGAATGATGGGGTAAGTAAGCAGATGTATAATAACTATGACGATCCTCCTCTTACCGTTAACCTGGTATTGTAAGTTGACTGCAACAAGGTCCTCGGAACAGAATTGTCTCAGCATGGTTGCCTCTAACAATTTTGACAAGGATCTTTTATCGAAGAAGTTCCTAGTCCATTTGACCGTCCCATTCCACAGATTTTGGTAAAATGAACACATGGCTCTTATAGAGACAACTTTGCCAGCCTTGCCATCAGTAGATAGGAAGAGACTTTCGTATTCTGCAGGTTAATATGACTAACTCTTATGTTTGGAAACATAATAATAATAAATAATCGTTGGCACAGCAATCCAATTGGATCAGGGCCTTGAAATGTGTTCATTTAAGAACGTAATGGGACACTATAGGAGGCAATGTGGTCAGCATTGCGCTCGCCCGAGATTATTACCCTGATTTGACTCAGGTACTCATTCACAGCTGAGTCGACTGGTATCTGACGTCAAATCGCAATACAAATTCGAATGCCTCCAGTGAAATTTGAACCGCGAGCTTCCGAACGACAGCCTTATGCTCTAACCACTCAGCTATCCAAAAATAAATGTAGTCTAAAATCAAAACCGCCGCTAACTGAAAAGACTGCTGCGTTCAGTGTGGACCTCATCGGGGTTACCAGCTTGTTCTCACCTTCCACCGAAAGGTCCGATTTCTCTGCACATGCCATACTTGATGGTGTAACAACGCCCATGTCCCCATTCTCAAGAAACATCGCTTTCTTTGCCAGTAACTTCCGTTTTTGTCGGCTGGGAGCCCTCACAGGTTCCGGGCTGCATATATCTGTTTCCACATACCGGAATTTGACCAGTTGCGCCCACATCACCAGCTTTCCTTTCTTCCGCTTTTCCTGGTAGAGGCGGGGGAGAAGGTTCTGACAGGCAAGCCTGTAGTCCCTTCTCTTTTGCCTCTGAAGTTTCCTTCTGCCAAGCTTTCCTCTCCCGTTTGGAAGAGTTAGTCAACAGTGTCACCAGCAGGCCGGCCGTAGTCAGGATTCCAATTCTTCTCATTAAGGGAATTGCTGTACTATCCTTTCTGGCTGACCACGCCGTAGACACCGGGTCTAGGTTTTCCACTAAAGCGGAGAGCCTGCTTTCCACAGATTTCTCCGTGGGGTGGGTGGGTGAATCTGGTTAATAAATAGTGCACGACAATCGTCACAAATCATCATCGATGGAATGCTTGGGAAACTGGAAATTCAACGGCCTAGATACTAATAATAATTACTCCCTAACCCAACATACACCTACAGGCACAATTCGTTTCCTAAATTTGTGTCGACGGGTCGTTGTTTAACATTGTTGCAGTCGTGTTATTTTATAAATCTCTCCCGTTCTTTTCTGATATAGTGTGCGAATATTGTTTAATTTGAGTTTGTAGTTTTCGCTTCTCGAATGAAAGTAAAATAGCCTTAAGAGGTCCGGATGGACATCAGCGTGTCTACAGGCGCTGAAAGCTTTGCTTCATGCACTATATCCGAAATAGTAGATCACCAAGGAGGTTCCATAATGGTTGGGGAGCGTTACGAAGCTGCGATAAAGGAGTGGCATAATATCCCTTAATCGGATACCCAACATATCATGAAAGGATTGCCAAACCGACTCTAGTCATAAAGTCACAAAGACGGAGGCGGCAACATCCATTATTAATTTTCAGTTTTTTCTTAACTGCAACAATTTTTCAGGTTTTCTTTTTTTTTTTAATTTTCATGGAAGATATTCACAACGACTTTTTTGTAAAATTAGTTTTTAAGCTTTTGTGTAAAACAAAACCTTGTTAAAATCGCTTCATTGTCTGTTTATCTATCACACGCATTTTTTTCGGAAACGATTGTCGCGATTTACACCAAATTTAGTGGAAAGGTGGGAACTGTGAAGGCTCACGCATACAGTGTTACATAATTCTATATCGAATTTAAGGGGGGTCTCCATATATGCAAAAGAAAAGTGCACATTTTTTTTCGTCAAGTGAAACGTCTCAGTTGGTGCTTTCCGAAGCCGGTCTTAGTTTTGGCATTTGTTGGAAACGTGGAGAGTGTGGTGGGTTGAAAGTGGTTATTTCTTGAAAGGATCCGTTCTCAGAAACTACTCAATCGGAAAATCTAAAAAAAATCATGAGGCTGCTACTATATGGTATATTCCTGCAAAAATTTTACGCCATTCTAAATCCACCTGATAATAAATTTCAATTTCTCCGGAATGCCCCTCCTGGATAGCGCACTTCAGATGAACTCCCTGTTAACGCTGAAAAACTTTTCGAATTCCACAATGATCAGAAGGATGTTAATGTGGTCACTACAGAAGATTCGAAAGTGGAAACCAGCCTGCTTTCTGTTGATCAAGTTTTCCAGATGCTCCTTGATCCATTCCAGGATCATTTTAGCTAGTAACTTCACCAGAACAGAAGGCACGCACCTTCTTGGGTATTTTAATGATCATTCCCTCTGCCACTTCCAATTTGCAACCTCTTTCGTTATGCAGTATACGGTAGCGAGATCTTTGCTATTTGCGGCTGCTTCTACTTCACTCATCAGTGCAATAGTTGAATTCTTTTTAACACGATGTACACTATGCTGCACTTCTCGTACTTTTTCATGGTAACTGAGTTCCAGAACCTAGATAAACCCCACTCGGAATCAACAATTAATTTCATTCCTTTCTTTCTTTCATCTACTCGTATTCACGTCCATATTTCCGCAGTCAGCCAGATCTTATAAGGACGTTTTTGATAAACGCCAGAGATGAAGACATTTTCATTGGCAACTCTGTACTCCTTAGTATTCTCGGGCGGCTTTTTCGCAGTTTGTGACATTTGTGCAGCAGGGAAGCTTTCCCACGGTTTTACAACAGCCGAATGGTGAAAACGACCCGGATTGAATTTGGGAAGCCGACATTCTGCCAGCAAGCAAGCGAAACTGAGCTAGTATCAATCACAGATCGTAGCCGTGAAGTCGGCCCCTTCACGAGTCGTTATTAACGTTTTGGTAATAGAAATTCGAAAATTGCAGATTGCTAGTCGACAAAGTTCTATCCCTTTTTAGTCGCCTTTTGCAGTAAGCAGGAATTACGTTGGATGTATTCTTGAACCCCAGCTCAAAAGGCCATATGAAGCCCTAATCAATATTCCAAACAAAAAATTCTATGTTCTATTTGAGCCGCTAAAATTGATAATATCCGAGAATGACCTCACTTCGGTGACATAATAATTGATAATGAACTTGAAACGTCCTGGCAAATGATAAAACTCAAAACGTGAAGAATGAGAAAGGAAAGAGTAGGTAGTGATTGATATATGTACACATTTCAAAGTGGATAACGTGATGGCTGATTATAAATACATGAATGTAAATTTGCTAGTGACTCAACATGAATTTTTGCCCTATAAATGTAACAATTGATACAGTTTTAATTTAACCTTAGTTCTACTAACCCTTACAAACTCTATCGTTCCGTTATGCTTATTTGTTTGTGCTGTACTATATATAAACGTTCCACCAATGAAATCTATGATGAGACATAACAATGGAATGTAGTGCAGCTATGGGAATCTCAAAAACACTATGAGCTACTGTTATCAAAATCATACAACAGCTTGCATTATAAACTCTGATTTCATCCATTTCTAGTCAAAGCTTATAAAACCTAGTTTCCGGTCATGACACCACAAGTGGGTAGTTAGTTCCTCCAAGCATGAAAGTCTGCTTTTAGTCATATATAATCCTGTAAAGCTATATACATTGTCGAACAACGCAAATAAAGAATATGCGATATTTTCCAGAAAAATCTTGATTTTTATCTTCTTTTTATTCATTTTTATTACCGAATTTCAGATGCGCTAATAAAGAGATGAGATGTAAATCAAAAATAAGAATGACGTTTTCCTGAATTTCGGCGCATTGGAAAACACATTTCGGAATTTGAATGCCCTCCCATGGATAATTCTATTTTAGTCTGAATAAATTTTATAAGCTTCGTTCTTGGTTGATTCTTTCAATTCAAGTCCTAATTTGTTACTGATTTCAAACAATGTTATCAAAGATATTAAATAAATATCTACGAAGCACAACTTTTAAGAATTCCAAAGCTCCCTGATACAGAAGCTATCAACCGTTTACTTCTGAGACAATTCCATATACATATATCTTTTCCACAAAACCTTTAGCAAATATGTACTGATCAAATATTTATCACCTTCGAGCATGTGCAAATATTTTGAAAAAATGAAGCCATTTTTTCCTCCCCACCGACACTTAGGCCAAATGAAAATAAACGATAATTGTTGCTACTATATTCGCAACGTGATGAACTCAAAATTGCGGTGTGCGGTAAATTACAAGGAGCGCGTTGGGCAAAAATAGACCATGTTATGAATCGAACGAATATCAGATAGGCGTCAACAAACAAAGCCCATCTAATCAATGCGAACAGATTGAAAGCTGTGAGTGGAAATATGTTGGACTTTATGTTGTATTGAAAAGCGCTTGGTGATTTTCATGAAAAACCGTCAGCCAACGAAGAGTATTTTTAGATGATTCGTAACGTCTGAGATATACTTATGAATGTACACATAATCACGTTTGCCCTAGAAACATGCAAGCCTAACCAACTGCTGATCAACACCACGTTCACATCACAGGACTGGAAATTTCAAATCTGTTTAAGATGGCTAACGTCTCTTTTTCTGTCTTAAGATAAATTCTCTAGATTTTTCAAGGTCTTCGTTTTATGAATCTTTTTTTTTTAAATGTTTTTCGCTCGCACGACATTCAGCTAAAGTTGGAACAATCTTCTGGAGATTGGCAGTGACGTAACCGTTACTGAAATGACTTTGGATTGTAAATTTTATATCAAATTAGATTCTTGTCGATTTATTTTTCCTTTTGCTATTTCACTTCTATATCTGGTTCCACTCATGAATATTGTTAACTTTGCAGTTTGTAGACGGTTTTTATATGAAAACGAGTTTAGAATTCCTCTCTCGATCATTGCCACGGAGGAACGTGATAAAAAATACGAAAACTACTAGCCTTTCAGCTTTTTCTTTGTCACAAATTATTGATAATGATACCAGTAGATATTCAAAATAATTACGAACAAAGCACAACACATCTACAGATAGATATTTGGGGGCATCCATAAGATATTTATTTTGGGAGATTAAACCAGTCATCAATCGTGTAGCAAAAGGTTAAGCATCTAATTTGCATTGACTTTTTATAGAGCAAATAAAGAATTAAATGTTAGGGACCATTGAACGTATTTAACGTTAAGAAACCGCTTGATTTGCATGACGGTTTGAAAGCAATGGATTGCTATTACAAGCCAATAACTGCCAGCATTGATTTATAAAATTCGCTCATAAAACTTGAACTGCATTCCGCGAAAGAACCCACCTAACTCGTTTGGAAATGTTGCCTTATAATCGTTAGCTTACCATTAAAAGGGCTGCACGATAAGTCTCCAGTCTGTCTGGTTAACAATATAATGATCTCACATACTGTAAGGTTCTATGGGGCTCCCTCGATGATTAGCGAGCTCAGTAAGGAAGATAGACTAGGGAACCAAAGCTGAAACCTGAAACTAAGCGGCAATCAAATCCCCAAGCGAAGGTGTGAATACCGTGTCGAGGGCTGAATGGTCATAGAAAAAAAATGCAGCTTCGAACGGTGAACTCTGAGTACCAGGCGACCCCCAGTTTCAACTAGGCTCAACTCGGCAAAAAGGGATTTTGTCGATATTGACCTACTTTCCCCCGTAAAACAAAGACCATCACAGCAGACTATGAAAAATATCAAAACATAAAGCATAGAACAAAACAAAAACCAGAATTAAAATTCGATCGTGTCGATTCAACCCATGCTGAGTAGGAACCTCTGAATCTACATACATTCAGATCCTCCACTCATTCAATTGTGATACAGTTCTTAACGGATGAGCCGAAATAGGTCCATTTTGACAGCACTGAAGCTAAAATTTTACCCACTTTTAAACATCTATCTATGGGAACAAAAAACAGCCTCCGGGCAAAATGGCTTCTGGCAAAATTATACTTTCGGCAACGCACCTCTGGGGAAACCACATCTCCCGGATTGTGAAAAAGTTGAAGGAAGAGGATTCTCCCGGCAAACCGAAGCAGCAGCAGTTCGCTGACGATCCCTACTCCTCAACCCAAAGGTCAGCAAAGGGCACCAATCCGTTGAGTAGTGACCGTCCGTTTCTTTGATTTGTAGAGGGGCTGATTTGGAACACCTTAATATCCATAATAACTTTAACATATCCACCTGAAGGCTGCTAGGCAGCAAAGCAGGAGAGAGCTGGTAGATCGGGAACTTTCCTTACTACCGGAGTTCCTGAACTGGAAATTAAGCAGATTCGGGCACATACGAATTACTATGGGCTTGGAACCGTTACATTACATGTGTCGACTCCTAAGGCCAGTGAAGAAGACATACACCCCATGGTATCTTCCTCTGAAGCATAAATGAAGTGGTTTATTCCACAAATCAATTTGCAACAGCTACTGACCTAATCAAGGGGTTAAAGTTCCGAATACTGACGTGTTGTATACCGATGAAAGTGGTGGATCCAAAAGACCTCTAGTGATGGCACAGCTACAACGGCCAAACTAACCATAAAAACTTAACAGGAAAATAAGGAAATTCTTTAGTGCTCTGCTTATTATAAACGTTCATCATGTGGAAGAAACTAACTTGCTTGAGACAACCTCGAAGTTGAACCGATTCCTGCTCAAAGCACGTAGCCAACTGCCGGGGTACCTAAGTTTACAGAGCGGGAGATACACAGAAAGCAATGAACAAACGGCAAATCATTTGCTTAAAGCGCATTTTCGAAGCAGCATCCAAAATCTGAGCTTAGCGCACAAGTGTGTACAATCCTCAACCGAGAGACTCGACTCTAATATGCAAAGTAGTACCACTTGAACGATTAAAATGGGCATTTAACTCGTTCCATAGATAAATGTCTGCGGACCCGAATGATATCACTCCTGCTCTAGTGACAGAAGGAATGAATGCCCTGGGTCTACATATACATACATACATACATATTCGGAATATATACTGTGCCTACTTATCACACGCTTATACTCCAATTAACTGATGAAATGTGAGGGATATTTATTCTCAGACTAAGGCAACTTACCTATACGTACGCAAAAAGCTTCCGACAGACCGGTCTAACTTCCTTTCTTTGGTTCATGAGAGATACATTTCCAGGTAGCTACTTCACCGCAGACAAGATGCCTACCTTAAAGGCAAATCCACGTCTTCACCTCTATAAGCTCCTGGCAAAAATTAAGATGGTGTTCAAAAAAGGTTACGACTTTGGTACATTCATGGACATCGAAGGTGCCTTCAACTATACCTCAATCGTGACGATTCGTGCCGCAGCATAGAATCGATCCACTGTTAATTGGTTGGATCTTTCGCATGATAAGGTTGAGAAAGATCCACATATAGGTCGGACTTCAGTCTATTGAGGCAGGATGGCCTCAAGGAGTTCTCTTGCCTCTGGTATGGCTCCTAGTAATGGACACCTTGCAAAGGCTTCTGGAAAACGCAAAGATCTTTGTGCAAGCATTTGTGGACGATTTAACGGTAATAATTATCGGCAAGTTTACCGAGATAGTATTTGACCGCTTGAATGCACCTCTATAGGTAATCCACAGTTTGTACTTTCATGACGGACTCATAGTGAACACTAGGATGACTGGACTAGTTATGTTCACTAGGAATGTTAGAAGGGGCAACAATCCAGTTGGTACAAACTGTCAAATATTTAGGAGTACATCCAGGAATAATATCAGAAATCCTACAGATTGCTCTGATGCTGTAGGACTGTGATAGATAACACCTAGGAACTTTCGCCATAGCGGATTCATTGGATGTATACATATAAAGCCTATTTTGACATATGCTTGTATCGTCTGGTGGCCGAGTCTGAATTTTGCTAAAAGGAAGAAACTGCAGATTCAAAAACTCGGTTGCCTAACTATTACTGGAGCAATGAATTTTTTTTTTTTTAACTAAAAAATGAATGTGACGCCCGTCACGGCACTTGAAGCTATCCTAAATCTAGACTCCATTCATTTAGCATTTAGAGATGAAACGGAAAGCAGCTAGCGACAAATGCCATACGACGATCATATGGTTTCCAAATTTCTCTTTGAGAAGACATACTCTGTCGTAATTATCAAAAGAAAAATGATCAATAACTGATCACGAGCCTTTTGGTATTACCGACTTAATAATCTTCACCGCCTTGTATGATTGAGTGGATGTTGAAGTGGTTAGACCATTTCGAGCTAGTTTTTATCAACCGCCCAAGTTAAACCAAACTGCCCACAGCTCAATAGGAATGTCGGTGAAGACACGGGTGCAGTTGCCACTCAGTTCAGGAAGGTATGCAGGATTCTTTTTTACCAGTTAAACTTTTCTGGTATGAAACATCTTTCAACTTTTTATTAAATAATTTTTAGATACACAACTGTTCTACTCTAATGCGATATTGGCAAAAAAACACAATGTTAACCTATTATAAATAGTAAAACTGATAGTAACTCTGAATATAAGAGAAGCATTTAATTCTGCGAGCAGCAAAATAATGAAGACTTTAACCAAATTTGGTATTCCTATATACATTGTATCATCGTACAATACCTAGAAATGATGATTTATTCCGACTCTGACCATAAAGGAAAAGCGTATCAAACAACTTGTGATATTTCACAAGGTATATCAAGGAAGTCACGATTGACTAGAAGTTCAGTTCACAACTTGACAAGACAAAAGCGTCTGCCGTTACTACATTGTTTGCCAAAAAGTTGTCAAACATAGGTAACCTAAGCCAAAGCCATCGCTTCTTTATTTCAAACGTTGCTAACTCGGACTTATACGTTGTCATTGTCTGAGCAATTGTTCGAGAAAAAAAAAGAAATACATGTCGACCAACTGCATTATAAACTTGTTCTTACCGAAGAACATGTATGATGGGCATAGTTCCTAACGACATCTTAACTAACAAGGATTGGTACCTTTATAATGTCACATATGCAATCGATAAAACGTAAAGCAGGTTATTTTTGAATGGCGGAGATTTGCTTACACTGGGCAAAGGTGAACACTGTGGCAGGTGTGCTAATGTTACCAAACAACATGCTGGTCGGAAGATACAAATATAATAATAATAATAGTAAATCATAAAGGCCAGTTTCCAATTTCTTCTACGAAAAACGGAGTTCCAAAGGAAAACGAGGAACATAATACGAGAGACAGTCCCACAGTGAAAGCGAAGGTGAAGCTGATTTTAGTGAGTAAGAGTCGCACATAACCATGCGGCACGCACCAAAAAAAGACGATGCAAAATCTTTGAAAAAACCCTTTCTTTATCTTCTGCGTTAAAACTGCATGAGAATTATTCATTACTGCAGTTGTAACACGATGAAAAATGGATCCCCTATAAGAACTTTAACCGAAACAGTAACTTTCAAAGGCCCAAACGTCGCGACCAACTATGCGGAAAACCGTAACAGTAAGAGAGGTGCTGTCCTCCGTTCAAACTGTAGCGACATTATTCATTCTCTCGAAACTGTAGACGTATTTATTGCTTAACGTTATCGTCTTCAAGCGAAACTACCACACCAACAGCGTGCGTTGAATATAATCATTCATTTTACCGATTTCATACTGCAAAAATTAGGTAGGCAATTGGAAATTAGCCTGTCATTAATTAAGTCTCTGAAACTTTTTTTGTACCACATGCATGCGTAGGTGCATCATCGCATTTTTTTAGAATAATTCGTTGGAAAGGATCTGTTACACTTTATGTTACGTATATTTTGACACTAGCTTCCCTATTTTCCAATAAGTTCCGAAAAGTAATAATTCAGCTCCCTCCACCCGCTGCATGTAAAGGTTTTCACAAATCATAATATAATAATAATCGTTGGCGCAACAATCCATGTTGGATCAGGGCCTTGAAGTGTTTTAGAGCACTTCATTCAAGACCGTAACGGTACACTAGGAGGCAATGTGGTCAGCATTTGATTTGACTCAGGTACCCATTCACAGCTGAGTCGACTGGTATCCGACGTCAAATCACGATACAAATTCCACTGCCACCAGTGAGATTTAAACCGCGACTTTCCGTACGACAGCCTTGCGCTCTAACCAGTTGCGACAGACAGATTGACATACAACGCCCTGAGTATTGACAAAGAAAATAAAATAGGAGCAGCAGTTCATAGGTAGATGAATACTATCAAGTATAAAAATACCACAAAACTACTGACTGTGGAATGCTACCTTTCACTAAGCATATTCATATTACACTACGCATGATTTTACAAATTTAAAAATTGATAGCACTGGCTAAATGCGTTTACACACTAAATATTGGACACTGCAGCGTTAGTAAACCGTCGGACTGACAACTAATCACCTCCATGTCATCAGAGAACTATCCTTTAACCGTGTGATATTTCACTTCGAGCTAGCCTTGTTTTCACCAACAGAAGTAGAGGGAAAAGAGGAGCAGATTTTACTAGTTCAAAGAATCTTCTATTGGTCCGCTCCCTCCACTAGTCGAGCTCCATCTTCTTCGTAAGAACAAGTGCACCATCTACCAGTGCTCCTCAGTATCTCTTTTACAGTATTGTCCGGAAAGTTCTTGTGTCTGTAGTTGCTGACGAACCCCATCGCACCTTCCGCAAAAATAAAAGATGTGATAGACGTTGTCCACCATCCCATTGTAAAACACACTGTCTTACCTATCTTGTGCAAGTAAGCCTCAGACGATCTAACTTCAATTACGAACTAAGTTACCGATGAACCGCGTAGTCCATCTCCTCCCGACTTGTTGTCCAGAGAAAATTTGCCACTCATTCGCCTCTGAGACAGTACGGTAGACCAAGGCCACCGACAAAGCTTACCGTCTCTATACTTACATAACGAACTGCGTTGCAATCAGGTAGGATCCCCAATGTACGCTATTAATCGACTTAAGGCCAATACCCAGCTGCAGCATTATTTACTGCTGCTTTGATTTGCTCGAAAAAAACTAATCCTCGAATAGTGCTTCAATCCAGGGACTTGCCATTGGCTTTAAATATATAATTGTCTCTACGATCCCACGGAACACAGAATCGGGATTCTTTTAATAAAAATAAATACTTCTGTTTTTTCCCAGCACCTTCTCAATCCCTGTATCACTGTGGAACATCATTTGCATAACCAAACAGGCGCAAATCTTCACCAGGTCCAGTGCTAGCAGACTATCGTAGGAAAGTCTTCCAGATAATCGCTCAACATTCGAAAGAAGCAGCCGTGTCTACCCATCATACGGAAATGAAAGCATTTTCGTCATCAAGCGATACGGCGAGCACTACCGGTCGAAATTTTAGGATTGGATGGCACGTGCCGAATGGTAAAACTAAATATTATTAGAATGTAAAACAAAAAAATTACTGTGGAAAGGAAATGTGGGGCGCGCTTTGATGACTCGGAAGAGTATTTACTGACCGCAATATTCCGGACCAGACTGAGAGTTTTATAATACCTCAGATATAGAGTGGAAAAAACGTTCTGCTCACGATAAGTCATATGAATGTCGAAAAAATGTCTGGAACCACTTCAACTATGTATACGGCCAAATCACCATCTTCATCATCTTTTATCTCAGCTGCAACCAAAATTGTCGATCACGTCCGAAAAGGACACACTAAGACCTGACGCAATAAAGTCTGATACCATGATAACCCCCGTGAAGCACAGCATACCGTGCGCCATAACAACAATCGCTTGCTCTCGGATGGAATGAATTGCCAGGATTCATGGGCTCCCCGCCACACTATTTTTAAGGTTTTGTTTGAAACAAAACCTTATTAGAATCGAGTCGATGTCTGTCTGCCTGTCCGTCTGTCTGTCTATCACACCCAAATTATTCGGAAATGACTAGACCGATTGTCATGGAAATTAGTGAGAGCGTGTGATCTGTTGTTCCCTTTACATATAGCAAGTGGTGCCATTTTGAGTTAAGTTTAACGGGGGCTCCCCATACCTATGAATGGAGGGTGCAAAATTTTTCATAAAATGTGACCATGTGAGGTATCAAATGAAAGGGCTCAATTAGTATTTTTCGAAACTGGTTCCATATTTGATATCGGGGAAACGTAGGGGAGTGGGGGCTCAAAATATGACCCACAAAAAGGGTAAAAGTGTGAAAAAATCACAGTAGTGGATCTCTACGAAATCTAGGCCTGAAAATATATCCGGTTCCGATATCTGAACAAATAAAGTTAATAACAATATATTTCCACATTTTAGAAATTTGCCCGGCAACCCAACTTGATCAAGTTTGAAGAAAATCCAACTATTATTAACAAAGCTATGGGGGGTGAAACTTTGCCATTTTCGTGCATTCTACAACGTGTATGACGTTATCATCACATATCAATTCGTCAATACCACACCGAAGGGAATTCGTATGAATGGGGTCGCAAAAAATTATTTTGTTTTAGTTTTTTAGTCATTTGTATACGAATATCAATTACTCCAGACAGACGTGTGTGTATGTAGGTATATAGTATATGCGCGCAAATGTGGGTAGTGTCTAATTCAGATAGATATATTTGTACATTAAACCAACCGTATTTCATATACGTGCTATATATGTACAGATGTATGCTTTTGTGCACGAAGTAAATCGGAAATATGGGTACATCAATTTATATATGTGCATATATATGAACAGTATTCAGAAATAGGCAGTTTATTTGTTTAGGGTGAGGATAATATTTATGGCTGTAATATGTACGTACGTCTTGTAGTTTGGAAAAATATGAAGGATTATATTGGATTTGTAGCTACATAGAGATAGAAAAATATGCGTTGAAGTTTCTTGCATAAGATAAATACAAAACCTTTATACCCGAAGCGCGAGTTTCCGGTATTCCGACTTGTTTGCAGCTGCTAGAGGGTCCGCAGAGTTTCCACTTCCACCTAATTGAAAACCTTGGAAGCCTCATTTCTAAGCAGTACATAACTGAAAGAATTACAAAGAATCTCACTCAGCTTGATTGTGACAGTTGAAGGAATATTTTTGTACTCCACACTATCGCAAGGAAAATATTGGGACGGGTAACATAACATTTTGAAAGTGCAATGGACGATGTGGTGACAGATTTCTACTCTGGATACTCGTATAATTATAATAATCGTTGGCGCAACAAGCGATGTTGGATCATGGCCTTGAAGAGTGTTAAAGCACTTCATTCATGACCGCAACAGTACACTACCGTAACACTGTAGGAAGCAATGTGGTCAGCATTGCGTTCGCCTGAGATTATTATCCTGATTTGACTCAAGTACTCATTCACAGCTGAGTCGACTGGTATCCGACGTCAAATCACGATACAAACTCCACTGCCACCAATAAGATTCGAACCGCGACCTTACGTACGACAGCCTTGTGATCTAATCACGTGGCTATCTGGATACTAGTATACTATCCTCAAAAACAATTCACGAGTGATAGTGAGAGAATGAGCGAGTTTAACTCATGTTAATTGCAATTTTTAGCAGTTTCCACAGCGCCAACAGGATACCGGGTGCTTTAAACAGAAGAGGCATTCTGACAGGGCCGTAGAACAAAATTCGACCCCGGGATGAAAATGATATAGGACAAAGTGGTCCAGAGTTGAAAAATATAGGGCCCTGGGGTGAAAATTGTGCGGACCCTCCTATTATCCCTTTTCTCGATTGAAATTTTATTCCGGACCCCCGAGAAAACTCCAGGCCCGAGGAGAATGCACTGCTCATCGGGCTTGCATTTTAGAGAAACTCAGTGACGCTCTAGCATTGAGATAAAGTCTTTGTAGAATTAGAAGATTAAAGTGAAGTCTATTAAGAGTGCACTCCATCACCGATAATATTTCGGCATGTCAACGGTGACGACGGAGACATTATTTCTGTTGGCGATAGTAGCAAACTCCATACTATTCAATACTAAATCCGCATTCACAATTATTCTTAGAGTAAGAAAGTTAGAAACATGCGTATTGTCAAGACCAAGGCTAGGGTGCTCTACAACAATGTTCTCTTTGTGTTGCTGTAGTGCGAGGTATTCTAGCCGAACAACATTTAGTCATATATTGGAGAACCGAAGGGAAAAACGGAAGACGGAAGTGGTATGACTATTTCATGCAATGGAATCCACCAACGCAAGATAGCCATTAGTTGAGTTGTTCCGGAACTGCGAGACGCAATTCCTCATGCAGAAAATGTAGACTTTCCAGAAAGCTCCGAAGGAACAGATCAACATTGCCGTAAACCACAAATAATGAGGCATAGAAGTGGTTCGAGCAAGATAGTCCACTTCACATCGTCATATAACTGATAAAGTATCGAAGATGCATCTCTAGCCTCAGCTTCCAATTTCCGTAAAACACAATCCCATTCATCCAAAGGTGCAATCGAAGGGGCAACAGGATGGACACATTTGCGCAGAATAAATCTATTGATCTATTTTTACTCAATTCAAAACTCAGGAAATTAATTATAGTTCACATAACGGCAGAGTTTCTATACTAAAAGCAGTTCATCAAAGTCTAATGTAATTTTCAGCCACCCACTGCGAGACGATACTTTACAGAAAACTGCAGCAGAACAATCAACTACATAATGAAGTTACTTTAGATTTTCATAGAGTATGGAAGCAACACTATAATAGAGGCGGCTTGCACAAAAAGCAGAAACTTCCGATTGTTATTACGAGTAATAAAGTTTTACCTTGCATCTTACTTTTATATCAAATTACGTCAGACTCTCAGCTTGGGAGTTATCTTGAACTTTATTTGTAAAAATATTCCAGGTCAGCTTCAGTAACTTTCCATAGTTATACGATTGTAACTTTCAATTTTTTGTGTGTGGCAAACTTCCGAGAGAACAAAGGAACCTGAAGAGCTCGGCTTTTTGTCCAATTCAGGAAAATTTTGCCGATGCTGTATAGGTGCATTCAACAACTGGTGGAAAATTGAGTTCTTTGTTTTTTCCCGTAAACATATACTTGACTATTCAGAGTGAGCTGAAGGATACTCGAAAACTTGAATTTGCATAATTTCCCTCCTAGAAAACAATAGTTGCTGGTTGTGAGGTCATTCATCTGTTACGTCTGCAAACGAAAGATGCATCCGCAATATGACCAACCCAAACCCAAAGTTTCGAGTGGGTGTGCCCCTCGAGCGAACCCATCATCTAATCTTGATGCAGGGGTAACGGGCTAGTGTTAGCAAGTACCAGCGTCTGTTCACATCCAACGAGTTTACCTGTACTCATGAGACCGATGTAAACAAACAGCGTGTAGGTGTGGAGTATTTCGTGGAGCCATTACAACGTGTTCTCAACAAACCGACAACCACGTACGAGTAAAAAGCTCCAACCGCTTCTTCTGCAGCGTGTGACATCATCTAACCGTGAACTGTGACACATCTGAGAGCAGAAACTCGTATTCCAAGCCAACTGGCCTCAAGTTTCCGTCGATGATTGAATAGGTACCCGTTCATCAATTTCGACCCAGCCCAGACGAGACCCAGTTTCGAAAGAGTAGTCGCTTCCATTTGATACTCATCGGCAACAAGAAATTACTTTTATTTATCCAATTGCCGGTTCATTTTCTCGTCTGTCTACTCAGTCGATGTATATGAGCTCGCCATGGAAAATCTTAGATTTCCTTAACCGCAAACCAACGTCGCAACGACAATTGAAGCGAAAGCAACGAAGAAACCTCAACGTTGGGCGACCGTAAGAGGTTTTTTCTAATAGAGAATAGTCTTGCTAACTAGCAGCCGCTTCGCAGAAGATAATCCGGATGGAAAATGAAACGTTCAAATGAACCGCAGAGTGGTAGTAAACGTGATTTAACTACAGAAGACTTCGGTGACCGGTTACAGGTGAGCACGGGCAAACTGAAAAGCGCGCCAACAAAACTGGTTGGGAACACAATATCCAGGAGACGAAGCTTATAGCGTCCACATAAAATGGACTCTACACTATCGCCAATGGTCACAACAAGTGGAAAATGTGGAAAAACGCGCGACTGACGACGACGATGAGGAAAACTCAGTCTATTATTTGACCCAAATGCCAGAGTGATGACGCCACCACCACTTCGGATCCGATCTTGGGCGTATAGCAGGCAGGGGCATAAAGCATTCAGGTTGAATGCTCGCAGCTCGTTAGGAAACCGCAAGCATACAAAGTTAAGAATAAAGACGTACCTTTTCTGCAGCGGTCGGAAGGAGTCCAGGAGTAGCAATCCACAGAGTAGCGTGCTAAAAGGCAGACAACAACTGAAAAGTGATACACCTTGCGATTTCGCCAATGACCAGTTTTGGCAACACCTGTCCCCAATGGTTTCTAACTTTCAGAACCGCACTGCACTAATGGAAACTCACTCCTTGGCCCAAGGATAAGGAGCCAATTCGGATGTATCTTCGTTCACTGTCACAAAAACTTGCACCTTTTCACCGCATAGCACAGGTAGTTTCCGCTTCCGTTCTCAACGGGACTGAACTCCTGAAATAGATATTTTTCTATGCTTTCTTAACCCTGCGTGGCTCACACGTTTCACAATGCTCTTGTTTCTGGGTGGCGGCGACAGTTTGGCGGTGGCGAGCTTTCACAAAGATAATTCACGCGCTAGAACGACGTTTCGCACGAACGACTGACTCCCCTCGACTGACGGTTGGATCATAAGCGACCAAGCTCCATGCTCCACACAACGTGGGGAGCAAGCCATAACGAATTTCTGGTTTTCTGAGAACTTGAGAATTGGATACAACCATTGTTGCGAGAAAAGACGCATGGGTTGTAGTTGTGGGGAGTTATCGTGTTCGAGCGAATGGAATAGATGCAGATAGAAATGGACTAGTCGACGTTGGGAAATTGGGAAATCGGTTGGAAAAAGTTTAATTTACTAGAAAATTCTTAGCGTTTTCAATCGTGTGAACATTTGAGCGTACATAATTCTAATTTGTTGGAAATTATTTCTTAGCATTTTTCTAACAAATGTCAGTGAAAAAATGTCCTTAACAGTTCCGAAGAGATTACCAGGAGTTTACTATTACCAATCATGAGAATAGAGCTGCAACAATAGCTGCAGAATTGGCAATTTATCGTTCCATCTGTCAATGCAAAAATACAAATTTGCAGAAATTAATGACGGTTAATTAGTTGTGTGCCATTTCCGCTTGTTAATCATTACGAAAAAAATAACTCCAGATATCAACCGAAAAAGTTCATCATTGAGGAACATGTTACCCTTTGACAGTACCATGTGAAGTCTAGAACCAGTCAAAGCGCCATATTTCGATAATACAAATTTTGCCAGTTTAAAATGGTTTTCGTTTCATATATACATATTCTGAAAACAGTATACCGCTGAAATTTCAGACCGAAATTCAAAATATTAACCAAGTTACAACACGCGCCATGTTGACGTGCATAAAAACCGAACACTTTAAACGCGTTTTTCTCAAAACTGCGATTCCGTCTTTTTAGGATAGGGCGAAACGTGGATTGATACCCAAGATGTAGCATAAAACCTAGGAAAAGCCTGCTGAACCAACACCAACAGCTCGACTACCAAACCCTATCTCCACCTCCACGTGGTGATCGCTGGGAGTTCTTTCTTAATGAAAAACTGCAGACGGAGAAGGATGAAGGCGAGTCTCCCGCGCCTAAAAACGGGACAAATTGTACCAACTGGTCCTCCAGGTTAGGGGTTGGGTAGGACTGACAACCCTACACGGAAAACAACTTGTTACGAAGCCGAAGGAGTCTCGGACTGGACTGACAACGCAACAACGAACCCGGCAACGACACCGGAATAAGGATTTGCCCATTTTCTCATGGAACATGCGCTCTCTGTACAGATCAAGTGCTTCTCAGCAGCTAACTGATACCATGTCCCAATATAAGGCTGATGTAACAGAATTGCAAGACATACCCTCGATAGGGACTGCAGCCACTACACCATATATTATATAGTAGCCATCCAGTAAAACATGTGCTCGGAGTAAGTTTCCTAGTCAGCCATAAAACGAAACCTGCTGTTATCGACTTTGAAAACACAAGTGAAAGGCTATGAACTCCGCGTTTGCGAGGCAAATTTAGAAATATAAGCCTCATTAACGTTTGCGCCCCTACAGAGGAGACTGCAGAGTGGGAGATGGATACCTTCTACGAGGCAGTGGAGCGGACCCTCGAAGCCCATCCCAAATATAATATCAAAATCATACTTGAAATGGTTAAATAGGAATGTTTCGAACAGCTTACAAAAGGATGCCAATGATAACGGACTGCGGATTATTCAGTTAGCAGTATCTCACGAAGTGGTTGTACCCACAAACATACGTTGGCCTCTCCAGACGAGACCACTTTCAACCCAATCGACCACGTGTTGATCGAACGCCGCCACCTCTCAGCGTTGATGAATGTCAGAACATATAGGGGGACTCGGATCACTACCTCGTTGGCAGGGTGCGCCGAGCTCGAATTACAACACCGCCGACAATCCCCTCTGGTAATCAGTTGGGAATGAATACTGAAGCCATCCACAACATAGTCCTACGTAACAACTATAAGGGGGAAATGGATACCGTAATAGCCGCAATAACTGCAGCTAACAGATGTCCCGGAGTTCAAGCATCAACAAATGATCTTCACAACCACCTGAAGGGCGTTATCATTGATACGGTCACAAACATACCTGGCCCTAGCCGCAAGAAAAGTTGGAAAGGCTGGTTCAACGATGAATTTAAGCTAGCAACCGAACGGAAGAATACTGCATACCAAGTAATGTTGCATTCTCAACGAACACGGGCACGCGCAGAGACTTATCACAAACTCCATCGAGCGGAGAAGCGACTACACAGTCGTAAAGATGAACTTGAAAAATACAGGAAGCAAGCGCACCAAGCACCCAAGCTTTACCAACAAGTCGGCAGGATGAAGTCTTATACATGACGATGCTTATCCTGCCGAAACAAAGGGGGAAATCTGATTTCCGACAGAATGGGCTTATTGAAACGATCAAAAGGGAGACATCATGCAGTGCAGCAACTATAGAGGTATCACGCTGCTGAGTATCATCTATAAGATATTCTCCGCTATCTTGTTAGGTCAGATAGCCCCATACCCCCAGAACATCATTCACCCATAACATAGAGGCTTCCCTCCAAGCAAATCAGCAACAGATCAGATTCTCTCTCCGCGGCAAGCGATGGAAAAGCTATTAGAATAAGGACATCAGTTGCACCATCTTCTCATCGACCTTAAAGCCACCTATGATAGCATAGCCAGGGATAAAGTGTACACGGCCATGAGAGAATTCGGTATCCCGACGAAAATGGTAAGACTGACTAGGCTGACCCTGACCAATGTATGAGACCAGATAAAAGCAGCGATCACACTTGAGACCATTTAACATCAAAAACAGTCTAAGACAAGGGGATGGCCTATCATGCACCACCCAACTACTGGTCTACGCTGACGATATTGACATTACGGGAAGAACAACTCAAGCTGTACAGTTTACCTTCATCCAGATCGAGCAGGCGGCATGAGATCTTGCGCTACACATTAATGAAGACAAGACAGGCGCGCGATTTGATGTTGCCACCATGTCAACATCAAATCGCACTGGTCAAACGAAAACAATAAAGATAGGAGACTACAACTTTGAGACCGTTGAAAGTTTCTCCTACCTAGGGTCGAAAATCACAACCGAAGAATTCGCTAAGACACAATGATATCTCGGCGGACGTATGTAAATTAGTGAGGTAAAAGGAGGTATTTTTACTTGTCACTGCAGAGTCTGCGCTGCCCGTTGGCATAGCCGAAAAAACTCGAAAAGACTCATGATGAGTAGAATCGCGATACGTGCTGTTGGAGATTTATTCCCACAGCAGTTCGAGTTTAGAGTAGGGAGATGCACAGTGATTGATGTCGTGGCGATTGTGTGGAGGCTGTTCATCGAGCTGAAAGACACAGCGTTAATCTCAACGAGTAGTGCTTCTCACAACGCTTGACGCAAAAATGCATTCAATTCAACATACTAGGTGAACTACACAATTGATTCTACGTGTCGGGCCACCTCTTGCAAATATTGAGGAATTATCTGATGCCCAGGGACCAGAGGAGAATGACGATTTCAGCAGGAGTAGTCGCATCACTGAAAGGCATCTCACGAAGAGTCGCACCTGGTCGGTTATGCAGATAATGTATTGTTGAACTGGCGCAAAGCAGAATTGGTATATTGAAGTGACGGATGGAAAACTGCTCATGATTTCAGGCACTTTGACTAAAGAGAGAATTCCAACCCTGCATCCCTTGCTGATTATAGAGTCAAACCACTAAATACATCAGATTGACGCTCCCCCAGCGATGAGCTTGTTCGAACGAATAAAAGCAATAGAGGACAAGGCCGGAACAGGAAGAAGTTCGGCCTTAAGTCGGTGCGACTCCTACTTCTAGCAGGAGATATCTTCTTATGAGTGCAACGCAGACCATTCTGGTCTGTTGTCTGGATGTTTGGACTGGAAAGCAAGGAAGTATATCGTAAGCGCCTTCTACAGGTGCACAGATTAATTGATTTGATTGACAGTTGGTGTCTCAGGTATGACTTTCAGTAAATCCAAATAAGATCACGATAGTATTATTTACAAAAAGGAGGGAACTGAATGGTCTTTGCCTTCCAGAGATGAGGGGCACAACCCTTCAACTCTCCAAAGAAGTGAATTATCTAGGAGTTATTCTAGACAAGAAGCTTCTTTGGAACAAGCATGTAAACGTAAAGATGAAACGAGCTCTCACAGCTTATGGGCTGTGTAAGCGGACCTTTGCCTCAACATGGGGACTTAGGCCTCAGGTTGTAATTTGGATATATGTTGCTATCATTAGGCTGATGTTCACTTATGCATCCGTAGTGTGGTGGGTTAAGGTGAAACAGACGAGTTTTCGCTGTAAACTAGCCACACTACAAAGAACTGTGTGTCTGGGTACCACCGGTGCCATGAGCACCACATCCGGCGCAGCTCTGAATGCATTACTCAATTTGCTGCCCTTGGATTTGTTTATTCAGAGCACCGCAATGAGAACAGCACATAGACTAATGCGATTACATCTATGAGAAAACAATGGACGTGAGAGGCACAAAGCATTGGAAGAGTCATTGGGAGAACTGAATCTAGTTTTCGCAATGACTTGCCTTCCGATTCTCAGATCCCCATACATCTGTTTGGTGGAAGATATGATGGTATCTTGAAACGGAGAGAAAACTGGGACGAACCAGAAGAATGCGTGTCAGGATATACTGATGTTTTCTACACCGATGGCTCAAAGACAGAAAATGCTTCTGGAACAGGAGTCTACCTCTCGAATAAAAACGAGAAGTGGGCTTTTCCTTTGAGGCAATACACAACGGTCTTTCAGCCTTAATGCTGCTAGACAGACCAAACTCTTCCTGTCAGAGCCAAACAAACATAGTACAAAGTTTACCCTGTCGAAAAGCAGGAAGACTTGCAGAACTATTATGGGCATTTTAACTGGCCATAATTCACTAGCTGGGCTTATGTTCAGAATAAGAATTATCCAAGATGATACGTGTCCATCCTGTAATGAGGAAGCGAAATCCATGGAACATTTTCTATGTGACCAGACAGAGAAATCAGATTTTTGATGCTGATGTGCTCCAACTGTAGTGGGTAGCTTCACATCCGCTAACGAAAAAAATAAATTCCAGTTAACAGCTGAAGAAGGAACAAAAGCTTTAAAATATGCTCAATGTGAGTATCCGGAAACAATTAAATTTGAAGGCAGAACTGATCTATTCAAATAAGTCATATTTACAGAAGAAATAGTAAAAGATATAAAACCATTACATTGGTGGAAATCACAATTAAGCAGAATAGATGAAAATGGTCAACTAGCATCTATTTTGCACAGCCAAGATGGCACAATTGGTATTCCTCTTGTTGGTTGATTTTCTTTTTATTTGTATTTTAATATAATAATAATTTCCACTGATAAATGAAAGTTGAGCATTTGGATTTTTTTTTTCATTTTATGAAATTAATTTTATTATTTTGATTTTTACGTAAAATAGAAACTTCTATTTATAAAAAAAAATCAAATTTAATTTAAATCTTGATTTTGATAAAAAAAAATCCCCTGATTTATATCAATCAAACGCGCCCAACTTGTGGCGAAACTAGAGAAAACCTGCTATATGTAAAGGATTCGGAAAACCCCTAACAAATATTTCCGAAATTCGTGCATTTTCCACATTCTTCAGATCAGGTGCTGATGTTTGAGAATTTCTACCAAAAAGTGCACAAATCTTTTATTTTGCTCACTTCCAGCTAAGCAAAATACGACAACCCTGTTGCACTCGGTACTTACAAGTCGTCGAGCTGCCCAAAAAATTTAGCACAAAACTCGTTTTAGAACAAGTTGTTTATGTCGAGGGTGTTGCCACATCAACATTTCCTCGCCCCGCGCCAATAAACACCCCCTTGCACTCTAAAATCCTCTACCATTGACAGCGCCGTGCCACAAAACACCTTCCGATAACTTTCCAATGCCCGCTGTGGAGCCTGTTGCACTGCAAAAGTTCGCGCACCTGTCCACGCGGCCGCCCCATCGGCTCCAAAGTCATGCGAGAAGACCACACTGACGTCATCGTGTCCACAGCCAACTCCCCAACTCCAAAACAATAGCCCTCCCTCGCCTGCCACACCCCCGTTCCCATGGGCTGCAAAAAGCCAACACTGCGCGCACCACTCGTCCCATTGGGAAACAAACAAATTCTGGGTCTGCAGCCGCATCCGACCTGGCCGCCAGGACGGTGTTTTCACTTTTCCACTATCTGAACGGAGGTAAACAAACTTTTCTTACCCTTTTGCTTGCGTCACCGTTGCCACCGTTCGCCTCCTGCTCTGCCTGTGCGACGTCGTTAGTCCGCAAAAAAGTTCTCAACACGGCACCCAGCGACCCGACACAATTCCAATTGCACGCACTCGCCCGCTAAATGCACGAATTCACTTCCGCAAATACACAAAATATGGCTTGCAGTCACTCGGCACAGTCACCAGCTGAATGTTTTCACGCTTCTGACACGGCTCCTGCGAATCTATCGATAAAACTTCACGGAAAACACGAACTGATCGCAGAACGCACTTGTGCTGTTGTCGTCGTCTCCTCCTTTAATTTGACAACGCCATGTTTGAGCGAGAGCGCATTACGTCACTGCTAACAGGTAAATAAGAACTCTTGGCCTGTTCTAAAACTGGAGCCAATCTTGAGGAATGAATGGAATTGAATTTTGAATTCGAACCAACTGAAGAGAAGATTACCTGACAAAATCAATCACAATTTTTAATTTTAAATGTACTATAAAAAATACCGCTTTCAATAGTTATTTATTTTCTGGTGATTTCGAAGTGGGTACTGGATTGAGCCCAGCCCTTAGTTTAAACAAAATTGGTACAATCGTACCATGTTTGGAGAAATTTTTTAATATTTTCAAATTCTTTTCGCTACATTTAGAAATGTTCGTATGCTTGAAGCTAATTAATCAGTTGGCTTCAATATAGAGTCAAATTATTCTACAGTAATCATGCCCCCAATTTGAAAATCCCAACTGGTTCATTGATTCGTGTTCCAAGTACAATATGGAATCCTCACCTTTGGTGTACGTCCTTACTTTGAAGTTCCGCGCCCTGCATTACCCTCCGAAAATTTCGAGTCTCGCTTATTTTACTTTTAGAACAAAATTTTCCAAACTCGCTCACAACGTCCACCATTAGCTGTTCTGGGCAATTGTCGTGCGCGGTGTGCGTTGGATCTTCGCGGATTTCTGTGCAAATACTTGGCTTATTCATACCATCATGGGCGTAGACATTATTCCAATCTCTCCCGGGGACGGTGAGTACAGTGCATTGTCACCTAGTTCAGGTTTGCTCACATATTTTCACTTTTCCGGTCGCCGTAGGAAGCACATTCCCCAAAAACGGACAAGTCGCCGTCGTCCACTACACCGGCACGCTTGAAAACGGCGCGGTGTTCGACTCGTCGCGGACCCGAGGCAAACCGTTCAAGTTCACCGTTGGCCAGGGCGAAGTGATTCGCGGCTGGGACGAGGGAGTCGCCAGATTGTCTGTAGGTCAACGGGCGAAGCTCGTGTGCAGCCCGGACTATGCGTACGGGAGCCGCGGTCATCCGGGCGTCATCCCGCCCAACGCCACGCTCACCTTCGATGTGGAGCTGCTGAAGGTCGAGTAAAGAAACCCCAAACGCTTTCCTCACAAACGGCGCCTTTCCGAAGACCTTGGAGCAATCTTCGAACCTACAACTACTTACGGGATTGATGATTTGATGCTGAAAACTTTTCTACTTCTTAACATATAGTCAAATTGGGCGGCGGGCGTGCGCGGCCGCCGCGTTTTTAATGGTTTATAATTTAAGTGTTCAACTTGAAGTGTGTCAGGACCTAGAGACAAAATAGGCTAAGCTGGTTGCGGGGGAGGGGCGGGCCGACGTCCAGGCTGCGCCCGCCCCGACCTTCATTTCATGATGGAAATTGCATTTCCTCCGAGCATTTACTAAGCATGAATATAGTAATTATTTCGTACCTTTTTTGAGTTTTCAATTGTGAAATTGCAATAAATCCAAATATGAATATGAAATTTTGGTGTTTGCACTTGACGCGGAGGCCGTTGAAGAGCGCTGCGGCCGTGACCTTGCGTTCAAATTGTTGGACTCTTCGTTTGCTTGGCCAGAGTCGTTTCTACGCAACCAAGCAAGGAGCACTGCGTTCTTTGGAACTACTTCCATCTCGAGATGGATAAAAAAAGACGTAAGTGCTTTTTTATGAACAGAATAAAGTTTTGATAATATCTAGGTCGATCGCTTCAATGCAAAGATTTTACGGTGTCCCAACGACTTACCAAATACTCGAGCAAAAACCGAGATTCCAAAAGGCTGTGAATGGGAAACTTTTAGAATGGCAGCTTCTGTAAAAAATCATAGCTTGACCTGAAAACCTATCGGAATCGGTGCATTTTACCCCATTATTTTTTTTGTTGAATTTGGTGTGGCTTTCAGCGCATAAGTAAGTTCTTTCAAGCAAAAATGATAGACACCCCCATTTTTCAAGCAATGAGAGAATTCGGTATCCTGACGAAATTGATAAGACCGAGTAGGCTAACCCTGACCATTGTGCGAGGCCAGATAAAAGCAGCAGGATCACTCTCGAGACAATTCGACATCAACAACGGACTACGACAAGGGGATGCCCTATCATGCGTCCTCTTTAACCTGACCCTGGAGAAAGTGATCCGTGATGCTGAGGTAAATGCAAGAGATAGTACGATCCTCTTTAAGTCCACCCAAATACTGGCCTATGCTGACGATATCGACATCATGAGAAGAACGTATAAACTTCATCCAGATCGAGCAGGCGGCGCCAGTTCTTGGGCTGCACATTAATGAAGGCAAGACAAAGTATATGGTGGCAACGTCAGCACCGAAAACCAACCAACCAACAACATCAAACGGGAAGAATAAAGATAGGAGAATACAACTTTGAGACCGTTGATAATTTCTCCTATCTGGGGTTGAAAATCACAACCGATAACAGCTACGATGATGAAATCCACACACGGTTGCAGCCAACAGAGCCTATTTCAGCTTATAAAAACTATTCCGCTCGAAATGTCTCACCATAGGGTCAAAGCTCTTACTGTACAAGGCTATGATCTTGCCAGTCCTCATTTATTCTTCGGAAACTTGGGTTCTTATCAAGAAAAATTACGAACTCTTGGCCGCGTTCGGGAGAAGAATCTTTGGCCCCCTACATGAGGATGGACGATTCCGTAACCTATATAACGACGAAATCTGTGTGCGATATCATGACCGTCAAGTTGTAGATAAAATCCGGCTCAATAGATTACGGTGGGCGAGTCACTTAATCCGTATGGATGAGGATGATCCAGCCTCGGCGCAAAACCGGGAGTCTGGAGTTCCTTATTAAGGCCTAGACCGGATACCGGCTGTTGCGCCGTTGATGATGATGATTTTTCAAGTATTAATAAAATGATAAACATCCTGTACGCTGATACAAGCATGTAAACGGACTTTAATATTTTTCCTATCTACTCTGTTACTCCAAAAATAAGTTTGAAAGTGCAACATATTAAGCTCTATTCATACGATCCAGCAGCAGGCGTTCCGAATTCACAAAGACCAAGCACAGCACAGGTCAAAGTTCTTATAAATAATATTTTTCTCCTTGCTGGAATTGTTCCGTCAGAAGCCAATCTATACCAAAATGTACTTCCCAAGGATTCCAGCATAATTTTCGCAAATATGGAGTGGTTCCATGTGTAGAGCGCAATGTGAAATTCTATTTGATTTACAATAATTATGATGTGTCAAATTTGTCCCTTCTGCACCTGTGAATTTATCATCAACTTGGATAAATTAACGAATTGTTACCATGCCGTATTGAAAAAACGATAGCTGTATTTGTCGATACTAATTTTACATGCATTCATTTTCCATTGGATTATATATATATGGTTGCCTTCTCCCTTTTGTGGAGCATAGCGCTTTAACCACACCTACGTGCCATCACTCGCGGTTACCTGAAATGCCTTGCAGTCCCCCGCTCCCACACGACTTCCCGAGACGCTCCCGCTGGTCCTCTAATGTTCTACTGTAAGTAACCTTCGGGCGACCCATTCGTCGCTCACTTTCCATGTAGCAACACATAAAAAACACTAACACAACATTCTCAACTTGACCTTGGTGTTGAGACAATTGCATCTTCAGATTTTAGACAGAGCAGGCAGCGAAAGTGGATCTAGCGCTGTTAATGCGTTGGACAACACCCAGTTCTGTGCCACCGTCGGCAGAAACCACGCTTCCTAGATATACAAATTGACACCTACGATGCTCCGACTATTTATGCAGATATGGAGAGTGTGTTGACCTGTCAGAGTGAGAAACTTGGTTTTGTTGGTATTTATCTTTAGTTTACCTCTACTTGCCTTTCTTTCCAAATCCAGAGCCATTTGGTTAATATCAATGACCTGGTGAGAGAGCAAACTGATATCATCAATGTAGTCGAGGTGTTTGAGGAAAGATGCCATCGTCCATCGACTTCCTCCACGTCCTCAGGACCAGGTAGCATAAAGAACGTCACCGATAACAAGAAGGAATAATCTCAGTGACAGGATGTAATCCTGGTGTACTTCGTTTTGGACCTTAAAATCCACCGAGATTTTACATCCGTCCCGCACGTTACATTTTGCGCCATCATATGTCACTCTGATAATAGCTACTGGTTTCTCCAGGAAGCCCCTCCTGTGTAAAGCACTCCAGATGCATTCCCTGTTCACGCTATCGAAAACTTTCTCGAAATCGAGAGCAGGTGCAGCCAAAATCTAAATTCCGCGCACTGCTCCAAAATGATCCGTAGACTCTTAATATGGCCAATGCAGAGAGATCCGTAGCGGAAACCTGCCTGCTCACTGTCGATCAAACTTTCAAGATTTTCTCTCATGCGTTTCAGGATTATTTTATCTTTGCGATGTCAGGGAGCACCACAATGACGGAAATCACTTCTATGGTGCAATCTAACAAAACTCTCAAAGACCGTTTTTGAAAAAAAGCTGTGTTATTAGCATTTGAAATTTCAAACAGACTGAAAACCCCGCGCCATCTTGTGTGACGTCACTACTCGAGCCGAGAAATTTCAGTAGCCAGGCAACTGGCAATTACTCATAAAAATATAAAAACGTATTAATTTCCCGCGTAAAATGCGACAGTGAAATATTGTTTCGTGCCTTGCTTTACAAATAATTCCATAAGACCCCCAGAAAGCTTTTTTGGCTGTTCCGAAAGGAGATTTTCGAAAGAATTGAATCGTCCCACGAAATCTGATTTCTTTGGAGTCGGGTTTAAATTGCGAGGATTATTTCAATGTGAGTTAACATTTTTTAAACTTTAACTCCAATCTTATTTGATAATATACGATTGTGTTAGAATTTTGTGTCACTATTGTTCAAATTCGGAAACTACAGTTTCCGCGTAACAAAACAGTTATTTTCCTCGCTAACGACAAAAATAATTTTTATAGTACAAGTTAATACGCTCGAAGATGGTTTTTCGAAAACCAAATTCAAACGAACTGAAAATACTGCGTGATTGTGTCATGTCACAAATAACGTACAGAAACTTCAGAAGACCGGCAACTGGCACTTGCTAATCAAAATATAGTACAAAAGTGTCAAAGTTACTTTCGTGCGTGAAATATTGTTTCGTGCCTTGCTACAAAAATAATTCCTTGAAAACCCGGCCGAAATCTTTTTTAACTCTTCCGACAGGAGCTATTGGTTCGCCAGCGCCCAATGAAATCCTGTTCCTTTGGAGTGAAATTTATATTACTGTGAGGATCATTCCAATGTGAGGTAACGTTTGAACTTCAGTCTTAATTGATTACATATGACTGCATTAGGATTTTGTTTCACTATTATTTATTTTTCATATTTTAGTTGAAAGGAGGTCTTGAGAATTTTATGTAGTTCTCATTAGACCTCACTTCAAAAACCTCAGAAGGACTCATCTTTAGAAAATTCGACTTGCAGCTTAAAAACTACTCCGTGGTCTGGTCACCTTCCCGCAACTGTGATTGGCTTGCCCTTGAAAATGTGTAAACACCTTTTTTAAACTTTCCTCGGGTCTGATGGACTGCTCCGCTGCCTACGACACCACCTGCATCCAACATCTTATAACATGCGTAACGCAGACATTTTCAACGTGCCCTTCGCAGAGCTCGAAGTCTACTTCCATTCCCTGATTCCTAGGCTTTGCCGAAATTACAACACGCAACAGCTTGGTACTTTTAACTTTTCTACTTTAAGAAGTTTTAAACATAGGATAAGATTATTGCTTTCTCCTCCTCCTGAGGACAATAAGTAATTGGAGTTTACTCTGTTTGTTGTCCGTTAAATAAATAAATAAATAAGAAGACAGAAGATAAACCAACCTAATTTAAATTTAGCCAGAAGAGACGAGATCTCGCAGAATATTCAACCGGTCCAAGATTCGAATCCCGCTCAGTGCAAATTAATTTTGTTGCAGCGTGTTAATTTTTGAGAAACGTGCATTTTATTGCCGCCCAAGTAAAGATGCGAGTGAAGTTTCTTGTGCATCTGTGTTCGGTCATTATTTCCGCTAAAGTCATGTACACATTATCCTCATACACTAACTGCACTCCCCCTGCATGGTCTCTATATCTTTTACGCTGACACATGAAAATCTGTTATGTAACAAAATGGCGAAGATTTGCATTGACTTAATTTCTCGCACTTGTAAGATGAAAGATATGTTTGAAACAATCGATACAGACAGATATTAATCAATATTACAACACTATTCTTCTACTTTGTGTAGTTAATTCGGGGTAAATAATATACTGAAATTCCGTTTTGACACTCTCTTTTCGGGGACATTGTACTTCCGCAATTTGCTATATTGTTTGTTACCAGTACTGCCGAATCCTAACGTATAATAAATTGAAGAATTTTCTTCACGCAACACTTTCTCACTTTTCTATTAACAATTGATTGATTGCTTCAAAAGTAGCAAGTAACAAACACTAAACCGAATTCTTTGACATAGAAAGATTTCAACTGGTCACTCGATGACGTCACAACCAATCACCACGTTTTCTTTTGCGTCTTGTGAAAATTTAATTTTTAAACCATTATAATTAGCAAATGAGCGTTCCGAATTGGTTTTTTTTTCAACGGATATGGTAATTGGGCAAGTAAAACTACTGTTTCGGCGTAAAAAGACACATTATCATTTTCTAATGCGGAGAGTCTATTGTCACACTCAAAGCGGGTGCCCTTCTTTGGGATTTTGACCATCATCCCCTTCTTCCACTTTCTAGTAAAGCCCGGCTGCTTTACTCCACTTGAGTGCATTGATGACCGAAATGATTTTTCTTTTGCTTGGAGGAACAGTCCGTATCTGCGTGCTACGGTGACTAGCCATTTCATCCACAAGAGGAACCTCACCAGATATGATACGGTTAAGAACCATAGTGTAGTGTTCTTTCCACCGCTTCAATTGGCCGTGATGTGGTATACAGTTCTGAAATAATTGTGATCTGCGGCATCTTCCGAAAATTCTCTCTTGTCACGGCGCACACTACGCTGAATTTTCCGGGATTTCGCTCGATATCGGAGCGTGACGGTCAGTAGATCCTTCAACCCCTTCTACTCATCGATCCGCGAGAGAAAAGAGCATTTTTGATAACGCTCCAATACTCATCGATATTTTCAGTCGGGTTACTCAATATATCTACCATTCGATCAGCAAGATAGTTCTCATACTGTCGAGTGGCAGCTGAGCCGCACAAGCGACCGACGTTGAACTAAGAGAATCACAGTTCCCCAACCCTGCGAGAAGTGGTGGGCGTAACAAGCAAGCGAACATAAGCTACTATCGGATGGTGATCCCTTTCGAGGCCGATATCAGCGCCGTTACCCGTATCCAGAAAACAACTCATAAATCTATTGCTAATCGCAAAGTGATCGACCTGATTGCTCGTACGTCGTCGGTCAACTGTAACCAAACTTACCTTATGGCAGGCTGTTTGTTGTATGAGGAATCCAGAATTCGGTATGTATGACATTTTAATTTGGCTACTTTCACGTACTGTTTTACGGCGGAATTCCTTTACTATCAACTCTGTCAATTTGTATTTTGGGCTTGTGATGTTTTGACGATTCGATTTCCGCCTGCCCTGAGAATTCCCTCGAAATCACAAGGGTTTAATGTTGACAGGGTTGAATTTATCGTAACATTTTTATTCGCACGTAATTTCTGTAGTTCTTCTGAATAAAATGCTTGCTGTGATAAGCGAACGCAAACGATATTGGCCCTTTGCTGCTCGTGGCTAGATATGACCCCCGAATGCCAATCGTAACACCGCACATGCAGACAATATTCGACGACACGTAGGAGTCGAATGTAGCTTGCATAACGAGTTAATATCGAACTAGGTGTTTCTGTTGTAAGATTCACTCTTGCTTCGGATACGCACCCTACACCCATTCTAGTGGTGTCAACAGATACATATTCCAATGTTGCAAAATTCAACCACTTTGGATAAAGCATCAAAGATTGTGATCGATCAGTTGCGATGACATTAACCCTCGTGAGGGGCAGTCAGTTGGATTGTATTTAGATTTCGCGTGCCTTAAATGGATTGGATCGTCGTGAGAATGAGTGTAGCTAACTTTATTGGAAACATATCCCAATACTACTCAAGAATCCGTCCAGAATACTTTCTTAGCATCTTGTCCTGAGCTTTCTGTTTCATTATAATAATAATCGTTGGCGCAACAATCCATATTGGATCAGGGCCTTGAAGTGTATACAGTACTTCTTTCCAGACCGTTACGGTACACTACAGTACACTGTAGAAGGCACTGTGGTCAGTATTGCGCTCACCCGAAATTATTACCCTGATTTGACTCAGGTACTCATTCATGGCTGAGTCGACTGGTATCTGACATACAGCCACGACCACAAGTCTCCCTACCACCAGTGAGATTTGAACCGTCACCTTCTGCTACGACAGCCCAGCGCTCTAACACTTGCGCCAACCGGACACGTTTCATTAATTTAGTCAATAATTCTGCCCCACAGACTTTTATTCTTGGTACACTTTGTACCTTTAAAGGACTGAGCATTGATTTTGATGTTGCGGCACCTGTGCTTCGCCGATTCCATTTATATTTTTCAAGTATATGACAGCGGAGTAGGCGACGCAAAAGTCGTGTAGCTCAATAAGGTGACCTCAGGTGGTACCTAGGTCATGTTTAGTTTCTCAAACTCTTTGCGTATAACATCTGGAAGCTCCTCGTCCCAATCTGTTTTTTGTAGCCATAGCTTTTGCAGCATTATCTTGCCGTTGAGGAATGATTCGGAATGGAATGAATCTTCCAAAAGTATTCATCACATAAATGGTGGCAGTTGCCAAAAGAACTAATCTACTGGGAGCTGATTCGAATTGGGCTATCTTCGGCGTAGTTGTCTGCGCCTGTTCCAGATTCGCAATCTCGTCCGACTTTGCGGACTTGTCCAAATATAAACGACTATTATATTTGTGTTTGTATATTCTGCAGAGTGTAGATGATGGGCACAATCCTACTGCATGTTTTGCTGATAAGCAATCAAAACATAATCTGCGTTCTTTTACCACACTTCTTCACGCGTTGATATTCAACCTCTTTTTTTGCAATTGCGATCATTCGGTCCACAACGACTTTATAAATACGTTCGCCATTACACGCTTGTTACCAAATCCCACGCATATAAGCTTCGACACGGCTGCATAATTGCCTTCCGTGATGTTAAGATGCTTCACACTTTGCGCAGATACTGTATCTTTTTAACAGGACTTAGTGATTTGTGAGTTCAGTCTTCCGAACCGATGCAATAAGACGATGCACGCAGACGTAGAAGCTTCTTCTGTCCTACATATGCGGAGATGATTGATACGGCCACAATGAATGGCTGGTTTGACGATGAATGTTAGCTAACAATGGACCGGAAGAATGCCGCATACCGAGTAATGTTGTCTTCTCAAGAACGTCGTCAAGTGGATAAGCGACTTTACAGACGGAAAAAGGAAGCCTGAATGAATCAATAAGTTTGTGAACTAGTGTACACAAAGTACACAGAGCAACTGCACCAGGCGCAGAAGTTTTACCAACAACTCAGCTCGATGTTCATCCTGCCGAGATAAAGAGGGAAATCTGATTTCCGACAGAATGCGCATATTAGAACGATGGATTGAGTATTTTTGATGAACTGCTGAACAATTAAAATATCGGCGAGTTGGAGGTCTAGGCTAATTGAAGACGACGGCAAATGTTGGCACCACCAAGCATAGAAGAAACAGTCCGTGCAAATCATCGACTTAAAAACGGCCCTCGAGAAAGTGATTCGCGATGCTGATAAAAGTGCGAGAGGCACCATCCTCTTCAAGTCCACCCAACTACTGACCTATGTTGACGATATTGACATCATAGGTAGAACAACCCGAGATGTACGGTCTACCTTCATCTTCATCTGGGTTCTTTGCAAAATAGCTGCGAACTCTTGACTGCATTCGAGAGAAGAATCCTCCGAAGAATTTTTGGCCCCCTACATGAGGATGGACGATTCCGTAGCCTACATAACGACGAAATCTATGAGCGATACCACGACCGTCTGGTTGTGGATAAAATCCGGCTCAACAGGTTGCGGTGGGCGGGTCACTTAATCCGTATGGATGAGGGTAATCCAGCCCGGAAAGTCTATAAGGGAAATATCTATGGTAGAAAAAGAAGATGAGGCAGACCCCGCCGGAGATGGAGCAACGGCGTAGGTCAGGACACCAGACAGCTATTAGGGATATGGAATTAGTGGACCTCGGCGCAAAACCCGGGTGTCAGGAGTTCCTTATTAAGGCAGGCCTAGACCGGATACCGGTTGTTGCGCCGTTGATGATGATGATATGCGGTGATGAGTCTTGAATTTCATACTCTCAAATACTAGTTTCGCTGCGTCATATTCAATGAGGTGCTCTGCTCAAGCTGTGACATTTTCGCCAATGGCGTGCTTTATTTCATAATGTGCTTGCTCACATAATGCCCATTTGTGTAGCAATGTCTTGGACTTAAACTGGAAATACTCTTGCTAAATCGAGTTTTGGGATCCTTTTTATGATTTTTTTGCTAACCAATTAATTTGCTCCAAATTCAACGTTTGCACCTTGTTCGTGTTTGTCGATTTTGGCATGCTGATTTGATTTCAAATTGTAGTTAAATTAGAAATGTTGGAGTTGTTGTATTCGGCTCGATGCGGTATTGGGAGCCAATTTATCCTATCTTCGGTCAAATCAGTTCGCAATGCAAGTGATATTCACTTTTTACCGGTTACAAACAGAGTAATCGATCAAATAATAAAAAAATGGCAATCGTCCCCCCGAGACAGACCCTACCTCAGATGGAGCGATGGCGTAGGTCAGAATGCCAGACAGCTTTTAAGGATATTGAATTCGTGCACCTCGGCGCAAAACCAGGGTGTCTGGAGTTCCTTATTAGGGCAGGAACCGTTGATGATGATGACGATGATAATTACTTCGCGCACTTGATACCCCCTTTCACCCCACATGACTACACTCGGTAAAAAAAAAAATGTAGACCCCCTTTTCCATGTACGGGGTCCCTTCCTTGAAAATCGGCGTGTAACTACGTTATTCACTACATGCAGTGAGATTCACAGGGTCCACCTTTCTACCAAATTTGGTATCAATAGGGGTAACCGTTCCTGAGATATAAAGTGTGACAAACAGACAGACAGATAGTAAACCGATTTTAATAACGTTTTGTTTTCCACAAAACCTTAAAAATCAGTTAGTTCACACTAGAGGTGCGCAAAACATTTCTTAGTAGGTAATGTGATACCATATCACTTTTTGAAAATGATGATATTACAAAGTAATATCAAAAATATCACCTTTCATTACCTTAACCCTACATATGACGTTATATCATTAAATATTAACGTTCGGTAGCCTATAGTACTAAGTATTAGCTATTACTAGAATAATTTGGTACACATTTATTACATTCAAAAGGTAAACGATACGACAGCGCCAAAAAATATTGAAGAAGGAATGAACTTTTCATACAAGAGGAGAACAAAAACAAAAGATCTCATAAGGATATAAAATAATAGACGGCACAATTTGCAAAGAACAGGGAATCGTGATTTTTGCGAACGAGCGTTACTTTACTTAGATATAATCTTTGCTTGGCATAATTAAAGTTTGCCTATCACACACCAAATCAAAACCACCTTTTCACATCGTAGTTGGCCGAGGGAACAGATTCGAAACTGGTATAAGCACTCGATAGTCGCCTCGTCGGCTTGTACTAGGAAATATTATGTAGACCAACGGCATACAATAGTAGACATTTATTCCAATCCATTACAATCTACAACTAAAAGCCAAGAATCTGCATTCCCATATGCGCATGCACCCGAAATCATTTTCTAGCAAGCCTAAGGCCACCCCGAAAATAGTCCAAAAGCCAGCCCAAAATCAAAATGAGGCGAAGCTAAAGCAAGCTCAAAGCCAACTTGAAAACAGTCCAAAAGCCAACCCGAAAGCATCCTACAGCAAGCCCAAGGATAACCCGAGGGCAGTCCAAAGCTACCCCGAAATCACCCTAAAGCAAGCCCAAAGCC
The DNA here is from genome assembly GCF_905115235.1 of Hermetia illucens. NCBI lineage: Eukaryota > Metazoa > Arthropoda > Insecta > Diptera > Stratiomyidae > Hermetia > Hermetia illucens. The sequence continues at coordinate 96,123,762 of NC_051852.1, read as the reverse complement.
AATGTGAAAATAGTCCAGAAAACAAATCGAAGTCAACCTAAAGCAATTCCAAAGTTACCCCGAAAACAGCCCGAAACTAACCTAAAGCAAGCCCAAAGCTGACCCGAAAACAGTTCAAAAACCAGCCCGAAGCTAACCTAAAGCAACTCCAAAGCTAGCTCGACAATAGTCCAAAAGCCGACCCGAAATCAATCTAAACCTAAACCAGTCCAAAACTCAGCCCGTAACTAAACTAAAGTAAGCCCAAAGCCAGCCCGATACTCGGCGTCAACATCGGTAACTGCCACTGCGACTTGTACTACGAACAAAGCTAATGTTAGGTAATGGGATGATACTTGGTAATGCGGTGATGCTTGGTAATGGGGTGATGCTTAGTAATGCGGGGATGGTTCGTGATGCGGTAATGTTGTAATGTTTGGATCGTGCTCGGTGATAGTATGTAATATCATACTTTAAGATGATATTACTTTTGTAATATTACATACATCACCTACCCACCTTTACTTCAGACAATAGTTTTAGTGCCAAATCGGATATTTGTAGTTCCTTATTAAAACAGGCTTGAAAATAGGAGACAGGTGTTTATCAGGAGTTTTATCGTTTGCTTCATTTAATCTGACCATAGCCAACACTACCAAATCGACCATTGTTTTTATCTGCTATAAGACAGAGCTACCTTTGGAGCTATGAGCATAATTACGTGTCCGGATGTCCACAACATTTGAAGTTTGGTCTGAAAAATACTGAAGAGTGTAGTTGTATTGGTCTTTGGTTGGTGACTGGGAACGTACTCAACTACCACACCCAAGCGCACCTTTAATCCAACTTAACCACCCCTTGAGGAATGTAAAATATTAAATCTCCGTCGTTCTAAATGAGTAAGCATAGCGTCATTTCAAAAAATAAAATGTCATTTATTTAATTTCCTGAAACAACACAATAAAACTTCTAAAAATATATGGATAGTTCAGAATCGAACGCAACATCGGAAATTCCAGTGAAGAATCCCGAAACATCGCGAAATCCCTTTATCAATTATCTGATTGAAATTCGACAAAATAACCCGCATTTGCTCCCGACGCAAGCTGTATCCTTGGCTGCAATTCAATGGAAAATAATGCCGAAAAATGCCAGGCAAAGATATGACGAGTGTGCCAAACGTGCGCGGTATGTTTACAAGAGTCGTAACAAATCGCTAAATAGAGTATTACGATATTTACGACGTGCAACCCAACATCCATGCAAAATTGAACCGATTGAAGTGCTGAATGCTTCCAAGTATTTGAAAAGGTGGAAATTACGTGTGTTTCGAAATTTACGTTGATTTGTTTCTGCTTTCTAGAGAAAATGTTAAATTTTGTAATGTTGTGTTCCGTTTAAATCAGATTAATTTAATAAAAAACATTTTGCCGTCTTTCTTGGCATTTTTATTTAATAATAATCGTTTTCCTTTTCTAGACTCGTTTTGTTTTTTTGGCACGAAGAATGTTAGGTGAATGCCCTTTACAATAAATGATTGTTTCATTTATTCAATCCTAGACTAGGAAATATTCATCGTGACTCGGACCAAAGAAGAGGAAAGGGGAAACTAGCCCAAATGATTGAATTGCTATGCAATAATTCAAAGACTTCATCGAATTAACAGTGAATGGTTTATTGAATAACAATATAATTTCTAGTTGATCCTTTCGAATTTTACAATCCAAATAAATACTTTTCCATACCTTAGAACATAAAATACTTGCGTTCCGCTACAATAAACATTTCTTCAATGATTAATAGTAGAATAATTCTGGGAAATTATTTTCATAGACTGGTTTTTGGGTTGTCGTGTTTTTAGTTTCTGTTTGCGTGATTTGACGCTCTGAAGCCAACGAGTTGAATAATTCATTCAAACGGTTCTGGATCAATTCGTGCTGCACAGAAAGAAGAAAAAAGGACTTTATTTCATGATCGAGGGAGTAATTTACTCGCGGTGCAACTACCTTGGGTTCAGTCCTCCGAACTAAGTCATCAAAATTACTTTCACGGAATGTCCGAACAATTTGCATTTGCTTTTCGCGTGCTTCTTTCTTTGCTGATTCAGTTGGTTCCGCCAAAGCGCGCTTCATTGCATCAAAGTTCAGTTCTGGTGCCAGTGTTTTCTGAAAAAAAAAAAATATTTATATGTTTCTTCGTGGAATTTTATTAAAATAAAATTCTAGACATTTTTCAAAGTGATGAGAGAAGATTAGTTCAATAATAGTATTAGGGAATTAGGGAATTTGAGGCAAGTGCTCTGAGTGTGTAATTTTTCTGGACTCACTTTTGAAGGAACTCTATTGATTGAATGAGTATTACAAACAGCTAGGCTAGGAAGGAGAAGACCAGGAAATGTAGTTTAATGATATTGGGAACTCAACTTCAATGTATGAAATAATTCACAAAGCCTCACTCAGCTTACAAATGATAAGAAACAGGGGTTTATCTGGGATATTTTTCCTATATCTTTTTTGCCAACTGAACAAGGGAAAAAATCCTTTTTGGAACGTATGCAAAAAGCCATAATTGAAATTTCATATCAGTTCTCTATATTCTGACAACCGATTTTAAACAAGACTGTAGTCTAAAATTAAGCGTCATTGAGTAAATATACTGTTATGTACCAAAGAGAGCATAGCTAAATACGGTCCAGAAAAAGCATCATCAAAATTATATTATGTTGCAACTGTAATCTTTGATTTAAATGGTAAACACTTTCCCTTGAGAGGCTTAATGCTGAGATATGGTTATAGCGATAAAAAAAATGAAAATGGAATGTTTAGTAAGTTCCATTCCGTGTTAATCCCTCGGAGTGGCACCTTTGTGCAAACTACAAGGTAACTGCTTTCGAAGTGAAGATCCCCGCGTTACTTTGTTACTTTATCAATGGGATGTCGGGTGTAGCGGCTTCAATGTCATCATTTGGAGTGATAATAGACTGCAACTCAAATATATTTTATATCCAGGCAGAAAGAATAATGTTTTTTTTATATAGTTGGCCTTTTCTTCCCATACATTTGATCCCGACGAACGAGCATTGATACGCGTGGCCGAATATTGGACCAACTTCTTTCATTACCACCCGTCGCCAGTGATTTCAATGGCGAAGAAAATCAAGGAGTAGCATCGGCTACCCACGTGAAGCCAAAATGAGCGTCCAAAAGTATAAGAGTATAGACAGCGGAGATTGGTTCTTGATTGCAAGTGAGGCGGCGAAATACCAACGCTTTTCTGGTAAACGAACCCTAAGTTGTGGTTGAAGGTGAAGGCGGCGTTCAATATCTACTGCACCCGTTCGGCCGGAAAGAAAAATAACTTGGTCGTTTTTGCCCTCAATCCCGACATTGTCTAGGAGGTCGCCATCGTTCTCTTGATCCGAACAAGAAACTAACAGGTACTCTCATCTGAAGCATGCGATGCTCGACTGTGTCAATAATTCGTAACATCGGCGACAATATGAACTACTTATCGAATTGGAGTTTGGAGACAGATGGGCGCATTTGCAGGATCGGTTATCATCGACGACGCAATATGGGTGAATTGTGTCGACTTGCTGCCCTCTAATGTAAGTAGATTGCTGAACGTGTTTAAGGCCGCGAGTTTCAACGAGCAGGCAATGTTCGCAGACGAGCTCGAGATTCACACCCGCCTCGAAGTCGCCGAGAAGCAATTTCGCGATTAGCGAGTTGGCCATCATTCGAATATCGTCCAGCCAGTGGCCGGCCAGCCCACACCATCTTGTCTCAAACTCAAACGGTACATGGCAAATCACCAGTGACTACAGGCGTCTGAACGCCTGCACGACACGATATTAATAATCGTAGGCCTAACAATCCATATTGGATTAGGGCCTTGAAGTGTGTTAGGGCACTTCATTCAAGACCGTGACGGTACAGTACAGTATAATGCAATGTGGTCAGCATTGGGCTCGCCTGAGATTATTACCCTGATTTGACTCTGGTACTCATTCGCAGCTGAGGCGACTGGTATTCGACCTCCAGTCACAATAATAAATCCCTCTGTCATCAATAAGATTTGAACCGCGACCTTCCGCTACGACAGCCCAGTGCTCTAACCACCACCATCAACACTTCAGTCAGCTGTGACAGATTCTTTCCACCCTGCTACTTGCGAAAGTACGTCTTGACTTGGACAAATATCCCTTGGAACGAAGTTGAATACCGTATCTACGCAGTCTATTTATAGTGTATCAGGTTTCCTTCGCACAAGGTTCAAGCGTTGATTCCTAGAATGCTTATTATCGTCACTGCATTCTGTGAGTTGCTGGCATATTAACTCCACTGAACGAGCTTCTCAAGGGACTTCCGTTCAAAGATAAGAAGTTTGGCCTTGTCTGGGCTCAATAGTTTCGGAACAGCAAAACAGCATTCATCGACGCGATGGCAATCTCGATTTTGTCCCCACTCTAGCCCTGAGGAGGGACGCATCGAATACCATCGTCGGTAATTTCCTCGAGCAGGAATTTCCTAGTGTCACCTGACGCCGTCTGGATTTCTTCTCCAGGAAACTCTTGAATCGCGAAAGTCGTTAGAGCGCCTAGGATCGAAGTTGTTAACCGTCGTCGCTGCGATAAATACTTTCAATGCTTGATTAGTTTTTACCGACAAGCGACTACTAGTCTAGGCCCCACACAACGCTCGGATAAGGCCCGCCCAGACTTCCTTGCCCTGCAGCACCAGGTAGTCTTCATTTTCGTCAAGGGAACGAATAACTTGGTAGCAAGCGGCCTTCTGCGCATGTGCGCCATCGTTAGTCAATGGGGAAGTCGTCGCCGAAGCCCAAGCGAACGACGACAAATACATCATCTACTTAGAAACCTCCATGTTGGCACTGCAATGATCCACAACAGATATATCACTTAAAAAAACACGCGTTTTGATTAACGCATCCACCGGTGTCTGGCCCGTATGCCAGTGAAAATTTTCATTTATTGCCCTAGGCTAGAGTATTTCGATGACATAACGCACACATGAGTTATGAAAGTTTACAGCTTCCGGATTATACTAGCGGGTTCCCCATATAGTAGCACAGACATTGACCGCTACAACTTAATATTGGTACTGAGATACGTAGCTACATTTCTAGATTTTAGAAAACGCAACGAAGGCGGATTTAGTATTAATTAATACATCGAGTGACATTAAGTTGGGAGTTACCGTCGACCAAAACAAAGCTACCTAGATATACGACCTCGTCCACTGAACCCCTCCAAGTCCACAAGCCAAGGTAGCATAGAGAACATCAACGACAGAGAGCAGAAACAAGTCTGGAAACCAGAATCTAAACGCTCAGGTATGAAAGGTTTTGTGTATTGCTTATATAAGCATATCTAAGTGGGTATTTTTCCCATTTGTACCTGGTTCCTAATGTTTAAGCATTTAGTTTGTCAAACCATTCATTTTAGTATGACACTCACATTCAAAATTTTAAAATACAAGAAATTTGCACAAAAGTGACAACTTTAACCCATTATAACTCTGCTAGTAATGGTGCGATTTTATCAAACCTAGTATGGCCTCTATTACTGAAAAAATTGATAATTTTACAATAGAAAAAAATTAAGGAAGGTTCCTAGTCAATTTCTAGAAAAGTAACTTATAACAAATGTAACAATATACTATTATTAACTTTATTTAAATCAGTATCGGCATGGAGAGTATTTTGGGGCCTAAATGTCAGATATTTGGGTTGGGTAGTTTCTGAGAACGGGTCCTTAAAATAACTGATCTATTTCGGACCCCCATACTCCTCCCCTTTGCAATCGATGTCAAAACTAACATCGGTTTCGGAAAGTACTAATCAAGTCCTTTCATTTGATAAGACCCCACACGGCTGCACTCGATGAAAGAAAATAACACCCGGAGATTTTGGGACCACAAACAGAGCCCCACCATGACTGGCACAGCGGTACTGATTTATACTGAGTGCAGACTCAGCTTCATACCAGTGGATGCGAGGCCTACCTAACACCTCTGCTGCAACTAAGGGGTACGGCACCCGAGTTGTACAGCGCAACTCGACGCTTGAGCTCCGAAGAGCTCTGTCCGCGGAGTAGGCATGACCACAACCACCATGAAACTCCCACTAGGGGGCCAACCGCAAATAACCGGGCCGAGAACACATCCCCCAGCAATTCTCCTGGAGCATATGCTCTCAGAGGGCCATCCCGCTTCCCATGATACCAGATAGCCTCCTGGCCAAACAAACATCCTTAAGCAATCTTTCGCTTAGAAACACGTAAGTAGGATTTATACGAAAAGGTATCTTGCAACCCAATCAAACTCATATTTTGAAACGCGCATGGTTGCAGCGATGTATACGTATACTATTGGATTCAAGAAGAAATTAATAAATTAACTATCGTCCACATTTACAAAACGAAAGAAATCACGAAACTATTGAATTAGTTACAAGAAGTAGGCGGTACAGAACGAGTTAAAAAGCAATGCCAGGGGGAGAGATAATAGACTCTCCGCGTTAGAAAATGATTATATGTTTTTTACGCTGAAATAGTAGCTCATTTGTTAATTATAATGGTTTAAAAATTGAATTCTTAAAAGGCGGAAAAAAACACGGTGGCGTCATCGAGCGAGCAATTTGGATCTTATCTACGTGAAGGCATTCGGTTTAGTGTTTGTTACTTGTCACTTTTCAAGTAATCAATCAGTTTTTAACAGGAAAGTGGGAAATCGATGCATGAATGGACAATCCTTTAAGTTACTTTACATTTCGGCAGTAATTGTAACAATAGCAAATCTCCTTTCGAAACAGCCAAAAAAAAAGCTATCTGCAGGTTTTTGTGGAATTATTTGTGCAGCAAGGCACGAAACAATATTTCATCGTCCTCCTTGGCATTTCACGTGGGAAATAAATTTTTATAGTTTTATATTTTTATGAGTAACTGCCAGCTGGACGTTTCTTGGCTTGAGATGTGACACCACACATCATGGCGCGGGCTTTCCAGTCTGTTTTCATTTGGTTGAAATCTTAAATGCTCCTAATTTCAAATATAAGTTTTTTTTAAAAAACGGTCTTTGAGAGTTTTGTTAGATTGCACCATAGAAGTGATTTCCGTCATGGAAAATAAGGCGGGGTAGTCTATTATCTTAATTACAACTTAGAGAGATGTAACTCAGTACGTGTTTGGGCGTTTACAGTACAGTTCCAACTATTTCACTAAATTTCGTATCTATCGATATAGTCGTTTCTGAGAAAAGTGCGTGTGACAGACAGACGGAGATTGAACTGATTTTAATAAGGTTAAACCTTAAAAATATGCGTGATTTCTGTTTCCCGCTATTACCGTAACCCCAGTTCCATTAATTTTGCTGACTTCATTGCCAACTCCTCACAACAATCCTGCTACCTACTCTGTTTTTACTTCTCTTCCATGTTAACTTTCTCGTCCACTACGCCCTCTATGCCTTTTCTAGGTGCAAACTGCTCCGATTTGCGTGTTGTTCCTCTCCTTACTCTTTCCTTGGTGGGGTCCGCCATCGATAAACTTGAATCCAATGTCGGACCTGGTTCCAATGGGCTTTCTAACTTCTTCCTTGTTAACTCCAAACAATACATATCTTTTCCGTTATTATCCCTTTCTTCAAAAGCGGAGACCATTCTTTAGCTATGAATCGTTCTATATCTCTCCTCTCATCTTGCTCCTAAATCCAAATACGTCAACCTTCTCCAGTTTCATTATCATCATATTTAAAGCTGTGCAAGTGATCAGCTTACAGCAGCGAGACAAACCCAAGACGAACAAAGACACCCATTACCACTGGAATTCAAATCCAGAGTAGCGAGATTGAAAGGCTGACGTTCTACCCCCTTAGGAAAACTCTGGAGAGGCGAGAAAAAACTGTAGAGAAGCTGGATGAAAAACTGATTATCAGGACGGCAGCAGATAAAAGATGACAATAGGGGGAACAAAGGACATGCGGGAAGTTCCAAAACCGCAGAAGGGGGGAATAGGTTGAAAAGTGGCGGAAGGAAATTACAAAATTGCAGCCAGAATATTGGGAAAACTTTAAGAAGTCATTTTACAAGGATAGCAAGCGGCAAGCGCGAAGGGGCAGACAAATTTCCAGCAGAAAGTTTCAAGACAGCAGCAAGCAGAATCCAAAGGGGGGAAATGCGATGATAGGAATTAATAAGAACCTGAGTTTCATCGGGACAGAGGTTACAACAGTCCTATGTCGGACAGCAGAGTGTCTAGTAACAGTGTCCAACCAACTTAATGGCTTAACAGCAATTGTTCGCCAAATAATAAAATCGATGCACTTACCGCGTATGTGCACTTTCGCAAGGGGGGAAGTCAATGAATATTTTAGAATTCACCGAAAGCATTTTCTGCTTCCCATAAAAAACGACTAACAAGGATAGAGATTTGTGTGCAACCTGTAATTCTTGAACTTCCCTGTACTTCAGAAACGGCTGTCACATACAAGGTGGACACTCTACGGTTAAGCGAGGTAAGATGGGACTTCTCCCTCTTGGAGCACTGTTCTATTGTTCTCTAGTAAGTTTGCCGAGAAGAAAAGGTGAGTCCCGGTTTATGCGTTGGTCGAACATGCGATGGGGAAAGATGGCTTTGGGGACTGCAATGACAATGGTGAGAGGTTTGTGGCTATCTGACAGGTTGACAGGTCAGTAGTAAATTTAGGAGTTATCCTACAGACAGGCATCTTCTCGTATGGCGGAGGGAAAAGTATGAAGTAGAGTTTGCAGTTTCGACACTTCAACCTTCAACAAATACCTGAGTAATACAAACTGATTTAATACCTACAGCCCCGCTCCCAATTCTTCAAGAGATGTGTTAACTGGTCTCCAGGTTAGAGGCTGTGCAACAGACTGTTCACAATATACTATTGTTTTGGAACCCGAAACTGATCGTCGAATCGAAATACCAGTGATTATACATCCAGGCAAGCTATAACCTGTGACGAAATTTCTATCGTTTGTGAAGAAACGGGTCCAGGCGTCGGAGGTATTCGGTACCAAATCAAGAAGCATTGACGAAAGCGACCATACACAACAAGATGCCTAACATCAATTCTATCTCAGCTCAGTTGCATAGCTTGTGAAAGATGCTAGTGAATCTAAATGGTAAGCTACTATTCAAATCAGCTTGTGAAACACGCTGTAAGATCTAGCTGACTGTCGAGACATGTAGGCGGACCAAGGAGCGAGCCACCGTATGCAACATCACGAAAGAACTTGCAGGTGGTCTTTCAATGGTCCTGAAATGGACGCTAACGGTCGACACCTCATTCACGATGATGAGCAGCTTCAGAGGTGGAGGGAACATTTCAACACAACGAATACACTATTTTCAACAAAAACATTTTACCACTTGACGACAGCTTGAAGAAGAATGGTGTACGAGTATCATTTAGCACAGCGAAACAGATGAGGGTAGATTTTAAACCGTGAACCACCTTCTGTAGAGGCGCAACGCGACTTGAATAAAAGCAAGTACTCCATTGTCATTCCGGATGACCCAAACGGAGAATACGTGTACGACTTTGTACGAAGTAGAGGCAGCTTTGTTTAATTTAAAATCACATACAGCTCCCGGAATCGATGGCATCCCAGCCGTTCGTTGACTTCTGTCAGGCGTACGATAGCGTGAATCGTAATGATCTGTACAGAACCCGCTAGTCCGGCTAGTGAAAACCACAGTGATTAATAACGGGGGCCACGTAAAAATCCAAAATGAACTGACACAAAGCTTTCCTATAGTGTCGGAACTCAAACAAGGGGATGTTCTTGCCCCTACTCGCTTTAATTTGCTGCTCGAATACGTCGTCAGGAAGGTGGTCTCAGTTGATACCAGAGGTACGTTACTGGTAAAATCCGCGCAACTGGAAGCGTACGCAAACGGCGTGGATATTCTTGCCCGATCGATGCTTCGTGCGAAAGAAGTGTTGGAGCAGTTCAAATCATCAGCGAATGAAATGGGCTCAGGGTCAAGGAATCCAAAATGAAATACATGACCTAAACTCCAAAGGCGGTTGCTAATATGCAAAACATTGCAATGGGCAGGCATAATTTCGAACAGGTGGACCAATTCGTCTACCTCGGAGCCCCTCTTTCGATAGAAGCAATAAACTACGCACCTACAAGATATTATTCAGTTCCCTGCTGCTGTATGAATGCGAGACGTGGACCTTGACGCAAATGTCGGAAAAGTAGATCGATATCTTCGAGAGAAAAGTCCTCTAAAAGACGGAGATGCCTGATGAATCAGATGCAACCATGAATTGTATGAACGGCCCCCAGCATCGGCACCAGTCAAAATCCAAAAATTATAATGGACTGGCCATCGTACGACGAGACGAGTGCTGAAAGGCAGAACTGATGGTAGCCGACTCAAAAGGAAGTCAAGGAAACGCTGGGAGGACTCTGTGGACGCAGATTTCAGCTCAATTCTAAGATTTTCTAACTGGAGGACGCGGTCTTTGGATCAAGATAATTGGAGGTGATGCATCCGGGAGGCCAAGGCTCCATTTGGGTTGTAGCGCCATTGAAGAAGACGAATAGTGGAAAATAGTTTGTCTTCATAGCATGCGGATACGGACTAAATGGTAGCAAAATTATCACGGTCATCTACGCGCTCAAAATAGGCGAGACTTGGAAGTCTGAGATCTTTCCCAGTCAATGGAAGAAGAAGGGGATGATTATGGAGTTACGAAGAACGGTAGCCATTTTGAATGCGGCAATTGGTGGATTATTTGCGTGCTCCCCGTCGTCGCAAAGATAATAGCTAAAACTATCCTGGAAATTTTTAAAGAACATCGAAAGCTTGATCGACTAAGGGCAGTCTGGTTTCCGCTATGGACCTTCCTGTATTGACCCCATCAACACCCCCAGCATTACTTTGAAGCAATGTGCGGACTTTAGATTCATCTATACCTCATCCATTTCGAGAGCGCTTTCGACAACGTGAACAGGGTGTGCACCTGGAGCGCTCTATGCAGAAAAGCTATTATTAGAGGGATGATAGTGCGAAATGTCAAGTGCTGCATTGTGGCATTTTTGTCGACGGTAGCACCGGGCTTGATGTCACATGGCGCTTTAACAGTGCTAAATTCGCCTTTGCTATTTTGTCTAATATTTGGAATGCAGATAAATCAATAGCAACATCAATTTGAGGTTGTTACCCACAATTTTCTTTCTGTGGAAGCAGCATTTGTGAAGGGATCCCCGCTGTTGCTCAAAAGCCGCAGACCTTCTTTAACGTCTGTCTTTGCAGTGTCTAATTTGGCCTGAAAGATTTGTTAAGATTCTAATGGTCCAGTGTGCAGGCCATGTAGAGTGTATCCGCGAAAGCAGACTTCCCAAACGCTTACTCAAAGTCAAGGTGGAAACCCTAAAACAGATGGCTACAAGTTACATACCACCAGTTTCCAAAATTGTAGCGGGTGGTCGATTGACCGAGAAGAGTGGGGGCGAAGACTTCGGCCAAGAACTGACATCGGACTGTAGCATCATAGAAGAATTTTTATTTTTTGGTTTACGACTGCCCTCCTCAGGGTTACTTAAGGTTTAGCGGAGTCATAGCGATCATTAAGATTAGGCCGAACATGTTTAATTTCTCCGGAAGAAGCTTTTCCTACTTGTTGTCAGCACGGATCGATACATTTCACTTTGCATTCAATCAAACTCAAATAAATCTAACTTTCAAAGCTGCATTGAACACACCCAAGACATGGTCAAAATGAGCAAATCACTGTTGTGACTCCTAGAATTCTATGAAATCAATTGTTTCCCACTTACCTTCAGAACACCTGGAGAACTGTTGACACTGTCAGCGTCGGTGTATATTGATAAATCCGTAGCACTGGGCCTGCTCGGCATTGAAGCTGAAACGAAAACCAAAGATATTCAAACATCGAACCTTAACGTAACAATTTATGGGATACTTACAAACTTCGACCCAGGAAGTTCGGTGCGCTGGGTTATCGGTTTGACTCAACGAGTAAGGATTGCCTGTTTGCACGCGCCCACTATCCATGCCGGCGTTTTGAAGACACTCTGTCAGCGTCACCTTGTCAATCATCAGGTGAGGCAAATTCGTGCTGTATTTCTGCGTGGTCTTCTTACTATCCAGCATCGGCGGCAGGAAATATGGCGCTTCCTCTTTCCGTGCGTCGATTATTTTCTGCGCGTATTCTATTATGTTATTGATTCCGGTAACACGGCCCAACAACATCAACAGTGAGATAGCAATGGAGTGCAAGTTACACTTGTGATAGGACCCTAAGTCGTTGCTAGTTGTAGCAAGTTCTTGAATGCTATGAATTAATTGCAATGAATAAGTGACAACAAATTGCGAAGTAGCCCATTTACCCTAGTATGAACAAAATGAACTCCTGGACCGTCTCACTGCAAGCCATCTCGACAATCATCAAAGCGGCTGTGTTATAACTCGACGCCAAGGGGTCGATACGATCTGAAAGAGCCATTCCTTCAATCAGTGCCTGCATGATATTAGCTCCGTATTTATGAGTGAAGATTATGTCCGATCTGGAAGCACTCTCTAGGGACAAAGTTGGGTAATTCTTCACGGTTACATTCGAGAGGATCCCTTGGTTCTGATGGCGATCCAGCAGAGCCTGGAATATTTGCATCACAATAATACGTGTGGGCACGTGAGGAGCACGAGCCATTTTCAGGAGTGGTTGCAGGAATGAAGCGGGGAAAGCCTTTTCGAACGAAGCAGTTCGGTACTGGGTACCGACTTTAAGCAAACTCTTCAACAGAATATTCTGGAGCATTTGGTCGCCCTTGCCTTTCTTTGAAAGATCTGGGACGGTGTTCATGATGAACAGCATAATTTCGATCTTCTGATAGTCTGGGTGATGGTTGGCAAACTCGCCGAGGGCGTTGATTAACGCTTCCTGATATTGCGACTCCTCGGGAGAAACTTCCTTCATTGAGCTCACACTCGTGCGCAAATGCGTCAGTAGGTTATTGATAATATCCAACGCCGATGGGCCCACACTCTCTCCAGCTGCGATTGCGATGATCTTGGAGAGTACAACTGCCAGGGACGTTCGCGTATGCGGTGACGATTTGATGTTCGAGTCAAGATGTTGCATCAGAGTCTCGACGACGGTGTAGGAGTATTGCGGCTGAATGGAAATCATCACGATGCGGAACGTGTGGATTGCAAACTGATTTGGCACCCAGAGCTCGTGACGATCCAAATGACTGCAATAGGGCATTTTCAAGGTGATGTGTGGAGATGGTAACAAGGTTTACTTACGTCAAGAGAGGCTTCAATACTGATCGGATGTGTCCGAACGACGCACGGCTTACCAGCTCGCGAAGCACAGCTTCTGCGAGAACCGGTGGAGATGTGGGGGTTGCGTCTTCGGTCGCAGTCAATGGACCGTTCTGGGAAAACAAATTTGCTTTAGATGAACTGAATTTCCTTAACGCGAAACTTCATTACTTGCATGTTGAAAAGCAGCGACGGCACAATTTTCTCCATATGCTGCCTGTCCCAAATGTTCTCCACCAAGTCATCAGACACAGTTTTACGTATCACACCTTGGAGGCCTTTGATTCCCGCCAGCCGTATGCTGTCCCGCAGCTCAATATTCTCGTTGTTCCCGTGGCACATCGAAGAGAATTTCGAGATGAAGAAATCGTACCGCCTGTGATACGATGGAGTATCTTCTTCGATATTGGCGAACTTAACGAACTGTTGAAGGCGATGCGGAATTAATCAGTGAGTGTTTCTGTAAACTGTGCCATCTCTTACCGAATTCGTTGCCATAATTTGCAGATTCGGGTTGGAATCCTCTAGCAGCTTCTGCACCATCCTCAGGAAGGACTCGACGAATAGATTCAGAGTCTGGGCATGGCAAGCCATCAGAAGGAGGTCCATCGCTTCCATCGCAATCTCGACAAGCCTGCAACAGACGTTCGTGAACTTTAGCCAAGGGTCAAGGTAGGCGAATGGGTGCACCGTACTCACTTGTATCTCTTACGGTTGATGTCCTTGGTCGCTTTCTGGTACAGATACTCTCCAATCCGATCCAGCTTCTCGGGGGAGCTCAGCGAGTAGAACGTTAGCTTCTCCATATTCGACTTGACCAGCCCATCCTCGGGGTTGACGGGAAAGATGTTATCCACGAGCCTCTTGTAGCGCGGCCGCAGCGCCGAACAGCAACCGCAACAACCTAATAGAAACGACATTTTCCACTTAATCTGATTTCACAATATTTATACGCCGAAAATTTATCCTAAATCTATAAAAAGATGAATCAAGGCAGGTTCTGCACCCCTCACCCAGCATCTCAGCGATTGGCCTAAAATCGAAATGCCAAGAGCAGGAAGCTGACAGTACACTCTGCACTTTCAATGTAAGGAAATGTTAACGCTCTGTACACCGAGTGTTTGATTTGTTTTGTGTTGTTTGACCGTCGCCGATAATGTAGGGCCGAGTGCCGGTGGCACTTTTGTACTAATGCTGCTTCTCATTTAAAAAAAATTAAATTTGCATGCGAATTTCAGTTCGCATTTTTTAATTAAGTAGCCGTTAAGCAACCTCCCATTGTGTATTCTGTATTTATGATTTCCATATTTTCCATTTAAATTTGCATCCGCACTATTCTGGAGAAAAAATATATTATCAAATTATGGTATCGTGCAAATTTTTTAGGGAATGGAATGATTTTTTTTTCTTACGTTAAAGGTACTTAAAAATGATCCACCAAAGTGTTTTGGATAATACGATTTTCTAAATGTTAATCTTTCCAATCCTCTCTCTCCTCTGCATGTAAGCCATTGTTCAAAGGTAAATTAAAGTTTTCTTTAATCACTATGGGTGACTCTATTATCAAAATAATGTCGGTCCAGCGTCAGTGGAGCACAGACGGTTTTTATTTCTTCTTTCGGTTCAGGTATGAAATAATAATCGTTGTCGCAACAATCCATATTGGATCAGGGACTTGAAGTGTGTTAGAGCACTTCATTCAAGACCGTAACGGTACACTAGGAGGCAATGTGGTCAGCATTGCGCTCGCCCGAGATTATTACCCTGATTTGACTCAGGTACTCATTCACAGCTGAGTCGACTGGTATCCGACGTCAAATCACGATGCAAATTCCACTGCCACCAGTGAGATTTGAACCGCGACCTTCCGTATGACAGCCTAGTGCTCTAACCACTGAGCTATCCGGACACACAGGTATGAAAGGTTTTGCGTTTTCTCGTGTGAGGAATTTCCTTTGTTCGAAAGGTCAATTTCTAGACACTTGAAAACGATAAGAAATGGAATGCAGTGTGAATGGCTGGGCTAGGAGTGGGTTAATTCAATCGACTTTCTTGTAATATTTTTCATTTTAATCAAGACCCTTGTTTTGATGGCCGATCTAGGCCATGTTTCTTAGAGCACTCGTGGGAACAAGAGTTGCTAGCTTTCAGCCCGGTGCCAGTAGGCGTGGAAAACAGTATACCCCGTGCCAGCCGTGGTTTTCAGCCTCGACACCATTATCCAATTGGATATAGCGAACAGCTAAAGTACTTGACGTCGCAGGTCCCCTAACAAACGAGGGCCGAAAAGAAGCCAGTAAAGAAGCGGAAGTCCGATGGGGGTCTGCTCAGAAGGCAATCCATATTTTTAATCAGAAGGCCATCCATATTTTCAAGAATATTGCGGAGAATAAATACCATAATAATGTCTACAAATCTAACAACGAACGCTTTGAACCAACAAAAGAACAGAAGGCGAAATCTTCCCGTCGAGCAGAAACGGGAGAGGAGCAGAGTTTGTAAAGCGTCGAACGCAAAGCAATTTCGGCAGACAGTGAAGCAAGAACAGCCGGTTAACAAAGGACGCACTGGTAAATTCTTCAGAGATGTGACCAGGATTCACTTATGAGTGGCATTGATGAATGGTAACTCTACTAGCCGCGGATGTATGGGCATCTTCTGGACGAAGTGAAAGAACACTGGGAATGTATCCCCTACTTTGATTCCTCGAAGATAGTCATAGCACGCGAGGACCAGTTTTCCAAGGACTTCCTCGATTCGTGCGTTGTTAAGATCATTAACCACAGGGAGACTGTGAAGCCTATGATTGTCCTATTTGACAACATTCCTAGGAGAACAGTTGCCTGCATCTGGTCACCGCAGCCCTACATGGATAGGAGCAAGCTCGTCCATTCCTGTGCCTTTAAAATCCCATGATTCTTAACGACGGTTGAGTGATGATGAAGGGGAACGAACCCTGGTTAAAAAGTAATTCTTTCCAACTCTGTGAGGAATACATCGACATTTTGTTGATGCACGAGTTACTGCACAAGAGGAACTGATCGGGACAGGCTTAGAGCATATAATCTCACCAGAAAGAACTTGCAGCGGCCTACCCGTGGTAAAAGTAAGAGGCTTTCCTTCAGAAGAATTGCAAGATGTGGTGTTCACCATCGCAGGGAAGAAGGAAAAATCTGTTGATAGGGTGCGATGATAAAACGCAGCACATGCTATGGGACAGTTTAGAAATCATCCTGAGGTGAGTCGTTTTTCAATAATTAATACAAATAGATCAGTGTTTAACAGGGGCAGTACATTAACCTTCCAGGAGGGTTTTTGATATGATCCCACGAACGGACAGTGAGACTTTCAGGGTGGATAACTGGAGAGTGTCTGATTAGAGATCTTTCTCGGACCATAGTTGGATACTTTTCAGCCTAAATCTTCCTGTGGAAGTTCCATTTTTAGAGATTCAAGAAGGATGGACTGGAGGAACTTTAGTTATTAAGACGAACTATACGGTGTTCCCAACAGTAATATTGGCACGATAGGTGAACTGGAGTCAAAGGTCGGGACTCTGGAGAGGGCATTCGAAATTGCTATTAGAGTCATGTGCCTCGCAAAATGCTAAATGAATGAAGATCAGTTCAATCTCAGAAAGCTGACCAGAGAGGCCTTCAACATTTGCTACAGGCAACCATACAAGGACGGGCTGAAGAGGTACAGGTTGGCCATCAGGATTACTGGTAAACTGTCCTGTATGATTATTGTTAAACCATCGAAAGCATTAGTGGGTCCACGAGACTCATTCAGATTCTGACTAAAGGACATTGGGGCCCATCCTTTCGTAAACAGTCAAAGGGTTTCTGGACTGAATCTTCTGGTGAGATCCTGAGCTGCCATTCCGGACGCACTGCGCCGGCAGTGAGGGAGGCTGCGAGTGAGAATCCTGCTTTGAGTACGTGTGGCCTCAGTTGATTGAATAATGGTAGTTACTGACGACAAAGTGAGCTGGGTAATAAACAGTTTCCCTGCATAAAATTTTTTTCAGGTCTAGAGAGCATAATCCCAGTTATGTTCTATTAACAGCAGGAAAGGGCCGTAACTTGTTGAAATTTATCGGAGTTATATTTCGTTCCGATCTGCACCTCACTTCTGCAAACGTCCATGAGTTGGTTATGGAATTTTTCCCACTCAGCGTCAGCTCTTCCTAGAGCGCTTCCTGAACATCCACTTAAGGAGAAAGCTATGGGCAGAGGGACGCCCCAAGGTGATCTTGGTGTCAGGGATGTTTAACTCCGTTATAAGTGAAATTATGAAGGACATGTTGGCAAAGCTGAGATTCAATGAACTGCAGGATGAAGGCTCAGCATAAGTTTAATCAACACCGAACTAATGCTATAGGTATTTAACACCAAAGTAAGGGTACCCGAATCCTACCTTCCGTGGCTAAACGGTCAATGATTAGTACTTTCCTTCAATGTAAAGTATCTAGTGGTGGTCCTGGGTTATAAATTAAATTGGAGACTAAATATAGAACTGAGGTCTAAGAAGGCCTGCATAGCCTTCTACGCCTGAAATAAGATCAATCGTTGTGATGAAATGGCGCGTTGAGGATATTTCTTTGGATATATACATGTGTGGTGACGGGCGCTGGGCAAGCCAGGCTCAATAAGTTCCGAAGAACCGCGTGTGCAGATGCTACGGGACCTCTACAGCCATGCAGATGTCTTCAATGTACTCCTGCACCTCCACTTCCTGGACCTCTACATTAAATGCGGTGTATTCTGTTGTCAGACTTCGTGTGTCGGAACGTTGGTCAGTGAAGCAGAAGCATCTTAGATAAAGTATTTGGGTAATTTCAGGCTTTCCCAACGAATTACGCCACAGGCAAACTGAGCTTTAAGGACTGTGGGCTTTCGAACCAGGATAGAGTGGAAGACCGGCGATGTATTACGAGGTAATGCCAAATATCCTTCAACGACAATTCAAAGATCCTCTGCCGAGTAGGTGTGGGAATATTCTCGGATGTGTAGCCCAGTCATACGGGCTTCCGGTATTTGGCAGTGTAGTCGAAGAGGAGATACTGAAAGACTGCCGACGGCTGAGGCACGGTGCGGACCCCAAACGTAACACACTCATTCTGACCGACAGTCAAGCGGCAATTAAGGCTTTACACTTATTGGTAACATTGTCTAAGCTGGTGGCGCAGTGGACTTTTATGAGTTCCCGGGCATGGAAACATAGAGGGGAATATAGAGTAGAATGAGCGGGATGACGGATTGTCAGGCAGGGCTTCATTCTTGACAGTCTCTTGAATCTACTCGCACTCCTTGACAGCTGCTAACTTCAGGTAGGGAGATTTACCGTTTGCGCTAAGTCAAGGAGGATCTGGCTCTCCTATAACAAAACTAGATCGCTAGAGTTTTTTGGTCAGAGGTGGCTTGCATGGGACACTAGCCTATAGGTGACCATATCGCCAGATACAACTCAGAAGTGATGTCGTCAGGTCCTGTTGCTTTCCGCGATTACATCGGTTATACTGCTTCCTCGAGTGGCGCTGACAGGTGGAATTGTCCCAAATGTCGGTAATGCTTGTGGAAGTGGAGGATAAATAAATTTTGCCGTTAAAATCTGCTCGAAATATTCTCGACGTCTATCCGGTTCGGCTGGTCGGTCGGTAAGCAAAGTACCGCAAGAGAAGTGTTCGATGTCCTATATGCGTTGAAGTCGGCTTTTGGCAAGTCGATACAGATCTCTCTCGCCATCCCGAGTGTCCAGTTTATCGTAAAGATGTTTGTAATGTTTGGGTGGCAGCGGCCGCTATCTTTCCTGTTGGCATTCTTGTAAATTTGCCAATTATTTGATTTATTGTCGAGAAATTGGCGGTAGAGGCGTTTCTTTTCGCGGACCTTCATTCGAACATCGTGATTCTAAGCCAAGTATCTCGCTTACCTGACTTGATGACCCTGGGGGTTGCATAGGCCGCTTTGTGTATCGTGTCTTTAACTTGGTCCCACGATTCTACCACATTCGTAATAGCGTAAAAGAGATAATTTTTTCTTTCTTCTGATGTAATTCAATGCGAGGCGGGTCAATATGGTTCTCACGTTGTTTTATCGGCAGCTTGAATCGCAAGACCGCATTCAACGACCGATGTTAAGGTGCGATGGTCTCATAGGGAACGGCTTTGCAGTCAGTGACGGTGGTAAAATGTCGGCGTCTTATGAGAACATAGTCGACTTACGTTTTACTGTTCCCACTACAAAATAAAGTAAGATAAGACAATCGTTTGATGGACTATGTATTCACAAGTACAGGGTCGTGAGTGCCCGTCTTATAGCTGTGGCATTCTGTTACCTTAGTACATGAGAGTTTAATCTCGGGGAAACGGCCTTCGGGTTAATGGGTTACAACTGCGTCCGTCCCGATAATAACTTTGGCTTGACCGAAAGTACTTTCAAACCTTTGGCATTATTAAGGTGGCAGTGCAAGTTTAGTTGACATGGACTCCTGACTAGCATCTGATCCCTGAGACGGCGAGCCAACTTCTCCATTGCCGGGATATAAAGATCGGGTGGATTATTTGCCGAATAAGGAGAAGGCTGTTTTACGGACATATAGCAGGGGCTTGCAATGGGCAGAACAGAAGCATTCTGTGTTACAAATGTGGCGAACCAGAGCACAAAGCGAAGAAGAGAAGTCGGCAAAGTGCTGTGTTCTTCTGCAGAAAGGAGATGTGCTCATGTTTCCGATTCAGGACGTTTCTAGGTCTTCAAAGAAGAACTACAGAAAGCGAAAAGTCAAGCGCCATGATCTACATCCTGCAAGCAATTGCTCACGTCCTGATGGAGCAGATGGTTCAAAAAAGAAGAGTTGACTTGTTAATTCAGCGAACAGTACCGAGATAGAAGTTCAGTATCCTGGTATGCTGCCATCTGGATGAGACATACGGTTAACTTGCGAGTGCGATCCCATGATCGAGGAGATGGGTTCGTTGTGCAGCTTACCGCCTTGGGAAAGGAGACTAGAAACACTGAAGGGAGGATTCTAGTCGGAGAAGACTTTAACGGGGTGTGCCTCAACCAGATTCTCGAGGTAAACAAATTTTGGATACGGCCGCCAGGACAGGGTACCGGTTGAGAGGCGCTATCTCTGACGTAACTTTTGCTGCGGAATCCGTTCCCAATATTCTACCGTCTGGCAAATGCCTACCGGGTGGAACTTCAGGAAAATCGACGTTGTTAAATTTATCGAAGCTCACTCAAGTTAAACTAGCGACAAGATCCAGAGGCACCCAGAAGAACTGCAACTAAATTGCAGTTTATTCAACGATGAGCTTTCTCATCGCAGTGTCCCGGGAAATTACTTGGGTACTCGCGGACTGCTGAAATTGTAAACCTACGAAGGAACTGCCTCAGACTTCGGCGGATTACTTAGCGTGCAAGAGGCCAAGACGAGGCGACGCTTAGGTCTGCATAGTTTAAGAGTGGTCAAAAGAAACTTCGTTACCAGCATCATAATAGGCACGAAGATAAGCTTCTTCGAGCAGCTTCGCAACACCGCAGACAAGGATCCGACTAAAACGTTTGCGATTGCCGGCTGATGTCTAATGTCGGATCCAGTAGGCGTCGCTTGCTGAGGAGCGCAGTTCAGTCCGTCTTCCTTTACGGTTTCGAAGTATGGGCTTACTCCCTTAGTAAGGATATGTACGGCAAGCGCCTAGTATAAGACGAGGGGCTTTGCGAGTTCTGCTCACCTATCGTAGCGTCTGGGAACCAGCAGTAATGGTGATAGCAGGAATTATTCCGATCGCTTTCCATGCTGCCGAGCGAAGGCTTATATACTTCAGAAAAGACGAGGGAGTAAGGAAGCTGTCGCTTATGAAGAGAGAACCTGTATGTGCATGGTAGCAATCTTGGGAGAAAGGATTGGAAGGTAGATGGACTGTGCATCTCATAAATGACTTGCGGTCGTGGTTCAATCGAAAGCACGGTGAGGTTGATTATTACCTAATCCAATGTTCAACGGGCTTCGGTATTTTCAATTTTACTTGTACAAAATCGAGAGAACCGCAGCTGCAAGCATCTTATATTTGTTAGAATTTTCGGTTGAGTTAGCAAAAGTGATAATTTTTGGCTGTCTCTATATAAGTATTAAGGGGCCGTGTATGTTTGTAGCAATTCATTTATCAGCCCAATGAGTTTTCTATCTTCAGATCAGAACTCTTTCTCTTGGACGAACTCCCGCCCCAATGCTTTTCTGGCGAACGGGGAGTGATCCCACTTGAAAAAAATATTTCGAGCAAGTAATTAACAATGGTTTGGAATTTAAACACAGCTTTTTAATGCAGGATTTATAAATCACTTTGTGTTATTTAATTGAAATTTTTTCTATTAGATTAATTAGATTAATAATTAATATTAAAATAAAAAATATTTACGTTTCATTTACTGTGTTCATTTACTTTTACAGAATGCTTCGCTATTAACAAATTTTAATTTTGAGAGAAATTAATTATTTTGCTTAAGAAAAACCTTCCGTTCTCGAGCTGGAGCTGACTAAATAACGTCACCTTTCTGGCCGATCGCGCTATTTGTTTCTTTATGGTAGGCGTGTTGGATGTGCAGAGTGTATCGAAATCGCTCTGCTACTGCCAAGCGGACACTTTTCGCTTTAAAAAAACCGTGGGTAGGACATTGAGATTGCAACCACACAACTGGGTATATAAAATCATGATAAAACCCCCATATGGAGCACTAGTATGGCGAGCAAAGGCAAGTTGTTAGCCAATTATTTTCACTCAAAAAACTCGCCTGTCGCTGCATTTCGAGTATCATAAAGAGTACATCTACCTGTGCTGGAAACACTGCTACAATTTGATCTAAACTGGTGTGGGGATGCCATCCAAACCTTAAAGCCCTGACTACCAAAAACGAGATAACGTTGAAATGGATAGAGGAACAAAGATATGGATCGCTATAAGAGGGCAAATTAACTTTCAATAAAAGGGTCCTAAACAACATTTGCGGAACCGAAGCTTGCTTTTGGAATTAGTAAAGCCAAAATATATTTTTAATTAATTATATTAATTATATCACAAATATATATTTTCGAATACTATAATGTGTATTGATCTTCGTATTTTTGCATAGCGGGCATCCCAATGATATGTACCCATGATAGCATGCAATCAAATGATTTTCTACCTAGCGGATCGATTGGGCCATAGAGAAATATTTGCATATGTAATGCCTGAAGTTCCTGTTGTTTTGCGCGGGATTTGCCTTGCCTGCCTTTGGGCCTGATGAGCAACAGGTAGTTAAGCCCATAGTTTTTAACGTAGGTACCTGTCGTGGAGACTTAAACCGCAAATAACCGAGCTGTACTCACATACAACGGGAGTTCACCCGAAGTATGAGAGTCCAGGGGCTTTCCCGGTTCCCATGGTACCAGTATACCCTGGTAAGGTTTCGTGACCAATTTGCCACTTCAGATGAGTCCCCGTGCAGACTCGGGTCTGATCGCCCTAATTAGGCCTTTGGAGCATTCGCCTACTGCATCACGGCCGGCAAACCAAAGCGAGTACAGCGTTATCCGGTGCCACCACTATGGGGGTTCTCCTCGAACAGGGTTCCCGCCCCGTCTTCCTCACCGCCACCTCTGAGCACCAGCAATAGGTAGTGCGAAACAAACACTAGCGGGTTTACTTTTTGTTTCAATGACGTTGCCATCAGCTGGCGAACGTTTTTGTCCGACAACGGAGTCATGCCAAGCGGGAAGCCGGTACTTCGATTGTACTGTGATTTTTTTTCGGTTCAAGCGGATTCATTTAAAGGGCTTGTGGTCCGTGTAATTTTTGGCAGTTGATTGTTTTGAACAGTTTTCTTTCAAATTCGGTGGAGGGGCCGTTCAGAACCTTCTGCAGAATGTGGTGAACATGAACAGTTTCGCTTTTGGTGAGTGGGTACTTCGACAATGGTAATGTACAGAAGTGGTGCTGGTGGTTTTATTCATTCGCCCCTTCTGTTACTAAATCGAATGACTGCTCACAATTGTAGAGCGAAACGATTGCTAGAGCTATTGCAATTTTGCCAGCAACGAAATGACTGGAAAATATTAACTACTATGCAAAGAATTTCTTCGTGATACGACCTGATATGAGTGCGAGCATGTAAAAAAGAATCGGCGTGCAATGTTACTGTAATTGAGCATCCTAAATACGGCGATACATTGCAGTTTTAAGATGGTGATCGTGAAAATATTTGTCAGTGGCTACTGGAGCCTGTTTAGACAACGGGTGCTCCAACCCGACGTTCCACAGGCGAGCGTCTAGTATCATCCGGCATATTCCATACGAAATGTGTTATCCGTGGCCAACATAAATGAAGTATTTTTTTATATATTGCTATTGATCTATTCGGTCATATTTGCTAGATGGGATTTTATTTGTATTTTCAAAACGATTATTGGATTAACGATTTGGGAATTTTCTCATGAAATCTGCTTTTCGTGTACAGATCGAAAGTTGTAGCCTATGCTCTGTTCCAGTTTAAGACTAGAGTTACAGCGATGCAAAAGATGGGTTAGACAGGGACCGATTTTCTGGTGCAGAGCGAGTATATCATATATTTTAGCGGCCATCCAGTAAAGCATGTGCTTGGAGTAGGTGCCCTAGTCAGCCAGAAAATGCTCGCTGTTGTCAGCTTTAAAAGCATAAGCGAACCCCTATATGTTTTGCACTTCTGATGAGCCAGTATTTAGGCGATACATCGGCTCTCACAGTTTGCATAAAATTACCAATGGCAATGTCACACAAAATGATCGTGGGAGATATCTCAGGCGGGGGCACTTTCAACCCAGTTAACTACGTGTTAATCGAACGTTGCAATCTCTGACCTTTGAAGAATGTTAGATCATATAGGAGGTTATTATAGACTTGGCGTCGTGCCTCGGGTTCAAGTAACAACACCACCATCAATCCCCTTTGACAATCAGGTGAGGGTGAAGTGAAGGTTGAAGCCATCCACAACAAAGTTCACCATACTACCTATAAAAAGATGCTATAATAAAGGCCTCGATTATCGATCATCGATGATCTTCACAACCGCCTAAAGAACATTATCATTGGTATGGCCACAAATATACAGGGTTCGGCAGCATAACTTCCTTTCTTCAAAACTCAATAAAAACTATTGTATGCATCGGAAAATATTTATTTATTTTTTATAATGTAGGTACATGTTTAAAGTTTTTATTTACATTGTTTTGAAGATCAAATCTGTTAGGTGACGTCCATACATTGCGTAAACCGATTTCTGGCGTTTGTCATGACTCTTGTTAGCATAGCAGGTGTTATGTTGGCAATTTCTTCTTGGATGTTGGTCTTCAAATCTTGTAGGGTTCTTGGACGGGTCACATAAACACGGGATTTCAAAAAACCCCATAGAAAAAAATCACAAGGGGACAGATCGGGAGAGCGTGCCGGCCATTCCAAATCGCCTCTAATTGAGATAAGGCGCTCTGGAAAGTGTTCCCTCAAACCAGCCATCGATGCTCTTGAAGTGTGTGCTGTTGCATCGTCTTGTTGTAACCAAGTGTCCCCCAAATCTAAATTTTCTAGCCGTGGGAAAAAAAATTCTGTAGCATGTTTACATACCGGTCCGAATTCACTGTCACTGTAACCTCATTTTCCTCAAAAAACCAGGGACCAATAATTCCAGCTGAGGAAATTGCACACCACACTGTGACTTTGGGTGAATGCAAAGACTTTTGATGCAATTCTCGAGGGTTGGTATCAGCCCAGTAGCGCATGTTTTGTTTGTTAACCGACCCACAAAAATGAAAATGGGCTTCATCGCTAAAAAAAAAAATAGCACCCTCGGGGACGACATCAAGAAGAAGCTCACACGCGTTCATCCGGGAATTGAAGTCACGTTCTGAAAGTTCCTGCACTATCGCCACCTTATAGGGATGAAAATGAAGATCATCACGAAGAATTCTTCTCACAGAACGATCGGATAATCCAAGGGCAGATGCGTGTTTGCACGTAGAACGCCGTGGCGATCGCAACATTGACGCTCTCACTGCTTCAATGTTCTCAGGTGATCTAACGGGCCGAGGGACTCCAGTTCTTCCTTTTGTCGCACTTGCAGTTTGTCTGAATGTAGTGACCTATGTAACAATTGATTTGCGGTCTGGGACGGGAGCCAACGGGGCTAAATTAAAGCGATTCCGAAATGCACACTGTGTTTCAATAACCGATCATCGGCTTGAAAAGTAAACCTCAACGGCAAAGGCACGCTCCTCACTATTCCAACGCATGATGGCGTCTGAACCGTGTCGGGACAAAACTTTACAGTATCCCCTCTTGAACGAGACCACTAGCGCTCCGCTATGACATCAACTAACTGAGTGGCGCGCATTTTAAAAAAGGAAGTTATGCTGCCGCACCCTGTATTTGGCCCCAGTCAGAAAAAAATCGAAACCACCGGTTCGATGATAATTATTAGCTACCAATGAAACATTGTCCCTGTGAGTTGGGGCATAAGAATACACTCAAAGTCTTCCCTGCTTGTCGTAAGAGGCGACAAAAAGGAATAGCAATTTGTTGGGCTAGCAACCTTCAAAATTTTTAACATTTATTGCTACCGAGCGCAAATCAGCACTAGCGAATAGAAAAAAGCAAGTCTTAATTATTTCAAATAATTTAATTGCTAGAAACACCGTGAATTTATCAGTAGTAGATTTTGGAGCTGTCTCCTGGATGTGCGTAACAAGAGAGGCGGTGACATCGGCCTCGAAAGGGATCACCATCCCATGATCGTTTACGTTCGCTTGCACCCGACCCCGAAAGTTCAACATCGACCTTTTGTATGATCCAGCTGTCGCTCTACAGTGGAAGAGTCATCTTGCTAATCGAACGGCGGGCATACTGAATAACCCGCATGAGAATATCGATGAGCATTGGGCTGCCATCAAAAATACTCTTTTTTCGGGTGCTACACAGGTCGTCGGCCACATCTCGAAGGGGTGTCATAAGATCTAGTTGACTACGGAATCGTGGAAGCGGGCCGATAAACGAAAGAGGTTGAAGGCTCTACTGACCGCTGCGAGTGATGGCGGACGTAACCCGCTCGAGCTACAATACCAGGCGAAATCGCGAGAAGTTGAGTGTAGTGGACACCTTGACAAGAGAGAATTTTTTATTGCAGTGGTCAGGGAAGCGGAAGATGCTGCAGATCGCAATGATTTCAGATCTGTATATCGTGTCACGGAAGAGGTTGCATGTGGTCGCAAATCTTTCAATGGTCCTGTGAAGAGTGTCAACGGTCGACTTGTCATCCACGATGATGGATACTTGAAGAGGTGCAAAGAACATTTCACCATGATTCTTAACTGTATTACATTCGGTGAGGTTCCTCCACTTGTCGATGAAATGGCTGGTCATCGTAACATGCGGATACAGACTGTTCCTCCAACTAGAGGAGAAATCATTTCCGCCATCAATGCACTCAAACGGAGTGAAGCCGCCTGGTTTGAGGGTGTCCCCACAGAATAATTTATCACTGCACGTGCACGAAAATCTTGGGAATCCTAGACCATTCCCAGAGAGTGGAAAAAGGCGATGATCGTTAAGCTTCCAAAGAAGGGGATCCGTTTTGAGTGTCATATTTGAAGCGGTTTCTGTGTGCTTCTTGCCCTCGCAAAGATAATACCTAAAATAATCCTGGAACGCATCAAAGATTGCACGATTGCATACTCTCAACAATATTATTTCTTTTGTTATCGGTGGGGTTTTTTGTACTGACTTGTCCGGAGGACGTGAAGGAATTCCATGGACAATGATTACAATTACCTCAAACACCTGGACTACGTTGATGACATATGTTTTCTTTCTCACCGGATCATGGACCATGGTCAAATTGCTTTCAATTTGAAAAGAAAGGCAAGTAGTTGGATTGAAGATAAACATGAACAAAACCAAGGTTCTCAGTCTGACGGGTTATCGCACTCTATTTCTCTACATTAATGGGCAGAGCATCGAAAACGTCGATCACTTTGTATATCAGCGCTAAATCTGCTTCCGCTGTCTTGTATAAAATCTAGAAATACAGTTATCTTAACACCAAGATCAAGTTAAGACTGTTTTGTGCTACTGTTCTCTCTGTGTTGCTATATGGTAATAGTACATGGAAAGTGAACTGCACTATTACTCAAAAGCTCCAACCTTTCGTCAATACTTGTCTGCGCCGTATCATCGGAATACGCTGGCCTCACACTTGGCAGCGCACAGGTTTGGCAACCCTACGCTATGCGATCGGAAGACGGAAGTCGCAATGGATAGGTCACACATTAAGGAGGGCGACAATTGCATTGTAGGCTTCGCCATGTAATGTAACCTTCTCCCCTTAGATGATAAACGTGTGGGTCGCCACAAGACCACTTGGCGGTGAACAGTAGAGGAGGAGTGCGAACGTCTCAGGAAATCGTAGGGGAGCTGAAGGGTATTCCAGGTAATAGTGAGCGAGGGCGCGTAGGTGGGCTGACGCGCTATACCCCATCTAAGGCAAAAGGGCAGCCATATAATGGAACGCAAGAATACTACATATCGGCAAGGCAGCAATCTTGAGGAAGAGGAGAACGCGCAGAGACTTACCACGAATGACTTCAAGTGGAGAAAACAATTTCAAAAACAGGAGAAGTAAGCCTGGGAAAAATAAATACAGGGTTACCGGTTACTTACGGTGTGCATTGCGGACACCTAGTGCTAGAGGGCTGCGCTGGGGTAAATTGTTCTGCCGGGAACCGAAAAGTTAATTTATGGCTGATATATCAAAATCGTTTCGTGTAGCTGTTGGTGTTCATAAGAAAAACGTTCTCTCTACCCCTTTTTGATCCAGTCATGAACATTGTCAGACGGGACATCTAAGGTCCAGGGTCCTACACTGTCCTATGCAGATGATCTCGAGCAGCATTTTTAAAAACGATGATTGCCTTATGCATCTCGGCCGCTGATTGAAAATGAATAAAACAGGGTTTCTCAAGACCGCCCCAGCGATATAAGCACAGACAGTAAAAGACCTGACCAGAACTGAGCGACTTACATAGCTAGGGTTAATGCTATCAGCTATTGGTAAACGGCACTATGAAATTAGTTAATGCATCAGCGCAACTAGGACGAAGCGGCGGTTCACAACTGTGGTCGTTTGTAATCGGTGCATTAACGTGCGCTTCAAATCCATAATTTAACAATATGTTATTGAGCCTGTCGCCTTCTATAGTTGCGAGTGTTTACACCAATTACAATGAACCCGCCTTGTGGTAACGGAGAACAAAATTAGGCGTTGAAGTAGTGGCGTAACACGTTTTGATCACATCTGAAATGAATGAAATAATAATATAGATGGTGATTTGAGAACCTCTCGATTTCATCTGGACCGAGACTATGACATACTCAAGACCAGCCGACACCGCGATAGAACAGGACGAAGCGTTCAGAAGAAGAAATACTGCTTCCGTTAAAGTTCGAGACGGCAATAAATAGTGAGCACTAGTATTATTGGAAAATCCTCCACTATCTGAAGATCCAAACACTAAGGTACACAGATGGATCTAGGCAGAAGACAGGGGACAGGACGTATGAACTTAAATTGAGCCTCAATCTCTAGGGCAATATACTACTGGTTTTCAGGTAAAATGAACAAATCTAAACGGATATGGGAAAATCACAAAGATATCAAAAGCTAGATACTGTTGAAATGGATAATTACCGAATGGACGGTGGATTCAAGTCGCAAAAACCCTGAAACTAAGCAAATTGACAATAAGGACACTGAAAGGTCTAATTACCTACCCTTGCCTGTCCTCTAGGACAACATGATGGGTTTCTAATGAAGATTCAGCTTGAAGACTCTTTAAGAGGATGAAACAACTGTCAACATGAATATGACGCTCAGCATTTTAGTGGTGGAAATTTAACACCTGGGAATAACAAAATTTTAAGATGGGGTCGATCAGGTGCACCTCATTATCTCATTAGCCGTATGACTAGTCTGTCTGACGTGTCTTTTCACATAAATAAACTTTAGTGGGATATGGGATTAGGCGTGTGTCCAGAGTGCTAGGCTGTCGGTGTGGAAGGTCGCGATTCATATCTCACTGATGGCAGAGGGAATTGTATCGTGACTGGATGTCGGATGCCAATTAATTGAGCTGTGTATTAGTACCTGAGACAAATCGGAGGTTGATGCTTTCTAAAGGGATACCCTTATGGTTTGGAACGAATTACTGCATTACGCTTCAAAGCGCAGATCCAATTGGATAAGCCAACAAGGCTGTAGTATGGAGCAAAAAAGCTCAATCCTACGTAAAGCAGCCTCATCGACCCGTCCATCCATACGTAGTCGCATCGAATTAAGGATATCATTACGGTTTTTCTAAGTTAGTTTTAAGAATGAATACTTCGAGCTCCTTTTTCTAATGAATCGTATTATATTTTTTCAGTTGGCGCTAAGGTTATCCTTTAAAGTGGGAAGCCTGTAACATTTCAATTTTGAATTGACTTTGTAGCATGCTTATGAGTTTTTAAATCAAATTACACTGAAACGAGTCAATGTGATAAATTTTTTAAATGAAGATTTTGATGTATCTAGACTGAAACCACACAAATATTGAACTTTATTAAGTGCGATGTCCCGAAAGGGGGAACATTTCACCCACCGGTGTTTGAATATTGACTTACATCCAGGATCCGTGCATTTCTGCACGACAGTCTCCACGAACTCGGGGAGTTCGACCGGTTCGAAGCAGCACTTAATCATCGACATGGTCACTAATTCAATTAAACTTTCCCTACTTTACACAACAATGATTCCAACATTGATTTTCTCAAACACTAAATACTAGAACTTCACAGCTGAATTCACAACAGGTACACAAGTTTACGTATCAACATTTGCTTTCCCAACTTCCGCGAAAATTTGCAAATCAACCTTAGAACTGCCACTCCATGATGCTAACCCACTTAGAGTCAATGGGATGAAAATATTGTGGAAATTTCGTTGACCTTGAGTTCGCGTAATCTACTTGAAGATTAAGTTGTTGTTCGACAGAATTTTGGCGTCATTACTCTCGTTCCAGATAAAGCAGAAGAAGCACTTGGTCAGCACGAAATAACTACTCGTAGTCTTGGGTTCTCGGTTTCAATTGTCGCGTTGGTGACCCAAATGTGCGGTAATTACTAAAGGGTCAAGCGATTGTAGCTCTATCTAATTTGGTTTTTAAAATAGCTGTTTCGAGTTCTGAGTAGATTTAAGATCTCTCCGCGGAAATGGATGTTCAGTTAAACCTTCAGGTCGAAACCTTCCAGTTAAACTGAAAAGAAATATTCGGTGCTGTGTTATGGAATTCAATTCTGTCTCTTCCCCTAATGGAGGAAATTAGCACATGCGCCTTAGAAAACAGTGGCGGAACTTGCGGAAGGATATGTTTATAGTGACATAAAGAAAGTTTCAACATCTGTATTTAGTTAATATTCTAAAAACAGGAGATCTTTCCTGAGTGGTGTATATTACCAGACGCTAATGTACCGTTGTGACCTTTTGAAGGCTAAACACTTTCAGATGATTCCCATTTGCTACTAAGAAACCAGCTACATGCACTCATGCGGAAACCATGGCACATCCTAAATCCTACGTCATTGCCTGAGATTTCGAAGAAAAGTTGTTCCTATGATCCTTGGGTCATTGGAATGCTGCTCCCCGCATTGCACGAACGAGCACGTTGTCGAAGTTTGTCCGGGAATCTGTCGCCAAGGTTACTCTGTTGATGCTTTCAGGAATGATACGTTGTAATGAGAACGTGACATCTTGACAGCATTTGTCCCACCAAATTTAACTTGATGGAATCCTTTTTGTCGGTTTCCTCGGAAACATTATGTATAACAACATATCAAAGGCATTGATCGAGTATTTTTAGGAATCGGCTATTATTAGTGTCGATAATTGCGGTGTTTGAAGCTTATAATTTAATAGCTTTGAGCGTGTAGGTGAGTGACATTATTGATGAGGATGATGAGGATTCTTGATGTTACTTTTAGCAATTAGGAACAAGTGGTCTCGTCTGTGGTTGTTGAGTTGAGAGGGTCAATGATCCACTTCGTATCGCATGAGGGATTTTTGAGACGCAATCGCAAATATGTATGGAGACATGAACACGTAATTTGATCTTACTTTTACTATTGCTCCTGGCGAATGTAAGCCAAACGTAGGAGAGGCATTAAATGCTATACATTGTTGCGTAAAAGTAGATAATTTACCTGATAAGTGCCAAAAGCTGGAAACACGACGATAATCACCCCCCATGGGCGAAAAGCTGAACATAGCCATGTATGCAAATGTTCTGAGAACATACCATCGCATTGTATGTGTTATAGGTATATCACCGCACCAGTCTAGAGAACTATATTAAACAAAAGAAGCATAATTTCTCAATTATTTAAGAATTAATTGGTTGATCAGTAAATGAATAAACGATAGTCAGCTCAATAACTTCTCAACACACGTCTGTTCACGTAAAATCTTTTACTGTCTGGATCTGATAAATTCACTTGAATAGTAATTAAATATTGTAAATTCTTTATCACCGTGATATTATCAACAACTGATTCTGAATGATTTCATTTCAACCTTTTTATGCATTTTCGTATATATTATATTGAAGTGAGTTATAGTATAGGGTTGCGCACACTTTTGAGTTGCCCAGCTTGCAGAAATTTACGTACTTAGAATCTATCCTTATGACCTAATAATCTTTGCTTGTTTTTCACATCGACCACATTACGTCTTCCTTGATGACGTAGGATGGCAGCCCTAAATTTTTTAGCAGCTCTATTGTGCATGCTGCTGTTTGTTTGTTTGAGTTGCCTCACCCGTTTATTTTTAGATTTTAAATCTGCAGTATTCTGTACTGTACTACTCGGGGTAGGTAAGTGGGTAACAGTGGCTCCTTCGAGGAGTTCAATTAGCGCTGTGGTGTGTCGTTGTGATCCCACATACTCCTAAGACCATGACTGCCGTCGGGATAGCAAGAGAAGCAGAGTCTAGCTGACTCAGATCCTCAGAGCTTGCCTGTAGCATTCACGAAAGATAGAAGCTCTCCCACCCTGCAATTAGAGATCACCTTGAATTTCTCAAAGAATCGTTCACCTAGCGTTCGTAGCCGAGAACTGTCTGAGAGTTTCTCTTTTCTCTCCGCAGCTTCGGCAATGAGAATTTCAGGGTATGTCGAGTCCTGGTCTGGACTGCCAGCGCGCCCTTGCCCTTCTCCACTAGCTTGGAGGATATCGCCACTGAGTATAAAGTCTTAATGGTCGGTTGGCTGTCGGTCAGAATGGTTATGTTACGCTTGGGATTCGGATCATGCCCGTCATGCTCCCAGTACCGACAGTATTTCCGCTTGGGATTTACTGGTGAATTCTGGAAAGTCATACGATCCGGTTGTGGTGTGTGTATTCGAGAAAATCCCTGCACCAACTCCACACACTATCTTTGAACCGTCGGTGAAGAATACGGTCTCATAGCTTTATAACACGTAGCCGTACTCTGGTTGCAAAATTCATAGCAAGATTCTCGTGAAGCTTGGCTTACGGGTGGGATAGTCCGTTGGGAACTTTCGGAATTCCCGGGGGTAGTTCATCTAGGATGTTATTATGGCCACTGTGCTTCACTGCCCAACATCCAGCCTAATGTAGTCTAGCAGGACTGCACTAGCGGTCTAGCGTTGAGAGCATCTACGGGGCAGAAATGCTGGACCCCGGTAACACCTGCATACGCGGTTCTTTGAATCTTATTGTACTTTGTGTTCAGTGCCTACAATGATACAGGGTGCGACAGCATAACTTCCTTTTTTCAAAACTCAATAAAAACTATTGTATGCATCGAAAAATATTTATTTATTTTTTATAATGTAGGTACATGTTTAAAGCTTTTATTTATACTGTTTTGAAGATCAAATATGTTAGGTGACGTCCCCCATTCTCCATACATTGCGTAAACCGATTTCTGGCGTTGGTCATGACTCTTGTTAGCATAGCAGGTGTTATGTTGGCAATTTCTTCTTGGCTGTTGGTCTTCAAATCTTGTAGGGTTCTTGGACGGTTTACATAAACACGGGATTTCAAAAAACCCCATAGAAAAAAATCACAAGGGGACAGATCGGGAGAGCGTGCCGGCCATTCCAAATCGCCTCTAATTGAGATAAGGCGCTCTGGAAAGTGTTCCCTCAAAACAGCCATCGATGCTCTTGAAATGTGTGCTGTTGCACCGTCTTGTTGGAACTAAGTGCCCCCAAATCCAAATTTTCTAGCCGTGGGAAAAAAAAAATCTGTAGCATGTTTACATACCGGTCCGAATTCACTGTCACTGTAACCTCATTTTCCTCAAAAAACCAGGGACCAATAATTCCAGCTGAGGAAATTGCACACCACACTGTGACTTTGGGTGAATGCAAAGACTTTTGATGCAATTCCCGAGGGTTGGTGTCAGCCCAGTAGCGCATGTTTTGTTTGTTAACCGACCCACAAAAATGAAAATGGGCTTCATCGCTAAAAAAAAACAATAGCACCCTTGGGAACGACATCAAGAAGAAGCTCACACGCGTTCATCCGAGAATTGAAGTCACGTTCTGAAAGTTCCTGCACTATCGCCACCTTATAGGGATGAAAATGAAGATCATCACGAAGAATTCTTCTCACAGAACAATCGGATAGTCCAAGGGCAGATGCGTGTTTGCGCGCAGAACGCCGTGGCGATTGCAACATTGACGCTCTTACTGCTTACGCTCTTACCACTCCGCCTCGGTCTAATATGGGCAGAATTTCATCCATCGCTATCAACCAGAGCACTGGAGAGATGGCTCCACCCTGGTGCGCACCTCTACTCACAGCTCTGACCTCCCAGGTCAGATTCTAGCATGGATATTATCTTATACGTAAGGCACCCCTTCAATCTTATTCTGGTTAGGGCTTTCTTGATGGCGTTAGAACTAACGTTGTTGAATTCTTCCTCTATTTCCAGGGCCGACTGACAGACGGTTTAATTGTGCATATTTCGTGAAGAACGGATTCTGTGGATTTGTCTTTGAGAAAAGCATGATGAGGCTTAGAGAAGGGATTTTTCTCCATAATCGTCCTTAAGTGGATGTCCAGGATGCGCTCTTGGGGCTTCAACACGAAAAAGGGCGATTGGTTGCGTCTACCTGCTTTCGACATGAAAAACATGAGCGTATCAGTAAGAGTGATATGTATATAAAAGAGGTGCAGCTCCGGCAAATCTCGTCAAGCCACGGCACAACCTCTCTTGCTGTTCCTTGAGCATGACTATCATTATATCATCTGGGCTCGGAGATTTATGATATTATATATGGTGAGAAGCTGTTTATAGCCTAGTTGATTTTATCCTCAGTAATTCCTCGTTTGATAATCTCACACGCCCGAGAACGCATTCTCTGCAAGGAAGACTCCAACCCACAGCCCTCCTCCCTGTTGGGGAAGTGCGTCTGAACTACCAGCTCCAGGGTTTTATCAGAAAAGTCCATCTAGGAGCTTTCCGAACTTTTGAAAAAGGATGGGCTCCTATGTTCCTTGGTTAGAATCTTACTGGGTCTCCCAGATTTGCTGGTGCTTTCAATTTTTTGAAAATAGTCTAACCCGAACCGCTTCCCGGCAGTTTTGGTGACTAGCTTGGTTGTGAAAGGGGGAGGGATGAATAGCTTCAGTGTGAATGGCTGTGCGCCACCGCAACGCCTCAGGCGGTAGGTGAAGAAAGTGCGGGAACTTTGCAGTCTTGCAGATTATTCATTGACGTCTGACTTGGTGACCGGGTCGGGCACCCATAATGGACAGCACGGCGTCGAAACCGCTAATCCTGGGGCGGTTTGACGTCTAGGCACCACGATGACCAAGACCATTGCTCCGCCTGCTGCAGATTTTTAGCCACAATCTTTGGCGACCACTTCAGCAGGTTTATTCATCGAGCGTATCCCGTAATTCCAAAGAGCGTGTATAGAGTTATCGGAAATGAATCCTTGGCATAGACCAGGTATGCATCTCCCGCAATGCGGAGAATTCTATCTCATATATCGCTGCTGTAACTACAATCACTTGCGTATTGTGGTGCAGTTGCGGCTTTCAGATTGCACGGTTAGAAGATTCGCTTTCACGTTATTGGTTTGAGTGACCGAAGAGATCCATCATGGAAAATTTGTCTGGAATTTCGGCGTGACTCACTAAGGCAGGACATTACTAGGTTGATTCAATTCAGCTCTGACAATGCCAGCAGACGGGTGAGAAATAAAGAACAGAGGGTTCACAGGAACTATTTCGTCCCCAGTGAAATACCCATAGTTGAAATTCTGGACACACTAAAGCAAAAACTGTTTATCGTATGCAGTCGGTTGCAACGATGTGACGAAAGTTACATCAGACGTGTTCAGAATGTAATGTAGGCGCGAAACCAGCGTAGTTTTTTTAGATCTCAATCAATGCGAACAGAGCATTTAGACAGTACAGTGATAACGGAAGCGAAAGAATAATGGCAGACAGGCAGACACACAGTAAACCGACTTTAATAAGGTTTTGTTGAAAACAAAACCTTAAAAATCGTTATTTTCCCTACGACAAAAGACGGTCTGCTCCAAGCCCCCAACTCCAAAAAGAAATCCTCCCAAAAAGATCAACCGTCGTAGCCAGAACTTCTTGTGGGTTCAAGTGTGGAGTTACGTTGTACTCCTTAGTTGCGTATGAACGGTGAACCTGGACTTAGTGTATATTCGGTACAGTTGTGCTAGGCATAGTCTCCAAATCAAACCGGTTTCGAAAAGCACCGCGAGATTATGCCTGCATTGGTACTAGCGTTAAACCCCCAGAGCCTACATGTGAAAGCTATTAAACTCATGGAAGCGATCAAATGAATGAAATCGGGGAAAAGAACAGTACCTGAAAGGGGGGGGGGGCGAGTTATCGAGGAAGGCAGAACACAATCTGACTTGCAAGAGAGCACAACCGTTTTAATATGACAAAAGAAAATTAATAATAATCGTTTGCGCAACAATCCATATTGGATCAGGGCCTTGAAGTGTGTTAGAGAACTTCATTCAAGACGGTAACGGCACACTACAGTATACTGTAGGGGGTAATGTGGTCAGCATTGCGCTCGACCGAGATTATTACTCTGATTTTACTCAGACTCATTCTCAGTTGAGTCGACTGGTATCCGATCATGATACAAATCCCACTGCCACCAGTGAGATTTGAACCGCGACCTTCCGTACTCAGCTATCCGGAGACAAAAAATTAGTCCAGCATGGTTGTTGCCCAATACCATAAAGGTTTTGACGACCGTATTCGATGCATCGTTCAAATAACCATGAATCCAATTGGATTAAATTGCTCCACTGCGATCTGGAGAATAAAGTTCAGAGGGTGGCAAGTATATAAAACCGTTTCGTGCCTCTAACAGTGTCCATCAAGGAAGCGGCCTCTTATCACATCTCGTTGTCCTTATCAAAGACACTGTCACATGCACATACAATGTGCAGTTCCCTTTGGATGATGTTTTCCTAGAATCATCATCATCAACGGTGCAACAATCGGTATCCGGTCTAGGCCTGCCTTAATAAGGAACTCCAGACACTCCTGCTCCTCCTCCTGTTTTGCGCCGAGGTCCACCAATTCAATATGCCTAAAAGCTATCTGGCGTCCTGACCTACGCCATTGCTCCATTTTAGGCAGGGTCTGCCTCGTCTTCTTTTTCTACCATAGATATTGCCGTTATAGACTTTCCGGGTGGGATCATCCTCATCCATACGGATTAAGTGACCCGCCCACCGTAACCTATTGAGCCGGATTTTATCCACAACCGGACGATCATGGTATCGCTCATAGATTTCGTCATTGTGTAGACTACGGAATCGTCCATCCTCATGTAGGGGGCCAAAAATTCTTCAGAGGATTCTTCTCTCGAACGCGGCCAAGAGTTCGAAATTTTTCTTGCTAAGAACCCAAGTTTCCGAGGAATACATGAGGACTGGTAGGATGATTGTCTTCTTCAGTAAGAGCTTTGACCCTATGGTGAGACGTTTCGAGCGGAACAGTTTTTGTAAACTGAAATAGGCTCTGTTGGCTGACAACAACCGTGCGCGGATTTCATCATCGTAGCTGTTATCAGTTGTGAATTTCGACAATAGGAGAAATTATCAACGGTCTCAAAGTTGTATTCTCATATCTTTATTCTTCCCGTTTGACCAGTGCGGTTTGATGTTGTGTTTTCTAGAATCGTACAACAAAATTAATCTCGAGCAGCTTTTTCAAAAGTGGAATGATCCTCTCACGTATTTAGAACTCTGACTGAATCTGAGTAAAATGGAGTTTTTACGACCGACCCCAATGAAATAGGCAATATCGTTTTCAGTGCCAGTAATTTGCCTAGAAGTGAACGATATAAACATCTGGGATCAACACTGTCAGTCAAGACAAAAACACTGTTACGAAATTGCTTCTCGCATCAGCGTAACTTGGATGAAGTTGTGATCGACGCTTCAAGGAACGTCTCAGATGAGAAATTCAGCGCAGTGCCTTCTGCCCTGTTGCTTCCTGTAGACCTGATTGTTGGTCGGCTATAAAAAACAATGACCGGCGCCTCGTGAGAATGCATACGAAGATGTTGCATTTGACCACTGGTGCAGCACGTTATGACCACATTCGAAATAACAAGACCGACGATCGATATAGGGCAGAAAGTTGTGAGGGAGCTTTCCTCGATGATATGGTCACGTAATTTGTGCTGACGAAAACACACTTGCCAAGATTGGTCTAAACAATTCGATGGGAGATGGCCGAAAGGCTGACCGAAACAACGATGGCTTGATACACTGGATAGTGAATGGAAAGCCCCCCCCCACTTCTCAATACTGAACTGGGCAAAGGCTCCCCGACCCACTACCGAACGGTGCAAAGAAGGATAAAAAGGTTCTGAAATATCAGATGGTGCTACATGTGATTCTTTTAAGGTTTATACTGAGTCTTTTTTACATGTAAACTTGTCAGACGCACAAGGTTCCAAATTAGCACTCAAAAGGCAGATTCGGAGCATTGTTGGGTGTTGTGCATAGTTTTTAGGGTCACATGAGGCCATTATTTCATATGAATTTCCGAGATATTTGTAGAGTCCAAGGATATTGCATATTGGGCTATAATCACGCCGTCATTCCGAATACGCTTGGCAATCAATTATTGCAACTTCAAATGATTATGTATTTAAATATGTTTCCCAACACTTATTCTACTGATTTGATCTAGTCAATCAGGTCAATGAAATTAATTATGCGGCAAGACCTTAAACACCCAAATTTGTAAACGATCATTAACGTGTGTATTTTCCATTAGTATTCGGCGTGCGTCCAACATTTCTGCAAACGAATTCATTCACATTACACATGTCCACATCTTCTTACCAGATCCATTCTACGAGCGAAATAATAACTCGTTAGCCAGCGAAGCTTCAGGTGACCTAAGAAAACTCCAATATTCTTCAATTAGTCATAGTATGCAGTTTACCTGTACACAGAATGACGTCATTAGTAATGTAAGGTACAATTTCTTTCACCATATGGAATCGATCGATTCAAATTACGCTTTCTGTGCCAGGGAACTCGGAACGTGAGTCCGGATTGAATGTGCGTTTATGGTCACTTGAGTAGGCAAACATGTTTGTTGTCTCAATGTACTATGAGAATGGAGTCTGATCTGGCGATATTTTCAAGCCGCTGACTATGAACTAATCATATAACAACATTCAACGGCTCACTCAATGCGAAACCATTCACTCTAAAGACGATCAATGTAACAAACTAATGCGAAAATGAAAGAAGACAAATGGAGCCGAGAAAAAATATCACTTTGCCATCAAAACGCATGTGGGAGCACACACTACACACATTAGCAAGTCAATATCCGAGTCTACTTGTAGATGGCTTAAAATGTTCAATGACTGATTCCCAATGAGAGTGTTTTCACCAACAAACAAACAAACCTGCTCGACTATTATGGAAGGTGTTTGCTTCCTTTTTTAGGTGACAACAGGTCGGCGGCGTGGTGCGATAAGGCTCGCTGCGCTTTTTTCTAGCAGACTTTAGACGCCGAATATTCGATAGTTTTAGATTTAGTTCAGTGATTAACCTTAAGAGGTACCGCTTAATTACAACAATGGTAGGCATTTTATCACCTTGGTCGAACGGTTATAATTTACTATATTTATGCCAAAAAAAACAATATTTTGTTGGTCCCCAGAGTCTATTGCGAAAATTGATTTGTAAAAGTAATTTTCGGTGTTTCGGAAAAGTACCCTAGACTAAATTTTATACTTTCAATTTTTTAATTATTTTTTTTTATTTAACTGATTGAAATTGGTAGACGTATATGACATTATGGAACACTTGAGAATTACAGGTGTTTGGAATGTACTATAGAAAGAATACTAAATTAACTGGAAAAATTTAATATAAATAAATAAATAATACTAAAATACTTATAATTAAGGTGGGAAACCATATTAGGAGCAACTCCACATAGATTGCAGATATTCTCATTTCGGATGTGATTTAAACGTGTCACGCCACTAGTCCAACGCAACATCTTTGTCTCTATTACTACAAGATGCCTTTCATTGTCTTTTATAGTCGGTCAACACTCAGGATCATAGAGGGCGACATGACGGATAACATTGCGGTAAATTTTAGATTTGAGACGTTGGTTGATACGTCGATCACAAAGAACACCAGTTGTGGAACGCCTCTTCATCCAGGTTGCGCTAATGCGTCAAGCAAATTCATAACCCAGTTCTCCCTTGGCTGATAGAATTGACCCGAAATATTTAAATCGTTTAGCTCCGGGCAAGTCACTGTCATTAACAGTGATTGTGCCTGTTCCATAGGGATCATCATCAACGGCACAACAACCGGTATCCCGTCTAGCCTTGCCTTAGTGAAGAACTCCAAACACCCCGGTTTTGCGCAGAGGTCACCCCATTCGATATCCCTAAAAGCTGTCTGGCATCCTGACCTACGCCATCGCTCTTCTTTTTCTATCATAGATATTGTCCTTATGGACTTTCCGGGCTGGATCATCCTCATCCATACGAATTAGGTGACCCATTGTAACCTGTTGAGCCCGTTTTCATCCACAACCAGACGGTCGTGATATCGCTCATAGATTTCGTCATCATGTAGGCTACGGAATCGTCCGTCTCCATGTACGGTCCAAACATTTTTTGGAAGATTCTTTTCTCCCAGGTCTCCGAGGAATACATAAGGACTGGCAAGATCTCTGTCTTGTATAGTAAGGCTTGACTCTATTGTGAACGTCTACGGTGAGACGTTTCGAGTGAAACAGTTTTTGCACACTGAAACAGTTACGATGAGTAAATTCGCGCACGGTTGTTGTCAGTCAACAGAGCCTACTTCAGCTTACAAAAACTGTTCCGCTCGAAACGTCTCACCATAGGGTCAAAGCTCTTATTGTACAAGGCAATGATCTTGCCAGTTCTCATGTATTTCTCGGAAACTTGGGTTCTTAGCAAGAAAAATTGCGAACTCTTGGCCGCGTTCGAGAGAAGAATCCTCCGAAGAATTTTTGGCCCCCTACATGAGGATGGACGATTCCGTAGTCTACACAATGACGAAATCTATGAGCGATACCATGATCGTCCGGTTGTGGATAAAATCCGGCTCAATAGGTTACGGTGGGCGGGTCACTTAATCCGTATGGATGAGGATGATCCCACCCGGAAAGTCTATAACGGCAATATCTATGGTAGAAAAAGAAGACGAGGCAGACCCTGCCTAAAATGGAGCAATGGCGTAGGTCAGGACGCCAGATAGCTTTTAGGCATATTGAATTGGTGGACCTCGGCGCAAAACAGGAGGAGGAGCAGGAGTGTCTGGAGTTCCTTATTAAGGCAGGCCTAGACCGGATACCGATTGTTGCACCGTTGATGATGATGAATAGGCTCTGTTGGCAGCCAGCAACCATCATAGTTGCCATCGGTTGTAATTTTCAACCCTATATAGGAGAAATTTTCGTTCTCAAAGTTGTAGTCTCCTATCTTTATTGTGTTCGTTTTGCCCAGTATCAAGGAACTGTGTAGGGAGTTCGAAAAATTCTTAAAAAAAAATACTGCCTAAAGAAGGAATCTTCGAGAAAAATTGCCAAAATAATAAATAAAAGTAATTTTCCCTGTAGAAAGTTATAGAAGAGTACAAACGTTTGAGCAAATTGGCTAGTAAAACACTTGAATACTTCCTTATTCGAACAATTAAAAGCAGTTCTTACGTTATTATTTCTAAAATAAATAACAGAAGTGTCCTAAGAAACTGGAAGGGAAGGTGATGCTCAAACAATTCGATATTCGGTATACTATGCTGTGGGCGAGAAACCTTTTGTAAAGGGCCTCAACTGAACAAAGGGCGGGGGGGGGGGGCGATAATTTAGGGATGACTTTTGGAAAACATTCATTTTCTCCGATTGAATTAGGCGTAACATATTTAAAAAAATTTGAGAATACTGAAAGAATTGCCAGAACAGCGTCTAACCAAATTATTACAAATAATTAATGCAGCTTCCAGATTAAAATAAGTCCCTCGAGAATGGAAAGTGGCCGAAGTTATAATGGTCCCCAATCAGGGAAGGATCTAAGTAGAATTGAGTTGTACCGACCACGCTACTCCTTACTATAGTTAAACTAATTGAAAGGCTTCTCCTTAAGAGACAGAAGCAAATCATTGTGTGCCGAAACCTAATACAAGCTCAGCAATTTGGTTTCACAATTCCACATTCCACAATTCAATAAGTGCACAGGATCATGAATCCAACTCCACAATGCTATTAACATAGTATGTTGGTTCCAAGCCCAGGTAGGGTTTGAGGCAATGTACTTTGTACTATCCTCAGTAAAAAAACAAAAATAAAATGCTGAGATAAGGGAAAGGAGTTAAATAGAGTATGGTTGGAGTTATTCTATTATGCGAAATCCTACCTGATCTCTCTTGGGGACAGGTCCTGCGACAGGCCGACCAAGAAAACGCATACAATGTCGTTAGAAAAAAAAAATGATCGGATTGAGTCACAAGCCTCGGAAAAATGCAAAGTTGAGAAATGGACAAGGGTTCTTGAGGAATGCACGGCGTCAGGACGTAAGCCAGTTAGTCCGAACAAAATAAATACGTGTCTGCCCGCTAAATATTGGCACCCTAACTGGAAAGACCTTCGGAAATGGCGCATTGATATCTGCGTTCTGCAGGAAACCCGGTAGTCTGGTGCCAAAAGCTGCGACATTGAACGCGAACGCGGTAAAAATGGCTATAAACTTCTCTATTTTGGAAGTCCTCACCCTCAATATGGTGCTGGCATTGCCATCTCAGAGGGTTTCCGTAATGCCATTAAAGAAGTCGAACGATTTGATGATCGGCTGATGAAGCCCACCATTATATCAGCTGATCGCACTATTCACTTCTTCACCGCGTACGCACCACAGACAGGTCGGCCTGATGCCGAGAAAGATGCCTTCCGGCAACTTCTCGATGAAAAGACTTGTCACGTGCCTGCTAACGATTATACAATCATTGCCGGCGACTTTAATGGTCATGTGGGTGAAAAGCCAAACAGGTGCCATTGGGGAAAGGGGTTCGGAGCGCGAAATGAGGGTGGCGAGCGTATAATAGATTTTGCGGACACCCATGACCTTGTACTTAGGAATACATGGTTCATCAAACGATTGCCTTATCTTCCTACATTTTATAGTGGGAACAGTAAAACGCAAATCGACTATATTCTCATAAGACGTCGACATCTACCACTGTCACTGATTGCA
Organism: Hermetia illucens; assembly: GCF_905115235.1. Classification (NCBI taxonomy): domain Eukaryota; kingdom Metazoa; phylum Arthropoda; class Insecta; order Diptera; family Stratiomyidae; genus Hermetia; species Hermetia illucens. Next base: position 96,080,529 of record NC_051852.1, on the reverse strand, counting down.
AAGTCGTTCTCTATGAGACCATCGCACTTCAACATAGACCGTTGACTGACGTTCTGCGAATTAAGCCACCAATAAAACAACGCACTGGCTCGCTGATCATTAAATGGTGGCGATTTGGTGAGAAGAAAGAAGAAATGGTCTCGCTTATGCGATTACCAACCATTACGAACGTGAAAGAACCGTGGAACCAAATAAAAGACACGATCCACAAAGCGGGTGACCCTCGGGGTCACTAAGCGGTACATAAACCGAGATACTTGGCTGTGGAATGGCGATGTTGAAATAAAGGTCCGTGAAAAGAAACGCCTCTGTCACAAACTTCTCGACGATAAAACACCAGCCAATTGGCAAATTTATAATAATGCCAACCGGGAAGCAAAGTAAGCAGTCGCTGCCACCCGAGCGAACAATTACAAAAATCTTTACGGTAAACTGGACACTTGGGATGGCGAGATAGATCTGTATCGACTTGCTAAAAGCCGTAATGAACGCACACTGGATATCGAACACTTCTGTTGTGTTAATGGCAAGAACGGTACTCTGCTTATCAACCGTCGAGCCGCAACGGATAGATGGCGAGAATACTTTGGGCAGATTTCAACTGAAGAATTTGCTCATCCTCCACACATCCACACAGAATCCACACAGAATTTGCACATCCTCAGATTTTTGAACGCATTCTTGACAACCGTATTCGTGAAATCGTTGAAATAACCGTGAATCAATCCGGATTTATCAAAAACTGTGAAGTTACTGACGCAATACACGCTGCGCCGTTACTCATGGAGAAACATCGTGAGAAGCATCGCCCTCTTTACATTGCATTTCTGGATCTAGAGAAAGTGTTTGACCGTGTGCCACACGAACTCATCTGGTATGCTTTACGACAACACTTAGTGCCAGAAGAATTCGTGCTCTGGGTTCAATTGCTCTACCACGATCCGAAAAGTAAAGTTCGAAGTATGGCGGATGTATTAAAACCGCTTCGTGTTTCTGTTGGTGTTCATCAAGAAAGCACCCTCTCACCACTCCTCTTTGTTCTTGTTATGGACACCGTCACACGGGACATCCAACGTCCAGCGCCCTATACACTGCTTTATGCAGATGATGTTTTCCTAGCATCTAATAGCAAAAATGATCTCGAGTAACTTGTCCAAAAATGGAATGATAATCTCATGTAACACGGTCTCAGGCTGAAACTGAATTTTTGACGACCGATCCCCATGAAACAGGCACAATCACTGTCAGTGGCAGTGATCTGCTCAGAACTGAGCGATTTAAATATCTCGGAGGATTACGTTATAAAATTTGCTCCACGCATTAACGTAACTTGGATGAAGTGGCATTCCACAACTGGTGTTCTTTGTGATCGACGTATCAACGAACGTCTCAAATCTAAAATTTCCCGCAATGTCGTCCGTTCTATAAAAGACAATGAAAGGTCTCTTGCGGCAATGAAGGCGAGTATGTTGCGTTGGACTAGTAGCGTGATACGTTTTCATCACATCCGAAATGAGGATATCCGCGATCGATGTAGAGTTCCACCGACTGTGGGAAAATTGCGAGAGAGGCGGCTTCGATGATATGGTCACGCAATTGGTGCTAACGAGAATTCACTTGCCAAGATTGGTCTGAACATTGAAGTCGAGGGTAAAGGCCGGTCGAAACAACGGTGGCTTCATACGCTGGATGGGGATTTAATAGCCTCGTGATTGCATTCAGATCAGGCATTCAATAGAGCCAAATGGCGAAACCGATCACGACAAGCCGACCCCGCTTGTGAACGGGGCAAAGGCTGAAGAAAAAGACGAAGACAGGATCATGAATCTGAGAGAAAATACAATGTAAAAAACAGGTATGCTCAGGCACTTTTATTAATTTCGCCCAGGCCTTTGATATGGCTTGAGGCCAAGGTCTGTGGTATAAATTGCATAGGGACCTCCCAGAAGAATTTTTTCGGTATCTTAAAATCATATGTATCAGAGCGAAGGTATTTACTCTCAACTAAACAAATTGCAGCTGGTGTAGCGCAATACAGTGTCTTGGCCCAACACTGTTTCTTTTGTATACCAATGATATACCTTGCTGTGAAAAAGCGAAAATAGCAACATTTGCGGATGGCACCTTACCACGGGTAATATTACGGAAGAAGCAAAAATTAAGCTACAAACAGCTTCTGACCACATTGCATAATGGACCAAGAAATCGAAAGTGAAATTAAATGAAAGTAAATCAGCGTACATTAACTTCACAAACAAAAAAGGGAATCCAACTAAAGTCATAAACAGACAAGATGTGCCACAGGTGAGTGAAGTCAAATATTTAGGAATCACATTCGATCCTAAGATCAGCTGAAAAAGACTCATACATATATGCATACATCCATACAGACAGACGAGAGTAACTTGCTAATTTACAAGCAGATCCTAAGGGGGTAGGATGGAGGGCATCCAGCTTGGGGCTGTGCCAAGAATCCAACCTGAAGGTCATATAAACTTTTCCTTTTTCTTTCACCTTTGTCACAAGTGGGGTCCGCTCTTTCTGATTGGTTGCGCCACTTTGTTCTATCAAAGGCCTGATCTGGATGCAGTTGCGAGGCTTTCAAAGCCCCAACCAGCGTATCAAGCCACCGCTGTTTTGGCCGGCCTTTTCGTCGCTTATAATCGACTTCGATGTTCAGACCAATCTTGTTAAGTGAATTCTTGTTAGTGCAAATTACATGACCATACCATCGAAGACGCCTCAATTTTTCCACGATCGATTGCGGATGTCATCATTTTGGATGTGATTAAAGCGTGTCACGCCACTAGTCCAACACTACATCCTCATTTCCATTACTGCAAGATGCAGTTCATTATATTTTATAGTCGGCCAACACTCAGAACCATTGAGGGCGACATACCGGACGACATTGCCGTAAATTTTAGCGTTGAGAGATAATTAAATCGCACAGTTTTCGGCAAGTCACGACCATTGACAGTGATAGTGCCTGTTTCTTGGGGAACGGTCATCAAAAGTTCAGTTTTATCCAGATTCAATCTGAGATCGTGGTGCATGAGGCGATCATTTCATTTTTGGACAAGCTGCTAGAAGAATATGATATAAATAAACGAATAAACGTTTCCTACCATATAAGTTTCCCATACACCAGTTCCAGTGATTCGCCCCCTCAAGCAAGTCTCGGACACCGAGAAAGAACCTGCTCCAGATTTTTGTATTCTATCGCACATTGAGGGTAAAAAGGGAATCATCGTGTCCAAAACAATACATGAAAATATCGACAGTATTCCCTGCGGCGCATTTAAGTGGTCAAATGATGATGGTGACTCCATAGCGGCACAGCATGCCGGCTTCCTTGGACATGATTCGCTGGTGAAATTCCCAGCGAGAACAAAGATAAAAAACTAAAAGAAAACGACGAAATATCAGGGAAGGAGGAAGAGATGGCGCTCAGCACAGCGTCGAGTGAAACATCGGATGCGACATTGGGACGCCCAAATAAAGAGGAAACCTTACAAAGTGACGTGGCTGGCGATGAGAAGCGGCAATCTGGAAAAAGACCCAGTTAAAATCGGTAGAGCAGTTTAGTCGACCGTCTTAGCTAGAGCCGAAGAGGAAAGGCTCATCAGGAAATGTGTAATAGTGGTGAAAGTATATGCAAACGGTAACGCTCTTCCAAAATAACATCAGAACAGGCGTCGAAAACAGGCTGATGGAACTGAAGGAACTGCTGAATTGCATTTCCTCGCCCAAAAAGCAGAAGCTTGCCTCTGAGGACACTGTAAACGCTAAACTTATAGCAGATAGCCCACTGCAAAACTAACTAGGGAAAAAGCGGAAAGAGTTTAGTCACAGTTGTATAACTAAAAATCAAATCACGCAACTTATATTTGTATTGTAAATATATTATTTCCGCTTTGTTTTGAACAAATCTTTGGATGGCAATTTTGTTAGAGTTGTTTCTTATAAAATTTGTGGAAACTATTAGTAACAAATATTAAACCGCTAAAATACTCAACAACCCTCGTCAATTTAAACGAGATAAAACTTTCTAACGAGAAATTTACCAAGTTGCCACGGAATACAATATTTTAAATTAAAGGAGAAAACGCGTGTGTTTACTGCCGCGGTTGGAAACAGAAGAGACCGACTTATTTCCATGCGGTCCTTCCTGTCCCAACCAACGGCATTTTTTTACCGCTGGTTCTCCACTCCCCTGGTGCGTTCTGAAAACGAGTGAGTGGAGAGTTTCTGAGTTCAGCGCTATCTACCCGTCCGCATCCGCAACATCCGAAATAAATTTCGAATGCTGCAGATCCTGCCGCGCCACATCACTCCGCCCCCAGACGAAACCTAGGGGGTTTCGGCGACGAATCCCCGAACTTCGTTCGCCGTTAATCCACAAAGCGGACACGACGTTGCTTCGGGGCGCACACGGGTTTCAGCCTGGACAAAGAGACCGCCTTTTTGTGACCACCGATCTCGAGCTGGAAGAAATGTTCTCCCCTCTCGAGAACGCGGTACGGGCCCTCATATGGAGGCTGCAGCGGCTTCCGGACGGCATCCGTCCTGATCAGCACGTGCGTGCACGTGTCCAGTTCCTTGGGCGAACAAGCAGGTATGGACGAGTGTCGAGTGGGTGGTGGCGCTTTGATGCGTCGGAGATTGTCCCTCAGCAGACGCACCAACCCCGACTCCGTGAGACCCGATCTCTTGTCGAAGACCGGATCGCTTGGGAGTCTTGGGTTCTCCCCGTAAACCAGCTCCGCGGGGCTGGCAGCAAATTCCTCTCGGCGGGTTGTACGAAGGCCGAGTAGGACGAGAGGCAAGACTTGAGTCCAGGACGGGTCGTCGCGTGCCATAATGGCGGCTTTCAGCGTCCGGTGCCAACGTTCTAGCATCCCATTGGACTGCGGGTGGTATGCAGTAGTCCGCTGGCGTTTAAAACCCAGGAGTTTGCCTAACTCGGAGAAAAGGGTGGACTCAAATTGCATTCCCTGGTCAGTGATGATCACTGCAGGGACGCCAAAGCGAGGTATCCACTCTCGGCAGAGGGCTTCGGCACAAGATTGCGCCGTAATGTCCTTCAGAGGTATTGCCTCAGGCCACCGCGTGAACCTGTCGATGATTGTGAGGCAATACTTGTCTCGCAAAGGCCCTATTATGTCGAGGTGCATGGTGTGGAAACGCTTGGTAGTGCGGGGGAATGAGCCCACTTCTTTCCTTACATGCCTGGAGACTTTACACTTCTGGCATGCGATGCACTCTCTGGCCCAGGAATTGATATCCTTGTTCATGGAGGGCCAGAAGTATTTTCCGGTGACTAACCGGTTTGTTGTCCTGATGCCGGGGTGCGCCAAGTCGTGAACTGCGTGGAACACTTCCTTGCGAAATGTGGCCGGAATGTATGGCCGAGGTCCCTTTTCCGAGTCTTCGCAGCAGAGCGAGAGGTTTGAGCCGAAGATGGGCAACTCCCGAAATTTGTATTTGGGGTTGGACTTGAGGCTCTGAAGTGCTGCGTCATCCACTTGCGCCTTGGCAATAGCCGAGAAATCGAGTGAGGCGGGGATGTTAACTTCGGAGACACGAGACAAAGCGTCAGCAACAATGTTGTCCTTCCCGGACACGTGCTGGATGTCTGACGTGAACTGGCTTATGAAGCTCAGGTGTCGAAGCTGACGAGGGGACGCTTTGTCGGGCTTCTGTTTCAAAGCGAACGTGAGAGACTTATGGTCCGTGAACACTGTGAACGGCCTGCCTTCTAGGGAGAAACGGAAGTATTTGATGGACAGGTATGCGGCGAGCAGTTCGCGATCGTAGGTGCTGTAGTTCCGTTGAGCGGGATTCAATTGCTTCGAGAAGAAGCTCAACGGCTGCCAAACTTGGTCCACCTTTTGGTGAAGGGCAGCACCTACTGCGATGTCAGAGGCATCAACAAAAACGGCTAGGGGTGCATCTTGATGAGGAAATGCCAAAAGTGCAGCATCAGCCAGTTGCTGTCTGGATTTATTGAACGCGCAGACAGCCTCTTCAGACCACACAATCTCTCGTGTGTCTTTTGTTTTGGGGCCAGACAAGTACGCGTTCAAAATGGACTGGTGATGGGCGGCCTTGGGCAGGAAACGACGATAAAAGTTTAGCATGCCCAAGAACCTCCTCAACTCCCTCACTGTTTTTGGACGCGGGAAGCTTGTAATTGCTTGCACCTTGTCTGGGTCGGGCTGTATTCCTTCAGGGGAAATGGAGTGGCCGAGGAATCTCACCTGTTTTTGAAGGAATTTGCACTTCTCAACGTTTAAGACTAAACCGGCCTCAAGGAGACGTTAAAAAATGCACTCGAGATGGGCTAAGTGCTCAGACTCAGTAGAAGAAGCGACCAAAACATCATCCAAATAGACGAAACAGAAATCGAGGTTTCGCAGGACTGAGTGAATGAACCTTTGAAAGGTTTGCGCCGCATTGCACAATCCGAAAGTCATTCGGGTGAACTCGAAGAGTCCAATGGGTGTGCATATTGCCGTCTTTGGAATGTCTTCAGGAGCTACTGGGATTTGGTGGTATGCCTTGGCTAAGTCCAAGGTCGAAAAGATGCGGCAATTCGCGAGGTGATGCGCAAAGTCGTGGATGAGTGGAATCGGATATCGGTCGGGAACAGTCTGTGCGTTTAGCCTTCTGTAATCCCCACAGGGACGCCATTCACCATTTGGCTTAGGGACCATATGTAAAGGGGAAGACCAACAGCTGTTTGAGGGCCTGCAGATACCCTGTTGAACAAGTTGTTCAAATTCTTTCCGCGCGATAGCCAGTTTCTGGGGTGGTAGAGGACGCACCTTTGAGAAAATCGGGGAACCAGTAGTATTTATGTGGTGCTGCACATTGTGCTTTACTGGTTTCGAGAGACTACACTCGGTAGTTATCTGGCTGAACTTTTGGAGGAGTGTCCGAACACGAGAGTCGGAGATGTCTTCCAAAAGAACGGAAAGGTTATTGTCAGCGTGAGATACCATTTGGCCCGACGAATTTAGTTTGGTTGTGGGGTCTATAAGGGACTTATTTTGCAAGTCCACCAGCAACCCATAGTGACACAAGAAGTCTGCGCCTAATATGGGGAAGTTGACATCCGCCAGGATGAAACGCCACGGAAACGTCCTACGCAAGCCAAGACTCACGTCCACTTGCCTGTACCCGTATGTATTGATGCGGGAGGAATTTGCTGCCGCCAGTTTGAGGGGTTGTGGATATAGTCGATGATGCTGGGGTACGGGAAGAACCGAAACCTCCGCACCCGTGTCGACGAGGTAGTTGCGCCTGCTGAGGGGGTCGAAAATAGTTAGGCGACGTGGCGCTGCGCTCTGGGTGGCCGTCGCCAAGACCCCCCGCGGACCTAGTTTTTTGCGGTAGGCGCGAATTTGCAAGGTAGCATACATCTTGTCGCTTTATCTCCGAAGTTACGATGATACCAGCAAATACCTTGGTCCGCAGGCTGTCTTGACGACCTGCTACCCGAACGCCCTTTTCGTGTGGCAGACCGTGAGCGAGCTCGCGACCTGGCCCTCGAACGCTGAGCGTCCAACGTCGCCCGCATCTCGGCCACGCTGGCAGTTAAGGCCGCGATCTCGCGCCGTAAGTCGCTGACCTCATCCGACGGTGGTTGAACGGCCGCTATGGTTGGGTGAACGTACACCTCCTGTACCTGATCGGCCGTTGCTGCTAGTTCCTCCAAGGAACCGGAGACGCAGGCTAGGATCGCCTGGGTGCCCTCCGGGAGCCGACGCAGCCAGAGCGACTTGATCAGGTCGTCGCCGATCTTGCTTCCACCCAATTGCCTCATTTCACGAAGCAATTGGCTGGGAGTTCGATCACCCAACGTTAAACCCGCCAGCAAGTGGTCTAATTTTGCCGACTCGCTTGCCGACAGGCGCCTGATCAACTCGCTCTTGAGCTGAGAGTACGATGCCGACTTCACTACGTCGGACACCAGAAGTATGGACTCTTCGTCCAGGCCGACCACCGCGTAGTTGAAACGGGTCGCGTCCGATGTGATGCCGGACATTTGGAATTGTGCTTCCAAATGCACGAACCACAGCTCGGGGTTCCGCCGCCAAAACGGAGGAACGCGTACGGCGAGGGCGGTCACTTGTGGGTCCGATGGGCCTGCCGCGTCTTTATTGTTTTTCTTACCGAGAAGTACGAGATTGAGATGCAAACGCGGTGAGTTTATACTGAAACGCGGTGAACTTTACACCGACACGGCAGGCCGCACCCACAAATGCACGCACGAAACGAGAAAAACGACGACCGAAGCGGACGCTCTCCAACGCAGACCAAAACCACCCAGGAAATGTAGAACCCGCGATGCGAAACACTTCAACGCCGTCTCTTGCAGCGATTTTACTTTTATTATTGTCACTTGTTAAATTTTTAATAATATAAATAACAATTAGTGCAAACCACTTTAGCAAATTGGTTTTAAACTTGGAATCCTCGGGCTAATGCTGATCGTTGCCGCGGCTGATGCTGGAGTTCCCAAGGGTGCTGTTCTTCGGGCGGGGTGTGCCACTGGCCGGGGCTCGGCGCAGTTTATCCGTAGGTGCTTCGTCGGCTGTAGCTGCGGCGTCTGTTGCTGTGGCGATGGTTGTGGCCGGGGCTGCGTGTTTTATCACGTCGGGGTCACCAATTTAGTCACAGTTGTATAACTAAAAATCAAATCACGCAACTTATATTTGTATTGTAAATATATTATTTCCGCTTTGTTTTGAACAAATCTTTGGATGGCAATTTTGTTAGAGTTGTTTCTTATAAAATTTGTGGAAAATATTAGTAACAAATATTAAACCGCTAAAATACTCAACAACCCTCGTCAATTTAAACGAGATAAAACTTTCTAACGAGAAATTTACCAAGTTGCCACGGAATACAATATTTTAAATTAAAGGAGAAAACGCGTGTGTTTACTGCCGCGGTTGGAAACAGAAGAGACCGACTTATTTCCATGCGGTCCTTCCTGTCCCAACCAACGGCATTTTTTTACCGCTGGTTCTCCACTCCCCTGGTGCGTTCTGAAAACGAGTGAGTGGAGAGTTTCTGAGTTCAGCGCCATCTACCCGTCCGCATCCGCAACATCCGAAATAAATTTCGAATGCTGCAGATCCTGCCGCGCCACAAGAGCTTGGAAAAAGCATCCGCGGTCAGTTTCGCCCATTGGAGGGATCACGTGGTCGAGTGGCTCCGCTGAACCCTTGCGTTTTCAGTGGAGGGCGAAGTGATGTGGCGGCATATCGGAGGTGCGAACTACGGATACATCGCGTGGTCAATTCGCATCTGCCGACGCGCTGAATTGCATTGGACACAGCTGACGACCTGACGTGACGGCGGCGCGCACTGACTGACTAACTGACGAACTGATCCGTCGATGCAAGCTGCAAAAAAGGAAAGGGAAACAAAATTTGAGTATATATTTGAGGTTTTAGTTACTAGTAATTATTGTACAGTATCAAATAATCATTTTCGTTTTATCGCTCCTGCTGTCGTCGACGGGTAGCCAGTTATTTCGTCAGTTAGTCACGTCAGGCTGTTAGCTGTGTCGGCAGAGGCAAAGTGATCACGGCGATGCTCCTGTGGTTCGCGCCTACGATGTGTCGCCACACCAGTAACGGAAAAGGCGAGGAAACGAAGAGGGATTGGGTGGACAGGCGGCTCTACTCGTTAAGCTAACGGAAACAAGACATTTGCGGAAGATAATAGAGCAGACGTCTTTTCCATACGGACAATGAAGGTGCCGGAGTGCTTATTCAAATAGGCCCGAAGGCGACTAGTAAGAATACGTTCCGCGAAGCGGTCAAGAGGTAACTGGGGAGAAGGGTCTCCTTTCTAGTCTAGGGCATATATGCTCTCCAAAAATCCGACATTTTGACTGCCTCACAAAAAAGGTCGAAGTGGTGGAGGCCATAGGGCGCCTTGTAAAGGATCTGACAGGAGGGCAGCATGCCGCAGTTGCGGTCAGATAAAAGCTGATCCAGTGTTAATCAGCGAGCAGTACCGTAACAAGGACTCGGCTTCATGGCATCTGGACTTATCGGGTAGCGCTGCCATCTGCATTCGGGATGGCGCTAGCCTTTGTGTTCTTGGGTCGGAATCTCTTGAACCGTCGGTGGAAGGCAAGTGACCACCAGTACATCGTGTTCGAAGTGGTTGACGCTACTTGCCGGCTTGCACCCACCCGGCGCTCTCCCTGTGTGTGGAACGTCGCGAGGGTGATCATCGGAAAATTCGGAATCGCAATGGAGGGCCCTGTGGGGAGGGGGATGGTAGCACTGCAGCTGACACAGCGCTTATGCTCCCTAAGTGGTGACAAGCCTTCTACGTACTGATGGGCAGCAGAAATTTTCGCCCTAGAGAAGGAGTGTGATAAACTCGGCCATTTACACACAGCCGCAAAGGGGCATGCGCCATAAAGGCAGAGTACAGATTAGCAAAAAGATGTCTGCGCATAAATAAAATAAAATCAAAGGAACGAAGTAAATAAGAATCCATGGGGCTTGCCTATAAACTTGTCTCTCGGTCGGCTTTGCGGAAACCCCGCATACTAAGTACCAGTCAGATTGAGGGCATTTTACGGGCATTATTTCCCAGACATTCCGTACGAGTTGATGTCAATAGCGCTGCTCGGAATATACAACACTTGCCTAAAAGGGGACATTTTTCCTTGTCGCTAAAACCCTGAGCTGCCGTCTGCATACTGACTGCCTTGTATTCTAGACGGCCTGGAAAGTGCTCGAAAAGCTAATTAGGAGTAGACTCGCTGAAGCAATCCGTGCTGCCGGGGATTTATCGCCAAAGCAGTTTGGGTTCAGAGCAGGGAGATTCACGGTGGATGCTGTTATGGAGGTCGTGGATGTGGTCCATCGAGCCGAGGCAGCCAGTCGCCGATCTCGACTGATAGTCTTCCTCATAACGCTTGATGTTAGAAATGCCTTCAATAAAGTAAGATGGACAGATAAGCTAGGCACATTAGAAAACTCATTTCACGTGCCCCTACGCTGTCACTATGCTTTCGGTTCAGCCATGGATCTATATTGCCGAGCCTCGCAGTCGATCCACTTCTTGCCTCATTTTGCCAAGAAATTTGCCACTCGGTAAGTATGCGTTGACATTCTTCACGGGCAACCTCGATTTGGTTGAAGCAGCTCGTCTTCGATTCGATTTTTAAACCAGTGTATTTACTCTGGTTTTGACTCTGCAGTCAACTCGCCGATTGATAGGAGAATGAGGTTCGGGATTCTCTTTCCGGTTAACACTACTACTTCTGTTCCAAGGCTAAAACCATGGGCAGCTATCCATTCGTCGCATCAACATACTAAGACTGTTTTGCACCTGTTCAACAGTGCAGCCGGTAACAAGTCCGGTACCTCCGTCTGCATAACCGACCAGGCGCAATTCTTCTGACATGTCGAGTCTTAGCAAACTATCGTAGGAAGCGTTCTAGAGGTCTGACTCTAGGATGGATCCCTGTTCTATTCCCAACGTGATCTCCATTCCCTTCTGGCCCGTTAGCATCTTTTTTTTTGTTTTTTTTTGAGGAGGTGGAAATCTTTAAAAGACTCTGGCCTGGACACGCCAGAGTGTGGGTTTTTTGCTTACTAAAACCACCGGTGAGAAACTGGGTGAGATTATAACTGATCTCCCCATGCTTTCTCTCTAGCCACTTCCCGATAGATGGGATCAACCTGTAAGTCTAACGACCCTTTTCTGAGTGGTCCCATCGCTGTTGCCATTTGCTTATGGATCTCTTCCTTTCGGCTTTTTTCATTTGAGATAAGGGAGAGATGGACCTGGTGTTGTAAATGTTCATTACTTCGGTTGCCAGGATGTCAATTGGCATCATTCCCGGGATGACGAACGCTGCATCGTCTGAGAGGTCCGGAAGGCAGAACACACCCTTAAGGATGTTCTTCTGTAAACCGTACTCAGTTCATGTGTATTGCCTGAAACCTGCAGTGCTTTTCCCCAAACTGGGACTGCATACAGCATGATAGAGCTCACCACCCTGGCTATGAGCAGCCTACAAGTATGCCGCGGTTCTCCTACGTTCGGCATCATTCTTGCCAGAGCCATACTCGTAGTGGCTGCTCTTTTACAAGTATGCTCTATGTGCTGCTTAAAATTAAGTCCTCCGTCTATCATCACTCCCAAGTATTTGATGGCCGGCTTGGAAGTGATGATATGATTCCCGATTCTAATGCAGGCGTAATTTCTTTTGCGGCGCTTAGTGATGTGGACCCCTTCCATCTTTTCCTTCGCGAGTGCCAGTCCAGCACTCTCTAACCAAGCCTTAACAACACTGATTGCTTCGCTTGAATACAACTCAGTATCCTCGAGGTAACCCACCACCGTGGCCTCCTCCGGTACCGGAAGGTTAAGCACATCATTATACATGATGTTCCACAGTAGTGGGCACAGTACAGAGGCCTGTGGGACACCCGCGGAGACAACGTACTCCTTAGGTCTATCGTTGGTATTATACCAGAGCGTCCGTTCTTGCAAATAGCTATCGATAATAGCGGCAAGGTAGGTAGGAACGCCAATCGCCGCCAGAGACTTTCGTATAAGGTTCCAATTAGCTGAATTAAATGCATTCCTCACATCCAGGGTCACCACCACACAATATTTGCTGGTACAACCCCTTCCGTGAATTGCATTTTCGGCCAAGCCAGTAACCATTTTGATGGCATCAATGGTTGATCTGGCTTTGCGGAACCCATACTGCCTATCTGAAAGGCCCCTTTGGCTTTCGACGACTGTGAGTAATCTTATATATAAAAATCAATTGCTGTTCGTTTGTCTCGCTAAAACTCGAGAACGGCTGAACGGATTTATGTTATCTTGGTTTTGAAATGTCCGTGGAGGTCTAGGGAAGGTTTAAAAGGTGAGAAAAATTCGAATAATTGCTGGTAAAACACTAAAAGCAGAACTTTTCTTCTTCCCACATAAATGTTTTTTTCTAAATAAAATTTAGAGCCAATTTAAACTTTATTGATATTCAATAAAGTTCAATCACTCACTATGTTCATCGGACCTCATATTACAACCAAGTGACAATCTTTTATTTCTAAAAAGACAAAAGACATCAAATGTTTTACAGCTCAGAACATGTTGTATTGGAAAACAGAATTTCTGTTTTTAGTATTTTTGTTTCTCACCGTTTAAACCTTCTCTGAATTCCCATAAATATTTCAAGACCAAACTAGACTACCGAGACCTAGATTAGATATTAAGTTTTGTTACAAATTAAATTTCTGAACGCAACGATAATATTTGACATTAGATTTGACAACCAATTAATATGTCAATCCATCCTCTTGCACTTTAGAACACGGAAAGAAGTATTACGATGTTGTGTTATGATATCTATGAGTGCGCGAGAACTTTCTTTACTTTGGCGATCCTTTGTGATAGTGACATTCCAGTAAATGTGCTCTTTTTTTGATATTTTGCGATTGTGACACTTTACTGCTAAGTGAGCAAAAATTTTCTCACTTTGATTATTTACAATTTAGGATGCCGAGGAGAAGACGACCTGACTTAGGTCGTCGCAGTGAATCAAATGTGCGAAGAGCTACATCACATGCTAACCGCACTGATGACCACAGAAAGACAGATCAAGAAAATAGTCGTATTGCTATATCAGAATTGTGTCATTTAGTGAGTGATAATGAAGTAGATAGGCTTAGAATGCAACGAATTCGTGCACATCAAACATAACAACAGCAATCACGACATAATGAAATTGATCGAATCCGCAGACGGAATGCTCCTGTGATCCTTGAACGAGCTGCATTGCACTATGATCCGGCAATTGATTATAATGCTGACAAATCGGTAACAATTGGGGAAACGAAAATAATTTGTAAATATTGTAAGGCGTTAAAATACACTCATGAATCTACTGGATTATGTTGTGCTGGAGGCAAAGTAAAATTGCCACAATTGCTCCCACCACCAGATCCTTTACGATCTTTCGTTTCTGGGATTGGAAATGATTCTAAGCACTTCTTGGCCAACATTCAGAAATATAACAGCTGTTTCCAGATGATATCATTTGGCGCTACACATATTATCAAGGACAATTTCATGCCCACTTTCAAGGTTCTGGTCTATAATATTTTTTTATAATATTCAATATGTACTAAAATGTATGTATCGGAAATAATTAATCGCCAAATTTTTAAAAATTATAGATACAAGGACAAATTTATTACTTATTGGGGACACTGTTACCAGTACCTGATGCAGATTATAAATTTTTACAAATTTATTTTATGGGCAATTGAGATGCGGAAGTTGATAATCGTTGTGATCACAATCCAACAGTGAAGAGAACCATTGTTCATGAATTACAAATGTTTCTGCATCAGAATAACAATCTAGTAAACATGTTCAAAATAGCATTGTATCGGATGCCATCTGATAGCCATAATATTATCGTTCGAGCTGACAAATCGATTGAGGCAGTTCGAAGTCTGCCGGGTGAGCTAGTCTATTATAAATAACCCGCTCCAACATTTTTCCCATAGTGTCTAGAAGACATATGGGTCTATAGGAAGACGATTCCCCTGGAGGTTTGCCAGTCTTAGGCAACAGCACCAGCTTCTGCCGTTTCCATGGTGCAGGAAAGAAACCTTCGGACATGCACGTTTCGAACAGTTCCGCGAACATATCCGCTCTAAATTTGACGGCAAATTTGAGAGCCTTATTCGGTATGCCGTCCAGACCCAGGGGCTTTGCTGTCGCCTATTTGACTGCAGATCTACATCAGCTCGTCCCTTGTGACTGGTGGAATCGGCGTCACATTCAGGGGGCGCTGGAAGCTGTCAGTACCTCTTGCTGGGGAAATAACCCCTGGATTATTTTCAACAAGAGTGTAGGGCACGTGATCTGCTAAGATGATCGGCCTCGGAATCGTTCTGTCACGATTTTATAGACGCTACTCCACGGATTTATGTCCGCTTTCGATCAGAGCTCTTTAAAACATACCCTCTTATTCCGCTGGATGGCGAGCTTGAGGTTCTTGCGAGCTTCCCTATAGGGGGACAAATGTCAGATCTACAATTGAACCAGTTCCCCTTTTCCGATAAGTGTTTATATCGCCTTCGTTGGCCAGAACCACATCCAACTGGCCGAATGCTTCTAATAAGCACCGCCCCCTTGCGCTAGTCTCTTTGCTGCCTTACTCGATAGCCCACGCATTAAAGTCACCGCTATCACCTTTGGACATCGTCCCCTTGCGTCGTGAACAAGATCGTCTAACAGTTTTTCAAACTCAGGAAGTGTGAGGCTCGGTGGAGCGTGGCAGCTGCATACGAATATACCGCTTATTTTCGCTCACACAAAGCTACTAGCCGCCTGACGCATGCTATATTGTATGGCTTGACGGACCGCACGCCCAAATCGCCGCTCTACCAGTCGAATCTGTAACCCATACACGACCATCAAGATTTCTATACGGTTCACTAATGGTAGCAACCTCCATCGCGGATTCGTAAGTGGTCTGCTCAAGCAAATCTTGTGCGACTCTGCAATGATTAAGGCAATATGTCCTTTTTCCCCACATCTTCGACATCGATTGGACTGATCGATGCCGCTAGTGCATGCTTTCGCGAAGTGTCCAAACATTAGGCATTTGAAGCACTTTTTTAAAGAGATCTGTTCCCTTAGTCGGTAAACAACCCATCCAATTCGAACCTTCCCCACGGCCAACAACTTCTGCGCTGACTCTACTGGCAGTCGCATTGTGGCAGTTTGAGTACCGCCATAAGCTTTTCTTAGGCTCACGATAAATTCTTCCCTGAATTCCTCCAACTTGTATTGTTCCTTCAAGGCAGTGCAGATTTCTTTTCTGGATGTTACCTCATCGAGATCGTTGCGCTGTATATAGACCTCATGTTTTTGGGAATGAACCGCGAAATTCTCCCCAAGTGAGTTTATAACTTGGTTACGAAAGCCGTCAGTTTTTCCCACGCTGGATTTTTTCAGTTCAAATATGAGATACCCTTTCTGGGTCCTGCGGATTTTGCTGACATTTCCGCCCAGGTCTGTTAGGTCGGGGTCAGATTTCACCTTCTTCAGTAGCTCCGCATACGTTAGATGTCCTCCGCTGGAGATTACAATTGCCTCCGGGCGAATTCCCACCTTTGGTTTCTTATTTCTTTTTTTATTCACGACCTTAGTCAACCATCGTTCTTATTTTCTTTCAGTTTCGCTTCGCTAGCCGGCTTTCCTACTTTGGGTACTTTGGGTCCTTCTGAACTTCTAGTTCCGTTTGTTGGACTGGTCAAGATTCCTTTTTTTCTTTTTGGGGTCTGTTGATTCCTGACCTGTTAGCGTCTGATAGAGCTCGAAATGGTCTCTCAGATAATTCCTCAATATCGGCCAGAGATAGCTTTGAAAATCGCAAAACTCCTGATTTAATCCGACAGATAGACTCGTGGTCGACTACAGTTAACTCCAAGATGCCCATTTTAGTACCCGACTATATCAGTTTAAAACAAATTTTCACAGTCGTAAACTGGATAGAGTAAATTGTGAAGGATAGTAAGAATATCCTGGCTTCAATAGAATATTTACTCAGCTGCAAAATTTATTGATGATCACTGGGTCCACACTCGGCATAATTGTTGTTCACCTTTTGAACATTAAGACGATCATAGAGCAAACAAGGAAAGGGTTGAAATACTGGCTCATGTGCAAAAATAAATATCTCATAGTTGGATACTCTAGGCCACAATGATCACTCATCTGTTTCATAACAATTTTATTAAGTTTATGATTACATACTCCCATATTTGTTTCACCAGACTCTCGCCCTTTCTTCTGATTTTTCGATTAACAATCACAGTCGCCTGCTAGATTATTGAAAACTTTTGCCCATTATCTTCTTCACTAGTAGCAGCTTAGGTAACCATTTCTAATTGCATCTCAAAATTAATTGCCTACATTAATCCTGAGAGTCGCTGGTCATTACTTGATTCATAATTTACTGACCACATGGGCATGTTAATAAACGTAAACAGAGAGAAAGAGAGAGTGGACGCTTATGTAAAGTCAAGAAATTCAGGTTTCAATGACAAATTTGTGTAATACAAAATCTGCTGTTAAACTTTAGATTGATGCAGTCAACATTTAATTTATTTTCGATGGGTACACATTAGAAGGAAGCTTTTAAGATGCCTTCATTGATGTTTTTGAAAGAGGGAAATTTTCAGCAAGGCAGCGTTCATTAAGTTTTGAATAATTTAATATAGTAAATGGGCACTTCATAATTTTAACACAAATTAATTAAACCCAACGCATGGGCTAACAAGATACTTATTAGTGAGCGTTATTTGTTGATATGCCTTTTGATTTGTATTATGAAGTAATTATGCAAGAGCAAAGGTTGTGGGTTGAGATGCTCATCTTCTCGAGTTTCAACCAAGTCCCTTCACAAGTTTATTTGGTCAATCAGGGTGCTTAGGTAGTCTGCCAAGGTGAACTCCAAGCACCACGATGCATGTTATATTCTAGATTATCTTGATTTAACCCACGATTAACAATTAAAAGACGCTATGCGTTTGGCTCCATGTAACAGCAATTAGTAAGGCACTAAAACGGCGGTACTTAAAAATTATCTTAGCACTAATCTGCAGATTCCCAGATTAACTAGTTCCAATTATAAACATCAAGACCTAAATATATGTTGACTGGAGTGCATTATAAGCAGGCGCGCACCGTACTGGATTATATTTAAAACGAACGCCTAGGACGAACGTAAAGTATGCCATAATGATATGTAGACGCGGACGATAATCCTAGCTCCAAAAAGTCATAACGATAAAAACAATGTCCCCAAGCCGAGTGTTTATCAACTTGGAAACAGGTTGCACTGTCATTTCAGCACGAATTAATGCATTACCTTGGTCCCTTCCAGGCGGATTTCGTGGCTATGTGCGGACATCATAAGTGGATCTCTAAAGGAGCCGCGAACCTGTGTGTGATGGTGCCAAGTGGCAGGTTACATGTGCAGTAAATAAGTGATTCGCGCTGAGGAACATAAAAATTGGAGAGAACGCGGTGTGGTAGTGCCAGTTTGCGGCTATTGCGCCAAGACATTTGCCATTAATTTTGTCAAGTTCTAATCCTGGCTTCCCGACAGATCTGTATAGGCAGGTAGTGGTGTGTTGTCCTCGAGCCTGCTAATATCGCTGCTACTAGACATTGGTGATGATACAATGGTTGTATATTCAGAGATGAAGAAAGTGTTGCCTTTTATAACGAAAATTATACGATTATTTTTCAGTCCGATGTGAGAGGTAAGCTGGAGTTCTAAGCTGTCGCAAAAAAGGGAAAAGTTCCTGGGCTTTTAGGGTTTTGTGTAAAATAATAATTTATTAAAATCCGTTTATTGTTTGCCTGTCTGTCCATCTTTCTATCTGCATTTTTTCAGAGAACGTAAAAATCTTCAAAAGAAACTGGTGAGGACAAGTAACTGTGTGGGATTGTTGACCACTAAAACTATCCCCGCAACCCCCTTGTCCCGTGAAGAAACCATAAGCTGTCTTTCCTTCTAAACGCAGGGCTGGTAATTGTACTTCTATGGTTGTTTCCGCTTTTCGCAGTTTACCATGAATAGATCGGAACATTACATCACATGCTAGTATTCTCCGAACAAGATATTTCGGACGTAATATTTGACTTACAGTTAGTTACCTCTAGCTTTCCACTTTTTCCCACAAATATAGCACAGTAGAAGAATACGTGCTTTTAGTAGTCTGGGGCATCGCATTTGTACAATCATGCGAAATGTGTAATGTAAATCTGTAGAAGTACTGAGTATCTTCAATGTCCAATGAGAAACTGGGTGGAATTACAAATGACCTCTCCATGCAAACTTTTAGAGCCTATTGCAGTTGTTCAACAGCGCGATAGTTGAGGGGATAAAATGCCAGCCACTCAACCTCGTTGCCTTGGGTTCAAATCCCAGTTGACAATCACGTTTTCGTTTTTGCGCTTTTTTAATTGCGGTGAGCTTATCACCTGCGCAGGATTAAATCTGATCATGAAACTGAAGCGCAGTCTAACCAAAAACATTGAAGTCGGGGAAAAAACAATAACAAAAAAGATACTCTGTGGATTCTCTTTATTCCACAAAGGAGGAAACAAGAAGTATATAGCATCATTCCCAACATAACGAAAGCTTTCTCTTCTTAAACAGTCCTGACTCCCTCGACGATAACTTACCTTGTCGTGGCGTGGGAGCTATCCGCATGTTACCGTGACTAGTCATTTTATCTACAAGAACCGTGGTGAAGTGTTCTTTTCACTTCTTTAGCTGGTGGACACCGCAATGAGAAGTCGACCGTTAACATCTTCACAGGACCATCGAAAGATTTGCTACTACATGCAAGTTTTTTTGTGCTTTGGTATACAGTTTTGAAATCATTGCAATGTGTGGCATCTTCCGTGTCCTTGCCCTAGGCAATAGCAAACTCTCTTTTATCACAATACACACTACCTTGGACTTGCCGGGATTTCGCTTGGTATCGAAGTTCGATCGTGTCATGTCCGCCATCATAGTAGAGTCCTCTACCGCTTCCGTTCATGGATCCACTTCCACGATTTCGCAGTTAGCCAGATCTTATGATGCCCCTTCTGGAAGTGACCGACCAGCTACATAGGACCCGGGAAAAGAGTATTTATATATATATATAAAGGCCTGCTGAGAGGGCGTGGAAAGGGTGGATTCCCCTGGCCCGTGCTTTTATCAGGGGCCCGAAATAACCACTCCAATTAAAAAAGGAATATTAGGCGACCCTCATTATTTTCATTCCAGATAAGTATAAATTTCACCCCGGCTCCATTCTTCTGCATAATTTTCTGTACGGGCCCGAATTTTCTCTCTACGGATCTGTATATATTGTTGCAATCTATCCCTTGTCGGGGAATCACGCGTCCACCACACCTACGCGCCATCGTTCACGGTTACCTGAAATGGGCTTCAGCTCGCCCACGATTTTCTGAGTTCCCGGCATTCCTTCTATGCTGTTCTGCACCAAGTGTTCTTGGGGCGACCCCGTCCGCCATCTTGGGACATTGAATTTCACTGCACGCGTAGCTCGCAGTGCAGTTGCCGCCCGTCTTAATGTGTGACACTGCCCTTCCGATCATAGTGCGTACGCGGGACAAGCCTGTGCGTTGACCACGTTTGTGACAGTATCAAGCTATCGTACTCCGATGATACGACGCAGAAGGTGTTGACCAAGGCTTTGGAGCTTTTGAATAATAGGGGAGTTTACTTTCTATGTACTACTCCCATATGGTAACACAGAAAGAACAATAGCACAGAACAGTCTCAACTTGATTTTGGTGTCGAGATAATTTCATTTTCAGATTTAAGATAAGGCGCGGAAAGCGGTTCTAGCGCTGCTAATGCGTCTGGCAACATCTAATTCGATTCAACCGTTGGCAAAAATCAAGTTTCCAGATATACACATTAATCGACGCCTTCGAGAGAGAGTCCAATGATCCGTCAGACTGAGGGGGGTTCCACTTTGGACCTCAAATTCCTCTGAGCTTTTGCCTCGCGGAATGTGACATTTTGCGCCCTCATATGTCGCTCAGATAATAGCAATTAGTTTCTCCGGAATTCCCCTCCTGCGTAGAGCACTTTAAATACACTCCCTGTTCATGCAGTTGAAAGTTTTCTCAAAATCGATGAAGAGGAAGTGAAACAAAGATCGAAAGTCCGGGTCTTACTATGATCCGTAAGGTGTTGATGTGGTCAATGCAGGAAGTTCCGGAGTGGGAACTAGCCTGTTCTCTATCGATGAAGCTTTGGAAATGTTCTTTAATGCATTGCAGGATTATCATAGCTGCTATTTTTGCAACAGTAGCGGCGCGTCAATTCCCCCTTCCCTCTTATAACACTCAAAATGGATGCTTTTCTTTGGAATCTTAACGATCATCCCTTTTTTCTATGGTACTCTCGGGGGAAGGTCTCGAATTCCCAAGATTTCCGTACGAGTGGAAGTAGCCGATTTGCAATAACTGCAGGAGTCGCACCTTCAGCCCTTTCTGCTTTATGATCCGCTTTCTCGATTCCGCAGTTAGCCAGATCTTATGATGTCCCTTCGGGGCGTGTCCGATGACCCGCGCAGCACCCGAAAAAAGACCATTCTTGACGGCTGCGTAATGCTCGTCGATATTCTGAGGCGGGTTACTTAGTGTACCTGCCGTCCGATCATCAAGATACTATAGCTCTCCAACTGTCAAGCGACAACTAGATCATAAAGTGTTCGATGTTGAACTTGGAGGTTCGCAGCTTCCCAATGACGACGGGGTGAAAGTTGTAGAGTTCCACGAACCTGCCACCATTATCATTATGGTCACCAAAATTGTGTTTCGTCATCACATGTCCGAGCACAATGTTGTTAGATCAGAGGCTCTGATTCCTTCTGTTTCCAGTGGTGAGTCTTGTTCTGTAGATATTTCAGCAGCCCTATTGGCTAGCAATTGCATGTCCATTTGATCTTCTTATGTTCGACTTTTTGGATGGCATTTCAATAATTTTCGAAATTTCAGCCATTCATTGCTAGAGGAGTAGAAACTTAATGGTGGGGGATGAAAACTCGCGGCGGCTGAAAAATCGCAGCACTCTCAGAAAGTTAAGGCGCTGCAAAAAAGAAATATTTTGATATCATCATGGTAGAAAGTCGTCCTTTCTACTTTCGCTAAAAACCCATAATGATCGCCTGCCCTGAAAAGATGCTACTTTCGCAGCGTTAATCAACATATTAGTATGGCAATCATCGTCGAAGAAAGAACTACCTCTTTCCCTTTCATTTCCTTTCGCACCCTCTGTAAATTCCCTTGCACATCGCGGCAATGTTACGGAAATAGCCCCTGTTTGGGGCGCCATACCCTTCTAACGGGTGATGACTGCCACAATTCTTCGACGATTTTAGAAAGGATGGCATTCTTTTTCTTTCCGCATACCCTCCTTATCCCCTCCTTCTCCTGGGATGACGCTGATAAATCAAACTTCCCAAGAAGATATCGAAATTATTCACTGTATGCGTGAGCATTTACAGTTCCCACCTTTCCACCAAATTCGCTATAACCGATGTGCGTGATAGAAACAGAGGCAGACAGACAGACAAAGAGGAAGAGACAGACAGGCAGACAAACAGATGGACAGACCGTAAACTCCTGTGGGGAGTTGCCAGATCTACCATCAGGCGCGTCCCCTCGTGCGGATAAGGGAATGTTCGGCGGATGCATATGAATATGTGTTTGTACGCATTCGAAGGTGTGCGTACATGGGCAGGTTGGGTAGGTGGGAGAAAAATGCTTACTCGACGAAGAGAAGGTGTATAAACTTACGGTGCAGGGACTCAGAATGCCAGTACCGTCGGCTTCTGGGAGTGGGCAAGCAGGGTCCTGGTCGTCGATATCCCTCGACTGCAGTGCCTCGGTGGTGGACAGCTTGGCCACCGTGGCATCTAATGCTATAAGCAGCATAGACAGATGATTTAGGGGGAGAGGCAGTATCGAGAGCCGGATTCGTTTAGGAGAAGCTCAACGATTATCTCCCCCAATATCTAAGGCGGAAAAGGACCTCGGCCACAGGAATCCCGTTGACGCTAGAAAGTGTGCGGAAAGAAGAATGGAGGCTTTGGAACAGAAGACCGACCTGGAAGAGTCATCGTACATTTTCGCTTGGAGCGAAAATTTTTGAGTGGTCAGAATTCATCAAAGATAAACACAACGTTCACCAAGCAATCAAGCATATGGTGAAAGCCATCAGGGTTCTATACAACAAATCGCGGGAAGATGAGAAAAATTTGAAAGAGAGCTCTAAAATTACTCCTCCAACGATGACGCAGGTGACTCCCAAGCGTATACTTCCGGATGGGCAGAGGAAAAAGAGGTCTCGGGAGAAGCAAGATGAACACCCAGCACATCAGCAGGTTCCCAAAAAACAAAAAGGCATACCACCCGCTTTGAAGAAGGGCCCTAAAATCTCGGTAGGTGGAAAAATAAGGGCTACCGGCGGGAAAATAGGGCCCACCACGCCTACGATGTCTTAAAAGATAACGGTTGGATTAAGGTTGGACTAAATAAGCCAAAAAAGAAGAAGGAGAGAATGAGGATCCTGAGGCAATCATTATTTCAAGCACGGGTAGTATTATATGTTCTATGCAGACAAACTGAGAATAGTAAAAGCTGACCAGGATCTCAAAGACTTGTGGGGGGGGGGGTGTAAGCAGGATCTGGAAGAACCAAAACGGAGATCTCACGCTGGAACTGAAAAGGTCTGATGAGAGCAAAGTCGCAGGCTTTCGTAGCCAAGTCAAAAATTTATTTGGGGAAAGTCCTGCAGTGCGTGTTAAAAAGCATGAGATGGCTATACAGTGCAAGGACCTAGATGAGTTTACTTCTAAGGCGGAAATCTACACTACCTTAGCAGAGTAGTTGTAGTTGCACGACTGGCAGAAGGCAGCCATTGTAAGTCTTAGAAAGGCGTATGGAGGTATACAGATGGCGACAATCCGGCTGCCAGCAAGTTGCTGTAGGTCGGGAAGGTCCAGATTGGATGGGTAGTTTGTCACCTTAGAGAGGAAATCTCATTGAAGAGATGCTTCAAATGTCTCTCGTACGAACATATAGCAAGAGTGTGCACGAGTGAGGTTGATCGGTCTAGCCGATGCAGACGTTGGGGTGAAACAGGTCACATTGCTCGGGATTGTAACAAGGATCCCAAATGTATGTTGTGTGGTGGAAAGGAGGACCTGGACAGTGGGGATATCGCCGGAAGCGGCAAGTGTCCCGAGTTCAAAAAGGCGCTAAGGTGCAGTAATAAAATGAGGTTGGTCCAAATTAACCTCAATCACTGTAGGGTCGCGCAAAATCTGCTCTCGCAGACCACCCATGAATCAGAGGTGCAAGTAGCTATAATAAGCGAAGCTTATAGAAACCCTAACAGTAATGTATGGGTAGCCGATCCAACAGGTGGGTGGCCGTATGGGCAAAAATAGGCGACATATACGTCTACAGTCTCCTCCAAGCCTGACGTTTGACGTATTTGAAATTGAGTACATGCTGGACAAAAGGACGGACACCAAAAGTCATCGCCGGTGATTTTAATGCATGGGTCACAGAATGGGGAAATTCACTGATGAATGCAAGAGGGTGTTGTCTCTTGGAGGCTTTCGCGCAGTTAGATATCATATTGGCTATGGATGGTCAGGTTAATACTCACCGGAAATGGGAGTCCGGTTCGATCATGGATCTGACTTTCATTAGTCCTTCGCTAGCTCGCAATATGCCCTGGAACGTCAGTGAAAAGTACACCTATACTGGTCACCAGGCAATAGTCTATGACCTGAAAAGCACGTCAAGCGGTTGGAAATCTGCGCATACCAAACAAAGCGCTTAAATTGACAGTTAAGTCGAGGCCAGATATGTTCGTAGAGTTGTTTGAAGCATGCTTAGCGGATGGGATCTTCCCTGAGACATGGAAAAACCAAAGGTTAGGGTTATGCCTAAACCTGGTGAGTCTTCCTACAGGCCTATATGTCTATTGGACACTATGGTCACCGGTTGAGCTGAAAATGCGATGCACGGAAGGGGTGGGACTAGCAAGTATTGTGCTGTGATTACCCTTGAATTGCAAACTGCGTTCAACTCTGCCAGTTGGAAGCTTATAAGGAGGTCATTGGCGGCGATTGGTATACCCACTTACTTAACTGCGCTAGTCGACAGCTACTGAACACATAGAAGGCTCTGGTAGGACACAGATAATGTAACCAAAGATTGTCTCCGCGGGTGTTCCACAGGGTTCTGTGCTGGGACCGCTATTGTGGAACATCATGTATAATGATGCCCGAAACGTCCATGAGGCCACAATAGTGGATTAAGTCGATGACAGAGCGGTGATTGTTGCTGCAAAAGGTCTAGCAAATGTGTGTGGTGTGAAGTAATCACCGCTATATAGAAGTGGATGAAAGATGCAAGTCTTGTACTCGCGGAGGGTAAAACAGAGGCGATGCTTATCACGAAGTTGCGTAAGGAAATCACTGCCTGTATCAGAATGGGAAAGCATATCATCGCTTCAAAGCCAGCGATTAAACACCTTGGAGTGATAATAGATGCGAGGCTAAATTTTAAGCAGCACTTACAAAATGTTTGCACCAAAGCGTCCAATGTTAGAATGGCCCTGGCAAGGATGATGCCACATGTTGGGGGCCTGCGATACATTCGTAGACTGCTTATAGCTAGAGTAGTGAGCTCTATACTGCTTTGCGCAGCGCCAATTTGGTCAACTGCATTGCATACCGTATGTAATGCTCAAAAGATGAGCGCGGTGACAGACAGTAAACCGATTTTAATAAGGATCTTTGTTTTACACAAAACCTTAAAAACACTCTGAACGCCGCAATTTTTTAAGGAGAGGTGACCGCCACGACTTTTTTTCAGGGTTGAAAGGGGAACCGTCCCTTTCGTCCTGCATAAGCTCCTACGACGAGGACGGCGGTGAAAATTCAACATTCATCCATTTTTAATGGCGATCAGTGGAATGGTTTAGAAAATGATCGCTTGTACTGCGTGAAAACCTTCGCCATTAAAAAATACACATACATACCAATTTTCATGGCGATTGATTGAACGGTTTCGTAGTCCGTCTGTTTGGCTGACTCTTTGTTTGTATGTCACACGTATTTTTCTACGTTGAATTTAAGTTTGGAGGGAGTTCTTTAAACATGCATAAGTGAGGTGTAAATTTTTTTAAAAAAAATATAGTCATGTGGGGTATCAAATTAAAGGTCCCCGTTAGCACTTTCCGAAGCCGGCATTAGTTTTGATATTTGTTGGAAAGTTAGGGAGTGCGGGGAGTCGAAATTCACAATATTTTTCTCAGAAGCTACGTTACCGAAAAATCTATGCTATATAGGCTATAGCATAGGGCGTGACCCTAGTTTGGTGGAAATTGCACTAATACTACCAGAGTTATAATAGCTCGAAATTTTCGCTCTATGCAAATTCAAGACTTTGAATGTCAGTATCACACGAAAGTGAATATTCTCACCTAATATATGTATATATTACGTGGACCATTGTCCATTCATATGTTTTAATAGACGAAATACACAAAACCTTTCATACCTGAAGGGTTCGGGTTCCGGTTTCCCGACTTATTATATAATAGATAAAAAATTCGCGAAACTTTTCAGACCTTATTATATTTATATACTTCTGCATGTTTTGAGCCAGACTGTGCGAAAGTCCCAGGACATAAAGGGAAGTCGTGAGGGATTTAGGTACAAAACCTGTGGCTGACAATATTATGGAAACTACAACCCCCCGTGGCTCATAGTTCACCTTCTTCTCCACGTATTTCCGTTCGATGTTGCTATTATGGGGAATAGCAACATCAATTATATACCAGTACGTCAGGCTTGTTATGTGGAGTATGGCGATCAGTGAGACCTTGCCGGTCCCAATACATGCTGCAAGCAGAACTATCAAGTACTGCTTGCGGCTCATATCGGTAAACTGGACATGTATGCAAGGTTTTGATGGATAACCTTACATACAGCATTACGTCTGGTGATGCATTGCACCGGTGCCATAACAGCACAGCCAGAAATGAGATGGTCCAACGTCTCTAACGTCGAACCACACATTCTGCACTGGTCATTCTCCAGCCGTTCTTTCATGATGAGCTTTTTATAAGGTCGGGTGGCGACCATGCCGTCCTGAATGGCACACACGAACTCCTCCGTCTCAGCAAAGAGCCCAAGAGACAATGCCCTCTAGCATCCTTCAGTAGCCATGAAAGGGGGTTCAGTGCCATTCAAAACCAAAAGGGGACTCAATGAATCCCCCTGGAAGATGCCCCTCCGTATACGGATGGGCTCTGAGGTATTAGCACCCTCAAATGTACCCACTGATAAGGTGGTATGCCACCCTTCCATGACTGTCGCCAAAAACTTTATCAGTTGGGGATCAATGCGATCCAGATGTAGGACATCGATTAGGCAGGTATGCGGAACGCCATCAAAAGCCTTGCCATAGTCGATATAGCAACTAAAGAGGTTTCTTTGGCTTCTAGTTGCTTTTCCTACAACTACCGAGTGGATAATGAATTGCTCTTTGCAACCCCTGGACCCAACTCGGCAGCCCTTCTGCTCCTCGGACAGAATTTTTTTGGTCTCGAGGTGCGCATTGACCCTTCCACTAATAATGGACGTTATGAATTTGTAGAGGGTTGGTAAGTAATCGGTCTTGTGTCTGCGGGGTCCTGCACCGTGTCCATCTTAGGGATAGGGTAGGTCATCCCCGTAGTGGGCAATGGTGGAAATTGTTCCGGCCGACTCATCACCTGGTTTATGCTGTGTGCTAACCGACTGTGCACGCTATACCAGAAATTCTTCACCCGATCCAGACCTGGGCCCCTCCAATTCTTCGACCCGTTTATGGCTCGTCAAACTTCCTCTTCGGTAACATCCGCAAAATTCATGCCAGGCGTATTGGCATGGCGGGTGTCTTCGGCGGTGATCCACTCAGCATGCTGAGCGGGTAACCCCCAAAGTCCACCCCAATACTCTTTCCCTTCCGGACACCGAAAACTGTACTGTCTGGACGCTCTGTTGGGATTCGTTGAGAGATCTGAAAAAGCTCCGCTGGTTCCTTGCGTATATTGCATTTTGGACACGTCTGGAATTACATTCGCCATACCGTCGTAACCGACTGCATATGATAGAAAGTTTCTGCTTTAGTGTGTCCAAAATTTCAACTACGGGTGTCTCATTGGACATGGCATAGTTCCGGTAAACCCTCTGCACTTTATTTTTCACCCGTCTGCTGGCATTGCCCTGCCTTAGTCAGTCCCGCCAACGTTCCAGACGAATTTTCCATAGTGGATCTCTTTGGTCACTCAAACCAATAACACGAAAACGAATCTTCTGACCGTGCAATCTGATAGCCGCAACTGTACCACAACGCAGAAGGATTGGAGTTGCAGCAGCGACATATCAGCACACAGCCGAGATGCAATCTCATCATTGATTTGAGATAGAATTCCCGGAGTTGCTGGAGATGCATATAGCCTGGGAATACCTGGTCTATGCAAAGGGTCCATATCCGAGAATTCTATACACGTTCTTTGGAATTCGTCCCGAACCTCAGGGGAAACCTCAGCTGGACGGTGGAGAAGAGTGCTCCGGTGAGTACTTAAACTGTTGCCTGCAGTGCGGCGTGGTGTTGTTGATGTCGCCGCCTCTGCCTCCATCGACTCTCGGCCACCAGTTTCCCCGATGACCTGAAGTCGAACTCGCTCCCTGATGGTGGTCGGGATTGTGTCGTTGCGAGTAATAAAGCGGTACTGGACTGCAAAGTTACGTGCGCGAATTGCAGGAAACGCTCGACGAATCTCCGGTGCAACAAGGGTCGGTAAGTGGTTGTACCCGCCCCCGCCGTTACTTCGTAGTAGGAGTGGATGATGAAATGGTTCATTTCTTTAGTCCACTTCATCCGCTGCCTACGCGAACCTGCTGAAGTGGTCGCCACAGATTGTGGCGAAACAGCTGCAGCAAGCGGAGCAATGCTCCTTGTCATTGTGGCGCCTAGACGTCGAGCCGCCCTACGACTAGCAGTTTCGACGCCGTGCTGTCCATTACGGGAGCCCGACCCAGGCTTAACTTTCCACAAAAGTGGGAGTACGTTGCTCCCCATTTGGTCCGGTCCCACGTCAAGTGGATGTAGACTTAGGACTCCTCAATCCCTAAACAAGAAAACTGAATGTAATGATTTTGCAGGAGAATAAATTGATTAGTTGACCTCTATGTAAGTGTTTTATGATTAAGTGATCGGTGCATGTTTAATGTTTATGAGTGGATTCTTATCCAAAAACTGTTCATACACTGGTTACCTGCTGGTCAGGGATTGAACCGGGGTGTATAGAATCAAGTGGTCCATAAGTTTTAATTGTATATTCAAAGATTCGCTTAATATGCATCATATGTGAAAGCTAATATTGATCGCCCTATTAACTGATGTAAGGTAATTTAATTAGCTTGCTTAGATTCATTGCTTGGGTCGTGAGGATGATTATTTGCAATTAATATTTGAGTTGCGGGAATATTTTATATTCTTCATAAATTTGCTAAATTATTGGTGAAAACTTTTGAGATTTTAAAGTGAGATAGTGTTAACAGAGTCCATTATTTAGACATAAATCAAGTGATTATTTTAACAAACCAGTTTGGCCAGGCTTCATGTCCTTAACAATTGAAGATATAAAACGCTCCTTCATTTTGCGTTTAAACTATGCGGCAGAATTTAATATAAAAAGTATTCTCCAAGTTGGAAATTTGCCTCCTCCACCTTCACCTTCAATTTGATATTCTATTTAAGGCTGTCGCTGGTTTCAAGGTCCCTCGTAAAAGGTTGTTGGTAGATCCCCCGAAATCCCCGTTTCCCACTACACTTCACTTTTTTCCACGAATATACGTTATGAAAATAGTCTGGGTAAACTTTCAGACAGAACAAGGATCTAACTTTTTCCTGAAAATTGTGCCTTTGCACGCAATACCAGTCATTTGAATAATGAATCAAGAAGAACATAACACGCTTGTTGAGATCATGCCGGATAGTGGGCCGAGCTCATAGTTCATTGGAGCGTTCACACGATGACTTGGGAGAATACGAGTCCTTTCACCTGGGCTTTTGCTACCTTCGATTTGTGTGACTGGAAAAACTCTACCGGTTATTGTTTTCTGCCTGGTCACGTAAATGCTAATTCGCTAACTTCTGTTCTTCACTTGAAACTCTTCGAGCTGTTGATATTGTACAAGAGCCGGGCTCTAAGCTAATTAGCTCATTAGTAGACCGTGCTAAGCATTAATTCTGTAGGCAAAGTGAATTATTGAACGTATTTTTCTGAATCGTGATTTGTGCCGATGGCAGGAGTGTGCGGTAGCAACGAGTGTGTTGCAGCTTTTGTACGTATAAGAAGCTCTTGAGAACAATGAGGCTGATTTCTACGAAATAAGAATGGGGGCGGAAGTCACGATGAAGTGGTTTAAAGTTCTGTTTTAAAAACTTAACACACCCAAGGATGAATCATGATGAAGACAATATATTAAGATCTTATTTTGTATGTAGACTACATGAATCTATATGCATATGGCTATGTGCAGAATATTGTTATTTTATGCATATCCGCCAGTTGTTAAATTTGATTTGAATCAAAATTGGATTAATTGGGACGAGAATAGCAGCTCCCCCTCTAATTCCGAGTTTCTATAAAGACCTTCGCGTCCCTTGCATCAAAGGTGAAATTGCCCCTAATCGAAACTGCGAATTGATCCCGACCAACAAACGAACCTGATCGACATACTAACATCTGCTTCAACCTACTTAAACGGAACGATGCCTTTTGAATTAATTTAACTCATAGGAAACAGGAAAACCCTCTGATTCAATAATATTGATCCAAGTCCTGTCTAGAGTGGTCATTTTGTTTAGTATATTTAGACTAATATTTGATGAGAATTCAAACGGTTGATCTATAAGGTTTGGTGTTTACGGTACTCTGAGGATTATTCAATTTGCTGATCTTTGGATACAAAGTCCAAACCGTGGCTTCAAGTAGAGCTATCGAAATTGGCTTGCTTTTTGGAGTGGACAGTTGTAATGTCTGTAGTTTCGCGGTGTGTATATCATTTCATTCGCCTTTATCTTACGACGACATAATGAGAAAATTGTACCCAACAGTTTTCCTTTTCCTCCTATTTTTCATCCTTTACCTCTCCTTTATCCTTCCTGTATCTTTCTACTTTTCATTCTCAAAAATTATAATTAAACTTTTTTTTATGTATTGAAGTACTGTTGTGGACAGCCGATACTGTGTGGAGGGGAGATAAAAGGGTAGCTTCGTAATTTGTGTTACTATGGTGCTCCGGGCTCGAAAAACAACATTACCCAGAATGCCCTCTGATAATCAGATAAGAGTTAACACTGAAGCTATCCAGAGCACAGCCCTTCGTAACACCTATAAGGGGGAAATGGACGCCGTAATAACTCCAGTCAATCCAGTTATCGTGGAGATGAAGCATCAACAAATGATCTTCATAACCACCTGAAGGACGTTATCATAAATACGGCCACAAACATACTTGGCCCCAACCACAAAAAGAGTCGGAACGGCTGGTTCGACGATGAATGTAGCAACAGAACAGAAGAATGCCGCAAATTGAGTAACAATGCATTCTCAAAGGACGCGGGCACGCGCAGAGATTTATCACGAACTCCGGCGAGCGGAGAAACGACTTCACAGACGGAAAAAGGAAGCCTGGGACAACCAACCGGTCAGTGAATTCGAAAAGTACAGGAAACAACCGCACCAGGCGTGGAAGTTTTACCAACGAGTCAGCAGAATGAAGCCTTAGTCGAGACAAAGAGGAAAATCTGATTTCCGACAGAATGGGCATATTGAAGCGATGGGTTGAGTATTTTGATGAACTGCTCAACAACCAAAATATCGGCGAGTTAGAGGTCCTGCCAACTGAAGACGACGGACAAAGAGAAGAAACAGTCCGTGCAATTCATCGGCTTAAATCATAAGTCGCCAGAAGCCGATGGAATTACAGCCGAACTGGTTAAATATGGAGACGATCAATTACACCAAGTGATTCATCAACTTGTGCTCAAGGTGTGGGACAGCGAATCACGACGTCTGGTAATGGGACATTATCGGTCCCAGACATAAAAAGAGAGATATCACGCAGTGTAGTAATTATAGAGGTATCACGTTGCTGAGAAGCATCTATAAAACAT
The DNA here is from genome assembly GCF_905115235.1 of Hermetia illucens. Taxonomy (NCBI): domain Eukaryota; kingdom Metazoa; phylum Arthropoda; class Insecta; order Diptera; family Stratiomyidae; genus Hermetia; species Hermetia illucens. The sequence continues at coordinate 96,048,654 of NC_051852.1, read as the reverse complement.
GCTCCACTATCCTGCAAGTTCGGGTAGCCCCATACGCCCCGAACATCATCGGCTCATACCAAACAGGCTTGACTCCAGGCAAATCAGCAACTGCAACTGTTGGAATATGGCCATCAGTTGCACCATCTTTTAATCGAATTTAAGGCTGCCTATAATAACATAGCCAGGGTAAAATTGTACACGGCCATGACAGAATTCGGTATCCTGACGAAATTGATAACACTGACTAGGCTCACCCTGACCAATGTGCGAGGTCAGTTAAAAGCATCAGGATCACTCTCGAGACCATTCGACATCAAAAAGGGTCTAAGCCAAGGGGATGCCCTCTGATGCGTTCTCTTTAACTTAGCCTTGGAAAAAATGTTCCGTGATCATGAGGTAAATACGAGGAGCACGATTCTCTTTAAGTCCACCCAACTACTGACCTATGTTGACGATGTCGATATCATGGGAAGAACGACCCGAGACGCACAAGCTGCCTTCATCCAGATCAAGCAGGCGGCGCGAGATCTTGGGCTGCACATCAATGAAGGCAAGACAAAATATATATTGGCAACGTCAGCACCAAAAATCAACCAACCAACAACAACAAACCGCACTGGTTAAATAGGAAAAATAAAGATAGGAGACTACAACTTTGAGACCGTTGAAAATTTCTCCTATCTAGGTACGGAAATTACAATCGATAACAGCAACGACGGTGAAATCCGCGCAGGGTTGGCAGCCAATAGAGCCTATTTCAGCTTACAAAAACTGTTCTGATCGAAACGTCTCAGCATAGGGTGAAAGCTCTTACTGTACAAGACAATGATCTTCCCAGTCCTTATGTATTCCTCGGAGACATGGGTTCTTAGCAAGAAAAATTACGAACTCTTGGCCGCGTTCGAGAGAGGAATCCTCCGATACATGAGAATAGACGATTTCGTAGCCTATATAACGATGAAATCTATGGGCGATACCATGACCGCTAGGTTGTGGATAAAATCTGACTCAATAGGTTACAGTGAGCAGGTCACTTAATCCATATGGATGAGGATGATCCCACCCGGAAAGTCTATAAGGGCAATATCTATGGTAGAAAGAGAAGATGAGGCAGACCGTGCTTGAGATGGAACGATGGCGTAGGTCAGGACGCCAGACAGCTTTTAGGGATATCGAATAGCGCAAAACCGGGATGCCTGGAGTTTCTTATTAAGGCAGGCCTAGACCGCTTGTTGCGCCATTGATCATGATGATAGTGCTAACTGTAAACTATATATATAAATTTGGTGGAAAGTGCAGTCTGGCGAAATGTGTTTCATCGCAGTGGGCTCATTGTACACTATATTTAAAGTCGAGAAGGTGTTAATATTTGCATTTGAAGAGTTGGGTCAGCAATAAGCGGCAAATTCAGAAACGTGCTACATACTTCAAAGGCCAAACTGTTATCAGCGGACAAACCAAGGAGATTACTGTCGGAATACTGTTGAAGCCAATCCTTGGCTTCATAAACATTATTCGGACTTTACACCATTATTCGGTTTACTAAGTATAAACCAGGCGAAATTAGCGCCGAGGAGAATACACGCAGAGGACGCCCCTAACATCCTTATTAATTGAGGGCCAGAAATGTTTGCTAGAGACCAGCCGATTCGTTGTCCGAATGCCTGGGTGCGCAAGATTGTGTACTGCCTGGAATACTTCCTTGCGAAAAGCGGCGGGAATATATGGCCTAGGTCCCTTTTTAGAGGTCTCGTAGAGTATTACGTGGATTGAACCGAAAAGGGGAAACATTCGAAATTTGTATTTGGAGTTGTCTCTGAGGCTCTGAAGCACTGGATCATCCTTTTGTGCCTCGCTGATTGCCGAAAAATGGAAGAGATTTTAACCTCTGAAACGCGTGACAAAGCGTCTGCAACTACACTTTGCCGGCCACATGCTGGATGTCTAGTGATGGCAGAGTTGGCGAGGGGACGCTTTGTCGGGTTTCTGCTTACACGCGAAGGTAAGAGGCTTGTGGTCCGTGAACACTGTGAACGGCCTGCCTTCTAGGGAGTATTGGAAGTACCTTATTGCCATGTATGCGGCTAATAGCTCATGATCTGTATTCAATTTCTTAGAGAAAAAGCTCAACGACTGTTAGATTTGATTGAACTTTTGCTGAAGGGCAGTACCTACTGCTATGTCTGAGGCGTCGACGAATACGGCTAGGTATGCATTTATTTGAGGGAATGCGAGGAGTTTAGCGTCCTCCAGCTGTCGTTTGGCTAGCTAAAAAGCCTAGACGGCCTCTGTAGACCATGCAATGAAACAATGGTCTTGGGTCCAGACAAGTAGGCCCTGAGAATCGCATGATGTTGTGCGGCTTCGGGCGAGAAATGCTGATAAAAGTTTAACATACCCAAAAACCTTCGTTTTATGTTGTGCGAAGTGGGTGATGGCCTGAATCTTGTCTGGATCCGGTTGGACTCCCTCAGGAGAAATCATGTCGCCTAAACACTTCACTTAATGTTGAAGGAATTTGCACTTTTCCACGTTAAGCACAAGACCGCCTGAAGAAGACGTTGAAAAAAACAGTTGAGATGTTCTAGATTAAGGTTTGACAGGACAGAGTGGATGAGTCTCTGAAACGTTTACGCCGCATTGCACAGACCGTGTGAACTCGAAAAGTCCGAAGATTGTGCATATTGCCGTTTTCGGAATATCTCCTGGAGCTACACGGATTTGATAGTACGTCTTGTCTAAGTCCAAGGTTGTGAAAACAGGGCAGTTAGTAAGGTTATGCACAAAGTCATGGATGAGTGGTATAGGATAGCGGTTGGAATTATCTGAGCATTCAGAGGTCTTTAGTTGCCACATGGTCTCCATTCGCGGTTGGACTTTGGAACCATGTGTAGTGGCGAAGACCAGCAGCTATTTGGATGGTCTGCAAATAGCCTGCCTTAAGAGTGTGTCGAATTCTCGCTTAGCAACTACGAGCTTCTGGATAGTAATGGATGCACATTCGAGAAGATATGAGAGCTAGTAGTGCGGATGTGATGCTGTACATGCGCGATTGCGAGGGTTGGATGTGTGCGATTCGCATCAGGACCGGCTGAAGTCAAGGAAGATGTAGTGAAATGAAAGCTGGCATCGGGAAACCACTGGAGGCACAACCTCCAAAAGGAGTGCAATCATAACGGTCAACGATTAATTGACTGCACTAGCAGTCGGAACTTGTTGTAAGCTCCACATGCTTCCCGCACCGGCACATTCATAAACAGACATGGATATAACGTCAACCAAATTGACCATGTCCTCATTGGTAAAAGGTGGGCGTTCAGTGTATTGGATGTACGAATCTATCGGGGAGCGAGCTTGCGATTCAGACCATCACTTAATGGCGGCGACCTATCGGTGCAGAATCTCCTCAGTGCACCAATCGGGAATCAGCCCTACTAAAATATTCGCGGCTGATAAACTCCTGAGCGATGCTATGGCGCAGGCATATACAACCGCCCTGGTGCAAAAATTATGCCTTATGCTATACGACATCGGCAACACAGATGGGCACGGCTTCTGGGGAGAACTTAAACGCACCATCAAGGAAGTCGCCGAGGAAGTTGTGTGCTACAAATCTCGGCGAACGCGAATTGACTGGTTTGACGATGAATGCAGAATATTACTCGACGCAAAAGACGAAGCCTACAGATAATATATCTAACGTGCAACTAGAGCCAAAAAAGAAAAATATGACGAACTACACCGAATTTCGAATAGAATAATTTCACGTAAGAAACAGAAATATTTTGACGAGCAGTTGCCGAATATTAATGAAAACGTAGCTAATAGAAAGACCAGATAAGCATATAGACTAGTCATCATCATCATCAACGTCGCAATAATCGATATCCGGTCTAGGCCTGCCTTAATAAGGAACTCCAGACATCCTGGTTTTACGCCGAGGTTCACCAATTCGATATCCCTAAAAGCTGTTTGGCGTCCTAACCTACGTCATCGCTCCATCTCAGGGAGGGTCTGCCTCGTCTTCTTTTTCTACCATAGATATTGCCCTTATTGACTTTCCGGGCTGGATTATCCTCATCCATACGGATTAAGTGGCCCGCCCACCGCAACCTGATAAGCCGGTTTTTATCAACAACTTGACGGTCATGGTATCGCTCATAGATTTCGTCGTTATGCAGGCTGCGGAATCGTCCATCTTCATGTAGGGGGCTAAAAATTCTTCAGAGGATTCTTCTCTCGAACGCGGTCAAGAGTTTGCATAGACTAGTGAACACAATTAAGGATGGTTATCAACCCAGAACTAGCCTCTGCAAGGACAAAGATGTAAACATCATCGGCGATTCCGACATTATCAACAAACGCTGGGCGTTCTATTTTGAAGAGCTTCTGAATCCGATATCTGGCGCTCCAAAATAAGTTGCCCAAATCTATGGCAGTATTGGTGGTCCTGGCCCCACTATACATCTTCCGATAACAGAAGAAGTTGATATTGCCGTGCGATAACTGAAATCAAATAAAGCGCCAGGCGCAGACTAGATTCCAGCCGAGCTGTTAAAATCCGGTGGAAGGGGTCTACTAAATGCGATAAACCAACTACTGCTGCGACTCTGGAAGTATGAGGAGATCCCTGGCGCAGAAGCATCATCTGTCCCATCCACAAAAAGGGAGATAGATTGCGTTGGGAAAACAACAGAGGCATTTAACTAGTCTGTTCGTCCTATAAAATGCGGACGGAATCTCTTGAGAATAGAATAAGACCATATGCCGAACGACTTATTGGCGAGTACCAAGGCGGTTTCAATCCGGGACATAACCGGCCATCTTTTTACCATTAAATCTGTAAAAGTGCTGGGAATATAACGTTGATGTGTACCAACCCTCTGTCTACTTCAAGCAGTCATACGGCAGCATAGATCGTGGAATACTGTACAACATAATGCTACAATTTGGTATACCATTTAAACTAGTACGACCGACGAAGATGACTATGACCGATTCCATCTCACAGGTCAGAATTCAGAACAGGTTGACTAATCATTTTGACACACGCCGGACTACCGCCGACGCTCTTCAAAATAGCACTCGAATACGCTATCCGAGCATTAAGTCGATATAGTTGTTAGCGTACACAGGTGACATGAACATCATGTCTGACTGACGCAGAGGAACTTCTGCATACTCTTGAAACTGCTGCGAAAGAAGTTGGACTACGCATCAAATAGGACAAAACGAATATAATGATGCAATCAAGAAGTTGGACGCCAGCTTTATATACCGACGAGGTCAAGCGACGGATACAGCTAACGAATAAGATTTTCTTCTTGGTCCTTCCCTTAATGAAATCGAAGCATGTGCGGAGAAACATGAAGCTGCATGTGTATAAAACCATCATATGACCAGTTCTACGCTATGAGTGCGCAGTGCGGACCTTAACCAAAGTCTCCAAAAATTTGCTAAACATATTTGAAAGGAAAGTCCTTCGACGAATTTTCGGAGCAGTTTGTGACCGTGATGGATGGCGCATCCGGTATAACCATGGGTTGTATGAACTGTACGATGAGCTACAAGTGTAGAAATTCGTTAAACTAGAACGTCTTCAATGGCCAGGTCCAACGAATGAGTGACGATCGCATGCCTAAAAAGGTTATGAATGGACGACGTGTCGACTGAGTGAGACTGCGAGGAAGACCTAGAGTGCGGTGGGAGAGCACAATATATGCGGACGCTGAGCACTACTGGGCTTCCAAGATTGGAGGACATGTGTCACGTGACCGAGATAATTGGATGACAACAATCCAGGCGGCTAGAGCTCGATGTCGGGCTGTAGTGTCACGTTGATGACTATCGCCGAGTGGCAGGAGAGGTAAAATGAGCCAGAAAAACGTCGATGGACTCACAGGATCCTATGGGATATTCAGATATGGATCGAGCCAGCTCACCGCAAAGTAGACAACTTTCGTACAACTTTCGAGCGAACACGGACATTATCTAGCATACCTTTAACGATTTGGGCAGGACGATTTGCGTGTTTCCAAAGTCCCCGAATATTATCGAGGACGTAGAACGCGCTCTATATGCATGGCAGGAGGTTCGTAGTCCAAGGGCCTCGTTAGAAGATACGACTGGGGAGAATATATTGAAATCAAAGTCGAAAAAGTGATCACAGTCATCCATAACAAACTTAGATAGGAAGTCGGTGGTGGGGAGGCGGAAGAAGGAGGAGCATGAAGGTGAACATCAGTTTGTGATCCAACCCTGCGACGTACTATCATATGGGAGTCGCTGGGAGAGTGTAAGGAGAAGAATTTGGTTTTAGTGGGCAACACTCCCACATAATCGTCTGGCAGGAACAACGGTATCTTTTGAAGTTTTCCACCCTCCAGGAAAACAAAGACAAATAGTAAACCAATTTTTATAAGGTTTTCGTTTTACACACGTGGTATAATTCATAGATGCTACTAATGTTTATAGTTGATTAATTTATTCTTACAGATATTTTGAGCTTACATAGTTCACCGTGTGGCCTGTCTTTGTTCATTGTTTACTTTAGTTAGTGTTTATATTTGATACATGGATTTTGGACTCAGATATTTCTTCTTACAAAACGTATTGAAAACAAAATGTCAGGCGATGACGGCTTTACGGTTTACGGGAGCGTGACCGAAGCGGCTCGGTCACGTTGCTCCCAGGGCAGAGGTGAGGCAGCGTCTGACGATTTGCCTCTGCCTTGGTAAGAAACCGTAAAGCCGTCATCGCCTGACATTTTTGTAAAGTTTGGGTGCTAAGCCCTAAATGAGGGGTCCGTGGACCAAAAGAGGGAAAGCAAGTTGCACCCCATTTGGTCAGGTCCGGCATTAAGTTGATGCGGACTTAGGACCCCACGATTCTCTAAAAAAGGTATTGAATTATCTGCATTTTTTCTGGTCACAAGAAAGGAATTGTATTCAAAATTTATGAAAAACTTATAGCCGCCAGTTTGTTTGCATTTGCCGTCTTTAGACTTGCCAATGTTTCATCAGCATTATTCGAATCCGAGGAAGGTCCAATAGTAAATCTAGCAGTTACTGTTCCATGTCCCATTAGGGCTTTAAAGAGGGAAAAACTTTTGATTTTTCTTTACTTTTATTTCCCCTTTCTAATTTTAGTTTATTCCAATTATTTTCTCCTTTTATTATTTTTCTTTTACTTTATTTGTTTTTTTTTTTATTTTTATTGATTTGTTATCCTTTCTTTTCCTAATTTAGTAAGATGAAATTTTTTCATAAATTCATATGAATTAATTAAAATGTCGTGGAACTGAATGTTTAATTTGAGGACTCCTTCTTTCTATTCTGCTTTCTAACTCCCGAAGGATTCACACAAAATTCAAGGGCAATTCTCCATTAAAATCGATTCACTGTCTGTCTGTCTGTTACACACACTTTTCTCCAAAACGGCCAAAATAAACCGAACAAAATTTGGTGGACATATGGGAACTATGAAATCCTACGCATACAGTGAGTGACATAAATTTACGTGCAGTTTAAAGGGGGCTCTTCATACATATAAAGGGGGATGTACGAATTTTTTTCATATAATATAGTCATGTGGTTAACACCCCACCCCAAGGTTTCAGTTAGTACTTTCTGAATCTGATATTAGTTTTGACGTGAAATGTAAAGCGCGCGAGTAAGGAGTCAAAATGTACACACTCATTTTCGGAACTTTTAGCCGATGAATTGTACGGACTGTTTCTCCAATACTTGGCGGTGACAGTATTTGTCCGTCGTCTTCAGTTGGCGGGACCTGCAACTCGCCGATGTTCTGGTTGTTCAGTAGCTCATTAAAGTACTCAACCCATCGCTCCAATATACCCATTCTGTTGGAAATCAAATTTCCCTCTTTGTCTCGGCAGGATGAGCATCGAGGTGTATAAGGCTTCATCCTGCTGACTTGTTGGTAAAACTTCCGCTCGTGGTGCGGTTGGTCCCTGTACGTTTTATTTGCACTACCTTTAGTAACAAACTGACTTGACCAAATAGAGAGAACAATTAATCAATCGCATTAAAATGCACGGACTTGTGAATGTGTGCACATTAAAAGCGTTAAACAAGGACAACGGAGGTCCGGCCTTCGTCTAATCCAATTGATAAGACAGAGATGGACACAAAACGATATTCTGGACCTACTACTACTGTCACCAATATATTCAAAAGTAGTTCCAAAAGCTGTTTGTATGAAGTATTCACGGAGGAGTACGCAAAAATTGCTAAATTCACAGTATTTTCAAGCTCACGCTGCTTATCCTTGTCCATGTTCGCGTTCGTACTGTACCCAGAACAATTTGAAATCGTGCGCTCTCGTTTGTTCTCGATGCAGCAGGGGCTAAAAGGTTGTGAGGAGTAGTGGGCCGGGGCAGAGGGCTGAAGGCAGTAGGCCGGGAAACAGGGCAAATGTGCTAGCTCATCAGAATTATATTATGTACCAAGGCCAGCGTCAGAGACAAGGGGGGTTTTCTGGAAAATTTCTAAAATATAGCAATACGTTATCATTAATTTTAATTTAGCGGAAATTAGAATAGGATGTATTTTCGTAAAGATGCATTACTGTGATATTTTGCAGATTTTTAGCTTTAATTGGTTCTGAGAACGAGACCTGTTTGACTGTTTGAGGCTTATCTTTTGTGTCCTCACCCCCTGCATTTCATTTGTTACCTCACGTGTCCATATTGTGTCCTCCCCTTTTTCTTATATATGGGAAGCCCCTGTTAAAGCTAATACCAAATGATGCAACTCGTACTGTATTGATGAATGGGCTAAGTTGGTCCCGAAATATATATCTACCCCTGGGAAGGATGATGCCGAATGTGATAGGGTCAGGGCAGGCTTCTAGGTTGCTTACAGCTAAGGTGGTGAGGTCGATCCTGCTCTATGCAGGTCCAGCTTGGGGAAAGGTATTGCAGGTCACAGTTAACGCTAACAAACTAAGTGCAGTCTACTGAAGAACAGCCCTAAGGGTGTGCTCTGCCTTCAGGACTGTTTCAAATGACGCAGCATTCGACATCTTGGGATGGATGCCTACTGCCATCTTGGCAGATGAGATAGCGAACATATATAATGCGAAGTCTATCTTTCTTTTATTGCAGACGAAGAATGCCGAAAGGGAGAGATCTCCAAGTATATGGCAAGGGCGTCTGGCACGCTCTGGAAATCTTCCCCGGTTTATCATGTTGCATGGAGCCTATCAACGTCGGTTTTGCCCCGAGGTCCACCAATTCGATATATCTAAAAGCTGTCTGGCATCCTGGCCTATTCCGTCGCTTCATCAGAGGCAGGGTCTGCCACGTATTCTTTTTCTACCATAGATATTGCCCTTATTAACTTTTCAAACTAGATCACCTTGACCCATACGGATTAAGTGACCCGAGCGCCACAACCTATTGAGCCGGCTTTCATCCACAACCAGACGGTCATGGTATCGCTTATAAATTCTATAGTTATAGAGACTATGGAATCGTCCACCCCAAGTCTCCGAGGAATATACAAGGACAGCCAAAATCATTGTCTTGTATAGTAAGAGCTGGTGAGACATTTCGAGCGAAACAATTTTTGTAAGCTGAAATAGATAGAAAGTTATAGTCACCTATCTTTATTGTTCTCGTTTGACCACTGCGATTTGATGTTGTTGGTTCTTTGGTTTTTGGTGCCGACCTTGCCACCATGTACTTCGTCTAGCCTTCATTAATGTGCAACGCGATCCACATAGATGAAGTTGGATTGTACATCTCTGGTTGTTCTTCTCATAACGCCAATATCGTCTGCGTAGACCAGTAGTTGGATGGACCTGAAGAATTTTTGTTGATTTTTGATGTTGAATGGTCTCGCGAGTGATCCTGCTGCTTTTATCTGGCCTTGCACATTGGTCAGGGCCATCCTAGTCAGTCTTAGCAATTTAGTTGGGATACCGAATTCTTTCATGCCGTGTACAGTTTTACCCTGGCTATGCTACCATAGGCGTCTTCGAACTCGATGAAAAGATGATGAACTGATATTCCATATTCCAGCAGTTTTCCGTGACTTGTCGCACAGAGAAAATCTGATCTGCTGCTGTGTGGCCAGGGGTGAAACCTCTTTGTAATGGGCCAATGAGCAGCAAGATACCTGAAAATATCTTACAGATGGTACTCAGCGACATGATATCTCTATAATTGCTGCACTACGTAATATCTCTCTTTTTATGTATGGGACAGATAATCGCTCGTTGCCCGTCGTCAGGCATTGATTTGCAGTCCCACACCTTGAGCAACAGTTGATGAACCGCTTGATGTAATTGGTCGCCTCCATATTTAACCAATTCAGCTGTAATTCCATCGGCCCTTGCGACTTATGACTTTTAAGCCGGTGGATAGCACGGACTGTTTCTTCTGGTAGTGGTAGTATTTGTTCGCCGTTTTCATTTGGTGGGACCTTCAACTCGCCGATATTCTGGTTGTTCAGCAATTCATAAAAATGCTCATCGCTCCAATATGCCCAATCTGTCGGAAATCAGATTTCCCTCTTTATCTCGGCAGGATGAGCATCGAGGTGTATAAGGCTTCATCCTGCTGACTTGTTGGTAAAACTTACGCGCCTGGTGCGGTTGCTCTCTGTACGTTTCGAGCTTACAGACCTGGTGGTCTCCCAGGCTGCAAAAACTCTCCGCGCGTGCTTCATCTCGAGGAAATCTTTATTTTCCTTATAATGTATTACGGAGTTTTAGTGTTAAATCTCACCTGGGGGGATTTTAGACGGTTTGTTATTCGAACCCAGAGAACTATGCCAACGGGATAGTGATCCGAATCTACATTCTGACATTCACTAAGGGTGAGAGATGGAGGCTTTCAAATAACAAGTGATCAGTTTGGTAGAAAGTGGTCCCATCTGGAGAGACCTGTGTATGTTTTTGGTTTGGCAGGTACTTTCAACAACCATTTCTTGCGGTACTGCCAAACTGAATAATCCGCAGTCCGTTATTATTTGTGTTTTTATGTAAGCTATGGGAGCCGACGTATCGCCAAGATCTCCAATTATGATTTTGATGTCATAGTTGGGACAGCCAGTAGGGTTTTCCGGGGCGGGGGACTCGCCTTCATCCTTCTTCGACTGCAATTTTTCATTAAGAAAGAACTCCCAGCGATCACCACGTGGAGGTGGAGATAATGTTTTGTGGTAGAGCTGCTCATGTTGGCTCAGCAGACGTTTGTCAGGTTTTATGCTCCATTTTGGGTACCAACCCACGTTTCACTCTGGGACCTATACTAAATTTGACACGCTGGCGTGTCCAGACCAGTGTCTTCTGAAGATTTCCACCTCCTCAAAAAAACAAATAGACGGACAGACAGATGTTGAATTGATTTTAATAAAGGTTTCTTTTACTAAAAACCATAAAAACGCCTTCAAATCGGGTGTTGATTCACGCGATTCGGGATGGATAGCGTAGAATGAAGGTCACAAGGGGGGGGAGGGTGGACCTGTACTTATACGTTTGGAACGCCTCATACAATCGTCTGCTAGTAGAAGAAGCTGCGCCTGAATATTTATGATACGCCGGGTGATGGCGAAGGTCGAAGGTCCATTATTTTATAGGGTCGTTTACTGATGAGTGTATGTCCTTCTTTGCGATTTCGAGGTAAGGAAACGTGCCGCAAGCGCCTATTGCAATTACAGCGGCGAGGAACTTTGCAGAAGAATCAAGCTTTGTTAGCTTCTTACAATTTAGAACATTCATATGTGAATGTTACAACTAGACATTGATTTCTTAAGCTACTACTCGGAAAAAATTGTGGTGGTGGTCCTGGCTGTATGCAATGAATGTGAGGAAGTAAGGAAAGACGGATCGGCACTTCATATGCAGCTGTCTGGCATCTTCAGACCTCAGATGCTGATACCTAGGGATAGTTTTCTTGAACGAAGAATTTGCGCATTCTCTGCCTCTGGAAGATGTGTTCAGGTTCGCAATGGGCGGGGGGAGGACAATGGGCGGGCGATTCCAGAGGATAAAACAATGGGCGTCATAAAAGGCATGAGTACTGGGCGTTGCAACTCCTCCAAACAAACTAAACCAACTAACTAGAACTACTGTACTTCCTGTTTTAACAGCTGATCTAGAAAAAAAGCTAAAAAAGTTTGGTTTATATAAAAAGAGTACGCATGCGATTTATCTACAATATATGTACGTAATGTTAGTTCGACAACCTCTTGAATTGATATGAAATATTACTCGTAAATGTTAGTAGCAATTGAGCGGTACCCATTTGATCGATCGACATATGCATCCTGGTCCAAAATAGATTATTGTTTGTCTCAATTTATTGGTAAACAAAAAATGATTCATGACATTCTCAAGACGCAAATTTGTTCACTTTAGTTGAAAATACGATCCCTAAATCCACTTGATAAAGCGAAAATAATTAATCTTGTTGCGATATCTATTTGCAAACCATCTTGAGCTCAAACGATTTCTACAACTTAAAATTCGGACCCGCTGCAACCAGTGGCGTCGTTTGCATAGAAAACTTTTCAAGATGCAAGATTACGGTGGCGAGCGGTTCCAATAGTGGAGAATCACGACACTGGCCATCTTAGGCTGTAGGAATGCCTTACGTTTACAATTGGATACTACTGGAAGTTGTGGAAGCTGGAAAGCTCTGCGCCCAGGTGAGCTCAGGTGTGATGGAGCCGAGTTTGGCGACTTGCTGAGAACAAGTGAGCGAGCTGTTTGGCTGTAACCAGCATTGGTAACTTTATACTTGGCTCGACTTGGCGGCTACCAACTAAGATGTTGTCATTCACAGGTTGGGCAAGTTGGTGTTTTGTCGTAGTCGCAAAATAGATACGGTCGCGTCAAGACGCCTCTTTTTCAACTTTTTCAGTACACAGACGTTGTTCGTCTTCGAAATCCGATCAAATAACGACAACCCCCACAAAGTATACAAAGTGCGAATATCAACAGCAAAAGGACAAGTGGAGCATTATTAGTAGAACTAATATTGTTTGATGCCGGTTGCAGAAAACCCAGATGCAAGTGAATGTGCATTGAATCCGACCCGAATCGAATTGAATCCGATCGAAGCGCTCATAGTTTTTACCGCGGTTAGAGCGCTCTTTACTTTTGCCGGTGACCTTCCACCTGTCTGCCCACGTACGTGATATCAATTAGAAGGTTCGTGTGTTTTCTGAATTGTGATGTAGCATTATTTACCGGAGGAAATTCTCGAAGGTATTTGCGTGATCAGTTTTTCCGGTACGTTTGTTGCAACGATTGTGTCTCGACTATGATTTCAATTGATCACAGGTGAAAACTTAATATTCATTATTCGTTATTGCGCGAGTGTTATGCAACTTGCTAATGTGTGCCGAATTGGTTTCGATCATTTGGAATTAATTTTAATTAGTTAATTTGCAAAATATTGGATATTACCGACTTGGAGAGGTTGTCATATGGAGTTAACCTTATTGGCACGACGTACGTTTGAGACCATATAGGCCGAGCATCAGTGAGTCAGCCAGTGTGCGTTTTGCGTTTTTAATCCACTGTAATCAAGTCTCACATGATCCTAATTATTTGATTAATTGCTAACCATATTGGTGATCAGCCCAGACATCACAACCAAAAAGGGTCGTTAGTCAAGTGGTCCAACTGTGATTGAGCGGATTGTTTGTTCCACTTTGTTTGTTTACTATCCGAGCGTGCTTTATGTTGAATGTGTCGCTGATTATCTGATTCGGATTACTTTATTGCTATTATTTAACGATATAAAAACGAAATTTGGATTAACCAAGTCTGCTGACATCATACGCATCTGTAGGGACATAAAATATAACGACGGTGACGCAAACACTCGCCACAAATTGGAATCGAGAATCATTTGGTAAGTTACGATTTTACATTCGCAAACGAAACAACTTGCCGCATTAATGACTCCGAGCTTTTGCGACAATAATTAAATTTCAGATTATTGAACAGTGATACTGAAAAGTTTACTGCCGGATTGTAGTAATTTTGTTTTTCGGTATTTTTTGCAAACTGACCATGAACTAGTTTATAATATAGCCAACTCCAACTCTATTTTCGGGATATTCAGCTTTGAAGAAATCATATAAGATGTATATGTTGTAAGATAGCCTTAATTAGGATATTGATTGGCAACTTATTCGCGGGTCTATGGTGTAAGAAAGTTGTAGGGCCAGGCTTGAAAATGCATAGCTAATTGTGGCCTTTTATCGCCAGCAGTAGGTATTCCTTTACGATATCTCATTATTCGTTGATTGTGGCTAAATCTCAACTTTTCTAACCTTCATCCACTTGGTTTGCAAAGGATTCATCCAAAAGCTATCCGAGTTCATCAATTCGAACTGTCTGCTACCTCTTATCATTTCCTTCATCTTATGGGAAATGTCGGGTTCGCAGTATGCGGTGCAAATGTAATAGATGCCCCTTTTGTCCGCCTCCGAATTTATAATTGCAATGATGTGCCCCTATATGAAAGTCGAACCCTAAAGTACATCTCATCTCAGTATCTTTATAAATATAGTAAATATTAGTACATTAGATATTTTAAAAAGTTCACTATAGAAATACAAAGTGTTGCAAAAATAGATCCCTCAATATATTGCATGATATATAACAGGGGATAACGTCTAATTCCTGCTATAGTTACTGAGTTATAAATAGGTCATAGTTGATCGTTTTGAATAATCCCACCGCCCCCGACGACATCAAAGATTGTCGGTATTGTATATATTAAAGTAGAGTAATTGTGCAAATAAGATTCTTAAATAAAAGGAGGCATGATATCGAAAAGTTTAGAGAGAGTTGCTCTATTATTAACCAATTTACACATAGACAGGTATACAATGTCAGTATCAGATTAAAATTAATTGTCTTCTTACTTAGCTTTTGTTCCAATAGTAGTGGATTTGGTTCATTTCGATTAATGGCGTCATTATGGTTAGTCATAGCCTGAAACTGAGTGGAATCGGGAGGCTCTCTCAGCATCTAGTGCGTTAAGTCATCATTGTTTTGGTCGTTCACTATCGACTCCGATATACAGATCAATTTTACCAAGGTTATTCTCATTAGCTCGAATGACATGTCCATACCATCATCATTGACTAACTGATTTTGTAAGCTCATTCGCTGCTCTGTCACTATTTCTTTTCCCGCCAAAAGTCAGATGAGTATTTTAGAATTGCCAGTTCTTTAAAAATTTTCAAAGTATCTTTTGTCGTACACTTACATGTTGTACATCTTCGTGCCGCATGTGATTCGTCCACCTTTCGATCGGTGTGCATTGTTCCATGGGTTCATTCTAGATCCCATTCTGAAGGCCTGTTTTGGAAGTCAGTAATTAGTTTTCGTCTGTAGTTTCATAAACATGAAGTTTTGTCTCTGTCTCTGATTATGTAAAGAGTTGAACGTAAGAATGGGCAGGAATACCATAAGAATTAGTATTGTAGTAGACTTACACTTCGCACTGCTTTTCATACATCCTTTGGTAACTCATACGATATATAAAGTCACTGTATTCTTTATGTTTTTCCGCTTTTTGTTTGGATAGAAATCTCACTGCCTTTGCTGTATTTAGAGCCTTATTCTGTCTCCAGTTCTAAGAAAGTCGTCCGATACAATATTGCACCTATGGTCTGAGCATAGCTGTTTCTTTTCACTTGCTTGGGAGGCATTCCAGAACCATAAGAATCATCATAACCATATTTTTATAGTTGTCATTATGATTCATAAATGCAGAATGCGTTAATCATAATTAAGCACCATCGCTGTCGATTCTCTGAGATATGTTTCAGCTTCCTTCGGTTCCGCTCGGGAAGCCTGCACTCGATTGTTGCTATTGTACGCAATGTCTTCCTGAGGCTGAGGATTTTACACAAAACAGCAAAGGCAGATTTAGCGCTATTAATGCGTTGACTAATATCGATGTTGATGCCACCGGCAGAAACAATGCTACCAAGGTAGACAAATTAATGAGCACCTTTGACGCTCTGCCCCCCTCTCGCAGATATGGAGAGTGTAGAGAGTGAGAATTTTGGTTTTGTTGGTGTTTACTAGGTGTACAACTATGAAATGGAGAAAAAAGTGAGTTATTTTCAGTAAGAATGCTGAAAGAAGGTTTATTCAAAGTATGATGAATTTCTAGCTATACATCTTTCCCACGTTTGAAACAATTTATGGATACCACGCCATTAAAAATCCGAGACCTTTCTATAAACCTAAGCGCTGCTCAGTACGTGCGTCAATCATCAATGTAAGCAAGTGTTGATCGGAAGGAGCCAAGACTGGTCATAAGCGGCGGGGGAAACCTCCTAATAGAGTGTTTCCAACGTGTCACGAGTTGGTTTTGGTGTATGGATTGCAACATTGTTTTGAAGGAAGATGACCTTGTATTGCCTTTTTTTCTAATCTGGTAATTTTCTTCTTATCAGAGGCCTTTCGAAGTAATCGGTACGATTCAGCAGCAAAACAAAAAATTAATAATGGCGTCCTTATTTGGGGTAGATTCAACGTAGTAAACACAAAAGGGAAACACTATTCATGTTGTCGAAAATCTCCTCGTAGTCGATGAAGAGCAGGTGAAGTACAGATGTAAATTCCTCACACAGTTCCAAAATGATTTGAATGGTATTGATTTGGTGAGTGCAGGAGGACGCAAAGCGGAAACCAGCCTGCTTTCTGTCGATCAAATTTTCGAGGAATTCCGAAGGAACCCTACATGAGGATGGACGATTCCGTAGCCTACATAACGACGAAATCTATGAGCGATACCATGACCGTCAGGTTGTGGATAAAATCCGGCTCAATAGGTTACGTTGGGCGGGTCACTTAATCCGTATGGATCAGGATAATCCAGCCCGGAAAGTCAATAAGGGCAATATCTATGGTAGAAAAAGAAGACGAGGCAGACCCTGCCTGAAATGGAACGATGGCGTAGGTCAGGACGCCAAACAGCTTTTGGGGATATCGAATTGGTGGACCTCGGCGCAAAACCGGGATCTCTGAAGTTCCTTATTAAGGCAGGTTCAGACCGGATACCGGTTGTTGTGCCGTTGATGATGATGAAATTTTCGAGGTATTGTTGGGTGCGCTCTCGTAGAATTTTAGCTACTATCTTCGCGACAGCAGAGATAATAGCAGCAATGTAGGCTATAGCATAGAGCATGATCTTGTCAACTTTGGTGAAAATCGCACTATTGCTAACAAAGTTATACTAGGTCAAAACGGTTGCTCCTCTGCAAATTCAAGACTATGAATGTCAATATCACTTGAAAGTGGATATTTCCATATAATATATGCATATTTTACGTGCTACATGCTAATGGGACAAATGGACACTCAAATCTCTTTATAAAAGATATACGCAAAACCTTTCATACCTGAAGCGTTTAGCTTCCGGTTTCCCGACTTGTTATATCCTTAGTGGAGCAGTCTGTTTTGTGTCGATTAAGTTTTTGAGGTGTTCTTTGATACGACCTAGGGTTATTTTAGCTGTTAAAGTATTATATTTTTAATAAAATTGAGTTATCATACTCAAAATGAGGGGTCTTTCTGCGGGATCCTAGTGATCTCAGCCAAATGCGATATGACCTTGTTTTGACATAAAATGCGACTACAATACGGGTTAACTCTGGTTAATTGATTAACAGTAACACGTAAATCAAAATCTTCTTAAAATCTGTGGATATGAAAAAAATCAAAAGCTAAAATTTGGGGGCTTAACCCACTTAAAAAGCTTCTCCTCACCCACTGAACCCCACGGAAGTATCTATTGACATAGCATTAAGTATTCGCCTCCTTCTCACTCTTTTATGGCGCACTATCCTTCGAAGTTTCGCCTGTATGATATTTTTAAAATTCTAACATTTACGGAATTATTGCCATTTTTCGTAATGGTCTCTTCAATAATAATGCAAGCTACTCTTTTCCGCCAGGAAATCTCGGGCATATGAAGAATTCGTGTTCTGGGTCTTCCTAAGATAAAAGGGGGTAAGGGAGTAACAGGTCAAGTCCAGAAAGATGTAAATACTGACTATATCCAGCATGTTTTTCATCAAGTATAAACGCTATGTTTAGAATCAGCCAGTGTCTACGCCCCAACATTTATGTGACATTACGGCATTATGGTCACCGTGTACCTTCCAATCGTACAATTTCAGTGAATGCTGCTGTTCGGAATGCGCTAGCAACTCTTAACACTCTAAGGCTGCCGTGAAAATTGGTGTTCGGTGGCTTGGGTCCTCCTTACCCAGCTTTTTTGCTAGCGGGAGTCAGGTGAAAGTTAAGTAATTATCCATAGTTACACCGAGGTATTCGATGAATGGCATGGATTCACTAAATTTCTGTCCTGCACGAAATCTTAAGATTTCTTTTAACTTACGACAATTGGCTATTATAGCCTCAGTTTGGTATTTTGCGAGCTTATACCCATCCTCATCACTTTGCTCGGAAACAGTTACATCTATTGCTACGAAATTTTGACAATGCCAAAACGGTTTCCCTTCATATCCCTTTTGAGTCTACGGAATAAACAGAAATCACAGGGGGCCAGTTCCGGTGAGTAGGTGGGAGTATGTGTGAGCAATCGGTGTCGTGCCGTTTTGAGCCCAAAACGGAGTCAGCTTTCGCCTTATAATCATGGAAGAACTAGTCGCCTGTGCGTCAAAGATCAGTTTTTTTCTTTCTGATACTTTCCTTCACTCTTCTCAAACCCTCCAAGCATATATTATAGTTGATAGTTTGACTCGGTAGACTGAACCCCGAATGCACAGTAGTTACCTCTGCAATCGAAGAAACAAATGAGCATTGTTTTGATGTTAGGCTACAATTGGTGGCCTCTTTGGGACGAAGTGATTGCTGGTTTGTGTGGCAGTTGTATTCATAGCACTATGATTCATCACCAGTAATCACATCAGAAAAATATTCAAGGTTCCGGCCCGGTTCGGGCTGATTTTGAAGTTCGTCTGTGAGAAGACGTCACATAAATTTGGCTCCAACCTTTCTCATTTGCAAATCGTTGGTTAAAATTCGCTATCGCACAGATTTGATTAATGGTTCCACGATGGTTTTCACAAACAATGGCATTAATTTTGCTGGAGTTTTCATCTCCAATCGATATTTCTGCATTTTTAAAAAATGAAAGCACTCGCACAATCTGATTTTACTTAGGTCAGCATCCTCATAAGCAGTCTTAATCATAAGAATAGTTTCCGCGTTGATTACTCCAACAGAAAATAAAATTTCACAGCCGCGCGTTGCTCTCGACAATTTGTCAGGAAGTTTTCGGCGAAATGGAAAAGTTAAAAACGGACGAATGGATGCAACATTACTCGGCACACTGATTTGGTGAAAAGGTGCGCGCTGTGAACCTACATGCATTTAGTGAACTATATTGTCATATGTCGTCCCACACACGGATATAACATTTTTTTTCAGCGAATATGATTTGATATCTAATGAAAGGTCACAATTAGCACTTTCCGAATCAGGACGTAGTTTTGATGCCTGTTCTAAATTGGGGAAGCGGGGGTTCAGGAAGGGGTCACTTACGTTAAGGGTGGTCGGAAACCAAATCTGAAAGGAATCATTGTGATGCCTATACGTTTAGGATTGAAAATATTTACTATCTATAGACAATAATATGGATCATTCTGAAAACTTTGGTGAGAATACGACTATTATTAACAAAATTATAGCAAGCCAAAGTTGTCTTTTCACGTAAATTTGCTGTACTTAGGGTGCTCTATATACGTCTATGAGTACATATAATGTCTAAACTACCTTTCATAACTGAAGCCCATAGCTTCCGTTTCATTTGTCGCTTTTCCTCATCCAGTAGATTCCAGGAAGAATTTATAATGGAAAAGAGTCTGGAAAATTAGCGCAATATTGGAAGTTTAGTTCCTCCTTAGGAAATATACAAAACCTTTCATACGTTTCCTAGTTTTTTCTTAAGAAATTTATCTAATTAGGATACCTTTTTATATATCCCTAACTTTATAATTCATGGGTTAATATCCAATAATCACTTCAAATAGACGGATTCAAACGAAACTAAATTCCAAGTTTAATTCTTGAATTCTAATAACAATAATTTATAAGGTTGTTATATGGTCGTTTCAGCAAGATGCTGAGTGGAGTTCAACAGGGAGTTGATAATTAGTGGCTCTCATTACCATTTATATCTGGATATACGAGTATGAATGTGTATTTAGACATATAAAGTCGTTCAGGCAAAACAGTCGTCAGATGCGTAGGTTTCGAAACTTAATTGTATATGCGAGAGATGAATATGAATAAAAATATCCACGGAGTTGTAAAATATGAAGGCAACACTAACCCGAATGAATAGTATATGAACTAAGTATAAGTATGATCATAGTGGGCAAATTGAGAGAGTATCTATGAATGTATTGGTTACGAGCTAATATAGGCATTAGAAAACTGGACTCGTTGCCCTCCATAATAGTCGGAGCATCTATGTTATCTTAAATCAAGCAACCCCACATATAGTTTTTTTAGAAATATCGAAAATATTTCAACATTAGTTTCCGATTTTGATTGTTTGTTTACCGAAGTTTGGATAGATGAGAAATTTAGATCAATTTTATGCCCACGTAGTAAGATTGTTATCTGTGTATACTATAGTATGCCTCACATATGCAGTTTCAAATTCTAGAATGAAGTTTTTTTCACGTATCTATACTTATAACAACAGAGGAATTTCTATGCAATAAAAATGGTTCCTTAAATTAGTCTTTATTTTGCTAATTGTTAGAGAGATCTCGGTACTTTCAACCGTTGTTTTTTTTTATAATTAAAACTTGATTAATCTTCTAGCGAGTGCGACTAATCCGTAAAAGGAAATTTGTGTAGTTTTTCTGCAAAAGTGGGTCTGAAATGTGGCTGAATGTGGGCCGATTTACTAACTTCCTGACTCATTCACATACCTCCCTAGTTCTCTTCTTAAGGACCAAATGTGAATATGTTTGACTGAAAAGTTAAGTTCGGTAAACTTGCTTCCCAGTTGTTATTCTTAGCGATGCGGCGATGCGAGAGATTTAAACCAGGATTGCTGGATGTCAAAAATAAGTTAATAGCTGGTAACTCAGTGCTTCAGGTATGAAAGGTTTACTTGGTTCTAGAATGAACTTAAGGAGGGTTTGCAGCGGACCCGCACATATTCAATATTTTTCTTCTTTCTGAGAGGTTTTTGGTATGTATATCTATATTTTTATAGCTTTTTATCATCATTCAGCATTAAAACTTTGGGAAACCCCGGTGTTAAAGCGGATCTTGTAATTGTAAAATGCATGATAGGTAGCGCCATTTATTTGAAGAGACTATTGTAAAACTATTGTAAAGAATATCAGACGTTAAATGCTAAGGACGAAGGAGTAAAAATAATCCGGCCAAGGCTCATAGAAAACAAAGCCTTGACAAGGACGAACGAGAAGGTGAGGGATAAATACTATATTGTCAATGACTGGAATAGGGGTTCCCAAAAATCTATCGTGCTATCACAAGGAGGGATGGGATCACCGGAATATTGCCGGAAGTGGTAAATGCTCGGAATTTTAAAAAAATTTAAAGATTTATTCAAAGAAATCTCAATAATTGCGGTCGTTCAGGATTTATCTGACCGTCCACGAGTTTGAATTGCAGCTTGCTATCGTAACTGCATTATATAGAAATCACCATGGTGACTAATGAGTCGCAAACTCGACTGATGGAACGGCGATATGGGCGATATGTATCTTTACGATACACCGTGAGTTAGTCGGCCAGTGAAGAAGACTACATAAAGGAGGAGCAAATCAAGTGGTTTGGGGGCACCGAATGCCATTGTGTATTCGTGAGGTAGGGATAAAGTAGTTAACTGGCCCGTGGCCCATGTGCTCGCAATCACGTGACTGCGCATACATGGCATTAACACCAGACCTTATGTGCGGAATTTTTTTCACGCCCCTCTACCGAAGATGGTCAAACATGCGCAATATTTTTTTTCCAACAAATAAATTCTACCAATGCGCTAGAAGACACATTTTCTTCCTCACCCACACCCATGGGGAGAGCCAGATGGTAGAGAAACAGTAAACGCAGAACAGAGGTGGACATCAGGGCGGTCTACAAAAGCACTGGTTGAGCAAAACCTTTATTGAAGTGCGCTACATCCAACCTACCAGTGGAGGTGGCCCCTTGGAAGCAACTGTCCATGGGACATAATGCATAGTCAACGCATCTGACGTGCTCATGTCTAGGAGATGTACATGGCCCAGTAGAAAATCCAACTATTGGTGAAATTATGTCTGCAATTAGCCTCCCACCAAGCCAGACTAACGGCTTCTAAGACAATAGCTTGAATCAGTCGGATGCAAAAAGAGCGTGCATATAAAGAAACCTGTGAAAACTTTAAATTTTAATAAGCTTTGCTTGGAAGTGGATGTAAAACTGTGGGGATCGCCTATAGAATTGTGGTGAAACGACTCAGTTGGCGTGCCCTACCCTCTCGTTGAAAACCGCCTAGGGGTTATTCCTACAGCAAGAGACGGTTGCTGACAATTTTCAGAGATCTATGAATGTGACGGCAATTCAGCCAGTGGCCACAAAAGAGCTGTTGGAAATCTGCAGCAGAATAGGTGACAACATAGTTTCGGAATAACGAATAGGGCTATTAAGCTCGTCGTGTGATAACGGCCTGATATATTCACTGAGCGGGTATATCCTACAGCATGGAAATGGCTGAGTTTAGTACTACTCCCTGCAAGCCACGAGATGAGTCATCCTCTTATGGATGCATATGTCTTCTAGACACTGTGGGCAAGATTTTAGAGCGGGTAGTCTTTGATCAGCTGCTCGGAGCTTTTAAGAGCCAAGGAGGCTATGAGATCGACTCATTGGTTTGCGTAGAGCATGTAAACCACTGATCCCGTCAAATTGGTTACTGGCATGCCCGAAAATAGTAGATCAAGGAATATAATGGGAAATGGCCGTCATATTCTTCTGTTCTAAATTTATCGAAAATCGATGGGGATTTCTTTTTCGAATAGTGTCAAATAGGGGGAGGATACAATAGGACAACAATGCAATCCTAATTTTTACCAGTTATTATACATAACTATTTGTCAAATCATGAAGTATAAAGTTATTATGAAGACAGGAGGGAGTACACATTATTAAATTAGTTGTAAACTTATCTGTGTTAAATAAAACAAAGGCTGCGAATTATACATACTTTATGTAGATATGTATTTTTTGTATTTTGTAGTAATGTTTTCTGGGAATTCAAATCATAAATAAATAACGATTTATGTTTCCAACTATAGATACTCATGATTTTTGACAATTGATCGCTCTATGCAACTTTATTTCACTATCACAAATCGGTCTGTTTAACATTAACAATGCAACAAACTCTATTCGGTATAGGTTTACCTTAATAAGTTACTCTAAATATCCTGGTTTTGCATTGAGGTTCACCGCTTCGATATCTCTAGCAACTGTCTGGTTTTTTGATCTGTACCATCGCTCCATCCACACCTTTTTCTTGCACTATATAGACTGCTCCTATTTAGATATTTTCAGGCTGGATCATCCATCACCCACAAGTGTTAGGTGATCCACTTACGGGATTCTATTTAACCGGATTTTAATAACAACTAAACGGCTGTAGTATCGCGAATAAGTTTCATCGTTATACAGGCTACGGAATCGTCCATACTCCTGCAGGGAGGCCAACAATTCTTTGTAAGATTCTTCTTTTCAAGATGACTAAGAGTGCGAAATTTGTTTTGCTAAAAAGCCAACGTTCTGAGGATTGTTAAGGTCTTGTACAATCTTGCTTATAGGAGCTTTGTCCCTATGGTGAGACATTTTGAGTGGAATAGCTTTTGCCGGTCCGGCTATAGTACCATTTTTGTCCTTTTAGTTGCCAGCAAATGTGCTATTATCGGTTGTGATTTTCGACCCTAGATAGGAACAATTATCAATGGTTTCAAAGCCGTACTCTTCCCCACTGTATCGAATTTGTCACCATAGACAAGCAGTTTGCTAGACTTGAAGAGGATGGTGTCCCTGCAGTTATATCAGCATTGCGGATTATTTTCTTCAATGCCAGGTTAAAAAGGATGAATGAAAGATTGGTGTTGATGGGCACAGGCTTCGAGAGTGATCCTGCTGTTAGTCTCGTCAATTTTAGTAATTTAGTCAATTTTATTAATTCTGTTCCGGTCGTAAACTTGGCTATGGTACTATATCCTGAATTCGATGGAAAGGTAGCACCGATGGTGGTCATGCTCTATCGATTGCGGCAGCGAGAAAATATAGTTTGTGACTGGTTTGCTGGAGTGAAACCTATATGGTATAAGATAACGATGTTCTAGGCATATGGGGCTATTTGACCCAGCTAGATAGCGGCAAAAATTTTATACAGAATGAAGTAGTGCCTGTTTAATTGCTGCTTAGCCGGGTATCCTATTTTTTAAATGTGAGGCAATTAATACGTCCTTGCCAATTGTCAGGTATTGATAAACTACACTTCACTAAGTTATTGAACACTTACTCATTACACCAAGTTAATTAGCCCGTACTTTTAACAAGTTCGGTTGTAATTTTATCGGCTTCAGTTTGCCTTCAGTTGGCAAGATCTAAAGCTCGCCGATATTCTGGGTGTTGTGCAGTTAATCCAAATACTTATCCGATCGCTTCAATGTCAAATCCCTCTTTGTTTCGGCAACATAAGCATCGGGATGTATATGGCTGCATCCTGGTGAAATGTCGGTAAAATTAGCAAACTTGGTAGAGTTGTTCACTATACTTTTCAAGTTCACAGATCTGTTGGTTCTGTCAGGCTTCTTTTTCGTATGAGAAGTCGCTTCACTGCTCATCGAATTTAATGATAAATTTCTGCACGTACCTTCGTTCCTCAAGATTGCCATATTGTCCAGTATTCAACATCCTTCCATTCCATTTTAAGCTTACAATCGGGTGAGATATGTTTGTCGCAATATCAATGATAACTTTCTTTACGGAGCTGTAAAGTCTTCCTTCAGGACATCTGGTTATTGCGGCATCCATTTTTCCTTTCCGGATCGCTTCATCGTTTACTATGTAAGCTATAGGAGCCGACGTACTGCTTTAATACGACATCCGCGCCCATCGTTTGCCCTTTTTCTTTGCCGAGTTCAGTTTTATAACAGTCGTCAGAGTTGCCAACCGTACTCAATTCCCAAACTTATACGGTTTTTAGGAGCGGAAGACTCGCGTCTACCCTCTTTCGTCTGCAGTTTTACTTTAAGAAGCAACTTCTTGCGACAACCACGTGGAGGTGGAAAAAGGGTTTATTAGTTAATTTGTTGATGTTGGTTTAGCAGGCGATTGCCGGATTTTTTGCTCCATCGTGCTTCCAAATATAGGCTTTTGCCCTGGGAGCTATACTATACTTTACTTTAACCGCCCAAATCGTCCAGTGGGTTGGACAAGTAAAGTTATTTCACTGTTGCGTGTAAATTGGACCTTCTTAGTGGAGCAGCCAGTGTACAGGCATCATCACGATTTTTTCTATTTTTTCAAGATTTTCTGTTTTTTTTTGTTTTTCGGTTTTTGAGAGAGAATTGGCCCTTGAAATAAGTGACCCCATTGTAACCCCCAAAACGGCTTCGGAAAGTACTAATGAGGCCTTTCATTTAATAGTCCACATGGTTATATTTGGGGAAAAGAAATTTTACAACCCTTTTTTGCATCTCTTTAACTTAGCCTATAACGGTTTCATTCATAGCTGTAAATTTCCACCAAATTTGTTTTCCGCAAAAGCAAATTTCGGTTATTTGTGCCTCTTGAAATACTCCTGCAAAGCTTATAAAGTCCTCTCTCTAGTTGCGGAAATAAGTGCAATTTAATTCAAAAAGAATGTCTTCAGAGAAGCATGAGAAGAATTTAAATTAGCACCCGTGAACCTAAGTTCCTAGAAATATAGAATTTAATATGTTTTTTACCTTTTTCCATTGAGAATTTCACCATGCTCCTTGCATCACCACAACAAAGCTTCCACTCCCTCAACAAAAATGGCATTTTATTTCAGCTTGTAGTCATCAATCCACTCATCTAGGTGCATATTTTCAGAGAGAAATTCAAGTCATGCAAAGCCATAAAAACGCGATTAATTCTCTAGAGCGAAAGTAGAACTATTCAAACTATCAAAATCTATCTTCCGAGTAGCAATTTAATTCACAATAAAATACATGCGATATTGGGCAAAGTAAATATAAATTCTGCTATTTACTAATGTCCGATAATAAAACTAACAATGGTCAATTGTTCAACGGATCAAGATTCCGATTCATGCGCAACAGGAGAAAAAAACTTGGTCGGTACTGTCGATCTTATCCGTTGTATTGCTGCAAAAGATTCATACAGGTAAAGTGAAGCCCAGACATATTGCAAAATGATGATACAACTCAATTGTTTAACAAGATATTTCTGTGGGTGAATGGATGCAATTTGCATATCTTTTTAGAAAAAATTGTTTAGTTCTAGATGAAGTCCTAAATATGGAAAACTGAAAGGAGTGGAACGAATGTGAGTGACTTCGTAAATGTCGAGGTGATTTCTTGAGTATTATAGCGAATGATTATTAGAAATTTGAACATATTTAGTTGTAATGAATGCAAATCGTTAAGGAATGCTGACTAAGAACGTGAAAAGTAGGCCATTACTGAATAATTGCAAATCCGTGCAGTAAAGGTGTTCCAGGTTCATCAAATACGCTTTCAAGCTTTGCTGAAAAACAAAGAAGGAATTTATATCATTATATGTACTTCTAGTAATTAAAATTATTAAAAGGAGAAATAGATCACAGTGGGATCGCGAGAGAAGAAACCTCGAGAACCCTCTATTTTATTTTCCAATTCAATTATCCTTTCGATGATATTAAGATTATAGTTATCTGTGAGCTTCCAATGGCAGTAACTAGTCAGACTTTTTGGTGATCTTCGTCGGCTCGACATTCCTTGCCCTCTTTTACTACGTTTTACTACGTTACTAAGGTCAATGGCTTGGTGAATAAGCAACCAGATATGATGTCATGCCATTGAGGAAAGATGACATTAAGCCCTTCTACGTGAAGGACGATAACGGCAAGAAAAGGTCGAAAACATGCACCCTTGATGGGCTGCGCTTTCAATTTCTAATTTTTTTGAGATTTTACTTGGATGAGGTGGCAATTTGTACCATCATATGTCGCTCTCTAATTAATCTCTATTAATTTCCTCGGAATGCCCTTCCTGTGTAAAGCATAAAGTTTTCGGGGTATTTTTGATTCGTTCCAGGATGATATATGCCTCCAATTGTCGCAATTCATGCGGGTGTTTTTCATCTGCAATCGATCAGTCTTTCTTCTATTATGAGTGAAAGTAGCAACTCCTCAGAGACTGTTGGGGATACACGGACGAATTGCATAGGAAGGCCATCAGGGTAAGTGGCTTCACTCCTACGAGAGCGGTGATGGTAATGGTAATTTCTCTTCTATTCAGAGGGGTCGTCCATATCCGCATGTCGCACCAGATATGGAACAAAACGTAGTGAAATTCTAGGATAGGAGCTAGGAGCTAAATGGCGAACCCGATCTCGACGAGCCAAAACCGCTTGTGAACGGGACAAAGGCTGAAGAAAATGAAGAAGAAGAGGCATGGATAAGAAGCCTGCCATTGACCCCTTCACGACTATCTGCAAGCTCTTTTGCGATGCGGTACACGGTAGCGAAATCGTTCAATTTGCGGCTGCTTTTACTCTCCTCATCAACGAAACGGCGGAATTCATTTTCTCACCGGCACTTTTTCACGGTATCCCGCCCGTTCGTAGTCATCAAGACAACTCTCAGTTTTTTAAGATCATCAATCGGCCTCCAAGTTTCTTACTTAAGCAGGTTTTCTAATGCCAAACCCTCATTAGAAGATTATTCAGATTTTGTGTCGTTTGCGCAGTAAGAAAGTTTTTCCGTTGCTCGATGATAGCTGGATTACGGAAACGGGCTATGTTGAATTACTGAGGTCAACACTCAGTTTCACTGCAAGCACAGGCTAAAGCGAAAGACAGGTGAAGATAGGCAACCATTTGAAGATGCTTCTCTTCGAAGCGACTATTAGGATCTCTTTTGTTACGAATAGACAGCTCTTAAATCTACCACCTGACCATGTAAGGCCTGTGCTCGAACGATGTGACGTCGATGCTGAGGCGATGATAGTTGCCGAAGCCTTCAAACACTGTTGATTTTGCAATCACCAAGACCAGTGAGTCAAATCTCACTGATAGCCGTGCGACTTGTATCGTGATTTGATGTCGGATACCAGTCGACTCAGCTATGAGTGAGTACCTGAGTCAAATCATCAGTACCTCCTATAAGGTACTGTAATCCATCCTGTAGTATATCTTTACGGTCTTGAATGAAGCGCTCTAACACACTTCAAGGCCCTGATCCAATTGGATTCTTGCGCCAAAGACTATTATTATCCCGCAATCTGTATTAAAAACAGCAGTATGCATGCAACTCGCCTGCTCCTTACTGTAAAAATAAGCGTAAGTGTAACGTCAACCTCCGATGTCACGAGGTAACTTGATTCGTAATTTGGACATAGTAGTCCGCATTGCCAATGGACCTTTTTCATATTTGTCTTCGTTCATGGCAGTAAGCCAGTGAGAGGGTAGTGAACACATTCAATGCACTTATTTGATTCTTCCTCAAGAGATGGAATCCCATGATCAGCCTCAGACATTGTTAGAGTATCCTTTATATCAACAACTCGAATAAGGATCCCTTGCAGAATTCCTTAGCATTTGAAGAAGTCTATATTGGTCACTGCGTAGATATGAAGGGTGCATGCGATATGCCGCTCATAATGAGCTATGCCAGAGGGTTGGATTGTGCACTTGTCTGAACCAAATATGTCAACTAAGCGGAACAGACTCTTAAGACGGTCATCAGTTGCAGCATACCATTTGATATTATTTAAGTCCATTATGCGTGTTAGGTCGCGCTTTCCCCTGATCCAACTCGACAGCCCTTCTACTCCTTGGACAGAATGTTGTTGGCTAAGAGGTATGTATTGACGATTCCTCTAGTAACGAATGTTATGAATTTGTAGAGGGTTGGAACGAAAGTGATCGGCTTTCTATTTGGACGATCCTGCACCATGTTCCTTTTAGGGACAAATTAGGTAATTCCCACAGTGGGAATTTCTCCGGCGGACCGAGGGTAATCCCCTCAGTATGTTCAGCACGTTAGACTAGGGTACCCCCAAACTCCACCCTAATATACTCTTGTTCCAATCACTGAAAACTGCGCTGTCTTAATACTCTGCTGGGACTCTTTGAGTGTTTCGCAAAATTTACGCTGGTTCCTCACGTACGTTACACCTTGAACAGGTCTGGAGTAAAGTGGAGTTATCATATGGTCGCAACCGACAGCATATGACTGACAGTTTCTGTTTAAGTCTGTCCAGAACTTCAACTACGGGTATTTCCTTAGGGGCGGCATAGTTCGGGTGAACCGTCTGAAGTGCTGATTTGAATTTGCCTAGCAATGGCCTGCCTCAATGAGTCGCGCTGATGTTCCAGACCAATTTCCCATGGTGGATCTGACGGCCGCAACTGCGTCACAAGACTAATGTCTGCAGTTGCAGTAAGGTCATATTAGCACATAGTGGAGACGCAATGTCGTCACTGATTTGAGATAGAATTCTTGGAGTTGGTGGCTACGTATATAGCTTGGGAACGAAAATTTTATACATGCCCTCTTACATTTTTTACTCCTCATTTATTGGTCTTGCATTTTTTACCTGACTGACAGGTATGACGATGGTCTCCTCAGTGAGTAATGTGCAAGGTTACAAATTTGTTGCTCTTTTCTCACTCTCCCTCCCCCTGAGGTGTTATGATGGTATACAGCGATTCAAACTAAAGTTATCTATTCTCCGGCTACGGCGGAGTTTTTATTTATAATGGTATCCTCTTTATTGTATGTTTAAATTTTTAAAATATATAAATGACTACAGGTCGTCTTCTATCATTTTTGTACATGAACCATGCTTTTACCACTGTCCTTTCGAAATATGAATATCAATTCGATTGAGTAACTTTTTGATTTGAGGACCATCTGCAAACTAGAAAGGCCGCCTTTCTGAAAATTTGAGGCAGGGGAACATGGTTTGAGAAGGTGATCCGCTCTAAATCTTTCATGTCAATGGCGGCATTCGGGTCTTGAGTTCTCACAGTATATATAACCGAGAAATTCAGGGATATACTACGATCTTTTTTTATGAGATGGTGGATATACCATGGACCATTTAAATTGCACCTCAGAAGGTAGAAATCGAACTTTACAAGTAAACCTTGAGAGTTGACTATCATAATGACCCTACAAAATAAGAATGTTTGGTAGTTAGATGAGAACGTGGCGGAATTGGATATTAAATTTCGGTAGTTCAGATGCATTCAACATATTATAAGCCAGAAATATGAGTTAGGCTAAATATAAATATAAATTTCTAGTAAATTTCAGACTTTGCCAAATTGTCGGAAGTTTTGAAACGGAAATTTTTGGTTTGATTGGAATTCGACCCGAACCTTTAAAACTGTGGCTGGAATTTTTAATATATTTTTGGAAATTTATGCTTGGTCTGAAGTTGAAATCTGTCTTGACGAATGCCGGTTTCATGGATCAGCTGTGCAAGTTTCAATTGGGGAGAATTTACAAAGTAGAAAACCGAAGTCATACCATAAAGTTTTTATGAGACATTATTTTTAAGTTTGAGGGTCCATGGGATAAATCAGAATAAAAGTATTAAGCCCAGCTAGACAAACATTTTGCAAAATTTTTACTCTTTGGAGTTAAGGTACCTAAAAAAATGAATTCCGATTAAAAATGAAAGTAAATGTTGAGTGTCTTATAGTGGAATGAACAAAACATCAATTGATCATTTGATTTTTCGGTGATATATGTGTAAGATGCGAAATTGAAGCTGGTCATGATGATCCATCTTGCACCATTAGCCAAATGGATTTTACTGTTTTGAAAGAAGCTTTATCTGGGATCGAAATCAATGGATTCCAACTGCTAATTGGTTTCCATTTGCTTGGCATTGGTATCCATAAATTCACTCTTGCTATCTTCCATTTGGAATCAATTTTGTATCAATGATTAACTGACGATTATTAAAAACTTCCATAACATCAATTTCATATAAATCTTTTGATTTATTGGCCGTTAAATCTACACCGATCTGCAGTTAATTAAGGGGCATCAACAACAGCCTAACGAACGATAGATATTCAGGTGGTAGCTCGGCCGAGACGTATGCTGGTTACGTCTTGTACAAATCTAATCGTATTTGACACGGTCCTCTTGTTATGACGTCCCACAAAGAAGTCGAAGAGACTGGTGCTGCTGCAAAAGGGCAGCAGGATGGGATGCTATTAATTCGCGACAACCAGAAACTATCTTTTCCCAACCACATACCTTTGAGGTGATTTGCAACCTCGCCAGGTTAAATGCTAAAAGTGAAAACAAATAGATACGTAGCGAAGAAGTGGCTATCATCTCGTGGAAGAGACTTTCATCGCTCGCAGGCATCTCATAGGCAAATCTATGCCAGCAGCCATAAATACTTAGTGTATGTGGTGAAAAACTCTCACAATTCGCAAAAGATATTACGCGATGAGCCGGGTCACCCATAGGCGCCTTTGTTGGGACGACGAGGTCCAAATCTAACACCGAATCTCTGGCACGATCGCATTTTCTTGCATGCTAATATGTTGCTATTCCGGTTTTATGATAATTTTCTTCGTTGGCAGCTTTCTGCTGCTATTGAGAGTGTGATAAGGAGGCTTGATGTCATTTTGCCACCAATGGGATCGGGAAGGTTAACGCTATTGTTTTTCTTTCTTCGAATATGTATTTGAAATCTGTCCAATGAATTAATTTATGAAAACAAATAAATACTAAAGGTCGAGTATAGTTGGATGGAATT
Organism: Hermetia illucens; assembly: GCF_905115235.1. Lineage (NCBI taxonomy): Eukaryota > Metazoa > Arthropoda > Insecta > Diptera > Stratiomyidae > Hermetia > Hermetia illucens. Next base: position 96,016,624 of record NC_051852.1, on the reverse strand, counting down.
TTACAAGTGAAGTGTCATTTAAGGGGCTCCATCATTGGTGCATCTTCAGCTGCAAAACCCCAGCTTCCTCTACATTCAGAATGATTCACCACCTATAAAGATACTTAATACTCTAATACCTACTGTGCTTGGGCACGCAACCGTTAAAAGTGAATACAGTGTTCCGAGCTCAAAGCTAAGAAAGTGCTAGTACTGCGACCGTCTTCAATGTCGCGGGAGATCTTTCGTAACAGCCTTAACCGTGCTCGCACTGTAATTAATTGAATTTATTGTCTATGATGATTTCCGGAAGTTCAGCATCTGATTGTAGCGCCACCCATTGCTCACTGTCTTGGGCAGCGTCACTTTCGGCGCTTACCTTAGTCAGTGCTTAATGGTCTTTTAACAACGCGCCACCGGCAAGCAACAAAGGCATCTCCCGGCCTATGAGTTTTCTTATACCAGCAAAAATCGTGAAATCATATGAAATCGAATTTTTCGGTTTTAATGCCAGCAATATCCACCCATAAAATATTCATTAGAAAGATAAGCTCCAATGCAAACCATGGTAAGCTGGGATTTGTGGAGATAGGAGAGGTTTCGATCGAAAATGTTGGCTGACTGGTATGGCACAGAAACCTATAAATTCCCCATTCGTATCTGAGATTGATGCTAAAAGAGTGACGGAATCATCTGGAAGGTATTTAATTAATTTCAGATAGACTATATTGATGTACCGTTAAAGAATGAGAAGACTTCATCCGATTCACATGAGTTGCAGAAAAATGAAAGTTTTCTATTAGGTCTTCGATTGAAGCTGTGAGAAAAATAGTTTTTTTTTAGAGTTATTTGATTTTAGTTTTCAATTCAATCAAAAAATCTTATTTCAATGAACTTTCGTTTAGTTTTTAGATTGTAAGGTGTCAATTGTGTTTGCCAGCAAATTCACGGGGACATTGTTAGTTTTTGATAAATTTGGGGTAATACTGCCCTACTTTAGAAGTTACCTTTTTATTTGTTTAATTTACATATGTTGCCGCTAACTTGATTGATAAGTGTTTGTTAAATATCATGCAAGCAGTGGCGGCCATGAAAGGCGTCAGAGAAGGACAAAAAAAGTACGAACTTAAAGGGAGACAGGACCTATTCAGAAACGATCCAAATTTTTCTTTTTCTCCCGAAATTGGTCGTTTTTTCAACCAAAACCATTTATTTTTTTTTCATTTATTGAATTTTACGTGAAAATAATTAAAAAACTATTTTAATATTGGATTGGCTTCTTACCTCCCCTTGATCGTTTGACGCTCAATTTTAGCCTCGGCATCCTTGATTGTCCCTTTCAACTCTTCAATCTTGTTAAAATGGCAGCAACGTACATAGTAAATGTCCTGAGCCATGATGTTCAATAGATTTTCTTTTAGGGTTAAGTCAGGAAAACATGAAGGTTAATTTAGAATAGGTACTTTATTAGCGGCAAGTTAGTCTTTTGTACACCGCGACATATGAACTGCCGTATTATCGTGCATAAAAAAAAGAGCAGATTGAAACCACCACAAATACGGCAACAATTAATGGTGCGTACACCGCATTTACCGGTGCCCGGTACAATTACAAAGCTACCAAGATATTTCTTGTACGCTGTCGCTATTGAATTGTCGAGTGCCGAAAATGCTGCCCAAATGATAACAGATCTGTCACCAAAATCGGCATCGAAAAATAGCGTGGTTCTTTCCTCAAATTATCCCAATAACTGCAAAATCCGTCTTGACCGTGAAGGCCAACAAATCTAAACATAAACAAGCCGGGAAACCGGGATCTGGATGCTTCAGGTATGAAAGGTTTCGTGTATTTCTTTTATAAAAACATTTGGGTAGACATTTGTCCGATTAGTACCTAGCACATACTATATATATGTATTATGTGAGAATAGCGGCAAAAATGCTTTTAACAGACAGAACCTGTTTCAGCTTATCTCATTTATACGTCGACGTCTGATAAAAATCCGAGATATTTGCTCTTATTTCGTAATATTTCGGCTTTAACGGCTGTGCTTTGAGGTTTCGCATGTGATTGAGGTTCGGTGAATCTTTTAGCGTTTTCCAAATTATTATGATTCCAACCTGAATTCGCTATGGAGTCTGTGACATTCCTTTATTGGATTTAACGTAGAGTTAAACATTTTCTGCTTTTCACGATAACTTCGGACTAGCGGACGATCAGAAGATTTCCACGTACTGTAAGCTTTGGGGTCAGCTAAAAATATTGCGATAATACCATACGTTCAGTACAAATGGTGAGCAATTTTACAGTTTGGCTGGTCTCTTTCACGAAGCCCGGAAATTTTATTTTTCTCATATTAATTTTACGTACTTTTTCTTACCATTATTTTACAATTGACCACGTGCTGATTGAACGCCGTCACCTCTCAGCCTTGATGAATGTCAGAACATATAGGTGGCCCAATATAGACTCGGATCACAATCTCGTTGGCATAGTGCTTCGGGCTCGATATACAACATCACCTACAATTCCCTCTGACAATCAGGTGAGGGTGAATATTGAAGCCATTCACAACACAGCCTTCCGCAACATCTATGGGGAGGAAATACGTTATCATTGATGCGGTACTTGGCCCCAGCCGTAAGAAAAGTCGGACGGCTGGTTTGGCGATGAATGTAAGCTAGCAACGGAAGCGACTTTACAAATGGAAGAAGGAAACCTGGGCGAATCAACAGGTGTGTGAATTAGAAAAGTATAGGGAGCAATCGCACCAGGCGCGCAAGTTTTACTAACAATTCAGCAAGATGAAGCCTTATACACCTCGATGCTCATCTTGCCGAGATAAAGAGCGATGGGTTGAGTATTTTGACGAACTGCTCAACAATCAAAATATCGGCAAGTTCGAGGTCCCGCCAACTGAAAAAGATGGACAAATGCTGTCACCACTAAGCATAGAAGAAACAGCGCAATCCACCGGATTAAAAACCAGAAGTCACCAGAGGTCGTTGGAATTTCAGCGGAATTGGTTAAATTTGGAGGCGACAAACTACACCAAGTGGTTCATTAACTGATGCTCAAGGTGTGGAGATAGCCTGATGAATGACAACGAGGCATTATTTGCCCCATACATAAAAAGGGAGATATTACACAGTGCAGCAATGCACGTTGCTGAGTACCATCTACAAGATATTCTCCTCTATCTTGCTAGGCCGGATAGCCCCATACTTCCCGAAAATCATTGGTACATACCAAAGAGGCTTCACTCCACTCTGCGGCAAGCGATGGAAAACTGTTGGAATATGGACATCAGTTGCACCATCTTTTTATCGACTTGAAAGCCGACTATGACTGCATAGCCAGGGTAAAACTGTACAGGGCCATAAGAGAATTCGGTATCCCGAGGAAATTAATAAGACTGACTAGGCTGACTCTGACCAATGTGCGAAGCCAGATAAAAGCAGCAGGATCACTCTCGAGAACATTCAACATCAACAAGACAAGGATATGCCCTATTATGCGCCCTCTTCAAGAACAACCCGAGGTGTATAGTCTACCTTCATCCAGATTGAACAAGCGGCGCGAGATTTCGGGCTGCATATTAATGAAGGCAAGACAAGTACATGGTAGCAACGTCAGTAGGTTGCGGTGCGCGGCTCACTTAATCCTTATGGAAAAGGATGATCCAGCCCGGTAAGTCTCTAAGGGCAATATTTACGGTAGAAAAGGAAGACGATGCAGACCCTGCCTGAGATGGAGCGATAGCGTAGGTGAGGATGCCAGACAGCTTGTAGGGATATCAAAATAGCAGATCAATTGTAGGTGGGTTATACAGTTACCAGAATTGAAAGAAAAATTCAGGATGGTTGCGTTATCTACATGTTACAAGTACTACAACTAATTTATCCAAGAGAATAGGGCGGTCCTACCTTCAATCCTAATGAACGCTCGTGGTGGCCATCCCTTTCAAAGTGGGCTTTTTATGTGGTTATGGTGATGTTATAATTTTCAAACCTCTTAACGTCTTAAGGAGAAAGGATCGATATCAAAGTGGTAGGGTTTAAGTATGATGATTTCATACGCTATCAGTGAATGTCGTTTTCATCACACTTAATACTGTGTAAGTGATAAGCCTGCAGCAGTGGGACAGTAGAAAGATGGACACAAGCATTCACGAGTAAGTGGGATTTAAACCCGGAGCAATGAGATTGAGAACCTAACGCCCAAACAACCCTTCCCTCGTACCGCAGTCTTGTAATTACGTTGGCCTTGCTGCCAGTGGTAAGAAAGAGGCTTTTTATGCTGTAGAAATAGTGAATTGAACCTAGTTTTATGTTTGTTGATAAAAGCGTAGTCTTATGTGTAATGAAGAATAGCTAGAAAATTTGCTGTCTTTATGCCATTGAAGTTACCAAATTACAATTTACTATCAAAAACTCTGTCACAATTCGTTTCATTCTTTTGAGAATTATCGCATGCGGTGAACTGAAAAAACCATTTTACTCAAAACATTTCGCCATTTTCGACTAGATGTTTTCTTAACATGCTAGACAAACCGAGCTCCGTTCGCATCTCATGGATTTTTTTTCTGTTTCTTCTCCTGAAAGTTTTTTTTAGAAGATTGTAACTGTTACTGTTGGCCTGTAGTAGTTCCTTCACCAGTATCAGAATGGGGCTCTGCGTTCTGCCAATATGTGCGCAGGTGGGTTGCGGAAAAGACCATCGAATCTGTTACAATTTGATTTGTTTATTTTCAATCATAGCCCGCGACCGTTCTTTAGTCTCAAAGTATTAATAACTTACTGATATGGTGGAATTTGAGCTTCCTATGGTATCTATTTTTGAGCACCCTTAAACTCTTTTGATTTAGTTCTAACGCTAAGCAGAAACGCTCTACATTTGAGGGTTTCCCCTTGTTCGTATTTATGAGCTTTATCTTCTAAAGATTCTGCTAAGCTCCCCAAGCGCCAGATTATATTTTTGAATTTCTTAGATATTTACAGCGAGGAACTTAAATGGGCATATTGTACCCATCTTAACCTATAGATTTTTTTTTAAATACAGTCACGCTTTCCTTTCTATAGTTTCGTGTTAGTATTCCTATAGAAGGAACCATATTTATTGAAGTCTCTTCCGTGTTTTGAGCATATCCTAACCGTATCGAGACCTTAAAAGTAGGCATTGTTGCGGACAACTTTAAAGATTTAATCTAAACTAGTATTTTGATTTTACAGTTTTTACGCACGCTGCCTTGACTGAGCAGTCTACATCCAGTGAGGATTTCCCCGTCGTTATCAGCTTACCCCGGCTATTCGTCAAAGGTTCCGCTTCCCTAACACATTTGAACGCGAACTAAATAGTATACTGGCCAGGAATCGCATTTGTTACTTTGAAGTGCACTTATAAGCTGGATTTAACGAGTTTTTTTCGCGTTGGTTATGACGAAGCATAGCTGAAATGAACTAAAGATTATATTCGTAGATCTTCGTAATTGTGCTCGCCGTTGAATTGGGGCTTTAGAATAAACTCAACGTATTCCCTGCTTGTTATAATAGTCTATTAAAAGCAGCATATTTTTGGGTTAGTAGCGCGCAAATTTCGAAAAAATTCTTGCCTCGGATAGGGACTGATCTCAAGCTTCCGACGAGCGAGAACTTCGGCGCTATCCGCGGTGCATTATAAGTCTAGGTGTGATAATGGGACTCTGGAGAGCTCCCCCCTCTTCTTGCGAAAATGTGGCCCTGTACTCTAGAAAGCCTAGTGGAAGTAGATGTAAATCGGGTATCACAAGGTACGTTCCTATAATTTCGGAGCTGGTTTCTGACAGGATCTTCGCTGTGAGATTTTGTTTCTGGTTAAAGGGCATTACAGTTGTGTAGTATTAATAATCAAAAGAACTTTAATATAGAGGAGACGGGGACTTCCTTTAAACAACTACCTTAGAAAAGGTGGTATGGTAATCATGATGGGTGATTTGAAGGCCAGGAACACCACTTCGCTCGAATAAATGATGGGAAGGCATGGACTTGGTGATCGTAATAACAACGGCGAACTTTCACCCCCTCGTCGTTGCGAACATTGTGTAGTGTCCGTGGCTTTGTAACATGTGCACCATTTTATTCACTTTTCCAGTGACAATCTGATGAGTTTATTTGCTTAACATTCAATTGAATTTGAACTTCGGGGTCATCGAAAGGAAAAATTAGCTGAGCTGGTTGAGGAAAGCGCACCGATCAACAGCTGGACACGACGAACCCGTTAAAGCTAGTGTCGGGCGAAGGTAACTGTCAATCGTTAATTAAAATTAATACAAAGTAAGTAAATTACGGCTGCTGGAAGTGCGTGAGTGATAATTAAGTAACTTAAAGTGATTGTAGGACGAAATCGAGTGGAGAAACTTACATAGATTGCTCAAGGGAAATGTGGAATAAATGATAACTAAGGTTGCTGCTGAATCAAACTTAGATTAGTTTAGGAGAAAATTGAGTGACAAGATATTAGTACTTATTTGAGTGATAAGTAAGCAATTTAACAAACAAGAGGTTATTAGCCAGTGATACTGACATAGCTTGCTTCGAAAAAGGCTGGCTCACTGCTTTACCGATGCTCGGAAAGCTTACCGTTTCTTTTTTCGAGGAGCCAAACTTGTAAAAGAAAACCTTATTGATATCGGTTCAATATCTGTCTGTCTGTCTATCTATCCGTCTGTCTACACGCACTTTTCTCAGAAACGATCACACCGATTGACATGAAATGTCGTGACAAGGAGGGAACTTGGAAAGCTCACATATGCAGTAAGTTACAACTCTGTACGTTGAGTTTAAGGGCGGGGGGTCGTCCAGAGTACAAAAGGGGGATGTAAAATGTTTTTTCCACCCGCAACAAATGAAAGGTCTTGATTAGTGCTTTTCGAAGCCAGCTTTAGTTTTGACATCTGTTGGAAAGGCGAGCAATGTGGGGGTTTGCAAATGATGATTGATGAAAACATTCAAAATATCATCCATATTGATATCTACTAAAATTAAGTTTACAATAGTAGATTACTGTGTTTTTGGGGATTTTGACCAGAAATCTCCTTAAGGGGGTGACGCTAAGGCAGGGCGGGAACTTCTGTGTCCGAGGATGCGATCCATCGTGGATCTTCCCTCTTGATCGCGGCAGTCGGACCCGAAGTTTTTATTATTTCTTTTCTTTCAATTTCCAGGTTTAGTTCGTGTATTGATCTTTTGTTACGCCCTAGCTACCATAGGGCAAGCATGTGGTGGAGCTTCATTGTTTGCGAGTGCACCTTCATGGTAAATGTCGCCAATATTTTTCTTTTGGTTTTAGGATAGCTTTCCCTGTTGGTCGTCTCCGGTCACCCAGGATGGTCTTTCGACCGTCGATCAATTTCACTAAATCATTACCCCAAATGGGATCATCAGCTGATGATTGTTCACATTGGTGAGCAGCTGAGGAAGTGGGAGGAACATTTTACCATGATTCTGAAGCATATAATATCGGGTGAAATTCCACCTTTTGTGTTTGTCCGTAATGTATGGATACGAATCCTCAAAACAGAAGCAAAATTATATCGCCTTTCAATGGACTTGACAGTCTCCCCGCGGATATGTTTTATATAGCACCTATAGCCTCCGGTAAGTTACAGATCTTTCCCAATGAATGGAAAAAGGCGATGATCGTTAAAATCCATTGGTGTTGAAAGCGGCAATTGGAGGGATTTTCGCATGTTCCGAACGATAAGATAATAATTAAAATCACCTGGTAGTAGAAACGACTTACAGCTTCGTCTTGCGCAGAGGAAACTATCCTGAATCATATTGGGACGACTAACCGCCTATGCCACTTGATGACCGATAAGACTAATTGAAAAGAGACTTCTTTGGTGTACGCATCCCTCTTTTTGGGCTAGCAGCCAATAAGTTTGGATCAGCCCAGCTACGGAAAGCTAAATTTGCCAGTTATCATGATGTGTCTATCGCCCGAAATAGCCTAACATTTAGAAGCTATTTTCCAGCACTTATGGGAGGAGGTATTTGTTCCCTGCAATGAGTAATCTTCTGACTTTTGTCAAATTCAAAGCAGCCTGTAATCGTCTCACACGTCGCATTCAGGAGGGGGGAAAGTGCGCCTATACCTATGCTCTCTTTATATATATTATATATTGCTACAAACTTTCCTATTATGCTTGTCGCGATTTTCATCCTGAGATTTTTGAAGATCACCGCTAAGTTGTTGCAATATGCTTGCTCAATATAATAGTATAAGTAAAAGTTATCTATATTTGTACACCTTGTAACAGAGTTTCCACAAAAGTTCGTTAGGGCGTCTTTAAATTGGCGTTCAAACTGAAAGAATTTCCATCGATTTTTCAAGCTTAAATATTATTTAGAAATCGCCCAATATATTGTTAAAACCAATTTGGTATTTGCATATTTTCTTGGAATATTTACAATAAATACGTTGAATGGAGCAGTGCAGAATCTGGAAAATATCTTAAAATTATTCGACGAATTTATTCAAGCCTCAGGTGAAATATTACACAAAAATACAATGCATGTAATTTATCTTGGATACTTTTCCATTATTTTACTTAATAGAAAATATCGAATTAGTTGGAAATCGTCATATATAATAATAAATCCAGAATTAACAACCAAGAAATATTTCCCAAAATTGCCATAGATTTATTGCCAAAAATTATCATAGAGCAATAACCGATAGATTGTATCATAAAATTCTACCGAATCAGATAGAACGTTGGTTGGTCTTCAGAGCATTGTTGAGTTCTGATTCCAGAAAAAAGCTTATGTATAGTAATTTGTTAGAAGAGATAGCTATGATCTCTACTTATTTATGTAAATGAAGATATTTACCTTTTATTCAAATAGTTAATGTTATTTTTTGCCGTTTTATCTTTCAAAATAAAAAGGACGCGCTTTGGGGGTCGGAAAGTTATTTGCTGGTTCTAGATTCGAAGATAGAATTCGGCATAATTTGATTTTTCATTAAGAAGACGAATAATCGAAACGATTTTGATTCCTTAATTTTATTATAAATTTCGTTGCGTATTAATATTGATGCAATCAACTGGCTAATTGACTGTCATGATAATGGCAGCGCTATATCTAAATTCACGCAAATTATATGCATCCGAAAGTGATAACGCCCAGATATCATTTAATATATTTAAATTGTGACAAGTTAGTGAACTATATAATTGGCGAAATGGACGAAATTGAGTAAGACAAATGTTGCCTATTGTCCAAAAAACGAACGGTTACCTGGATTTTGTGAATTTTTTTGCAAATTAACAATGATTGGAATGCCGAGTTCATATTACCAACCTTCTTTTGTTTTAGGTTGAATTTCAAATGCGTTTATAGAGTCATGTGAAATTAATTTGCATTCATGGTGTTTTTAGTAAAGAAACTAAAGAAATTGGAGACACCGTTTTCGTGTCTAATAAAATTTTCATTATCGGATATATCAATAGTTCGGGAGCAACTTGTATCCTTCCCTCATTGCACATTGATGTCCCTGCAATTAAACTTTATTTTAAATTAATGTATCTTTATCTAACCGCTTATATATATGAATCTCAACAAGCGGAGTATTTGCAGGTTGCCTGCTAATCCATAGGTTTTCATAGGCAGTCTAGTTGATTAATGCACTGTATTTACTTTTGCACCTGTAAGTTGGTGATGTCTGATCGGTCTGCCTCCTCCATAATATGTTTGGTTACTATGGATTCAGTAGCCCTTTCCACTTCTGCTTCTCTTAGGTGTTCCGTGAACAGTGTAGTGATCAGTATCCTTGTTTTTCCGATATAGGCTGTAGGGTACTCAGCTTAGCTTGAAGGGTATTTGTTCAAATGATATCTGATCTAGTCCTGCCGTAAGGAACTCCAAAGATTCCGATTTTACGTGGAGGTGCAACAAATCGATAATAGCTGCCTGGAATTCTAGCTTAAGCCATCGCTTCATGTGGAGTAGCGTCTGTCATGTCTTTTTTTGTACCGGAAATATTACCTCTATAAACTTTCTGGACTGGATCCATAGGGACTAGATAACTTGCTCATCGCAGCATATTGAGCCGGATTTTATGCACAACCAAAGAGTCTGACGTATTTTTGTGTGTAGGCTATGGAGTCGTCCAGCAATTTCTTGTTAAGAAAATAAGTCTTCGAGGAATTATGAGGGCTGGCAAGGGCATTGCCTTATACAGTAGGAGTAAGAGTTTTGACATTATGCTTCGAGGTTTCGGGCAGAACAGTTTTTATTAACTAAAGTAAGCTCTGTTAGTTACCGAAAACCGTGCAGATATTTCGGCATCATTGAAAAGAATGCACCATAGAACATTGCTTTGTCTTGGAACGTTGTTGTTAGTGAAAGGTTTGAACAGTGACCCTGTAGTTTTTATCTGGCCCTACGCATTCTTTAGGGGCTACGTAGCCAGCCTTACTCGGAGTAACTACTTTTCTCAAGGTCGAGTCAAGAGGTGGATGAGAACTGCACCACCTGATATTTATAATTGGTTTGTCTTTGGCGTGGGTCAATGATATTCACAGCATATGATATTGCTGGGCCCAGCAAAGTCATATCTCAATTATTACTGCGTTGAGTCATATTTCCTTTTCAAGGTTTTGCGTAAAATAAAATTTTATATGATTTATTGTCTGCTTGTATGTCTGTCCCTTTGTTTCTCTTCGTTTGTCTTCGTGGTTGGAGGTGGAAATCTTAGAAAGACACTCAACAACTAAAACTACCCCTATTTTTCCCTTCTTGCTTCTCCGCGCAACTGCCGCGAAATATTTATTCGTTTGGAGGACTGCCCCTTAAGCAACCAAGCCTTCCGCTCTTTTTAACCTCTACTCTACTTTGCTAAATTCTTCCTAAATTCACTTTATAATGGAGTTCAGAGCACATCAGCTTTCCTCCTGCTTCAGCTTTTCTCCTTCCATATTTTGTGGACCTAGGACGATTTTCGAGAGAATCGTTGACAATAAAACATTATACACTCTGGGTTCGCAGATATGCAGCTACATTCATCATCATTCATCATCAAACCTTAATCGGCCCATGCAATATCAAACTAAACAATTTCCAGCCATGGCTTCATTAGCATAGATTTCAACATCTTCGGGACAACAACCACAGCTAGATCCTCGGCAAAACCAATGATCATGGTCTCCTTCCGAATGGAATGAATAAGGAGAAGGATGGATAACTTTGGAGTAGCTTTGTCAAGTAACTAGGTATACCCGTTTTAGAAAATAAACTATCTAGATATTCCCAACTAGCTGAATTGAATGAATTTTTAGCGCCGAATGCTACCACGGCACAGCATTTATTAGAGCTATCAAAACTAGTTTCTTGCTCTTCCATCAAGCGAAGAAAACTCCTTCTACTATACATGCCACAAATACGCTGATAAATCAGCCGGGTTTGATTTTAACATCGCGCAACGGTATCCAACAAGGGAACCTTCCTATTCCTTCTTCTCCATAAGGGAGTTCTCACTCGTCGGAGGTATGGAGAAAAAGTCTAACGCTTGTTTATATTGCTTACGTTCTGTTTTATGCGGGGGGAAGCGCTATCACTATATCGATTAGGTGTGGTGTTCGCCCCCTTAATTTTTTCATTATAGCCTTAGATTTAGATCTGCATTCCCTCTTGAGACGGAATCGGCGCACGGTTGTTGGCAGCCACCATAGAGCCAGTCCCCAAATATTCCCGTGCTTGAGAGAATAATTTTTCGAAGAACGTTTGGTTGCCTTCAGAAGGATGAACGATTGCATAGCCTATATAACGGGGGTGTGCCAGAATATATTGAGGGCTTCTGCCAGAGTCTCAGTAGCACCTGCACATGCGGTTCTTTGAATCCTATTAAGATTGGTTCAATTGTATTTCTTGTGAATCGCAGGCGACTGAACAATAGAACCATAAGTTAGGGCAGGACGTTGGACACAGTTGTAATAGGTCAATAGGTCAGGTTCTACTTATGTATATAAGAAGTCTTAGGGGCAAGTAAATTTAGGTAAAATGAACAGGTTTGAATAAAGTTGTAGTAAATTTACGGCACCTTAAAATACCATACATTTGTACATACAATATCAAACATTAAAGCGAATAGTCTGGCTTAGTTAATACATGTATATTGTACAAACCATGTAGTATGTAAATATTCTTACATAAAAAATAAAAACGGCTTTCATTGAAGCCTTGCCAATAATCAAACATTGATTCGCAGATCGATTTTGAATGCATGGTGTGTGGTACCATTTGTCCGGGGTGTTCACTTTATGGGACATTTAACTCAACAATATTCTCAATTGAGCAGCTCATCAGAATACGCAATCAATCCCTCCAATATGTCCATATGGTCGAAAATCAGTTTTCCTCTTCGTTTCGCATGATGTGGGCTGAGGCTTATAAGGCTTCGTCTTACTAACTCGTTGATTAAACTTCCGTGACTGGAGCGGTTGTTCCCTGTACTTCTCCAGTTAACAAACATGATGGTTCTCCTAGGCATCCTTTTTTTGCCTGTGGAATCGTTTGTCCGCTCGACAGGCTTGCTGCATTGTCCGCTATGCATCATTCTTCCGTTCCATTGTTAGCTTACAATTTTCATTGGATCATTCACTTCGACGTTTTTTACGGTGGGGCTATTGTCACCACACCAATTAGAATGCTCTTAAGGTGGGTGTTTAGAATGGTTTCATTTCAAGGGTAATTGGTGGCTATTATTGCAATATCAATTTACCCCTTGCAGGTGTTAAGGACGACAAAAATATTCATACCCAATTTATTCGCAAACGACTGGTCTGTGAATCCCTTCATATCAAGCAAGTTGCGCCATTTTGTGTTGAGTTTAAGGGGAGGGGGCTCCCGTACATGCAGTAGGGGGTGTAGAATTTTGTTTCACAGAATATGGTCATGCGGGTATCAAATGAAAGCGTTCGGTTAGTAATTTTGGAGACTGATCTTATTTCTGATATTGGGTGGAACATAAGGGAGTGAGGGCTCACCATGTATACCAGGAAAGGTGTAACAAGTTTTGTTTTCAGAATCTGTTAAACCGAAAAATCTGGAAAAAATCAGAATGGTGCATGTATACAAATGCTATGTAGCAAAATACATCCCATTCCGATACCTGCTCAAATAAAGTGAATAATAGCATATTACCATATTTTAGAAATTTGCGCTGAAACGCCCTTAAGTTTATACCAGGGGAATAAAATGATAAGTAATGATGTAATACATAATTTTGAAAAGTTTGAAAAAAATTCAACTATTATTAACAAAATTATAGACAATTAAATTTTTGTATTTCACTTGAATTTATGGCAATCTAAGACGTGTATGACGTCATAATCATGTCATGTGAACTCATATGAAGGGCGGAGTTGGATATATCGAGGAATATTTTGAATTTTTAGCTATGCACGAATGGAAAAATGTGCATAGGAAATTTCTCACACAATATGAACACAAAACATTTATACCCTAAGCGTCCTGTTTCCTGTATCTCCACTTGTTTACGGATGGGTTCAGTCTTCGCCCTCAAGGTGTTTTTGTTAGCTGGAGGGTGGAGATAAGGATTAGTAGCAGAGCTATTGGCTTCAGTTTAATAGGCGTTTCACAGGCTTTACGCTCCATCATCTTCATTCCTTACTGTCTCACGTTTTGCTTTACTGATTTTATGAATATCCCGCTCATTAGTGGGGATAACAAATTCGCTACAGCTATCTGTGAAGTAGTTTTTAGGCACCTATCACTGAATGCAAAATCAGAGCATCAAATCGAAAGAGTTATTCTTCAATTTTACCAGGTCTCTTTTACGGGCGGGTTCGAAAACCAGACTTTTACATAGTAGGATACTAAGTCATTAACTTTTGATATTTTTTTGTAGTTTTGGATGATGTAATGAACGCTTTTAACCATTAACAGGTTTCACTGAACTAGCCACTGTGCGATATTGTATGTGGGGACGAATTGGAGTCTGCCCTATATTATACTATTTTATTATCCGCCTTGCGTACCTTAGGTTGGCACCTAATCTTAGGTACTGAAAGGATTTGCCACAGTTGTCATTTTCTAATACTTTTTCAACTCTTATAATCGAAGCGGGCCAAGGTTCGTTTTGCGGCTCTAAATATTTCTCACTGGTAACAGTAGACGATTTGCCTTTATAGGCCTTCAGCCAGTAGACAGATCTCTTTTGGAGGTACTTTATGTGTTGTTGTTCTGTGTAGTTCTTAGTATTTTCCTTTTGGTATTTCTTATCAACTTTCTTCTTTCCTATCGTTCGGCAGAAATTAGATTGCTCCTTTATAACGCAATTTTCAGTTCGAAAAATATATTTTCTGTTCAAATTCCAACCCTTGTTTCGCAACTTAATTTTTTTTGGAAAACTCACTGAAGACATTTAATCATCTTCGGAATTTCGCCTTTGTTTATAGTTATTCCATTCTTGTCCTTACCAATGTTTGTTTTCCCACAGTCCCGCATTCGAAAGCTCGATTAATTTGGAATATATTAACCCCGACATATAAGTAAGAGAAACTAATTTTTAGTGGGCATGATAGGGTTTTAACGTCACCGATGGTAACTTCGCGTGCAGCCTGATAAAGTAATATGCGATGAAAAACCAGCTTCAATTTTTCATATGAAAGATGGCTACTGGCTTGATCGGTTTGGGTTTCTGGCAAAATTTATGTTATTTCAGGTTTGTAAAGGCAAAAGGTAAAAGTCCCTATAACTCAGTCAAGGGATTAATTGCTACACTCCAACGTGTCATTTTATCAATTTGCATTTATTAACATTCTAATGTTCCGTATTTATTTATCTAATCATTTCCAAGAAATAGAAAAACAGCAAAATTTATTCATAATTCAAGAAGAAATCTATCTATGGCAACAAATCAGAGTAGAATCAGTCTCCAACCAATTTAGCTCTGCATATCTTTAGAACTCGTTTTAAGTTAATTACATGTTGGATGTCTGAATATTTGATAACCATTTGCACGGAACCTCACCATTTAGCAATATGTATCAATGGAAATCTTCGTAATTCCCTTCTAGATTCCGTAGCTGATCGAGTCACTACGGAAACCCAAAATTAACATTAGGTAGTCATTAAAATGCGCAAGTTACCCGTTTTTATCAGAATAATTTGAACGGTGACCGTGAAAACAGTTTAACGGCAAGATTTCAAGAAAAAATCCAACCTCGATTAAAGCAGTTTCAAAGTTGCTGGCATTTAGGCACTGAAACAGAGTAGACTTGGCCGAGTAAAGTATCTGATCGGAGTTGAAAGTAAATCTGGATTTGAACCGGTGCACACTTGCATGCAAGAATGGTTTCCGTTGACTTCTCCCCATAAGCCTTTGTATCTGAAGATATCGTGAATTCCCAGACCAGCCTATTAGTAATGCATTTGGTGCGCTTTTGATATTATCATTAGAATCGCGCGTTTGCTTTTATCCTGTCACCTTGCCAAGCACGATCTGAAATATTCCAATGCAATTGGTCGATTTCAACAATTGTGTGTAATTCTACGAGTTGTATGAGAACGTTATTTATTGTAATGACACCGTATGAATGGCTATTGCTAATAAGAAATGCAAAATTTGTTTGAGAAAGCATGCAAAAGGCTATAAAAAAGTGCATCATGTCAGGGGCCAACGCGGCGACGCATTTTGAATGGCAATGTTGTCACGAAGCCGTTTACTGTAATGGTGGCAGTTAATTTTTGCGCTAACTCTTATTATTCTGATTAGGTGCAAGTAAAGAGTAAGCTAAATACGGACAAAGCCAGACATGGTAAGGTTACCTGGGTTAAGGCGTTCGTTCATAAATGCATATCATATTGAAAAAATAGGTGTTAATTCCTAAGTGAGCAATACCTCTTGCTGTGCATTGTACTCACGTATTTACATATATGGAGTAACGTAATTATGGGATTGTTACTTCACAGACTATTTAATGCAAATAATCGTGGCCTAAACAAAATTCTTATGATTGCGATCAAGGTGGGCGATGTCAGATATAGATCAGCTAACGAAATGTGAACGCTGTTGTAGCTTTATTCTCTGCTAGTGCTTAGTTAAGTAGAAATGTATACGGGGTATTTTACTCAGAATTAACCGCTTATTGGTGTTGTTAAGAATATTAGTGGGAATGCTCTGTTCCGCATTTTCATCTTTTTAATCTTTCTAAATTCATCCATTATCAAAGTATTTAAATTGAAGTCCAAATCTTGAGACCTGAGACCCAGAAAACTTCCGAAGGTCCCTAAATGCAATACTGGTTCGCTACCCAATTTGGAAATTAGGGCATTGGACTACAGTGAGTCAACTATTGCTACGTGCTATAGCTGCTGTCTCCGTGCAATGTTTTTCAACTACTTCCAAGAAGTCCCAAAAAGCTTATCATCATCGACGACGCAATAACTGGTATACCGTCTAGCCCTGCCTTAGTAAGGAACTGCAGACATCCCGGTTTTACGCTTGTCTAGCGTCGTGCCCTTCGTCATCGGTCCATCTGGGGAAGGGTCAGCCAAATGTTCTAAAAAGCCTTAACTCCTCCTTTCCTTTCAAATAGGCCTTTCTAGGGTGTTCACTAATGGTCCAACATTTTTCGGAAATCAATTGAAAGCCGGTGTATCCAGGGTCTAAACTTGATATTCTTTCACAATAATGTGTTGATGCGGTTAATGCAGAGCCAGCTTATTATTTGACGATCAACACCTTCAACGTGGTCCTTAATGCATCTCAGCACTATTTCAGCTATTTCTTTGCATAAGCGTGGTGTAGGCAAATTTTTTGCCATAAACCATGAACGGCATAGCTAATCAATATATCTGAGTGTCCCTTTTACGAGAAAGCTGCACTCTTTCTGAACTATTTCGCGTCATGTTGCTCTCGAGCGAACTTGCCAATCAGACTGGGGTAATGACTTCCACCGCTTAGCCTATCCCGCAGTAGAGTTGACGCCTTTCTCAATGTGTGGCTTATACATTACAACTTTTGCTTTCACATCAATACGTTCTTCCTTTGATATTGTCTCAGCTCAGAGTACCTTGATGATATGGTGTAGGTTTTAATTGATGAAAGCTTGGAGCCTGCTGCCCTCATATAGAAGCACAGAAAGAACATTGATGTTCAACTGTGGTATCCGCGTCTTTGCGACAGATGCAGTCCTTCCTTCGTTTTTTTCCAGCGAAAATCTAAAAAGGGAATTCATCTTCTAATATGTAATATTCTCCCATTTTTTTTCTTTCTCAATATACTCCTCTCAATTTCCTTTTTTCCTTCTTCAATATTCATTTACATTAACCATTTAAAAATTTAAACAAAAAAACAAACATTTCATTTTTATTTTATCAAAATCTACTACCTCTCTTACCTCTCCCTAAAATTTGAAAACTTATTTATATATTTATATACAAATAGTCAATTTGTACATAATAGCAATGTTTAAATATGACGACTGGGCAAAAGGGAACATAGACCTTGCATTTAAACTTGACCGGTTCATTTATTTCGAAATGCGTGTTGACTGAGATGGATCTAATTGAGGAGAGGAGGATTGCATTTTTGGGTGATCGATTGACAGCGGAACAGCTGGACCGGCAGTCGATCCGAAGCCGCCAGCAAGCTGTTGCATTAAGTTAGAAAAAACTGATAGTGAAGAAATTCGGCTGAAAACAAATTGTAGTCCCAGGTAAATAACATATTCGGACGATTCCTTTCATCGCCTAAAAGAAGTGTCATCGGTAGTGGCCAGGGAAAGCCGAGAGTAACCAACCAACACGTTTTCTTGTCACCGAAAATTTCCAAATGTTTACTGAATTTGTCAAAATTTCTATTTAATTGATGACAACAAACACAAGTGAATTAAGAACAGTTGTATGTATGCATGTAAACAGATTCTAGAGCTGTGGGGGATGGTCTACTAACAATTGGTTTCTTCTTCTCTTCTTCATTTTTTGTTTACTTCATTTTTCCATTTTGGTATGTTTTGGAAATGTAGATAAACTTTCGGGTTCCATTATAATATTTTTGTTTTCGGGTTTGATGTTGAGTGAATTATACAAATAAGATTCATCTCCCTTTTCTCTCTTCCTCTTTAATTCCGTAGTTCGTAGTCTCTTCTTAAAAGGGACATTTTCCAATATAATCGCCTGAGGATATCAGAGCAGGGCGGGAACCTCAGAGGCTCCACGTGCGCGGTCTTCTTTCTTATTCTTCTTTTTATTTTTTTCACTTCCAAGTTTAGCTTGGGTCTTGTTCATTTCGGTATGTGCGTGCGAATTCTGGTTTTGTGTATTTTTTATATTTCAGGACTCGGTGCGGACGCCCGCACCATAAAAGACACGTGAAGTTTGTGCAATGACAGGTGAGTGATCGAAGTGTTTAAAGAACTCCTCCCCTGGCTTCTGGCTAGCACTGGGGCGCGCAACCACATGCAGACGGAGCGCTTCGATGGAGTTTCAAAATTTGCGGCGGACCTTGACTATTAATTTTATCATTTTTTTTGGATTTGTAGGATAGCTCTCTTCTCATGGTCGTCTCCGGCCACTCATGATGGTCGTGAGACCATCGACAATTCTAATTTTGTCACTACACAATTTAGTGCATTTCAAGATTTCCCACTCAACAGCGAAAATTAACGTAATGTTGGAGGAGAGAGAGGTCGGCTGAAAAAACATTATCTAGATTTTCAAATTATTTAACCTCTTCAATATTCTGCCCACTGATGGAAATAAACAGGGGTTTGTCATTGTTCATATCCGGAGAAATTTTGCCAATGACTCGATCAAATCAGCATTCAATGATTCAGCAGATCTCATCGGCATAGCCATGGTTCACTAAATCTCTTACTTCCTGTTGTTGTCGAAAGCTTTCGCGAAATTAATGAAGAATAGGTGAAGCACGAATCTTTACTCCGCATCCTGTTCCAAAGTGATTCCCAGAATATTGATATGGTTAGTGCAAGTAAATTCAGAGTTCAACTACTCTAACTTCTGTCAATCAACCTTTCAAGATGTTCTTTGCTGGTTGTCAGGATTATTTTAATTTTTATTTTTGCGGGAGCATGTGTCACTGAAGTAAAGCCGGATGCCCTTCTTTGAAATCTAAACGGCTATCCTTCATGTGGGAGAAACCATGAACTCTCAAGATTTGTAAATAAGTGAAGGTAGCAAGTTTGCAGTGACTGTAAGGTCTACAAGGAGCATTTTTGCAAGAAGATCGTCAGGAACGACGGCGGAATGATGTTAGAAATGATTTCACTTTAAGGTAGAGGAACAGTCCCTATGTCCGGATAACTCCGTGGATAGAGCACAAGGCTGTCGTACGGAAGGTCGCGTTTCGAATCTCACTGGTGGCAGCGAGATTTGTATCGTGATTTAACGTCGGATACCAGTCGACTCAGTTGCTCAAGCCGGCGAAATTCGTGAAGAGTCGTAGCTTTGCAGTGCTCCGGTAAATCCTGCCCTTGCGGAGTCCACTGCAACTGTTCATTCATATAGCACTTTGATGTTTTCTGAAGTTTACTACGTCCGCTGCAACATTTTGAAAACCACATTTTTTTATTTATGAATGAGTTGACCTGAGCGATCCAGCAACGTAATGGACCACGCTAGTTTGAGAAGACGCTTGCTTCTTCTGATTAGTGCATGGACCATTCTTTTCTTGGACATGTGCCCAAAACTTTTAAAAATTGTTCGTTTTTGCGAATATGACCAAAACCGTCCAAGCCAAAAAAAATAAGAATTTTTAACAACATTTTTATTAATACATAAAGGCTTTATATTTTAAAACAGCTTAGTCTTGGAGTTAGCGTAATCTCAGATTAAACATCAAGAATTTAAGTTAATAATTTAAACACATATGGTAGATATTGTGCAGCCCTTGGAGGAAAGATGACTGAAAAATATCTAAACACTTTTGTTGATTTATGGAGTCGGGAGAGTAGAAAAGGGTCAGGACGGGATTTTGGGCAAGGGGGTCCGTTTTGCATGAGAGCGTGGGCATGGGAGCGTTGATATGTGTAGAGGACCGCTCTACCTTATATATGGAAAAGTCGATTATCTTTTCTATAAAGAATGAGAATTTGTGGTGCGGTATTACTGACCCCGTTCAAGGAATGTTACCATCAATCTGGCCATGTGGCTTCAATGCGTCGTACAGGATTTGTTTTCTTATGTACTTTGTACTATAGTCGTATTTGAATTTGTCGGTACAATTACGAGGACTCTGCCTTTCCTGTCTGATTGACTGCTGATAGTGGAAAATATTGGCCTTACTAAAGTGGCAAATCTGGTACGGTGATCCGAAGGTTTCGTTTACACGATGGAGAGAGTTGGCTTGAATTTATGGTGATGTCAAGGTAGATGATTCGCTGCAGAGATGGGTGAACAGTATGAATTTCTTACATCAGAACTTATTTTAGTGTTCGTTTTTTTTCTAGGCAGAATTATTTTCCATTTTTGCGGGTTGCGAGCCAGTTTCCACCTTGCTGGTGCTCAGTGTATACGAAGTGCACTGCGACCTTTTGATTGGATTGGGTCCATGGGTGGAATTAAGGATGTCCGCTGTGAAACTGGGAATACGGGGGGGGGGGCAAGGTGAACCTTATACGATTCTACCTCGATTGGTATAAGGATAAGAGCTCGATTGGTATAAGGAAAAGAGAGGAAGCCAGTGGTAAGTGTCTTGCGATTAATTCCGAGCAAAGCATCACTTTTCACTCGAGTGACCTGATTTGGAATAGTGATTTTGCCATTGCAGTGTGCATTTATCATGGTCCGTGTTATAAAATGTCGGTTGAGGTTCAGATTATGGGAACAGGACGCTTGCTCTCTGGATGTTGGGGAGCTTTATCCTTTTTGGGATTTGCTGTACTTCGGGGGGAAATGGACATTCAACAAGCAATGCCTAATTAATGTGTGCTGCAAGGGACAGATTGACAGGGGACATTTATTCAATATGTTTGGGATTTTTCCAAGCAGTGTCGGCTTTTTCCTCTTTCTTCTGTTTAATGGATATTTCGATCGTTTTGGGCTAGACCAAATTGATTTGCAGGATTCAGCCAGTGACTCTATTTGCGAGAAGGAGATGTTCAATAGTCCCTTTTGGGTCTTTTTTGGGCATTCGATAGTGAGAAGTGAAGGGTGAATGATTAGTGCATTGATTTCAGTTCCGAAACTTTGGTCAAAAAGCTGCAAATTTTGGGGGACTTTCATAAAGTAGTTGCCAATTATACTTGGCTTCTCAGAGGGAAATAGATTGTGTTTGAGAATGTCGTTACGACTTGTAGTTTTGTCGAGGCGCGAGGAAGTCTGTTTGGATTCCTTCTATAGGTTTAAGTTATGCTCGAGGTGAGGTGGTGAGGTGGCTAGTGTAGAAAGTCTAGATGCTTTCACAAATTGTTCGTTGCTTTTTTTGGTAATATAAACTAATGAATGATATACATAATCCTGCGCCGTTACTGAAGGTGAGGTTATATTTCCCGAAATATTGGAATTTGCAAGACCAATAAATCAACACTAGAGAATAGCAAAAACAAGTTTTTATTTGAGTGAAATTATGTAGCGTTTCCAACGATTAATTATTTGAAATAATAAAACTTGTTGTTTCTTTTTCATTGGTGTGAATATTTATTCTTGCAAAAACCGATATTTCGGGAACCACTCGTTCCCTTCATCAGTGCTAACAAGTTTTGTTAACACTAATGAAGGGAACAAGTGGTTCCCGAAATATCGGTAAATATTCACACTAACGAAAAAGAAACAACAAGTTTTATTATTTCAAAGTTTTTATTATTTCAAAAACTCCCCAGGTAGTAATTTGGTCTGCAAGGACTACTGAATATTCTCACTATGATCCTAAACATCTTCTTGGTGAGGTCTAAACAAGACCCCAGAGCTTGAGTTCTATAGTTCATGGGTACCTTGGATTGAATGTAACGCTCTCCGCCTCGCTGATTTCTTCGGATATTCTTAAAATTGGCCTCGTTGCCGACATTTGCATGTAAAGATAAAGAGAGCTCATTTCCACAGGTACCTAATTGCCCCAATTATACACACAAACCAATCTTTGAAGTTTGTGTAGCTCTCTGTCTGTTGAGCTGAATCTAGTTCCATCTATTCAAATCAGGTAATCGTTAGCCCTCTTTTTGCACTATATATAACGCGTAGTATTTTCGTGGTTCGCCCTGATATGCACTTGTCAATCATCAAAACCCTTTTAGCTTTCCAACATATGTTCCCAATATGCAACTCACAGAGTAATTTTTGGTCTGTAGTGTAACTTCCAACTATTTAAGCTGTTTTTCCTTTAACTTTAAGGGGGTCATCCCGTGTGTTGAATTCGTGGAATCGAATTTTTTTTTTACATTAATTGTATCTAGATGTAGTGTAGAATATATGGGCAAAGTGATTTTTTGATATTCGGAGTCGTGCGGAAATTACAGTATTAAACAGCTAAAATGTTACATGCCAGGTTTATGTCGATCGCCATAATAAAGCACATATTTATCGGTCCGACTGACGTTCGAATGACATGACGTTTTTCTTCAAGAAACCTAGGTTTATTGACTAGGTACAACAGATTAATGGTCAGTTAACATTTTATGGTTAAAAATCGCATTCTACTTTCTAAATGCGTTTTTCTCGAAACTGCAAGTTGAAAATCTGCTGCCACCATAGCCCGAAATCTATCCAATGAAATTCTTTGAAATTTTCACGACTTATTCAGAACATAATTTCTATGGGCCGGGTTTAACACGGCACCAAAAATTTACCTTTTAATATTTTTTAATAATCCTAGTTTGGGGACTGTAGTTAAGTCCGCACGTTAAAATGCCGTTTACATTTTCTCTTTAAGATGATCGCAGAGTCATAAAGCGTGACAGCAGAAAAAAACACCTTTTTCGGAGATGGGTGTATAAATTGCTCTGCAGTTAGCTCGATAGGCTGGAAATTGTTGAAATTGTTACGCATGCTCAAGATATTAATAAATATATGGTGAAAAAATTCGTAATTGTATCTTTATCCAGTTCTTCACAAAATTTTTTAAGAAAAAATGGAGAAAAACGACCTTTACACGGGATGACTCCCTTACGTATCCTCTACAGTCTATTGGCTTTTAAGTGAAGCTGGCTCTTCTTAGTGAATAGCACCATGGTGGCCCTGACTGGATTGATCCGCAGCCAATACGAGATAGTCTCTGCCCTGATTTTTAAGGTTTTGTGTAAAAACAAAAACTTTATTTTTTTTTTTTTTTATTTTTTATGGATGGAGGTGGAAATCTTAGAAAGACGCTGCTGCGCCAGGTTGCAGCAGTGTGTGGGATTCACACCCACTAAAACCACCCCCACTCTTCCGCCCCTCCCCGCGGGACCACCGTGAAGTATTACTTCGCGGGGGAGACTCTGGTTCGCTATACCAGCTCGTCTATGTCACGTGTCCGTCGCGTTGCCTTCCGAGCTCGATCCAACTCCAGGAGTTTTGTCTGCACCACGGCTACTGCCTCATTTACCGCCATCCAGTTTTCCTCCGACTTCAACATCTCTTCCACCAGGTTGGAGGGCTCGATATCCGCCCGTAAGATGCTGTTCAACCTCCTTTTCTGCTGCAGAAATCTGGACAATGCAACATAGCGGGCTCCGGGTCCTCGAGTGTAGCACCGCATTCAGGACAGTTGGGAGACTCGTCCAACTCGAAGCGATGCAAGTACTTCTTATAGCCACCGTGCCCCGTAAGGAACTGTGTCAGGTGGTAATTCAATTCTCCGTGCTTTCGGTTGACCTATTTCTCGATACACGGGATCAATGTATGGGTCCACCTGCCCTTGTCGGAGTTATCCCATCGTTGTTGCCACTTGCCACACAACTCTTTCGTGATGGCTTTTCGGAAATCCGCATTCACCTCGACTGGATTTGCCTTCCGTTTTTCGTAGAGCCAGTGTGCCTCGCTCGCTAGAAGATCTATAGGGATCATTCCTGCGATAACACACACTGCCTCCGTCGACGCCGTCCTAAATGCGCTGCACACCCTTAGCGCAATTGGCCGGTATGCCGAACATATCTTCCTCCGGTTGACAGCGTGGTTCAACGCTCCCGCCCAGACAGGGGCCGCGTATAGCAGGATCGACCTCACCACTCCCACGATGAGTAGCCTGCGACTATACTTCGGCCCTCCCACGTTAGGCATCATCCTTGCAAGGGAAGAGCTGGCATTTGCTGCCTTCTCTCGCGCATAATCCAAGTGTCGCATCGATCATCACCCCCAGGTATTTGACAACCGATTTTGAGACGACCTTACGATTACCAACCTGGATGGTAACCGTGTTGTTCTTCCTACGGTTGGTAATGAGGACCGCCTCCGTCTTTTCGTCCGCCAGATCCAGCTTGGCCATTCGTAACCATGACTTGATGGTATGAATGGCTTCATTTGCATAAAGCTCCACGTCCTCGGGATGCTTTGCAATTGCAACTACCGCCAAGTCGTCCGTCTCCTCCGGCACGCGAAGGCCAAGCACTCCGTCGTACATTATGTTCCACAGCAGCGGTCCCAATACAGAACCTTGAGGCACACTTGCTGTCACAATGTACTCCTTCGGCCCGTCGTCCGTCTCGTACCAGAGAAGTCTGTCCGAAAAGTAACTCTCGATGAGCTGAGCCAAGTAGCTAGGAACACCCAGTTTGGCCAAAGCGCCCTTAATCCAGCCCCAGTTGGCTGAGTTAAAAGCATTTTTGACGTCCAGCGTCACCAGAGCACAGCATTTGCCCATGGCCATTGCATTTCGAGCCAATTCCACGACCTTTGCTACTGCATCGACCGTAGAACGGGCTCGCCGAAACCCATATTGCCGCTCTGAAAGACCACCCGCAAGCCCGATGAAAGGGAGCAGCCTGTTGTATATCACCCTCCCCAACATCTTCCCCTTGGTCTGGCCTTGACCGCCACTTTCAGAGCCCTGTTCGGAATTTCGTCCAATCCCGGAGCCTTGCTGTCCCCAATACGTCTGCAGATTTCCCAAAGTTCCTCTTCGGTAACATCAGGGATCGAGAAGACGTCCCGCTGAGCTGCCAGTTGGGGTTCTCTTTCGTCCTGCTCCTGCTGCAGGAAAAGAGTTGTAATTATTTGCAACAAAAGCCGTGGGCATGTCACCTGAGGTGATTTTCGTCCGCGGATCTTCTTCATTACAACTTGGTAGGCTGTACCCCACGGATTCGTATTAGCCTCCATGCAGAGCTTCTGGTAGCATTCCCTCTCGCTTCTTCGAATGGCCTTCTTTAGGTTGCTTCGCAGATCTCTGTATTCCTCCTCACGCTCTTGGTGCTCCGGCCTTCCCCTTGTCCTGTAGGAAAGTCGCTCGGAGACAAGAGGATCTCAAGGCAGCGATCTCAGTGTTCCACCAGTAGTTTGGCCTCTTGCCGTGGTGCAAACGTCGTCGTGGCATCGTAGCGTCGCATGCGTCGGTTACACGCTGAGACAGCTGTGTAACCCTTTCCACCGCTGTTCCATCCGGATCATGGGCTCCCTCCAATGCGGCCAGGAATGTCTCCTCGTCGAAAGCTCCGATAGACCAGCCAACCGCCTTAGCTTTTCCACCTCCAGAGCGCTGACTGCTTCCCCGGTTCCCAATGCGGAGGAAGATGGCCTGGTGGTCACTGTGGGTGTAGTGCTCACTCACTTGCCAAGCCATCTCCCTCACCAGTGAAGTGCTAACAAATGTCAGGTCAACGATCGAACCCGACCCTCTTCCTCGAAAGGTGGGCACGCATCCAACGTTGGCCAGCACGATGTCCAGCTCCGCAAATGACTCCAACAGAATTTGACCTCTGGTGTTCGTCGATCGGCTTCCCCACTCCAGGGCCCACGCGTTGAAATCGCCCGCAATGATTTTAGGGCTACGGTCTCTAACGTCCAACACCAGATTGTCTAACATCTCCTCATATTGTGCTAAGGTTGCACTAGGAGGAGCGTAGCAGCTGTAAATATGGACACCGTTGACCTTCGTCTTTATAAAATCGGTTGGGGGGGGGGGGGGGCATGACTTCCTGAATGGCCTGTCTTCCGCACGCCCAGATTGCGGCGTTGCCAGACGCATCCACCGCCCAAGTCGTACCGCCGTAGTTTCTGTACGGCTCGCAAATAACCGCGACATCGACATTCGACTCTCGAATGGTTTGCGAGAGCAGGTCCTGAGCTGCCTCACAGTGATTGAGATTGATTTGCATCAATCTCATTTGCCTGTGCGGTTCAGCTCCCTCCTATATACCGGACATCTGCTGCTTTCCGCAATATGCCGGCGTCCACGCCCTCTTTCCCACTACATAACATACACCGTGGATCTCCGGTGCAATCTTTGATGAGGTGGCTCTCTTCCCCACACTTCCTGCAACTCCTCGATCTATCATGCTGGCTAGTGCATGCCGCCGCAAAATGGCCAAAATCGAGGCATCTGAAGCATCTCTTTAGAGATATTTGCTCCCTGAGCCTGCACACGACCCAACCTACTCTTACCTTGCCCGCGGTAATCAACTTAATAGCTGATTCCGCCGGCAAACTAATAATAGCGGTCTGTGTGCCACCATATGCCTTCTTCATCCTTTTTATGGCACTCTGGTCTATATCGCCAAGGTTGAACTGCTGCTTTAGCGCAGCACAGATGTCCTCCCGTGAGGTGACTTCATCTAGGTCCTTGCATTCAACCACTATCTCCTGTTTCCGAGCTCTTACCTCAGCTTCCTCTCCAAGTACACTTTCCACCTTCCCGCGGAAGTTATCGGCCGACTTGTCGGCGGATTTACTTAACTCCAGCATCAGATCCCCTCTCTGTGTTCGCCTGATACGGTTCACACTATCCCCCAAATCCTTCAATTCCGGGTCTGACTTCACCTTTCGGAGGATGTCGGCATAGGACATATTTCCCTTCTTGGAAATAATTATTATTTCCGGGCGGTTTACTGTCTGTCTGTCTGTCCGTCTGTCTGTCTGTCTGTCTGTCCGGCACACGCATTTTTTTCGGAGACGGTTGTAGCGACACCAAATTTGGTACCAAGGTGGGACCTGTAGTGAGTTACATCCTTTTACGACAAATTCAAGGGTGGTCCCCATACATCCAAAAGGGAGGTGTAAATTTTTTTTTCGTCAAATATAGTCATGTGGGGTATCAAATTAAAGGTCTCGGTTAGTACTTTTCGACGCCGGTCTTAGTTTTGATATTGGTGGAAAAGGTGGGGAGAGCGGGGGGTTGAAAGCGGTCATTTTTTTAACGAATTTCATTCTCAGAAACTACTTAACCGAAAAATCTGGAAAAAATCAGGGGACTGCCACTATATGGTGCCTAGCCTCCGAAATGCCATCCATATCGATACCTGTTCAAATAAAGTTAATAAGAGTACATTACTATAATTTTTAGCTACTGACAGGAAAACCCCCCTTAAGTTCATCCTAGAATGATAAAATTTTGCAGCAATGTAGGCTACAGGATAAAGCATGATCCTGCCAAACTTGGTGAAAATGGCACAATTACTAACAAAGTTATACTAGGTCTAAACTGTCGCTCCTCTGCAAATTCAAGACTATGAATGTCAAAATCACTTGAAAGTGGATATTTTCACATAATATACTTATGCATATTTTACGTGCTATATACTAATAAGACAAACGCACACTCAAATCTCTTTATAAAAGAAATACACCAAACCTTTCATACCTGAAGTGTCTAGCTTCCGCTTTCCCGACTTGTTTTATATTGGATGACTTGTCGGCACGAATTCATCACATATTTTTTGAATTACTTTGGCTTGTAACCGAGTCATGTGGATGCATACGTCGCCTGTCCATTTCTTCGCCAATCATAGAACATCCACACTGCCTTTCTGTTGTAATTCTTTGTTATTTCTCTCCATTTTCAATGAGTCTATGCTTTATATTCATTATGATCACACTTAGTGCTGGACAAGTGATAAGTTAACAGCAGCGAGACAAACACAATACGAACATAAATATCCATGACGACTGAGATTCAAACCCAGGGCAACGAGATTGAGAGGCTAGTCTTCTACTCCTCACTGTCTAATCGACGGATCCTGTTATCGATTATATTGTTTGATTTTCTCTGGTTATTGGGAGTTGAAGTGGGAATTTTTGAATTTTTACAAGCGCAACTCGCTGAAACGTTGGACAATAAATATTTTCCTAAAAACCAAATTTGCTGGTTTAAATTGACATTTTTGGACGTTAATTCTAGCGAAACTAGAGTACTTGGTGTGGTTGACGAGATGGTCATTTCCTCCACGGTTTATATATTAGAAACTTTCGTCTTATGCTTTAGGATTCTCATCTGGCCCGTCCATACCCTCATAGTTGATGCAGCGATATTGGAGTAGGCAGTTCATATTTTGGTAAAATCATTACAAATTGTATTGACTCCTAGGAAGTCCTTTGCCAATCCATAGTGCTTAGTTGGGAAATGTCTAGTCTTGCACTAGTTGCAACTGGCAAACTTTACTTTTCAATTAACCCAATGTATAAATATAGACTCCGTGGGAAATAAAATTTCAGTGGCAATGTTTTGGTTTCGCAAAACTACATTTGCGTTAAAACTTCTTTTTTCCTTTTTTTATATGACTTTCAGCAACATGCATTCATGCATTACTAAATTGGACATCACTAGTTCCTGTTGTTACGACATATCTTTTCCCAGTTCTAAGTTAGACTTTTGATAGTCTACACTCCTTAGTAAATGCATGATAGGACTCCATTTTATTTTCATGTTGCATTTGCAACACTTATGCGGCCTTCGTCCTCCTTTCTCAGTCGGCCTCATTTTATCATTATTATGGACATCTCTCCGAATAGGTGTTAAATTTGCTATTTTATCTGCGTCCAACTCAACTCATACATACATCTACTCATTTCGCACTAACTATCTATGCCTGCGGCATACGTTTCGTTGTGATATTCACTTAACACTTTTATTTGGCAAATATAACAATGACTTTATATAGACATGGATGAATATATTCAACATTAGAATAATGACCCATTGAATTTTAATTCAAAAGTTTAAGGTCAGTCAAAATTCTGACTCCGTCGAATGTTTTGTTTCCGAGTTGTCTAATTCACATCTTAGCCTAAATAATTTTGAGATTTGCTCTGCGGCGAATTCATGGTTTGATGCCAGTTGAGTCTGATTTAAATTTATGACGGATGATTCTAGCTTAACGAATCTTTATCAAATTTACTAAAAAAAGGTAAATTTTATTCTGGAATAACATAGAGTTGTGGCATATGGTGGAGTCAGTTCCATACTAAAAGCGCATCAGATCTGCTGCCCCTTTCTCTTCGCGAAACAAAGGAACCTAAAAAAACAAAAGATTCAAGAACAAGTAGGCCGTCACTTTTGAGAATACTATTCGTGACGATGACATCATTGTAATGAGTTCAAAGTAGGTGCGGTTCTACCTCGCTTTTATCGTCTTCGTCATCACAAAATATATAACACCTATTCGTACAGAACACCCCGCCATTTACATGAATTATTCGCACTGTCATTCAGTACACATCCGCATATTTAATTTTCATAATGTTGTACTTTATCTGCTTTTTAGTTGTAACTTATTCGCAAATAGCTGGTGCTACATTTAGATAGTAGTCGGTTGGGAATCGTAGTTACTAGATAGACTCGGAGGTGGAATGTGACCGGTTCTTCTTCCTATTTAGGAGCTGGATTTCGAATGAACTGCTCAAGAGTGTTTGTTATCGAAATGTAATTTATGTACTCAACTACAAGGCATTGTGGGTGGATTGGGTGTAATCAGGTGCACGAAATGTTGCACAATGGCTTTGCATTATTTCTGCTAAAACGGAGTATTGGCACATTTCATTTACAATTGCCATGAATGCAGCGAAGCGACCACTTTTGTATACGACGACGTGGCCGTGCTTAAATAAGAGATTGTTGTAGGTGGAAACAGTTAAATGAAATTTTATTGAAATTTTATTGTCAGCTTGTGAATGGTTTTGGTATATTTTGTTTTCTGGGAAAAATAGCTTCAATTTCGACATAGCTTACGTTGTTCTAGAAAACGTTTCATCTGATGTGACGATACATTTCATTTGCAGCTTTTTGTTTCTTCGGATGAATTCCGCTTTGGTTGTCAATTCAATTTGATGGCTATCTTTTAATCTAGAGTGCTATTTCGGTTTAATGAGATGGTATATTTAGGTAGCAAAATCCCAGCATTGCCACTTGTCTTACTAAGAGAGCGGCCAACCAAAGCCTTGGCTCAGGGCAGCGTTTAGAGCCCAAACGTTGCAACTTTGATGCTTTTGGTTTCAAAATGTGCGCACCATTAGATTTATAATTGCTGTAACACTGTAGGGGCAGTGACGTAGAAATCCCTTGCTATAAAAACCAACTGTGTGTAGTCAATCATATCAATTTCGAAGTGAAGCTAGGTCAGAATTCTATACTATTCTATGGGCAGAATTCTAAACTATAACAAAATTTGTAAGAAAGAAGTGAACTTAATTTCGGCCTTTTTAACGTTTTATGTAAAACAAAACTTTATTAAAATAGGTTTACCGTCTGTCTGTCTGTCACACGCATTTTTCTCGGAGATGGTTATAGTGATTGATACCACGCATACAGTGAGTTACATCCCTCTGCGTAGAATTTGAGGGATATCCCCATGCATGCAAAAGGGTGGGGGTGAAATTTTTTTTTCACCAAATATAGTCATGTGGGATATCAAATGAAAGGTCTTGTCTTAGTGCTTTTCGATGTCGGTCTTAGTTAGGACATTTGTTGGAAAGGCCGGGGGGTCGAAAATGATCTCTTCTTTAGCGGACCCATTCTCAGAAACTATCCAACCGAAAAATCTGAAAAAAAATCAAGAAGCTGCCACAATATGGTGCCTAGGCTTCGAAATACCCGCCATTCCGATATCTGTTCAAATAAAGTTAATAATAATACCATAATTGTTAGTAATTGGCTACAAAGTCCCCTCAAGTTCATCTGAGAATCGGATCGATGTAGGCTATAATATAGAGCATGATTCTGCCAAGTTTGACGGAAACTGCATAATTACTAACAAAGTTATAATAGGTCAGAAAGTCCGTTTCTGTGCTGTGTTTGAATGTCAATATCACTTGAAAGTGCATATTCTCACATAATATATGCATAAAATATGCATGGTAGGTTCTAATCAAATAACTGTCCACCCAAATGTTTTTATAAAAGAAATGCAAAAAACCTTTCATACCTGAAGCGTCAGGCTTCCGGTCTCCCGACTAGTGTTTCAGTATTATAGCTCAACAGTTGTGAAAAAGACTGAAGAAAAAGAAGATTTGTGAAAGCGACGTCGAGTATATACATCTACCGGTTTACGAATTTTGTGAAGAAATATGGTGAGAACATGTGGTCTGTGCGTCCCTTTACACGCAACAAGTGACGCCATATTGTGTTGATTTTGAAGGAAGGCTCCCCATACATGCGAAAGGCGAGTGTAATTTTCTTTCACAGAATATGGTCAAATGGGATATCAAATGAAAGGACTCGAATAGTACTTCGGAAACTGATACTTGATATTGCGTGAAATGCATTGAGAAGTTGTCAGAAGGCATCCTTCTCGGCATCTGTTCGATCTGAATGTAGTGCGTACGGGGTGAAGAAATGAATAGTGCGATCAGCTTATATAATGGTGAGTTTCATCAACCGGTTCCCAATTCGTACGACTTCTCTAAGAGCGTCACGATCTGAGATGGCAATACTAACACCGTATTGAGTGTGTGGACTACCGAAGAGCGCAGCTATTAATACGCTTTTTCCGAAGGGCTTTTGCTAGTTCCTCAGTCTTTCCAGTGAACGTACCAACATTAGGGGGGCACACACGTATTTGATTTGCTCGGATTAATTCACATACGTCCTAATGCTGTTCATGCGTCAATAACCCTTGCCCATTTCTTGAAGGAACCGAGGCCCATCATGCCGCGTCGACTGAGGTGAACATTCTAGCATTTTTCCGAGTCTTATGACTCAACGCGATCATTTTGTTTTTAACGAAGTTGGATGCATTTCGTCGCGAGACCTGTCACCAAGAGAGATCAGGTAGGATTTAGCCTAGTGGAATACCGTCAAACTATACTTTATTCATCTCATTCCCTGATCTCAGCACATTATTTTTGTTTTACTGAGGATAGTAGAAAGTACGTTGCCTCAAAACTTCCTTTTCTTGGACTTGGGATTAGCATGCTATGTAAATAACATGGCGGAGTTGCTTCGGTAATTGGTATTCTATTGTAATATAATGCGATGTCTCGTTATGTCCCATTACGTCATATATGTATCCGAAGCTTTAATATGATTATTCAATAATAAGTTACTACGGTGTGGTCATGTAATTCGAGGATTTACTTGCCATGATTGGTCTTGCAACAGCCAGTTTATTATCAATTTTCATATACAATGATCTGCTTTCCATGGCTGAATACGACCAATAATTCATGAAAGGAACTATTACTATTGGAGAAGAATCGTACGTTTTCAAGTACGACATTCATGAGTCAACGAATAACTTGGCCTGGCACCAAACGCCGATAAACGGAGGATTGCAGCAAGTGTTGGAACTAATGTCTTGCAACTTAACTTGACTTTAACCTTCATCTCTGCTCCTGCTTTCTTCAATTTTCGAACGGAAACACTTTAAAATTTGGAGTTTAGTTTCTCTTGAATAGGATTCGGATCCAACGGGATTTGTATATACATCTATCAGGAAATAAACTTTCAAAATCAAAATGAAACCACAAAAGAAGTGAACTTACTTTGCTATCAGCGCAGTACTATTGCTTGCAGTCTTTGTCACTGCAAAGTTGCTACTTCCATTCATATGTACCAAATTTCTCAATCATTTGTATTTTTACTAATTTTTTCTATTGAATGTAGCTGGATTTCATACATAAACCAATGAAACTCAAATCCTGCCAACATACATTAAATGTCAAGCGCATCAAAGTATCCACATTTATCTAAGGCAATATATCGGCGAAATTTTATTGAAACATCGATCTCAACCGCTTGTGTGTCTGCTTGACTTAATTCATATAAAATCGCATAATATATGGGCCGATTTCCGTCCCTGAAATCAACATATTTTTGTTTCCCCCAGCTTCATGTATTCGTATTATCACAGCTAGATACAAGAGCTGCGAATATGGTTGGAAGTTGTATGTAAGTTGCGCTGGGTTTGATTATCAGTTCATATTGTATTGTATATTATATTGTATGTTGGGGGAAAAGTAATGTCGTATTTGTCATCGAATTTTAACGCTTTATTTAACATACTTAGAATTATCCGATTGAAGTCAAATATTCGCCGTTTTGTTCCATTCTCCCTCTCTTATAAAACCACCCCTCCTTATTTTCAAAAAACTCAGACAACCAGTTTTCGCAAACCTCTTTTGAGGCGAACTTAGTAGCACCAAGAGTGTTTTGCATGGACCGGAAGAGATGATAATCACTTGGTGCCAGGTCCGGACTATTCGGTGGGTGCAATAGGACATCCAATCCGAGCTCCCGTAGCTTCTGGCGGGTCATCAAAGATGTTTGAGGCCGAGCATTGTCCTGGTGGAACAGAACACCATTCCTATTGACCAATCTTCGCCGCTTCTGGTCAATCGCCTGCTTCAAACGGTGGAGTTGCTAACAGTGGAGGACGGAATTGAGAGTCTGGCTATAGTTGAGTAGCTCATAGTAAATGACTCCCTTCCAATCACACCAAACACATAGCCAAACCTTCCTGGCCCTCAATCCGGGCTTGGAGATGGTTTGGGCCGGCTCGCCGCGCTTCGACCACGATCTTTTCCGCTTGAGATTTTCGTACGTGATCCACTTTTCATTACTAGTCACCATCCGCTTCAAAAATGGGTCGAATTCGTTCCGTTTCAGCAGTGGATCGCAGGCGTTGATTCGGTCCAAGAGATTTTTTTCCGTTAACTCGTGTGGCATCCAAACATTTTTTGGAATCCAAATCCAAACGGTTTTATGGTCCTTACCCAGTTCCTGGCCAATCGATTTCGACAATTTGATCGGTTTCTACGACGATTGGCCTAACAGTACGGGGTGTATTTTCGACATCCACTACACCAGAATGAAATAGATCGAACCAACGCTGTGCTGTGCGAATCGTTACAGTATCGGACCCATAAACTTTTTTGGCCGTCTTCGTTGCATTTTTATCTCTCAGGTAGTAAAAATATAAAATATCACGAATTTCTTCTTTGGTGGACTCTATCTTTGACGCACTATAACTTGAGACTCAAACGTACGATCATAAAACTGTCAAAGAGTAGCCCAGATTGTCATCTTCGAATCGCCGTATATTATGACCCGATGCGATAAGCACAACGCAAAATATGTTTAAGTGTCACCATCTATTAACAAAATACGACATCACTTTTTCCCCAACCTAATATATTTGGTAACAATCAAAAACGTAATCTCAAGTTAAGTAGTTTAGAATTGCTTACTATGAAGGCACGTCGCCGGTAGGGGGTGCAATTTTTTTTCACCTAATATAGTCGTGTGGGGTATCCAATGAAGGTTTCGATTAGTATTTTTCGGAGCCGGTCTTAGCTTTCACATTTGTTGGATAGATGCGGAGTGCGGGAGGTCGAAAGTGATCATTTTTCCACGGACCCATTCTCAGAAACTACCAAATCGAAAAATCTGACAAAAACAAACAAGAAGCTGCTATTGGTCAAATCAAGCTCAAGGGTTTGACTGCAAAATCCCCTTAAATTCATTTTGGATTCAAGAAATTTTGCAGTAATATAACATAGAGCATGATCGTACCAAGTCTGGTGCAAATCGCGCTGTTACTAATGAAGTTATAAGTCGCTTTTGTGCAAGTTTAAGATGCGAATGTCAATATTACACGAAAGTGGATATTCACATAATGTGTATATGTATATATGTTCACTCAAATTCCTATGAACTTGTAATCTGTCTCGGCTATAATAATAATAATAATCGTTGGCGCAACAATCCATGTTGGATCAGGGCCTTGAAGTGTGTTAGAGCACTTCATTCAAGACCGTAACGGTACACTAGGAGGCAATGTGGTCAGCATTGCGCTCGCCCGAGATTATTACCCTGATTTGACTCAGGTACTCATTCACAGCTGAGTCGACTGGTATCCGACGTCAAATCACGATACAAATTCCACTGCCACCAGTGAGATTTGAACCGCGACCCGCCGCACGACAGCCTTGTGCTCTAACCACTCAGCTATCCGGACACTAGCTCGGCTATAGCTTAGATGAAATAAGCTTCAATGTCCGAATGTATCCATTTATTGCAAGACCAACTGTTAGGTTTTGGTCGAAACTCACCTCAGCAATAATTGTAAAAGCTGGATTTACTTGATGATTTTGCATACCATCTTTATTAACAATTCACAATTGAAAATTTTTGTTTTGGATGAGTTGTCCTGAGCCCACCATCTACTTACCTTTGCTGCCTCTGCCTTGCGATCGAAACTGTCAAAGCCAATATTATAATTTTTAAAAGTACTGGGCGCACTACACGAACAGAGTAGTCCGCGCATTGAATAGCAGAAGTAAGTTGCTTCTCAAATATGTGCAGCCCGCCATCACTTTCGTTCCATCGAATTACTTTTGATTTTGAAACCACAAAGTTACCCGTTGATCACCATTGAAATTAAACCATTGAAAACTAGATCAGGATTGCACTGTAAACATTTAATTTCATAGAATGTGGGTGGCTACGAAACTTTCATAAAAAGAAATCTGCTGTCCTTGCCTGCCGTATGACCTTATAATATTGCCACGGAAGCTGGACATCCTACAAGAACTATTCTGTCCCTCTATTGGATGTAGTAAAACATTATGACGTTACTGCACTCATAACTGCAGCAGATCTACTCCCAACCTGAGTTGCAAACACAAAGGTGCATGTTTCTATGCACGTATCAAAAATTGCAACCGTACATATACATACATATTTATATCTAGAACAATTATAATAATTTCGAAACAGCCATCAAAACTAACATTAGTGACTAATTTGAAGCTCGACAACATCACACCATTTTTTGCATTTTTGTTTCACCTAACTAAGAAGGAAAGCCTTGAATCACATGTTATTCATATCATTCTCGTATCTTGAAAGCATTTCTTGTTAATCCAGATTTTATTCCGCTCTTATCCACGCAATATTTCCTTAGCCAGTCAAATTCATCCACACAAACTCTACATCCTTCATTGTTTTGCATTCATAATTTTCAATTGGAACTATATATGCGATCAAAACAAGAATTTTTATCGCAGTCGACATTCAAGGTGCTACCTATTCATGCATAATATAGTGGCTGAGTATAATTTCCATTGTATTTCCCGCCATAATTAATCAATAAACTGGTATACATTCTGTTATTACAATGTCCATTCTATTAATTATTATTCATTGTTTCTTATTTGGGCTTTGTTTTCGAAAAATGCTTAGCTTGCATTTTTCGAGCCTTTAAAGTGCTGCAATATTTTTCGGTGTAGCAGGAAGTTGTCAGACTTATAAAGGACAAATATTCAGATATCTTTCGATTTAGATTGTTTCGATATTCAAATGGAGGTCCAACTGCAATGCGAAGTTGAAATGAATGTCTCGCTGCAGTAAAATCCCACAAACACGTGTCTTAATGAAATGTTGAGAGAAAGTATTCAGGGTTTCATTGGTAGATGGAACGGTTAACTAAGATTTCAAATGTGAAGTAAATTATAGATTACCGACAATTGCATTAAAGTCAATTTCAAATGATTGTATTCATTAAAAAGTGATATTTTTTAGGTTTAACGATTAAATTAAGCGCAGTTCTTGAAGCAGTAATATATCAGACTGGTTTTCTTAAAATGAATGCTTATGCACATTTACATATTCATTGAAAAGAGAAAACTATAATAGACTTAGGACAAACAAAGTACGTTTACTCTTGGGTCCATGGTTAAATGTTTACGTACTCGTATATGTATTTAATTACGATAGTAAAGGATAAGTCCTGCTTTTGTCAGAGAGTGGAAGAATTTTCAAAATCAAGCAAATTTGTTTAGCCTAAGTGCCCGTTCTTATATGAGCCAAACTGATGAAGAACAGATCTTATTAACACCATTATCCTTCATCTTTTCTCAAATACTTCTACTGCGCTTATGGTATTTGCTTGCCCCATTACCGACTCGCAGACTTTGGCGAATCGGCTCTAGACTAGGAGAAAGAGAACAGAGTCGGACGGAAAATAAACACCAATAAGATAAATAAAACTATTAAAAGGAAATGTTTCCAATTTAACTACAGAATTATATTTATTTAAAAGTACCAAACACGTGCTTCAGACACAACATGTGTCCTTCTTCAGTGCGGGTTTTTTAATAATTTATTTTACTTAACTCTAAGCCTTATATACCCCATTCGAAACACGCGTTTGCTACCTTTAAATAAATATAATTCTGTAGTTAAATTGGAAACATTTCCTTTTAGTAGTTTTATTTAAAAAGAACTATAGTAAACAGAGGAACTATTTTTATAAAACCAATAGGACCGGGGTTGGGTCGCCCTTTGCGGCCTAGAACAATGGAAGAAGAGTGACAGATTCTGTGAACATCGAGAATAGTACTAGGGGTAAGCGGAAATGTGTTCAGCAGAGGGGTATATATGTAAATAGTAACCCTAAAGGTATCCTCTTATAGTATCATTGATGATGCTGAGGGAATCCGGCGCCGGCGAAATATATATTTTGCAATAAATAAAAATTCTGGTATTGCCTTGCTGCGTCTATGACACTGACCTGCACACTCTGACAAATTACCTCAGACTACGCCTATTTAGTGTACACGCCCAAGTCCAGGGAGCCTCAGCTACCCTGCGTCTCCTCTATACGTCTTCCTTTCTTCGCTTTAAGGGTTGATACCACTTTGTCATTGTTTTTTCCCACATCTTTTTATTTGCTAGAATGCCTACCTAACTATTGAAAAATTATATCCAAAAATGGTTTTGTGAAGACAATTTTTTTAAATGCTCGTGTAAAGGCTTAGTGTCGATATGTAGGTAATTTGGGGAGCAAATTTGGCCATTTAATTTTTTAGAGTTTGTTTGATGGTAAATAATGTGTTACGAATTGTCGGCATTTAATAATCTTTTAAAATAGGCCGCCAGATGACGCAGAAAACGCAAATAGATTTTGTCTTAAGTAACTCGTGTTTGACGCAGTTAAATTGATTCCATCAAGCGTTTATATTGTAATATATTCCAAAATTAGTGGAACTATATGTAGAAACAGAAACTCAGCCTATATATGTATATCATGAACTTTCTATTATAAAAACGAGAAGCCCCAACATCATTTATACTCCGAGAGAGGGAGGTCATGGTGTCAACTGTCCCCAATATTGCTCCAAACCTCACTGTAACTTATTTCAATGATGCCTATAAGGATAATGTAAGTGATGAATCAAGTTGATTGTAATCACACGTTATTGTTATGACGTTTGCTCTAGAGCTCACGCCACGTTTATAACGTTCTCTAACTGAAGAAGCTAGAGAAGCCCGTAAAGCATGTTTTTCATCAAAGAAGAATGAAACGTATAGTAAAGTTCCTTTCGAAGACCTACCGTATGACAGGCATCGTAGATTAGAGGAAGAATATGAATTTCCTTAAAATTTTAACACTTGAAACTTTGCACGCGTTTTTCTCGAAACCACATTTTTTGAATTGGGTGAAAATCAAATCAACCGATCAACTCCAAATTTAAACTGCAGCTTTATAGTAATATTTTCTAGTGAAGCACGTAGGATTTTGTGACTGATTGAAATTTAGCTATTTTATACCAATATTTTTCATAGAAAAAACGATTTTTTATTTCAAAGTGACGCCATTTTGCTAAAAATCAACCTTTTCAAAAAATCCTACGTACTTCAATAGACTTTAATGTTTCTTTTAGGAAACCTTTTAGATAACAGATTACAACTTAAAGATTTTCGCCTATGGGATCATGCAAATAATAATAATTTTTTTTTTTAAATAATGTCGAAATATTATTGTCTTATACATTAGGCCTCACATTCACATTAGCAATAAACAGAACTAAAAAATGTTCATTCGCTTTTCTCCTATAAATTATAGAAAATGACCATTGATTTCATACACAGAAGGTAGTATTATCCCTTAACAATGGTCTGAGTGTAACTACTCCAGAGGAACATTGTGTTACGATAGACGAACAGAACTTGCCCCTGGTCGTTTTACTTGCCCTTAGGGCTACTACATATTCATACTTCGGAACTGCCAGCTTCAACAACATAATAATTCCATCAACTTGAATAACGAGGACTGTGGAAACCACCTCCTTGGTTAGGGCACACTTCGGTTTTTTCCAGAAATAGACAGAATCCATACTCAGTTCTCCATCTCCTAACTTGCCACAATATCATTATCAGTGTGCTCTGAGCTTGTTCCACCCCGAGTACAATGATAAGTGCTGCAACATTATCCGCTCATCTGATTAGACGAAATTCCTCAAATACCTCGATTCGTAACAAACTACTATATTAGATGAGATCTTCCAACGGACCGACCGCCGAATCCCTGAGCCGCTCAATGAGATCTTCATTCTATGCTGTCTTATTCGGGCGTCTTAGAGCGGGGTTCGATTCTTTAAATAGTCTCTCTATATTCGCAAAAGTTAGTTTGGAATGTGGACAAAATGTTGCAGTACCTTGAACATGTCGAGCCAACTCGCAGAATTGAAGGCGTTTCTCTAATTTAGGGT
Organism: Hermetia illucens; assembly: GCF_905115235.1. Taxonomy (NCBI): domain Eukaryota; kingdom Metazoa; phylum Arthropoda; class Insecta; order Diptera; family Stratiomyidae; genus Hermetia; species Hermetia illucens. The sequence continues at coordinate 95,976,785 of NC_051852.1, read as the reverse complement.
CACAAGAAGCATCACTCGCCAACGATTGTGTGTCTCAGCTAGTTTTCGCCAGTATGCTCTTGACAACCTTCTACTGACCTAGCTTTTTTGTCCTTCTTTTGGTCGTCATTTTCAGTTCCTTTACTCCAGTGGAAAAGACCAACATTTCGACTGCAATGACCGTCCTATACTATAATCCTAGGGTTCTTCTTGTGAGGTTTAAATAACCTTCCTAGCGCTTGGGTTTTTATCTCTCTGTGAACGCCTTGGACTGTTGAATTTCCGGTGAATTCACCGAGTATGATTCCCTCAGCCGTTTTTTTACTACTGTAGGCCTATTAAATAGATTTGCTAAAATTCTTTCCGAAACAAAGTACTATTTTGGAGAAATATGTTTGCCATCGTTGCGCCACGTAACTCTAGAACAACTTCCTGAAAAAGTTTGTTCCGTTGCATGCTATAATCCGCAATGGAGTTGTCACCCTTACTCAAACAAAGTTCTTCACTAGTTATTGTCTCAGGGCAGAATAAATTGATGATATGGTCTAGACATGGCTAGGTAACACCTTTTGAATAACAGAATAATGTTGGTTGCTGAATTTCCAAATATTAGACAAAACAGTGAAGGTGGATCTAGTGTTGTTATTACGGCGGCATGCAATGACATCGAAATCGATGACATAGTTGACAGAAATAAGACCACGTAGATACTTATTTTGTTAAAGTCTCAGCGTTCTGCACATTAATGTAAATAGGAAGACTGCGGTGTCTTATCAGAAAGACTTTTGATTTTTTCGGTAGTTACCTTCAGTTGGACTCTGCTTGCCTGCTGTTTGGGGAAAGGAAAAACAAATCTTATCAGTATAATTATGGTGTTTGAGGAGAGATCACACACTCAGGCTTACTATAGGGTAGTAGTATTTTCGATGCTCGTCTAGACAACCTTATCTTCTTCTTCTCTCTCTTACGTTGTTGTATTGCAATGGACTATATATCATCAGGATGAATTTGAATTTGTTGTGGGAATCCAAACTTATTTAAAATACATACATAAAACTTGCTTTACGGGATTATCGCATCAAACGAGGATTGTAGTTAAGGTCGTGAACAGACAATTGAAGACGAAGATATTGGTTAGGCCTTTTGTGTGTATGACAACCAGGCAATGATTGTCTATGTTTTTCAGTTCATACTGTTCACTATTGTTCACAAACTTCCGATGCAATTTGGCATTCGTTTACTGCTGACACAATATTCAAACCCTTCTCCTGTGCCTCTTGTGTTTGTTGAATGCACTTCTTACGATAGATTTACAGATTCAATTGTCGAAGAATAGCGTAGATATTTTCATTAGTAACCCTGCGTTGACAAAAACGGCGTGAAAGGACAAAGGACAAAAGTCCCAATCGATGAACGAATTTGTTGTCTTAACTTCTTTTATTAGAGTTGAAATAGGCGATATAGTCAGCAGGCAGTGGTTCGTGAGTGGTATAATTCTGTTGGATGCCATACCGGTCTAACAGTTCTTTGAAGGCTGCAGATGAAAGATTTCATTCTGCAAGTATTCTGTAAATACAGCCGCGGTTAATCGTTTGACCGACTCAATGAACGATATTGATTACGGGTCCATCAGATCGATATAAAAGTGTTGAGATACATTGTCGGAGATGAGTCCGTTCTCACAGGAGGCTGGAGCATTATATTGGGATTTTTGGACGTTTTCCGCGTTTGTTAGTTGCGGATGCATTTTTTGACTTGCAAACCCAGTTTAGGCCAATAGAACCATGGCCGCAGTCTACCCAAGGGGACCAACCCCTCTACGTGCAGTTTAGCGAAAATCATCGGAATGCGGACTTATTCCAATCCAATCCAAAACTTTTAAGTCGGCTGCAACTGCACCTCCTGAAGCAAAATTCGTCAGCTTCAACATCAATCTATCGCAAACATCGGGATCAAGAAGTGTAGTGGACAAACAGTGTGCAGATTGAAAATGTGGTGTATTGAGGTTAACATATGCTATGTTCTTGTTCCTCTCGCAAGCATTTTCTTCTGCTGCCAAATGCATTCGCGACAGAGAGCCTATCGCAAGATAAGCAAGACTTTACTGTATTTTGTAATGAATGAGAGCTTCAGAGCTTCAATGCCCAGCCTACCGAGGAGACTATTTCACCAGCGTAAAGTATGAACGATTATCACTTGAAAAGTTCTACTTTCAATGTGTGCCTAGAATTTGTCTCCACGTGTAATAGTGTAGTTCCTTTTAGCTTTAGCTTTCTTTGACATACACACTATAGGAGCTTCAGTTTCCTCATCCTTCTTATTCATTAGGACCACTCCTATACCATGTTGATTTGCACCATAGTGTATGGCGAAAGGTTTGAAGAAGACAGGAAGGAATGAAAGGCTGGTTTTCAGAGCTTTGAATGTCAAAACAGCTGTTTTAGACTAGCAAAATTGATCTGAAACATGTCTTCGCATTTAGCGAAGTATAATTCGGCACAAATCGCTGATATCACTCATACCTTCCAAGGAATCATTGCTATTGCTACGAATCAGAAATCTCGACTTGTGATAAGCTTTTGGAATACGACTGAGAGGTAAAGGATACGTGATTTTCATGGTGACACTTACTTTACCGCAGCAAGGTAAAGACGCACTTCACAAGGTTTCATGACAGGTTGACCGGTCAAGACCATGAGCTTTGCGACTGCTTGATTGACCTCGGCATAGAGGAGTTTCTCAATTGCAGGAGAAACTGCTTAATTGGCTTGAAACCGGTGTGTCGTAAGAGTTATTTAGCCAACACTTTCTCTACTAGGCATTAGCTTGCCCCTCAGCTTTCTTGAGGCCAGTGCCATTTGTACCGGCCGTTGTCAATTATTTTCCACGCAAATTCCCAAGCCAAATAACTTATTGTGGCCAAGTATCGATCAATCCTGCGACTCCTGCACATCTGGGTATTCTGACATCTGGGTGTTCTCGGATATAGTGGTTTGGCTGGTTGGTAAAAACAGCAGAGTAGTAGAGCTGACGGTTACGCATTACTCGTTGTCAATGTTGACTTAAGCAAAGTGCGACCCTGAAATTTTTTTCTCTGGCCGTTTGACACTGCCACAGTTTTAAGTGCCTGCTTTTTCATTGGAGCTTGAACGCATTGGGAAGCACTCACCCCTAAAAAAATGCTCCTTTCAGTCATGCACTCTTCATAGTAATATGCAGTCAATTACAGTTCGAACAGCGTAGAGTATCGTCTTGTAGCTGGACCAGCAGCTACCTTGCACATAGAGACAATCTTACCGATATTCGTATTTATTAATCTAATCGTGCAAATCTGATGGGTAAGAGTTTATCGGACCGCAAGTTACTTGGCAAGATTTCCACTAGTTCCACTTTTTTGGACGATATTATAGTATTGCTATCATTGGACTGAACCCTTCCCCAGATCTTCATGAGATTGACGAAACTTACAAGACCAGTCGGATGAATTCCCTACAAATGACATATCTGGATGTTTACATAGTAAGTGGAAATTCTATTGTAAGGAAAAGCGGTCTTTCGTTTTGGCGAAAGTCGTTACCTGAATTACTTGATTTGCGTTAGTGTATAGCGTCCTTGGTCTTTAGAGTAGAGCTAATGCGGAAGGATGATCAGTTAGGTCAAACGAAGTTGATTGGGCTTATCAGCAGAGGGGCAGAGTGGATAAAGCACTGCTTCTTCTACAGAGCTTCTCTCATTATTGAGCTAAATCGAGACTATAAGTTAGCGTACTGTTGGCCCCGGAGCCCCAGGCTAAGTAGCTGCCGTTGGTTCACAAACGAGCGGCAGGCTTACTTCAAATAGTTATGCCTTCAAATGACAAAGGTGAATGTCGTTAAAATCACCGCAAACCCGTAATAATTAATAAAAGATGCTTTCAAGGAGATGTCTACTTCCAAAGTTATGATCAATGGCCAAAGGTACTCCTCTGGAAAATCTTTGCTCCCGTTAATTTGATGCACGTTGTTATAAATATCAGGAACAAATATATATATTTTTATTAATTATGCGTTATGAGCCAATGTATTTTAATGATGACTCCTAAAAGATCACTCAATGAGTATAAACAAAAGTAGACGTATACTTACAACTATGATTAGGTATGGAATGATAGGTGAAGAAGATATTCACAAGAGATTAGATTTTCTTCTGCTTCTTGTAGACCAGCCTAAAATGAATAATTCCTCCAAACTACAATGTTTAGTTTAAACGTCAATATATATTTGGGGAGCGACTTACGCCTTCATCAGTACAGAGCAACTAAAAACAATTACCCTTATAAGATTCTTTCGTACTTATTCCCTAATTACTTGATTACTTTTAAAATGTTTAAACTACCAACCTAATTACTTGCTATGATAATTACCACGGCGAGTCTTATTAATTTCGAGTAGAAGTTACCTGAATCTGTGTTTAATAATCGCGTCGGGTCTTCTCTTAAAATTTCTAAACTTTCCCAAGGGTCCAAAGTTGTTGCTCGGTTTGCATGACGCAAGAGGTCAAGATTTCCCCGTTGAAAGGTATGGCTTTTTTCGACTATGTGCGCTGCAATTGATGATCTTATGCACGGCTTTCGTTTCCGGACACTACTTACCGCTTCCTTGATGTGTTCATTAAATCTAGTCGTTATCAGGCGTTTAGTCTGTTCTATGTATATCTTATTGCAATCGTTGCACGTTATTCGGTAGATCCCGCTTTTTTCCTGCGCTGCCAAAGGATCCGTGACGCTTGCCAGTAAATTCTGCAAGGTGGACGATCGGCTGGAACCTACGACTTTCTGTTGAAACTGTTTTATCAAATTCCTAATATTGTTAAATAGGTAGGAATACGGGGTACTTATCCCCCTCGTGGTTGCCTCCTTACGCTGTGATCCTTAGGATCAGCTTCTCAATAGTCTGATGATTATACCCATTCTTAATAGCAGTGTCAATAATATTCTATCGTTCCTTATTGAAGCCGAGCTCTGAAAGAGGGTATGTGATCAGTCAGTGAATCATGCAATTATAGATTGCCATTTTTGGGAAGATGCATGGTGTGAAGTTGCTGGTATCGTTCTCTGCGTTGCTGTAGGATTACGGTATATCTCGAACTTAAGCTTCCTGCTAGAGTTGACGATATTCAGATCTAGGAAGAGTAGAGCCCTATCCTTTTCTACCTCCAGTGTAAGCTCGATTTTATGATGAATCCTGTTTATAGAGGAGATGACCATGTCGATATCGTCTCTTCTAACAATCGCAAATATGTCGTTTACATACTTAAACCACCATAATTTAGGCATTATTCCTCTCGAATCAATTTCTTCTTCGATTGATGACATGAACCTTTCCGTGAGTAAGAGCGAGATGGAGTTCCCCATGGCTACTCCCGAAGTAGTTTTGTAGAATCTATTCGAAACGTAAAATGTTTTCGTTCATGACATATAGAGCCTGGTAACGTTTGCATAGATTCGAACTATCAAACTGGCTCAGCCATCTTTCAAGTCCGAAAATTGATACTGGCGTGTTGGGAAACAATGCCTTCACGTCGAACAACACCATCACCTCGTCTTCACCCATTCTCTCAATACCTTGCAGCTTTTGTATTAGTTCATAGGAGTTAGCCACTGAATACTTACTATTCGTCGTCCCAAGGGCCTGGTACGCACTGATCAGCCACTTGGCGCATCTCGTCCTCTTCATTGTGGATTTTCGGTTTATCACGAAATTCACGTATTGTATTTAAATCGCGTTTATATATTTTTAGCGGCGCGTTATAATTATGTAAACCCGATTTAAAAACAATACGTGAACTTCGCGATAAATCGCTATATTTTTTCAAGGAAGTAAGCCGCTCCCGAAATACATATTTACATTTAAAACCAAAAATTGTAGTTTGGAGGAAGCTACCCCTTGTCTATTCAGATGTTCACTTTGTTATCTCTATTAAATAATATTCAAAGGAGTTACCACATACGAAATTGCAAAATTATGTCTAGCACGAACTGATGATAATATACTCCCCGTATGACAAATGTCCTGTCAACAATTACCATGTAGAATCGTGATATACTACATATAATAATAAAGATGAAACTAAAGATTATCTTGCCTTATCTTAGTTTTGTGACCAGCTCTGCCTCCAAGTGAATTGACAAGTATCAAGGATTTCCATTCGATTGACATTTGAACTCGAGATCATTTTCTAAAGAGAGGTCGTATTTTACCGACAAGAACCAGAAGAGCCAAAAATTCTCTGTAGCAGATATGGAGGAACTGGTGTCTGAACCACAAGTTTCAATTGCAATTGTCAGAAATTTGAACTCAATCCATCACCTCTTATCTTTGATATGAAAGGGCAGCACTTCTTATAAAGTTACAGCTTACGATACAAAATTTTAAGATGTCTTCTGATCCTAAATCCAAACAGACATATACAGTTTTAAATATATTTAGATTATTAACAGAAATGGATGGACGGAAACTGTTATTCGAATGTTCCCCGATGGAAAACTTGAAGAATTTAGTCTGTCTATTCTTTAGATAGCAAATCTAAAGATGTCAACATCTTCTAATGATGAAGATACGATGCTATAAATTTTGTAATTACAAAAAAAAAAGAACTTCAACGTAATCTGTAGAAGCGTACAGAATAAAGTGCTAGCTCGTAAGTACTTCTCCATTTGTAAGAGGTGTTAAACGAGCATTTTAGTTACGCTTATCTGCATCGTAAACACGATATGAATCATCTCCGTTGATTGCTTCATTTGGCAAATCTTGATGTTTTCTAGGTAATATGCATAATGCATTAGCTTTCATATTTCAATTCACTCCGAAATGAGTAGCAGCACCAGCAGCTAACACCATTTGCCATTTTTACGTCATCGCTGATAAGATCAGCGAACCGTGTCATTCTTGAACATGCCTTTTACATTAGACTACATCTTTTCTAGAATTTAATAGTCAATGTCAATGCGGTTAGGTGTAGTTTACATTATGTATACTCTCTCCTACACTTATACGCACATATGCTGCACCTTCTACCAGGTGAACTTGTGGTGCACCAGACCAGGTGGGCACTTCTTGCACTCGTACGCCAGCGATTCCACTGACAATCTACAAACACTTAATGCAGACGTGTGAGCCTCCGATATAAATCTTGGAGATTATCTCAATAAGCACAAATGTGTTACCCGCATTCAGGTAAAAAGTGTGAAGAAAGAAGCAGCACAAGACGGCACCTGAAATCTTCTTCGCGAGTGATGTGAAATCTCACTCAACTGCCTGAACGCATTAAATGATAATGAGATGATTCACCTGAGCTCATCAGCGCGCGATCTCATCGAATCGGTTGCATTAAGTGATCAAGTGGTTGATCGATCGGTCACCCATTTACTTCTTTGAGTCGAATCGCTGTTGACGCTGGTGTTACCAGAAACCGAGCTTGCTGAAAACCTTTGGTTAAGCCAAAAATACCAGGCGGTCCAATCTTCTAGGAGGAATGATGGATCTGCTTCGGAAGAGCGCTTTCCTAAAGATTCTTTCATCAATCCAGTTTTGGAACATGTGCTAAGATTTCATCAGTTCTGAACTTGTTGGACAAATTGGTAAAAGGCTAGACGACATGGTGTTAGGGAAACTGGTAACTCACATTGTATCCACCTTGTTGCCAATCATGAATGTTGTTTTTGCCTGTTTCTGAAGTTGCTCGGCTGTTGCTGCTGTTTGATGTCATGACGTACACAATTCGCAATTAAGGCCCCTGTATCGATTGTAAGTCAAGGTAAGTAGCTGAGAGTTGTTCTGATTGATCTGATCTCGCTCTCTGCCACCACTTTTCGACTGATACTGAATGAGATTTTAATTGGAATTGTCGTCTAGCAAAAGAATATACAGGCATACGTGCGACTACGTACGCGGGTAAGTTGAATTCCTTGAAAGCCGCGTCTGATCATATTTTCCAGGTTTTCTGCTTCTACTGCTACTTCTCATGGGTTTTCTTATTTGCACTACTTAAGTAGATTTGGTTGTTGTTCCATTTGTTATGGTTTTTAATGATTGCAGATTAACGTAAATCCGTTGACATTATACGGAATAAGTGAGGAGAATGTATTTTGTATTTCCATGCTGGTCGTGCAAAAGGTTGAATGCAATCTGGTAGGTGACCTTAACAAATTGAATATTTTTTTGTCGGCTTTCGTTAACCCTTTCACTTCGAGATTACAGCTTTTGTGTAAGCTAATAGCAGTTTTGTGCGCTAAAAGGTATGGAATCGTCTTAGGGTAACATGACATTTTCAAAATAAATATTTCAATATTTGCTATGAAATTGGAGGCTCAAATCGAACCTACATTCAAATCCTAGCTAATACAATCGGCTCTTGGTGATCTGCGTTCTTCACAAATTAAAAACTATGACATCGATTTACAAAATCCGATTCCTTAATCAAATTCGATTCGTTAATCAGATTATATTCCTCAGTAATAAAATGCTATTTTGGCGACCAAATTACTCGTATTATCTATTGAAAGTTGATGCTATTTCATTTTGACTCGTCATTTTCTTCTTTTTCTATAGCCAATGGAAGACACCAATCCGCTGCTTAACATATCCTGCTGTAATCGTCCGTGTTTTTTTTCCAAGCTTCTTTTCTTTTTAACAAAAATAGAAAGCTTAGGTAGTATATATCTAAAAACGGCCTACCAATACGTACTATGATATGATACTATACATAATTTGAGCTTTTGTCCAAGAATTAGTCGAAGGATTGAAGATTAAATTTGTCCGGATAGCTGAGTGGTTAGAGCACAAGGCTGTCGTACGGAAGGTCGCGGTTCAAATATCACTGGTGGCAGCGGGATTTGTATCGTGGTTTGACGTCGGATACCGATTCAGCTATGAATGAGTACCTAAGTCAAATAAGGGTAATAATCTCGGGCGAGCGTAATGTTGACCATATTGCCTCCTATGGGGTACTGTAATCCTGTAGTATACCGTTACGGTTTTGCATGAAGTGCTCTAACACACTTCGAGGCCCTGATCCAAATGGATTGTTGCGCCAGGGATTATTATTATTGAAGTTTACGGTGATCTCTGGCTAATTCCGGTAGATTTATGTAGCCGTTTTGCCCAATCCATCGAATCCATCTCCAAGAATAACGCTCAAACATTTGTTTAGCGTGGAATCGTAGGTTGGCGTCGGTGTCAAGCTAAATTATGAAAATTTGATCGCCAAAGTGTGATGAGCAAAAGCTCCTTTGTCAACTGAATTGCACTTCTATTTTGATATTATACCTGAACAACTATTTAAGCGAGGATTTGAGAAAGAAGTGGATCTTTTGATGAGTCGCCATTTTATTTTGCACTTCTTTGAAGAAATCAATTTATGCAGTTTATCTTTATACATTTATGCGTCTTTATCAGAACTTTGATTTCCTTCATTGTCCCACTGCTGCGCTAAAGTGGCCTAACCCCTTAAGCCTAGTGCATTTGGAATTGCTCAATTTTCAACTGTGTGGGATAAAATAGCTACGGTTTTGAAGAAAATCGTTGAATTATACAATTATACAGAAGTTAAAAGAACGGCTTGAATACATGTATAGGACCGAACATCTCGCTGACCCGAATACCATTTTGGGAGGAAGAGAATCTATGCCAGGTGACATGCTCATTGATATATGTTACTATCTGAGCTGGTATTCAGATACAGCTTATGGACTTCCCACCCTTGTGTGTGTAGCATTGTGGCGCGGCAGGATTCGCGGCGTTCGAAATTTATTTCGAATGTTGCGAATGTGAGTGGTCAGATGACGCCACCGGCGCTCTCCACACATTTTTTAGAACTCGTCACTGGAGTGGAGAGCGCTCTCGATAAGTAGGCGGCAGAGTGACTTAAAAAGAATAATAATATAGAGGAGTCTTCCGGCAGCTGTCGGATGAAATAAGAATAATCAAATTTATTAACTATGTAATAAGAATAATTAATTTTTTAATTATAATGTATCAAATTTATCAAGAAATTATTAAATATATATAACTATAATTTATTAAATACATTATAGTATATGATTGATTGAGAACACACTTATGAGGAACTCCTGCTCTGATCTTATGTTGTTCATTGGGGATATCTTTGTATTTCACCTAAAATCTGCGTTTCGTTAAAAAAGGGTGTTAACAGATTATGGAAACAAACAAGGATTAGGCGTTTGATTTTAATAACAAGACCTGTGTTCCAAACTTTGTCGAGTGCTTGCCCTACATTTGGGAACATTGGTGTGCAATATCTTCTTTTCTCAATAGAATTGCTTATTCCTGATACAATCCTGTGGACTAATTAAAATAAAATTCAATTTGAGTCCGTTTGGGAAGGATCGTACGACCGTTTTATTTAAATTCCAAATTTTGACTAAAGACTACTTACAATATTTCTTACAAAGTAACCTATCTTGTAAACATTATCCTATCTTTATCATGTGTCGCGCACATGTCCATATTGCATTTTACAATGCGCAGGTCAAAGTGTCTTCATTAATGAACACACATTTCTTACGAAATAGGGTACAAGCAATATAAATAACATTATGCTTGTACCATTTTTATTATCAGGCCCGTTCACACATGTTACAAAACAAGATGCGTTCTTCGAACAAGGTCCTGTTATTATCTTAAGATAAGAATATGTCTACAACTATGGTACAGGCAATATAAAATACATTATGCCTGCACCCAATAATATTTATTCTATATGTATACCCTAAATATTCATATTGTGCTATTACTGACTTCCTCTATTGTATTGTGGTGCTTCTTAAATTCGAATTGGTGATCAGGTATCACATTGCTGTTTCACAGGATTGGAAATAATTTCTGGAACAGAAGTTGTTCGAATACTTTTGATAATGTGGGAATTAGGCTTATACTTTGTGAACTCGGTATCAGCTGCCAACTAAGTGGAAGCGCTTCAACAAAGCTGGAGAGATCGTTGCTAAGATCTTTCCAGAGATTTAAATTATGCACGACTCTAATTCCAAAAAAGAGCAGATTTGTTGTTGAATTTCTTCTACAAGTAACGAACTATTGTTATTGGAATCGGTTTAATTGCCTTTTCTTAACTAAAATTCCTCTGCAATAGTAAGGTCAATGATTACCTAAGCAGCGGTAATCTGGGCAGAAAGAACCGAACTCAGCACACAAGCCAGGGAGTTACATAAGCTCCAAAGGTTGGCTTGCGTGTGTATCAGTGGGGCAATGAGGACATGCCCAACGGCATCCCTTGAGGTTCTTCTGGGATTAACCCCTCTCCATCTGTACATACAGATGCAGGCATTGAGGGCAACATTCAGGATGGCCGGTATTATCAGTGAGGCGGGGAGCTGCCTAAATCGAATGAATATTGATATTATTTCTAGGTGATATCCCGAATTACTAATGCCAAGGGATAACATGACAACGGGGTTTCACTTTGACAAGAAGTTTGAAACACGTTGGAGTAACAAAGCAAACTGGGAGAGCGTGGTTGCGACATACGGCTTAAACCAGCAACTGATTACTTGGTACACTGACGGATCCCTCACAGCAGAGGGAGCGGGTACCGGTGCCATTGGTCCAAGGAAAATGTACTTTGAGCCAATGCACAGGTACGCTAGCATATTCTAGGCGGAAATATACGCCATAGACAAATGTGCCTTCTTTAATCTGCAAAGGAACTACAGGGGGCAGAACAGGTATTCTCACTACTAGCCAAGCAGCGATCAAGGCACTTAGGTCCAACCAGGTGAACTCTAAACTGGTGTGGGAATGCCTTGAGAGACTGAATACACTCGGCTGGTCCAGGTTCCAGGCCATGCTGGGTTGGAAAGCAACCAGGTAGCGGACGAACTAGCCAAGAAGGGAGCAGGGACACCTTTACTCGGGCTAAAACCCTTCTGTGGAATCGGAAACAGTTTCATGGCTTGAATCTAAGAAATAAAGAGGAACGGTTGTGGAACTATATTGGGCGGGTCTACCGAGGATGGAGCAGCCCAGGATGCTTATTGGGGGATACGAACTCATGCGCACAAAGGATTGCATAAACCTTACCAAAAAGATCCTATGAATCATAGTGGGAATTTTCACTGGTGATTGTTGGCTGAACTATCACCTAGGGAAACTAGGGATATCTACGGACACTGCCTGCTGGTTTTGCGAGGAGTATGACGAAACCTATACACGTCCTGGGACAGTGTCCGGCACTTGTGTAAAATAGGTCGAGGCATCTGGAAGACCACTTAATACCAGATGCAAAGTTGAAGGATCTGGAAGTAGGGAACATACTAAAGTTCCTGATGGCTATAGGTCTGCTTGAGATACTATGATCAATATTTTATGTGCACTTTATGTGTAATTGCAGTTTTTTCTTCTGCTTTTGCACTCCACTGTCTTATTATTGATAATTAGCCATAGTGCATTTATAATATTTGTACAATGAAGGAAAAGCTGTCAAAAAAGCTCGCAACGGATAAGTGGCGAATTCGCGATTCAACAAACGCCAGCCTGACACGCTCGGACCAACTATTGCGAGTATGTTCTTAGAACCGCAATTGGAACAGTCACTAAAAGTTGATAGAGGAAAAACCTAAATTCTCAACTTCTTTGTGTAAATTTCATGGTCGCATGAAATTTTGAAAATCTTTTCAGCGAATATTCACTAATTGCAAAAGTTAACCTGCCGGTGGGATATCACAGTTTCGGTGAAAAGAAAAATAATTTGGAGCTATAACACCTCTAGTGGTAATCACTTTGAAAGATAGACATTTTCTTTTTATTATAGGTCAGATAGGTAGATTTGGATTTTATGCGCTCGTCCATTACATGTAGTTTTCTTTGAAACGGCGAAATTCGGAGCTATGAACCTCTTGCTAACAGAGTTGACTTGAAGGGCACTTTTCACAGAGCGCAATTTGTAGAGCGTTTTTAAATTTGTAATTTCTCAGAAAAGAAATGACATATTGATTTGCCTTTTTAATTTTGAAGATAAAGAATCAAATTCAAATAAAATGGGTATCCGGTTTTTGTTTTCGTTAAATACAGGGTGGGGTTTTCCAACTTCTCCTGTCTTTCACCAAACCGTGAACCACATGATCAAACAAATGAATGCAGTTTTGTTTAGGTCACATGTAGTTACTGCCCGAACTTACTGAATCGGTTGAAAAATATAATTTTGGCAACGTTTACAAAAATGGAATTTAAAAATCGCCCTCGTTTTTTCTACCTAAAATATGGAAAAAAAGGTACTTAATGTCAACAAATTTCAGAAATCTTCGAGCTCGAGTTAGAATGACGAGTGTTGTGACTGTGCTCATAGAAAAATTATTAAAATGGTTCAAGTATTTTCAAGATAAACGCGTTCAAAGTTTCAGATGTTTCCGACCAGCCGGAATATAAAATTAAGTTTGTTTGGATTTTTGTAGAAACAACTATTGGGAGTTTCGGTTTTTTTCTTGGGACTACATTTTATCGAATTAGTAAATAAAAGAAAAATAACAAAAAAATGCTGACAGTAAAAAGTCTCCTTAAGAGGAGAAACCTCATTAGAAGGTTTAGTTTTGCGTACTTCTTTGAATTTTTTTTAAGTGGGAAGAATTATTTGGATTTCAATCAAACTTGGACATTACATTAGTCATATTTCAAACAACTTTTGAGAAGTTTTTTGAATAATTTAAACCAAATATAATAAAGTTACGCGGCATTAGTCCAGTGAAGGTTAGCGACTCCAATTTTTATCTCAAGCTAAACTGGCGCAGGCGCAGGTGTTAAAAAAAAAATATTTCAATTTTCACCACTTTTTTTATTAATTATGCAAAAAAGCACTCTTAAAAAATGATATCATTACATTCGCTATCTTCATAGATTTGTAGGTGTGCTCAAAATTTCATAAAAATCGGTTAATTACTGTTTGGGTTAGAATTCCCAAAAATGTAAAAAAAGTAATTTTTGGGGAAAATGCTTTGTTTGAAAAGCCTCTTTCTGAAGATATTTTTCACTCTTAACTACCAGCAAAATACAGCTACAAAAGACACTTGCACAAGGGTACAAGGGTTGACACCAAGTATTCATATATACGGTATTTATATAGTACTATAAGATTGCGTCAGGACATAAAGCGATTACCTCCTGGGCGCTCGAGCTTTAGCCTGCACCCGATAATCGCTGGGTTCTACGATCATAAAGTCGAAAGGAACCTGAGTTTCGCTTTTAAATTTTTATAGGATATTCTGGGTTGTGTAAACACAAAACACAAAACCTTATTAACATCGGTTTACTGTCTGTCTGTCCATCGCAATTAAAGGTCTGGATTAGTACTTTTCGAAGCCCGTCTTAGTTTTGACATTTGTTGGAAAGATGGTGATTGTGGGGGGTTGAAAGTAATCATTTCTTTAACGGACCCACTCTCAGAAACTACTCAACCGAAAAATCTGACGAGAGTTAAGAGGCTGCCACTGTATGGTGCCTAGGCTCTGAAATAGGTTCCATACCGTTATTTGTTTAAATAAAGTCAATAATAGTACATTATTATAATTTTGAGTAATTGGCAGGAAACCTTTCGGATATGCAGACATTTATCACTCTAAAAGATTAGATTTTTTCTGCTTTATAGTTTAGATAGACAAGGGGTACTTCCTCAAAACTACAATTTTTATCTGAAATAATAAAAAACTTGTTTCTTTTTCGTTGGTGTGGATATTCATTCTTGCAAATACCGATATTTCGGGAAACACTTGTGCCCTCCATCAGTGCTAACAAGTTTTAAATGTAAATATATATTTCGGGAGCGACTTACTCCTTCAACAGGGCAGAGCTACTAAAAATAATTACGATTTAGGGTTCTTTTATGCTTCTTCACTAATTACTTAAATTACTTTTACGAAAAAATATAGTCACAACAAATTCAAATGGACTTGTACAAGGGACTGACGCCAAGCATTTATAAATACACTTTTTACATAACGCTACAAGATTTCGTAAGAGCATAAAGAGATTGCGTATTGGGCGGTGGACCCCTGTTTGATAATCACTTGTTTCTAGGCCTATAAAATTTAAAGGACCATGAATTGCGCTTAACTAATGATCACTGCAATACAAAAAAAGTCAATTCTGAAAATCTCCTAATGTGGTTTCTTCCCTTAAGGGGACCGCTTTACTTTTTTTCACCCAAAATAGTTGTTTAGGGTATTAAAAGAAAAGTTTCGATTAGTACAAAGTTGGTATTAGTTTCGACATTAGTTGCAAATGAGAGAATGCGGCAATTAGAAAATGGTCAGTTATTTCAAAGACCTATTCTCAGAAATTGCTCAACCGAAAAATTTGAAGAAAGACAAGGTCTTCTGTGTAATGATATCTAGCCCTTAAAATAATTTCCATCTTATTGTCAGCTAAATAGAGTTAATACGGTATGTAGCCATATTTTGAAAACTTACTTCAAAACCTCCCTTAAGTTCATTCCAGAATCATAAAATTGGATTGGATTAATAGAGGTCATATTATGATATAGAGTCCCAAACTGAAAAGTTTGCTGAAAATTGTATTCTTGCAATACTGCACAATTGTATTATTACCAGCAAAGTTATAATATATTCTGAATGACTCTTTCGCGTGAGATTTCTAGGCCACATACAATAGCGAACAGGAAGTTTCCGCTCCCTGGAGGAGCTGGAGTATTAACTGGGCTTACATTGTGTGAATAGTTTGACGAGAGTAACTTATCTAATGTACAATACTAACATGTAAATCTCTTGACAACCTCCCTCGGAGTTTTGCGAGAAAGCGATCGCACACGTCTAAGATGATAGTGAAACACATGTACTGAATGGCGAGCAGCAAGTATACAATATACGATATTTATATTATAACCGTGAAATACTTTAGATGATTGTTATATTTTTAATGAATTCGGAAATTTTGAATGATACATTATTGCTGACATACAGTTTTGATGAATTCTCGGTCTCTGACTTTTTTGTAAAATGAACTAAGGTCAATCTGTTCACTTTTAATTTCAAATCTTGCAATCCTTCAGCATATCTAGAAGCAGACCAATCTACTCTCATAGGACAGTATGGTTGCTTCAAGCTTTGTATGCCAACCCACTTAATTATTGTTAAATTTCTAGTGAAATTGCATATTTGGATTGCGCACTAGAATTTGACCCAATTGAAATATAAAAGAAAAACAAAGGAATATTAATATTTATTCAAAAGAATGGCGTTAGCACAAATCGAATTGTTTTTGCATTTGAAAGGATTGAGATCAGATATCATCATTGATTCAATGTTGCACTAAAATTTACATATTTCAGCACCAACAGAAGTTTTATTTAACGCGCTTTATACATACATATGTACGTGTGGATTGAGAAATTAGTTCCAATGTAAAAGCAACTGTGGTGCTTTCTATATTTGATGGACTATGTCCATTCATATTTACATATATTTGTCATAAGCCGTAAACCCACTGACGCTTTTTGTATATTATATGTGGGTGGATACTTTCGTTTGAATCATTCGGAGCAGGCAGTAGTCATCTATCTTCTTATGAAGGCAAGGGCAAAATATATGCAAACTTTTTCGTGGCCTAAAATTTTTAAAACGAAGCCTTTTGATTGCAATATCTTATCGAAAGTGTGGAACTGTTAATTTATTATAAAAAGACCAGGTATCAACACGGTTAAAATTATCCAAATGCAAATTATTTAATTTTTCTCAATCATTCATATTGGATGCAAAAAGTGGTAACAGTTAATATGCAATAGGCAACCGTTTTTTTCTACAAAGTGGTTTGGCCGCGTAACCATCAAACTCGATTAGTGCCCGACCTTGATTGGAATGCACCTGTTAATTGTATGTGATTGTAAATCATGTTTTGCATTTATACTTTTACTTCGTTTGCATGCTAGCAATTAGTTGACTTTCTTGTGGAATAATTAAAAAGAAACGTTGTTGGGCAAGGTTGACAGTTTTTTTAGAAGTGAAGTACCGTAGCGGTATGGCCATTAGACAATCACCGGCACTTGGCGTGAAGGACATTCTCTGCATTTGGAAGAGTTATAATTTATGGGCTGTATATGTTTGTATTATGCTGTTTAATTGTATGCAAATATGGAACATGTTATTGGCGCTCAAGCGAACAATTTTTCCTAAGGTGAATGTTTTGCAAACTTTGCTTGCCACGCAAAGTGTTACATTAGCTGTTTCGCTTCATTGAGGATGAGTGCTTTTTACGCAAATACAGCCATTAACATTGTTTATTATTTTCTAGCAAATGTTTCCCATAATTAGATTAATTTTTTGCGGTGTTACCACAACATCAATATAGTGAAGAAATCAGCAACAGAATGTATAATACTTCTTAAATATTTTTTTTTCATTTTAGTGCATATAATAAACTAAATGAAATGTAAAGCTAGAAGATCTACTAGGAATATTCTGTCCCGAAATATCCCTCTTATACAAAAAGAAATCTTATACCAAATGAAATGTTCAAAAATAAAGATAGGAATGAAAGGGCACATCTTTGAAATCTAAATGACTGATTTTTTATTTGAAAACAAAACCTAATGGAAGACTTTAAGGCTGCCACTATTAGTGACTTGTAGAGTTCGAGTATAATAAGAGAGTCCTTTACTTTGGAGGCTTGTATTATTAATGAGTATATAAACGAGATAAATACAATACACGACTCCGGATGGGAGAGGAAGAGGAGTCTTCCTTGATTCTTTGGCGATCTACCTTAGTTTTTCAAAGAGATAGAAACCATCTCTTTTTTGGATTGTTTATTTGATGATACTAACATAAATACTATGTCTAGGTATCTTTTGTGGTTACAATACCAAGTTATCGCAGTGGTAGATCGTGGCTTAAATCTCGGTGGTAGCAGAGGATTTCTATAGTGAGTCGGTTCAACTGTGAATATGTACCTGAGTAAAACATGGAAGTGATCGTGGGAAAGAAAATCGCTGGCCGCTGATCATCCAGTTGAGAACTCCCCGTAATATCGAGGACGTTTGCAGAATGGTGTATTTCTACATGGTCTGAACCAGACTGTGTGAAAGTCCCACGATATCTCGAGAAACCGTAAGGGATTTCGATACAATACAAGAAGTCGATAATCTAATTGGAGCTACAATCATCTTCTCGGGACGACAAATTTCTTTGATTTCCCGAGCCAGTAGCTCATAATTCACCTTCTTCTCCGCGTATATTCATTCAATATTACTATAATAATAATATTCGTTGTCGCAACAATCCATATTGGATCAGGGCCTTGAAGTGTGTTAGAGGACTTCTTTGAAGATCATAACGGTACACTACCGTATAATAATGGGGGCAATGTGGTTAGCATTACGCTCGTCCGAGAGCATTACCCTGATTTGACTCGGGTACTCATTCGCAGCTGAGTCCACTGGTATCCGACATTCAGTCACGATAACAAATCCTTCTGCCTCCAGTGATATTTGAACCGCGACCTTCCGCTACGAGAGCCCACCGCTCTAACCATTTCAGCTATCCGGACACTATGTTACTATTATGGGAGATAATGCAAAAAAAAACATTTTTATTCATAAATAATGGGTCATACTTTTGAAACAAACTTACTCAAAGAAACCTTAGCAGCTAACTTAATCTAAGGTTATAACTATAGAACTTAAACTAATAAAATTTCAGGTTGTTTGTAAGTTATGAGGAACATCTGGATGCAAGATTACAGAAAACTCTCAATCACTGTAGTTAGTTTAAGAAGCGGAGCGGGGAGTTGGTGAGTTCGATTCGAAGGGATGGAAAGGGAAGTGTATTAGAAGCAGGATGAACCGTTTTGCTTGGGAGGTGGCGCGTATTACGAATGAGAGTGGCGACTAGTGCAGAGAACTGCTCAACCTTCCCAGCCGAAGGAGTTAGGGTTTGTGGGAATTGATTCTTATTTAGGAAATTTTCCTCGCTGATTCCAATACCCGGGCGTTCGGCAACTAGTGCGCTGGGATGAGACTGACATCTTTCTAGAAATTTGACTAGTCGGTGTTGCAGAGGATCTGATTGGATATATTCTTCAAATCATCGTCATTTTTGAATATGCCGGTACAGGGGCGGAGGATTTGCCTTTTCTTGAAAGGTAGCCTCTTCATTTGTCTAGGGGAGATATCCGCAAGTGATCTTGATCAGTTAATCAACTGTTTGTAGTAGAAAATTTTGTCCTTTGCTGGAGTGGATTTACTAAACCGAAGGATAGGATATAAGGATTTAAAGGCACCGTTTACACGGTTTAGTATCTTGTTAACAAGAGGGACGTTGAGGTTGAAGTGATGGTGACGCCTAGATAGACGACTTGTTTAACGTTAGGAATGGGAATTGAATTGATGAGGAGAGACAGGTTCTTGATGCCGGAAGTCATTCTCGGAGTCATCCTCAACCTATTCCCGCAGAAGACAATCGTTTGGCACTTTTGAGGATTGAGGGCTAATTTCCACCTGGTGAAGTATCGGTAAAGTAGTGTTCGGATGGCTCAAGTAGTTAGAGCACTGCGCTGTCGTAGTGGAAGGTTGCGGTTCAAATCTCACTGATGGCAGAGGGATTTGTTGTCGTGACTGGATGTCGCATACCAGTCGAGTCAGCTGTGAATGAGTACCTGAGTCAAATCAGGGTAATAATCTCGGGCGAGCGCAATGCTGACCAAATTGCCTCCATTAGTATACTGTAGTGTACCGTTACTGTCTTGAGTGAAGTGCTCTAACACACTTCAAGGCCCTGATCCCATATGAATTGTTGCGCCAACGATTATTATTATTATTAAAGTATCGGTAAAGCTCATACAAATATGAATTCAAAATGGCTTGCCCCCTTCGTGAAAGTGTACACTTTGAAGTCGTATTGGTATATTGGAGGATCTTGATGGGATTACGGTTAGGGTTTGGAAATCTCTGCTGTGAAGGACGAGAAAAGGATAGTGGAAAGGACTGATCCTTTTGAAATGCCAACAGGGCTAGTATAGGGAAGGAAGAGCTGCTACCAAACTTTCACTTGAGGTTGCTGACCATTTAGAATGCTAAAGATTAACTTGCAGAAGTGCGGATGGAAATTAAGATGTTATTAAACTGTGTCTTGCGATAAACCCCGAGTAAGATAGCGGTTTTGAGGACCAGCAGAACTTGTCTAGCTGAAGTGGATTTTTATTCTTTTTAGGGATAGGAACGATTTGAGCATACTTCCAGCTCGCGGAAGAGTGGGTATTCAACAATCATTAATTAGAGTGGACAGAAAAGGGCAAGTGGCTGCAGATAATTTTTTTCGGACAATGGTTTGGATTTTGTCACGCCTGGTCGACTTTTTGCTTTTACTCTGCTTAGTGGACATTTTGACCGATTTGGGCTTAACGAAATTAATGAGTGAAACAGAGCCAAAGAGGTTGGTTGGAAGAAGTGGATTTTGGAAGAGACCAGTTTGATTGGTTCATTAGTAGTATGATGTTGTGGATTTGAGGAGGCCGATCGAAGCACCAACTTTGGTTTCAAAGCTTTGGTCAAATGGAGTGAAGATTGGTTGGCTTTGCGAAAGTGGTTTGCAAGGTCGTTTGTTTTTCAGGAGGAGATATGTTTTGGGGTAGGATATTATTGCGACTGGTATCTTTGCCTAGCCCCGGGGAGATTTTACGGTGGTGCCTACATCTGGGTTAAGTTCTATATTAGATTGGCGTTATTTTATCACGAATTTCTCAATTATCGAGGTCATGGACTTAATTTTTTAGGAAGGAATACTGCGGAGAGTATTTATTTTTTAATAATCTCCGTCATAGTGTTTTCTTAGATATACAATCTTGGACGATGTCGTCCGCAAGAGAGATAAGGTTTCGGTAGTTAAGAGTGTGGGTTGGCACAAGCTCATCGTATACTACCTGAATTACTTCAGTGTACTGTCGAATTGTGCTATCAAGTACCTCATTGGACTATTACGGGGATGATAATATCAATCATATATGCGCAGCGATTCGGCTTGTCAATTAAAACCACTTTACGTTTGTTGTACGGTATGTGGCGATCAGTTGGAATTTTACAGTCCCAATACATGCTGTAAGCCGAACTATCGAATACTGCCTACGGTTGATATCGATAAACCGGAAATGTTCCCGTGATCAGCACATACTTGTATGCAAGATTTTGATGTGTCCTTTTATATACAGCATTATGCCTGCCCGTGTATTGCATCGGGACAATTACCGTGCAGCCAAAAATAAGATAATCCAACGTTGAAAAGTGTTAAGGAGGACTGAATTGAGGAAAAGGTCTCTTTCGAGAGGCTACTAGACTTTTGTTGTAGATTATACACAGGAGAAGGGAAATGTGTTTTCTACAGTTCAGAAAGAAGAGGTTGGGAAGCCCATCGAGGCCAGGTCCGATATTGGGCTCAAGATTACCAATGAGGAATTCTACGCACGAGGCGTAGAGGGTGGGGCGGTCGAGGGAGAATGTTTGTGGGGAGTTGGCAGTGGAATCAACAAAACTGATAGAAGAAGGGAGAGATTGGGTGGGATTACGAGAATAGCGAGTGAGGGGAACAAAAGGGGTTCAATATTGCGAATACATATGCCAGTGAAGAGATAGCGAACACACTCATTGCGCCTATTTTATTCTTCCCCAGGAGATGTGACTTCAGTACCAGCTTTACATGCCGCAGAAATTCAGGCAGCAGAGCATTCTTCAGACCACCAATTCCAACAATTGTTCATTGTAGAATTCCTAGGTGTTTTTAGAAGGCTGTCGCGATCAAAATTTTGATGCGGTGGTCACCAATGCTATATCCAACATGTGGCTTGTGATGACCTCTGCTGATGTCTTGGATTCGATATCTGGCCAAATTCCATTCGAATATCTTGCCTGAACATATCTACTATTCGCAAGAGACTTTTAAGATGATCATCTCTACCAGCGTAAAATTGGATACCATCTAAGTACATCAAGTGTGTCAGCTCGCGCTTATCATGTAGGCGAAATTTTATTGCACATGTGCGGGATGCCGTCAAAAGCCTAGGCGTAATTGCTATAGCAACTAGAAAGATTTCGCCTCTAGTTGCCTGTTCTACAGCTGCCGAGTCGATAATGAGTTGCCCTTTCCAACTTCTTGATCTAACTCCAGTAGCCCTTCTGCCTTTGGGTAGAAAGCTATTGGTATCGAGATGCGCCTTGACCCTTCCATTAATAATGGATGTTATGAACTTGTAGAGGGTTGATAAGCAAGTAATCGCTCTTATGTCTGCGGGTTCCTCCATTTTGTGCCTTTTGGGGACAAGGGCAGGCAATTCCTGCCGTGTAGGCGGATGGAAATGCCTCGGGCCGACTAATGACTGCCTTATGCTGTGTGCATTCTGAGCACGAGTGGAGTGATTTTCGCTATACTATCGCAATCGATTACATACGCCAATTCTTTATACGCTTTTTGGGATTCGTCCGGAACCTCAACGAGACTTCAGCTGGACGGTGAAGAAGAGTGCTTCGACGACTACTGAAACTCTTGCCCGCAGTGCGGAATGGTGCAGTTGATGTCGATACCTCTGTCCTCATTGATTCTTGGTCACCATTGATTGGAGCAATCATCTGTAGCAGCCTTGGCATTGACGACTTTTAGCTGTACTTTCTTGAGGTCTCAGAAATTTATTTGCCCTGTAGTGTTCGTGCTGTTACGGCATGCAAATTATAGTATTTCCCGTTTCATTCTCCTGTAATGACATTCACAGTTTTATTATACTTTTTTTTAACAGCTGAAAAATGGCGAATACTGTTTATCTGCCTTTATGTTCTAGTTATATCTTTCAATTTTAAGTGAGATGAAACATTTACATATCTGGAATATTAGTTATTTGATCATCAACTATCCCTCAAAATTGAAAAAGAAGGATTCATGGTAAAATAGACTGGTTTGGATAGAATTGTCAACAACGGTGACTGAAAGGAAAAAAAGTAGCGCTAGTCCGGTAATCCCGAATAGATCAAATAGATTGGCGATTAGTCCAAGATTACCCCAAGAAAAATATATACAATGGAAAACCGTGGGCATGGAGTTGCTGTTATCTGCCACAAAAATACGAAATCAGCTTCTAGTTCCCGACTTGATTCTTGTTTCAGATGCAATTAACAGTATAAATTGTTAAAAGAATCATTTATTAACCATTTCCTTTCTTTTTTTACAGGATAGATTTCTCATCAGTGTCATACGCATATGTAGATGAAATATAAGGTAAATCCTAAATGAGCATTAATTCTTAAAAATTCTGTGATATGTAAATTGTTGCATTTCTTTAATAATTGTAAAATATTCAAATTAATTACTTTGTTCTGCTTTTTTTCTCTTCGGTCTTTTATTATTTACTAACATATACCAGAGATAAAGCTTCCTTGCGGAGTCGAAACGTGGAAAATCGAAACCGAAGTTTCAATCCATTTTCCGTTAGGCTCGATTGTACAATATTAATCTAAGATTGATTTATTTTATGCATAGATTTATATTCATTCAGTGAAAACGTGGAAAAGCAAAAAATATGGTCAAAATGAGCCAGCAGAATGGCCCTAATGCACATTGATAGGCTCAGGCGTTTGCTGTTCTTGCATACTCTTGGTCGCGTTCGAGAGAAGAATCCTCAGAAGAATTTTTGGCCCCCTACATGGGGATGTACGATTCTGTAGCCTATATAACGACGGAATCTATGAGCGATACCATGACCGTCAGGTTGTGAATAGAATCCGGCTCAATAGGTTACGGTGGGCGGGTCACTTATGGATGAGAATGATCCAGCCCGGAAAGTCTATAAGGACAATATCTATGGTAGAAAAAGAAGACGAGGCAGACCTTGCCTAAGATGGAGCGATGGCGTAGGTCAGGACACCAGACAACTTTTAGGGATATCGAATTGCTGGACGTCGGCGCAAGACCGGGGTGTCCGAAGTTCCTTATTAAGGCAGGACTAGACCGGATACCGGTTGTTGCGCCGTTGATGATGATGATGACGACTGGTGTTGACATTTGACCGGTTAATATAGATCTGGCACGGCACGGCGAAACCGTGCCATGTGACCAGTTTACCGTAAAGAGCTTTGTAGTAGCCGGTCAAGTAACAGAAATCACTTTCTTTCTTTTTTTGCAGTTTTCATTCTTGTAATTTTGCCAATTTGGCTAGCGTTTTATCGACCGAAATCCTTCATTTATATTTGTTGCCGAACTGCTTACCAGGCGTGATGACTCCGATGGTGGCATTGACCGCTCTGCGAATGGTTGTTGTTTTTATTGTCGATAATCGCGCACGTGGTATTATTTCTTCTCTTTTCTAACGGAATCGCTGCGAATTGATTCGCCGTGGTTGGCGAGGGCGTTCCTCTTGTTGTTTTAAGCATGGCTTAATTCGCAGAAATCCAATAAACACCCGGTGTTGAGGTGCAGTGGCAGGTCTCGTCGGCCTGCCTGTGGTGCGTATGCTTTGGAGAAATAAATGGTGAATCAGATGAGATAATAGTGAGCTTCATGAACTGGTCATAGAGTCGTCCTTTTTAATGGCGTTACGGAAACCCTAAGAGACGCCAATGCCGACACTATATTGAATTCATTGGCCACCAAATTAGAGAAGTTTATAGCAATTAGGTCCATGTTCGCGTTATGTTGACAATATTTGGCACCGCGTCATCGAGTTTCTAGTAGAGTGTAACTTCCGATACGCATATACCGAACGGCTACCATTGGTATCAATATTAAGTGTATAGACACGCATTTGTGTGACTCACACTAATTTGCTTACATCTTGGCGCCGTTTATACATCATGAACCCTTGCTGATATCGCGACAGGGCCGGGGCTCGTCTAGTCGCGTCGAACGAGGTAAACTCCTTAGCATTTCTCTTTGACCGTTTTTTTTTAACGGCATTGAGTGTGTTTTGTTTGTCGTTTTGTTTGGTGGGGATAGTATAAAGTATCAACCTAAACTTCTCCTTTTTTAACAGAATTTGGGACAAGCATGTTATGCAATAACTATGATGAATCTAACGTTGATGTTTATCAAATTTTCTCAAGCCTATTGAACTTGCAGTGAAACTGATTAGACTCATCACAATGACGCTGAGTTATTCTAGCGGATTTAAATGATATGCTACTGTACAAATAATTCCGAAAAAAACAACAATTAGACCACACGTGAGGCTGAACGATTACAACTTTGAAAAATTCGACAGTTTTGCCTACTTAAGGGCGACTTTCACAAAGAACAACATCGAAACAGATGAAATTAACAGTCTACCATGCTTGCGCATTTTCTAATGGAACCTGCGCTCCCTGTACAGAGATGAAGCAGCTAGCCGATACTCTGTCCCAATATAGGGCTGATGAAACAGTGTTACAGGAGACACGTTGGACAGGGACCGGTTTCTACACCATATATTATATTATACTGGCCATCCAGTAAACCATGTGCTGTTATCGACTTTGAAAACATAAGCGAACGGCTATGCTTTCTACGCTTGAGAGGCAAATTTAGAAATATAAGCCTCATTAACGTTCACGCCCCTACAGAGGAGACTGATACGAGGCACGATGCAATAGAACGAACCCTCGAAGCCTGTCCCAGATATGATATCAAAATCATACTTGACCCGGATCACTATCTCGTTGGCATGGTGCTCCAAGCTCGAGTAACAACAATACTCAGAATCCCCTGTGACGATCAGGTGAGAGTTAACACTGAAGCTAACCACAACACAGCCCTCCGCAACAACAATAAGCGTGAAATGAATGCTACAAAAATCTCAGTCAACAGAGATCCTGGAGATGAAGCATCAACAAATGATCTTCACAACAACCTGAAGAACATTATTATTTATACGGCCACAAACATACTTGGCCCCAGTCGCAAAAGGAGTCGGAACGGCTGGTTTGACGATGAATGTAAGGTAGCAACGGAACGGAAGAATGCTGCATACCGAATAACAATGCATTATCAAAGAACGCGGGCACGCGTAGAGACTTATCATAAACTCCGGCGAGCAGAGAAGCGACTTGACAGACGGAAAAAGGAAGCCTGGGAGAACCAACAAGTCTGTGAACTAGACAATTACAAGGAGCAACCGCACCAGGCGCGCAAGTCTTACCAACAGGTCAGCAGGATGAAAGCGCGTCATCTTTAACTTGGCCCTCGAGAAAGTGATCCGTGATGCTGAGGTAAATGCAAGAAGTACGATCCTCTCTAAGTCCATCCAACTACTGACCTATGCTGACAATATCGACTTCATGGGAAGAACCACCTGAGACGTACAAACTGCCTTCATCTTGGCAACGTCAGCAACGAAAACCAACCAACCAACAACATCAAACCGCACTGGTCAAACGGGAAGAATAAAGATAGGAGAATACAACTTTGAGACCGTTGATAATTTTTCCTATCTAGGGTCGAAAATCACAACCGATAACAGCTACGATGATGAAATCCGCGCACGGTCGTTGTCAGCCAACAGAGCCTATTTCAGCTTACAAAAACTGTTCTGCTCGAAACGTCTCACCATAGGGACAAAGCTCTTACTGTACAAGACAATGATCTTGCCAGTCCCCATGTATTCCTCGGAGACTTGGGTTCTTAGCAAGAAAAATTGCGAACTCTTGGCCGTGTTCGAGAGAAGAATCCTCCGAAGAATTTTTGGCCCCCTATATGACGATGGACGATTCCGTAGCCTACATAACGACGAAATCTATGAGCGATACCATGATCGTCCGGTTGTGGATAAAATCCGGTTCAATAGGTTACGGTGGGCGGGTCACTTAATCCGTATGGATGAGGATGATCCAACCCGGAAAGTATAGACTTTCCGGGGTGGATCTACGGTAGAAAAAGAAGACGAGACAGACCCTGCCTAAGATGGAGCGATGGCGTAGGTCAGCTTTTAGGAATATCTAATTGGTGGACTCCGGCGCAAAACCGCGATGTCTGGAGTTCCTTATTAAGACGGGCCTAGACCGGATACCGGTTGTTGCGCCGATGATGATGCTTGCCAATAAAACATTCGAGCTCGTACTTCTGATTCTGGAAATTAAAAATGTGTATCTAGGGAAATAAAGTTTATAATATATAATACTTTGATTCGGCCGGCTCTGTGTAAAGATAGCGAGATGTAGAAGATGGACCAGTCTGGAGAGCAAAAACCGTTGACTTTCAATGACGAGTCTTCAGAAGAATCTCAGAATCAGTGTTGGTGGATGACAAAGTACAACAAAGCACTTATTATCATATAATAATTTGGGAGCTTCAATAGCATATACACGATAAAATAATTTCTGGCGTCTATCTACAACCAAGGTCGAAAGTGAACACTCACCTTAGAAACCCCGAAATAGATAGGAGTGGGCAACGCAAGTTACAACCTCTCCTTTTCTGAAATTGCTGAAGTTGCTCCACCGAGGAAAGTGGATACGAAGACTTTGGAAGCGTTTGGACCAATATCAGGTGGTGTCAGGATAGAAAAAGAAGAACTTATGTTGTGGACTGGACGAAATACACGAAGTACAGTATCCAGTGTGTTTTTTACGAAATTTGGGACCAAACCTTCAACAAATTCGAGAAGAAATTGCATTTGTTCCGGAAGCTCTGCCAAATATCCGGTCGTGAATAGCCTTTGTATAAGAATAAACTTCATTTGAGGTTATGTTAGAAGAGCTGCTGAGTAGCAACTGTTGGAAATAGCTCATCCACCATTGTTTCATTTTGTTTGGGCTGCTTATGAAAAATCACTTGTAAAGTTCCTAAATTATTTTTTATTTGTATTGTTTTACGGGCTAGCTTAATGCAATTCTTACTAAATCCAAGTTTTTATTACCTAGAAATACGATTATTGTGTTTCAGGTGAATGGATTTTATATACATAAACTTGCATTTAACAGCTACTTGAAACCAGCCTTGACGTAGGTAAAGTGCCGTTGACAATCGGATATAATAAGTAGAACATATTAAAAACATATTTTTATTTCAAAGTTAATTATTTGGTCAAGGAATAAAAACGCAAAAACTAAAAGTAATAACGCAATGTATATATATAAAGTTCAATTTTGAAACAACCTTGTTTCTACTTCGTTTGCATTAATCGTGTCTTGCTAAGTAGAGTAGTAGAAAAGTTATTATAATCGAAAACGAAAGATTTAAGTGAGTAACCTGCCGAACTATTAAGCTTGCACGTTGCTCACGTACCATCGTTTGTTGATATCTTCGATATTTCATTTCATCCAAGCTTTTGACGGCAAAGGTCGTTAACATTTTCTTGTTATTTGATTCGAATACACAGTTTCAATCATCAGAAGGGATTTATTGTTTTCAGTGGATGTCTCAAAGTTCAGGAGAACCGCGGGAGTGAATCCTGATGCTTAGACATTTAGAATCAATCGATTGATGACTCACTTTACATTTCTATTTCTGAACTGAAAGATATGTGTTTCCTGTTTTACATGAATTTAATTTCTTGACCGCTGGCTAACTTACTCATTCTGTCAGCAACTAATAACCACAAAGACCCCCAACTAATAAAATATGGCCAGTTTCCGTGTGTCATCAAATTGAAATTCTTTGTAGGATTTTGAAGTGAGTTATGTATTTCTAGGTGTGAATTAGTTGCCAAAATTCTTCTTTTAGGTTAGACCGTTATCGTATTTGCTTTTATTGTGTTGGCAGAGCAAAACTAACGATCGTTTCTGAGAATAAAATGTACGACTGAGATAATCACGCAAAGATCAACTTCGTGAACGCCGACCGGTGAACGCAAACAAGATAAATTTCTTGTAAAACATCGTTAATTTCAATGTCAAATAAAAATGTATTCCTTGAATGCTAGTTAGGAATTCTAGTTTCTGGCTACACATCAAATAAATGTATTCGGTGGCCAAAAACGTGTGCTTAAGATATGAAATTGGAATAAAATGAAAAGCAACTTAGGTTGAAATGTAGGCAAGAAGTAAAGCGATTCAGTTGTACGCTAAACCATGGAATGCATAATAAAACGTCGGGAAATTTATGAATATACTCAAATTCATGTCGTTAATGTCGTATACAATCAAACAAAGGAGAAATCCAAATTCTTAGGACCATTCCCTAATTGTTGGTTACGTCTAAAACAGCTCGAGACTTTTAGTTCCGAAATTATAGACAATTGTTTTGTTTATTGGAGCTGGAGTCATTCAGTTTCGGAATTATGGACATTTTGAATTTCTCTCATTTTTTTCGACCAGGTGTAAACAAGCAGTGTGAGTGGAACAATTCAAGGTTGGAGAAGTATGAGAACAATTTGCGAAAGCTGGCCATTTACGGGAAAATGAAAGATCCATTTCCAGTAAATAATATCACCACATCCGCAATAGTTGCAGAACAAAACCATTTTGATAGAATTCACTTAAAGTTTCACAACATGCATACACAGTCATGAATTAAATCCATTCAAATGAATTCCCCAAGACCTTGACTTCGACATTCGTAAATAATGTCACATATGGCCCCAAGTGGCCCTCGTGAGGTTATCGCGTTCGCAAGAAACCACGCCCAGGTAAATGAACGTGTAGTGACCGTATGCCTGGAATATTTACTGTGTGATTTATTGTCAACTTTTTGATGTGTTTCATTAGCCGGTCGTAGCATGCGTACTGTGAATAATGTTTCGCCCAGAATAATAAATTATGTCTATTAAATGTATGTACGAGTCTCAGCATCACGCCGCTAGAATTGTTATGAATTCAATCTAGACTGTGCGCTACGTTAGAAGTGACCATCGCGGCTGCATTGGTAAGCTCAATTTACAGAAATTCGCTAATGTGATTTGAAAGTTTGTTTTCGATTAATGCTGCAGATAATTCATTTAATGGAATTGTTTTGAATTTAAATTCGATTAGATTGAGCTCAAGGAGTATGTGAGGAATTGTGCGCAGTGAATTGATTATTTTCGCATATAATAGACTTTATCAAGCTGAATATATCCATAAACGCTTTATTTCAATACGATATACTCGTACAATGGGCACTTGTTGGCCTAGAGAAATAAAACAGATACGTCCTTTCCTCCGATGCTTAGATGTTTTGTTTTTCTAATTATTTTGAGCGCTAGAAATACCGGAATACGCGTTATATTGTTGGACTGTTTTCTTCTAGCACAGGGTACAAAAACAGCTCATCATCAAAGCACGGTTATCTGCACCAATATCGAACCGATAAGTTACTAAATCCTAATTTTCCCCGATCACCTGTAATGGGGAAAAAATCTTAAACTCATCCAAACCTTAATACTTATCAAACAACACGAATTATATTACTATATCCGCCGTTATTAATACATTTAACCTTGTTCATTATAAAATGCTAATCATTTCCGTTTCATTACTTAGCCAGTTTCCCAGAGTCCGACTGGGTTTCAAATTATCGCAAAAACACCACGACAGAACAGAACACGAAAAAATAACATCAATTGCATTCCATTGGAAGATTCTCAAACTAATTGCGGTACATTACAGAAAGAAATCTAAGTCAGTAAGGTCATAGTATCTGTAGAGTTTTCCGCGATCTTGGAGCATACAATGAGTTTCGATTTACAGTGAACCTACCTATTCTGTGTGAATCTCTCATTTTGAGGGGGATAGCCGTGAGGTAACCTTTTCGCACTTCTCATAAGATGATGTCAGATTTGCATTTTGTAATGCATTATTGCTATTTATATCTGTTATGCATATGTGACCGTGACTCTATCGGGAAAGTGTACTTTCCCCAAAGGTGGAATTCTTCACCTAGGAAGTGTGATTTGAGGTCTTTATATAACTTAAACTCCAATCAGCTGAAATGAAAGAACAGCTGAAAGAACCAACGGGTCTACGTGTGGTCACTGCAGTTAATTGAAAGTAATTTGTGCTTATATGGGCGACCAAATACGGATGGAACTTTTCATTTTTTAAAATCGTTAGTTAATTAAAAAAAGTTGACTGATGGTTTCATTTAGGGCAAAGGCAACTCATCAGATGCTGCCTCACCTCTGCCATGGGAGTAAGTTGCTTCTCAACTGGTCCGGTCCATCATCAAGTGTGCGGACTCACGACTCCCAGTATCCTTAACGTTAGTTAATTGTAAAAGAGACTGAGGTAAACATATTAAGGCAAAACACTGTTGTTCATTTCCAAGGCTTTGTGGAAAAATAAATCCTATTAAAATCGGTTCACTGTCTGGCATTTTTTCAGTGGGAGGCGGAAAACTAGGTAGGTAGGTAGGTGTTTGTGGCCCATCCGAGGAGTTTAATTGCATTGTGTTGCGTCGTTTTAATATTACAAACTGCTAAGACCATGACTGCTGTTATGGGAGCAAGGGGCAAAGTCCAGCCGGCACAGATCTTCAGAGCCAGCCCGAAGTATTCACGAAGAATAGCAGCTCCGCGCGAGATTTCTTTGAGGTCCTCAAAGAATGGTTTACCTAGTGTCCGTAGCTTGACTCTAGTTAGAGTTGGCAATTGCAAAAGAAGTGCCTGATGGGTTTCCCCTTCTTTTCCGCAGTTTCTTCAGTGCGATTTGTAGGGTATGCCGAGTCTGGCGGTGTGGTCCCTTATGGGTCAATGCACTGTGCAGACTGCCGTAATCTTGTATGCATTGAAACGCGTCTGGTACAAGAGCTCTTGCGATCGGGTTTTGTTACAGGCGGGCCAAGTCCTCCTTGACTTGGTACACTCGGTGAGCCTTCGCCAAATGAGATCCGCGGCTGGTAAGTAGATTCCCCAGCGGGGAATATGATTGATAATCGCCAGCGGGACACGGTCTGTACTCACCGAAGGACTACCAAGAGCAGAGCTCCGCGTAGCCAATCCGTTAGCCCACTCACTCTCCTCTCTCTTCATATTGCCGAGAAACCGGAGGAGGGTGTTCAACACGTTTCTGCGCTGTCCCACTAGGTTGGAGGATATCGCCGCTGAGTAAAAGGCCTTAATGGTCGCTTTGCAGTCGGTCAGTATGGCTGTGTTACGTTTAGGGCTCGGATCAAGTCGGCAGGCTTCCAGTGTCGCCAGTACTTCCGCTTGGAATGCAGTGGAGAATCCTAGGAGACCGTATTCTAGAAAACTCTTGCAGCGACTCCACAGACTATATTTGATCCGTTGGTGAAGAATACAGTGACGTAGCTTTGAAACACCCCGCCGGTCTTCCACTCTGCCTTGGTTAGAAAGTCCACAGTAAGGTTTCTAGTGAAGTTTGGCTTACGTGTAGCGTAGTCCCTGGAGAATACTCAGATTTCCCAAGGTACTTCGTCTACGATGTTACTATGACTGTATGATCTCGCTGTCCAGCATCCGGACTCACATAGTTTGAAAGTACTGCAGACTACAAGGAATTCAATGTGGAGGTCTAGGGGGAGGAGGTACAGCAGTACATTGAGAGCATCTGCCGGGCAGGACTTCGGAGCCCCGGCAACACCTGCATGGTTCCTTGAATTCTATTAAGCCTCGTTCTATTACACTTTTTGCTCAAAGCCTGCCATCATATAATAGAGCCGTACGAACTATCCTCAGCTGGATGGCACATTTCTTTGCAAAGGTTCTCTTGAAGGCCATACAGGCCCTGTTAACCCACAGTTCTATGTTCAATCTCCGCTTTAGTTTCAGATCTGGGTTACACCCATATACTTTACATTGGAAGAAAGAACCAATCTTTGTTGTTTGGTGGAATTTGGGTACCCTCGTTTTGGTGGTGAATAGCATCAGTTGTTTGGTGGAATTTGGGTACCCTCGTTTTGGTGGTGAATAGTATCAGTTCCGTTTTGGATGGATTTATTCCGAGTCCGCATTTGCGGCCCACAGAGATAGTTTTCCCAACGGATCTCAGTCGTAATGAAGGGAAACATTTTTGACCTAAAAATCATTCGTCGGCATACGCCACAACCTTCGCCCCGCTCCTGGCCAATATACATAAAATTTCGTCTATTACTATTAATTAGCCCACCGGAGAAGTGGCTCTCTAGTATCACCAAGCCGTCGGTGTACGCCACCATCTTCACCTTCCAATATCCGCAAAAATTTAGTTCATCACTATTAATCAGTATACCGGAGAGATGTCGTAACCCTGGAGCGTGCCTTCCTAGATCCGACTGGATTATCTTTGTTCTTGGCATGGATATTATCCAAGGTGTAAGATACCCCTCCGATCCAATACTGATCAAGGCTTTCTTGAAGGCATTGGTATTAACGTTGTTGAAGGCTCCGTTTATATCCAGAAAGGCAGCTAGAATATACCGTTTGTAGTGCAGTGACGGTTCAACCGTGCCAATTACCTCGTGGGGAGAGGTTTCTCTTTCGATATGGCTTTGAGGGACTTAGAACAAGGCATCCTCTCCCTAATCGCCCTTAAGTGGATGTCCAGGACGCGCCCTAGGGTCTTCAACACGAAAGCCTAATTGATCGAAATGTCGTATGTATCCCAAAGAGATACAGCTCCGGTAAATCTCGGCAAGCCATGGCACACTCATTTCCAGCTGCTTCTGATGCATCTGGAACCGGAAATTAAATTCGGAGAAACTCTGTATAACCCAGCCGATCGTATCCTCGATAATTACCGCACGGTTGAGGCAGCTGCATATCGTCCAAGCTAGAATCTGACTCACAGTTCTCCTCGCTGGCGGAGAAGTGCGTCAAACTAGCAGCTACGAGGTTATATTAGATGATTCCGTTCAGCAGCCTCGCGACTTTTTAAGATAGAATGGACTCCTTGGAGATAATTTTACTGGGCCTTGCGGGTTTACTGGTTCTTTCAATGTTCCGACAATAGTTTAACCTGAACCACCTCTTGGAAATCTTGATGGCCGTGTTGTACTTCTTTAGACAGTCCTTGTATGGCTGCCAATATTTATGACTGTATCAGTTGTTTACGATCTCCTGGTCAGCTACCTACGGCTGAACACATCTTCATTCCATCACGGTGGCAGTGTCTTTTTGCTTTATCTAGCAATACGTGAGAATTTAAAGGCGGTTTCGAATGCCTTTTCCAGAGCTCTGACCATTGACTCCAGTTCATCTGTTGTGTCAATCAGAGTTTGGTTCAGGTATGCTAGAATAGATGCTTATATTTCCATGTATTTAGAAATCTTCATGGTATTGGATTATAACTGGATTGGGTAGTAATTTCAACATTCCCCTGGACTCCTTTTTGTTTTCTATGTTGAAACGGGGGGAAGACAGAACTTCTAATCAAATGGTGTCCTATTCCCGCCGATAAGAGCTTACTCAAGAAGAGTTCTGCGTCCAAGGTTTTTGCTTTCCAAAGCATCTCCAACTTCTGTGGTGGAATTGCTCTTAATGTCGGCAACGCTTGAGACAGTGGTGGATAACCAACTCTTCTGTTGAAATCTACTCAGGATATTTAAGCCATTTGTCCGCCATGGCTCGCCACTCGGTACGCAATGTTGTGGTGTAATCATTAGTGTGACAGGGATGTTCGATCTCTTGCGTGTCCAAGCGTCGACTCGGTTTAGGTCTCTATCGCCGTTTATAGGTTGATGAGTCGTCACAATGGCCGTGTGATCCCAATGATCGTGATCGTGGTTTAACGCTCCTTTATTAAACCATGTACTGAAAAGTATAAAGTTGTGAATGTGCGCGAAATCGACAATCGGCTTGTCCTGCCGCGTTAACTGAGTAGATCACCTAGTATTTTGCCAAGGTATGATCTTCATCCCGTACCATTTTTTTTACATGAATGACAATATACACAATATATGACTACATTGCCGCAAGTCATTCTTCTTTTGCTGGATTAGGAAGGACATAATATTTCTTCAGGACATTGTGCAAATCGTTTTGATTATTATTATTACCACTTAACGGGTGTGATGACTCGTTCTCTAAACATCCACTACCGATCTTCTCTATTTGTCTCCGAGTACAATGAGGACCGCATTGGGTTGAGGGTTCTGAACATTTCAGGACTTAGATATGAACTGACCTAGCCCCATTGATTATTAGTGTTGTGGAACATCACTCCATCTAAGTTGCCCTGATGCGCGACGCTAATAGCATTGATCCGATATATTTAAATCGCTCAGTTCTGGATAAACCACCGCCACTGACAGTGATAGTGTTTGTTTCATCGGGATCGGTCATCAAAAATTCTGTTTATTCAAATTGAAGTTGCTCAAGATCATGCTATGACATATTAGGAAAACATCATCTGCATAAAATAGTGTGTATGGCGCTGGATGTTGGATGTCCCATGAGACAGTGTCCAAAACAAGAGCAAAGTGGAGTAACAATTGGGCGACTCCTTAATGAATATCGACAGAGGCACTAAGCGATTTTCATTTTTTCTTTGGATCACAGTAGAGTAATTTAACCCAGCGTACGAGTTCCTCTGCCAGTAGGTTTTGCCGCAGAGCATACCACATGAACTTGTGTGGGTCACGGTCAGATGCTGTCTCACGGAATTTATCCATGAGTGACCGTGCAGCGTGTATAGCGTTGGTAGTTCCAGAGTTCTTGAGAAATCCAGCTTGGTACACTCTTATTACAACGATATGCCGAATACGATCGCGAAGGATGCGTTGAAAAGTCTGTATAGTATGGGACAGAAACTGGATTATACGCTGCTCTGGACTTTCTTCTGAACCAACTTGTTACTTCCATATTGGAACGGTCGTGCTTTTTTGCCATTTAGACGGTATGCTATCCTGCTCAATAACCCGATTGACGAACTCAACACCACGATTGAAAAACTGAACTCATTAAGCCGGGGTACTGGTTCTAAGCTCTTCGCTTTCCAGAACTCAGATGCTATGTCGTCAGATTTTGTTTATCCCGATTTCATTCGATTCATAGCTTTTTCCAATTCAATGGCGTTGGTAGGTTGAATTGCTGCAAATATCGGCAGTGCTTGTGGTTCTTTGTAATGGACCACTTGCTTAACTTACGACAGAGGCGTTTTTTTTCTCACGCACTTTCATTTGGATATCATCATCCCAAAGCCAAGGATCTCGGTTGATGAACCGCTTACTTGGCTTGGCGACTCCAAGCGTTGCATAGGCCGCTTTGTGGATCGTGTTTCTAGCTTGCTTTTACGACGTACTGCAAGTGAGACCATTTTTAAGGCTTTGTTTGTAAAACAAAACCTTATTAAAATTGGTTCAATGTCTGTCTGCCTATCCCATGCACTTTTCTCAGAAACGGCTGTACCGATTGACACGAAACTCGGTAAAAAGGTGAAAACTGTGAATGCAGTAAGTTACACTTTCTACATTGAGTTTAACGGGGAGGACGTTGCTTATAAAGGGAAGGAGTGCAGGGGTCCAAGAGAAGCCGTTCTCAGAAACTATCCACTCAAAAAATCTGCAAAAAAATTATGGTGGTCAATGCACATTGTATCTAGACCCCGAAATACACTCTGTTACGATATCTGGTCAAATAAAGTTAGTAATACTATATTTTTATATTTTGAAAATTTACTGCGAACCTTCCTCAAATTCATCCTTTATTAACAAAATACAGTAATATAGGTTTTAATATGGAGTAGCCAGCTGGAAAGTTTGGTGAAAATCCGTTTGTTAATAACAAAGTTATATAAGATTAAATTTGTCCCATTCGCGTCAAATTGTTACTCCCCACGAGATGAAATGTCAGTACCAAGTCGAATTACATATCGGGTATATTGACCGTATATACACTACGAGCTATATATAAATGGAACCACCGTGTACCCAAGTATTATTACATAAAAAAGCAACAAAACATTTCATACCTGAAGCACCGAGCTTCGCGTTTTCTTGATCAGCCTGTCGGAGAGCCTATCGCCAAGATGGATTAGGTAGGTTTAGAATAGTGGAGCAACTCAAACTATATTTTATTTATCTCTTTCCCTGATGTCAATAGTTTATTTTTGTTTTACTGAGGATAATACTTTAATAAACTTTGCATCAGCATCCTATGCGGGTCAATACTCTAACGCTCTCGTTTGATCCAAAGTAAACCAACAGAGAGACTTCAGAATAGTTATCTTGGAGTGAGCGGATAAAACAAATTTTTCCCTAATATGATAAAAAAAAATCTTAAACCTAGTATTCGCTGTTGTGGGAAAAATGAATGGGTGTGACCTATTTCCCCGAGGAGTGACTATGGTTGCATTGGGGTCTATTTTTAACCCAATTTTCTCCTCTTGAGACTATCAGCCACTTTCTAGCCGTTTAGGCTATAGTGACATTTACTTTCTCCTTTTAGTTTAACTTGGGATTGTGCTCAGCGAAGTTACAGATGAAAGATACACATTTTTTTACCGCTTTTCGATTTCAAGGAGATGGTTCAAACATTTCCTGGCTACAAATAATTTCAGTTCTTTGGGGATAATATGTTCATGCTCATATTCGAAAGATGGCTTTTACTCACGAATCACATTTGATACCTATCTGTGCGCTGCAAGACATATGGGCGGCTGTCGGGCATTCAGTAATTCCAGGGTCCTTGGGTTAACATCCATGCAGTTGGAAACTATTAATGGCATGCTCATCGCAATTTGTGGTAATGCATAAAGGTTATTAGTAATGAAAAATTGCAACAATGCTACAAGAAAATCCAATGGAGTGTTGCTTCTGAGATCAGTTACTTACATTCTTCCTGGCTGGGCTTCATTGTAAATCGATCGACCTTGAAAGTATCACAGTTCAATATTTCTCTGTGGTGCAGTCGCGGGCAATTAATCTAAGCCGTGCACAAACAACTAGTCTGGAAAGTATCTGATCGCGATGCACTAGACTAATTGCATGTAAACGCATACACCTGGCACATAGATACCAGCAAGCAAATCCTCCTCGTGTAAGGTTATTTGTAGCCGGCTTTGCCAGTGGTATCTGATACCATGGTTTGACACCATATACACATGTTCCGAGGGATGATATAAGCCTCACACAAACTATTTCTGGAGTGCGCTCTTCTCGATTTGATGCCCTTTAATGCACGATCTGATAGCTGAAACTCTATTTCCAATGGAAGTGAATGCATCATGTGAGACTCCGGTAGTATGGATAGCACAACGGCTCACACATCTACCTTAAGCGCAAACACTTGGCAACTCTATTTTGCATTCATATTTATTTACCTAGCCAAGATACATTTCATATATTTTTTGTTTATCTCAGATTAAAGGATTATACACAATTTAGTATAAGGTACAACACGATTCTTGCTTCAATTCAGTGTGGGGCAGAACGTTGCAATTTAACTGCTCCAGCCGCGTAAATTGCGAGGGACGGTCCATTGTACAAGTGTAACACATATTAGGGCGTAATAACTATAAAATTTGCTTACCTCATTTTCTGATTGCTGCCATTGAGGCCGACATGGGCTGGGTGCAACGAGTTAGCCCTGCGGGCTAGTTCGCCTGCTCCATAGACCGACTAGGCAGCAAATTAAGTCAATAGGCTCGCAGATCGAACTGTATGCTTGTCCGATTAGCACGATCTACTCGCCTATATCTCCTGTATGAATGGCTTTGCTAGCTGCTCTTACCAGTACCGCATTGGAAGATAGTTTACACATTGGTACCTGACGTCTGTTGGATATGATATGTACTTACCATTGGTGTGGAACTGAAACGTAACTGACACGCTATCTGCAGAATAAATATATGTTATGGCTCGTAATAACGATGATGCAGATGGCTTATTCTAGTAATTATTTCCATTATTTCTAGTTTTTTCTAGGCAGAGAATAATGGACATAGTGCAATCTATATGTTGCGATATTTGCTTAGAAGTTTCTGATAAAAAGCTGATCGCCTCAATGTACATATATGTGGGCCAGTAAGAAACGAAATGACCACATGCTTCCCTTTTTCTTTGTTAGTTACTACAGCTTTTCCACTGAGAGCCGAGAATATTATTGTAAATGTCGAAAAAACATATCTATAAGAACAGTTAAATTTCATGTTTCCACTTTTAACGTATTCTTCAACTCCATCTGGAAGATCTCCACTCCCCTAGATTATTATTAGGTTATATTAGATCCATTTTTGGTTCACTTAAAGTGTCAAATTAGACGGCTTCCTGCCTGCAGCTCTAAAAAGCAGAGATTGCAAAGATTGTTCCGTTGAGAAGACCTTTCCGAAATACTAACGTCTAAGATCTGATAATGCGGGGTAACTACATATGAAATGTAGGACTCTCTGATACGATTTCCTTCCACTTCCATTTTCTCTAGAGGATAATTTAGAAATCAATGCTCCGGCAAAAGCCTTATGATGATTTCCATGTCCCCTTTTTTCCAAGGATATAAAAAATGTGACTCTAGCGTCTTCAGAAAGATTTTCGTGTATCTGTGCAAATTTCTATATTCGATTGCATCAGCATGAATCTTTATTACTTAAAAATAGAGGGAAATGTCATTTAGGTGGGTCTATTAAATCTTGGAAATCGTATGTGTTGTCTGAGATAATTATGCCAAGTAACGATCCAGGCAGTGACGCAACTCCATTAGATGATTATTAACTGGATTATATAGCATTTCCACCGACATGCCATATGAAATTAACAAATTTTCATATCAAATTAACCGCTTTCAACAGCCATTTCAAGTCTTTCCAAATCAATTTTATCCTGTAAAAATTATTAAGTAATTAAAAAAAACTTTGTATGAAAGTTGGGAATGTAGCCGCCTTTATACATATATACATATGTACTTTTTAGATTTGAAGAGTTGTGAATTTGGTTTGGAAAAATGTTAATTTCGTTTGGAAAGTCCTGAGTGTGGTGTGGAAAGCCGGTAATTTGTTTTGGAAAATTGTTAATTTTACCTGGAATATCCTTAATTTCAGGTGGAGATACTATATGTATTTGATCTGGTAGACGATAGCTGGATTGCAAGAACAGCTGTTGTTGAAACTAGGGAACTGAAGTGCCAGTGAGCTGTGTAACTACCAAGTGATGACCTCTTCTGAGAATATTATGTTGTTATTCTTAATATAGTTCGCCGGATTGGATGACCTTTCGTCATTCAATGAATGACCTTATAGCAAGGTCTGGGCAAGTAAAATTATAGTATTCGCGGCGGCACGGGTCATAAAAAGATTTCGAGACACTTATAAAAAAATAAGACCACATCGACTTTTGATATTTACTGGACACCTGGCCCACTAGGACCTACAGATAAAAATTGATGAAATGATTATTGACGTCACACTATAACTACTACTCATCCAATCCTATCTCCGCTGCTCCTCCTATCTTTCTTCTCCTTGTTATCTTCCTAGCTTATGTTAAGATCCTCGTCTTTGTTTTCATTATTTCAAATGTCCATATAGGATAGAAATAAGTAGAATTAATAATTAAGGACACTTAAAGAATTAAGTGAACGTTTTCAAGGAAAAATTCAAATTTTCCAGCTCGAAAATTCCAAGAAAAGCAGAATTGGATAAAATCGCTGGTAGTCGGCCCAGTGAGCTTCTTTTAGACTTTCAAGAGAGAGCACCTGTCAAATGCGGAGGGAGTTGTGGGATCGCATTTTCTTCAAAACGGGAAGGTTGGAATATTTGGGCAGATTAGACTCCAACTCCGGTAAGAAAAGATTTTGTGAGGACTGAATTTCGTTTTGAAGCTTATTATAAAGACTTTTTATTACCTGGGCGAGGTATTATATGGTTGCCATTTACCTCTAAATAGGGCACAGTACATCAACCACGCCTACGTCTTATGGTTGATTTACTAAGTAAAATATGTTTTGAGACCTCCTGAGAAGCAGGCACTCCTCCTCCAGGGTTTTGCGCCATGTGTGCTCTATAACGACCAACTCGTCAATCAGCTTTGGTCAGAGGATTCATGCATGGTGTAGCGAACAATGAAATGGGCGCCCTTTCTTAATACGCTATATTATTTTTCCACTACCACTTCCTCCTTCTGATCAGCACATCTGTGGTATCTGGAACGTCTGACTATTATTGCCTTCTTCTTTAAATCTGGTGCCATTTGGCTAAGGTCTATAATTCAGTGAGAGTAAGTAACAATCGTACTCGTACTCATCTTCCGCTGCTTAGTAGCGTGAGTAAGGAAACAAATGTCAACGTCTCTGACCGCACCATCGAAAGTCCAGCAACCACCAACAAGTTCTTTCGTAATGCGGTGTATGGTTCTTGCTTGCTTCTTTGCTCTCTACGACAGCTTCTAGTTCCCTGATCGGCGTAATAATAAATTTTCTTATGTGAGGAGTTTGAATGCGTTATTCTCGCACTCGCATCAATTAATAGAGTCTTCAATCCCTCATGAGCTAGATTATGTAATGTTTCTTGGGGACCTGGCCTATGTCGTAATATATGGCCGTAGATTGCCGGTCTGGCGAAACATAATTTACTTTATGGCAGACTCTGTGCTAGAACAGTGCGCCACTAATGTAGAGGCGGAGTAAGTTACACAAATCCACAAATCTCTAACTATGATAGTATCGTTACGGTCTTCTAGGTCGTGCTTCTCCATCAGATATCACAGCAAAATGCTATCCACTGTTAAAATCCTCCTTGGTATCCAAATCATTCAAGATAGCCACGATGTTAGTTTTAGGAAGTCTTCACATTTGTATCGGAAATGTTGTGTAACACTGTACTATCAAAATAACTCTCAACCTAGACGGGAACCTACCAATATCCTGTCAGAAACTGGTTTGTAAGTGGTAAAGGCCTGTTTTACGGTTTTCGTGAGCATTAGTTCGACATGTCAATGCCGCAAGAGGGAGAGGAGGGTTTCCTACAGCTCCTGCATCTAAGCGTACTTAACTCCACATATCCAGCTTGTGAAGCTGGAACTCTAACTCGATACCATTGTCAAAGAATATAGAAACATTCCAAAAAAAACTTCTATCATATCATGATAGCCAAAGTCGTAACCGATATGGCGACCTTTATCTGAGTTATTGCGAAGTGGAGAAACATTAATCTAAATGATAGCAGGTGATAGAAAAGCTTAATTGACTTCTTGAAGCTTATATGCTTGAAGTTAATTTTTTTTTGTTCCGTTAAGTTGGTTAACAGATGAAAACAGTAAAACAAGGAACCGTATGTACCTAATTTAGCAGGAATTAACAGCAATTAATGCCAAGAAGGAAGCATCGTCAACGACGTGATATCCGATGTCCGGTCTACATCTGCTTTAGTAAGGAACCTGTAATACGAAGGGTCCCAAAATATTTTGAAGAATTCTCCTCTCGAACGCGGTTAAGAACTCGAAACTATTTTAAGGACCTAAATCTCCAAAGAACAGATGGGGGAGGTTTGATCGGAACAGTCCTTTTTTTTAAAAGCGGAAATATGCTCTGTTGGTTATCGACAGATTATAGATATGAAATATGCATACCACCCAGTTGGGGGCAGGCCATATGCCACTGACAGTGACAGTGGTGTATCACCAGAGTCGGCCTACAAAATTTATTTGAAATCGCGTGTGTGTTATTTTTCTATCAACTCCTGAGTGTCAAGTTTACCATAAAGATCTTTGTAATGGACCGCTCGGGTACCAAAGATTGTTGTCACCCACTGCCACTTTTTCAGCGTTTTACCGTGATGCAACTAGTAGAAGTGGACAGGTTCTAGGTCGATGAGTCCCTTACCAGGTTTGCCTGATCCTCGGGGTCAGGGTTTCATAGATAGTTTAGTAGTTCTTCCCTTTTCCCACGAACTCATCATCATCATCATCATCAACGGCGCAACAACCGGTATCCGGTCTAGGCCTGCCTTAATAAGGATCTTCAGACATCGCGGTTTTGCGCCGACGTCCACCAATTCGATATCCCTAAAAGTTGCCTGGCGTCCTGACCTATGCCATCGCTCCATCTTAGGCAGGGTCTGCCTCGTCTTCTTTTTCTACCATAGATATTTCCCTTATAGACTTTGCGGGTGGGATCATCCTCATCCATACGGATTAAGTGACCCGCCCACCGTAACCTATTGAGCCGGATTTTATCCACAACCGGATGGTCATGGTATCGCTCATAGATTTCGTCGTTATGTAGGCTACGGAATCATCCATCCTCATATAGGGGGCGAAAAATTCTTCGGACGATTGTTCTCTCCCTCCCTTCTTTCCCACGAACTCACCACCACTTAATGCTAAGCTTACCAGTGTGTCCCTCACGTTGTTTTATCGGCGCCTTGATACGGTGATGACGATTTTTACTAATTTTGTCTGAGAAATTCTCCCTTGGCCATGTAAAGTTTTACCCTGGCATGCTGTCATAGGTCGCCTTGAAATTGACGAAAAGGTGGCGTAATGGCAGGCACCAGTTTTCTCATCGACTGCCGCGAAGGAAATATTTTACTTGTTGCTGATTTCTCTGGAGTGTGGTTTCTCTGTTATGTGCTGAAGATATTTTATATGTATAAGGCTAGTGAGGTTCCTCGGTAATTACTTTTTTATGAATTGGACAGATAATGGTTTGTTATCAATTATTGGACAATACTTCCTGTCCCAATCGCTGAGCACAGGTTAATGAACTCCTTTGTGTAGTTACCCACCTGCAATTTCATCAATTTCAGACGACTTATGGTTTTTATACCAATGAATTGTACAGAGCCTCGGCATATGAAGGCGAAAAATGTCGTGTCCCGTGTCGAAGAAATCTCACAGGAATTTGAAGTTTTGATAAAATCTGCCGGGGTCGCATTCTGTTACCGATACTTTGTTTTCTCATCAATGGTGGCTTCCTTCACGCTGATCTAGCTGGAGAATGCAGACAGAGAGGTTTCATGGCCAATGTCATATTTCTTCAAACAACTTGACTACGCCGAAGACTGCATGCTCTTACACCGAATCATGGACATTGACGAAATAACTCTCGAAAGAAGCCAATTGAAGCCTAAATTCAGTACTTCTTCTGCGTATGGGCCCGTAACCCGTAGATTTCTTATCTGAAAGCTCAAGGAGAAAGCCAAGGATTGGGTTGTGCTGAAGGTGTTCTGGATTAAGCAAATTCAGATGCGTCTGATTTAGTAGCTGCCATTTTTCTTAAAAAGAACTCGTTATTCATTTCTTTCTGAAAGAAAGAAATGATGGACGACTATTGTGGGAGTAGTTAAAGAGGCAGTAGGCTAATCCTCTGCTGTTCATTTTGTTTAGCATGCAGAGTTCCGTGCTATTTTGAGGGTCTTTGGGTTAACCCAATCGTCGTTAGTAACATCTGTCTGGTGATAACTGATTTTTCCGAAACGTCAGGGATTTCCCTAAGTTTGTAACCGTAATGTTTCAAACTTTTACGACAAATACTTAGACATTAAGTCTTTGGCAAAAATGTTTTGAGGATGACTATAGTATGTGAATTTAGCTAGAGTCACGAGAAGGGCAGAGCTTCATGCAAACAATGGAACCGATATCTTTTTTATTTCCAATCTCAGCATTTCACGGTTTTCTTAAAATTGATGAATTTATGATCCACCCATCCATCGTAAAGTAAACTCGAACTCTTTTCCGGAGCTTGGGTTCTACAGAGGCGTGCAATCT
Organism: Hermetia illucens; assembly: GCF_905115235.1. Classification (NCBI taxonomy): domain Eukaryota; kingdom Metazoa; phylum Arthropoda; class Insecta; order Diptera; family Stratiomyidae; genus Hermetia; species Hermetia illucens. The sequence goes on along the minus strand of NC_051852.1, from coordinate 95,932,303 downwards.
TTCGTTGACGAAGTGTCCCTGAAGAGTATGCGCCATGTTTAACTTTCGGAATTTTGCTGGGCCTAATCAACTTAGATAGTTATTTTCGCCATCTACAACCATCATTGTCATTACGGTCAAAATGGTGGAAGCTATGAGTTGACGAACTCATCATTTCGTCAATGTTTCTTCTTTTCTGTCTCATACATGTTTAGATTATTCTGATAGTTTCTGGCTGTTTTATATTTTACTGGCAATTGTTCAGTACACGAATAATTTTCTGAACGTGGATTTTTTTCAAATATAAATGCTTAAATGTTTGATTGCAATATGCACATTAAATGTACCCCGAATATAACAAACCCATCCTTCTTTGCACTTCGCGTTCGCTTCATAATAATAATGTCGGTGTCATAGAAGAATAACCCCATATGTTTCCGCATATTTGCAGTGCAAAGCTACCTATTTTTAGGAAGAGTAAATTGAATTATGCCTAAGATATTCAAATCGTTCAAAATTCCCTCCTTTTCAAAACAGAAATACTTGCATACATATGTTAGCTTCCAACGAAATACAATGTTTGATATTTACAATATTTGACCGGAACTTGAAGTGTAAAATGCCATGAAAACTTGTTTGCCGATTAAATAAAATTAGATGGAAGAAGCCTTGCTTAATGATGATGCAAATTTTAATTTGGACCGAACGACAACTGTATCGCATGAGAGAAGGTCAACATTGGCAATGATACAAAATAAATGTTTATCCACTGTTGACTGTCAACACATGTAACTTTTGTAAACATATTATATCCGCTACAAATTACTTTAAATTTTACCGACAAAATGGACAATTCGAGAAATAATAGGGAATTAGCAACGTTCAATGTTGGAAAATACGAAATGGAATTAGGTTTCAATGACTTATTAAATTTTAATTATTTAAGAAGGTTGCCTAGTAGATTCCCAAGTGTATATTTCTATAACTAGCAATTGAGTTTGAATCCTTCCACTTACATTCTCTATTCTGCATATAATCATGATTATGATACATACGACCGAAACCGGAAGAAACAAGTCGGGAGACCGAAAGCTGGACGCTTCAGGTATGAAGGATTTTGTGTATTTATCTTATAAAGACATTTGAGTGTGCATTTGTCCCATTTGATGCAGATAATATACGCATATATTAGGTGAGTATATCCACTTTCGGGTGAAATTGACATTCAAAATTTTTAATTTCCAAAGAAGTGATAACTTTAACCTATTATAACTTTGTTAATAATAGTGCGATTTCCACCAAACTTGGTAGGGTGTAGTGTCCGGATAGCTGAATGGTTAGAGCACAAAGCTATCGTACGGAAGGTCACGGTTCAAATCTCACTGGTGGCAGTGGGATTTGTATCGTGATTTGACTTCGGATACTAGTCGGCTCAGCTGTGTATGAGTACCTGAGTCAAATCAGGGTAATAGTCTCGGGCGAGCGCAATGCTGACCACATTGCCTCCTAGTGTACCGTTACGGTCTTGAATGAAGTGCTCTAACACACTTCAAGGCCCTGATCCAATATGGATTGCTGCGCCAACGATTATTATTATTATTATTGGTAGGGTTAAGCTCTATATTGCTGCTACATTTCGTGGTGCTAGTATAGCACCATATAGTGGCAGTCTCTTGATTTTTCTCTGAGAATGGCCCCGTGAAATAAATGACCACTTTTGATCCCTCGAGTTGCCCGCCTTTCCAACAAATGGAAAAACTAAGACCAGCTTCGAAAAGTACTAATCGAGACCCGTAATTTGATACCTCACATGACTATATTTAGTGATAAAAAATTTACACCTTCCGTGAGCGTTCACATTTTGGTGTCAATCGCTGCTACAGCCTCCGAGAAAAATGCGTGTGACGGGCAAACAGACAGACGCACAGTGTGGAGTGGCCAGATCTCCCATCAGGCGCGGCTCCAGGTGGCGGATAGGGGCACACCTATTAATGTGTAAATATGTGTTCATGTACTTTCTTTTCTGATTGTGCATGGGCTAGTGTTTGCTCATCTCTGGTGCGTGGAACAAAATGGCTATGGGAAGGACACCCAGAAAATGAATCCAACATGGACGAATTGAGAAGGAGTAAAGTTACGGTGCAGGGGCGCGAATTCCCAGTACAGGCGGCTTCTGGGAGTGAGCAAGCGGCCTCCCGGCCGTCGATATCGCTCGACCGCAGTGCCTCGGTGGTGGACAACTTGGCCAACTTGGCATCTAATACTACAAGTGTTTTAGATTTGGAGAAGGCGGTGTTCAAACGAAGCACAACCCTGCCAAGAACACCAATTGCAAAGGCAAAAAACAAAAGGATATAGCTGGCCGAAAAAGGCGATTTCGACAACCATTGGATTTGATCAAGAGGTACTCCAGCAGCAGCAAATCCATTCAGGAGAAGCTCATCAATTTTACGATCTCCTCCAATACCGGCAAAATAGGAAGCTCATGGGAGCTTAGCAACTGGACAAGGTGAAGGAGTCAGTAAAAGGAGTAATCTAGCCAAGACTCATCGAGAACAGAGCCCTGACCCAGAAGAACTACCTTTTATGCAGCTTGGGACTAAAATAGTTGAACTGTCCGAATTCATCAAGGACAAGCACAACGTGATCCAAGCCATTAAGAACATACTGAGAGTCATTAGGCTGCTTTACAATAGGTCGCAGGAAGAAGTAAGAAAGCATAAAGAAAAGCCGGACATCCCAGCTCAACAGTGTCATAGGCGACCCAAGGACATCGACCTTCGATCAAATAAGAGAGTACGAGACAAAGAGGGCAAATATTTTTTTTGAGAATTGTGGGCTCCTAAGTCCGCATCAACTTACTTCCTCTTGGGTGATTGACGAGCTGCATTGATGGCGTTGGAGAGTCCTTTGATCATTTAAAAAATCGTTCAGGAATGTAGAAATTGATTGAACTCCGTTCCTTGATTCTATACGGTGGAACTACTCTGGGTACTCGGTCATTGTGGTGTAAAAGGAAATAAGTTTCGGATGCTTTAGCAAAAGAGGGTTCAATCTCTCCCATGTTTGGACTGGATTCAATAATTGGGGTGTCAATAATATTGGCTAATAGGAACAAACTTTCTTTAATGGTAGGTGGCAGAGCCTTAATGCTGCTAGGAACACCAAATTCTTCTTGTCAGAACCAAGTAGACATTCTACAAAATTTATCCTACCGAACATCCGGACGACTTGCTGAAGTATTGTGGGTATCCTGACTGGCCATACTTCACTAGCTGGGCATATGTTCACAATAGGGAATTTTCAAGATGATACTTGCCCATCCTGTAATTAGGAAGCTGGATCCATGGTACATCTATGTGAGTGCCTCGCTGTGAACGCATCAGACATTAGATTACTAGTGCTGACATGCTCCAGTTGCAGAGGGTAGTATCACATCCCCTAACGGAAATCGTCGGATACATAAGCAAAACCCCGATATTCCTTTGGACACGGGAATCGAGTACAATAGACCGCTGGGCTCGGAGGCTTTGTCTCTCTTCAACCTCACATACACGAATATGTCCGATCCTTTTCGAAGTTTTGAATGCAGTAGATCTGTAGAAGGATCGCTCATAGTCCATCGTGTGGATTCGAATATATCTAGCTTAGAATAATTACCGTAGAAAAGATGAACCACGAATTATTACAAACAGATTTGAACTATAGGCTTTATTTTTGGTTGTAAAGGTGTTTTATTGAAAATAAGATTGGGAGTACATAATTAGATATTTGGTACATAATATCCCAATAAATTTTTATGGTCGTATATATATAATCGCCTGACAGTCTTTACCATAACTTGCAGTTCAGTAATGATATATATGTGACGGTATCAGATTTAGTTCTTAGGGTCATACTCCTATTTTGTATCATCAAGTTTTCAGAGCAGAACTGGAAAGAGCTAGGACACGATGAACATGATTCGCATCCTACAAATCAATATGCACCGAAGCGCAATCGCTCACGAGTTGCTAGTGCAGTTCGCTGTGGAGACCAAAGCTGATTTAGTACTCATCAGTGAGCAGTACCAAAACAAGGGCCCAGTTTCATGGCACCCAGACATATCAGGTATGGTTGCCATATGGGTTCGAGACGGCACACTCCTTAGGATTCTTGTCCAAGGCCGAGCGACACCTTTATCTGGATTCGGTGTTCAGGGATAACGTTTTCTAGTGTCTATCTTACGCCGAATGAGACGATGCCGGACTTTCGTCGGAGGCTTGATGCTTTGGAGGACGGTATCATAAGCACGGATGGGCGGATCCTGGTCGGGGGTGACTTCAACGCTATGGCACTTAAATGGGGCATGCCTCACACAGATTCCAGAGGGAAACGAATTCTGGAAATGGCGGCGAGAACAGGACTGGTAGTTCTAAACACCGGATCCACCTCAACGTTCCGATTCCCGGGCTGTGAGGGAAAAATTCCAGACGTAACCTTCGCGTCGGAATCACTGGTGTCGCTCGTGGACGGGTGGCGAGTTCTGGAAGACTTCTCGGCAACTGACCACCAATACATTGCTTTCGAAGTGGTGGACACAAACTCTCGGTGTGCGCCACCCCGGCGATCTTTTTGTGCATGGAACGTCGCGAAAGTGAACACCGGGAAGTTTGTCAAAACTCTGGGAACAGGTGGGGCCACGCTGGAGGGTACTCCTGGGGCGCCGCAGCTGGCACTGTCGTAAATTCAGCTATGAACCTGATAACGACGGTCTGCGGAGCCTCCATGCCCAGGAAGATATCGAGGCGCGGCAAACCTTCCATGTATTGGTGGACAGTGGAAATCACAGAGATCCGGAAGGAGTGTCACAGGCTCCGCTGCTTAACACAACGTCTAGGCGACCGGGAGGAGGCAAGTACCATAATGATGGAGTACAAATCAGCCAAAAGGAGACTCCGCAGCGCGATAAACAAGAGCAAAGCTCGTTGCTGGCAAGATCTGGTCGACGGCGTGAATGGGGATCCGTGGGGACTCGGTTACAAACTGATAACCCGAAAAATCGAGGCTTTGCGGAAACTTTGTTCACTTAAGGCCGAGCAGATGGACCGCATTGTAATGGCACTATTCCCTGCGCACCCCGAATGGGATGGTGACATTGGCGCGGAGAGCGCAGAGGACATTCCACTTTTCTTTATAAAAGAGTTGGAACAGTCCTCTCTATGAAAAACAAGAAGGCGCCCGGACCCGATGGTATTCCAGCAGAGGTATACAAACTGGTATTCCAACACCGGCCAGACCTACTGCTCGGCACATTCAACGCTTGCCTGAAAGAGGGCATTTTCCCTGCTCGTTGGAAGGTTGCGAGGCTTACGCTGATCCATAAAGAGAAAGGCGACCCTGAATTGCCGCCTTCATACCGCCCACTATGTATGCTTGACACTGCTGGGAAAGTGCTCGAAAAGCTCATCAGAAGTAGACTCGCTGAAGCGATACGCGCTGTCGGAGATTTATCTCCCCGGCAGTTTGGTTTTAGAACTATCTGTTACGGATATTGAGGGACTATCTGAGGAACCGCTGCCTGCTCTATGAAACACTACAGGGTCAAAAGGGGATGGAGGTCACGTCGGGGGTAGCACAGGGATCCATCCTAGGGCCGGAACGCTACCTATGACAGTCTACTTAAATTCGATATGCCGGAAGAGTCGCGCCTGGTCGGCTATGCAGATGATGTCGCAGCGCTTGTTGCTGGACGCACTGTCGATCAGGCGCAAAGCAGACTCGGCATATTGATGCAACGGGTAAACGGATGGATGACTACTCATGGTTTCAACCTTGCACTGGAAGAAATCGAAGTAGTCATCCTGGCTAAAAAGAGAATTCCGACCCTGCGTCCCATATCGTTCGGCGAGTCGATAATCGAGTCAGTCAGACTGCGCGGCTCATCGGCAACTTAGGTGCGTCGCTGAATCGGAAGCATGGTGAGATTGACTATTTCCTTACCCAATTTTTAAGTGGGCATGGAAGTTTCCAGTCTTACCTGCACAAGATTGGAAAGGCGCATTCTCCGGACTGTTGTGTTTTGCAATGGAGTTGTGGACGACGCCCACCACACTTTTTTTTCTTGTGGAAGGTAGGATCCAGACAACATTGTCGAAGAGATGCTGAGGACTGCTGACAGGTGGAGCCGTGTTGCCTATTATGTTCGGCAGGGGGTTCCTTGAACTGACAGTTCCCTTCCTCCTCTACCCTCCCGTTGGTGAAAGGAATTCCCTGATCTGAAGACTCCGCAAGGCGGGAGAGTTCGGGGACTAGCCCAAAGTAATATGACAAACGGTTCTAGGCTAGCTCTCTGACGTTGGGGAGATGTTTAGTTGGTAGTCCGACGACGTACCGAATCGGGAATCCAACACTGTGTGCGTAAACGCATTCACCTACCCTACCCGAAAAAAAAAAACAAAAAACATCAAGTTTTTGACTCTTATCTGTTAGTGTATTGTGCTGGTCGGTGTATGATCGGTTAATATTTTACGAATGGAAGTTAATTTATAGATAGTTAGCTCCAATATCCAAAAAATGCGCTCAGCGACCCCTTTAAATTTAAATGTGGATCATATCAATATATAATGAAGAAGATTTTCAAAGCGAAATTTTTTTCATAGCTCTCATGAAGATATCGCAAATCTAGAAAATCATGTTGATCTATAAAATTCATACGGTACAGATGAACGCAGAAGTCTTAATGGAATCAGCTTTGATCGCAAACGGCGATCTAATGGATACAAAAAATATATGTCATGAAATCAGAATGGAAACCTGTTCTGAAAACAGGATATTATATAACCATCAAAGTGCGCATCAAAACAGTCGACTTGGGGAGGCAGTCTGGGTTCCATCTTAATGTCCCCCGAATGGGCAATAGTGTGCACAAGAAACATCATTAAGCCACTGAACAGCCCTAGCGATAGTGAAAACAAGAGCAGCAAATCGTGGTTGAGTTGTTCCGAATAAAATTTCAGATCACGGCAACCACACTACTAATCCACTGCCATTATCGCCGCTGAAGAGCCCTAACAGAAAAAATATGCTCGTAAAGAAATGTGATGTTGCCATCTTCGGACTGCAATTGAGAAAATTGCCAGACACTAATGGCTAATGATGATATTCACAATACCTTTGCTAGCCAGGCTACGCGGAGCTTGAGTTCTTGGAGTTGAGGAGGCATCTTCATCTGGCTCCATTCAATAGTCCAGTGATTTATTGTACAGTGAACGTCAAGGCTATAGAAGGCAACAATTGCTATGCATTTTCCGAATACCACGAACAAATCCAACACAACTCGAGAATTTGCATTTTGCCATAATTATGATGTCGTAATTTCAATTTTTATCCACCGCCTACGAGGGAAGATGGCGCTATGGAGGTGAGGCAGAACTTGTTTTCGAGAAGGCTTAAAGACGAAAACAAGCTGTTTTGTGAATTTGCGTATTCAGGTAAATAAAATTTATTGGTAAATATTTGTTATAAATTATTGGGAAGAAATGGAAGTCTTTCATCGGAGGTCAATACGTGAGAATCGGTTTTGTTCTTGTATATATGTATTACAGCTGCGTATATTGAAAGTGTAAATATTTGTAAAAACGTAAAATTCAAATGTATATGGTTTTACTTCCTTAATTTTGTAAATAATATTCACTCTACAGATTTTGCACAAAAATATGGAATCTTTTAGCTTATATGGGTATGACAATCTAATAAACAATTATCGGAAGTTGTAGGGATAACATATGCTGCCTTGTGAACTTGGAAGATTAGCTGAATATCCAAATCTTCTAGGCAGGATTCTTTATGATTGGAAAGTTTGAATTATAGGAATTATTCGTTGAGCTTAAAAGAGGAGATCACCTGTACAAACTTGCAAAACGATAATAACTTAACTCTCTACTGACATCTAACAATCTTCAACTAAACAGCATGATCAATCGGAGTCGAGGATACAAAGTACATATCGGAACCAAATTGGATCTAATCTCTAACTTCAAAATTTTAATCACTTCACGGGCTTTCTTCTGCTCTGATCGTCCACTGTACAGCCGTATCATACTCGAGTGACTAAACCACTTTAACTCCAAAATAACAACGCCTAAAACAACTAGAGAACTCAACTCGAACGAGACTTTTGGAGTTTAATTAAAACAAGATTATTATGTTTCTCTTATTACAGATACACACAAATTCCATGTAAAAGAGTCTCAAAAAGGAAGCATAAAATGAACGGAGTTAAAGTATCTTGTAAACGGCAAAGCTTCCTGCTAGTATGATACAAATTTGACGAAAAAGATTAACGGACAAACTGACTACGTAGATAGAAAAGTAAAAGATACGCAAGCGAACGGAAGATCTATTCCAACGAAGACCCTGTAAAAGGGAGCGAAAACGAAAGTCAAACGATATCTACGTTTGTCCTTTGGCAAATCTGTGAAATATGGAAGTAGGAGTTCAACAATCTGATCCAATTCAGAGAATTCAAGCAAATGGACCTCGTGTTTCGTTTAATAGAGATGTCCACGTCAAAAGAATCGGTTAGTTCCAGCTTGCACTTACCTTTACTAATATTACTGATAAGGTATCAACTAGGAATTATGAAATAACCGAACTTTGTAGCTTAGACCTTAGCCAATAAGTGACTTAAACACTTTAGCACATCTATTTCGAACCAATGATCGGCCTTTCAGTTTGAAAATGTAAATGTGTTCGATTTCATACATCGCTTATGACTTCCTTGGCGATCGTACTCTATAAAGTTTTGGATTTTTTTTGCCTATTAGAATCTCTAGCATATTTATCTTGCAGAACACCCTATTGAAATCAGTTTGTTGCCCAGCAAATATACTTTATTCGCAAATGGCACCCAACAGCATGAAATTCGGTAGTCAAGCTTTTTTTTTATGGCGAAACGTATGCATTTTTGGACCTTTCTCCTATCTACATACTCGTATAAGCTTTTTTAACAGATGAAAACCTCACCAAGCAAGTACTTGCTTGGGAGAGGCTTGGCTCCCCTATTTCATTCATTCACGTTTCACCACTTCGCATTTGTAGGGAAAACCCCCTGAACTCGCCCCACCACCTTGTTTCCGGTCTGCTGTTGAACTGCTTGCTCCTTAAGATCTCTTTCTAAATCAGTAACTTATTGCCAACAGTGAAGTGGAAATTTCCCCAACAGCCAGTACATCTGTTTATCTGTATTATTCCTTCTTTTTTGAGATGTGTCTTCTCCAGCTGAGCTTCGTATCGAGTGCCATACCTAAATATTTAATGTTACTCACCTCTCGTTTTACCTTTATAGAGTTAGTGTTAGAGACAGTGTTGGGAGTAAACTCCCGGATTACATAAGATTTTTTTATCTTATTAAATTCTTCTGGCAGATACCAGATACCTTGATGCCCCATCAGATCGAGCGCCTAATTCATAACGAAAACAAGTCGGGAAACCGGTAGCTACAGGTATGAAAGGTTTTGTGTTTCCCTATGTGAGGAACTTTGAGTGCATGGTAGTTATTCTTGTATAATCATCATCATCAACGGCGCAACAACCGGTATTCCGTTAAAGCCTACCTTAGTAAGAAACTCCAGATATTCCGGTTTTGCGCCGAGGTTCACCAATTCGATATCCCTAAAAGCTGCCATTGAAGTTCTCCATGCTTAGCCCTTGTGAGAGGGCTTTGTAGTCGTCTACGATTACAGTGTGTGCTTCCGATGCATCTTTGTTTTACTCCTAAATCATGGCTGTCAATAGTAAGTGCTTAACTTTTAAGTGCTAATGATATCAATCAATTTCGTTATCGGTTTTCACAGCACTTTGGCTAATAATTTCAGGTAAGGATTCTGCCTTTTATTCTTAGAAATTCTTCTTGTTTACAAGATCCACTCTTCTTTAGCCAGTTGTTCTTCTTGTGTGGTATACTGTTCGCTCATCTATACTGAAGTGCCTGCACTTCGCTGGGAATGAACCCATATGAGATTTTCTCTTGAGAATTTAGCTGAAGTTCTTTAGTTTAAAAATTAAGGTAAACGTAAGTTTTTTGAGCCTGTTGAGCTTGACTCGAATTTTCTCGTTTACCTTTTCCTGGCGTGTTTGCGCTACATTACTAATTGATTTGATGGGTTTAGGTTCCCATTTCTTTGTTCTTGGTGTAATGTTTTCTGTACTTGGGCTAATGTTGGGGCTGGTTTTAATCTTGTAATCCTTAAACTACTACAAAAAGTGTCGATCAAATGCAATTAAAGGTCCTGCCCGGAATCAAAAGCGACCTGCAGAGAGGGTGGATTTTCCAGTATAACTGGTGTGCCACCTGGGGTATTTTGTCCATTGTTTTATTCCATTGCATATGGGTGGGTGGAATTTATACGTCTTGCCATATTCAGCGGTCTTCATATTAGAATTAGCGCTGGTTTTCTACTGTTTATCCAGGGTTACCACTGGGAGATGTGATTCGACGTTATTTAGGTTTGGATGAAGGTCATTACTTACCTTTGTCGAGTTAAAGGCGATGAGGAACTTTACCTTGTGTAACTAAACCCTTTCCCTTGGAGTAAAAACCACCCTCACCAATGTTTAGGAATTAGAAACGATTTTTTACAGAATAATTCTCTTGCACAAATGATGGTCGTATCATTTGTAGCATGTTTTTAACAAAACAATTCCAACCTTTAGCCAGTTATCAGCATATATCCGCTTCACCTGGAGATTTCGTCTTTTTTGGGTAAGATTTTCAAGTCATGATGAATACTGAAGTTACTATTATGCCACACAGCGGATGTCGCCTTTTTCTAGATATATTCCAAGCTGTGTTACCTCCTTAGACTGAGGAAAGGGTATGCCCTTGTATTTAACTGGAGTTATGTTCATTTTTTCAATGCATATTTCAAATGAACCAGACGCTGATTCTGCAAAGCCTTCACGCAAAGAAAGAAGTTGTGCTACAATCTGTCACTATAATGTGAAAGGGGTCATATTTGATTGTATGTGGGAAGATCACGTACTTTAAGAGCGATATCACAGCCGAGTTCGCATTGGGTTCATCTGCTCATTACTCCAGAAAACCCTAAAACCGCCTGAAAAATTATAATTTTTTAACAGATCTTTGTTGTTTGTACTGTCATAATGGACGCTGTACAGGAACTTGTAAATTTTCAGATGAAACCACTTCTTCTTTTAAATGATCCGCTTTTTTTAAAAAGATCCCGAAGAGGTAACGGGTGAAGAATTTATCAGTAAGTTGAACAAGGTATTTACGAGTAACTCACATTATCGGTGGTCAACGCGATCATGACGGCTTTTTGCTTGGAACTCAGTTGCTTCTGCTGCTGGTGTATACAGTCACATTAAATATTATTAGATCATTTTGTAACCCCTTTCGTTTTATTAGTCGAGTCGTTAAGGTTTTCATCGCCACAATTGCTACTTTTCCAAAATAAAGTATAGCTTCACCCTCGTGATTCAAAAGTGCTCTTTTGATCACCTCAAAATATTTGCGATACCATCACTTCAATTCATCCTCATTACGGGCATGAAATATTTACCTAGTGACCGTAGATTTAATTAGTATACATATGTAAAATGGAGATATCACGCAGTGATGCAATTATAGAGATATCACGTTGCTGAGTACGTCTATACGATATTCTCCTCTATCTTAGGGTGGATAATTCCATACGACCAGCACATCAAGGTTTCTCTCCAGGCAAATTAACAACAGATCAGATTTTCTATCTGCGGCAAGCGATGGAAAAACTGTTGGAATATGGACAACAGTTACACCATCTATTCATCGACTTTAAAGCCGCCTATGATAGCATAGCCAGGGTAAAACTGTACACGGCCATGAGAGAATTCGGTATCCCAACGAAATAGATAAGACTGACTAGGCTGACCGTGACCAATGCGCGAGGCCAGATAAAAGCAGCAGAATCGCTCCCGAGACCATTCGACATCAACAACGGTCTAAGACAAGGGCCTGCCCTATAATGCGTCCTTTCTAACCTGGCCCTCGAGAAAGTGATCCGTGATGCAGAGTTAAATGCAAGAGGTACGATCCTCTTTAAATCCACCCAATTACTGGCCTACGCTGACGATATCGACATCATGGGAAGAACGACCAGAGACGTACAAACTGCCTTCATCGCGAAATCTTGGGCTGCATATCAATGAAGGTAATACGAAATATATGGTGGCAACGTCAGCACGAAAGAACGCGACAATATCGAATCGCACTGCTCAGACGAGGATAATAAAGACTACAACTTTGAGACCGTTAAAAATTTCTCCTATCTAGGGTCGAAAATCACCGATAGCAGCTACAAGGGCGATTGTCGCGTGAGCCTATTTCAGCTTACAAAAACTGCTCGCTCGAAACGTCTCAGCATACTTACTTACTCTGTACCAGGCAACGATCTTACCAGTCCTTAGGGATTCCTCCGGGGTTTGGATTCTTAGCAACAAAAATTGCAAACTCTTGGCCACGTTCGAGAGACTAATCCTCTGAAGAATTTTTGGCCCCCTACATGAGGATGAACTATTCCGAAGCCTACATAACGACGAAATCTCAATAGGTTGTGGTGAGTGGTTCGCCTAATCCATATGGATGAGGATGATCCAGCCCGGAAAGTCTATAAGAGCAATTTATATTGTAGAAAAAGAAGACGAGGCAGATCCTGCCTGAGATGGAGCGATGGCGTAGGTCAGGACGCCAGACCATTTGTCTCGAGTTCCTATTTAAGGCAAGCCCAGACCGTATACCAGTTGTTGCCCCGTTAATGATGATGATGATGATACGTATATTACAAAGAGAGAGCTCAATCGTAGAACTTTGACATATGAGACGGTAAGCTGAAACCATTATCAGTTTATAGCATTACCACCATCTTATTCTACAGTAAATGTTCATGCACTGGGCAATGTTCGATTGTTTCTCCATCTGCTTGCGTTTGCAACTATACATCTGAAAGTAGTATTGATGAGGTCTGAAAGCGACTTTGGGAACCTTTAAATAAAAGATATGCTTTTCCTTTCATCGCCTATCCGTTTCAATTAAATCAAAATACAATTCTAAATCCAACTTTTCTAAAATACGATTCTTTATCCACTTTATTTTAATTAACTGGGTCTCATTGTTACTTTACTTAAGATATTCCACAAATAAAAAGGATAATGCCGCGCCGGCGATCATTTCAAGAGAGCTAAAGTGTTTTAATTTTTTCATACCAGCCTCCTGTCAGGCCGTCAGCTGTATCCGCGGCCGGTCAATGTATCGGCAGAGGAGAATTTTCCACCGCGATGCGCCCGTGGTTCATGCCTCTGATGTGCGCCACACGACTAACAATTTCGTCCACGGCAGAAAGAACTTAGGCGGTGTTTGCTTCCTTATATATTCTTTAATATATATAAATACTGCTCTCCGGTTCATCAGCAGGTAGATGTGCACCCCGCACCCCCCTAATCTTCAAGCAAGGTTACAGGATATTGCTGGTAAATGTATTAGTTACTCCATGTGGTCATCATCTCTTTTGATGAGGTTGTCTGCCATGAACAAGCTTTTCAATACACCCTCCAAACACCATCTTGAGTTTGTGCTTCACGGCCTTTTGCTTAACCCCTTCATCGGTTGAACATTTTTTCAGCTATAAAAGCCTGTATCGAGATGATAACACAAATATTATAAGGCATATACAGCGTGTTTGAAAATCTCGTACAACAAGTACACTTCCTTCCTTCGTCAACATTCCCCTCGATTTGTTTGCAATGCTCCATTGAAGATTTTTATGATTTCATGATATTGTGCTTTATTACCCCTAAAATTCGATCAAAATGATTATGGCAAGGAGTTTTTGGCCGAAATTGGGAGTTTTTTCCCAAATTGCCTCCACCCCATACCAATCACCGTACGCGGAATCAAAAATCCCGCAGTCGTAGAAAACGTGGACCACATTCGCTCAATAAACAATTGTGATGAAACCGACAAATCTAAACTCCGTTTGCTTTGTCCCAATTCCCTAAGCTGCTTTTCAGAATGTCGGATTTAATATCAACCGTCTTAACTTCGCGGGGCAGTTTTTAGACAACATTGATTTTATCTTGCGTGAATATTTCAAGCACATCTGATATTTCACAAACCTGCCCCCCTAAACCTTTTTTTTCGCTACACTTCTTGTTTGGCGCCTGGCTCGATATTCACTAGATTTGTTTTTAGACACAAATAACATTATTTTCTAGAGGAATGAATAATCACCTTTGCTTTCAGAAAGCGAGATATCAGCAATTGTTTTCCTTTGCTTCCAATTTAATTATGAAATTTGTTTTCACACTCACTGAGATGCTGACCTCAATTCACCTAAATTCTATTTTGGTCCCAAAAACAACTCTTACTCAGCGAACAGGTGAGAGCAGTGGGGGACACTCACGAATCCACTAACCCTTGTTTCGTATCCCGTATCCCGTCAATTCCATCAGACCTTCAACCTGGCATGCGAAACCACAGATATTGTGACTCCCGCTGGCATTTGAGGCTTGGTATTGCATACCTAAATGCTTCTTTGTTATCATAACCTTACCGCTAGGTAGAAATACACTCGATTGCAGGCTAGCATGCTAAATTACATAGCATTGCGATGCTAAACCGCATATCCGGAGCACTAATTTGTTTTTCAACTCCTATCATAAATTGACTTTAGGTGTGATATTGTATACGCCGTTGTTCCTTTTTATCATAGGAATGGCTTAAGAAATCCAAGGCCTTTGTAGAGAAATAATTTTTTTTTTCCAGTGTTTGATTTCAAAATTTTCATATGAATGCGAACCAGTAAATGCAGTTCATGTGGGTGGCCAAACGACTTTAAGTTGTTTCGCATAGCGAGATATGCATTCATATAAATCATTGCACTTCCACCATAAGCAATGCATATAATCATTTTAAAAAATGTTTGGATAATACTTTGAAATGCATTCGCCTTGAATATTTGAATACGCTGATATTGTGCTGCGGTTTACAGCTTTTTCTATTCAGCTACATATATACCATTTTACTATAAATAAGTTATAGATGATGGCCAACGTAATGATATTGACCCTGAACCAATATATGTGGAATTCATTCCAGTTATTTGTACTTGAATCAAAAGATTGCATTGACCTCAGATCATTGAAATTACCAAAAAAATATGAATCACGTTTAGTGACAATATCAGCTCCTAGAAATGCAGCAATGAAATTTCCGCCTGCAGTCAGAAACCAAATCATCAGAAAATCAGGTAATTTGAAATTTTGAGAGCCTAGCGTCATAGTTGTTTTGACTATATTCGAAACGTGCTGGGTTCGTGTTTATTTGTATACATATGCAAACAAAACGAAGCATCTGAAGAATTCTTTCAAGTTCAAAGTTGGGTCAAACTTTTTTCGTCCTCGTAGTCATATGTACTTTGCCCACTTAATTCTTATCCAAATAAGGTGATTTGTCTGACGCTGAGAAATCACGTCATAAGCGCCAAGAAAATTATCTGACCGCCATGGCGAGCAAAACCACAAAGTCAAAGAACCAAAAACGCGTGGAACCGGTTCTTCTAAAAAATCGTTTAATAGTCAATTGACATCAGTCGCCATTGAAAATCCTTTTCTCTTTCGAAACGAACGCTTTTGGCAAACGTGAAAAAAACAACATCAGAATCAACCAAGTAAACATGGAAAAAATCAACAAAACCAATTCATGAAAGGGTTCTCCAAAGTGCCAGGCTAAGTGCCGAATTAAATTTGATTCGCCTCAGCATTAACATTTAACCTGTTGGTAGAGCCCGCGGGCCATCATTGTGATATACTCGTAATGATATCTTATTGGATATGAAATGAGGGGGGAGTCGGTAAGACACAGCTTGCACACCATCTCTCCCTTCGCGATGAGTTGATATTTGTTTTTTATTAGCACAACGATCGATTTAAATTAACCTTGTCAAGGTGACTTCGAATTTTATTGAGGAATTCTAAGTAGGCCCTCAGGTGATGATCCCTCTTTTCATCTTCGCCTTCTATTTTTAATCATTTGAGAAATCTTGTTTGCAAGCGACCGCGGCGATAGTTATGCTGTCGTGAGTATCATGTATCTGCGATACAGAAGTTTATGGTCGTGTTGATCAGTTTTTTCGCCTATTCTAAGGAATATTAGCACGAAAGAATGGAGCAGAGTTGCCGGCCGCAAGAATATACCTGTATTCAGGATATGTTGCTTCAGCAAGCTAAACAATTTTGTAGCAAGTAAAAAAATCGCTTATCCTCAGAACAAAATAGTCGGAAATATGGGGGCTGTTAATTAAATACCAGAAAGTGGTAACTCTTCTAGATACCAAGAAGTTTCTTTCACTCTTTCGCGTTACCACATCAAAGCCGCAAAAGCAAATAAACTAGAAAACTTGTTGGACTGGAATATTAGAATTTTCGAAAAATCGCGGGGGTGGATGGCTGAGCGAATTCAATTCAACCTCAGACCGCAAGCTGACTTTTTAATATAATACTTTAACGGGGCGCATTTATTCAAACTGAATAATTCAAGGCTAATGAAATGATTTGATTCTCATTTAAATTACTCGCGATAAGCTTATGGGCTCCCTGTAGGTCACTTACAAGAAAACATGTGCTAAACATGCGCAATTGCTGTAATTGGCGAAGTACGCGTACTCGACTGCCTGCGTTAAAGGCTTGCTAATTTTAAGCCGTATGGGTTAATTGTAAGCCTGGGACGTGGCCAAAGCAGTAGCCAGAGCTAAGATGATTACAAACATGTGAATGCCTACTGTGAGCTGATCTGAATTCGCTTCTTGACTTGCTTTTTGCTTCCTATAGTTCTACATGTCGAAAAATAGATACAGGAAAACCAGTTGAGGTCAATTTGCATAACTAATCAAAATGTTAATTGTATTAGTTCCTGGATTGTATATTTAGGACGCTAATTAAGTACCTTAATAATGTTTATTGTGATTTGATATGGTTGAAGTAGAGGTCGCTAAGCTGGAAAATCTGTTGAAACATGAATAGTGCGCGGAATATTGTTTAGAATCCAAACAAACACTTCAGGTAATGCTAAAATTTCGGATAAACTCGAATTTCTGTAATTATTGTAATAGTATTCTTTTCATTTCTTATATTTTGTCAATTTTACAATTAACAATTTTCGTCTATTTTAGGTAAGTCTCCAAGGGCAATTAAAAAAATTGTTCTGGGTGTCACGTGTCACAGTAAGTTTTGAATTATTTAAAGAAGATATTTTGCGCTCTAAAAAGTTAAACTGATTAAATTCTGTTGCTAATGCTTTTCCAATTCAAATGAATAGATAATTGTTGGAAATTCCAGCAGAAACATAAAGATTTCAAAAGAAATGATGAACAAGGAATATATCGAAACTTGGGTTTCTGGCTTAAGTCTTTTGTTTTTATAAGGGAGCAGTAGGATGTTAAGATTTTGACAAACTAATTAGCAACGATTTCAATGGTAGCACATTATTAGCAGAGATTCTGATATATGTATTTTTTTATATTGGAATTATCGGTTATTTTTCTGGAAATAATCATTCACGCTTTTTTAAGGTTTTGTGTAAAACACAACCTTATTAAAATCGTTTCAATGTCTGTCTGCTTGTTTGTCACATGCACTTTTCTCCAAAACGGCTAAACTGATCCGAATAAAATTTGGTAGACAGATGGGAACTATTAAATCCCACGTATACAGCGAGTGGCATAAATTTAGGTGAAGTTTAAAGGGGGGCTCCCCATACATGTAAAGGGGGGATTCAAAAAATTTTTTCACCGGATATAGTCGTGTAGGGTATCAAATGAAAGGTCTCGATTTGTACTTTCCGAAACTGACAATTGCAAAGTGCGTGAGTAAGAATCAAAATATACGCACTTAAAGTGAGGCAGGACTCATTTTCGGAAACTACCCAAGCTAAAAATCGGAAAAAAATCGAGGTGATGCACTTAGATGAAATCTAGGCCTTAAAATATGTCCCATTCCGATATCTGCTCAAACAAACTTACTAATAGTAGATTATCAACTTTTAGGAATTTACTGAAAACCGCTCTTAAACTCATTCCAGGACTGTACTGTACCAGCATAGAGGACAATATCTGGTGTCGGTTAAATTCTTCGCATTTGCTAATAATATTAAACTCAGGGTATGAAGCGTATAAGGTTGACTATTATCAATACACAGCTTTCCATCAAAAGATTTATTTAAATAGCTTTCTAAAAAAAGAGATCAATGGAATTTTTAGCTATGTGACACGGAGCTGTCATGCGCTCGTCACTCCTCACATCTTCTTCGTTTTCTTCAGCCGTTGTGCCTTTCACAAGCGGGGTCGGCCCCTCGAGATCGGTTTCGCCATTTTATTATATCAAATGCCTGATCTGGATGTAATCGCGAGACTTTTAAATCCCCATCCAGTGTGTCAAGCCACCGTTGTTTCGGCCGGCCTTTTGATCGCTTACCATTGACTTCGATGTTCAGACCAATATTGCTGAGTGAATTTTCGTTAGCGGGAATTACGTAACCACACCATCGAGAAGGCCTTTCGCAGTTTTTCTACGATCTATGCAACCCCATATCGGTCGCGGATATCCTCATTTCAGATGTGATCAAAACTTGTCACGCCACTAGTCCAATAGAATATCTTAGTCCCCATTACCGCAAAACGCCGTTCATTGTCTTTTATAATAGGCCAACACTCAGAAGTATAGAGATACGTCGATCACAAAGAACACCAGTTGTGGAATGCCACATCATTCAGATTGCGTTATTGCGTGAAGCAATTTCATTACGCAGTTCTCCATTGGCTGATAGCATTGACACGAGATATTTAAATCGCTTAGTTCTGGGCAGGTCACCCCCGCTGACAGAACTGAGCGATTTAAATATCTCGAGTCAATGCTATCGGCCAATGGAGAATTGCGTTATTCTCCTCATATAAGGAAACACAAAACCTTTTATACCTGAAGCGTCAAGCTTCCGGTTTCCCGGCTTGTTTTTAATGTTTACAATTTTTTATGAGTAGTGGTGTCAAAGGAAGAAAACAGACTTGTAAAGCAAATTTATTCTAAAGATGTTTACACTTTTCCCTCTCGAAATTCATTTTAAAGTAACTACAAATCCGGGTTTTTTTAAAGTTAGCTCCATTTATTATTGTATATTCCACGTTTGGCAGAACTATCAATATGTGAAAGAATTTTAGTGATTAAAAAAAATATATTCCTCCCTAGCTTTTGGAATTTTTGAATATTAAATGGTTAGTTTGTGTCCGGATAGCTGAGTGGTTTGAACATAAGCCCGTTATACGGAAGGTTGCGGTTCAAATCTGGCTGGTGGCAGTGGAATTTGTTTCGTGATTTGACGTCGTTAACGAGGCAATTGAATTTGTCGAGAACTGCTCCTACAAGGGATTGAACGAATAGCTTATGAAGCACCTGACAGTAAGTAAGACAGCCAGATCTCCTCCGCACGAAAAGGGCGACTGGATAGTAGGTCATCGAAACCCTCGGCAAGTACCGGGGCACCACCATAGGTTTGCAAAAATGACACAAAATATACAAACACTTGCATTTTCTCTCCATAAAACTAGAGTTCCTGGGAGCCTTCGTGACGACACCCAAAATGTGGCACTACGTAGCCTCACAATCTACGACCCCTTGAGCTAGCGTCACTACCGCCATCTCGGAATCATTAAAAATCGTGGCAATGAATTCCTCGTCGGTTCGCACGTATGGCTACAGGCAGGTAGACATGAGTCTAGGGCTTCAACGAGCGTTTAACAGGTCCCTCCCTTAAGCCATCAGTAGGAATCTCATATTGAACCCGCAACACTTTTTCTATCGTTTTTGAGGACGTTCCCAACTAAAAGATATCGAACAAAATCTTACTAAGCCAGTTAAGCATGATGTTCAGCACTACATCAAAGCTGCTGGCCTTCCTGTCTTTACTAAGGTGCATTAACACCGCAGAGTTAGAAGAAGTTTTTAAGCATGTCATTTGTAGATCTTCAGACAGCTGTTAGGCTTCGCCACTTCATATGGTCCCAACATCCAATGACGAATGGAGACCGTGTGACGATTGCAGACGGCTAAATGCCTGGACGATTCCAGACTGATACCCTATTCCACCCTATCGCAAACTGCTCACTTCAGACTTAGTCAAACCACTATAGTGAAACAGAGAAGCATTTTCGATAGCTCTATAGTAGTATCGAGTGCAGATTGCCGCAGATCACGCAAATGATTGACATCTTGCAATAAGCTTTTATGTGGCCAAAGTTCTGGCAGTTTTGAAATTGGGATAATTTCAAAAACACGGTTGGCAACTACCTAGCAACCATTGTTCTCTTTTGTTGATAACTATGGAGTATGTCTTTAATACTTAGACGACGGAGCCTTTGAATCTGCGCTAGTAGCTTTTTGCAATTAGCAAAGTTCAGTTTCGTTCACCAGACGGTGCATGTCACATCAAATGAGCTGATGAGAATGGATGTATACGATCAATGCATCCGTTCTAGCGAAACCCCCGGGTCCTACTCATCGCAGTCCTATAGCACCTGCAGGATTTCTGATATTGTTCCTGGATATGATATTTCCACGTTAGCTTGGAGTCGAGGTGTACTTCTAAATACTTAACTGTTTCTACCAGCTGCATTGCCGCTCCTAAGGTGAATAACGGATAGTTATCTCACTTAACATTTCTAGTGAACGTATTTGGTTGGTATTTTGGTCGTTTTGTTATGGATTCTTCTCCGAATTGTCATGATTGCGGAAGTACGAAAAAAATTTAGGGACTCGCGGATTCCGATTCCATAATTGTACCGATATTAAACGAGCTTTCGAATGCAAATGGTAAAGGTAAGTCCACTCGGTGAAGTAATACCTAAATGGTAGTCCCATCAGGGGTGGGAAAACCGAAGGTGCGAACCCCACTGGTGCCTAATCTAACTCCGTCGATCGCGCGGCTAAGTTCGAGCGGACATTTGCGGATTTTCTGCACTCGCGAGAGATAGATAGACTTTTGTTATCCCAAATGACCGTATTTTGATAAAAACAAGTCGGAATACCGGACGCTCGCGCTGTGACAGACAGACAGATAGACAGACGGACAGACAGACACCGACTCGATTCTAATAAGGTTTGTGTTTACACAAAACCTTAAAAAGTGCACATCCTCCTTTCATGTAAATACATATTGTAAAATCATGTCACCTATTGCATGTGAAGGTTTACGAGATTGAGTGTGACAGACAAGCATACATTGAATCGATTTTAATAAAGTGCAAAATGGATTAAGGTTGAATCTTCATGTCCACGCCGACGAGAATGCGGTAGGGGTTGGAGGGAAGAAGGCCCCAACCAATTATCGCAGCAATAATTGAATCACCAAAAAAACACTTTTTAACAATATGAAAACAGCCGTCGAAGTAAGTTTATAAGGAAGGAGCGATGGTTAGCGAGCCTAGAAAGAAAAATCTTCCGCTTTCTCCGGCACAACTCTTCCCCCCTCTTTCTTCGGAAGGGGGGCGTTGATTATTGCAATTATTCAGTGAGTTTGAAGAAGAAGGATTTTCCGCATCTCTCATGATACCCTTCCTCCTCCTCCGGTCGTAGGCTTCAAAATTCAAATTTTACAATGATGATAACCCCACTTTGAAGTGCCATAATTTTCTAAGAGAACAAGGCTCCCACTTTCTCTGGGATGGACTTGAAAATTCAACCTCTACCAAATAGTGTATTAAAAAGTTGAAATATGTCATTGTTCACTTCCCAAAACGTGATTATTGATGGATTTATATCCTTAGCCGCTGATTCTAGCTGTCTATTATATTTATCTGTTGATCTAGAAAGACAATCTAGCAATCGGCTACCAATTTAATTATTTTAAATTCTTCAGCGCTTCCAAAATAGAGTTCTATACTATTTTGACGAATGCCATATTGCACAAGCTTGAAAGTCGTAAAATTAACCTCTTACTGATTTGTTTTCTTCGCAAAAGCATAAAATTTGGCAGCTTTCCAATTTTTTTAAGGAATAGAATATATACATATGTATTTTTAGCAGTCAAACGGGGAGAATTTCTAAAATGTTTTTAACCAAAAAGCATTCGATTTTTTTTACCAATTTCTTGATATGACACTATCCATAATACTATTATTGCGCTTAAGGCTAATGAAGCCAAACCCAGTTTTATCTTTCTAGATCAGAAACGGGCCACTCACTTATTCGGAATATTAACTTCATTTTCTGGTCCATTTCTGCAACAGATTTCTATGGGAAACCGCAAACCAAAGTTCGGATACAAGAAGTATATCACTTCTAAATTTTCATTGTGATCTCATTACCTCGCGCTTTTGGTTTTCAGTATTCTAGTGAAATTTGGAAAATCATTATGATTTCTCTGTTTTTGCGGTGATCGGAAAATATCAGTCATTTCGACACTGCTAAAATCAGTATTTCACGAAAAGTTCCATTCCGATAACAAAGATTAGTGCAAACCCAAGCCGGATCGCTTTGTTCCAATCCATTTCCTCAAGCTAGAAAGGTAACGCCTTCAACCTTTTCCAATACAGCTTTTGCTATATTATTTATTTACCAACAAATTGATATTAAATTGTTGCCTTACTCAAATTATAATAGATCACTTTACTATATCCGACCGAGTATAAACATAAATGGAAAAAGAGTCGTAAACAATCGAATGGAGAAGGTCTTAATCTTGACTCCTACTCGAAAAAATCTTTTTCCGACATATTCGTATTTAGTTACAAAGAAGGCCAAGACAAACTGCCTCGGCTTCACCTTGCTTCGAGTCATATTCAGATACTCAGATGCTCCATTCAGATCCAGATAGTTGGGACGGCGGCGCAGCGATGACGACTCTCTCAACAGAACTATGACGATGACGACAAAGATATTCATGATCTTTAGAATTGCAGAATGCCTCAAGTCAAGATTCCTACACTTTTTCGTCTAAAACGTTCAGAAACAGAACACCCACGGTGACCATTTTGAGCTGGTGCGCGCACGGATCCAAGCTTCATAATGAAGAGGTCTTAATTTTTCTGCTAAACAATTATGCGAAAAAAAAACGTATTGTTGCGTTCAGATTGGAATTTGTCTAGTTTTCTGTTGATAATTACACGCTGCGACTCATGCAATTAACCACTAGACACCCGACGGAGTGGCTGCTTCGCATGATTTACTGCCGAACAAGCGTGGCTGCCATGTTGAGATGCTAGGAGAACTAGAGATTGACGTGATGTAGAATTCTGTGGCATCTAAATAACCTTTTATCTGAAATGCCGAAATGTAAGGAATGTTCAGGTGGAGATCGTCAAAGGCTATAATCTACCGATGTTGGTCAGTCACGGCCTGTTGAAGGAAGTAGAAAAGGATATGATAATGGGTGAATAATCGTTCTCTTATGGCATCGCGAAACCTGCTGAATCCAACTTCTTTTTTCACAGCCCATTTGCTTATTCGGATCGATCTTCATTCTTCATTGGGATGAATCCATGATCCATACTCGGCTCTCCAAAGATCTAATGATCTGCATATGGAAATGTGTAGGAGGACGTCACTGAAACGTTGCCCCCGTATGGTAGTTTCTGCGACCTTTGCAACTAGACAGACTTGGACTTTTCACATAAAATTATATTTCTAAGCGGTTTTGCGTGGACCCGTCCATAGTAATAAATTCTATATATGCTAACACTCCGTAAGTGTAGTAGAGTATGTACAGCCCAGTAAGCTATGAACTGCGGAGATGTGGGCTAAAGTAACCGTATGATGTTGCACATGGTACAGATGATGATGTCAGTGAAGCATACGCTGGAGACACCGCTAAGATCGGACGGGGCGCGGTAACTTTGAACAGATACTTTTAAATTTCCGTAACTAGAGATGAACGCCTACTAATCGGTGGGAAATTTTTCGCGTTCAAAAGCATTGGCAAATTCAGCTGGCCGGGCCAGTAGAACAGTTTTCGACTGGTGCTTTTGCAGTCTAAGTTGGTGCATCTGAATGACAATTAGCATCTGCACGACGAAGCAAAAGTGTTCGCTTCAGCGGCGGGTTTCTATCCCGGAACAAAAGTGCCCCTTAGTGCAGGGCAACTTTCGTGCCGCGTTGAAGGTTCAGGCTGCGTAGAAAAGTGATCTGATCAATCAAAGTTTGTGACTTAACAAGGTTAATAAAATCGAATATCAAGTTCAAGACGTAGTACAAGAGATACGATAGTGAGAAATGAGATAAAATTCAAAGTGCAGAGGTGTAGTGACGAGAAAAACAGGTTGCAATCGATCGGTTGTGCTGCAGAACGCTTGAGGGATATAACTTTTTAATCCACGGAGTGTACAAAAATTGCAAGTGCTGAAAGTTTGAAAATTGTGAGCTTGTTCTACTAAAGTGAAGCAAATAAAACAGGTATGACATGATACACAGGTACAAAATGTGAATTACATATAATACAATAGATAGCTTTCATAGCTAATAAATCACTTTCTATGATTGAATTCTAGTAGATAAATGACGTTACACTTTTTAAGGTCTTTCCGACTTCTATCAGAGAGGATGAATTTCGGTTGTTGTTCTTGTACAATTCAAATAATTTTTATAAAAATGAATTATTCAAAACCTTGTTGATGACGTCATTTTCCTTCTAAAATTTTAGGAAAACATCTTTCACTTTTTAGTCAAATCGTTTAGTTACTGCGGCAATTTCTTCATGGAAATATTTCCTTTCGGATTGAAAAGTTTCACTTTTGCCCATCTATTGATTAACCTACTATTTGTTTCCTGGAGAAAGTTTCCGGGATCGCCCACATCCGTAATTGTTTTAATCGCTAAACTTATGTCAATGGATGGGGTGCAAATTGGTAATATTGTTTCTATATTTGTATCGGTATAAAGCTTGCAGTGATTTAGAGTAATCTAAGGAGAGTGGTCGCCGTATTTTGGGCGTGTTGGCGTCATAAAGCAGCCACCATTCAACCGTGAGTGCCGTGAAGGGCGGTATTATAAAAGATCCCACCCAGCCTTCGCTTCTTAAATTCATTGTCATTTGATAATGAAGCACTGTCGGTGCCAACGGTCTCATCTTCCATCGTTTTCTTGGCTTCTCAACCGGTCTGGGGCTATTGGGTTTTCGCTTTGAATACCCTTTTGGAAATTTTCGCCCATTCCTTGATCTTTCGGAACTTTTTCAATGGAAAGACTCCTGGTTCATTATGATAATATTGTCAAGGGAATCACACTGCGCCCTAACACAACACAATTGTTCTTATGCCCCTTCACAGGAACTAGTATACCGACAGAAACTTTAATATGTTCCTTACTTCTGAGTATTTCAACCTGGCATCTAATATTAAGTATTCTCCCAGGTGCTTCAAACTACTTTGCACCGCCCCAGAACATGCCGGAATGTTTCATAATTCTCCTGACGGAATCTACAGACAATATCCGTAGGAATCCCTAGTTTCCCCAGGTGATAGTTTAGCCTGCAAGGACCAGGATGTATTTCCACAAAAATCCGGGGCGCTTCTTGATACGGTATAACCAATATTTTGAGCGCTTCTGTTTGGATTCCCCCATGAGCATCGTCGACTCTTCCATTCCTGTTAAGTTCGTCCGGTTCGGTTTTTAGTGTAGTACCCATGAGCCCATTTCCGACTCCACGGAATGGTCTTGGTCCGTATAGCGACGTCGCTGCTCCTCTCTTGGCTAGCTCATCCGTTGCCTCATTGCCATCTAACCCAATGTAGCCTGGAATCCAGAGTATCCAGACCTTATTAAGCGAGCCCAGTGGATTACATCGGTTTGGAATTTACCTGGTTGCTTGGTTTTCGGTTAGAATAACAATGTTCTGCCTTCTGTAGTTCCTTTGGAGGTATGTCTGTCCATGATGTGTATTTCCGCCTGAAATATGCAAGTGTGCTTACTCATTGGTTTAAAGTACCTTTTCCTTGGAGCAATTACCCCGGCGACTGCTCCCTCTGCTTTAACGGAACCATCAGTGTACGGGGTCACCGCCACGCACGCCAATTTAACCCAATTTAAACTTCAAAATTCTTATGGAAATCAAACCTTGTTGTAACGTTATTCCTCAGTACCAGTAATTCGGAACAGCGCTTAGAAAGAATATGAAGCTTCCTTCGATTTAAGCAGCTCCACGTCTAATTGAAAGTTCATTCTCCTTGCCTTCATTTGTATGTGCAGATGGAGAAAAGTCAATCTCAGAGGGGCTTCTAGGGGATGCCGCTTGGCATGTCTTCATCATCCCACTAGCACCTGTGCGCGGCACTCTTTGAAGTTTGTGTAACTCCCTGGCTGTTGTTCTGAGTTCAGTTCTGTCTGCCCAGATTAACACCCCATAGGTAATCACCGGTCTTACTATTGCAGTCTAAACTAAGTGCATGGTGCATTCCCATTTTTTACAAAGCCTTATTAAAATAGATTCAATGCCTGTCTCTTTTGCTGGTGCTCACGAATGTTGGCTTGTTCCCTACATTATGTATTTCAAACTAATTGCTAAGGATGAATTCAAGCACCTCTTCGATTGGTGTCGCTACTTCCCACAATATCATGGCGTTATCATCGCAGCGAGGAGAAATGTTCCCCTAACAGAACTTCGCCATTCTAACGACCGGTGGAATCTGGCTGTCGCCTCCGGGGAAGTATCTTTCTATTTGCTAGGTTAGGTCACAATCTTGCTTTTTCGTTCATTAACTGGTGATTCTATCTTCTTCACGAAGGTTTTTGGCTGCGCCATAGAATATTTATGTCATCGGCATACGCTACCTGTTGCGATTGCTAGCAACATGAATTACCTGATAAAACCCCTTTGTGCAGTGTTAGTATTTGCATTTAGCATACAGTTAAATTATTATAACTTCGACACTACTACTTGTGTTGTCTTTGGTATCCACAAGTATTTTTCTAATTGCTTGCTCAAGGGTCAAGTTGAAGAAGATTGAGGCCAGACCGTCCCCTTGCTTGAGACCGTTCCCTGTTAAAAATGGACCAGTCTGGCTCTTTGAAACCATGCCAAACTGGAGCATAAATTCTTACAATATAATGTAATCGATGCTGCCATATGCTCGTTTAAAGTCGACGTATATTTGTAAGACGTCGCAACATGTACCACCACGATGAAGAGCTGTTATATTTTAAACATCCACCCCCGAAGCCGTCTTAGTACTCCACGATGACTTTCTCCGCATTGGACCTCAGTTTGTTATCTAGGATTATCGGATGCGACCTTGCCACCTTTTATGAAAATTTAGCAGATGATAGATTTACGGACTTCCGTCACCTTCCATACTTACAAGATAAATTTGTAGGCAGCCTTTTCTAACATATATTGTTGCTTCCTAATAGCTCTCCAGGTGTATCATGGATTCTCAGGGCTTTGTTTGGTTTTATACTCTTTATTGCTGCATGAGTCTTCTATTCCTGGAGAGATTGATGAGATTGTTAAAGCACGATGCCGATCTTTCGTTAACTCTTTCTTTTCTGTGAATGATGCTTCCATGTTTATGTCTACATATACCTACTTTCAGTCCTTGTTGTATGGGCTGCAAAATTGTCGTTTATTTCCTTATCATGTTCTAGCTTGCATCTGGTGTTAAGTGTTCTCCCAGATGCCTCGATCTACTTTGCACAAGTGCCGGGCACTGTCCCAGGACGTGTATAGAGGTTTCGTCCTCCTCCTCACAAAACCTGCAGGCAGTGTCCGTAGATATCCCTAGCTTTCCTAGGTGATAGTTCAGCCGACAATGACCAGTGAGAATTCTCATTATGATTCATAGGTTCTTTTTGGTGAGGTTTAAGCAATCCTTTGTGCGTATGGGTTCGTATCTCCCAATAAGCACCCTGGACTGCTCCATCCCTGGTAGGACTGCTCCATCCCTTGTAGGCCCGCTCAGTATAGTTCCCTCAACCGTTCCTCTTCATTTCTTAAATTCACAGTCATGAAACCGTTTCCGATTCCACAGAAGGGTTCTGGCCCGTGTAAAGGCGTCCCCTATCGCACTCCCTACTAGCGTGGGAGTTAATTAGGCGCTGCGCGTTGTCATTATCGACCTTGTGAAGATTGCATCCTCCTGTTGATCTTTGGATCATGTCCTCATTCAAAATTTGGGTGTTTGAATCCCCAAGTAATATTTTAACATAGTAAATTGCATAAAGTTGCATAACGACTGTACAAGTCAACGTCAGTTAACCGACTAGCCATAATTTAAAAGAAATTCATGCATATTCGAAGCGCACTGTCCTCCCTTCATAGGTTGGAAGTCTGTCACTTCAAACTATTTCTTTCCCGAACATTTTCCACTTTTAAAGAATGTGTACAATTTCATTTTCATAATCTCGCTGTTCATGGAAGGTGTTTAGTACCGAAAGGCTGTACAAAGGATCGTGCATATCAGGATCCGAAAGAGTCGTTCAGCATCCGGTTACATGGTCCTCCTCGTTGAGCCAATCCGCTCCAAAGTGTGTCTTCGGGTCATTTCATCTAGGGTAATGCCGAAAAAAGTTTCCGATCCTTTGCTGGTAGTTTGCAGGACAAGTGGCGGGCTAGCATATGGGGTAATTCATTTAAACACACCTTATATATGGTTACTGTAAATCCTTATGTGAGCCGAAGCGCATTAACTATACCTACGTTCCATCATCAAAGCAAGAAGATGTCGTGCTCACAGTGGGAGTGTTTGAGGAAAGACTACCTTGTCCATTGAACCTTTTTATTTCCTCCAGCCAAATCAGTATCAAAAATGTCGTTAATAACAAGAAGAAGATCGGTGACAAAATGCCACCCCAGACACCGCTTTGGACTTCAAATTCATCTGAGATTTTACCTGCATACAGCACGTGAAATAGTATGGCGTCATATATATGTTGGCGAATTGATAGACGTCGGCCCAAAACCGGGATGTCTGAAGTTCCTTACTAAGGCAAGCCTAGACCGGATATCGGTTGTTGCGACGTTGATGATGATGATGATATGTTGCCTTAATAACAGCTTTCAGCTTCTCCGGAATAACCCTGCTGCATAGAGCATTCCAGACCCATTCACTGTTGGCGCTCTAGAAACGCTTCTCGAAATCGATGAATCGTAACGTGGTCGGTACAGGAGAATCCAGAGGCGAAACCAGACAAAAAACCGTCAATCAAGCTTTCAACCCATGCTTAGATTAATTTAGCTAATATCTTCGCCACAGCATTCAAATATGGCCTCAGTTGTCGTACTAAAATCGTGTGCCCTTCTTTGGAATCTCCCCCCTTTCTTCAGCTCGAACGGGGTGCCATCGATGAGGAGGCGGTGAAAGTTGCAGAAATCTATCAACTTTTCACACCTTGTCGTTTCAGTAACGCCACGAGATTCACATCTACTACCACGAAGCTTTTCAGAAGACGAAAGCGCAGTTACACAAGAGAAAGAGAGGAGTAATCTTCCAAGCACTACCATCTTCCATCGTTCTAGCTCAGAATTTCGTTCAAAATAGGAAATGACCAATTTTTTATCGAAAAGATTCCACACCTCGTGCCAAACATTAACATTCACTCGGTTACTCACGTTGTTTCTAGAAGGTGGCCCAGATTTTAATATCCCGGGGAGCACTCTTAAATAGATGAAGTTTTTATCACTTCATCATCATCAACGGCGCAACAACCGGTATCCGGTCTAGGCCTTTTATCACTTCGCATGTCATTAATTACTAACTTCGGATTTTTAATTTGGCGATCTTTAGTTTCTCCTCTTCTTCATACTCAGTGAGGCTCTAGCTACATGGAAAGGTTTTCTCCACATAACTACAAGCTGCCTCCTAATTACACCTGAAAGCAAGAACCATCAAGTGCTAGGTGTAAATGTAATCCATCGTCGATTTTTCTCCCTCAATCGCAGTATCCCTCTAAAGGCATGCAGATGGGTGCTCCTTTATACATACCTTCACATAGCTTCACGGTTACGATTGGAAATAGTCAACTTGCTCCTTTTGAGCATCTTGATGTGGATTCCAATCGTCAAGATCAGCAAGGAAATGTTCAGAACTATATACTACATTGACGCTTATCACCTGCTGGCAAACTGTCACTGTCATTTAGGATATTCTTATGCAGTTAAAACCAAAGATATTACTATAGGATTGATGTACGCGATTAGTACCTACCAACTTGCACACTGGGTGGTTTGAACATTTGTCGGAAGCATGCATTGTACGGGTACCGACCCAAGCAACGAAAGGAGAAGCCATAACGATTGATATAACGCATGAATTGAAAGTAACTTTCCCCTCAGTTTCCAGTGCTATAATGTAGAAAACTGCTTGAACTTATGAATATAATTAATTCCTGAGTAGAAATTTCAGCTTAGAATAAAACTATCTAGTAGAATTCCGACTTTTTCCTTCCCATCTGAAAGTCATCATCATCATCAACGGCGTAACAACCGGTATCCGGTCTGGGCCTGCCTTAAAAAGGAACTCCAGACATCCCGGTTTTGCGCCAAGGTCCACCAATTCGATATCCCCAAAAGTTGTCTGGCGTCCTGACCTATGCGATCGCTCCATCTCAGGCAGGGTCTGCTCGTCTTCTTTTCTACCATAGATATTCCCCATATAGACTTTTCGGGTGGGATCATCCTCTTCCATACGGCTTAAGTGACCCGCCCACCGTAACCTATTGAGCCGGATTTTATCCACAATCTAACTCGGTCATAGTATCACTCATAGATTTCGTCGTTATGTAGGCTACGGAATCGTCCATCCTCATGTAGGGGGCTAAAAATTCTTCTGAGGATTCTTGTCTCGAACGCGACCAACGGTTCGCAATTTTTCTTGCTAAGAACCCAAGTTTCCGAGGAATACATGAGGACTGGCAAGATCATTGTCTTATGCAGTTAGAACTTGGACCCCATGATGAGACTTTTCGAGCGGAACAGTTTTTGTAAGCGGATTTCATCATCGTAGCTTTTATCGGTTGCGATTTTCGACCCTAGATAGGAGAAATTGTCAATGGTCTCAAAGTTGTATTCTCCTAATCTTTATTCTTCCCGTTTGGCGAGTGCAGTTTGATGTTGTTGGTTAGTTGGTTTTCGGTGCTGATGTTGCCACCATATATTTTGTCTTGCCTTCATTGATGTGCAGCCCAAGATCTCGCGCCGGATGAAGGCAGCTTGTACGTCTCGGGTGGTTCTTCCCATAATGTCAATATCGTCAGCATAGGCCAGTAGTTGGGTCGACTTCAAGAGGATAGTACCTCTTGCATTCACTTCATGATCACGGATCACTTTCTCCAGGGCCAGGTTAAAGAGGACGCATGATAGGGCATCCCCTTGTCGTAGACCGTTGTTGATGTCGAATGGTCTTGAGAGTGATCCTGCTGCTTTTATCTAGTCTCGCACATTGGTCAGGGTCAACCTAGTCAGTCTTATCAATTTCGTCGGGAAACCGAATTCTCTTATGGCCTTGTACAATTTTACCCTGGCTATGCTATCATAGGCGGCTTTAAAAATCGATGAAAAATGATGCACTTGATGTCCATATTCGAACAGTTTTTCCATCACTTGCCGCAGAGAGAAAATTTGATCTGTTGCTGATTTGCCTGGAGTGAAGCCTCTTTGGTATGGGTCAATGATGTTCTGGGCGTATGGGGTTATCCGGCCTAGCAAGATAGTGGAGAATATCTTATAGATGGTACTCAGCAACGTAATACCTCTATAATTGCTGCACTGTGTGATATCTCCCTTTTTATATATGAGACAGATAATGCCTCGTTACCAATCGTCAGGCATTGATTCGCTGTCCCATACCTTAAGCACAAGTTGATGAAGCACTTGGTGTAACTGGTCGCCTCCATATTTAATCGATTCGGCTGTAATTCCATCGGCTCCTGGCGACATATGATTCTTTAGCCGATGAATTGCACAGACCGTTTCTCCTATACTTGGTGGTGGCCGTATTTATCCATCGTCTTCAGTTGGCGGGGCCTTCAACTCGCCGATGTTCTGGTTTGTCAGTAGTTCATCAAAGTACTCAACCCGTCGCTCCAATATGCCCATTCTGTCGGAAATCAGATTTCCCTCTTTATCTCGGCGGGATGAGCATCGAGGTGTGTGCGCCTGGTGCGGTTACTCTCTGTACTTTTCTAGTTCACAGACTTGTTGGCTCTACCAGGCTTCCCTTTTCCGTCTGTGAAGTCGCTTCTCCGCTCGATGGAGTTCGTGATAAGTCTCAGCACGTGCCCGCGTTCTTTGAGAATGCAACATAACTTACTAAACATCAACTACATGATAATTTGGAATCATCTAAAAACAGCAGGATTGGCTACAAAAATTAACGACAGAGAATGTGAACGTGCTGCTGGAACGGAACTTATGGAAATATTTTTTGAAGCGATTCATTACGGGCAATCTAGAAATAGTGGTTCAGATACGAGAATAAGAAACGCAAGCGATCATAATCAAAGATCGTCAGATATGACACGCCACAACGGTTTCTTAGCCTGGACTAAGGGCAAACAAGATTATGTATGTTAAATCGATCCTCTACTTTTCTCGGCCGCTAAAAACGAAGAAAGAGCGATCAGATTTGGCCAACAGAAAAGGAGTTGTTTTCATTCCTGACTTTGTTTCGTTCATACCTCAGTAAATAGGATGTCGTAAATTGTATATGCATACACGTTCATATACTTTCATAGTTTCATTTCCAATAAATGTTTAAATACTACAATTTATTTGATGCTCCGTTTTATTTTTCGAATTTTCAGAAGTATTAATTCCTGAAAAGAAGCGAAGAAATTACCATGTCAATTGATAGTGGTCATTAACACCTATGCATTACGTAGAAATCTAACTGAAAATACAAAGCGTTGTTCTTCGCACCCTTTAATACTTTAAACTCTCAGAAAGAAAAAAAATTAAATCTCAAATTTCAGTCTATTATTGACTTGATAATTTATGGACCTAATTAAGTTTAATTAATTTTATATCCATCCGATAGTTTTAGCCACTTTTATTTCGTAATTTTTTGCAAGCTGACCCTAAAACTATCTTCTTTTGAATGGCTGCGATCTTGGATTGAGGACTTGAATATTTTTGTTTCAAATGATTATTTTTCTTTCGTTTTGCTTCGCTTGGTTTTTTGCGATGAAAATCCTATACTAACGATATCAAATTTCAAGATTGCATGTAGATCGCCAAAAAAATGCATTGTCAATTCTGACTCGATATTTGGTGGTTCTCCGAAAAACGCCCAGGGCCGCCAAAATTAAAGACCTATTCATTAAGCTTATTTAAAGAGATGTTAACATTTTATACTCTTGTCATAAATTTTCTGAGGTAGTTAGATTTAAAATTGAGAATGCATAAAGTTTCAATTTTTTACTAAATAGATTTCAATTAATGAATGGAAACTGAACGGCGCGCTATTAAATCGAATGGGGGTTTTCCAGATATATGAAGAAATACAAAAGAATATAAATATCTTTATCTTAGGTATCTAACTCGGGTGAATGTCTTTACTAATATTTGGTATTATATTTCATTGAACAGATTGGTCTGGCTGTTAGAAAGGCGAACTTCTTTGAATTATAATTGAAAGTACAGGACCAAGCTAAGGAAAAGGGCTGGCTCTCTTGAGATTCGTTCAGTGATCTGAAAAAGCTCCGCTTGTTCCTCGCGTACGATGCATTCTGAATAGTTCTGGAGTGACTTTGAGTGTGTCCAGAACTTCAGTTACGGTTGTGTCACTAGGGGTGGCGTAGTTCCTGTAAAATCTCCCCGCTTTATTGCTCACTCGTCTGATAGCATTGGCAGTGCCGATTTCAGTCAGCCTAGAAATGTCCTGCGTTAATGAGTCGCTCTGACGAATTTTCCATGATGTCACTCAAATCAATAATAGGGAAGCGAATCTCCCGACGGAATCACACGATTGACTATCATTGAAATAGCAATATATCAGAACATAGTCGAGGCACTACCTCATCATTGATTCGGGATAGAATTCTCGAAGTTGCCGGATCCATTTCCAAAAATTATATATACGCTCGAACCTTCGCCTTTCTAATTTCACAATAGAGGCGGTTTATTTCCTCAGTTCACTTCATCCAATGCCGTACTATGTATTACAGGGACCCGATCTAAACACCAATTCAGATTTCTCCCGCCTCATACCGGACCTTAAATCCCTTCCTCTCCTCATTTGATGGTTACACATTTGAGTAATCTGGAAGATCAAAAAATTTGTCACCATTCAGATTAAAGCCATACATTCCTCCTGGTTTCACAACCGGGAACAATATTCAATGTTTCTAATAAAGGAGTGGAAGGGTGGATCGACTTTATTTTTGGAAAACGGTATTGGAAAAATCTTAAAAAGAAACATTTCTGCTCTAGATTGACCATCTACGAGGAGCTTCAGATTTGAAATCGATATATGTGGAATCCTAACATACTAAAAACACCCTCGACTCTCTAACGGATCACGATCTTTACAGTGATATCCACACAATTCGGATTCTTTCCGCTTTCCTTACATTTGCTATTTCAATAACTCTTATTAAATTTTTCTAATTGTCAGAGTCAGTTCTTTGTAACTATTTATATGTGCGTAAATCCGCCCATACTTGTGACCAAAGCTTGGGCAGAGCTGAAGATATTTTTATATTTTTTTCTTAAGAGTAGCGGGGTCCTAAGTCCGCATCCACTTGATGCCGGATCGGACCAAAGTATGGGCGGATTTACGCTCAATATAATTCGTAGTCATGTTGTATTCTCCGAATTATATAAAGGAGCATTTAACATCTGTGAGCCGCTTCGGTCACGCTACTTCCAGGGCAGAGGTGAGGCAGCGTCTGACGATTTGCCTCTGCTCTGGTAAGAAATCGTTAAGCCGTCATCGCCTCATATATTATGATATCGCTCTAAAATTTACTGGACCGTAGATTTTGATCGCTGGATATAGTGGTTTTTAGCCACTGCTTTTCAATATATCTGTACCGGTTTTGACCGGATCTTTCTGGCTAATTCATACTAGAGGGCGCCTAAGCCTTTCGTATAATTTTAATGACCGTCCACTTTCTTCTTGCCTGTGTTTGGTGCAGTAACTTCCCAGTTTGCATGAATTCTCAAAAGGCTGAAGAAAAGACCCCAAAATACTTCCCAACGTCTTTCAAAGTTGCTCCTTTTTCATTTTTTCTACCATAAACATTTTTACATCCCTTGACAACAAATGAGGAGATTGTTCTCATTTTTGACTCCCTGAATTTCTGATTAGGTTTAGAAAACAGTTGATTTCATTTTTTCATGAATCCATCCATTCCATCTTCAATTACCAAGTCTACCAGTAATAAAACGTAAAAAAAGCGGTTAAAAAAGATTCACATGCTAGGTATCCTTTTATAAGCATTTGCTTTCATATCAGTCAGCTGTTTTCACTTGTTCAACCCCTACTGTATGTTTCCTTAGAGGATGTGCAGATATCGTTTCTAGATGTATGGATATAGGCACTACGCTGTTTGAAGGGCCATGCCTTTGAGCCTGCACTGGGACATTTTTTCCAAATAAATTTTCAGCTGATTGCCGAAGACTTCAGCTCTACTCACGCTTGATCGTTCTTAACAACATTAGACCCCTTTTTAAGGTTTTGTGTAAAACAAAATTTTATTGAAATCGGTTTACTTTCAGTCTGTCCGTCTGTCTTTGTTTTTTTTGTTTTTTGTGGAGGTGGAAATCTTCAAAAGACACACCCCCGACTCCCTCCTTGTCCCGTGGAACGACCGTAAAGTATCACATCACGGGGCGAAGCCAGTTCACTCTAGCTAAGTTACCTTTCTTCTATACACGACGTACGTGACCGCGCTTTTCTCCTCTCCTCTGTCTTTCGCAGTTTATTTTGGATAGATCATGGAATTGACCGCATCGCAATTCTCTTGTTGTGCTACCATTTTCGGCACTAGATGTTCTGGTACGAGCACCTCTCCTAGAGTCTCTTCTGGATTCCTCCTTTCATCCACAAATCTCAGACAGTGGAAGAATGTTCTGGGTCCTCTAGGACTTCATTGCAATTTGGATGATCGAGTGATCATTCCCCGTGAGAAACTGGGTGAGATCATAACTAATCTCACCGTGTCGTCTCGCCAACCACCCTTTGATGGTTGGAATGAGCCTGTGAGGCCACCGACCCTTTCTCGAGCGTTCCCACCGCTTTTGCCATCTATTTATGGATCTCCCCCTCTCAGCCTTCTTCGTCGGTGGTAAGGGAGAGATTGGTTTCGAATTGTATATGTTCGCTATCTCATCTGCCAAGATGTCAATGGGAATCATTCCCGAGATGACGAATGCTGCATCATTTGAGACAGTCCTGAAGGCAGATTATACCCTCAGGGCTGTCCCCTATTGTAGACTGCACTCAGTTTGTTAGTGTTAAGTGACATCCGCGAGGCTTACCCCCAAACTGGGATCGCATAGAGCATGATTGAGGTTACCACCTGGCTATAAGCAACCTAGAGGTATGCCGTGGCCCTCTCACGTTCGGCATCATCTTTGCCAGAGCCATACTAAGAGTGGATGATTTGTCGGCTGTCTGTCTGTCCATTTGTCTGTCTTTTTTTTATGCGGAGGATTCAAAACTAACCGCTGACTCCTGCCATACGGTTATGTGAGCCTTTTACTCACTACTCACTCTACTCCTTCTCCTTCGCTTACCTCGCGGAACTGCGATTTCGGTATTACGTCGCGGTGCAGGGTCAGTTACGAACTGCGCCGTTATTTGTAACTTTCCTCCGAAGTTTCTCCTTCCTCAGCAGCTTGTGAATCGCCTTCATTAATTTTTTTACAGCCCTCGAAGATATTTTTTTGAGATTAACATGTGTTCTACGATATTCTCGGGTGCTAACCGTGCCCCGACGTCAATTTCCGCCTACGCTCTGTGCGGCGAACCGCGGGCAGTTAAAGACAACATGTTCCACATCCCCTGGAATCATCACGCATGTCGGGCAATATGGGGAGTCGTCACGCCCGAAGCCATAAAAGTGTGCACGGTACCCTCCCTGAATTGAGTTAGATAGTAACTAACCTCACCGTGCCTTCGTTTGATCCATTTTGAGACATCTGCAATAATCCTGTGTGTCCAGCGTCCCTTAGGTGAATCATTCCATCTTTTTTGCCATTCTAAAATAGATTCACTTCGTGCTAATTGCCGATGATAGGTATAGTTCTCGCCGATTGCTAATTATGGGTTATAAAGGCGTCGACCCTCGTTCGGATGGGGACTATGCTTGCTTTCACACAGACTGCTGCGTCTGATGTTGTACGGTAAGCGCACGATGTTCGCAATGCACTCAATCGGTATGGAGCTGTGATTTTTCTTCTACTTGCTTCCAACTTCAAAGACGGTGCCCAGGCTGGAGCTGCATAAAGTAAGATGCAGCTGACAACTCTCGAGATAAGGGGCCGATAGCTTTGTCTAGGTCCACCTATATTTGGTAACATTCTTGCCAGCAATGCTTTCGTTGCTGAATTTTCAAAATGGGACTTGAATTTCAGTCTTTGGTCAACCATGACTCTTATGGTATTTAAACGTTGGCTGCGACTGTATGATGTGTTCACCAATCCTGGCCTTTATCGGCATTTGCTTCCTTCGCTTGGTGATCAAAACTACCTCGGTTTTATGCTCTGCGAGCGTCAGACCAGCTTCCTCTAGCCAAGATCTAATTTCAAAAATTGCCTCTTGTGCCACGATAGTCACCCCGATATCGTCTGCGGGGTCACTCTTTTGGGCAGTTGCAACTTTAAAATTCCGTCATACATTATTATCCACAGAAGAGGACCGAGGACTGATCCTTGTGGAACCCCACAGATTCTTTTAAACATTTTAGGTCCATCATCCGAATCGTAACACAATATCCTCTCCCGGAGAAATTCCATGATTATGTGCACCAGGTATTTAGGAGCACCCAATTTGGCTAAAGCGACAATTATTTTACTTCATTTTCCCGTGTTGAAGTCATTCTTCACGTCGAGAGTAACTACTGCGCAAGATTTATCGGTCTCCATTGCTTTTACCGCAATTTCCGTCACCATGCAGATGGCGGTAGATGTTACCTTTCGGAATCCGGGCTGCCTCTCTGAGAGATCACCCTCCTATTCTGTGATTGGTACAAGCCTATTGAAGATGACCCGTTCGAAGAATTTGCCGATGCCATTTAGCAGGCATATAGGTCTATAAGACGAAGGATTACCCAAAGCTTTATTTGATTTCGGGATCAGCACAAGCTTCTGTTTCCTCCACTTTTCCGGGATAATCCCATCTTTGAGGCACGTCATAAATGTTTTGATGGCCACTGTCAGTGCTTTATTCGGAATGCCGTCTAAACCTGGGGTTTTATTCTCGGTAATCTACTTCGCGGCTTCCAGGACTTCTGCAGTGGTTAACTCGGGAATTTCATCGGGATTTATTTGAACAGTGGGTAAGTTTGATTCACTTGGAACTTGTGGGAAGAGAGTACTAATGATATAATAATAATAATAATAATAATCGTTGGCGCAACAATCCATATTGGATCAGGGCCTTGAAGTGTGTTAGAGCACTTCATTCAAGACCATAACGGTACACTAGGAGGCAATGTGGTCAGCATTGCGCTCGCCCGAGATTATTACCCTGATTTGACTCAGGTACTCATTCACAGCTGAGTCGACTGGTATCCGACGTCAAATCACGATGCAAATTCCACTGCCACCAGTGAGATTTGAACCGCGACCTTCCGTATGACAGCCTAGTGCTCTAACCACTGAGCTATCCGGACATGATATCCCGCAGCAAATCAGGGTTGGTAATCGGTAGCGAGCGTTCACCCTTTATCGATGCCATGACTGCCTTGTATGCACCTCCCAATGGGTCGGAGTCCGCTTTCTTGCATAATCTCTGTGTGGTCAGTATTACTTCTAGTGATGGCTGCTTGCAGTTCTTCCCTCGCCTTCTTATATCGAATGTCGAATTCTTCAGACTCAGGCCGGTTTCTGCTGCGTTGGCAATGTCTCCTGGCTTTCAGGCAAACGTTGCGAACTTCGTCGATTTCGGCATTCCAACAGAAGTTGGGCATTCGTTTCTTGAGTACAGTGCAGCATGGTATTTTCCCGTCTGTCTGTCCGTCACAAGCATTTTTTTCGGAGATGGTTTTAGCGATTCACACCAAATTTAGTGGAAAGGAACTCACGCATACAAAAACATACAAATAAAGGTCTCGATTAGTACTTTCCGAAGTCGGCGTTAGTTTGGACATTTGTTGGAAAAGTGGGGAGTGCGAAGGGTCGAAAGTGATCGTTTATTTAACGGATCCATTCTCTACCCAACCGAAATATCAGGAAAAAGTCAAGAGGGTGCCATTGTATGGTGCCTAGGCTCCGAAATACCCTGCATACCTATATCTTTTTAAATAAAGTTAATAATAGTATATTACTATAATTTTTAGTAATTGGCTGCAAAACCCCCCTTAAGTTCATTCTAGCACCATGAAATTTTGCAAAAATATAGGGTACTAATGGGACAAATACACACTTAAATGTCTTTATAAGAGAAATACACGAAGCCTTTCATACCTGGCGACTTGTTTGAATTCTTCGGATCTTGGTCTTATAAATTACGACCAGCTTTGAGATTTTTTAACACATCGGTATACAGCAAATTGTTCTTATGGGGTTTGATATCTGTTTCCAGACGGATTCGTACTTTGCATTTTGAGGCCGTAAAGAAAAGCGGATCACTCTCTGACCATTGGGAAATACCTGGAGAAGTTTAGAAATATTGACACGCCGAGTTTGTAGACCTTATGTTTAAGATGTTTCCCTTACGTGGATTTCTTTTCATCCATTCAACCATTCGAAGCTATGACGTTAATGCTACTAAAACATTCAATTAAATTACGAAAAGCAAAGTACGAGTAAAGAGCAAAAACTCTATTGTCCAAACAATGTCATCCCATATTTGTACTTGTTTGCAGCCAACATTAAAACACACAATTATTGCTAATTTGTTGTGTCACTCCCATCGGATCCGGTGTATAATTATTTTTTTTCGTATCTTTCGACGCTTGTTAGCATTTAATCTCACTTGTCGTTTCCATGATCGGCAGCAACATTATTTGCCCGTATTCATCGAACTAAATACGCTGAATGGCTGCTACTGAATAATGACTTATTTACCTACGCCGAGCAACCTTGACACATATTCCATGTTAATTGTGGTGCAAGGTTCCCATTGTGGTGTCCACTCTGTTGTCAAAGGACGGAAATAAGGTATTCTTTGTAAAATTGTGCTATTAGCGTATTTAGTCAAATTTGGTGTAATTTGTGTAACGACATATTATGTAGTGGGTGCAGCCACATAGCTTCCTATGTTGAATGGAAATGGAGCCATTTCGGTGAGTAGTTCAGGTGTAGGAGTTGATTCTTTTTGTTGCTCGTACATAGTTAACCTCTTACACGGATAAGTACTTGGATTGCACTTGTGCATAAGATTGTTCATCCGGGTAGTGAGAAGAGCATCTGGTTCAAGTTGGACATTTAAAATTGTCTCTTTTGGTCTGGGGCTGACTAGGATATTCACTGGGATCTTGGAAGCGGAAACATCTATCCAATTTCCCAAGATCGTTATGACAATTTCGGGCATATCACCTTCTCGACCTTCTTCACAGAAACATGCATCAGCACTTAAAGTGCCATTAATCAACCGGAGAGCAACATAGTTTTCACACAGCAATCATAAATTAAAACAATTGACCTTATCTGGAGGGGATAAGCAATTACTATAAAATATCGCTTGGCAGTTGGGTAATAGGCATTTTTTCACACTTCTTCGGAATTGTGTCCGGCACAGACAGGTGATTTTCTCAAAAGACGACCTGGACGTCTTCGAATCTTGTGGTTATGTAACCCACTAAAGTGCCGAAAAGTAACAATCATTTCAGACTCTTCTATTATTATTTGCCAATTACTAAGGAGGGAATTGGTATTTTTTCCTGTTATGCCAAGAAGTCGCAGCAATTACAAACAATAAATTATTGAGCATGAAGGCACGCCTAGCAGCATGCGAGACACGTGCAGAAAACCGTGAAGGGGAGAATAGATGATGACTTTGATGTGAGGAGGTTCTGGAGATGAATTTGCGGTTTTGCACTGCTTGAAAAAGATGCTTTTGAATGTCTCATTAGGAGCTCTTGGGTGTTCTCCACACTAGAAATTTACTTAGCGTTTTGAACATTGAAAATGTTGACCTATTGTGGGTTTAATATTTCTATGGAGAATTGGTCTCCAGTGGATAAAATGCCACAGATTTTCTTGTAGTGAATTGTATCCACATGACTCCAGGGAACGTGCTAAATTGGTTCCTCTGGTTTGTTTTGTGTACGTAACAAGATTTAAGGCCAGGCTATCTACTTAGAAAAAATTACTATTGAAAATACTTAAAATAAAGGCAAACATAGAGAAAAGGTCTAATAGATTAGTATTATCCATACAAAAAATAAACTTTTTTCGTTAGGTACTGGTAAAATGATTTCTAAATTATAATATAATAACATATATCGTATTTACAGTTTCTATGGGCGTAAAATGTAAACCACACCTGTTATCTCCACCGGTTTCTGGGAATGTCCCTCAGTTCCACTAAGGCTAGGCGAGAAGTTTGAACGCTTCCTTCATCTCCGCTTCATATTTTTCAAGGCCAGAATACAACAATGTGCCGTTGACGTCGATTAATTTTTTGGTGCTTTTGCTTAATAGTATCGACCACTTTCCATGTGCTACTTCAAGCATAAAGAAGCAGACGTCTACTTAATTTCGGTATTGAAATAGCTGCATTTCCATGCGTTTGGCGAAATCCATGATTTTGTGAAAGAGTAACTGAGGTGTTTTCAAGAAAGATGGCATCGTTCATACAACCATTTCACGTCCTACAGCCAAAGTAGCATAAAGGACGAAGTGTGTGCAATTCACCGTCATCTTCGGTCGCTATGATAATGGCTATTAGTTTCTCTAGACCACCCCTGACTTGAAGAGCACTGCTAATGCACTCCCTGCTGAAATTGTTAAAAGTCTTGTGGGAAATAATAAAAATCAAGTATAGCGAAAACTAATTATTGTCGTTCAATATTTGCAGGGGATCTTTGTTTCAAATATGGTTTCTATTCGCCCCTTGGTAGGGTATGGCGCGTCAACCGCTCCTATGCGCCATCGTATCCGGTCCACTGAAATGTATTTCAATACTCCCCAGGACGTCCCAAGACGAACACACTTCTATTGTTCTGTGTTAAGTGCCCTTGGAACGATGCACTCGTCGGCCAGCCTGGGAGAGTAGGTTCCACTGCATGGTGGAATTGCGACCATTCCAAAATGTGAGACCTATCCACTGCTATTCTCGTCTTCCGATCACAACGCAAACGGGTAGCTGGCCTGTGCACTAACCAAGATCTTTGTTGGATTTAATATCAGATCAGCGTATCCACAAAAAGTCTCCGCGAAGGTCGCAACTTCCGAATAATAGTAGAAGTTACTCTCATGTAGCAACACAGAAAGAACATTAGCTCAAAACAGTTTCAACTTGATCTTGGCGTTAAGATAACTGCATTTCCAGATTTTAGACAAGACAGTGAAATGAAGTCTAGCGACGCTAATACGTCAAGCGACATCCGCAGTACCACAGTACCACCGTGGACAGATACCACGCTTCGAAGATATAGGAATTGACCAACACCATCGATTCTTGCCCATCAATGCAGATAAGGAAAGTGCGATGTGCCGTCAGACTGAGAACTTTAGTTTTGCTGGTGTTTATTTTCCGTCCGATTCTACTTGTCTCTCTTTCTAAATCCATGACCTGGTGAGAGAGCAACCAGATAGCATCTAGATATTCAAGGTGAAGAGATATTCAGGGTGAAGAGGGAATCCTCCGGACAAGGCAGGATGAAATGCGTCACAGATAACAAAAACAAATAAGATTGGCGACAAGATGGAACCTGGCGAACTGCACTTTGGAACTCATTAAAGGAATTTTAATATTTTACCTTTGTGTAGCAAGTGACATTTTGTGTCATTGATAATAGCTTTTATTTTCTCCGGAATTCGCCTCCCGCACTTTGTCGACGTTGTCGAATCTTTCTCGAAATCAATGAAAATCTGGTGAACTTCTCCCACTGTTTCAAAATGATCCGTAGGTGGTTGATGTAGTGAATGTAGGGGAATTCAAAGTAGAAACCAGCCTCCTCTCCATCAATCAAACTTTAGAGGTGTTCTTGTACGCCTTTCAGGATTATCTTAACGCCTTCTCAGGATCATTGAAAGGTTTGCGACCATATTCAAGTTGCTTCGAGATGTCGTATACACTTTTGAAATCATTGCTTTCTGCGGTATTGGTCAGCGCAATAACAAATTCCGTTTTATCATGGCGCATGCATCGATTACAGTAGTAAAAAAAGTCTCCAATCACTTCTGTTCATCGACATGTTTCCATGATTCCACAGTCAGCCATCTTGTGCTAGATTCTGGCCGGCGGCCTGTGTAACTCCCCAGAAAAAAACATTGTTGATGGTAGCCCAATGCTCATTGACATCCTCAGGTGAGTTATTCACGGTATATGCAGCAAGATAGCTCTCCCATGCATATGGTCAATGTTGAACCTGGGGAGTTGCCGCTCTCCAACCACGCCAGAAGTGGTAGAGCCAGCATGCAAGCGAAGGTAAGCCACCATCCAATGGTGATCCTCGTCGAGGCCGAAGTTAGCTAGTTTCTTGTTATGCACATCTATAAGACAACTCCCAAATCTACTGTTGATTGCAAAGTGGTGAATCTGATTGCTCGTACCGTGTCGGCCAATTGAAACTCAACTGACCTTATGCCTAGCTCTCTCTCCGACTATTATCGTTTGATCACCAAGACTATGTTTCCCCATCACATATCCGAACAAGCTGCTGTCTGAGCCCATCTTGACATTCAGATCACAATCACTACCACAGGGTCACTTTTAGGAACTCCCTCCTGAACTGCGTGCAATTGATCGTCGCAAGCATTCTTCTCCACAATATCGGATGCTCCCTTCACTATGACCCCAATTCATAGGGGCGACATAAAGTCTAGCTGTATTTTTGTTTTAGAAAGTTGAAAGTCGTCAATTGCTTAAACACGCTACTGCGTTTTTTCCGACTGTATGTACCACGTACTTTCAATGATTCAAGGAGGTGCCACAAGTGCCACAAGGCGGATTCAACTC
Organism: Hermetia illucens; assembly: GCF_905115235.1. Taxonomy (NCBI): domain Eukaryota; kingdom Metazoa; phylum Arthropoda; class Insecta; order Diptera; family Stratiomyidae; genus Hermetia; species Hermetia illucens. The sequence continues at coordinate 95,888,021 of NC_051852.1, read as the reverse complement.
ACTTAAATTGGTCGCCTTTCTTCTAACCGCGGCGTTTATAGCCGCGCTTCCTCCTCTGTTTCTATCCGGAGATGATAGGTAGATCATATCATAGAGTTAATGGTATCATTCTGATACAAACAGTTCACTTAGATTTGCCACAAGGTTTTTCATTTTAGCTGCAAACCTCTGGTAATGGAAGAGTGTATGCTTCGGGTCTCAAGCAACTTCTACGCAATTTGGACATTCAAGGGAAGTGTCCAGTGGTGTCACCCACACCCTGTGGTACGCGGGGTAAGAGATAGCATAACATGGAACTTAACACTATGACAATGAGGAATATGCAGGCATGCTGCGAATTTCCTAGATTTGAACTACTGCGGAAAATTCGAAACCTGACTGCGACGATCCTGGGATGGAAGATCGAAGGCGGATCGCATCCTCAGCGAAACTTCTCCAGTCTAGTTGCCTGTGGAATGTGTTCAGTATTAATTTGATGGGGATGGCAAATCTTTCTTATTTCCACAACATAGTACTTCACTGTTGTCTTCAACTTTCACCCACTTTTGACTGAATCAAATAAATAAAAGTTTCTAGCTACATATGGTTATTTTTTTGAGTCCTTTGTTCGTTTTTTTACCTTACTACCACTTTTCCTGTTCTGATTCCTAAAATCATTCCCCCAAAATCCCTTATCTCAACCTTCGCCATTTTTGCTGATTCGTGCAAAACATTTGCAACCAACCCTTAGCTTTCAGCGTCGCTAATATCCGAAACGATGCCGATCTTCCACATACGGCATCACACCAACAAAAGGGTGAACAAAATATCTTGAAAAAGAAGAAAAAGGAGAATTAAGGGGCAGGAGTAGCGCAACTTTTCATAATACTCCTTCCTCCTTTTATTTCACCTTGTTAGAAGATACGGAAAAGAAGTAATCGAGCGTCCACTTAGGAAATAAGGTATTATTCAGCCTTGCCGGTGTTGAAATGGAATAAAGTCCTTAGGAGAAATATGTTCCGTTTCTATGACTATTATATAACCATCATCTCAGTTGAGAATTGGGTACAACTTGGAGTTAACACCACAAAATCGAATATATATAATCTGTTCCGATCTTGATTACGCTGCTGAAGCTTCAATTAGCTAACCACGTGGAGCTAATAGCGGGAGAAGGTATCTTCAGGCGCACTCTAAAGGACCGAACATGCAACAGACACCCGACAAGTAAGCAGTCAATATTTTCAAACTGGAGGATGCGTTTAACAAAACTGAAACAACTGGAGGTAATTCAAGCTGAAACCCAAGACTCAATTTAAAAGATTGTAACGTTTATGGTGGTAAGGACATTATAAATGGCCAGTATTAAATAAGCGATAATGTTTTAAAAGGGTATTAATATCGTCAAACGGGTCATATGCATGGTCGTGCTGCCGAACTTCTTTACATAATAAGTCCGTTATGAATCTTCCTTTGTCATCTGTTTGTTTACAATCATTTCTTTAGCGCATATAGTCATGTGGGGTGTCAAATGAAAGGTATCGATCAGCAACGCTGACCTCAGTTTTAACATTCAATGTAAAAGCAGGGAGTGTGGGGGTTGGAAATTGGTCATTTACTTCAAGGGCCATTCTCAGAATCCACCCAGCCGAAAGATCTGAAGAAAATCACGAAGCTGCCACTAGCCCCCAAAATAGTCGCCACTGGTATCTGTTAAATAAAGTTAATAATAATATATTGCTATAATGTTTGGCAATTGATTGCAAAACCCCACTTCGATGCGTCCTAGAATGATACAATTTTGCAGTAATATAGGCTATTATTAAAGTTATAATTGATCAAAAGCTTCCGCCTCGGTGCAAATTCTTTGACTTTGAACTCAGCCCACTAGCACGCGAAAATTAACATTCTGACGTAATATATGCATGAACATTACGTGCTAAGTACTAATTAGACCAATATCCACGCAAATGTTTTTATATAAAAAATAGACAAAACCTTTGATACCCAAAGCGTCAGGCTTCTTCACCTTCCATTATTTTCGTTATTGGTTCCCTTTTTGAGTTCCCTTCCATATCCGATAGAGACCCGTTATTCAATCATGTAACGGTTCGACACTCACCCGGCCCAGACGAGGAGGTGGGTGTAACAACAAATTGTTCTTCCTGGCGTGAATTGTGTTTTGGAGCAATTTTGCAGCAGTAGTCGACCTATTCTATTATAATTCAGTTATTGCCCAGCAATTTGATGAGGGTACGATCTGCGACCTTAAAGTAAGTAAAAGGCATTGTTACGTTGCTACATATATAAGTCAATTTGCAACTTATCCCGATTAAGACGGGGAATCTATTTTTTGATTACTTCTCTGGAAAATTTTACCGTCAGCTACTTTCCCCATTGCTCCACCACCTCCTATAGTTCTTCGTTCTTTGGAAAACCACCACCATAAAACCAGCCATCTCCACCTTCAGGGAAGTGAACAGATCTTAGTTTGAAGGCGTCAAATCAGGGGATTGTGGAGGGTAGTTCAAAACGTCTCATTCAAATGAGTCTACGAGTTACTTCATGGCGTTGGTCGTAGAGCAGGCAGACTCCCTTTTTCAGCATACCCCTCCATTTATTCTGAATCGCCCTTTTCATTTTTTTTAGAGTCTCACAGTACCCTGTCCCGGTGTTGGTCTGGCCTAAGCCAAATATTCAATCAAAATTATGCCTCCAGGGACCAAATTACGGGTATCATGGTTCTTTGGCAGAAATTGCGGTTTTGACGTTTTGGATGGACGTTAAAAAGGTGTGAGATTGTTTTTTAATTTGTGTGTCGGATCCGAGCAATCGATTTTATTTGGCATCAATTGCATCTAGATATAGTGTAGAATATATGGCCAAAGTAATTTTTTGATATTCAGGGTCGTTCGGAAATTATAGTGTTAAACACGTAATAAGTCACATGCTAGATTTATGTCGATCGCCGTAATAAAGCTCGTATTTTTCCTTCGCTAGAAGGACAAGAATTGGAGCCGAAGCTGTACATGTGTTCCTTAAAGAAACCTAAGGTTTATGGACTAGGTATAGCAGATTAATGGTGAGTTAAGGTTTTATGGCTAAAAATCGCATTCTACTTTTTAATGCGTTTCTCTCGAAACCGCATGTTGAAAATCGGCTGCCACCATAGCCCAAAAGCTATCCAACCAAATTCTTTGAAATTTTCACGACTTATTCAGAACATATTTCTGCGGTCCGCAAACTAGGATAATTACGATTCATTCAGTAGTTTTTTTTTTATTCTTTGAAGAAGTCTTGAAAAAACACCAAAATTCACAAAAAAAAGTTTATCAAGGCACCAAAAATTTAGCTTTTAATATTTTTTAATAATCCTATTTTAAGGACTGTAGTTAAGTTTGTACGTTAAAACGCCGTTTACTTTTTTCGTTAAGATGATCGCAGCGCCCTCTAGCGTGGAATCAGAAAAACACCTTTTTTGGAGATGGGTGTATAAATTGCTCTCAATATATTAATAAATCTATGGTGAAGAGTTCGTATTTGTATCTTTATTCAGTTCTTCACAAAAAAATTCTAAAAAAAGCCAAGCCCTTCACATGGGATGACCCCCTTAAAGCGTAAACAACGAAGTCTTATTAACATAACCAGTTTTAATCTTAATAAAAATCTCAACTGGAGTTTTTCCCATAATAACGAGGTAACGAATGGTTGCGCGGATTTTGCCCTTGGCGGGAAATTGGATCGACATTTTTCGTAAGTGACGATTCTGGATCAAGAGGTTCCAGCAAACTAACCACGATTGAGCCTTGTTTTTAAGGCAAGGAGTCAGGCTACATGCCATTCTTACTGACATATCAAAAAGCTATTCATCCCAGCTGTAAGAGCCCCAGTATACTTAATTTCTGCCGGCCCTAAAATGTAGTCCACGCTGGTCCGTCTAACAAGGGAGAAGGAATCCCTCCAAGCTTTGAATTTTCCCAACGATCGGGAATAGAGAACTTTAGTAAGTCGTAGTCATTCAACTTCGGTAGGGGGAGGGGGTTATAATTTTCATTCCAGGACTGGTTTTTCCTCTATACAACCTTGAGTTGGTAAAATGTTTGACATGCAGTGCCTCGTAAAATTTTAACTGGCCTTAGGGAGGAGTATGTACGCAAGAAGGAGCGTCTAATATTTTTTTCTCAGAATTGGTGCTAGATCAGGGTTTTTCGAAATTAGCTCCACTTCCGATATCAAAATATGCTTCTTGGAATGAAGACTCAAAAGTTAGGCTCCATAAAATGCGACAGATTTCAGTATCAGAACTTATCTATTTAAACATCTTTGGAAATCTTAAGATTATTAACAAAAATTATAGTTAGTTGGAATTCATCTAGTTTTAATGCGATTTTTTGGTTCAACTGAACGCCGCCAATAATGGTACAGTTTTAGAAAGAGTTTTAACATTCAAAGTCAGGAAAGCTGGTCATCATAAAAGGACAAAAGAGTTTGTTTTGCTTGTTGACACATTTTTAATTGTACAAATACAGTATCTCCGTACGATAAACAGTATATGAAATTCTAAGATCTGTTTAAAGTGGTATGTTATCTCCTAAATATTAAAATTTTTTTCGGTTAATTTTTCATTATTAGATTAAACATCAGTATGTATTCGTTTTGAGAATGATGAATGAATCCTAAGTCCGCATCAACTTAATGCTGGACCGTACCAAATGGGGAGCAACTTACTCCCTCTTTCCTGGTCCACAGACCCCTCGCTTAGGGCTTGCACCCAAACTTTTCGAAAAAGTGAAGCGATGACGGCTTCACTTTTTTGAAAAGTTTTTTTTTTATCAGTATGTATATTGATTGATTAGCACACAGTTTTTGTACACTTTCTTTCTATTTGTAAATTATTTTATGATCCAAATATCATGAACGAACTTTTCCTGTTTTTGAATGAATGTTGAATATCTATGACGTAAACGTGAAATTTAAGTTTAGTTCGTCTTTCATATGTTTGTAATTTTTTAAGCAGACTTTGTGGGGCTTCTTCAGAAACCCCTTTAGAGGGTCATTAGAAAAGGGTTCTTTCCCCATTTCAGTCTGAGATTTGAATAATATTTCCACACGTGAAGCTTACGCTAGGATCAGTATAAATGAATAATCCAATATTTGCTTGTGTTAAGATTTGTTTAAGCTGGATCAATAATTATTCATTTACTTCATGCTATTATGATCGAAATGTATGCTTTGGATTTCAGGTTTTATGATTACTTTCCCATACCATGAAGATTTTTGAATGCATTCTTGACAACCGTATTCGCGAAATCGTTGAAATAACCGTGAATCAAGCTGATATGTTAGCAAAAATAATCTCGAGCAACTTGTCCAAAAATGGAATGATCGTCTCATGAAACACGGTCTCAGATTGAATCTAAACAAAACTGATTTTTTGACGACCGATCTCCATGATACAGAACTCAGCGATTTAAATACCTTGGGCCAACGCTATCAGCCAATGGAGAACTGCGTTATGAAATTGCTTCACGCATTAGCGCAACCTGGATGAAGTGGCGTTCCACAACTGGTGTTCTTTGTGATCGACATATCAACGAACGTCTCAAATCGAAAATTTACCGCAATATTGTCCGTCCAGTCGCTTTCTATGGTTCTGAGCGTTGGCCAACTATAAAAGACAATGAACGGCGTCTTGCGGTAATGGAGACGAAGATGTTACGTTGGACAAGTGGCGTGACACGTTTTGATCACATCCGAAATGAGGATATCCGCGATCGTTATGGGGTTGCACCGATCGTGGAAAAGTTGCGAGAGAGGCGTCTTCGATGGTATGGTCACGCAATTCGTATTAACGAGAATTCACTTGCCAAGATTGGTCTGAACATCGAAGTCGATGGTAAACGACCAAAAGGCAGACCTAAACAACGGTGGCTTGATACGCTAGATGGGGATTTAAAAGCCTCGAGATTGCACTCAGATGAGGCATTCGATAGAGCCAAATGCGAAACCGATCACGACCAGCCGACCCCGCTTGTGAACGGGAAAAAGGCTGAAGAAAAAGAAAAAGAAGATTTCAGGTTTTATGAGCACGTCATTTTAAAAAGTCGTCAGTATTTACATACGATTTTAAGTTTTCTATTTTCTGGGAAGGTGCAATTTTGTAGTACTCAAATTGCCTGGCAGCTACCAATGAAATCGAAATTTTTGCAACACTTTCATTCATCTTTCATCATCTACCCATTCCCTTATCTAATTTGGTAAGAAGATTTATTAATTTTTCTTGCTCAACCGGCATGAAATAATTGAGAGGAAGAACTGACGTCATTTCGCTTTTCTTATTAAATAAATTCTACATAATTACATTTGGTTGTATGTACATCAGCAATTTGGGGACATACACTCTTTCAATGTGCTCCTAACATTAACTCATAAACAAGAGAGGTCAATAAATCGCTTCAATGCTTTTCGCCAGAATTTCAAAGCATCTCCAATTTTCTGCAAGAATATAAATTGCCCAAAATATGCTTGTAATTCTTTGCTCATTCATTAAATCCATACGACTTAGAGGAAAAAACCGACATTCATTCATTGCTGATATTAACCTAAGCAACCTTACGCCGCATAATTGCTCAAGTTTTTGTGCTGCGTCATTAGTTAGGATTCAACTTCTGGTAATATTAAAAAAAAGTAAACCGGAATAATAGGTAAAACACCCACATAGTTAGGGTGTTACACCTGTATTGCGCCACCCGGTGTGAATGGTACTTTGTGTATATTCGAAAAAATCAATTCACATAAATCCATTCAGCGAAATATAGTATAGTTCTCAATATTTTTAAGAAGAGAGCTTATGATAGAGATAGAGATTTTATCTTGTAAAGTTTGAAGTAACAATCTGTATAATCCGTAAACGTGTAACAAAAACTCATTCTGAAAGTGTAGAAGGAGTTAGTTTGCATTGAATTCTGCTGGAGGTAGTTCTGGTGTCAATAAAATTCACACCAGGAGGCCTGATATTCTTATTTAATTAGAGGGTCGTATTCAGAAATATCTCCACTTGGGTCAAAGGAGACCAAATATGTATAACGTATGGTGGCGTAGAATGTTTGGTCGACCAGTTTTCTCAAGATCATAATTTGTCCGAAATTTTATTCTCCTTTTCCTTCTATGGCGCTACAGTTCGATGGCGATCCTTCGTTTCTTAAGTCTTTGTCTCTATCCTTCTCGGTCCAGCAACGATGATCTTCAACGGAAATAATAAAAAACTTGTTGTTTCTTTTTCGTTGGTTTAGATATTTATTCTTGCAAATACCGATATTTCGGGAGTACTTGACAGCCAACTCTGCCTCCTTCGTATGTTACCAGTAGTTACCAGTCTTTTCGTTTGTCCGATATACACTTTCTTACAATCTGAGCAAGCGATTTTATATATGCCGCTCATCTCCCCTATCGTTTTTCGGTCCTTTTCCCTAGCCAGCTGGGATTTTAGTTGGTAGATACGACTTGATCCTACCAGCTGTATGTCAAACCTTTTCAAGGTCCGTTTTATGTGCTTGGACAGATTTGAGAAGGTGGGACTTGATCGTTTTAGAGCGGTAGAGGTCGATTGTTGGGTATGCAGTGTAGTGAGATTACTACGTTCTAACCTTCGTGTGTGTCTCCTGATCATTGTGTCTATGGTGGTGCTGGTGTACCCGTTCTTCCTTGCAGTGTCCATTACGTAGAGTTTTTCGCTCCAGTAGTCGCCCTCTGTGAGAGGAATTGTCAGGAGGCGTTGGATCATCGCGCCGTAAGCTGCCATTTTATGCTGGTAGCTATGGAACAAAGTGGCCGGGATTGTACGCTGGGTGCTGGTCGGTTTCCTGAAAATAGAAAAAGAAAATTGTCGGTTTTGACGTTTGATTAATAAATCTTAGAAAGGTAATTGGTTGTTAACTTCAATCTCACGAGTGAAGGTTATTTTAGGGTGTAGCGTGTTGATTTTATCCAGCATATTTTGGATACTTGTGCCCGGGATCACTATCAAAATGTCATCCATGTACCTCAACCATATATTCGGCAATAACCCATCTTGCTCCATTTTCTCCTCCAGTGATACCATAAAGATTTCACTTAGGGGTGGGGGAGAAGAAGAGAGGATTGCCCATCGCTACACCCGAGGTTGTCTTGAAGTATTTTCCCCTGAATGTGAAATAATTTTCATTCATGCAGAGGGAAGCCAACTTCGCATATTGTTTAGCCTTTCTCCTCCATTCTGGTGTCGAATCAAAACGTAGTAGCCACTCTTCGAATTTTGTTATTGCCTCTTTTACAGGCGTACTTGGAAATAGAGCTTTGACATCAAATGACACTAGGCGTTCATTATCCGCCAAAACCCCCACTGCACTCAATCTTTCAATCAATTCTTTCGAATTTTTGACAGATTGGTTTCCGTTGATAGATCCCAATTTTTGGCATTCCTCAACCAACCACTTCGCAATGTTGTAAGTAGGGGAGCTAGAATCTGCAATAATCTCCCTCATCTCATTGCCTGATTTGTGTATTTTTGGTAGCATGTAACTTGCTGTGGAAATTTTTCTGTCGTCCATATGCTTTAAATGGTCTGCCCACCAAAGTTTTCGAATCTTGGTGTCTCTCAATCGCTATCCGCTGTCTACCCTCACTGGCCCCACAATTTACCGTAGGGCTTGACATTCGAAACCATTGATTCTTTTCTCTCTGGCGTGTTTTATTGTCCACATCTCCTTGCCGTGAGACAGGACAGGGAGAATTAAAGTTTTATATATTGTGAACTTAGTGTCCCCTGTCAATTTTCAAGGTTTTGTGCAAAACAAAACCATATTAACTTCGATTCAATGTCTGTCTCAATTTACTTAAAAGGGCTGAGCCTATTGTTCCGAAATTCGATGGTAACGTCCGGCCCGCGAGTCTTTTTATTTGCAATGAGTGGGAGGATATTATACTGAGTTTAAGGGGGGTTCCCCATATGTGAGATGGAGAAGAGTAAATTTTCTTTTATTAGAATATGCTCATGTGGGATATCAAACGAAAGGTTTCAATTAGTACTTTTCAGAACTAGCCTAATTTTCTCTTTCAACAGGCAGGCAGGAAACTATGATCCGAAATGTGGATACCACAAAGTGCAATAGGTCTCAGCTTCTCAGAACTAACCGAAAAATTCTGCAAAAAAAAATCACAGTGATGGATCTATACGATATCCCTTATCTGCTTTTATAAAGTTATTAATATCGTATTATCATATTTTAGAAATTTACCCGAAAACCCTCCTCGAGTTTATTCTAAAAGTATAATAAAGGCATTAGTTTAGGTAATAATATAAAACATAATCCTCAAAAATTTTAAGGCAATCTACCTATTTTTAACAAAGGTCAAGATTTTCCTAATTGACGTGAAGGAATATTTTGTGTTACTAGCTATGTATGAAATGAAAAGCGTATATAGAAAGTTTTTCACATAAGATGAACATAAAACCTTTATACTCGAAGCTCCCAGCTTCCGGTATTCTGACTTTTGCAGCAACTTCAATTGATCCGGCTGTTGATATCGCCCAGTTGGTTATTGTCCTTTGTGATAGTTACGTCTAAATATTAACTGCCGACTTGAAATTGAAATTGAAATCGTTTAGTGTCGTGCTTTGCCTGATTGGCGTCTTTTCTCCGTATCATGGTTTGGGTGTTCTCTTCGTTTATTTTTGAGCCAGCTTCCTTGACTATTTCGTCATGCTTCACCAAGTCTTCATTAGTGCTCTCTTTCGATCGTCCCAGGATATATATATATATATATATATATCATTCTCATATCCCACTATCTGGAATGATTTACAGTGCAACGAATTATGAACAACGCTGATTTCAATGCAACTATGAAATTTAGTGTATGTATATGCTATGCTATGCTACGTAATAGGACCTGGCTGCGTGTGGAGGGTCGTAGCATTATCATACATTGGTAAAACAGGCAATTTTTATTGAGAAAACGTTTGACATCATTGTAAAACGTTTGATTTTATTGGGATCAGTTACTAAATTAATAGATTTTAACAGTTTTAAAAGTAAGCAGCTCAAGAAATGTGCGTTTTCCTCAAGTTGTCACAAAATCGTGTAATTGACAGTATGGACAGAAACGCTGATATTCCAGCAGCAAAAAAGAGCATTCTTGTAAGTAATAGTAAGGACAAACGCAAAATGGCGCAGTGAAAAGACTGGATTGTGGTTCGATAATTGATAGAGTATCGTAAAGTCACTTTTAAGAAAGTGCAAAGAAATTTCGAGACTAGTGGGGTCATTCTGCCCATTCGAACATTGAAGTGTCGATGTGCTAAAACTGGTCTAAAATCATATCGTCCCATAGAAAGGCCAAAATTCTTCAGAGACGATGGAAAAGAACCATTTGAACATAGGACTTGAATGAAAAGTACGTCGTCGTCTTTTCTATTACAGAAACTTGTTGGGGCTAATTTTGGTTTCATAGCTCCTGTTAACTGATGAATCCACTTTGAAGGCGCTGACAGACCAGATTGTTTCCGTTCGACGACTATAAGGAGGAAAGTACTATCCTCTCTACGTTTAAGTAATTGCTTCAATGATGGTTTGGGGAATGGTAGTGAACAAGGCAATGTGCCCTGCCATACACCGCAATCTATAAAGGGGGTTTGTCCAGTCGAAGCATCGCCGCTCTTCCTTGGTTACCCAAGTCTCGTGATATCGTCCAAACTGAAAATGGTTGGAGTATTTTGAAACAAACGGTCTATCAGGGGCAAAACCTTACAGAGAATGTTTTAAAACAAAATAACAATATATAATATATTGAATATTGTGTTCAGAGTAAGGCACCCAGAATTGAAAGCATAATTTGAAACAAAAGCGGATAGACAAAATATTAGCAAATTTTAAAAAAAAATAACTATATTTTAAGCCTATTTTCATAAATTCATTACGTTTTTATCCTTTTTGAAGCATAATTTATTTTATATCACAATTCGAGAGGCAACATATCAAAATTTTCTGTGTTCACAATTCGAAGGCACTGCACTATGTACTCAAGAGCCTTATTTTAATCCGGAGTCTGTGCCGAAACATCTTGTTGGTTGGTTTCGTATCTTTCCTTGAGTGTGTTAGACGAATTTATTGTCATTCTGATAAGTCTAATCAGTTTCACTGAGACTTCACATTCAGGATTTGTTTTTCTAATGCTTGGATATGTTATATGTTTCGATGGTATTTCTTTGCTCTGGATGCTATAGCAGAGACGAATTTGGTATTCCTATTATTTGCTATCATGCAGCATGCGCGACCACTATCTCGGTCGCTGTCGCAATTTACCCCGGAATATGAGCGCATGTCAAAAGCTGAGGTCGGTTTAGCGTTCGTGAGCCTCGCCTCGTTTGCTTCTGAGCGCTAAACTGTCCAAACGGTATTTTTGTGGAGGTAATTATTTGGGAAACACTTTAATAATAATAATAATCGTTGGCGCAGCAATCCATATTGGATCAGGGCCTTGAAGTGTGTTAGAGCACTTCATTCAAGACCGTAACGGTACACTCGGAGACAATGTGGTCAGCATTGCGCTCATCCGAGATTATTACTCTGATTTGATTTAGGTACTCATTCACAGCTGAGTCGACTGGTATCGGACGTCAAATCACGATACAAATTCCACTGCCACTAGTGAGATTTGAACCAGGACCTTCCGTACGACAGCCTTGCGCTCTAACCACTTAGCTATCCGGACACAAAAAACACTTTACGTAATTTTATGTAATGTGTTTTAATGAAAAATTCTATTTGTTTGCTGAAGCTGATTTGACATTTCGTCTCAATGTCTTGAAGTAACAACGCGATCGAAAACTGACGAACAACAATGACGTTTAGACGCCAATCTCAAACGGAATATTTCGGGGGTATGAAAAACTTACAGAAAGGTGCTCCTTAAATTAGTACATGGAGAAATTCCCCTCTGTTGATGAGTGGTTCTGCATTTCGTATGCAGCTGTTCGGCCTCTTCAGAGCTCAGACGAATTTGCACTCAAAAGTTTTGCTTCAATACAGGATCAGCGAACTCTCTGCTTCTGGAAAACATTTCCAGATTCGTAAAAGTCTCCAAACTTCATTAGTTGGAGGTTTTTAAATAGATAATTTTAGAGAGATACTTGAATCCCTTAGCTTCATGTGGGACCTTCTGATTGTTGCTTAAGGCTTTGTCTTTTTTGTTTGGGAAAATGCACGATCCACTGAATATAAGAGACTCCAGTAACTATTAAAATTCCTAGTCGGGTATTCCGAAGGAAAACTGATAATAAAAAATAACATACTCTTTCTCACAACAAATATTTAATTATGATGAAAGCTGCCTCCACTTTTATTTTCGTCTTTACTTCATATACGGCTGCTTAGTATGCCTATAGCGGTTTTCTCAACTTTTTATCGCATGCTATGCTTCCACCGTTATATTCAACATTGTTATAGTTATGGGGGAGCAGCCTCTGACAATCACAGAACTTACATGATCGACTGCCCCAAATTCCCATCGAAAGAGGATCGCTGGTAAGGCCGCGCAAATATGCAATGCCTTTAATAGGCACACCTGTCCTTGTCCTACACACTATATCTGGAAAGCATCCTTTTCATAATTTTTTACGACATTCCCCCAATGTGGTTTATTTAAAATTTAGTCTTGTTACTGGACCTAAAAGTGAAGAATGTCATCTAACCTGGTACGATGGTTAAGGCGGCAGAGAACAACATGAGAGATTTACTAGGGTTGGTTCTCTTTCAGTGGATGTATAGGAACTTTCATTTTATCGAAAAGAAAAAAAAATACTAAAGATCGTTTTTGTATTGTGAAACCTTATCAAAAGGTTGAAATATAAGGAACCTAACAACGGATTAAAGTAATAAGTTATTGTGTTAAAGAAGTGTAGACAAGTTCGCTGATTTTAACGGGATTTTTCGCACCATCCTACGAGGAATAAAAAAGTCTTTTCTATAATATCCGCCTGGGGGACCGCCCAACTTCCTTTGATCTGTCGTAAAATTTTTGCTCCTAGATTAATCTCTACATTGCATTAAGCGAACGCTTCTAAATTTTTTGAAGCTGATATTTTCGCTGGTGACCTTATTTTAATGTCTTGAAAATTGATCAATCCCAAGAGAAGGCCACTAACATGTGCTGGTTGAAGATAGTTAATTCGAATGTTCGCTCTGATCATTAGCAACTCCTTAGTTTGGATGTTAGCTAGAAGACTATCGGAGATGGCGACCACAAGGGCAGTGCTACCCCAAATATTCAAATCAAAAGCACGTGAAATTGATCACGAAAGTCCGTCCCCAAGTATTGAATGGCCTGTCGACACCTGTGCTAGCCAAGCTCGTCAATGTGGAGGGATTTTTTGAACACTTCAGTCCTTCATATTTCGTTAATCAAAATTGCACCTTTAGGTAATGTTTGGGACCGCACCAGAAGTTGAATTACTGATAAGGAGGAAATCGCGGAAACCTAGTGGAAAATAAATACAAAGCTAAAAAATAGGGAAGTAAAAATAAGACCGGCTAGGCCGCGACCGAGACCCCGTACCGCGATCGAGAGGGAAGTACCACGACGGATCACATCCTCAATTTGCTTCATTCTGACGAACAAAAAGAACATTAAAATTTTTATATAATTGAATGGAGGGATTGCCGTTTCACACAAAAATATGGAATGAATACTCTTCAGCATGGATTTACAGATATCTGAAAAGCTGAAAACTGGGGGACGATAAGTCCCAAGATGATCTTAAGAACACATAAGACAACCTCTTGAGAGATGCTCGAGGTGGGATGGGAAGATGAGGCTTAGAGATACTAGCTTTTAGAGAAAAATACCTAGGTAGGAACAAAGTTGAAAACTTACCGTTTTTCTATCCGACACACTAAAGCAAAGTTGGGAGGCAGAATAGGCTATATTCCACAGATTGACTTATTTGGAACCAAACGAATGTTTGACCCTAAACTTACCGGACCCTACTTTTGGCGCCATGTGAATGGAATAGCTCTGCTCTCTTGGCCGATTTTCATCAACTGAAATTATGCACCACCCATTTGGGACTCGATAAATATAATATTTACAACTTGCGGGAACTACCCACAGATTTCCAGATTTCACTCTATGCAAGTTGGACATCAACTCTCGGCCAAACATTGTTTCCGACTATTTTGATAATTTCTTTCTCCAAGAACCTAATGGCAACATGGTTTTTTCATAATGCTGGAAAGCACTCTGACCCTGACCAGTGATTTTTAGGATCCGTCGATGTCGATTGTGGAAAGCTTTGGATGTCAAATCTCTATTCTAAGACCAATAAACAAGTTGGAATTCCTCTGCAAAATAAAGTGACCCAGTTATAAAACAGTTGCTCGAGCGAAATTGATTGCTATCCATAAATGTGTACCATTGAAATATCAATTTTCATAAAGAATTCAAATTAGATCTCGGGACTTTGAATGATGAAAGATTATCAAGCACAAGCGAAACAATTTTTCATTATGGAAATCGTTTATAAATAAGTTCGTAGATTGAGGTCTTATTCTATTTGGTTGTTCCTTCTCCAATCAATCTTGTGCTCACCTGTAACAACGTTTATTTATGATGATCCGCGAGGTAGGTTATGTGTAGGCGAGTTTCGATAAAGAATATTATCCAGCCAATATGGAAAAACTGTCAGCATTAGAAAGCCTATATATCCCCGAATGAATTGTTAGAAACTCCCGTTTTATGTAGCTTCAGGAAAATTAATGGAATACGTAATTCATCTATTACTGAGAGTTCCTATGAACGATGTAGCTATTAGTCATGTCTGAGACAAAACTCCCATACAGTTTCTAGGAACATTTACGCATATGAATAAAATGTGCGTTGGTTAAGAATTTAACAACATTGCGAAGGTTGATTTTTTGTGTGCAAACGTTGTACCCATGCATCAACCACGCTGTTCTATTCTAATTGAGAAAACCACACTGAACAGCTGTTCCTCAAGTGAAGATTGGAGGAAGCAGATTGTAATTTAAGGTGAATTTATTGTCATTTAAAAAAAGGTCCAATAATTTATGACTCGTATTTATGTTGCCTTCAGGCGCCGAGGTTTAGGAGATATAAAAGCAGATGGATGTGTAAATTCCAGCATTCTCTTGTTTTCTATTATACCATCCACCAATTATTAAAGAAAAAATAAACGATGCTTCAGGATTGGGGTGAACATTCTAAATATAGTAATAAATATATTCCTTTTCGAATCAGCAACAAAGTTTTCGCGGAACAACCGCATAAAATAAGTTTAATAAGTCTTACCTTGAGCTATCAAAATCTACCTTTTTTAGCAGCAAACATCTCCGGAGAGCTTAGTGGTTAGAGCACAAGTTAATAATGTCAAATAATGTGATTTTTCGATGGCCATGGTACCGAAGTGTACCATCGACATGCGCTTGCATCTCTCCATGGAACGCAGGTTCACGAACGGGTGGATGTCCTTTGAACACTTCAGTCTCACACGTGTCATTTTACAGCAACTTCACGTATGCTTGACCGATGCGTGGATAAGCACTAGACTTGAAAAATCGGCGAACCTATGGGAAGATAACACGTGAGGTAAATCTGGAATAGTAAACCAAAAAAAGTAACGGCTTAACAGCGAATAAAGTTGTAAAACTCCGAACCCCAATGCCGCGATTGAGAGAAAGATCCACGACGGATCGCATCTCCAGTCGATGTTTCTCCTTCCTCAGATGAAGCACGGTCTTTGGGTTCTTTCGTTGCTTTGACATCCTCAAGCCATCACGTTGGAGGATGCCCCTATATTAGTGTGAGCTTAGCTTAGACGGTGTGATGTCTAGATGATTGGAACGTTACCTTCACGATCTCGACGTCGTGCCCTGGTTCGTATCCTGACAATAGTCATGGATCTTTGTAATTGTCTAAAGGAGTTAGTACAATGGGCCTACTAAAGCAGCGTCTGACGATTTGCCTCAGTCCTGGTAAGAAACCGTAAAGCCGTCGTCGCTTGACTTTTTTTATATATTGTAGTTCGCTTACATTAAAATTCTATTTTCACTCATTTTTTTTTATAATTTATCCGATCGCTTAAGATTAAGAATAAATTGATGATGAAACGAGAGAGATTAAGTCTGACTATGATGACTATTCCGAGCATCGGTTAAGCGGTGAGCCATCCCTTGTCACTTGAGGTTATGTCAGTATCACAGGTTGCCTGTTCCAGTATAAACGATAGTATTGCAATACCAATTGTTTAAATAAATCGATTCACATACCTTTTTGCAGTTGAAAATGAACATTTACCGAATCTGAGTTTTCCTATTGCGTTTTCATAACCACAGGCCGTGCTATTCATTAAATCGAGACCCCTTGTGTATAATAGAGCTTGCTCAGATCAGTTTTTCCTCGCTTTCGTTCCGTAGTTGATGGGTGGGCCGACCTGTGGCCTGTCTGACTGCAAATAGAAGTAAACCATTCGTTACGGTCGATCAATTGCATCTCTAACGCTATCGGTATTGCCATTAGACCCTGCACTGCGTTGTTTTTTTTAAAGGCAACTTTTTCACGAGTCCTTTAAATGTACCAGGACCTCATACGGAAGCATCGATAATCGTTTATGATCTTTTATTGCAAACATTTGGTATTCTGAAATCGAGTTTGTTTGGGAATGCGAATCCCAGCACTCACTCGCTAAAGTTTCGTTAAATTTTATTCCTCCGTCAACATTTCTTGCACTTGAAAAAATCACTTTCTTCAAACAAATGCCACTCGGAAACACACTAATCGTCAACTGTCGCCCCTAAACGAGTTTCCAACCTGAACAGCAATTCAACTCTCGTCTTAGCCAGAAAAAGCGTTAGGATCGCATTTGATAATATGCAGCAGAGATCAACAGTCGCTTTCCAAATGGAGATGATTTCATAATTTTTGGTGAAAGGTACAAGGTGGTAAAGTTTTGTAGACAAAATTAATATATTGCAAGGATGATATTGTAGAAACTAAGGTGTGGCGAAACGTGAGGAAAAGAAGAAATTCTACATATCAGCAAATGCATGCTCTCATCAGATTGTCATCGATGTTTCACACGCTTCAGAGCCGCAGACTGTACAATATTTGGATAAGCAGTTCCTACCACTACAAATATGCATTATTTTCGGAATCGAACTCCTCGTATCTATTCTCGATTGTAAAAGGGAAAATGAAGTTCAGCACTCATGATTTCAGTAAATATCTTGTAGTATCCCTAACGGGCTACCTGCACGATTTCATTTCAGAACTTACCAGATTAACTTTATGCGATAAAATATTGTTTGCGGCATCCCTCCAAACATAGAGAAAGTGGGAAATTCTGTAAGTTAGATATAATTGTCTAAACCTATTATTTTGCCTATCAAGCTTACTTACCACCGCTCTCATTTCTAATTATTTACATTTTCAAATAGGTGCTCCGCTTCCCGAAAGTTTCGCCCCGTTTTTTTTCAGTCTAGTGACCGGGTTATCTATTCGGTGAAGCCAAGCAGTGGGTAGGTTATCTTACCAGCTTCACATGGTCTCCCCTTTGGAATTGTGCTAAATTACTGCGATTAGTTAATGCAACCACTGTCAGTTTCATCGATCCGCAACAAACCTGGACCATATCTGACTAAACGCGCTTTCTCCCTTCTCCCTTGTTGGGGAGTAATTGAAACGAAGGTTAATCGAAAACCCCATAATAGCAAGGATGCATTAAAGAGCCTTTAGAGTCTTTAGGGCATCCTCAGTCTGATCTTTAGGGCATCCTTGGTATTATGGTTCAACTAGGTCCCATAGATAGTAAACAGGGCGGTTGCAGTATGCGCTAGACGGTGACCAAAAATCTGAAAACTGGATGTGAGGCCGCCTGTTGTGAACACTATCCTGATCGCTGAGTCCTGCCTAAAAACGTAATTTATTTCTACTGTCATGTCATTCTTTCAGGACAGCACCAGCATCCTCAAGAAGAAGTGAGTGAACTCGTCTTAGGACCACCTCATGACCTTGTTTTGAAGCAGGACTGAAATACCATGCCAGCTGATTTTGCGACTTTATTTGAGAAATAGATTAATTCGTTTCCATTCGATGAGACTGAACAGTTTAGGAATTTTGAAATGCAGATATGGATTGTGAAGAAAACAATAGTTGTGATAGTTTTGGTAAAACAGAGGAGAAGAGGGCACTGAAAACCGAGTCAACTGAAGGTGGGTTGGGTATGAGGCAGGAAACACGAAAAGCTAAACTATCTCTATCTCCAGGCAAATTTGAAATTTAAGTGAATCCAAGTTAAAGAGCGTAGACAATTATTGGGTAGCTTACGTTTACAGAAACACACGGAAAGTGATAAGAAAATATCAAACTATCATATCCGATATATATATCGCACATGTCTTGCTCACGATTATATTTCAGCAACCGAGGAGGGTGAAACTGATGTTTCTTCCCAAAGTGAGGAAATTAACAATCCTAGAAATGCTTATAGATCAGTTAATAACGGACAGCCTGTTGACTCCAGATTCAGTTAGCATAGTAACGCAGTGCTTATCCCTAAACCGGGTTGAATGCGATCTGATGCCTCGGAACTTATAAGAGGTTCGCGACTACTTCCGATTTACTGAGCTAGTTGGTAGCGTTCAGACTATCTAAGAGTTCCGCAAACTTATTTCCAAATCAATTTTTGAGATTTTTCGAGAGAGTCGTGCCCAATATCTCGCAAGGAATGGGGAATGGTAAATGAAGTGTGTACGGATTTCTCCCTTTTCTCCAAAGGTGTGCCAGCGGGTAATGCGAGGTAAAGCCACTTTTGGCGTGGTCTTCACAGTACATATACCCATCATTCAAGAGATATTTTTTATTGACAAATGTAGTAAGTCCTTCGAATTTTATAAGTTGTACAAAGGCGATATTGTCTTCGAGGCGCAAGTAGTCAGGACTTACTTACACTAAAGAATTAGGACCTGGACAGCAATCATATTTACGTCTCTGTACGTTACTTAGGCACTTCGTCGGCTCACTAATTTCCGGTTATATCCTTGTGAAAGGGAATCCAGATTTTGTAGACACTGAACCAACCCCAAATTTTACTGATTCAAAATTGAATTAATCGACTCTAACTCTGCACAAATTCGTAATATGTAGGATAAAATGGGCGCAATGTTTTCCTGATTTCCAACGCAATGAATTTACTTTTATCCACGTCCTTCTAGGTGGTGAAACTTCCGTCATAGTCAGTGGGAGTAGCCCCAGTTCTCTGAGTAAAAAGTAATTCCTAGACATTGCTGTATTCACAAATCTTGACTGCCCAGCATGCAGACTCCTGCAGTATGAGACCACTCTATGTTACTCTATATTTAATATTGTAAAAAGAAGGAAGTGGTGCCATAAAAAAAATAGATAAATTCAGAACCTCTGTAGGGTGATTTCGTTTAGATATTACGTTGTCTTTATAGGCTGCAGTTCTAATCTCAACTTTCCCTTACTTCTTCATCATTCCATCCATCGCCAATAACCATAGAATCTTGCGACAATTTCTTAGCATAAATACTATTCATTGAAGAAAGTAGATCTTCTAATATTTTACAGAGTCTTTTGGATACCTTAGTTATTTCCTTAATTAAAAGTTACTTCGGTGTCTATGAAGTGTATATTGCTAGTTGTGAATTGTCATACTTCCGATCATTTCATGACTGACCCATCTAGGATAACCTTAAGATCCGCAGGCAGAGCTTATACCCCTCAAGTCAACCTGATCTGATAGTCAAGGGGTTATTGCCCGAATTTGTTTCTGGAACATGATTGGTGATATCCCATCAAAAGGGATTATCGACAGCCTATTCTATCGTTTCTTCCGGAAGAACTGATGAAATATCTACACTCACCTTAACGTGCTACACTCATGCTGCGCAATGGGGCTTATGGTGAAGAGCAAATCGCAGCAGATATTGAAGTTCCCTCTAGTCACTTTTCTGGAATCAAAGGCGTCTTCAGTCCATGATGGACCGTATTCGTTGTTTTTGATACTTCCAGTAGTATATGTCCCGCGTTGGCGTTGTATCTCATTATAAGGTTGGTCCTCCTCATGTTTGCGGGGGTGCTAAATATTATAATTCTTCAAAGTGATTACCAGGCCTTGCGCCTAATGTATTCTAGCTTAGTAATTGTTTTTTGGACACAGTGCGCTCTCGATTGCTTCAGTGATTAAAGAATATATAAGAATGTTTGTCTTGGACACCTTCAATGGTGAGGTCCCAACCTCCGGGTCGCGGAACGAGCAATATATCGATCATTATGTTTGTCGCAAGAAAAACCAGCAAATTCGATGAAGCCTGCTTCGAATACTAAAAACCATCTGCGCCAATTTCGGCCAAAATAGTTGACACCCTTGCCGGAATGGTTACTTCGATTGATATCCCTTCCAACAAGGTACTTGCGTCGGCGACCGTCGAATCGTCGCTTGGGCAATATTTCCGGAGTTTCTCTACTTGTTAACTGCTCTGGCTCTCGAAGATATGTGGGGGTTTTGAAGGCATAACCATAAAACGTGGATAGCTCCTTTAATGTTGAATACTAGTAGCCAAATTTTGGCGATAGGCCTTCTGAGAATTTCGTCGGCCAGGGTCTGATTAAAGCTTAAGCCATCTCAGGTGCCTCTAATTACAGGTACACATGGTGGCAGAATCAGCAGTTATCATTACGGGTGATAACATGGTTCCGTTGAATCTGGGACGGGTTAAACTGTGGCAAAACTATCTCTTATTTAATGGAAGTCATGCCACAGATGGCTATTTATCAGCCTCACGTCGTTCCAGATCAGTCGCGTTAGCCTTTGCACCGTGTATGTTTCAACCATCAAGGTTACTTTAGGGGACTCGCTGTGTTAATTGCTACGTGGTTCGGTCAAGTCGCGTTTCTTCTGGTTTCATGGCCAGCTTCTTAATGCGGTTGGATGTGTTTAGTCGATTGGTCACATATGGTATTTATTAACAATGATATTCAATCCCATGCGTAACCTTATCCAACCTGCTTCATTCGTTAGTAAATTTTACATATATGTTCCACGCAATCTTACTATGAATGTTGAGAGTTTTTTTTGTACCCATATTCTGTATGATCGCAGCTTTCTTTTTAGAAACTGTTGGCTGTCCTTTAGGTTCGCCTGAAACTGAATTTTGGTGCCTTACATGCCTTGTATTCTTGACCTTCCGGGATAAGTACCGACGTGTTGTGACTGGCATTCCGTGCGCCTGTTTCGATAGCTAAATCCTAGCTGAAGTAAGCCATCAATTCTTTTCTTTCTTCCTGCATCATCAGTTTACGATCATTTCTATTTCCTTTTTTGTTTTGCTTTGGTTCTGAATGTAATAGAGCTGTCATATCATGGGCAAGAGCTTAGTTGAAATTGAAGGGTTCTCAACTATTCGGACTTTATATATTGATCATGCAACAATAGGTTTATGATGTTCGACCTTATACTTCAGGTCCACTTTAGAAAAGAACACCTTACTTTGACTTCTTAAGGACGAAAAATTTTGTGTACAAACATTTATAGGTGATATGCATATCTATCCTAACTATTGAAAAGTTTGACAATTTTACAGCATTACTGCAATTCTATAGGTATCATACTGTTGGGGTCTTCGAAATGAACTTACAGTGTATTATTCAGGCGTTGAAAAACGACTCAACGTTGAATTTCGAAGTTATACTAATTCTGCAGTGCCCCCTTGGGAAAGTAGCTTCTACGCCTGCGGAAGATGCGGCTTCCAAATTAATCTCCGAGAAGATGTACTCTTTTGTAATCAATAAATGAACTTAGTAATCTTCATAAAGGTCAGCCATGGAGGAAGGATCGGGCTCAACGATGCTTTCGAAAAATCTGGATATGCAATAGTCTCGATCCGTCGGAATATCGCGATAATATTCCAAACGACTATGTACACTGTTTCGCTGGTAGAAAAGAATATATGTGAAAAAATTAATTGTGAAAATTATTTACTGAACATGCAAACTTGATGAGGATGACATTTGGATTATCCAGAAAACTAGTTATATAATGGTGGGATCAGGACTGACCTTTTGTATTAAGTTTCATTGTTAAGCCTACTCTGAAAGAAGAGGTACAAAGACTCGCACAGCCAGTTTTATCAGGGCCTTTGGAAAGGAAACATAAAAAACTAAGTAGAGTTTCAACCGGGATACTGCTCCCAAAATTATCATATAACTCAAATTGAACTCTGATTTGTCTACAAATAACGAGAAGAAAAGAACGATGCAGCCCTGCGTTCCATATTTAGTTATCCACCTGCTTTACACAAAGATATCTTGGAAGGTCCTTCTTTAATGAAAAATCTGTACACTCTCTTAGGGAGACATTCTTCGGTTAGGTGTTGCAAGTAACAATCTTTTTGAATAGACATTTTAAGGGATGCGAACAACGCAACTAATCTATGAGTCTTTAATGTTTGTAAGTATCTAACCTAATCTAAGGGTTATGGGATACAAGATAGTTCGACACTCTGAAAAAAGTTCAATATAATAAAGCTTAGCATTGAAAGACTAAACTAATGTGTCCTTGTTTCATTTCTTTCAGGCAATCGACTCAACGAGGCAGAGAACTATCCAGTTCAAACGACAAACCTTCAGCCACCACAAAATTCAAAACCACCGCTAAGAAGAGAGTTGCCAGCCGATCTCTCTGAGGAGACCATCCTCAAAGAAGCTGCGTTCGTTCTTGCACAGGCTGAAAAGATCAAGTGCAAAGCTGAAGGTGGGAGTGAAATAGTTGGAGGACGAGTAAACGAAAAATCCAGAGGTCGAATTCAACGACGAGAACCTCAAATCCCAAACAAATTTCACTCACTACCCACCCGAAAAAATAAGGCATCGAAACCAGTTAGTCGTAGTGTTAGTGACGTATCGTCAAAAAAACCTAAGAAACCTTCAATCTTTAGTATATTTAGCCGTAAAAGTGAACCAAATTTAGATCAGCTTAGTAGTGCCGACAGCAAAGTCAGCTCTAGAGACAACTTAACTGGGAAGCGTGTAACTCGCAGTAAAAGTGATGCTGGTTCATCGAGAGAACATCCTAAAATTGTTCGGAAGCGACATCTTAGTGAAAATGAGGACAGCGGTGTAAATTTATCGAAACATTCACAACTAAGCCCAATTATAGAAAACACACAGAGAGAAGATTACTTTGCAGAAGAAGACACGAAAGAAACGAAAACTGAAGAAGCGAACAAAGAGAATTCGAAAGAGTTAGTTAATAAGCCCGAGAAGAAATTGAAATCCAAATCGAAAGCGAAGTCACCGTCCAAGCAGGATTCGAAAAAGCCATCACCTGTCAAAGATAAAGAGTTCGGCACATTACCAAGAGCTGAGAAGAAAAACTCAAAAAAGTCAGCTCAGCTGTTCAGTATCCAATCCAAGTCGTTGGAGGATATGCACTGTTCGCAACTACCACCTGAGAAGCCACCGTTAACAAAAGGTCTCACAGTAGATGGTATGGTTAAGCGATTGTCTATGGAAAGATTCTCCCCTCCACCGCACTTGTCAACCCCTGGATTTTCTTATATACGACCGACAAATGAGCAGCAAGTGATTTACGCACAAGTTGTATGCGACAATAACGATAGCAAAGCTAAGCAAACGATTCATTCTAACTTGGACCCCCAAAAAGATATGGAGTTCCAAGCCAGAAACGGTAGATATACCGAAAACGGAAGCTTCAATCAGAGAAGCACAATTGAACGAAGCCATTTTCCTAGTCACAATAAATCCGAATTGCAAGTGAACGAATCGCGACATCGATCCTATTCCCCACAAGTTACCAAGGTTCAAGATTCCGATTCACCGCAACCTTGGAAGCAAAGTCCGAGAAATTTAAGTGACGAAGACGAAGGACTTGGTTTTGAACCACGAAAATATTTCGAAGAAGAAATCCCAGAACCGAGAATAAAAATCCATCGCGAATACGAGTACGGCAAGAAGTCTCCGTCTGAAGAGCCACCAATAATTCCAGTAATCCGGAATTTATCCCCCATTGACGTTCGATTGAATGTAGCTGATCGTGGACGTGCAGACGGGATGGATTCGAAAAGACGTGATCTGTTTATTGAATCTCACAATGAGTTCAATGATTTGAGTTATCGTCGGGCGGCTCTTGAATCAAAGATTCGCAATCGGCGGCTTGGCTCTGTTGAGCCCGAAACCCGGAGAACTCCTGAACGTGAATACAGGTACTCACCTGAAAGAAATGAGGTCCAGAGCTCTCCGAAGTATTATAGGGAGGAACGCCATGAACGGTATCTATCTCCAGGCCGGGAAAATCTCCCGAAGTATCACAGACTTAACACCGACGAAATTGTCAATAAGTATTCTCCGGAAAGAACTCATCTTGATATGATATCTCCAGTAAAGGAGGTAAAAACGTCCCGTTATGTTCACACGAAAGTATTTGATGATGGCCATGGTGGGGTTAGGGAAACTTACGAGAAGGAAACGACTTTAGATGAACATGGTCAACCTCGTACTAAGGAAACAAGAAGAAGAGAGCGTCTTGATTCACCCCGCCGGGTACATGAACCTGAAATGATTGGTTATGATCGAGATCAGTTCGACGAACGTTATCGGACTGAACATGAACCGAAAAGTTTTGACTCACAATTTAGTGAACCCAATCGATCGTCACCTGAAAATATGAAATATTTCAAGAAGCACGAAGAACAATGGTTGGATAGCCTGACGAGAGATAAGCGTCAGCAAAGGAGTTTTGATAAAGGTGACTCCGGAATTGAAAACGATTTCAGAAAGGAGTCCTTCAACGGAGAACTTACATCAAAGTGAGTATTTATCTTCTACGAATTTGTTAAGTTGAACTATCTTATATTCAATTAATCCATAAAATACTGTTCTCTTGCTTTTCCACTCAGGTGGCGCAAAAGAACTACCGATGACGACATCAGAGCCTGTGAACTGTTTCTGAAAAAGGAGCGTCGTCACTGCGAAGAGCTCTATCATAAGCGATATGATTTCGTTTTTCGCGAAAGAAGCATCGACGATGGGTCACACTTTGATCCACGTCTTGACAAATATCCAAAAGAAACACTTCGTAAGAAGAAAGAAACGGATCGTTACTCAAGTCCTAATCGCGAAGAGGTCGGAACACTGAAACGCGAAAAGAAAAAGGGAGGTCTTGAGAAGGTTAAGCAATTATTCACAGGCAGCTCTAAGAAGAAGGAGCAGAAGGAAACACGAGAAGTTAAGGAGATGAACGGCAAGGCCAGTGAACCACCAAAAGATCGTTATATGGTCCGCGAAGAAGAGATGCGTCAGCGCTACCACGAATATAAACCGCAACACCTAGAACCTATGGTAAGTCGATTAAGAGTTTTAAGAGCTATAAATGGGTATTTGAATATTTCCATATTTGGTCACTGCTAAAATCGAGGACAACCGCGTTTGGAGAGACTCCAAGAATGTTTTGTTTTAAGATAGCCAATGCGGTTAAAATCTTTCATAGGTGTGTGTCCGTTGGGTCTATTTTCCCATCTGATGTCGTGTTTTTTCTACATTGAAGAGAGGAGCAATAATAGTACTGTAAAGTAATCATATGACTCTCGAATTGGCTACATTTCCTCAAAACTAAAATCCCAGTAATGTCCGAAAAAAACTTGGTGTGGTTACTAAAATTTGAGGTGTTTTTATATAGACATATTTTCGGTGCACTCCTGAGACAATTTTTCTGGATTTTCACGAGATCCTTGGCAGTTTACATGTAAGGGTATAACCACTTTCATTTAGGTCCAGGTCGAAAGCCTGAAAGAATGTCAAGTGAGGGTAAATTTTCCCAGTTTGGTCATCATACAAGGTCGTTGAAAATCTACTTTGGGAAGACTTTATTATGAATTCGTTTACCGAAAACCAAGTGCAGATATCTTGTTCAGTGCTCAGATATGTTCACTCCAAATTCGATCTTCAAGTGCTTACATTGAAGTATGAAACAATGTTTGGATTTTGCTGTGGAATGGCTATATTTGGTGCGTTGACCCCGAAAACGGCGTGTCGCGCTTGTATGCGCTTGCACCTGGGTATGATCTCATCACCTGAAATTGGCATCCAAGTTTACTGACTACGCGTATCTCTTACTCATATGGTGGCATCGAATCACGTCGATTGATTCCATGACCTCGAATTAACTTCAAAACTTCTTGTATGATCTTAAAACTGCTTTTTTAACGTATGCTGATTTCAAGATACTGAATACTTGATGATTTATTTGTACAGCGCTAACAATTTCCTGATTCGGCTGAAACGGCGGCTTATTAATGAAGTAGATTCGTAGCTATTTAGGTAAACATTGGGAGCAGTTACCCACACATTGGTCAGCTACTTTTTGTTCTCAGGTATGAATTATGGGTTTCCTCACAACCAATTGACCTTGTTAAATGCCAGTTCTAGTATTTTATTGTTAAAAAAAATGTGACAATGTCTGTCTGCGAACTCTCTTAAATATAGAAATGAAATGGAAGTATAATATATACCATCAAGTCCGCACCGAAGAAATCATGGTTTAACTTTTTTTTGGTGAGTAAAGTGTCCTTTGAATGTTGGACTCTTGCAACGATAAGCCATCGAACTACGAACTACACACCTCTCGTCACCAGAGAACTCGCTTCGAATCATTTTATACAAAATTTCGGGCTCCTTCACCCTTCCGCTTTAGATAGCCTTCGAAACAGGGGAATATATTGGAACAAGGGGAGGGGAAAAGAGGAAGAAAATTTTAAGTTCAAAACATCCCCTACAATCCGATCCCTCCACCGGTCGAATTCAATCAGCTTCGCAAGAAAGAGAACCCGAATTTAATGGGCACACAGTTCCACCTGTGATGACACTTTCGCATCTTTCGGACAATGTTATCCGGGGAGAGCTCTCATCCTACTTCCCACAAAAAGTGGGATGTGTCACGCAACACTCCATTGCAAAGCACACAGAGGACGGTGGCTTCCCAATCTTGTGCAGGTAGAGGTGAAACCTCCATGGTCGCTTAGAAGATGTGTAAGGAAATCAATTACGCCATGCTTTCAATTCAACCATGAATCTAAACTGCCTATGAGCCACGCAATTCAACTCCCCTTTGACTCGTTTTACAAAGAGAGTTGCCAATCATCCAGTGCACATTTCCGTTTTGCGCGAGATAGTATTGCTTGTAGATAGTATTGCGTTCCCTTTTAACGATGGCAGTTAATATACCAATCTGCTTTGCACCTGTTCAACAGTGCGTTCAACAACAAGTGCCGCAACATCATCTGCATAACCGACCAGGCGCGAAATTTCTGATATGTCTAATCTCTGTGTTATCCCCGATGTAATCTCTTTCCTCTTCCAGTCCTCCCGCGTCTCATAGAGCAGAGAGCGGTTTCTCAGATATTCTTTAAATATCTGCAAGAGGTAGCCCGGTACATGGTATAAACTTTCTAGTGTGTACAGAATACCTGCCATCTTACGAAATTATCGGTGTCCCGATATTCAGCTTTACGAGGTACACTACCCGTAGAGATAGATGCCTGAAAAAAACCTTCAGGACAGCAACCACCTGCATCTCCTGCTCGAAAACGGAAGTGTCCTGTGGATAAGTCCCCAGCAACATGTATCGCTTTGGCAAGTTTATTCCTGATTGACTTTTTGAGTCCGACTCTGTACTCAGAGTGGTCAGTATTTTGCTGATCAGCGCGAGCTTCACTACCCTCCAGCCACAAGGAAAAAAATGCCCCCTTTAATAATAATAATAATCGTTGGCGCAACAATCCATGTTGGATCAGGGCCTTCAAGTGTGTTAGAGCACTTCATTCAAGACCGTAACGGTACACTAGGAGGCAATGTGGTCAGCATTGCGCTCGCTCGTCCGGTTCTGGTAGCTTCTTATTTTTCGTAAAAAGGGCTCTCTTTTCTAGTTCTTTCATAGCGAAATATGAACGATTCATAATGTTTTTCACGCTTTTGTTATCAACTTGCGTAATCTGATGCATTAAGTGAAGTTTTATAACCGAGCCTTCCCGGAATTCCTGCATTCATCTTTTTGGCTAACTCCTACCAGCAGCGCGATTTGCTTTGGTTATCATGTCGTGTAGACTTCGGAGCTTATGATCTCCACCTGCTGGTCATCAATTTCTGCCGTCCGCCACGTAGAAAGCTTGTCATGCTAGGGTGTTCTACAAGATATTTAAACTTCCTATCAGGTTCATAACTGAATAACTGAAACACCCCCGAAATGACTTCCAGTGAAACTCTGCCTATTCCAAAAAGTTCGAAGAATTTTCCGATGTGCACCTTGTGACTTTCAAAGGGTAGGAAAAGCGTTGGGGTGGCGCACCGAGAGAAGTTATCCAGAATTTCCTATTTTCCTATCCGTCTATCGACGTAACCAGTTATTCCGCCGCGAGAATGCCTCCTTTGCAGCCTGGGCCAAAATGTTGGCGCAAGACCGGTATTTAAACTATGAGCTCCGCTCTCGCTGCCATTTCCACGACCCGCTCTCTTCTAAATTTTGGATGAGGCATGCGTCATTCAAGTATTTTGACATTAAAGCCACTCCCAAATAGGATCCGCTCCTCCGTACTGAAGGCAACATCCCCCAAAACATCAAGCCTGTCGAAAATCTGATATCGTCCCATTCAGTGTTAGATGGACGTTAAAAAACGTTATTTGTGTTCAACCTATCCAGACAAAGGCATCCCCTTAGCCTTAGGCGGAAACTCGAAATCTCCCGCTTTTATGAACCGGTGGCTGTGCACCGCTACTAAGTTTTAGTCCCTTTCGATTCCATCCTGAAGGCTGGACACTGCCCCGACCCCGTTGTGTGTGTAACATTCTCACCATACGCGCCTCGATCCTTTCAGAGATCGTAACTCCCCTTTTCGTTGCAAGTGCGATCTATCCGACCATATCTGCGACATGCCAACATCCTGTCAGATTCCTACGCTATATACTATTCGACTTACACAACAGCGAGTTTTTAGCCTCAGGAGTTTACGGAAGAGATACCTTTCTGGACCCAATGAAGACCTTGAATTTTTAAAGAATGCATAAGCTCTAGACAAGGAACCAGACACTTTTTACTCAGCAGCCCTTTGGCCATCTCGCAGAATCTACCTTTATTGGTTGTTTTCGGACTTAAATCAACAACAATCAGTGACCCTACTTTTTCCGTGTGGGATCCACTTTTGGTTCATTGTATTCGGGATTGATCTTATAGCGAATTTCGTTGAGAACTTTCGCAAGGGTGTTGCCCTCCGTAGGTTTAATGAACAGAGCTGGTATTTCCCCGCCTTTTCCTTTAATGGTCCACCATTCGCATCCGGCTTGGTTTTCGGTAGACGATTTTCCATTGACGTGGCGAGTTGTCTCTCGTTGTACTTCTTTTTTCCCTTTTGTCAGCTCTGTAGTTCTGGTTCCTCCAATGGGTTTTTCCAGCTCCAGTTAGATTAGTGCTTACGGTGCAAGCATTATTATTAATAGTTTGTTGGTTCAGCTCTGGCCTTTACTGCAGCAGCTACATTTGCGTTATACATTACATCAGCGTCGCACATTGCTCCCCGCATGTGACGTTCCATTCTTAGATTAAACTATTTTTACGCATTGTTTAAGATGTAATGCTATACTTCCTTATTTTATGCTGTAGAATACTCCAAATGTGTCCGATAGGCTTCGGATCTTGCACTGGGGCAGCCAGTCTAACAGGACAATCTATTCTGATTTGTGATAAGACGCGTAATCTTGTTAAAATTTAGTACTATTCAGTTTCCGAAACATTCATATACATTTCACTGTTGATCCGACATTCAACCATTTTATGGACGCCACATTTCCAGGCCCTAATTCTTCTTCCTCCGTGCTTGACAGTTTTTAGGATGGTTCATATGCGGGCTTCTCAGCTTTGGGTAACAACACTAGCCCTTAGCGTTTCCATACCTTAGTAAAGATTTTATTCACCAACCATTATAAATATAAGCAATTCCACAAATTTGTCTGGCCGCAAGGTTTTGTTTAGGCCCGGTGCTTTGTTATCTCTATCTACTGTAAATTAGCAATACTTCTTTGGTTTTCATTACCACAGTTACTACAACCACATTTAAAAGTCTTTAGGGGCTGCTGCCGTTCTCAGCAGGAGATTGGGACAAGTAATTCGCAAAACTGCCTGACTTTTCAATCTTTCCATTATAATCCTATAGGCGTGTTTCACTGGATTTTTATCCACCTCTGTGAGGAGTCGGTTAAAGCAGTTTCTTGCTTCGTTTTATAACTAGCTTGAGGTTTCTCCCGAGTTCCTTGTAGGCGCTGCATGTTGCTTCATATTCTGGTCAATCCCACCCATTGCTCTCTGGGCCACTCATCTAGCCCGATGACATACCAACGGAAGACCAGACAATTTACTATTTCACCAGCAATTATGTCTTGGTACTGGTCTTGGATGTACTCTATGATATGAAAAGCCCTATTTAAGGATGTATCTGGTATAGGTCCTTTCATAAATGTTTGCTCGTCATTTGCCTTTGTACACCAGCATGATGTGCCTCATTCATGGACGTGAAGGTCCCGAACCATCGGGCTTCTTCTTCAGGTCGAAGACGATTGTCTGGTGTTCGCTATGTGTGTAATGTTCATAGATACTCCAGGACATGTTGCGAGTTAGTAGAGGACTAACAAAAGTCAGGTCCATATCACCTTAGCCTCTGTTCTGGTATCTATTAACCTGACAACTATGAAAGTATATGTGTTCTTTTTTGCCTGTAAGAATCTAGTTGAAGGTTGCTTCAACACACCCATGTTTACAAAGTCGCTCCACCTATTAGATCGTACTTAATAGCCATTTGTATCTCGATTTCGTGATCTGTGGTGATCTGCAAGAGTCACTTTACACTGATTGAGGTTGATTTGAATCTTGGCATCAGTGAAGTCCATATAAAACACCCTTGAAGCATCTCCTTAAACAAAGTCTGTTCTCTAAGGCGCCAGCTCACCCATCCAGGATTTTTTAAACGTCCACCAGCCGTGTATGTGCCTCTATACTTATGTATTTCTGAGGCTTATAGTGGATGTCTCCTGAAAGTCGTGCAGCTGAAAATGTTCTGCTAAGGCAGTGCAGGTTACTGCCTTAGAAGCAATCTCTTTTAGGTCCTTGCATTTTGTAGCGACTTGATACTTTTGAGTACACACCGGAGTTCTCTCAGCAAGTAGAATTTTAACTTGACTGTGGAAGCCTTTGGTTTTGAGTTCCACGCAAGTCTTTAAGATCGGGGTCAGGCTTCATCTTTTCAGTATGTCTACGTAAAACATACTACCTTATCCTTATTTTCTCCTTTTTTCTGTTGGTTTTCTAGGGAACTCCTTTTCTTAACCGTTTTATTGCTCCACCCATTTGCGAGAATAGGGTTGGCTGTGACCTGCAAGACTATTCGACATCAACAACGGTCTACGACAAGGGGATGCCCTATCATGCGTCCTCTTTAACCTGGCCCTGGAGAAAGTGATCTGTGATTCTGAGGTAAATGCAAGAGGTACGATCCTCTTTAAGTCCACCCAACTACTGGCATATGCTGACGATATCGACATCATGGGAAGAACGACCCGAGATGTTCAAACTGCCTTCAATCAGATCGAGCAGGCGGCGCGAGATCTTGGGCTGCACATCAATGAAGGCAAGACAAAATATATGGTGACAGCGTCAGCACCGAAAACCAACCAATCAACAACATCAAACCGCACTGGTCAAACGGGAATAATATAGATAGGAGAATACAGCTTTGAGACCGTTGATCATTTCTTCTATCAAGAGTCGAAAATCGCAATCGATAACAGCTACGATGATGAAATCCGCGCATGGATGTTGTCAGCCAACAGAGCCTATTTTAGCTTACAAAACTCATTCACTCGAAACGTCTCACCATAGGGTCAAGGCTCTTACTGTATAAGGCAATGATTTTAAATATCTGAAATAATAAAAACTTGTTGTTTCTTTTTCGTTGGTGTGGATGCTTATTCTTGCAAATTCCGATATTTCGGGAACCACTTATTCCCTTCATCAGTGCTGACAACTTATTAATCGTTGGAAACACCGCATTAATCGTTGGAAACACCGCATAATTACACTCAGACAATGATCTTGCCAATAATGTATTCCTCGGAGACTTGGGTTCTTAGCAAAAAGAATTGCGAACTTTTGGCCACGTTCGAGAGAAGAATCCTCTGAAGAATTTTTGGTCCCCTACATGAGGATGGACGATTCCGTAGCCTACATAACGACGAAATCTATGAGCGATACCATGACCGAGTTAGGTTGTGGATAAAATCCGGCTCAATAGGTTACGGTGGGCGGGTCACTTAAGCGTTACAATCTAATCAATAATTTTAGTGCTTTCCTTGAATTCTTTTCCCATCTTCCCCTGAGTTATTGTACAGAACCTTGGTGTCTATCGCTCTATTTTTAAGTTCACATATTTGTTGGTTTTCCTTAGCTTCCTGTCTATGAAGTCGTCCCTATTTTTTGGCATGGCAGTATTGCTCGATATGCAGCATTCTTTCGTTCTGCTCATCCCCAGGGCTTCTGGTAGCTATTGTTATTGCGGTTTCCGTATCTTCCTGGTTGGTGTTATGGAGGACTATATTATGGCTCGCTTTAGTGTTTACTTTCACCTTAGAGGGTTCCTGGTGTGTTGTCATTCAAATCCAGACCACCATACCAACCAATTTTTGAAACCAATAATAGCGGATGTAACGCCGTTTTTATTGGCCAAATAAAGCTACTCCGAGCACCCATGACTGAATAGTCATTGAATATATGTAACCTTTCTTCCCCAAAAAAATCTATTTTTGTCTGGCGTATTTCTTACAACGCTTCATATTGAAAAAGGCTATCTACTAGGTGATTAGCATCAAAGAATATCTTTGCATTGGGTACATATTCCATGAGGAAACGTGCATTGTAAAGTTAACCAAACCCGAGGTCCCTTCCGTGGCTTCGTGACAGATAATTTATCATCACGTGGGGGTGGGGATAAGGCTTCGTAGCAGAGGTTTTGATTGTGCATGTGTTTCGCAGGTTCTATCCCATTGGGGGTAACAATTCAGATTCTCGCCTTAGAACGTATACTACCCTTTGGCTCCTAGCATTAGTCTCTTAAAATAACTTGTAGTAATACTACTTGTCCTAGGCCAAACATTAATTCACCTGCCAAGAAAAGTTGGGCAAATGCAGATTTGATGTATAGAAAACTTCAAAGTAAAAACCATCTGTCGGAGCTTGGCTGTAAAGCATAGAGCCCGTAGTGCATTTTCTATATAATTTAATGCTTGTAATTTCACATAGTATCTTAAAAAGAAATGCTCCAAATATTTTTCATTTCGGTAATTACAACTTAACATCTCCCATACCACGACTAAACTGAACTCAAATCACGTACTTTTACACGGGACTATAAATAACCTTTTATATCAAGACTTAGCTCATAAATGACCATTTTATGGATAATAAACTTATGAATTGTAGAATCATCATTTATGGATAATGATGGTTAATTTTCTTTTGCATAAAATCGTCTTCTGACCTTTAAAGTGAAAGCCGAACGCAGTAAATTGAGGCGATCACGTCAAAGTACTGCAACCTGTCTTGTCGGCGAACGTTGAGTGCAAACAAAAAGCTCGCATGAGCTGCAGATCAATGCATTTTTTGCGCAGTTCCAACCTGCACTTTTATATGACAATCCCTTGAGGCGATTGGGCTTGAATCTTGAACAGTTTACCATAGTACAGTCGACCGTACTAGTTTTCACTCATTCCAAATAAAATTTGAAGGAATCGGCGCAGACGTGGGTCGATATGAGATCCCCAAGAGGGAACTTTTAAGGATGCAAATATTTTCATATTTCAGAAAGGCATTTCTGTTTTTACTAATTCAGTCTATCCAGACCAAGCTTAGAGTCAGGAGTGGTGCCAACCAGGGAGCCGATCCTGCTACGCCGGAGGGCAAAGGCTGAAACAAGAAGATTCCTAGTAGTTCTGGAAGGATCTGCATCGGTCCATTTAAGCAGAATGAAATGTAGAATCACGCAAAACACAGTGTATCATTTGACCATCCGCACACTGTACACATCCAATTTTCTATCTCAGCTCAAGGAATTTATCTTATACACTTACAAGGTATGCAGAAATTGTGACATTACGTAACAACAACATGGACCATAAATTGGCCACCAAACGTACCAACAAGTACGGAGACCACATATTCTCTGCACATATCCACTATACTGGTCATGTTCGTTACGTATTCTCCCAGGTAAGTCAATAACGTGTTCCCAGCACGTACAACTGTCGACGGACTGGAGCGAAAGGTGTTTTCGCGATTCAGTTTAGATTTCATAAAATTTACATATTTATTCCGTATGTGAAAGGTGGCGAGACAGGGCAAATGAACGGAGCAATTTTCAACAGGCACCTGATATTCTCACCTGATATTTCGGTCTACTCCAGCTCGCGCATATTCTAATCAGGCACCAACATTTATTAGTCTTTCTTGAAGATTCGTGACGCAACAAATCTGAAAGGCAAACGGAAGCTTCCGAGTATCGGAAATGAATATTCCATTGTTGCTGAGTTTGGCAAACCAAATTTGACGCTTTTATTGCAAGAGGAAATGTACATTTTGCCTAATTATTCGACCATATGGTATCTTATTACACCATATTAAGCCGCACTTGATTCTATTCCTATGCGGTCCTCTATAAGAAATATGAGAGTCCAATTTTAAATTTTTTAAACTGCGAATCCGCTGATCATGTCTCCGAAGCTTTAAATAAATGTCGTTGAACTAATTGTTCGGTTAACCACTTGAATTTGAAAAATTGAGGTTAGTGGAGGCTTCACGAATCAGGTATGGCTCCAATTTCAAAGAGCGGTACGGACTGCCTGAGAATAAGTAAACTTAGTTCAATGAACTACGAAAATTTCGAAATGCATATTCAGTTCAATTGTATTCCTTTTGAGTTATCGATCCTTGATTTGCGTCTATGACAACGAAATCAGTTTAATGCCTTCAGCTCTACTAGATTTTCCCAATTTCGTTTTGCAAATCATAGTTGTTAATCTCTTTCATTATGTATTATATTTCTAGATATGTTTTCTAGTGCACAAATCGAGAGAATATGAACAATGTTTGTGCGTATCGAATCAAAATTGAAACCAAATCGGAAACTGGAAAGCGATCACTTCCCTTAGAAGATATTTTGCGCTTTCATTTGCTTGAAGCTGGGTGCTTCAAATAAAAAGTTTTGTGTTCACTTTATGTGAGAAACTCCCTGTGTATGGTTTTCTATTCGTACATAACTAAAAATGCAAAATATTCCTTCATTAATTGCTAAACTAAAAATATACATACATATCAAAAACAATATTTTGCAAATCCTAAATAAACAAACGTTGTCTACTCAAATGATCCGACACATCTTCTTGTATTTCCCCTTTACCCTGTGCGCAAAAGCATACAAATATGTACTTAAACTAAATACCACTGGTACTTTCGTACTAACATGTCTATCCTATTGGATAATAATAATAATCGTTGGCGCAACAATTCATATTGGATCAGGGCCTTGAAGTGTGTTAGAGCACTTCATTCAGAACCGAAACGGTACACTACAGTATACTGTAGGAGGTAATGTGGTCAGCATTGCGCTCACCCGAGATTATTACCCTGATTTGACTCAGGTAGCTGAGTCGACTGGTATCCGACGTCAAATCACGATACAAATCGCACTGCCACCAGTGAGATTTGAACCGCGACCTTACGTACGATAGCCTTGTGCTCTAACCACTCAGCTATCCGGATGCTACCCATAAACTTAATAAGCACATACTCATGTCTGCCTCGATCTCGATTAATTGATCCTAATATACAAATAACCAAAAAAAGTTAAAAAAGGAAAACTAAAATGACCCCATGGACCCCGCCGTTCATATAACTTCACTGATGCATCATACACTTACTTAGAGTGCAATAAATTTTCGTGAAATGCAAAAGTTTCAACGCCAATAAGTTTGTTAATAAAAATTGAATTCCATTCAAACTTATCAAAGTAATGCCTTATATTATCCACTATACCAACGTCAAATCTGGTACTTCTAGGATGACACTAAGGATTTTTTTTTGTAAATTTCTAAAATATAGTAATACGCTATTATTGACTTTATTTGAACAGATATCGGAATGGGATGTATTTTGAGGCCTAGATTTCATATATAATAGATTGCTTTGATGCAATTTTTTTCAGATTTTTTCATTTTTTTTGGGCACACATTTTTAGCCAATGTTAGAATCAGTTTCGAAAAGTACTTTAATTTGATACTCCGCATGACCTGTGAAAAAAACTCAAACTCCGCATAAAATGGCGTCACCTGTCATATGTAAAGGGGTTCACAGACCACACCTTCTCACTAAGTTTCACGACAACTGATTTAGCCGTTGCCGAGTAAATCGGGCGTGACAGAATCGGGTGTGGTTGAATCGATTTTAATAAGGTTTTGTATCACATAGACTCCAGCTAATTACGCGTTTTCAGTAATTGCAATCGTAATATAATATCATGTAATGTTATGTTATATCATAGAGCACGTAGTTGATAATAGTTACATCGCCTGAGTGGGCTTTTAGTGAAAACGTCTAATAATTTACATTGGTAGTAAGAATACTTTCGTCATGCAATGATCCTTGGATAAAGTGTAGATCAGACTATGTACTTTAATGTGATACCTGTGATGGCTTGGGGGCAGTGAATTCTCAGAAAAAAGACAATTTTCATCTACTATGACTTTGATAGTACTACTGAATTTTAACACACCGTTCCTACTGGCTTCGATATTTAAAGATCGTCTAACAGCAACACGACAAATGTTACATTGGCAACAATATTTGCCTATTGGTATTGTTTGATGAGTTCGGTGGAGTATGTAACAACCTCGTTACCTCGGATTTGTGCTTGGCTTTTGCTCTCGCGCTGCAGTCGGCTTATCACCTTCTTCTTCAGCGTTTGGCTTGTTCAGAAGCGAACAGCACGAATTACGTGACGACACTATCAAAGACACTTCTCTTGCAATTTTTCCATGATTGGATATCCTCATTTCGGATGTGATCAAGGCGTCACGCCACCAGTCCAACGCAACATCTTCGCCGCCACTATCGCGAGACGCTGTTCATTGTCTTTTATAGTCGACCAACACCCAGACCCATAGAGGTCGGAAGGGTGGACGACAATGAGGCAAACTTTGGATTTGAGAAGTTCGTTGATACGTCGATTACAAAGAACGCCAGTTGTGGAACGCAACTTCATTCAGGTTGCACTAATACGTAAAGCAATTTCATAA
Organism: Hermetia illucens; assembly: GCF_905115235.1. NCBI lineage: Eukaryota > Metazoa > Arthropoda > Insecta > Diptera > Stratiomyidae > Hermetia > Hermetia illucens. The sequence goes on along the minus strand of NC_051852.1, from coordinate 95,850,572 downwards.
CACAGTTCACCATGGCTAACAGCATTGATCCGAGATATTTAAATCGTTTCATTCTGAGTAGTTCACTGCCACTCACAGTGGTTCTGCCTGTTTCATGGGGGAGCGTTTGATCAAAAAAATCGTTTTATTAAAATTCAACCTGAGACCGTGTTGCATGAGACGACCACTCCGTTTTTCAACATCTTTCCTCGAGATTACCTTTACTATGTATGACAGTGTCCATAACAAGAACAAAGATAATATGAAGCCGAACTTTACTTTTCGGATCGTGGTAGAGCAGTTTAGCCCTGCATACCAGTCCGTCTGGTACTAGGTGTTGCCACGGAGCATACCAGATGAGTTAGTGTAACACACGACGTTGTGTTCGAAGTTTCATAGATGTGAGTGCAAGTGAGGGAATAGCGAACATATTTAATATGTTTATTTGCTCTTCCCCGAAAGACTCAATCTCAGCACCAGAATCATCACCACAGTTCGTAAGAATTCGGACAGCAATCAGTGTTCTTCAAATCACCAACTCGAGCGCAAGCTGTTTACAGAATCTCGGGAATGTTTGGATGTGGAAGTTCCTAATGATATATCTTGCGGATGGCTTATGTTCGATACATGCCTGGACAGAATTCCATCCTAATAACACGATAGAACATATCTACTATACGCAGCAAACTTCTAAGACGACAATTACTACCAGATTACAACTTGATGTTATCTAAGTATATCAAGTGTCTAAGCTGGAACTTAGTACGTAGGCCATTTTTATTGCAAAACTATGTCCTTTAGTATTATGCAGCAGCATGTGTGACTCAATGAATACCCCTTGGAGATACCTCTCCGTACGGTGGTGGGCTCCGGTCTTGGTACCCTCAGATGCACGTACTGAAAAACTGGTATGCTACACTTCCATGACTGTCACCGAAAACTATTAGCTTAATTTGGCATCAGTATGGTAGGATATCGAGTAACCAGGTATGCGGGGCGCTATCAAAAGCTTTGGCATAATCGATATAGCAACTAAATAGATTTCTTTGGCTTCTAGTTAACTGTCCTTCCTGACCGAATGCATTTGGTCGCAAATTTTTCGATGGTCCAATAAAGAACGCTAACGGTCGACTTTTCATCCACGATGATGAACAATTGAAGAGGTGAAAGAACACTTCACCGTGGTTTTGAACCATTTGACATGGTGAGGTTCCCCCTCTAGTGAATGAAATGGCCAATCACCGTAACATACGGATACGGACTGTTCCCTTAAGCAGAAGAGAAATCATTTCGGTCATCAAACGCAGTAAAGCCGCTGGGCTTGGCAATCTTTCCGAAGAGTTATTAATTGCTGGACCTGCAGCTACTGCAGATCTGCTGCTTCTACTCGTATGGAAATTTTGGGAATCCGGGATCCAGGGCATAACAATCGCCCTTTCTAAATTCATGGGCAGAGCATCGAAGGCTTCGATCAATTTGTATATTTAGCAAGCGTGGTTTCTGCCTACCGTGGGATCAAACTGGATATTGCCCGACGCATTAACAGTGCTAGCTCCGCTTTCACTTCCCTGTCTACAATCTGGTAATGCAGTTACTTCAGCATCAAGATCAAGTTGAGACTGTTCTGTGTTGGTGTTCTTTCTGAATTGCTATATGGGATTAGCATAAGAAAAGTGAACCCCACTCTTACTCATAAGCTCCAAGCTTTCATCAGTACTTCATCATCAACATCACCAACGACGCAACAACCGGTATCCGGTCTAGGCCTGCCTTAATAAGAAACTCCAGATACCCCTGTTTTTCCCCGAAGTCCACCAATTCGATATCCCTAAAAGCTGTCTGGCGTAGTGAACTACGCCATCGCTCCATCTCAGGCAGGGTCTGCTTCGTCTTCTCTTTCTACCATAGATATTGTCCTTGCCGATACTTGTCTCTGTCTTATTATCAGAGTGCGCTGGCCTGACAATGTCTCAAACGAAAAAGTTGGTCGACGCACAAACTTGTCACTGGTACGCACTGTGGTTGGAAGACGGAAGTGGCAGTGGATGGGTCATACATTAAGGAGGGGCGACAATTGCTACGTCATTCACTGGATTCAACTCTCCCAGAACGACGAGTAGGTCGCCCCATGTCAACTGTGAACTTTTGCAACAGAAATTCCACACCCCATCTTCTTCTTTTCTTCTGCATTTCTTCAAGCTATTCATAGCTCACTGAAACTCCAGTTTGGAAACATCCATAAAATTGTTGCCTTGGATAGTGGCATGCCGAGTGTTTTCGACTCTAAATCCATTTAGCATGCTCAGTATGATTACCGGATAAACACCAAAGTCCAGCTCGAAGTATGGCGGGTGTATCAAAACCACTTCGTATCTCTGTTGGTGTTCATCAAGGAAGTGCCCTCTCACCACTCCTCTTTGTTCTTGTTATGGACACGATCACACGGGATATTTAACGTCCAGCGCCCTAGACACTGCTTTATGCAGATGATGTTTTCCTAGCATCTAATAGCAAAAATGATCTGGAGCAACTTGTCCAAAAATGGAATGATCATCTCATGCAATACGGTCTCAGATTGAATTTAAACAAAACTCAATTTTTAACGACCGATCACCATGAAACAGGTACAATCACTGTCAGCGGCAGTGATCTGCCCAGAACTGAGCAATTTAAATACCTCGGGTCAACGCTATCAGCCAATGCAGAACTGCGTTATGAAATTGCTTCACACATTAACGCAACCTGGACGAAGTGGCGTTCCACAACTAGTGTTTTTTGTGATCGATATATCAATGAATGTCTCAAATCTAAAATTTACCGCAATGTCGTCCGTCCTGTCGCTCTCTATGGTTCTGAGTGTTGACCAACTATAAAAGACAATGAACGACGTCTTGCGGTGATAGAGACGAAGATGTTACGTTGGACTAGTGGCGTGACACGTTTTGATCACATCCGAAATGAGGATATCCGCGATCGTTATGGGGTTGCACCGATCGTGGAAACGTTGCGAGAGAGGTACTTGCCAAGATTGGTCTGAACATAAGTGCTGGCGCATCAGCCATAATATTTTGATCAGATTATGTAATAATACTGAAACATCATACTTACAGTGAATACCACCTTTTTTCATTAATAAGTTTTGAGACTTACCTTACCGTTGATACTAATTGTGAAAGGATGGTTTAAGATCTCAACAGAGGACAGGCTTGTATTACATTTAAACAAATTTCCTACTAAGAAATTTGAAAAAGTACTACTGTAAGCCCTTGCTGTAAGCTGTTGCTCTCCAGTTCATTTTCCCATATCCAGATTTCACTTACTTAACCTGTGATTGGATGGACCAGGTCTATCTAATTCAGGTTTAGTTATGTTAGTGAGGTACGAAGGTCACCTTTTAGAAAATGTCAATGCAAATTTTTCCGATTTTGGAATATGCACCGGAAACCATTCTTCACAAGTATTCAAAGCGCCGACTATTCAGATACATATATCTTTTCGTTGGCTTTGCCATGCGTAAAGTGCACGAACTTTATAATATCACAAGTAGCAGCAGCAAAAAGTGGCAATATATTTTTATGAAGCAGCTCCATCCCACGTAAACATGGTTCATATACTTTTTATTATGCTTCCGAAGGATAAGAGTGATGGTATCTACCATATTTCGTCTAATTGCTGCTAGTTGCAATTATAAAGATCACTTTATCGAAGGCAACTTAATTCGCTTGGAAAAAAATTAGCACTCAAGATAAATCCCAGTCATAAAAATAAACATTAGTTCAAGATTACATCATTCACTTTCCCACGATTTTGACCATGTAGCGAATTTGTGTTTTCAATTTTCAACTGAACCGCATTCAATTGCTACTCATAAAAATTCATGGCGTGGATATCAGAATCAAGACTCCAATCAACCAGGCACATTGTCTCCATGTGTACTAAGGTAAAATAAGAACACAAATTACCAAAATAAACAAGTGGTACATACATATGTGATGTTATTGTTTCTTTTCGTTCCGCGACATGTCCAAAATACTTAAAATACTGCTGTCGGGTATTCCAACAAGTCCTTTAGTTGGACATGTTTAGTGCATTTAAGCTGTTTCAAACGATCTTGAATGTATGTCGAACAAAAGATACAGAAAATACTTGAAATAAAAAATGAAAAGAATCTTTTGAATTTGCTTAATATTTGGGTCTCAGTCTTGCCAGTTTCACACGTGCTCTTCATTGTTCGAAATTTTTGGAATAATTTACTTAATTTAGAAGAACGTACTTTCTTCTTTAAATTTAGATTGTAAATTAGGAGAACCCTTTTACCAGTTCATCTGAAACCCACATCAACATATTGGATATTAGGTGATTTTCCTTGTTTTACTGGACAACTGATGTTATTAGCGCTGTTCCTCTAATAAATTCTTGAAATCCTAATCCTAATCCTTTCTGTCCAAAGATGGAAATATTGATCTGGAACTAAATATAAGGCTTGGTAATGTGAACAAATGAATTGACCCGTAACAGGAAAAGTTGACTCTTTTAATCTCATTATGTCATTCCTGAATTCTTGGCAACACATTTTAACCCATGGCGAAAAAAAGTCAAAAGCTACAAGTCACCAAAACGGGTACCGGTTTTTGGGGGTTTTAAAAAAACCAACTTCTTTATGTAGTCTTGTCGGCGACAAATCCTGGAGATTTTATCAACTAAAATAAATGCTGAGCCACGAGCAGAAAAATGCCTATTAAATATCGCGGAACTTTTCAATTAAGAGTATATCAAGTCTACCAGTGAAATTGCCTGCCTTATCGAGTAAGTAGTTAGGCAAGTTGTGTATATATGTATACGAATAAGTATACAACTTTAACTGGGAGTATAAACTCGAGTTGGAGTGAAATTTTAATTAGAGGTAATTTTATGCTTAATGGTGGGTAGCATTATCCTCCGTGTTTATAATCAGCGGAATTTGGAAGCATTTTATCCAAGATAAAGAGGCAAGGTGAACATAGGCATTTCTCGATACATAGGATAAATAAAAGAAACCCGTTAAAAAAATTTGACATAAACTTTTTATTCTTAAACTTCGCTAGTTATTAGTTGAATTTACTAGCATTTGCCTAGCCTAGCGTATTTTCTATGAACATTATCCGTGAGTAAGTCAAATCAGCCCTCTTGGTTGTTGCTGACCAAGAGGGTGAGGCTGTTATCTTACTCTTGGAAAATTGGCGATTATTAGCGAAGTTCGGGAGTGCGGTCAGGATCCTCGGTACTTCGGTCCATCACATGCCGATATACAAAATTCCTTATGCCTGGCACATCATAACTTACTCTGGGTTTGAAATCTAAAATATAGTCGAAACTAAGCAAGCTCGCTAATTGTTCGAATAAATGTTTGGTTGTCCACAACAAACAATGAAGTATCTTCCTAAGGGAGTTACAGCGGTGGCCAAATCCTCACACCCGCTAAAATTTCGAGGACGCGTTTTGATTCTGTGAAAGAAGGAAACATCGGAAAGAAAACCAAAGCGGCTGCACTACTCAAAATAATTGGATTACGTTTTTAAAAGAGATGATACCTTACCATGGGCTCAAAAGCGAGACATTAAAAAGGTTTAATGGACATTTGCTTGGGAAAAAATGATGGGAGAGATTGATTTTTTAACCTCAACCCCTGAGGGGATTAAAGAAAACGAAGGGATGTCCACCCAGAGGTATTTTTATGGTTTTGTATAGAACAAAACCTTATTAAAATATTTAGATAGATATCTGTACAAGCTTAATAATAGTATATTACCACCTTTTTCAAACTGACTGCAAAACCCCCTTTAGTTCACCATACGAACACCAAAATTTTGCAACATCATAAAGAATAGTATGGTGCATAGCAGCACTACCAAATTTCGTGGTTCGAGCTATTACTATCAAAGTTATAGTTGTTCTACCAAGTGAAATGGAAAAATCCCATATATGTAGAAGCTACTTCTCCCTGACCCTTTTTAAGGTATCGTATGAAATATAATCTTATTAGAATCGATTCAATGTCTATCTCTCTGTCTGTCTGGCTGTCACACCCGATTTATTCGGAAGCGGCTGAGCCTATTATCACGAAATTTGGTGGGAACGTGTGGTCTGCTTTACATTCAGCAAGTGGCGTCCTTTTCCGTTGATTTTAAGGAGGACTCCCCATAAATGCGAAAGGGGGGTGTAATTCTTTTTCACAGAATGTAGTTATGTAGGGTATCATACTGTTATGGTCTTGCTTTACGTAGACTCGTCACTTGTTACTTTATTTGCTTTACGTAGACTCGTATCAGTGGATTGCGCAATTAATTATAGAACAATTCCTTCAATAGGTACAATTCTAGGCGTATTCATAACCGACGCGATCTGTTCTAACTCTGGAATTAGACTAACTCCGTGGGCGGACTTCCGGCTCTTTTATACCCCGCGGAACATTTCTGAAAGTCACGCAAACATCATCATCATCAACGGCGCAACAACCGGTATCCGGTCTAGGCCTGCCTTAATAAGGAACTCCAACTTTGTGCCGAGGTCCACCAATTCGATATCCCTAAAAGCTGTCTGTCGTCCTGACCCACGCCATCGCTCCATCTTAGGCAGGGTCTGCCTCGTCGTCTTTTTCTACCATAGATATTACCCTTATAGACTTATAGATTTCGTCATTATGTAGGCTACGGAATCGTCCATCCTCATGTAGGGAGCCAACAATTCTTCGGAACATTCTTCTCTCGAACGCAGCCAAGAGTTCGCAATTTTTCTTGCTAAGAACCCAAGTCTCCGAGGAATACATGAGGACTGACAAGATCATAGTCTTGTACAGTAAGAGCTTTGAACCTATGGTGAGACGTTTCGAGCGGAACAGTCTTTCTAAGCTGAAATAGGCTCTGTTGGCTGACAACAACCGTGCGCGGATTTCATCATCGTAGTTGTTATCGGTTGCGATTTTCGACCCTAGATAAAAGAAATTGTCAACGGTCTCAAAGCTGTATTCTCCTATCCTTATTCTTCTTCGTGTTTGACCAGTGCGGTTTGATGTTGTTGGTTGATTCATCTTCGGTGCTGACCATATATTTTGTCTTGCCTTCATTGATGTACAGCCCAAGATCTCGCGCCGCCTGCTCGATTTGGATGAAGGCAGTTTGTACGTCTCGAGTGGTTCTTCCCATGATGTCGATATCGTCAGCATAGGCCAATAGTTGGGTGGACTTTAAGAGGACCGTACCTCTTGCATTTACCTCAGCATCAGGGATCACTTTCTCGAGGACCAGGTTAAAGAGGACGCATGATAGGGCATCCCCTTGTCGTAGACCGTTGTTGATGTCGAATGGTCTTGAGAGAAATCCTGCTGCCTTTATCTGGCCAATGTGGTCAGGGTCAGCCTAGTCAGTCTTATTAATTTCGTCGGGATACCGAATTCTCTCAGAGCCGTGTACAGTTTTACCCTGGCTATGCTATCATAGGCGGCTTTAAAGTCGATGAATTGATGATGCAACTGTTGTCGATATTCCAACAGTTTTTCCATCGCTTGCCGCAGAGAGAAAATCTGATCTGCTGCTGATTTGCCTGGAGTGAAGCCTCTTTGGTATGGGCCAATGATGTTCTGGGCGTATGGGGCTATCCGGTCTAGCAAGATAGTGGAGAATATCTTATAGATGGTACTCAGCAACGTGATACCTCTATAATTGCTGCACTGTGTGATATCTCCCTTTTTATGTATGAGACAGATAATGCCTCGTTGCCAATCGTCAGGCATTGATTCGCTGTCCCATACCTTGAGCACAAGTTGATGAACCACATGGTGTAATTGGTCGCCTCCATATTTAACCGATTCGGCTGTAATTCCATCGGCTCCTGGCGACTTATGATTTTTTAGCCGATGAATTGCACGGACTGTTTCTCCTAAACTTGCACAGGCAGTATCTGTCCGTCGTCTTCAATTGGCGAGACCTCCAACTCGCCGATGTTGTGGTTGTTCAGCAGCTCATCAAAGTACTCAACCCATCGCTCTAATATTCTCATTGTGTCGGAAATCAGATTTCCCTCTTTGTCTCGCCTGGATGAGCATCCAGGTGTATAAGGCTTCATCCTGCTGATTTGTTGGTAAAACTTCCGCGCCTGGTGCGGTTGCTCCCTGTACTTTTCTAGTTCACAGACTTGTTGGTTCTCCCAGGCTTCCTTTTTCCGTCTGTGAAGTCGCTTCTCCGCTCGACGGAGTTCGTGATAAATCTCTGCGCGTGCCCGCGTTCTTTGAGAATGCAACATTACTCGGTATGCGGCATTCTTCCGTTCCGTTGCTAGATTACATTCATCGATAAACCAGCCGTTCCGACTACTTTTGCGGCTGGGGCCAAGTATGCTTGTGGCCGTATCCATGGTAACGTTCTTCAGGTGATTGTCAAGATCATTAGTTGATGCTTCGTCTCCAGGTCCTCTGTTGACTGCAGTTATTGCGGCATCCATTTCCTTCTTATAGGTGTCGCGGAGGGTTGTGTTGTGGATGGCTTCAGTCTTCACTCTCGCCTGATTGTCAGAGGGGATTCTAGGTGGTATTATTATTCGAGCTCGGAGCACCATGCCAACGAGATAGTGATCCGAGTCTATATTGGCCCCCCTATATGTTCTGACATTTATCAAGGCTGAGAGGTGGCGGCGTTCGATCAACACGTGGTCAATTTGGTTGAAAGTGGTCCCGTCTGAAAAGGCCCACGTATGTTTGTGGACCACTTTCCGCGCAAACCAGGTATTTCCAACAACCATTTCGTGTGACCCTGCTAATTGAATAATCCGCAGTCCGTTATCATTTGTATTTTCGTGTAAGCTATGGGAGCCAACGTATCACCTGAATAGGGGCTCCTTCCCTACTTGGCTGTTAAAATCCCCAAGTATGATTTTGATATCATATCTTGGACAGGCTTCGAGGGTTCGTTCTACTGCCTCGTAGAAGGTATCGTTCTCCGAATCTGCAGTCTCCTCTGTAGGGGCGTGAACGTTAATGAGGCTTATATTTAAATTTGCCTCGTAAGCGCAGAAGTCATAGCCGTTCGCTTATGTTTTCAAACCCGATAACAGCAGGTTTCATTTTTTGGCTGACTAAGAAACCTACTCCGAGCACATGGTTTACTGGATGACCGCTATAATGTATGGTGTAGTGGCTCTTCTCCAGGAAACCGGTCCCTGTCCATCGCATCTCTTGTAACGCTGTTATATCAGCCCTATATTGGGACAGGGTATCGGCTAGCTGCTCATCAGCTTCATCTCTGTACAGGGAGCGCACGTTCCATGAGAAAATGCGCAAATCGTTGATCCGTTGTCGGGTCCGTCATTTTAAAGTCCATCCTGTCCGAGGCTCCTGTTGTGGCTTCGTAACAAGTTGTTTTCCGTGTAGGGTTGTCAGCGCTACCCAACCCCCAACCTGGAGGACCAGTTAGTACAATTTGTCCCGTTTTTAGGCGCGGGAGACTCGCCTTCATCCTTCTCCGTCTGCAGCTTTTCGTTAATAAAGAGCTTCCAGCGGTCACCACGCCAACACTTTAATAGAAAACTACTTTGGGCCTTTGACAAGATCTCCTTACTGGCATTAGAGTCATCTATTAAGAATTATTCTGAATTAATATTCGCTACTGTAATACAATTTTGGTGTCCTGGTTAATTGTCATTACATTTACACAGACGACACCCATAATTTTCCCAAACATAATACTAAAAGGCTTGGTTAGTACTTTCTGAAACTGATATTGAGAGAAACATAGGGAAGTGAGGGCTCAAAGCGTATGCCCCAAAAGGTGTGACAGATCTCGTACTCAGAACCTATCCAAGCACTCAAGGCCTCGAAATACATCCCATTCTGATCCCTAGCGAACTGACGTTAACAATAGCGTAGTGAAAAACTGAAAGTTATCGGTTGCTGTGTTAAGTTTGAGGAGACCATACTCAAAGGAAACGACCGTGTGAGTGCTGTTTTCGACGCTTTGAAAATGATGATTTTGATGTTGAGCCAGGAAAGTTTGAAGGCACCGAATTAGAAGGCCTATTGGATGAACATTCGTGCCAAGCCCAAAAAGAACGTGCGGAATCAGTTTGAAAGCATTATGAATAATCCAAGAGGAAGAAAAGTGGGGTTTTCCACATGTGAACAGCTGCTTCAAAGGTAAACGAGCCGGCATACTGGAAGCTGGTGCTTCGGGTGTAAAGATTTTGTATTCATATTTGTGAGGAGCTTTCTACGCACATTTTTTTATTCGTATATGGGTAAAAATCCAAAATATTCCCTTATATTTTTTTCAAATTACAAGATATACGTACATATTACAGACGTAGATATTATATACTTATTGATTGATTGTACACATATTTTCGATTTAATTCCTGCACAAAGGCATACGTATGAACACATACAGTACTTATATGAAATACCGTCATATTTTGAGCTCTCACTCACCTACGATTCACCCGATATCAAATACAGGACCAGCTTCGAAAAGTACATTTGAGTGAAGTCTAGCCATATTCTGTAAACAAAATTTTTTAGTCCCTTTCGCGTGTATTGGGAGCCCCTCTTAAACTTAAGACAAAATGGCGCCAATTGATATATATAAAGGGATTCGCAGACCACACAATCGGTGTAGCCGTTTCTAAATAAATCGGGTATGACAGACAGAAGGACAGACAGATATGAAATCGATTCTAATAAGGTTTTGTTTCATGCAAAAAAATAAATTAACCCTAATAACACCTGCTTAATAAAAAGCAAGTCGATATACCGGAAGGTGGGCGTTTCGAATAAAGATTTTGTGTTCATCTTATGAGAGCAACTCTCAATGCACAATTTTCCATTCGTGCAGAGCTTAGAATACAAAATATTCTATCATACAATATTTTGCCAAACCTCAGGTACACCATACCAACGAAACACATACTGTGTTCATCTTAAATAAACAAACATTGCCTATTATTAAATGGCGCTACATACATATATATGGGCGCATCTAAATTGATCTAAAGCATCTTCACGCATTTCCACATAGATTTATGATACGTACGTAAATTAAAAGCCGCTAGTAACCAGGTAAACACACGTCTATTATATTGATTACTACCCGCGAGCTTTACAAGCACATACATATATATACACATGTCTACCTCGAGTAATTGACACTGATATACTAATAACAAAAAAAAAAATCCAAAAAAGGAAAAATAAAACGTCGCCCACGTCGTTCATATGAGTTCCCTTCATACGATGATGACGACATATAACACTTAGGGTTCAGTAAATTTACCTTTCAGAATTATGTCTTATATGATCGCCTAGGTTGATGCCAAATTTTTTTCTCCTGGGATACACTTAAATGGGGTTTTCCAGTAAATTTTTAAGATATGGTAATATACTATTATTATATTTATTTGTGCAAATATCGGAGCAGGGTTTATCTTGTGGCCTAGATTTCATATAGATGCATCATCGTGTCGTATTTTGCTACCTAGCATTTGTATACGTGCACCATTGTGATTTTTTCCGAGAACAGGATCTGTCTCACTTTTTTGGCCGCATGTTTCACCAGATATCAGATCAAGACCAGTTTGGAAAGATACTAATCGAGCCCTTTCATTTGATACCCCACATAACCATATTCTATGTAAAAAATGTACACCTCCTTTTCGCATGTATAGATCACTCACTACATGTAAAGGAACACATGTTCTCACCAAATTTCGTTAAAATCGGTTCAGCCATTTTCGAGTAAATCGAGTGTGTAGACTGACAGATAGACAGACATTGAATCGATTTTAAAAAGTCTATAGGGGCAATAATTCTGGTAAAAAAAGAACGGCGTAGGCCAGGATGCCAAACAGCTGTTAAAGTTGTCGAATTGGTGGACCTCGGCGCATGTCTGAAGCTTCTTACTAAGGCAAGAATACACCGGATATCGGTGGCTGTTTGGAGTTGTATTTTCAGTTCTTGCATATTGGATGACTACTAAACTAATTATTGATATTTAAAGGTAGATAATGTAGATAATACCCAATTCGAATTGACACCCCTTCTTTGAGCGAATGAAAACCTATTATTGCCAAATTTTACTCCTAGTGTAGCAAATACAACACATGTCTGATTCCATTCCGCGCAGTATATGGAAAGGAATCCAGATTTTATTAAAAATGCTCCGATACTGGACGGATTAGAATGCAAACTTTTTGATTCGAATTCACGCCAGAGGTCTGATATTATAAGTTGTCTACATTGAAATTGCAAACTGTTAATATGGCCCAACGAACCAAGGTTCGTCACAACTGGCGGCTTGCAAATGATTCTTATTTTCAAATTGTCACCTGCTTACCATTGCAGGCAACAGGTTATTTTATTTCACCAATTGGATTTCTAACCAATCACCAGTCGTGAGCGTCTATCTCAGAGTGCCCAAGCCATTAACTTGTTCACCCAATGTTTGCTCTTTGGTTATGAGAATTTCCCTGATGGGACGTCATTCAATGCTGATTAATTGGTATCAAGGATTTTGATTATCCCAAGTGTTCTCCATCAACCTTCATTCGGGTTTCTCTGTTGTACAGTTGAACTGCTCTTTGAAATTTAGCCGTTGATCAACTTTATCAGATCCAGTCGCCCTTGAAACTTCGGGTTTTTGTTGATCACCACCCTGCTTAAAAATCGTCCTTATTTGTCGTTATATTTATCAATCTCCGGTAATACATATTCTGGTGAATTAATTAGCAGAAATTGTGGGCAATGCCTAAAATCGAGATCTACTAACTGTCCAGATTGGAAACCTTCTAAATTTATAAGTGGCTTATGCAGTATTGTTCCTACATGTGATCCGCAAGTGATGGCCAAATCCTCATCAAGCTCCTGAATAGCCAGTACGAGGTTGGCGCCAATGTTGTCTACGTTCGATCTGAGGTGAGGGCCAATCAGGTCAATTTAGAGACGTTGAAAGACGAGAGCGTTATCTATTGGTCGCCCAAGCGTTTGGCCGAGAGCTTTTGAAATTTCGCAAAAATTTCAGTATACTGGGGAAATCATTTTAAACCGGTAGAGCCACATTCGCAATCACCTCATGATCTTACCAAGCCCAGTGCTGCAGGGATGTTGCTTAACCAATCCGCTTAGTGACGAAACATTGGATATTTAAGAACCCATCGCTTACCGGCAGATCATGAAATTTGGCAATATTCTCCCTATTAGGCAAGCATTTCCACTTTGTTGTAATGAACGAATGTTCCTAAAGCTGATTTCTCGACCACCTGAGTGAAACGTGGTCTGTCATCAAAAAGTAGTGCTTTCTGTCTTATGAAATGAGAACTGTGGAACACGAGGGCTGAAAAGAAACTTACATTACATTCACTTAAATCTTTACAATTTCTTGACTGTTTTCAGGCGCGGGCAATCAAAGATAACAAATATCTTGTTGAGGTCGGTATAAATCGTCCTGTGACCCATAGCATGCCACCACTTTTTTAAGAGCAACAGGATCTAGTCAGAAGTCTCTATTGTGAGCAGCAGTCGCCTTCTCCTCTTTTTCATCCCTGATGCTGTGGGTGACTGTCTCTTCAGCTTTTGCTTAATCCCTCAGTCGTTTGAGCGTATGAGGACCGTGGCACAACCTGAACAGCAAGGCCAGGAATTGAACTGATTATTAAGAGGAATCTGCCAAAATTTGCCCCACATCTAAATTCGTTATGAATCTAAGTTTCAAGGGGTGACTGAGAAGTCCTTCAATGAGAAGCGTTCTCCTAAGTGGCGCTATTTGTTATGCAAGCATCAAGGCAAAAGGTCACTTTACGGACGACGACTAGGCACTTTGTGATTCTTTGATGATTTGATTAATCTCAGCTTAGAAAAGCTTTCTGTTGGTGGAAGATACTACGAAATATTACTGCTTATTTAGTTGATGTTTTGTGTATGTAACTAAATTTATCCGTCATACGCCGGCTGAACTACGCTTGAGTGCTTACGGACCTGCACGGTCAACTTTCGGCACTTTTTCCGCTTTAGGGGTAGGTATTTCCTCTGTCAGAGACCATAGTCAACCCGGATGATGATTGCGGCCACCCTCTACATGTATCTACCTTGATTGCAGCTGCGAACTATGCTTCCTGATGGTCATCAATATACCAATCTTTATGACATATTTCGGTTATACCAGTTAACCAATAATGAATTTAGGTTTAAGGAAGTCTACAAAGCCACATCATAAAGTTACTATTGTAGGGTTCACAATTAAAGAGCGGCTATTTTGTCCAAAAAATTTAAATTATTTATTGCTTATAAAAGAAAACACCATTATAAACGTTAATGACTTATGACAACTCAATTTAAGGACATTTATCAACTATTAGAAATCAATTATAAAACAATGTAATTTTTGTAATTTTTATCCAAAACGAGGAAAACTTATCTCAACTATTTTTCACCCATCACTAGTCGTCGACTTTTTTCTAAAAATTGTTTGCTCCGCCAGTCTCGTGATTTTCACCTGGATACACCCAGGTAGGCGAGCCACTCAGGCGGATGAGTTTCACTCCGTGGTTAATTGCATCATTCAAGTGCGGAGCCCGGACGAATCCTCGCTAATCCACTTGTGCCTTCGGACTGTTGTGACCTAATTTTTCCCATTATACATTCTAGCCTAGGTTACTGAAATCCACCTTGGTATTGTTTGGCCAGGGATAGTTTTGAAATTTTTCCACAAGGGAGTCCACCCTGAACTGTATTAGAACTACTCGCAGAAATCCTTTTGATCCTAAACCAAAGAGGAAAAGGATCCCTTTCTGGAATAATACTAAGTTACCTCGTGTGTTTCCGCGCAAATTGAAAATGAAGAACGATCTACAGACCTTCCCTACCATCATCGTCCCGGCCGTTCATATATGCTGGTCATTAGTGTCTCGTTTTTCAATTATATTGGTGCCACCCTGGGGACTTTTACTGTAAACTTTCTCCTCATTCCATCCATATAGAATGGAACTCGCCATTCTCATTCAGCAAACCGGGTTTCGTCTTTTAGGTCAAACCTGAATGCTAAATTCCTATCCTTCTTCTATTGCGACTTATTCAGAAATTTGCGGTAGTTTTTATCTAAAAGTTCAAAAGACCGAGTCGACTTGCTTTTACGGCAGCCATTCTAGCGGACTAAATACTACGGACTTTCCTAACATTTCATTTTTTCATGTCGACATAATTGAAATAGTAACGCAAATTAAAAACTAACAGGTCAAGCGCATGTGAATGACTCTTTTCGGTATTTATAAAGCCGATTCATGCCACCCGCCGCTAACAAAAGCTGCTCTGATGAATGGCGGCTCGCGCAGAAATTCAATTTGGATCGAAACAATTGATCATCATTTGCTGTAAACATTGCCCTGCACCGCGCCAGGCCGCACTCGACTCATTGTTGGCTGCTGCAGGAAAGCTGCCGTGTGAAGTAAATCCATAACAAATGTTATGTAATCATGTCAAGTTGATTACACGCACCAACAGTTGATGGAAGTTAATCAATTTGGCAAATGGACAGGTTCACCTGGTTCAGTGTTGCCTGCTTAGCGAGCAAGTGCAAGAATGCTTTTTATCGAATATAGTCATGTGGGGTATCAAATGAAAGGTCTCAGTTAGTACTTTCTGAATCAGGGTTAGTTTCAACTTGAATTTCAAAGCGCGCGAGTAAGGAGTCAAAAAGGGGTGAGTGCGGGGGGTCGAAAGCGGTCATTTCATTAACGGAAATATTCTCAGAAATTGCCCAAGCGAAAAATCTGAAAAAGTCAGGAGGCTGCCACTATATGGTGCCTTTGATCGGAAATACCCTCCATTTCGATATCTGTTCAAATAAAGTTGATAATGCAAAGTTTAGTGGAAATCGGACCGTTACTAACAAAGTTATGATAGGTTAACTTTGCCGTTTCTGAGCAAATTCAAGACTTTGGATTTTAAACAAAAAAAGCTTTTAGAATATTTTTTGTACACGCAGCAATTTTCGAATTATTCATGTTCAAACATGTCGTTTTTTTAATCGAAAAAATGGATATTTTTCAACGGTTTTTCGCTAATAGCTCGAAAATTATGAATTTAATGTAGAAATAATATTAAGCAGAAACAAAGCATATTATATAACAAAAAGAATGAATCTTTTTATTTTTTATGTATGTAAAATATGGATAGAGTTATAGGTCGTAAATGTAAATTCGTAATGTCTAAAAAAAATTAATACTTTCAAGGTACAATACGCAAAATCAGTTACTTTTGGTGGAAATTGATCTAAAGCTCTTTTGAAGTCCTTGAAAAGGACTTTCAAATGGGGTAAATGTTGCACCCCGGAGGGAGTGCCACACCCTTCCGGGAGGGGCGCATATTGGTGCTATATTACTTTTGTTCTTATGCCATCCTCTACCCCCACTCCAAATTCAAAGTTAATCGGGCTTGGCTGAAAAAATTTGCAGGTCGAACCCGATTTTTGGCTGTAATGACTGGACTAATATCGATGTCAATTACTCGAGGGAGACATGTGTATATATATGGATTTGTATTAAACTGGCGGGTAGTAACCAATATAATAGACATGTGTATACCTGGTTACCACCGGCTTTTAATGCTTTTCTGCACGGCGTAAAATGGAAATGCGTGAAGATGTAGTAGATCAATATATCAATGCGGTAATAGACAATCTTTGTTTATTTAGGATGAACACAGTATTTATGTCGTTGATATGTATGTACATATATGTGTATCTTGGAGTTTGGCAAAATATAACGGAATATCTTGTATTATTAACTATGTACGGATGGAAAATCGTGCATAGGGAGTTTCTCACATAAAATTAACGCAACCTTTATACCCGCAGCACCTAACTTCCGGTATCCTGATTTGTTTTTTGGTACTTAGTTACGACGCAAAATTTTTCGACACTAGCATTTTTATCAATTTTCTCCACGAACAAGGATAGGTTTTGAACACATTTTTTTAGTTAATGGTAATTACAGTAAACTTTATTGCTTTTTGTGCTTAAAATGTATTTCACAGTTCTCACAAAAAAATAAATCAAGAGGTTATGATAAATTTTATAAAGTATATCAGTTATTTCCAAAATATTTAATATACCGAGAAGAATGATTTATTATATCCTAAATTTTGATCCAAATAAAGAATAGAAGACAGTTAAAAAGTCATTAGTTGGGTGGAGAATAAAGCAGGAGAACGAGCAATAAGTACCACAATGCAACGAAATTTGTGCAGGAAACCACTAAATGGATGGTTAATTCAGTTCTAAGAAAGATGCATTTTCCGCCTAAAAAGATAAAAAAAGAGGATAACCCTGTCGTCGCGTCTAGAGGGTATGAAATGAAGGGAAAAAATATAGTTCGACACTAGTCCAGAAAAGAATTTTTACAGAAAACTCCTATTTTTCAAGTCAGAAGAAATTTTGAATGGATCGACTAGATAGCTGGTATCCACAGATAGATGCAGAATCTGATATGAATCGGAACTTAACTCGCGAAAAATTAATAATGTTTGGTTACATCTGCTATCTGATGCGAAAATGATAGTTCATCATCTAACTGATTGAGTTCGTATGTTAAAATTCAACCTGTTCTCACAATATTGTATTTAGATGAATCTTTACAATAGACAGACTTTTCGTTAAAACAGATAAACGTGTATATTGTGCAGCTATAAGCCACTAAAAAAATTCATATGATGTTGGTAAAAATTTGAGGAAACTGCGCTCCTTCAATGTCAACCGTTAAAAAATGAAAAGCCGAATTTAAAAGTGGTCGAATGTTCTCCGAAGATGATGGCTAAAACCCGTAACTGGTCAGTAAAGATTAGTGAGATAGCTGAGGACGTGAGGATATGGTGCGCAAGATCTGATCAAAACCAAATGCGCAAACGACTTTCGTGCCAATGTTTGGTCCGATTCCATAGGGATCCTCCATAATAATGGCAAACGGAACAACAGTCGAAGTTGCCAGTTGTTCCACGACAAAGAAAGCAAAGTCGATTGCGCCTGCCAAAAGGGCCATTTTTCTTTTATGGCGGCCGGCTCTTGACTTTTCGAGGTTTTCGTCTCCATTCTTCTCGTTTGAGTGACCGCGTCTCCAAATTTTGTAAAATGAGCAGCATTTAACTTGCGTTATCCATTGAATATTCTCATTTTGTTCGGAGTTTAGGCAGTCCATCGTCATGACTGTGAAATTTATATTCCCAGCAGTTCTCCAGTATCAACTTCACTGGGAATTGATAATATTTTACGTTAAAATTCTCTTGCGTTTTCTTTCGATTATTTTTAAAACAACGAAGATATTAGTCTATGGTTTTCGCGGTAGAATTTGTCATTTTTATTACACATAGTTTCGTCAGATCAAACAATATTTAGAAGCTGTTGAAGTTGATAACCATTGCCATATCCCTTGCTTTCAGTGAATCCGCCGATATTCCAACCACATCCGATATCTTTTTATTGTAAATGCATCCTTCTTTTCTTCGAACGCGGTAGAGCAGGTGCCTTTACGGTCTCTGCCCCATCGATGTGCGGGGATTGGGTTGCGTCATTGGATTCCTGGAAATATTGCGCCCATTGATTTTTTATCTGGAATCCTACTATTGTAACCGGATCCTGAATTACGTCTTTTAAAGTTATCGTTTAATCTGCGGATATCGTCGTTTATATGCTTTCGTTTCTCTTTCTACAGACTTTGCCTGCATGCCTCTTGTGGGTCCCTCCACATTATTTATGTGCAGGGTTTTTTCATCGACTGCCTATTGGCACTCTTCACCAAACCTTCCATTCGTGTTGCGCGGAGGATCGTGTCCGATATTTTTCTCCGTCCCCGTTTTGACTGTATGTTTTTACTCTATTTCATGCTTGACTTCCCCATGACAGTACAGCGCTTGCATGGGTTAATTCTTGTAGTGCTCCATCAGAAAGGTGGCAAAAGTCTATTTTAGGATGCAAAAGCGATCCTGTTAATTAGTTACAGGAATAATTACAGGTAAATATTACCTCAGCCATTTTGTAAAGCTGGATGCCAAAATTCGTGAGCAAGGGCGTGGGTTGACGACGACGCAATTGTTCACAAATCTACATATTTGAGTACTTCGTTGGTGAAAGACGGTTGGCTGCGCATTAGACCCACAGTTATAACACAGTGACGGTGGAGGTGACAATCAAAGACACCCTAGAAGTAAAAAAAAAAACGCAATTGGTTGCTGCGCTAAGGCTTTTAAAGAGAAAACATTACTGGAGGTCACGACCCGGAAGGAATAATCAGTCAATTGTGTTAACATGTACCTGAGGCATGTGAGCCAAGAGGGCCTTAAAAATGTGTGCGCCACAGTCCGCAACCAAACTATTGATGGAATCAACGACGATGTATACTGACTTTTCTGTGTGCGAGGAGACTTTTCTAAAAGGCGAGGGGAAAGTTGAAGCGCTAGGAGCTGGTAGAAGAATACTGGCACCTTCAAAGTCCACCTAAAAAGGTCATTCAAAGGGCACGTGGAGTTGTTACAGAGAACTGTGCATTAGGGATAACGAAGCTTCAAATTTGCTGTTAAAACCAGGCCCAATTGATTTAGGAGACAAAAACACACGTTATAATCATGTATATGGCTCTCAATTTCTCTTAAATGTTGTATGTACATTGTCGGAAATTATTGGATGAAAGGAGGTTGAGCGCCGCTCTCAACTTAACTCCAAACTCCAAATATGAAAGAGATGCAAAGCTTGGGGGTGAATTGGAGCCTCGCAAATCCAACAATAGCAACGACACAAAAGAAATTAAAGGAACTAAATCGAGCCTGCGAATAGAGCCGGACGCGTGCATATTGGTAAAAGAATAGGATTGTTTCTCTACAACTCTTTAACAGTAACGTCTTTTTAAAATTTCTACCTGCATCCATAAACAAGTCGGGAAACCGGAAGCTATATAAAGACATTTGAGTGTACATTTTCCCGATTAGTACGTAGCACATAATGTATGCATATATTATGTGAGACTATCTACATTCGGGTGATACTGACATTCAAAATCTTGAATTTGCAAAGAAGTGACAACTTTAACCTATTATAACTTTGTTAGTAATAGTGCAATTTCAAACAAACTTGGTAGGATCAGGCTCTACATTATAGCCTATATTATTGCATGTAATATAGACTGCTCGTAAAGCTAGGATGAACTTAAGGGGAGTTTTGCAGCCAATTACTAAAAATTCTGGTAATATACTATTATTAACTTTATTTGAATAGATATCGGTATGGAAGTTATTTCGGAGCCTAGGCCTCATACAATAGCAGCCTCTTGATTTTTTTCAGATTTTTCGGTTGGGTAGTTTCTGAAAATTGGTCCGTTAAAGAAATGTTCACTTTCGACCCCCGGCACTCCCCGCCTTAGCAACAAACGTCAAAACTAAGACCGGCATCAAAAAGCGCTAATCAAGACCTTTCATTTAATACCCCGCATGACTATATTTGGTAAAAAAAATGTACATCCCCCCTTTTGCATGTATGGGAACCCCCCCTTTTTTACACAAAACCTTAAAAAGACGTTTGTTATCCGATATACAAAAAGATCATAGATTGCTATCAACTTTCCAGACCTACTGTCAGGCCCAGACGGAACTAAGGACAACAGAAGCATTGCAGTCAATATCATAAATGTAGCATAACTCTTTCTTGAAAAACTTCTAGTGTGAGGCTATTTTGAAGTTTAGATTTTATTTAGGCAACGTTTCTTTTGACACCCTCAGAACTATACCATATGCAGGCAAAAAAAATTACTTCATTTAAAAAAAAAATGAAATGACGTCGTACTTTCCATATATGAAATCTTATACTTTACACATGTGTCCCTCTTAAAAAAGGAGTTTGAGATGGACTTAATTTCAAGAAAATTGGTTAAATCAAATTTAAACGTGTTAGCTTCCAATAAGTGTTTAGAAAAACTGGACCCCAATTTCGTCATCATGACTTTAGTCAGGATGGTTGGGGTAGACGCTAAACTATATAAACTCCTACAATTTCAATCGGAGCTCGAAACTGGGACGAAATATTTTCACAAAACTCATCTCCCATTTTTCCCTCAATTCAAAGATAAATGAAATTCCAACATGATTTCGAGGCGCCAACTCATCTCACACCTGAAAACGCGCTAACAACTTGCTCACAAGCAGCAATCTATTCACACGAAATTTTGGAGTCAGAAAAAAACATTTTTCATTGAATCACGATGCAAGTCTGAACTCAGCCATTTGAGTTCGATTCTAACAAAATGTCAATTAGCGCCTGACAAGTGATGAGGCAAACAAGTCAAATGACTGCAATTATTACAAATAAACGGAACGATTCGAACTCAAGGTGCTAACATTCGGGGAATCTGTTAAAGTGGACGCCATTGTCTATTGTAACTCTGATGCAACTTGGGCTGCTGTGAACGCAGAGGAGTATCTAATTTGTTTGCCAAATTTCTCACCAAAAACTTTTTTTGTAACATTTCGGGCTATTTGCGTCAACAACAATCTTGGTTATTTCAATCTGTTTTTGTAGATTTTCACGTCTGGCGAACTAATTAATGTAAATTTCCAGACAATACAACTGATTTATTGTTATTGGTGTCGAAATATACTCCTGGGAAAAATATGAAATTGAAAAATGGATATGGTTTGTCCTTGAATTATAATTTAAATTTGTAAATAAACATGTACAGTACGTGCGTAAGTGCATGAATATTAAACCATCATAAAACTTTTACGGATATTATCTCTGAATATGCAGATGTTTAACAAACGCATGAATATTTTCATTCCAGATACCGGACATAGCTACAAGACGACGATTATCCACGCCCAAAGCAAGTCCCCTATTAAAAAGAACATCTTCTGAAAAGAGTCCTAAAATTTCACCGCTGGC
Organism: Hermetia illucens; assembly: GCF_905115235.1. Classification (NCBI taxonomy): domain Eukaryota; kingdom Metazoa; phylum Arthropoda; class Insecta; order Diptera; family Stratiomyidae; genus Hermetia; species Hermetia illucens. The sequence goes on along the minus strand of NC_051852.1, from coordinate 95,828,664 downwards.
TCTAAGGGATGATTCAACCATGACCAAGGCAGAGAAGTCAGGATGGTTTAAGTCGATAGATCGTCGCTCGAAAAAGAAATCTAACGAGAAGGTATGATACTCTCTCACTAGCAATGATATTTAGGCTAAAATTGAACTCCCGATTTCAGTTCGATTCTCCCACGAGAACACCAATCACAACGACAACGGAAGATGAGTTTTCCACTTTACGAGTGAAAAAATCGTATCGAACCCCTGTTGCGCCTCCAGCTCCACCAGTACCCGAGAAAAGTTTACGTTTCTTTGGCGATACTGATTTAGAGTCAAATCCGAGCTTTTCGCGTGCCGCATCAGCCCCTCGGTAAGTTTTTCTTTACTTTCAATAAACTTTATCCCAAATCTTCTTCATGAATGTGAATGGTCTCAAAGTTGGCTAAAGGAATTAAATGAAGTATATTAGGGGTATAATTGGTGAATATAGTGTCACATGCAATCGATATCCGGTTTGGGCCTGAAGCAATCAGAAATTATAAACAGATAATGCGCTGAAGTTCTTCCATACGCCCCACCTCATCGAAGATTATGCCTACCTTATCTTCTTTAGTTATACACATTGTTTTCAGAGACTTTGTAGTCTATTCAGATCAAGCGACATGATCACGGCAGACTGTTCAGTTTGCCTTGGCAAAGAATGTACAGTCACGATATCGCTCATATATTTCGTCATTATACAAACGCCGGAATCTTTCACCCTCATGTTGGTAAACATTTTCTGGAGCATCTTCCTTTCAAACGTGGTCGTATTATTTGCTTCTGGCCCAAGTCTTCGAGCGATACAGGACACCTGGTGAAATCATGGTCTCCCACAGTAAGAGTTTTGACTCTGTGAAGAGACGTTTTGAACGAATAGGTTTTGATAGACTACTATCGGTTGTCTTGACTACCAATAATTTAATGTAGATTTCTTTTTTCATTCGCCACCATAAATTTTATTGTGCCCTCTTTGATATTCAGTTCGAGATTATGTACCGTCTGCTAAATCTGCTATCAATATCGAGAGCATAGGTAAGTAATTGGACATTTGAATTTTCCAATTACTAGTTGAACCTGGATCTTCTCAATATACGCCTGGTTATGCAACTGTATTTCTGCTTTCTTCGAGTAACCATTTCCAGCCCAAACTCTGACAGAGCCTCCCATCATCTGATGCTGGCTCATAATCCTTCTGTCCTTCCGTCGACCATAGGAGTATAAATTGTAACTATCAGATCCGTCTAAATTAAATTTTCGTCAGTGAAAGGAATTTTGCACTTTCTTCTTCCAGTGGAGCGCTCTATCGGCGAACGCGATACGCGGTTGTAAGCGCTGGTTTGCTTTTAATTTTTTTCATTTTCTCACTATTATACGGCAAACTGCGTATACTAGTTCCATGCTTACCTCAGTTGTAATGGAGGAATTAAATCCTTCCAGTAATAAAGCCCACTCTCTTAGACAATGAGGCTTGCCTAAAACACGCTTTTCCAGTAGTTTTTAGCGTCCACAAGCAAATTCTTTACCTCTTTTCTCTTAATATTCTTTGCTATTTTCGAAATTGTCCATCCTTCTTTGCGGAAATTTACTATCACTTTGTTTTCGCGTTCATTGATCTTTGTTCTGCGCGGCAGTTCATCACTTTGGTACGACTAGCGGTTTTAAAAATCTTCAAAGAAATGGATTACTAATTTTTAGGGGTGGGCTGTACTATTGCATGGGAGTACAATTCTGCAGTGACCCGCTCTCTGAGCTATATTGGATAGTGTAACCAGCAATGGAGTTGCGGCTCTCTCTCACTAGAATTTTTACTTTGTCAGCCAGAATACCGCCATAACACAACGCATGAGTTGATGAAAGCATGGGGTATGCGAGAAACGGTGGTGGTTACTTTCCATGTATCACTCCTATATAGAAGCACAGAAAGAACATTAACACGTGACATCATATTGGGTGCGGCCGTCGGTTGAAATAACGCTGCATTGATAAATGAATTGTTTGACAACCCGGACTTTCCAACAATTATTAATGCATACAAGAAGAATTCGATGTCGAGCCAGACTTCAGTGCTCTGCTTTGGATTGCCGATCCCCCAAGATCGTCGCTTTGATAATAGCTATTAATTTCTGCCTAAAAATAGCTATTAATTTCTCCCCAAAATCATTCTAGATGTATCCCTTTTCAGGCTGACAAAAACTTTCTTAAGATCGGTGAATAGTAGATAGAGCGCTAGTTTAAACTCTACACACTGTTTCCCAATTATCCGAAGAGTATTAATCCGATTGGAACAGAGGGGACTAGAGCGACAAGCCTGCCTGCTCGATAGACGTCAAATGGTGTTGCAAAATATTCAGAAGATTATTATTATTATTATCTTGTTAAGGTGAAGGCACATTGCGTCCTTAAAGAACTATTGTGCTCCTTTTACTGGTTACAGTGTACCTATTATTCCTAGTATCTCAAGCAAATCCATAACTGTTAGGAATTTCATTATATTCCATAATTCCAGATCTTCCAACTTTGCATCTGATATTAAGTGTTCTCCCAGATGCCTCGACCTACTTTGCGCAAGTACCGAACACTGTTCGGTTCGGTTCGGTTCCAGAATATGTGTAGAGGTTTCATCATACTCCGCACAGAACCTGCAGGCAGTGTCCATAGGTATCCCTAGCTTCCCTAGGTGATAGTTTAGCGGCAGTGACCAGTGAGAATTCCCACTATGATTCGGAGGTTCTTTTTGGTGAGGTCTAAGCAATCCTCTGTGCGATTGGGTTTGTATTTTATATATATATATAAGCACCCTGGACTGCTCCATTCCTGGTAGGCTCACCCAGTATAGTTCCCTCAACCGTTCCTCTTCATTTCCTAATGTCATAGCCATGAACCCGTTTCCGATTCCACCGAAGACATCTTTGCTCCCTTCTTGGCTACTTTGTCGGCTACCTCAATGGTTTCCAGCCCAACGTGGCCTAGAACCCAGAGTATCCAGACCTTGTTGAACGAGCCGTGCGTATTCAGTCTCTCAAGGCACAGTTTAAAGTTTATTCGGTTGGACCTAAGTGCCTTGATTGCTGTTTAGCTGCCGGTGAGAAAAGCAATGTTCTGCCCTCTGTAGTTCCTTTGGAAAATAATAGAGGCGCATCTGTCTATGGCATATATTTCTGCCTGGAAGATGCTAGTGTGCTTACCCATGAGCTCCAAGTACATTTCCCTTGGACCACTGACTGCGGCGTGTATGCTGAGTTCAGTTCTTTATGCCCGGATTACCACCCGATAGGTAATGATGGGCCTTACTATTCCAGAGGGTGTTTACTTTTGCCCGTCTCCATGCCTTTGGTACATATCCCAGGGCTATGCTGCCTCTTATTACCTTCAGAAGAGACTCTAAGATGATTTCTAGGCCCCGCTGGATTAGTGCCGGGAGAATGCATCTACTCCGGGTGACTTTAGTCGATTAAAAGTTCCCACTGCCCACCTTACCCTAGCTTCTGAGCATACCTCTTTTGCTAGTTTCCAGCTCTCCTTTCTTCCGTTTTTGTTCGTTGTTGGGGTGTCAGGCGGCATGTTGTCGTCTGCCGCCGTGAGGTAAAGCCCCGGGAAATGAGTTCAGAAAAGTAAGTGTACTCTGTCATCCTCATTCTTGGTAAATGTCTCGACTTCCTTCTTCAAACAGCCAGAGGATATTGCCCCGTGTGAAGTTGAAGAATTTTCTTACCTCTGTTCTCATTCTGGCTAGATTCCTGTTCCACCGTCCGTCTTAACCGGACAACTGGCCTCATATGCGTTAATGATGACTGTGTTGAGGTTTTCCACCACTGTTTCTAGTTCCAAGTCACACCTGAAATCACCGTCCCCTTGAAGGTGAGCCATGTTCTTGGTCAGGTGCGTTGCGGGATCGTAATTCGTTCTCCTGGGGTTCCTTATTATTCTTTTTATTTCGGAGTAGCCCTCAATGTCCAATCTGATTATTTGATTATTTGTGACTAGACATAGAGGGCTAATCCGACACCCTCCAATTCCTGACCAGCTCGTTCATTACAGTATCCTGTCTCCTCCTGGCTGGTGCTGGTCACAAATGTCAGAGTGTTCCCTATGCTAAGAATAAATTCAAAAGGATACTCACTCTTCGGTTGGTGTCGCTGCTTCCCAGGACTTCATGATGGGCGTTGGCATCGCAGCCGAGGAGAAGTGGAAATGCCCTCTTACTTTACAGTTTAGCAACTTGTTCCGGTGAACATGTTGACAGTTCTACTCCTTCCCAGCCTGGTAATTTAGGAACTATGATCCCAAGCCACCCTGCAGTTTCTTCCGTCGCGGAGTCCCCCAGTATATGACCTGGTGGAAAGCATATCCCGGCGAACACAAGTTTCGCAGTCCATTCCTTGCACATGTGCCTGACGAGAAGGTCTTCAATAGTTTCCTGCTCCTCACGAGTGAGGATTTGCTCGGGAAACATTTTTGGCAGTATGGTCAGTCGAATGCCCTTGACCGCACTAGCATAGCTAATGGCGGGCTTTCTGATTCTTGCCTTCACCCCTGACCTGTCCGAGTTTTCTCCCCTCTCGGGTTCAGGTTTGGATTTTTTGGAAGCATTCCCTTTATGCGAGCCTTCTTATGGCCTCTTCTAGTTTCAGACCTTCCTTCAGATAACGTAGGTACCATTTATCACCTGCGCCGCGGAGACCTGTCTCCTTCCGGATTTCTGCTTGCCCTGCTTTTTGAGCAGTGGTGTTTGTTGGTTGTTTGGTTGTATTTCCTTTATTTTGGCAACATTACTCAATTGATTCCCATGAGTATGGGGTTAGGAGGTTCACCGTTCCATAACTCTCCGTAGCACAGTAAGGTCAAACTTACTCACTGAGGCGACCAGGTATCAGTGAGGCTCCGTTCGAATATAGTCAGTTACCCCCGACTGCAAACTAGCCAATGGGCACGGTGCGCATGACATCGTGGATTGAGGGAGGTGTTTTTCGACTCCCCAGTCTAGATACGTTGCGTTTTCTTAATAGTAGGGTCACCTCGTACAGGATGTGGCCATCACCACTCAATAACGATGTTGGTAGATGAGAGGTTTGGCTCCTGGAAAGCCGCACAACCCTCAAGCGGAGAGACAGCTCACTCTCAAAGAGCGATAGCTTGGCCCCAGGAAGATCGTACAGCTCCTTTTGCTTTTCACTTGTAATAATTGCTCCTGAAGTGGTCCAACTTCCCTTGCAATACTTCTCATTTCTCATTCACTTCCGAAGTAAGTACTACTCGGTAATAACGTCCAACTTGTCCAACTCGCACAGCCTGTCCAATTGGATCAGTTTTAGAACCCTTCATTTAAAGTATGCAATTCATAGTTTTCACTAGAGCTTTTTTCATCCTGTGAATCTTCAGTCGCCTAGGAAGTTTGACTGTATCTCTAAGGAATTAAAGTTTTCCCCATACGTCAGACTAGATTCTACATAACGGTGGTCTGATATTATGGTTTCATCTAGCATCCGTCAGTCAACATAATCAACTCTAACATCCTTGAAGGGATAGTTGTTAGGTCAATTATTTCACTTCACCTTGGTCCAATGAAGGCAGGTACACACACCACCTCCCCAGTTATCCAGCTGAAGAGATGACGTCATATAACAGAGGCCAAGACTACTTTATTCTGCAAACATTACCAGTTCCTGTCTTTGATGGAGGACGTAAAAAATCATACGATGAGTATCTAGAAAACACTACATCATCTCTGCTTTCGTCATTTTCCTGGTATTGTAAGACAACCAAAGCTAAGTCCTGGATACAAAATTATGGTCTTGCTCAATGATAACAATACTATGCTCAGTTATTAAGTCCATCAATCATTCAATGATGAGGCATCCTGGAGAAAATATGCGACTATATATTGTGACCATGCACATTTGTAATTTTTACAGTATCAGTATTGCAATAATATCCGAAATCCCATCAATTTTAGCGCTCGTCCATCTGTAGCGGCTTTAAGTCGTCATCAAAAATATTCGCAGAGTGCTTATCACTTGGACCGTATCACCAAGCCTGTCAACAAATCACATACACGAAGCAGCTCCTTACAGAATTTGGATGATGGAATCGATGAAGTGGATCGTACCCGTCGACGACAGCATTCACGATCCCGCGAGTTAGATGATATTTCAGAAAGTGCTTCGGACTCAGAGCTCCCTAAACATCATAATGCACGTCATGCTAGCACTCCCCGACTATCATCATCAAGGGATGTACGAGACGGTGAACCTGTTGCTCGTCAAAAGAGGTACTACGAGGAGCATACACACCACAATAGCAGCGATCGTGAACATCAGCGTGAACGCCGTTCACCACCACATAGAAGAGATTCCAACGATCCCGCCCGAATTGAATTCAGAAAGCCTCCACCAGGACCACCGGGTCCACCAAAGCCAGCTCGAAGTGTTGATCGACGAACTACATATTCTAGGTAAGTTTCAACTGATAAGTTTTCGAAGTTTTCCTTCTGTCTCCGTATATGTACAGAATTAAGTTTCCTGCTGATGACTATTATTGCCTTGTACCTAAAAGGACCTACTTACCACTTCCATATTTTTTAGGGAACGTGATCGATTACACGATAGCTCGGGTACTGAAGGAGAGTCGAGCCTACAGAGTCAACGTAGCGTGGTATATTTACATGCAACCACAGTTGGTGCCATACCTCAGCCATACCATTTGAGCTCACGTCGTCGGGCTATGTCTCGCGAGGAGCTCTCTGCTCTCAAGAAGAAGGAGAAGATGCAACCGATGACACGAACAGTATCTAGATCTGTATCAATGTTAGCTCCCTGGAAACCAAAGCACTTACATGAAGGATATGAAATAAATTATTCGCAAGAACCTACAGAGAAGGTGAGTAATATTCGAATAATAGGTATTTGAATTGTATAGATTTCGACCCAATCTCTCCTTTCAGTCAAAAAAGAATTCCACAATACCAAGAAAACCCGGAACAAGCAGCAGCAGTAGCAAAACAAAAAAGGCCACATCAAGTAGCAGCACAATGCAACGATCGAAAAAGAGTGGGTCATCTCGAGATGACCTTTCCTCGACGCGGCCATCATCCTCATTAACCAGTGCCTCAAAGTCAGGTATCTCGTCGGACAAAAAGTCCTCGCCGGACATCCGAAAGGATACAATCAGTCGCCGCAAAGTCAAATAATATTGATATCATCTACCCATGCATGTTTTAACGCTAAATACTCGTACGAAGTTCTAATCAAAAGGTTATTAATATCTACTATTTACATTACCTATAGTTATCGTCAAAAAGGATCAAAAAATATTAACCAATGTGTAATTGAAGCGAACAGAAAACGAAGAAGAAAGCAGAGTTCCACACGACTCCGCTCCACGGATTTTTCGCGGTGCTATGGCTTCTAGACGTAAGTTCTCGGTAATCCAATCAAGTCTACTCGTCACTATTTGTCATGTAAATATTTGCTGCAGTTGTTAATTATTGCATTTGTTTTTGTGTTATTAACAAAAGCGTCCTGATCAAAGTGAGCGTCAGTCTAAGCAATGTAAAAGTGAACTTATCAACTTAATATTAATTTTAGGTTAATTTTTATAATAAAATAAATTACATTTTATTATTTTGTAAATTTGTTTTTTTAATCATTAAAATATATTGATGTAAAATATAACGGCTTCTGTGCAATTGTCTTTTGATTGGGAGGAAAACCGGGTTTTCACACTATCTGGCTCTACCAACAATTTTCATAGTCATGATACCCAGGAAACGCTCTGTAAGCGTGATTACACTCCTTCAAGTTATAATGTGTTGAAAATCACGTCGGGGTCACCAAAAATTGTTGTATACCGATCCAACATTTGACAGGTTGTATAGCAGTCGATCGAACGTTGAAATGAGGTTCATCAGCCATTTTCCGGCTAAGACGAAATGCAAGGTGTTAACCCTAGAACATCCACCAAATTGGACTCAACTAATAAAACACAATCACTGCATATACTTTACCGAACATGAAAGGACCATTAACATTGGAGGTGATCCTACCCACTCTCGTCTACAAATGGACAACGGGTCAGTGCCGCTTAACTGCTTGCTGTTTCGCAGCTGTTTCATCGTTTCTGGATGCGCCTCCCATTGAGCTGTTCCGATGATCACGCGAAGTGCTTTTTCTAATTCTTCCACCGTTAAATAGCCAATAGCTCACTCACTGATATCAGACATGCGATTGAGGGTTGATAGGTGCCCACAAATAGTATCAACTTTGTTGAAGAAATATTGACCTGAAGGACCAATAACTACAATTGCAAAGCATTTCCGGTGCGATTTCTCTAGAAACCAGATCTGCCGGATTCTGTTTGGAGTCAACGTGTCTCCACTGATTCGGTGTGGGTAGTTGTTGTATGGATACAACTTAATTCGCCACGAAGGGATGATGCCTCTGCATGCAACCATTTCAGGACGACTTCTGAATCGGTCTAACAAAAACAGGCCTCGTTAGATATCTTTAGATCAAGTTTCAGTCTTTGCACAAGATCGACAGCAAGCTTGGCCGCACATAGCTCTACTCGGGGTAGAGTGATAGCTTTTACCGGTACTACTCTGGCACAAAAAATACGTACGGTCCGGCATCCCTTTGAATAGTTTGCTCGAACGTACACCCCCGAGGCGTCTGCGAACGCATGTAGTTGTAGATTTTGTGCCACCTTCCCTCTGAATACATGTCGAGGTAGCTCAATCTTACTTAATTGTGGCAGATTAGTGCGGTGTCTCGACCATTCTAGCTGCAACTCGTGAGGAAGTTCCTCATCCCGTCCTATTTGAAGGCTCCATAGTTTTTGGAAAATATTTTAGTCATCAGTTCTAACGGGTGGAACAAGCTGACGATGTCTGCTAGTACTGCACATTTCGTATCTTTATTGTTCTCGAGATCTAGATACTTGATTCGGAACTCGTCTGGCCTTCTAATTCCTACGCTAGATCAAACTGTAATGCTTGGTCCGCGGTAGAAGTATTTGCTAATAGTGCTGTGGAGGTGCAAGCTGATTAAGAGGATTCGTCCGAGCTCCACACGAGAAGGTTCCTATAATCTCGGTATCGTTGGTGGACAGCAGTGATTATATTGTCGGTACCGTATTGAATTTGTTGGAATTAATGAAAAAAAGCGCCGTGCTTCTTCTTGTACGGGGTCACCATTTGTGGCTTGCACACTTAAATAATGACTAACCCATCAAGAAAATTTGAATCATTTATTAGTTATGAGAACATTTTCTTTAAATTCAATTCACCGATCATTATCTACATTGTGGTGTCCGGATGGCTCACGTGATTAGAGCGCTGGGTTGTCGTAGCGGAAGGTCGCGGTTCAAATCTCGCTAGGGGCTGAGGAATTTGTTGTCGTGACTGGATGTCGGACACCAGTCGACTCAGCTGTGAATGAGTACCTGAGTCAAATCAGGGTAATAATCTCGGGCGAGCACAATGCTGACCATATTGCCTCCCACACTGTACTGTGGTGTACCGTTACGGTCTTGAATGAAGTGCTCTAACACACTTCAAGGCCTTGATCCAATATGGATTGTTGCGCCAACGATTATTATTATTATTATTCTCTACATTCTTTGTTCCTTCTACGATTACTCCGCCAGCTTCGTAACTTTTAACCCGCTACCTACAGGTAGGCGAGCGACTCAGGCGGGTGATTTTCACTCCGTGCTCGGACGAATCCTCGCTAATCAGTCTCCACACTAACGCTTTGTAGACCGACGGAATGAGCCTACCTCTTTCCGTACGTCCTTGATGACTTTACACTTCTGGCACGCGATGCACTGTCTGGCCAAGGAGTTGACATCCTTATTCATTGATGGCTGATTCGTTGTGCGAATGCCTAGGTGCGTAAGAGCGTGTCCTGCATGGAATACTTCCTCGCGAAAAGCGACCGGAATATATTGCCTAGATCCCCCCATATGTCTCGCAAACTATTTCGGAGGTTGAGCCGAAAAGGGGAAACTCTCGAAATTTATATTTGAAGTTGTCTCTAAGGCTCTGAAGTACTTCGTCATCCTTCTGTGCCTTGGCGTTTGCCGGAAAATCGACTGTGGCAGGCATTTTAACCTCTGAAAAGCGTGACAAAGCATCTGCAGCACATGCTGGATGTCCGAAGTAAACTGGCTTATGAAGCTCAGCCGCCGGAATTGGCAAGGAGACGCCTTGTCGGGCTTCTGTTTGAAAGCGAAGGTAAGAGGCTTGTGGTCCGTGAACACTGTGAACGGCTGAGAAGAACAGGTGCACGGCGCGTGAGCTTTGATCTGCGCCCCTAAAATTGGCGGACCAGGAGTCGGGTTTGCCCCTGAAGCAATACCTTTGGCCGACATTTCCGTACAATCGTGCGTCGAGGCCCTTTGTTGTGAATGGATCCCACGAATGCAGTTCGAGTTTACCCTGTTCGAGCTCCGCACGAGAGTGATGCAATTCACCACGGAGTGAAACTCACCTGCCTGTGTGGCTCGTCCACCTGCAGGTAGCGGGGGGTAGCAATTGTGGAAGTAAAAAAAATGTTGAGAGTGATCGGTGAAAAATAGTTATATAATAGTTATAAAATATATAAATATAAATGAGATTTGCAATTGAGTTTTCATAATTCATAAATGTTTGTAATTGAATTTTCATAATTAATAAAAGATGTAAATTTTCTTGATGCGTTGGTTGCTATGTAAGTGTGCAAGCTACAGTTCCTTATTGTTTGCGCACCATTTCCGTAGCCGAAATCCTGCTGACCCAAGGGTTTCTAGCAATTGTTATTGTTTGTCAAGGGTTTCTCTAAGGTTATCTGCTCCAGCCATCACATCATCCATGTCTCCATGAAGTCTTCTCGCAGTCCTGATGCAGCAAGCGGAGACCGAAGCTGCATTTGAGAGGATAAGTGTTGAAGGCATTTAGTCGCTAAATGAGAGGGGATGTGGTACCGTAGGTGATCATATTTAGCTGGTAGAATCTCATCGTTTCACTTGGATGATCCCTAGATACAATGAGTTGGAATCGTCTATCTTCTGCTACCACCAGAATTTGTCGATACTTCTCAATGTCCGCCGTGAAGACATAAGGATGGTGAACGGCTCAGGTTGAATAGTAGGCCCGATACATAACACGTGATTTAAGCTAGGTCCCAGTGAGTCTTGGAGAAAACGTCGAAGAGAGCTCTTAGTTTTATCAAGGTGCTTTCTGGCTTCAATGCACAGTGATGCGGACAGCAAGCAGTGTGGCTTCGAGTGGATCACCAACTGATCTCCGTCATATGTCCCTGCTCCTAGTACTGGAGGTGCTTGACCAAGCGTACTTGTCCCAAACTTCGTAGCTCATAGTGTATGTCCGCTCCGAGAAGTATGTCAATACGGCTTGGGTGGTTGAATTCGGGGTCTGCTAACTGAATATTCTCCGGTATAGCCCAAGCGTTGCTTGTGCGATGGTTGCGCTGAGATTATATGTGGCAGCATAACGGCGTCTAACCGTCGGGTAATGGTTGACACTCTTGATTTTAGAATACGCCTTCGGTTATAATAATCATCTGGGAACTGCTATCCAAAACGGCTCTTAGTTGTTGGTTGTTGGTACTTTGCCTTGATAATAGCAGCTCTTAGGAGAACTAACTAACCGGAAAACAAAGTTGTCTCTGCGGATTAGGCTATTGAATGCACGCAAATGCGGTAGCCATCTTCGATGTATTTGCTGTTCACATCCGTCTGCGTTTCTCCTTGCTCTGGTTACCAGACGATTTAGACGTTGCATCACTAGTGGTGCCTCGGCTAGCGAATTCTAAATGTAACAAAGTGTGATGCTTTTTGCTACACTTTAAACAGCTTCCAGAACTACATGAGGCCCTTTGGTGTTCGCCACGTAAATAATTCAGGCAAAGCTTCAGCTACTTGACTCTAACGTTGCGATCGCCTGTCGTTAACTTTTGGAATTTATGGTAAGAATAAATTCGATGTGATTCGTTGCAATTTTTGCAAGCTTTGGCTGACTGATGTCTGGTAGCCATTAATGGGTTGACGATTTACTCTAAAAGGTTGCTCATTTGTGCGGATGCACGGTCTCCAATGCTTGGAGACGCCGTTCGAGGAACAATAAGAATTCGACCAGTTTTTGCAGTTCCAGTGGTTTGGCTAATGTTTGTTCGTAGAGAGTGTGAGTAGTTCTATCGGGTTTTTTCGAGTGTAGATGTAGAATAATAGGATCCGATCCTTTTAAGTTCAGTCGATAGTTGGTTAACCCAAGCAGACATTTCTTAGTGACATCGTACAACTTTCTCATTGCTTTGGCTGATTCGGTTTGTAATTGCTGGCGGTTCTATGAGCTTATCCAGCAGCGACGATACTTTGAATCGTGGATTTTCGAATCCATTCCTCAGGATTTCCAAAGCCATCTAATGACTCTCGTCAGTGATGGTAAGATGGCGCAATAGTCGCTCTGCCTCGTCCTTTATGTTTGCCTTTAAATACTACATTTTTTGTGCCTTTCCCAATTGCTGATCGTGGATCATCTAACGAACAGGTCGCTAAATGCATCGAAGACAGGAACCGGCACATGAAGCAATTGCACAGTGGGCCGAGTTCTTCTGGAACGGTCTCCTGTCGTTGTAAGTGTTTCACGCCATTGAACCAAGAATATGAGGGCACCGTCAAATCTGTCCAATAATTTCAATGTAGTCACCGTCACTAAATCCATGTTTCAATACTTCAGTTGAGCCCTGCCAAATTAGTTGATGGGCTTGACGAAACTGTTTCCAGTATGTGCAGAGTATTGTAGCCTTCACTTCGTAACAGGCCTTTGGTTGCGCTTCCTCGACTCCGTCAATTGGGTTGATGATGTGCTCGAATGGGCACATACTGCACTATTGTTGCTCGATCAGTGTCTTGATGCCATCTAATGATATTACTGAGCCGACGTTGGTTGCTAACGGTCATATGCTTCCCTGGTCTTGTTGATGGGGTTGTAGAAAATGAGTTGAGTTATTTAGTCCCTCACCTTGGCGTATTCGCGCTTCACCGCGTCGAAAAACTGCCTCATAAGTACGGATCGGAATATCATCATTTGCTTTGGAGAAATTTCATCTAGTCATGTTGATCGTGCCGCAAGATATTCCCCGGTCTCCCTCTCTCTGGAGTCCATCCGATAATTAGAGATGAGACACTGGATTTCCTGGCCGGTCACGTCTTGATGCTGAGCCAACAATTGAAGCTGCTCTAGCTCTGCTCGCGAAACGTTTAGTTCGAAGTGGCTAAATGGAGGCTGTGTACACCTATTCAATGAATGCTGATCGAAAGATACGTTTGCGCTCTGAGTGTCCTATGATTAACCTGAAGGACCACACCAAGGTCACCAAAAATGTTTATATAGCGATCCGAGATTGGCCCATTTATACAGGCAGTCCCATTTATGATAGTAAACATTTTATTCGATAGTACCATTTGTTTGAGGAAAATTGGTCGAGGGAATGGGCACTCTATCTTTTACCGTTACAGAGTTACAGAGTTTTTTGTGAATAGTGTCAAGAAGCTCGGTCTTAAAAAAATACAATTTTCCACTCCCTCAATCATTTAATCCCAGATTTGATACCATTTTCGGAAACTACACAAAAATTGTAAAGGTCATCACTACTTCGAAGATCAACCTCAATAGTCAGAAGAGCAATTAAATTTCATGCGAACAACAATGGCTAAACCTAAAGAATATTTATATTACGGATCATTGTATTGCGAGGTCGATGACTGAACAGGGTGCCCTGATCAAAACATAGAAAGTGGGAAAATATAAGAAATTTTCCAGTCCTCCAGCGGAAGCAAAGCCTAAGAAATTTGGTCATTGAAGATTTTTGACCTTCCTGGTATAGCTATCTTATATTGGGTGTTCAGTTCTTTTGAAAAAGCTTTTAGTAAGCCCCTTCGCACTTTCAAGGTTTAATGGAAAACACAAACTTACGATTGGTTGTCTGTCTATCTATCTATGCGCTTGAGGTGTTCGAGGCTTCTCAGAATCCTCATCATTTCGTTTTCTTTGCCCTGTGATTAGGGAATGAGACACGCCAGTGTGTTTAACTTTTATTCACTAAAATCACCCGAGTCCCCCTACCCAGTGGAGATCTCCCTTCTTCTATCCGCGGCGTTCTCACCTCTTCCATAGTTTATTTTCGATCGTTGTGAACGTGAAATTAATCGTATTTCAATCCTTCTCACAAGTTACCATTGTCCATACAACATTTTTCGGCGGTTCCATTTTCCCCAGAGTTTTCTCTAAGTTCATCCTTTCTTCCACGAACTTCAAGCATTGCAAGAATACCTACACTGCAATTTAGACAATGAGGTGAAGTGTCCAATTTAAACTTATGCAGGTATTGACGATATCCTCCACGCCGGTGAGAAATTGGGCGAGATTATAATTGATCTTCCCATGTTTTCTCTCCAGCCACTCCCTGATAATAGGAATCAACGTTTGTGTCCAAAATCCCTTTTTTGAGTGGTCCCATCGCTGTTGCTATCTAGTTATAAAATTTTCCCTTTCGGCTTCCGATAAAGGAGATATGCAGTTGATGTTATATATGTTCGTCATCACGTCTGCCAAGATGTCAATAGGCACCATTCCCAAGATAACGAATGCCACATTATCTGAGAAGACCCGGAAGGCAGAACATACCCTTATGTCCATTTTTCTATAGACCGCACTCACTTTATATGCGTTACATAAAACATCCAGCGCTGATCCCTAAACTGAGGCTGCATCCATCAAGATGGAACCCACCACCCTTGCTACAAGTAGTTTGAAAATATGCTGCGGACCTTCTACATTCGGCATCATTCTTGCCAAAGCCACACTGGAGGCGGATGCCTTTTTGGAAGTATACTCCATGGGCTGCTTAAAATTAAGTTTTCCATCTATCAACACTCGCAAGTATTTGGTGACCACCCAAAAACCTAGCCAGCCAAGTCTTAACAACACTGATCGCTTCGTATAAGTACAACTCAGCATCTTCGAGATGCTTTGGGAATATAACCAGTAAGATGTCGTTGGCGTAATGCACAAACGTGGCCTTCTCCGGAACTGGGAGATTAAGTATATTTTTGTATGTAATGTTCTACAGTAGTGGACCCAGAAAGGAGCCCTTTCGGACACCTGCGGAGACAACGTACTTCGCGGTATCCATCATCGATGTCATACCAGATCGTCCGTTCTTGCAAGTAGCTATCCACAATGGCAAGGAAATACGTGGGAGCACCAATCATTACCAGGGACTTCTCTATACGGCTCCAGTTGGCCGAATTCAATCCATTGTTCTTGATTTCAGGATTATTGTCAAGCAATATATGCTGGTACTACATTTCTGTGAATTGCATCTTCTGCAAGTCAGTAACCAATTTGATGACATCAATATTTGATCTGGCTTTACGGAACTCATACTGTCAACTTTGGGCCTCTACAACCGGGAGCAACCTATTGCCGATTACCCATATGTCTACCATAGAAGACATATTGGTCTATAAGAGGATGGCTCACCTGGTGGTTTGTCAGCTTTAAGCAACAGTACCAACTTCTGCCGCTTCTGTAATGTACGGAATATCTTCTCGGTCATGCATGCTTCGAACAACTCAGTGAACATTTGCGGTTTGAATTTCAAGCCAAGCGCCTGCTCTTTGTTGTAAAAATAAACGCGCAGCGAGTCGACATGGCGGTGATATTGTGTCACCACGTCAACCACGCCCCTGCTTCCGATGTCACGAGCAGGTTCATCCGCTCCACCGAAGATTTTAGATGGTGCATTGGGAATGTGGACGAAATAGTCCGTATTCGCTGCTGGACGTTTTCCAGATCGGTTTTCGTCCACGGTATTATTCTAAATGTATTCGCCAGTGAAAAGCTAATGAGAATATTTAATGCGCTTATTATATTCTTCCCCGAGAGATGCAATTTGAGTAACAGCTTCACAAGTCGCAGGAGTTCGAACATCAGAGAATCCTTCAGATCACCAATGTGGGCGTGGGTTTCTTGCACGATAGGTATTTGTAGAAGTGTGTCTCGGTCATAGCGTGGATGTGGAGGCCACCAATGCTATGTCTGTCATGCGGCTCGTGATGACCTTCACGGATGGTTTGGATTCGATAACTTGTTTTATCCAAATTCTATCCGAATATCACTGCTGAACATGGCTACTATTCGCAAAAGACTTCTAAGGTGGTCGTCAGAATCAACATACAACTTGAGGTCATCTAAGTACATCAAGTATGTCAGCTCGGCTTAGCACGTAAGCCATATTTGTTTGCAAAACCATGCCCTCTATCTTCTCTATCTATCCTCTATCTTCATTGAGGGGGTTCAGTGCCATACAAAACCAAAAGGGACTCAACGAATCACCCTGGAAGATGCCTCTCAGTTATTGACACTCTCAGATGAACGCACTGATAAGATGGTATGCCACCCTTCCATGACTGTCGCCTAAAACTTTATTAATTCCGGATCAATACGATATAGACGTAGGTCATCGATTAGCCAGGTATGCGAGAAAGCCTTTGCATAATCAATATAGCAACTAAAGAGATTTCTTCCGCATCCAGTTGGTTGTGTCGATAATGAGTTGCCCTCTGCAACCCCTTCAACCGATTCGGCCACCCTCCTCCTCTGACAGAATGTGGTTGATCTCGAGGTCTGCATTAAGCCTTCTACTAATAATGGGCATCTTGTGTCGGCGGGGTCCTGCACCGTGTCTTTCTTAGGGATAAGGTTAATAATTCCCGCAGTGAGAAAGAATGGAAATTCCTCCGGCCCGCTCAGGACTTGATTTATGCTGTGAACCAACCGACTGTGTATACTGCTCAACTTTTTTTACCACCAGTTCTGCATCCGATCCAGACCCGGTCCCCTGCACTTATTCAAGTGGTTTTTGGCTGGTCGAACTTCCTCTTCGGTAACATCCCCAAAATTCATGCCAGGCGTAGTGGCATCGCGAGAGTCTTCGGCGCTGATCAGCCCCCCCCCTCCTTACCGAGAACTGGACTGTTTGTACGCTCTGCTGGTATTCGTTGAGAGATCTGAAAAAGCTCCGCTGGTTCTTCTCGTATGTTGCATTCTGAACACGTCTCCCTCCTCTGCCTCTCGTCTTTGTTAGGTTTGCATTTTATATCCAACTGCCAGGTGTGGTGATGGCTTTCTCAGTGAGTAATCTGCAAGACACTAAAGTTCCTGCATTTTCATCACCTACCCCCTGAAACGCTGCGGTGGCGTACAGCCATTCAGATTGGAGCTATCTATTCCTGCCCCCTTCCCAACCGGGCTTAGGGCCGGCTATTATTGTTATTGTTATTACGTGGACACTGGCGAACCTTGTATCATTTGTTTTCAACCAAACTTCCGACTAGACTATTGGCATATGTATGTATATTTCTTTTATTAAATTAACTTCTTTTATTATAAGTGGAAGCTTCAGCTTCGTTACAAGCCATCATTAAGGGAATAATACACCTATGGGAGGAGGATAATCATAAAAGCAGAATTATGAAAAATTGAAAGTTACTCCTCCTCCCGCCACAACAAAATTAGCAATTACTATGTGGCTGTAATAAGACTGGCAAAGAAAGTGGTGATTTCGTAGTGCCATGCAGAGTTATGTGATGAGAGACCATAAAAACAACCAAAACATTGCTTCGGATTTTATTTGGAGGTTCGCAGTTATTGTATGTCTTAAAATTATCTCCAGCCAAACACTCCAATTTCTTCCACAGAAATTGCATCATAACACAATCTAACAATCACATGTTCCATTTGCAAATATACCCCGAGATAAACTTTGCGCCTCAGAAATGATAGGGTGGGTGTTTAGCCTAACGCAATTAGAATGAATTGATGCAGCGACGAACCAAGTCACTTCTCGGTGGAGGCACCTAATCTAATTAGCTTAGAGACAGATTAATTGACGGCAATGATACAGTATGATTGGCACTACTATCGCTCTTCCGTGCTCCACACCGCCAGTGTGGGGATGTTGTAAAGCAAGATGGATCCCCGAGTTTGCTTCTAATTTTGTGCGAGTAATTGATCTCAATTACGAAAAGTTGTTGACGGCGTGTCTTCCAGCATTTTGAGAGACATTTCCCGGACTAGCGAGATAGGTTAGACTTGGATCAGAAGCTTCTAGCAGTTTAATTTGCAATTTCGTTCTGATAAGACAGAAGTCGCAGAAGTATCTTGAACGTGCTAAAATATACTCGTGCTGGCCTGGCTAAGTTTTGCGGAGCTCGAGCTTCAATCGATTGTCGTGAATCGCGAAAACCCCCAAGTGCTCTATCGACGTGTCCTTTACAATTAATGCGAGAGCTTTGACAATATAATGGAATAGTGCATGCATTGAGTTTAATTGGTAGTTCTAGTGAGTGCACCTAATTGGATGCTAATAGTGAGAGAATCAACTACAGCAAATAAGAGGATTACACCCAAATTTGTTGTGAATTCATTTGTGGATAGTGAAAATGGTAATTTGTAATTATAAAGAGGATATATACCTTCAAAATTTTTACTTAGCAACAGATAATTAAAGCATTTCTGCAATAGCACGTTTTGTTTACGCTAAATAAGATGAATGTCATTGTAATTTGCAGTCACAACCGCATTCACATTTCAAGTTCAGCTAAAAGTGGTGTCGCGTATATATCAGTTTCGGGGCGAATTTAGTCTTGTTCAACAAATTAAATCCAGTGATAAATTGTTCATAAATGTTGCAACAACAAGTGTCCGTAATTAATTGGCATTTTAGAAAGATAACATAAGTGCATTTCCCTTTTGAGACAATAGCAACTCTAAAGGGTCATAGTCGTAGAAATTCATAAATTTGAAATTTGTGATGCTAAACTTGCATATCAGCTGGCAAGTCCACTTCAACTTATACTTCCACATTTTAGTTTAATTCCCCAATAATAATATCTCCCCCACCCCTTCTTTTTATTGGTACGATATAGTACAAAGTTTCACACTGAACCGCGCTATAAATAAAAGCAGAGCTGGAGTCATCCCTCCAAGAATTTTCTCAATAGTGACGAATGATCAAATTGCGATGTGATAACCAAAATTTCGCAAAATTTTGAATGAATATTAACATTATGTACCAACCATTTTTTTGAGAAAAGATTCTAAATTCATTTATACCTGTATATAGTCGCTAGTTATCCCTCACCGTTGATGGTCGCGGAAAAAGGTTTTAGCTACTTGTAGGCTGTAGGACTTCCCGGAAAGATTGAACTCCTCCTCCACCATTTCGCGACATCTGCTTCTATGGCGCCTCACCCGTCAGCTATTTTGTGATAACAGATTTCATTCCATACAATGGAGCAGTCGCTCTTCCTGAATCTGGGGCTTATCCACTGCCACTTCTGCCTTCTGGTCAACTCGCTCTATTCCGATTCGGCCAATTATCCTAGGCGCTGATGAAGTGCGTCGTTCGAAATTGTATTGGGCAGAGTATCCACATGACACGACGCAGATCAGAGTTGACGAAGACTTGGAGCTTTCGGGTAACTGCGGAAGTCATTTTCCGTATGCTACTACCATATAACACAAAACAAGGACAATCTCAACTTGGTGCTAACGTAACAGCATTTCCACACTTTGTACAAGTTCAATGCCGTCGTAGACAGAAAGGGCTCTTCCGAGTTATACAAATGTATCATCGCCATTGCCCATTAATGCAATAGGAAAAGGGCGACGACGTCAAACTTGGAACCTCAGTTTTGTTGTTGTTTATTTTCAGTCCGGCTCTATTTGCCTCTTTTTTCAAATCCAGAAGCATTTGGACTCGGTAAGAGAGCAGATAGATGTCTTCAGCGTAGTCAAAATATTGGAGGAAAAATATCGTGGTAATGGAAAGTTGCAAGAAGATGCTGGACGTGGCATTTTTTTCCATCATATGTTGCTCTGATAGTAGCTATTAGTTTTTTTGGTATGCCCCTCCTGCGTAGATCCCTCGGGATACGCTTCCTGTTCAGGCTATGGAAAGTCTTCCCAAAATCGATGGAATCCAATTAATCATATTATATTAGACACCAGATGAACATACAAGGTAATTCTTCGAAAGCTTCTTTTCTTCTTTCTTAAGTCGTGAACTCAGGATCTCTCTTCCTTCTTTTTTTGTTTCACAGATAATTCACGACTTCTGCAGGAGTGCGATGCATTTATTCTTGCGCCATTTTCAGCTATATTTGTTTGGAGCATTCAATTTTGTTTTGTTTGATAACTTTTATACTTCTTAGTAATTGTTTTTCTTTTGTAACGACTTCTTCTTGCTGGATGTTTCCTTAATCCGTTTTTAACCCCGACCTCCCGCAAAGTGCTTCAGCTCAATATAGAGCTTCTCTGAGAACTCTGCGATTCTATTCCACTGTTTAGCATCACACGTTTGTGATGTTAATAACCTACAATAAGCGTAGTTGTTGCAGTTGGCCAAGATGACCATCCGAGACAACTAAAGTTAACCACGTGGGCATAGCTATCCCAAAAACCGAAGAAGTAAGCAAAGATGATTTTCTAGTACACAAGTGCGGTTCCATTACAATGTCCCGTCGACATACGCTCGAACGCCTCTGTGCTAGCCAGCTTCAGAAATTTTTCAGTCTCGTATATGTCATGTATAAACCTTCACGTGTCTTATACATAGTGCTTTGGAACAGAGTCTACAAAATCCGTTTGGGTAGATCCACCAGAGGTTCCGGAAACGTGTGCAAAGCAAAATTAGAGAACTCGTTATTTTCATTCTTCGATAGAAAATCCATCCTCATCGGAAGTTTCTTCTGCCTCAGGTGTCAATGAGGCCCGTAGAGTAGAGATGTCTGAGTGATCCGATGATAAGGCCAATGATAATCTACGGCGTGGTAATCTTGACAGAAAGAATCAAACTCAGGACAACAGTCTGGGAGTTATAAAACTTCAAAAACTAGATTGTAAACTGACAACTCCAGAGATGAGAACATGATCAACAAGGTCCTTCTGGGATTAGCTCTCGTTCAGCTTCACATTCAGATGCAGGCAAAGAGGGCAATCTTCAGAATCCTCACGAGTATCAGCGATACGGGGAGCTACCTAACTAGAAATATGACACTTTTTCTAGGCGGTATCTCGAGTTATTGATGACAAGAAGAGTGTGGTAGCGACCTATGGCAATTGATTACTTGGTATAATGACAGATTCCTCATAGCACAGGGAAAGCGTCTAAGGAAGAGGAAAGGCAAATTTACTTACTACGAACCATGGGAAAACATTGTTTATTTCGGGTGGAAATATATGCCGTAGATAGGTGTGCCTTCCTTAACCTTCAAAAGAACTATAAGTGGCAGAACATTACAATCCTAAGATAGCCAGCTAGCTATTAATGCAATCATTTCTAGCTCTAAACTGGTATGGGAATACCGTAATAAACTAAATACGCTTGGCTCATACCTGAAAACACATTATATTAGAAGGCAATATAAAAGCGAATGAGCTGACCAGGAAGAGAGCACAACCGCCGCAAAAGGGGCCACAACTCTTCTGTGGAGTCGGGAAAGAGTTCATGGCCATAGTACTAAGAAATGAACAGGAACAATTGAGGGAACGGGTTTTCCGTTAGTGGATGTGATGCTACCCGCTGCAGCTAAAACCCAAAAAATCTGGGGTGTGATACGATTACGGGCGGAGCTCTCATATAGAAAATGTTCCGTGGATTCCATTTCTTCATTTCAGGATGGGCATGTAACATCTTGTAGAACTAGTGAATTATGACAAATCTTGTCTCAAGTTTTCCTGATTTTCGATAAAATCAATATTGCAATCTTTTTTTGGTTCTGTTAAGGGAAGTTTGGAATATCTAACAGCACTTGTTCCACCACCTGCCATTAAGGGAAGCCTATATCCAGTTTTTTATGGCAGTATTAGCCAATGCTACTGACAATCCAATTGCTTGTTCGGACCTCGTGTTTGGGAAATTGAACCTAGTTTTGCTAAGGTATCGAGAACCCAGAGTAGTTCCACAGTATTGAATTTAGAAATACTGTTCAATCGATTTCTACATTCCACCACGAATTTTGAGGTGCAGTTTGATTATAGCAGCCACCCCAGTTTCAGCTTTAGGATTGCATACACTTCATTCCAAGAGACCATTGTAT
The DNA here is from genome assembly GCF_905115235.1 of Hermetia illucens. Taxonomy (NCBI): domain Eukaryota; kingdom Metazoa; phylum Arthropoda; class Insecta; order Diptera; family Stratiomyidae; genus Hermetia; species Hermetia illucens. Next base: position 95,806,488 of record NC_051852.1, on the reverse strand, counting down.
AATGTCCCAGAGGAAGAGCCGAATTCTCGTTTCCCTCTGATAGATTGACTCCTAGTAAAGAAATTTGTATTTGGGCCACCGATGTAAAAGACTTCAGCATTTCCAGCGAGTAGCAGCTTTCTATACGATTAAGGGTAACTTTATATCTTCAACCAAGCAGATATGTGGGGATCCAAGAATCATACGGCTTTGCAGAAAGTGGATTTAGTTCTTCCCATAATACCCAGGTAAGAGTTTTTTGCAGTTTCACCTCAACTCAATAGACTACACGTGGATAAGTACGCGTCGGTCTGATTATCGCAACATAAATCTACATTGCTACATGAGACCTAAGTCCCCATATCTTACGACAGCCTTTCGTTGCCTTTGTTAATGAGCGATCTGCAGCCACTTCCGCACACAACAATCTCTTCGTTAGCATGGCATGGATCCACTTATCCACGCCATCCTCTGTGAGAACATCCCAAAGTTTTTGGAGTGCCGCCTAATCAAAAGCCTCTTCAATTACTACGATCACCCCTATCGAATACTCGCCTTTCAGAGCTGTGTTCTCTATCCTTGAAAAGAGTAAAGAGCGGACTCACAGGACTTTCCACGCTAGTAAGCATGTTGGTTTTCATTTAGTGGGTCCGAATGTGATGATTAATCACTCTCTCCAGATATTTCAGCAGAAATTATGTTAAGCTGAAGTTCTTTAGATTTAAATAGGCATCTTTCCCGGATTTTATCCTTCCTTATCCTTCTGACAAGAGGTACGCACGCAGCCCAGAGGAAGACATACTTGAAAAATATTCCTTGAAGTCGCTTTAGGTTCTCTACCTCCACTTTTAGCATTAATGCATGTAATCCATGCCACCCACTTTGCAGCTCTAACAGATATTGTAGCTTTTTCATTGCTAGCTGGTTTGCAGAACTGGCCAAATCTCTCCCTTGCACTTCTACCACATGTCCCCCTAGCTAGTGTACTTCTAAGGAAGCCTGTTCAGACTCAACTCACGGTTTTCTAAGAGCGTTCAGCTTAGCCAACTCATTCCTCCAGAGAACCAATTTCCCGCGTTTGACTTAGGTAACATGACAAGCCTCTTCAAAGCACTCTAAGAGTGTGGGATTCAGGGCTTCGAATTGTGTTCTATCGCCAGGAGTCCTTAATTGCCAAGGGAGCTACATTTTTTTTCCAGCAAATTAATTTAGCTTTCTCCAATCCGTTTTCCTGGAGTCGTGAGACTAGATTTTAAGTAGCGGTGATTTGGCAGTGAGACTTCGTCCAACACTCGCTAGTTCCTAATCAACTGTGACATTTTTGAAATACAGATCATTACGTCAACAACTTCACCTTTTCTTAGCCCAACTAATGTAGAGACTCACCTTACGCTTGTAATCATAAAGTGATAAAATCAGATAGCTTCTCTCCTCCAGGACTGCATTTGCTACTCCCGCAACAAATATGTTGAGCATTCACATCACAACTTATTATGAGATTATCTGGTATTGTAGGATGACAGCAACTAGGTTCTAGAAACGAAATTGTCTCAGCATGGTTGTTTCTATCAGTTTTGACATTAGGACGCAAACTCGGGGTCTTGGGGATCTCTCATCGAAGAAGATGGTAGCCCTCCTTCCTGATCCAATTCCACAGTTTCTATTAAACCGAACCAACCTTGCTGCCAGTAGGAAGAAATACGCTTTGACATAATAATAATAATAATAATAATAATCATTGGCGTGACAATCCAATTGGATATGGGCCTAGAAGAGTGTTAGAGCACTTCATTCAACACCGTAACGGTACATTACAGGGTTACGGTACCCTGTAGGAGGCAATATAGTCAGCATTGCCCTCATTTATGACTATTACCCTGATTTGGCCTAGTTGCTTATTCACAGCTGAGTTGACTGATATCCGACTTCAAATCACGATACAAATTCCACTGCCCCCAGTCGATGGCACAGCAGCGAACAGAACTCAAAGTTGCTTTATTACAAGTCTGGATCTGAAAGGTTCTGGCAAGTGCCACTTCATAAACCATTTTGAATGAAGTGTCTGTTTATATAAGGTTCGTTGGGTTGACATTAAATACATGAAATTACAAATTTAACCTGAATAAGATTCGATACTTTTGCATCATTGACGATGGGACAATTTTTACCGATCGATCAACCATGGTTCCAACGATTTGCACTTACTTGCATTTCACTGACTGCCTTATTGACGGACGGGCCTCATGTGGGGTATCAAATGAAAGGTCTCGGTTATTAGTTTCAGAAGTCGGCCCAGTATTGGGTATGTGGTCGGGGCTTCATGATTTCCCCTTAGCTCTCTTTCTTCCTCCTCATCTGGACTCGAAATTAGGTTATTTTTAATCGTAAACTCGTGATGGCTTGAATATCTGGATAATCATTCGGTAAGGTTATCTCCCATAGGATAGATGACGATTTAGGGCTTGTGTGCCCGTTTCTATGTTCACTTATAGCCCACATATATGTGTTTAGATTGAATACTAACTTTACATTTGTGCCAACATTTGCATAACTTTCGGTAGATAACACAAAATGGAGGAATGTATTGTTGAATGGATTTGAATATGAGATCGAATGTTCAGAATGGATGGGAAGGTCCGAGCACAATGTGAGATGGAAATTCTCCTCAGTGAAAGCCGTGGGGCTTGTTCTGCGAAGCAGCACGATGGGGTTGTAAATATTCATGCATCATCCAATGGTCCTTCTCATTTAGGACCTCATCTCGTGCCCCTAAGGGGAGATTATAATGCATGGCTAGTACTCTATTAATAGAGTTGTAGTGCAGAAGGTAGACTCTATTAACATAAGCCGTGGGTAGGTGATATGGTGGAGAAATGTGGCCTTGATCTCACCTCGGTAGATAGCTGTCACGAGAATTGGGTTAAGTAAGTTAAGTATCCAAGGCGAGAACCCGTGTGTATATTGGGGGAGAGTAATTTTTAGCGGAAGTGTAAGCTTTGAAGAGAACAGTGAATATGACATGTATGGATTTTCGTTGTTTTCATTTCAAACTGCATGTATCAGCAAATAGTTAAACACATGAGGCATTCCTAAAAGGTTGAGTTGCGAGAAACTTGGTAGGAGCTGATGATAGAGATGCACACGATCCTTTTTTACGTGCTTATAAATGGTTTCCAAAACCTTGGATAAGATTATAGTCTTCTTGGTCCAAATTGGATTTAGATATCGGGGATTACATTGCAAGCTAAGAATCGTACAAAATGTCAAAATGTACATGACACTTTTGCCAGGGGCAACTATATCCTGATAAGCAAATTGATCGCTCGCGTCAATGGAGAGTAGTAAAGTAATCTGGCCGACTGTGGCGGTCGGTAATCGAATGAAACATGACTGTTTGTCTAAGTTGTGTGCGAGGATTTCATATTTGTTTAGGCTGTGAGCGAAAATTTTATGGGCAAAAAAATATCTCAAATTCTCGCCTCAATGCCTTCCATGCCCAGAGATGAACTAATGATGTGGGGGGCTTACCGATACCTGAATGTTACTTTCAGTTCACCCGGCGGCCAGGTGCTTTGTGCGCTCTTCCGGTATAACTGATAGGCCAAACTAAATGTAGACGACGGGCTTTACACGTTCTCATAGACAGTCAAGATTTATTACGTGCAGATTTATCAACAAAGCAGCCCAGAATTAAACATTCTCAAATTAATCAATCAAAATATCTGTTATTCGCGCAGATATTCTCCCACTGCTGAATGGTCACTGAATCTTGCAAACATCTCAGGCTAAGTTGAGACGGCTGCAGCTCGTTGCAAACTTAACCATTCATCAACTTTAAGGCGGAGCAGAGGCTCTTTTGTTTCTAATCACGATGTGATCGACTTACTCGACTGATCTCTGCATTCTAAAATTACGCCGTATATGCAGTCGGGACCCTGAATAGTGTTCAGCTCTACATGAGGAAGAAAACTGCTTCCCAGAGGTCCATACTTGGCTTAGATAGGATTCCATATGTAACAGTTATGTTAAAACAACATTTATACTCACCAAAATTAAGTTAGGCTGAAACAGCGGAAACTTCGAATTGTTTTTCATCAACTCGAAATTCGAAACAATTTATAGCCTTCGAAGTGTCCATGTCTTCACGGGTGAGAAGGCGCCGATCTTTTAATAAACTTTAACATTCTGATTCGTTTTTGGACGATTAACTGTTATATACCATATACCGATATACATATGCAATTAGTGTGCAGACACGACTTTTACGAGGAAGGTGAAGGAATACTGTATGGGATGAAACAGCTGAATAGCTGTAAGTCCTTACGTTTGCCGATTTTTCGTTATCGTGTTTTTTTTTTCTCTAAACAGTGTTTTTGGTGTGGGACCTCTTTGGTCTTGGTAAAGGTTCCACATACATTTTATACACTAGTAAATTTATAAAGCCTGAATGTCTCAATTTTTACTAAAGTTTGAAAGTTTTTAACATTTTATAAGTTTAACTAGAAATTGCGGGCAGCAATTCTTTAACGTAATTAGAAAGGAGAAGCTTCCTCTACTTTCTACATTTCTTCTCATAACAAAAGCACTGATAACTTTTTAAGGGGCACCGATAACTATGAGTTTTTATTAGAGTTGAAGAGGGGAACCTCCCCCTTCGCTTTCGATAAACTATTCCGTGGATTTAGTTGAAAATTGATTGCCATTTATTACTTGTTTATAAGTGCCCCAATATGAATCAACTCTATTGCATCATTCAGTCATTGACCATATCAGTTTATGAAATGCAAATAAATTGTTTACTAGTTGCGAAAAATATTATTGGTAAAAGCAGAATAAACTGATAAAGTCATTGCGATTTTATTCCCTTTGATGGTGAAAGTTCGAAAGGTTACAAATGCGACTTTGCTACACGTCCCAGAATTCACCAGAAACCTAAAGGCAGTCCATGGGAGAGAACGACAACAATTTATAAGAATTCACTCCAAGTACTAATGACCAAATACATATATTATATTATACATATGTCCATATGTAGAAGCTATGAATAGTTTTGCTTATAAATTTCTCCATGCAAACATGCTCCTAGACATATAATAATCTTAAATAAATATCATGTACACCAATCTCAATTTCAATACTATTATCTGTACATATGTAAATACGTATGTATATTTCGTCACTTGCAAAGATGATTCAGTTAAGATTTTAATCTATGCGCCCTTGATATTGCTGCCACTCGTCCGCATACATAACATAGATAGGAACTATTAAACATTCATGAACATGAGACCCAATTAAGCTTTTCCAAGAATCCCATTACAAATTAAATTGGACCAATGTTAGCTTTCTACATATATATATGTCGGTATAAGAGAAGAAGGTTATAAATTTCAAGTACATCAATAAAGCCACGGACAAAGTTTGCGATTATCGGTTCTCAACAAAAAACAATGCTTGAGAATATTTTTACGTGGATTAGAGTTTAGATTTTATTTACAAGATAGAACTGAATGTTTAGATATAGATTTCGAATTAGAATTCCCAAATTCATTTCCAGAAAAAGTAAAAATAGGACTCAACCCAAGTTGAGTTTCCAGCTAGTCCAGTTACTGACGGTGAAAATCGGCTTGACCTCTGAAATCTTTCGGTCAACATGGATCTACCAGAAAATTAGGAATTAAATCCGTGTTAGGCTCTACTTCAAAAGCTATATATGCTCGATATACGCTCTTTGTTTTGGTGAAAAAACCACAATCAAAGCCCTTTTCTCACGTACTATTTTGGGATTTTTTTTATGCAAGATATGCAATTCAATCAAATTTGGACATTATATTAGTTATATTCCGAACAACTTTTGAGAATTCTTTTTGAAAAATTTAAGGGAAAAATAAAGCAGTATTTCGTTGAAGATCATAACTAGAGTTTTCCAACTGTGGGATGTGTAGCGACTCCAATATTTATCTGAAACAAAAAAGCTTTTAATTTTACATCACCAAGAGATTTTTTTAAAAATATGACGCTCAATGCAGCTAAAAATAGTCGAAATCAAAAATTTTGTAGGTGTTTTCTTCACTAATTATCCAAAAAACGACCCTTAAAATTACGATGTTATTCTAAATGTTGGTTCATCTTCTTCGAAATTTTGCAAAGAATCATAGCGATTTATTGCTTTTTAAACAAGAATTCCTGCAAATGTGGAAAACGTCATTTTGAAAAGAACACGTTTGAAAAGAGTACAAAAGAGGGAAGTCAAGTATTTATATGTACAATACACATAATGCTACAAGATTTCGTATTTCAACTTTCTAGGTGATGGGCCCTAAGCCTGCACCCGATAATCGCTCGATTCTTTGCCCATAAAGTCTAAAGGGGCAGGAATTTTGAATTTGAAATGTCTGCAGCGTATTCTGAGATAGCTAAGCTAACAATCTATGCAATAAAAACAATCGTTTCTGAAAATCTCCTAATGTGGTTTCTCCCTTAAGCGGTGAAAAAATCAATTTTGATTGTTGGAAGTGAAAACGCTCCCACATGTGGTGAATTACATTGACCAGTGATATTCGATTCAGAGGGGAGAAGTGATTATTAATAAAAATAATTTAAAATTGAAATTAAATTAACTTTTATCAAGAATATAAAAAGATATTTATATTACTTAATTAATAATACATAATTTAAAACTTAATCGAAACTAATTTACTTTTGAGTTATTATCTAAGTTACTTTTCCTTAAAAAGTTTTGAGAAAACATTCGTTTTTTTTGGCTTGGCGGGAATGAGCGGTGAGCCGCCGGCGGGTGGCGGACCAGACCAGCCCCCCACCATAAGGTCTAGGGGCACTCGGATCGGTCGTGGAGTCCGCAACGAGGAGGATCCAGACTTGAAAATAGCCAAAGTGAGGATAGCCAATCTTGAAAGGAGAAATGGCGAGCTGGCGAAGACGCTCGAAGATTTCAAAAAGTAAATGACAACATTGATAAAAAAAAATGAAAAGCTGACAGAGCAGCTAATGGCTGGGGAGGCGGGCCCGCCGTCTCCAAAGGTAGCCAGAAAAAAGGTTAAGCTATCTTCGACTACTTTTGCAATCATGGAAGAACCGGGCTGCCTTGAGGGCGAACAAGTTCTCGACGGCGAATCTGTCCGTATGGAGGACATAGAAAGCAGTAAAGCAGACGATACGAGAGTCGGCGACAACGGTGGCGAGGGAAATGTCCCAGAAGAGGATGCTAACCAGGCAAGTTGCAATAGTGAAGATGGAAAATTGGGTGAGTTTTTGGTCTATGTTTCCAAAAAATTAAAGAAAAAAAACAAAACTCAAGAAAAAATGTTAAATAATGTTAAAAATAATGCAAGTACCAGTGAAAATTTAAAAAATAATGCAAGTACGAGTGAAAATTAAAAAAATGGTCCGACTGGGGATACAATTAGCACCCGAAATAAAGAAAAGGGGGAAAGGGTGCCCCCCATTAATGTTTATAAATTAGGTGGTAGAGATTTAGCCACTCTACTTAATAGGAGCGCGGGGCTCTCAAATTTTGTTATTAAAAAGACGGGGGCCGAGAGAGCCCAAGTCAAATGCAATAAAATTGCAGATTATAAAAAAGCACGGGAGATCCTCGAGCGAGTGAAGGCTCCTCACTTCACCTACACTCCAAAGGAAGAGAAGGTGCAAACCTTCCTTCTGAAAGGCTTGGATGCGGAGGAAGAGCCCGACGAGGTGCTCAAAATGCTCCGGGAGACGGGAACTGAGGTTAAGTTCCTCTCAGTATCACGGTTTAGTACGAGGAGGTCCGTTTTGGAAAAACAAATCCTGCCGCACTTCCTCGTGCAGATAAGCCCGGAGAGCCGGGGAAGCGATCTGATCGGCATCAGGTCGCTTAATTACCGGGCCATTCGTTTTGAGCGCCTGCTAAGGGGCGAAATAGTCCAGTGTCGAAGATGCCAGCGCTATGGTCACTCGGCAGTGAACTGTCAAATGACCTTACGATGTGTAAAGTGCGGGAAAGACCATACCGCAGCTGAATGTTCGCTGACTGAAGCAGATGGCAAGGAAAAAACTTTCTGTGTTAACTGCGGAAGCGGAGGGCATCCGTCTTCGTACCGTGGATGTCCTGTATACCGCAATGTTAAGGTCACAAGGCAGCAAGCACCGAGATCGGCCCAAAAAACGAAGGTGTCAGCGGCGTTGGATGGTACCGTCCCTTCGGCACCAATCGTCTCGGGGATCCCATTTGCAGAAGTAGTTCGACAAGGGGGAGCTAAGAAGCCCCAACAAGATGCAAGTGGCGGGATGAACACTATCCTCAATAAAATACTAACCATGTGTGAAAACATGCAGCATACGCTATACGTACACAATACAAAAATAAATAGCATAACAGAATATTTACACAAAAAGCATGCCCGCTGCTAGGTCTGCAGTCACAGCGGTACCACTGGATGGTCTCCGGATCATCGCGATTAATGTGAATTCCATCGTAGGAATCCATCGAAGAGCGGAGCTCCTTGATTTCGCTGCCAGACAACAGCCTGACATAGTCTTGATTTCAGAAACCCACCTCAATCCGAGGCATTCGATAACATTCAAGGATTTTGAATTCGTGAGGAACGATAGACGAAATTGTGATGGGGGAGGTGGTACCGGAATACTTATGGGTCGCCATTATCGTTTCAGGCATATTAATAGGCCTGAATTTGAAACCTTTGAGTGTATCGAAGTCTCATGTATTCTTTTTTCACTGCCTAGAGGAGGGAATTTATACATTCTGTCAGTCTATGCAGTGGGAAACAACCGAGCCAAGTTCAGGGAGGAATTCCATTCTCTGTTTACGATACTCGAACTGAATAGGCTGCATAATTACTATATTATAGCTGGCGACTTGAATGCTAAGCATACCTCGTGGCTAAACGCCACAAACAATCCCAGAGGGGTATTCCTCAAATCTTGGATAGAGCAATACCAGATAGAGTATAAATGCGAATTATATGGGTCAGAGAGTCCAACCTGGCCCAGGGCAAATTCCTATCTGGATTTGTGCATTGCTGACGCGCGCTTGAACTTTAATTTTAGGAATCCTCAACGGAAACTACAGACTCTTCCTTACGATAGCGATCATAACGCTATTCTTATTGAAGTTCTGTTTGATGGACGAAGAGTTCGCCTTCTGCCGATGGACAGTGGTGTCCACAGGCTGAACTTTAAACAAACAAATTGGAAGAAATTCCAAGAGAGGTTTATTCGGGGATATCGAGAGGAATGCCCACCTCTTGATGGGGAAAACGATAGTACAATTGCACCAGGTGACAGGAACTTGAGCAACGAGAAAATACTTCAGTATCTTCTCAAGCTGGAGAACTTAACGCTGGAAACAATTGAACAAGTCGTCCCTAAAATTAAACCTCGCAATAATATGGAAGGATATGAAACTGCAGCCATAAAACGGTTGAAAAAAGTGAAAAGCCTTCTGCTCACTCGCGTCAACAAAATCTATCGGAGATATGGGGACTATCATCATCCCATATTGGTTGAGTTCAAATCACTTCTAAAGATCGCGCGGGATCTTATCCGTCAACATTACGTAAATGAAGTAAACTCCCAGTGGCGGGAGAAGTTAAAGGGTATTTCACCAAGCGATCCAGATTCCATGTTTACTAAGATAAATACGTTATTCCGGAAGAAGTCACGAATAACTGTGCCGAGAATTAAAGTCGGTGGCAGCGAGATACAACACCTCATTGACTCAGGTATAGACACGAATAGTGTAACTGCTGATGCGCAAGGCAATTACATCGTGATGGATGATGCTCTGAAACTCGAACTTATAGGGGAGCACTTTGAATCGGTGCATCGGCCCAGAACGGACTTAGAGCCAACGCAACTTTCGGAAATTGTAGAACGAGATGTCCACAATTTCAAATATAGCCTGAACGGCACCACAGTTCTCCAATTTAGCTCTGCGTTGCAGGCTGATCTCATACCGAGTGATAATCTGCTTGATTACTTTGTCTCATGTGTTGAGTTAACTTCCATATTCAGAAGAGTGAACAATAAGAGATCATCCGGTATGGATGGCATTCCCAACGTGGTCCTCAGGCATTTACCAGACATTGCCATTCGTAATTATTGCATTTTGTTCAATAATTTATTGAACAATTCCTTCTTTCCAGGACAATGGAAGAAAGCCCGAGTATTCCCGATTTTAAAGAGAGGGAAGGATTCATCCAGCCCTCAAAGCTACCGCCCAATCAGTTTGCTGCCTAACATCAGCAAGGTGTTTGAGGTTTTGGTATTGAAAGCCTTGAACGGGCATATCAAGAAGAAGGAATTATTGCCGAACGCGCAATTCGGATTTCGATCTGGACATTCGACAATACATGCAATAACGAAGGTAACGTCTGATATTTGCTGGCGGATTAACAATGGTGAGTGCGTAGGCGCTTGCCTTATAGACATGGAGAAAGCCTTTGATACCGTCTGGTTGGATGGACTGATTTTCAGGCTCCTGAAGAATGAGTTTCCCAGTCACCTCGTAGCGATGATGTGTAGTATGCTGTATGGCAAGTGCTTTGTTATTAAGGACGGAAATCTCACTACTAACAGAGAATTTCATGTTCTGAATGGATTACAGCAAGGGACAGTGACTGCGCCTACACTTTTTGCGGTATTTGCCGGCGAATTGCTCAATTCTTTCGATTTTAATAAATCTCCTAAAAGGTCGTTGGTTGCCTTTGCTGACGATCTGATAGCCTACACGGCGCACAAGAAGGTAACTGAGGTGCAAGTTGAACTTCAGAAGATGTTCAATGATATTAAGTTCTTCACGAACAGTTGGCGGATGAAAATCAATGCGCAAAAGTGTGAAACGATTCTGTTTCGAAATTCCTTGGCGTATGCCAGTAGGAACTTGAAAAGGAATTGGATAGATTTCCACATTGTCGCGAACGAGGATAGTTCAGAGCGCATTCCTCATAAGAAGTGCGTTAGATACCTGGGTGTGCGTCTTGACGAGCGTCTCCAATTTAACGAGCACGTTAAAGTCGCGCTAGAAAGCGCTCGCAAGGCATTCATGTCTCTTCGAAGACTCTTTTATGCTCCACATCTTAGCCGGAAGGTTAAGATTATTTGCTATCTTACTTTGGTTAGACCGGTGCTTACCTACGGGTGTGCTATCTGGTTTAATTTGAGTGCTAGCCAAATGGAGAAAATAAGGATCTTTGAACGGAAATGTCTGCGTGCTTGCACGGGGCTTAATAGGACTGCTTCGTCAAACTATGAGCACTATGTAACTAATGAAGTGATGTATGCAGCTGCTGCTGTGCCAAGAATCGATACAGTTATCGTCAGATTGATTCGGAATCATATAGTGCGATCTGCTTCGCATGGTGAAAACCCTTGGGTTTCGCAGCCGTTCTACCCAAATGATGGGTATTTCGAGAAAACTCTCACGACAGGCTTCATTCCTCCCGAAGCGTTCGTGTATCTTGACAGGAATGGTCTAATTCTTGATTCTGCCGGTGATCCGGTTATGTATCATATACATAAGCGGGCCACGGACAAAAGGATAGAATACCCCCCGAATTTGACAGTGGGGGCTCCGGGATTCGACTGGAGATACTCCAGAGCGAGAGCAATTGACATTAAGCGGGATGAAAAAGAGAAATCTTGGTACTGGTGGCTGCGGGATGCCGGTTAGCGGTGGCCGTGCTCAGTCCTGCCATTTGTTTCTTGGTGGGGCTTTGTAAATCTGTATACATTGAACGGGTGCTGATTTTGTCTCCAGTTGTAACTTATAAATACATACGTTATTATTCTTTGTTTTGTTTTTTTGTTTGTTTGTTTTTTGTATGGATGTTATTTTAAAAAAAAAAGAAAAGATGTGTAATATAAAATCTATAATTATGATAGTTTTAAGAACAATAATTTAAGTTAAAAGTGTCTTTTGAAGCGATCAAATATTTATTATTACTTTTTATATTTCTTTATTTGCCACTAAGGCCAAGTGAATTCTGTCGGGTTTTTGACCATTTCCCGACAACTTATTGTAAAATTAGATTTTCATTTCTTACTGTTTCTCTTCTCTGTCTGTAAATCGTTATTCAAAAATTTTGAGAGCCCACAGTGGCCATTAGATTTAAGTTATTTTTGTTATTTTAAAAGATTGTTTTTTTATTGTTCATTTTTCCAATCCATATACTATTGTTACCTATTTCTTAAAAATAAAAATGATTTTAAAAACAAAACAAAGAGGGGAGAAGTGAGTGTTATGGTGTGGGACTTCAGAATTCAGTGTTTGCCAAGCATTCAAGGTACGCCAAAACAGTGACCCAAAATATAAAGGGTGAAAAACACGATAGTGTTCAATTGTACGAAGCTATTCTAAACCTATCCACAATCCTCGCACTGCAATATTATTGAAAACTTACCGGATTACGTCGACGACAGGCTTCGCAAAGGTCCCATTTTGAGTAAAAATACTTGATCGAATGACTTCTCGAATAATGGAGAAAAATTCAAGCCGAATATATCCAACGTTTGGTTGTTTCCATACCACTGGTCAGTCTCCATATTGAGCATTAACTAGTCATTTTTTTCGAGTTTTTAATATCATTTTAAGGTTTTGTATGAAACAAAACCTTATTAGAATGGATTCGATGCCTGTCTGTCTGTTTGCCACACGTGATTTATACGACAACGACTAGAACGATTATCACGAAATTTGGTTCGAACGTGTGGTATGTAGGTCCCTTTACATATAGCATGTGGCGTTCCGATATCTGCACACATAAAATTAATAATAGTATATTTTCATATCCTAGAAATTTAACCGGAAACCCCCCTTAAGTTCATGTTAGAAATACAAGCATAAGCATAAGTGATAACATAGGACATAACTTTGGGAAGTTTGAAGGAAATCCTACCATTATTAACAAAGTTATAGAAGGTGAAACTTGTACATTTTATATGGATTTCGTGCATAACATATTGCTTCGTTAATACTTCAAGAAAGTGAAGTCATATGGATAGGAAGTCGCAGGAAACGTTTCGTTTTAGTTTTCTAATCATTTATATATTAATATTAATTACTCGAGACTGGCATATGTATGTATTTGTAGGTATACTTCAAAGAAGCTTTAGACTAATGCCTAATTCAAATAAATGTATTTTTACAATGAACCAGGGTGAAAGGGTAGTATAGGTCCCAGGCAAAACGTGGATTGGTACCCACGATGGAGCATAAAACCTGGGAAATGCTAGCTTAAGTACTGAGGAAGAGAGTAAGTAGCTTTCGAAATACGTATTTACTAACTATTAAAATATATTGTAGTAGAAGCAAGCTACCTAGTTTTATTTTTTTAGAAGAACTACAATCATCGGAACGATAACTATTTTCTGGGAAATGCCTGCTGAACCAACACCAACAGCTGTACTACCAAACCCTATCTCCACCTCCACGTGGTGACCTCTGGAAGCTCTTTCGTAACGAAAAGCTGCAGACGGAGAAGGATGAAGGCGAGTCTCCCGCGCCTAAAAACGGGACAAATTCTACCAACTGGTCCTCCAGGTTGGGGGTTGGGTAGGGCTGACAACCCTACACGGAAAACCGAAGTTACGGGGCCACGAAAGGAGCCTCGGACAGGATGGACTTTAAAACGACGGACCCGGCAACGACAACGGATCAACGATTTGCGCATTTTCTCATGGAACGTGCGCTCCCTGTACAGAGATGAAGCTGATGACCAGCTAGCCGATACCCTGTCCCAATATAGGGCTGATATAACAGCGTTACAAGAGATACGATGGACAGGGACCGGTTTCCTGGAGAAGAGCCACTACATCATATATTATAGCGGTCATCCAGTAAACCATGTGCTCGGAGTAGGTTTCTTAGTCAGCCAAAAAATGAAACCTGCTGTTACCGGCTTTGAAAACATAAGCGAACGGCTATGCACTCTGCGCTTGCCTTCTACGAGGCAGTAGAACGAACCTTCGAAGCCTGTCCCAGATATGATATCAAAATCATACTTGGTGATTTTAACAGCCAAGTAGGGAAGGAGCCCGTATTCAGGCGATACGTTGGCTCCCATAGTTTACACGAAAAAACAAATGATAACGGACTGCGGGCTATTCAATTAGCAGGGTCATACGAAATGGTTGTTGGAAGTACCTGTTTTGCGCGGAAAGCGGTCCACAAACATACGTGGGGTTCTCCAGACGGGACTACTTTCAACCAAATTTAACCACGTGTTGATTGAACGTCACCACCTCTCAGCCTTGATGAATGTCAGAACATATAGGGGGGCTAATATAGACTCGGATCACTATCTCGTTGGCATGGTGCTCCGAGCTCGAATAACAATACCACCTAGAATCCCCACTGACAATCAGGTGAGAGTGAAGACTGAAGCCATCCACAACACAACCCTCCGCGACACCTATAAGAGGGAAATGGATGCCGCAATAACTGCAGTAAACAGAGGATCTGGAGATGAAGCATCAACAAATGATCTCCACAATCACCTGAAGAACGTTATCATGGATACGGCCACAAACATACTTGGCCCCAGTCGCAAAAGGAGTCGGAACGGCTGGTTTGACGATGAATGTAAGCTAGCAACGGAACGGAAGAATGCCGCATACCGAAAGTTGCATTCTCAAAGAACGCGGGCACGCGCAGAGACTTATCACGAACTCCGTCGAGCGGAGAAGCGACTTCACAGACGGAAAAAGGAAGCCTGGCAAAACCAACAAGTCTGTGAACTAGAAAAGTACAGGGAGCAACCGCACCAGGCGCGGAAGTTTTACCAACAAGTCAGGAGGATGAAGCCTTATACACCTCGATGCTCATCCTGCCGAGACAAAGAGGGAAATCTGATTTCCGACAGAATGAGTATATTGGAGCAATGGGTTGAGTACTTTAATGAACTGCTCAATAACCAAAATATCGGCAAGTTGGAGGTCTTGCCAACTGAAGGCGACGGACAAATATTGCCACCACCAAGCATAGAAGAAACAGTCCGTGCAATTCATCTGCCTAAAAACCATAAGTCGCCAGGAGCCGATGGAATTACAGCCGAATTGATTAAATATGGAGGCGACCAATTATACCAGGTGGTTCATCAACTGATGCTCAAGGTATGGGACAGCGAATCAATGCCTGACGACTGGCAACGAGGCATTATCTGTCTCATACATAGAAAGGGAGATATCACACAGTGCAGCAATTATAGAGGTATGACGTTACTGAGTACCATCTATAAGATATTCTCCACTATCTTGCTAGGCCGGATAACCCCATACGCCCAGAACAGCATTAGCCCATACCATACACGGCCATGAGAGAATTCGGTATCCCGATGAAATTGATAAGACTGACTAAGCTGACCCTGACCAATGTGCGAGGCCAGATAAAAACACCAGGATCACTCTCAAGACCATTCGACATCAACAAGGGTCTACGACAAGGGGATGCCCTATCATGCATCCTCTTTTACCTGGCCCTCGAGAAAGTGATCCCTGATGCTGAGGTAAATGCAGGAGGTACTATCCTCTTTAAGTCCACCCAACTACTGGCCTATGCTGGCGATATCGATATCATAGGAAAAACGACCCGAGACGTACAAACTGCCTTCATCCAGATCGAGCAGGCGGCGATCGGCGCGAGATCTTGGGCGGACATCAATGAAGGCAAGACAAAATATATGGTGGCAACGTCAGCACCGAAAACCAACCAACCAACAACATCAAACCGCATTGGTCAAACGGGAAGAATAAAGATAGGAGACTACAACTTTGAGACCGTTGATAATTTCTCCTATCTAGGGTGGAAAATCACAACTGATAACAACTACGATTATGAAATCCGCCCACGGTTGTTGTCAGCCAACAGAGCCTATTTTAGCTTACAAGAACTGTTCCGCCGAAACGTCTCCCCATAGAGTCAAGCCTCTTACTGTACAAGTCAATGATCTTGGCAGTCCTCATGTATTCCTCGGAGACTTGGGTTCTTAGCAAGAAGAATTGCGAACACTTCGCCACATTCGAGAAAAGAATCCCCCGAACAATTTTTGGCCCCCTACATGAGGATGGACGATGCCGTAGCCTATATAACGACGAAATCTATGAGCGATACCGTGGACGCGTCACTTAATCCGTATGGATGACTGTGATCCAGCCCGGAAAGTCTGTAAGGGCAATATCTACGGTAGAAAAAGAAGACGAGGCAGACCCTGACTAAGATAGAGCGATGGTGTAGGTCAGGACGCCTGGTGGACCTCGGCGCAAAACCGGGATTTCTGGAGTTCCTTATTAAGGCAGGCCTAGACCGGATACCGGTTGTTGCGCCGTTGATGATGATGATTCTACTCCCAGGCTTGTTGCAGTGTAAATTGTAACACGAAAATACCGCATGAATTGTTCGAATAAAAGGGTTTAATAATAGTGTATTGTGTTCGAAAATGGATTTTGTATCTGGTAGTTCCTCGTTGCCTGTTTTCAAGAGGATTTGATTCCAAATTGCATTTACCGGCATTCAACACAAGGAATTAGATTCTGTGATGAACTATCATCACTGTGCTCTGTAGGAGTCATGGAGTTTATTTGATGAGCGGATTATTCCATCTTCGGGAAGCTTCTTTATTTGTGTGCCGACTTTAATTTTTAACGGCATTGGGTATGGGTAAGATTTCAAATTTATCGGTTCATTGGTTGTAGTTCGTATTTCGCCTTTGACATTCCTAGTTTATGTCAGTTTCTCGTTTGGAACAGAGATTTAGATGTGAAGTTCGGATGTTAATATTATGATATTAACCATTGCCAAAATGTGTTCTTTTTTTGTTCAGGATGCTGGGGGTCCTGAGTTCACACCCACTTGGCGACGGGCCGGACCACTTGGGAGGCAACTTACTTGCTCTTTTGTAGTCCAAAGACTCCTTTTTTTAGGTTAAAACCCCAAGTTTTCCAAAAAAAGAAAAAGTTGACAGGGGCAGACGTAAACCAGACCGAAGTGATTTTCTTGTTGAGAATGCTGGGAACACACGCGTGAATATAATTCGTACCCATTACGTGTTTGCGATTATATATAACTGGAGCGATTACCATATATCGTTCCTTTTGGTCACACTGCTCCCGGGGCAGAGGTTAGGCAGCGTCTGACGAGTTACTCCTGCCCTGAACGAAACCGTCAGTCAACTTTTTTTTTTTGGAAAACTTGGGGGTTTAACCCAAAAAAGAGGAGGCCGTGGACTACAAAAGTAAAAGTAAGTTGCTTCCCAAGTGGTCCAGCCCGTCAAAAGTGGGTTCATATATCTTGAGGATGCAATCTACGCTTTTCCTCCACTAGTTAAACTCACCGGGTTTACTTGAGAATTGCCTCAAACTTTTTACAACTTCTTGGATTTTATCCATGTTGGATAAACCCCTGTCCCATTGAATATTGACTGGGATATCCGCATCATTATTAGCGTCCGATGCTGGATTGATAAGCAACTCGAACCATTCCTTGTGGCTTCCTTGTGCCTGAAGCGCAATACGGGAAATGAGTTCGACGATACTTTGATTATTGGGATCGGCATTATTAAGAACATTATTTTGGGATGGATCTGATAAAGTTGTTAGGGTTCGACATTGCAGGAGATTAAAAAAGGGACCAACAGAAACCGACAACTGACAAAAGTTTCTCGGAAACCAATCAATGAATTCTATTTGGCCTTAAGCCCTTCTTACCTATTCGAGATTACAATCGTAACTCATTAACAATTAATAAAACAAGGATAATTACACTTCGTCTAATTATGCTGACGCCGTGCTAGACCACAGGTCACCAAAATGGTATTACGCATGCAGGGAATAATATCGCGCATGCTGGTGTTAACTTGTGTAAATGTAGTATTCGGTGACAGGCAATGTTTGCTTGTTTAGGGTAAGCATAATATCTACATCTGTAATATGTAGGTATATCTTGTAGCTTGGAAAAAATATGCAGGAATATTTTGGATTTTTAGCTATATATGAATGGAAAAATGTGCGTAAAAAAGTCCTCACATAAGAATAACACAGCACCAGATTCCGGTATTCCGAATTGTTTCCATTTTTGCGTTCGAAAAATTAGTTTCTTTTGTTATTCGCACTCAACAGGGGTTTATTATTTTCATTAATTTTCTTTGCATTGTATCCAGCAGACTGTGCGTTATGTTCTTGTAAAAAGACTCCTTTTAAACCGTTTCTGAACACTTATGTATTTCATACCACGATGTCCAGATTTCAACTTTGTTCACTATAAATCGTGTAGGCTAGTGTTATTATTATGGATATTCTAAGCTGCGATCGCAATCAGCATTGAATTGTAATCGTAGAAGAAAAATTTTATCTATGTTTGTATAGATACACATACATACATTATAATTTGTATCTATCGAAACAAATGCACTATTTATAAAGATGATATCTTCTGCAGAGTATTCTAAGAATTACAATTGGTATAATAGTGAACAACGCTAAAGGCAAACTTGTTAGCACCGATGAAAGGAACAAGTGGTTCCCGAAATATCGGGATTTACCAGCTTAATAAACATCACTGGCGAATAGAAAAAGCAAGTTTTAGTTATTTCAAATAATTTAATCGCTAGAAACACCGTGAGAGTACACTTAGATCAACACTCCAAGTTGCAATAACATTAATCTGACAATATTACCACTATCATAATATCATTTTAAATTTTTCAGACATTTTTTCTTTGCATTTTCAGATCCTCCGAAGCTTATTTCAACGGAAAGGGGGAACGTTTGCCCTGGTACTGGTTGTAGCCCTGATTACAGCTTCAACACCTTTATGTAATCGAGCGCCAGATGGAACAGGTGCTGGAAAATCACCGGCAGATGGTCGTTTTAGAATAAGGATAGCTGGAAATCCAGAACTGTACACAGCCGGTCAAACATATACAGGTGAAATTATTCAACGAATAAATCATTGTGTTTTGTAAATAGTCCCAGTATCGTCAAGATTACTGAAGTTCCGTATATTTTCCCAGTTAGTGTTGCCGGAATCCGATCATCGCGGGAACCGCACAAATTTTCAGGATTTATGCTTGCCGCCGAGCCAGAAGTTGTAGATCCAATCGTTAATGGTGGTCCACAGCCGAATACTGGTGAGTTCCAATTGTTAGGTGACGCGCTAACGAGATTCAGTGAGAAGTGCGTAAACGTGGTGACACAAACCAGCACTCTGCCAAAAAGTGAAATTCAAGTGCTTTGGGTCGCCCCGCCTACTGGGTCAGGATGCATTGCTTTCCGAACAACGGTCATTGAACACCGGGACGTTTGGTATATGGACGATGGACCCTTGACTAAAATCCTATGTGAAGATGAACAGGACGTTGTGGATAATCAACCGCCAATTGTTGATCCGTGTTGCGCTTGTGATGAAGCAAAGTATGAGGTAAAAATTAATTAATAGCAATCAATAGGGCAAGTTTCCGTTTTGTAAACCTCTATGGCATAATTTAAAAATCCTTTCGATAAAAATATTTTAATTTGTTGTATAGTAACCTTTAAATATCTAATGGACTTAGATTACTGTCGCTCAAGAGATCTGTCAGCACATTGTTCGAAATTGTATAATGAGAAATAATCATTGCGCATGTTCATCCCTCAACATGCGTCGAATGAATTCCACGCATTAAGTCTGGTGCTAGTCCCGTGTATGCGATGCAATACATTGGTGTACGACCACGTGATTACAAGCATGTGGCATTGCACGGCTGTTTATGGCTCTTTACATGGTATAGACAAAACACACAATCACAAGGGCCACGGGTCAATTATTTACTTCGAATTCAGGTGCTAATCACGTTAGATAAGCTAAATGGGTTATTATATCCTGCAAATTTCCCTAAGTTTTCTTTTTCCTCTTGACCAATTGAATTTAGAATATTCCACAAAAGTCATTTTTTCCATTAGTCAGTTTACAGGTTTTCAAATTCATCTCTTTGATTTATACATTTTGCTAGGAGTTCTCAACGAATTCATAGACTGTGGAAGGACGGACTGGTAGAAGTTTAGTATTAGGGCTAAACTTTCCAGTACTTCTATTTGTAGTTTTCACCCCCTTGACAAATTGGTGTCGTAGTTTAGAAACGTAGAATGTTATGACTTTACAGAAGGAAATGGAAGTCAATTTCGTGTTCAGTAAACCGCGGAAAATAACAATCATGGTTGAACATATGAACAACCCCAAAAAGATGACTAGCGATATCTTTAATAACTGCCCGAAATTTTCTAGCCAAACTCTGGAACTCCTAACTCAAATATAGTTTTTGGCATAGCACATGACTGTGGTCTGGAATCCCTTCTGGTTAGTTCTCTTCAAGGAAAAAATCAGCACAACAATAATAATCATTCCCCCGTACAAATCTCTTGAGCCAAAAGGGTCAATATTAAGAGGGTCTCGCAGTTAGAGAAGATCTACCGGAATTGTATAGTATTCGGGCACCTTTAACCATGAGCGCATGAAAGATTTTAGGCTAGCCTTATCTTGTTTGTATTGAAAACCCATGGAGCGTGTTCTACGTATCCACTTTAGGACAATAATAAAGAGACCACCTCTTTCTAACTCTTAACATGTTAATCTTAACGAAAAATGTACCGAGGCTGCCGTTAGTGAGGTAATTAGTACAACTAAAGAGACATTCTACCGAAAGCAATACCCTTCGCTGCCTTTCTGGACAAAGAAGATAGATTTTGGAGAGCGCTTATATAAGTGAACTACGGGCCTCTATATGCAAACTGGGGATAAATTCAGAAAAAAAATCTATTCTAATACTACTTTATGCTATGAAAAAGACAGCTGAATTCCTCTTCCCGCCTGAATGCCACTTTCTTCCGTTGTAAAGTATCTTATCTATTATGAATGAAGACTGGCGAGAAAGCCCGTATAGCAAATGGTCTCTCGAAAGGAAATTTTGTCTTTGTCCGAAAATGGTCCATACGCCCTCCAATCCTTGCTTGTGGTTGAGTAAAGAATACGAAGTACAATAGGATGAAACACAACTGCATGCAAAGAAAGGCTTATACAAGCTCAACTGGAATTATGCGGTCCTACTCAATAGGGGCAATATATTTGTGCACCTACATTCTGCTTGCTAAATAGAGGAAGTTTAGTCCTTTTTTGAGAAGAAACGGAAACTCGAAAAACCTTTCCTGGCAACCTGGAAAAAATTCTTGGTTACCTGAAAAAAATTGTTATAATAGCTTAACTGGGGCTTCACTCCAAGCAAATCAGCAAAAAGTCAGATTTTCTCAGAGGGGCATACAATGAAAAAACTGTTTGAATTCGGCCACCAGTAACAACAATCATTCTATCGACTTCAAGGCCGCCTATGATAGCATCATCATCAACAGTGCAACAACCAGTATTCGGTCTAGACCTGCCTTAATAAGGAACTCCAGACATCTCGGTTTTGCGCCCATGTCCACCAATTCGATATCTCCTGACCTACCCCATCACTCCATCTTAGGCCTCGTCTCCTTTTTCTACCATAGATATTGCCCTTATAGACTTTCCGGACTCATCCTCATGAATACGGATTAAATGACCCGCCCATCGTAACCTATTGAGCCGGATTTTATCCACAACCTATCGGTCATGGTATCGGTCATAGATTTCGTCGTTATGTAGGCTACGGAATCGTCAATCCTTAGATAAGGGGCCAAAAATTCTTGGAAGGATTCATCTCTAAAGCGCGGCCAGGAGTTCGCAATTTTTCTTGCTAAGAACCCAAGTCTCCGAGGAATACATGCGGACTGGGAAGGTCATAGTCTTGTACAGTAAGAGCTTTGACCCTATGGTGAGACGTTCCGAGTGAAACACTTTTTGTAAGCTGAAATAGGCTTTGTTGGCTGCCAACAACCGTGCGCGGATTTCATCGTCGTACCTGTTATCGGTTGTGATTTTCGACCCCAGATAGGAGAAATTATCAACGGTCTCAAAGCTGTAGTCTCCTATCTTTATTCTTCCCGTTTGACCAGTGCGGTTTGATGTTGTTAGTTGGTTAGTTTTTGGTGTTGACGTTCACACGATATATGGACTTAAAGAGGACTTGAAGGGGCTCATACTCCTCGCATTTACCTCTGCATCACGGATCACTTTTTCCAGAGCCAGGTTAAAGAGGACGCATGAAAGGCGTGATCCTGCTGTTTTTATCTGGCCTCGCACATTGGTCAGGGTCAGCCTAGCCAGTCTTATTAATTTCTTGCAATTGCATAGCCACGGTAAAATTGTACAGAACCATGAGAGCATTCACTGTCCCGAATAAATTGATGAAGCCACGATGAGAGGATTCACTGTCCCGAATAAATTGATAAAGCCAGGCGAGGCTGGATAAAAGCAACAGAAGCACGCTCGAATAAAAAAAAAAAACAAAGAAGTAACAACTTCAGGTGGCACTGTTGAAATGAGAACAATAAAGATACGAGACGACAATATTGAGACCTGCCTCAGAAGGAACGATGGAGTAGACCAAGACGCCTGACAATTTTCAGGAATATCGAATTGGTGGAGACCCGAATCGGATAACGGTTTTTGCTCTGTTGATGGTGATGCTTAATTGTTTATGGATTGATCTTGAAAACATTATTCTTCTCAAACCCCCACGGGAAGAAGTTGTCATCACCTCTTCGTGAAATCGGATATCCATAGTGACGTCCGTCTGAAGCATGCATTGCGGAAGAAGTTTCGGGCTTCTAACAATGACACCGACTTTACTCATTTCAAGACTATGCGCTTCATTTTGAAATATATTATCTAAAAACGCTTAAGAGATACTTGTTGAGTGTCGAGGTTGCCCTTGCACCGTGGTCTTTTGGAACCATTTGGTCCTAGACTCGTATTCTAGTAGCCCCACCTAAATCTTCCCTTTTGCTACCTTCACGGCCAATTCCCCACAGCAATTATGCAACCTTCTCTGTTTTTTCTTCTCTTGCGTGTTTACTTCCTCGACCACTGCACTCTCTATGCCTCTTCGAGACTGCTCTGAATTTCTGGCAATTTTTTTTCTTAAATTTTTCTTAGTTGTGTTTCCTATTCGTCAACTTGATACCAATGGTGAACCTGATACCGATGAATTTCTTAACCTCTTCCTTGTTAACTGTAAACAATCTTCCCTCTGTCCGTACTCTTCAACAAGTCTTGAAGTATGCCTCTTTCCCCCCTTATCCCGATCCTCAAGAGCGGTAACTCTTCTCTAGTTGTGAACTATCTTTCTATCTCTACTCTTGCTCCAGAATCCTCGAGGGATATATCAACAATTGGCTAAATACACACTTCGGTCACCTCATTGGATAAGAGCAACGTGGTTTGATCTGCCTTCAAATTCTGGGTGTAATCTTCGTTTCCATTTCCACTTCGTTCGCAGTATCAATCGCACTTTCAAAATGTCTGGTT
Organism: Hermetia illucens; assembly: GCF_905115235.1. Classification (NCBI taxonomy): domain Eukaryota; kingdom Metazoa; phylum Arthropoda; class Insecta; order Diptera; family Stratiomyidae; genus Hermetia; species Hermetia illucens. The sequence continues at coordinate 95,783,075 of NC_051852.1, read as the reverse complement.
TTATTCAGCGTTCTTGTAATAATGATAATCGTTGGCGCAACAATCCATGCTTGATCAGGGCCTCGAAGTGAGAGAGCACTTCATTCAAGACCGTAACGGTACACTACTGTACGCTGTAGGAGGCAATGTGGGCAGCATTGCGCTCCTCCGAGATTATTACCCTGATTTGACTCAGGTACTCATTCACAGCTGAGTGGGCTGGTATCCGACGTCAAATCACGATACAAATTCCGCTGCCACCAGTGAGATTCGAACCGCGACCTTCCGTCCGATAGCCTTGTGCAGCAGCATTCTTACTCCGAGTTTACCTCAACCCACCCTCCTTGACACTTTTTCCTTCCATCGTTGTATATTGCTGTGTAGTCTGGCCCCTATTGCACAACCATGATAATCACACATTTGAAGCTGTGCTACACAAATTAACTCAGTTACTTTTTTTAAAAAGAACTTTCCTGGTGTAAACTATCCTTCACGGCTCCTCAATCTCCCTTCCCAGCAATGCCATATTTTCCTTAATATGTGGGCCCAGTTCAAACTGTGTAATTGTCTGATAGACTGCTCTGCTAACTCCGATAATATTCTCCTCATCGCCTCTCGTAGTACAAATAGAGCAGACATCCCCTTCTCGGAGCTCCACATCTACTTTTACTCCCTGATCTCCAAACTATGCCGATACCACAACACCCTACAGCCTAAGTTAAGCCACCTACTAAATAGAAATTTACTTTTCGGTGTATTTCTCATTAAAAAAAATAAACAAATATAGAAAGTAAGCACAATTTCTTATGAAGTGTTTTACAAGTGGAATCGCCTCAGTCTTGTTTAATAAGTGTTAATCTGACGCTCTTTAGCAAAGTCGCGGGTACAATTAAATATTGACAGGTATCACAACCAACGCTACCTCATTGATTACATTAACCCCCCTGGATTTCTTATATATGGGAGACGAATACCTCCTGAGATCATCAACCGTATCGTACCAAACTTTAATTTTCTTCAGGTAACCTTCATTAGTAGCAGCAATATCCCCAGCGTAATGCTGACCACATTGCCTCCTACAGTGTACTGTAGTGTACCGTTACGGTCTTGAATGAAGTGCTCTAACACACTTCAAGGCCCTGATCCAATATGGATTGTTGTGCCAACGATTATTATTTTTTCCGAGTTATCATAATCTCGGCAGATGCCGGATTTTACCTAACACTAGCACTAAGTGCCGAGCATTTAGGCTCGGACGATTCTACCTACTTAAAAACTAAAGGGGCACTGGTGGTGGTGGCCGGTGGTAGGTCAGTGGGAGAATCCATCGAGAACTCCCCGCAGCATCGAGCACGTATGCAGAATGGTGTACTTCTGCATGGTTTGAACCAGACTGTGCGAAAGTCCCAGGACATCAAGGGAAGCCGTGAGGGATTTAGGTATAATACCTGTAGCTGACAATATTATGAGAATTACAACCACCCGCTCGAGACGCCAAATTTCTTTGATTTCCCGAACCAATGGCTCATAGTTCACCTTCTTCTCCACGTATTTCCGTTCAATGTTGCTATTATGGGGGATAGCAACATCAATAATATACGCGGAGCGACCCGTCTTGTCAACTAACAGTACGTCAGGCTTGTTGTGTGCAGTATGGCGATCAGTCAGAACATGCTGTAAGCAGAACTATCAAGTACTGCTTGTGGCTCATATCGGTAAACCGGACATGTTCTCGTGATCAGCCCATGCTTATATGCAAGGTTTTGATGGATAACCTTACATACAGCATTATGCTTGGTGATCTATTGCACCGGTGCCATAACAGTACAGCCAGAAATGAGATGGTCCAACGTCTCTAACGCTGAACCGCACATTCTGCACTGGTCGTTCTCCACCCGTTCTTTCATGATGAGCTTTTTATAAGCTCGGGTGGCGACCACGCCATCCTGAATGGCACACATGAACCCCTCCGTCTCAACAAAGAACTCCCCAGCACACAGCCATCTGTTCGACAGATGCAAATCGACAAATGGCTGCCAAAGACAATTCACGTGTTTACCGTGCATTGCCTTCATCTTCCATTCATCGATCCGCTCCTGGTCCGACTTCACCCCACTCAGAGGATTGAAAGATCGATCCTTCAAGTTAAGTGGAGTCAGTCCACAGTCTGCCTTACATACAGCCGCATGCAAGGGACTCGCCAGCTCTTTGCTGTAAAAATAAGCGCGCAGCGAGTCGACTTGGCGATGATGTTGTGCCGCCACGTCAACCATGCCCCTACCTCCGATGTCATGAGGCAAGTTCATCTGCTCCACGGTAGACTTTGGGTGATGCATTCGGAATTTGGACATAGTTGTCCGTATCCGCCGCTGGACGTTTTCCAGATCGGTCTTCGTCCACGGCAATATTCCGAATGCATAAGCCAGTGAAGGGATAGCGAATAAACGCGCTTATTTTATTCTTCCCCGAGAGATACGATTTCAGCACCAGCTTTACAAGTCGCAGGAATTCGGACAGCAGAGCTTCCTTCAGATCACCAACTCGAGCATGGGTTCCTTGCAGAATTCCTAGGTACTTGTAGAAGTCTGTCTCGGTCATAGCTTCGATGTGGAGGTCACCAATCTATGTCCGGCATGCGGCTCGTGATGACATTTGCGGATGGCTTGGATTCGACATTTGTCTAATCCAAACTCCATCCGAATATCACGGCTGAACATGTCTGTTATTCGCAACAGACTTCTAAGATGGTTGTCAGTACCAGCATACAGCTTGATGTCATCTAAGTACATCAAGTGTGTCAGTTCGCACTTAGCACGTAGGCCATACTTTAATGCAAAACCATGCCCTCTAGTATCATTCAGTAGCCATGAAAGGGGGTTCAGTGCCATTCAAAACCAAAGGGGACTCAATGAATCCCCCTGGAAGATGCCCCTCCGTATACGGATGGGCTCTGAGGTATTAGCACCCTCAGATGTACGGACTGATAAGGTGGTATGCCACTCTTCCATGACTGTCGCCAAAAACTTTATTAGTTTCGGATCAATGCGATACGATGTAGGATATCGATTAGCCAGGTATGCGGAACGCTGTCGAAAGCCTTGGCATAATCGATATAGCAACTGAAGAGGTTTCTTTGGCCTCTAGTTGCTTGTCCTACAACTACCGAGTCGATAATGAGGCTCTTTGCAACCCCTTGACCCAACTCGGCAGCCCTTCTGCTCCTCGGACAGAATGTTGTTGGTCTCGAGGTGCGCATTGATCCTTCCACTAATAATGGACGTGATGAATTTGTAGAGGGTTGGTAAGCAAGTGACCGGTTTTGTGTCTGCGGGGTCCTGCACCATGTCCTTCTTAGGGATAAGGTAGGTAATCCCCGCAGTGAGGAAAGGTGGAAATTCCTCCGGCCGACACATGACCTGGTTTATGCTGAATGCTAACCGACTGTGTACGCTGGTAAATTTCTTATACCAGAAATTCTGCACCCGATCCAGACCTGAGCCCCTCCAGTTTTTCGAGCTGTTTATGGCTTATTATTAATATCCCCATAGCTGAAAATGCGATTTGCTGCTAGTGACTTCTTTATTTAACCCCTTTCTGTTAAATTAAATGCATTGCATCTGAAATATTGTTCATGCAATCTTGGCTGGCGTTCTTAATCCCGGGGACGAACATTTTATGGCCTAAATGTTTGGGGACAATAGGTGTTATGGAGTCACAGTAGCAGAGGATAATCTACATATATAAGATAGCAAAATTGAGTATTTGGCAGAAACATGTAGGACTATATTAGCATATAGATTTACCTGGTCTTCGCGTCAACACCAATTTCTGCTCTGCATAATTTTCACCCAAGGTTTAAAGGTGCCGCCCATGCCCAAAACTTGCTATTTCATATCCCTTAGTAATTTAGCAGCCTTTCCGTCGTAACTGTTGTCATTCCTTATCAACACTGCAATATAGTACTGTTACACCGGGAAACGCTGTGTCGGTTCGATTTGCGGGCCGTAGATAACTAGGAAAATGCTCTGGGGCTCTACGCCGCAAGTTTTTCATTGGTTAAAAGATTACCGCTGATTTCATTGATGTCCTTGTGGAGCATCCACTTCATGTACTCAATAGTACGTGTACCTTTCATTTCAATCGGGTGCCGGCCCCAAGGGCGGAAGCATACACTTGGCATAAGCGTACCTTGAGTTAGGAAGGCGCTGATAGAGGTCTCTCTTTTCTATTGTCGGATTCTTAAATGAGCAGTGAAATTAGGCTGTTCTGGTATATATTCACTGAAAACCCCTTCATTCTTGTCCCTTGTCTTGTATACCTGCATAATTCTCAGCAAGAAACTATGACAGAGACATGACAGACATGAGAATGCATGAATTACCGTTATAATCCTATGGGTACTTCTCATTCTGTTCCACGAGTTTATGCCCACTACTAAGCAAACAACCTTCTTCCTTTTCCACTGAACAAGTAATAACTCCTGAACTAAGCGAACATTCTGTTAACCAAAAGGTGGAAATACATGAGACTGACTTAATCAAATCCATTCCCCTCAGAGACCAGCCTCCTCTCTTTTCACTTGATTACATTTTACCCTGAAGCTTGGTAACAACTGTACGATAGTCCCTATAGATATAATCCTTGCTTGTGCGCCAGCGCAGCGCTATCGGAGATTTCACCAGCCAGGGCCTCTTTGCTAATAGATATCAGCCAATGTCATATCCAACCATGCAAACTTCTCTAATAAGTTTATTACACTTACTTCCTACATTGAAGTCAAAGTCGAAAGCCAGCTGTAGTCTGTCATTGTGATACTTAAAAAGTGTCACAGATACATATATACACAGCGCTTATCTTCAGTCACCACTTGCCGACTGCTTCATGCATCGTATATGCTTTGGCCTCTATATGCATATAATGAGACTTAGTTAATCTTATCTGTGAATCGTCCATTATTGCCAAAGCTTTTGTAGAATAATGTTGAGCTACCCTGCAATAGTAGAGTTTGGTTCAAATTAACTTCATTTACCTATTGCAGCTAGCTCCTTTCTTAGTTCTGTGGGATCACCATCCTGCAATGTGCCCAGTATTCAAACGACCTTTCCACTTTCCTTGGCAATGTGCAGTTTTTATCAATGTTAATGCGATAGGTCTGCTCTTTAAAACTTTGCTGCTTTGACGCAATACATTCATGCCTGTCGCCATTAAGTTTTCTGAAAACAGCCAGCCTTCCTTTCCGCTTAGCAAAAAATTACCAATATTTCAGTTAACATTTGAAGGATTATGGTCTCGACATACTCACCCCAAGGATTTTCCCACAAACAGTTGGTTGACTAGATTCAGTGACATTATTGGCGCCTCTCACACAGTCGAATACAGGTCTGTGTCAATTACCATCAGGTTTTTTGAATGTCCTTTATAATTTCTTTCCTTTTGCAGCTTTTGGAAGTACGGCGAGTTGGCCAGCAATGGAACACAGCAAGTTGCTGAACACGGGTCAACACATGTGCTGGAAAGTGAACTCAAGGGTCAAGTAAGTACAAATATGTTTATATTAGTGTTCACTTTCGCGGATTAAACAAGCCGGAAACCCGGAACTGAAAGCTTCTGGTATGGAAGGTTTTTTGTATTTATTATATAAGAATATTTGAGTAGACATTTTCTCCAGACATCCCGGTTTTGCGCCGAGGTCCACCAATTCGATATCCCTAAAAGCTGTCTGGCGTCCTGACCTACGCCATCGCTGCATCTTAGGCAGGGTGTGCCTCGTCTTCTTTTTCTACCATAGATATTGCCCTTATAGACTTTCCGGGTGGGATCATCCTCATCCATACGGATTAAGCGACCCGTCCACCGTAACCTATTGAGCCGGATTTTATCCACAACCGGACGATCATGGTATCGCTCATAGATTTTGTCATTGTATAGGCTACGGAACCGTCCATCTTCATGTAGGGGGCCAAAAATTCTTCGGAAGATTCTTCTCTCGAACGCGGCCAAGAGTTCGCAATTTTTCGCAAGGCACTATATAGTGGCAGTTTTATGATTTTTTCAGATTTTTCGCAGACCGAAAATAACCACTTTTTATTCACCTATATACCTACCTTCTCCTCTTTCCATCAAATGTTAGAACTGAAGTCAGCTCTAAAAAGTACAAATCGAGGCATTTTATAGGATGTACATGTCTATATTCGGTGAAAAAAATTGTTACATCCCCCTTTTGCGTCTATTGAGACCCGCCTTAAGTTTCATATAAAACGATGCGATTCTCTTATCAATCGATACAACCGTTTCTGAGAAAATTGCATCTGACAGACAGACAGACTGAAAGAAAACATAATAGTTGAAAAAACATGCAATGGCGACTTGAATTTCAGATGGATTCAATTTTCTCCTTGAATAAATTGTCATGACAAAATTTGCGATTTACACTCTTAAAAAGATCTCCGCCTTGAACTACTGCAAAATATTTCTTCGTTAGGATTGCACTTGAAAGGCGTAAGCCGACTAAGCTTCCTTGCATTCTCCACCTTGCCAAGTTACTGATAAATTCTTAATGTGGCGTGCGGTTTCCCCTGGGCTTAGGCTGACGTTTAGTGTCTCTTCCAAGCTCCTCTTTGAATAAAATCGCGGATAGTGGGACATGACATGTTCTGGGTCCTTTGATGTGCAAACATATCTAGGACAAAAGGGAGAATTGTGTCAGGTGGTAGATAATTTCACCGTATCGTCACAGAATTTACTCCTCAATACGGGGAATCAGTGTAGGATCTAGTGCCCCTCTGTAAGCCAACCCACCGTTACTGCCACTTTTTTCAGTGATTTCCGCCTTGCACCCTTCGATATTCTGTACCCTTTCCAGAATGTTCATTGAGACCATCCGTGAAATAACGCTGCTTCGTCATATTTACCCACCTCAAATTGCTCTTACGCGCTAATGTTTCCTCCCAGACCAATATTATGTATTTTATACGCGAACCACTGCCGTCACAAGTTATTCGCGGATCTATGTTGAACCTAAACGCTGTAATTTGTTACTTTTCATGTTACTTATCATCCCTAAGTTCTTGTTAATCGGCTTTGAACTAATGGTGTATTCATGAATCCGAATAATAATCGTGTTCCTTTTCCTACGGCTGGTAACCAAGCCAACCTTCGCCTTTTGTTTCACTACGATAAGCTGAACCATCTCAGTCACATTTTCATGACACTTATGGTTTTAGCGTATACTTCAACATCTTCGAGTTGCTGTGACATCCACGGCAAAACCGATTATTATAGTCTCCTTGGACTCGGGAAGATTAAAGACCTCATTATACATTATGTTTCACAGGAAAAGATCCGACACTGATTCTCCTGCTGTGACCGCGTAGTGCTTAGGCCGTGTGGTAGCTTTCAAATTTAGCAAATAGGAACAACCATTTCAATCAATGCCCTTTTTATCCACTACGTTCATTACGTGCAACGTTGCCACAAACAGCATTTATTGGAGAACATTGAGCCAGCTTCAAAACCAAGTCAAGTCCATGATGTTGGTAGTTGAATTACTTTGGCGAAAACAAAATTGCCGCCTCGATGGGCTATCCTTACCTCCTCGAATACGCTGATAAACTAGGTGGAGGAATTTTAACAGCAAACGGAAAAAGCGCCGTTTGCCTCTTTGTGTCCACCGGAAAGATTTGCATATGCTACTTATTTCACGCGTCAGTTTGGCCTTCCTCTGCATGGTCGGTAGATTCTTTTTGCTTCAAAGCATGCGGCTCCCAGCTCCACCAATAGTTAGATGGCCTATTTGTACAGATTCGCCCCCTCTGTATGGCATACTCTCGTCTCTTATTATCCTACCTTTTCTGAATCCCCACCACCGAGATCATGGTCTCCCAAAAATATCCCTATAGACGAATTCTCCTCAAAGTCATTTACACTTTCCTATCCGTGGTAACGCGTGCCGTCGGATGGCCCATTTTCGATCTGCATCAAAATTGGCCGATGGTCGCTCTGAGTACAGTGCTGCTAAGAGAGCATTTTCCTCTCCAATTTGGTTCTGAAATGTGTCAAATCGAGCCTGCCTTTGGGAAAGCGAATACATTTCCTATATTTGTAAACTACAAGGGCAGTTCTCCGAAAGCCTCGAACGGAATACGACCCCTGGGGTAGTAGTACGACTGAACCAATCGAAAAATCCAAATCAATCATCATCATCATTGGTGGAGCATAGCAAGTGTATGTTTACAAGGCAACTATTTTCGTCCTGACTAATCCGACTTCATCGTTTCAGAATGGATTGATTTCCACACGTCCCATCTGTTAGATCTTCCGTCCAGCCACGACTGTTGATTGCGATAAGGCCTACTGCTACCCGTCTGGTCTGTGAGAGAAGTTCCGCAATGGTTGAGCTGAATTTGTTTCAACCTCATTTCCTCATTTCGTCCAATATATGACCTTCCCTTCTACTTCTCCGCATCTGGAGCAGCATTTGAGGGTCACCTTGCCAACTGCCAGCAATTTAAGTATTTCAGTTTCAGCCGTGAAAATGATGGCTGTCATTTTCGTGCCTCCTACGTTTTTTTGAGTTGCTTGCAGCTTCTTGCAAACCGAGTGGCCCGAATCGAGTTTACTAATAATAATAGTCGTTGGCGCAACAATCCAATTGGATCAGGGCTTTGGAGTGTGTTAGAGCACTTTATTTAAGACCTAACGGTACACTACAGGATTACAGTACCCTGTAGGAGACAATGTGGTCAGCATTGCGCTCCCTGATTTGTCTCAGTTACTCATTCACAGCTGAGTCGACTGGTATCTGACATCAAATCACGATTCAAATTCCACTGCCACCAGTGAGATTTGAACCACGACCTTCCGGACGACAACCTTGTGCTCTAACCGCTCAGCTATCCGGATACCACTATTTGGCCTGATAACTGATGAAATTCTTTACATTTTATGGCAATCTCCTGCTAAAGACTTTTCCACCTTGACGAGAAAATTTTCAGCCGTCTTGTTCGAAGTTCCAAGTATTTAACCTCCTTTTTGGATAACTTTTAATTTGGTTGACGTTTTCAGCGATGTCCATCAACTATGGAGTCGATTGGACTTTCATGATAATATTGGCGTATGGCATACCTTTTTTAGAGATAGTAATCAATTCAACGAAATTTATGAGTGATACTACGACCATCTGGTTGTGGAGAAAATCCGACTCAATGAATTGTGGTAGGTGAAGCACTTAATCCATATGGATGAGGATGATGCAGCCTGGAAAGTGTCTACAAGGGTAATATCTACGACAGAAAAAGAAAAAGTGGCAGATCCTGTCTGAGATGCAGCAATGGGGTTGACCGGGGCGCCAGACAACATTTACGGACGTCAAATGGGTGGATCTTTGTCCAAAAGGTGGTATGTCTATTAATGCAGGCCTAGACCAGATACCTTGTTACGGCGTTGATATTTTGTTAGATTTTTCCTTCTCCGGTGGGAGATCTTTCTTCGTTTTAGCGTCTTCGTCGCACAATTTCTACTCCTCTTTTCGAATTAACCGCGTTTAGGTTTTTAAGGAAGAGTCACTCGTATCGCCTAGGAGATGTTTGCTTTCTTTGTCGTATGTTTTTCGTTCTTAACTCATTTACACTAATCCCTAATGGCCCTAGCCATGTTTTCAATCTGGTGTAAAACACTGTATTTATTCTTTATAAATTTAGGCGACCCTATTACATATTTTCTCTCCAAGTAAGCCAAAGAATGATTCTTTCGCATTCAAGCAGTGCTCGTCTATCTATACGTGCACTTCCGTGTTTATTAGTATTCCGGATTCTCCCCTGGCTTCCACCTTTCACCGATTTTGTCCTCGAGCGAGATAGCAGGACCGTCAAGCTTCTCTTAACTGGAAGAAAGATTTGGCACCAAATTGAACCCCTAAACCTCCCAAACATTTGTTCACTTATTGCTGAAGCGTTGAATTAATGAGACTAAAACTGACAATAAATCCAACAGCGGAGCGTGAAGAAATACAGACGAAATTCTTTGAATTCTGGCCGAATTCACCCCTTTACCCTGACTTAATAACAGAATTCCAGTTCATTTCGGTTGGCCGGGGAGAAAAAATTGCCCAATTTTGACAGACTAAAGTAATTCCATTCCCTGGGTTGCAGTCATGTTAGCTACCACATTGCCTTTTAAATTTGCAGCGACAGACATCTGGCCAATAAACATACGATCAGATAGTGTAGCGAATTAAACTAGTCTTACCTTTTCATAAAAACTTAAAAATGAAAAAAATCATATATATATCCAACCATATATGCTTTTATAATGAGCAATAGGTTTTGATACCACACCAACAAAGAAGTAAGACCACTACTTTGGTTTTCAGTACTATATTTGCAATTTTTCTTCTGTTCTGGTTAACTTTATTAATCTCCTACTAACAACATTCCAGTTCAAAGTTTTGAAAATTGAGATTCATGTGCAACGTATTCTTGAGTTATATCGCTGATATTGACACAACCTGAAAGTTTCATAGTCAGTTCCAAATCCCGTTGAACCAATTCTAGGACATGTTCAGCACCTTTCTGACCATTAACTGCCAATCCCCAAACCAATGGGCGCCCCATAAACACTGCCTTCGCCCCCAGGGCCAGCGCTTTGAAGACATCTGTCCCTTGTCTAACACCTCCGTCCAACATTATTGTCATATCATTTCCAACAGCGTCAACAATAGTAGGGAGGACTTCAATTGAGGCTGGAACGCTATCTAGTTGTCGTGCTCCATGATTTGAGACGATTATACCTTTACAGCCACAATTTCGAGCCAAAAGGGCATCTTCTCTGGTGAGTACTCCTTTTACAACCACTGGTAATTTAGTAAACTTTACTAGCCAGCTAACATCTGTCCAAGTAATGGCTGGGTCAAATTGTCTAGTCACATATTCGTTAATACCAGAGGATCCTTCCATGCTTTTTACGCTGTTGGCTTGATCTCCTTGGAAATTTAACAATCTGAAAAATGATGAAAAATATTTATAAAATTAGAACGTTTTTTTTTTCAAGAAAGATGAGAGTTATAGTGTACACTAAGAGTAAGTTACTTACCCTAAGTGAGGTGGTAATTTGAACTTATTCCTGGCATCAGCTCGTCTAGCACCAAAGTAGGGAGCATCAATCGTTAAAACAATCGCCTTATATCCAGCTTTTTCAGCGCGCCGTACCATAGATTCTGTCAACGATCTAAACTTATACAAATGCCCTCGTTAATTGACTGTTTATCTTAAGTTGGAACTAGTTACCGGTCTTTGTAAATATATAGCTGAAACCATTTTATCGTATTTGGTGCTGCTGCAGCTACTTCCTCTAATGGCGTTGTCGATAGGGTACTCAAGATAAAAATGCCACCAATTTTACCAGCGGAAAGAGCATTGCCAATTTCCCCATCATCGTGAGCCATCCTTTGCATAGCTGTTGGGGCTACGCCGATAGGGGTACTTAGTCTGCAGCCAAGTACATTACAGGCCGTGTTCACTCCGCCGACATCGCGGAGGAATCTCGGTAGAATTCGCCATCTATAATAAACCGTAATAAGTTAGGTAGAGAGCCCTATAATCCGTTAAACATTACCCTCTGATAACATTTGATAAATTAGGGATGTCGTGAAGAATGGATCGCCAATTGATCCACCATTGTTGCAGTTAATATCAAGTGTGAACTAATAATTAACAACTAAAACAGAACGTTGAAATATTTTTCTTTAAGCGCTCATTTATACAGGGTGTCCCCACAAATTTTAATGGAGGATGGTACAACTTGTTTGAAGAAAATTGGTGCATGGAATAGCTACTCTATCTTTCACCGATACAGAATTATAGCGTTTTTCGTGAACAGTATCGAAAAGCTTGACCTTCCAAAAAAAAAAAAACACAATTTCCCACTCCCTCAATCATTTAACCCCAGATTTGATACCATTTCCGGAAAGTAGAGAAAATTTCTTATAAATGGATATTTTTCAATTGCAAAGGTCATCATCCCTTCGAGAATATAACTGTTTAAACTAGTAGTAACGGTACTTTAAACTTACAAACCTGCAAAGTTAATAAAAGATGCCTTACTGTGTTAGTTCAAAAAACATGTAAAAATAATTGGCTCCATATCAAGACCACACTTTCACGCTTTTAATGCGTAATGTTCCTAAATGTTCCTCAATTAAGCCTATCATTTTTATATGTCACTTGAAAGCTAATATAATGAAGCAACTTTTATGAACTTTGCAGGTTACTAAGTTTGGAGTACCCTTACAATAATCCATATTAAAATTTAGATAAAAAATCCTTTTTTAAATGTATTTTAAATTCAAAAATTTATATCTTCGACGGGATGACATTTGCAATTCCATCCATTCATAAGAAATTTTATATAGTTTTCGAAAATAGTACAAAATCTGGGATTAAATGATTGAGGGAGTGGGAAGTTGTGATTTTTTGGGGAAGGTCAAGCTTTTTGAAACTATTCATGAAATACGCTATAACTTTGTAACGGTAAGAACTATTTTCAAAGCCTATTGACGTCATTGGACCAATGGTTTGAATCAAAGCTATGTCAATTTATAGTGAAAAATCGGTAAATGTTCCTATACGAAAATAAAACTAGCGCCTTTACAGACTCAAGATAGACAGACTCCAGATTGGACCAGTAGCACAGGTGCAAGTTTTTGCTCCGGAGAAGAAATTAGCATCCAGAATCAATGTCCTTGAAAATAAAGCCGTCAATCACATATGCACAAAAGTAAAAGCCGCTCTTAAAGCGGTCGCAGAGACAACATTAGAAATGGAACCCCGAAAAGAAAGGACGATTAGTTTGATAAAGAGTGCCATGAAATAATGGATAGAAAAAAGATGTAGAATATATATAGAATATTAGAATAGCCAATAGGATACTGGGGAGAAAGAAAAGGCACATTTTGACAACCCTCTCCAAAGCATTAGTAACAATTTTACGCTTAATAAGACACAACAAACTTACTTAGCAGTGAAGAGGATAAGGCTTGGATCTCCCAAAAATAGTGTATATGTCGACATGAAGATGGCAGTATTATCAGCTGAAAGGCAAAAGGTAAAGGAAAAATTGGCGTCATACTCTGCAACTTTCCTCAATCCTATGACTAGCGTCGTCCTGCAAACGAAAAATACTGCTACTGAACTCAAAGGGTCTGAAAGCAAACAAAGCACCGGGAATGCATAATGAACCCGCTGAGATATTTAAAAAACAACAAGAATTGCATAAAGAAGACCATTCATGCACACATATATTGTCATCCAGCAAATGTGGAAGGGGAGGAAATATTGGCAGAAAGCGTCATCTGTCTGATCTACAAAAAACTGGGTAGGATAATGAATACCCCTCACTGCTTTGTCCCACTTACAAAGTAGTCAACAACATTCGTGAAAGGATTATAAAGTCTTACGTGGAAAAGTAATCGGGGAATACCAGGGCGTCAGAGGTGAAGCTCAGACAAGTGCTGGAGAAGGACTGCGTTCAACGACATTTTTCGCTAATTGCTCGTTCACTTCAAATTAGCATACAATAATCCCCACCCATCGGAATTAGGTGACCTACCACTGTAGGCGATGAAATTGTGCATGCTCCTATAGGGGCCCAACAATTGACCTAATATTTCTTTTCGCGAACGCGGTTAAGAGTTCACAATTTCTTTTTCCCTAAAAATCCAAGTCTGCGAGAAATACGTCAGAACAGTGAGAACTTTCTTTTAGAAAATCCAAAAAAGTTTCTTTTTACCTAACTAAAAACTGATTTGTTAATTGGCAAATATGCATACTCGTATTTCGGCGACTACTTGTCGCTTTTTCAGTGCTTAGGTTTGGATGATCGACAAGTAATCGCCGAAATATGCATATTTGCCAATTAATAAATCACTTTTTAGTAAAGTAAAAAGATACTGTTTTTGGATTTTCTATTTACATCAACGCAACTTCACCCAAACGCTCTAAACTCTCGCTCTCGCTCTTTATGCCTACGATGAAACGTTTCAAACGAAACAGTTTTTGTAAGCTGTAAGGATCAACATAGTCAGCTTTATTGAATTTGTCAAGATACCAAGTTGCTATCATAGACATACTTGGTCGATGAAAAGATCATGCAGCTGCTGGTCATGTTCCGAAAGTTTTCCCATTGATTGTCGCACTTCTTCTTCCCAGACTATGAGTTACGGACGACTTGGTTTTGTTGGTTTACTCTCACCTGCTTATCAGAGGGGATTTGAGGTAATATTGTTATTCGACCACGACCATGCCAATGAGATAATGATGCGAATTTATATTTCTCCTTACATACTCTGACATTCATTAAGGTTGAGATATGGCGATTTTCGATTAACACTTAGTTAATTTGGTTGAAAATTCTATCTGGAAAGACCCATGTTTGTTTATGGATCTTTTCCAAGTACCATTTCATGTGACTCTTCTAGGATGGTTTCATAAAAAAATGTGCCAATTATTTGTCCCTTTTGTTTAGGGGGTAGTTTTCCCCATTGGGGTTCGAGAAAGAGTACCAAGGGGTCTCTTTATTGTAAAATATAAGAAAAAGTGAATGAAGTCTTCATTACAACTCATATCCCTTCAAGACCCTACTTTCAACTTAAAATTCTTCAATAACAATAAATAGTAGCTGCTTTACACGATAAATCTAGGTAGAAGTTTAGGTTATCATAGAGCAAAACTCGCAGAATAGCAACAACAAGATATAAACATCCTTTCCACTAGGATATCTAAAATTCTAACTCAAACTAGTTAGTACCTTTGATTTCAGATGAAGACGCTCCTCCATATAGAGCCTTAATTTCGCGAATACTTTTGCCCAGTTGTCGGGATCTATCAACTATATTCGTGCTCTAAATTCAACATCTTCGAAACGGTTTACTATCTCCATCAATAGAGTCCTCCCCCATTGTCCATGTTCTTCACTGCCATCGGTTTCCTTCTTCACTGCCATCGGTTTCCTTCAATTTTGTTTCCAAAAACTCGTCCTAAGATCCGAACTTTGTGCTTACGCTCTAAATAGCTGTTCCATTGATAGCTCGTGAAACCATTGATAAACTCATAATTGTAGGAGATCAGTTGGCTCTTCCTCGGGCATTGTAATCTGTTTTTATCGCACTTGATTCAACATTCACATTGGATATTTATATAGAATAGTAATATAGCGTGGATTAGTGCTTTGTAGGTAAGCGAGCTTGTCTATCTACTGTTCGCTTATAGTGATCTTCTATTAGAGGGTTCGTTTCCCATATGTCGAAAATTTGTCAAGGGTATAAGACCACGTTAATTACTGTTACTTTTGCGGATTGAATTCAGCTAAAACATGAAAAATCAAGAATTTGCAGAGAAGCATATATCCAGACTTTACTTTTAATTTAATGATATTTGAATTATATAAATTTATCATAATTATCCCAATTAACTTCATATCCAAGACTGTCAGTTGTCGTAGAAACAATCAAGACCCTACCTTCTTACCGTGGAAGACTTTCATGATTTAATTAGGGACTTGATTTTTTGGAAAAGTAAAGCAACATTTTTATGTTCTCAATAAAAATAATACAATTTGCTATGTCAAAATAAGTGACAAACGAAACCAGTCTGAAACATTTTCTACGTACTATACAACGAAGCAGTCAGGCTAAATTTCTAAAATATGCTAATATACTATTATTAGCCTTATTTGTGTAGATATCGGAACGCACTGTGATTTTTTTCAGATTTTTCGGTTTCGGTTAAGTTTTGAGAACGAGACTTTTTACACTTTTTGAGGATCATATTTGGAGCCCTCACTCCCCTACGTTTCACCCGATGTCAAATATCAGGTTTGAAAAGTACTAATTGAGGCCTTTTAGTTGACACCCCACACAACCCCATTGTGACCCCTACCGACATGGTAGGTCTCATTATAGAAGACCTAAGGGAGAAGGTTTGAAGGTTCTAGATGGAGTGAGTATACTGAAAATAAAATTAACAAAAAAGAAGTTCAAGTGGTACATTCGAAATGGGGATCTATATAGCAACGAGTTAGTTACCCATAATCAGCGATTCCGCTTCCATGA
Organism: Hermetia illucens; assembly: GCF_905115235.1. Lineage (NCBI taxonomy): Eukaryota > Metazoa > Arthropoda > Insecta > Diptera > Stratiomyidae > Hermetia > Hermetia illucens. Next base: position 95,766,994 of record NC_051852.1, on the reverse strand, counting down.
AATCAACCAAGTCCAAAATTTGACAAATCTGTCCTGACGACTGCAAAGAGTTAAGTGAATTGCTCCATATCGAAACCGCGTTCTATTTCATTTAATGAGTCATATTCCTAAATTTTCCATTATTAAGCCCATCATATAATTTGAAAGCTAACAAAATGAGGCAACTTTTATCAACTTTGCAGGTTTGTAAGTTTAAAGTACCGTTACGATTTTTCATTTTGAAATTTAGATGAAAAAAACCATTTTGAAATTATATCTTCGGAATGATGATGGAGTTTGCAATTGAAAAACTAACCATTTAGAGAAATTTTATGTAGTTTTCAAAAGTGGTATCAAATCTGGGATTAATAGAATGAGGGATTAGAAAATTTTGACTTTATTGGGAAGATCAAGCTTTTTTTACTGTTCAGGAAAAACGCTTTAACTCTGTAACGGTAAAAGGTAAAGCGCTCATTCTATGGACCAATTTTCCTCAAATAAGTGGTACTAGCTACCATTAAAATTTCTACCATAGTGAACGGAATACCCTGTGGAGAAAGAAACATATTGAAAATTACAGTGCACAGGAAAACAGGTCCAAGGTCGTCATTGCATCTATTAGTAGTCTGGGGACGAAAAAGTCCACCACTTTCGGGTACACCCGTTACAAAGAAACGGAAAGATGACGCACGGGCATTCGTCAAATCTCAGTGGGGTGACTACAGCTGGTCGGGAGATGCTAACATAAATGAAAGATGTAAGTTAGAGAAGTTAGGAAACTAATAAATACGAAACTGCGCAGATGGAAAATCTAGCAGAGGATCAGTTTATGAATACGTACTCAAAGGGCAGCGAACTTGGAAAGAAGAGAGAGAGATAGCGAACGATTCTCTTGGATCCTCACACTTCGGTTAAAGATTAAAAAATCTGCGCACCAGAAAATATAAAGCCCAGCAGAGTAACCGAAATTGCTCTGCTTTCGATAAACACAAGGGAGATAAATTACCCAAAAAGAAATCGCGAAGGCATTAACCAAGTTTCAAAGAAAAAAAAGACATGCAACAGAAAATTATGACCCGAATTGATTTTCAAACCAGATGCTATAACAACATGTTCCGATATAAGTAGCTCAAATCCGATCCGAAACTGATGGACCTTCGAGAAAAAGTCAGTCGAATTAGAAGTACCCTAAAAGGAGATTTAATGATGGAACTGAAAAAGTTTCCGGGCATGGCGGCAGAAATCTCTTCGACAAGGTAGAAAAATCTACATGGAGGGGACTTAAATATGGTCAAAATAGTAGAATGTAAGGACATTTATGAAGCTACAACCAAGAAAGAAATCCGGGAGGTCCCAGAAAATGCACCACATCTTTTACGACAGTCCATAAACAGGGGAGGCGCGTAAACAGTAATTATCAGTTTACCAATATAAACAGCGTTCAAATTGCAGGCACTTGATAAAGTGAAATAGGCTTGGTGGCTTGCCACTCGGTGAGAAGGTGTCCATCAAGTGCTGTTTCAGATGCCTTGAATTTGATCAGGTCGAAAAAGTGGAGAAAATGCGAAGAACTTCATATATTCAAAGGGTGCAAAGCTAACCCTAAATATATATACTTTATAAGAGAAAAAAGGGTGTCGACTATCTGGATGTCGCAGGCAGTACCAGATGCCCAGTATTTATAAATGCAAGACCAGGAATGCAGGAAAACAAAATTAACAATGTTTAAAATGCCAATTATGTTACGACAGTGGGACATGTACAATGGACTAGGCGGAAGAGCAGGCCATCAATATCTTCAGTCCTCAGGTCTTCAAAAATCAAAAGCTCCAATAACAGGTAAATTTTTGAGGTACTTTTACTATAATTATTTTCATGAAATCTTCCCCTCTCCCTACTAATCTCATAAAAAGTAAACTTATATTGAAACGGAGCTTTTTCGGTCAATGCAGAAAATGAAACCTCCTTTCGAGATACTCTACAATACTTAGTCTTCAATTTGGAAGGCAGCTTGTACCAATATTCTTGAGAGACATCCCCAGTAAAAAGTAAAAGGCTTTTGGAGACACCGATAAAAAAAAGAGGACAACAACTGTGGACGCACATATCTGAGATTTATCCTTTCTGCAGACATTCTTTTAGAATAAAAAATATATTTTCTTTTATTCCAGTCAAGATCACATTCTGCTCTTCAGGAAACGGTAACAGCAGTTCCATTTCCACCATTTTCAGTTATGTCACCATATTGTAATTATATAATTTAACTACTGGGTAGTACTATTCACAGCAATGCGAATTGATAGTACCAATCTACGATGTATTGGTCGAGGGTGGTTTGGTTTATTTCGGTTGTTTTCGTCCTGTTTGTCACGGATCATTCGCTTCTAATCAACAAAAATACATTTAACAAACCTCAAAACGCTAAAACAATTTCAATTCATAGTCGTAGAAATCTGTATTGATTTTTAGGCGTAATTAAACATTTTCAAATTAGGTAGACATATACAACTCGGACTTCATCTACTAGTAAAACTGGTAGCGCACTTGAAAATAACATAGGCTTGAATAAGGAGAGGTTTCATTGAAATCAATCAGCAAAACAACACATGATTAAGTATGTATGTGACCTAGTTGCTGCAGAATTTTTACAAAACGTAATTATTACGTAATTTTCACAAATTAAAGATATTTCGAAAAGATATCATTTTCATTCCAAAACTTTGTTTTCCCACTTCAAGCACACGCGCTTTGTTCTTTTCTAACTGACAACAATACTAGTAATTATCCTTCGTTACACGTTAGTCGAATACCTTTTAAATGCCTCAACGTTCAGAGACAGTGAAAACTCATTTCCCGCACCACTTCGGTAATAGTCCAGGGCGTTCTTTGGAATGCTACGAAGCGCTTCTTTTTCATAATCTTCAACACAGACTAGCGCCATTGTCTCCGAATTAGATGTTGATTACGGCAAGTTTGAACTGCAAATAGCTGCTGGAACCTTCAAATTAACACTGACTGGTAAGAATCATAAACTGGGGTCATATTCGATTTATTTTATAAGCGATAAGCAAAATGATTATCATTATCTTCTGGAAAACTTTTCAATAAAACAGTCCACATGATTATTTACAAGTAGCCAGCAAAGAGACTAGAATCACACACACAGGGGATGATAATGGGATTCTCTTGATTGAATTAAAAGAGTAGTTAGATCAAATGTGGAAAACGCTTTATTTTTTGTGGTAGACAATGCAATGGAGGAAACTGTAGAAGAACAGTCAATTTATTTAAGTGATGTTTGTAGTAGGAACAACATTATCAACATTAAATTTTAAAAATTATGCCCTCGCTACACGTAACATCAGCATCATCGTAACATTTACTAAACCCAATCTATCGTCCACTATCTACCAAATAAAGTGGGGAGAAACACATTACACTTTTCTGCCATTTCTGTAGAAAACTGATATTCTTCAACGGATTATATTTTCTGCGATATCTCTGCCAGCATCTGCTGGTCATTGAATATAGATATGGCCCTAGTGTAGTTAAAGAAAATGTCACTTACGGAAAATTATTTTTCAAGCTTCGAATATCTCAAATTGATATAGAGTCTGTCTGTCTGCCTTTTTGTTCGAAAATGAATCTTCAACAAAGACTTTTATATATATTCCAGCGTGTGCGACTTTTACACACTAAAACCACCGCCTCACTCCTGTCTCCTTCCCCAAACACGAACCACCACAAAATATTACGCCACGGGATTACCTCTCCTTTTCTCGTACCTTCTGCCTCCCGTGTACGTAATGTGTCTTACCATGCAGCCAACTGCTTTCTAATTTTTGTGCCACGCAAGTATTTCACCAATTAGACTTTCCAATGCAAGTGTCCGTCGCAATGCCTTCTCGACACTTTTCCTTTCCACCGTGAATCTAGATCGACGACGTTTCATCAGGAAGTGTACCAGATTTCGATGACAACACCAGCCTTTGGCCTCTCCACCCATTAAAAATTAGAATTTCATCCACCAAGCATGACAACTCTACAAATATGTCCAGCGTCGACTTTACAGCCAGCTTCAAGGCTTTGTCTGACATATCGTCAAGGCTCGGTGCACGCACACACCACATTGAATACACATGAATTGTTTAGAAACTTTCTTCCTCAGGAAATAAAGCCTGAATAATTTTGTGAGATTCGAACAAGTAATTAATGGAGCTGCCTGATCTTTGAATCAACCTATGGCAATACTGTAGGCGCCTTCCCATGGGTTTATTCCGCCTCTAAGCAGAATTGTTTGAAGTAATCCCTCCTTTTTGGCTGTATAGCTACCTTTGGATTTCTTCGGGTTTCCTCGCAGACACGCTTCTTAACATCCTGGTCATCCCTGCGCACTGGACCGCTCGTCTGTCCCGATGACACCCCGACGAACAACAAAAATCAGATAAAATAGCAATTATAGACAAATATGTCAGTTTTTGCCTGTACGAAGTCAATTGTAGGCTGCCTCATACATCCCTGTATGGTTTGATCATCATAAACTCAAAGCCGCCTCCCCTATTGGTCCATCTACCCATGTGTTATTGTTAGAGTTTCATTTATTACAACCGCTTGAACCTCCGATCTGTGGGTGGTCTCTGCGAACAGGTTTTCAATAATCTACAGTGATTGACATTAATTTGAATCTACCACTATTTCTCACTGTAGTTAACGCATTTTAAACTTAGGACAATTTCCGCTTCTGGCTATAAGCCTACTATCCAGGCACTATTTCCATTGCACATTCCCGGGCAATATGTCCATTTTCTTTGTGCGGCCTTCATCGGTCATGTGAATTAACCAGTATTGTAAATGCCTTCGCCAAATGTCTGATCCGCCCTATAAGATGACAGACCACTCACCCAACATCTTCCCGGCGTCCAGTAACCTATTCCCCGATTCTGTCGCTTACAATAGATAGACAACAGGAAATTATGCAGCCCAAACTGCGCTGCTAAGAAAGTGCAGATTCTGTCTTAGAAGTGATCTTATCCAGGTCTTTGCACTGCACTTTCTTCAAGTAAATTTCTTACTAGACTGCGTTTGCATTCGGCTCTGCTCTCGTCGATCCTTTTAAACTCCAATATGAAATCACATTTCTGGTTCTTCCCTCCCCTCCTTCACCCCGGGGCGAATCCTCATTATCTTGTTCTTCTTTTTGGCTTCTTTTGACTCAACCTTAGCAAAATCGTCACGTTCTTCTGGGTTGGACCTCTGCTGCCTTGCTGCCGCTACTGAGGTTTTAGTCCTTTTCTCAAAGTGGGCGACATTCCTTTTTATTTTCTGGTTGCCTGGGTATTCCTCCTCTTTTTCTCTAGGACTTTCCATTGAATCTTCCTCATTGTCCTTCGATTTATCAAACATAGTCACGGTGGCTCTCAAAAAACAAATTCTGACAACTCAACAGCTTTGGCTCCAAGCAAAATGAAGGATGACTCTTCTAGGTCAGACTTCTGCCCGACAAGTGCTTTTACCTGCCTGAGTGCGATTCCCAATATTAAGAAGTGTTAAGAGAATTCCCTTGGTCCATAGCTCTTCCTGCATTAGATATTGAAGGAGGTCTCGGAACTGTTGTTCTCCTGAATGGATCTCACTCTCGATCCTGAGAAGCCTCCTGTGACCCTAACGCCTGCATATGGATAATATTATTCAGGCTTTTGATGGTCCGCCCCTCCCCTCCTTCGACCCTTTGATTATAGGTGTTCTAAAAAGTTATTGTGCCTGTCTGTCTGCCTGTCACACGTACTTTTCCCTAAAACGGAAATATACAGACTATAAAATTTCGCGCATGCAATGAAAGATATGAGTTTGAGTGAAGTTGAAGGATAGTTCAAAGAAGGACTGCATCATTTTGTTTTCCCTGAATATAGCGACGTGGGGTATCAAACGAATGGCATCGATTAGTGTTTTACAAAACAGATTTAATGCCGATTGCAAAGTGAAGATTTGAGGAATTGCAAATTACAAATTTTAAAAACTACCTGAAAATTCGAGAAAAGTCTTCATGACATGCCTCCATGTGAAATCTAAGCTTCAAAAACATCTCATACAGAGAGAGAGAGCTTTCTGAGAATGAGTCTTGTGTTAATTGAGACTTTTTAACGCTTCACTCTCCCACTTTACAATCAATTTCATATCTAACATCTGATTTGAAAATTATTAATCAAGACTTTTCATTTGGAAAATATATTCCATACGAAATCGAGTGTTTCATTGCATACGTGGGCGTTCACAGTCTGAACAGTCAACAAATTTCATCTCAGTAAGTGTAGCCGTTTGAGAGAGAAGTGCACGCGACACAAAAATAGGCACTAATCGAGTTCAATAGTGTTTTGATTTATATAAAACCCCAAAATGCACTAACTTGGAACTATAAACAACACGATTATTAGTCTGAAATTCGCACCACATTTTCGCCCAAATTGTTTTTTTTGTAAACGAAAATAACAATTATTTAAATTAGAACAGTATAAAAGCCCAGCTTGATTAATTTATTTAAAAAGCAAAAAGGCATATGTTTCTAACTATAATTAAGTTTTTGTTGACAGATACACATTTCGAGAACAACTTGCTCCCGTCTTCAGTGTTTATGTTTCTTAAGACTGCGACTCAGTGCATTGAAAACGAAAGCAAGTCGCTACCGAAATATGTATGTATTTGCCAAACAAAAATTCAATTTTAGTTAGGAATTTATTTTTCTTTAACCTAATAACCTAATTATTAAGGTTTTGTTTGCAAAACAAAACCTTATTAAAATCGGTTCAATGTCTGTCTGTCTGTCAGTCTGTCTGTGTTTTTTGTTTTTTTGAAGAGGTGGAAATATTCAAAAGACACTGGTCTGGACACACCAGCGTGTAGGATTTTTACCCACTAAAACCATCCCCGACTCCCTCCCTGCCCCGCGAAACCACCATAAGGTATTACATCACGGGGCGGAGTCAGCTCACTCTAGCTTAGTCACCTTTAGATGCGATCATGCAGTTGACCGCATCCCAATTGTCTTGATGTGCTAGCATTTTCAGCACCAGATTTTCTGGTGCCAGCACCTCTCCTAGAGTCTCCTCTAGATTTCTCCTTTCTTCCACAAATCTCGGACAGTGGAAGAATACATGCTCTGGGTCCTCTGGGAGTCCATCGCAATTTGGACAGTCGGGTGAGGTCTCCAATTTAAACCTGTGCACATATTGGCGATATCCTCCATGTCCCGTGAGAAACTGGGTGAGATTATAATTAATCTCACCGTGTCGTCTCTCCAACCACTCCTTGATGCCGGGAATGAACCTGTTAGTCCACCGACCCCCACCGCTCTTGCCATCTATTTATCTTTTCCTTTCAGTCTTCTTCGTCCGCGATGAGAAAGAGGTTGGCTTCGCATTGTATATGTTCGCCATCTCATCTACCAAGAAGTCAATCGGCATCATTCCAGAGATGACAAATACTGTATCATCTGAGACAGTCCTGAAAGCAGAGCATACCCTCAGGGCGGTCCTCCTGTAGACTGAACTCAGTTTGGTAGCGTTCCCTGACATCCGCAACGCCTCCCTCCAAACTGGGGTCTTATAGAGCATGATCGAGGTCACCACCCTGGTGACAAGCAACCTAGAGGTATGCCTTGCCCCTCCCACGTTCGGCATCATCCTTGCCAGGGCCATACTTGCCATACTGTCTGTCTGGCACTTCCCCATACATGTAAAAGGGAGGTGTAGAATTTTTTTTTCACCGAATGTAATCATGTAGAGTATCAAATGAAAGGTTTCGATTAACATTTTTCGAAGCCGGTCTTAGTTTTGAGATTTGTTAAAAAGGCGGGGAGTGGGAGGGGTGGAAAGTGATGATTTCTTTAACGGACCCATTCTCAGAAACTACTCAACCGAAAAATCTGAAAAAATTCATAAAGCTGCCGCTATATGGTTTCAAGGCCTCAAAATACTCTCCATATCGATGTCTATTCAAATAAAATTAATAATAATATATTACCATATTTTTGGGGAAGTTGAGTAAAACCCCCCTTAAGTTCATCCCAGAGTTATAATATAGTAATAGTATAAAATATAATAGGAAGCATATAGCTGTGAATGAGTACCTGAGTCAATCAGGGTAATAATCTCGGGCGAGCGCAATGCTGACCACATTGCCTCCTAGTGTACCGTTATGGTCTTGAATGAAGTGCTCTAACACACTTCAAGGCCCTGATCCAACATGGATTGTTGCGCCAACGATTATTATTATTATTATATTATCCCCAAGTTTGATCAAAATCATACTATTATTAACAAAGTTACAGTAGCTCAAAGTTGGCTCTCCCCTGTAAATTTACTGCAACTAAATATCAATATCACATTGAAGTGGGTAGTCAGACATGCTAAATGCAAATACATAACGGGCTACGTACAAATGGAATAGTTCTGCACTTAAATATACTCATAGAAGAAGCAAACAAAACCTTTCATACCTGAAAGCGCCCAGCTTCCGGATTCCCTACTTGTTATATAATTACTGTAAGAGCTACAAGCAACGGTAAATCCACATAAATACGAAAGTTCATTATTTCAGAGTGAGGAAATTCGAACAATAATAAAAGCCCGTGGAATAGCGCATCCCAATGTAACTGGGAAAACGTTTGCGGTTTTCCGTGTTGACTCCAAACATCATCTTATTTCGCTTATATCGCAGATCGATCCTTCACCCGATTGGATCGTGGGTGTATCAGGGCTGGAACTGTGCTTACCCAATTGTACATGGGTTGAATATAAGGCTCACAACCTGTACCCATGGGATGCCGGAACAGATAGTGGTCCTACATATATCGTAAGTATAACATAAATATTTACATCTTTTAATTGTTTTCCCGATTGCGTATAAAAAGTCAATGAGTTGAACATTTCTAGTCACCAGATCAACCTACAAATCCACGCGTTCCAATTAAAAGGATTAGAACCAATGATCCGAATGATCCACGGTCTCCGTTTTATGACACCAGCGGTGCCGAAATGAAGCCATTGGCAAGGTTATACATCACACGGCAACGATTATATGAGAAAAACTGTGAAAACTCCTCAGGTTAGTTCCTTATCGTCACACTTGAACGAGAACAAATAACCAAGCCCGTCAAGTAATCCTTCTGATACAAAAACCAAGTCATACCCTTGAAATTCATTAAGATCAAGTTTTCATTTCCTATTTAGGTGAAGACGACCAAAATGCCTGCGAAACGCTCCCTTGGAGTGAATGGTCTGAATGCAGTACCAAGTGTGGTAAAGGAAAACGTCATCGACAACGTGAATATAAAGATTCCGTTTTGGCGCATAGAATGGGATGCAAAAGGAAGTTAACGCAGCGTAAACCATGCGAAGGGGAGGGACCCGATTGCGATAACGTCCCTACCGAAGAAGAAGTCCCTGAAGAAGAAGAGCCCCCACCATCGGGAGGATATCAACCCGAATGCGCGTTAACATTATGGTCTGAATGGTCTAGTTGCAGTGCTACTTGTGGCAAGGGTACCCGGACTAAGAGCAGGAAATATGTTAATAGAAAGGCCCGAAAGAAGTGCGAGGTAAGAATGTTTCTTTTGTTTTATTTTATATTTTCACGAACGCGGAACTATTTCAACGGAAAAATAGAATACTGGCAACTTAAATATTTACTTTTGAAGCACATGCCGGTATTTCTTACTTGGTATGCATAACCAATGGCTTTTGCCCCAATTTGTTTAGAAGCATCTTCAATCGGTCAGACATCTAGTTCTAACCGTTCTACGATTCAATAATTTAGATTTTGGAAATTTTGAAAAGGAATTCTCTCTTGAGAGCATTCCTCCGATCCTACTTCGGAGCTCGTTATACCGCTAATTCAATCTACCATCTTCGTCTAAATAACCGTGGAGCAGAGTTCATTGACTGTGGTGATAGGTGATGGTAGAGGGCAACGGTGAACAATATCCAGAGTTTGTAGTAAAGTATTCAGTCAATTTTAAAAAGAGACTTGAGAAACCTTCACCGCAACCGGCGAACAATGAATCTTCAAGGGATTCTCTGAAGAGGATAGATATCGTCTTTTATTTGCAGTTAAGTCTATAATTGATAGACCAGTAGCTTATTCCAAACTACAATTTTATTTTATGATGTATATATATATTTCGGGAGCAACTTACTCCCTTCATCACTACAAAGCTTTGTACTGATCATTTGTAACGAAAATTACGGCATGTGGGCAATATATGATAGACTGAAATTTTAATAATTAATTAAGGGGTACATCCCGTGTGTCGGATGCGAGGAATCGATTTTTTTGGCATCAATTGTATCTAGATAAGATAGAAAGTGTACAATACATGAGCAAAGTGATTTTTTAATAGGTAAAATGTCAAATGCCAGGTTTATGTCGATCGCCGTAATAAAGCGCGTATTTATCGGTCCAAACGACGTTCGAATGACTTCGATAAAGTCATAAGAACTACAGTCATGGCTTTACTTGTGTTCTTCAAGAAACCTAAGGTTTATGGACTAGGTATAATAGATTAATCAGTTAAGACTTTATGGTTAAAAATCGCATTCTACTCTCTAAATGCGTTTTTCTCGAAACTGCAGGTTGAAATCTGCTGCCACCAAATTTTCACGACTTATTCAGAACATATTTCTACAGGCCGCAAACTAGGATGAATGCGATTCATTCAGTAGTTTTTTTTTGTTTATTCATTAAAGAATCCTTGAAAAAAAACACCAAAATTTACAAAAAAAAAGTTTAACAAGTCACCAAAAATTTACTTCTCAATATTTTTTAATAATCCTAGTTTGCGGATTGTGATTCAGTCTGCACGTTAAAATGCCGTTTACATTTTTTCTTTAAGATGATTACAGTGGCGTGGCAGTAGAAAAACACCTTGATTTGAAGATGGGTGTATAAGTTGCTCTGTATTTCAATAATGAGCCATGCTATTGGCCTGGAAAAATTACCACGCATGCTCAAGATATTTATCAATGTATGGTGATAAATTTGCATTTGCACCATCATCCAGTTCTTCACAAAAAATTTCTAAAAAAGCGAAAATAATGGTCTTCACACGGGATGACCCCCTTAAACGGTCGGATAGCTGCTACAATACACTTTGAAGTCAAATATCTCGAGAGCCAGATTATATTTTTAAATTAATTATTGAAGAAAAAAACAATATACTTGAATGTGCATTTTTTACCGTTATTATTATTTTGTTAGTTTAATTTTTAGCGGAAAAATAGTGATAAAACTAAAAGGAAAGGGAAGTCAGAAAAAAAACTTAAAATGTAATACAAAGAAAAAAATGTATGCCGGCAATTGACTAAATTAATATTTTGTGTGCTGACCATTAGCCTTTAAAATTGCGAGAGGTTTTCTTTTCATTAACTACAAGTTTTTCGCTAATTGCTGCATTAATAAGGAACTCCAGACATCCGGGTTTTGCCCCAAGATCCACCAATTCGATATCCCTAAAAGCTGTCTGGCGTCCTGACCTACGCCACACTCCATCTCAGGCAGAGTCTACCTCGTCTTCTTTCCTTCCCTTATAGACATAAATGTTGCCCTTATAGACTTTCCGGGCTGGATCATTCTCATCCACACAGATTGTGTGACCCGCCCACCGCAACCTGTTTAGCCGGATTTTATCCACAACCAGACGGTCGTGGTATCGCTCATAGATTTCGTCGTTATGTAGGCTACGGAATCGTCCATCTTCATTTAGGGGGCCAAAAATTCTTCGAAGGATTCTTCTCTCGAACGCGGCTAAGAGTTGGCATTTTTTTTCCTGAGAACCCAGGTTTCCGAGGAATACATAAGGACTGGCAAAATCGTAGTCTTATACAGCAAGAGCTTTGACCCTATGGTGAGACGTTTCGAGCGGAATAGTTTTTGTAAGCTGAAATAGGCTCTGTTCGCTGCCAACAACCCTGCGCGGATTTCATCATATTTTCAAATTTTCAATGGTCTCAAAGTTGTAGTCTCCTATGTTTATTCTTCCCGTTTGCCCAGTGCGGTTTGATGTTGATGGTTGGTTCATTTTTGGTGCTGACATTGGCACTGACTTTGGCACCATATATTTTGTCTTGCCTTCATTGATGTGCAGCCTGAGATCTCGCCTCAATAGCTGTCTGCTCGACCTGGATGAAGGCAGTTTGTACGTCTCGGGTCGTCCTTCCCATGATTGCGATATCATCAGCATAGGCAAATAATTGGGTGGACTTAAAGAGGATGGTACCCTCGCATTTACCTCAGCATCACGGATCACTTTCTCGAGGGCCAGCTTAAAGGCAGGGCATCCCTTGTCTTATACCGCTGTTGATGTTGAATTGTCTCGAGATTGATCCTGCTGCTTCTATCTGGCCTCACATATTAGTCACGGTCAGCCTAGTCAGCCTTATTAACTTCATCGGGATACCGAATTCCCTCATGGCAGTGTACAGTTTTACCTTGGCTATGCTGTTATAGGCGGCTTTAAAGTCGATGAAGAGATGGTGAACCGATGCCCATATTCCAATATTTTTCCATCGCTTGCCGCAGAGAGAAAATCTGATCTGTTGCTAATTTGCCCGTAGTGAAGCCTCTTTGGTATGGACTAATGATGTTCTGGGCATATGGGGCATAGCTTCCTTCTTCCCTCCGAACTTCTCTGCTCCACGGAGTTCTTGGTAAGTTTCTGCGGGTGCCAGCCTTCCTTGAGAGTGAGTCCTTGAGGGTTTAACGTGAGCACCTGTCTGGACGACTTAATCCCACGATCTTCTTAAGACACGGATTGATTTTGTGACCACAATCAGAGCCCCGCTGAGACAAGCAATAACGGTACCAGTCTATACCAACTGCATGGCTTAGCATTCATACTGGGGGATGCAAGACCTGCCTAAATCTCTACCGAACTAAGGAGTACGGCACCCGAGTTGAAACGCAACACCACGCCGAGGCCCAAAGGTCTCTTCTCGCTTGAGCATAACCAACAACCCCCATGAAGCTCCTACTAGGGGGCCAACTGCAAATAACCAAGCTGTACTCACATACAACGGGAGTTCACCCGAAGTATGGTACCAGTATACCCTTGGTGAATTTTCGTGACCAATTTGTCACTTCAGATGAGTCCCCGTGCAGACTCGGGTCTGATCGCCCTGATTAGGCCTTTGGAGCATTCGCCTACTGCATCATGGCCGGGAAGCCAAAGTGAGTACAGCGTCTCCCGGCGCCACCACTATGGAGGTTCTCCTCGGCCACTTGGTTTTCGTTTCGCCGACAGGGTTGCCGCCGCGACTTCTTCACCGCCACCTCTAAGCGCCCGTTCCTTGAGATTGCAACACTACTCGGTATGCAGCATTCTTCCGTTCCGTTGAAAGCTTACATTCATCGTAAAATCAGCCGTTCCTATTTTTCTTGCGGCTGGGGTCAATTATATTTGTGGCTGTATCAATCATAACCTTTTTTCAGGTGGTTGTGAAGATCACTTGATGATGGTTCATCTCAAGGACATCTGTTAGCTGCGGTTATTGCAGCATCCATTTCCCTCTTACAGGCGTTACGGAGGATTATGTTGTGGATGGCTTCAGTATTTACTTTCACCACGTCAACGGGATAGTGATCCGAGTCTATATTGGCCCCCCTATATGTTCTGAAATTCATCAAGGCTGAGCGGTAGCGGCGTTCAATTAGCGCGTGGTCCCGTCTGGAGAGGCCCACGTATGTTTGTGGACCGCTTTGCGCGCAAACCAGATAGTTCCAACAACCATTTCGTGCGATACTGCTAACTGAATAATCCGCAATCCGTTATCATTGGTATCTCTATGTAAGCTATGGACATCGACGTATCGCCTGAATAAGGGCTCCGTTCCTAATTGACTGCTGATGATGATTTTGATATCATACTTGGGACAGGCTTCGAGGGTCCTCTATGACTCTGCATTCTCTTCTGTAGGGGCATAAACCTTTATGAGACTTCTACTTCTAAATTTGCCTTCCAAAAGCAAAATGCATAGCCTATATTTACAAAGCCGATAACAGCAGGTATCATTTTTTGGCTGACTAAGAAACCTACTCAAAGCACATGGTATACTGGATGGCCCATATAATATATGGCGTAGTGGCTTTGCTCCAGGATAGGGTATCGGCTAGCTGCTTGGCAGCTCCTTCTCTGTATAGGGAACGCCCGTTCCATGAGAAAATGCACAAATCGTTATTCCATTTTCGTTGCCGGGTTCGTTGTTGTGTTGTCAGTCCAGTCCGAGGCTCCTTTTGTGGCTTCGTAACATCGGTTTGGATTCAACATGCATTTCCCAGATTTTATGCTCCATCATGTGTACCAATCCACGTTTCGCCCTGGGACCAATACTACCCTTTGACCATCGCCAAATCGCTGTCGAAAATGCCAGGAACTCCTAAGCACAACACGAAACTCAACAATACCTCTTTTGGAGCATCAATCACGTTATGAAATGTCCAATTTTTTTTTTTGGCTGCGAGAAATGCCCACTTTTTGTGATTCCGTAATATTTCTGTATAACATAAATATTGTATAATAATAAAATAATAACGATAAAAACACCCATAAAAATTACTGGTTTTTCTTTCATAACTGGTTTCAAAATATCATCTGGTTTTCGAGATATTTGACATCACCGTGTATTGTATCATAGTAGTTGTCCAACTTTAATTAACAAAAATGAATCCACGAGAGTAGGAGATATCAACGTCGACGATGACGTACTGTAGAGATTCAACACTTGATCCATTCGGGATGACGGAGACAACCACAAGGTCAGAGCTACCTTGCACTCGAAAATCGGCCAATGTTGACCGTACGGATAATCGATCATGAAAATCACCCATTTAGCATCAACTGAAGTTGGGCCACGGACTTATTGTCGATTCCACTCTAATCTGGTGTTTCTAGGCCTAAATAATACCGAAATGCCGAATTATTGCTTGATTTCACAACTTATTTTGCAAAAATTCAGAACATTGGCATGGAATATCCTCAACTTGCTTGTCTTGTTTCGCTTGAATACCGATTTCTTCAAGCCTAAATCCGTTATAATATTAGATGCCACGATGGCCAAGTTATCCACCACCTGGGATCCCAATTAAACACTCCCAAAAGTCGCCGGTAGTGAGGTTCCGAGGACACAGTAACTTTACTCCTTCTCTCATCTGCCATGTTGCTTTTATTTTCTGGATATCCTTCCCAGGCGATTTCAATCCACGCACCAGAGTTGAAAAAACACGTAACCGAGCACAGTCAGAAACGAAAGTACGTGAACACATATTTACACATCAATAGGTATGCCCCTAGGTCTGGCAACTTCTCCATCTGTCTGACTGCCACGCCCACCTTTCTCAAAAACAATTCCACCACCATTTCACGAAATTCAGTTGAAAGGTCAAAACTATGAACCCCCACACACGCGGTGAATTGCTACCCGATGAACTGGGTATGGATTGCCAAATAACTAAAATAGAAGTCCAAAATTTTTTTCACCGAATATAGCTATGTAGGGTATCAAATAAAAGGTCTCGGTTAGTGCATTGCGAAGCAGGTATTAGTTTTAACACTGGTTGTAAAGCGAAGCAGTGTGGAGGTTGGAAAAGGGTTAACTACTGCAAGGACTTCCTCACCCGAAAAATGTGAAAAAGCTATTTGTATTTGCGCTATTCCACCCGATACATATAGTTATTATGATATTATATCTATTGTACATATGTCGTTCTAGGCGGGATCACCCAATAAACCTCCACTGGAAATTAACGAAGATTGTTTTGGAACCGAATGTACTGGAGATATATCGGAAAATACATTACTGGTGAGCACTTAATTAAGAATTTCCACCAATAGACATAATTTCATGTTTCCTTTGCAATGAAGGACGATCACCCTGAATGCCGAATGAGCAAGTGGTCATCATGGTCTCCCTGCAGCGTTACGTGCGGTGATGGAATTCAGAAACGACAGAGGCGTGTATTGTACAGGGGAGTTAGCTCGCCCGACGGAGAGGATCCATGTGCCAATGTTAAGAAGGAAGAAGTTGTAACTTGCGTCACCCATAAATCTTGTGATCTTCTAGAACCTCCAGAATCCTGTCTTTTGCCACCTGAAGTTGGTCACTGCCGAAGTACCAACAATCGTTGGTTCTATGATCAAGGTACACAGGATTGTGCTATATTTCCCTACAGTGGCTGTGGAGGCAACGACAACAACTTCGAATCAAGAGAGGATTGCTTAGAAACTTGCAGAAGTGAGTAAATAATAGATAAATATATAATAAATCTGTTTATCATTAAGATATTACCCAAGAGCATAAATGATGGAAAAAAGTGTGTATGCCAAGCTTGACTGCAAGCTTTAAATGTTAAATTTTCTATTCATTTTTCCTCCTTTCCAGTTGAAAATGAGAAACCACCCGAACTAGAAGTAGGAGACCTGCGGCTCGAAAGTATTGCCAACAAGGTTGATTGCAAAGTATCGAATTGGGTAATACGGCCATGCAACGTAACCTGCGGGGAGGGCGTTATGATAAAAACTAGAAAGGTTCTCCGATATCCACGCCTGGGTGGAAAGCCGTGCCCAAAGCGAATGGTACGAATTGAACAATGTTTCATGGAGTGTCCTGATTTGGTGTCTCCCTACACACAAGCCCCACACCATCCACGATCGGGCAAACGGCATCGAAACCAGAACTATGAGGCCAACCCCGAGGAGGATGATTGCCGCTACTCACACTGGTCTCCGTGGTCACCATGTTCTGCAACTTGTGGGACATATGTTTTACGACAACGGACTCGGGTTCTTTTGAACCAAAATCAGTTGCATAAATGCGTACATCGAGTCCAAAATGAACGTTGTATTGTCCCGGAGTGCAGCGACGATTATGAATAGAATTGTGAAGCTTGAGAATTTTTTATTTAACGACACCATTCTGTAATTTTCATATAGGACTAAGGCATCACTTCATATATCAAATTAATGTTACTTACTTACATGCCTATGCATCATTTATTTCTTTGTACATATATAAGTTTAGTATTATGTTTCCTTAAGTGTCTCCTTACATAATTCTGTTAAACATGGTTACATACATATCCTCATATGATATTGGAATATTCTTAGTAAAGTTAAAACATTTATTTACTACTTTTGAATTGAAACCTCACCAACAATGATTCCATAGTACTGCCTAACCTCAGTTCCTCATCACTCTCACTTCCGTTTTGCCTCATAAACCGCGGCCAATTCCTTGTCAAAACCAAGAACGGCGCCTCATAGACATTGTAACAAACGTAGAAGTTTGGGATAGCCAACATCGACCGGTTGTATAATCCAGCTGTCGCTCCACAGTGATGCTGATCGGAAGGCAATATAATGAGTAACCCGCCAGAGACTATCGGTGAGCGTTGGCCTGTCTTCTCGGATGCTAAGCAAGACGTCGGCCACAGCCCTAAAGCGACTGCGGAATCGTGGAAGCGGATCGTTGAACGGAAGGAGTTGAAGGCTCTATCGATCGCTATGAGCGATGACGGGCATCACGGGCTCGAACTCCAATACCGAGAAAAATCTTGAGAAGTTCTGCGATGGCGCCAAATGTCACGTGCTGCGCCGACGTAAAATCTCAGAAGATTTTGAGGTCCAAAGGGCACCGCCAGAGCTACATCTTGTCCCCGATATCATTTCTTCTTGTTATCGTTGACGTTTTTCATGTTGCCTTGTCCGGAGTCTTGGGGGGGTTTAAAGGACGATGGCATTTTTCCTTGAACATCGCGACTACGCTGATGATATCTGTTTGCTCTCTCATCGAGTTATGATCCTTGGTCAAATGCCTCTGGATTTGAAAAATAGGTAAGTGGATTTGGACAGAAGATAAACATTAATAAAATCAAGGTTCTGGGTCTATCGGGCCATCGTACTCTCCTTATCTGCATTAATGGACAGAGCATCGAAAGCGAATATTTAGGAAAAGTGGTTTCCGCTAACGTTAGCACCGAATCGGATGTTGCCCGAACGCTAGATCCGCTTTCGCTGCTTTGTCTAAAATCTGAAAATGCTAGTATCTCAACACCGAGATCAATTGAGACTGTTCTGTGCAAGTGCTCTTTCTGTGTTGCCATATGGGAGTGGCACATGGAAAGTAATCCCAACGGTTACTCAAGAGTTCGAAGCCCTTCGCCCTGCTGGCCTGATGCTATTACAAACGGAAAACTGACTCGGCTTGACACCCGTATACATTGTAATAGGAAGGCGGAATTGGCAATTGATATATCACACATTAAGGACGATGTCACACATTAAGGGCGACAATTGCGTTGTTGCTTACGCCATGCAATAGAATCCACACTCTCAAGATGGCCGCCTCAAAGGCACTTGGTGCAGCACAGTAGGGAAGGAGTATAAGAATATCAAGAAACCGTGGGGAGAGCTGAAAGGCATTCCAGGTATCTGCGAAAGATCGCGCGTTGGTGTGGTTGACGCGTTAAACACCACTAAAAGGTAAATGGCAACCATATATGGGTCGCTTGGAACAAATTTCGGATAGCTGAGTGGTTAGACCACAAGGCTGTCGTACGAAAGATCGCGCTTCAAATCTGACTGGTGGCAGTGGGTCCCGGAGTGCAGCGCGTGCAACAAACTGCCTATTTCCGTATACTGTACATATATATGCACTTATATAAATTGATCGTACCCATATTTCCGATTTACTTCGTGCACAGAAGCATTAATCTGTACATATATAGTACGTATGTTAAATACCGCTGGTTTAATGTACAAATATCTCTATCTGAATTAGATACTACCCGCAAACTTCATTAACACGCATATATTATATACCTGCATACACACATGTCTGGTTGACAAATAACTAAAAAACTAACAAACAAAACAATTCTCTCCGACCCAATTCATAAGAACTCATTTGGATGTGGTATTGACGAATTGAAATGTGATGATGACGTCATACAGGTTGTAGAGTGCACGAAATTCACAAAAAACGGCAAAGTTTCACACCCTATAACTTTGTTAATAATAGTTTGATTTTCTTCAAACTTGACGAAGCTGTTCTTCGTTACACCCATGCCAAATTTTATAATTCTGGGATGAACATAAGGGGGGTTGCCGGGTAAATTTCTAAAAGGTGGAAATATACTATTATTAACTTTATTTGTGCAGATATCGGAACCGGATATATTTTCACGCCTAGATTTTGTAGAGATCCACCACAGTAATTTTTTTCAGATTTTTCGGTTGGATAGGTTCTGAGAACGAGAACTATTACACTTTTTGGGGGTCATATTTTGAACCCTCACTCCCCTATGTTTCACCCAATATTAAATATGGAGCCAGTTTCGAAAAGTACTAATTGAGCCCTTTAATTTGATACTCCACAAGGCCACATTTTATGAAAAAAAATGTTGTACCCTCCATTCACATGTATTGGGAGCCCCCCCTTAAACTTAACACAAAATGGCGCCACTTGCCGCATGCAAAGGGAACAACAGATAACACACTCTTGCCAATTTTCGTGACAATCGGTCCAGCCGTTTCCGAATAAATTGGCTGTGACAGACAAACAGACAGACGGACATGCGGAGTTCCACAAGGGTCTGTCCTAAGGCCACTCTTGTGGATTATTATGTATAACGGGGTACTGACTTTAGACCTTCCTACTGGTGTGGCCTCCATTGGTTTCGCAGACGATATTGGTGTGATGGTTGTTTCACGCCTTCTCGAAGAAGGCGAGCTTTATGCAAATGAAACAGTCTATGAGATTAAATCCTGGTTAGAGAATGCTGGTCTACAGCTCGCAAAACATAAGACGGAAGTAGTACTTATTACCAAGCGGAGAAAGTGCACTTCCATGAAGATTAAAGTTGGAACGCAAACAATCCATTCCAAGCCTGCACTTAAGTACTTAGGCGTAAAGATTGATCAGAGGTTGAACTTCAGATTGCATGTGGAGGGTGCAGCAACCGAAGCATATAACATCGGAGCGCTGGTTGCGAAAATGCTACCAAATATAGGTGGCCCAAGGCCGACCCGTCGACTCATTATTTCGAGGGTGGTCAGTGCGATCCTACTGTATGCAGCCCCAGTATGGGCAGATGCACTGGAAAATATAGCAAATAAGAGAATGGTTGGAGCTGCGTATCACATAAGTGTACTCCGAACATGTTACGCTTACAGAATAATATCTAATAAAGCGGCTTGCGTGATAGCAGGAATGGTCCCGATTGAGATTCTGGCGAAAGAAATACAACGTCTTTACGATCGAACGTACCTCACCGGAGAATCTCCTGCCCGTCGGCGATAGTTCGCACGAACTGAAACCTTTGAAACTGTCGCGGAATGGCAAGAGAAGTGGGACGAGTCAGAAAAAGGCCGCTGGACTCATAAAATCATATAGGATTTCCGGAAATGGATCGAGCGACCCCACGGCGAAGTAGGTTTCAACCTAACTCAGTTCTTGAGCGGACACGGAGGCTATCGAGCATATCTGTAACGATTTGGGCTAGATGATTCGCCATATTGCCCGAAGTGCCCAAATATTGCAGAGGACGCAGAACACATCTTTTTTCATTGCCCCAGATTCGAAGCCCCAAGGGCTACATTAGAACCTACAACCGGAGAGCACTTTACACCCGAAAATATCATGCAACTTATGGTGAAAGCCAAGGGGATATGGACCGAAGTCGAAAAAGTGATTGCAGCCATCGGAAAGAAGCTTAGGCAGGAAGAAGTCATCCGAAATAATGAACGCGAGAGGAACACGAACATTAACATGAGCGCAGAATAAATTCTGATCCAGCCCCGCGTCGTAATACCAAATGAGAGTCCCGCGGGGAGAGTGGAAGGAGAAGGAGCTGGTTTTAGTGGGTAAGAGTCCCACATAACCGTGTGACAGGAGCCTGCGGTAGCTTTTGAAGTTTTCCACCTTCCATCGGAAAAAAAAAATGTAGACCGACAGACAGACAGGCAGATAGACATCGACTCGATTCTAATAAGGTTTTGTTTCACACAAAGCCTTAAAAATTAACACAAAGGAAGTATTAGCACAAAAAAGTGAAGCGATGACGGCTTTACGGTTTCTTACCAGGGCAGAGGTCCCGGTCCAGCATTAAGTTGATGCGGACTTAGGACCCCATCATTCTCAAAACGAAGTATTAGCACATCAGGAAAAATGGACAAATTCTAATGAAAATCAACCAATTATAGCTGTAAGACGACGACGCAACGAATTGAAAAGATATTGAATCAGATCGCGGAAAAATCATTCCTAGTTTCCTTCCTTTCCTTCTGCAATTCATTTTTTGAGAAGATGTGCCGTTTATGAACCTACACTTCAAGTAACCACTACAGATGTTCAACCAGGTTAAGGCTTACCGATTGAAAAAGGAAATGGGGCCAGCGTGGAACATTTTACAATAACCACTCTCGTGCCCAGTAGAAAGCATACTTGGAGTCGTTTGTCTGGTGGAAAATAAACGCTTGTTCTATGCCTAAGGTGGCTTTTGCAACAAATTAAAACACAACACATTAAAGTATATATAATACATAATACCTCTTTTTCAAAGACTAGTCAATAAATTCCAATCTACCCACTCCGATCGCCTTGCTATACTTCGTCAGCGGAGAGGTATAAAAGTCTGCCAGTCCCCGACTTGTTTCACCCTAATGAAAATTTTCGGAGCTCCGTTCGCATTCTAGTTTGGTTACTGTTCCCTTGCTGGCTTGACTGTTTTAGCTAGACAGCTGGCCTCATATGTGTCGATGAAGACTCTATTCAGATCTTCCTACACTGCTTCCAGCTTTATTTCGCTCCTAAAATCACAGCGCACCACCAAGTGTAATTCTTGACCAAGCCCCTCATCAGAGTGTTCGCTAGAGTTATGTCTAGTACCACTTACCTGATGCTGATTCCAAATATTGGCGTGTTCCCTACGTTATATATTTCTGATTTAATGCTAATGATGAATCCAAAAAAGTGCTCAGTGTCGCAGTTTTCCCAGATATCATGGGAGGCGTTGGCATCGTTGCCAAAGAGTGTGGTAGGAAGTGGTAGCGCCTTCCACTCACAAAACTTCTTCAGCGCAACCACCGATTGGGATGGGATGCACATTTCATCACCTGAGAAGCATACTGATGCCAAAACTGTCTCTCGAGTTCTTTTCCCGACTTCCAGTGACACTTAGACAGCCATGAGGTCTCCATTTACATATCCTTTCGTTTGAGAATGATGCAAGCATTCCTAGCATATATATGCAGTTCCATTCCCTTCCAGCCTGGCAATTTAAGAACTGTAGTACTAAGCCATGTCCTCCGTCGCGCAGTCTACTACTATAAGATCTAGGAGAAAGCGTATGCCTGTGAACCTACCCTCACACATCTCCAAGGCGATGAGAGAGAGATGAGATGAGCTCCTCACGAGGGCTCCAAAAAGACTTTCGACAGTATGGGCAGTCGAACGCTCTTTATCACATAGCATAGCCAACGTCGGGTCTCCTGGCTCCCACCTTCATGCCTAATTATCACGAGATTTGGTATGATAGTGAGGGCACCTAATTCTATATTCTATAACTCTGCGGGGAGGCCCTCAAGCCCAGCTGCTATACTTCGTTTGAGCGCGTTGATGGCCAACATGATTTATCTTCTGCTTGGAGCAACAGTCCGAATTCGCATGCTACGGTGACTAATCATTTCATCCGCAAAGGGAGGAATTTCACCGGATATGATACGTTTAAGAACCACGGTGAAGTATTCTCTCCACCTGGAATGAGAAGTCGACCGTAAATGTCCCTCACAGGACCATCAAACAATCCGCGACCAAGCTCTTTCATGATGCAGTATACACTTCTGAAATCATTGTGTTTTGCGGCATTTTCCGCTTCCTTACCAACGCAATAACAAATTCCCTTTTGTTCCCACACTACGCTGAACTTTCCAGGATTTCGCTCGATATTGGAGTTCGACCCCGACACGCCCATCATCACTCGTAGTGGTCAATAGAGTCTTCAACCACTTCCGTTCATCGATTCGCTTCCACGAATCCCTAATCAGCCACCTCTTATGACGCCCCTTCGAGACGTGGCCGATAAAATGCGTAGCACTCGAGAAAAGAGCATTTTTGCTGGCGGCCCGATGTTCACCGATAATCTCAGCTGGGTTGCTCAGTGTATCTTTCAATGAGGGAGATAGCGCTCTCACTATCGAGCACCAGCTGAATCATACAAACAGTCGATATTGAACTTAGAGGGTCGTAACGCCCCGACCGTGTGGACGCAACACGCAAGCGAACCTAATTGGAAAAAGCGAGCATTCTAAGGACCCTCGCTACCGTCGTCGAAGTCGTGCTGTGAAGTCAATCCCTATCCCAGACATTGTTCACATCCCGGTAGAAATAAAGTTTCAAAATTTCCAGGATGCCAGCCCACAAATTTCTATCCCTTTTTGTCGCCTCTTACGATAAGCATAGAAGACTTTGAATGCATTCTTAAACTCTAACTAACAGGACAGAGACATGGTACACTGCCAATAATGCTGCCGGATTTGAAATTAGCGGACTGAAGACTAATCTCTCGTGGCAAGTTTATATGTTACCCCAACTCCTCCGATTTTAACTTTTGCATGATTTGCAACAGTTTTTGAGTAGCCCCATTGCCAATTCACTGATGAATGACCGTTGAGCGCCGGTTTTTGATAGTACCCGTAAAATTATAACTCATTGTGAGAGCATTTTTGAATATTCCAAAAACGTTGCAGGATTTCCTGTGAAATGAGGCGGTGATTGTCGCAGGCTCGTAAAGTTCGCAAGGCTCATAGTTCACCTCTTTTATGTTTCGTCACATACTCAGTTTTGGAGATACTGTAGTTTTGAGCAGAGCTGAAACTAGTATTTTCATAGACCATGAATATATCCAGGAACCAATTCCTTTGCACAACTATCGATAACGACTGTTAATGTATGCTGTCCTTCTTTTAATTTGTGATGGTGCATTGTACCCCTTGAAGTTGAGTTTTTGAAGTTCCGACGTTATTCTTTCTATTTAGAAGAAGAGGTTCTTGAAGCAGGAATTATTCCGGTGTGAACTTTTGAACCACTTCCAGCCTGACAAGACGGCTCGAACAAAAGTGGCTTGAGATTCTCAAGTGACTAACAATTATTGCTTAATAAAGAAACAACTATAAGGGACAGTAACAAATTTTATTTATTACAAAATCATTTAATTTATTTTCCTTTTGTTTATTATTTATGTAATGAGAGCCTAAAGACATTACATAATATATATACATATTTCATGAAAATAATAATATACAACACCAAAAAATAGTAATAAACAAACCCGCCAAACGATACAAATATCCGGTGGTGGATTACTTGGCCACCGTTGCATGGAATACTACAAGTAGCCTGGAGGAAGAGGCATTTAAAAGGAGTACATCACTCCCGAGAATGCCTGTTCAAAATACACGGAAAGATACCCCACAAACTAGTCATTCATTAGCCAAAAGTGGGGTGAATACACCTGGCCGAGGAGAAGCTCGACGATCCTGAGATACCTGCGGTGATAAAGGAAGGCAATCAGGGAAGCCCCCGTAAATCTAATAAATACGGAAGCGCCCAGTGGAAAAACTAAGCAGAGGAGTAGCATCAGAATACAGTTGAATCATCGTTTGCCGTACTCGGAGGAAAAATAATAGAGTCGTCCGAATTCATAAAGGACAAACACAATGTGCACCAGGCCATCAAACACATGGCCCGAGCCATTCGGATATTGTACAATAGTGTCAAAAACGAAAAAAATGCCTCAAAGAAATCAGGCGTCACCCACGCAACACAGGTGACACCCCCTCAAAATCCAAAGAACGGTAAGCTTGAAAATAGGAGTAAAGAGGGAGCGAACGATTCTTGGCCCCCTACATGAGGATGGACGATTCCGTAGCCTACACAATGACGAAATCTATGAGCGATACCATGACCGTCCGGTTGTGGATAAAATCCGGCTCAATAGGTTACGGTGGGCGGGTCACTTAATCCGTATGTATGAAGATGATCCCACCCGGAAAGTCTATAAGGGCAATATCTATGGTAGGAAAAGAAGACGAGGCAGACCCTGCCTAAGATGGAGCGATGGCGTGGGCCAGGACGCCAGACAGCTTTTAGGGATATCGAATTGGTGGACCTCGGCGCAAAACCGGGATGTCTGGAGTTCCTTATTAAGGCAGGCCTAGACCGGATACCGGTTGTTGCGCCGTTGATGATGATGATGATGAACGATTCTTTCGGAGCCTCGCCGGACGCGAAAAGGCAAAAAGGCCTCTCATCGGCAAAGGGGAAGGCAAACAAAGTTATCATAATCGTGGAAACTGCGGCGCCGGTTCCAGTCGACCCAAAGGAGGTAAAGCCCCAAAAAGGAACCAAGAAAGCATGGTCCTAGGTTGGCGGAAAGAAAAATGCAACACATAAAAGAAGATTAGATCCCGAAGTGATTATCATCTCCAAAAAAGATGATATGACTTATGCTGATATCCTCATGAAAGTCAAATCCGATCCTGAGCTAATGGACCTTGGAGAAAACGTCAGTTGAATCAGACGCTCCCAAAAAAGGGGATTTGATGCTGGAGCTGAAGAAGTCTCCGGGCAAAACTGTTGAAAATTTCCTCGGCAAGATGAAGAAGTCCTTAGGAGAAGAAGCACAAGTACGGGCGGGGTTGCGGGGTTTAACGTGAGTGCCTGCCGTGTAGGCATAATCCCACGGTCCTCTTTGGACACGGTCTGATTTTGGAACCACAATCAGAGCCCCGCCATGCAAGCACAGCGGTCCTCGTTTTTACTGAGTTCAGGCTCAGTATTCATACCAGTGGATGCGACGCCTATCTAACACCTCTGCCGTAACTACGGCACCCGAGTTGTATAGCGCAACTCCACGCTTGAGCTCCGAGGAGCTCTGCCCGCGATGTAGGCATAACCACAACCACCATGAAACTCCCACTAGGTGCCAACCGCAAATAACCGGGCCGAGAACACATCCTCCAGAAATTCTCCTGGAGCATATGCTCTCAGAGGGCCATCCCGGTTCCCATGGTACCAGATAACCTCCGGTGAGGTTTCGTGGCAGAGCCACTTCAGATGAGTCCCTTGCAGACTCGAGTCTGATCGCCCTCCTGGGCATGGGGACGGAACTCTCCAATGGCTGCTAAGCTCGGACGCAAGAAGTCGAAACCCTAAGATCATAGCGGGTGATTTCAACGCGTGGGACGTATATTGCGGCAGTCGCACTACGAACACCAGGGGTCGTATCCTGCTCGAGGCGTTCGCGAAGCTACACTTGGTGCTTGCCAATACGGGAAATGTTACCACTTTTGTGGGACAGGGTTGGGCTCAATAGTCGATCTGACATATGTGAGTACCACATTGGCGAGGAGAATGACATGATTTGTCAGTAAGCATTACAATCATAGCGATCACCAGGCAATTTTCCTCGAGATCGAATATGCGCCATGCGGCGATATGCGTTCCCACGGAGCTGGAAATCAGGGCTGGTCCGCGAAAAGCTTTGAAGAGAATGCATTCATAGAGATACTATCGGGATGCCGCAATCCCGGCGGTGTGGCTTCATAAAAGGTGGAGCAAATCATGGGACCCATAAGGAGAGCGACGCTGCTATGCCGAAGCGGCAAGTCCTCGCAGTGTCCTAAAGGCGGTCGAACTATTGGTGGAATGAAGGGATCGCGGAGTTGCGGGCTGCATGTTTTCGAGCTAGAAGGATCTGCCAACGATCTAGAGGAAGACCGCATGTCTACTAGAAACGGGAAGTATATGTGAACCTTTGAGGTAGGCTTAAGCAGGCTATACGGACCAGCAAACGAGAATGCTTCAAGGAATTTTGCGCAGAGATAGACCAAAGCCCCTAGGGAACAGCGTACAGGGTAGTTATGAAGAAGATGAGATGGTGAACACCACAAGTGACCTGTCCGCATCTTCTACTCGATATCGTGATGGCACTCTTCCCCCGGTTAAAGGGAGCGCAAAAAAACATAAGCAGACATTGGACATTGGGTTAGACCCATGCCTGTGGTAACTGAGGAGGAGCTCGCGCAAATTATCCGGAGAATTGGTGATAACAAAGCACCTGGTCTGGATGCTGTTCCCATTAGAGCACTTAAACTCGCCGACTTGTTTATCAGCGTATTTGAAACATGCATAGTAGAAGGAGTTTTCCCCGAACGGTGGAAGAGGCAAAAACCAATTTTGCTCCCGTAGCTGAATAAGCACCCAGGACACCCAGTATCACACCGCCCGATTTGCCTCATCGACACGGGGTAGGAAAGATGCTCAAAAGGGCCATCTACAATAGACTGCTCACTATCATTAAATATAAGCATGGGCTATTGGAGCGCCAATTTGAATTTCGACAAATCCACCCAACGATCGTAGGCGTTGTTTTGAAGCTGGCTCGAGACGCCATATCGTCTGAAAAATGCTGTGCCGTGGTGACGTTGGACATCAAAAATGCTTTTAATTCCGCTAGTTGAAAGTGGATAAAAAACTCACTGGCTAAAACGGGTGTCCCTGGTAATTTTAGTAAGCTCCTCGACAGTTACCTGTCGGAGGGGACACTTTGGTACGACACGGATGAGGGATCCAAGCAGTATACTGTCACTTCAGGAGTACCACAGAACTCAGTGTTGAGTCCTCTCCTGTGGAACGTCATGTACAATGGGGTCCTTGTCCTTCCCGTGCCAAAGGAGGCCACGACAATCGACGTTGAAATGTAAGCTAACGAAGCCATTAGCACCATAAAAGAGTGGCTGGAGATGATTCAGTTTGAGCTTGCGGAACAAAAGACGGAGGCGGTCTTGATTACCAACCGTAGGAAGAAGAGGAATACAGTTAATATTTGTGTTGGTGGTCACATCATCACTTCGAAACCAGTTATCTTTTACCTAGGGGTAATGATTGACGCTAAAGTCAATTTCAGGAGACACCTGGACTATGCCTGTGAAAAAGCGGTAAATACCGGCGCAGATGATGCCTAACATTGGAGGCCCAAGATACAGTCGCAGATTACTTGTGGTGGGAGTGGTTCGCTCCACACTACACTCCTTTTCAAAATTATAACCGCACGGCAAAATTCTAAGTTCTATAGTTCTCGATATAGATGCAGCTGTCTCATTTTTTCAGCAGTTAGTGTAATAGTCTGTTGTTCGAAATATACCGACTAACGGTGTTAGTCGCAACCGTTCAGAAATATTTCACAGAAAACCGGTTTTGTGCTATTTCAAAAGTATAACCGCGCGCGACTGATACTGTTTGTAGGCTGCTGAAAAAACATATTTTTGTAAAATTGTTAGTTTCTTTTGATCGATTCTGCTCATTGATTAATTTTTTTTAAATATGCCACGAGGGGTTAAGCTTACCGATTATGAAAAAGGGCAAATTAGTGCCTTATTTAAAGAAGGTATATCAAAACGCGAAATAGCGTCAAGAATAGGCAGATCGGATCGAGTAGTTCGTAATTATTTAAATAATGTGGACAATTACGGTACTAAAAAGCAAAAAGGAAGACCTAGAGTGCTTTCCGATAGAGATCGACGTTCCATAAGCAAAGCGACTTCAAATTTCACGAACAGTTTAAGAGGCATAAGGAACGAATGTAAGCTTTTTGTATCGATTCCGACCATATGGCGGGAAATAAATCGAAATCCTAATCTCGTACGGGAAAAAATGAGGAAAGCACCACGATTACAGCAGCATCATAAGGATGCTCGACTGGAATTCGCCCGAAATAACATGTCACGACATTGGGATCAGGTATAACCTTTTTGTTGGCGGATGTTTTCAGCAAAATTATCTTTTATTCTTGATTAGGTAATTTTCTCTGATGAGAAAAAATTTAACTTAGATGGTCCGGATGGTTTTGATGGCTACTGGCGAGATTTGCGTAAGGAACCACGATATCTGTCCAGAAGGAATTTCGGAGGTGGAACAGTTATGGTCTGCCATTTGTAGTAAAGGTACAGTGCGTCTAGCATTTACATCGGCGAGAATGAATAGCCAGGAGTACCAGAATGTTCTGCAGGATAATCTCCTTCCTTTTATAAACTCTTTTGAGGGCAATGAAGTAATTTTCCAGCAAGATAATGCCAGCGTACACGTAAGTAGGTCCACTAAAGCCTGGTTGGAAGCGAATTCCATAGCCACACTTGAATGGCCAGCCTGCTCACCAGACTTGAATCCTATAGAGAATGTCTGGGGATGGCTAGTCCGACAGATTTACTCCCAGGATAAAGAATATTCTTCCAGAAATGAGCTGAAAGAGGCCATTGAAAGAGCATGGCATGAGTTGACATCACAAATGCTCTCAAAATACATTCATTCGATGCCTAATCGAATCTTCGAAGTGATTAAAAAGGGAGGAAACACTATCGATTATTAAGCCATGAGTTAGGTCTGCCCATTATTGTTTTATTTATTTTTTATGTAACGATGTAACGGTTGTAACGGTTATAATTATGTATGTAACGGTTATAATTATGAAAAAGGACAATTTTACTTTTTTTCTCAATTTGTTATGTTTTTACACATTTTTTAAGCTTAATTGCTATTTTTAGGTTTCATTTTTGTTACATTATGTTTGTTTTTATACATTTTCGAATTTAATTTAAGTTTGGTTATTTTCACATCTTTTCATAATAAAAACATTTACTCAGTAATCATGCGGTTATAATTTTGAAAAGGAGTGTATGATACGCGGCACCAATTTGGGAGGAAGCACTAACGTGTGAGATTAATCGGAGGAGGGTAAATATAACTTACCGCTTAGTGGCGCTAAGCGGGTGCAGCTCCTTCAGAACTATATCAGGCGACGCAGTGTGTGTTATTGCGGGAATGATCCCGATAGACATTTTGGCAAGTGAGACATGCCTGTATGAGAAAAGGAAAATAAATCCTCCTGAAAAGGATGTAGAATAATTTTGCACGTACCTTATCAGAGAAAAAAACATCGTTACGCGAATTTCTTCATCACATCGTTTTTTGGCTTTACTCGAATAATTCTCTTCACAGCAACCAGCACTTTTTCAACAAAACGTTCAGTTTATTGGCACTTCGTTTGGAAATAAGTTATGTCAGAAACAGGCGCACGGATATAAGCATTTAACCGGTTGCACTTACACCATCGCATACGCACAAATCAAAAGTACGTGAAGATGCGCAATACACTTCTGCGATTTTCACTGGCAAATCACACCCACCGGACGCCATATGTTTTGTCCCGTAAAAATTCAAAGCTTGTCTAGGCAGTTTCACCTCCTGTGTATAGTCTTCTTGCGTTCAATGCTCCAGCGTTTATTTTGGTGCAGTAATATCAAAGTCCCCAAGTGCAGTAATATCCAATTCCAAGTCTTTCTCACGCTACTTCCGTTCAAAGTTTAACAGGTTTCGAAGCCCATTATTATAACAGCAGGTGTGATTTACAATCGGAGGCCGCTGTCCTAAATAATAACTAAAAGCTATCGCACTCATAAAACATGAACCACTTGTTTTTCGCAAAGCTCTTACAACAACGGTAGACGGTTTCCGGTGAAGTGCCTGTAACTGCACAAATTGATGGTGAGTTTATTTTAGTGTGGATCATTTTCATAAAAAACCTTAAAAACAAGCCTAAAGATTTTAAAATTCCATCCCTGCTGCTTTCAACCGAACTGTCCGTTGAGATTTTCACTTCCGGTTCTGATACATCAGTGTTTTTCATCTAGTACGTTTTTATTAATTCATGCTGCTATAATCGCCGATCAACTGTCAAACTGGACACTGACAACTAATTATCACATAGCGGTGCGAGAAAATGAGTGGATTGATAGTGAATATATTGCGCAGGAGAGCTTTCTACGCAATCAACAACAAAGTTTCAGAACTATCGATTCCCGCTTTAATTCTAAACAGGGATTTCAGTTCGACTCTAAGATTCCAACAAAAGCAAAATGTTGACTCCAAAAATTCCAGTGACGACGACAAAAAAAAGAAAAAGGATTTAGTCAAGATAACTCTGCTTGGGAAAAATAACGTGACGGTCACGTCGCTTGAAGAGGCTCAGAAACTCTCTCACCGCAGGAACATGACGCTGGTGAAAGTGCAGGATTTTGACGTGAAAACCCAGCGACCAGTGTACCAAATGCTCACCACATCCGAACTTCTTACTGAAGAGGGATCAGATAAAAAGAGGTAATTTGCTCTCTAACATGCTGATCGTGTCTATTAAATTTATGTGATATCGTTGCTTATACATTTCAGTGCAGGTTCCTCGAAGAAAAATGAGAAACTCCTCAACATCGGAAGTCGAATTGCTGACCATGACCTCGCTTCCCGGCTCAAAAATATTTCCAAGTGGCTTCAGAAAGGAATCGAAGTGCGAGTCCTAATTCATGGAACCGATGCCAGCGATCCAGGTGTAGAGAAAGTGTTTAATGCCGTTGAAAACGCCAGCAAAGAGGCTGGGGCGCGTATAGTCCAAAAAGTGAATAAAGGCGGGAATATGAAATTTAACATAATTCCGCCCAGCGCAGGCTCCTCCGAAGGAAAAGGCTCGTGACTAGATTCAAACGCCAGAAAAGGCGTGTTGTTAATTGCATTGTTATTGATTGTAAAATATGCAGCATGGATATTAGTCCTAAAGTCAAGATGAAAATGGTTTCGTTTCTTAACGTTCTTAAGACTGCTTTTAAAGTAAATAAGATTGTGTTTAGCATTCATATTGCATCTGTTTTTCATTGTTAGTTTACGGCAGTCCTTAAAATGTCTTCCATTGCTCTAATTTCGCACGCGGCGATAGTTTCAACAAAGTAATAAATCGCATTATGTTCGGATTTGCTTATTTTCTTTTCCAGATAATGTAACTTCCTAAATAGGAATCGCAAGATGAACATGCTATTCTAACAGGACGAAAATTGGCGGCTGGTGTTTTAAAGAAATTGGTGTTTTTCGCTGCCGAAGGATCTGGGCGAATTTGCCTGAGTTCTTGACCAATCTCGTCTCAATCATTATCATCAACGGCGCAACAACGGTTATCCGGTCTAGGCCTGTCTTAATAAGGAACTCCAGACATCCCGGTTTTGCGCCGAGGTCCACCAATTAGATATCCCCAAAAGTTGTGTGCCGTGCTGGCCTACGCCATCGCTCCATCTTAGGCAGGGTGTGCCTCGTCTTCTTTGTCTACCATAGATATTGCCCTTATAGAATTTCCCGGCTGAATCATCCTCATCCATACGGATTAAGTGATCCGCCCACCGTAATCTATTGAGCCGGATTTTATCCACAACCTGACGGTCATGGTATCGCTCATAGATTTTATCATTATGTAGGCTACGAAATCGTCCATCCTCATGTAGGGGACCAAAAATTCTTCGGAGGATTCTTCTCTCGAACGCGTCCAAGAGTTCGCAATTTTTCTTGCTAAGAACCTAAGTCTCCGAGGAATACATGAAGACTGGCAAGATCATTGTCTTGTACAGTAAGAGTTTTGACCCTATGGTGAGACATTTTAAGCGGAACAGTTTTTGTAAGCTGAAATAAGCTCTCTTGGCTGACAACAACCGCGCGGATTTCATCATCGTAGCTGTTATAGGTTGTGATTTTCGACCCTAGATAGGAGAAATTATCAACGGTCTCAAAGTTGTATTCTCCTATCCTTATTCTTCCTGACCAGTGCGGTTTGATGTTGTTGGTTGGTTCGTCTTCAGTGCTGACGTTATTTTGTCTTACCTTAATTGATGTGCAGCCCAAGATCTCGCGCCGATTACCGCCTGCTCGATCTGGATGAAGGCAGTTTGTATGTCTCGGGTGGTCCTTCCCAAGATGTCGATATCGTCAGCATAGGCCAGTAGTTGAGTGGACTTAAAGAGGATCGTACCTCTTGCATTTACATCAGCATCACGGATCACTTTCTCGAGGACCAGGTTAAAGAGGACGCATGATAGGGCATCCCCTTATCGTAGACCGTTGTTGATGTCGAATGGTCTTGAGAGTGATCCTGCTGCTTTTATCTGGCCTCGCACATTAGTCAGGGTCAGCATAGTCAGTCTTATTAGTTTCGTCGGAATGCAGAATTCTCTCATGGCCGTGTACAGTTTTACCCTGGCTATGCTATCATAGGCGGCTTTAAAGTCGGTGAACAGATGGTGCAACTGTTGTCCATGTTCCAACAGTTTTTCCATCGCTTGCCGCAGAGAGAAAATCTGATCTGTTGCTGATTTGCCTGGAGTGAAGCCTCTTTGGTATGGACCAATGATGTTCTGGGCGTATGGGGCTATTCGGCCTAGCAAGATAGTGGAGAATATCTTATAGATGGTACTCAGCAACGTGATACCTCTATAAGCTGCACTGTGTTATATCTCCCTTTTTATATGAGACAGATAATGCCTCGTTACCAATCGTCAGGCATTGATTCGCTGCCAAATACCTTGAGCACAAGTTGATGAACCACTTGGTGTAACTGGTCGCCTCCATATTTAATTAATTCGGCTGTAATTCCATCGGCTCCTGGCGTTTTATGATTTTTAAGCCGATGAATTGCACGGACTGTTTCTCCTAAACTTGGTGGTGGCAGTATTTGTCCGTCGTCTTCAGTTGGCGGGACCTCCAACTCGCCGATGTTCTGGTTGTTCAGTAGTTCATCAAAGTACTTAACCCATCGCTCCAATGTTCCCATTCTATCGGAAATCCGATTTCCCTCTTTGTTTCGGCAGGATGAGCATCGTGGTGTATAAGACTTCATCCTGCTGACTTTTTGGTAAAACTTCCGCGCTTGGTGCGGTTGACTCCCTGTACTTTTCTAGTTCACAGACTTGTTGGTTCTCCCAGGCTTCCTTTTTCCGTCTGTGAAGTCGCTTCTCCGCTCGACGGAGTTCGTGGTAAGTCTCTGTGCATGACCGCGTTCTTTCAGAATGCAACATCACTCGGTATGCGGCATTCTTCCGCTCCGTTGCTAGCTTACATTTATCGTCAAACCAGCCGTTCCGACTCCTTTTGCGGCTGGGGCCACGTATGTTTGTGGCCGTATCCATGATAACGTTCTTCAGGTGGTTGTGAAGATCATTTGTTAATGCTTCATCTCCAGGTCCCCTGTTGACTGCGGTTATTGCGGAATCCATTTCCCTCTTATAGGTGTCGCGGAGGGCTGAGTTGTGTATGGCTTCAGTGTTAACTCTCCCCTGATTGTTAGAGGGGATTCTAGGTGGTGTTGTTATTCGAGCTCGGAGCACCATGCCAACGAGATAGTGATCCGAGTCTATATTGGCCCCCCTATATATTCTGACATTCATCAAGACTGAGAGGTGGCGACGTTCGATCAACACGTGGTCAATTTGGTTGAAAGTGGTCCCGTCTGAAAAGGCCCACGTATGTTTGTGGACCACTTTCCGTGCAAACCAGGTACTTCCAACAACCATTTCGTGTGACCCTGCTAATTGAATAATCCGCAGTCCGTTATCATTTGTATTTTCGTGTAAGCTATGGTAGCCAACGTATCGCGTACGGACTCCTTCCCTACTTGGCTGCTAAAATCCCCAAGTACGATTTTGATATTATATCTGGGACAGGCCTCGAGGGTTCGTTCTACTGCCTTGTAGAAGGTATCCTTCTCCGACTGTGCAGTCTCCTCTGTAGGGGCGTGAACGTTAATGAGGCTTATATTTCTAAACTTGCCTCGCAAGTGCAGAGTGCATAGCCGTTCGCTTATGTTTTCAAAGCCGATAACAGCAGGTTCCATTTTTTGGCTGACTAAGAAACCTACTCCAAGCACATGGTTTACTGGACGGCCACTATAATATATGGTGTAGTGGCTCTTCTCCAGGAAACCGGTCCCTGTCCAACGCATCTCCTGTAACGCTATATTGGGACAGGGTATCGGCTAGCTGCTTATCAGCTTCATCTCTGTACAGGGAGCGCACGTTCCATGAGAAAATGCGCAAATCGTTATTCCGTTGACGTTGCCGGGTTCGTCGTTGTATAATCCGTCCAATCCGAGGTTCATGTGGTGGCTTCGTAACAAGTTATTTTCCGTGTTGGGTTGTTAGTTTTATCCAACTCCCAACCTGGAGGACCAGTTAGTACAATTTGTCCCGTTTTTAGGCGCGGGAGACTCGCCTTCATCCTTCTCCGTCTGCAGCTTTTCGTTAAGAAAGAGCTCCCAGCGGTCACCACGTGGAGATGGAAATAGGGTTTGGTAGTAGAGCTGCTGGTGTTGGTTCAGCAGGCATTTCTCAGGTTTTATGCTCCATCGTGGGTATCAATCCACGTTTTGCCCTGGAACCTATACTACCCTTTTATCACCAATAGTCCTGCATTGTTTGACTATTTGATACATTAGTAACCGTTTCGCGCAATTTATTTCCCCCATCTCCTTCCCTGATTTGTAATTCTGAGAAACTGTGGTCAGCGCTGAGCTAGAAACTTCAGTGTGTTATTTCCTGAAATTGGTTGGCATTTTCTAGTGTGATAATTCCTTACTTATTGCTGGTTCCATCTTGTAGTTTGTCGCTCATCCTGTTGTTGTAGTCCTCTTTGTCCAACTACAACGAATACATTTTTCTTGAACAAAATGCAATTTCGAAATTTTGCTGGTATCGAAATGTCAACAACGCCTCGGATTACGGGCTGACTTGACTACAACCATTGGCTGATCGCTCCTTGATAACGGTATGGGAGGAGAACGAGAATTCTAGTGATATAGGATTCTGGGGCTAAGCAAAATGGGAAGGTGGGCCTTTGAAAACACTCCTACCCTCTTGTGGTACTGTGATTTTGCACTCTGGGAAGTGTATTGGTAGCAGACGGGAATTCTTTGTCGTTCTGTTATTGGTGACCATCGCAACGCATGTTTTCGTAAGTTAGGATCCGGCTTCATTTAGGATCTTGACTGCGAGATTCGCTCCAGGTTAACAAGCATTCCAATTCTGTAGTGCCTCGCACCTTGAATATACACTCTTGATCGTATAACATCGCCCGATTTCCACGTCCTGTGAAAAAATTTACCCCCTCCTTTTGCATGTATGGGACCCCCCCCCCCCCCCCTTTAAGTCAGTGTAGAATTATGCAATTCACTGTATGCGTTAACGTTCGCAGTTCCCACCTTTTCGCCAAATTTAGTGTGAATCGCTACAACCATCTCCGAGAAAAATGCGTGTGACAGACAGTAAGCCGATTTTAATAATTTAATAATTTTTGTTTTACATAAAACCTTAAAAAATAGTAGTTAGGTTCATGCTGGAAAGGACTAGGGAACATTTCGAACACTTGATAGACAAAAATGAAGCGGGTTTCGGTTCTGGATCCTTCCGACTGCATTAACACCCTTCGAGACATTGTTCAAAAATTTTCATCTGCCTTTCGATGTTGGTACGGCTTTCGATTGCGTGAACAGAATATGTATCAGGAAAGATGTACCCAGAAGAGTATTGCAGAGAAACCAACAGCAACTTATGATGGGGCAAACATCACATGCTGCACCGAGGTAAAATCTCAGAATTTTAAGTTATACGCGGAATCCGCCAGGGTTGCGTTCTATCACTAATACTTCTCATCATCGATGACGTTCAGTGTGCAGCCTTGGTTGAACACCATAGAGGGAGGGATTCAATAGGCATGTCATCTGTTCATATGTAGGAATTTAGTTATCTTAACAATGACAACCACTCTTACTTGAAAGTTCCAACCTATCATCAGCTCATATGAACGTCATGTCATCGGGGTACTTTGACTTGGGACAAAAACAAAGAACTTCGCCAATATACGGTTATAGATTTCCACAAGTTTTAGAATAGAACAAAAATTTAGTAGAAGTTTCACTCTCATAACACCTCCTCCTCTTTTAAGATAAACAATACAACCTGAAACATAAATTTAATTGAAATGTGTTATATATATCAAGATTTTACCTCAATGAGAGCACGAACTTGCTGCTGCTGAAATTAGAATAACGTTGTGACGGTCATAATAATGTTAATATCTGGAAATTATATTTTCTGATATTTCTCTCTAATTCCCCAATCAGTGTTTTTTTTTTTTATATAGAAACTAATCATCATCATGAACGACGCAACAACCGGTATCGAATCTAGGCCTGCCTTAGTAAGGAACTTCAGACTTGGTACCGAGTTCAACCAATCCAATATCCCTAAATGCCATCTAGCATCCTGGTATAGTCAATCGCTCCATCTGAGCAGGATCTGCCATGTATTCCACTTTTACCAGAGCTATGGCGAGACGTTCCGAGCGAAACAATCTTTGTAAGCTAAAAGAGGCTCTGTCGACCGCCAACAACCGTCGTGGCTTTAATCGTGATAGCTGTTCTAAGCTCTAAATTTGTAGTCTCCTTTATTGTTTTCCTTTGGCCTGTTCTATTAATGATATTGGTTCCTTGGTCAGTCTTATCAATTTAGTCGGGATATCGAATTTTCTCATGACGTGTCTAATTTTACCCTCGCTTTGTTATTATAGGCGTCCTTGAAGTGGATGTAAAGATGGTCCCTCTGATTGCCATATCCAACAGTTCTTTCATCGCTTGTCACAGAGAGAAAATCTTATCTGTTGCTGATTTGCCTGTAGGGAAGCCTCTTTGGTTTTGGCTGATTATGTTCTGGGAATATGTGGCTATTCGGTCTAGCAAGATAGCAGAGAATATCCTATAGGTGATAATCGGCAACGTGATGCCCCTGTGTGATATCCCCCTTTTTAAAGTTTTGTTGAAAACATGATCTTATTAAATCTGTCTGTCACACGCAATTTTCTCAGAAGCGACTACTCCTATTGTCGTGAAATTTGGTAGAAAGTTAAAAAATGTGAATCCCCACACATGCGGTAAATTACTTTGTTTTGTTGTTGTACGTTGAACTTAAGGGGAGTACTCCCACCTAAAAGAGGGGTGCAACATTTTTTTTCACCGATTATAGCCATGCGGGGCATTTAATGAAAGGTCTCGATTAGTACTTTTTAAAGCAAATGTTAGTTTTGACACTGGTTAAAAAGGGGGAGAGTGGGAATGCGAAACGGGGCAATTATTAAAAGAGGTGTTCTCAGAAACTACCAAACCGAAAAGTCTGAAAAGAATTATGATGGTCCCTGCAATTGGTATCTAGGCCTTAAAATACTTTCCTTAAAATAAAGTTAATAATGGTATATAATTATATTTTGAAAATTTTACCGCGAATTCCCCTTGAATTCATCGCAGATCCGTAAAATGGAAAGTTTGGTGGAAATCCTGCTATTATTAACATAATTAGAGTTAGTCAAAGTTGCCTCCTTCCTATCAAATTGCTGCTATCTAAGATATAAAATGTCAGTAACACATCGAATTGAATATCGGGCAGATTCTACGTATATACACTACGAGCTATGTATAAATGGAACCATCGTGTATCCAAATATTCTTACATAAAGAATCAACAAAACCTTTCATACCTGAAGCGCTAAGCCTCTGGCTTCCGACTTGTTATATATGGGGCAAATAATGTCCCGTTGCCTATCGTCAGGCAGCATCAGTTAAATCGCTTGGTGTAATTGGTCGCTTCCATCTTTAACCAATTCCATCGGCTCCTGGCAGCTTATGGTTTTTAAGCCGATAGATTGGACTTCCATGCTTGGTGCTGGCATTCCATTGCTAGCTTAAATTCATCGTCGAAACTGCCGACTTTTTTTGCGACTCGGGCGTATTAATGATAACATTCTTCAGGTGATCATTTGTCGATGCTTCAGCACCAGGACCCCCGTTAACTGCGGTTATTGTGGTATTCATTTCCCTCTATAAGTATTACCGAGGACTTTATTATGGATGGTTTTAGTATTCACTCTCATCTGATTGTCAGAAACAATTCTAAGCGGTATTATTGTATTTTGAACCCAGAAGCACTATGCCAACGAGAAAGTGATCCGAGTCTATATTGGCCCCTCTATATGTTCTGACATTTATCAAGGCTGTAAGATGACGGTGTTCAATAAACACGTGGTCAATTTGGTTGAAAGTGGTCCGATTTGGAGTGGTCCATGCTAATTTGTGGACTTTCTGCGCAAACCAAGTACTTCCAACAACCATAATAATTCGTTTTTATGTAAGTCACTACTTGAATGTTAAAATCTCCAAGTATAATTTTGATACCATACTTGGAACATCCTTCGAAGGTCCGCTCTATTGCCGCTTCGACTATGCAGCCTTCTCTTTAGGGGCATGAAAATTAAATTTTTAGGCGCGAGAGACTTGCCTTTATCCTTCTTCATCTACAGTTTTTAATTAAGAAAAAAATTGCAGCAATCACAACGTGGAGGTGGACTTTTGATGCTGGTTCAGCAGGTGTTTTATGTTCCATCGTAGGTACCAATCCACATTTCGCCCTAGGACCGATACTATCCTTTGACCGAATTTAAGTAAAAACAAAAAAAATCGATCTTCTCAACTCGTGATAATAAGAGCATTGTCATCAAGTTGTAAATATGGTTTGGTTTCGACTTCTTACTTCAAGAAAAATTCACAAAATTCTGTTCCCTTTCAGCATCATCAATGGCGCCGCAGACAGTGTCCGGTGTAGGCCCCCATTAGGAGGAAACTTGAAATATCCCGGTTTTATGCCGAGGTCTGTGAATTCAATATCGCTCATAGGTTCTTTTGATTTATATTTTATGTAAATGTCCACTCTTATACAGGGACCCAAAATCTTTCGAGGAGGTCTTCGTCGCTGCATAAAATTGCTAGTGGAAAGGACGCCCAGACACTAGTACGTTGATATCTAACAGTCGTAATGCTGCAACAGTGGGAAACTTGACTACTGAAGCATCTAATGTTACATTAGATAGATTTTTTGTAGAAATTAGATTCACAACGGCTACTTTTAGGAAGAGTTCTAAGCTAAGCTCACCAGAGACAACGATATCTCCCTCACAGAAATACGAATGGTCTCCGCTCAATCGAAACAATTATTTTTGGTGCAAAGCGAGTGTAAAAGGGACGTAACCAGAAAACGGTTTTTTTCACTTAGCAATCGTATGAATGAACTGGATGAGTTTATTAAGGAGAGGCAGAATATCTATCAAAGTATCCAAGCTATGATAAAGGGTATTAAGTTATTTTATATTAGGGCGAATAGCTCAGTAATTAAAGCGCTAGACTGTCGTAGTAGTAAATGCCAACGGTGGCAGAAGGATTTCTATCGTGATTGTATGTCGGATATCAGTCAACTGAGCTGTGAATGAGTTTCTGAGTTGAATTAGAGTAATAATCGCGGGCGAGCACAATGTTGACTATATTGCCTTCTAGAGTGTACCCCCTGTACCGATACGGTCTTGACACACTTCAAAGTCCAGATTCAATTGGATTGTCGCGCCAAGGATAATTATTACTTCCAAGTTATCACAATCTCGACGAATGCCGGATTTTATACTAACAGTAAGGGACAAGCATTTACGCTCGGACCATCCTACCTACTTCAAAGATAAAGAGCGCTGGTGGTGGTGGCCAGCGGTAGGTTAGAGAGAGAATCCGTTAAGAACTCCCCGCAACATCGAACACATATTCAGAATGGTATACTTCAGCATGGTGTGAACCAGAGTAAGTGAGAGTCCCAGAACATCAAGAGAAGCCATTACAATATTATGGGAACTACAATCACTTTCTCGAGACGTCATATTCCTTTGGGGCTCGGGAAATGCCAGTGGCTCACAATTCACCTTCTTCTCCACGTATTTCGGTTCAATGTTGCTACTATGGAGGATAGCAACATCAATAATATACGCCGCGCCACCCATCTTGTCAACTAACAGCACACCCTTATTGTGTGGTACGTGGAGATCATTTAAAACTTGCTGGTCCCAATACATACTGTAAGCAGAACTACTGTCCGCCGTTCA
Source organism: Hermetia illucens (assembly GCF_905115235.1). Taxonomy (NCBI): domain Eukaryota; kingdom Metazoa; phylum Arthropoda; class Insecta; order Diptera; family Stratiomyidae; genus Hermetia; species Hermetia illucens. The sequence continues at coordinate 95,726,096 of NC_051852.1, read as the reverse complement.
TATAGGTAAACCGGACATGTTCCCAAGATTAGCCCATGCTTGTATACAAGGTTTTGATGAATCACCTTACAGACAGCAGTTTGCCTGTTCTTGTACTGCACCGGTGCCACTACAGTCCAGCCAGAAGTGAAATGGTCCAACGTCTCTAACGCCGAACCACACATTCTGCGCTGGTCATTCTCCACCCGCTTTTCATTATGAGTTTTTCATAAGCTCGAGTAGCGACCACGCCCTCTTGAATAGCACACATAAATCCCTCCGTCCTAGCAAGAAGCTCCTTAATACTTAGCCATCTGCTAGAAAAATGCAAGTCGAGAAATGGCTGCCAGCAGAAATTAACGTGTTTGCCGTACAATGCCTTGATTTTCATTCATCAATCCGCTCCTGGTTTGATTTCACCCCACTTAGAGAATTGAAAGATCGATCTTTCAAGTTGAGTCGACTTAGCTCACAAGCTACCGTACAAATAGCCGCATGCAAAGGACTCGCCTGCTTTTTGCTGTAAAAATAATTGCGTAGCGAGTCGAATTGGCGGTGATGTTGTGCGACCACGTCAACCACGCCCCTGCCTCCGATGTCACCAGACAGGTTCATCCGCTTCGCTGCAGAGTTTGGATGATGCACTGTCAGAGAAAAACGCCCAAGCATCACGTGCCCCTTAACTTAAAAAACTGAGCCTGCGCAAGTAAGTACTTCCTCGACTATGACCTCAGAGCCTGTAGTAGAGGACGACACCAATAATCGGCAGCCGGAGGAATGGATAAGGGTTAGTAACAATGAAAGGACAGAAGGAAGAACCGCCGGGGACTAAAGGAAAATTTAATTTTCACCATATAGGAAAGAGCGCTACAAAAAGGATCAGGATGGCATACGGAGCTATTATTCGTTTGTCGCTAAAAGCAGCAATTAAATTGATTACGACAGACAGTGTAATGATAGGCTGGGTCATAAGCCGACTTAGGGAGCATGTATTGCAAAAGAGATGCTTCAAATGTTTTGATTTTGGCCATTGTGCAGCAGCAAGCATGAGCCAATATTCCCGGCCCAAAAGTGCAGGTATCACATCATCGAGGATTGCAGCGGTCCACGATGCATATTGTGCAAGGAGAAAGGGGGTGTAGACGACTGCCATGTTGAATATGGAGTCAATAAAAGAGCTGAACTGCATAAGTAAATTTAGTTAATATATATTCACAAATAATTCAAGAGCCGAATGTAAATGTGGCGGTAATTCATGTACTTTGGTGAGGATATATCTGTTAATAATAATAATAATGACACAAGCAAAGACAAGCCATAGAAGAAATTATGGCGCCGCAATAGTTCAATATGAGGAGAGTTGGATAGTTTAATAGTGCACGTTAGAGATCATAGCTCTAAAATAATTACCGGCGATTTTAACATATGGGCCTTATATGTAGAGGCGGAGCGTAATGACGAATACCAAGGGGTATTCTTCGAAGTTTCTGCGGAACTGGACATTGTGCTAGCCGGTCGTCAAGGGATGGTCTGGTAGTTGAACACCCACAGTGGCCACCAGGCTATCTCTCTCGACATTGGAATCGCAGGAAGTGCGAATTGAAAGCGCACTGCTAGTAAAAAAGGATACTGGTTTACTAAAATTTCCGGGAAGACACATTTCTTGGCTTTAAAAGAAGGTCTCGACCACGGTTCAGGATTGATCGGGGTTCGTAAAAAAGGATACTGGTTTACTAAAATTTCCGGGAAGACACATTTCTTGGCTTTAAAAGAAGGTCTCGACCACGGTTCAGGATTAATCGGGATTCGTAATAAGGCTTCCAAGTTGACTGAAACGGTCGCGCCAGAGTAGTTCATAAGCCCTTTACATTGTGCATGGTTGAAGGAGTTTCTCCTGCTCAGGGGAAGAGGTAGAAGTTAGTTTTTTTAGCGAAACTAAAGACTACCTCAAGCGGTTTCTTCATATGATCCTATCAGTCTTTTAGATACAATAGGGTAGATGTTGGAGAGGGTGGTGCACAATAAAGTGCTCCCGTTCATAGTGATCTAACACAGCGACAGTATGGATTCCGGCTGCCTGTTTGCACGGAAATAACAATGGTCCTGGATCTGGCTCGAGGAGCATCGGCCATTAGTAAGTGCTGCGCGGTGGTGAAGATAGTTGTTAGTAAGAAGGTCCACTGAGTTTGGATTGAGGACACTTTGGCTAAATTGGAGATCCATGGGTGCTTGGTTTAATTAATCGAGAGTAACTTCTTGGAAAGGTTTCTGTGGTATGAGACGGACTACGGGCCGAAAGAATACATTATGATGGCAAGTATCTCTCTAGGTTCCTTATTGAGGTGCCCACTGTAGAACGATATCTATGGTGGGATGCCTGGCCTCTGAGCGTCAGAAGGGTTATGTTAACTGGTTTTGAGATGACTTAGCAGTGGTAATAAAACCAATCGTGCCATCAAATCATAGTTATAAAAAATTAAACTGGATCTAGCAGACGAAAAGATGGAGGCGGCCTGGATCATCTGGACCCATACGCTGATAAATGGGTCGAGGGAAAGCGTAGAGAATCGAAACACCACCTGTCACATGTCCTAACAGTTATAGGAAATATTTGCATTGTTTCGGATTGGACGAGTCTCTTGGCTGTATTGAATGCCTTGTTGACCTGAGGGCCTGGAGCGCAGCATGTTTAATTGTCTGAGGTTTGTGGAGGAGCTAAAAAGATTCAACGCGCTGTCAATGCAAACAGAGGATCCAACAACATGGTAGAAGGGATGTTGAGGTCAGAGCCACGATCCAAAAGATACTCCAAAAAGTGGCACTATTCCGAAAAACACGTCGGTCGGTCGCCTAATCGGTAATCTGATGCATCAGCGTCTTTTTTAGATTTATTTATTTATTTAATGAGGACAATACGCAGAAAGGAAATTCCTTATTACATATTGTCCTCAGAGGCAGGAGCAAGTGAATGGCTTATTTTACGCTTAAAACTAGAGAGGGAAATAGAGTCAAAGGACCCAATCTGTAGGACATTGTAGGACCGGCAAAGGCTCGGGATCGGAGAGTGAAAGTAAATTTCGAGCTCCGCGAAGGGTACAACAAAAATTTCCGCACTACGTTTGTTATGAGACGACGCGATACGGGAAGTAATATTCAAGTTGGTGGAACAGTCCATCAGACAATTGCAGAATTTGAAAAGAGTACACATATCAAGGAAGATACGGCGTTGCTGTATGGAGGGGATATTGAGGGTGCGGAGTCGTGACTGATAATCAACCCGTGGAAGGTTCTTTTTGTAAAAGAAGGTCCAGGTGAATTTGCGTTGTACACCTTCAAGAGCGCGGCAGTCACGGTGCAGTAGGGTGACCAGACTACACAGCAATATTCAAGGATGTTTCTGACAAGGGAATTGAAGTGTGTTAAGGAAGGCTGGATTGAGGTAAATTCGGAGGAGGAACGTAGGATAAAACCAGACATTTTGGAAGCTCTATTGATGATGTCACCGAAGCGGGAATTGAAACGAAATTTATCGTCGAATATTACACCCAGGTATTTGAAGGAGGTCAGTAGAGAAAGGGGTTGTCCACTGAGAGAACAGGAAAAGGATGTTGGGGAGGGTTGAAGGGAATAGCGCATCCAGTGGCACTTATTGACATTCAGTATTAGCTTGTTGATCGAACACCAACGGACCAAATTATCAAGGTTGCACTGTAAGAGAGCACAGTCCAACGGAGGTGAAACAGAGGCAAACAATTTAAAGTCGTCTGCGTAAAGCAAATACGGGCAGGTGAGGATGGAGGCGAGGTCATTGATAAAAAACAGGAAGGGTAGGGGCCAAGTATAGAACCTTGGGGAACACCAAAGGAAGGAGAGAACGAACCAGATGAGTGACCATGAAAAGAAACTTTGTAGGAACGGTATGAGAGATAGGAGGAAAGCCAGGAGATGACTGAGGGAGGGAAGTCTAGTAATGAAAGTTTAGAGAGAATGTTATGGTCAACGGTATTAAAGGCTTTGGAGAAATCGGTATAAATGGCATGCACCTCCTGTCGTGAATTCAAGCATTAAGCAACAAAGTTGGTAAAGACCAGAAGATTTGAAGTCGTTGATCTATGTTTCACGAAACCATGCTGCTATTTGACAACGAGGTGACCGAAGTGCGCGGTCAATCAGTCGTTAAGGTATCTTTTCAGGATTTTGGAGCAAGAGGAGAGAAGAGAAATGGGGCGGTAGTTCACAGCAATGGAAGGGTCTCTGCTCTTGAGGATAAGAATGATAGGGGTTCCTTTCCAGAGACGGGGAAAGTAGCATTCATCTAGACTTTTGTTCTAGATTATACTTAAGGGGAGGGAAATGTATTTTCTACAGTTACGGAGGAAGAGATTAGGAAGCCCTTCGGGGCCAGGTCCGACATTGGGGTCAAGATTACCAATGAGGAACTCAACGAAGTCCGGAAGGCGTAAGGAGAGGAATGGCTAGAGATTCGGAGTAGTCTGCAGTTATGAAAGGTGAAGAGGGTGGAGGGCTCGAGGGAGAAAACACTGAAGAGAAGTAGGTGCAGAAAAGGTCGCGGGATTGTTGTGGGGAGTTGGCAGTGGAGTCAGCGAAGCTGATAGAAGAAGGGAGAAATTGAGTTGGATTACGAGAATAGCGAGCGTGAGACCAAAGGGGTTTTGAGTTATTGCGGGCAAGGGCGACTTCAAAGCTCAATAAGTACTTTTTACGCGCTTTTCTGACCATTGACTTGACAGTAGAGCGTATAGCCTTTAAATGAGCAAGGTCAGCGTCATTCTTAGATCATTCGTAGATGTTAACCTTGATCCACTAAAACAAAAAAACGTTTTTGTTTTTGGTGCTGATGTTGGCACCATATACTCCATCTTACATTCATAAATGCGCAAACCCAAGATCTCACGTCACCTCCTCGATCTGAATAAAAACAAGACACCGTCAGCGTAGGCCAGTGTTTGGGTGGATTTGAAAAGGGTAGTCCTTCTCAGCACAGCATGCATGTTAGACGTCAGTGAAGATGAAAGGTTACAAAAGTGGTCTTACTACTTTTGCTTAGCCTTGCACATTGAACAGAGTTAACCTAATCAGTTTTGCTAATTTTGGTATCGAATTCCCTCGTGCTCAAGGAAAGCCTTACCCTGGCTATGCTATCATATGCCAATTTAAATCCAATGAAAAGATGATGCAACCGACGGTCAAATTTCAACAGTGTTCCAACTGCCGCAGAGAGAAAATCTGATCTATTGGTCGGACACTGATTTGCATGGAGTGAAGTCTCTTTAACATGGGCCAATAACGTTCTAGGCATATGGGGCTATCCGATTTAGTAAGATAGCTTAGAATATATCTTGCTCATTGCTGTACTAAGTGATATCTGATTTCTTATGTATAGTGCTACTCATCAGGCATTGCCTTGAGCATGAACCCTAATCAACTTAGTGTAGTTGGTCCCATCTATATTTAACAAGTTGGACTGTGACATTTGTTCGCCTGCGGTGCCTCCAATCCATGGATTGGTTGGTTAATTTACCAAAATGGTCAAGCCATTATAATCATCAATTATAATCAAATTCCAAATTCTGATTTTTGATATCTTCCCAAAGATATTCAATAATCCAATCAAACTTTTCAAAATTGAAAATTATACTTTTCCCTCCTGCCTTTTGCCTCCTTCCTAAGTGCTAGTACCTAATTAAATGTAAATTAGGTATTATACTAGCACTGTGGAAGAAGGCACGTGGTCTCCGAAACGATTGCATGGGGGGAAAATAAAAATATTTACAGAATAAGGAAAAAAACCTAGTTCTTTTTTCAACTTATATACCAACTGTAAAAAAAAAATGGACATTAATTTCAATTTATGTAAGTATATTTTGTTTATATTTTTCCGCTGAAGATCTTTCGTTTGTGCTCAGATTCTTCATAAGAGCACACATGCCTGGGCAAGAACAACTATTTATTTTGACAAAATTGAGAAATAGAAATTCTTTCTTTCTTTCTTCTGTATTGTGTGATAATATTATCTTCCTTGCCGGCGCGTGCTTCAAAACAACAAACACCTCCGTCGTAATCTTCATCTTATCCATCTAACTCCTGTTCCGCCTAAAAATAACGCCAACAACTTTTGAAACTTTAACCACGAAATTGCCCGTTCAGCTGTTGCCATGCCCCCTTATTCACCCATTTATTAAATAATTTAATATAAACTTTATTGGCTGTGATTAAGCAAGCAGCAAACACTAAACAGCGGACAGGCCTTCTAAAGATAACACAGCAATAAAACATCGCGAAGCTCTCGTTTTTCGAAAGATCCAAGATCGAATCTATCTCATCTCCATTGTTTTGTGCGCTTCAAACATATATTTAAGGGGAATAGATTGACCTCCAACTTCGTCAGATTTTCCATATACATATTGTTTTTGTTTTGCTGCTTAATCGATGGACAATTAGTAGAACGCGATATGAAGGGTACTTGCTCGTACGCAGTACATAGACGAGCACGTAAAAATACGCTAAATGGCCGGGAAAACCAATTGCTGCATTCAAATCTTTGCGGAACTCTCAGGATTGTGGCCGTTGATAAAAACTTATCCGCTGAGTTTTCGGCGATATCAAGAAAAAGCTGTGAACAACCTAAAGTGTGAGTAATGGAAGTCTAGAGCCAACAGAAAGTTTCAAATTTATCGAAGCGAATCAAATTGGCTGTTCGGCGATTTTAGCGTTTTGAGAGCGTTAACCCGTCTGGAGTCTGAATTAAAGGCGCTCGAATCGTAATCTGCAATAAATTATGTCGTACTTATGCAATAGAATTTATGGCTTAATTATGGTATTGGCCAGTATATTTTTTTTTGCAATGTTGTTGAGAAAACTGACGTAAAAATCCATTCAAACACGCGAATTTACTGAATATGATATATAGTGCAAATCGGAAATTGGGAGCTCAGCTTTTCAAGAATGAAAGGTTTTGCGGATTTTTTATGCAAGAATGTCCGTAGTTCTATTTGCACATTTGCATATATACATTGAGTACGTCCAACCATCTCCCCCTCGGACACCACCTTGACGTGGCGGAGGAGCTTAGTTTACTACTACACTAAGAGTGTCCAAAAACACACGAAGATGGTAACAAAGGATTGTAACTCTCCAAGTGGTAAGAAATCACAGACTTCGAATCCACCCGCGACTCTGAGAAATCAGGTCGTGGCCGAAGCACGGATTTTGGAGGCCTCACCTAATTCATGTTCCCCCACGGAGAAATCTGTGAAAGACAGGCTCTCCACTTCAGTGGAAAACCTACACCCGGTGTCTACGGCGCGGCCAGCTAAAAAGCATAGTACAGCAACTCCTTTAATGAGAGGAACCGAAAATCTGACTACGGTCGGCCAGTGGGTGACACTAACTAACTCCTTTAAAATACCGGGGAGGAAGACTCGGCAGAAGGAAACCTCAGCCGCAAAGGAGAAGAGGCTACAGACTTGCCTGTCAGAACCTTCTCCTTCGCCTGTACACGGGAAAACGGACGAAAGGGAAGCTGTAATGTGGATGCAACTGGTCTAACGCCGGTATGTGAAAATAGATCCATGCAGCCGGGACTCCGTGAACCCGGGAAGGCTTCTAACTGACGACAACGGAAGGCACTGCCAAAGAAGGTGAAGTTTCTTGGGAACGAGGACATGGGCGTTGCTACTCCACCAAATGTGGCGATATCCAGAGAAATCGGACGCAAGAAAGCGAAACTTTCGGTGGAAGGCGAGGACAAGCTGGTAACCCTGGTGAGATCCACACTGAACGTAGCAGACTTTTCAGTTAGTGACGATTTCCATATTAGACTGCACTTATGGCTACAAACATAAGAGTTGGTCAAATCAACCTGCAGCATGGTAAAGCTTCTTCTTATCTACTGGCAGTAAAGCTGGCAAAGTTGCAGGACTGTTCTTATATATTTCTGGTTCAAGAGCCATGGCTTCATTTTAACAGAATCTGTGGTATTGGATCAGTCAAGGGGCACTTCTTCGATGAAAGATCCTCGAGACGGAGGGCCTACGTTCTGATGTCAAAATTGTTAGAGGCAACCATGCTGAGACAATTCTGTTCCTAGGACAGTGTTGCGGTCAACTTACAATACTAGGTTAATGGTAAGAGGAGAAAGGTCATAGTTGCCTCTGCCTACTTACCCTATGATTCTTTGTGTCCTCCACCGACGCAAGAACTAAGGGATCTGGTAGCGTATCCAGAATGAAGTGGCCTTGAACTCTTAATAGGTTGCGATACGAGGGCTCAGCATATTTGTTGGGGCAATAGCAAATGCAATCCTAGAGGAGAGAAGCTGTTTGATTTTTTAATTTCAGCTGGTCTGATGATCGCGAACGTAGGGTGCGCCAAAGTTGAGCTTCCTAGGCGACTAAGGACTACTTTGGCGATTAAAGATCAATTAAAAACACAGAATCGCACACTTTTAGAGTGCTTTGAAGGGACTTGTCTTATTTCCCGAGGCCAACTTGGTAAAACGGTTCCATGGTGGAACTGAGAACTACAGAGACTCAGTAAATCAACCAGATGACTTCTAAATCGTGCTTGCAAAAGCAATAAAGATGAAGACTGGCTAAAGTTCCGGAACTCACAGCGTGAATATAAGAGGCTCGTAAAACGTTCGAAACGAGACTCTCTTAGAGCATACTGTGAGAAATTGGAAGGTGAAAGGGAGACTTCCAGGTTGTGCAGAGTCGGCCAAGTTGGACTCTCTTAGAAAACCGGATGGTACTTTCACGAACTCCAGGGTTGAGTCTATACACACTCTCTTGGAAGTACACCACCTGGGAGAACAGGTCTCAGAAGTGGGGGGAAGAGAATTGGGGGTTTCTGCACATCTTCCAACACGAATGTGTTGCAAGGGGAATTTGGACAGTGCGAGAGCGGTTGTTACCAATGAAAAAGCGAGCGCTACTATACTCTCATTTGTACACTTCAAAGCACCTGGAATGGATGGCATCTACCCAGCGATGCTAAAGGAGGGTATAGAGCACAACTTCTAAGAAATATTTTTCGAGAACGTCTTGCTCTGGGTTACGTGCCTTCCTCTTGGCAGAAAGTGAAGGTAGCCTTCATGCCAAGCCTGGGAAAGATGACTATTCTAATCCGAAGAACTTCAGGCAAATCAGCCTAACATCATTTTCGCTGAAATGTCTGGAGAGACTGGTCGAGCGTCACATTCGCGAGAAGGTGCTGAAATCGCACCCCCTAAATGAAAACCAACATGCTTACCAATGTGGAAAGTTCTGTGAGTCTGCTCTTCATTCTTTGGTTTCAAAGATAGAGGATGCAACTTTGAAGGGTGAGTACGCGACGGGGGTGTTCGTGGACATTGAAGGGGCTTTTGATTGTGCGCCCTTCCAAAAGCTCTGTGATGCCGCCAGAGAGCATGGTGTTGCCGAAACTCTAATAAAGTGGCTCTACGCTATGCTAACGCACAGATTGTTCTGTGCTGAAGTGGGTGTTGATCGCTACTTAACAACCGGAGCGACGAAAGGCTACCCTCAAGGAAGTGTGCCATCGCCACTTCTGTGGAGTATCCTGATCAACTCACTACTAAGTGAATTGCTAAATCTGCCAATACACATTCAAGCTTATGCGGAACTCGTGGCTGTGCTAGCTGTTGATCGGGATCTTGGAATAGTGTGTAGAAATACACAACGCGCCGTTGATTTGATTGACAGTTGCTGTCTCAGGCATGGACTTTCAGTAAATCCAAATGAAAGCACAATGGTATTATTTACAAAAAGGAGGAAACTGAATGGTCTTTGCCTTCCAGAGGTGAGGGGTGCATCCTTTCAACTCTCCAAAGAAGTGAAATAACTGGGAGTTATTCTAGACAAGAAGCTTCTTTGGAACAAACATGTAGAGGTAAAGATGAAACGAGCTCTCACAGCCTATGGGCAGTGTAGGCGGACCTTTGCCTCGACATGGGGACTTAGACCCAGGTAATGTAGATATTTGTTGCTATCATTAGGCCGATGTTCGCTTATGCATCCATGGCGGTGAGGTGGGTTAAAGTGAAACAGAAGAGTTTTCGCTGTAAACTAGCCACACTGCAAAGAACTGTGTGTCTGGGTATCACCGGTGCCATGAGCACCACATCCTGCGCAGCTCTGAATGCATTACTCAATTTGCTGCCCTTGGATTTGTTTATTCAGAGCACTGCTATGAGAGCAGCTCATTGACGATTCGATTAGATCTATGGGAAAAAAATGGAAGTGGGCAGCACAAAGCATTGGAAGAGTCATTGGGAGAACTGAATCTTCGCAATGCCTACCGATTTTCAGATCCCCATACATTTGTTTGGTAGAAGATATGATGTTATGATGATATCATGTGATGGGATATGTTATCTTGAAACGGAGAGAAAACTGAGACGAACCAGAAGAATGCGTGTCCGGATATACTGACGTCTTCTTCACCGATGGCACGACAGGAAATGGTTCTGGACCAGGAGTTTACCTCGCGAATAAAAACAAGAAGTGGGCTTTTCCTTTGGGACAATACACAACGGTCTTTCAGGCTGAAGTATATACGATCCTAAGCGCGGCAACCTGGATGATTGACGAGCGGTTGAAGAGCAGGCGCATCACAATCTGTAGCAATAGTCAAGCTGCATTGAGGGCGTTGAGTAGTACTTTAACCACTTCAAAAATCGTTCAGGAATATAGAAACCGATTGAATTCTGTTTCTAGATTCGCAGCTCGTAATGTATATGTACATATATTTGTAGCATGTTAAACTACTCACTTTGGTGAGGTGAAAAGTGAAGGTGAAAGTCACGAGGCTGGCAGAGCAATCGAGTAGTAGAGAAAAGTCAGTGATTAGTGATGGGTGTAAAATAGTTAAGTTTTTCTCGTTTGAATAAAAAAATACAAAAATGACCTTGTTTTATAATTGATTTTTAATAATTTATAAATGTTCTTAAATTGAGTTGTCATAAGTCGTTAACGTTTAGAATGGTGTTTTCTTTTATAAGTAATAAATGGTTTAAATTTGCTGGACGGAATAGCCTGGACTGTTTAAAGTACTGGCCGGAATAGCCGCAATTTAATCGTGGACCCTACACTATAGTCTATATTACTACATTTTTGTGAGTCTATAATAACCTTAGGGGGAGTTTCTAGTCAATTTTCTAAAGACAGTAATATACTATTATTAACTTAAGTTGGATAGATATTGATATGGAGAGTATTTTGAGGCCTGGAAACCGTATAGAGGCAGTTTCACGATTTATTTTAGATTCGGTTGAGGGAATGAGAATATGGTTAAAGAAATCATCTTTTTCGATACCGAACCCCCATCCACCTTCCGCCTTTCCAACAAATATCAACACTAAGGTTGGCATCGAAAAGTGCTAAACGATACCTTTCATTTGATGTCAAACCTGACTTTAATCGGTGAAAAAATGTACACCATCTTTTAGATGTATGAGGATCTCCCCTTAAACTCAACGTAGAAAGATGTTCCCGGTCATCGATATTCCTCGACGGCAGTGGCTCGGTGGTGGATAACTTGGCCAACGTGGCATCTAATGCTAAAAGTGGTTTAGAGTTGGAGAAGGATCTGTTCAAGTAAGACCTTGCCAAAAACACCAATAACGAAGGCAAAGAAAGAATGTGGTGTGTGCCACTAGGGTCCTCTATAATCAGTCGCAAGAGGAAAGAGGTCTCAAGGAAAAACCGAAATCTGCCAACGGTGTCACAGGCGAAACAAGCGACACCGGTTTTTTGTGGGTAAAAATCCCACACTCTGGCGTATTCAGGCCAGAACCTTTCCAATATTTCCACTTCCTCACAAAAAAAGAAAGACAGACGGAGATTGAACCGATTTGAATAAGGTTTTGTTTTACAAAGAAAACATCTAAAATGATGAGGGTTGGCGAGCAAACTATATATTGACACGTACAGGGCGGAAGTCGCCGGGTGCTGTTTTCACTCAAGAATATCATGGGGTACATGCTAACCCCAAAAGTAACTTGGAGTGCGGTGGAAAAACGACAACAGGTAAATGATTCTGTCCCTCGACATAATATCCTAATGACAGTCATGCAAAGTAAACGAAGAAGAAGGATATGATTTTAGTAAGCACTAGCATAACTTTGCAGCAATTAAAACAATAGACATAACAGACGGACAGATAGGCAGTAAACAGATTTTAGTGTTTCCTGTTCACTCCTTGGTTCAGTACAGGGAATCCACACAGTCAGATTGTGTTTTAGTGTCACTATCATCACTCGTTATAATAGGCAGGCCTAGACCGGATACCGGTTGTTGCGCCGTTGATGATGATGATCCTCACTCGTTAACGCTGTGCAAGTGATAAGCTTACAGCAGCGAAACAAAAATAAGATGAACACGAGAGCAAGATTGAGGGCTGTAGCGCTACCCCTTTAGCCATCCCGCCATTAAACGGATTTTGATATAGATTTTTTTTCGACAAAAACATTAAAGAGCTGCTATCAATCAGTATTAGGTAACAGCAAAGTTGTTAACGTCTCTCAGACTGCTAAACTCGCAAATTCCCATAAGGCACGTACTCGTCAGTGTCTGGGCACTCTACATACGATATGGCACTTAGTAATGATAGATCATTCTTAGATTCTGCAAAAAACTGAAGATGCGTCAGTCAGCACAACGAAACATTACTTAGCATACATATGAGTGTCACCTAACTCCGTCCTCAGTTACTGCAGAATGTTGTAATTGGATCAGCTATTGAATAGTTGGTGCGACTCCATTGTTGTAGAACATTGTAACAATATTGAATCCTGTTAACAATCGCCATAACAAAAAAGTTGTTATACGTTTAAAGTCGTTTGTTTCAGTTCAAATACTTGCTTACTTTCGCGATCGGCCGGAGACTACCAATGTACGATTATCGCATAGCATATGACTTCCAATGTGGGAAGGAATTCCATCCTTGTCATTTTCCAATCTACCATCTACTTGAGTTCCACGGACTCCTTTGCAAGGTTTTGTAGAAAATTATTATAGTTCGCTCTAGTTGAAATTCTGAAACCCCACATATGCAGTGGATAACATCGACCTATATTGAGCTCAGCCCTTTTCCGGCAAGATGTTACTTTTGGTATTAGCTGTGAAGTAGGGGTGGAGTGCAGTTATGAGGTACACGACTAAAAATCTGAAGAGCATGGTTATGGCGCCTGTGTCTAGGCTCAGAAATACCCTCCATACTGATACTTGCTTAAATAAAATTTAAATTTACTGCAAAGTTCTCTTTAGTTTATGCTGGAACCATAAAATTTCGCAATAAAACAGGTCACTTTTCCATTCGTCGATTACCATCTTTCGTTTTCGTTCGTCGTTCCGTCAGCTTTTGGCACCATATTATCGGGTTTCAACTAGAGCGCAGATATCAATGCGTATTTTCCGAAGGGATCTTACGAGTTCCTCAGACTTTCCAATGAGGGTGCCAGTATTTAGCATGCAGACACGTATTTGATTTGCTCGGACTAATTTACTTACGACCTGACAACGTCCGTGAGTCAGATACCTTTCTTCATTTCTCGACAGGGCCGGGGCTCGTCCTGCGCATGACTGAGGCTTTTCCAAGGCTTATGACTAAACACAATCATTTAGCTTTTAATGACATTTATTGCATTTGCTTGCTCGGCCTATCACGGGACCTGTCACCAATGGAGATTAGGTAGGATTTATCATAGTGGAATAATACTTTATTTATTTCAGCTCTTTATTTTTGTTTTTCTGAGAATAGTGCTAGAACCAAGTACCAAATGAAAAATCTTAATTAGCCCTTTTCCGAGCAAGTGATGTTTCTGGTATTAGCTGTGAAGAATAGCCAGACTGGGGTTATGAGGAACAAAATTAAATCAGAGATCAATTCTCAGAAATTGCCCATTCGAAAAGTCTGAAAAGCATGGTTATGGTATTTTATAATTTGGGCTGATCTGCATATAGACATGATTTTTGGAGCGTTAAAGCTAGTTATTTATTCCATTTTTGCCTATCACGCACTATTTTTGAGCAAACATAACGCGAATGTAGCTCTTTCCACTAATGAGATGTAGTCGTCAGCAGTAATCACTAGCCATGGTCACATTTTAAGAGCCCTAAAAACGATCTTTCATTTTCATGATGTCTTAGGGTTCGTCTTCTTCTTCGTTTACTAAACTAAGATTTACAGGAGGAAAATCTAGGTATGAATTTAAAAACAGAATCTTCAAACTTATTTGAAATAATAAAAACTTGTTTTTCCTATTTGCGAGTGTTAATTTATTGGACTGGCAAATACCGATATTTCGGGAAACATTTATTCCCTTCATCAGTGCTAACAAGTCCCCCCCCCCCCAGGACTTGTTTTTATTATTTCAAATAATTTAATCGCTAGAAATACCGCGCAATTACACTCAGACTTCAAACTAATATTCAATGTCTAGGCTCCGAAATATCTACCATATCGATACCTGTTCAAGTAAAATTTAAATTTACTGCAAAGCCCTCATGAATCCATTCCTCATTCATGTCCTCACTGGCATGATGATTAAATGCTTGTTTTAACTTCAGCGTTACAGGATGGATATCCTGGCGTTAAACGAGGCAAAATGATGCTAAAAATATAAAATATGTCAAAAATATAAACATATTATAGGGCATGATACTGGAAAATTTGATGTAAGTTCTAATATTACCGACTAACTTATAGCAGAGCAAAGTTGTGTTTTCTTTTGCATAGATTTACTGCATCTTAAATTGCGATATTACATTGTATTCTCACTGCAGGCATGTGTGTGATATATGTATGAGGTTGGAAAGAGGCAAAGCCTCTGAGCGTGCATACCCTAGTCGTCTATCGTAACCAAATGTATGATATAAGTAATATGCCCACAAGATACGAGTATCTTATTTTGGAAGGTCACGAAACCGTTCACATCTAATCTCGGTTTGTTTTTGTTTTCTTGTCAGTCTTTCAATAGAATCTCATGAATAGCAACGATTTAAATGTTGTTGATTGTTTACGCGAATTTCTGATTTCGAAAGTATAAATTATTGCGAAACTGCTTCTCAATTATCCAAACATATGGTTGCGAGCAAACAAAGACCCTGAGGGTTAGCAAGCACTGTCTGATATTACAAATCGTTAATTAACTATCCACATTACAACGCCACATGTTGAGTGTCTGCCGACTCGACTACGAAGATATGGGAGAGTCCACAATCGGCTAGAAGTCTCCAGATCAGTTTTCTGGTGGAGCGAGCTTTTCACTGATATGTAGCTCCCCATGTGGGGAAGGAATCCGCGACTGCGTACTTGGCCCATTCCTGTCGTTTGGGTACCGGCGTCAGATTGAGGGTGTTGAAAAATCGAGGAAAAGCAAAACATTGAACTCACAAAAGCTGTCCCGATGGAGGATTTCAAAACACCGACTGAATGCTCGAAGCGTTGGAGCTTCTGAGGGGAGCATGGAAGCGCTTCTTGCAGCCTCACTTCGATTTTCAGTAGATGTCGGAGCCAACGGTTGGGATTCTATGCTCAGTCGTTGAATGACTCCCCCAGCGAGAGAGACTTCGTTTTCAATTCGAACCGTGGAAATCGTGTAGTGGAGTAAAGTTTTTGAAGTGGAAAACTGAGAATTGTCCCATAAAAGCAAGTTTTCCCTCAGTTTGTACAAAGTCAGTTAAACGTAAAATTAGTCGTATTTCGTGGTGCCAAGCAGAGCCAACCTTGCTAGCACGAATTAGTCCAAAGAAGTTCGAAATTGTCCTATGGTGTTCCCCTAATTTTATTCAGAAAGTTTAGAGTGTCTTCTCGCCTGCTCGCTCAACAGTCGAGAAAAAGTGTTACAGCCTTGAAGTGCATCGTCTTCACCTTGAACCGTGACTCTTCCAGCTACCGCCTTAACCGTCCGAAATCGTCTTCACTTAACAGGTATGTGAACTTCGAACACTCGTAAATTTGACACAGGTAGATGTTATTCAGGCTCGGAAGAAGCCGGTAGCGGGCTGGTTGCGTAACGACCGCTGAAAAATTGAATTGGCCACGATTGCATTCTGCACTGCATCTAGGTTAGGCATACTTTCACCGAGCACATTTGCCAGTGCGAAAGTGCTGAGTAATTATGTAATAGCGTGATTAGACAAAGAGTCATTTACATAATTTCCCAATGAAAAGTAGGCCTCTTATCACCATGTTCCCGGTCTGGGTTGGTAGCAGCGTAGGCCACTTCCCTATAGGGAGCTGGTGGAGTATCAGTCAAGACTTGATTTTTACACGAGTCACCCCGGCTGATAAGTTCAGTTATATTGGAACCTAACGGGGACGGATAATGGAACTAATAACGTTAACATTTTAGTGCTTTATTTGCATACAAAATATGATCAGGCGTAATCAAATGCCTTCGGATTTAAGGTTATCACGGTTCTATTGATTTTCACCGAGATATGAACCACTATCGACTTGGGTCTAGAATGTAGTCGTCGGCAAGGTTACTGGATTACGTGAAAGTTTTCTACTTGCAACAAATTCAGTAACTCGAAATACAGTGAATATTTGCAGCTAGGAGTAATGTGGAGTACTGGGGTAAGGTGTTTCAAAGTTATCACGGATTCCTATATGGGAGCCGCATGATGGGAGAAGGGTCAATGTCACACCGAACGAGTCATATGGTAACTGGTGTGCCCTGAACTTGAGCAATGTGATGCCATGGAGAGCATATGCTTGCCTGCCATGCCTGAGCAGAATACCATGGCGCCAATCACCCACGTATGAGCTTTCAATTTATTGCCTCTACAAGATGAAAAACACCTTGGCGCTTGTGGGTTGCTTCAATGAATAAACGTCGGTCATTTGTGAATGGGTATATTGCAATCATTTCATCGATAATGCATTTCAGATTATGACGCTAGTATGTAGTTTGATATGTTCGGGTGTCCTTGCAAGCTATCTGGTATCTTTAAAAATTTATAGCTAAAGTTTTTTTACTTTATATGTGTATAGCCGACAAACTATCTCCACCATGGAATCACTGCTTTTTCCCCTCATAGAGTCCCCTTAATGAACTCAGAAGTGATAATTTATTCAATCTTTGGACAATTGCTGCGGACTTTGCCCTGTTTTTGAAATCATTTACTGTCGTCTAAATTTGCCGTTGATTCTCGACTTTCTTTCCACTTGATGAGCCCAGAACAAGTTCGCTTCGAGCAAATTATTAGGACTTTGTTGATCTTTTCCCGCTTCCAATGGCACTAGCGTTGTCTGCTGAACAGGGTTTTTGCCAGAGAGTTAGAATGATTTGGTAGCTTTCAGGTCAATTATGGATACCCGAGTTTTGGTTCCATTTTCCCATTATCGAGAATGATTATAGATGCTCGCTCGTCATAGACACTCTGCAGCGTTCACTTGGACTTTTTTTATAGATTCCACGCTTGGATTTTTAGAATCATCTTAGCAGATGGACTTTGACTTTTGTTTAACTATGAAGCAGTAATACAGGCTTCTGCTTCCCCATTCAGTTAAAGCTCTTGAGTTTCTATTCATTTAATCTAAATCATTTGTGGGTCCGAAAAAATCCCACGTGTTACTGATGATGGCAGGGGTTCTGGGCGACGATAACCAAGTTGTTAGTTTTTTTTATGTGTTCACTGCATTTAGGGGGGACACCGAAATGGACACCATTATAACTGAATATCGATATTAGTATTGCTCCATTGAAGAAAGTGCTGACAATTATATGTAGAGCAAATGAAAAAGCCTTTCGTGGGGGCATTCACTGTTATTGGGTTGCATATAAAATAAATATTTCTTCTTATGATCATTAAACGATTGTATTCTTCAGTTTTCGTAACATTTCAAACTTACAATAGGCAAGTGATAAATCTGCAAGATTATCGTGAGCAAAACGGACATGATCGAATGACGAATTATGTCTACGATATGAAACCATAAATCAACGTCCAACTAATTCATTTATTACACTGTCTTTGGTAAACGAATATTGGCAAAAGTTTCTGAACTTTCCAGATCAGGATTGGGGAGTGGTGAGTGCAAGGGGTGTGCAGGAATTTCATCTTCATTCACAGGTTAGGAAGCTCGAATTCACTATCGTTTCGTTTACTAACAAACTTCGCAAATAAGGAGACTATTTGGGAAATGTCCGAAATACGTTTACTTTTGACACTCACGATTCACCTGTTACCTGTTCTAGCTGCGGCATTCCCAATAGTCAAACTTTCTTCTGCCATTCGCTTTTGAGCTTGTTTAACCATTTGGAACCATTCTACCACATCTCATTGGAGAATGTGCGCAGGGTTTAAGGGGACGTGGCGAGTTCAAGTTTTGTAAATTTTTATTTTCTTTTTTATGACTGATTTTGGTTGAAAATAGATCCGAATGTAGTAAGAATATGAAAGTCATAATCGATTTTAAAAATGAGTAGCTAGTGGATATAGCGCGGCGGTGAAAGCCGCATTTAAACCTCTTACTTCCTGTATCGATCCTTTCTCTTCAAAACATTTTGAAAACTGACGTTTCCGGTTATGATTCGGCTTCTATACTAAAAAGTCATTATTGTCAAAACTGCAATAAACGACAATAGACGTTTCAGTGACCCGAAATCACGCACGCCGTCAATTTTTGACGTTTTATTAAAAAATCTGTAGCAAACAAAAAGTAATAGTCTAAAAAACTTCATAAATCCTTTTTTTTTAAACTAAAACATCATAATAATATATGTGCAAAATTTCATCAAAATTTGTGTCTTTTTTGATAAAAAATAAACCGCTTGAAAAAAGTAAAAAAGTCTAAATTTGAACCCGTTACGTCCCCTTAACCTGCCAACCATATGTCTCCATTGTTTTAGATCTGAGTCAGATTGGATCTGGCATACTCGGTTGGCGAGAAAGACATTTCATTTCGATGGTTTACTCTGAAGTCAGGGTAGGACAGTATTGACCATTCGTGTCCCTGCAGCAGACTATTAATCAGTTCACTTAGTAAAACCATGATTTGGATATGGGGATTCTGACGGTGAATTTTCCGTCTCCCTTTTGCCTGTATACGTAAATACTGCTGCATAAGCAACTTTAAATGTGTCGCAAAATTCATGGATTTAGAGGGCATCTCTATTTATATCATTTAACCAACGAGGTAACGAAGTCTCTTCCAATGTTCACAATTGGGCCCTTAAACCTCCCCATTTTGCCTCGAGCTCGTCCCAATCCTTTCTTTTGGCCATAATTGTTGCTTCATAAATTTGCCGGTAACTATGCAAGGCTAACTATCCTACTAGGTCGAAGAACTTGGCTGTATTTGATAGTAGCTGCCATTTACTTAGAAATTCGTAGTTCTGTCATTGGAAGCAGACCTTGAATGAAGATGAATCCCTGGCAGGATGTCATCGCAGCCCAAATGTTTTATATGGTAACTGTTGCCAGTTTGTAGTGTTGATCCTGTAGGATGGCTTTGCCACAGAATCCGTTGATAATTGAAATCTGCTGGAGCTTTCAGTATCTGTCTTGCAGACATATAACATATCTCCCAGATTTATTACGTTTCGTCGTTCTTACATACCTTTCTGGTGCCGCTGTCTCTTCTGGTGTTAACATATGATTAATTAGTGTTGTTCTGGCTTTCGAGAAACATTAGATTAATAAGTCCGATCTTCTTCGATGCTAACATGAGATACAATTCTTGTTAGGCCGTTTGAAGTGGATGTTGGCCCAACCAAATTTCCTTTTGACTGTATATAGATATCCTTCTATGAACGGTAATGGTTGAATTTTCAACCAGATCCTTGGAGAGGTTGAGGAATTTCTGGATCTTGATGAAAACGTGTGACGGTCACCCTCTTAAAAAGTCGTGGCCTATCAAAGTGGATTTTTTAAGGTTTCGTTGCCCTCAGGGCGAAAATTTTGATTCTAGCATATTTACAGTGTTCTACTTTCACTCCCCAATCCGGAGGCTACGTCGATCCTACAACGCCCTACAGCTTGGATCCTTTGGTTCAATCTCCTACCTTAGCTTTAAGCGTAAGTTAAGCCATTTACTTGCTTCTCCCTTTGAGAACAATATGTAACTAGGAATTTACTTTCTGTATATTATCTTTAATTAAAAAAATAAATAAATAAATCCATGGAGTTGGGCGGCTGATATGGTGATAAGGCTTCGATCAGATCACGTTCTCAGCGTCACCAATTTTGCACCTGCATTTAATCCGTGGCCAATGGCATGGGTGGTGACCACGTGTTCCTATGCTGTTGAAACATGACTTTTACCGAATCCATGCTCTAAGTTCAATGCCTTAAATGGATAGTATTGGCTTACATAGTGTGTTTTTTTTTAAAAAAATGCATATTGTGGTGTCTCGAACAGTGAGTGTGCCTATTTTCTATATTTTTTTTTGGCTGTCCAAAGCTACTAAGTTCCTGAAATGACTTGTTAAGAACTCCATCAGTTTTTCTAAGCTAGGTGTATCTGCGGATACCCGAATAGATCATTCTCCCAAATGCGCCAAACACGGCAATCCAATTTTTGAATAATTAAATATATTATAAGTAGGTATGTTCTAATACTCTGTACTTGTGGCAATGTTGTTTATGTGTTCCTGAAATTCAGCCACCACGTCATATACTGTCTTATGGTGGAGACACGGTCCTCTACGGCTATAATTTCGTGCGATAGCTGTGGATGGCGCGCTGACACTTCAGCCAAATGAATCTTCAAAATTTTTTAGGCTGTAGACAATGACTTGTTTTTGGGCACGAACGAAGTAAATAAGTCGTGACTTCTTGATTATGATTTCCGTCGAATTTTACGGCCAGTAGCTGAATCCTGTTAACTCCTGATGTAACAGGTGTATTGCCTTCGCCGGCGTTATTTGTCCTGGCTTAATAATCCGCTATATCATCTTTAAATGCTGATAGAAAATCTAAGTATTAATCTTCATGACATGCGAATTCTTCGAGGTATGAGTTGCGCCGCTCAGAATTGGTTGCAGTCTTGACGAGCATTGATTGTAGCTGCCCCTGATATGCCGCCCACCATTCTTGTAGCCGCTGTAGTCTTGCTCCAAAATTGGGAAGGATGTGTCGCTCCTTACTATCCTTTCTGAAGCTTGTGTTCATCCTGACGATGCTTGTGAAGTTGTCATACTGTATACTAGGGTTTGCTAACTACAGCGACAAAAGTCGTTAGAATGGAATGCTAGGAGTAACCGCTTTCCCATTCTTATATCGACGGAACCAAATAATTCATTTGTTAGTGGAGAGTATGTGAGTATTGCTTTCGTAAAAAAATCGATTTTTTCATATGAACGGAAAATAACATCCGGCTCGATGTAAAGAAAATGTTCATTGTTGAAGGATTTTCAAAATGCACTGAATCTTGGAGTCAGGGAATGCGGACAAGCGGTAAGGCAGTCTCAACACCAGTTTCAAAATAATGTTAGACCTCTATTACTTCAAATAGATTGATACCACTTTTTATATATAATTTTCGCTTAAATCGTAAATTCCCAATTTCACAAAATAGTCGTAAGGTTCAGTGGTTTATTATGTAGTCCGCATTACTATCGTCGACTAAAGTTACATTTTCTACTGCTTATAAAATTGTTTGGACAATTTTTTTGCGGAGCACAGCCTATACGGATAATGACTGCTGCTTTAGGGCTTTGATTCATCAAAAAATAGAATTAAAATTACATTATTACAACCTGGATGACGGATGCCACTTGCCTCAACTTTAAATGAGTGCCTAAGTCAAATCATGGTAAAAATTTCGTTACAGTTTTGAAATGAAGCACTCTAAAATTGGGTACAAGTTTAGATGCAGTTTGGCGAGATGACACGTCTCAACGTGACTTTTTTGAGTTTTGTGCTCATGTCGCAGGGAGCATCATCTGGCAGCCCAGCACATTCACTGCAAGACGGGCGTAGAATGAAGCTTTCTTACAAACAAATAGTGGCACTCAAAACTAGTTCAAATGCTAAATAGGCCTCGCATCCACTGATATGAATATCAAGTATGCTGATAAAGGGGCATTTCTTTTTCCTAACTTTTTGTTCCTTTCATGGATGGAAAAGTTAAGTAGATCGGATCTCTTTTCCTATTGAAGAATCTTCGTAGTGTGTTACCTTTTGTTGATCGAACCCCAATAATAAATTTTTCTAACTTCAAATTAGGTGTCAGCCCAAAACCAAGAGGTCCGTCGACAACAAGCAATGGAAGAAAGTTTCTTCCTAATTGGTCCGGACTCCTTCAATTACTGAATGCTTAGGCGTGAATGTTATTGTGCGGTTTTTATAATAATAATAATCGTTGGCACAATAATCCATATTGGATCAGGGCCTTGAAGTGTGTTAGAGCACTTCATTCAAGACCGTAACGGTACACTACAGAACACTGTAGGAGGCGATGTGGTCAGCATTACGCTCGCCCGAGATTATTACCCTGATTTGACTCAGGTACTCATTCACAGCTGAGTCGACTGGTATCCGACGTCAAATCACGATACAAATCCCACTGCCGCCAGCGAGATTTGAACCGCGACCTTCCGTACGACAGCCTTGTGCTCTAACCACTCAGCTATCCGGACACTGCGGTTTTTATCCTGAATATAATTCATACCAAGGACATGTCTATGGATCCATATGAGGGAGCAAATACCAGTTTATCGACTCTGATGAATTACTTCTACCCTGGGCGAAACCTCAAGTCATCCAAATAAACACCTTCATAGGGAGTACCAAGGTTCTTCGTCGAAGTGCGTCTTGTGGGCCTTGTATGCAGTCTTCATGTGTGCCATTATCTCGATGGTTGTACCTTCGACCGTTAGATAATGACCATGGCATTTCATGAATTTTATGATATTCGAATCTTGAACGTTTATCACTGAAATTTCACTATTGGCAAACTGTATTAATCAGCAAGCGTTGTCGTTTCCTGTTGCGCCACTATGGTTTTGCTGATTGCCGAATTCTGTCTTAAGATTCCTGAAGTGAAATGAAAAGAGAATGTCTTGCCAGTCAAATTACGATGGTTTACGACAGCGTCTTCCTTATCTTCAGTTGAAGCGTGGCAATAAATGAGCCAGACATTGAAGAATTTAATCTCGATTGGGGTGATCAAAAGAGTTCCCGGAATTTACTCAGAAAGTTTAAAATGTAAGATTATTCATGGAGACCGAAATCATGCCCATCAAATGAATCCAATGATCCAGTCCACGAAACATAAGATTTATCTTTGATTTTTCCGAGGCCCAGTAGTGTTTTTCGATACGTATGAACAGAGAGAAATCATCAAGAGCCAAATCTAGCAAAATTCGGTGGCTCTTCGATGGTATTTGCGTCATGTTTGTTCAAAACTTCATATCAATCCACATTTTTTTTCAATCTTGTCGGATTGCTTGACGTAACTATCTCATCACGCCCAAATAATGCACTTTTCTGATCTTTTGACAAATATTCATGAAGCAAATCATGGTTATAATCAAAGAAATCGGTAAACATTGCTCATCTTTGAAGATTACGTATTTTTTCAGTTTCGCCTCATACGTGCCCGCTTTTCACACCCCTGAAGAAGTCAAGTTCTACAATCCAGCAATGACGAATGCTGGGTCAGATTCAGTCATAGCTTTTTAAGTTTAGTGGAAAACCTTACTGGTTCACTGCCTTTTTGTGTCTGTCTGCTTGTTTATACTTTTTATGGCATTGTGTGAAATCTTTAAGCCTTATTATAATCATTTTGCTGTCTGTCTGTCTGCCTGTCAGTATGTCTGTCATACGTAACCTGTTCAGTAACGGTTACAAGAATTTCGGTCGAAACTTTGGAACTGTGGACCTCCACCTATACTATAAATGAAGGGTGTACATTTTTGTTCCCCGAATATAGACCTGCGGTGTATCAAATTAAGGGCCTCATTTAGCGATACTCAAGCGGGTATTAATTTTAGTGGGGTAGGGAAACTAGGAATTGAACGGTTTGGGAGGGGCCCATTCTGGCAAACCAATCGAGAGTTCTGAAAAAATCATGGTATTGGTTACTCGTTCTGATATCTACTGAAATGAAATTGATAATACATATTATATTAGTATCTTTGGTATTTACAAAAAAACGCCCCCACGGCGTCTATATATATATGCTAGAAAGTTTGGTGGGAATCCCACTATTATTAACGAAATTATACGATATCAAACTAATCTCTCTTTGTAAACAATTAATATAAATTAAAAGTCAAAATTTAAAAAAAATATGGTGGTCCATGTACATGGTATCTAGGTCTCAAAATATTCTCCGTTGCCATATCCGTTCAAAGTGAAGAATAATATATTATTATATTTTTAAAATTTACTATATTATTATATTTTAAACATACTACTATATAAGGCCTCATACTGGAATATCTGCTGGAATCCAACTATTACTAACAACGCCTTTATCGTTTAGTTTTGTTTTTCTCAAATGGAGAAACTCTCCTTTCCTTTTTTGTTCGCTTTTAATTTTGAGGTAATCTAAACATGTCACAGCGTTGTTTTCGTTCTACTTTTCCATCAGGATGTTCGGTTTTGTTTTTACTCTGATTCTATGATGCACGGCAACGACTGACGCTGGCACAAGACCACGAGGTGAGATTCTGTGGGTGAGGTTAGCTTTTTCACGCTTGATGCAAGCGCGGTGGATGCTTATATTGATTCGCCAGTTAAACGATTGGTTCGAGAGCGATTGACTGTAATTTAACCTTCGAACTCGAACAAGCGCATATTGCATCAAGCTTCACAACAGCTATTTGCTTCAACCCGTATGGTAATGACAGGCGTGACGATTAACTTATAAAATACTTTCAATTTTGATCTACATAACGACACGTACGGATCCGATCATTTATACGAACTTAACGGCAAATTCGGTCTTGACTACATTATATAAATATGACGAATTGGACGATGGTAGGTAGGAATCAGCTCCACTCCGAGGAGCTCAATTAGTGGCTTGCTGCTTTAATGCCACAAGCTCCTACGACTATGACAGATGTTATAAGAACAAGGACGCAGAGTCCAGCCGGTTCAGATCTTCACCCTGCAGCTGGTGATCTTAGCTAGAGCTGGGCAATGGTTAAGGCAGCACCTTAGGGTTTCCCCTCTTCCCCACAGCTTCAGCGACGCGAATTATAGGGTATGCTGAGTCTGGCGTCATGGTTCCCTATAGACCAATGTCCCGTGCAAAACGTCATTGTCTTATATGCATTTGCACGCATCTGGTGCAAGAGCTCTCGTGATCGGGTTTTGTTATAACCAGGCCAAATCCTCCTTCACTTGGCACAGGTGATGAATCTTCATGATTTGAAGCCCGCAGCTACTTAGTAGTGCGAGTAGATTTCAGACACTGTACCCTCTGCTGGACTGCCAAGAGCAGAGCCTAGCCAATCCGTCAGCCTGCCCATTCTACTCAATGTTCCTATGACCGGGAAACTACAGCAGGGTAATTTTGAGTGTGCCGCCAAAACTGTTCAGGGCATTTCTGTACTGCCCACCAAGCCTGGAGGATGTCACCGCTGAGTGCAAGGCCTTATTACTTCCGCTTGGAATATACTGGTGAAACCTAGGAGACCGTACAACTCGACAACACATAGTGTGCAAAACTACCACACTCCCAGACACGGCCACCCAATTCCAGCCCTGCGAATCGCATCAGTACTATTATCGCATCTTGGTATCTGGTTTTTAATGCCATACCAGAATCTTTCGTTTCAACGTTGAGACATTGGTCAACTCAACCCCGCGAGCTGAACTTCACTGTCGATTTTGCCAGCTTTTTAGGTTTATAGGATAGCTCTGCCCTCTTGATCAACTTCAACCAATTTCAATGACTATCGCCTAATTCAACTTATTACAGATTCAGCGTCTAAATCTTACATAGTGGCATCTTTATGCTTTTTTTCAGATTTCTGAGTTGACTATTTTCTGAGAATGAATCCTGGCTCACTGTTTGTACTGACATTATTTGTATTAGGTTGTTGCAAATGAAATGGCCGTTTTGGTACTAAAATTTGAAACGACTGTAAAGCTTACAAAAATTTATTTATTCAATCAAAATTGGTGCCAGTCGATTCAAAACACTTCTCCCAGCGAGATTCAAGAGCATGTATGCCAGTTTCGTGGAAGTCCAACTTTCGGGTGTTGATAAATTCGTCAAAGGCAATTTTGACAGCCTTTTCGTTCCTAAATTGTTTTTCCTCCAAAAATGATCCAAATGCTTAAAGAAGTGGTAGTCGGTTGGCGAAAGGTCCGGTGAATATGGTGGACGAGGCCTTTTGAACCGTTGTTCTGGATACTTTAGGCAGTGCATTGTCGTGAAGGAGTATCACACCATCTCTGTTGACCAAACTCGGCCGTTGAATATTCAACTTTTGGTGCATTTCGTTGAGTTGTCGTTGAGTTGAGTTATCGTTTCCCCAGATGCCAAAAAAGAATAGTGGATAACTCCAGCTGTAGACCACCAAACAGTCACCATTACCTTCTTCGGATGGAGGCTCGGTTTCGGCATATGCTTCGGTGGCTCATCAGCATCTAGCCATTGTGCTGATCCGCGACGATTGTCGTATAAAATCCAGTTTTCATCACACTGTCATTCACACTGTCACTATTCTGTGCAAAAAGGGATCGCTTCTGTTGCGGGAGAGTAAAGAACTGCAAATTTCCGTTCGAAGTGCCATGTTTTGCTCCATATGCGGCATACGAAAACCATTTGTCGAGCTTTTTCACCTTTCCAAGTTGCTGTGAGTGCCGGGAAACTGTCGAATAGTATAAGCCCAGTTTCTCTGCAATGTCTCTCACAGACTGACGTGTGTCGGATTCGACTAGCAAACGCAGCTCACAGCTGTCAATCGATGGTCCTGGATGTCTACGTGGCTTACTTTGAAGGTTTACGTCGCCTACATATATATAGTTGCATTCAATCCTTGATGAGCTATAGCGCTTCGTACGTTAGGGGTTTGTGCGAATATTTGCAAAGACCAATCATAAAGCTTGAAAAAATAATTGATTGGATCTCTTAAGGTGCTGATAATTATTTCAGATACATTGTCTAACCTCTCAGGACTTGTTGCATCCCACTTGTTCTTAGTAAGAACACTAACCTGGGAAAATGATCAGATTCGTATCTAAAATGAGTTAATTTGAAATGCTCCAGCTGCTTTCTTGACAACGTCATTTGTAACTATGTTGAGGCTCCCAAAAAGTCTACTCTCAAAAAGTTACTTTTTGCACTATTTGCCTTGTCGGTTGGATCAATGTGAGTTTAATATTTATTTTTCTCACTTTGGGCGTCATACCTCGGAATTGCGGCAGATACGCTAATGCATCTGTACATTGCTATAATGCTTATACCGAAATTAAACACTTAACTTAGTCTCTACCTCTCTATCTCAGACATCTATCTTATGGCCCCGAAAACGTTCCGAGCTATAAATGCATGTTCCAAATCATAATTATCAAAAATGCTTGAAGTTTATGATTTGAACTCCAAATCCAGTATGTGGTCATGCGTGGAAGTACTATATTTTTTGTTCGTCAAGCTAGAAGCAACTTCATGTCCAATATGTATTAAATTTATTGTAAGACAATACATCAACTCGAAAAAGCACTTTAATATCATCGATCCAATTACTCCATCATGATATGCGATTGGAAAAAAAGCAGGAGAACTTGATTATTCTATTCCATATAGCTAGATGGACTGTGTCACAATCGCATGAGTACTCCAAGTAACGAATCAATCTGAAGGAAAAGCTACATATGCATCAATCACGCCAGAAGATGATTCATGTGATCTCCATCTCCTCATTTTTCCAACAGTTTCGTAACGAGGTGTAGAAGTTATCTTGTTGGTGATATTCATGGTCCAGGAAAGGTCACTGTAAGAAGCCCATCGTGTCACCCAACCATGCCATCTACTGATTGCCAAGCGAAATCGTATAAAATTCGAAGTCTGTTAATTTCAGTAAAAAATAAAATTTGATTATTTGAGAATAATTAAAACAAATCCCGACATGTGCTTAATTCATTTATAAATTTAAGCGAAATATTTTATGGAAGTAAACATACACCACGGCAAGGCGCAAATTAAAAGACAATATTAGTGGGAATGATCCACTTGTTAGCTATCAATTTGGCCGATTAGATAACATTATGGTGGCTCAAGACAGAATTCGAATACTGGAACGTGTGCTCCATTCGTAACATATCTCCTCCATTAAATTAGTAAGTTTTTTACTTCTGAATACACATCAGACATTGAGAGATTAGATAAGGAACGGGAGAGCTTGGTAGTGTGCACTTGAATAAAAGTCATTGCTAAGAGAGCGACTTACAAATTCAAACCGCCGACCCTCAGGCAGATTAGCATTCTGATGTGTTAATAAATATGTGGATCGCGGAATGGGGTTTATGTGACCTTCACTCCTCTTTTATTGCCAGTATTATAAATAGGAAATGCAAAATAGTAACGAACTCATAAATTGAGGTTGTATGTATGTCTCCTGATCAAATCTTTGTGGGGCACATGTATCCTTACAATCTTTTCTTCATTATTGTTAATTCACCCCTCATTTTCGGTTTCAGTTCAGTTTCAAAATCATTACCATATCTCTGAGGTTTCTGCCAATTCTGAGCATCGATTCGAATTCAAATGAGATTGCGTCGTTTCGTTCACAAGCAAGTGAACCAAAAAGCTCTTATCTTCATAAATATCCCTTCAGGGCAATGGCCAATCAATAGTCTAGAAATTTTTGGTGTTTAATCGCTTGAATCTGAAACTGGTTTCCGCTGATTTTTTATTTATTTATTTAATATACAATCAACGTAAAGTACTCTAATAATAATAAATCTTATGAAAAATTACAACGCGCCGATAGCTCTATTTTTGTAAATGGCCTCGTGATGAAACCAGAGAACCAAGCTCCGAACGATTACTTTCTCGTAACATTCTGGGCTTTCTGGGAAATAACGCAAGAACCTCAAAAACATTAAGGTTGCGAACATTGTGATGTGGTACGGTATTGTATTTCGGAGGCTACGAAACTATCCACTAAGTCATTACAAAAATTGCCAAGGACGCGCTCGTCAACCAATGATCTTCAACGTTATGGAGAAGGCAGATTGAGAAAACCAGACGATCAGGATAACAACCGTAAGGATGGTCCTTTTTAAAGCTTAGTAATCAAGTAAACCTCCTTTTATTAGACTCAATTACATGGCAATCATAATTATAGTAAGGGGGCCATACTACGAAAGCATACTCAAGGCTATTACTGACGAAGAAATTATGCAGGATATTTAAGGTATGGACATCAATGAAAGAGAAATCAGAAACGAAAGACAAAGCCAGCCATTTTGGAAGCCCAGCTGGGTGTGTAAACAAGATTAAATTGAAGTTCGCCATCAAAGGTCACACCGAGAGGCAATCATCATCGAGATATTCAACCAATACCGGAGAAAGTTTTTAGTGAAAAGCAAAATAAGTATTATTTATCCACATTAAGTGGCAATTTGTTCCGAACGCTTCACTGATATAATGTCCCAAAGTATGACCGAAGAATAATATGAGCAGTAGGCAAATCAACAACAAAAAATAGTTTTGAATCGTCTGCGTATAAAAGGCTAAGGTAGGAAGGAAGATCATTCATGACAAATGAAAAAAGAATTGAGCCGAGGAAGCAACCCTGAGGTAACCCCGCTGAGGGAAAAATTGGTGAGAAAATAGATTCAATAAAGTAGACACTGGTTACTGTACCTACCATCTAACCCGGAGAAGATAGTTCCTAGAAATCCATAGAATGGGAGTATCCCATGGTTTTACACGAGTTCCTGAAGTGTTAAATACGAGGGGTCATATAATTAGGGTGAATGGAAAAACTGGAGGAAATTGGGCATTCATTGGAAGAAAAATTGGAAACCCCGTAAAGGATATAAGGTATGTCAGGATATTTAACTGAGAGAATATCCGAAAGTACACCAAGAAACTCTTCGACATGACTGGCTAGAGACAAATAAGGAAAGTAAATAAATAATGTTATGAACGGGACGCTTTTCGGGGAGAAGGATGAAGACAATAATGGCGGGTGGCCAAAACTTCGAATAATTCAACACCTTCAAATCATGTGAATAGGTGATTTTAAATGACGTTATAATTTAACCAAGATTGTAAGTTTTATAAAAATAGTTCCTTAGTTTACTATAGTTCCGTTTAAAAGAAAACTATTAAAAGGAGAAGTTTCCGATTAAACTATAGAATTTTATTTATGTTAAGGTTGGAAACACGTGTTTCGGACGCAACATGTGTCCTTCTTCAGTGCTTATTTAGTAATCACATTACGATTTCAAAATAAGCACAGAAGAAGGACACATGTTGTGTCTGAAACACGTGTTTGCTACCTCAACATGCCGTTTAGTTAGATGGACACAGCGCCCTCTAGCGTGGCAGCAGAAAAACACCTTTTTATGGAGATGGGTGCATAAATTGACACGTATTCCCAAAACTAGCTACGATATCAAGCTGAAAAATATGGTGAAAAAATCACGTTTCTATCTTTATGCAGCCCTCCAAAATAATTTTTCAAAAAAAGGCAAAAAACGGCCTGCACACGGGATGACCCCCTTAAGGTGTCATTTAATGCATTACGTGATAATTTTCGCTGCTATCTCCACGACAGCAAGAACCACGCAAATCCCCAGTTCCCATTTATCGCCATTAGAGACGGGTGCCCTTCTTCGGAATCTTAATGATCATCCCTTCTTCCACCTCCTGAAAAGTTTTCAAATTCCCATCGTTAAGGCTTGCGGCTTTATTCCTTTTGAATGTGTTGATACAAATATAATTTCGATTCTATTTGGAGAGGCTGCCCATACCCACATCTTGCAGGGACTTACCATATAATCGATAAGAAGTGGAACTTTGCCGAACATTATATAATTAACAATTATGGTGACGTACTCAACGTCGACCATTTGACTAAGGCTAAAGGTTACGCCTGCAAAATCATTTTTGATAAGGTGTCTGCTTCCTATGCTTTGCCTTGGTAACTGAGCTTCAATCTATCGCTGTTATCTCCGTTCTCCGTTGATCCCTCCATATTTTTGTCCTCAGCCAGATTTTGTGACAATTTCATCTGGTCCAGGGGTAAAACCAATGACAGTCCAGTTGGCATGAATATTATGGGGCGGGTTGTTAACAATTTGAATAGATTGCACAGCAAAAGTGTTACCCCAGCGTATTGAGTTTCGAAAGTTGACAGTCTATTCCTCTACGAAATGTAGAGAGCAAAGGATTTTCAGAGTACACAGCGCAGTGCTGCAAGAGGGAGAAGTGTACTCGCCACGGCTTCATCATCTCATTTTGTTTGGACTTTGAGTATTTATTCAAGTTGGAGAGAGTGAGCCTGTTGAGGCCCGTGAAACCTTTGTCGAGGAGCTTCAAAATGTCCAAAAACCAAAGGTTAGTCCCTGTTTGAACAGCAAGAAGATTTGAAATTTCTGGGTTTCTAGCCCACAAATTCTTCTGTTTTAGTCGTTCTGCAAGACAAGCATAGAATATTCTGAGCGAATTATTACACCCTTGCTGAATGCGCATATTTCGGAAAAGTTTTTTGAACCATACCATGGAAAGGGAGTCAAGGGAAAACTGAAGGTTCCTCCTCTTCGAAATCATATTGGAAACCTGTGGCAATCATCCCTCCTACAAAGTTATTTCGCCTTAAGCGGGAGTTGTTTTTATATTGCAATAATCAAGTTTTAATTTTGAACCATACTCCCGGACTGGGAGGCTATTTATGAAGATGCGGAAATATGAGTTGGAAGATTATATATGGAGAAACTAGGATACCTTTCTTTCCACCCCCTTTACTTCCGTCATCCTTCTCCCTAAAAGGGGACTATTTTGATGTTATAACGGAAGAGTCTTCCCCTTCAACCTTAATTCCAAATCACAGCGTTAAGCGTCTTACTAATATAGTCATTAATCACATGTGTATGAAAATAGCTTCTTTTGGTGAGCCCAAGCTTTTTAATGGAGAGACGAGATAGAGAGACAATCTTGAGTTTTCAGGGTGGCAAGGGGGAGGTGGGTACGGTTGGCAAATCGAACTGTACGATGATGGTACCTAAATTCCCTTCATTCGATGCACTATAACTATTGGTGGAAAGATTTTTGTGGCGAAAGGATCTTCCGCCTCATTCCCTTTCTACCCTCTCCGGGGGTGTAGTTCAAAATTCAATCGAAACCTTTTCAGAGGGGAATATTTCTCTTCCTCCTACATATTATAATTTCCCCTGGACATTGATATGCTTATCAATTTTGTTTCGTCTCTCTTGCGCGCTTGTTTACTCAATATTGTATATTGGTTCCTCGATATTTGCTCTCGTTTCCTCCTTCTCAACTTTTTATCACTTCCTTCCTGTACCCATTCTCACCAGCTGTGTCGACGATATATGTTTTCCCCTAATAAAACCTGTAAGTCCAACGTTGTTTTATATCTATAATTTTCATTTCATTCATACCAAGTGGTGATAAGTTTTTGTATGTTTTCGCCTTTTTCTTTCAATCTAACGTTCTATCGAAGCTGCTGAGCCAGTTGAAAGACCCCTTGTTTATCCGGTGTTTTGGGGAATAGCACTTTGACATGAAAAGATACTAGCATCTCATTCGATGTTATGGGGATACTGTAGCTTACTAATGGGTTCAGTCTTTTTCCTTCCGGCGGGCTTGCTGTGTGGGGTTCTACCTCCGAAAGTTGCTTCGGGCATGGTCACTTCTTTTAGGGCGTGGTTTACGTGGGTTATAAAATCGGACATTGGGCTCATTCGCAATTCGAAAAAGTTACCCTTATTCCATTTTGTAGACACCACATTGTCATTTTTGATTCTGCTTATTCCCTTTGTTAGTTTTGAGGTTTTACTAAATTGGCAGGCTATTTGTAGGCCTTCTCGATCGGATTTTGGTGTTGAAATGAAATGAAAATTAAACTTTTACCGAAACATGGTTCTAAAACAAACAATTGTTGAAACGATTGTAACTAAAAGTGAGAGCTTAATTACGAAAATATTCGTTGAAAAAGTGATTTGAAATCGGAATGCAGATAGTATTTAGTTTTTTTCGCTAGAAACTAGAGCAAGGCTACGAAGATAAGATCACAGTTATGCTCAAGGGATGTCGACAGATTATTGATCAGACTCGGATTCAGATCAGATTCATTTCATTTTTCTTTTATAACAATTTAAAATAAAAAAAAATACAAAACAAGTCGGGAAACCGGAAGCTCGGCGCTTCTTCTGTATGTCTATTTGAGTGCAAAACTATCCCATTTGTACGTAGCCCACTATGTATATGTATTTAGCATGTCAGACTACTCACTTTAGTGTGATATTGATATTTAGTTGCAGTAGATTTACACGGTAAAGTCAACTTTGAGCTACTGTAACTTTGTCAGTAATAGCATTATTTTGATCAAACTTGAGGATACTATGCTTCATATTATATTATATTTTATACCACTACCAACTTTTATAATTCTGGGATAAACTTAAGGGGGGTTTTACTCGATTTCCCCAAAAATATGGTAATATACTGTCATTAACGTGAACAGATTGAGTATTTTGAGGCTTTGGCACCATATAGCGGCAGCTTCATGAATTTCTTTAAAATTTTTCGGTTTGGTAGTTTCTGAGAATGGGTCCTTTAAAGAAATCATCACTTTCCGCCCTTCCCACTTTCCCCGCCTTTCTAACAAATCTCCAAACTAGGACCGGCATCGAAAAGTACTAATCGGAAACTTTCATTTGATACATATATGGGGACCCCCCTAGATCTCAACGTAGGAGGATACCACTCACTGCATATCTGGGCGCCCACAGTCCCAACCTTCTCACCAAATTTCGTGTCAATCCGTATAGCCATTTCTGAAAAAGTTCGTGTGACAGACAGGCAGACTGACATGCAGACATTGAATCGATTTTAATAAGGTTTTGTTTTGCAAACAAAACCTTAAAAACCTTTCCCCAGCCTAATCTATTACTATACCAACAAAAGTACAAAGTCCGCCTAGAAAAATTGTCGCCTTTCAGCAGTAAATCCATTAGAAAAACGCCCGCAGTGGCGTTCTGCTAGCAGGACCTCTGCAACATACGGTTGCACACTTTTCTTCACATTTATCAATAGCGAAGTGCCATATGGTGTTTATATATATCAGTTCGATTTTTCAACTGTCACATGTTCCACAAAAAGCATTCCTCATAAATTAGATGTACATTTATTCTTTCCATTTTTTAATTCAATTATTCGGAAATCATGACATTTTTTATATTTTTTACGATACACGCTTTACACTTTATTTATAGGAATACGAGCAAAAACCCCTATCTAGCCCACGTGCCATCTATTTCCAACTGAGTTAAAAATAAATACTCTACGGGGCAAAAGACGGGAAAAAAATTTATTCATATCACAACTTGTTGGATTTTTTCACATTTTTCGGCTTCAAGCCTGAAATGCTAATTATGATTTCAGTCTCAGCATATAACGCTCTTGCTAAGATGTTGCTTTTTGAAATTCTAACTTACACATGTTAATTAAGATTTACAAGTGCGAGCTCATAGTAGATGAGTAATTTCTGTCTTTATTTAGTTTCACTCACTTGCTTATGCATACTCATTGTTTACATTGGGAAACCCCATGCCAAAGACAATTTGCAATTATAGATTTACGTGTTTATAAATTTTTACACTTACAAGTTATGTGTAATTTCCATATGTGGAGTTAGAAAGAAAACAAGTCGGAATACCGGAAGCTAGACACTTCGGGTATTAAAGTTTTGTTTATTTCACCCAATATCAGAAGTAAGACCAGTTTCGAAAAGTACTAATTCAATTTTGCACTTCGCCTTGGTCGGCGCTCCGGCCTAGCACTCGTACGTACTGTGATCACAAGACAAAAGTGGCTGTAGGTAGATCACACAGTGAAATCAACTCTCCCAAGATGACCAACGGGTGGGTCGTCCCAAGGGCAATTCGGACAAATATTAGTAGAGAAAGCTTGCAGACGTCTCAGGAAATCGTAGGGGAGCTGAAGGACATTTCAAGTAACAATGGCGTGTAATTATGGCTGACGCGCTAGACTCCACTAAGAGGCAAATAGCAACGATATATATTCATTAGGAGTGCTCCTTAAATTCAACGGAAAATGATGCCAATTGCTATATGCAAAAGGATTTACAGAACACATGTTCTCACAAAATTTCGTGATGATAGCCTCTATCGTTTCCGAATAAATCGGGTGTGACAGACAGACAGATAGCGGACAGATAAAAGGACAGACCACCCAAAGCCTGAAAAAGTCACTTTATATTGAAGCGAGAATCCATTCAATATAAAAATATATGGCTATAGCAACATGGGTTATATATATGAACGTATTTACCTATCTATGCTAAAAATTAATTTTATGTCCACGTGTATTTCATATACACCACGAGAAATACATAAAAATAAGTATGTCTCACATCGATTCTTGTCACAAACCCCATGATCCATATCATGAATAAATAAATAAATGCATAAATAATACAACATGATAAAAACAGACGATTACGTTTTATTTTTAAATTGCTAAAAATAAATTGATAGACTCCCTGTTTACTTTCATTATAAACACACCGTCGGTGGAGCTTTCACTTTTTAAATCATGTGTTCCCCTTGCTCTGTGGTGACAAAAATATTTTTTTCAGTGGCAAAACAGTGGAAAAATTTTGAATCACATGGAACTCAGTTAAAGACAAACTCAAAAAAAATCGTTTCGGAAATGCACGTGATTGTATATCAACATTTTTTTTTTCAATTTTAAGAATATCCTTCTCAAATAATTCCCCTAAAACAAAATGTTTTGTATGTGCTTCCGTTGCAATACCAGTTTTGTTGTTAAGATAGTGCGCTATCAAATCATTGTTCTATGTACAAGTGATATACAACCTTTGTCTTCATATCATATCGGGCACTAGATAACGCGCTAGGAAAGCTCAAATGCAATACTTTCGGGAGCACATGGTTCACTAAACGGCGTGGTATTATATCAGAAAATACCAATGCCTTAACCGAAAAATTTATAGTCCAGAGAAAGCGAAATAAATCATTGCGAATAAATTTCCTACCAAATTAGCTATTTAAGCTTTTAAGGCAGTGAGTGACGGACACCTTGCAGAAAGTATTGTTTTCTGTTAATTTATTGTAATATAATGATTTTTCAATAATATCAATGTAAACCTATTAAATTTTCGCGAATGAATTTGCTTTAAAAAAAAAAATTCGTATGTTTGAGAGAATTGGGAAGTTCATTTAGAAAATTCCTCCTGACACTACCACTCCTCCCAATATTACGAAAACAATATATGAAATCCTACCATAACCATAGTCCGCCGGCAGCAAATTCTCAATAGGCACTTGTTACTACTGTTACTTTTTATAATCCATACGAATATAATTATGCAAATAAAATGTTCCGCCGTCAAATTTAATCTCCCCTAATATTATCATAATATTGCCAATTTATTAACAATGCAATTCGAGTCCTTAGTTGCTGGAATAGGGACAACTTCATCAAACTTACAGCGCATTGACTTTATCAAAATCCATCTAATACTCCTAGTGCTAAGGTACGACCCCATATACTACATTCAACACACCCGTCACGACACGGCATATTGCACTAGCGCAGCAACCAAATACAAACAACTATATATTTTGACATTTTAACAGGTGGATATAAACCAAAATTGAAAAATTGTAGCAGTCAACTGAATTCATTATATAGAAATGACAGGTGCCACTGCAAAATATTCTCTGCCAGGCAGCTCGGACGCGCAGCTCACAATTGGCTGAATATCGCGCCGCGTAGTATCGCCCAAGTGTGGTACTTACAAAACCATAAAAAGATATTTTGACAGGCAGTGCAGTTTGTGGCTGCGTCGCATAGCGTAGATGGGGTAGTACCTTAAGTGAGTTTCTGTCAAAATGCCGTTTTCCACATTTGCGGGAGTTTTAATTCAAAAAGCGATAAACAGACCATATGAAATTTGGCGGCATGATTCTTTATAAAATTGCCAAGAATATGAGCCAACATTTAGGATGGGGGAAATTGGAAATACATATTTGTTTTGAATACCTGGAAAATTTTTAATTTTAATTATTTTCACCATTCCAGCATTGAGGTTCATATTCTTAATTAATAAGTTAGTAATGTAAAATTAAAACGTTTTTAGTTTTCGATAAAAATTGGATTCGCTATACGTAACACAGTTGGAGAACTTTAGTTACGACCGTCAGGGGACTAATGCCGCATAACGCATTTTTCTCGAAAATGACTACACCAATTTAAATGAAATTTAGTAGATATATGGAAACTGTGAAATCCCACGCATACAGTGAATGACGTAAATCTACGAGGAGTTGAAAGAGAACTGCCCAAACATCCAAAGAGCGGACTCAGCATTTTTTTTTCACTTAGTGGGAATGAAAGGTCTCAGTTAGTATTTTTCGAAACTGGTATTAGTTTTGACGTGAACTGCAAAATGCGCGGGTAAGGGGTCATCATGTACAGGTTTAAAGTGATGGAGGACTCATTTTCAGAAACTAGCCAATCCAAAACTTTGAAAAAATTCAGAGTGATATCTGCTCAAAAAAAAACTTACTAAAAGCATATACCAACTTTTTGAAATTAACTGGAACACCCCCTTAAGTACATCCTAGAAGCACAATTTTGCAGCAGCATAGAAAACAGTGAAAAGCCGGGTATTATTGTGTGAAACAAAACATTATTAAAATCGATTCAATATCCATCCAATGTCTCTCCGTCTGTCTTTTTTATAAAGATTTTGAAATTTTCAAAGAACACTAGCCTAAACACACCAGCATGTCGAATTTTTGCACACTAAAATCACCCCCGACTCCGCTTACGCGCTTTCTTCGTCTCTTTTGCTTTTCGCTGTTTGCTCTGGATAGATGCGATCATGCAGTTGATCGCATCCCAGTCTTCCTGACACGCTAGCATTATTCGCGCCAAATTTTCTAGTACCAGCACCTCTTCTAGCCTCCACGGTCTGGCAGGGATGAGCCTGCGTATTCGCCAACCCTTTCCCGACGTTTATAACGCCCTTTCGATCTATTTGCAGATCTCTCCCATTCTGCGTTCTTCGTCTGCGATAAACAGGTGGAACTGATATTGTACATGTTCGTCATCTCATCTGTCAGAATATCAATCGGCATCAATCCCGAGATGAGGAACGCATTATCTTCTGAGACAGTCCTGAATGCAGACACACCCTCGGGCTGTTCTTCTGTAAACTGTACTTAGTTTGTTAGCGTTAAATGTGGCTTACAATACATTTCCCCGAACTGGAACTGCATAGAACAATTGCATCTTCGGCCAAACCAGTTACTAAATTGATGGCATCGATGGTTGATCTAACTTTACGAAATCCATACTGTCGATCTGAGTGACCTCCTTAGCTCTCAACAACCGGGAGAAATCAATTATAGATCACTCGCTCTAGAAAGTTGGCTCACTTAGAAGTTTACCATCCGTAGGCAGTAGTACTAACCTCTGCGCTTCCATTTCGAAGTAAATATCCTCTCAGATATGCACGCTTCGAACAAGTCAGCGAATATCTCCACTCTCCAGACTCGGAGCTTTGTTGTATCCTATTCTACCGCAGATCTCCAGCAGCGCATCTCTGGTGACTTGCACTATTGTCGTCACATTCAAAGGTTGGTGGTTGATTTTTATTAGGAGAGTAGGGCATGTAATTTACGGAGATGATCGGCCTCTGAATCGCCCTATTACGATTCTATAGGCATTCCCCTACGGTTTGGTATATCCAGCAATGGAATTGTGGCCTTTTCTTAATGACCAATCCATCCACTGCCACTTTCACAGGTAACTGGACCATGGGCCAACAAAGCTCTTCGTTCGAAATCGTGTGCGGCCAAAGTACGCTGACACTATGACGCAGGCAAGTGTAAAGGTTTAGATCTTTCAAGTAGCAATGGTTGTCTTCTTCCACATGCTGAACTGAAACTCTGTTAAAATGAAGCAGGTGTCGAGATTGTTGCATTGCAAAATTTTAGACAAAACAGTTAATGCGTGGACCGATATTAGGTTCGGTGCTACCGTTGGCAGAAACCACGAGATATAAAAATTGAACATTGCCCATTAATGCAGATAGAAAGAGTGCGTCAGGTGAAGAACTTTGGTTTTCTTTATATTTATCTTTAGTATAATTCTGCTTATCTAAGGGTAATCTCGCGGCGCTTCTAGCCATTCAATTATTTAAAGCAATTAAGACTTGCCTTTCCTATTCGCTAATAGTATTTCTTAAGCTTACAAAGTAGTTCCCGAAATATTGGTATTTGCAAGCTTAATAAATATTACTAGCGGCAAGTCTTAAATATTTCAACTAATTCGGCTTGCCTCTTCTCCAAATCCAGACAATGTAGCATGAAAAACGTCGTCGTTAATGAGAAAAACATAATATCGACGACAGGATGTTTACCTGGGGAGCTTCGCTTTGCACTTTGAATTCCTACAAACGCGCGACATTTTCTGCCGTTATATGTCGTACTTATAACAGCTATAATTTTTTCCGGAGTGCCCTTCCCCCTTCTGTAGGGGGAGTCCAAATTGGCAATTTGTCCTTTAAGTCATTTGGCTTTACTCTTTTCAGTCATCTCGTCATACTTGAGTTTTCAGTAAATTTTTGGATTTCGTTTTTTCAAAATATGGTATGGCGTTGATGCGGTCATCGTAGGAGGAACCAGAATGGAAATCAACGTGCTCTTTGTCAACCAAGTTCGCGAGTTGCACTTTGATACGTTCCAGAATTATTCTAGACATTATTTTTGCGATACAGGGGACACCTGGGCGAATACCCCTTCAATTATCACACTCAAGTCGGGTATCCTTTTTCGGAATGTTAATGATCATTCCCCTCTTCCACTCTCTGAGAAAGATATGATATTTCCAGAGTTTCCGTATAAGTAGACGTATTAGATCTGCAGAGACTACATAAGCAACGTTGAAGAGCTTTGCGGGGAGACCGGTGATGCTATCAGCTTTGAGTGCAATGGTAACCGGGTCGACTGCACTTTCGTTTGGAGGACAGGTCGGTATCTGCATATTACGATGACCAGTTATGTCATTATTGAGGTGCTTAGCTTCACCGGTTGTGATACGGTTGCGGACCGTGGCATCTGTCGTCCGATCAGCAAGACCCCTCCCCCATTGTGGAGGCACAGCTAGATCATATAAGCACTAGATGACCGGCGGCCGTAACGTGGATGCATTTGGTCTGTTCGTTTTGACTGTTCTACGGTTGGTGATCAAATGAAAAATGAATCGACCAACCGGTCAGACATATTTGTTTAGGATGTGAACGAGAATTTCATGTTTATTTTGGCTGTGAGCGAGAATTTTATGGGCATGTTTATCGTTAATGAACATTTTCGATAAATGCCCACGCTCAAAATTATCTCAAATTTACATCTCAACACCTTCCACGTCCAGAGTTGAACTAATGATGTTGCAGCTTGCCGTATGCAGATGCCCATTCAGTTCAATTGAAATTGTTGGTGGGCGGGTGTGTTGCAGGCTCTTCCAACGTAACCGACAGGCAAACTGAACGTGTGCGTTATCTGAAAAAAAAAACCCTGATCCTCATCTGCCATCGATGAGTGAACAGTTATAGGAGATTATTTTATTCATAATCCCACCTAATTCGTGCCCTGTTATATGCACCAATTTCCATATAGTTCAGTCTTCGCAGTTGACAAGTAAACTCGCGATGTTTCCTTGGACTCCCACAAACATTTGATGCTATAAAGCGCCTATGGTAGGTGGAAAATCATTGAAAAGAAAGTTACTTTCTGTAAGTATGCTTCAGCACTCCAGGTTGAACCAACGCAAAAATGAGACAGGAAAGCTTCAGAGCGAAGAGGAAATTTACTTAAATAGATGTTGTCACTATGGCGAGCATAAAATTCTGGATGAAAAACTCTCAATCGATGCCGGGAGTACACTTTGGCCTTTTGCGAAATCTGGGAGAAGTACTTGAATCAAGTGAAAATCGATTATTCGAACATGAAACAACAAACAAAACATTAAAAGCACCCATGGACTCCTTGACATGATTTTGCAAGACAGGAACACGGTGGGTAGTTGCATTAAAGGGATTTCTGCTCTGTTTAAATTAATGTCCTTGGAATACATCTCAATGCAAAATTTTCTCACACGTTAAACAACCACTCATAGATATAAGCAAGAAGGATATCCCAATTATACGTATTCGTTAAACATTTTTAAATACCGTTAGTGCAGCTCTGGTCTGTGAAAGTCAACAGTCGTCGAAATAGAGAGAATTATCCAACTTCAATTAGTACATATGCTTACTGGGAAAATCGTACTTCATTGACTTTAGATCCCTAGTGACTCATTTTTCGGTGATCTTCAATATTCTGTACCGCTTTCAAGCGAATTCATTTTCTTTTTCTTGTGCAGAAGGTATATCGCACTTACCAGAGCTCTATGTTATATAAACGTCCCTAGATCTCTATATCAAACACCTTTACACCGACTTTTTTATACACCCTGGTGAACAATGAAAATTCCGCACTTTTGTTATCTAAAAATTGAAAAAAATGTTTGCCTTATGGTCGATTCGTCGTAAGCATTCCGTAAGTATATGCAGGTCATCATCGAGGAAGCTGTAAACGGTATATTGAGAATTCACTCAAAATCACTTCCTTCTTCTCGTAAAAGGCACTTAAAAGAAATAAGGATTTGTGGACTCAATTCGAAGTATATTTAGGAGCGGCTACCATGCCTTTGAGTTGCACTGATTTATCGGGAACGACCTTTTGCTTTCGCGAATGGTTTTTGACATTTGGCGATGGTATCGGGACTCCACAGAATCCTGAGTTTTTCCTGCTACAGCGAATATTCCAGCGGCACATGCTAGGCACTCTGAATTTAAGCAGGATAAAATGGTGAAAATCGCCCTCTTGCGGTAATATATTGTTGTAATTTGGTGAGCCTACTGGATGTAAACGTGCAACTCATGTCGAATTACTGCTTCTGTAAAACCCGCTCACGTGTCATAAGAACCGGTATCAAACAAAATATAGACAGCGAAATTTCAGCCCAGAATAAGAAATATCTCAATAGTACACCAGCACAAATTTTTCCTACAGATGACATTGCTATTATGAAGGTACGGTATGATC
Organism: Hermetia illucens; assembly: GCF_905115235.1. Taxonomy (NCBI): domain Eukaryota; kingdom Metazoa; phylum Arthropoda; class Insecta; order Diptera; family Stratiomyidae; genus Hermetia; species Hermetia illucens. Next base: position 95,683,785 of record NC_051852.1, on the reverse strand, counting down.
ATAATTCCCAGATGAGTTCTGACAATACCTCGCTAAGACATGGGACAGGGAAGCATAGTTTTGATGATCGCAATGGTAATGGTGGGAAGTTTGTGGATTTCTGCAGCTTGCATTGCCCGTTATTGGCGGCACATCATTAAGTTAAAATTTCAAGATTGCTTTCTGGCCGTGCGTAAACTGGGAGGTGTCGATATCTGCGTCGAAAGAAATCATTACTTGATTGTCATTTGGCTTGAGTTTTATGTCCGCTGCTTTTCCCATTGTTACATAGTCCGCCTGATAATGTTGATGAGCATTGGACCGCCATTAAAAATGTTCTTTTCTGCTCAGATCGTCGACCACAAGACCTAGATCACTATGGAATTAATCATCATCAAGCGTATGGAATTAAAGGCTCTATTGATCGTAGCATGGGGTGGCGAACCGTATATGTTCGGATTCCCATACAGTGACAGATCCCTGAAAATGCAGTGTAGCTTTGATCTAAGGAAAGTGCCTATTGCGCTCATCAGAAAAACTGTCACAATCAAAACTGATTTCAAAACCTTATAATGCGCTACGAACGTACCTACAAATGGTCGCAAATTTTTCGATAGGCAATTGAAAGGGATGTGTCCGGAAGGCTCAAGTGGTTATAGCGCTGAGTTGTCGTAGCTGAAGGCCGCGGTTTAAATGTCACTGGTGGCGGAAGGATTTGTTATCGTCGGACGTTGGATACCAGTCGATTCAGCTGCGAATGAGTACATGAGTCAAATCAAACTAATAACCTTGATCGAGTGCAATACTGACAACCTTGCCTTCTACAGTATACTGTAGTGTACCGTTACGGTCTTAAATGAAGTGCTCTAACACACATCAAAGCCTTGATCCAATATAGATTGCTGCACCGATGATTATTATTATATTAATTGAAATTAATTGAAATGAAAGGATCACCGCGATTGTTAACCGTATTAGAGTCGATGAAGTCTCACCTCTTCTGGATAATATGACTAGTCACTCCTCGCAGAGTTGAGCCAACTCAGAACTATTATCAAAACAGCAGAGACAATACAGAAAATATCATACTACATTCAGTTAAAATCTCGAAAAAATCGAAAGATAAATCCGAATGTGAATTCTCTCTCCGATACTTTCTGTTACTTGTATCAGTAATAGCTGCCTTATTTGGAGAGCATGTTGGCTTTTCTCCTCTACTATACTGATGACATTGTTCGCTCATCGAGTCACAGACTTCAACCATATGGGTTACATATATAACATATACATATATATTTAAACTTAGCTCCAACAAATTATATGACGTTATTTGTAATTTGGAAGAGAGACAAAAAGTTTCCAAGAGTTGCATTATCATAACCGAATTGACTTACATGCCGGCAATAAGGAAACAATCGATGAGATGTCCTTACGCGAGTATACTTAGACACATGCATATAAATCAAAAGCTGGAAAGCTCACTTCGATTCTGAAATCGATAGAACCCAGCAGCGTTATATGCCATTTAGGTGTAGGGTGTGGTGTATAGGTTAAATTGCCAGGTCCTGCCATCTCTCAGATTTTCAACGCTATGCACAATGGAAGTCTATTCTACGTATTAACTAGTCGAACGCGCGATATTCAGGTCACGATAGATTCAGGTCACCAAACGATATCAAATAACATTGGAAACCCACCTACTTGATCTAAGGTTTTTTGATCAGTTACGGAGTGAAAGGGGTCTATTTCTTAACGACTTTTCTTATTGTTATTTTACCCTTTATTTCATTTTTAATGAAACCGGACTTCTGTTTTATTATCATCATATTCGAACTCTACACTAATATAGAATATAGAACGTCAGTAAAAATTAATACAATAAAAATATCCATAACCGCAACCGTAATTCGAACAGGAGGTATGAGTTCAAGAGTTTATAGCTCAACATCACGACTAATGCACTATCATCCCCCGATTCAAAATATACCCTTGTTAAATGTAAGCCGGCCTACATTACAATGATATTATTTCGGAACTAAAGTGGTCCAATTAAGCGCGATGATATCCTTTTGTTAGCTACGCCTTTAAGTTATATTCATCTAAATTGGACGCACCGCCCTTATTATCATGTTTACCTTTTCTTTTAATATAATTTTCATGCCGAATAATCCGCCTCTGAGTTGCTGAGTTCAGAGTTCCTAATTAAATCCTCAAATAGAATATAATACCCTCCATCGCGAGAACTTGGCGTTAACACTTACGTGGGTTATATGCGTCTTTTCTTCAATAAATATATTAAACCCAAAGTGATAATTAAGTTGCGGTTCAGCTTGAAATAACTTTATGACTTTTTACAATTTCATTTGCAATTTGTTAGCTTTCACTTAGCATTACTAGCTAACATTCGTATCTGCAATCGCAAGCTATCTTATGACGATAATTACATCATGTTCTAGCGTACACAAGCCACGCTCGGAATTTATTAGATAACATTATATATTAATCTTTGCAATATACTCGTACTATAGCTTAAAAACACATTTGCGAGATGAAAGTGCCAGTAATCCAATACTGACTCAAGTGAGAATGTATATTTCATACTGAAGATTCGATTCATTCGTATGTCCTAGTCCCTCCGTTCGATGCCCTTGCAATTGTAAACAGAAGCCTGTCAGTGCCACCAAATTTTGTGAAGCCATTGATTTTTTGATGATTAATTCCGAAATTGTAGCCAAAAATCAATGGGAGAAAGTCGTGGTAAGCAACAGCCATAAAACTACGTAAATGACCTTCTTTACAGGAAAGTTCCCTGAAGCTCATTGTCATTGTAATATTTTGTATATTCAGATATTGTATCTTGATACAAACAAGTTATAGTCAATTCGCAAAGATGTATTTTTATCCGTTGCAAGAAATTACTGTTATCTAGTAAATAAAACAAGTTTAAAATGAATGAATGAATATTTTATATATAAATAAAGCAGATGAAAATGACGTCAAATTCATACTTGCTGGTAGTTAAACGCTCAACATCACCATTCATATTTTTTCAATAATTGTTCTAAATGATTTTTATACGAGTATTCACTAATTCCATCAATTTTTCACTTATCAATCTTCCCCACCCCCCTTCTCCCCCACTTATCATTGCCCATTGCTTCTCCGTTATGAGAGAAGTTTTTACAGCTAATTATTCTCTAGGGATTAACTACATATTGCGCTGCACCTCCAAGACTTTTTCGCTAACGTGAGGTGTAGAAAATATCCATCGTAAAAGTTAATTGCTATTAACACAGTTTTGTAGTGAAAAAATATGAGTACAATAACGTATGTGGGAATAATAATTTCATACTAAATGATAGGTAACACCCTTAACGATGTTAATTTATGTAATGGGAGATGAATTTGAGCCGATATTTTAATGCGCTTTTTAGCACCTCCGGCAACCTGCAATTAAATTATAGAGCATGCTTGGCCAAAATGAAACCATCTTTTCAAAATTGAATAATTTACAACACCCAACTGTGATGTGATGTGATGTGAAGCTACTTTGGCAAATCACCAAGTTAGAAACCGGGAGCTCGGCGCTTCCAGTACAAAAGGTTTTGTGAATTTTTATGAAAGAATATTTGGATGGTCAATCGCCACATTTGTATTAAGCTCATAGTGTATTTGCACATACTAAGTACATATCAAACTATTCAGTTTAAAAAGACCACTTTAAACTTATTGCAAAGTTGTAATTGTACTTCTACCAAACTTGTTTACTTTTTATTGTTCTAAAGTGAACTGGAGTTCAAGCCGGTTCTCAAACAAATAGAAATGTACAATCATTAACTTCATTTAAATCAGGTATCAAAATTAGTACTATTTTGAGGGCCAAATGTCATATAGGGACATTACTGCTTTTTCAAATTTTTCGTCTCGGTAGTTTTTGAGAAGGATTCCTTAAATTAAATGACCTCTTTCTAGTCTTTCACTTGTCCAGTTTGAAATTGGCGTCAAAATTTAGATTAAACACTAACTAAGACCTTTCATTTGATACCCCAAATAACTACATTCTGTAGAAAAAAATATAAATCGCCCCTTTTGCATGTATGGGATCCATAATCGCGTTTTCCAGAAACATTCCGCTTTCCATGTTATTATGCCAACAATCCCAAAAAATCCGGAGGCATTTAGCAATTATACTTCCCTTTTGGTGATTACAACAAAGTGTGTATTCCCAACGACAAATCTAAAAACCAGCTAATTAGCAGGCATCACAGTCACCAAATGTTTGCCCAGAATTTCAAGTGACAATGGAAAGAGCCTTTACCTCCGCATGAATGAGGTGATCCTCAAATCAAACAACACTCTGTTCAGTATATTTAGACCGATATTCATAATAATAATGGTCTTTAACGAGACCAATCAACTGGGCCTTTATGCGTGTTGAAGCACTCCATTCAAGATATTTGGTGTATGTTACTTTTCTAACATTGGTTTGGCCATTAGTTAATTATCGATCCTCCAAGCAGTGGTGTGAGCTAAAATTTACAACCCAATAGAAGGATACTGCAAGGAAACTTTTGAAAGGTCATTTCAACGTGACATGGAAGTTATGCCCCCTGACTGTTCCTCGGCCCAGTTCCTCGCATCCAGCTTTAATGGTCAATTCGTTCAAATGTTTTTTCCTCTCGTTGTTGTGGAAAAACCTTAGTCGAGGCATATATGTCAAATACCCTGATTCGATACGAGCCGCACAAAATTGTTCGTGAACGAGTTTCAAGTCGATTTGATTTGAAAGCTCTATTCACGTTGAAAGAAGAAATAATATCGGTGACAAGATGCAATCTCGGCGGACTCCGCTTTTGACCTCAAACTCCTCTGGGATTTTACCTCGGTTCAGCACGTGATATTTTGCGCTATCATATGTCGCTCTGATAATAGCTATTAGTTTCTCCGAAATGGTCCTCCAGCGAAAAGCTTGCCAGATACACTCCCTGTTCGCACTATGGAAAGCTTCCTCGGAATCGATGAAGAGCAGGTGAAAGAAAGATCTAACCTCGGCGCACTGTTTCAATATGATCCGTGAGGTGTTGATGTGGTCAATGCGGAGCGGAATCCAGCCTGGTCTCGATCGATCAAGCTTTCGAGATGTTCTTTGATGCGTTCCAAGGTTATTTTAGCTGTTATCTTTACAACGGTATAGAGTACGCAAATTCCCCGCCCCAACTGTCACACTCAAAACGAGTACCCTTCTTTGGAGTCTTAACGATTGTCCCTTTCTTCTACTCGTTGGCGAAAGTTTCGGCTTCGCACGATTTACCTACGAGTGGAAGTTGAAAATTTTTAGTACTCTACTCTGAGGGAAGACCGTCAAGCTTACAAGCTTTACTCATTTTGAGTACATTGATGACCGAAATTATTTCTCCTCTGTTTGCAGGAACAGTTCCTATCCGCATGTTACGGTAACTAGCTATTTCACCCACTATTGAAAGAACTTCAACGGATGTGATACTGTTAAGATCCGTGATGAGGTGTTCTTTCCACCTTTTCAGTTGTTCGTCATGGTGGATAAGAAGTTGACCGTTAACCTAGCTGTAGAAAAAGCGATCCGCGATGCAGATGTTAATGCAAGTGGGATCATCCTCTTCAAGTTCACCCTGCTACTGGTCTACACTGACGATATTGACATTATGTGAAGAACAACCCGAGATGTACAGTCTACCTTCATATAGAACGAGCAGGCGGCGCGAGATCTTGGGCTGCTTATTAATGAAGGCAAGACGAAGTACATGGCGGCAACGTCGGCACTAAAAACCAAAGAACCAACAACATCGAATTTCAGTAGTCAAACGAAAATGAAGATAGGAGACTACAACTTTGAGACCGTTGATAACGATAACGGCGGCTTTGAGATGGTGTTTTCAATTAGTTCGATGTATTAGAGAATAAACAGAGACGTGGATTGAGTGCTGTATATTTTCGGTCGTAGTCTTGTTGGAAGTAAAAGTCCCCCGCAACCCGCCGGTTTTCTACACTTGGCCTCAAATTTCGTTTCAACACTTCGATATAAATATGCTCATCCATAAGGCCGCTTAAAATATGAAGGTTGCACACCCAACTTCCTGATATACACCCCGTACCATAGCACCGCTACCTTTATATTTCACTTATTTAAAGTATATTTAGGATTTAGCCCATCACCTGATATTCGCCACACTGTTACTCGACCATATTATCCAAATATATTAAATTTACTCTTAAACATCAACTTGTTCCAGAAGGATTGAGGATAATTCACGTATTTTTTTCGCAAATTCCAATGGCTTCAAACAATTTACTTTACTTATATGTGGCTTCTTTCTGTACCCGAAACTGGTTATAATTTGCCGCACGGTTTCAATATTGGTGGATATGTCATAGCCAGAAGTCACATTTTGTGCACTTACTTCCGGCTCAGCATCCACAATCCTCATTGTCGCCCTCCTTATTCGATTGCAATGAATAGTTTTCTTCCCGTTCTTTGCAAATTTTCCAGGCGTCCTTAATTTTTCCATCCCTGAGTCACTCTACAATAGCCACGGTACTAAGTTTAATGTTTAGTTGGCCAGCGATTTGGAAGTAGGATCTGCCCTCGGTATACTCTAGTTGGAGGTGGTGTGAATGCCGTTTTTTTTTACTTTTGTTTAGACATTTTTTTTGAAGAACTGGATAAAGATACATATAAGAATTTTTCACCATATATTTATTAATATCTTGCGTATGCGTGGTAATTTTTCCAGTCCCAGAACCGTGCGGTTCATTATTATATATTATATACAGAGCAATTTATACACCCATCTCCAAAAAAGATATTTTTCTGCTGCCACGCTAGAAGGCGCTGTGATCATCTTAAAGAAAAAATAACCAAAGTCCGCAAACAAGGATTATGAAAACATATTGAAAGCTAAATTTTTGGTGTCCTGTTAAACTTTTTTTTGTAAATTTTGGTGTTTTTTCGAGGCTTCTTTAATGAATAAAAGAAAACTACCGCAGTGCAGTTTCGTGAAAAACGCATTTAAAAAGTAGACTTCGATCTTTAACCATAAAATCTTAACTGCCCATAATCTGCTATACCTAGTCCATAAACCTTAGGTTTCTAGAAGAAACACATGTAAAGGCTTGGCTTTAATTCTTATGATTTTAGCCAAGTCATTCGGATCGATAAATGCACGCTTTATTACGGCGATCGACATAAACCTGGCATGTAGCATTTTACTTATGTATGTAATTTCCGAGCGACTCCGAATATCAAAGAATCAATTTACCCATATATTCTACAATATATCTAGATACAATTCATGTAAAAAAATCGATTCCTGGGATCCCACGCACGGGATGACCCCCATAATTATAATTTATTCTTCTTACAAAGTGGATAGATATCCTTATTCTTTCGGAATAAAGAACTAATCAATTTATGCTATTTTATTGACCATTCGGACCATCAAATCATGAAAAATATAGAAAATAAGAAAAAGTTCTAGGAAAATTACGGTAAAATTCCGTTGTTGTGTATTTACTTTCTTGCAACGCATTTTTGGGAATTACGAAGAATTCCTGTAATCATTCCGAACATAGAGATGTAATGCTTTTTGTTTAAATAAATAAAGCATACTTTTTATAACGGTCGTTCCGTTGTTGGTTTATTTCTATTTTCTTACTTTAACGAATGTACGTTTATACATTTTGTAAGTGATTTTATAATTTGACCACTGCTGTGTACTCGTATGTTCTCAGCGCAAATGATATTCGAGTTTGCGTACGCAGTAAAGCTAAATATTCTAATGCATACAATCAATTTAGATGTATGTTCGCATTTAAATTGATTTTTTGATTGATCAAAGCACCACCAGTTGGCGTTGTTAGTGTCGGATAATGAAGTATAAGTACTCGTACATTTAATCAAGGAGTCATTTCAGTTTTGACCATTGTTGTGATAACAGTGAATAGAAAGGAAAAACAGATGGAAAAGAGGCAAGAACGTATACTTTTTCTGAATGAGTTCAAACTTAGTCATAAAGCAGCGGAGGCGACCAGGAACATTAACTGCGTATTTGGAGATGATAGGGTAAAGGAACGGACCACACGACGGTGGTTCGAAAAATTCCGGTCAGGTGACGTAACCTTCAAAGTGAGCCACGTGGACATCCAGGACCATCGATTGACAACGACGAGCTGTGTTTACTAGTCGAATCCGACACACGTCAGTCTGTGAGAGACATTGCATTCGACAGTTTCCCGGCACTTCCAACAACTTGGAAAGATGAAAAAGCTCGACAAATTGGTCCCCCCCATGCCCTTACGGAGCAAAACATGGCACTTCGAATGGAAATTTGCAGTTATTTACTCTCCCACAACAGAAGCGATCCCTTTTTGCCTAGAATAGTGACATGTGATGAAAAGTGGATATTATACGACAATCGTCGCTGATCAGTGCAATGGCTAGATACTGGTGAGCCGAAACCGAGCCTCCATCTGAAGACGGTAATGGTGACTGTTTAGTGGTCTACAGCTGGAGTTATCCACTATTCTTTTTTGGGACCTGGAGAAACGATAAATGCACAGAAATACTGTGCCCAACTCGACGAAATTGAGTATTCAACGGCCGAGATTAGTCAATAGAGTTGGTGTGATACTCCTTCACGACAATGGACGACCTCATGCATCCAGAACAACGGTTCCAAAGTTGAACGAATTGCAGCATGAGACTCTGCCTCACCCACCATATTCACCAGACCTTTCGCCAACCGGCTACCACTTTTTTAAGCATTTGAATAATTTATTTGCAGAAAAACAATTTAGGAACGAAGAGACTGTCACAATTGCATTGGACAAATTTATCAACGCCCGACAGTTGGGCTTCGATGAAACTGGCATACATGCGCTTAAATCTCGCTGGCAGGAGTGTTTTGAATCGACTGGCATCTATTTTGATTGAATAAATAAATTTTTGTAAGCTTTACAGTCGTTTCAAATTTTAATACCAAAACGGTCATTTCATTTGCAACAACCTAATATTTATGTCTCCAATATGTATATGAAGGAATATTTTTAACTATGTACGAATGGTGAAACGTCAATTGAATGTTCCTTACATAAGGAAACTGCAAAGCCCTTCATACAGCGCCCAGCTTGTAGTTTCCCAACTTGTTCATATTTTTCCTTAATTTTTTTTGGGGGGAGTTCCCTTACAATAACTACCTAGTTATAACATTATTTTGAAAAAAAAGAATATTAGCACTAAACGTTGCATTTACATAATATAAAAGAAAAATGTTTGCAAAAATCTTTACCTTCCATAGAAAAACAAGTCGGAATACCGGAAGCTCGCGCTTCGAGTATAAAAGTTTTGTGTTCATTTTATGTAAGAAACTTCAACGCAAATTTTTGTTCATCCCTGTTTCATCATTCATTCATTCTTTTCCAAACTACAAAATATACGTACATATTACAGCCATAGATATTATCCTCACCCTAAACAAAAATTTCCGAATAATGTACATATATATGCAAAAGCATACATATGTACATATATTGTACGTATATTAAATACGGCTGGTTTAATGTACAAATATATCTATCTGAATTAGACACTACCCGCAAACTTCATTAGCACATTACATTATACATACACATATGTCTGTTTGGAGTAATTGGTATCTATATACAAACGACTAAATAACTAAAAAAAAATAATTCTTTGCGACCCCATTCACAAGAACTCATTTCGTTGTAGTATTGACGAATTTATATGTGATGATAACGTCATACAGGTTGTAGGGGGCACGAAATTCACAAAAAATGGCAAAGTTTCACCCCCTATTACTTTGCTAATAATAATTTAATTTTCTTCAAACTTGACCAACTTGTGCATTATGTTCTTCATTACACCCGTGCCAAATTTTATATTTCTGGCATGAACATAAGGGGGGTCGCCGGGTAATTTTCTAAAATGTGGAAATATACTATTATAACTTTATTTGTGCAGATATCAAAATGTATTTTGATGCCTAGATTGTATTTTGATGCCTAGATTTAGTAGAAATGCACCACTGATTTTTTTTAGATTTTTCGGTTGAGTAGGTTCTGAGAACGAGACCTGTTACACTTTTTGGGAGTCATATTTTGAGCCCTCACTCCCCTATGTTTCACCCAATATCAAATACGGAACCAGTTTCGAAAAGTGCTAATTGAGCCCTTTAATTTGATGCCCCGTATGGCCATTATAAAAAAAAAATTGCAGTCTCTATTTACATTTATGGGGAGCCCCCCCTTAAACTTAACACAAAATGGCGCCACTTACTGCATGTAAAGGGAACAACAGATTACATATTCTTACCAATGTTCGTGACAATCGGTCCATCCGTTTCCGAATAAATCGGGTGTGACAGACAGACAGACAGTGTCACACAAAACCTTGTAAATAAAAACTCGTTGTCCTCGCGATCTAAAAATATTCGAGGAACAACTACAGGATACATGTGGACGGCTAATTAAAGTCGCGAATTCTCAGGTAGACGCAAACAAGGTCCCAAATATTCCTTCTTCAATTATCAACCAATTACAGTCCACTCTGTGGCTAAGAAAAAATTCAATTTATATGCGGATAATATTTGATTTTTCTTATTTGTATTTACTTGTGATTAGTATTGTTCGCACTCTTCATTGTGTTTGTGGCGCATAGAACCTAGGGATACGGAAAAATGTCACATATGTAAGCCTAAAATAAGAGGAATCCTATTAACTACTTCAAATCATACCAAGTTATATCATTTTGGAACATACTGTAACCAAAATGTATAGTGCCTAGTGTTACACTATGATAATAAATCATCATTCTATCCACTTAATTCAGATATGCATACACTTACGTGTATGTATAGATAAGTACATAGTTAATATCTATTGTTATCCATTATTTATGCAATATGATTTGTGTTCGAATATTTCGCATTCAGACATCTTAAATGACACGACGTAATTTGAAATACATTCCGTTTATCGAATGCCCAGAATATGCATTTGTGGTAATAAAGTCCCAACTGCAAAGAGAATAATCTTATGCGGGGAAGCTCATACGAAAATATATGTTAGGCCAAGCCAATACTCACGTTACAATATAAAATAGATGTAATGCCTGCACTTCAATTAACTTTTCAGCCAGACTGTTTTAAATGCACAATGCAGTTCACTTAGATATAAATTTCTTAATATATCTAGTTAGACGTTTTCTAATAATACATTTGTTTTTTGCCGGCATTATTACGAAACCCTTTAATGGCATTTTGTGTCAGAACAAAATTTACGATGGTTAGACAACTAATTGCTAGCATTTTAGAGAAAAGAGTGCACAACCACAGAGTATACTGTCTTGATTGGCTTTTGAATTAATTGTTTTGGGACATATTTATTTATGAGACCCGTTGCAATCTATGTATTGGCATTTTTACTAACCGCCTTCTTGTTAACAATAACTTTATTAATCACAATAATCGCCAACGGAAGGTCTTTAAAAATCCAGACTTTCTGAAAATTGTTTCTGATACTATCAGTGTTGAGTTATTTTTCCGCGAAAAGGAATGGAAATACCAAAAAAGAAAGTATTCAATTAGTAAACGATTTAGTCAACAAAGGAAATAAGATAAATAAGAATAGCTGAGTTTTTAGACCGTTTTTTTTTTGAAACAGTACCCACACTCATAGCAGAATAACTGAAGGTCTGACGCCGACCCGTTAAATAACGTAAAGTTATGAAGCAGGGGCCTGCCGCCATCAATGCGAGCTATTGGAATATATAAAAGATTTATTCTTCTTATATAATTTATCTTAGTCAAGCAACGACGATGTTTATCTTGCAGAGAATTGGTTTTTGCCGATAGGGAATATGGAATCGGTTGAAATTTGATGCTATTTGAATTTTAAGAATTCAAAATCTCAGAAATGCTAGAATGACTCTATTATATGTTCCAAGATAGTTACAAAATGATATGTAATCCAACATTTCTTGCAAAGAATCCTAAATTCTAAAGTAAGGGCTACATTTTTATTTGCTTTATTTGAACAGATATTAAAACGGGCAGTATGTTGGGGCCTAGATACCATATGCACCACCATGATTTTTTTTCAGATTTTTAAGTTGGCAATTTTTGAGAACGGATCTTTGAAATAATTAACCACTTTCGGACCCCCGCACTCCACCACTTTGCAACCAATGTCAAAACTAATATCTGCATCGAGAAGTACTAATTAAGACCATTCATTTGATATCCTATATGGTGAAATGAAATTGGCACCCCTTTTTTGCATGTATGGGCTCCCTGCTCCTTCAAACTCAACGTAGAACGATGTTACTGCATTTAAGGGTATTTACAGTTCCCATCTTTTCACCAAATTTGATATGAATAGGAGTAGCCGCTTTTGAGGAAATGGGTATGACGGACAAACGGATAGACGGACGGACAGGCAGACCGACAGACAGTTTTAAACAAAACCTTAAAAAGTTGGTGTCACTTGGGGAAGTACATAGTCTTCTGTGGTTAGCTGGTTTAGTTTATTGGGGGGAGCCGCAGCTCCAAGTACTCAGACTTTTGCTAGGCCCTGTAGATCGCTAATTCATTGGCCTCTCACTGACGACGTTGGCAAGCTTTCACGAATCTAAGAACGTTCTCCAGAGAGAGAGAATACGCAGACTCTTCGTTGAAAAAAACCTTACCAAGGTATCTTCGTCTGAGGTCTGAGGAGGCCGGGCAGCTGCATACGAAGTACAGGGCCGCCTCTTATTCCTACTCGCATTGGATGTATATGGCCGCGGCCGCTACTTCGATTTTTTCCACGTGGTAGTTTTAGGGCTAGTGTCCCGTTAAAAGCCTTATTAAGGTTTTCATGTTCCGCTTCTTAAGGGACAACAAAAATGCCGCTCCAGCACCTCAGGCAGAAGTTTAAATTCCTCTATTCGGCTGCGTGAATCCACGACAGCCGGAACAGATTCGAATGATGCGACCCCTTAATTTTTGCGGGAAGCATTCTTCTGCTACTAATAAAATAGCATATATCTCCGCCTAGAATATGTTCGTCATTTTTCCGAGAGGTCGAGTCAGTTCCATAATCGAATTTGCGGAGAACGTCCCTGCGCTCGATCCGTTTTTTGTAACTATAATTCCAAAAGTTTCGTGGCCATTTATAGACCATTCTTCCCTTTTGGGGATTACACATTAGAGCCATCTGATATTTACCAAGAAATTTCCAGAATGGCGCATGACCGTATGATTGGCCGCCTTTCCACGCGCCAATAGTATGAAGCCTGTATGCGTCGTTAGCTGCTTGCCGTTTTACCTCCAAATGGTAATATTTAGGCAAGCGAGCTAGAGACGATGCATACATACTTCAAAATAGGTTTTATTATGGATGTATACATTCAATGAATTTGTTTTGGAGAAAGTCCCCAAGTCTGATCTATCGCAGTCCTACAGCACCAGAGCAATATGAATATGATGCTTCCACGTTAACTTGGAGTCGAGATATACTCCAAAATATTTAACTGTTTGTATCAGATGGATTTCCGTCCTTGCTATGGTGGATAGCGTGTAGCTGCCCCATCTAACGTTCCTGGTAAACATAACTAGTCCAGTTTTGCTACCGTTTACAGTGAGTCAATTGTAGAGGCACCAACTGTGGATTACATGCAGTGTTGCATTCAGATGGAAAAAATTTACCTTCACATCCCGCCAGTGGTTGGAATATAAGCGTCTGCTAGGCAAGCGCGGTATATATTCCGAATGTGTAGGCCCAGGGCGTCCATTCCCTCTATTACTAGAGCAGAAATGATGCCAGCTGGAACAAGTGAATTCTCATTTCACGCGTTCCGGTGAAACTACTTTGCATGCCAGAGTCCAATCTTCCGGTTGAGCCCTGTATGTATCTGTCGGCCCCGAGATGAGATTTGGGATACTGCCTGAGAAGTGTACCTCCCGCTCTGTAAACATAGATAGCCCAACTGCTGGCTACGTTCTTTGACAAGGATCTGCTGTAGCTTTGATGTTGCCCCAAGAGAGTTGCTCTCTTCGCAATGCGCCTGTGATCCGAGAGTGTGACATCGTTTGATAGTGGGGTCTATCACTTCCATTGGCACACAGCAAGTCAGTATGTCGGAAGTTTAAACCCCTAATTTCCCCAACAACAACAACAAATGTCTTGCAGTTATTGATCCGACGACTGATAAGTTCTGTCACCGTTTTACAATGCTGCAAATTTATCTGAGAGATGTGACACCTCATCTACGTTTTAGATGAAGATGCCGTGTTCTGCAGGTCATCCTCGATGGTTTCAGGAGCTGACACTTGTAATTTGACGGTCCAGAGCCCGTAGTAGAGCTGATAGCCCGTTTGTTCCCGAACCTTCTTAATAGCCGGTTCAGGAAAGTGGATAGTGAGAAAAGTTCCCGGCTTATCGCCTCTTCCCCTCCTTTGCTACCTAGTAGCATCTTGGTAGCGGTGTTGAGTTTATTCTGTGTTCCAAATTGCTCCAGGACCTCAGCACCACTACGCTCCTCTTCTGGAAGACAAAGAAACCACTTTCTAAACGATGGTAGCTCGGAAACCCTGTTCAGGGTCAGTCGCGCACTCTTCGACACCTCGTTGAAGGAGGATCATTTCCGAGCCTAAGCCAATTGTTGTTCTAGGACCTCAGCACCACTACGCTCCTCTTCTGGAAGACAGAGAAACTACTTTCTAAACGATGGTAGCTCGGAAATCCTTTTCAGGGTTAGTCGCGCACTCACCCACACATCGTTGAAGGAGAATCAGTGTTGTCTAAGTCACTTATTCGTGCTTTCGTTGGCAAAGTTTATCCGTAATATTTTACGGTATACACCTACCGACTCAAAGCGTAGTGTAATCCCTTGCAAAGATGCAATCCTTACAGCTAGGATGAGTTTCCTCCTAAGCTGCACACACTGCTCTGTATCGTAACCAGAAGGATTGGTGTCGCCATACAAGACCCATCCATCGGCTTCGATGGCCGCTAAGCTCAGGGTTTGATGGTCATGATCAAAGTGCTGCTGTATTCTTTTGTTTTTTAAGTCGTAGTTGGCTGCCATGTCTTTTGTTTCACCGAGGAAAATAAACCGATCTCGGTAGAGCCCCAGGTCGAAACTGGGGGTCGACTGGCACCCACTGTTCACCGTTCACGGCCATATCTTAACCTCTGCGACCATTTAGCCCTTGGCACGGTAGTCACACTTTAGCTTGGGATTTTGATTACCGCCTAACTTCAGGTGTCACCTCTGGCCCCCCACCTCACCACGAAAAGGTAGATAATCGCTGAGGGAGTACTCTTCTGCGGTGGTTCGAATTAAAAAAAAAAATTTATTTCTATTCTTTAGACTTGTCGAAATATGCAGAATCTGCCCAAAGGTTGATGACGGACTTTCACCAACATTTCAGGTGGTAACAAAAAAAAGGATAGTAATAATAATCCTGGATGTTAACAACAGTTATGTATGTGAGTTATCTTACCTTCATATGTTGCGAAAATATTAATTATATTATTCGCTTCTTCACTCAAGAGTGAAGGCTAAAATAATTCCATTCTTCTAATCTTGTGGGTACGTTTGTATTATACATACTACATAGCCAAATATAAGGAATTTCCCTGATGAGCGATGAAAATTCAATCAATTCCATCAATCAGTTTGTATGTACATTGTATAGGGATAAAAATAACTAAAGGTTTATCTCATCCTCTTCCAATCAAGCACTAATATACAATAAAAATGCAAACAATAAACTCCTCCTTGAACAAACAAAATTTCCACTGTAACGATATCGGTTCCTCTGAGCAAATAGCTGTTGTTCAATGGACACCCGACACAATAAATTAGAACATTCTCCCCATGTCATATGAATTGCCACCCGCAACCCTTAACCAAAATGGCAGGCCTGTAGCAGTTACTGAAACGAATATAATCACAAGATAAACGTTATGTACTGAAATGTAATAACAAAACAAAAGGTGTTTTCTCAAGGTTCCATATATTGTGTTTTTGAACTTGACTTTTATGACGGCACACTTTATAATGAATATGGTTTGGGTTAGTTGCAATACAGCCAAATCTTAGGATAAATAAGCAATTGACACGTAAAAGAAAGTTAATTATCATAAACAATGGATATTTTTAGCTGGGGAGTTGGCCGTCAATGATTGCCTTTTCAACACGAATATCGATAACTAAATCGACTGTGACAATTACCCACAGGTGGGGATGTATCTGGTATGCATTGAACAAGTGTTACGTTCTCTCCTTGAGAATCGTCAAAAAGCTTTCCAAGTGGTTTTTCTTTACACAGAAATCATGCTTTCAAGTTAATTAGGTAAATATTTACTTATTACTTTACTTCATAGCATCTCGTCAATCTGCAGAAGTATCTGACATACGTAGATGTTTGTAGAGGGTATGAGCTGAGTTTATATGGATTGAAATTGTCTTTTTATAGTAATCTAGCCTATTTACAGAAAATTGTCAAAAAGTCTAGTTCATCGTGACGTATCCGCGGTTTTATAACATTATTTTCTTGTGCCTGTTCTTTGCGCTGGAAGGATCCATTTGATTGTATGCACCATTTTAAAGTAACCGCTTTCCAGTTTGTTAAACTGCATCCAAACTCCACATCACAAGAGCTTAACATATTTTTGATTATTCATTTTAGATGGTCACTTTGATTTTCATTTAAATTTCGATCCGAAACTCATCAACCTGAAAGTTTTTCGTCAATTTAAATACATTTAATAACTTGGAAAATTAAACCGTCCTTAAACCTCTTTTTGAATTAACAGCATCACAACACTGTGAACTTTTACATGCTAGCATGCAGTTAGGTGTATCTCTAGCTAACGGATCGGTGCAGGAAATAAAGAAACATTTATTTATATACTGTTGCAAATATTGCGGATGCATGCTACAGTTTGGTTACCTTATATAATAATCCACAAAACCTTTCCCGAAGCTCCAAGGTTCCGGTTTCCGATTTGTTCCTTTTTAGCAGTATGCTGGATCATCACTTCGTTTTCTCCCATATCATATTTTCACCTGAGTTCACCACATGCCCTTTATTAGACCATGGATGTTTTGGAGGATTTATAAATGTCGTTAAGAAAGAAGCACTATTCCGGTTTGCCTCCTTCCACATTCGTGCCATACCGCATCCCTTGTCAAGTCCCCCAATGAACTTCACAAACTTGGAACTACTTCCAATAGAATGTTGTGTATTTCCTTCCTACTCTACTATTATATTTTGTAGCATTAGATCATTAGATAGTAGCCAAGTTTCTCATGGCTGACTGATAAAAGCCGTCGGTACTCCTGAAGGTCGATACCGTAAAAAAAATCAGTTTCTCCTCCTCAATACCTTCCCATAAATTATTATTTATAATATATAATATATGATATTATTATTTTTTTCCACGGATGGGTGTCCTGAGAAATTATCCGGCCTGAGCATAAACCTGCCATTATGTCTCCGGATGCGCGTATGACTACCGAGTGTTGCCTTATTAGCCAAAGGGACATGCCATACTGGAATAGTTCTACATTAAGATGTGTAGAACGAATCTTATTATTTCCAGCGTTCGAGCCTTGAATAAGAAATTAAGTCTTATCTTACATGTAGTTTCCTTAATAAAATCAACGCTTTTTATCCTTGCTTAGTTTATATAAGTTCTGTTTTACCCCATCTATTCCCTGAGAAAGTATTTTTCAAATGTTTAGATTATCATGTGATTTTTGTGTTCCACGAGCAATGGTATCAACTCACTTTCACATCACTCTTAAAAATAACTAGAATTGAAAATTGTATGGCGAGGCATACGGTTTAAGTTTTCTCCTAAAATTTTACTCTACATGTACTATTATAGAAGAAAACTATTTCATGTTCACTATTTTACATTTTTGGTCTTGCCAGAAAAAAAAGTAGACCGTTTTTGTCCCCCTTTTTTGGCAGAGAAACAATCAACGGCATTAATCCTGCATTTCAAAAAGAAAGAAGCCAGATTTGGTCGACCAAGTACATCTGACACTGATCATTGGAAGTGCTGTCTCGCAGGCAAGTGCTGTCTCGCAGGCTCGTAGCCCTCTCAGTTCATTCATCGTCGGTAATAAACGTGAGCACGATACCGTAGAGGCTACCCTGTACTGGAGTTTGTTTGTTTCAATTAATTCAAATTCAGAGGTAGAGTAGCATTCTGGTATTGGAATCTCCACCAGTTTGACGGACTAATAAAGTAGGCCTCTTTTTTGTGAGGCTCTTTGCTAGTAGTTTAAGGTATCATTAGAGGGCTACACAGAATATCATTAAACTAAATCGAAGTCCATGCGAGGACTACTACAGCTAAAATGAAAATGTGCGATCGGCTAAAGTATTTCTTAACTATTATACTATGACGTGGAATGAGAATCTACGTACAAAAACAACTTCTCTGCTTTCTGGTCAGTACGGTACATGAGCTATGTAAATTACTATAGTAGGCCGAGAATTTAGAGAAACAGTTTTTCTGTTGGATCTGTAGAAGAGGTGATCATGAAATCGCATGAAATCCTTATCCTGAGAATGAAGTTTTTAGAATTGATTGAGGCAGTGGGAAAATTGGGCTTTGATGAACACGGACTTGCACTCCCTACCTCTGTAAGAAAACCGATGCTTTCGGTTCTGACAGACATAACGTTATCAAGTGACTAGAGAACGGAGTATCAGAAGAACCGACGAAAATACTAAAGCGGACTATATTCATTATAATCCGTGATGTTGAATTGTTTGCATATTATATGTATTTCTCCGACATTCCAACCATTGAGCAAAAAAGAAATTTCGGCAATAAAAGAATATTTATTTATCATTTCAATAAAGTTACTACTGCACCTGTTTCAATTTTAGTTCTGCACCTATAAAAATTGTTAGATAGCAACCAGTACTGTCGGTTAAAGCATTGACCGACAAACCATAGTTGAAAGATATACTACAATCAATAAAACGGAACAATAACTCTCCCAAAATGTAGTGCATCTTAATTTGATAGTAGTATTATTATTAACCACTACCATCTTCGACCTTAACTTCGCGAAGAATACAAAGATTTTGCTACAAGATGTTGCTATGAAATTCAGTAACTTTGAGTGTCGTCTAGGCGCATTGCATCTGGTAAAATAAGGATTCAAAAAGAAATCATCATATTCATTAAAAATTGAATATCTTTAATGCGTATCTAACTATTGCTTCTTAAACCTCCTGTCGTGTAAATGTTCCAAAATACCGATGACCCCTTTGAACTATATCTTCTCTCTAACATATGTGCGAACATCGCAGAAAAAAAACCTTCTTGTTTGCTGCACCTTCACCAGTCTAATTGAGCTAAATTTGAAAAAACCATTCATTAAATTTTTAAATCTAAAACCAATTCATTCAGCTGTTTGCAGTTCACAAAAAGTATTTCCCTCAACAAATTGTTGGAACCAAGCAGAGTACCATATATACTATTTGTGATATTCGTATCGAACATTGTTGCTCGGAAGAGGCAAGAAGCGGAATATATTTAGACTGCAATTTATAGATCCAATGCCAATTTTTAGATTTTCGTCGACCTTGACATTTTCGGTGCCAAACATACTTCTAGGACCATCATTGGAAGAAATGCTTCACGATCTCTTGTTTGTATCATACATTGCAAGACTTTCAAATATATATGTAATCGGTGCAAAATGCACCCGTGATACACTAAGTATTAAATAATTAATTAAGTCCACGGGTCTTTATGGTTTGTTATGCAAATCTTCCTTATGTATAATGTATAATGACCAACAATAGAATTCTGATGAAAGCTGTCAACATTTTGCCATTGAACAGTGCGTAGAAGTGATTGTATCTTTTAAGAACCCACTCAACGCACAACCAGCCTATCCTAGTAGACTAACAGAGGGCGGCAATAATGAGCACTTTGCGTGACAAGAAGTAGCAAATCGTTACATTTATTTTCTATAGATTTTCTCAGTAATAATATACCAAATCACTAACAAAAGATTTATGGCTTTACTTAATAGTGGTCCTTCTCCTGTTTTTTCATCCAAGTTGAGCAGGTCACGTCCATCGTTTAAATCTTCAATTCTAATCAATAGCGATTTATTAGTAGATTCGTGGATTTCCAATAGAATTCGTTCAATAAAACTCCAGTCAATCATTTGCATGCATTCAATATATAGATATATAGGTACACTCAGATACAAATGGTATATCCAACTGTGCTTGGCCACCAGACATGTATAATATATTTATATTGCAGAGGTCAACGTAACCATTACCTCACATGTTCAGTGACGCATTGAAAAGTTGTTTCAGTTAACTCAGTACGTTCTGAAGCTTTCAGATTTTTAAGCTAAGATACTTTCGTGTCAGACAATTTGACCGTCTGGTTATCTGCAGGTGTTGCGGCCTCTATGCACCGTCATACCTGCGGGCTATATTGCTTACGTCTAGTTTTTTTGTGAATGATTTGTTTTTCTGTTTGTATTCATTTTTTTGTAGATCAAGGTCGACCCACTTCCACAATGTCACGAGATCATATACTGCATGTTGAAATTTGTTTACGAATTTTGTGTTTTGATTTCTTTCGGTTACGTTTTCCAGGAATGAGCAAAATTATTTGCATTTTTTTTAAATGATGGCAAATACGTTTTAGGTTTCTTTTGTAGTCGGAGACTTTAGAATTTAAATTTAAATGTCGAAATCACATGATTTAGAAAAAGAGGAGGATTATATAATATAAATACTTTAAGACTAGATACCATTTTCGAAGATGCTTTGTACCTCTTAACAGCAGCTAACACAGGGATGGAAGCCTGTGATTTTTACTTGGGGAAATCAAAGTTTCATGTTTCTTTCAGTACGTAAACTCTAGACATTCAGCTCTTTAAACGTCTCCTAGACATTAAAACTAAGACGCTAATCACCGATTTTTCCATCGAACACATTAATTACTATTATACTAAATTGTGTATTCATATTTTGATACGAGAATCGCCCATCCCAACTAAATTACTTTCTTGGCAAATCTTAAGATCATTTCTTGAGTTAGTTGCATAGGATAATGCTTTCATTCCAAGGGAGCATGGCTGTCGAAGGGTGGTGTATGCGTGCATTCCCAGTTAGGATATCATCCCCGCTACCACTTTTCTAGCTTTAAGTATACTATGAAACTAAGCTTTGCATCACTTTTTCGCCGTTGTTGTAATGATTTGCCCGATCTTACTTTTGCCATCCGTTGCAAAATAGAGGGTCAAAAAATACAAACGTAAAATGCTAAAACTCATTTTTGGGAAATACTCAATTTAAAAATCTGCAATCAATCCAATATCACGATATTGCGCCTATATGAAATCTTGGGCTTAAAATGCATTCCACAGCGATATCTTCTAAAAACCTTAATATTTGTCTTTTTCTTCAGCCTTTAGCGGTTTTCCCGTCGTGATCGGTTGTGCCATTTTGTTCTATCAAAACTATGATCTGGATGCCGTCGGAAGGCTTTCAAATCCCTATCAAGCCACCGTTGTTTTGCAGGTCACAGCCGCCTGTTTCATGGGGGTCGGTCGTTAAAAATTCAATTTTATTCAGATTTAATCTGAGACCGTGTAGCATCAGGCGATCATTTCATTTTTTGGCAAATTGCTCGGAATTATTTTTGCTTCAACTGGCAAAACAATGTATAGGGCGCTGGACGTTGGGTATCCCGTGTGATAGTGCCCAAAATCAGAACAAAGAGAAGTGGTGAGAGGGCCTTTTTAAGGTTTTGTGTTTACACAAAACCTTATTAAAATCGGTTTACTGTCTGTCTGTCTGTCCGTCACACGCATTTTTCTCGGAGACGGTTATAGCGATTGATACCAAATTTGGTAGAAAGGTGGGAACTACAAACGCTCACGCATACAGTGAATTACATCCTTTTACGTCGAATTCAATTGGGGGTCCCCATACATGCAAAAGGGGGGTGTAACATTTTTTTTCATCAAATATAGTCATGTGGGGTATTAAATTAAAGGTCTCGATTAGTACTTTTCAAAGCCGATTTTAGTTTTGACATTTGTTGGAAGAGTGGGGAGCGCGGGGAGCGCGGGGGGTTGAAAGTGATCATTTCTTTAAGGGGGCCATTCTCAGAAACTACCAAACCGAAAAATCTAAAAAAAAATCAGGAGGCTGCCACTATATGGTGCCTGGGCTCCGAAATACCTTCCATGCCGATATCTCTTCAAATAAAGTTCATAATAGTATATTAATATAATTTTTTGTAATTGGTTAGAAACCACCCTTAAGTTCATCCTAGTACCATGAAATTTTGCAGCGATATAGGCTATAATATAGAGCATCTTACCAAGTTTGGTGGAAACCGAACTATTACTAACAAAGTTATAATACCTCAAATTTGTTGCTTCTTTGAAAATTGAAGACTATCAATGTCAATATCACCCAAAAGTGGATACTCCCACATAATATATGAATATATTACGTGCTACGTACTAAGAAATACACAAAACCTTTCGTACCTGAAGCGTCCAGCTTCCGGTTTCCCGACTTGTTTTGATTAACACCGACAAAGACCCGAAATGGTTTTGATACATCCACCACACTTCGAACTTTACTTTTTGGATTGTGGTAAAGCAATTGAACCCAGCGCACGAGTTCTTTTGGCACTCGGTGTTGTCATAGAGCATACCAGATGAGTTCGTATAACACACGATCAAAGGTTTTCTCCAGATCCAGAAATACAATGTAAAGAGGACGATGTTTCTCACGGGGTTTCTCCATGAATAACCGCGCAGTGTGTATTGCGTCAGTAGTGTCTTAGTTCTTGCAAAGCCGACTTGATTCTTAATGATTATGCATTTAGTTTATTAGACCATTCACTTTGGTAGACAGTTCCATCCAAAGTTTTAGAATGCAAGAAATTTGCACGAAAGTGACAATTTTGACCCATTATATCTCTATAATGGTGCGATTTTCACCAAAGTTAATAGTATCATGTTCTCTAGTATAGCCTATATTACTGCAAAAGTCGGTGGTTCTAGAATAAACTTAAGGTGGGTTCTCAAGCAATTTCTAGAAAATATACTTATAATTTAATAATAATACTATTATTAACTTTATTTGAATAGGTGTTGGTATGTAAAGTACTTTAAGGCTTAGATACCATGTGCACGAATCACTATATTTTTTTTTAGATCCTTAGGTTGGGTAGTTTTCGAGAATGACTTACCTTCTTCGAACCCCACGATCCTCCACATTGAAACCAATGTTAAAATTAATATCGGTCTAGTAAAGTACTAATGAAGACCTTTCATTTGATACCCCACATGACTATAGTCGGTGAAGAAAAAATGTACACCTCCCTTCTACTCCCCCACTCACCTCAACGTGGGGTTATGTTATTCCCTGCAATATACATAACCTTAAAAATTAGTAAAATGGAAACGGTTTTATTAGTAATATAGTAATAACTTAACGTAAAGAGTTGATTCTGTACTAAATACTGCCCCAAATATGTTTATACAAGTAAAAAATATATCCCGCTTATAAAGAAAAATCGCTCGCTGTTGACAAGATTTAGAAGACCTTCCAATGTAAAAGGATACGGAAAAGAGTAACCTAAGGGGAAAAAACTGGATTGTTTCGAGGGAATAAATTACTTCCAATATAACAGATATACTTCCGGACTTCATAGTTAATAAATCCAAAAAAAGCTTCACTAAAGACCAGGAAGAACATAGACTTAAACTTTGTACCCCAGCAAATGCGTCTCCCCGAGAAATAGATCGTTGATATTGAGGCAGGCAATCAATTGGAAAACAATGAATTGAAAGAAGCCACCAAAAATAATGTGGATAACATCCTCTCCTCGTGTAATAAACCGGCCTAGGAAATACCAGGACGAATTATAAAGGAACTGAAGGAAACGCCAGTGTTTTATTTAAAGGCGGACAAGGGGAATGCAGTAGTCACAGGAGAAATCTTATTACGAGACAGCATCGTTGGAAAAACTTCAGACGGTAGGGTAAGACTCTTTGTCGAATTCAATCAAATGGATAGAAAAAGTATTGAAAGAATACCGCTACATCATCGAGAACCCAACGAAAACTAAGAATGCCTAACTTCTTACTGCCAAGAACAAAGGGTCTACCTAAGATCCACGATCAGGCAACGAATTCAGACAAATATACCACATAAAGTGGTATCTGGGTCGTGTTGACTTTTTAGGACCACTCACTGAATTCCCATTGCGGAAGCTAGCAGGTTGAAAACAACACGACATCATTCACAGTTGACGTAAAAGTTGGTTCGATAGCGGCACGATATTTAAAGAAGATGTTGCGGCATGGATAGCCGGACAGGTTCACGTTTAGAGCATACGCAGAGCATTGTTGAGGAGCGAAGTTTCATAGCCGCCCGGCAGAAGAAAGCGTGCTATAAAAATCTTAGACTGTCGGTATTCAATTCTGAGGTCTGGTAATAGTAAATACAACTTATTTGGGTTTTGCCGGTAAGCCATTATGGAGTTTAAAACTCCCGACACTCGTGCAACCCTCAACCTTGGTGGCGGGAATCAGTTGAATTGGGGGTTCAAAGAGACCAGAGTGAATAAATTGGGATTTATTAACTAGAACATGAAATGTAAGTATACTTCAATGTGGACTACTATAATTTGTTGCATAACTCCACCTTACCTACACCCTTAGTACACTTCCTACCCAGCACGAGAATAGTTGTTGTATAATGTCCAACGTCGGCTCTATATGCCTCCCCAATTGGTATATCTTAACCTGGTTGAATATCTGCAGTAGTTGCTTGAACTTCAGGTCCATATATGGCATATCTCCCCAAAAGATTATTTTCGGAAGGCATTATAGGAAGCTAAAAACGAAATTGCGCCTTTGTGATTCAATAAGTTTCCAATTCAAGGCATTGTTTTATATTAACATTAAAGGTCAATTTGGTTGATTTTTAATTGGAATAGTTTAATTTTTCTATAATACAACAGAAGAGGTGAAAATCTTTTTTTTGCTCGAACCTAAGTACGCTAAAAAAGTACCTTTTAGAACTTTTTTGTCACTTTTTTAATACCATAATTTTTCCGCCTCCGACAACACTACCGCTGGGTAGGTTTAAGGAACTAAGAGGACTTCCCGCTATAAAAACGATCAGGACTAAAGACGACCTCATCAGGAAACTGAACGACACGGAATGAATGACTAGTACCATTTGAGGGAGAGGCCTTATTCCCAAGCATCCCAGTGAAAGAAGCTCTTCCTTACTATTGTTTACTTAGACAATATCCCATTTCCTTTACGCAGAAACGATAAACCTGAATGTTGATGGAACTTTAGAGAAAAAGGAATGAACCAGAAGTGTGGGAATGGAGAACCCCCTGTTACCCTTTTTAAGTGACCTGTTCATGAATAAGATTGTGAATGATCTGCATTCTAAAGGCTCGCTGCCTAAAATCTGAGAAAGGTATATAGATATCATTTTCACCATTGCCTCTAAAGGCAAAGTGGATAAGATGCTGGAGGTTCTAATCAAGGTGTATCGAAATTAACGATTTATAATGGAAATCGACGACGTGGAAGAACTCCCATTTCTAGATTTAGGAATTAGTAGAGGGGAAAAGGGAATCTCTTTTGACATTTATAGTGTCTTGGCTTCACACAAACATCGAACGATTCCGGAAAGTTCGAACCACTCCCACCCACATAAAATGGTTGCTTTCCATGTAATGATCCACAGCTCCCTACGTGCATGTATATATACGAGAAGGAATACACCATTGATACCAGAGTGAAAAACTGCTTCCAAACAACAGTTACTGAAAGCCTCATAAAGAAAAAGGTGAATCTGCAAGAAGTGCGAGCACTGGCATTATTTACTTATGGAAGAATAGGGGTCATATGTATCGACATGGTGGCATCAAATTAAAACCAGGCTAGGTTTCCCCAAATACTGCAAATGTAAAGCGTATATTACAAATCAACAACAGTATTTTCTATTCATAAAGTGAAAACGTGAAAGAAAATTGATAGTTGAAAACATCAATAAATTTTACTAAAGCTGTTCAAATCAGAGTGTTCAAAACAAAATCGCGGTTTGACGCGGTTTTGCAGAAACATCTTTTTTTGAAGTAGTGAGGCCGAACCTGCCAATTATGGGTTCAAGGATGCTGTACTGAAACAAAAGATTAGACATCGAGACAGCTTCGACACTGCGTAGGATTTATTTCAAATTGATTTTTGCAAAAATGGTCTGTTTTTAAATTAAAAAAAAATGACAAAAAACCCAAAAAAAAGCTCGAAAATTATTGGTAAAAACGGCATCATGCAATATAGTGTGTAGTGTCGAGGAGCAAGTTGTTCTGAATATACAGCAAAAATGTCGTGTCAACCGAATTGAATTGAATGATCGACATATTGGTGCAGGCAACTCGAAATTTACTTACTTACTTTCAGAACAAATTAATAGACCAGTAGCTTACTCCAAGCTACAATTTTATTTTATTGTGTATATATATATTTCGGGAGCAACTTACTCCCTTCATCAGTACAAACCTACTGAAGTTCAGTTTGGACTGAACTACAAATAGAAGAAAATATCTAACCTCTTCAGAACAACGCGTTTTAAGTTTTAAGGACAAATGCACAATACAACTGGCAGTCTAGATTATCGCCTTCCTCCTGCCTTTCCTTCCTTGGCAGTTCTGCGACGGATCCCCCCTGTTTGGTAGCGCCGGACCAGGATCTCTTCGCCTGTTCCGCGGCGATCTCGCAGCAAATATTATAAGTGTTTTCGTCGGTTTTCATGTCCCCAGGGTTGAGTGAAAATACCGATGGGGATGTTCTATTGTTTCTATTGTTTACTACTTTGAATAAATTTCAAAACCAATACTTAGATTGAAATATTCATCATTATTTTTATCTAGATCCACATATGGCCTTTATGGTTGCTAAACAATATTTTATTTTAGATCAGTGCGCAATTGAATTATTGAAAACGATAGTAACATTTATACAAACGCTCCAATTCACGATACCAACAGCGGCACTTAAATTGCACTCATATGGACCAATGAATAGGATTGTATAATTCGAGCTCTTAGAGATTTTTCTTGTGCATGAAACGTTACTATTTGGTTTTTAAGATATTAAAGTATAGTCTAAACTAAAAGTTGATTTTCCGAAAGTTTTAGAGTGTTTTTTCATTTAAGGCACAGAAAACCCGTCGTTTTGTTGGATTAGAAAAAATTGCTTTCAAACGCTCACACTAAATATTCGCTGCTAAATATCTTTGTATCTCATTTAGAGTGAAGAAAATTAGTAAATTCATCCAAATGAAAAGACAATTGAAATGCTCTTTTGCTGTCATTATATATTCTAGGCGATCTGAATATATTCTAGACACTCTGAACAGATATGAGTTCCTTTCACGAAACCAACCCTTGACACACTTCGTAAAATATTGAATTTGATGATAAACTTGAATTCATACGCTACGGGATGTAGCTGGCATTCAATAATTCATTCGCTATTATCATTCATGATTTTCATTTAATCCCAGTATCAATAAATCACAATCTCCCCAGAAAATCTGAAATTCCTCGCTCACTCTTGTCACTGAACTTCAATCTTTTAACTTCAATTAAAACAATTCAGTTTTTATGAGTATCGAACAAAGGGCACTCCATTCGTCATTCATTTTACGCTTCACAATTTCCAAACAGATTAGGAAGGCTGGTGTGACGATTACAAAAAAGATTACCAAGATAACCAACCTTCCGTGCATTTTATCTTATCTCATTGCAGCATTATTTTCGGAAATTTGGGGGCATATTTCACAAGTGAGTTGCCCGTTGACATCAACGATCATGGCCGTGATTAAATCGAAAGATATTTTGATACTGTTGACACCAATCGGTATCTCCTTATCAGACTCGTTTGTCTTTTGCAGATACTCATAAGATGAATAGTTACAGGTGAAAGTTTTCCATGAAAGAAGTTGATGTATTTGCAGTGTCTGATCGAGCTTTGTGCCTATCACTGATAAGATTTTAATCCGAAATTTATGGACTTTATTCCAAAGTCATATCAATCTAAATGAGGCTTCAAGCAATGAATCTTTTTCATGTCTGTATACAAGCATGTTTGTCGGTATATGTATAATTCATATGCATATAGAGTCGGGTAAATAATAAATCACTCATAGAAACTTTGATGAGAAGGATCAAATCCGGACCGACATAAATCATACAAATCGAACTTTTGCCTTCCCAACCACATAGCAAGTAACCAGTGGTGAACTGCTACCATGTAAAAGTGCGTATACCATATACATTAACTGTAAATGGCCACAATAGTTCTATAAAATATGGTGTAGAAATTTAGATTTACAAATATGTATATATAATGTTTATCATTAAATCTAGTTCTCAACTAATTCCCATTTTCTTTCAATTTTCAGGGAAAACCAGTACAAATTATAGAAATAGTAAAAAGTTGCGGAGTCTTTCAATCATTCCAAATTCGAAGTTTTAAGTAAGTTTCACTACTTTAAATGCTTGAGGCAATAAATTTACATTCTTTTAAATTTTCTGTAGATTCTATACAAAATGTCTATGTGTGGTGCGAAAAAAATTGTTCATTCAATATGTCAGACACCACGTGTAAGAATATGGCTGCTAAATAAAAATAACTACTGTAGTAAGGTAAGTACCCCAGAAATAAAAGAGCACAATTAAAGGAAATGAAAGGACACTTTTTAAATATTTTTTAGAAAATTCGGACAATGCATATTAATCGAAAATATTACAATACTATAAAATAATATGTTAAGAAGATTTGCTGACAATTTCAGCGAAAAATATTAAAATTTAATCTGTTGGCAACAAATCTCCTGAGAGGTCACTAAAAAAGCTGTTTTGCGGTGACGGCTATAACTCATGATTCAATCATCTGGAGCATAAGAACTAAATCGATTCTATTTGTAGTTTCCCCAGTAATACTGTCGATTTTTTAAAGGTTTTCTGTAAAACAAAACCTTATTAAAATCGGTTTACTGTCTGTCTGTCGGTCTGCCTATTTGTCCGTCACACGCATTTTTCTTGGAGACTGTTGTAGCGATTGACACCAAATTTGGTGAAAAGGTAGGAACTGTGAACGCTCACGTATGCAGTGAGTTACATCCTTTTATGTCGAATTTAAGGGGAAGTCCCCATATATGCAAAAGGGGATGTACATGTTTTTTTTTTCACCAAATATAGCCATGTAGGGTATTAATTGAAAGGTCTCGATTAGTACTTTCCGAAGCCGAAGTTTTGACATTTATTGGAAAGGTGGGGTGTGCGGGGGTCGAAAGTGATGATTTATTTAACGGACCCATCAGAAGGCTGCCCCTATATAGTCCCTGGGTTCCGAAATACCTTCCATACCAATATCTCTTCAAATAAAGTTAATAATAGTATACTACTATAATTTTAAGTAATTGGCTGTAAAACCCCCTTAAGTTCATCTTAGCACCACGAAATTTGCAGCGATGAAGGCTATAACATAGATGATCCTACCAAGTGGGGTGGAAATCGCACTATTACTAATAAATTTATAATGGGTCTAAGTTGTCGTTTCTCTGCATATTCAAGACAATGAATGTCAATACCACCCAAAATGGATAATCTCACATAATATATGCATATATTACGTGCTACATACTAATGGGAAAAATGCCCACTCAAATCTCTTTATATACGAAATACACAAAACCTTTCATACCTGAAGCGTCCAGCCTCCGGTTTCCCGATTTGTTCTTATTGCAATGATTTTCCTGGAAAGTCAAAAAACGCTATTTTCGCTTAAAAAACCGGCATATTTGCTACTATAAATTAAAAAATAACAAGTTTAAGAAAAACAGCGTTACCTGGTGAATTGTACAGGGATAAAAGGATCGGTGCAATAGATTGTACAGCTGTCACTGACTTTTAAAGTGTGAAGTGTAGGAAAATCGCTTTAAAGTTCAACAAATCGTTTTGCCCCAATCGCTCTAATACAGCATTCTTAAGATATTATGTATTTGTACAAAAAAAAATTAAAAAAAAAATATGGGAAAAAAATTTTCAGGATCGTACCCCTCCGCCCCCTTAATGAAGTTTTTCCATTTCAAGAAAGTTACTGCTGAAAGCTATCGTTTACTGGCAGGAACTTACGGAAAAAATGCTCTATGATATCAAAGCTTTGAAAAAATGCCTTCGAGATTGCAGCTAAAGTAACACTATAGAAAAAGTTGGAATATATCGAATTACATACTTTCCGGTACATGTACAATAGGCCGTTGTTTCCTTATCGCCTTAAGGGCATCAATTATATTTAGATATGGTGTAGAATATATGGGCAAAGTGATTTTTTTATACTCGAAGTCATTCGGTTATTATAGTGTTAAATACGTAATAAGTCACATGCCAGATTTATGTCGATCGTCGTAATAAAGCTCGTATTTATCGGTTCGAATGACGTTCGAATGACTTCACTAGAAGAAGAAGAAGTGAAGCCAAGGCTGTACATGTGTTTCTTGAGGAAACCTAAGGTTTATGGACTACGTATAGCAGATTAATGATCAGTTAAGATTTTATGGCTAAAAATCACATTCTACTTTTTGAATGCGTTTTTCTCGAAACTGCATATTGAAAATCGGCTGCCACCATAGCCCAAAATCTATTCTACGAAATTCTTTGAAATTTTCACGACTTATTCAGAACATATTTCTACGGTCCGCAAACTAGGATAATTGCGATTCATTCAGTAGTTTTTTTTATTCATTAAAGAAGCCTTAAAAAAACACCGAAATTCCCAAAAAACAGTTTAACAAGGCGGCAATTCTAGTTTGGGGACTGTAGTTAAGTCTTGATGTTGAAATGCCGTTTACTTTTTTTCTTTAAGATGATCGTAGCGCCCTCTAGCCTGGCAGCAGCAAAGCACCTTTATGTGAAAATGGGTGTATAAATTGCTCTGTATTTCAATAACGGACTATGTAATCGGGCTACTATGCACGCTCAAGATATTAATAAATCTATGATGATCCGTAATGTATCTTTATCCAGTTCTTCACAAAAAAATTCTAAAAGAAGCGAAAAAACGGCCTTCACACCCCTTAAGTTGCGCTAGTGGCGGGTCCATTTGGGATGTTTGGTGAGATGCGCCCTTTATACCTCCCGCACCTGCCGCTTTAAAACAAATGTCAAAATTAAGGTTATCTGCTGCAAGCCTGAATCCTGCTAGTACTCATACAATCATATATTTTTGAGAAAAAAAATAATTATTGACCGTTTTTAAGTTTTCTGTGAAACTAAACTTTATTAAAATCGATTCAATCTCGGTGTTATCTGTCTGTCATAATCGATTAACGCGGAAGCGGCTGAACATATTGTCACCAAATTTAGTGAAAACGTCTTGCCTGTGAATCCCTTTACATATAGCCAGTGGCACTATTTCCTGTTGAGTTTAAGGGGGGAGGGGCTCTTCATACATGCAAAAGGGGGGTCTAAATTTTTTTTCACCGAATATTGTCATATGGAGTATCAAATGAAAGGATGTATTTAGTACTTTTTGCAGCTGTTCCTACTTTTGATATTGCATGTAACATAGAGAAGTGAACATTTTAATTTTAGCTTTTTTAGTTGTTTGTATATCAGTATGAATTTTTCGAGACAAACATCCATATGTATATGTATCTATATATGCACGAATAAAAAAACGTGCATAGATCGGCATCATTTATCTCGAATATGGAAGTTTGTGTGAAAAATCATTTACAAACAATAACCCAATGTATCTTGTTAGTTTGGAAGTCAAGTTAAAACGACGTATTCCTTCTTTGAAACTCTCGACCCAAATAACCAGTACGTCCTTGATAATGTGCAACAGTTCACCGAACCATAATGCACCAATGTACGTTTCGGTATCGAACTTTTCTGCAAGGGCTTACACCATTGATTCAAATGCGGTCTTTTTTACTATCCAAACGTTCTTTTTTACTATCCAAAGCACTTAACCGTTTATGAAATTTTTATTGATCTGGGGTCATGTTTACGGAGTAACCCAAAAATCTCAACCGCGATAAGCCCATTCACAAATAATAGTAAATAATTTAGTTCTGGCCGAATGATGTGAGTGGCACATTGGAAACTTGAAACATACAAAATTAATTAGTTAAAAGTTAATGTCTAACTGGCTATTATCCTATTGTTACTGAAATACTCCACAGAGATCGAGAAGTATTCTATTTTTTGCAGATTGTCCCAAACATATTACCAGTTCTTCGAAAAACAAAGATATAATTAAGGTTTTGTGTGAAACAAAACCTTATTAGAATCGATTCGATGTCTGTCTGTCCGTCTGTCTGTCTGCCTGTCTGTCTGTCTGTCTGTCTGTCTGTCTGTTTGTCTGTCTGTCACAGCCGATTTATTCGGAAACGGCTGAACCGATTGTCACGAAAATTAGTAGGAGTATGTGATCTGCCGTTCCCTTTACATGCAGCAACTGACGCCATTTTGCGTTAAGTGATTGAAAGGGGGCTCCCCATACATGTAAAAGGAGGGTGCAAAATTTTTTTTCATAAAATGTGGCCATGTGGGATATCAAATGAAAGGTCTCAATTAGTACTTTTCGAAACTGGATCAATATTTGATATTGGTTGAAACATAGGGGAGTGAGGGCTCAAAAATATGACCCCCAAAAAGTGTAACAGGTCTCGTTCTCAGACCTTATCCAACCAAAAAATCTGAAAAAAATCACAGTGGTGCATCTCTAGGAAGTCTAGGCCTCAAAATATATCCGGTTCCGATATCTGCACAAATAAACTTAATAATAGTATATTTCCGCATTTTAGAAATTTACCCGGCACCCCCCTTATGTTCATCCCAGAAGCACAAAATTTGGCATGCATATAATGAAGAACATAATGCACAATTTGGTCAAGTTTGAAGAAAATCCTACTATTATTAACAAAGTTATAGAGGGTAAAACTTTACAATTTTTTGTGAATTTCGTGCACTCTACAACCTGCATGACGTCATCATCACATATCAATTCGTCCATATCACAACGAAGTAAGTTCGTATAAATTGGGTGGAAAAGAATTATTTTGTTTTAGTTCTTTAATCATTTGTATATAAATATCAATTATTCCAACGAGACATGTGTGTATGTAGGTATATAGTATATGCGTGCTAATGAACTTTGCGGGTAGTGCCTAATTCAAATAGATATAAGAAGTAAATCGGAAATATGGGTACGATCAATTTATATACGTGCATATATGTGTACACTTTAGGGTGAGCGTAATATCTATGGCTGTAATATGTTCGTATGTCTCGTAGTTTGGAAAAATATGAAGGATTATGTTGGATTTGAAGCTATATACGGATAGAAAAATGTGCGTTGAAATTTCTTACATAAAATGAGCACAAAACCTTTATATCCGAAGCGCGAGCTTCCGGTATTCCGACTTGTTTTTTGTTTGTTTCCACATTCACTTGATGTTGTGCACAACAAAATGGGAAGCAACTTACTCCCACGATTTTTGGTCCATGCACCCCTCGTTTGGGACATAGCAAACAAGTATACAAAAAGAAAGACTAACGGTTTCGCCCAGGGTAGGGTCTCTGGGCGACCGAAAGTGGCAAAAGGTGGAAAGCGCTCCTCTATATAATCGCAAAAATAGAACAAGGGTGCGAGCTATATTCAAGTTCAAGCCTAAGCTAAACTAGAGCTAGATTTTTGTTTGGAATATAATGGAAAAGCGTGGAAATCATCTCGGTCATCCATGCACTCAAATGAAATAAAGCCCTTGAGAGAGCCCCTAAGATTGTAAAGAAAAGCACCCCGTCAGAGTGTGTCAATTAGCAGGGTATCTGCGTGTTCCCTGCCGTCACGAAGATTGTAGCGAAAATAATAACAGATCAAGGAACATCTCCAAAGCGGTCTTCATTCTGGTATTCCTGTATTGGCCACATTAACATTTTAGATTTTTACTTTACCTACTCTTCATCGATTTTAAGAAAGCTTTCAATGGCATGAACAGGAACTGTACCTGTTGGCACCGAACTGAATGTTTGCCGGTGCAAAATTGTAACAGCGCTTGATCTGATTTCGTTGGCTTGTCTAAAATTTGGAAATGCAGCCATCTCCGCATTAAGATGTTCTTTGCTAGGGTTCTTTCTGTGTTGCTATACGGGAATAGCGCACTGTCACTCAAAAGCTCCAAGCCTTTGTCAACATCCGTTTGCATCGTATCATCGGAGCACGCTGGCCTGATTCTATTATAAGCGAAAAACATGCTTAGCGTGGCTTGTGTAGTTAATTCAACATTAATCTAAGCCAGTTCTAGTAAAAACTTATATCACAACCAATACTATCTTATCGTGTCCAAAATAAGGACATTCGCAATCAATATAGTGTTGGGCCCATCCTGGAAAAATTATAAGTTATCTTTGTAATCCGCACTGATTAGCCAAAATCCCGCGGAATATGTAACTCATTGAGAAATGACCCAAAGGATGACCAAAACAGCGATGGATTGACACAGTAGATGGTGATTTTACAACCTCTTGACTTCACCCCCACCAAGCAGACGAAGATTCCTAATCGGGATAAGAAATTCTTAGAAATCAAGCTGAGACAGTGGCGTTGGAGCGATGCTGCTCGCAAAGTGGTCGGGTATTGTACCAGAGCTAGATGCTTCCAGTATATCGTTTTAGCGACAGCATTAGTCCATAGTTCGGAATCGTTGGGAAGACCGGACGGTACTACACTTATTAAAAAACGGTAGTAACTGAGTGCAAGGACCTCCGGAATCAGCAGACTACTAGGAAACATTTTAGCTGCATCCTTGTCTACGGTGCTCCGAATCTGCTTGAAGGAGCTCATTTTTTAAGTCTATCATAACACCGGAGTACCAAGATAACCACCTTGGATTTCTCTAGTCGCAGAAAGAATTCGTTCTCAATACTGATTCGCAAGATCACCATTCCCAGTGCGTGCTAGTAAATATCCGACCGGATGCATTTCATTGGGCATATCGAGTTGCAGCAAACCATTAGCCGTTCCAGAAATAGACCCCGTGGCTACCCTCAGTGGGATCTCGGGGAATAAAACGTGATCTCTCAGTCATTCTTTTCTATAATAATATTCGCAAGAAATGTCAAAACAACAAAAAACTTAACAAAGGACAACCCATCTATAATCCATTTGCATAGTCGCATAAATTGTGAATCGCGTGGCAACGTTATTCGGCTAATTCTCCTGTTGTATGCAACCTATTGAGAGAATAGTATGCTAACCGCAAATCAGGATCTAATATACCTTGGTTTATCAGCAATGCAAATCTATCAACGAATTACATAGGAACCCTCTGTCTAAGGAAACGGACGTTAAATGCGCTTAGTAACTGCTCCGCCTCACATGTAAACGATAGATTTAATACTTCAATGCGAATCCTGTCCCGGTGCTTTTTTACCCTTTATGGACATAGCCACGTTTTCCAGCTCTTTTATAGTGAAGAGTGGAAGGTCTTGAATATGTTCCTCCTCATAGATAACATCGGATCGAATAGTGGAGATAGTGTACGATTCTTCCATTTTAACGTTTTCATGGACTAGAAAAACGATAAATTCTTAATTTTTGGGTAATCAACTTCTAGTCGAGGTTCCGTGGGCACTCAATAAATGAATGCAATGTCGCAGTGCTAACGATATTTAGGAGAACGAGTCCGGCCCTGGAGGACATCTCTAAAACTCACGCGCCACGTAAGTTTCATTGAGGCATGTCCCCTCTGGCTCTATTATTCAAGTCTATTCCAACTATGAGGCGCGAATTTTTTCCAAAGTAGGTGTAGCTTCCTATGATTTGGGGGAAACGTTGAAAAATGTTAATCCCGGATGATCAATTAGGCCTGCTTTTTGTGAGTCATATATTCTTTCTGTATACAGCAATTCTTGCAAAAAGCGCAGAATACTTCCGGTTCGCAAGTCTTGTCGCCAAGATATGAATCAAGGTTCGTCAAAATTGTAACGCAGAATGCTCCTGTCCTGTCATTTAGACACCACATCGATGTGCCCTTAAACGTAGAACCTCTACTAACCTGCGAACAATGCACTCCATCTTGTGTTTCCTCACCACGGAGAAATTGCTCTGCTTCTCATGAACGTTTGTAATGGACAGTTTTCGCCCTCTAAGAACAACAAAAGAAACTTCCACTTTGATATGAATCACATCTCGGTAACCTTACTTTATCGTTTCCTCTACCTTGACTTCCTTGTTCGCAAGACACTCCCAATCAATAACGGCAGATATTCATCATCACTTTTACCGATTAACCGTGTCGTTCCCAGCAAACTGCAGGCACCGTTTCTTGCTCAGGGACTGCCTTAGTATCTTGCCTACTCTACACTGGCCTTAAAGGAGATTCGCTGGTAAGTTTGAGGTCCAGGAATTCCTCCTTCTCCACTAGTCCAGTTTTAACCTCCAAGAAGATAGATCGCTGGGCAACAGAATATTGCTGTGTCTCATTGACTCTGTTCGGTGAGATAGTTTGTGCCGGAAACTTGTTAAAAACTTCATTCAAATTTTAGTTCGATTCGGTCAAAGCAGGTCTTTTCTCGTCAGCCTTTTTCCAAACGCGAGCTCGATAGCATCAATTTCATGAGCTTATAATTTAGTCAAGTAAAAACCTACTACTACGCCTCTTTATGTGAATCTTGGTCATAAACATTTTTCATCCTCAATTTTCTTTTACGTATTTCAGGTCGAATATAAGCCCATCCGTTCAATCCTAGTCGCAAATCGTGGTGAAATTGCAATCCGCGTCTTCCGAGCATGTTCAGAATTAGGAATAAAGTCCGTTGCTATCTACTCCGAACAGGACAAAATGCACATGCACCGACAAAAAGCTGATGAATCCTACGTAGTAGGTAAAGGCCTACCTCCAGTCGAAGCATATCTCTCCATTCCAGAAATTATTCGCATCTGTAAAGAAAATCATGTAGATGCTGTCCACCCTGGGTATTGATAGCAACTAGTAAATTTATCCTTATCACTTTGAAAAGCGTATTTCTCCCTTTATAGATATGGTTTCCTTTCGGAACGAAGTGATTTTGCTCAAGCCGTTATCGACGCCGGCCTTCGCTTCATCGGCCCCTCACCAAGAGTTGTTCAACAGATGGGTGACAAAGTCGCTGCCCGTCAAGCTGCTATTGCTGCTCAGGTACCTATTGTGCCTGGAACGGATGGCCCAATTACCACCAAAGAGGAAGCTCTTGAGTTTTGTCAAAAGCACTCGTTACCTGTTATTTTCAAAGCGGCCTATGGTGGCGGAGGACGTGGTATGAGGGTGGTTCGAAAAATGGAGGATGTAGCGGAGAGTTTCGAACGAGCTAGTTCAGAAGCTAAGGCTGCGTTTGGAAACGGTGCCATGTTTATCGAGCGATTCATTGAAAGACCACGACATATTGAAGTGCAGTTGCTTGGAGACAAGGCTGGCAATGTGATTCATTTGTATGAACGTGATTGTTCGGTGCAAAGACGTCATCAAAAAGTTGTCGAAATTGCTCCGGCGCCAAGACTTCCAGTTGAAACCCGTGATCGAATGACTGAAGCGGCTGTGAGACTCGCAAAGCATGTTGGATATGAGAATGCAGGAACTGTTGAATTCCTCTGTGATGAAACTGGCAATTTCTACTTTATTGAAGTAAACGCAAGGTAATTTCAAACATATGGCAAAACTTCCCGTCATTCAATTTTGGAAAAAATGGAAGAAAATATTCTAAAGATGCCACTTAATTACAGGTTACAAGTCGAGCACACGGTTACTGAGGAAATTACCGGCATAGATCTTGTACAGTCGCAAATTCGAGTTGCTGAAGGAATGACCCTCCCTGAACTCGGCTACACCCAAGAATCAATTGAACCACGCGGCTACGCTATTCAATGTCGAGTCACTACTGAAGATCCGGCCAACAACTTCCAACCGAGCACAGGTCGTATTGAAGCCTTCCGTTCTGGCGAAGGCATGGGTATCCGGTTGGACAGTGCCTCAGCATTTTCAGGAGCTATTGTTTCACCATATTACGACTCCCTTCTAGTCAAAGTTATCTCGCATGCATCCGATCTCCAAGGTTCGGCAGCTAAGATGAATCGAGCACTGCGCGAATTCCGTATCCGTGGTATCAAAACGAACATCCCCTTCCTCATTAACGTCCTAGAAAATCAGAAGTTCTTGCACGGTGTTTTGGATACATACTTTATTGACGAAAACCCACAGTTATTCAAATTCCACAAGACACAAAATCGAGCTCAAAAACTACTTAACTACATGGGAGAGGTTTTGGTTAACGGGCCAAAGACACCTCTTGCAACTAAACTAAAGCCTGCTAATATTGTACCACATGTTCCTGAATTTCCTCTGGGTAAGTATGTCCAGCAAAGCTGCCTATGTAAGCAATGATTTTGTTAAGGAATCATTATTTTATTCGGAATGTCTTTCATTCACTGAATAAAATTTGCTTTACATACAAAATGATTAGCTCCTCATTAAACTTACGCTCAGTTTATCTAATTTCGGCAACAAATTGCCTGCTTTCAAATCTACATAGATTTCTTAAATAATAAAAACTACTTTGAATTTCTTGAATAATTTATTTAATATTTAATGTCTTGAAATTGAAATTTATTTCGTATTTGTTTCCTTTTGAATTTTATTTTCATTATTTACGAACATATTTATTTTGGACACAACATTGAAACATTTACTACGTCTGCAGATTTATCGCCCGAAGCGTTAGAAAAAGAAGAGCGCGGTGAAGGGACAGGTATGTTTCTTTTTGTTTTAAGTATTTTTTCTTTTATCTGGTGTAATGTGAAAGACAATTTTATATATATAACTCCACTTATTGGCACTTAATTGATTGCACAAATTTAGTTCAAAAGCAAATCGGAAATTATCTCACAAATTCGAAACCCTAAACAAAACTAATGAAATATTTAAATCTTTATCAAAAAGATATTAGAATGAATAAAGAAAACATTTTTCCCGGTCCCAAAACAAACCTTTATTTATGAATTGCGGGTTTAATTATAAATGAAACATACAGATGGACGGTGCGGTGACAGAGTTGGTTGAGTACTAACCTCTAGATGCCCCGGGTTCGAATCCCAGTCCACCATGTTTGTGGTAATCGTAGGGGTTTCCCGCTGTTGTAGGTTTACCACTCCAATTTACGTAAGTGCAAACTTCCCACCAATCAAGCACTTGGAACCACGTACTGATAGAACTCTATGTAGATCTCATCGGACCCCTGTATCTGAAGCATCATAATTGCTTCTAGAGCACCTTATGGTTCTCATAACCAACTTTCTTTCTTGTCTCTGCTTCAGACAACTCAGATGGTCTTTGGGATTTCATTCACAACTGCATAGCAGGCCATGCATGCTAAAAAAAATTCTAGTCTTGTTACATACGTTCGGGACGAAATTCGCAGCCTCCGCAACAGATCACGCAACATTACATAGCAAACTAGCCTTTTGACATCGATTCCTCCGTCGACGAAGTATCTACTGCCGCTACTGCACGAAATGCGAGTACCTCATCTGGTTGCATCAGTAACCCCAGGTTCGAGGAACCTACTCCCCAAAACAGTTCTTCTCCTTCGGGTTAAGGTACGCTATTTCCTTGACCGAGGTTTTGGAGTACATAAAAAATAAACTAACACATTGGGTTGGCCAAATTGATCGAATGTCAGCCTCCCGATCTCATTGCCGCGGGTTTCAATCCCACTTAGTCATCGATAAATGGATGTTTGTATTCGTGCTTATACTGTCCCGCTGCTGTAGGTTTAGTAATTGCACAGCATTAAGTCTGATGATTAAAAAACAGTCAGTCAACGCAAAATACTGTGTGGATGCACTAAACTCCATAAAAGAATGAACAGGAGACTCGTAAGAGTATTTCCTGTGTATATTTCCTTTAGCTTGTGACCAAGCATTCGAATGCTTTTATATCATTCTCTCTAACCTGCTTGCTTTTTACGTCCTTCCCGGAACTCTTCCGGTTTACCCCTGACATCCATAAGAAACTCCGTCTGAAACACAAAGTAAAAAATATAATTCCTCCGGAAGCCATGCTGATCTAATTTACTTTAAAAATCGTCAAGCTTCGGTAAGGTCACTGATATCTAAGTTGATGAAGGGTATCTGGCTAGTGTTGAGGTTCACCGCCCAGTCTTCTTCCACTTTGATTATGTTTGCAGATTCCTCTACTGACTTGCCACAATTTTCGTGTAACTTACTTTATATTAATGTTTCCTCCGTTATAACTCCCTAATGACTTCTTCGTCCCTTTCTCGATTTGATGCGGCCTGCCTCGCATTTTCGGCAATATCCCTTCTTACCTTTTACTTAGTGGAGTACACTATTGAAAACCTTGACGCCAATGTTAGTCCCGATCCTAGCAACCTTCCTAACATCTTTTTGCTAAAAACTTTTCAATTCCCCTCCTCTCCCTTTTTGTACAATTTTTAACAAAAGCCTCGTAAGTTGCCATTTTCCGGCAAGCGGAAACATCATTAGTTCAACTCTAGACGTAGTATGCCTTGAGAAGAGAATTTGTCATATTTGTGTGTGTGAGCATTTATCAAAAATGTTCACGAACAATAAAGATGCCCCTAAAATTCCTGCTCACAGCCTAAACAAATATATCTGGCCGGTTGGTTAAATCATTTTTCATTCGAGCGCCAGCCGCTGAACAGTCAAAATTGGCAGACCAACTACATCCTATCCACATTACGCCTCCCGGTCAAATGCGGACCTTCAGGCGTAACTGACAGGCCGAACTGAACGTAGATGGCGGGCTTTAATATGGCACGCGTAACGCCGAAATTTTTAACGTACCTTTCATGGAGTTCGAACTTTATTTGCACTTCCCGATTCTAAGGATGGGGGCCTTTAGTATTTTCTTTAGCTCTTCATCATATCATCCGCCATATTAAACTAGGAGGTCCCCACGGAACACATCTCCTCGTCTTTATTGTTTCTTCTGTGCACTTCCTTTGTGCTTGCCCCTCCAACCCGTATCAGCAATTATTTCACTGTTTTTCTGAAATTCTTATCGTAACGCTATCTCTCTATATCCTTTTTCCT
Source organism: Hermetia illucens (assembly GCF_905115235.1). Classification (NCBI taxonomy): domain Eukaryota; kingdom Metazoa; phylum Arthropoda; class Insecta; order Diptera; family Stratiomyidae; genus Hermetia; species Hermetia illucens. Next base: position 95,642,528 of record NC_051852.1, on the reverse strand, counting down.
TACGATGATTTTAACCTCTCACATGCTGATTTGACCTAATCTTACCTTTCAAAACTTTTCTAATAGCCCCTCCCACCAAGAATTAATCTGATAGCATTATCGATCTCTCTCGCCCCAAATAGTTGTTTATAGACACTATATTAGAACGCGTGATCCTCAGAACCCCTTACAACATCATTTTAAACCACCTTCCCAGTTTTGTCCCTCCGTCCCCAAGTGTTTGAGATCTATTCCAACTTAGTTCGCTACGGAGGTGCATCTTAATCTTGTGCAAAAACTGAAAAACTCCATTCCCGCTTAGAATCTGAGGGCCGATGAACAAATATCACTCCAACTATCACCTTCGTAGTCAGCTCTGAGATAGTATCGTAGGCAGCCATGAAGCTCTCCGTCTCTGCACTTGAGCAAGGCACTTACACTACACCTTCTTGCTAAAATCTTCAATTCAACACCTTCGCAGTGGTCAGTAAAAGGGACTGCATGCGTAATCAGAAGGCGTCTTCTACTAAAGGTAGTGCCCGCTGCAGCTTTGGTTTGTTCGAAAAAGCCCGCGACTTGGATGACAGAATCCGCTGTCAATTCTTCTGCTCTAAACCGAACTAACTCGCAGATAAGCACCAGCAGCACATATCGCTTTGGCGAACCTACCTCTGATAAGCTTTTCGGGCACCTTCTATGCTGTGTCGTGCATACAGAGGGTCGGCAAACAAACAGAAATTTAGCGTCTCTTTTACCTATGCTGACCCGCGTGGGTTTCGCCACTTTCTAACAACAAGTAAAATATTCTCCTTATTGCACGTGGTGAACACGCCGATTAGATTCGGTTGAGGTGAAATACCAGTTTGTATATGTCTGCCGAAATACTGTCAGATCCAGGCTGCCTTCCTATTTTTCAAAGAGAAGACTTCCTCTTCCAGCTTTTCCATGGTGAAAAGTGGGCAACCCTCAGTAATTTTCACGCTGGCAACGTGTCACGCACAGAGAGAACGCTGAGGATGTGTAGGCAGAGAAAACGCGTCGACCACTTCACGTTGTGAGGTTGCAAGTTCTCTAGCACTCGCCACCGCTCCACTGATGACAAAGATGAATGCAATGCAAAGGTTACGTCAGCAGTGTGTAGAGTGGTTTAAAATTACGAACCCCGCTCTAACCATCATCTCCAGGATCCAGTTCCCTCTAGAGCCTGGATGGGGCATGCCCCAATTAAGTTCGCTCGCATTAAAGACTCCTCCAACCAGCATCCATCCTTTCGTGCCGAAAACGCATTAAACCTGCGACGAAAGTTTCGCGTTGTACCATTTGGTGTTAAATATTATAGATGCTGAAAACGTAGACATCCTGTCGGCATTGGGCATAAACTTAAGCCAAGCGCCATCCTGAACCCAAGTAGTAGCGGTGCCTGATAAATCGAGATGCCATGAAGCTGAGCTCTTGTTTTGTATTGTTCGCTGATAGTACTAGGTCAACTGCGCTGGGAAATCATAGGCGATTACTACCCAGAGGATGTTGATTTGTATGATGTGGATCATGTTGACCGCATCTTAGCCGTTTCCAATTCCGTTCTGAGGGCCGAACACCACCCCTAGCCAGTATTATGTGCAACGGTTTTACCAGGCACGCCACGATTACTACAGTCATCACAACTCTCCTTTTTGTTGCAAGTCACGACTTTGTGACCTCCTGCCAGATTCCCGACAGGCTGTAGATATCTGTATCGTAAGAACAGCCTTACACGATAAGTTTCCCATTAGTCCGGCATCAGTCCGACTGAGGGTATAAACACAAAAAATGAATGATAGACTAACGAAAATCATTCAAACTCTCAAATAAAATATTTTGTTCTGGTAACTGATGGCGGATTGAAACTGACGCGACACTGGGAGTGCTTTTCCTATAATGTAGAATTTCTAGAGATGCTTGCTAAAAATCTGTGAATTTAAATACAATTTCATGTCAGAAGAGTAGGCCGGAAAAACCGGTCTGAGGTGAAAATTACGTGGGCCTCTATTATTCATTATGACCCGAGAAAGCTCCACCCCCCTCCCTTCATCCTTTCCACCTTCCTCTCGTAAGGCCTGTTTATCTTTCTTAAAGACAAAACCACTTTCATTCAGTAAAGCCGCACCTTGGCGGTCACATCGCGAGGAAATGTGGATTGTTTACTGTGCTATTTAGTGACAAGACTGGCCAGACAGGGGCCTGCAGTAAATTGGTACAAAATATTTTACCAAGAATATGAACTTCTCAAACAGTTCCGTAGAATACTTGGGTGAATTGCCAGGAGCCGAATTTGATAGGGCGCAAGCACGATTGATTCAAACTTAAACATTCGCTGAAAAACATAAGCTCAAAATTCTAGAACAATGATATCACTAGATCTTTATCAAATAGGCTTTTTCCAAGGCTCGCTTTACAGCTTCAGCACCATTGGCAAGCAATTCATGTTAGCGCTTTGTTAATTAAGATTATTTGCTCTGACTCTGGCTTTCCGATTTACTATTAAATCCAAAATTCAACTTCTAAAAAATGTTGCAATAACCGCGTATTTATTTCTAGTAACTGAACCACCACGAGGATTACGTGATATTTACCTCAAGCACGGACCCGAGGCGTTTGCCAAGGAAGTGCGAAGCCGGAAGAATTTGTTGTTGATGGACACAACATTCCGAGATGCTCACCAGTCACTGCTAGCAACACGTGTCCGCTCCTACGATCTCCTGCGAATCTCACCGTTTGTAGCTCACAAGTTCAATAACTTGTATGCTTTGGAAAATTGGGGTGGCGCGACCTTCGATGTAGCTCTACGCTTCTTGCACGAATGCCCTTGGGAACGTTTGGAGCAAATGCGTAAGAAGATCCCTAATATTCCCTTCCAAATGCTGCTCCGTGGGGCTAACGCTGTCGGATACACGAATTATCCAGATAATGTTGTCCAAAAATTCTGTGATTTGGCTGTAAGTTCAAAATCTTTCATAAGAAAGCAATTGCCTATATTATTCTTTGCTTATTCCTTTAGGTGAAAACTGGAATGGATATTTTCCGAGTATTCGATTCTCTAAACTATTTGCCTAACATTATTGTCGGAATGGAAGCTGCCGGTAATGCTGGTGGCATCATAGAAGCCGCGATTTCCTACACAGGAGATGTAAGCAACCCCAATAAGACCAAATATGACCTAAAATACTACACCAACCTTGCCGATGAACTAGTCAAGGCAGGCACACACGTTCTTGCCATTAAGGATATGGCCGGACTCTTGAAGCCTATGGCAGCTAAGTAAGTATCAAATAATTCTGATAACTTTCAATAATATAAAACAACAACTTTTTTCTTTCTCCTAGAATGTTAATTTCTGCTATTCGTGACAAACATCCTCACATACCAATCCACATTCATACCCACGACACATCTGGAGCTGGCGTTGCTTCAATGTTGGCTTGTGCTGAAGCAGGAGCTGATGTGGTTGATGTTGCTGTTGATTCCATGTCCGGAATGACTTCTCAACCTAGTATGGGTGCAATAGTTGCATCTTTGCAAGGTACAACGCACGATACCGGCTTCGATTTACGAGATATCTCCGACTATTCAGCCTACTGGGAACAAACTCGAACTCTGTATGCACCATTTGAATGCACAACAACCATGAAATCAGGAAATGCCGATGTTTACATCAACGAGATCCCTGGAGGTCAATACACAAATCTCCAATTCCAAGCTTATTCTCTAGGTCTAGGAGACTTCTTCGAGGACGTGAAGAAAGCCTATTCAGAAGCCAACCAGCTACTAGGAGATATCATTAAAGTCACCCCATCTTCAAAAGTCGTGGGTGATCTTGCACAATTCATGGTACAAAACAATTTGAACGCACAACAAGTGCTAGACCAAGCTGAAGAGCTATCCTTCCCCAAATCAGTGGTTGAGTTCTTGCAAGGTTTAATTGGCGAGCCCTACGGGGGCTACCCAGAACCATTCCGATCACGAGTACTGAAAGACATGCCACGAATTCAAGGCCGTCCAGGTGCCAACCTTGCTCCTCTAGATTTTGCTAAACTGAAAGATGAGCTCCGTGAAAAACATGGAAATATAAGTGATCGTGACGTCATGTCAGCTGCTCTCTATCCCGAGGTTACTAATGAATACCTACATTTCCGCGAAGATTTTGGCCCAGTCGACAAGCTGCCAACAAGAATCTTCCTGACAGGACCTAAGGCCGGTGATGAGTTTGATATTCAACTAGAGAAGGGCAAAACTCTTAGCTTCAAAAATTTGGCAATGGCTGAGGATCTCACAGCCAGCGGTGAACGGGAGGTGTTCTTTGAAATGAACGGACAGTTACGATCTGTACTGATTAAGGACAAAGAAGCTGTGAAGGTAATTTCGATAATATTCCCTTACATCCCGCAGAGACTTGAGAAATACCCTTGTTAATTTACAGGAACTCCACATCCATCCTAAGGCCAACAAAACAAATGACAAAGAAGTTGGAGCACCCATGCCAGGAAAAGTTATCGACATCCGCGTCAAGGTTGGCGATTCTGTCGAAAAGGGCCAACCTCTCATCGTCCTCTCAGCCATGAAAATGGAAATGGTAGTCCAATCACCGCGAGCCGGTGTTATCAAATCTCTGGACATCACAAACGGAATGAGCATTGAGGGCGAAGATCTGATCATAACATTTGAGTAAAACGAATAAACCTTGTTTTCTGTCATATAGGATTACCTTTTAATTTTTATAAAATATTTTTTTTTATATTTCGATTTCGAGGGAAATTTTCGTTTCCGATTTTTTATCTAATTTTATCGCACAACATTACAATTATATGTTACTTAGGGGTGTATCAAGTAAGAACAAAGTGAGATAAAGCGTGATCATCGACCAGTTGAAAATGTGCTTGGAAGTCTATATTTTGACTGTGTTAATTCTCTTCTCTAGAACTGTAAACGTGTTGTATATAATATTTTCAGATTGTTTTCTAATGATATGGAATAGAAAAGTTGATATGTTAAATGTTTGAGTAAATAAAACGATGGTATTTTAATAGTTTCAGTTTTTTACTACAAAGTGTCATGAATAAGAGGAAAGCTATCAGCCCAGAGGTTTATTTGCCATTGTTGACTTTGCTAGTGATATTCCAACTACAAGGCAAACAAAAAAAATCAAAATTGAAGCGCTAAAATTTCAACATAAAAGTTGTAATGTTATTATCTTTATCAACCCCGCAACAACTGCCTTAATAACTTAGGAAGGTAGGCATTAAAATTAGCGCTGTTGTGCTCCTTGATTGCTATGAGGTAAGCGAGAAAAGCAGAATCCAGCCGGCTCAAATCTTCACAGCCAACTCGTGGCATTTACGAAGGATAGCAAATCCCCCACCGTGCAACTCCTGCTAATGCTGGCCAATCACAAAGGAAATACCTGAGAGTTTCTCCCTTCTCTGTGCAAGTTCAGCAATGCGAATTGTAGGGTATGCCGAATCTGGCGGGATGGCCCCGTGTAAACCGCCGTAATCCTGCAAGCATTTGAACGCGCCTGGCGAAAAATCCCTCGCGGTCTTTTCGTAAGAAGGCCAAATCCTCCTGGACTTGAGGCAGGTATGCAGGCCAGTATTCGCCATCGGAAGTCAGCGGATCTTCAATGGTACTAGTAGATTCTAACCTTGGCAGTCTTCAGCTGGTTGTCGATGCCTATCGGGGGACTGCCAAAAGCAAAGTCCTCCCTGACTATTCCGTCAGCCCGTTCACTATCCTTTATGTTCCTATCAGCGGGAAGCTAGACGAGGGTGACCTTGTGCGTGCCCCAAAATTGTTAAACCCTTTCTTGCATTACTCTATCAGCCGCAAGGATATCGCCACTGAGTTCAAAGCCTAAATACCCGCCTGGCTGTCAGCCAGAATTATTATATTATGCTTGGAGTCGGATCATCCCTAGCTATCGACAGGTTTCCACTATCGTCAATATCTCTGCCTGAAATACGCTTACGAATGCTGGAAGACCGCCGATGTTTTACTGTGTCCTGGTTCAAAAGCCCACAGCAAAATTCCTCTTAAGCGTCCATTGAGAATGTCCAGAGTTCCCGAGGTACTTCGTTTAGGATGTTACTATAGCCGTAGGGCTTCGCTGACCAACATCGAGATCCACACACTTAAGGCACTACAAGTTACAACGTATTTAATGTAGTAACACTCAGCCACTTAACATTATCCACTAATTGCTGAGTACCATCTATAAGATATTCTCCACTATCTTGCTAGGCCGGATAGCCCCATACGCCCAGAACATCATTGGCCCATACCAAAGAGGCTTCACTCCAGGCAAATCAGCAACAGATCAGATTTTCTCTCTGCGGCAGGCGATGGAAAAACTGTTGGAATATGGACAACAGTTGCACCATCTGTTCATCGACTTTAAAGCCGCCTATGATAGCATGGCCAGGGTAAAACTGTACACGGCCATGAGAGAATTCGGTATCCCGACGAAATTAATAAGACTGACTAGGCTGACCCTGACCAATGTGCGAGGCCAGATAAAAGCAGCAGGATCACTCTCAAGACCATTCGACATCAACAACGGTCTACGACAAGGGGATGCGCTATCATGCGTCCTCTTTAACCTGGCCCTCGAGAAGGTGATCCGTGATGCTGAGGTGAATGCAAGAGGTACGATCCTCTTCAAGTCCACCCAACTACTGGCCTATGCTGACGATATCGACATCATGGGAAGAACCACCCGAGACGTTCAAACTGCCTTCATCCAGATCGAGCAGGCGGCGCGAGATCTTGGGCTGCACATCAATGAAGGCAAGACAAAATACATGGTGGCAACGTCAGCACCGAAGACGAATCAACCAACAACATCAAACCGCACTGGTCAAACACAAGCACGAACAAGAATAAGGATAGGGGAATACAACTTTGAGACCGTTGACAATTTCTCCTATCTAGGGTCGAAAATCACAACCGATAACAACTACGATGAGGAAATCCGCGCACGGTTGTTGTCAGCCAACAGAGCCTACTTCAGCTTACAAAGACTGTTCCGCTCGAAACGTCTCACCATAGGGTCAAAGCTCTTACTGTACAAGACTATGATCTTGCCAGTCCTCATGTATTCCTCGGAAACTTGGGTTCTTAGCAAGAAAAATTGCGAACTCTTGGCCGCGTTCGAGAGAAGAATCCTCCGAAGAATTTTTGGTCCCCTACATGAGGATGGACGATTCCGTAGCCTACACAATGACGAAATCTATGAGCGATACCATGACCGTACGGTTGTGGATAAAATCCGGCTCAATAGGTTACGGTGGGCGGGTCACTTAATCCGTATGGATGAAGATGATCCCACCCGGAAAGTCTATAAGGGCAATATCTATGGTAGGAAAAGAAGACGAGGCAGACCCTGCCTAAGATGGAGCGATGGCGTGGGCCAGGACGCCAGACAGCTTTTAGGGATATCGAATTGGTGGACCTCGGCGCAAAACCGGGATGTCTGGAGTTCCTTATTAAGGCAGGCCTAGACCGGATACCGGTTGTTGCGCCGTTGATGATGATGACTAATTGCGGGAGGCAAAATTCAGGTGCCCGGGATTTGGTGGTAAATAGCATCAATTCTATTTTGGTTGAATTTAGTTCGTATTTTGCAGCCCACAAGCTTACATTTCCCAACGTGCTCTAAATAACTTCAATCATAACGAAGATTCCAAGAAGACCAAGTGGTCGGCACACACCATCACCTTCACCCCGCTCCTGTCCAATGTTCGCAGAATTTCATCCTATCAACTAGAGTAGCGAAAGGATGACGCCATCCTGGGGCATCCCTTTGCTCACAGCTGTGGTCAAGTAGTTTTTCGCATGGATACTATCCATTGGGCGAGACATTCCTTCAATCCTATTCTGATTAGAGGTTCTTTGTTACTAACGCTGTTGAGTGTTCCCTCTATATCCAGCAAGGCAGCTAGGGTACATTGCTTCTAGTGTAGTGGCCTCATGAAGAGCGGCTTCGATGGATTTACCCTGTGAAAAGCGGTTCCTGTGGATTTGCCTTTGAGGTAAGCGTGCGAAGATTTGGAGAAGGACGTCCTTTCCATGATCGTTCTTAAGTATATGTCCCTGGGGTCTTCAAAATGAAGGAGGTGAGGCTGGTTCTTCGAAAATCCCTGGCTTCCCCGTTTTTGGTATGAAAACGCGCACGTGTAAAGAAATACGGTAAGTACACGAACGAAATACAGCTCCAGGAAATCTCTACAAGGCACGGAACAACCCTCTTTTGCTGTTTTCGAATCGTTACATTATGTCGTCTGAGCACGGAAATTTATATGTAAAGAAACTGTTTCTAACCCAGCTGATTTTATACTCGATAATTATCGATTTAATTACCTCATACGACTGAGGCTGCATACCCTCCCTCCTTGCCGTGTCAAGGTTATCATTTCGTGCGCCGAAGAGTTTGTTCTTGACAACTAGCTATGTAAGCCATTTAATTACAGTTACGAAGCTGGAATTCAGACAGGCAGACGAGGAGATATTGTCTTCGTGATGCAAGAAATTTTGTCCATATCTGCCTCAGTCATAAATACTGGCAGTCATTCAACGACTGGCTGAAGAAGTATAAATCTACCAGAAAGAAGTCCTGACTGAATTACTGTTAGAATATCGAAAGCATCAGCTAAATTCAGTGAAATTCTGGCAAAGAACATAGGAGCCTACTCTTCCTTAAAAAGTCGGAGGGCTCTAAGCCGGAATTTTCTGATGTGACCCAGCGCCTACGAGAAGGATTGTAAATCGGAGATCTTGGAAGTTATGCAGCCCCAGTCGTTTGAGATTATCAAATAAGTAATTATTGAACATAAAATCAGTTGCGCTACGGAAACTTCTTTATATATATGTATGTGAATCTGCACACTCAAATGGCATAATGCCCGTCATGCACTAGAAACAGCAAAAAAGGTTCTGCTGTGGCTTGGCAGGCACGGACATGCGTTCGGGATGGATTTTCGGCCAATGTTGAAGACTTTAGAGCACGTTTTATATACAGCTTAAGGACGATAATGGGGAGGTTTTCCTTCTTCAAATCTACGTGCAATCTATATACTTCATAGGCAATTTCGGAGAGATAGATTTCACGATTGAGAGGTCTTTATATTACAAACAACATAAATATATGCCTTCCTGATTATAGAGGATGCATTCAACAACGTGGGTACCAAAACCATCAAGGAGGCTCCAACCAGCATGGGATTGAAGGGTGTCTTTTGCAATGGATAATACCCACGCTAGGAACCAGGATAATGAAAATTGATCTGGGAAACAGTCACTTGATCATCGTTGTGACGCCCCAGAATGGCACCATCTCTCTGGTGCTGTTCCTCTCTCTCTACTGATACTTGAGAGTGCAGTGATGTGTAGGTGCTGCCGTATGGAAATGACGTGGTGAGATTGGTGTCAGAAATACTTGCCTCAATTATCAGCGAGATGATGGAAGGCGCGTTGGGCTGTGAGATGCGGGCTCGGCATAAATTCAACCAAAGCGAAGCTTATGCCATTTACCACGAAGAAGATCATACCCGAATTCCACCTCCTGCAGTTAAATGAACAAAAATTGACACTTTCCTCCAATGTAAAACATGTTCATGTAATCCTGGATCCTAAGTTGAATTGGAGCTAAACAAAGAACTGAGGGTTTGGAGGGCATGTATAGCTTAATAGGATCCAAAGAACCGCATTTGCAGGTGCACCTATATTTCTAATATAGTCCTGCAACTCCTTCCTCGTGACCTTCATATTAAATACGTTGGATTGTGCATTGTTGTCAGATTCCGTAAATCTGGATATTGGAAAGAAAGGCCATAGCAACATCCGGCAGGAAGTACCATGGAAACCCTGGGCATTCTCAATGGGCTACAACACACATGAACCCAGCTTTCAGGGAAATTTTGCCGTGGGCTTTCCAACCAGGGCAAAGTGGAAGATCGGTGATGGATTCCAGGATTACGGCACGGTATTCTTTATCGACGGATCAGAGATGGACTCTGGAGTTGAAGCGGGAATATTCTCGGATACGCATATGCTTTGCAGGATACGCCAGTGCATTCTAACCAAAGATACTGGCGATATTAGGAGTTTTGAGAAGGTGCTATCCGTTGTAAACCCTACGGGCTTTGCTCTAAAGATCCAAGCCGGCTAAATTTTGTTCTATTACTCATCATATCCTTGGATGCAGAAAAAAGCAACTTCGGAATAACAAATTAAAAACCTCAACCATTGCGTCACCTGTTTTTATGTTAGGTCTAGTTTGATTAATCGTAATCATGATTCGATAATATAAATATTTTTCCCTCAGTAGAGCTTACTACCTGACTGTAATCGCAGACGTACCCCTTGTAAAACTAAACGCAATTGCGTCCTCCCGAACGCGAAATTTGAGGATTCCAGCCTGGATTTCTATTTCCTATGTGCAACTTTGAGGAACTTCTGCCATGAACTTCTTACACTATTCGTCTATCTTGTACCATAGTTGTCCCTCCGGGAAATAATTCACGATTAGGTGAGTCAACAAACCAGGGACACCCATTTTTCGAATGAATAATCCACGATTTAAAACTACGAGTATATTGGACATCAAGCACAACCACCGGGCTTGGAAGCTTGGCTATCACAATGACCGTAGGTGTCGGCTTCCACAATAAATGGAAGCAGTTGTTGCAAATCAGCACCTTTACTCCCCATGGCATCTCAAACCTAGACAGCGAGATATAAAGCCGAAGGCCGTTTTTGGGGTTTCCGGGAACCTTTGTCTTTTTCACTGGACGGGAAAAACGCCTTTTACCATATGCAATTGTCATTAGCCCCTAAATGGGGCATAGGGCGTCCAGCAAACCTACGCACCATCGCTGGTGGTTCACTGAGATGCGCTTCAGCTTCCTCAAGATTTTCTCAACTAGTTTCCTTCCAGCATGTTCGAATTAAAATTGCTCGTAAGCCAATTGGGCTTGTCTTTGATAAAGATTTGAGAGCTGTTTTCGGAGATTTTCCGCAATAATTAAAGGTATCGAGGAAAGCTCCGACTGAATTAAAAACTGAGATTCATACCCTCCTGATGTTTTGTTGCGGTTTATTGGCCAGTGTTTTGAGTAAGGGTCATGATCATGTCGCTAACCGTAACTTTTGAACACATACCTTGTTCATAACAACTTTGTAGATAATTCCCCACAAGTTCATTTGCGATTTAAGACACACTTGTCAATAGCATTCTCGATTGTCCCTCTTGGTTCGAATCCCAGTCGTTATGGGTGTCACCATTTGTTTTGTGTTTGTCTCGCTGCTGTGGGCTTATCATTTACACAGTGTTAAGGGAGTTCATCCCGTGTGTCGAATACGAAGAATCGATTTTTTTTTGGCATCAGTTGTATCTAGATATACTGTAGAATACATAGGCTAAGTGATTATTTAATATTCGGAGTCGTTCGGAAATTATAGTGTTAAACGCGTGATAAGTCACATGCTAGATTTATGTCGATCGCCGTAATAAAGCGCGTATTTACCGGTCCGAATGATGTTCGAATGACTTCACTGAAAGGACAAGAATTGAAGACAAGGCTGTACATGTGTTTCTTGAAGAAACCTAAAGTTTATGGACTAGATATAGAAGATTAATGGTCAATTAAGGTTTTATGGTTAAAAATCGCATTCTACTTTTTAAATGCGTTTTTCTCGAAACTGCATGTTGAAAATCGGCAGCCACCAAGGCCCAAAATCTATCCAACGAAATTCTTTGAAATTTTCACAACTTGTTCAGAACATACTTTTACGGTCCGCAAACTAGGATAATTGCGATTCATTCAGTAGTTTTTTTTATTCATTGAAGAAGCCGTGAAAAAACACCAAAATTCACACAGAAAAGTTTAACAAGGCACCAAAAATTTAGTTTTTAATATTTGATTAATTAATTAATAATCCTAGTTTGCGGACTGTAGTTAAGTCTGTTCGTTAAAATGCCGTTTACTTTTTTCCTTTAAGATGATCACAGCGCCCTCTAGCGTGGCAGCAGAAAAACACTTTTTTTGGATATGGGTGTATAAATCGCTCTGTCTTTCAATAAGAAAGTATGGGATCGGGCTGGAAAAAATACTATGCACGCTCAAGATATTAATAAAGTTATGGTGAAAAATTCGTATTTGTATCTTTATCCAGTTCTTCACAAAAAATTTCTAAAGGAAGCCAAAAAAAACGGCCTTCACACGGGATGACCCCCTTAAGTGTGATGATAGCTAAACTAAAGCACAGTCTGACTGTGTGGATGCCCTATACTTCACTAAGGGGCGAACAGGAAACACTAATAATTTGGTTATTAATAGTTGAATTTCCTTCAAACTTTCCAAAATTGTGTATTATTTTATTATTTATAATTGTACCTACATTTTATATAAGTGCACCATTGTGATAAGTTCCGAGAACGAGACCTATTTTACAGTCCTTGACTAAGTCCTTGATTAAAGTTTTTCAAGTTCGGCTGCCAATTTTCTTTAGTTTCTGAAGGTATAAATTGATATTGATGCAGCAAAAGCAGCAAGAGCCAAGAGAAACTACGATAAGAAGTATTATTCAAGAAACATGCAAACCAATATGGTGAAAAATTAATTCTATATACATGCGAATGCCTTCAGAAAAGTCATTTTTAAGATTTTGTGCAAAACAAAACCTTATTGAAATCGATTCCCTGTCTGTCTGCCATACGCACTATTCCCCAAATTTGGTGGACACATGGTAACTATGAAATCCCACGCATATAATAAGTGTCATAAATTTAGATGGAGTATACATACATGTAATGGAGGATCCAAATTTTTTTTTTCAACTAATGTACCTGTGTGTGGTATCAAATGGAAGGTATCGATAAGTACTTTCCGAGACTAAATTGACGTAAATTGTAAAATGCGCCAGTATCCATTTTCGGAAACTGTCCAACCCAAAAATCTGAAAAAAATCAAGGTGAAGCACTTATATGAAATCTATGCCTCAAAATATGTCCCATTCTGACATCTGCTCAAATAAACTTACTAATAGTATGTATATTGTCAAATTTTAGAAATTGACTCCCTTAAGTCCATCCTAGGAGTACTCTATCCACGAGCATAGGGGACGCGGGTTCGCGCATACTCTAGTCAAGTTTTATGGAAATCTGGCTATTGGTATCAAACTTATAGCAGTTCAAACCCATCAATTTCGCACGAATTTATTGCATGGTAGCCATACAAATAAAATAATTGACAATTGAAAATAACTGACATTCAAGTGAAATATTAAAGTCCTATACATCGAGAAGCTACCTCTCCTTAGCCCTTTTGCCCTTTGCCGCTTTTAGGTGAGCCCTTTTTAAGATTTTATGTGAAAGAAAACCTTATTAGAATCGATTCGATGTCTGTCTATGCGGTTTTCTATCACACCCGATTTATCCGGAAACATTTTTTCCCCAGAATATGGCCATGTCGGACATCAAGTGAATGGGCTCGATTAGTACTTCCCGAAACGTATCTTATTGCTGATATTGCAAGAAACGTAGGGGTGATGGGTGAAAATATGTATTCCGAAAAATTTAACATTTCTCATTCTCAGAACCTATCTAACCGAAAAGTCCAAAACCACCCTTAAGTTCATCCTAGAAGTAGAAAAGCATTATAAGTAATAATATAATACACAATTTTGAAAAGCTTGACGGAAATCCATAATGATTGGACAAAGTTATAGAAGGTCAAAGGTTTGCATTTCAGGCGAAGTTATTGTGCTCTAAGGCATATATTATGTCGTCATCATATAATATGAAGTAAACTCATGTGAACGGCGGAGTTGTATATATCAAGGAATATTTTGAATTTTTAACTATGTATGACTGCATAGGAAATTTTTCACACAAGATGAACACGAAGCGTTTATATCTGAGGCGTCCAGCTTCCGGTATTCCGACTTATGATAATAATGTTGAATTCCTAGTGTGAAGTATATGAAGTCAGCTTTTATCAACACAGTGCTTTCCAGATTAAATTATTTGTGCAAATGGCTTTCTAAACAAGTCGCGAAACCGGAAGCTGGACGCTACAGGTACGAAAGGTTTTGTATATTTTTTATATTATATAAAGACATTTGAGTGTGCATTTGTCCCATGCGCATACCTAGCACATGCACGTATTATGTGAGAATATCCACTTTCGGGTGATATTGACATTCATAACTTGAATTTGCAAAGAAGCGACAACATTGTAACTTTGTTAGTAATAGTGCGATTTCCCCCAAATCGAGATTGCACCCAGATCAGGCATTTGATAGAGCCAAATGGCGAAGCCGATTACGACAAGCCGACCCCGCTTGTGAACGGGACAAAGGCTGAAGAAAAAGAAGAAGTGCGATTTCCCCCAAACTTAGCCTACATCACTACATTTCGTGGTGCCAGAATGAACTTAAGGGGGGTTTTGCAGTCAATTACTAAAATTGATAGTAATATACTATTATTAACTTTATTTGAACAGATATCGGTATGCAGGGTATTGCGGAGCCCCCCCCCCAAAAGTACTTTTCGAGAAAAACGCGTTTAAAGTTGGGTAAGACTAAGGGCGCCTCCTATCAACGAATTAGCCTTGTTTTGTGACAATACTATAGGACAGAACAAGAACAATGCTGTCATAGTAATTCGTTCCTGACCAAATTTTTTCCCTAAACAAGCAAAAGTGTGGAAGGACGAACGTAGACACTTTGGGTGCGTCATTAACGCATCACCAAGTGGCTTCAGTATAACAATGCCCCATCAGTTTTAAACCTGAACTATTGACATGGTTCTCATGGACAAATGGGGACAACAGCCTTCACTGCAAAGAATACGCGGATTCCACAGAGCAGGTGTACAATATTCTGCAAACAGTACCACAACCTGCGCTTCTTCCACAAGAAGTTCATCCAGAAGGATTATCCCTCCAACGGTTGTTGTATTTATTTAAAGAAATCAGACTATTCTGTTCCAATCCAGGAAAGAATGACGCATACCTCAACGCAATTGAAGACTGCTCTTCCACAAAAAACAGCCAAACGTGCATCGAGAGACAGCTGAAGAACCTACCTACCTATTTATTCTTATTGTTTTTGTAATGTAAGTTCGTATTTTTTATATAATTTATTACAACTTTTTTGGATCTGCGTTGTTATTTTTCAATTGTACATTACACGCCACCAAAATAAAAGCCTCGCGATTGCATCCAGATCAGGCATTTGATAGAGTCAAATGGCGAAACCGATCGCGACGAGCCGACCCTGATGGTGAAGAAAAAGAAGAAGATTTCACGTCACCAAAATGTTTTTTAACCTTGTGATAATATAGTATGTGAAAGAGAAAGCCTTGTAGGTATGGAAACTGTCAAAACCTGAAAATCGATATTTTAGGCATGAAGGCCCTTTCTTCCGAGTCGGTCACATATACACACGGAACTGTCATACCCTCAACATTCCTCTTATATAGGGAAACTCAAAACATTTTATACCTGAAGCGTACCCGACTTGTTTAAAATAACGAATGTTTATTAAAAAAATGTAATTTCTTCAAATTCCATAGTACTTCTATGGAATTGATGGAACACCATCTAAAATACAATGTTCTCCAAAATCTGATTCTCTATACTGTAGGCTTTTTACGACCGTAAAAATTCAAACCAAAAACTACTAATTATAGATTGAAAATATAGTTTAGATAATATGCCTGTGTGCTCATCACTATTTTTATTGCTATCAGTGTCAATTAATGCAATTGATTAAATTTTAATTGCATTCAGCGAATGCAACGAGTTTCATCAATAAACTTGATATGGCTAAGCACATACCATACGTACATATACGCATATTAATTTGTTCGTAGCAAGCGGTATGAGTAAGACCCCATTCAAAAAAAGCTTGAGATAGCACAAGAATTATCCACCTCAGTTTATTAAGAAACCAACTCAAATGCCCCTAACTTCTGGCAAGTGGAGGCCCCAAGCATACCACGATCAGAAGTGAAGGTGATTAAACAATTGGAGGTGGTGCCGGCGTTCAAAGATAGATGCGGATGTTAGAAGAGTAATAAAGGGAAGTTTAATGCATTGATACACAGACCTCATTAACCGAGGTCAACATAAATAGTAAGTTAGCACTGGGTTTTCTACCCTGTGAGCTCCTTAAACTTTTGAAAATAAATAAACAGATTTTACGCAAATTACATCATAATAAAATAATACAATGCTTCTAATTATTAACGAATCGGAAAAAATGAGACTTGTAGTCTGTAATAGATTGCCACGAATGTGAAATAAATCCGTCAGATTCTTGATAAGCCTCGAGTGCTTCTGAGATGGACTCGCGAGTTTATTTAAAAGCTCGTCCTCCTCGAAAGTCGAGAACATTCACTAACTTGAACTCATAGCTAAGATCGGCCAGAGAGAGTAACGAGATAACTAGTGCAAGTGCTTCAGTTTGGTAAACTCAGTAAAATGTCTTTGATTTGTTTGAACGATTACGAGCGCGCGGCTAGTGCGATTTTAGACAAGCTCGCGTTGGACTATTATAAAGGAGGCGCTGGGGATGAATTAACTTTGAAAAACAATGTGGAGGCGTACAGTAGGTAAGTGTAACAGGATAAACCGAATTGTTAAAAACATTGATTTACTTACAATTTATATTCCCAATAGACTACGGATACGTCCAAGATTCCTTCGAGACCTCACCGAGACCAACACAAGATGCTCCCTTCTGGGAAATGAATATAAGATGCCTATTGGGATTGCCCCATCTGCGATGCAAAAGATGGCCCATCCTGAAGGAGAAATTGGAGCTGCAATTGCTGCCGGAAAAGCTGGATGTGTTTACATTTTAAGTACATTATCAACCACTTCTTTAGAGGATGTGGCTGAAGCCGCTCCTGACACACACAAGTGGTTCCAGCTATATATATTCAAAAATAGGTGAGTGTCACTATTAGTAATAATAATTATATATTATTATTATTTAAGTATTGTTATTGAGTGTCGCTGTGTGCTGTGTTTTAGTCTATGGTTTATACTGGATCTTGTTCGAAATTTTATACCAAAATCAGCATCAAGACAATCTTGTTCTATCATATTAGCTTCGAAAAAATCTTAAATTATACATTATCTTTAAAAATCATGTTGGCTTGAATTATATTCTCAATCAAAAGGTACAAAGATCCACCGCCTCATTTATCGCAAGCTCTAAAGTTAAAAATTTAGAATTAGGAATATCATTCAGAAAATGAAAGAATAATTTCTCGTAAGATGGAAAATATCATTAACTTCTTGTCGATCACGAACTGAACTTTTTGTTTTGCCTGAAAATTTCGGTATGTTTCATTGACTTGTCAAGAGATTGTGAGTGTGGTACGTGCCTCAGTTTTCGAAGCAAAATGTCGAGTGATTTAATAAAGTAATAATAATAATAAACGAGCCATAAATAGTTCGAAGAACTGGAGGGGCCCAGGTCTGGATCGGATGCAGAATTTCTGGTATAAGAAATTTACCAGCGTACACAGTCGGTTGGCACACAGTATAAATAAGGTCATGAGTCGGCCGGAGGAATTTCCTCTTCCTCACTGCGATTACCTACCTTATCCCTAAGAGGGACACGGTGCAGGACCCCGCAGACACAAGACCGAATACTTGCTTACTAACCCTCTACAAATTCATAATAATAATAATAATAATCGTTGGCGCAACAATCCATATTGGATCAGGGCCTTGACGGGTGCTAGAGCTCTTCATTCAAGACCGTAACAGTACCCTACACTATAGTAGACAATGTGGTCAGTATTGCGCTCGCCCGAGATTATTACCCTGATTTGACTCAGGTATTCATTCACAGTTGAGTCGACTGGTATCCGACGTTAAATCACTATACAAATCTCACTGCCACCAGCGTCCAGCGAGACAAATGAGTACCCGTGGGGACTTGGTTATAAACTTGTAATCCGGAAAATTGGGGCTCTGCGGAAACCCTGCTTACTAAGTACAGAACAGACGAACCGCATTGTACGAGCATTATTTCCCAGACATACCGTACGGGTTGACGTCAACAGCGTCGAGAAATGCAATCTTTTCACAATAAAAAAGCTCAAAGAGGCAGTTCTCTCGATGAAGAATAAGAAGGCGCCAGATCCTGATGGTATCCCGACAGAAGTTTACAAACTGTTGCTCGGGGCGTTCAACTCTTGCCTAAAGGAGGGACTCACACTAATCAGCAAAGGAAAAGGAGGAGACATACCGTTATTCATACTGTTGTGTATGTTTGACGTGGCCGAAAAGTGCTCGAAAAGCCCATCAGGAGTAGACTCACTCAAGCCATCCGCGCCGCCGAAGACTTATCCCCAAGGCAGTTCGGGTTCACGAAAGGGAGATCCATGGTGGATGTTGTCGCAGTTCATCCAGCCAAGAAACACAGCCGTCGATCACGGATAGTGCTCCTCATAACGCTTGACGTCAAGGGTCAATTCCGTAAGATGGACAAATATGCTAGACACATTAGAAAACTCATTTTACGTGCCGAGTTATCTCTTGTGGATATTCCCTATGAGACACTAGAGGGCCAGAGGAGAATGGAGATCACAACGGGAGTAGCACAACGATACATTCTAGGGCCGGATCTCTAGAACGCTTCTTACGATGGTCTGCTAAGACTCGATATGCCTGAGGAGTCACACCTAGTCGATCATGTATTATAGATGACGTTGCGGTGCTTGATGGTCGACGCAGTGTTGAATAGGCAGAAAGCAGGCCTAGCATATTGATTCGACAAGTAAGCGAATGGATGACTACTCATGGTTTCAGCCATGCGTTGGAAAAGCCGAAGTAGTCATCTTGACTGGAAAGAGAATCGCGAAATCGATCAGCGAGTTGACTATACAGTCAAAACCAGCTGTTAAATACCTTAGTTTAATGATCGACTCGAAAATGAGCTTCTTAAAGCAAATCAAAGCTAGCCTTAAGTCGACTAATGGCAAATGTTGGGCGCTCTCTATCTACCATCCAAAGAAGAATCGTATACAAAAGGCCATTATGGGCTGAGCGACCTTGCCTGTCTCTCACCTCATAGTCCCACATAAGTCGACACATGTAGAAAACTCGAAACCACGCCGAGAGGTGGTACCTCGATAGATTCGAGTTAGATTAATCACCTGATGGACTTATGTGCTAAAGTGCAGCCGAAAATGCAGAAAACGCTTTCTTTACCTGTCCAAGATTTGAACTCAAAGAGAAACATGGAGACTGGGCTAGACTCTCGTTTGAAGGTAGAAAATATGATACTTCATGATAGGGTCATATGCAGCGTGGATCACAGTAGTTGGGATTGCAAAACAATTTCGCCAATGCCTCAAAGAAGTAGAAACTGAACGGAACCATAGAAGGGAAATTACTGCAATTAACACCGCACCAAGAAGCAGCAACTAATTGGTTCCGCGGTGAGAGTGCGGAGGGGGAGGAGAGGTTTTAGCCGGCAAGAGTCCGGAATGCGCGCCCCTGTTTACAGAAGCGTATCCATAATGGTTTTTTCCCCTCCAAAAGAAATAGACAGACCAACAGACGACTAGTAATCCGATTTGAATAAGGTTTTGTTTTCCAGAAAATCTTAACAAGTTCCGCACTTTAGGTATGGAAGGTTTTGTTGATCTTTCATGTAATAAAATTCGGGTACAGGATGGTTTCATTTATACATAGATCGTAGTGTATATATGTTGAAGGCACCGATAGTCAATTCGATATGGGACTGACATTTTATTTGTTATGGAGTATCAATTTAACAAACAAAAGAGGCGACTTTGTTAATAATAGGAGGATTTCCACCAAACTTTACAGTTGGCTGCTCCTTTGTTTGAGGAGGTCTAGGAAGGACTTAAGGGGGATTCACAGTAAATTTTAAAAATATGTTAATATATTCTTTTTAACTTTATTTTAGCAGATACAGTTAACATAGAGGTGGCAGTATAGAGGGTATTTCGGAGCTGTCGTATAGAGGCTGGGTAGTTTCTGAGAATGGCCTCTTAATTTAAGTGACCCTTTTATGACCCCTTCATTCTTGCATTTCGCAATCGGCTTCAACACTAAGACCTGATTTATAAAGTACTGATTGAGACCTTTCATTTGGTATCCTACATGTCTATATTCCGTGAAAAAAAAGTTTACATCCCACTCTTGGATATATGCGGACTCCCGCTTAGGTTCAAAGTTGGTTTCGATCGGTACAACGTTTTCGATAAAAGTGCATATGGCAGACAGACAGTAAACCGATTTTAATAAGGTTTTGGTTTCAAAAACAACACCAAAAAGAGACGTTTTCTTTTATGCATATATAAGCAAGCAGTGTGTTTTCATTAATTTCAAAAGTCGATTTTTTAATTCTTCCTAAACTTGTTGAAAAAGTAAATGAAAACTTGAACATAAGATAAAAGCTGAAACATTTAGATAACGCATTGCGCTTCAGCAATTATTACGCCCTTAGCAACGTTTAACCGTTTTAAATCTTTAGGCCAACTCACCCGTTGCAGTTTGTGCTTTGTAATTAGATAATTTCCCATTAAAAATGCGTCAACTTTCCAGGCTAGGAGGAACGAACACCTGAGCTTTTAGCAGAGTTCTCCTTCACACTCAGCATTAGTGATAAAAGCCTAGTTGGCATACTGATAGACGGGTTGCACTTAAAGTAGCGCTCCCAGTTTTGTGCATGACTTCGATTCATTAGTATGTTTTTAAAAGAATAGTTGATTTAGGACTTTTTTAACAGGAATAATAGGAATATGAATGAATCTATTCAAAGTATTTCAGATAAAAAATAAGCACCTTATTCCGCTGTTCTAATACAATTATCCGACCTCATATTTCCAGGGCAGTAACAGAATCGATGATAAGGCGTGCTGAAAAAGCTGGCTATGAAGCATTAGTGGTAACAATCGATGCTCCTGTGCGTGGAACCCGTCGGTCTGATATCAAAAACAACTTTAGAGTTCCTCCTCATTTGAAGTAAGTATTATATCTTGTCACACTCAGATGAATTACTGAAGCTAAGCAAACTCTTATATCTCCTCCGAACCAGATTGGAAAATTTCTGTGGCGAACTTTGCAATGGTGTTCGATGCCAACCAGGTGTAGCCGGAGTCAATCATTTTCTTATCTCGAAATTCGACACATCGTTAACATGGAAGGATATTGATTGGCTAATTGAATTTACGAAACTCCCAGTTATCCTCAAAGGTATATTGACTCCCGAAGATGCCCAATTGGCGTATGAACATGGAGTCCGCGGAATTATAGTATCTAACCATGGAGCGAGACAAGTTGATACAGCTCCGGCTACAATCGAAGCATTACCTGAAATATCCAGAGCTGTCGGAGATAAAATGCTGGTGATGATGGATGGTGGTATTAGAGCAGGAAATGATGTATTTAAAGCGTTGGCTCTTGGTGCAAAGATGGTGTTCCTAGGACGATCTGTTCTATGGGGGTTGACTGTTGGCGGTCAAAAGGGTGTTGAAGATGTCTTGGAGATTATTCATACAGACTTAGAATTACTTATGGGCTTATGTGGCTGTGTAAATGTAAAAGAGATTAAACCCCAAATGGTTGTACATGAATCATACTATTGGAAATTGTAAAATATTTTACTTCATTTTATTGAAATTAGTCCTAGAAAATATATTAACGTTAGTTTCTCAGTAGCTTTTGTATGTGAATAACCTAATATTAGTTAAAGCCATTCGAAAGATAATAAAGTACTGTAGTATCTAACGATGCGTTTTGTTATTTTAATCTATTATCTATGAGGCTGCAATAAATCTTGTGGGGACATCACTGTTGGCTTTCGGCTGCATGGAGTTGATATTTATCTTAATTTTTTCCCGCATCAGGATTGTTGAGAAAGTCAGTATTGGGTGGGTGCTTAAGTTTTTTCAGTTAGTCGGAATCTTCAACGAACTGAATTTTGAGTACAATTTATGGTGGCAACGTTGTAACCAAATGTGTATGTCAGCAGTGATTCTGGCAGACCAGAGGAGCTTGAATACGACGAATTGTTAGTTGCATTGCTGAATGATCAGAGAAGTTCAAAGTACACCGTACCACCATAGAAAGAAGTATCCGATTCCTGGGCTAGCTATAAAATTTTATACGCGAATTCCCCACGAGTTCAAAAGCACGGAAGATTCCTGAACAATTGCGTTTCACACCTGAATACATAAAAATCCTATCGGTCTCGAAGTTGAAAACGTCCATCCCTGATAAATAGAGGTAACATATTTCCCCACAACGCTAGGCCTCATAATGGTGAAGTCATTGGCACGAAATTTGGTGGAAAGGTGGGAACTGTGAACGCCCTTCATGCAGTGAGTTACACTGTTGAAGAGGAATGGAATGCAAAAGGAGAATTTAAACTTTTATTTCATCAAGCATATTGGGGTAGGATATCAAATGAAAAGTGTCGATTAGTAGCCGGTCTAAATTTTGACATTTGTTGGAAAGGTGAGGAATGTGGGAGCTATAGAGTGGTAATTTTTTCCACGAACCCATTCTTAGAAAGTTCTAAACCGAAAAATCTGAAAAAAATCATGAAGCTGCCCCTATAGGATGGCCTTCATAAGAAGCAGTAATATAGAACTCCGCCGTAGCCAGTTCTAAACCCGGCTGTGAAAGGAGGAGGTATCAATGGTTTCCATGTGAATGGCTGTACGCCAACACAGCGTCTCAGAGAGTAAGTGCGGAAAATGCACGAAGTTTCTCTTGCGGATTACTCACGAAGGAAGCTATCACCACACCTGGAAATTAGGTATAAAATGCAAATACAAAAATGAGGAAAGGGAAGAATTTAAGGGGCAGTACGGATAATCGACGGGAATCGTCTGACTTGGTGATTGGGGCACGGCGTCGAAACCGCTAATCGTGGGGCGGTTCAACGTTTAGGCGCCACGGTGACCAGGCTCCGCCTAATGTGGCCACAATCTGTGGCGACCACTTCAGCATGTTCACTACCGAGATGAACCAGTTTATCATCCGCTCCTACTACGAAATAAAAGGGTGTATACAATTCTCGGAAATAGATCCTATGTATAGACCAAGTATTCCCAGGCTCTATGCATCTCCAGCAACTCCGAGAGTTCTATCTCAAACCGATGATGAGATTGCGTCTCGATTGTTCGCTGATATATCACTCCTGCAACTAAAATCACGTGTGTATTGTGGTGCTGTCTCGGCTGTCAGATTGCACGGTCAGATCCACCATGGAAAATTCGGTTGAAACGTCGACGCGACTCACTAAAGTAGACTGACAGGCTGATTTAAATCAGCTGCTAGCAGCAGAAAGAATAAAGGTCAGAAGGTTTAGCGGTGAGGGGGGAATTACCTACCTTATTTCTAAGAAAGACACGGTGGCTGACCCTGCAGACACAAGACTGATTATTTGTTAAGCGCACAAACTACAAATTCATAACGCCCGTTATTTCTGAAACGCGCACCTCGAGGCCAATAACATTCTGTCCGAGCAGCAGAAGGGCTGCTGAGTCGGGTCAAGGGTTGCAGGAAACAATTCATTATCGACTCGGTAGTTGTGGGACAAACAACTAGAGGCCAAAGACACTTCTTTAGTTGTTATATCGATTATGCCAAGGCATTCAGCGTCCCGCACACCTGGCTTATCGATGTCCTACATCTGTATTGCATTGATCCGAAATTAATAACGTTTTGGCAACAGTGCGTTCATCTGAGGATACCAACACCATAGAGCCCATTCGTATAGGAAGTGGCATCTTCTAGGAGGATTCGTTGAGTCCCATTTGGCTTTGTATGGCACCAAACCCCCTTTCATGGCTCCTGAATGATGACAGAGGGCATGGTTTCGCAATAAAGTATGGCTTATGTGCTAAATACAAGTTGATACAATTGATGTGTTTACCGTAGATTATATCAAACTCTATGCTGAAGTGGAGCTACGTGATGCAGCCTGGCTCTGAGCTTGGTTCTCATACCCCTAATCCTATTGAAGAATAATCGAATAGTAAGAATAGGATCAAATACATACATAAGGCAGGCCAGTTGATCGACGAATTAATGCGATTGCACAGCGATTGACGATTAAATTTAATATGTGTGAACAAGTAACTTGAAACGAAAATATCAGGCGGTTGGTTTCACTGTCCCTTAAAAGCTCAACACACAAAATAGAAAAGGTGACAGAGAGCTCTCGTGATGTGAAGGCCATTTTAACCCAGGCAATTGAATGTAGAGAGATACGGCGCTTCATAGACGGCCAAATCAATGTCAGAAGGTGAGACTACTATTGTCCGTTGCGTGAACTGTTGCCGGGGCTGTGAATTACGTTCCATGAAAGGCACATGGTTAGGGATTCTTTCTATACCTCCAGTAGCGAAATCGGAAAGATTGCTTCAAGCGATCCCAGAGCTGATACAACAAGTCTAATAGGAGGTTTTTATAAACGAGGGAATCTCACAATAATTTCCAAGAAAAAAAGTAAATGGGATGAACTCTAATTTCTATTCCTTCGTGCTCTTTTCGTGTTGAAGTCCATACTAATTTATGGAGCACTGAGATGATGATCAAAGGTGAAATAGGGACAAGCTGAAAAAATGTTCTCATTTCTCAATACACACGCCACGAAAAGCACACAAAATATTCCCCAGAAACAGTACCGCATTTACCACCTTTGGATCTCGAAGTAAAGAGAGAAACGGGGTTTTTAGTGTAATTCAGCAGAACGGAATACATATGTGTGCCAGTAGTATACGAGCGTAGTAAAATCAAAAGTTAAGGGGGGGGGGGGCTTGGAACATATAAGTGATAAGAGTGGTTAACATCTAAGGAACCATATAGTGTGGTACACAGAAGAATCTATTATAGAACGGGAAACAAGGCGGGGCTTTGAATACATTGGGGTGAACCCTGGGCATAACACCATTATTTCTCAGGGGGAGGTGTGTGCGGTTGAGCTGTATGGCAAGGATAATCCATATTTTCTCGGGTAAGTAGGCTACACTGAAACTATCGCAGATCTAAACTAGTGTGGAAATGTTAGCAAAACTCTATCGATTTGAAACGAATTAAAATTTAAACGGATATCGAGATACCAGTAAACACCATCGCCAGTAAGCCTATGTGGAAAGGATCACGAGTGCGCTCAGATCAATATAAAACAGAAGTAATTTCAACATGTATGAAAACTCGTCTTAGGTGTTAAAAAGAATTTAAAAACAAAGGAGGAAGAAAATGCCCGGAATAAACCGTACAACGTAGCTGGTTAATGTGAGCTTCCAAGAACACATTAAAGGTATGAAGTTTGCTAAAAAAAAACAATAAAGCTCACGAAGGCGACCATAAAGTTTCTCTGGGCAATGTGGGCATTATTCGTAAAACGCAAAAATCTCATAAACTAGATATTGCAGGAAGCCAGGAAATGTTCAAACAGAAGAATGGTTGGTTCCTCACGATTTACTTAGATACTTATGTATTCAGTCTGTTCCGGATAATTAATGACAAGTATCGTCTCCCCAGGTAATTAGGCATAAAAACAAGATATTGTGATTTGTCAATTAGAGAAGAACAGTAATTAATTATTTAAAACAATTATAAAAGTGAGTTTATTTATATATTACGCCCCAGAAACAAGTTTGTTTACAAATAAATAAAATATTCACAGTATAAATTAGACTTTCTTCTATAATATAATAATCTTCCTTTATCACCCACCTAACTGTAGAAAAGTAAAGAACCAAATTTGAGAAAAACTAATGCGGTTGCTCAGCAGATTCGGGATATAGGCATGCACAAGGTGTAGCACCGGAATTCATTCTAGTAGAGATGCCTAGTACTCTGAAAGTCTTATTTTTTATGAAGTGTGTATATGAGGTCCATAGACGGGACCCTCACATAAAAAATGTTCCTCATTACGTGATGGCACGTGTTGTAGACAGGAAAAACTTTGCAGTATATTTGTTTGATTCTGACAGGAAAAGTTTGATGTGTTTCGCAGTGTTTAGACTTTGCCATTTGTCTTTATGGGAAGCTTGTTGCCAGCTTTTGATAGTAGTCACTGACATCCCGATTCCGGCCTGGGAGAAAATTGAAAATTGTTATGCTAAGGCATTCCCGATTTCATTTTCGTCTAAACCATAATGACCAAAGTAGTTCAACGGTACTGAATCTAGCAATAGATTTCATTTGGTGTATACTTGCCTGAACGATTTTTAAGATGATCAAATGCAATGTCGTTTAACCGGTCGTCAATCATCCAGGTTGCTGCCATTAGTGTCGCATAACCTTCAGATTGAAAGACTGTTGCGTATTGTCTCAAGGAAAAGCCCAATTCTCCGGTTTTATTCGGAAAGCAAATTCCTGCTCCAGAACTTTGTTCTA
Organism: Hermetia illucens; assembly: GCF_905115235.1. NCBI lineage: Eukaryota > Metazoa > Arthropoda > Insecta > Diptera > Stratiomyidae > Hermetia > Hermetia illucens. The sequence goes on along the minus strand of NC_051852.1, from coordinate 95,616,105 downwards.
TTTTTGAACTATTGGTGTACAAGGCCTTAGTATATCCCGCCGCACATTCTCCTAATTCATCCCAGTGGTCTCTATGTTTGAGGATAACTTCCTATGTACAAAACTGATGTATGGGGATCCAAAAGCCAAAAGGCGTTATAAAAACAGTTTAGTTCTCCAAATATCTCTTCCAAAGCTCCGTACTCCTCACATCTGTTGTTCCCCCATAGATTTAAATGAATTAGTCTATCAGCTGCTCTCATTGCAGTGCTCTGAATATATACAATGGTCTCACCTTAACCCACTACACTGCAGGGTCCTTCTGCACAGCACATAAGTTGTGAGAGCTCGTTTCATCTTAATCTCTACATATTTGTTCCAAAGACAGGCATGTGCACCCACCACTTTTTTCGTTTGAAGTAGTATCAAGCGAGTGTATTCCGATGATACGTGACAGAAAAATGTTCAGAGGAACCTGGAGCTTTCAAGTGATAATGGTGGTCACTTTCCATATGCTACTCTCATATCTTAACACAGAAAGGACACTAATACAAAACACTCTCTATTTAATCTTAGCGTTGAAATAACTGCATTTCCAGATTTACACGAAGATGTTGCGATATGGGGTGGCACCGACCATGGAAAACTGCGAGAAAGGGGTTTTCGATGGTATGGCCACGTAATTCGCGCCAACGAGAATTCACTTGCCAAGATTGGTCTGAACATCGAAAGTGGTAAGCGGCCGAAACAGGCATTTAATAGAACCAAATTGCGAAACCGATTACGACGAGCCAAACCCGCTTGTAAACAGGACAAAGGCTAAAGAAAAATGCAGATAGGGGGACTACGATGATTCATCAGACAGAAAACCTTGGTTTTGTTGGTATCTTCAGTCCAACTCTACTTGCCTCCTGTTCCAAATTCAGAGTCAAGGTCCATGACACGGTAAGAGAGGAAACAGATTTCATCAGCGTTGTCGTTTGAGGAAAGACGACATAGTCCATTGAACTCCTCCACGTCTTCTGGACATGGCAGCAAGAAGAACACCATCGATCACAAGATGGAATGATATCGGTGACAAGATGCAATTCTGGCGGATTTCTGTTTAGGCTTCAAATTCCTCTGAAATTTTACCTCGATATAATACGTGGCATTTTGCGCCATTATATATTGCTCTGGTAAAAGCTATTGGGTTTACCGAAATGGCCCTACTGCCACATACACTCTTTGTTCACAGTGTCGAAAACTTTCTCGAAATCGATAAAAAGCTGGTGCAGAGATCTAAATTCCGCGCATTGTTCCAAAGTGATCCGTAGGGTGTTGATGTGCTCAATGCAGGTGGATCCGGAGCGGAAACCAGCCTGCTCCCTTCGATCGAGCTTTGCGACGACAGGGAACGTGCATGTATTCCCTTGTTTGGAATCTTAATGATCACCCCGTCTAGCACTCTCTAGGAAAAATTTCGGACTCCTAAAGAAGTAGCAGATCTATAGTAACTCTGCGGGGAGATCAAGCTTGGCGGTTTTTCCGTTTAAGTGCATTAATGGTCCAAATGATTTTAGTCAGTCCGGATCCGCATGTTATAGTGATTAGCTATTTCACCCACAAGAGTATGCACTTCTAAAATCATTGCGTTCTGCGGCAACCGTTTTTTCTTGAGCGCGCAATAATAAATTTCCTTTTGTTTTGTAGTCCGGATGGATCAGTGGTTAGCGCTAGGCTTTCGTAGCGGAAGGTCGCGGATGTGCCGTGACTGGATGTCGAACACCAATCAACTCACCTTTGAATGAGTACCCGAGTCAAATGCTGCTACCTTTGGCTTTAAAGGGTGCAAAGGCACATTGCCGCAATAGGGAGAAGAGTACTCTCCAGAGTCTCACCATCTTACCTCTCCTCGGCCCAAAGGTCTAGCTTATATCGTTGGAATTCCCGCTCGAGCATTTTAGAGACCCTCAATACCGTTGTGGAGGAGGTTGCGTACATTCTAGAAACTAGTCATAACCCTTTTTAGATGGCCAAAGGCCTTGGGCGTGAGGTCAATCTCTATCCGGGGCGTTGTTGACGATTCCCTGCACAAAGTTCGGTCGAAACAACGATGGAAAAAGCAGACTGGCAGTCCGTGCTTGAGACACCGACTATGAATCAAATCAAAGGCTGTCGGTCTCGAGATCTTGGGCAACAACTAACGCAGCCACGCCATTCGCCTAAGCTTGGGTGGTGTGTATTGGCAGATTTTGTAGTCCGTATATAACCTTGGGGCAGCCTTTCATTACTTTTATTGTCAGGTAGCGGTCAGCTCTTACCTAAGCAGTATCACAAAGGAAGCTTCAATGTCACATGAAGTGTTTTCTAAAGCAGATAGCAAGTACAGAGAAATCACAATCGGCAATTAAAGTTAAACATAAAGACACTGGCTATAAATGAGTTTTTTTAAAGTAGCTCTAAAACAATTGAATCGCGATCGCTCTCGCAAGCACCGAAATCTTCCAAGTTCGCTAAATTTCGAAACCATACTCAATGTAATATACCTCGGTCTATACCGATATCTTCTAATATTTATCTTGCTAGTTTTGTCAGTTTTATGAATCAACAACTTTTTCACCTTCAGGATTCTTATTGGAAACTGGCAAATTAGAAAGGTTTGCTTTCCACAATCTTAGCATATTAACTGCTTATATCTAGAATGTATTGCAATTCCCACTCAGAGTGGAGAAAACTAACATAGTAAGAATCTTCTGTTACCATTCTTCAGCAACATGATTATATTTCGAAACCCAATGTAATACCAAACGTCACTATTGGGATGGAGTTTGCAAATTTCCAGTTTATAATCCCACATTTCTATTTATCCTAAATTAACTTTTATGATTTAATGGAAATTTGCAGATGAGTTCATCAGGACTATTGTAGTTAGCAGAAGTCCCTATCGCAATGGATTATTAATATATTCATAGGCACTTCCCAGCAATAACTAATGTCATTTTCAAGCCCTTTCTTAGGAAGGCGTGATATCATCCATACTATAGTGTTTATTCCTTCCTCATTTTTCAACGGAAATTTGATCAAATCTCCATGAAAATATGTTTAGAACGTGGGTTTGGTAAAACAAAGATTTTATTGATTCCTTCACAAAATTTAGGATATAAATGTATTTTCTATAACTATAGCTCTTGCAAGATTACGAGCACATGCTAACCGAATTAGCTTCACAATTTCATCAATATTCTCCATTCTATAATCTTTCAGAATATGTGGCTGTTTCTGAAAAGTATATTTACATTTTGAACTATTTTGAAACCGCCATTTAAAAAATTCACTTACGTCTCCCGCTTTCTCCATCTGCTTCTTGCTTCGCTCAATCAACGGTGTTAGTTCCATCTCTAGGTGCTGCAGAATAACAAAAGTCTCCTTCGACGGCATTTTCGGATCCTTCGACTCCAGCAAAGGTATTGAGTCAATTAACAAGGATGGCCAGAAGCTAAGAAAATTGAACTTGAATCATCTGATGTAGAATGTAGAAGCAAATACTCACTATTCGGGAGTTATTTTTGAATTTAGTAGATTAACTAAAAGCTTTGCAGCTTCAATAAATTCACGGCGCTTGTAGAATTGGTGGAAATCGAAATATTTCACAAGAAACACCAGTCGCGGTGATATGAACATTTTCCCACCGATATTACCAAGAACGTCAGGGCACAGCATTTCGCCAGTCTTTGAGTAGTTTGTGAGGAAAAAGTCTGTTATTGCAGTAACAGCTCCAGCATCTTTGGAACGTATTGCCCATTCTAAAGCGTTACCATACCGTTCATTAGCCATTGATCTTGTTGCTTGCACTCGACAAATTTCCCTTTCTGCAATTTGAAATCTTTAGAATCAAAACTAGTGTAAAAAGTTCAAGCCTTTCATTACCAACTGATGATAAGCCTCTTTGCTTTGCAACCTCGATTACCTTGAGGGCCTGACGCTCATTCTCTACAGGTACCTTTGTGAGAAGCAATTCCATTGCAGCTGCGCCTAATTAAAAATGAATAGATAATTTAACCGAATCACCATATGTTCTCTTCCTTGTACCTTCTGAGCACTGCTCAAGATAATCAACACCCATCATCCATAAGGAATCGCGTGACATCAAAGCTGAACCAAATTCATACAAAAGTGCATCACGTAGAGAAAATGCAATGCTGAAATGGAATTGTGCTTATACTTCAAACTTAAGGATAAAATATGTAACGCTACTTCTTTTTCTGCTCTCCCATCACTTGAAGTTGACCACAATGATAAAGCAAATCGGTTAAATGCGTGACGAACCATTGATTATCGCCAATCTTTTGAATGGAATGTAGAACCTGATTCATATCATTCTCCATAACGCTCAGTATTACACGATCTAACTGCTTCAAGAATCCACTTCCGGTGAACCCCATCTCATTAGCCCATCGATTTATCCAGAGATTGGCGAAGGAACCCAATTCGAAATATTTACACGCTGGTTCCGTATAGAATAGATAACCGGACAAAAATTCATACCAACATGTTGATTGCTTTATTTGTTGATTCCAGCTATACTGATTTCCTGTAATTAACTGAGAAAAGAAAAGTTCACTCGCTAAACCTCTTATCTAACTACAGGCGATAACAATTCAAATATTCTACAATTGGACACAATGTCTGAATAATAATGGACATATTTTTTGCTGTAAAAGGCTAATAAATAATAACACCAGCGGCCGCCATCAAAAGTGCCTTTCATCTTTGGTACGTCGCTCACAGATCGATAAAAGTAAGAAGCTTAGGGCTTCGCATATCGGTATTAGCAGAGGTGGGCGCAATGGGCTAGAGATCCGTTACCATGACCAAAATAAATAAAAGGAATTTTATTATTGTGTTGAAAGCTAACGCAAATAGCAGCTCTTGTCGTTAATATGACAAGCCACCGTAATAGGCGGATATGCACTGCTCCTCCAAACAGAAGCAAAATCATTTCTGTAATTAACGTGCTTAAGCAGAGCAAATTCACCGACCCTGGCGGTCTTCCCGTTGAACTGCTCGTTGCAACCCCTGCAGGTTCTGTAAGCTGTCAATTCTACTTATATCAAAACCTCGAGAAACTGGAACTTTGCCAATGAGAAAGAATGGGGGTGATCGTTATGATTCCAAAGACTGGCTCCGTTATGAGGGCGACATTTGCAGGGGTATTTCGGGCTACTATAACGATGATAGCTAAAATAATTCTGGAACTCATGAAAGGGTGGTTTCCACTCTGGACCCTTCTGCACTCACCACAGTAACACTCTTCGATTCATTGTGAAAATGTTACGAGCTTATATCCCCTTTACACCCGCGCTTGATTCATGTAGACGGCAACAAACGACTGAGATGCATTGAGCGTCTATAATGTCAATAATAATATCGTTATCTTCGAACATGTTCAAAAATCACACCAAAACGCCGACGGAACAGATTACGTTCTTGAAACGCAGTCAATATACACCACCATGGATTAGGCATCAGCCAACAAGACAAACTCAGAAGTGAATCTTCCGAGTGTAGAACGGCCTCAGTTGTGGTATTTGAAAACCAGTGTGATCGGGGAAGCAGAATAGCTTTTTCGTCCTTTCATCAGCGAACATTATGAGCAAAGATAGTTGCATTATTTATTAGCTTATTACCACCGTGGAAAATGCCATAGCCAAATTATGTATAAATTGCCTACGATATGGCCCCTCAACGAGGTATTCATTTTTCAGTTCCGCTGTGTCCACAACGATCCGGAAAAGTGAAAATGGAAATTGCTACAAAAGCAAAGTTTAATAAGTTTACGACGAATACGAAAATTATGATGAAAGCTGCAGCTGATGAACTACTGTAGTGCTGATGGTTCTATGAAAAGAATATTTCCCGGAAGATAATAATTTCAAGGTAAGAGTTGCTCAGTAAAATTTGATTGTTTTTAAGGAGTGCATGACTTTTTATATGGAATGGATATTTTTTTGTTTCTGACGCCATTGTCAAAAAAGACACAGCAGTAAATTCAGGATCTATGTCAACAGGGCAACAGTATCGCTCCCATTAGCCGACAGCTTAGTGTTTCAATTAAGCCTGTGCTTTTGTGGGCCCAACAAGCTTCATGACAAATTGAAGAAAGGGAAAGAAGTTAGAGGTAACAAGTGCTCCAACCGGGCGATAAGAAAAAAAGCAAGAATGCTGATCAAGGATAAAGTTGGAGTCGGAACAAGGACTGTAAAAAAATCCTCTACCAATCACCTGAATTCAAGCGTCAAGGAAAAAGTCTCCAGAACTACCGACAAAGATTACATCAGAAGCCTCCAGTCGGGATAATATGCATACATGAGGCCAACAAACCCGCTTCTAGCCGAAAAGAACATTGAAGACAGGAAAGCGTTTTGCAAGAGGGGGGCGAGGGTTTCACCGTAGAAAAAGCGAGCAGGAAGAAACGAGCTCACAAACTTTTCCACAAACAAAATCGGCAAAATATACGAGCCAGAACATCGAATCTGAAAACGATGCAGTCAGTTAAACGACCTAAACGAGAGCTTAAAATAATGGTGGGCGCAGGGATAAGTTTATATGGAAAATCCGAGCTTATCATCATTGATGAAAACTGTACGGTTAATGCAGAGTACTATCGAAACAAAATGTTACCGATCTGCCTCAACAATCGGCAGCAATATCCAAAGGAATATCTCCCATTCTTATGCAAGATGGGGCTCACTCTCATACTGCGAAAGCCAGTATAGCAAAGGTGAACGTTTGGAAGGATTGGCCATACAACTCACCCGATCTTCATCCCATCGAAAATTTAGCGCCAATATTGAAAGAAGCAGTGTTCAAGGAACCTAAGATAACCAGTCGTCAATTACGAATTGAACGGGTACGAAGTGACTAGGATCAAAAAGGCAACGATCATATTTTCAGACTTTGCGATATTTTCCTAAGGCAAATAAATGAATCCGTCCGGATAGCTGAGGGGTTAGAGCACAAGGCTGAGATTTGACGTCGGATACCAGTCGACTCAGCTGTGAATGAGTACCTGAGTCAAATCAGGGTAATAATCTCGGGCGAGCGTAATGCTGACCACATTGCCTCCTACAGTGTTCTGTAGTGTACCGTTACTGTCTTGAATGAAGTGCTCTAACACACTTCAAGGCCCTGATTCAATATGGATTGTTGTGCCAACGATTATTATTAAATAAATGAATACTGCGAAATGAAAGAACATCACATCAAATATTAATTTAATGAATTGTATTACTTACATGTAAGCTTACTAAATTAATTAAACTAATCCAGTAGTTCCTATATTTTTTGGAATATTTGAAAAAATAAGGTGTACCATACTTTCCGTCCACCGTGCACTTCTTTCATCCGCAGCAACTCTTTCAACGCCAAACAATTCAGAAGTTCAATTGAACTTCAAGACGACGTAGCGAAATGTCTGCAGCTTTTGGAGATCTCCGCAAAGATGCAGATTTAAGGAATTGGGCAACACAATTAGATACCGCACAATATACCTTACAATCGCGCAACAGCTTTTTCCGAGCCTCTATTGAAGCTCAATTGACAAGCAAACAGTGACTCCACAACCCAATGGTATATCGAAGTTTCAACATGGAACATACCTGGCAACCTTAAATTAACCGACGCAAATTTCCATTCATCCGTAGAAATTGAGATATTGCAGGACTTCAGCAAGCAAAGTCATTCCAGTTGTTGAAGGCGAATCAGCTCATTACGTCTGCAGAATAAAAGTGCAGGTGAAACCGACTCTTTCCCCAAAGGATTAATTGATTCTGGAAACTCGAAGAAGCCGAATGCGGTAATCCAGGAATTAGCTTGGGTAAAAGGAAATGCCAGCTCCAATTCACTCAAACTCACAGAAAGGGTGAAACAGGTCGATTCTTTGTGAAACTTCCTTTCACTAAACAGTCTGAGTTATTTGGGGGATCTAGGAACATTGCCTATAGCAGATTCTGTGCATTGGAACACAAGCTGGATCATAACATCAAGCTTACAATACTACTTTCAATTCATAAACTAATATAAGCACCTGGGGGACATGTAGGAGGTAGATATCAGGTCTGTCCAGCAGCCATACTATTTCACTATTGCGTGCTTAAATCAGAAAGCACAACCGTCGTATTTTATGCATCCGCCACTACGAGCTCTGGTGTATCGTTAAATCAATTCTTGAACACAGGGCCCAAAATCCAGGATGAGAGGAAGCACTTAAGTATTTCAAACTGAAGACCGTCAAAATCCACACAAGATCTGAATTATACTTGGCCATCAAATGCCTTCAGAGGTTTGACAAGGAGGGGCGGAAAAACGCTTAGCTACAGAAGCAATACAGCAGAATTTCTATGTTTATGACGTCCTCGCCGGATTTGACTTCTTGTTTGCCGCCCTAGAAAAACAACATCAGTTACGGGCTCTTTTCCATAAAGATGGTTGCTGGGTCAGAAAATGGTATTCAAATCACGGCAGGCTGCTTGAGAATATAGCCCGCGAGAATCAGAAGCTTCAGCTAGACTTGAAAGATAGGGATGAGGCTACCATACGTATGCTGGATATCTCTAGAATGTGGATTGATAGATCCGATAATGCTGAGACCGAAACTCTTTCTCCAATGAATTTTAAAAATTTACGGAAAGGCAAGATTGTCTCTAGAAAAGCATGCATACCAATTACAGTTTCGAGAAGAGCTCGAAGAACTGACAATTCCCAGACACCTTTCCGTCCTGCGTATTCCGAAAGCCATACAGCTGCAACCATAAGGTGCAGCAGCGTACTTAAGAGCCGTTGACAAAGGTTCTACAATAGTCCTACGTTTGCTTTATGTGTGTGGTTACCTTGTGCTAAATCTAATGTTGCATCAACAAAGTCGTCAGCATCACATGAGAGATTTATTGTCAACAGGATTGTGGAAAAAAAGAGATTGACACCAGCGACACAATGGAAGCACCTCCCACGAATTATATCGCATGGGACGACTCAACGCTACTTTCTAGAAAGCAATATTTGGTGCTATAGGCCAAAGTTTCTCTATGAGGCATAAAACGTTTGGCCTCCTATTTCTGAACCTGTAGTCTGTAAAATAGACACGACAAACAGTGTACGTACCGGAACGACCTTTTGAATCGCATCAATTACCATAACTTATTCTTGCCACTTCAACGATAAGGTCGTACATACTGCGTTTCGCAAACAGCCACCATCGGCAACAATATGAATCTTAAAGCAAGTCGCAGGACAATGACTACAAAGGTCGAGTCAACAGTTCCAGTACCAGCTAAGTGCCTGTCATCGCTTAACGACAAACGATTTCAATTTAAATACAACTTAAGCACGCAATGCGCTTTAACACACATGCTATACGAGAGAAGCTACACGAGACACTGATCTTTGGGAGACCATGTTGCCAGATTCGACATAACCTATAGTTCGCATTGCCGAATTTTCTTAGAGGGGGGAGAAATCCTCAAGCATTTTCTCCACGATTTCTCACCTCTAGCTAGAACCAAGCTACGGACACTAGGTAAACAATTCTTTGGGGATCTCAAGAGGGCCCTTATTCTTCATGAATACCACTGGCTGACTCTAAAGATCTGGGGCGACTGGATTCTGCTTCCCCTGCATTCATAGTGTTAACAATTTGTGGTATAAAAACGGCGTACCACAGCACTAATTAGACATAGTCATAGTATCAAGCGAAATGTAAATCAAAATTGAATCGAAAAATTTTATAAAATCATTTTCTGTCAGGGAAAGGTTCATAATAATAATCGTTGGCACAACAATCCATATTGGATCAGGGCCTTGAAGTGTGTTAGAGCACTTCATTCAAGACCGTAACGGTACACTAGGAGGCAATGTGGTCAGCATTGCGCTCGCCCGAGATTATTACCCTGATTTGACTCAGGTACTCATTCACAGCTGAGTCGACTGGTATCCGACGTCAAATCACGATACAAATCCCACTGCCGCCAGCGAGATTTGAACCCCGACCTTCCGTATGACAGCCTTGTGCTCTAACCACTCAGCTATCCGGACAAGGTTCATGGTTATTTAAATAAATCTACAGTCACATTTCGATGCGTAGTAAAGCATTAGGCCGGGCACAAGTTGAGACAATGTGTGACGCAGGAAAGCAGAAGCTAAAATCGTCTGCGAGCAGGTAGCGCGAAAATTCAAGCGCAGTTCTAACGGGATGAGAAACAACACCAACTCTTTAAATTACATGTAGGTCATAGTCACTAGTGAAAACTAGCTCACGGACGCTCTCGAAATGTGTCGCGTGACACTGCGTGTGAGCATTTGCCGTTTTATTCATTTTCTTATTCCACAAAAGGTCGCGGGGAGTCACATCACCTCACCAAGCTCATCTACGCCTTTCCTTACATAAATAAACGAATCGTGCAGCACAAGGTCAGTTTCTATAAAAAGCAATCACTTTCGAGGTCCTAAAAGCGCAAGATAAATGCAGCTTTTAAGACATTCTTTAGGGAAGGGAATTGTATTCATATTTAGCTTTTGTGCGTTTAGAAGCGACGTCAGCGCTTCTGAATGGGGCTCGCCACTTCTCTAGGTCGTATGCCTGGTCCAATTTAAGTCGAGCGGTTTTCAAATTACCATCTATCGTATAAGGCTCTCATTGCTTCGGAGAGTTTTTGGACTCTTTCCCATCCACTTGAATCTTTAGGCCAATTTTCAGACAGATGACACAACCGTACTGTGAAGGTCACTTCTCTCCCAACTTCTCAACGATTCATGCGATGCCATTTGTTGGTTTCATGCATGATTATTATTATAGCAAATTAAATTGCCAAGTCACCGATCCAGTGGAACTTATTCGCCTCTATCCGAAATGCTCTTCATTATCTTTGGTTGCTGTCCAGTACTCTAGGGCGAATGACGGTTAGTTTCGAATTTCAGACGGTGATTGTTGCGTCGATGACCAGATATAGCCACGTCGAGACTATATTGAGCCATTGGCTACTAAAGCATACTAGTTACAGCCACTTTCGCAACACCATCAAATTTCTTGCAGACCGCTAATATATCGATCGTTCATTTCAAAGGCTTCGTTAGTTCTTCGTTACCGGTGAACATACAAATATTAATGCAGACACCGATTTGGATGACTGCAGAGGTTTGGATTAGTTTGCTAACAAATCAACCACATCTACTTCCTATCGCTGTTGGTTCCTAGCAAATTGCTTCAACCCCCCTCCCCCCTAATTTTTCGAAAATCTCTACTGATTTGCGCCACGTATTTCTAGGACGACCGGACCGTCGACCATCCTCGGATAGTGGATTCCATCGCATGGCAAAACCAGAAATGGAGTTATCGCCCTTTCTCATATGTAGCTGATCCTACCATTGGCAGAAGAAAACCATGGATGCGATAAGCCTATAGAACGTACTTCGAAAAGTAATTTCCAGCTTGACAAATTATGTAGTGTCTATCGTATTCATTCTTAGAATGCTTTATGTGGGACATCCTTTAATACGAATAATGAAGTCGATCGTTCGTAAACAGTTTTTCAACGATAAGGGCGAGAACTGCTAGGGACACGGAAAAATAAAGTTACCTGAAAGATACCAACATAAGTTGTATATTTTACCCACGCGTAGCGTTTCTAGACAATATTGTGGTAGTTCGCAAATTTCACAAAGAAAAATAAATACCTTGACGATCTCCTCCAATTCAGGTTCACTGGAAAGAATTCCTGCAGACAGCTTCAACTCAGTATCTGTAAGCCAATAATGCCACTGCGAGCGGAATTTTTGAATAGAGAGGCCTCCATATACCTGAAATTTACACACTCTAATCAGCGCACAATTTCATTATCATAGAACGAAGTAATTTACATTATAAACTGGCATTGTTTTTAAAATTTGCTCCGCCATTTTAAATGCTGTCGTCTCGGAAAGCGAATGCAACTGAAGAATGGCTCGGGCAACTTCAATTTGTCCTTGTAGAATTAATCCCTTCACTGTTGGCCAATAATCTTCACTTGTATTTGCTTCACGCTCGTACAGCAATAGCTCAGTTGCGATTCTTTCATATGACGGGAAGTGGAATCGGGTCCATTCTAACAACTGCGGAACTACGATATTCGAAGGAGCTGTATCGATGTAGAGTATCTCGCACAGATGCCACACACACTCAATTGAATAGAAGATAGTGATGTAGTTTTGAAATCTGAAGAACGGAGGAAATACAGTAAAGGATTACATATTCAATTTGTGTGTTTATTTAAGGAAAAAAACAGGAAAATTACCTACCATCAGCCTCATAACCGCGACCTTCCGTATGATAGCCTTGTGCTCTAACCACGTAGCTATCCGGACACGGTCCAAATTAAGGAGCATCACAATGGTATAGTGCTTATAGCAACGGAAATCTTCGATCTAGCAGAGAAGAATGCTTTCTGTGAACAATTGCACGCAGTTCAAGGGAGATTTCTTAAAGGTGACATTGTGATCGTGATGTGTGATCTGAATGTCAAAGTAGGTTCTGACAACACGGTCTTGGCGACCATAACGATAATGGTAGAAGTTTTGTGGATTTCTGCAGTTTCCACCGCCTCCTCATTGCTGGCACATTATTCAAGCACAGGCCCTACCATAAGGTCAGTTGAGTTCCAACTGACGGACATCGAACGGGCAGTTAGATTGATTGATTTGGGAATTGTGCTTTGAATAGCGCACTGAGACAGGCACTGACATTGACTTCGAAAAGGATCACCATTTAATAGTCGCTTGCATTCGCTTGCCACACGCGGCGTTTCTCGCGGGGTGGGAGAGCAACATCAATCACTTGTACGATGCAGCTTTCGCTCAACAGTGAGAGGAACTATCTTACTCACCGGATGACAAATCATCATCATCAACGGCGTAACAACCGGTATCCGGTCTAGACCTGCTTAATAAGGAACTCCAGACATAATGGTTTTGCGCCGAGATCCACCAATTCGATATCCCTCAAAGCTGTCTAGCGTCCTGACCTACGCCATGGCTCCATCTCAGGCAGGGTCTGCCGTCTTCCTTTTCTACCATAGATATTGCCCTTATAGACTTTCCGGGCTGGATCATCCTCATCCATACGGATTAAGTGACCCGCCCACCGTAACCTAATGAGCCGGATTTTATCCACAATCTGACGGTCATGGTATCACTCATAGATTTCGTCGTTATGTAGGCTACGGAATCGTCCATCCTCATGTAGGGGACCAAAAATTCTTCGGAGGATTATTCTCTCGAACGTGGCCAAGAGTTCGCAATTTTTCTTGCTAAGAACCCAAGTTTCCGAGAAAGACATGAGGACTGGCAAGATCATTGTCTTGTACAAGAGCTTTGACCCTATGGTGAGACATTTCGAGCTTTTTGTAAGCTGAAATAGGCTCTGGGCTGCCAACAACCGTGCGCGGATCGTCGTAGCTGTTATCGGTTGTGATTTTCGACCCTAGATAGGAGAAGTTATCAACAGTCTCAAAGTTGTAGTCTCCTATCTTTATTCTTCCTGTTTGATCAGTGCGGTTTGATGTTATTGGTTGGTTGGTTTTTGGTGCTGACGTTGCCACCATATTCTTTGTCTTGCCTCCATAGATGTGCAGCCCAAGATCTCGCCCTAATTGCCGCCTGCTCGATCTGGATGAAGGCAGTTTGTACGTCCCATGATGTCGATATCGTCAGCATAGGCCAGCAGTTCGGTGGACTTAGAGGATCGTACTCCTCGCATTTACCTCAGCATCACGGATCACTTTCTCGACGGCCAGGTTAAAGAGGACGCATGATAGAGCATCGCTTTGTCGTAGACCGTTGTTGATACATGTGAAAGGAGGCTGCAAAATTTTTTTCCACAGAATGTGGCCATATGGGGTATCAGACGAAAGGGCTCGATTAGTACTTTTCGAAACTGGTTCTATGTTTGATACTGGGTGAAACGTAGGGGAGTGAGGACTCAAAATATGACCCCCAAAAAGTGTAACAGGACTCGTTCTCAGAACCTATCCGACCGAAAAATCTGAAAAAATCACAGTAGTGCATCTCTACTAAATCTAGACCTCAAAATACATCCCATTCCGATATCTGTTAATAATAGTGTATTTTCACATTTTAGAAATTTACCCGGCAACCCCCCTTATATTTATCCCAGAAGTATAAAATTCGGCACAGATGTAATAAAGAATATAATACACAAGTTGGTCAGGTTTGAAGAATATCCAACTATTACTAACAAAGTGATAGGGAATGAAAGTTTACCATTTTTTGCGAATTTCGTGCATTCTAAAACCTGTATGACGTCATCACCACATTTCAATTCATCAATAGCATAACGAAATGAGTTCTTACGAATGGGGTCGCAAAAAATTATTTTGTTTTAGCTTTTTAGTCATTTGTATATGAATACCAATTACTCCAACCTGACATGTGTGTACGTAGGTATAGTATATGCGTGCTAATGAACTTTGGGGGTAGTGCCTAATTCTAATAGATATAAGAAGTAAATCGGAAATATGGGTACCATCAATTTATATACGTGCATATATATGTACAGTATTCGGAAATAGGCAGTTTGTTTATTTAGGGTGTGGATAATATCTGTGGCCGTAATATGTACGTATATCTTGTAGTGAATGAATGAAGGAATATGTTGGATTTGTAGCTATATAGGGATAGAAAAATGTGCGTTGAAGTTTCTTACATGAGATGAACACAAAACCTTTATACCCGAAGCGCGAGCTTCCGTTATTCCGACTTGTTTATGTATGAGGCAGATAATGCCTCGTTGCCAGTCGTCAGGCATTGATTCGCTTTCCCACACCTTGAGCACAAGTTGATGAACCACTTGGTGTAATTGGTCGCCTCCATATTTAACCAATTCAGCTGAATTTCCGTCGGCTCTTGGCGACTTATGTTTTTTAAGCCGATGAATTGCACGGACTGTTTCTTCTATATTTGGTGGTGGCAGTATTTGTCCGCCGTGGTTGTTCAGTAGTTCATCAAAGTACTCTACCCATCGCTCCAATATGCCCATTCTGTCGAAAATCAGATTTCACTTTTTGTCTCGGCAGGATGAACATCGAGGTGTGTAAGGCTTCACCCTGCTGACTTGTTGGTGAAACATCAGCGCCTGATGCGGTTACGCGCGTGCTAGCTTACATTCATCGTCAAACCAGCCGTTCCGACTCTTTTTGCGGCTGGGGCCAAGTATGTTTGTGGCCGTATTTAGGTGACTGAAGATCATTTGTTGATGCTTCATCTCCAGGATCTCTGTTCACTGCGGTTATTGTGGCATCCATTTTCCTCTTATAGGTGTCGCGGAGGGCTGTATTTTGGGTGGCTTCAGTGTTAACTCTCAACTGATTGTCAGAGGAGATTCTGGGTGGTGTTGTTATTCGAGCTCGGAGCACCATGCCAACGAGATAGTGATCCGAGTCTATATTGGCCCTCTTATATGCTCTGACATTCATCAAGGCTGAGAGGTGGCGGCGTTCGATCAATTGAAAGCGGTCCCGTCTGGAGAGGCCGCTTTCCGCGCAAACCAGGTATTTACAACAACCATTTCGTGTGACACTGCTAATTGAATAATCCGCAGTCCGTTATCGTTTCTATTTTGGTGTAAGTAGAGTAGAGCCAGCGTATCGCCTGAATACGGGCTCCTTCCCTAGTTGGCTGTTAAAATCCCCAAGTATGATTTTGATATCATATCTGGGACAGGCTTCGTTGTTACATCAGCCCTATATTCGGACAGGGTATCGGCTAGCTGCTCATCAGCTTCATCTCTGTACAGGGAGCGCACGTTTCATGAGAAAATGCGCAAATCGTTATTCCGTTGTCGTTGCCGGGTTCGTCGTTGTGTAATCCGTCCAGTCCGAGGCTCCTGTTGTGGCTTCGTAACAAGTTGTTTTCCGTGTAGGGTTGTCAGCCCTACCCAACCCCGAACCTGGAGGACTAGTTGGTACAATTTGTCCCGTTTTTAGGCGCGGGAGACTCGCCTTCATCCTTGTCCGTCTGCGGCTTTTCGTTAAGAAAGAGCTCCCAGCGGTCACCACGGGGAGGTGGAGATAGGGTTTGGTGGTAGAGCTGCTGGTGTTGGTTCAGCAGTTATTCCTCAGGTTTTATGCTCCATCGTGGGTACCAATCCACGTTTCGCCCTAGTCATGAATACCTTTAGGCCAAAAACAGATCACCACCCCATAAACCCATATTCCAGCTCCAACCTACTTAATTCAGTTGTCTTTACGAATCTTCCGAGGAAATGTCTTCCTTGAGTACCCTTACCTGATTTTAACTTCTTCGCTAATTTCTTCATTCGAAATCTCCTCTTCTAATTTCTCCAGGCAAGCTCGGATTATACTCCGATAAGTTCTCGAAATTTTCACATAATCCGATTGGGTTCCTTGGCGCTTCAGGTCTTGCACAGCCAAGTAGACTCCATTCGCCTCAGCGATCAGGCACCGGAGGATCGGTTCCTCGAAAATGAATTCAGTCGTGAGGTGGAAAATATTAACCTCATTTTGACCAGCGAAGTCGGAAACACGATCTTTCGTTGTGCTGCAGGATAAATGATATCCAGGATTAATCTAACACGAAACGCGAGCAATTATCCGGTTGTTACCTGGTTATTGGATTATATGCTGCTACGGAAAGTTGATGGCCATTTATCCATTTGGCGGTTAAACCGGCTCGGCGACACAGTTCATCGTTTATGGTCTGAATTTAGAAAGTTTTACTACATTTAGCTTAGACAGAAAGTCAAACAATACTTACAAATGTGATTACAGGATCTTCCTCCATCTGTGCACCGTTTAGATAGAAAAAAAATTAAAATTAATGAAAAAGTACCCGCACGGAGACAGAATGCGGCGTTCTCTATTTTGATGTCTTCCAGATAGTTGACATTTGACGAGCCCATCATTTCCCCTTCTTTTCTGTTTCACCAACAGGTTCCAAACGGCTGGCAACACACATTTTACTACATTGTTTACATCAACATTTGACATCTTGAATGTCATATGGTGAATTTCATTCATAATTCTGCATGCCGTCGTGTTTTCTGTCCTCCGGAATGTTTTAAACTTTCGTGCGAGTTTGTTCTGTTCAACGAGAACTAAAGTTGTCGCTTCCACAACCAAAAAATGCTCCGAAACGTGTCCAGAATCTGATAGCAATACAACGGAGCCATGAAGCAATCGTTCGAAGGCGCCGGAGCCTACCATCCCGTCGGGGGAGCTTCTTCGTCTGGGATCGCCCACTGGTTACGACACATTAAACTCTATAAGTTAATTGTTCTGGTTGTTTGTCTGTTCACTGTGTCGATTTTCGTGCATTATAACTTGCTAAATGTAAGCGAATTCGGGGGGACTAAATCCAGCAGACTTTTATGATAACAATCTCTCCGCAGCCCGACGCTGGGGTACCCGTAAATGATGTCCACCGATCGCGCTCACAATTGGATGCTTATGAGGATTTCAGTAGCATGAAGGCCAGCGATTTGAAACTGCGTATCGAGGAGATGATGAGGATTAAGGTAGGTGCCAAGTAGGAACGGACGATCCTTCAAATTAAATCGACTCTAACTTGAGACGATCATCGAAATTCTCGGCTGCGCTGCGCCGTCGGAATAAGAGGTCATCGACTAGGAATAGAATATTCTCTGCATGTAAACACTCTATTTTGGGCCAAACAATGAAAGCAAAAATTGTAGACGTTCAATTTTTCAGAATCACACTTTACTTTAAAAATGTGATGGCAAGAGGCTCGTGCTTCGGAATGGAGCGATTTTAAAAGCGAATCAAATTTAATACTCGTGTAAGCACGGGCAAACATGTCTTACACCTCTTTCAGAGCTCTACAATCCAGGTCGTCACGTTCCAATTCGAAAAATCAATCACTGAGCCACGGTATTTGATTTAGTGCTTTTCCAGCCAGATACATTCCTGCGGTTGTTTGTTATGATATTTCGCTAAAGTTTAGCTTCACCTTCAGCTACAGCAGTCCACCACCGGCTAAGCTTTCCAATTTCTTCTTCCGATTTTTTGCAGATTGAAATCTTGAAAGCTAGTGTTGCGCCACATCATCCCATCCCCGCCACTATTCCGCCTATTTCATTAACATGTTTTGGAAACGCGTCCGACATGTTTTTAAGGCTCCTTCCACTACTTGGAGTTTGTCGAAATCCAACTCACATAATGTGGTTCTGGACATTTCGAAGACGAGTTCAATCCGAAGTGATGTAAATACTTCCTGTACCGTGCTCCGCGAGGAACTACGTCAAGTCGTTATCCAATTCTATGTGCTTTCGCTCCACCCATTGCTCAATATACGAGATCAGCGACCTTTTTCTTAATAGGCTCACTTTGCTGCTGCAGAGTTCCTTGCTAGTAGCTCTTCGGAAGTCCGTAGTCACCTCGAATCGATTCACCCTCCTCTAGTAAAAGTAGTGCGCTTCACAACAAACTGCACCATCTCATGCTGTGTGTACATATATAGTCAAAGGATGGTATAGGTCCCAGGGCGAAACGTGGATTGGTACCCATGATGGAGCATAAAACCTTGGAAACGCCTGCTTAACCAACACCAACAGCTCTACTACCAAACCCTATCTCCACCTCCACGTGATGCCCGCTTCTTAACGAAAAACGCGCCTAAAAACGGGAAAAATTGTACCAACTACTTCTTCAGGTTGGGGGTGGGGTAGGGCTGACACGGAAAACAAATTGTTACGAAGTAGCCATTCAATAAACCATGTGCTCGGAGTAGGTTTCCTAATCAGCCAAAAAATGAAACTTGCTGTCATCGGTTTAGCAAACATAAGCGAACGGCTATGTACTCTGCGCTTGCGAGGCAAATTTAGAAATATAAGCCTCATTAACGTTCTGGCCCCTACAGAGGCGACTGTGAGTCGGAGAAGGATACCTTCTACAAGGCAGTAGAACGAACCCTCGAAGCCTGTCCTAGATATGATATCAAAATCATATTTGGGGACTTGGCTTTTAAAAGTAGGGACGGAGCCCGTATTCAGGCGATACGTTGGCTCCCATAGTTTACCACCAAAATACAAATGATAACGGACTGTGGATTATTCAATTAGTAGTGTGACAAGAAATGGTTGTTGGAAGTACCTGGTTTACGCGGAAAGCGGTCCACAAACAAATGTGGGCCTCTCTAGACGGGACCACTTTCAACCAAATTGACCATGTGGTGATCGAACACCGCCACTTCTCAGCCTTAATGAATGTCAGAACATATAGGGGGGCCAATATAGATTCGGATCACTATCTCGTTGGCATGGTGTTCCGAGCTCGAATAACAACACCACCCAGGATCCCCTCTGACAATCAGGTGACATTTAACACTGAAGCCATCCACAACACAACCCTCTTCAACACCTTTAAGAGGGAAATGGATGCCGTAATAACAGCAGTCAACAGAGATCCTGGAGATGAAGCATCAACAAATGATCTTCACAATCACCTGAAAACGTTACCATAAATACGGCCACAAAGAGTCGGAACGACTGGTTTGACGATGAATGTAAGCTAGCAACAGAACGGAAGAATGCTGCATGCTGCATGTAATGTTGCATTCTCAAAGGACGCGAACTCCGGCGAGCGAAGAAGGGACTTCACAGACGGAAAAGGACGCCTGGGAGAACCAACAGGTCTGTGAACTCGAAAAGTACAGGGAGCAACCGCACCAGGCGCGGAAGTTTTACCAACAAGTCAGCAGGATAAAGTCTTACGCACCTCGATGCTCATCCTGCCGAGATAAAGAGGGAAATCTGATTTCCAACAGAAGCGGAGCGAAGGGTAGAGTACTTTGATGAACTACTGAACAACCAGAAAATCGGCGAGTTGAAGGTCCCGCCAACTGAAGACGAGAAACAAATACTGCCACCACCAAGTATAGAAGAAACAATTCGTGCAATTCATCGCCTTAAAAATCACAAGTCGCCAGGAACCGATGGAATTACAGCCGAATTGGTTAAATATGGAGGCGACCAACTACACCAAGCGGTTCATTAACTAATGCTCAAGGTGTGGGATAGCGAATCAATGCCTGATGACTGGCAACGAGGCTATCTATCTATAGAGGTATCATGTTGCTGAGTACCATCTATAAAATATTCTCCGCTATCTTACTGGGTCAAATAGCCTCATACGCCCAGAACATCATTGGTCCATATCAAAGAGGCTTCACTCCAGGCAAATCAGCAACAGGTCAGATTGCCTTCCTGCATGCATGCATTCTATTTAACCTGGTCCTGGAGAAAGTGATCTGTGATGCTGAGGTAAATGCGAGGGGTACAATCCTCTTTAAGTCCACGCAACTACTCGATATCATGGAAAGAACGACCCGAGTCGTCCAAACTGCCTTCATCCAGATCGAGCAGGCGGTGATCGGCGCGAGATCTTGTACTGCACATCATTGAAGGCAAGACAACCAGCACCATCAAACCGCACTGGTCAAACGGGAAGAATAAAGATAGGAGACTACAACTTTGTGACCGTTGATAATTTCTCCTATTTAGGGTCGAAAATCACAACCGATAACAGCTACGACGATGAAATCCGCGCACGGTTGTTGGGAGCCAACAGAGCCTATTTCATCTTACAAAAACTGTTCCGCTCGAAACGTCTCACCATAGGGTCAAAGCTCTTACTGTGTGAGACATTGATCTTGTCAGTTACCATCCAGCATATCAAGCCATCGTTGTCTTGGCCGGCCGTTTGGTCTTGTGCCGTCGACTTGGATGTTCAGATCAATCTTGGCAAGTGAATTTTCATTAGCGCGAATTACATGACCATACCATCGAAGACACCTCTCTCGCAATTTTTCCAGTTTTGAAACGTCACGTCATGCAGGTTGCGCTCTAATGAGTAAAGAAATTTCATACAGTAGTTCACTATTGGCTGATAACATTGATCCGAAATATTGAAATGTCTCAGTTCTGGGTAGGTCACTGCCACTGACAATGATAGTGCCTGTTTTATTCAAATTCAATCTGAGACCGTGTTGCATGTGACGATCATCCCGTTTTTGAACAAGTTGCTCGAGATATTTTTTCCTATGAGACACTAGGAAATCATCACCTGCATAGAGTAGTGTATAGGGTGCTGAGCGTTGTATGTCCTGTGTGACAGTGTCCATAATAAGCATAAAGAGTAGTGACGAGAGGAGGCTTTCTTGATGAACATACTAGGTATAAGGTGTTGTCGCCGGAGACTGTAGGTAGGTAGGTATCAATGGCCGCTCCAAGGAACTTAATTAGTGCTGTGATGAACCCGTTTGATGCCACAAACTCCTAAGACAGTGATTGCTATGAGAGCAAACAGGCAGAGTCCAGCCGGCTCAGATCTTCAGAGCCAGCCCGTAACATTCATGAAGAAAAGCAGCTCTGAGGTCCTCAGAAAATGGTTTACCTAGTCTATGGGCAATCGCAAGGAAAGTGCCTGAGGGTTTCTTCCTCTTCTACGCAGCTTCGGCAATGCGGATTGTAGGGTATACCAAGTCTGACGGCGTAATCCCCTATAGGCCAGTGCCACGTGCAGACTGCCGTAATCTTGTATGCATTTGAGCTTTCGCAATCGGATTTCGTTATAAGAGAGTCAAATCCTCCTTAACTTGACACAGATGGTGTGTCTTCGTCATCTGAGATCTGCGCCTGCTAAGTAGTGCGAGTACGCCGAAGGGCTGCCAAGAGTAGAGTCCCCCCTTGAGCGTGCCGCCGAGACGGTTCAGTGTGATTCTTTACTACCCCATTAGCCCGGAGGATGCCGTCGCTGAGTACAAGGCCTTAATGGCCGCTTGGCTGTCAGTCAGAATGGCTATGCTACGTTTGGGGTTCGGATCATGCCCCAACCATTCCAGCTTCCAGTGTCGCCAGTTCTTCTGCTTGGACATTTGTAGCACTCCAGATACACTCCTACTATTAAGGCTGTCAAGCCTCTCGACATTGATGAATAGCAGAGTAAGCGGAGATCTAAACTCTGCGCACTGTACGAAAGTCTTTAAAGTTAATGTGATCATTAAGAAGAAGTGCTCTCAAGAGTCCCATCATCACACTGCACTTAGGTCCAGGTTATATCGTTGAGTGAGCATTTTAGGGAGCCTTTTTACCGTTGGGAAATGTATGTCTAGACCTCAAGATCGTAATGAAAGGAAAATAAGGGCATGAGATAGTATCAGCGAACGCTTATAGAAAATTTGAATTGTTAATAATTTTTTTTTTGCAACTGGGATATCGATTATAGCCAGTGTAAATTCCAACAAGGACAAAATGGTCAATTATCTAGCCGCAAGAGGCTTTAGAAAAAGTCTGCCTCCATACGACTACTCTCGTCTCATCTAATCTGCGCTCCCCATGTACTGACTCCAGTCAAGTTCTTTTAGAATGATAAAGCTTAAGCTCAATCCAAGCTGGTATGTCCTTTAAACATCTTCTATCCTCTCTAACGTTTATTCCCATTTTTTTTTTAATTTCGAACTAATACGCTTCATCATATCTTCCTTTCTTTTCTTAAAATGAATATAGACTTACAATTGTCTTTCGCTTATTAACCTCATGTACTCATGGACTAACGTCATCTTTATATTTCCAGAGCACCGTTTCCGTAGAACTGCGTGAACTAGAATCTCGCCGGCAAAAACTGCAGTCCGATATTGGCATCTATAATCAAAAAATTGAAGACCTAAAACAAGAACTCCTTCGCGAGCAAACTGAACTAGAACGGCTCAAAATTTCCGTCGAACAGGCACAAGTCGCACAACGTGAAGCCGTTCAACGTAACACTCCGGAACTGGCACTTCCCAAGGCCCTGCATGCAAATGCCGTGCTCGAAAAATATCCCAGCCTCTCTAAAAAGTACAAATCAGCATGTGAAATGAGTAATTGCTTCGATCATTCAAGATGCAGCTTGACATCAGGTTTTCCAGTGTATCTCTACGATCCTGACCACTACAATATTTTAAATCAAGGATACGATATTGATGGGTTCCTGAAAACGACAATCAAACAAACTTTGGGATATAATGCCCATTTGGTAAACGACCCAAAGATAGCATGCGTTTACCTTGTGCTGGTTGGAGAGGCACTACCCGAACACGAACTTTTGAAGAATAATAGATATTCAATCGATGAAGATCAAATTGCGTCAAATTCGTCGATTGTCAATGCAGAAAAATTGCTGAAACTACCGTACTGGGGAGGGGATGGCCGAAATCATGTTTTAATAAATCTTTCAAGGCGTGATCTGACCTCTGCATCTACGAATCTTCTGAGCGATATAAATACTATGCGTGCCATAATTGTACAATCGTCTTTCAGAAAATCACAATTCCGTCCTGGTTACGACATCGTCGTTCCACCAATTTTAGGCCCACCTGGTGGCGATGTGTGGCAAGAGTGTGCTTCGATGGTGCCAGCCCGGCGTAAATATTTGCTAACATTCCAAGGGGAATTGATTCCGGAAAAGACGCCAGCAAGTGATCCCCCAGACGCTTTAGATGAATTCATCATAGAACACTTGAGAGACATTTCTGGCGGTTCCACGCAGGACAAATTTTTGCTTCAGTTCAAATGCGTCCCAGCTACAGAGCATAAGTTCAATTTATCCCTGAGAGATTGGACGTTATGCGGCACTGATTCTTCAAGGCGTGCTACACTTAAAGATTCAACTTTCACTTTAATTCTACCTCCTGGCGGTAATCAGGTCACTACTACATTGATGCAGTCTAGAATATACGAAGCACTACGCTCCGGGAGCATTCCTGTTATACTCGGTGCAGATCAGGTCCAACTTCCGTATGCGGATACGATTGAATGGAGAAAATTGGCTATTCTCCTACCTAAAGCAAGGATTACAGAACTGCATTTCTTGCTGCGTGCAGTCTCGGATGCTGATCTGTTGTTAATGCGAAGACAAGGTCGTTTGATATGGGAACGATTTTTGAGTTCGGTACAAGCAACTGTTGATACAGTTGTGGCAAGTCTTCGTGATCGATTGGGTATTCCACCCAGGCCTATACCACCTGTTGTGGCTCAAAGCGTCTTTAATTCATCTTTCGTTCCACTCAAATCAGATCCACCAGTGATAGACGCTGAACCAGAAGAATCTCTAGGTCCAATCGAGCCACCGTACGCAAGTCCGCAATTCAGAAGGAATTACACGGTGCTACGCTTACAGTCAAAAGAGGCTTGGAACGATTGGGGCGATCCATTTTATTTATACCCTCATCTCCCGTTCGACCCAGTTCTACCATCGGAAGCGAAATTCGTTGGATCGCATATGGGCTTTCGACCAATCGGACGAGGAGCTGGTGGTGCAGGAAAAGAATTCAGCGAAGCACTGGGAGGGAATTACCCCCGGGAACAGTTTACAATAGTGATTTTAACTTATGAACGGGAGCAAGTGCTAATGGATTCACTGGGAAGATTATACGGCCTACCGTATCTGCACAAAGTTGTAGTAGTTTGGAATTCACCGAAACCACCTCTTGATGATCTCCGTTGGCCCGATATTGGGGTTCCGATCGCTGTTGTTCGAGGGCCAAGAAACTCTCTAAATAATCGGTTCTTACCGTTTGACGTAATCGAAACGGAAGCCATTCTTTCCGTTGACGATGATGCCCATTTACGACATGACGAAATACTTTTCGGTTTCAGAGTTTGGCGTGAACATCGCGACCGAGTTGTAGGTTTTCCAGGCAGATTTCACGCCTGGGATTTAAATTCAAATCAAGCATGGAATTATAATTCAAACTACAGCTGTGAACTGAGCATGGTTTTAACGGGTGCCGCGTTCGTTCACAAATACTATACATATCTTTACACTTATTGGCTGCCACAAGCGATTCGTGATAAAGTCGATGAATATATGAACTGTGAGGATATTGCCATGAACTTTTTAGTTTCACACATAACTCGAAAACCGCCGGTGAAAGTCACATCCCGGTGGACTTTCCGATGTCCTGGATGTCCGGTTTCACTTAGTGAGGATGACACACATTTCCAGGAGCGGCATAAATGTATCAATTTCTTCTCACAGGTAAGGCGAAATTAAATTTGGTTTAGTATTTTTGGCTGATGGTGTTAATTTTCAGATATTTGGCTATACGCCGCTGCTGAACACGCAATATCGAGCTGATTCAATACTCTTTAAAACTAGGATACCGCATGATAAGCAAAAGTGTTTCAAATATATCTAACTTTTAACGTAGGAAATTGCGTATATTGATAACCGTATACAATATTTGTATATTTTTTAATTATATAATTTTTTATCTTGTGTTTTTTAGCTGCTTTATGTAAAAAGTTGTTTGAATATATTGAAATTTAAGCTAAAACGTAATAAAACAGGATATGTTAGAAATGCGTCCTGTTTCTGTGCAGTATCAGATCATATGCGCAATTATTGGACAAACCCCGGTGCGGGCGTACAGGAGAGATTTTTTTTGACACTTTAGGTCCCGCCTTCTGTATTCGGCCATGCTTTCCCTGAGTGTATTCCTTTCGAAGCGTTGGAGGGCTTCTACTACGTTGGGTGACATGGTAGCCCATGCTGGGAAACCATAGGTCAGGATTGGTCGAATAAGGGTTTTAGTAGCAGGGAACAGGGCCCGAGATAAGAGGAGGTTTTTTAAGGCAGCTGAGCCATTAGAAGCTTTGGCAATATATGATCTGACGTGAGGGTTTTATTTAAGTTTGATATTAAGAGAGATCCCCTGGTATAGGATTGAGTGTGGTTTCCAATGCGTAAATGAATGTTTTTACTTTCTGGCACTGTACGCTAGTGGCACTTCCCGCTCGAGTTTCTGAAGTGAATAATCCCAGACTTCAGAGAATTATTAACGGTGAGGGCCCACTAATATAAATATGTAATGACCCTATTGGTTAGGTATTTGAAAGAGAGAGAGGCTAATTAGGGTCTGGGTTTACTCGCATAAATGATGGTGTCGTCAGAGAAGAGGAACCTTCCTGATGCCGGAAGACCATTGTCGTTGGATAGAAAGGACGGGTGAGAGGCCGCCTGGATAAGTTTACGAGAGAAAGGGGAATATCGTGGAGGAAGATGTTAAGAAGTTTGGGGCCTAGAATGGATCCTTAAGGGACTTCTGAGTTTACCGGGAGTCGATCGAGCGAAGTCCATCGAAGCGCACGTGGCAAGTTATTTTGGAGATAAAGTCTACAAGAATTCTGAATAAGGGGAGGCGTAATTGGTCTGAATTAGCTTGAAGAGAAAGCCCTCTTTCCAAACTGAATCGAATGCCTTTTCAAGGTCTAAAGCGCAAACTACGATGCAATGCCTATTTTCCAGGTGATTGTGGATGTGGTCTTACAGATACAGGATTGCCTGCTCGATGAATCTGAGGTTTTTTAATCCGAATCGATTAAGTGGAATGATAGAGCAATAGTGCCTATTGAGGTGACTTAGTAGGATACATTCAAAGATTTTTCCAATATTGGAAAGAAGAAAGATAGGTCTCATATCTTTGAGATCGCCCGAGCACCCCTCCTTAGGGATAGGTATTAGAAGGGCTGATTTCAATGATACCGAGAAGTGTCGGTTGTTCAGGCAGTTGTTGAAGAGGATGGCGAGACGTTCGCTGATGGTAGGCGCACACTTCCGCAGGACAGAGTTAGAGATCGGGGGATGATTTTTTATTGTTGGACCGGATGATTGCAAATTCAACTTCTTCTAAGGAGGTAAAGAAGAAGGCGAACGGGCCGATTTTTATTACATCAGTCGAGCGGCGATGGGAAAGGGGGCAAAGGTCAGATCCTTCCAGACTCAACCTTTTATTGTTGATAGTAGTGGCGACCACCAAATTCTAAATGGGGTCCGCGTGCGATTTTTTTTTCCTCAGGGGAGTGGAACTGGAGGTTGCCTATTTTTATCGGGGAGTAGTTGACGTTGATAGAAGATTTTTCCTTCCAGCCAATCGATTAATTATTGAGAAAACTTGTGGGCCAGGATTTAGGGATTTGAGAAGTTTCTTGTAGGATGCATTCAGTTCGGATCGAATAGCTCCATTGATTTTGCTGGACAGGTTTTTAATTATCTCGGAGGTCTGACTACCGTCTACGTTGCATCTCCGTAGCCGGTGAAATAATCGTTTGCTGCGCTACAGTAGTTACAGTACAGGAGGGTTGAGGGGGAAAGGCATCCCTATTTGTAGTAACCAGGCTCTTTGACTGGAGCATGTTTGTCGATTGTAGTTTCGAAGGCAGTTGAATTTCCAGATGTAAGTGTCTAGCTCAACGGAGCAGGGCGGAAACGCGGGATGCTTTTAGCTCTCTCTCTCTTTACATTGCATTGACTCCAGCCTGCGGGGGCATTTGGAGATATTGGCTGAGTGACTCAGTAGGCACATTTTAGGAGCACCACCGACTCCTTGTCTGTGTTGTCTTGTAATTTGAGCTTGTCCACCGATAGGTTGGTAATCTAAAATTTGACTGTTTTGTCGATATTCTTGGTAACTAGTGCCCTGGCTGTGAAGCCATACAGAAAAATCGGAGGGAGAAAGCTGATTCTATTCTTATCTTTAGCTAACCGCGGGTTAGTCGATTCGCCAGATTTCGGAGTCCTGGGACGTGCGTGCCTCGCTTTGGGGCGATGCTGATTGTCAGAGAGAAGATGGAAGGGTTCGCTGAGGCCGAGATCCGTTTATTTTCGCTTGAAGAGGGACAAGTTTGGATTCGTCTTGAAATCCTTGGATGTAATTGTCAGAGGAATTTATATCACCGTTCCGGGCGTCAAGCTGGGCCCAAGAGGGAAGCTCTGTTCCTAGTCAATGATTAGGGAAGGGCAGCCGTCGTTAACCATTTCTTCGGCCGTAACGGTCTTGGCGGCCGAATGCATGCATGCAAGGCGGCGATGGTGTAAGCTGGTTCCGCGTTCTTTACACAGTCTGATTTAATGTCCCTCGAATAAGGGTGGGTTTACCGAACGAACGGTCTACCTGGGTAGAGCATTCCAAACACTCCTTACTGACGCTGTCGAAAAAAATTGACAAGTAGGCAGCAGTAGGTCACAGAAACAAAAATAGTCTGTTTTCCATCGATCAAGCTTTCGCGGTGTTACTCTCTACCCCAATTATCGTACTCAAGACAGATACCATTTTTAGATCTTAATCTTAAAGATAATCCTTTTCATTTCATGGTAACTTTGTAGAGACTTCAGAAACTGCACACAATAGTTCCCCAGGGAGATTGTCAAGGCCGACGATTTTATTCCTTTCGAGCATGCTGATGGCTAAGATAATTTCACGTTTCGCCATATTATTCACTTCTTCGCCGGTTTTCACACGATTCAGAATTCTGTTGAAATGTCTTTCCACCTCTTCAGCGGCTCAACATCCCTCGCGGGAAAATTGAAAGGCTTCTCTTTTGTGAGGTATACCCCGTCAACCACACCTACGCACCATCGCTCGCGGTTACCTGAAATGCTCTTCAGAGACGCTCGTACTCGTCCTCTACTGTTTTTCGCCAAATTTCCTTAGGGCGACCCAGTCGTCGGAGATCTTGGGAGAGTGAATTCCATGTCGCCCCTGCTTATCGTGTGACATATTCACTGCCACTTCCGTCTTCCTTTCACATCGCATATGAATGCCAAGCATATGCAACGATTAAGTTTTTCGTTTGAGATAGCGTCATACCAGCGTACTCCGATGATACGACGCAGACAGGTATTGAAGCTTTTGAGTAACAGTGGAGACCACTTTCCATGTGCTACTCCCATATAGCAATGCACAAAGACCACT
This sequence comes from Hermetia illucens, assembly GCF_905115235.1. Classification (NCBI taxonomy): domain Eukaryota; kingdom Metazoa; phylum Arthropoda; class Insecta; order Diptera; family Stratiomyidae; genus Hermetia; species Hermetia illucens. The sequence goes on along the minus strand of NC_051852.1, from coordinate 95,587,332 downwards.
AGCACAGAATAGTCTCAACTTGATCGTAATGTTGAGATAACTGCATTTCCAAATTTTGGATAGGGTAGCGAAAGCGATGTTAATGCGTCGGGCAACATCTAGTTCGTTGCCACCGTCGGCAAAAACCACGCTTACTAGATATACAAATCGATCGACGCCTTTGATGCTCTGCCCATTAATGCAGATAGGGAGAGTGTGATGACACGGTGGACTGAGAATCTTGGTTTTGTTGGCGTTTATTTTCAGTCCAACTCTACCTGCCTCTCTTTCCAAATCCAGAAACATTTGGCCATGACCCGGTGAGAAAGCAAGCAGATGTCATTAGCGTAGTTGCGGTGTTTAAGGAAAGATGTCATCGTCCAGTGACTTCCTCCACGACCTCCGGACAAGGAAGCATGAAGAACGTTTCCGATAAAATGAAGAAATAATATGGGTGATAGGATGCAACCCTGGTTAATCCTGCTTTGGACTTCAGCATGTGACATTTTACGTGTTATGTTGCTCTGATAATAGCTACTAGTTTCTCCGGAATGTCCCTCCTGGGTAAAATACTCCAGATACATCCTATTCATGATATGGAAACTTTTCTCGAAATCGATGAAGAGTAGGGGCAGCGAAGACAAAATTCCGCGCATTGTTCCAAAATGATCGGTGGGGTTTTGATGTGGTCAATACAGGAGGATCCAAATCGAAATTTTGTTTATTGTGTTCCTGGATTATTTTAGCTGTTATCTCTGCGAAGGCAGCGAGCACGCAGGCATCACTCCCATTGTCACACACAAAATGTGTGCCTTTTTTGGGATCTTAACGGGCATCTCCTTCCACTTTCTGGGAAAGAACTCGGATTTCCAAGGTTTCCGTAGGAGTGGGAACAGCAGATCTGCATTAACCGCAGGTGCACTGATAAATAATTCTGCGGGGAGACCGTCACGTCCAGTGGCTTGATTCCTTTTGAATGCATTGATGGCCGAAATGATTTCTCTTCTGCTTGGAGGAACAGTTCGTATCCGCATGTTATGGTGACTGGTCATTTTCTCCGCAAGAGGAGGAACCTCACCGAATGTAATACGATTAAGAACCATGACGAAGTATTCTTTCCACCTCTTCAGTTGTTTATCACCGTGAATGAGAAGTAGACATTTGACGTCCTTCACAGGACCAGCGAAAGATTTGTGACCACATGCGCAATTTTTCTCTTATCACGGCATGCATTCAACGGAGCATTAATGTTCAGCATGACCGGTAAATGATTCCCCCTATGTTACATGGTGTGAAAAAGTTCAGGGCTCTCGACGGGAGGTACCGCATGCTTTTCACTCCGGGCTCGGTTTTCCCGCTGCCTCTAGGGGTGTTTCAATAACTCCTAAAATATCTAACATTTAGTGAATATATTAGAAAATAAAAATGCGAAGACTTGGAGGTTGCTTGCTTGCTTTATTGTATAGAATACAAAATTTTTAAAATTATATTTTCTTTGTTTATAAATATTGATGACCTAATTGAGATAGTCCTTTGGATTGAAGAAAGTGGAATTAATAATAAATAAATAATATTTAAATCTAATAAAACAACGAGCGAGCCTTTATCCTCGTTAACATTTCTGAGGATAATTTTCTCTGCTTTCTTCTTCATACTCCCAATTTCAAAATTACACATTTTCTCCAGTCAAATATTAGCTACCCCATGGAATTCTTTATCATTTTATGAGAAAGTTATCACAAACATAAAACGGCAAAATTCTAATCTTTTCATTTTTCATTCAATTTGAAAAATTCATTTTTCTTCCAAACTCAATTTCAACACCTTTTCCATCAGTTCTTGTTCCTTTTGCATCTCTAATTCCATTAATTTTTGGTCCTGAACACTAAGTCGTAAAGCCATCGCCAGATCAGGATCTATGGCGGGAAATTCTTCTGCATCCTCGCTCAGAGGTGAATTGATTCCACGATATTGGGTCAACGATTCTTGTAGTACTCTGTATAATTTTGGGATGAATGGAAGTTCAGGTAGTAGCGATAAGTTTTATGTGTGAATAATTAGCCTTAGACCTATTTGAACAACACAAGTTAAAAAGCGGTGAATAATGCTGCGTGTGAACTTGAGCAAAGCGTGGCTGAGTGCAAACGTGTAATTGCAGTGAATCATGAGTGAAAGACATGCAGAGTATTTGGATTTATTATATAAACGCAATCATTTCATTAAAATGGTGGAAACTGAGCTTAATGATCAATCTAAAATCCAAAATGGAAACCAAAACTATAAATGAAGCAACAACCCAGTTGAAAGTAGAATAAAAGCGTAACAAGTGTACATTTGATGAAAAATCAATTCAACAACCCAAAAAGAAGCACAAATATAATCGCTTTGTCACTTAAAAATATTTTTCAAGCGTGCATGATTATTTTTAAAAGCATGCGATCTAAATTACCAGAAATTGTAAAGGAAAAGTGTTAGTAAATTTAAATCAGTTATACTGAGAACATGCACGATATTCACCTCTGAATCTGCGCCTCTTCATCCGAAAATGGTAATGGCGAAGCTTTCTGTCCACGAAGGGCTTCCCAGATATCTACTTGATCACTGTCAGCGCTTGTTTCAACCAGACTTTGCTCTATTGCAATCTGCAATAAATCATCTTCGTCTTCGATTGTTAGTTGGCGCCGCAACTCGAAATCTGTAATTCAAATTGAAATATTATCATGAGTCCCTTGATGTAAAGAAAAGTGGTCGAGCTACAGACCTCTGTTTGTGTAATGGCTTGGGATATCAAAACACTGATCATCAATAACGCACGTGAGCCTCTCCTGTTCCTGAATGGTTGAGACATGCTCGACCGGCGAGTCCATTCCAAACACATTAACGAAGGTTACACAAACATTCAGCACATGAAAAAGTGGAATTTCTACTTTGACTGGAAAACCAGATGGCAGTTGCATTGTTATGAAGTCTTTCAATTTGGATACATGTGGGCTGGCCATTGTAGACATTAAATCGAGAATCGGCAGCACCTGCTCTTGCAATCGGATTGGAAATTCTTCACTTAGCCATAAGTTCGCTTTAAATCTTTGGATCTAAAAATGAAGTCAATTATATATTGACATTTCTCTATTTCAGCGATTAAGAAACCTTAGTTGACACTTTCTTGGGACGGCCAATATCACGGCCCTGCAGATCACCTCCTGAAAAGTACTCTTCAGCCGTAACCGAACTTTTCGGAGTAGAACCTCCTGAATTACTAGCACCATCCGAAGGAGAGTCATCTTCGTACTTTTCTTCAGTATGAGGTGACGAAAGCTTGATTTAAAAATTACAAAATGTTTCTATAAATTCCGAGACCAATATGTAATGAGAACTCACTTGCTCGCGATATGTGGCCAGTTCTGGACTTTTCCGATATTCTTCTTCGGCTATTCCTAAGAAGTTGTGGATTGGAGTGCGAGAATTTTTTCCCTGCAATAAATAAACCGTCAAGTGATGTTATTTTAACAGCAAAATATCAATATACCTTCATTTGCTCATTTACATGTTCCGTTCGGGTCCTGGTTATGAATTCTACATTACTGGCACCGTACACTTTGCAATCATAACCGTTTATCGATTCATTCTTTTCACTCCGCCATCCCCATATACCTGCTTTATTACGTTCAAAGCTAATCTTATCCATATCGATGTTATTTGTGACAACTGGGGCGCTAAGTCTGGCGCGTACAGATCCTGGCGGCGGCGGAATGGCAACTACATTACCAACTGAACTGTGCAGTTGCTCGATTAGAACTTCATGTGTGTCGTGGTCAATTTCTATCATAGTTGCTGTCTCACCTGTAGAGAAATATTTGTGAGTAGTGGAACCAAAGAAGAGCGCAAACAATTTACGTTGCCCTTTGAAAATGTATGTTCTGTTTCCTCTTTGCCAAGTAGCGTTATCAAAGCCTAGTAGTGTTGTGTCGATACGGACGTTGGCACCCCTTTTGTACACTTTGTAAACATCGCTAGGGCATAAACGTGACATCAAAGGCACTAAAATGTAGAATGGAATACAGTTTATAATGTAAAATAATTGAAAAATAGTTTTTCTGGAATTTAAAAAAGGGGTCCTAGAATTGCACCGTGTGAGTTGGGGTTAAAGAATTCACTCAGTCTTCCCTGCATGTTTTAATAGGCGACTAAAAGGGATAGACATTTGTGGGCTAACAACCTGCAAATTTGGAAATTTTACTGCTACCGAATGTCGACAGCGCCTGGGATAGGGATGACCTCGCGGATATTCAAAACGGACAATGGTTAGTTTCTGGAATTTGGACATGCTCCTCAATAACGGCCCGCGGAATGTTCGCTTTCTCCAACTCCAGCGAGAATTCCAACGATATAAACTGAACATCTTAGGCCTAAGCGAAGTAAGATGGTGAGACTCCAGAGAGTACTTCTTTTACTATTGCGGCAATGTGTTTTTGTTCTTTGGACAGCCGAGTGGTATCAGACGCGAAGCCAGTGTCGGGTTGCTTGTGACGGCTTCCGCAAGGTGCATTTTCTTGACCTGGGAGCCGGTTTTGACGGATTTCTAACTGCAAGATTTCGATCTAGGTTCAAAAGCATCACAATTTTACAATACACCATTGGAGACCGATATAGTGAATGATGCTTTCTACGAACAATTACACGCAGCTTAGGAGAGACTTCCTAAAAATGACATTGTGATCGTGATGGGTGATCTGAATGCCATAGTGGCTTCTGATAACACCTAGCCCGAGCATGTGATGAGGAAACACGGTCTTAGAGAACATAGCGACAATGGTGGGAGGTTTGTAGAGCACAGAGCCTGCAATAAGGTCAGTTATGTTTCAACCCACTGACATCTTAGGAGCAATCAAATTGATCACTTTATCACATCTAGAACAGTAGATTTAGGAGTTGCTTCCTGGATGTGCGTAACAAGGGAGGTGCATCGGCCTCGATAGGGATCACTATCTGATGGTCGCTTACCTTCGCTTTCGCGTCCACCACTTCTAGCAGGTTTGGAGAGCTGTGACCCTTCAAGTTCGCTTGTATAATTTAGCTGTCGCTCTACTGTGGAAGAGTTATCTTGCTGATCGGACGGCAGATATACTGAGTAATCCGCCTGAGAATATCGATAAGCATTGGGTCACGTCTCGAAGCGACGACAAAGTTCTGGCTGAATGTGGAATCGTGGTAACAGATCGACGAACGGAAGAAATTGAATGCTCAGTTAACCGCTGCGAATTATGGCAGGCATGACGCGTTCGAACTCTGACACAGTGCGAAATCCCGAGAAGCTCAACGTAGAGTGCGCCCTTGTTAACATCCGGTGAAGTTTAGCTTTTTGTGGCCATCGATACACACCGGCTCTTCATCGATTCTGAGAAAGCTTTCGATACCGTGAGCAGAAAGTGTATCTGCCGTGCTCTACGGGGCAGGGGGAAGTCATTCCCTAGAAACTAATGGTTAATATCAGGTCGCTGCTGCAGAGGTAAAATTTCAGAGGAATTTGAGGCCCAAAAAAGTCCGCCAGGGATGCCTCTTGTCACCGATATTCTTGTTATCAGAGACGTTCCTCATGTTGCCTTGTCCAGAGGACGTGGAGGATTTCCATGGACTATAAAATCTTTCCTCAAACACCTTGAATACGTTGATGCTGCTCTCTCACCCCGGCATGAACGTTGACCAAATGATGGATTTAGAAAGAGGTAGAGGCAGGTAGAGCTAGACTCAACAAAACCATATGTCACCGGATTCTAGTTATCTGGATTAATGGGCAGGACATTGAAGGCGTCGATCAACTTGTATATCTAGGGAGCGTCGTTTCTACCGACAATGGTCCCGAACTAGTCTAATCAAAAATTCGTTTTTATTTAGATTCAATCTGAGCCCATCTTGTATGAGGAAATCATTCCTTTTTTGGACAAGTTGCCTGAGATCATTTTTGGTATTGGTAGCTAGGAAAACATAATCAGCCCTATCATTTCAACCTGGCCCTGGAAAAGTGGTCCGTGATGCTAATGTAAACGCGCGAAACATTATTCTTTTCAAAGAAAAACAACCCGAAATGAACAAACTGCTTTCATCCAGATACAGCAGGCGACGCGAGACTTTGGGTGCGTCCGCACCAAAAACTAGAGAAACAGCATCAAATAGCAGTAGTCAACTGAAAACAATAAAGATAGGAAAACACATCTTTGAAACAACTATCTAAAGTCAAAAATCGCAGCCGATAACAGCCATGACAACCAAATTCGGGCATGGTTGTTGGCAATCAACAGAGTCTATTGCAACTTAAAAAAAATTGGTCCGCTCGGACCATCTCACCATGGGGTCAAAGCTCTTGCTGTACAAGACAACGGACTTGCCAGGCCTCATGTATTCCTCGGAGACTTGTGTTCTTAGCAAGAACAATTGCGACCACTTAGTCGCGAAGACAATCCATCGAAGAATTGTTGGTCCTCTTCATGAGGATGGATGGTGATGCCTTGGAGGAAGGTATGTTGCTTTCCTAAATAATTCCTCGCCTAATTCCTAACAGGAATATATCGAGGTAAATTTTGCCAACCGGCCACACTATCCGTTTTAACACCGTCAAAGAGTGGGAACAACTCTCCAAATCTATGAAGAACCACACCTCGTACAATCGAAATGTTCTAATCATTCACGACGTTTGACGAGCCCTGATAAGAAAATTATTTACAAATCAACTTTGGTGACTTAGTGACTCATGTTAGTGACTAGCGCAAGTGATGAATGCTCTCCGCAAGATGCAACTGAGTCAGGCGTGCATCCAGTGCACCCAAACACCAAGGAAAAATCCTAAAATACGGCACATGTTCCAAAATGTGTGCACTCTCGCTTATCGCACTACGATCAGCTCTCGGCCGCCCCCAATTAAATCCAATTGTTCCGCATTTCGTACGCACTGTGCGTAGCGTGCGAAACGGCAATTTACTTACCCCACGACGTGAACTCCCATTTCATCTCCACATAGAAGTCGGGCGCGTCCAGGAGCAATTGTAAAAGTTTAGGCACATGGGTGACCCGCTGGATATGTCGCTGCAAATCCCGCACCTCCAGGATCGCCGTCAGGATCTGCTCGTCCCCGCTGCAGACGGCTTCCTGCACAACTGAAACGAATCGCAATCTTCATAAAACGCCAGGACTTGCCTCGACACCCGCGGCAAACACACTCACTTGACCACCCGTCGCACTCGAAATTGGCGTTGCACTTGGCTGCAAGCAGGCACTTGACTGACTCCCGGTGGCCCAGCTTCACGGCGAGCAGAAGAGGGGTCCGCCCCCGCGGGTCCAACTTCTCCTTATCGTGCTGGAAAGCAGAACGCAAACTATTTAAAACACACCCCGCTAATTCAATTACGCGCTTTTAATCGCAGTAGCACTTATCGTTGTGATATTGCTTGCGTTTCGAATCTCGGTCAGGCGGCGAGCATACAAATTAGATTAACGTCTAGACGACGGCGAGATTCGAGTGTTGACACGGCGCGCGCGGTTGTAAATCAAACGAGGCTTCCTTTGATCCCGGACTGCTTACCTCTTCTGCTTTGAGCAGTTTCTGCAGTTTTTCATGCTCATTGTTCCACACCAGCCAATGCAGCGGGTATTGCCTCTCGATTTCCGCAACGGACAATGTCATTTTCGATTTGGTGACGATGTCATTCGATTTCTCTGGAAAATGATGCTTTTCTGATTGGTGGCTCGGCGGTGCCCAATTCAATCCCCTCGACGACTGTGAATGTTAATTTTTGGAAACTTTTTCTAGCGATTTAGAAGGAATTTGCTAAACAAATTGACGAACCCACCGCGAATCCGTCACTTGCACGATTGTCAAATGAGTCGCTTTCCTTTTTATTTCATTTGTCGCAGCTTAGATGTCACTTGTCAAATGTTAGGCGTGCGCAAAGCTGGGGAAATCGAGGGGTATTTCGTCGGCCACTGTAGGAAGGTGAATAACTTTTTGAAATTTGTGGAATATGAGCCATCGACGGTTTGCTGTCGGTTTTTGTAAAGGGAATTAAAATTCTCTGTTGTCGAAGGAGATCAGTATTTCCGGGTCACAGAGTTACGCCCCTGAAGGAATACAATGCGGTAATGCAGACGTTTGGTGACTCTGAATGGAGAATCCCTTCTATTCCAGGACTGGGGTTTTGTCGGCCATACGTGATTAGAAAATTCGCAAAACTTTCTCCTCTAAAATTACACACGAATTATTTATTCCCTATTGGCATTGTATTTCGGCGGACACTCACTGAAATTTCGATTCTAATTTCAAAAATTTGCTCAATTCATTTCCCACCAGACTTGACCAACAAATTGCCCAATCTGCTACCGCCGGGCCGGCCGCTTCTCCTCCGCCGATCTACTCCATAAACGGAACGGCCGCTCTACGTTCAACTGAACTCGTCATATTTGTGTGCTGCTGCCTTCTGTTGTGCTGTTTAAACTTTCCTTCTGTTCTGTGTCGCGTTCGCTGGCCGTGCTTTTCCGCGTTTGAATAATTAAAGACTTTTCCTTTCACACGTCAGCCACCCGAGTGCCTTACAAAAGGACCAACCACAAAGCCAGATAACTAGGTCCTTCCGTGTCGTATGTAAACAAGAATTCGTCCTGGTGGCCAGCGCGATTTGTGGTGTTTTCGTAACCTGGTTGTTGCGTTGCAAAGTGTACGGGCGCCGAGAGTGGGAAACGACGAGAAAAAAGCCAGATTGGAATCTGATGGACGAGTCGCGCTGTGGAGATTTTCGTTAGGGGGGGCCCTGCGACAGGTTGTGCTGGAGCCGTGATGATTGCGGTCCATTTCGAGTGTGTCGTCGGAGCGTTGTTATCAGCGTGCGGGTCGTGCTGCCGGGAAACCTGTGAAGTGTCTCGTATACAAACAAGTGTGGTTGTGTGAAAACAAAACAAAGGGGAGGCATTCGGATTTTCCGCGAGTGCAAGTTGCAGTGAAAGCGGTCGTCGTGACCGGCTCCAAATAGGTCCCCGAAAGAATGTGAGGCTCCATGGCGGCCTTCGAAGTCGCGACGAGTTGACTCACACGAGAAAGAAGTCGCGCTACGTCCAACAGGTGAGCGGCCTCGCGTACAGGTGGACCGTGATGGTGGTTTTGCGGCCGCAGAAGCGCCTTTTGTAAGATTGCGGTGCAAGCGGTACCTTTAAGAGGGTTTAGCGACGACTGCTGTCGCCGGGCTGACATTCCTTTCGCATTCTTTCGACGAACGGTCGCGGTTACAGCTCGAAGTGGCCAACCCATCGGGCGGAAATCCTTTACTGCGAGTTTCTGCAGAAGAAATGCTCCATGTCGCGCTTATTAGTTTCTCAGAAGCGTCTCATTAAGTGCCGACCGTTCCCACACACTAAGTTGTAAACGCTGTGATTTTGCGTTGTTTTTACGTTTTCCGGGTCGCGCTGCATTTCGCCACTCAATCAAGACGCCAACCTGTTTTTTGTCGTCCGCAATTAATTAAAATTCTACACATCGGCCGAGAGCTGATCTTTGGAGTCGTCGGCAGATGTTTCGGGACTACTGCAAGTGCCTTGACGCCGAATATCTGTTTTTAAATGTGTTGTTTCCATCCTTTCCCACGCTGATTCCGTTATCAACAGTGGTCGGGCGGTACTCCCCAGCGAGCCTCCTCGGTTTGGTATTCCAGCGCGAATGTCGGGGTGAAGTTTCTGTGGAAAGTCGTGCGTGCTAGCAATATGGAAAACGACAGTAAATTGAAATTGGACGTGAAAAACTCATCGTCGGACGGGTTGCTGGCGACGGCGGCTGCAATTGGCTCCACGTCTGCTGCCGCAGTGGCGTCACCGCCATCGAGCCAGGCAAATGGGAATGCAATCAACGCTCAAATTAGCGGTAATCATCATCAGGTGCCGAACCTGGGCAGCTTGAAGTCGGAGACTTCATCGAATGCGAGTGTGAACGGCTCCATAAAGAAATGTTCGCCCGCCACGGTTCTGATGAATTCACGGGAGGACGTGACCTCGCTGGGCGGAGGATCTTCAGTGAACAGTCAAACGATGAGTCACGGGAATCACAGCAAACATTCGAAAGGTAAGGAACCCCAAATTTTCATTAGTCACTGAATACATTTTTGGTGCACGTCAATTTGTTCATGTGAGTGTCAAGAAATTGGTAGGCATCGTTTCATTGTTCCTTGGCAGTCTAGTCAGCCTCGGGGATATCTTTTAAAAGTTTAATTTTTCGAATTTTTGAGACCCCGTGTCCCCGTGCCCCCGTGACGGCAGATATTACTTCTATAGATGTTTGTTCAGGAAGCTCTTGATTAAAGTTCCCTGGCGAGGAATAGAACCTCGGTCTCCTGTGAGACAGCCACTGGTCACTATACTATGCCGTAGACGGTTCCAAGACCGTTTTTGAGAAGAGGAGCCATTATAGTTTGAATAGTCCCGTAACAATTAGGGGTCTCGGGGTTATTTTGGGTAAATTTTGCTCGGGCTGTTAGTAGTCACTATTAGGTTGCTTGGGTTCCCTTTCAACATCACTTTGTCGTTGTGCGGTAGCCTGATCACTAATACACTCTCTAGTCTCTACAGTCTGTTACATAAGAGCGTGGTCACTGTTAAATAATAACAACAATTGATTTTTCGAAAATTCGCAAATTTATTGATAATTTGGTCGTCAATACTCAATGCAAATACCTCAGTAGCAAGTCCAATCTCCTGCATTGTCAATTATGGTCTGGCACCGTCGGGGCATACTTTCCACTAGTTTTTCTGCATATTCTACCGGAAAAGACCTCCAAATTTTTCGAATTTTGTCGAGAAAGTTGATCTAAATTACATGGCTTGCGTCTGCGAAGCTGCATTTTCATCAGAGCCCATACATTTTCCATGGGATTTGCATCCGGTGACTGAGATGGCCAATCTAAAGTGACAACTCCGTTTTGCGCCTTCCACTCGCTACACGCTCGACTCCGATGTTTTGGATCGTTGTCCTCTTGAAGGATCCAGCTTTCATTTTTCTTAATATACCATTGCTTAGGAGATGGCAACAAAGCCTTTTGATATATTTTATTCATTTTTTCGGCATTTAAATTCTCGGTAAATAAGAACAAAGTACCGAAACCTTTGTTTGAGAAGCACCCCCAAACATGGACCTTGACGGAGTGTTTAACAGTCCGTTGAAGCATCCTACTGGTGGAGGTTGTCCAGACGTGTTTGATGCTCGGAAATGCCCAGAAGGAGGATTCATCAGAAAAAAATACGTTGCTCCAATCGCGGTCCAAGTTTTCCTTCGCCCATTCCACTCGTTTTTCAACGTGTTTTGCACTCAACATTGGTTTTTCCAAAGTACTGCGATATTTCAGTTTATTGGCAAGCAAGTGCCTGCGAATCGTTCCGTAAGATATGTCAACATCTTTTGCTTTCAATTTCACAGCAGCTCCACGTAAAGTCAAAGTTGGATCTTTCGAGAACAATGCGAGAATCTTTTTTTCGTCTTTTTTTGAGACTTTGCTTGCACTTCCGCGATCAGGAAAATCATCAACCTTACCGGCCTTTTTATAGCGATTTATCCACTTGTTAGCGAACTGCTTCGCCTTTCCCATATATTTTGCAGCAGTAGTTTCCGTTAATTTGGATCCTTTTTCATGCAAACATAGAAAAATTACCTCAAAGCGAGAGGCGTAAACAGCACTCATTTCAAAAAACCACTCAATTGAAGACTAAATTTGACAGAGAGCTGACTTTTTACAAAAAGCATGAAGGACTGAGGTGCCCTCTATGTCATAGAAAAAGAAACAGGACGCTCTGATTTTTTATCTACGTGTAACAGTGACCACGCTCTTATGTAACAGACTGTAAAACATAAGCATGGAACCAAAGGGTCTTGATTCCCCCAGTTAGAGTAAGTCACACAGTCGGATCAACCCGCGACTTTGAGCAATCAAGTCACTGCCTAGTGGTGAATTTCAGGGGCTACACCACCGCGAAGGGTCTGTCCAATAGATGGTCTTCGCTTCAGTAAGAAGTGTGCAATTAGTGCTTCCAGCACGGTTTGCCAGAAAGCAGAGTAAACTGCAAAGACAACCAGGACACAACCTTCTCCTGCTTCTCCTCCACTAGAAACAATTGGTCTAATGCCGTAATGTGAAAATGGATCCAGGCGGAACGGACACTACGAATCTGCAAAGACTCCCAGCCAACGGCAATGTAAAGCACTCTGAAAGAAGGTGTAGCTCCTTGGAAAGCAGAAGAAAGTGGACACAAGGAAGCGGAACTCTCGGCGAAGGGTGGAAATTTACTGGTAACGGCGGTAAGACCCAGACTCTTCAGTTCGCAGCGATTTTTCATGATATTGGTCAACATTCCTGACAATCGGTTCATGTTATTTCCTAGCGATTAGCCTTACCCTAAAATTGATGCTCCTTATCCGCCTCTGGAAGTTGATTTCTATATTAATCGATTCGACACACTGTCACCTTGCAAGGCGCCGAAATTCAAGTTCCACAAGGCTGATTTGTGAGCTTTGAATGATTTTCTCAAAGCAGTTGACTGGAATGGATGGTACGTTAAAGAAATCTATCATCCAACCAGACTGCTTTACTAATACTATTTAGAAAAAGTTCCATGTTTCATTCCCGTCTCTTATCCTAATCTGCACAAATACCCTGTCTGGTTCACTGTAGAGATCTATAATACTCTTCGTGAGAAACACAAAGCTCGTCTGAGGTTTCAACGTTTGGGTAATGCCGGAGACAGGACAAAGTTTATAACTCTACGTTTGTCTGCAAAAATTCTGATCAAAAATGCACATTCCCAGTATTTAAATACCATCGAAGGCTACCTCGAGCGACGGGAATTAAACTCTTCTGGTTACACGTCCGCAATTCACGCTCTCCACCCACTTCTCCCGCTGGTTATATAAAACTGGAAGATCATACTTCTTATTTCTCTGAATCAGCTTGTGAACTTGTTCGGAATCATTTCTCCTCGGTTTTTACTCCTTACCTCTTTTTCGACCTTAGTGGCGATTGCGGTTCCGATGGTATTCCGAATCTCTTCCTAAAAAAATGTAAGCAGACCAACTCCATTCCCCTGACTATCATTTATAAGAGGAGCTTGCCCGAAGGTGTCTTTCTGGACATGTGGAAGGAAACTCGTATTATACCCGTACGCAAAAAAAGTAATAATACCGACCTATATCCATGCTTTCCTCGTTCTCAAATATTTAAGAAAGATACGTAAAAGAATGCCTTTCGTCTCGTTTCGGTCACTTCATTGTGGAAGAGCAGCATGGCTTTCAACACGGTCGCTGAACTGTGATCAATTTGTTGCAATTCATCAACTTTGTTGCGAAGTCTTTCAATACAAGGAACGATGTTCACACAATCTATACTTCGATTCCATGAGAAGGAAGGAGTAGTTCACCTTGGTTCTCATCAACTCATCAGACGCTGCCTCATCTCTGCTCTGAGAGCAGCGTAACCGAATTGATTACAAGGTGGTATTTGCTCCCTTATATTAATTCAGAAATACGTCATGTGTATGAATTATAACGAACATAGAATCGCCTTGTAAAATTTTAGGCACAAGCCGGCCGGGGCTAAACTAACATTTTGTTTAAGAATCGATGGATTCCTAAGTCCGCCATCCACTTAATGACGGACCGGAATAGCCCTATAGCCTCCAAAATTCATTACCGTGACACATCACATAATATTCGCAACCTTAATGTATTGAGGTACCTTTCGTGGAGTTCCTGTGTTACTTCAACTCCTCCTTGCCCAGAATATTACGCGATTATAACCGTTTGCATATTGGACTTCTGGCTTATTCCTAGCCGCTCATAAAAATAGAGTTAGTGATACTTTGCAATTTTTTGTTTCCCTTCTGTTTTCTATATGAGCTTATATGCAATAAGTAATTGGAGTATTGTCCGTTTATTGTTGATCGAATAAATACTGAATATCTCATAGAAAACACGCTTATAATTAAAAGCATAAAGGTTGTAGTGTGTTTGTGGTGGGGGAGATATATAGCCTCTGCGCACTCAGGCCGCAGTGGCCCATTGTACTCGACTCCTCCGTCTAACGAACAATCCCAGATACCCGTGGGTGGATGTGAGGCTATCCGCTACAAATGGAGCATATCACCTCCATATGTTTGATACCTTCATGGGGGGGGGGGGGGGATACTCCGTGGATTCCGGAGGGGCATATATTATCTCGTACTGTATTCTGAACATATGCCCAGTCAGAATGCTCCTAACACTCTTGCTTTTCGAAAGGATAAATTTTACAGTATGCTTGTTAGGTTTTGAAAGGAAACATTCGGTGGGTCTAGCAGCATATAGGTTTTTCCACCTGTCATTATGGGTAGTTTGTTCCCAGGTTTTGAAAACAGCCTTAGCCTGGTTGGTTCCGTTTCCGGCATGCGGGAAATTGAATCTCTTTTTTGCTGCTCCATTTTTCTCTACACCACAGTGACCAGATTCCTAGAGTAGTTCTTTCGTATAAAATCGGGAAATAGATTTCGATCGGTTTTTACATTCTTGAACGATTTTCGAGGCGCTCAAAGGACTACTCAACACTCTCAGTGTAGTCTGGCTATCATTGCAGATTGCCATGCGCGTGTCCTTCATTCGGTTCCTTTTTTGTTTTTTAGAGTAGTAGCCCATTCCCGACTCCACGCATCATCGCTGCTCCTTTTCTAGCCAGCATGTCTGCTGCCTCATTGCCTTCCAACCACAGTATCCAGACCGTATTTAACAAGTCGAGCATGTTCAGTCTGTTAAGGCTTTCCCATACCAATTTGGAATTCACCTGGTAGAACCTAAGTGCCTTAATAGCCGCTTGGTGGTTAGAATTGTAATGATCTGCCTCTTATAATTCCTCTCTAAGGTGAAGGAGGCACTTTGCTGGTTTAAGCCGCATGTCAACGACACTTTCTCCCAGTTTGCTTTGTTGCTCCAATGTGTTTCAAACTTCTTATTGAAATGAAATCTGATTGTTATGTTATCCCTTGAAGAGGAGTCGATCCCAGAAGGACCTCTAGAAATTTCACTGGGCATGTTCTCATTGCTCCATTGATACGCAAGCCAGTCTGTGAACTTTGTGTAACTTCCTGCCTGTTGTGCTGCTTCGTTCTGCGTGCGATTTCCGCCCAATAGGTCATCATTGGCCTTACTATTGCAGTATAGCTGAGTGGTTATTGCACAAGGCTATCGTACGGAAGGTCGCGGTTCAAATCTCGCTGGTGGCAGGGCGATTTGTATCGTGATTTGAAGTCGTATACCAGTCGACTCAGCTGAGAATGAGTACCTGAGTCAAATTAGGGTAATAATCTCGGGCGATCGCAATGCAGACCGCATTGCCTCCTATAGGGCACTATAATCCTATAGTGTACCGTTACGGTCTTGAATGAAGTGCTCTAACACATTTCAGGGCCTTGATCCAATTGGGTTGTTGCGCCAACGATTATTATTATTATTACTATTACAGTGTATATGCAGCTTTTTGGGGTTGCTTCCTCCTTTTTTCGTTACTATGGACCTGAAGTCATCAGAGTCCTTGTAATTTTCCGACATATGTTCCCAATATGTGTCTTCCAGAGTAGTTTTTGGTCTAGGGTGATTCCCAAGTGTTTGACCTACGTTAATCGTTTCACCTCCATACCATGTAATCTAACGGCTCTCAGTTGATCAAGTTTGCGCTTTCCCAGTAAATGGTACTTCATTGACCTTGACTGGTTTGGTTCGCAGCCTCGTCTTCCTGCACCAGTTACTAATAATTCGTAGTCCAGTCTGGGTTCTGTCACTTAGGGTATTCTCATCAGCATAACCTTGGACCTGTATTCCAGTATCCATTAGCTCTCCTAGGAATTTGACAACTATCATGCTTTACATTCATGGTCATAATCCCTCACTTTGTAGACAACAATGAGTTGTGTTCATGACAATAGAATTTGTACCTATCAGTTCTTCTATTCGTCTATTCTTAAACATTCTGCCAGGCCAAGGTGTTATTTACTACTTTGCGGAGCGTAACTCTGTGTGCGATGTGTTCTCGAATGCTTTTAACTTTCTTTACAGTTAATTCCTATGAGAATTATTAAGCCAAACATTGTGAACATGAATCATTTTAATAGAATTTCTTTAAGTGAACTTTGATCATTTGCATGCGCGTAATATTTAGACTTTTGTATTTTAACTTTAATATTTTGTGTCACCGTATGCTCGTTAGAGGCAGAAGAGAGTCTCGCTTCATGTGTTTCTTTTCTGCCCCTAACTCATGGCACACTTTTCTCGCCGGTCCTCCACTCCCGTGGCGAGCTCCGCAAAGTAGATAGATCCGCGCCATCTATTCGTTCGCATTCGCAACATTCGAAATAAATTTCGAATGCTGCGAATCCTGTCGCGCTACATCACTCCGCCCCCAGATGAAACCTAGGGGTTTCGGCGACTGATCCCGGAACTTCGTTCGCCGTCAATCCACAAAACGGACACGACGCTGCTTCGGGGCGGACACGGGTTTCAGCCTGGACAGAGAGACCGCCTTCCTGCGTCCACCGATCTCGAGCTGGAAGAAATGTTCTCCCCGCTCGAGAACGCGGTACGGGCCCTCATATGGAGGCTGCAGCGGCTTCCGGACGGCATCCGTCCTGATCAGCACGTGCGTGCATGTGTCCAGTTCCTTGGGCGAACAAGCAGGTATGGACGAGTGTCGAGTCGGTGGTGGCGCTTTGATGCGTCGGAGATTGTCCCTCAGCAGACGCACCAACCCCGACTCCGTGAGACCCGATCTCTTGTCGAAGACCGGATCGCTTGGGAGTCTTGGGTTCTCCCCGTATACCAGCTCTGCGGGGCTGGCAGCAAATTCCTCTCGTCGGGTTGTACGCAGGCCGAGTAGGACGAGAGGTAAGACTTGGGACCAGGACGGATCGTCACGTGCCATAATGGCGGCTTTCAGCGTCCGGTGCCAACGTTCTAGCATCCCATTGGATTGCGGGTGGTATGCAGTAGTCCGCTGGCGTTTAAAACCAAGGAGTTTGCCTAACTCGGAGAAAAGGGTGGAGGGCCAGAAGTATTTTCCGGTGACTAACCGGTTTGTTGTCCTGATGCCGGGACGCGCCAAGTCGTGAACTGCGTGGAACACTTCCTTGCGAAATGTGGCCGGAATGTATGGCCGAGGTCCCTTTTCAGAGTCTTCGCAGCAGAGAGAGAGGTTTGAACCGAAGATGGGCAACTCCCGAAATTTGTATTTGGGGTTGGATTTGAGGCTCTGAAATGCTGCGTCATCCTCCAGCGCCTTGGCAATAGCCGAGAAATCGAGTGAGGCGGGGATGTTAACCTCGGAGACACGAGACAAAGCGTCAGCAACTATGTTGTCCTTGCCGGACACGTGCTGGATGTCTGACGTAAACTGACTTATAAAGCTCAGATGACGAAGTTGACGAGGGGACGCTTTGTCGGGCTTCTGTTTCAAAGCATACGTGAGAGGCTTATGGTCCGTGAACACTGTGAACGGCCTGCCTTCTAGGGAGAAACGGAAGTATTTGATGCTCAAATACACGGCGAGCAGTTCGCGATCGTAGGTACTGTAGTTCCGTTGAGCGGAATTCAACTGCTTCGAGAAGAAGCTCAACGGCTGCCAAACTTGATCCACCTTTTGGTGAAGGGCAGCACCTACTGCGATGTCAGAGGCATCAACAAAAACGGCTAGGGGTGCATCTTGCAGAGGGAATGCCAAGAGTGTAGCGTCGGCCAATTGTTGACGGGATTTGTCAAACGCGCAGATAGCCTCTTCAGACCACACGATCTCTCGTGTGTCCTTAGTTTTGGGGCCAGACAAGTACGCGTTCAAAATGGACTGGAGATGGGCGGCCTTGGGCAGGAAACGACGGTAGAAGTTCAGCATGCCCAAGAACCTCCTCAACTCCCTCACTGTCTTTGGACGCGGGAAGCTTGTTATTGCTTGCACCTTGTCTGGGTCGGGCTGTATTCCTTCAGGGGAAATGAAATGGCCGAGGAATCTCACTTGTTTTTGGAGAAATTTGCATTTCTCAACGTTTAGGACTAAACCGGCCTCAAGGAGACGTTGAAAAATGCACTCGAGATGGGCTAAGTGCTCAGACTCAGTGGAAGAAGCGACCAAAACATCATCCAAATAGACGAAACAGAAATCGAGATTTCGCAGGACTGAGTGAATGAACCTTTGAAAGGTTTGCGCCGCATTGCACAATCCGAAAGTCATCCGGGTGAACTCGAAGAGTCCAAAGGGTGTGCATATTGCCGTCTTTGGAATGTCTTCAGGAGCTACTGGGATTTGGTGATAAGCCTTGGTTAAGTCCAAGGTCGAAAAGATGCGGCAATTCGTGAGGTGATGCGCAAATAAATTTCGAATGCTGCGAATTGCGAATCCTGCCGCGCCACATGCTCGTCGAATGTATAAAAACGAACACAGTGCTATTTCTACTGCTCCTATACCACCCCGTACTACATTCGTCAGCTGATACGATTCCTCATTAGAACGTTGGTTCTAATATAGTTGTCTATCGCTTTCTCCATCTTTTTTAGTACCAACGATATCAGGCAAATTAGTTTGAAAGATTTCGGGTGAAGAGGACCCCTTTTATGTGGTTTCGAAAAAAGACCACCCTTGCCTGCCTCCATGGTTTGGTTTATATCCCATGACCATGTTGCCTCCTACCACTCTTAGAAGAGATCCTAAGATTATTTCTAGGAATCTCTGGAATAGTGCTGGGGAAATGTATCTACTCTGGTTGATTTCAAAGGTTCAAAGGTTTCCCCTGCCCGCCTTACTTTAGCTTGCGAGCATACCTCTTTCGCTGATTTCTAATTCACTTTTTCCTTCTTTTGTCCGTTGTTGGGGTGTCAAACAGAATGCTATTGCCTTTCGTCGTGGGTTAGGTTCTGGTTTCTTCTGGGATTTGTGCTATCCCTTCACAGAATTCCTGAAGCTGTTTTGGTTTGCTTTCCTGAAGGGCGTTGCTATACGTTGTTAGGATTTTTTTGCCTGGTTTGTTTCGCTCGCCAGAAAAGTTTTTGTAACTTCGCTCTCATTCTGGCTAGGTTCCTGTTCCACCAGGTTACGTCCTTTGATGACTTCATAATAGTCTTAAAAAAGGTGGATAATGAATTGTATTTACCTTCCAAAGATGAAGGGAATAATCCTTCGACTTCCCGAAGAAGTGAAATATCTGGGAGTTGTTAGATAAGAAGCTTCTTCAAAATGAGCATGTAGAGGCCAAGATGAAATGAGTTCTTATGGCCTATGGGCTTGGCAGGCAAACCTTTGCTTCAACATGGGGACTATATATATGCTGCTATCACTAGGTGAATAGCCGCCTATGGATCCGTAGAGTGGTGAGTTAAGGTGAAACAAAAGGGCTGTCAAGCTAGACTTATTACAAGGAACTGTATGTCTGGGTGTTGCCAGTGTCGTCAGCACGACAATCAGCGCAGATGCACTGTTCAACTTTTAGCCTTTGGATGTATATATTCAGAAGGACACAACAATAAGAGTAGCTCATAGGTTCATTTGTTTCTACATAGGGATGTGAGGGGCATGCCTAAGTATAAAAGTTTCAATCTCTCCTATGCCGGAACTGGAACCAATAATTGGGTTATCATCATAGTTGGTAAATGCTGTCATACAAAACTACTTATAAAAACAAGTGGTAGAGTTTGCGTGCTGCTAGACATATCAAACTTTTCCTGTCAGAATTAAGCAAATAAATTGCAAAGTGTATTCTGGCGAAAATCAAGAAGACATCCCACCGTAATATCCACATACGAATTGTTCCTCCAAACATCATGTCGGTCATGCATGCAAAGCAGTCAATCCGAATAAGACCTCTGGGTTTGATGAGCTTTATATATTTTGTAGTTTCTGCAGCTTTGTTATTTCCATTTATCCGTAAATGTCTAGAATTCGGAATTTTTATTTATAATGAGGGTTGCTCTGAAGCAGCATGGTTTGACCTTGTCCGTTTGATCTCTGGGCTGAGTTTCTTCATTTACACGGTGTAGCTGTTTACAGCTCCGTGCTGACCGTACTGTTTCCTTCAATCATCTACCTATGCATTATACCCTTCTGGTCCTACCGAGCGCAAATCGGAAGCGCCTTCTGCCCACTCCTCTTTATTTTTGTTATGAATACACTGTTTTATGCAGTGTCTCGAAGCAAAGATGATCTTCAGCAACTTGTTCAAAAATGAAATGATCGCCTCATGCAACACGGTCTAAGACTTAATCTAAATAAACATTGTTAGTGACCTGCCCAGAACTGATCGGTTTAAATATCTCGGATAAATGCTACGTTATGAAATTGGTTCATGCATCATCGCAACTTGGATGAAGCGTTATCCCATAATTGGCAACCTTTGTGATTCATTATTGACAGGAGGAGGACAGAATTGGTCTGAATGTCGAAAAGCCCGTTAAAACAACGATGATTTGATACGTTGGATGATGATTTGACAGCCTCGCGACTTCATCTAGATCAGGCCTCTGACCGAGCAAAATAAAAACGATCATGACTAGCCGAAGTCGTTTCTGAACGGGATAAAGGGTGAAGAAGAAGATACTATGTACACTTTTTATACCAGAAATTTTGCACCCGATCCAGACCAAGATCCGTCTTCCCTCTAGTTCTTCAAGCTGTTAATGACTCGTTACTATTAGAAGATAATAACATTGTTATTATTCTCTAATAGTTGAAACCTGTAATTACGACTGCGTCTGAAGTTATCTTTAGGTACTTATGTGACGAAAGATCCAAATCGAGATTTGAATCCAGCCACGGTCGCTAATACCATTGTCATCAACAACGGCGCAACAACTGGTATCCGGTCTAGGCCTGCCTTAATAAAGGACTCCAGACATCCCAGTTTTACGCCGCACTTCACCAATTCGATATCCCTAAAAGCTGTCTGGCGTCCTAGCCTACGCCATCGTCCCATCTCAGGCAGGGTCTACCGCATCTTCTTTTTTGACCATAGATATTGCCCTTTTAGACTTCTCGGGCTGGATCATGACTCGCCCACCCCAACCTCTTCAACCAAATTTTATTCACAACCTGACGGTCGTGCTATTACTCTTAGATTTCATCGTTATGCATGTAGGGGACCAAAAATTCTTCGGAGAATTCTTCTCTCGAACGCGGCCAAGAGTTCGCAATTTTTCTTGCTAAGAGCCCAAGTCTCCGAGGAATACATGAGGACTGGCAAGATCATTGTCTTGTACGGTAAGAGCTTTGACCCTAAGGTGAGACGTTTCGAGCGGAACAGTTTTTGTAAACTGAAATATGCTCTGTTGGCTGCCAACAACCGTCATCGTCGTAGCTGTTATCGGTTGTGATTTTGGCCCCTAGATAGGAGAAATTATCAACGCTCTATCTTTATTCTTCTTGTATCACCAGTGCGGTTTAATGTTCTTAGTTGGTTGGTTTTTGATGCTGTCGTGCCCACCATATATTTCATTTTGCCTGCATTGATGTGGAGCGTAGTTTGTACGTCTCGGGTCGTCCTACCTATGATATCAATATCGTCAGCATAGGCCAATAGTTGGGTGGATTCACAGAGAATGGTGCCACTCGCTTTTACCCCAGCATTACGGATCATTTTCTCCAGGGCCAGGTTAAAGAGGGCGCATAATGGGGCATCTTCTTGTCTTAGACCGTTGTTGATGTTGAATGGTCTCGAGAGGGATCCTGCTGCTTTTATCTGTTCTCGTACATTGGTCAGCGTGAGCCTAGTCAGTCTTTTCAATTTCGCCGGTATATCGAATTCTCTCATGGTTTTACCCTGGCTATGCTATCATAGGCGGCTTTAAAGTCGACGAAAAGATGATGCAGCTGATGTCCATATTCCAACAGTTTTTCCATCGCTTGCCGCAGAGAGAAAATCTGATCTGTTGCTGATTTGCCTGGAGTGAAGCTCCTTTGATATGGATCAATGATGTTCTGGGTGTATGAGGCTATCTGGCCCAGCAAGATAGCGGAGAATATTTTATAGATGGTACTCAGCAACGTGATACCTCTACAATTGCTGCACTGTGTGATATCTCCATTTTTATCTATGAGATAGATGATGCCTCGTTGCCAGTCGTCAGCCATTGATTAATGAGTTAATGAGCCATTTGGTGTAGTTGGCCGCCTCAATATTTAACCAATTCGGCTGTAATTCTAGCGACACCTGGCGACTTATGATTTTTAAGCCGATGAATTGCACGGACTGTTTCTTCTATACTTCGTGGTGGCAGTATTTGTCCGTCGTCTTCAGTTGGCGAGAACTTCAACTCGCCAATGTTCTGGTTGTTGAGCAGTTGATCCAATATGCCCATTCTGTCATAAATCAGATTTCCCTCTTTGTCTCGGCAGGATGAGCATCGATGTGTGTAAGGCTTCATCCTGCTGACTTGTTGGTAAAACTTCCGCGCCTGGTGCGGTTGCTCCCTGCATTTTTCGAGTTCACAAACGTGTTGGTTCTTCCAGGTTTCCTTTTTCGTCTGTGAAGTCGTTTCTCCGCTCGTCGGAGTTCGTGATAAGACTTCGCGTGTGCCCGCGTTCTTTGAGAATGCAACATTACTCGGTATGTGGCATTTTTCCGTTCCGTTGCTAGTTTACATTCATCGTCGAAATAGTCGTTTCAATTCTTTTTGTGACTGGGGCCAAGTATGTTTGTGACCGTGTCAATGATAACGTTCTTCAGGTAGTTGTGAAGATCATTCGTTGATGCTTCATCTCCAGGATCTCTGTTGACTGCGGTTATTGCGGCATCCATTTCCCCCTTCAGTGTTAACTCGTATCTGATCGTGAGAGGGGATTCTAGATGGTGTTGCTAGTCGAGCTTCGAGCACCATGCCAATGAGATAGTGATCGGAGTCTATATTGGCCCCATATATGTTCTGACATTCATCACGGCTGAAAGGTGGCGACGTTCAATCAACACGTGGTCAATTTGGTTGAAAGTGGACCGCTTTCCGCGCAAACCAGGTACTTCCAACAACCATTTCGTGTGACACTGCTAATTGAATAATCCGCAGCCCGGTAGCATTTGTATTTTGGTGTAAGCTATGGGAGCCAACATATCGCCTGAATACGGGCTCCGTTCCTACTTAGCTGTGAAAATCCGTGGGACAGGCTTCGAGGGTTCATTCTACGGTTTCGTAGAGGGTATCCTTCTCCGACTCTACAGTCTCGCTTATGTTTTCAAAGCCAATAACAGCAGGTTTCATTTTTGGCCGACTAAGAAATCTACTCCGGGCACATGATTTACTGAATGGCCCCTATAATGTATGGTGTAGTGGCCCAAGAAATTGGTCCCTGTCCAGCGTATCTTTTGCACCACTGTTACATCAGCCTTATATTGGAACAGGGTATCGGCCAGCTGCTGAGTAGCATTCGATCTGTACAGGGAGCGCACGTTCCATGAGGAAATGCTCAAATCGTTATTCCGTTTTCGTTGTCGCCGTTCTCCATCCTTCT
Source organism: Hermetia illucens (assembly GCF_905115235.1). Classification (NCBI taxonomy): domain Eukaryota; kingdom Metazoa; phylum Arthropoda; class Insecta; order Diptera; family Stratiomyidae; genus Hermetia; species Hermetia illucens. The sequence continues at coordinate 95,563,843 of NC_051852.1, read as the reverse complement.
GTTGCTTCGTAACAAGTTGTTTTCCATGTAGGGTTGTCAGCCTTATCCAACCCCCAACCTGGAGGACCAGTTGGTACATTTTGACCCGTTTTTAGGCGCGGGAGACTCGCCTTCATCCTTCTCCGTCTGCAGCTTTTCATTAAGAAAGAACTCCCAGCGATCACCACTTGGAAGCGGAGGTAGGGTTTGGTATTAGAGCTGTTGGTGTTGGCTAGCAGGCGTTTCCCAGGTTTTATGCTCCATCGTGGGTACCAATCCACGTTTCGCCCTGGGACCTATTCTACCCTTTGACCACCACGGTCGCAAATATAGAAAAATTATGTATGGGGTTCTATCGACAAATCCCGGAATCGCAACGCTGTAGACCTCCACCGCCGATATATTGTAATTTTGAACTTATTTTGGCGCGCAATAAAGCCATTGCACTTGGAAGTTACAATCACTATGATAGTCAGCATACCAAGCGTGCAGTGAATACTAAGTTGGAGCCCACAATTGCATTTCGTGAGAAGGCTACTAACTCAGGGAGACATGCCTTGAATAGATGTTTTGACTGTGAAAAGAAAACATTTTGTCGAAATTTTGAAAGTAAATCCTCTTTCAACTCTAAAAAGCTATATTTTTCGGAAAGCCGATTCGGTTCTTAGTCAAACGGTTTGCCCAATGAGGTCACAAGTCCCCAATAATTAGTAATGGTCCATTTTCAAATAAGAGTCTTATGCGATAATAGTCATCCGGTGCAGAGGCTATCATCCACGCCATTTATTCGTTACTCAATAATGCGTGAAACCAGTCGAAATCATAGTTTTGAGAATAATTTCGTGAAGCGATGAATAAAGTATGTTCGTTTTCGTGTTCCCTAGTTTATTGCCTCTCGTACGGCTGCTCCGTACCAGCTTATCGAATGATTTACATATGAAATTTGTCTGAGCGGTGATGGTAGTGGTTAATCAATTTCTTAGCCCACGATCAATTCAGCTCGATTAAAACACGGAACGGGCATTTGAAACAATCATCATTTGATCGATTCAGCAGGAAAAAACCAACAACAGAAGGCAACATGTAGGATGTCAGGGTTATTATTATTGATTGGTTCGTAGGTTACGCTCACTCTAAATTTATTCGATCCGTAAAGTTTCGGATGTGGGTCTTTTGGCGTAAATTTATGGGGTTCGGGTTTCGATGTGAATTTGAAAAATTCTAGGTGGATTACTTCAAGCCTAGAACCAGAAGCATTAACTTGTATGTAGCCAGACCGCGAATTATTGGTTTTCGCTGGTCGATCCTACTCGAGCAAGTAGGTCGGAATTATCATTTTCGGGTTGGATTAGATTTGCTTAATTATAGCTCTGAGATGCTAATGTTGAACCGCAAGCACTGCATTGTGAATGTTTGTTTCCGATGAACCGGGAATAACAAACAGAATAAATTTCCAACTGAACATCTGACTCGCCACCTTCGTCGGGTATTCAAAGCTCACGTCAGTGAACCGTTGCTATAGTAGCTGAATTTAGAAAATCTGGAACCTGTGCTTGTGCCACAATCGTGAGAATATGTAACACAATCCGACCGACGAACAAGTCGGATTCAAAATCCAATTGTGATTCCGCCCCTCACTGCTTTCCAGTCGAAACCAATATTTAAATTTAAAACATGGGATCACTGAACATCGGTGTGCAATCAGTCACGATTTTACGACTGGAGAGCAGCCAACAACAGCGAAGACCCCGAAACTATAAAACATGCTTAAACTTACGTAAAATTTTTGTTTTTTGCCCCTTTTGTTGGACCTGAGTTGATTGTGTAGATAATTTCCCTTTTATATGCAAATGAGCAAAGAAAATCAACTAACGAACAAGTCATTAACTTGGCGAAGTGAAAAAGGGCTGTGAACCAGGGTCGGGTCTGGTCGATTTTCATTAGAAACACCTGAATTAATTTTCACGGCTACTTCGTGGCGGGCGTATGTGGACGGCGATTATAATGAGAGCATAACATCGTCTTTCGGAAGAGCAAAAAATCGGAACAACTCCCAGGTATGGTTACAATTGGGTCCAACATATGGGACGGGACCAGCGATTAAATCCGGAAATGAACGTTTCCAAATGAACAAGTCAATTTGTTACTTAATCAACAGAAGTGCGGGCTGAAATCTGATATGTAGCTCATACATGAGGTCGACGGAAGAGAAACGTTCAATTGCGGCTTTGATGGCTGCTTACGGTTGCAGTGTGGGCGCGTGGCGTGTTTAGTGTTAGACGATCTGTTCTTGATTTCTTTAACTGCATGTAATCTGAGATGCATTAAAGCGCGGTCATCAGCAGAAAAATCGCGCAATTGAAGAAAATTCAAACAAATTAAACAATTAAGTTTGCCGAAATGCACTTGCTTTCTTGGAATTCTACGATTCCTCGTGTTAATGTCGCTATTCATAAATATTTTTAGGAAAATAAAGCACTTGGACAATGTTGTGAAGGGATGTTGACCTGTTTTATATAAAGTTCATCTTCCGATTACATTAGCATGAAATCAAAGAAGATCCGTGGTGGATTTTATTTACCTCGGTGATCGGGACTGTTTAATTCCTGGACATGGAACTAGAGCTGAATAAAAAATACGAAAAACATAAAGTGAGGGTGGATCGCACTGAGCGTATGCCGACAATCAAATTCGGATTTGAATTAGTTTCTTTCCTAATTTGTTAGGTTCGCTTGACTAAATGTTTCCTCGAGACAATCAAAAACATCCATGATCATGGCCGCAATTCGAACCCGGAGCGTGAAGTTGAGATCGCGAAACTGACGCCCTGACCATCGCACTGTCTTCCAACTGGCTTAGCTCCTCAGGAAAAACAACGACCATATTCCAGACGAGAGTTCATATGCTTGGCCCAGCGTCAGTCGAAGCTACTTCGGAAGGGTCTTATTCAATGAAGATACTTTGGAGGGGTTTTCTCCAATGAAGAATCTGGAGACTTAGTGTCTTTGGGAGATGTTCTCAGATTCGCAAAAAAAAACAGAAAGCAGCTTGAGTAGACATTTGAGAATAGTACCGTATAATAGCTCTATTGTACACGCCTTGAGTATTAGAAGTGGCGACTCTTTTCATTCTTTAGCGTACCTAGCTAAGTGCAGCTCCTCGACAACAATATTGTGTTCTCGACAGCATCTTGCTTGAACATGTAATGGAGGAGTACGGTTTTGACCAACGGTAATGGTGGGAGGTTTGTGGACTTCTGCAGCTTCCACCGTCTTCTCATTGGTGGCACATTGCTCGAGCACAGAACCCGACTGACTGACACTATACGTGCAATCATATTGACCACTTTGCGATCAGCAATAATTATGATCTGGATGTGTGTAACAAGAAAAGTGCTGACATTGGCCTCGAAAAGGATCACCATCTGACAGTCGCTTACGTTCGCTAGCGCATTGTGTACACGACTTCTCGTAGGATTAGAGAGCTAGGACGATGAACTCCGATTCTTGGCGAAGTCCCGGGAACCACACCGCAATATGCGCGTTACAAAAGCAAATTTGTTATTAGCTCAGAACTACGAATATCCACCGCATCACGAAAGAATTTGCATGTGGTCGCAAACCTTTCAATGGTTCTGTGAAAGATGTTAACAGTCGACTCCTCATTCACGTTGACGAGAAGCTGAAGAGGTGGAAAGAACACTTCGCTACGGTCCTTTACCGCATCACATCCGAAAAAGTTCCACCTTTTGAGGATGAAATGACTAGCCACCGTAACATGCGGATAGAGACTGTTTCTCCAAGCAGCAGAGAAATCGTTTCGGCCATCAATGCAACACAGTAAAGTCCCGGGGCTCAAGGGTCTCCCTTAGAGTTATTTATCGCTACACCTGCAGTTACTGCAGATCTGCTATTTCCACTCGTACGAAAATCGTAGGAATCTCAGACCTTTCCCAAAGAGCGAAAGAAGGGGATGATCGTTAAGATTCCAAAGAATTGCACCCTTTTGAGTTTGACAACTGGAGGTGTAGGTGCTTCCTATTTTCGCAAGGATAATAGCTAATCCTAATAATCCTGGCACCCATCGAAAAACATCTCGAAAGCTTGCTCGATAGAGATCAGGCTGATTTCCTTGCTCTTCGTCCATTTCGAGAAAGCTTTCAATAGTATGAACAGGGAATGTATTTGGTGTGTTCTACGCAGGGGGGGGGACCCCAGAGAAACTAATAACTATTATCAGAGTAGATTTGGAAAGGCAAGCAAGTAGAGTCGTAAAGCGGCTCCACTATCACTCAAAACCAGCAAGCCTTTATCAACACTTGCTTTTATGTATCATTGGAGTAAGCTAGTCTGATACAATTTCGAACAAAGAACTTATTCGGTGCACAAGCCTGTCACCTATAGACGATATGATTGGAATTTGCGGGTAGTTCGCACATTAAGGAGGAGCGAGATTTGCAATACTGGCTATGTCATGCTGTGGAACTCACTCTCTTAAAATGGCCGACGGGTGGATCGCCCCAAGAGCGGTTAATGCAGACTCGAGGAGTGCTGGGGGGAGTCAAAGTGCATTTCAGCAAATCACGAACGATGGCGCATAGGTGTGGTTGCCGGGCTACACTTGGCAAAGTGTGAATAGCAGCCATATCATTTTTCAAAAAAATATAGGGGGCTGGAAGTAATGCATTCCGAAAGTAGAGCGTCCCATTGGATACACTTCATCTCGGAAATGGTACTTCCGAAACAAAAAACAAAGCGAATTTTATAAAGGTTTCTTACATGACATGTAAGGCGGTTCAGAGTTCCAACCGTTCCACCAAATTTCGTACTAATCGGTGCAATCATTTCTGAGAAAAGAGACAGATAGTGAATCGGATTTAGTAAGAGTTTGTTTTCAATAAAAAACAAAGCTGGTTAATTATCATGTGGGACACCCTAATAAAGAAATCCATCAAAATTTATTAAATTCAGTACAGTTAATCCTGAGAATAACATAATTTGAAAAAAAAAAATGAAAATTTGAGAAAAGCACGTTTAAAGTTTTTGTTTTACTTTTCATTTAAGTAATATTTTTTTCAAAAAAAGTAAAGTTCTTAAACAGTTACAATTGATAAATCTGCTATCCCTGGATCATACAAAAGTACTTCTGAGTGGGTATACTTCTGCTCTTCTTCCTGCTCTGCTGCTTTTTTGGAGAAATAGACTTTCTTCGATGTAGCTTTCGTAACTTTTTCGGCCACTGCAATCTTTTCTTTATCTTTTTGTATCGCGTATTCCTAGGATTTGAAGCCAATTGGGCAGCCTATTACGTCTAGAATTTTTAACAAAGTTATCCACGGCCGTCAAATATACATATCCGATCCGGCGTCCTTACTCACAAATGTTTACTTAGGAATGATCGCCCAAAGTACTTTATTATAACACTCGTTATTTTGAGTGTTCTTTCTCAAACACCGTACGAGTAAATTGTCCTTTCCTCTAGACTAAGAGCTGGTTTGTATATGTTCCGCCTGTTATTTACACCACTACAGTTTCCTTTTTCAGTCGAAAATGTGCGCGCTAAAACTGCGGCATCTTTTATATTTTTTTTAAATTCTTTATAAAAATTTAGAATATGATTTCTGAAGATATATAGAAAAATTCAAACGCTCGAGATTGTGTCGGGCCAGAGTACTCCGATGACACGGCGGAGACAGCCGTTAACAAAAGTTTGCTTCGAGTCAGTCTTTATGTGTGCATGCACGTAATCTGCATTTCCAGATTTTGGACAAAATAACGAAGGCGGATTTAACGTTGCCATTTCGTCAAGGTCCAGGATTCGTTGAGCCAAGCAAGTAGCTGTAATCAATGTGGACGAGGAGTTTAAGGAAAGATGTCATGGTCTATTGAGTCAATCCACGCCCTCAGCCAAGTATGAAAGATGTCATCTATAATCAGAAGAAAAGTAAAATAAGTTGGCATGAAAAACATGACAAGAAGGGATATTACCGGGGTTAGAATGCGAACCTTGTTGGAGTCTCGTGCGTCGCCCTGATAAAGATGTGCTTTCGGAAGCAGTCTCGAATCGATGCAGAACAGGTGAAGCGGAGAGCTGAACTCCACACATAGCTCCACAATGATCCAGAGGATGTGTAGTGAGTGCTTAAGATTCAGAACGGAATCTAGCCTGCTCTCTGGCGATGAAATTTTTTCATGTTTTTTCGTGTGTTCCAGGATAAGTTTAGCTTTTATCTTTGCGACCGTTTCAACTGTCGCATTCAAGGCGTGTTCCTTTTCAAGATCTTGTGTGAAATAAAACCTTATTAGAATCAATTCAATGTGTACCCGTGCGCCTGTCTGTCTGTCACTACTGGCTAAGGCTGTTGTTACGAAATTACATACAGCAAGTAGCGTCACTTTCTGCTGAGCTTAATGAGGGGTTCCCATACATGCGAAAGGGGTATACATTTTTTTACAGAATACGTTTGGAACTGCGCTTCCAAATGCACGAACCACAGCTCCGGGTTCCGCCTCTAAAACGGTGGAACGCGTACGGCGAGGGCGGTCACTTGCGGGTCCGATGGGCCTGCCGCGTCTTTACTGTCCAACGACATTTCGAGTAACAACAAAAAAAAGTAATAGTTTTCAATGAACACGCGGTGAGTTTATGATGAAAACGCGGTGAATTTTGCTCCGACACGGCAGGCCGCACCCACAAATGCACGCACGAACACAGAATTGACGACCGAAGCGGACGCTCTCCAGCGCAGACCGAAATCACCACCCAGGAAACGGAGAACCCGCGATGGGAAACACTTCAACGCCGTCTCTTGCAGCGATTTTTGATTATTATTATCTGAAATATGATCACAATTTAAACTCTTAATAATATAAGTAACAATTAGTGCGAATATTGCAAAACTAATGACAACAATTAAATTTGAAGATTGATTGCCAGTTGCTATCTTATTGGAATGCGCCTTCGACGAAAATTGAAACGAAGAAAGTTTATGCGAAGTGCCTGCCTGTGCCCGTCGTAGAGTGCTGATGGGTTGCGATGCGACGTTGTTTACGTCGTCGGCTCGTAGCACTGATGTTTTCGTAGCACTTCGATGGGATTTTGTATGCTTCCGTATTCACAAATTTTCCAACTTAATAAAACCACACAAAGGCAAAACCACGAGGATGACGATGGCGGAATCACCAGACTTGATGGCCTTGGGGTTCTCCTCGGCGGCGGCGCTGGGGCGGGTTCCAGTATCGGGGTCACCACTTTAGCACGTTGTCAACTTACGATATTTTTCTCCTTCAAGTGATAGCTACACGGCATTTGCGACAAAATAAGAGGAGACCGATGAAGTTAAAAGAACGCTTCAATAGAACATTCTGTCCTGGAATTCCAATAGGGAACCCTAGAAATGTAGTTTCAACGAGATGTTTAGCACTTTTTCTCCTTAAAGTATTTTATTTGATTGGCGTATTTCGAATATTTAAATTTTAATTTAATAATGAAGGGCGATACAAAATGGATGGTAAACTTCAGAACAAAGATCAGTATTAATGTGTTCACCGCCGCGGTTGGGAACAGATGAGACCGGCTTATTTCCATGCGGTCCTTACTGTCCCAACCAACGGCATTTTTCCACTGCAAATTCTCCACTCCCTTGGTGCGTTCTAAAATGAGTGAGTGGAGAGTTCCGAGCCATCTACCCGTCCGCATCCGCAACATTCGAAATAAATTTCGAATGCTGCAGATCCTGCCGCGCCACATGGTCATGTGTGGTATCAAATGGAAGCATTCAATTAGTACTTTTCGAAAATGTTATTTGTGTAACATAGGGGAGTGACTCAAAATGTATGCGAAAATTGTAACAGGTCCCGTTCTTAAAACCTATCCAATCGAAAAAAAATTCACAATGGTGTACCTATACGAAATCTAGGCCTCAAAATACATATATTAGAAATATACCCGAAAACTTTTAAATCCACTCTAGAAGTATAAAATTTGACACCATTATAAAGAATAATATAATACATAATTTTGAGAAGTTTGAAGGAAATCCAACTATTATTAACAAAGTTATAGAAGGTCGAAATTGCGAACACGCAATACTATCGAAATTGAGTATTTCACGTGAGGTGGAGTAGGATATATTAAGGAATATTTTGAATTTTTAGCTATGTACGAATGAAAGAACGTATTGTACATAGGAAATTTGTCATACAAGATGAACACAAAACCTTTATACTCGAAACGTCCAGCTTTTGATATTTGGAATCTTAACGATCATCCCCTTCTTTCGCTTTCTGTTAAAGATCTGAGCTTCCCAGAATTTGCGGAAGTAGTAATTCTGCACGGAACAGTTCCGCAAGGAAACCGTAGGTTTGCGGCCTGACCACGCTTGAGTTCCATGTTGTTTGGAGGAGCAGTATGTATTGCCATGTTACTACCAAAGTTGGTTGATTGAAATCATGATTTAAATCAATGATTTAATTTAATTAATTTAATTTTTTTATAAAAATCAAATTTAATTTTTTTCGTAAAATTTCTTGGCTTACTTAAAATAACAATAGTCAAATCAATTATTCTAATGCCCAATTTCAATTTATTGTATGTATGTATGTGAGCTATATTATTATAACAAAATACAAATGAATAAGACATTAATAAAGGAGAACCATTTATTGTAATATTTAAAAACGACCATTAACAAATTATCAGTTTTATAGTCTAATCACATTCTTGTCATAATTATCATTACCCGCGTCGGAACTTGCAACTCTACTTATTCTACGAGACATGTCTACAAAGTAAGTGTACTCGATTTGTGTAAAAAGAAAGAAAAACATACATGGGTACATTTGGAAATATGTAAGTAAGTGTGCGGGATCAATCTTTTGATGCCTCCTCGAAAAAGTTTCCCACCAGCTTCTCCACTCACTTCTCCTTTCGAATAAAGATTGAAGATCTTCCCCGACCCAAGTGCAGGTGTGACACTGTTAAGATTGTCTCTTGGTTTCAGACGTTCAGCGTCAGACGATTCTGGAGTAACATCAATGCTTTTTTGCCGTGTAAGATTGACTTCCCATGTAACGCGTTCGCTGCGGAACAGAAAAGTTGTCACATGGAAATCTTAAATAAAACCAGACTCTTATTGGTGGTCCGCAGGAGTAGTTCTTCACTGGCATAATCCTTATTGGTGGTTTTATTTAACATTGCGTGGTAACTTTTCCCTTCCGCTGCCAACGCATTGGACAAAACCTCGACCTGGTGCTGCTAGCATAAAAAATATCTCCTTAAAAAGCTGACAGTTCATAAAGTCAAAATCTAAAATTTTTGGTTTAATTGAGGCAATAAATGCAAACGAAATAAAAAAAATCTTGATTTATTTGATGTTTTAAAAAAAAATAGAAATTTGCCGAAAACAAAAATATCATGATTTGATCATGGTTACAGCTAGCCATTTCAACTACAAGAGGTGGAGCGTTACCCGATGTTGAAACGGATAGAAACTGTTAAGGGGTGTTTTCTTCTCACTTGTTAAGCTGCTCTGCACCGTGAATGAGGAATCGTTTGTTAACGTCTCTAACGCCCATCGAAAGACACGATCACCTGCTGCGCTTCCCAGAATTTGTCGCAAGTACAAAGCTCAAGCGCATCGTGTCCCCCATTCGCAAGCCTTAAATTCGTCAATCCGTTTGCAAGTTTCATTAGTCAGTTAGTTTTTATGGGGACCTCTCGGAACGCGACCAATCAATTAACTTCTGTCAGAAAAAAGAGCACTTTTGATGGCCGCCCAATATTCATCGTGCTGTTCATGAGGTCTGCCGTCCGATCAGCAAGGATCCCGAAAGCGGACTGTGCTTAAAGCCGGAACTATAATCGTCATATTATAATGTTAAAATTTTAACGAATGCAAATTAGAGATCTGTCAAAACTCATTCTCGCCCATAACCGCATTGATTCGATTGATTACTTGGCATTTCGAGTTGATGCTTCGAACATCTCACTTCTCACTTGCTTACACCACTTCGCAAAAACAAATTTCGAATGACATTTCCTATGACATCTGTTTGACATTCGGTTGTTATCGAATTTTCTGTGTTTAAGGAGGTCATCCCGTGTATCGGATCTGTTGTATTTCGGAAATTATAGTGTTAAACACGTAATAAGTCACATGTCAGATTTATGCCGATCGCCGTAATAAAGCGCGTATTTATCGATCCGAATGACGTTCGAATGATTTCGCTGAAAGAAAGCCAGATATGCTTATTATAGTTGCGACTTAACTTAGGGGGTCGAGGCAAACGATCTTGATGTGATGCTGTGGCCGATGACAGCGCCTCTCTTGTTACACACATCCAGAAGGCAGCTCCTACTCTACTGCTTTGGGAGTTCGTATCATATACTCCGGTTTCTCCGCATCTAATTCCTTCGATAGGAAACTTGATACTTTTTTTTTCTTTTGGAGTATATATGTAATAAATGTGGTGGACTTTTTTCAGAATGCTTTTCGCCAAAGTTAAAATAGTGATGTCCTTTTGATCGAATATTTTGAAAAAATAAAAAAAAAAAATATTTCTGCGAGTAAGAAAACCTCAAATTCTAACATAGTCAAAGATTTTCATATTTATTCACCTTGAGGAAATCCAAGTTAAATTCTGTCGAAGAACTGTGTAAATTCTCGCACCTAGTTTTTTCACGTTTCAACGTTTTCTAGATACGGGGGCCTTGTATACCCTTTTTAGTATCTAGGATTGCTTTTAAACAAATATTTCAATTATACAAATATTTTAGTGTTTTACGTTCCATTACGTCTACAATGTTTAAATTTTCTATGAGGAATAATTCGAATGCTATTGCATTTCTCTATATTTATTGCAACTTGGTTCAATGTTGTACACCAGATTTAGATATATGATGCGATTATGATTTTCTCGGAAAAATACACGCTTCGTGGTCCATATCCCCATTTGTGCAACTTGATAAATGCTAACTTCACAAGGAATCTTCAAGCCCTTGTGAATATTGAGGGACAATCAAACTAGATTTGATTGTGGTACACATGAATGTAACACGATTCAATTCAAATATCAGTTGCAACAATGTTTCTTATTCTCGTTCCTTGGTTATTTATAGCTTGGATTGTTAGAATGTTTGGTGTTTAATGCACTTTTATTGCATTTTCACAATCTGGAAACTGGAAAGGTTGCATAGATAATTGTTCAGATGCTGACGTCAAAGCTCTGCAAGCAGTCAATAGTTGCATCATGATGGATGTAATTTAGATATTATCTCATACCTTCTGGAATAGCAAAGGCATGAAAAGAAAATTATACTCTTTAGCTCGACTTACATCATACGATCAAGAAGATGGCAAGCTATTTTGTTTCCTTTCTGAGAAAATGTAGCGCCGTTAATTTTAATAAACTTAATGCTGCGGAGTGGTTAGGCTCTTGCAGTCATTATATAGTGTAGTTCCTTAGTTATACTTTTTATTCTCTAGTGGTCTAAAGAAATCTTTCACATTCCACTCAAATCTATGAATACAAAATGGAACTTTCGTACTCAAACAGCTCTTAGTAGTTTTTTTCCGCACTGAACTATAGTTTGCATGCTATGTTCTTTTGCTGTTAAATTTTGCATAAAAGTGGTGACATTCAAATTATGAGTTCCTGCCATACGGTAATGTGAGACTGTTACTCACTAAAGCCATCTCCTTCTCTTGCGCATACCCCGCGGCAATGTCATTTCGGTATTACATCGCGGAGCAGGATCAGTTACGAATTGGTTCTTATCTCTTTGTTCCCAAGCTCCTCTTTCCTACTATATTGAGAGGCTAGAATGTGGTCCACCATATTCTCGGGTGAAAACTGCACCCCGCGATAATTTCCACTTCCACCCTGCGTGCGGCGAATGACGGACAATTGATTACAACGCGTTCCACATCTTTCTGACTCATATCACATGTCGGGCAATATAGGGAGTTGTTACGCCCAAAGCAGTAAAGATATGCACAATATCCTCAAAATCCGCTTAAGAGGAGTTAGATTGTTTAATTCACTTTGGAACATCTGGGATCATCCTGTAAGCCCAGTGTTCTTCAAGTGAATCTCTCTTCTGCCACTGCAGTATTGCTTCAGTTCGACCCTGGTTGGCTAAGATGTCGGCGGGGGACCACGATGCTAATACACATGCTGCTTCGTTAAATGCTGTACTGTAGGCGGACAATGTCCGCAATACACTTAATCGCATTACACAAAATCGAGCTAACAACTTTGGGAAATAAGGAGCTTACGCTTTTCTTTGGGCCGCCTATATTCGGTAACATTTTCGCCAACAATTTAGTAACTCTAGATGTGTTTGTTGCTAAACTTTCAAGATGTGGCTTGAACTTTAATTTTTGATCAATCAAGATTCCAAGATATTTGATAACGGTACGCACCAGGTATTTGAGAATGCCTAATTTGGCTAAAGCTCCAATTATTTTACACCAGTTTGTAAGATTGAAAGCATTCTTCACATCGAGAGTAACTACTGTGTAAGATTTATTCTCCTCCATTGCTGCTTCCCCAAATTTTCGTCATCGTACTGATCGCATTGATTTGATGATGATGATTAGTAGATCTCGCCTCTGCCTGTCCAGGAGGCTACCCTCCCTTTCTTTGATCGGCATAAGCCTCTTGTAGATAACCTATTCGAAAAGTCTGCCAATGCCCTTCAATAGGCATATAGGCTTATAAGATGAAAGATCGCCCAAAGGCTTATTTAGCTTCAGAATTAGCACTGGCTTCTGCTGCTTCCACTTTTCCAAGAAAATCTCTTCTTTGAAGCACGCCGTGAATATATGTACACGCCAATTTGGAGCTGGCTTGACTTTCACTAACAGCGCTTCATTCGAGATGCCGTCTAAGCCTGGAGTTTTATTTTCGGCAATCTTTGCGGCCTCAAGAATTTCTTCTGCGTAGGATCTACTTGAATAAGTAGGCTCGATTGGACTTGCGGGAAAAGAATATTAACGATATTTCGCCAGCTATTATAATTGGGTTGTGATGACTTGCTCTTGCAACAAGTTTGTCGACCATTAGTATGAATTCACCTAGTGTATATAGCAGCTATATATGTTAATGTCGCCTATCTTTGCTCGTGTATTGATTGTATTTTTCGCTTTTATCTGATACTGAAACATCACTATGAAAATTCCTGTATTCCTTTCGTGGTTAGATATGATGGTGACATCAATTTTATTTTCGAGTGCACTTTGGGGGAACAGGTCCTGGGTTGCCAAGCAATGATTTAAATTCATCTACGGGGAGCTGAAATGTGATATGGTCAATGTCGCCGTTTTTTGTTTCTCCGCATATTTGGGATTTACACTTCAGCCCTTGGCATCTTCAGCACAACTTAGACCTATCAAATTTACTCGAGCAGTTTCTCGTGATGTGTTCAAATTCCAGACATTTGAAACACTCCTTGGGCGATATATGTTCTCTTAGCCGACAGCTAACTTAGTCGATGGGAATTTTGCCAACAGCAACAGCTTTTTTTCCCCTCTTCGATTGGAAGGACTATTGTAACAGTCTGAGTACCATCGTATGCATTTCTTATTTTTATCACATTGGAATCATCTACCGAATTTAAACCGAGTTGTGATTTTGGACTGACAGATCTCCGCCTTTGTGGTGATCTCATCCAACCCTTTGCATTCAATCTTGACTCATTTTCGTCTGTGCTGTTTTACATAAGGATGTTTCGATTTTCTTATGGAGGTCTTACGACTTTCTTTCATCGGGCTCGAATTCGAATAATAGGTCTCCTTTTGCGCCTTATGCGGGTCACGTATTGGTCCAGATCTCAAAAGGAAGTGTCTGTTTGACCTTCCGCATTCTCGTCGCGATCTTTTTGTAATCTGTCTGTCTGTCACACGCACTTTTTTCAGAGATGGTTACATTTATTGTCACGAAATTAGATGTAAATATTGAAATCTGGACCCTCCATACATGCGGGGAATTATATTTTTCCACGTTGATCTTAGGGGCGGAGGGGGGAGTTCAATTGAAATATGGATTAAATATTAGTTTAGGCATTGAGTGCAAAGGGGAGAAATGTAGGAGTCCGAAAGGGGTTCATTACTTTTCCTTCTCAGAAACCATCCAACCGAAAAATCTGATAAAACCGTGGTGGTTCATGCGCATGAGAATTTGGGAGAATTTGAGTTATTATTTACTGTGAACTCCCCCTTAACTTCATCCCAGATCTATAAAATTTTACAGTAATAAAGGTTTAATTTAAGTAGTAGCAAGTTTGGCGGAAATCCTATTATTATTAGCAAAGTTACTACTTCCTAACAAATAAATTGTCAGAAACATATCGAGTAAAATCACCGTGTACGCACTACGAGCTATGTATAAATGGAACTATCGTACCATGTACAGAAATATTCTTACATAAAAGATCAACAAAAACTCTCATACCTGAAGTACTGAGCTTTCGATTTCCGACTTGTTACTTATATTCAGATCAAAAACTCGCAACAGAAGTATAGTATTCATGCTCTTCCATTATTTGGAACATTCAGCGCGAAGTTCTCGTGTGCTTGTTGATCAATAGATATTTATTTGAAGGCAATTAACGGTGTTAAGAAAATATCTATGGTAGAAAAAGAAGACGATGCAGACCCTGCCTGAGATGGAGCGATGGCGTATGTCAGGACGCCAGACAGCTTTCAGGGATATCGAATTGGTGGACCTCGGCGCAAAGCCGGGATGTCTGGGGTTCCTTATTAAGACAGGCCTAGACCGGATACCGGTTGTTGCGGCGTTGATGATGATGATGAAGAAAATTTGTTATTAACAGCATGCGATACCATTCTTGAAAGCAGGCCATAAAAAATTGTAGAGTGATTCATGGGTTAATTTTAATTGAACAGCCATTTAAATAACTATACTTTTCGATACAATGGGAGAAGAGCAATATTGATCGGAGTTCGCTTTTTAGTTTTGGATAAGAAAGGGGCAGAGGATTAAACCCAAATCTGAATTTTTTTATGGAGACGTTTTGAATTTTCAGTAACTGTAATATTGTTTAAACGGACAGAGTTGTAAGCATGTAATCTCTTGTTAGAATCACACAGAAATGATAACCGAGAAAATGGTTGAACAAATGCATATATATATATGGTTGCTATCCGCCTCTTGGCGAGATATAGCGTGTCAACCATACCTACCCACTATCGTTCGCGATTTCCCCCAGGACTTCCTGAGACACTGGCACTCTTCGTCCAACTAGCCGGCAGCAGTTGCTCCAATCGTCCCTTCCATTAATACCCTCGGTCCTATATTATTATAGCTAGCTGATTCATTAATTATGTTAAAATATATACTGTTAGAAAGTAAAAAAAAAAAAAATAAGAAAAAAAAATGAGAACATCTCCCTAACAAGAGTTGTATGAAAAATCTGTTCTCGAAATTTTAAAAACGTTTTGCGCACTCTCAAAAACTTCTTAATTGATTTAATTGAAATTCGACTTCCTATTATACACACTCATGTCGATATGTGAACCTCAAAAAATTTAATTTTCTAATATTTTTTTTACAAAAAACCACGATTTCGAAAATTTGTTCACAAATTCCAAATTTTGTTATTTTTAAAAAATATTTATACTTAAAAAATATCGCATTTGGCCATGAATAACAAACAAATTAATGCAAAATTAACAAAAATCACATTAAAATTTGATAACAATCGTGTATTACTTTCTTGTTAAAAAAAAAAAATAATGAAATAACGTCGAAATTTCGAGCGTCACATTATACTACTGTCTAAAAGAAAGTTGATGACAACGTTGCGAACGGCAACGCAAGACAAGATTATAAAATAGTGAATAGCCTGAACCGTGGATATCAATTCAAAATCACCCTTTGGGAAAGCAAATTCGAGACAATCACTGGGGGTAAAAGTGAAACTAAATAGCCATCAAGTGGCAAACGATGAAGAAGGCGTCGGTCGTAGATGACATCCCTACTACACTCATTCGATTAGGCGCTATCGATAAAGCTATCCATAATTTAGTTTTCTCCGAAAAGATTACATACAAGAGACGCAAATCAGGCTGCACGGAATGTCTTCACATATACGCGGGTTAGGTACAAGGTAGCTAACTGGCGCGTGTCCATGAACTTAGATGGTTTTTGCATACACGACACTAACACCGCAGTAAATATGCGAAAGTTTTCACACGCAACTGATTGAAGAACGTCGAACATGAGCAATGCTTTTTTTCACCATACAAATTTAAACCATGTGCTGGGAGACGAATCTTACATATGTATACTTCCGCGAGAGTTGTGAAAAGTGTAATGACAGTGACGCATCAGATACGGCCGTGAGTTGCATCAAATACAGTTGAATCCCAATAATTCGTATTTCCGGCTAATTCATACAAATTTGCGTGTTCCCAGAGTTAATTTTTTTAATTTTGTTCTCCCAATAGTTAGTAATCCCGATAATTTGTTCCAAACTGTCAGTCCTTTGACGATACGAATTATCAGGGTTGAACTGTATTTGACGACCCTGGAGTCTCCAAAATGATCAAGCTTCAGAAGCTGCAATGAGTTGGCCACGCTCAAAGTGGGAAAGATACCCGGATACCTAAAAAGGTAAGGTGAAACATCTGTGGAAAACGCAGAAAGCGCTGCACAGATTGTGTTGACCAGATATCGCATCGCGTCACAATTTGGATTTCGAAATTTGAGTGCGATCGACGGAGCAAGATGGTTGGAGTAAGGACATGCTGAAGACCAAGGCCCGAAATGGGCTGTACTGCTTCGACGACACGACGATTATACAAGTCAGTTATGTTGTTAGAGATCATTTTATTTTTGGAAACCCCAGTCTTGATTGTTTTTGCCATATCGATTTTCAACAGACTTCAACCAGTATGAATGGAAATTTGCAGTTTTTTATTCTCCCGCAACAAGAGCAACGCCTTTTTGTACAGAATAGTGACATGTGATGAAAAGTGGATATTATACGACAATCGTCGCCGATCAGCGCAATGGCTAGGTGCTGATGAGCCACCGAAGCATATACCGAAACCGAGTCTCCATCCGAAGAAGGTAATGGTGACTGTTTGGTAGTCTACAGCTGGAGTTATCCACTATTCTTTTTTGGCACCTGGAGAAACGATAAATGCATAGAAATACGGCGCCCAACTCGAGGAAATGCACCAAAAATTGAGCATTTAACGGCCGAGATTGGTCAACAGAGATGGTGTGATACTCCTTCACGGCAATGCATGACCTCATGTATCCAGAACAACGGTTCAAAAGTTGAACGAATTGCAGTATGCGATTCTGCCTCATCCACCATATTCACCGGACCTTTCGCCAACCGACTACCGACTTTTTTAAGTATTTGGATCATTTTTTGCCGAGAGGCTGTCAAAATTGCCTTCGATGAATTTATCAACACCCGACAGTTGGACTTCTACGAAACTGGCATACATGCTCTTGAATCTTGGGAGAAGTATTTTGAGTCGACTCAACCACTCTATTTTGATCAAGGAAATAAATTGTTGTAAGCTTTACAGTCGTTTTAAATTTTAGTACCGAAATGGCCATTTCATTTGCAAAAACCTAATACATGCGTTCAATTTTGTCAGTGCCATTTATTTCAAAATAGTCAGAATTTATTGAAGCTTGCAAGTTTTTAATAATAACGCCGAATTTAAAACAAAAATTAAGGGCAAGTCATTTCTTCCTCAATTACGAGCACATAGAATTCAACATCAAAAAATAACCACTTTTAACGCCGCTGAGATATCTGTTTATCTTTACCGCTTAACCGTTATAGCAGATTTTTAACGAGTGAAACGAAAAACAAGAAATTTTTAATAACAATGAAATATTCGCTTATCATTGTTGCCATGACTTTGCCTGTTACAATTTTTCAGATTTCATTTCTTTACATCATGAACGAGCACAGAATTGCCGCAACTTTTCCAAATCAATCGGATCAGATCAGTGTGCTATCAACATATCCAAATTCTTCAATAATTGCTCCACTTTTCCCCAAAATAGTATTATAGAACGATTATCTGTAAAAGTTTCAATTTGCTGATGCAAGATGAATGTAGAAAATGGAGTGAACCACGTTTCAAAACCGCACAGCAAGAAGCAATCGATTTGCTGTAAAATTGGGTGTTTAGTGTTTAGCGTAAAACAAAATATCGTAAATGATTTACTTTCAATAGGAACTAGGGTTGGTTCGATGAATATTATCGGAGTATCGATGTTAACACGAGCCTTTAAATGAGACGTGTTCCGACTTTGATATAGACGAGGGTAATATCCAAACTATACTATCTATCTAGCATTAGAAAATATTAGGCGAGGACAGTTCCTTACCAGGGCAGACGTAAATCGTCAGATGCTGCCTCACCTCTGCCCTGGGAGCAGCGTGACCGAAGCGGCTATGTTAAATGCTCCTTTATATAATTCACAGAACACGACTTGACTGTAAATGCGTAAATCTGCCCATACTTTAGGCCAAACCTTGGCCAGAGCTGAAAATATTGTGTTTAAGGACTAAAGGGTACTAAGCTCGCATCCACTTGCTGTCGGATCGGGCCAAATACTTTGCCCTGTAAGAAACCGAAACCCCGTCTTCGCCTAAAAATTTTTGAAGCTTGGGTGCTAAGCCCTAAACTAGGGGTCCGTGGACCATAAAAGAAGTAGTTAGTTGCTTAGGACCCCTCAATCCTTAAACAAAATATGGTACATTAAAATTAGTGATAGAAAATATAGCGGTCGCACGAAAGCAACAGAAGCTTCTCTACGCAAGGAAGGTCCTCCCATTGAAGTCATTTGAATTAAAATTTACGTTAAATATACCTGTTAGTTGGTTGTTCGGTTCTTAGTATCTTGAAAATAACAAAAACTTCAAAACTTAGATCTAAAACAGTTTACACCCCACGCCGATTTATTGTAAGCTTTCACAAAAACCGAAGTTTCTTCTCTTTATGCAGTGGAATTGCTCCTGGTGAAACAATTCGGATGTGTAGCATATTTCTAGCTAGCCTTCTGTCTCTATTAATTCCAGGCTATTTCCTCTTCTTAGACTGATATATACCATTAAGGTTATTTAAAGGGTATGCACCTTTCTTCATTGTGAAAGTGACCTGACTACATTTCGATTCGTCGGCGTTGATATCACAGTCAACCAGCCATTGCTCAACTTCTATCTCCCTGGTTCTGAAGGTCTCTGTGTCATCTCATCTTCATCATTATCATCTGATTTAACTCATGATTAAAAACAATGATTTCTATTAAATGATTTTTAATAAAAAACAATATTTAAGTCAAATTTCATCTTTTTTATAAAAGTTGGATTACTTAAAATCATAATAATATCTATTCAAATGCAAAATGAATAAGAAAATTAATCAATAAAGGTTGTTTTCTATAATATTTAAACAACCCGGAATACTGGAAGCTGCTGCTTCGGGTATAAAGGTTTTGTGTTCATCTTTGTGAGGCTAAAAGCCAAAAAAAATATTCCTTCATATTTTTTCCAAACTACAAAATGTAAGTTCAAATTAGTGTCCATTTTTTTTTTTGCAGTTGGTATATAAGTTGAAAAAAGAGAACTAGGTTTTTTTCCTTATCCTGTAAATATTTTTATTTTTTCCCGCATACAATCGTTTCGGAGACCACGTGCCTCCTTCCTCAGTGCTGGTAGTAGAATTTGGTACTAGCACTGAGTAAAGAGGCACGTGGTCTCCAAAACGATCGTATGCGGGAAAAAATAAAAATATTTACAGGATAAGGAAAAAAACCTAGTTCTCTACAAAATATACGTACATATTACAGACATAAATATTATGCTCAATCTTAACAAACTAACATTGCATATTATCGAATACTATCCCTCTACATGGACGTATATAAATTAATCGTACAGATATTTCCGATTTACTTCGGGTACAAAGCATACACATGACATATGCAGTACATATATTGAATACCACTGGTTTAATGTACAAAAATATCCATCTGAATTAGACACTACGCATATCTGTCTCAAGTAATTGATATTGATATATAAATGACTAAAACCTTAAAGCAAAATATTTCCCTGCGACCTTCCTTGTGGCATTGACGAACTGATATGTTATGATGACGTCATATACGTTTTAGAAAGCATGAAATTGACATAAAATGTAAAAATTTCATCGTCTGCGACATTGTTAATAATAATTGGATTTCATTTAAATTTCCCCCAAAACTTGCCTTATATTTTTCCGTATATCACTGCCAAATGTTGTACTTCTAGCATGAAGTTAAGGGTGGTTCCCGACTAAATTTCTAAAATGTGGAAATATACTATTATTAACTTTATTTGTGCAGATATCGGAACGCGATATATTCGGGGGCAAGCTAGATTTCGTTTAGATACACCTCTGTAATTTTTTGGTTGAATAGGTTCTGAGAACGAGACCTCTTACACTTTTTGAGAATCATAATTTTTACCGTCACTCCCCTATATTTCATTTGATATCCCACACGGCTATATTCTATAAAAAAAAATTGCACCTCCCTTTCGGATATATGGGGAGCCTCCCCTTCACAGGCCACATGTTCTCACCAAATTTCGGGACGTTTTGTGTACAACAAAACCTTTGATTGAGTTTGATGGAAATCGCACTATTACTAACAAAGTTACAATAGGTCAAAGTTGTCACTTCTTTGCAAATTCAAGACAGAATGTCAATATCACCCGAAAGTTGATATACTCACATAATATATGTATATATTACATACTACATACTAATGGGACAAATCCACACTCAAATGTCGTTATAAAAGAAATACAAGAAACCTTTCATACCTGAAGCGTCAGCTCCCGGTTTCCTAACTTGTTTTTTGCTGTGGGAGGACGTACTGTCGGTTTCTGGCAATATGATTCAATTGCCCCCACGATGTTTCAAGAAGTTTGTACTCCTTTAGTGTCCCCCCCTTCGTTTCGCAAATTTGGAAGACAATGGTATTGCGTGTTCATGTCATATTTAAATCTATATATATTTAGATTAAGGATATCGTTGGGATTATTCCGCTGGACAAGCCAGCAAGTGGTTGCCGAAATACGTATTCGGGGAAATAAACTAAAATCATTGGTAAGAAGTCGGAAAACCGGAAGCTAGACGCTTCAGGTATGAAAGGTTTTCAAAACAGGAAATACAGTTATCTCAACGTCAAGATTCAGTTGAGACTGTTCTGTGCTAGTGTTCTTTCTGTGTTGCTATATGGGGGTAGCAAGCTCCAAGGCTTTATTAACACAAATCTGCGATGTATTATCGGAGGACCCTGGTCGGATTCTATAATAACTGAAGATCTTGGTGCGCGCAAATGCCTGGCACCCGTACGCGATGTGATGGGAAAGCGGGAGTGCCAGCGGGTAGATCATACAGTAATGAGGGGTGACAATTCCATTGCTGGCTACGACATTCATTGGAATCCGCTATGTCAAGCTGACTGACGAACGGGTCGTCCCAAGGGCACTTCCTACAGAGCGGTGGAGAAGGATTGCAGGCGCCTCGGGATTCAGCATGTTATGCTGGTTCGTAATTATTGAATTTCAAAGTGTCGGCGTATAACAAGACAGATTTGGCGTCAGTAAGCAGGAATCCGTCTGAAGTAATAGATTGCAAATTAAAGATCTTCGAGTTGATGGTTGGAGTATTTCACGTATTTCCACTTACGCAGGGTATCCCCGGTAGTTGCAGGCTGATTGCTGCCGCAATTGATGCATTTCTTATCAAAGAGTTAATCCTTATTTGGTGGGCATTTAGATGTGGAGTATGACGCATACGGTGGGAAATACATAATATGATTTCCTTGATCCAAACTCCTTCGATAAGAAGTTACTCATCATCATCAACGGCGCAACAACCGGTATCCGGTCTAGGCCTGCCTTAATAAGGAACTCCAGACATCCCGGTTTTGCGCCGAGCTCCACCAATTCGATATCCCTAAAAGCTGTCTGGCGTCCTGACCTACGCCATCGCTCCATCTCAAGCAGTCTGCCTCGTCTTCTTTTTCTACCATAGATATTGCCCTTATAGACTTTCCGGGTGAGATCATCTTCATCCATACGGATTAAGTGACCCGCCCACCGTAACCTATTGAGCCGGATTTTATCCACAACCGGACGGTCATGGTATCGCTCATAGATTTCGTCATTGTGCAGGCTATGGAATCGTCCATCCTCATGTAGGGGGCCAAAAATTCTTCGGAGGATTCTTCTCTCGAACGCGGCCAAGAGTTCGCAATTTTTCTTGCTAAGAACCCAAGTTTCCGATGAATACATGAGGACTGACAAGATCATAGTCTTGTACAGTAAGAGCTTTGACCCTATGGTGAGACGTTTCGAGCGGAACAGTCTTTGTAAGCTGAAATAGGCTCTGTTGGCTGACAACAACCGTGCGCGGATTTCATCATCGTAGTTGTTATCGGTTGTGATTTTCGACCCTAGATAGGAGAAATTGTCAACGGTCTCAAAGTTGTATTCTCCTATCCTTATTCTTCTTCGTGTTTGTGTTTGACCAGTGCGGTTTGATGTTGTTGGTTGATTCGTCTTCGGTGCTGACGTTGCCACCATATATTTTGTCTTCCCTTCATTGATGTGCAGCTCAAGATCTCGCGCCGCCTGCTCGATCTGGATGAAGGCAGTTTGAACGTCTCGGGTGGTTCTTCCCATGATGTCGATATCGTCAGCATAGGCCAGTAGTTGGGTGGACTTGAAGAGGATCGTACCTCTTGCATTCACCTCAGCATCACGGATCACTTTCTCGAGGGCCAGGTTAAAGAGGACGCATGATAGCGCATCCCCTTGTCGTAGACCGTTGTTGAAGTTACTGCAAATTGTAAATTGTAAATGTGTTTCACCTTGGCTCAGCTTTTTGGGTTCGGTTCTATATTGATTAAAAGAACAGACAAATAAATTAATGTTGAAGCCTTCTTTTGAGAGCATTTCACATGGTCAGTTATAGGTTTAATGCATGCAGTAGTTTTTTTTTTGCTGACTTTCCCGAAGTTGACTTCACTGATGACATCGACATTGACGACAATTCCATAATTAACCTTTGTCCCCAATTGCGTTTGTATCCTCAACCGTTATTGCTGGAATTTTTCGCAGGTTTATTTGCAAAAACCCTAAAATGCTAAGAATTATGCAACATGCTTGCAACGGACTATAATTTTGTATTTATATCGAAGTTCATTTATGAGTATATTGGCTAATTTGTATTCCAAATGCTCATCATGGCTTCGAAACCAATACAAATTCTGAAGCAATTTTTTCCATGAAATACAAAAAGCATCGATTGTGGCTTCATTGCTTCCGTTCCTATCCCAACAATTGTGAAATTACTAAAATTGCCAATAATACCACACACGCCGAACTCAAGTCCTAATAAAATTATAGCATGATTTTACCAAAACTACGAAGACCTAAATACCTGCACTGATCTATTTCTGAAGAATTCCAGATGCTGTACAACCCAAATTTCACGTTACGAAATCATCTCCGCACTATCCATTAAATTTCATTTCAGATTACTGGTGTGCAATCATAATTTCTAAATGCAATTTACTCGACTTGGATTCCTCCATTAAAATACTTAAACCGCTGGACGAACCACAAATCTGCCAAATCAAGTCCATAAGATTACAGCAACTTCCATGTGGCTTACCTTCTGCTTATGCATATGTAAATTACGCTGGAAATAAAAGAAATTATAACACACCGTCAAATGCAGAAATTACTTAATCGAGAAGAAAAAAAACATATTGGGCTTTCTCTTTCATCTTTTCCAATATTTTCTCATGGCGTTTTGCTTATTATGGCATCGGTTAATTAATTAATGAATGCAATAGGATGAATCTAATCAACTGTGAATTGATATTGAAACTTTTCTTATCAGAAGGCGGTTGTGGCTAAATGTTTTATAGCAAATATTATGCAATATGACATGTATAATTCGTGGGCACAATTTCGTAAATGTGTTACAACAATAGGAATTATTTTCCGATGATAAGAGATACTTAAGGTGCAATGTCATTAAACTTTGCTCAAAATGTCCCTCCTCCCATTACGTTATCCTGTTTTCAATTAGTTGTTTCTAAATATCTTCAATGCAGGCTGCAAATCATAAAATGGAAGATCCTTTGTAAAAAGGGACCTTTTAATGTAAAGAGGAGTGATCTGAGAGAAGCTATCTTCTATCTTTCTTTCGAGTCGTAGATTGTTTTTTTTTTTTTTTTTTTGCAGTCGTTTTGAACTCTGTGGCAATAGTGAAATTTCAGCAGCCTTTTCTTTATTTGTTTATATTATAATAATAAATCGATGGCGAAACCGTCCAATTTGGATCTAGGCCTTGAAACGTGTGGTCATTTTAAGATACTAGGCAATGTGATCAGCATTTTTGTTTCCCGAGGTTATTAACCTGGGTTAGTTCAGGTACTCCACAGCTGAGTCAACTGAAATGGGCCATCTAGATCTGATACAAATCCCTCTGCTTCCAGCGAGATTTAAACTGCAGTCTTCTATTGGGGCAATTTGGTACCCTAACCGCTAAGCCTTCCGGAGACAATTTGCTTATAATTATTCACTCGTGATTGTAGTGGATCAGCCCTCTGAAAACTTTTTTGAAGTGAAATTTGGAATTCGAGACGATTCTAGGGAAAGTAAATATGTCGCGAGTAATTACAATATGTTGTGTTCTTTAAAGTGAACGGTTACAGACTTGCTATCATATTTACTGTCCTACTATTCTATTTACATGTGGATGTTGCCACGCCCTGTTTTAGAGGGTTTTTTTAGAATATTTTTTCAATGAAATAAACCCTTTGTCATATCAGATTAACGTCCTTACAAATGAAAGTACCATTTCAACAAATGAAAGTAAAATTTTAAGGAGTGAAAATAACGATTTTTCAAGACAAATTAGGAGGCATTGGTCTCCTGTAAGACGGATTAAGCTTTTCCACCGATTCCTTGAACTACGACCCTGCAATTTGGAGGGCATTTCAATAATAGATGAATAGACAACCCAACAGAAAAATAAAAAAAAATAAAGTTATCAGAAGCGCCACATTGTGGTAATTCCGGGAACTTGATAATCACATTGTTATATTATATAATTTCTACTTATTTGTCAAACATTATACTAACCCTTTGTGGCCCGTTAACAATTATTTCCTTCCAAGAGTGATATCATAATAAAGAGTGGCATAATTACAGAGAAAAACGAAAACTGGCCGGGGTCTTTCGCTTCTACAGAAGTCCTTAATAAGACAGTACGTCATTTGTTTTTACTGGATGACGAAATCCAACCATTTTTCGCGAAAAACTTTAACTAAAGTTGATAGTGTGGATCTGGTCAAAGCGTTGGAAATGTGGCGATTCTACGGACGAAATGCGTCTGTATGGTGAAGCAGTGCTTTGAGGAAAACAGGGAAATATTCTTTTGCTTTTTGCCCACAGATGGTAGCATATTAGCCTAAAATGGCAATTGAGCGTTTTAATGACCTCGATTATTCCGTTATCCCAATGCGTCTTCCAGATGATGCTGATCGTTTTTGGAGAAAGTTTCTTTTTGTTCTACTCATTCAGCCTTTGTCCCGTTCAGAAACGGGGTCGGCTCATCTTGATCAATTTTGTCATTTTGCTGCACGGTATCATCATTATTGTTTCGGCAGGATTTCTGGCCACCCTCCATCCAGTGATTGCGCTCGTTTTATTAGGATCGGTTATGAGACCGACGCTAGGAAAACATCATTTGCATGTAGCAGTGTATAGGTCGCTTGACTTTGAATGGCTTGTGTATCAGTTTCCATAACAAGAACAAAGAGGAGCGTCATGGTGAACCCAAGTTTCATTAACAGTTATAAATCTACGCCAAAAGTCGTCGGGATTTCGCTTGAATGAGTATTATAGCTTACCCACTCCAACATTTTTCCCATATTGTCTAGAATACATAATACATAACACATTTCTTTAGGGGACTACAGGCTAACTGTTACTAAGTTTTTTTAATGGGTTTCAGTTTATTGTATGTCTGTCTACCTGTGACGATACTCTCTTCCAAATGCATCGATGCATTATATTTTGTCAAAACTATAGAGAGGGGACTTCTCATATAAAGTGAAGTTTTTTGTTGCCCTGAATGCATTAGATTTTTTTAGAAGTAGGTCTTAGTTTTGGCATTAGTTGCAATATAAAGTAGTAATTGGTCAACAAGCACAAACTCTAAGTAAGATAGGACTCATTCTCGGGAACTATCCAACCCAAAAATGCGAAAAATTAACGATGATTCACCTGTATAAATCAGATCCTTAAAAATATCTGCTCAGATAAACTTACTATGTAATACAGTCTAATCGTAACGTCAAGGGGCTGCCGATTTGGTACAAAATATCGAGATTACAAAATAAAGAACATTAACTGTGCGAACCGGGAAATTTGTACGATTTAGCCGGAAATACGAATAATCGATGTACGCATTATCGGGATTTGACTGTAGTATATTAAACATTTTTGAAATTGACCGAAAGCCTTGTCAGAGCCATACTTGTCGTGGATGCGTGGTAGCAAGTATATTCTAAGTATTGCTATAACTGAGCTTGGTTTCTATGATCATTTCTAAGTATTTGATGGCTAACTTGGAAGGGAAGGTATTATTCAATTTTAATGCAGGCGAATTTTCCGTTATGGCGCTTAATGATGAGGATCACTTCCGTTTTTTCCTCTGCAAATGTCAGCCCAGAGCTCTCTAACCAAGCCTTAGTTGCAATGATTGCTTCATATGCGTATAACTCAGCATTCTCTAGATGCTTTGCGATTACAACCAGTGTTATAGGAGTCCATGGCGTCTGACTCCTACAATGCTGAAGTTACGGAGAAGACGGCAAAATCCCTCAAGCACTTCTTTGCGATCGACCAGATTTAGCTAAGGCCAAGCTGCGGGCACTATGTAAACAATTGGGGGATATAGAAGAAGTATCTCGTTCAGGATGGATGAGCTGCAATCCTTCGTAAACGCTACGCGCTGGCTCTGAACATCTAAGCCCGCTGAATTCTGCTCCTTTTGCCTTTCCTACAGTAGTCAGTGTCTAAGCAGATTGTGCACTTAAACCAATGTCTACCTAGCCTGTAACCAATATTATGCCGTTGGAGTAACCCACCATAGTTGCTTCCTCCAAAATCGGAAGACTGAGCACATCGTGGTGTATGATGTTCCACAACAGTGGGCCCAATATGGAGCCGTATACGACACTCGTGTAGTCAACATACCCCTGCGGTCCGTCATTGGTATCATACCAGAGCTTCTAACTTAGTATGCTGGATGGGACAACAATTTGAAATTCAGCTCGTTGATTTTAGCCCTGGTAACGATTGACGTATGGACAGATGCGTTGTCATGGAGAACTCAGAGCTTTTTCTTCCCCAGGGACGTTCATTTTTTTATACTTCATCCTTCAAATGCTACAATAACTTTGCGTAGTATTTACCAATGATGGTTTTGTACTTCTGAATTTAATCAATGAATATAATTCCGCTTGTCTCCAAAAAACAGTCGCCAAAGGAATTGTTTTTACTCTTTTTGGCGCTGTTGTTTGTTTTCAGGAGCGTAATAATAACCCAAGTTTTATTCACAATTATAAATCTAAGCAGAGTCGTCGGAATTTTGCTTGAGTGAATATTGTAGCTTACCCTCTCCAATATTTTCCCCGTATTGTCTGGAAGACATATGAGTCTGTGGACAGTACAAGCTCCTGCCGCTTCCATGGTGCAGGAGATATCCTCTTTTGAAGTTTCTTTCCTTATAACTATGCCTTTTTTATTCCTGATTATTATTACCTGCCGCCGTCTGTACCATTTGTCTGGCTCGATGACAAGCTGATCGAAAGCTAGCCAGAGCGCTATTCTACCAGTAGTTAGGGCGTTTACTAGGAATGTGCATCTCCTAGTCATGGACGTTCCTTAGTAGGGGTCTTTCCATAGTGATTGCTGAGGGTGTAGTGCTCGTGAACGTATCAAAACAAACCACGTGCCAATGCATGGCTGACAAAGGTCAGGTCTACTACCGAAAGGTTTTTGCATCAGTTTCGTTGGCGGGAATTATATTCAACTGCTCAAAAACTTTTAAAAGACTGCGCACATTTACGTTTGCGTCTCTGCTACCCCACGCGCATGCGCAAGGGTTGAATTCACCAGCTATCGCCTTCAGAATTCACACCCTTGCGTTAAGAAAAGCAACGCAACGTCAAGCTCATCCGTAACAGCTGTTTACTTTCGCCCACACTAGCCGTCTGACTCATGCTGCCTTGTATTGCTTGGCGATCACACAAAGTAATGAAAATTTCCACTTCGGATTTGCATGCACAGACCACGTACATGCATAAACAAATTCTATTCGACACTGCAATGACTAAGGTTTATTTGAATTAAATTTATTTTCTCATTGCAGATAATACCTTCCTAAATTCCGGGCATTTACCACTTCCGGAAGTGTGTCTGCTTTCTCCTATCTCTTTTCCTTCCGTGAGTGCTATTGCACTCATTGACATTATAACCTTTCTTTCCACACCTTCTGTACCGATCTGTCAATAAATGGGTTGCATGTCTGCGATATATTCAAATATGAGGCATGTCCAATTTGAACTTTTTCGATCATCAGCAACTGCTGCACTGCCTTCACTGGTAATCGACCTGTTCTTCCCCACTTTTCATTAATGTTTTGTGTAAAACAAAACCGTATTAAAATCGGTGTACTGTCTGTCTGTCACGCGCACTTTTCTCACACACAGAAATAGTTGTACCGATTGACACAAGATTTGGTGCTCTTTCCCGCTCTTAGTATTTTTCAATTCTGGGCTCATTTCTGAGATTGAAGTCAAAACGGCTGATAACGGAGATTGGAAATTGGTCATTTCTTTAACGGACCCATTCTCAGAACCCACCCAACCAAAAAATCTGAAGAAAATCTCGAAGTTGCCACTATATAGTGTCTAGGCTCCGAAATATCCTCCATCCATATATCTGTTCAAATGAAGCTAATAATAGTATATTGATTCGCTGTCCCACACCTTGAGCATAAGCTAATGAAGCGCATGGTGTAGCTGGTCGGCTTCATATTTAACCAATTCGACTGTAATTCTATCGGCTCTTGGCCTCTTTTGGTTTTTAAGCCGATGAATTGCAAGGACTGCCTCTTCCATGCTTAGTGATCCGTCATCTTCAGTTGGCGGGACCTCCAAATCTCCAATATCCTGGCTGTCGAGCAGTTCATCAAAATACTCACCCCATCGCTCCAATATGTCCGCTCTGTCGGAAATCAGATTTCCCTGTTTATCTCGGTAGGATGAGCATCGAGATGTATAAGGTTGATAAAACTTGCGTACCTGGAGCGATTACTCCAAAATACTCCCCGTTACAATATCTGCTTAAATAAAGTTAATAGTATATTATTATCTTTTGAAAATTAATTCGAATCCAACCCCCTCCTCCCGTCCCACAGTTAAGTTCATCCTAGATCCATGATAGTGGAAAGTTTGGTGGAAATCACTATTATTAAGCAAGTTAAAGTTGCCGTGTCAGTATGACATCGAATTAAATACCGGGTATATTCAACGTATATATGCTACGAGCTTTATATACATAAGTGGAATCATCGTGTAGTCAAATATTTTTACATAGAAAATCATCAAAACCTGCTGCTTGAAACTTCCGGTTTTTCGATTTGTTTAATTCTCAATTCAGACCAAAAAAAAATAAATTTCTTAAATTAGCTGTCTTTAAAAAGGATTTCTATGAAGGAGATACGATAAATCTCTATTTTTCAGGTCTGGTGGAAGACTGCCTTTAGAGACCACTTGGTCTCCTATAAAAATAGAAAACTGACAATAGTCGTTCATAAAATAGTAAAGACATAATTATCCCGATCGTAAACAATTACCGGTTGACATTTGAAGATATTGGTTTAATTCTAGAAAGTGTTCATGTTTTTGTTATCTTGTTAAGAATTCAGTCTAAACATAAAATGCGGAAATATAAAAGTTCTTTAAGGAAATTCAGTCTCCGTCTAAGTTATCATGTCTGCTCAAATACAGATATTCATGATCCAGGAAGAACTTTCCACGTTCTGGTTCACGTAATCTACATTAGATGATAACAAATCCTCCAGAAAAGAGTTATCCTTCCTTTTTCGCTCGTATCGTCCTTAAGGAAACCACGAATTTCATTTTCTCATGGCATAAAAAGTTCATAGATCCTGGGGCGGTTAAAAGCACAAATATCTTGCATAAATTGCTAACCTGAGCATTTTTTTGATCGCATGCTTTTATAAGCAAATCAACATTCAACGTATTCAAGTTCCACAATATTCTACTTTCGTTTACACAATCAATTCAACAGAACAAGATAAATGGTGATGTTAAACGAAAAGTTTGAGAGCAGAGAACCACCAAAATTGGAGTTTGCTGCAAACTCTATATCGTAAACAATCTTCGCTAAGATGCGTAAACAAAGATTGGATCACTACGATGTTTACTCACGGTATTCACTGCATTACGGGCACGCAGGGTTTGCCACCCGATGATAAGAAACGTACATAATTTATTCCATGGTGGGCTGGGAGAGAGCTAAATGTTATGCAAAGATTAAAAGTGGGGCACAACATGTTAACTATAAATCACATGAATCTTCTATGGAACAGATATAACTTTGTTATTCCCAACTTTGTTTATGTAATAATATGGTTGATTTGCTTGAATATAAAGCTCTTTTGTATTCCAGTGATGCAAATTCTCCACAGAATATATAAATAAATAATAAATGCAAAATTGAAAGTTGCGCAATATGCGTTATGGGAAATATGCAAGTAAAAAATAGAAATATTTTGAAGATGATAGGACTTGGGAAATTTTAAGTTCGATTATTTGTATTAAATTCTCCTTTACGGGAGTATTTAGTGTTCAGATATTTATTTCTTAGAATAAAACCATCCGGTAATCTCCATAAATTTCCAGCTTCACAAGGGGCACTCCTCAGAAATTCAATTGTATAATTTTCTTTCATATCATTTCATTTATTGTAAAGAAAATAGAATTTGGATTCTGATAATTATGAAAGGGCTTCCACTAAAGTTTTCAGTTTTATTGTTTTTGTTGTGTTGGGCAGTAAATTGGTAGGTTTCCCTAATAAATATTGCTGACACAGCTTTTCCCATCATATCTCTTCTTAAATCCTCAAATGTGATTCTTATGACTGTTTTTGTAAGCAATCATTTTGAAAACTTGAGCTAGGGAATGTTGCAAATAGATAAAATAATCTTCCACATTCAGTTAAATACGAAGAACTTAAAACATGACAAATTAGAGTAGGCCTGAGTCATACTTTTATAAGGGAATTATTCATATCAATTTGATTTGGCTTAGTTGCTTTGAGTCATAATTTGAACTGGAGCAAATGTGGTTAAAACCATTTACATACAGCATTCAAAACAGTTGCAAAGTTGAACCTATAGTACATAGTTCCATGTTGTTTCCAGGGAGCGCGTCCTTTTAGTCATTAGTAATTGTTCATTACATATCGTGGACACTGCTACAATAATTTGATACAGCTGGTCAATTAGAAATTGAAGCAACTTCGGAGATTAATCTTACATTGTGGACGGATGTACAAGTGGAATAAAATACAAGTTTATTGAAAACTGTGGTGTTATATTCAGTGACCATGGTTTGGAATACTACAAAGAAAAGTGAATATCGAACAATTATATTTATTTTTATAATTATTTTATACTGATTGATAAATCCTTTGCTGATCTAGATCTCGACAAACCGTTAAATTTCACAGAAATTTTTTAGTTCGAATCGAAACGAAATAAAATGCAATCAAGGAATAGGAAGCACTTGTCATAGTGTCTGTTATTATGCTGAAAATGCGTAATTTAATATTATAGCACATAAAAAGTACAAAAATCTGAAATGAAATTTCTTGTGCTACAGAATATTCTCTAAAAATACAGTTAGTTAATTTGGATCAAATGAAGTATTTTCAGGTGCTCTGGAATTCTATTGTAAAACATTTATCGTTTCATCTTATTGATATTTCACAGTTATTTCTTTAATTTAAATTCGGTTTCGTCTGAATAATTATAAGTAAGAAATCTTTCCCAATCTCGAAATGGTGGATACTTCTGGGTGGGTTCTAGTGTTAAAGTAACTCATCATGATAAATAGATCATAATAGTGATCAATTATATTATCCACTATTAGGGAGATGAAAAAACATTCTTCTATAATTTTCTAGCTCATTTATCAGTCATTTTTCTAGTGAGTCAAAAAGTCTTCTTCTATGTTGTCAGCGATGTTTTTTGTTGCAATTTCCAAAGTGTTTGGTATCTTAATACATGATGCAATACCGGTTAAGTACTACTGAGGAAGGAATTTCATGGAATTCGATTTATAAGTTTATTATCGCTAGAAAGTGCAAGGATGCGCTCAAAAAGTAACAAAATTCTGTCAATAAAATTTAATTTTTTGTTTTATTTAAATGATCAGATCAGACTCTTGCAATAATCACGGGGTTAAGGGGCCCACAAATAAACACTGTATCTGTTTTATTTATTAATATTCATAACAAATTTATCTCAATTAAAAAAATATATACTATAAGACTCTACGTGGCAACTTTTCCGTTCCGCCCCGAACGCGTTAAATGAGACCTCAGTCTCACAAGGTAAAAAGCACGTAATCCCCCAAAGTTGTTGGCAAATCTCCCAGAAAAACCATTGTATCTCCGTGATTTCTTTAAATGGTTCGTTCGTTGGGTGCATCTTGTACACTTATTCATAGTCAAGTCTTCGTTTGCATCTCCAGGAAAAGATAGAATTTAATCTTCGGGACAGGCTACGTAATGAAAAGCGGCAAAATTCTTGTTCTTTATTAAGTTTCAAAGAAGATTATCTCAAAGCAGAAGGACGGTCGCCGAAAAATGCAACCATGTACAGTGCTCACCATTCATTGAGATTTGTCATTGAGTTCATTGAGATTTGTCGAAAAATTGCGACATATGCAGTTTCTCAATTGCCTGATGCTATCGAGAAAATCGCCTCTCTTTGACCGCTTTTGCTAACTGCTTCACCATCTTCGCTGCGTCACCGATCGTTAACATTTTGCATCGTTTGAACCTTCATTAATTGATCTAGCAACTGACGATCCAAAGTCAAGATCTCCACGTTCCGGGGATCTCGATTCGGTAACTTTAGCAGCGCCAGGAGATCCTCGTTATGAAGTAGACTAGAATGCAGTCTGCCAGGTTTTCATTGAACGCATCCTTGATCCGGAGTGAAGCGTGTTGTTAAAAGCGTGAGTCGTCGTCCTGAGGTATCCATCTCGAGGCACATCATCCACAAAAGTTTCAGATATTTGTTTAGGGT
Organism: Hermetia illucens; assembly: GCF_905115235.1. Classification (NCBI taxonomy): domain Eukaryota; kingdom Metazoa; phylum Arthropoda; class Insecta; order Diptera; family Stratiomyidae; genus Hermetia; species Hermetia illucens. The sequence goes on along the minus strand of NC_051852.1, from coordinate 95,530,380 downwards.
CGAATAATGCCCCTCTGTACTATTAGCGTTTATACACCGTCGTTTGCAACTTTTTCAGATTCAAGAGCTTACGCAAACATTTGGCCTCGTCTGTGAAGTTTGCTCCTTGATCCGTCACATTTGCCCTTGGTAAAGAATCGCGACTAAATATTTCATTAAATAGCACCAGCACACTATGAAAAAACCTCGTGGGTCGGTGCAACTTGGATGAAGTGTCGTTCCTTACTTAGGGTCTTTTATGGTTTATATTATAGACCATTTAACACTTTAAATTTGAAATTGAGCATAGCATTGTTTTCTACGGTTTCAAGTGTTTTCCAGACACTTAAGGCAGCGAATGCCTTCACACGGTTATGCAGACGAGGGTATTGTGCTGAATCATTGTTAAATTTCGCTACAACATTGGCTTGAATATCCAAAACGGTGGAAAACAACCCAAAGCTCGCTCGAAAAAGCGATGGCTTGACACGCTATAAACGATCATTTAAAAACTCTCAACTCCATCCAGATCAAGCGCATAATTGAGAGAGATAAATCCTATTCAGACGGGTCGACCATACCACCAAAGGATTCAAATTGTAAAGAAGAAGGAATAATGTTTAGTATGACCTCTTTGAGGGGAAATTACACGTTTCAGGTATGAATGATTTTGTGTATTTCTTACATAAAGACATTTGAGTGTGCATTTGCCCCATTAGTACATAGCATATAATATATGCATATATTATATGAAATTATCCACTTTCGGGTGATATTGACATTCATAGTCTTGAATTTGCTAAGAAGCGACCACCTTGACCTATTATAACTTTGTTAGGATTACGCTCTATATTATACCCCGCATTACTGCAATTAATTATATAATAATTAAGAAATGTTAAGATAGGTTTATTAGGGCTCTCATGGCCGTTGGGGATGGTTTCTCTACATGTAGGCAACATTTCTGTGTACCCTAGCTTCTCTTCTTCAAAACAAGACTAAATTGAGGTTATGTTGAAAACTGTTGAATTAGAATCTTCTCTTGTGAAAAATATCAATCCAATTCCCCGCCAAGTACGAATCACCCGTTTTTTGGGACTATGAAGACATAATTCTCATTGAATATCTAGGTTAGGGCTACAAGGCATCAAAAAATGAAAAAGGAGAGCAATACTGGAAAACGCCACGAAGCAACTCCTGGACTCGTTTAGATGGACCGTTTTCTACCATTTCCCACATTCCCCTAACATGGCTCCTTCAGGTTATTATCTATTCACTTCCTTGAATGTGCATCTAAGTGGAAAAAGGTTTCCAATGGACGAAGAAGTGAAGAGGTAAGTAGAGAAGTGGATGAAGGAGTAGGCGGGAAATTTTTTTTTTTGAGGAGACATCGAAAAGTAGGTCCCCGCCCTCCCACCACCAGCGTCGAAAGCGATGCTAACTATATTGAAATACAACTTTGTTTGTACGAATGTAACCATGTTTTTCTCCGTTTTATATAAATATTTTTTTGAAAGCTATACTTTCTGGACGTGCCTCGTATATCAAATAATAGAAAATGTAGTCATAATCATCATTAACTCATTTCGCTTAGACTACTTAAGGTATTCCATGCTCATCATAAAAGTCAACTATAGGAATAAGAATTTGTGGGCTAATAGCTTACAAATTTCGAAACTTTCGAAACCTCGATAACGTTATTGAAGGCTTCCAGAATGCTCTCTTTCTATGAGAACTCTGACGATAATGGGTGGACATTTTGAGTCTTATTATTCTATCATTCATATCTTTTGTTTCGTTCTCTAAAAAACGTAGTGATAGCAGTCGCGCATGTGGTCGGTGTCGGATTATTGCTAAAAGATACCACAAAACTGTTCTCATTATCTGGGAACTCGCTTTTGACAGGATCTTCCTTAAAGCATCATTGTGTCGTAATGGGTCATCTGAACGCTATTGTGATTCAATTCGAGGGTTGCGTTTTGTCTGTAGTTGTTGTTTTGTTTGAATGCATACGTCTTGTAATATGTATAATGTCAGAAAGTGTCTGTCTTTAACTCGTCCGTGAAGATAATGCCGGTACCATGAGTGGGATTGGTGGAATGTCCCGGAAATTTGAGTCTATATAACGATGCCCTACCGGTGAACTTAGGAATATATCCTCATTCAGGGTTTGACCATTAATTCTGAGTCTCTGTTTTTGCTAATTTGTTTTTTAAATTTTTGTTAACTGCTTACTTAATTATGATGAGGAAATAGGTCGATTCGACGGAGATCCTTTCTGTCTAGGGGGGTTGGGGGTTGGGTTGAAACTGAGGGCTCCTGATTTCCTGAGTTTATCATTCTATTCCAAATCTTAATCTCTGTGACAGCTTAGCCCTTGGCAAGTTAGTCACATCTTGACTTGTGGTTCGATTGATGCTTAGGTTGAGGTGTACCCCGTAGTTCCCTAGCTTGGGCAATGACACTGTTGTCGGTTTGGAAACTTAACATTCAGACAACTTCCAATCATTTATTTTTTAAATATATTATTATTATTATTAAGGTCTGCTTACAAAATTCCATATATGAGTATTGAAAAGTTACCATATTTGTGAAATTGTTCAATTTAATTCACCGTAACCCTGGTTTAACCGATGCACATTTTATATTTAATAATTAATTTTCATACCATCATATCCGTATAGTATATAAAAGTATTACTAACAGTGACGAAACTCTAAAGGAAAAGAGCGACTAAAAAGATTTGCTCAATAGTTTTCTTTTATAATTGAGGCCTTAACAATGTCATTATTTCCTGCAATTTTAATTAACCTAAAAACTGTGATATCTATGAGAATAAAGTAATTCTGGGTCATAATTATTATGACACAAAGCATAATTTTATCTTGGCAAACAGTTATGCATCTATCTTCCACTAGTTGTCTCTTTGCCCAAGAGGTATGGGACTCATTAGTAGTGAGTAGACGATGATGATTAATTGAATAAAGCATGGAAATATATGCTGAGATTGAACGTACTGGTGTATATTGAGTTCAGCTTCTTTTCAAAGAACCCTCGTGTATTGTTGTCATGTTAACTACTATCTGTGTATCTAATGCGTATGCATTGTCTTTTCCCATTTGCCCGCTCCCATAGAATATCTCAGGCATATTTTAAGCATTCTCCCTGCATACATGAATGGAACGAATGGAGGAGTTGATCACACAGAAACGTTAAAGTGCACAATTAAATTCACATACAATGGCAATGAGTTAGCTACTAATGGCACCGAGAGGAGTCTAGTCAAAGCTCTTAAACTTACTTTGTGATAGGTAACTGAAACGCAAATTCACTTGAAATTAAGGGGGTGTTTACGGAGGCAACAGCCTTATTTTCTACTTGATGGAGTAGAAATGTTTCGCGAACACTGCGTTCATTAAACACCATGTTCTCAACGGAACATCTCGACCAACCAACTTATTAATCTTAAATATCAGTTTAGACCCTTTTGGTCAAAATTCAGCAAATCTCATTCAGACGAATTGTGCACCGTCCTATTAAAACGATTTTAGCTTTGGCTGCGGAACCCATTCATTAAGTTCCAAAGAAGAAAGTGATAAACTCATGACTATTACTACAAAATTCTTCACATCAACTAATAATTCACCTTATATGCTGCTGTTAAAAGCATAATCCTCTGGATTTAGGACACTGCGGTGGATTAACGAACAACCGCAATTACCGATAAATGAAAAGGAATGGCAACAAGAACAATTCGAAGATGAACAACTCAATGACGTAGGCAAGCCATACTCTAGCGGAAAATTTGCTTTTTGTTCGCGGTTTCGATTATTGTTATTTTTGGGTTGCAGATTATCTCGTAGTGGCTTTGAAGAAGGCCAGAATGATTCACCAGTAATCCACTAACCATTGGAGCTGGTATCTTTGCTTCAGGAAAATTTTATTGTGTATGAATCATGCATTGACCGAGGGAACAGCCTGTTAGGTTCTTTGGGATTGGAACCCATTTGTTAAGATTGTTTTTGTTATACACATTGATCGAGTGTAACAGGCATATAGAACCGAACCAACTATTTTTGCTCAGTGTCAATATTTGCAGGTATCTTAGACTCCTTTGTTGTGAATTCAGAGTGAATCATAACCCTTTCAAGACAATGTGAAATATTAAGTAATTTTGCCTCACAGCCAGATGTTCTAGAAAATATAAGATCTTTTCTGTAAATACATGGATACCAGATTTATATTCCCAGTATCTTCCTTTTTAAGAAAACATGGCAATTTGAAACAAAAGATAGGCCCCCACAATGAATCACTGATATGTGTCCCACTTTGGATTGAATTCTCCGTCGTCTTACGACTGATATAAGAGCTTATGTTATTTCTTCTAGTTTTAGTTATGTTTGGGACATGATGAATGGAATTGAAAAAGTATCAACCAAAATGATTAGTATTTCGTCCTGCAAAGTTGGTTTGACCAATCAACGAATAACTTTGTTTACGCGATATTGTTGAATCAGACCATCGTCCAGCTCCATGTGTAGAGAACATTGTTAATCTATTCAATTATTCGTTCAGACTGATTTCAACGAATTCCATGATATCGATTTCAGCGTGATTGATTGAATTATCCTGCTGTTTGCTTGGCGATATCAACCTACAAATTTCGTTTCTGGTTTTCCGATATTTAACGTATCCGCTAAATCCTAAGGAAAGCAGAATAACAATTTCCGGAAATTTGAGAGTATACGCGAAGATAACGAGACCACTTTTTCCTTATTATGGATATGCAGGGTCACTGTGCATACTCCCCTTTGCTTTTGTTCATGAGCAGAATTTGGACTCGAGCAGTTCTTCAGCATGACGAACATAGGTCATAATTACGAATTAGAGACTATAAGTTGCATCTATGCGATATCTCTAACAGTCCGATCAGCTGCCTAGCGTCTTGGCCTACGTCGCCACTTTGTCCGAAGCATGGTCTCCCAGTCTTCTTTACTTCTTTATTCCCTTACAGATTTTTCAAGCTTCATCATCCGGAACAGGATTAGCTGACCTGTCTCTCGCCGCCTATTGACCCGGATTTCTACCCTTGAACGCGGCTAAGATCTCGCGATTTTTCTTGCTAAACACCCAATTCTCAAAGGAAAACATTAAACATGGGTAAGTGATTATATGTAATATCACAAATCACATTATCTAACATCACACTGGTGGTATTACTTCTGTGATATGCAATAGTGTTTAAGTGATATCACATTACAAAACATCACCGCTCTTCGTAGTACAAGTGGCAGTTGTCTTGCCTTTAAGTTGTTGATTTGTTATGTTTCGCTTTGTAATGAATGTCGGCTGTTGATTGATGTGTGCTTGTCCTTAAGGGACGAAGCTTCTCATTGATACCTATTCGCCTCTGCGGTGCACTTTACGCTATGAAAGTAATAACTGTAGGGCACACAACTTTGGTGATAAGTAATATCTATTTAGTGATTTAGTGTCAATACTTGATATTGATGTTATAACAGCCTATGTAAGGCTGATATTAATTTGTTTTATCACTACATACATTGTATAATTGGTCGCGAGTTTAACCATTTCGGCTATAATTAAATTGCCGATGAATTGCAGCGTTTCCTCTATGCTTAGTGGGTTTATCATGCTAACTTGTTGGTAAAATTTCGTCGCCTGATGGGGTGCCTCTATGCATTTTTCGAGTTCACAGACCTGTTGGTTCTCTTTGAGATTGCTGGATTGTCCGGTATGAAATAGGATTTAGATTGGACAATAGTTTAGTTTAATATACTCCTTTTTGCATAGGGGAGTAAAAAGGAGAGGAAAGATTTCGTTGGAAATAAATTTAGAAGTATACCAGGATTGCAATCAACGTTAGCTTCAATCCTCTAAGCAATTAAAAATAGGCACATAAAGTTGGAGAATATTCAGATTTACTGGAGACATTAAAATAGCTGCGAATTCAGTCGATAAGTGATTGTTTGAAGGTCCTCACAGGTTTTCAAAAATTTAGAAATAACATCATCGAATTTTATGGGAGTAAGTGTTCGAATTGGCTAGGTTCGGCAATTGCAAACGATTATTTTCAAATAACATTATATATACGGGGGAGTAGAAGCAGCACAAGAACTTCGCGAATTGTACCTAAAAACCATTAAGGCTACGAACAATGTATAGTGTGTCACAATATTATGTTTCGGGGGCTGCATGGCTGTCCATCCAGCTATTACAAAGCTTGAATAGGACGCATATGTCAATTAAGGATTTTCGATATTGTAGACAAGACAGATCAAGGAAAACCAGACAATCAGGAACAGGACAATAGAGAATGTTCCTTTTCAGTTCCGGGATCGAGTAAACCGCCTCTGAACTGATTCAATTGAATGGAAATCATAATTACGGTAAGGGAATTACTCTACCGGAGAATACTCAAGAATATTACAAACGAAGAAACTCTAAAAGACGACTGAGGAATAGATATCCATGTATTAGGTTGTTGCACATGAAATGGCCGACTTGGCAATCAAGTGAAGCTAGTTGCGATTTTGCTGTATCAAACCACTACCAGTTGGCGCTGTTGGTGTCGGATAATGAAGTATAAATACTCCTACATTTAATCAAGGAGTCATTTCAGTTTTGACCATCGTTGTGATAACAGTGAATAAAAAGGAAAAAAGTATGGAAAAGAGCCAAGAACGTATACTTTTTCTGTATGAGTTCAAATTCGGTCATAAAGCAGCGGAGGTGACCAGGAGCATTAACAGCGCATTTGGAGCTGATACGGTAAGCAAACGAACCATACGGCGGTGGTTCGAAAAATTTCGGTCAGGCGACGTAAATCTTCAAAGTAAGCCACGTGGACATCCAAGATCATCGATTGACAACGACGAGCTGCGTTTGCTAGTCGAATCCAACACACATCAGTTTGTGAAATTGGGAGTACAATATTCGACAGTTTCCCGGCACTTGTAACAACTTGCAAAGGTGAAAAAGCTCGATAAATGGGTTCCGCATGCCCTTACGGAGCAACACATGGCGCTTCGAATGGAAATTTGCCGTTCTTTACTCTCCCGCAACACAACCGAACCCTTCTTGCACAGAATAGTGACATGTGATGAAAAGTGGATATTATACGAGAATCGTCGCCGATCAGCATAATGGCTGATGAGCCACCGAAACAGATGCTGAAACCGAGCCTCCATCCGAAGAAAGTAATGATGACTGTTTAGTGGTCTACAGCTGGAGTTATCCACTATTTGGCACCTGCAGAAACGATAAATGCACAGAAATACTGTGCCCAACTCGAGGAAATGCACGAGAAGTTGAGTATTCAACGGCCGAGATTAGTCAACAGAGATGGTGTGATACTGCTTCACGACAATGCATGACCTCATGTATCCAGAACAACGGTTGAAAAGTTGAACGAATTGCAATATGAGACTCTGTTTCATCCACCATATTCACCGGACCTTTCATCAACCGACTACCACTTTTTTAAGCATTTGGATCATTTTTTGCCGGAAAAACAATTTAGGAATGAAGAGGCCATCAAAATTGCCTTCAACGAGTTTATCAACACTCGAAAATCGGACTTCTACGAAACTAGCATACATTGTTTTGTATCTCGCTGGGAGAAGTGTTCTGAATCGACTGGCACCTATTTTGATGAATTAAATAAATTTTTGTAAGCTTTACAGTCATTTCAAATTTTAGTACCAAATCGGCCATTTCATGTGCAACAACCTAATAGTAATAGAAGAAAGTAATGATAAAGCCAAACATTCTGGAAGCTCGACTGAGGACATTGACATAATGAAAATTAAATCGGAATCTTCTGCCAAATGTCACACGGAGATCCTTTGTAAGCTAATGACAGTTAGAGGTCGACCATCGACATGATAAGCGGATGTTTCGGGGAGAGGCGTTTATTGAATAATATAATGAAGTTTTTTCCCTACATTGCTCTGAACGCTGTTTAAAAGCTGCTCTGATCGGTAGTCGAATCAACAACACAAAATTGTTTTAAATCATCTAAAAACGCACGGAGATCATGAAGAAGAAAGGAGTGTAGCCATCAAAAATTTGGCAGTAATCACGATAGATTGTGTAGGCACCTTTTCTTTTATTCCCCTCCTTCACAATGAGTTAGCTGAAATGAGGCTAAATGCAATCTTTTACGTATCTCTCGAAATTTTTTTAAGGAATGTATTCCTTAAAAAAAGTCAAGCGACGACGGCTTTACGGTTTCTTACCAGGGCAGAGGCAAATCGTCAGACGCTGCCTCACCTCTGCCCTGGGAGCAGCGTGACCGTAGCGGCTCGCAGATGTTGAATGCTCCTTTATATAATTCGTAAAACACGACATGCCTACGAATTATATTGAGCGCAAATCCGCCTTATTGACCAAAGCAGGGCTGAAATATTCGTTTTGAGAATGAAGGGGGTCCTAAGTCCGCATCAACTTAATGCAGGACCGGACCAATTGAGGAGCAACTTACTCCTTCTTTTCTGGTCCACGGACCCCTCGCAGGGCTTGCACCCAAGGGCAGAGGTGAGGCAGCGTCTGACGATTTGCCTCTGCCCTGGTAAGAAACCGTAAAGCCGTCGTCGCTTGACTTTTTTTAAAAAAAGTTTGGGTGCAAGCCCTGCGAGGGGTCCGTGGACCAGAAAAGAAGGAGTAAGTTGCTCCTCAATTGGTCCGGTCCTGCATTAAGTTGATGCGGACTTAGGACCCCCTTCATTCTCAAAACGAATGTATTCCTTTTTTAATGTTTTCTGTAAAACAAAACCTTATTGAAATCGGTTTACTGTCTGTACTTCCGTCCGCATGTCTGCCTGTCTGTCACACTTTATATCTCAGAAGCGGTTACTGCTTTCGATACGAAATTTGGTAGAAAGGTGGGACCTGTAAATCCCATTGCATGCAGAGAGTAACACGTTAAGTTTAAAGGGAGCCCCATACATGCAAAAGAGAAATGTAAAATTTTTGTTCACCGACTATAGTCGTGTGATATATCAAATGAAGGGTCTCGCTTATTACTTTACGAAGCGGATATTAGTTTTGACATTGACGGCAAAGGGGAGAAGTGCTGGGTATCTAGACCTCAAAATACTCTCCACACCGATATCGGTTTAAATTAGGTTAATAATAGTACATCATATATCATATTTATTATAAGTATATTTTTTAGTAATTGACTGAGAAACTCCCTTACGTTTATCCTAGAATTGTTAACTTTCGCATTGATATAGGCTATAATATAGAACATGATACTGCCAACTTTGGTGGAAATCCCACTATTACTAACAAAGTTATAATGGATCAAATTTGTCACTTTTGTTCAAATTTCGTGCATTCCAGGACTTCAAAAGTCAGTGTCACACTAAATTGAATGGTCTGGCAAACTAAATGCATAAATGTTACATATTAGGTTCAAATGGGACGAAAATGTCCACTCATATGTGCTTACGTAAGCAATACACAAACTGTTTCATACCTGAAGCGTTCAGGTTCCGGTTTCCCGATTTGTTTAATAAAACGTTTAACAAGAAGAGTTTGAATCGAATTTTCGATGCCAGATCCGACTAAATTGAGGGCAACTTGCTCTCCTTTTGTGGTCTAGAGATAATTCTTTCTGGGCTTAGCACGCAAACTACCTACCGGTGAAAGACGCCTAACGGTTTCCTCCAGGGCTGAGGCAACTCATCAGTTACTGGATCACCTCCGCCCTGGGAATAGCGTCAGTGAAACGGCTCGCGAGTGTTAAACACCTTTTTATACTTCGCAAAACATAGCCTGGTTACGGATTATATCAAACGTAAATCCGCTGAGATAAGGTAGCGTCTAATGGGTTCCCTCTGCCTTGGATGATGCCGTCCTCGTTGTTTACTATTTTAAGAATTCGAATGCCATTCCTTATGATAATTTTCGTAGTCAAACGTAGGTGTAGTATATAGTCTGCCCGATCTTCGACATTACCGAGACATCGAAATCTTAACAGGGATTTATGTTGCATAGAAATCAACTTCAAAATGGGGATGGTCAGCATTGATTTTAAGATAACCAAGAGGCAAGAATTTCTGAGAACCGTGAGAGCTAAACACGCGGGGCGGGGGGGGGGGGGGGTTATAATTAGTGTGGATGGGTAGATCGGGGGAACTAGGCCATTCAGGGGAAAGAAAATAAAAAACTCACAGAAAATGAAAGGTGGGCCTGAATATTTAACCAAAAAAACATTCGAAAAAACACCTAGTAATGCCAGTAATGAGGGACTAGCTCCGAGCCATCAAGAAGATCATAAAGATAATAGGAATATGCTTCTATTAGGCAGTTTTTATTCTCCATTGAAATGGAGAGTATAAACAATATAATTGAGGGCTTAGTAGGGAAGGAAGAAGATTGATTCCGTATGAAAATGAGTCACTTACTGCAGCGCCCAGCGAGGGAAGTAACAAGAACCGAAACACCGGGCGACCCACCGGAGGACTCATGGCCAAATGCATAGGAAGTCTGATAAAGTGACGCGGCTGCCGGTGCCAGCAAATTAAATCCAATATCCCGTAGATCTCTTGTTCCGAGAAGAAGCCCATAGGAAATCGCTAAAACTGGCCAGATTGCTTTGGACGGCAGCCGAATGGGAGCACAGTTGATTGTCATTGTTCAAGCTGAACAGGAAAGACTTTTCAGGAAATGCGTGGCAATTATGATGCGCATGTCGCAATCCTGATCCAATATGGATTGTTGTGCCAACGATTATTATCAAAAACATCAGAAAGGCGGGAAAAAAGGGCTAATGAAGCTGTAAAGACAAACCACCTTTCTCGTTAAAAGCACCATTGCAGTCTATTGCAGACCGAACTGGAGATAAAGCGGAAAGAGGAAGACGCATTTGAAAGAGGCTTCATCCTGGGAATCTCTAGGATTCAAAAAATGGAGTGGAGAGGCAAGAGAAAACAGCATGCCGCGTCGCTAGAAAACCGTCGGCGTAAAGTCAACGCGGAGCACCAAAGAAAAAGGCGAGGGGCAGCTCTACTCCTCCTCAGCAGGATTCGTTATAAGATTAAATCCGAAGATAGGGGAGCAAGAGTGTCTTTAATGTGGAAGACGAAGGGTAGCGGAGGGTTGAATAAGGTTCGAAATTAAGAGTATGTTCTATGAGCCGGTCAATCAACTGCTAGTTTCTAGCCTAGAGCCTACCCTACGATCAAAAAAATACTGGAATTTAAAAAAAAGCAAAAGTAACTTAATTATCAGTCATATTTATTTTATCTTCTTCAAAATAACATCCATCTGAAGTAACACATGTGCCAGCGCTTCACCGAATTGTTTATACACCGCTGAAAAGTTGTCAAAAGGATGGTCTTTTGCTTCCTCGTCGCATTCTCTGCTTTCGACTTCGACTCATCTCGAACCGCCACTCGAACAATTGTTGAGACAAGTCAATATGTCAACTTCGTAAAACCGCGTCTCAATATATATTTATATCTCATTTTGCGTTTGGACACTTCAGAAATCATGTCCTCAGTAGTCGTTTTTCGATGTTGTTGGAATTCAGATCTATTAGTACTAGCCGGGATGGAACACGTCACATACGCAAAATGTCCACTTCAATGTCCTGGACGATTCCATATGTAATATCAAGTTCACTAGCAATTTCTCTTAGACTGGTATGACGATTTGTGAATACCATTTATTTCACTTTTTTGACGTTTTCGTTAGTGTTTGACGTGGATAAGGCAGATTATCCACCATTGTACGGCCATGTTTAAAGTCTTTATACGACTTGTATGCCCGAGATTTTGACAGAGCAGACTTCCCAAAAGCTGTTTACTCAACCAAACTATCATATTAAAATGGGAGGTAAAAATTTGACCCCAGATAGATACTAATGATGTATTGGCGCTAAAATGTTGGTATGTATGTCAGTTAAGGTGGTACCAACTCGAAATCAAAAATAAATGGTTTTGTCAGGCGAGGTCCGTTTAAATTAAAAATTCCCGGTACTTTTTGAAGCAGTCTGCCACGTCTTCTTTTTCTACCATAAATTTTCGGGTTGGATCATCCGCACCCATAAGAATTAAGTGATCCACCCACCGCCACCTATTCAGCCGGATTTTATCTATTACATCCAGGCGGTCGTGGTATCGTTCATAGATTCATCGTTATATAGGCTGCGGAATCGTGCAAAAAGCCAAAAATTCTTCGCAGGAATACCCGCGGACTGTAGCTGTTATCAGTTGTGATTTTCAACCTTAGGAAAAACTATCAATGACCTCAAAGTTGTAGTCTCTTATCTTGATTGTTTTCATCTGACCAATGCCATTTGTTGTTCTTGTTTCTTTGGTTTCTGGTGCTGATGTTACCACCATATATTTCGTCTTGTCTTCATTAATGTGCAGCCCAAGATCTCGCGCCGCCTGCTTGATCTGGATGAAGGCAGTTTGTACGTTTACGGTCGTCATTCCCATGATGTCGATATTGTCAGCATAGGCCAGTAGTTGGGTGGACTTAAAGAGGATCCTACCACTCGCATTTACCTCAGCATCACGGATCACTTTCCCCAGGGTCAGGTTAAAAAGAATGCATAATAGGGCATCCCCTTGTCTTAGACCATTGATGTTGAATGATTTCCAGAGTGATCAATTCTTATCAATTTTGTCGGGATACTAAATTCTTTGGTGGTCGTGTATAATTTTACTCTGGCTATGCCATCATAGGCGGTCTTGGAGTGGATGAAAAGCTGGTGCAATTGATGACACATATTCCAGCAGCGTTTCCATCGCTTGTCGCAGAGAGAAAATCTGATATGTTGCTGATTTTCCTGGGATGAAACTTTGGTGTGGGCCGATTAGGCTGTCACACCTAGTGAGATAGCGAAGAATATCTTATAGATGGTACTCTGCAACGTGATACGTGGTAGTTGGTCGCCTCCATATTCAAGTAGTTCGGCTATAATTACATCTGCTCCTGACGATTTATGATTTTTAAGCCGATGAATTGCACTGTCTATTTTTCATGCTTGGCGGTGGCAGCTTTTGTCCGTCGTCTTCAGTTGACGGCACCTCCAACTCATCACTTTTCATCAGAATACTTCATTTCTTCAAATGATTGTGAAGATCATTTGTCGATGCTTCATCTGCAGAATCTCTGCTGACTTCGATTACTGTTGCATTCATTTCTGAACCCTTTGCTGTGGTTGGCTTCAGATATCACTCTCACCGGATTGTGAGATAAGGTTTTAGGCGACTCGAATGACAAGTCCGGACCACTATACCAAAGAGAGAGTTGATAGGTGGCGGCGTTCAATTAACACGGGGTCATTTTGGTTGCAACTGGTACCATCTGGAGAGGCTCACGCTTGTCTGTGGACCAATTTCTGCAAAAATCAGATACTTCCAAAAAAACATTTAATACGACAATGCGAATTGAATAGTCCGCTGTCCGTTATCATTAGTCGTTTTGTGTAACCTATAGGAGCCAACGCATCGCCTGAAAACGAATTTCGTCCTTCGTTAGCTGTTAAAATCTTTAAATATGATTTTGATATCGTACCTGGGGCAGGTTCCTTCTATTGCCTCGTAGAGGCTCTCTTTAGGGGCGTTAATGAGGCTCATATTTGGAAATTTCCCTGGCAAGCGCAGAGTGCGTGTCCTTTCGCTTATGTTTTCAAAATGAACAGGTTTAATTTAGTTTGGCTGACTAAGAAACCTACCACTGGATGGCCACTATAATATACGGTGTATTGGCTCTTCTCCACGAAGAATCCAGCCCACAAATGTCTTTCTTTTTTAGACGACTTTCAGACCCCTCTCCTTGGCCAGACCGGCTTTAACAGTTATAAATCACCATTGGTAAGGTTTTTAGCCGTTCCTCTATTTTCGTACTGAAATAAATTTCTAAATAATCTTATTCTGTGGCTAAGGTAGCTGAGACAAATTTAAACTGAACTGTAATGGAAGAATCAAAATAACCTGCTGGCACATGTTGGTTGCACATGAAACAAGATAACTCACAACATCAAAAACGTTCAACCATGAAATAAGCACGTATTTGAATCATCCCATAACCTTCAATTTTGCTACAGTTTACAGTTTGAAGCATTAGAGCTTTGCATCAATTGAGTGTCGGTTCTTATATAATACATTTTGTTTATAAACATGCAAAGTGCATAGAATACTACTATCAAACGTGTACAGGAAATCGATTATTTGTGAAGTATAGAAAGGTGGAAAATTTGATCATATACGGTCGATTACATGTTTCGATACATCAGCTGTTTATAAAGGAGTTACTATTAATAATTTTCAATCTGCATAAAGTAAAAATATTTCCCTTGTGAAATATTCCAAATCATTTTCCATTTTGTTATGTCCTGAATGTAGTTTCCTCTTGGCGATTTCAAAAAATATTGTATAGTTGCGTTCACCCCAAAAGGCTATGTAAGGTATTTCAAATACGAACAACTAAATTGGATTCAGCAAAATTAAAGAATTTAAGCACATATTGAAATGTTTCATGATTCTGCATGACTTCTTAACAGTTTTCTTATTTGTTTCAGATTCTTACCCCCATATGTTCAATGGTTTACCGCCAATGCGTCAGACAGACGATGAAAACGATGGCTTAGGGCCATTACCACTAAAATGGGAGAAGGCATACACTGAAAATGGGGAACTTTATTTTATAGAGTGAGTTGTTAATTTATGGATCTAAAAATACATTCGTCTCATTCGCATGTTTTTTTTTCACATTTTTACAGCCATAACACAGGAACATCGCATTGGCTGGATCCAAGACTATCAAAATTTCAAAAGAAATCGCTGGAAGAATGCAGCGACGATGAATTGCCATACGGTTGGGAGAAAATCCACGATCCTCAATACGGAACATATTTTATCGATCATGTGAATCGGCGAACACAATATGAAAATCCAGTCCTGGAAGCCAAACGACGAGCCGAGCGTAATCGAAATGAAACACCAAAACAAACTTTGCCATATCAATTTACAAAAAATCCAGCCGAAATGTGCGGGGAGCGAATAACAACAACTCTGTTGAAATCGTCACGGGGTTTAGGGATTACGATTGTGGGTGGAGACGATAATATTGAGGAATTTCTTCAAATAAAATCGATAGTCCCTAATGGCCCGGCGTGGCTAGATGGGAAGTTGCAGACTGGTGATATTCTAGTTTATGTGAATGATACCTGCGTATTGGGATTTACACACCATGAAATGGTGAATGTATTCCAGTCGATTCTACCGGGTGAAACTGTAACACTGGAAGTTTGCCGAGGGTAATTATTAATAATGTTTTACTATTTCATTTGATCTTAGATTGGAGATTAGAATGGCGTTGATGATTCACATAAAGTGTTGATAAATTATCTTCATAGTATATATTAGATTGCGAGAAATTTCCTTTTTCAATGCTTCTATTTTTGTAAATAAATTTTCTATTGAAAAGCACAATATTCCTTACAGATATCCACTACCCTTCGATCCCAACGATCCGAACACTGAGGTGGTGACAACAATAGCTGTAGATGGAATAAATTCCGACCCAGAAAAGGCTCGAATACTTATGGATCTTAACATGGATGGGAACTACAATTTCCTCGATTTATCTGATTCAACAGGTGCTGTAGGAGGCGGTGATAATAACACTTTAGGTCAAAAGAATCCCCTCTCCAAAATTCAATCGGGAAATGGAGGAACAGATCAGCACGATAGTTATAACAATGATGATATTCTAATGTACAAAAAACCTGAAATTCTAAACATATCAATAATCAAAGGTGTGATGGGCTTTGGTTTCACTATTGCCGATAGTGCCTATGGTCAAAAAGTGAAAAAAATTCTAGATAGAAACTGTTGCAAGAATCTCCAGGAAGGTGATATCCTTCTCGAAATAAATAATACTAGCGTGAAACATATGTCGCATAGCGAAGTAGTACAGGTGCTTAAAGATTGTCCGAAAACACAAGAGACAGTGCTGAAAGTTCAAAGGGGTAATTATTTCACGGGTGGAATAAATGGAAGCGGTCGAGCTGCGAAGGTGCGAAAGTCAGGTGGGATGGGGAGCAAAGAGGTGTCTGGAAGTGGATTGTATAGAAGTAAAACTCCGACAGCTGATTTGTATAGTACTCAAGCGAAAGAAGTGTTGCCAATTCGACCGAAAACACCATTAGTAGATACGCGCAGAGCGAGAGCTAAAACACCAAACACTGATCTGAATGAAGAAGTCGAGGCTGTGACGAATTCTCTAGCGAAAAATGATGATAATAAATCTATCGCCGCAGATGCTAAGTCGAATAACAGCCTCAATGAACTCGACTCAATCAATAATGAGATTCCTTACATGGATCCACTACCAAATATAGTTACAAGTCTTTCTGAACGTCTCGCGGAAGCGTCGATGTTGCAAGATAATCATAATAACATATATCAGAATTCAAGAGATCCTCTCTCTGTTACCAGCAATCGTCCCCATTACGAGAACCAAGTTGGCAGTGGCTCCGATTACAATTATCATTCGCCCTATGGTAATGGAAATAATGGTACTTCTTATAATAATTCGAGTCTATATTCACCACCCCCTCCAATGCCATTAATGGCAGCTCCAGTCCCTACATATCATCAAGATACCTGCTATTGCTATGAATGTTGTCAGGACTATAATAGTAGATATCAAATGGAATATCATCTGCAACCGACCTCTGCTTCTCATCAGGCACCAAGCAATTCAATCTATCATCAACAATATCCGCCAATGATGCCACCATTACAAAATGGCCGCGCAACACAAAAACGTGTTAATGAGTACATTATCGACAGACGGAAAGCAGGCTTCAGTCCACTGGAAAATCATTCGGCAAATGTTTTGCCTAATCCGAATTTTCCACAAGCTTACTGGAAGTACGGCACAACACCGACCACAGGACTGGTACAGCCAGTTTCTACAGAGGTGAGCGGTTATTGTGATATTTTATTTCGCGAGTCTAAAAAGTCATCGTTGTAAAATAGCATTTAAAAAAAAAACTTTAATCACAGTAGAAACTCATCACAACGGTTCACTTTTAAAATTTCAGGACGAGTATACATTATCTGAAGTGACACTCGAGCGTCAAGCGCTTGGTTTTGGTTTTCGGATAGTTGGCGGAACGGAGGAGGGATCACAAGTGACGGTTGGTCACATTGTTCCGGGCGGATCTGCAGATGGTGATCCTCGAATAGCCACGGGAGATGAAATTCTAAGTATTGATGGTGTTAATGTGGTAAATATTCTAAAATTTTCGGAATTTCCTGAGGTTTGATTCATTTTTTTAAAATATATTCCAAAGATCAATGCTTCTCATCATAAAGTGGTTTCGTTAATGGGCGAAGCGGCTCTTCGCGGTCAAGTAAAAATGATACTCAGGCGACGTATTCGTAATCCTCCCCCGGTAAGATCGATTCGTTATCCGTATGATGTAATTGTTAGCCGAAATGAAAATGAAGGATTCGGGTTCGTTATCATATCATCGTCGAATCAATATTATGGATCGACAATAGGTAAGTTTTGTAGAAGTAGTTTGGATGGTGTATACTTTAGGTTTGTGTACTATATTTCTAGAAAATTATAGTCAGGCATGTGAAAGTTTTTCGTTTGATGTAACCAATTCATGGTCAGCACTTGGGTCGAGGAAAATTTATCTGAATCAATAGGAGAGCATAAAATAATTTTTACAGTGAAGGGGAGAAACTCAGAAGTTTTGCACCAGACCAAGTGTAGTCAACCGGATTAAGCTGTGTCCAAAAGGGGTATGAATACATTCTAAAAAGGGTCTTGGTTTTGGATGCGAATTCGGATAATGATAAGCCTGACTTAGTAATAGATTTAATTCTCAGAGATAACAAAATCATCTTCTCCAGATTTTGTTCTGTTCAAAAGCGGGGCCAATTCGTCCCAAGAAGTTGTCAAATCAGCATCTAGCATATCATGGTATTTCGGTCGGCCTTTCGGTTCTTTCCCATCGACTTCGATATTCCGCCTAGCCTTGGCAAGTGAGTTCTCATAAGCGCGAATCCCACGCCAATACATTCCCATGATCGGTGCCACCCCATATTGATCGCGATCTCATCTTGAATGTAATCATAGTGTGTTACGCCATTGGTTCAATGCAATATTTTCCTCCGCCATTATCGCGAGGCACCATTCATTATATTTTGTATTTGGCCAACACTTAGAATCATAGAAGCCGGCAGGGTCGATGACAATACGGTAAATTTGGGATTTAAGACGCTCTTTGATGATGATGGTCGATCATAAAGAGCGCCAATTCTGGAACGACACTTCATCCAAATTGCGTTGATGCATGAAATAATTTCATAATACAGCTCACCATTGACTGATGACATAGATCCAAGATATTGAAATCGCTCAGTTCTGGGCAGGTCACTGCCACTGATATATATAGTCAGCGTTGGGCATATTTGTATTCGTAAATACAAATACGAATATACTCGATTTTCTGCCAATACGAATACGAATGCATTCACATTCGAAAAAGTGAATATCTCGGTATTTACACAAGTGAATACGAATAGGGCCGTATTTTCACGTCCGAAAGTGAATACAAACGTATTCGTATTTATGATTTTTTTTGGATTGAAATGTTCTGTAGAAACGTCCCTGAGAATCGCGCTCGGCGCTTTTTGTATAGTCCCAATATTGGCATAGCGGTTTCCTTTTAGTGAAGGTTGGCTGACGGTTAAAATCTGATTTTTGGTAAAAAAACAGTGATAAGTGTCGAACGATGAGCTGGTGCAAAAAGCGCAAGCTGCCATTTTCACGGTATTGTGGCGAATGCGCGACAAGGAGCTCTTCATTACACCAGGGTGGATGACCCATTAATCGTTTGACTTTGTGACATGAACTGCTTGGAATCGTAGGAATAAATCAAATGTTTCGTCAATTTTGACTTCTCGCGACGGTTTATTTATCGTATTTGGCCTACTTGGGTGCTTCCATTCGGAACTTTGACGCTTTGCTCCGGTGTCATTTTGAAAACACCCCGTGTTGTCACAACTGGGTACTTTTTTGACTCTTTAATCAAGTCGTTGCAATGTTGAATTCGGTGCAATTTTTGGTCATCAGTCAATTTGTGTGGAACAACGCGAGCACAGGTCTTCCTGACCCCTCATTTTTCAGCTAAAATGCGTTGAAGTCAATCTTTTGATATGTTCATTTCCATTGTCATGTATCCCAACGAAGATTTTGAATTTTTATAAATTTACGCACAATTTCAATGTTATTTGGTGTAATGAGGAAGTTTTCTGACCGGGATGTTCGCCGTCTTTGATGTCTTCACGATCTTCTGTGAATCGTCAACAATTGTCACCTTACACTTATTTTATTGATTCAAACGGCTCAGTAAAAGATTTACTAAGTTTAATGCATATTCGCTCTTTGTTCGAAGTTCATTTTTCGTCGAATACTATAAACACACTGTCACTTATAGAGCAGAAGTCCGGCTTCTAATTGTCCATTGGTGATGAAAGACAGAACGTCAGTGAAGGATGTACCTTTCCAATTCCTACTCCTACTCCTCCGTCAAAAGATAGCATCACTATAAATACAGATTGTGAAAATGTCTCGTTTACTTTGCGGCAGGTTTGTATTTGCCACACTTCGATATTTAAGCGCACCCAGTTCAGAGGCGATGTCGTCAGGTGCTATTGCTTCCCTCGATTTCATTCTTCATTCGTCTCGATTTCAGTGACGCTGGCAGGTGGAATTACTGCTTTTGGTAGTGGACGATGAGCAAATTCTCAAGTTGAAATCTACCCGGAATATTCTCGCGTTCTATCCGTCGTGGCTCGTCAATCGGTAAGGAAAGTACTGTTCTTGTCACCAACGAATTAGAAGTGTTCGATATCCTGTATGCGTAGGTGTCGACTTTGGACAAGTTGATACAGATCTCTCTCGTCGTCCCGAGTATTCAGTTTACCGTAAAGATCTTTGCTCGGGTAATAGCGATCGTTTTCTTTGCTTCCCGATCGGCATTCTTGTAAATTTGCAACCCTGAGGGTTGCATAGGCAACTTTATGAATCGTTTTTTTAACTTGGTTGCACGATTCTTCGGCATTCGTAATGATTGGTAATCGCATAAATGAAATCATTTCTTCTCTTTTATCGATGGCTTGATTGTTGAGACAGTAATCAACGGCCGATGTTGAGGTGTGACGGTCTCATAGGGAACGGCTTTGCAGTCTGTAACGGTTGTAAAATGCCTTCTTATGCCCTATGCTTCTTATGTGAATATAGACAATTTTCGTTTTGCTACACACATTATAAAATGTAAGAAGATGAGACAATCGTTTGATGGACCATGTATTCAGAAGACTATACGCTCGCCACCCCCATTGCATGCTCCAAACCCTTTTCCCCATGGGACTTGTTATCCTCTGCCTCATGCGACCATTGGGGTGGCCGGTAATGTAGATACTGTCATCAGTAGGCAAGTTACAGGTCGAAAAGTTGCCAGAAGGTATCTTTCTCGGCATCGTGTTGACCTGTTTGTGATGTATTTGCGGTGAAGGAATGAACCAGTTGATATCTGCCGGTCATCAAATCGCTCGGCACCTTGAATGACATTCCGGAAACCCTTGTTGTTATGGTCCCAAAGATCATGTTTCTTCATCATCATTCATTCACCAAAGTCGATATTTGGCAATCTAGTGCAGATGATTGCTGATCGAGAAACTTTACAGAAGGTCATGGATTTTCCATATAATTGGAGCATTAGTAAGAACCCCGTTAGAGTTACTCACAGCCGTCAAAATTACGTATAAGTAAGTGAGAGTTATACATTGTTTTAATTGATGCAGAGAAAACTATTTTAAAAATTCGAGGATAAACGAAGGGAGTAGGTCGAAGTTAAAGATTTGGAAGATCCAGGAGCCCAGGGCGACGATACAAAGTGGTACTTTTGTTTCCTATAAAAAGGACGCAATTTTTTTGGACCTACATTTTATCATCAAGAGTAAAGAGAAGTGAGAGGCAGTAAAAAAGAAATAAGGCTGAAGCCGCTATCATATGAGATTCACCGCGAAAATCACGCAAAATCCGATTCGATAGTTGGAGTGGTGTCACACGGAACAATTTGTAGTTGTTACTCTATCTCCAAAAAAAGTATACATACTCCTTGCCCTGCAAAACAATGCAAATAAATCCAGTGCGCACGATTTTAAATTGGTCTGGCTTTCCCGTTTTTTTTCCGACCTTAATTTTCTTCTAATATCTATTCGACGTGCAAATGCTTCGCATTTAGTCATTGCTGGGTTGGGGCAGATAATCTACGTAAATGCTTCGTAAAAGATGATGGGTTTTATCAGGATCTTGTAGAAAAACAATTTAACCTATTTTCTTGCGTAGATATGGATTAACTCGAGGAGTTCATGAAACTTAACTTCCAAGTATATGATGATTTGTGAGCTTTTCACTGTTGTTTTCGATTTTAATTTTTAAGCGGTTCGCTTCCTTATGGATACCTCTAGAACCTAAATATCTAGATTGTCCTCTGAAAGCACACAATTGCGTCTTCGCCTCATTTATCTCAATATCCTAATAGTGAAATTACTTGCAGAGAATTACCAAGTATTTCTTTATTGCTTTGACGGCCATGTTGAGAGGTTTGAAGCGAATATAAACTTATCATCGGCATATTGGATACGTGAAAACATTAAGGTAGGTCCTGAAATGAAACCTTGCAGTACTTTTGACGTTACTAGAAGAAATCGGAAAATTTATTCCCCCCGTTGACATAGAACAGCCTTTCTTCGAAAACTTGTTGATGCTAAGTCTAGAAACGACAGTATCGTGAAGGGTATGTTACGTTCTGTGTTTATAATGGAACCCGAACTGATAATATTTTTGAAATTATAACGCTGGACAAATCCAATTGTCCAAGCACTCTCAAAAAGTTTTTCCAGGTGGAGATAGAAAATAGCTAAGCTTAACGCAGTTATAAAAATTGCTGGAAAAATTTTCAGAGAGACTGGGTAAATTACCAATGACAAAATTGATAATCTCGTCAGGTCCGGCTGTTTTTTATCGTCTGGGTTATGGGTCGAGGGGCTGAGTTGTGGAAGATTAAGAGAATGTTGTTAACTACTGGTTTGATTGCAGTGTTCGTAGCCGAAAGGTCACTAACCTATTGGAGTGTTCGCAGAGGGAGTTTCTGGTTGTCGCTTCAACAATAACAGTTAAGAACATTTGCCGAATGATTATACTTAAGCAATTAATCCAGGGAAACATTGCTTTGTATTTCGCATTGACTTTATTTCCATATTTGTGTGAAGTCCGTTTGAAGTTCCTGCCCCATACTTGACAGACGTTCATGTGTAACATCGAGTAGAGAGTTATATTTGAACTCATCAATATCTATCAGCGTTGATGGCGTCGGTAGCCAAAATTATAGCTTCGTCGATTTCTTTGTTTGGTAAGTTGCGGTTTATAATGAGCTTTCCCAAGTTCAGCTTAGGCGCTAAGTTTGATTTGATTTTGTTCCAGTCTGTGTGAGCGGAGAATCTGATAGTGGCCACTTTTGCATTTGAAAACACGAGGAAAGTTGGAGTTCAACTGCAAAATTGTCTAAGATACCTGGTAATTTTCGTTTTGAGAATAATTCGTAGGCATGTCGTGTTTTACGAATTATATAAAGGAGCATTCAACATCTGCGAGCCGCTACGGTCACGCTGCTCCCAGGGCAGAGGTGAGGCAGCGTCTGACGATTTGCCTCTGCCCTGGTAAGAAACCGTAAAGCCGCCGTCGCTTGACTTT
Source organism: Hermetia illucens (assembly GCF_905115235.1). Taxonomy (NCBI): domain Eukaryota; kingdom Metazoa; phylum Arthropoda; class Insecta; order Diptera; family Stratiomyidae; genus Hermetia; species Hermetia illucens. Next base: position 95,507,568 of record NC_051852.1, on the reverse strand, counting down.
TTTTAAATACCTGGTAATGTTGTTTTAATGGATTTTACCTCAAAACTTTGTTTGGGCCAGGATGTCGGTGTATCTTGGAAAACCATCTCAATATCGGTGAGCCATTTTACCAGGGATTCTCCATTTATATGGACTGCCGTGTCGCCCCAAGGAGTGTGTGCTGCGAATTAAAATTGCCACTCAAAAGGAAATGTTTTGACTTTAACTGGGGATTGCTCAGGACTCTCATGGCTGCTTGTTCAGTTTTCGAGAAGCATTCGGTCGATGTGTTTCCGTAGTAGTGTCCAGATAGCTGAGTGGTTAGAGCACAAGGTTGTCATACGGTCGCGGTTCAAATCTCACTGGTGGCAGTGATACCAGTTGGCTCAGCTGTGAATGAGTACCTGAGTTAAATCAGGGTAATAATCTCGGGCGAGCGCAATGCTGACCACATTCCCTCCTACAATGTACTGCAGTGTACCGGTATGATCCCTAACAATGTGGGAGGAGCCGGCAATCCTCCAGCATTGGACGGGATGATAAAGTGGCTGCTTGGCGTGGCTCGCGCAATGGAGGAGTCTGGTACTTATGTTGCTTTAATCGTCTAATATGGTGCTCTTCGTTCATATTTGCGTCAGCACAGATTGTTGAGACTTCATGGTATCCCTAAGTCGATCTTTTTTGCACAATTTGATTTTAATGCGCTGATCCTTATTTTGCCGGAACATAAAATTATACTTAGCTCCCATTTCGGCGAGTTTGTTAGTCTCCGCGAGGATTTGTTCCGGTGAATTGAAATCATTGTTGACAGTCTAACAGTTTGTTGACGAGTAGCGATATTTGGCCGCAATAGAACCGTCTACTCCTAAAAGGTGTCGTTTAATAGCGGCCGTAAGAACTTCTCCTGGATATGCAACGCTACATGTTAATGGCAGTCCACATCCTTTTTCAAAACCTGCATCTGCTGCAAGATAGTCGATAAGATAAGAAGTCGCACGGACTCGCCGGCACATTGGTAAAAACGGAAAATTTTGACCACATATTAATGAATATGTTAAGCTTTGAAGCCATTTTGCCTGTATTAATAGGACAGTAGTGGTACAATAGCAAAACCCCATCAAACGGATTACACGATATTGGCAAATGAGGAAGTGTCGTTAAAGTGTCAGCCGTAAATTCTAGTTATTAATAAATTCTATTAACTAGTAAACACTAATGTTGTGCCTGTTTATACGGAGAAATTTTGCTCTTTTTAAAGTCTTGTGTAAAACAAAACCTTATTAAAATCGGTTTACTGTTTGTCTGTCTGTCATACGCATTTTTCTCGGAGACGGTTATAATGATTGACACAAAATTTGGTGTAACGGTGGGAGCTGTGAACGCTCACGCATACAGTGGGTTTCATCTTTTTATGTCGAATTTAAGGGGGGTCCCCATATATGCAAAATGGGGTGTACATTTTTTTTGATCAAATATAGTCACGTGGGATATCAAATGAAAAGTCTCGATTAGTACTTTCGGAAGCTGGTCTTAGTTTTGGTATTTGTTAAAAAGGTGGGGAGTGCGTGGATTCGAAAGTGATTATTTCTTTAACGGACCCATTCTCGGAAACTACCCAACCGGAAAATCTGAAAAAAAAATCTAGAGACTGCCCCTATATGGTGTCTAGGCTCCGAAATCCATATCGATATCTGTTCAAATAAAGTCAATAATAGTTTATTACTATAATTTTCATTAATTGACTGCAGAACCACCCTTAAGTTCATCCTAACACCACCGAAATTTCGTAATAATATAGGCTTTAACATAGAGCATGAGCCTCTGGTGGAAATCGCACTATTACTAACAAAGTTATAACAGGTCAAGGTTGTCGCTTCTTTGCAAATTCAAGACTTTGAATGTCAATATCACTTGAAAGGGCATATTTTCACATAATATATGCATATATAACGTGCTACGCACTAATGGGACAAATGCACACTCAAATATATTTATAAAAGGAATACAGAAATCCTTTCATACCTAAAACGTCCAGCTTCCGGTTTCCTGACTTGTTTAGGATGGCTATTGAACCATGTAAAGAACGAATACACTGAAGGCTTTGTACTTGCAGTTAAGTTTAAGAACAAAAAATTTATTTAGAAGCGATCTAGGAATTTTTTTATATATGAAACCGCAACATGAGGATAATATTTATTAAAAGCTAAAGACGGAAGTTTTATAAGAGTGTTATGCATAACACAAATCTAAATATTTTTAACCTTTATTTTTCCAGGCAAACTAATACCAGGTAGTCCTGCCGAACGCTGTGGCGATCTCAAAGTTGGTGACCGTATCATAGCCGTGAATCGTATAGAAATTACGGGAATGAGTCATGGCGATGTTGTGAACCTGATTAAAGATTCGGGATTGCACGTTCGGCTGACTATTGGTTCACCGAAAGATATTCCACCACTTGTTCAGCAATCTCAGCCATCTCCAGTCTCCGCTCCAATGGGAACCGCACCAAAGCCTTCTGCCGTCGAATCAGCATATTTCGATCGTACGCAATTAGTTCAACATCCACAATTATGACTCTGAGATCTGCAAAACCGTCTTTACAAAAGTTTTATTTTCGAAGGTATATAATGCCTTTCTTTTAAACATGTGTATTTATTTATTGCTGCATTTTTGAAGAAAGTTATTTGCCAATATTTTGAAAGCATTTCATTAGCAAGTTACTAGGATAAGATAGTTATTTTTGTTTTAGTTCCAAAGACTGATGTATTTTATTTTAATGGTTTTCTCTTATTTAATTGCGACTAAGTGAAATCTATTCAACTATTGTCATATTAGCTTTACATGCCATTGTACTTATTTACTCAAAAAGATAGTTTAACACGAGCTATATTTAAGAATCTTTGCATCCATACGTACTTGTACAGATTTAGTGCACATTTCGAACTCGAACTTGATACAGAGAATATTTGATGCTAATTGAATCTACTTACACCTTTCAATTAATAAGCGATCTTGCTCTTAGTTGGTGATATTGTAATTAGCAAGAATATGATTCATTTTTTATTGTACACATATCCTGATGGAATACTATTTATAGTAGGAAAATTATGTCGGGACGATTCTATGTTTGTAAGCAAAATGTTTAATAAATTTTATTGAAAAATAAAAAAATCTCGTCTTTTACACGTCTTTTTGTTAATAATTGCATTTTATTTACTGCAAATTGGCTCCCAGATTAATTCAAGTTAGTACTATCCTTCGGAACGCTTCGATAATCAACGATAGTTTTTTGACTTTGTAATAAGGTTCCTTGTTGACAATGGCCAGGATATTACGTAAGCTCCTAACTCTAGGCTAGAATGTGCTTAAAGATACTATACACAACAGCCCAACGTGTGCTGTGGGGTGCATATTTCTGGATTTGCCGTCTTCGAGGCTCTAAAGCCCTTTGCAGGCTTTGGCCTTCAGGATGTCCTTCCTTCAACACCTCGATCCATCGATCGCATCCTCGAATTTCGAAATCTGAACACTGATGTGTTGTCTTTGTTAACGGAATCTGCCCAACGCTTTTGGAATTTTCCTATCGGTCTTGATCCTTCTGCTCTCCCTTAAAAATACCCTTTAGGGTATCCGAGTGTCATCCATACGTTGAACGTGGCCAACATATTTGAACTTCCGATGTTTGATTAATTTGAAGATTTCAGAATCATCAAATATTTGGTAGAACTCATGATTGTATCTGATTCGCTATCGGCCGTTCTCTTGTTTAGCTCCTATTATTCTCCTCAGGACCCTCCTCTCCAAGGAATTGGCCAGTTTTTTGGAAATTAGTGTTAGGGCCCCCATTTCATATCCGTAGCATTGCAGAGGTTTTTGTATCGTTTTGTATACTCGGAGCTTTGCTTTCCTGTGTATGCAGCTGGCGTTGAAAACCGACGGAACAGAGTAGGAAGCTCTGTTTGCGAACTAAATTCGGAGTTTTATTTTGTCCACTTCGTTTCCTTCTTTCATCAGTTGTGCACCTAATGTCATATACCTGCTTGAAATCAACGAATATTTAATGAACGTCGATGTTGAATTCCTAGCATTTTTCTAACATCGGTTTGACAGGAAAGAGTTGGTCAATTGTTGATCTTCGAGTCCGAAAACCTCCTTAACATTAATTAATCGTCTTATCGGCGTGTAATTTATTTCTTCTCTCTAGTATTTTTGTAAAGATTTTAGAGGACGCAGAAATTAGTGAAGTGCCTCTGTAATTTTCGTCAACTTCTCACTTTTTTTGTGGATAGAGCATATCAAACCTTTTCACCAGTCTTGCGAAATCTGTCCATGGTTCCAGATGGAAAGAACCAAATGATGGATAGCTTTTTTGGTCCATGGACCGCTTGACTTGATGAGGCCAGGGAGGATGCTATCTATGCCCGGTGCCTTTTTCATTTTTTGACATTTGATTGCTAACTATATTTCTTCCAATGTAGGCGGTTCAATATTCCCATTATCCTCGACCATAATTCTTGTAAGTTCTGGTAATTGAGTTGTGTGTAAGGGGCTGAGGAATTCTTTGAAATAAGACGTCTATTTTTCACATATTCCTCTTTTATCTCCAATCATTGCCTCGTTTTTGTTATCAAACGTTGTTTTTGGATTGATATCCACGCCTTATACATATGGCTGCCATTTACCCGTTGGTGGGGTAAACGCGTCAACCACACCCATGCGCCATCGTTCACGGTTACCTGAACTGCGGTTCACCTCTCCCCACGACTTCCTCAGACGCCTGCCCTTCTTCACTACCGTTTTGCGCAAAGTGCCCTTGGGGTGACATGTGGGCTGGTGTTGGTAATGTATGTGATGCAGTGATTGCGGGCACATGGCCGTGACTTGTTGCGACCACGCGGCTGCATCTATCATAACAATCGATATTGGAAAACTTTATTTTTGCCAAATCTCAGTGGGAACCAAAAGCAGAGCTTCCTTAAAGGTTCATTCGAAAATTCGGAATAACGGTAATGGATCTTAATGGAATCATTGAGCGAATGGTACTTTAAAATTCCTCTATGAACAACTGGGTGAAGCAAATACGCGAAACATTCTTTTCAAAAATCCATTTCTGTTCTCCTAGGAAATAAGCATCTGTGTCGCAGCAGGGTTAGCAACATTCAAAATTTATTTCGAATGTTAATTCGACTAACAGATGCCCCCACCGGTGTTGGGATATTCGAACTCGAGTAGTAGGCCTTTGTCAACTATTTTGACATAGTATTAAATAATTGAATAATGATTAAGTTGTTAACCATCGACCGGACTGGTCGACTTCATTTGTATATTATCTAAAACTAAAATAATATTTGTAAATATAAGTTGTCAAATAAATAAAAATGTTTTAATGCATCCAAGATCAATCTTTCGGATGCATTGATTTTCTGCTGCGATAGGACTAGGAAACACATACAAGAAAACCATCTAGGCGAAATCGACACACCAATACATTAGCCACATGAGTCTCGGGCTACTTACCTACCTCGTTCCGACCCGAAAGGTGCACAATGAGATCATACGTCGCTCTGATAATACCTATTAGTTTCTCCCGAATGCCCCTTCTGCGCAGAGCACTCCAGATGCATTCCCTATTCACACTGTTGGAAGCTTTCTCGAAATCAATGCGCGCTGTTTCAAAATGATACGTAAGGTGCCGATGTGGTCAATGCAGGAGGATGGGGAGTGGGTTTTTGATGCGTTCCAGGATTATTTGGGATATTATCTTTGCTATGGTAGGAAGCATGCAGATACACCTCGAATTGTCACACTGAAAACGGGTGCTCTTTTTTGGAATCTTCACAATGATCCCATTTTTCCATGTCTCTGATTCGCAAAATTTCCATATGAGTGGAAGTAAGAGATCTACAGTAACTACATGCGCAGCGATAAATATCCCTGCAGGGAGACCTTCGTGCCCCGTGGATTTATTTCGTCCCTATTCGCATATTACGATGACTAGTGATTTCATGAACAAGAGAAGGAACCTCATCGGATGTGATATGGTTAAGAACCGTAATGAAGTATTCTTTCAACCTCTTCAGTTGCTCCTTCACAGGACCATTGAATAATGGGATTTGTTTTAGCCGCACTTTGATAAGCACAATTTACTGCTTAGAGCAGCGTGGAGCATCATAGCCAGGTTGGTGGTAAAGACTGGATCAGAGCAGAGGCGAGCCCCTAAATACCTTTGATCCAGTTTCCAGTGCAGCGCCATAACGTCTATAGCATTGGCCTGACGAATCTTATATGGGGAAGCTAAGAAGCTATCCTCCATGATTCTCTTCTTGAAAAGCTGAGAAGCTATCCTCCTTTTGGACAGCAAACTTCTGTGCTCAGTTGGATAAAGAATGAATTTTATTCAGAAAATTCTCAGCCTTATACACAATTTTGACATGCTTACGAGGCTAATTTCTTACCTGGCTAAATTTTTATTCCTAATTTATAAATTACTGCGTCAGCATCCTCATTTGCAAGTGCGTGTGTGAATTCATCATCATCAACGGCACAACAACCGGTATCCGGTCTAGGCCTGCTTAATAAGGAACTCCAGACAACCCATTTTTGCGCCGAGGTCCACCAATTCGATATCCCTATAAACTGTCTGGCATCCTGACCTACGCCATCGCTCCATCTCAGGCAGTCTGCCTCGTCTTCTTTTTCTACCATAGATATTGCCCTTATAGACTTTCCGGGTTGGATCATCCTCATCCATACGGATTAAGTGACCCGCCCACCGTAACCGATTGAGCCGGATTTTATCCACAACGGTCATGGTATCGCTCATAGATTTCGTTTTTATGTAGGCTACGGAATCGTCCATCCTCATGTAGGGGGCCAAAAATTCTTCGGAGGATTCTTCTCCTGAACGTGGCCAAGAGTTCGCAATTTTTCTTGCTAAGAACCCAAGTCTCCGAGGAATACATGAGGACTGGCAAGATCATTGTCTTGTACAGTAAGAGCTTTGACCCTATGGTGAGACGTTTCGCGCGGAACAGTTTTTGTAAGCTTATTCAGGCTATTTCAGGCTCTGTTGGCTGCCAACAACCGTGCGCGGATTTGACCAGTTCCATTTGATGTTGTTGGTTGGGTGGTTTTTGGTGCTGACGTTTCCACCTCATACTTGCCTTCATTGATGTGCAGCCCAAGATCTCGCCCTAATTGCCGCCTGCTCGATCTGGATGAAGGCAGTTTGTACGTCTTCGCTGGTTCTTCCCATGATGTCGATATCGTCAGCATAGGCCAGCAGTTGGGTGGACTTAAAGCGGATCGTACCTTTTCCATTTACCTCAGCATCACGGATCACTTTCTCCAGGGTCATGTTAAAGAGGACGCATGATAGGGTCGTAGACGTTCTTGATGGCGAATGGTCTTGAGAGTGATCCCGCTGCTTTTAACTGGCCTCGCACATTGGTCAGGGTCAGCCTAGTCAGTCTTATCAATTTCGTCGGGATACCGAATTCCCTCATGGCCGTGTACAGTTTTACCCTGGCTATGCTATCATAGGCGGCTTTAAAGTCGATGAATAGATGGTGCAACTGTTATCCATAATCCAACAGTTTTTCCATCGTTTGCCGCAGAGAGAAAATCTGATCTGTTGCTGATTTGTCTGGAGTGAAGCCTCTTTGGTATGGGGCAATGATGTTCTGGGCGTATGGGGCTATCCGGCCTAGCAAGATAGTGGAGAATATCTTATAGATGGTACTCAGCAACGTGATGCCTCTATAATTGCTGCACTGTGTGATATCTCCCTTTTTATGTATGAGACAGATAATGCCTCGTTGCCAATTGTCAGACATTGGTTCGCTGTCCCATACCTTGAGCACAAGTTGGTGAATCACTTGATGTAACTGGTCGCCTCCATATTTATCTAATTCGGCTGTAATTCCATCGGTTCCTGGCGACTTATGATTTTTAAGCCAATGAATTGCGCGGACTGTTTCTTCTATACTTGGTGGTGGCAGTATTTGTCCGTCGCCTTCAGTTGGCGGTACCTCAAACTCGCCGATATGTTGGTTGTTGAGCAGCTCATCAAAGTACTCAATCTATCTCTCCAATATGCCCATTCGGTCGCAAATCAGATTTCCCTCTTTGTCTCGGCAGGATGAAAATTGAGGTGTATAAGGCTTCATCCTGCTGACTTGTTGGTAAAACTTGCGCGTCTGGTGCGGTTGCTCCCTGTACTTTTCTAGTTCACAGATTTGTTGGTTCTCCCAGGCCCCGGAGGGCTGTCTTGTAAATGGCTTCAATATTTACTCTCACCTGATTGTCAGAAGTGATTGTAGGTGGTATCGTAATTCAAGGTCGGAGCACTATGCTAACGAGATAGTGGTCGGAGTTTATATTGGTCCTCCTATATGTTCTTACATTCATCAAGGCTGAGAGTTGGCGGCGTTCGATCAGCACGTGGTCAATTTGGTTGAAAGTAGTCCCCTCTGAGGAGGCTCACGTATGTTTGTGGACCGCTTTCCGCGCAAACCAGGTACTTCCAACAACCATTTCGTGTGATACTGCTAACTGAATAATCCGCAGTCGGTTATCATTGGTATCCTTATGTAAGCCATGGGAGTATCGCCTGAATACGGGCTCCGTCCCTACTTGACTGTTGAAATCTCCAAGTATAATTTTGATATCATACTTGGAACAGGTTTCGAGGATCCTCTCAACTGACTCGTAGAAGGTATCCTTCTCCGACTCTGCAGTCTCCTTTGTTGGGACGCGAACTTCGATATCAAGTGAAATCCCGAGAGGTTCAGCATAGTGTGGACCATGACAAGAGAGAATTTGCTATTGGGCTGGTCAGGAAAGTGAAAGATGGCGAAGAATGCAATAATTTCAGAAAGGTATACTGCAACACGAAAGAGTTTGCATTTATTTAACGTTACACCTGTAGTTACAGCAGATCTACTGCTTCCACTCGTTTGGAAATGTTGAGAATCCAAGATCTCTCCTAGAGAGCGGAAGAAGGGGATAGTCGTCAAGATTCGGAAGAATTGCACCCGTTTTGAATGTGACAGTTGGAGGGGTATCTGCCTGCAAAGATAATAACCCAAATAATAGTTATTATCGGAGCAACATATGATGAAGCAAAATGTCACGTGCTACACCGATGTAAAGTTTCAGAGCAATTTGCATGTTTTCACCTATATTACTTCTCATTATCGGCTACGTTCTGCATGTTGCCTCGTCAGAAGAACGTACAAGAGTTCAATGGACTATGAAATCCTTCCTCAAACACCTCGACTATGCTGATGACACATCTTTGTTCTCTCACTGTGCCATCGACCGTGAACAAATGGCTCTGAATTTGGAAAGAGAGGCAATAGGAGTAGGGCTGAAGACTAACAAAACCAAGGTTCTCAGTCTGACGGGTCATCGTACTCTCCCTATCTGCGTTAACGGACAGAGTATTGAAAGCGTTTGCCAATGTATTTATCTAGGATTCGTGGTTTCTGCCGATAGTGGCTTTGGCTGCTTTCTCGAAAATCTTGAAATAAAGTGATCTCAAGGCCAAGATCTAGTTAAGATTGTTCTGTGCTGGTGTTCTTTCTGTGTTGCAATATGGAAATAGCACCATACACCGACCTGACACTATTTCAAACGAAGAAGTTTGTCGAAGGATATTAAGGAGAGGGGACAACTACATTGCTGGCTACGCCATACAGTAGAATCCATTCTCCCATCATGACCGACGATTGAGTCTCCGCATGGTAACTTGGCTGAGAACAGTAAAGAAGGAGTGCGGGCGTGTCGCGAAGTCGTTGTGGGAGCTGAAGTACATTTCAGCGAACTGAGAACGATGGGGCGTGAATGGGTGAATATTAAACCACCGCAATTTTTTTCAAATTTTTTGTTTTGAAAGTTCTGAAAACGAGACCTGCGTCACTTTTTTGGGCGAGCATTTTCATTCGTTCTGCTCAAATCAAGCTCTTTCATTTGGTGTCTGGATTGATAGGTAGTAGGTAGGTCATCTTAATTAAGATATGTAGCTCTTTCCACTACCATGGCGTAGTGATCTTGATGCCGCCTTTTCTCCAATCGGCTGTTGGTCATTAGTTTCCGCTATGAACTGCAGTCGAAAATAGTCCCTGATGGCAGCCGGGTAATAAAGCGGAAGTGGGCTGCCTGAACTGGAGGGCTTCCGCCGGTGGGGTTATTTCGCAGCAGGAGCGGATGATAAATCCAATCCACTTCATCCATTGTTTACGCGTACCTGCTGAAATAATTGCTACAGATAGTGGCGAAACAGATGGAGCCGTACTCTTAGTCTCCGTGGTGCCTATACGTCAATTCGTCTTGCAATTAGCGGTTTCGATGCCATGCTGTCTATTACGTAAGCCTGGTCCAATCAACAAATCGGACGGCTTCTGCAGGTCTTCGGCACAGGACCTTAAATTTTTTCTTTTCCTCATTTCTTGGTAGTACATTTTGTACCTGACTATCGGGTGTGGCTATAACTTCCCCAGTGAATAATCTGCAAGAAATTCGGTTGTGGCGTACAGCCATTCAGTTTGAAGCAGTCCATCCCTCCCCCTTTCACAATCGAGATTCGAAACGGCTACAGTGCAGTTTTTATTTTATTGTTTTGGTTTACTTTCTTTGAACTTTTTTTCGAGTTATCACAATCTCGGCAGATGCCGAATTGTATTAGGTACAATACTAAGTGCCAAGCATTTAGGCTCGGACGATCCTACCAACCCAAACTATAAAGGGACGGAATTCGTCGAGAATTTCTCGCAACATCGAACACGCATGCAGAATGGTGTATTTCTCCATGGTTTGAAGTAGCCTGTGTGAGAGTCCCAGGATATCAAGGGAACCCAAGAGGGATTTAGGTATGAAACAATATCTGCAGTTGATAATATTATAGAAACTACAACAACCCGCTCGTGACGCCAATTTCTTTGATTTCCCAGCCAGTGGTTCATAATTCACCTTCTTCTCTACGTATGTCCGTTAAATGTTACTATTATGGGGGATAGCACCCATCTTGTCAATTAACAGCACGTCGGGTTGCTGTGCGGTGTGTGGCGATCAATTAGAACTTGTCGGTCACAATGCATGTTGTAAGCAGAACTATCGTGTACTGTCAACTCCTCCTATCGGTAAACCAGACATGTTCCCGTGATCAGCCCATGCTTGTATGCAAGGATTTCGCGTGTTTACCGTGACGATTTGCCGGTGATGTTGTGCCATGACGTCAATCATGCCCCTGCCTCTGATGTCAGTGATAGCAATTCGTATCCGCCTTTGGACGATTTCCAGATCGGCTATGGTCTTTGACAATATTCAAAATGTATAAGCCAGTGAAGGGATACCGAATACATTCAATGCGCTTATTTTATTTTTCCTCGCGAGATGTGATTTCAGTACCAGCTTCACACGTCGCAGTAATTCGGACGGCAAGGCATCCTTCAGATCACCAACTAGAGTATGGGTTCTTTGTAGAATTCCTTGGCATTTGTAGAGGTCTGTCTTCGTCATAGTTTGGATGTGGGGGTCACCAACGTTATGTCCGGCATGCAGCTCGTAATGATCTTTGCGGATGGCTTGGATTCGACACTTGTTTAATCTAAATTCCATCCGAACATTACGGCTAAACATGTCTACTATTCACTTCCAAGCTGGTCGTCAGTATCAGAATACAAGTTGATGTCATCTAAGTGCTTGAAGCTTGCACTTAGCACGTAAGCCATATTTTATTGCATACCCTCTAGCATCATTCAGTATCCATGGAAAGGGGTTCAGTGCCATGCAAAACCAAAGGGGACTCAACGAATCCCCCTGGAAGATGCCCCTTCGTATATGGACGGGTTCTGAGGTGTTGGTCAGATGAATGCACTCATGAGGTCGTATGTCACCCTCCCACGACCATCGCTAAAAAGTTTATTAGTTTTCGATCAATGCGATACAGATGTAGGACATCGATTAGCCAGGTGTGCGGGATGCAGTCATGCCATAATCGATGTAGCAACTGAAGGGGTTTCTTCGACCTATATTTGCTTCTCCTACAACTACCAAGTGGATAATGAGTTGCTCTTTGCAACCGCATGACGCCTTCTGCTGCTCGGACAGAATGGTATTGGTCTCGAGGTGGGCATTGATTTTCCACCAATAATGGACGTTATGAATTTGTAGAGGGTTAGTAAGCAGGTAATGGGTCTTGTGTCAACGAGCTCTTGCACCGTATCCTTTCTAGGGATAAGGTACTACCAAGTAGTAAGGAGGGGTGGAAATGCCTCCGGTGGACTCATGACCTTATTTACGTTATCTGCCAACCGACTATGTATGCTGGTGAATGTTTTGTACTTGTGATTTTTCATTTATAGTATCTAAATTTTGGAGATTCTCCTTGTGACTTTCTCTTTTCTCCCTGCAGAACTGGGGGACGCCCTCAATTGTTATGGCCTGAGGATTCTAAGGGGGGGGGACCCCAAAAGTCGCACCTGTTTAAGATTTGATGGAGAAGTTCGATTGAGGATGCGATCCGTCGTGGGTCCTTCCTTTAGATCGCAGTACTCGGGCCACGTGCTTTCCGATTCCTTGCGCGCGGTCGGCTGCTTTATTTTTCGAATTTTCGAGGTTCGCATCCGTTGCTTTTCAGCTTCACACAATATTCTCATTTTTTTCTGGTTCGGGTGTAGTCTCATGCATCGGCTAAAGGACACATGGTAAAGTTTGTTAATTACGTGTCAGGGATTAAATTTTAGCAGGACCCCCACCTTCCCTAGCCTGGTTAGAGTAATGTCATATAAATGAGTGTCGACGGGACACTTCAGGTGCTGGCGACCTGTAATAGTCACTTTCGGCATTGTATATGTATCTATTATATATATAATAGGTTTAAGAAAATTTGTTTGCTATTAACAAAATCAATTTTTATTTAGTGTTTTCAAGGTGCAACAATTCGTATTGGGTAGCGACAATTTAGGTTCAATTTAGTTTTGCAAAGTGAACGTTTGTAGGGTGAGTATTGACAATGGCGATAAATAGTTATTTCAGTTAGCTGCTCTCAACGCTGGATTCGCTGTACAACCATCAATAATGAGTAGGAAAATTTTATGATCTAGGGAAAAAAGGACATAATATCTTCGTGTCTTATAGGCCAGGAAAATTCTTACCGAAGTAAATGTAGCCATTGTAACTGGGATCACTTTGCCCGCCACAATTACTTTTCCTTTCTGCGTCATTTGCATGAAAATTATCATAATTTTCTTGAATTTTGATGTCTGATCATACCAAGGGCAGGAATAAATGGATGTGACTATACTGTCTGTTGTCGAAAGAAATTTGTTTGAATAGTAACAACAGGGGAGGATCTGTGCTATTTCTCCCATTAAAAAGCCAATTAGAGCGATGACTTCCGTCATATTTGGTGAGAACAGCAGGTACTCTAGTGCAATCATCACAATAACCAAAGCTGTAGCAACAAATTGATATAAAATTATATGAGATACGGTTCCTTGAAGGGTGTTGAATATCCTGGAAAGAGGGAGTGGAAGAGGAGTTTGTATTTTTTGGAAATTTTGAATTAACCTCACAGTTAGTGGTAATGAGCTTATGACTTACTCCGAAATAATACGATGGTCTTCTATGCACTCGATCAATCCCTTAAGATTTTCACTTTCACTTTTCCGTGGATCATATTTCAGATTCTCAATACGGTTCATGATGTTTTGCAGATGAGCGATCAATATCATTATGTAAATGGGTCCACAAAAATCACTAGAAATACTTTGCATTGAAAGGAAGGAATGCATGGCGAATTGATAGAAAAGAGTGAACCAATATCGCAGAGCTGTTGCCTGCCAATCATAGGGCAACCAAATTTCGTAGAGCAAACGCTGTTGGTTGGAAAACGCTGCAATTATGACCGTCATAATATTAACAGAATCATAAACAAGGAATCCAATTACGAAGAAACGGTAGGAGAACTTGGTAGCATTAACGAGGTTCTCTGCATGCTCCTTGGTAAGCAGGCGTTCATCTAGTTTAGCCAGCGAATACTTTATGGCCAGAATCTCACTGCGCTTCCAGAGAACAGTAATGAGTTTGAACCCAGTGATTAATACAAGGACATTCATCGGAAGATTATTCAAGAGGGACTTTATATCGTTTACGAAAAATAGCTGGGTTATATACATAAAAGCCGCGTAGAAATTTGTTGCGAATGCAGCAACAATTAGATGGCAAACATGACGAATATTATATTTTTGAATAGGGTATACCCCCACTAACATCCATCCGAACCAAACGAAATCCAATGCGTCCGATGTACCAATTTTTTCCATTGTTCCCCAATGGGTGCACTCTTTCTTTGTACTTTTGAAAATACTTAACACCGGCGCTCTGGTAGTTTCACTTCCTGAATGACAAATGTTTCTGGTTAAATAAGGAACTTACTTCCTATTTGAAAAGTTTGGGTAATTATTTTGTTGTCCTTTTAGACCTGCTATTGGCTGCAATTAAAGCCTTGGGTAGAGTCAATCATGTCATAAAATTTAAATCAGTCAAATCGGTATGAGCCAAGTGTTTCGAATGTGATGGGTTTTGAGGAGTTTTCTTTTCGAAAGTGGAAAAGTATGCTCGCTTAGAGATGTATCTTCAAAAGAAAGAAATTGAATGACCCATTCGCGCTTGATTTTCAAAATTTGGTTTCATTTACATAGAGGATGGAGCAAAACCGCTTCTCTGGGATTTTAAAAAAATCGCAGACCAAAAGGACACCAAAATCAAAGATGAATTCAATCCCATTTTAGAATGAAAATCATACATTTATTTTATGTGTACAGGTGAAAATTTTCAAGAGAACGCATGCACTGAAACCAATTTATGCGAAGCTGCGGTTGGGAATTCTTTCACCCCAGTAGTTTCCTTTGCTTATCACTGGTTGACATTTGTATGATAGAAGAAAGGCGTGAGGTCAACCCTAGAACTGACCGTCCTTTATAAGCTTTAGGTTTTAGGTAGGTTATCCATTGTGAGACAAAACACTCGGCGTAACTCTTTTCAGCCACCTCGACAGACTCGAGATATCTGGGCTGTTATTAGGCTCCTTTGTTCACAGGGAAACGTAATTGCATTCCCTCTGATTATCTTACTAACCATTTTTGATCGCGAGTCCATATGCAGACTATCATGCTGAATGTACCAGGGAGAGTCTACTATGCAACCTTCAGGATAGTTTTTGTTGTACACTCCCAGAGCCGTATGCCGTACATCTTTTAGCTATTTTCTCTCTTCATTTATATCATTTAAATGGATAATTTGTTGTGGATGGTTAGTTTCTATTAATATGGTCAAAAGTTTTATGCAGTTTCGTGGGTTCTTTCTCAGCATTTTTCCCGTGGTAAAGGCAATAGTATCAGCCGCAAATATCGCTATTTTGGCGCTGTCACTGTTATAAAGAGGAAACATTCTTCTTTTTCTTCTGTGGCTTTACAGTCGGATGTCGGTTCTTGGCTTTCCGTAATCTTCGCATCTATTTTTCTCGGTCGAGCAACCGCGTTCCCAGGAAGGAGGTGATTTTCCTTTCTCATTGCCTTTGATTGGGCACCTGAGTATTTTTATGAAGTCCATACATTCCACATGGCCTGCCACTGGATTTTCCAAATCCAAATATGGACAGCAACTTGTGGTTCGTCAACAATAGGTACAGCTCACTGTTGTATCTTATTCGCTATCCGCCCTTCAACCCCGCTAACCCTCCCGATTCACCGAGGACACGAAATTCGAAAGAATTGATTCTTCGCCCTGCTGCGTGTTTCACCGTTCACGTCTTGCTGCCGCAAAATAAAACCGACCGAAACAGTGTATTCTGAATTTTCTTTTCCTGTAAACATTTTTATTTTTCAGAAGGTAAAATGCTGTGTTGGCAGGCATTATCCTCCTGTAGATTTCATCTATTTCTTTGCTGTCTTTTGTGAGAGTTGTACCCAAGTACATATTATAGTCTATATTTTCTCATAGTGACTTACATCTAGACATGATTTATCTTAAGTAAATGATTAACAAAAAAAACATCTTAACTTAATCCAAACGCCAACCCGACCTTCTCTGCAATTTACTTTATTTTTTGTGCCTTTATTACCTCGATCTTAACATTTTTTATTGAAAGAATTAAAGGCGCAATAAGGTTTAAAACTGCTTACTTACTCTAACTTAACCTAGCAATATAGAGAGAATTTGGGATTTAAGCGTGGAACTCACTATTTGGCAGGACTGACGAAATCTGGTCTTCTAATGTTTGATAGTTTTCCGTTCTTTCGGAAAACCTTTCCGTGAGATTGAGAACGAATTCTCTAAGTGGTTTGGCATTTGATCGCCGATATACCGATCATACCCTTTTCCATGGCTTTTGATGAGCATGTGATCCACGTTGGGGCTCCGTAAGATATGATTGACCGTTTCATGGTTTTTTATAGAGTCAGTTTGGTTTTGTCACTTAGATCAACCTTCTTACGAAGAAGAAAGTAGATTCTACTGAATGCACCGCATGTCGATCTTAAGGGTGAGAATTGAACTTGAGGAATTAATTGAGTTGGATTCCTAAGTACTTGATCGATGCTGATCTGCTCACTGTGGTGTTCCTGACTTTGAGCTTTAAGATTCTTGTATTCTTGTGAATGGATTTAGAACCAGGCTTCCGTAGTTTTGTTATTGACGTTAAAACCGATACTCGCGGTATCGTGGAGGTACCATAGCTTAGTGCGTGCTGGGCAGAGTGTTTAAATCGGAATTCAAACTGATGGTCAGGAATTATGTTATTGAGATCGCAATGCTGGACCAACTCGATTGTCCATGGTCCCTTAAATACTTTTCCCAAGTCAGATGGTAATGGAATGGGCCTGTAATTCTCTGGATCGCTAGAGACACCCTTTTTCCTAACAACAATAATTTTGACTATTTTAAAGGTGGATCTGCAAATAGGAACTTGGTTGACACCGCGAGGAGGTTTGTTATGAAGAAATTTGAAATTTCGTCAGGCCCCTGCTGACTTTTTACCGAAAAAAAAATGATAAGCTTGTAACAATTTTTCGAAATGAAATCTTTGACTGAATGACTGATGAAACAGCCACAGTGAGGGTTGAATTTACTCGTGAAGATACGTTGAGCTATTGCTAAAAAAATTCCGCTTTCCCAGCGTCATTGCAGATAGGTTTCCTATTAATTAGTTGCGGGATTTGTGCTCACGGATTAGCCTATTAATGTTTTCGGCCGGACTCGATATCTAGTAATTTGCAGATTAGTTCTTTGTTAACGAAATTGTGATTGTGATTTAATAAAGAGCTTAGGGTTCTCCAAGTGTACAGCTTTATCATTTCCAGTCCCAAAGTTGGTGAAAGGAATTCCCTGACTTGAAGGCTCCCAAAGCCGGGAGAGCGGGAGGGCTAGCCCGAAGTAATGTGTCAAACGGTTCCAGGCTAGTTCTCTGATGACAGGGAGGTGTTTAGTTGGTAGTCCGCCAGCGTGCTGTTGCGGGAGTCCAACACTCTGTGCGTAAACGCATTCACCTACCCTACTCCAAAAAAAAAAGTCCCAAAGTTTACGACCGAACATATTTTAAGCTAATAGTATTCAGCTTTGATATCCGACAAAATATTGGCTGGGTCTATTTTTCGGTGAAGGCCTCGAATAATTATGGGCTGCATCCTTCAAGAAGAGTGAAAATCTTTCCATGCTCTTCGGCCAATTCCGCGAATACGAGGGTCCTATCTGCCTTTGTGTTTTTGAGGGTTGCTTTCACTCCTTTTCCTCCAAAACCCGCACAAGTTGCTGTATATTGATGATACCCGCAGATAAAGGGGATCTTTTTCTGTTTACTCTTCAGGACAGCGGGCTGGTTTGAATTGGACTGGGGAGGAATGCCTTTATGCTTAGCACTAACCTGCGAGCTGTTACCAAGTTGAATGGGTCCTCATTCGTTGTTTCAGAATTACTTTCAAGAACATGTCCTCAGTTACTACTACGCCATGCACTGCTGCTCTATTTTTTTTAACGGTTTGCAACTTCTCCTGAAATCGAAAAATGCGTCTGCTGATACTCAAACTGGTGAGTCATGAGGGTTTTTTGCTCCTTCAACTGTTGAATTTGGGTTAGGAGGGCCGAGTTCCCTCCGACTGCTCTGCGGGCTCGAAATCATCTCTTCCTTCGACGTATACGTCCCTATTTAGAATGATTCATACAGAAGAGTTCACTGGCATCTTTCACATTATATCCTCTTAAGAGAGTCTGTGGGGGCTTGACTCATTGATTGTCGTTTAGACACTAATCTAAATCTAAATCATTTTCGTTTGAAATTCAAATTCGCAATTTGATGGCATCAACATTACATTTGCAAAAAGGTGCTAGTATTTCTTATACTAAGAATATCTGAATGAAAATTGATTTATCACATTGAAGTCCTCCCTGGTATTCGCGAACAACATATTTTGAGAGACTTTCGAGTCCTCTTTCCATTATTTTTACCATATTTTTGTAACTGTACAGCACCTGCTGCTTCGTTGTGCGGAACTATAATACATTGAATGTCACAAGTGGTTCCTCGAAATATTGGGAACATCATTTTTAACCTATTCCACATCTCCCGCCAGATTCGCCGTTGAAATTCTCCTGCCATTCTTATCATCAAGTTGTAAGCTGATCTTAAATGATGCCCCTTAATTCTTCGCATTTACCTCGTTTGACTCTCGCACCTGAAATTGTTTATATACATAGTCATGCCATAAGTTCTTTCAGTCAAACAAATCTTTATTTCTCACGAAGTAATAAACCAAATCAATCGACAAGTACATCATCAGAAAAGGGAAACATAGAGCTTTCAAACTAAAAATGTATTCAAAATGGTTACCGATAGCAGCTATACAGGCCCGAAGTCTGTGACGCCATGTACCGGTCGCTTCACGTACGGTATGAAGTGAAATTTTTTGAGCTACACGCACGATGCTGGTCTTCACACTCTCCAAATCGGTGTAAGTTCGATCGTAGGCAGTCTCCTCTAACTTTGTCCAAAGGCTGTAGTCCAGAGGATTAAAATTTGGGCTGCCTGAGGCCCATTCATCCGCAGTTATGAAGTCAGGAACATGCGCCGCTAACCACTGTTGAATTATCTTGGCTTTGTGAGCGGAGGCCGAGCTCTGACGGAAGCATCACGGTTTTCCAACGAATATAGATTCACTCAATGGCTCGACTACATCCACTAACATCTTTTCGTACACGCTCGCATTAGTTTTGTCACCGGCCTCGCAGAAATTACTCCGTTACTCCGTGATATGAGACGCCCCACCATACCATGAGAGAAGTCGAATGGTGACGACGTTGGACTCGTGGAGCATTTTCTTTGACTTCATAACAATTGTGAGCATATACTCGATCATTTTGTCGGTTGAATTTTTCCTCGATGGTAAAAATTTTTTCATTAAAAAATTGCTATATTTTTTATCGGGAAATCGTTGCAGAAGAGCAGCATACCGAGTTCGCCGTATTCCCTCCAGTTTTGGCGTTAACATATGGCTAACGCACCGCCGGTACGCACCGAGACCGAGATCTTCTCGTAAAACACGACTCATACTTCGAGTTGAAACACCCATTTCCGCTGACATTCGTTTCTGCTTGCGGAGAGGATTGCGACGAACACGCTCACGCACAGCATGCACAAGTTTCGGGCGACTTACGGAGCGCGGGCGCCCCTCCCGCGGACTGTTAACCACATGAGCTGTTTCGCGGTATCTAGTTAATGTCCTAAAAACGAATCGCTCGTTTACCGCCAGCTTTTTTTAACAAACTATGAATAATTTTCGGCGTATTCCCATATTAGTGCAACGCAATAATCGCGATTCTTTTTTTATAGTTACCGAACTTTATCGTGCTGTCGTTCACGAGCTACTGACCTTTGAAACTTGAAAGTCTGACGAAACTGGGGTATGGTTAGGTACTCTCCGTGCGGCGGCCTAATATGTTTCGCTATACGCATCGACTGACAGAACTTAGGCTATACTATGTAGAGTCCTCATCGATTGCCTGCTCGCGCTGTCTGTAAGATTATTCATTCCTTTTGCGTCGAGATTCGTCGCTGAGTCCGGGCATCCATATCTTTGCCCCGCAGTATGAACATATGCACATACGTCAAGGGTGCAAGATGCTGCGTTTCGGAGTGAACGTTTGTTTGAACGTTGGTTGGACCACAATTCTCTTGAATTTTTGCGGTGAGTATAAGTAAATGTGATGAGATGTTTCTGCAAGCGAATTCTATGAGACTACTCCCATTTTCCCAGGTAGTTCGACCGTGAATTCTCTTTTTAGATCTTACTGTTGGAGTTGCCGAATACTGTCTGCACATCGTTCGCAGGCACTGAATCAAATACTGACTGAAGGTAAAGAATTCTATCGTTTCTTACTGAGTAGTCCTTGTCTACCGTCGGAGCATGTGCGTTGATTAGCCAAATGTTGACAAATGTAGTTTCCACTGAGAACGGACCAATTCTTTAGTTGATTGCCTTGAACTCTGTGATGTTGTTCCCGCGAAATTCTTGTGAATGCCAAAAGTTATGCCACATTCTCACGTTCGTAACCCTTTTCGCTTTGAAAGACAGTATACATTTGAACGTCAAATATCTCACTGCCGGGTTCCAAGACAATATTGAATAGATGGTCAACCTGTTGCACAGTTTCCAACCTGCAAGGTCATTTGGCATGGAAAACTCGTCGTTCAGCTTCTCTTGTCTGTTCCTTTGCTTCGCCCAGGAGTTACCTACCTGGGGGTAAGGGTGGGATTTGGTAGTAGAGCTGTAAGTATTAAGTAAGCGTAAATTGTCGAGGTATTTGTCGAGGATTGTAATACTGTATCCGTGAACCACCCGGAGATACATATCACCCATTTTAGAATCTCAACCGACTCTTTCCGGAAGTTCTACGCAATTTAAATACACTTCTCAGTAATATCGAGGGAAATATTTGAGCGTACTAGCGTACGGCGGCAGCGGAATTTTCATTGCGAGTGGATGTTGAATACCAGTCGACTCAATTGTACTTCTAACACAGAAGGAATTCTTAATGTTAAGGAAGCTGCTACTTATTACCGAGAAGTTCATTGAACTTTGCCTAATCCGGTTTCCTTAGATTCTGATTTTGTATTACAGTCTGGTCATCCGTAGTAGTCAAACTAAATTCTATGAAACTATGGTTCTCTAATTAACTCTAATTACTTACAAGTACAAATTGGTAGGCTGATTACTTCACTTATCCTTGGTCCTACAAACCTAGGATCAAATAGCTCCCTACCTCGAAGAAAGCACTTGCATCACAACCTATTAGGGGTCCAGGACCACTTAACTCCACATATGTATATTAACAGATTCCTTAGGCCTTGTCTGGGCCGAGAACGTAGAAAATCATACGGTAGGTACTAAGCAGCAACTGCTTCTCCTCTCGCCATTAACTTGGTAATGTGGGATGATCGAAGCTAAGTATTAGGCGAAGAATTGTCTCATCATGGGTGCTTCTAACAAATTTATCATAAGAGCACAAGCTCTCCGCCGTGTGTATCAGCTCAATATATGTTCACTAGTTGCTATTCAAGGGGTATAACCACCTGTTAGAGAGTAGGGTAGATCTGATTCCGACTAGGCGATTTGTAGGATTCAAATGAGTTTACTGCTCAACTCCGCCATGCAATTAACATAGCATGCTGGTCCCAAGCCCAGGTAAAGGAGAAGGGTTTGAGGCAACGTACTATGTACTATCCTCTGAAAAACAAAAATAAAGGACTGAGATCACGGAAAGAGATAAATAAAGTATAGTTGGAATTATTCCACTATGCCAAATCCTACCTGATCTCTCTTGGTCACAGGTCCCGCGATAGGCCGACCAAGCAAATGCACCCAATGTCGTTAAAAACTTAATGATCGTGTTGAGTCATAAGCCTCGGAAAAGTGCTAGGACGTCAGGACGCAAGTAAATTAGTCCGAGCAAATTGTCTGCCTGCACGCTAAATCTTGCTACCGTAACTGGGAAGACCAAGAAACTCGCAAGAACTCTTTCGAAAAGGCGCATTATATCCACGTTCTGCAAGAAACCCGATGGTCTGGTGCCAAAACATTTTTAATAACCGTATTCGCGAAATCGTTCAAATAACCCTGAGTCAAGCCGGATTTGTCAAGAATTGCAGAACTACTGGTGCAATACACGCTGCGCCGTTACTTATGGAGAAAGACCGTGAGAATCATCGCCCTACTTACATTGCATTCCTGAATCTAAAGATTTGAGTGTGTTAGAGCACTTCATTCAAGACAGGGACGGTACACTACAGTACACTGTAGGAGGCAATGTGATCAGCATTACGCTCTTCCGAGATTATTACCCTGATGTGACTCAGGTACTCATTCACAGCTGAGTCGACTGGTATCCGATGTCAAATCACGATACAAATCCCACTGCCACCCCAGTGACTCTTGAACCGCGACCTTCCGTACGATAGCCTTGTGCTCTAACCACTCAGCTATCCGGACACCCGTCTTTTTGGCCGGCCTTTTTGTTGTTTCTTTTTGACATCGACATTCAGATCAATCCTGGCAAGTGAATTGCCGTTAGCACGAACTGCTTCAGTTTTTCCACGATCGGTGAAACCCCATATCGATCACGAATATCCTCATTTCGACTGTGATCAAAATGTGTCATGCCACTAGTTCATCGCAACATCTTCGCCTCGTAACATCTTTGCCCCCAGACATCGTCCATTGTCTTTTATAGTCGGCCAACATTCAGAACCATAGAGAGCCACAAGACGGACGATATTGCGATAAATTTTAGATTTGAGACGTTCGTTGATACTTCGCTCACAAAGAACACCAGTTGTGGAACGCCACTTCATTCAGGTTGCGTTAATGCATGAAGCAATTTCATAAAGTAGTTCTCCATTGGCTGATAGCATTGACCCGAGATATTTAAATCGCTCAGTTCTGGGCAGATCACTGCCGCTGGCGATCATTCCATTTTTGTGCTCTAACACACTTCAAGGCCCTGATCCAATATGGATTGTTGCGCCAACGATTATTATTATTATTAAAAAGACAGTGACATGATGCGCTAGATGGTGATTTGAAAACTTTGCGACTCCAGAACAGGCATCTGATAGAATTAATTGGCGAAACCGACCACGACGAGACGACCCCGCTTGTAATCAAAACAAAGGCTGAAGAAAAAGAAGAAGTAGAAATGAGTTTACCGCTCATTTCACCTCATCCAAAGTTTCCCAATTTCCAGCCGTCATTATTTGCCTGTTATGCACCACTGACTTGCTCTCAATTGCAATCACGTTATCGAACTAACCCTTTACTGGTAAATGATAAGATTCTTTCAATAAGCTTTTTTTAAGGTTTTGTGTAAAACAAAACCTTATTAAAATCGATTCAATGTCTGTCTGTCTGTCTGTCTGTCTGTCTGTCTGTCACACGCATTTTTCTCCAAAATGGCTAAACCGATCCGAACGAAATTTGGTGGACAGATGGGAACTATGAAATCCCACGCATACAGCGAGTGGCATAAATTTAGGTGGAGTTTAAAGGGGGGCTCCCCATACATGCAAAGAGGGGATTCAAAATTTTTTTTCACCGGATATAGTTGTGTAGGGTATCAAATGAAAGATCTCGATTTGTACTTTCCGAAACTGACATTAGTTCTTGCATAAATTGCAAAGTGCGTGAGTAAGGAGGCAAAATGTACGCATTTGAAGTGAGACAGGACTCATTTTCGGAAACTACCCAACCCAAAAATCCGAAAAAAATCAGGGTGGTGCGCCTAGATGAAATCTAGGCCTCAAAATATGTCCCATTCCGATATCTGGTCAAATAAACTTACTAATAGTATATTACTACTTTTTAGAAATTTACTGAAAAACCCCCTTAAATTCATACTAGGACTTCCGGATTCTGTACCAGCATAGAGGACAATATTTCGTGTATATGCGCTAAATTTCATAGCAATCAGCCAATTAACGCCAAAGTTATAGCAGTTCAAACTTAGCAATTTCGCGCGAGTTTACTGCTTCCAAAGCCATGCAAATCGGATGCTGACGTCATAATTAGCCGGAATAATTGACATTCGCGTGGAATATTAAAGTCACATTTATGAAGAATATATCTGCAGCCCTTTTTTAAAGTTTTTTTGTGTAAAACACTTATGTGAAATCTAATCTTCGAGAGATGTCCCATTCCGGTATCTGCTCAAAAAATTTACTAATAGTATATTATCAACTTTTAAAAATAGACTAAAAAACTCCCCTTAAGTTCATCCTAAGTGTACTAAATTTTGCACCGACATAGAGAACAGTCTTGTGCATACACATGCCAAGTTTCATGAAAATCCAACTATTAATGGGAAAGTTATAGCAGTTCAAACTTATCAATTTCGTGCTAATTAACAGCATTCTAAGTCATACAAATAAGATGCTGACGTCATAATTAACGAGAATAATTGACATTCGAGTGAAATATTAAAATTCCTTTCAAGAAGAATCTAGTTCTCCCTAGCCCTTTTAAGGTTTTGTGTAAAACAAAACCTTATTAAAATCGATTCAATGTCTGTCTGTCTGTCTGTCTGTCTGTCACACGCATTTTTCTCCAAAACGGCTACACCGATCCGAACGAAATTTGGTGGACAGATGGGAACTATGAAATCCCACGCATACAGCGAGTGGCATAAATTTAGGTGGAATTTAAAGGGGGGCTCCCCATACATGCAAAGGGGGGATTCAAAAAATTTTTTCACCGGATATAGTTGCGTAGGGTATCAAATGAAAGGTCTTGGTTTGTACTTTCCGAAACTGATATCAGTTTTGGCATAAATTGCAAAGTGCGTGAGTAAGGAGTCAAAATGTACGCATTTGAAGTGAGACAGGACTCATTTTCGGAAACTACCCAACGTAAAAATCCGAAAAAAATCAGGGTGGTACACCTGGATGAAATCTAGGCCTCAAAATATGTCCCGTTCCGATATCTGCTCAAATAAACTTATCAATAGCATATTACTACTTTTTAGAAATTTAGTGAAAAACCCCCCTTAAATTCATCTTAGGACCTCGGAATTTTGCACCAGAATAGAGGACAATATTTTGTACATACATGCTAAATTTCGTCAAAATCTGGCAATTAACGCCAAACTTATAGCAGTTCAAACTTAGCAATTTCGCGCAAATTTACTGCTTCCAAAGCCATGCAAATCAGATGCTGACGTCATAATTACCCGGAATAATTGACATTCGCGTGAAATATTAAAGTTGCATTTATGAAGAATCTATTTATCCGCAGCTCTTTTTAAGGTTTTGTGTAAAACACTTATGTGAAATCTAATCTTCGAGAGATGTCCCATTCCGGTATCTGCTCAAATAAATTTACTAATAGTATATTATCAATTTTTAGAAATTGACTTAAAAGCTCCCCTTAAGTTCATCCTAGGTGTACTAAATTTTGCACCGACATAGAGGACAGTCTCGTGCATACACATGCTAAGTTCCATGAAAATCCAACTATTAGTGTCAAAGTTATAGAAGTTCAAACTTAGCAATTTCGTGCTACTTAACAGCATTCTAACCCATATAAATAAGATGCTGACGTCATAATTAACGAGAATAATTGAAATTCGAGTCAAATATTAAAATTCCACTCAAAAAGAATCTAATTCTCCCTAGCCCTTTTTAAGGTTTTGTGTAAAACAAAACCTTATTAAAATCGATTCAATGTCTGTCTGTCTGTCTGTCTGTCACACGCATTTTTCTCCAAAACGGCCAAACCGATCCGAACGAAATTTGGTGGACAGATGGGAACTATGAAATCCCACGCATGCAGCGAGTGGCATAAATTTAGGTGGAGTTTAAAGGGGGGCTCCCCATACATGCAAAAGGGGGATTTAAAATTTTTTTTCACCGGATATAGATGCGTAGGGTATCAAATGAAAGGTCTCGATTTGTACTTTCCGAAACTGACATTAGTTTTGGCATAAATTGCAAAGTGCGTGAGTAAGGAGTCAAAATGTACGCATTTGAAGTGAGACAGGACTCATTTTCGGAAACTACCCAACCTAAAAATCCGAAAAAAATCGAGGTAGTGCGCCTAGATGAAATCTAGGCCTCAAAATATGTCCCATTCCGATATCTGGTCAAATAAACTTACTAATAGTATATTCCCATTTTTTAGAAATTTACTGAAAACCCCCCCTTAAATTCATCCTAGTACTTCCGAATTTTGTACCAGCATAGAGGGCAATATTTCGTATATACATGCAAAATTTCGTCGAAATCTGGCAATTAACGCCAAAGTTATAGCAGTTCAAACTTAGCAATCTTGCGCGAGTTTACTGCTTCCAAAGCCATACAAATCAGATGCTGACGTCATAATTAAGGAAAATAAATGACATTCGAGTCAAATACACGAACTCAATTCATGAATAATGTTTTACTCTCCAACCCTTTTTTAAGGTTTTGTGTAAAACAAAACCTTATTAAAATCGATTCAATGTCTGTCTGTCTGTCCGTCTGTCTGTCACACGCATTTTTCTCCAAAACGGCTAAACCGATCCGAACGAAATTAGGTGGACAGCTGGACACTATGAAATCCCACGCATACGGCGAGTGGCATAAATTTATGTGGAGTTTAAAGAGGGGCTCCCCATACATGCAAAAGGGGGATTAAAAAAATTTTTTCACCGGATATAGTTGTGTAGGATATCAAATGAAAGGTCCCGATTTGTACTTTCCGAAACTGACATTAGTTTTGGCATGAATTGCAAGGTGCGAGAGTAAGGAGTCAAAATGTACATACTTGAAGTGAGACAGGACTCATTTTCGGAAACTACTCAACCTAAAAATCCGAAAAAAATCGGGGTGGTGCGCCTAAACGAAGTCTAGGCCTCAAAATATGTCCCATTCCGATATCTGGTCAAATAAACTTACTAATAGTATATTACTACTTTTTAGAAATTTACTGAAAAGCCCCCCTTAAATTCATCTTAGCACTTCTGAATTTTGTACCGGCATAGGGAACAATATTTCGTATATATGTGCTAAATTTCATGCAAATCTGGCAATTAACGCCAAAGTTATAGCAGTTCAAACTTACCAATTTCGCGCGAATTTACTGCTTCCAAAGCCATGCAAATCAGATGCTGACGTCACAATTACCCGGAATAATTGACATTCGCGTGGAATATTAAAGTCACGTTTATGAAGAATATATCTGCAGCCCTTTTTTAAAGTTTTTTTGTGTAAAACACTTATGTGAAATTTAATCTTCGAGAGATGTCCCATTCCGGTATCTGCTTAAAAAATTTACTAATAGTATATTATCAACTTTTAGAAATTGACTAAAAAACTCCCCTTAAGTTACTCCTAAATGTACTAAATTTTGCGCCGACATAGAGGACAGCCTCGTGCATACACATACCAGTTTCATGAAAATCCAGCTATTATTGGGAAAGTTATAGCAGTTCAAACTTATCAATTTCGTGCTAATTAACAGCATCCTAAGCCATACAAATAAGATGCTGACGTCATAATTAACGAGAATAATTGAAATTCGAGTAAAATATTAAAATTCCATTCAAGAAGAATCTATCATAATTCTCCCTAGCCCTTTTTAAGGTTTTGTGTTTACAAAAATCGGTTAAAATCGGTTTACTGTCTGTCTGTCTGTCTGTCCGTCATACGCATTTTTCTCGGAGACTGTTATAGTGATTGACACCAAATTTGGTAGAAAGGTGGGACCTGTGAACGCTCACGCATACAGTGAATTACTTCCTTTTACGTCGAATTTAAGGGGGGGTCCCCATACATGCAAAAGGGGGGTGTAAAATTTTTTTTTTCATCAAATATAGTCATGTGGGGTATCAAATTAAAGGTCTCGGTTAATACTTTTCAAAGCCGATCTTAGTTTTGACATTCGTTGGAAGGGTGAGGAGCGCGGGGGGTTGAAAGTGATCACTTCTTTAAGGGGGCCATTCTCAGAAACTACCAAACCGAAAAATCTGAAAAAAATCAGGAGGCTGCCACGATATGGTGCCTGGGCTCCGAAATACCTTCCATTCCGGTATCTATTTAAATAAAGTTAATAATAGTATATTACTACAATTTTTTGTAATTGATTAGAAACCCCCCTTAAGTTCATCCTAGAAGAATGCAGTGATATAGGCTATAATATAGAGCATGATCTTACCAAGTTTGGTGGAAATCGCATTATTACTAACAAAGTTATAATACCTCAAATTTGGTGCTTCTTTGAAAATTGAAGACTATGAATGTCAACATCACCCGAAAGTGGATACTCTCACATAATATATGGATATATTACGTGCTGCGTACTAAGAAATACACGAAACCTTTCGTACCTGAAGCGTCCAGCTTCCGGTTTCCCGACTTGTTTCATTTCTGATTTGTGTTGACAACAAGCGTGATTGCTTGGAAAAAGTTTGACTAATATTAATCTCAGCTAAGTAAAAAGCAGGCTTATTTCTCAGGAGTGAAATGGTAACAAGCAATCAGCGAATAGTTTATCAAAACCTGCGAAAAATTAAATACTTTTAAGGGAATGGTGTGTCCCATCGGTGAATTTGATCTTTTACAAGCATATAGATGCGTTTAATATTTGCTTTTACGTACTTCTACCGCGGTCGACAATTGTTACCTTCTTCGCTGTTCGTACTCGTCACTAGTTACGTTACTTGCTTTACGTAGGCTAGTATCAATGGATTGCGTAGCACTAAACAAGGACCCGTTCTATAACTTTAATATAAGCGTTTAAACACTAAATTATACAACCGTACTGTATAGTTAATTATAGAACAAGTCCTTTAACTGGTACAGTTCGAGGGGTATTCATAACCGACGCGATCTGTTCTAGCTTTAGAACTAGACTGACTTTGTGGGCGGATTTTCGGCCCTTTATATCCCGCGGAACATTCCAGAAAGGCATGTAAACACTTTACTAGAAAACTACTTTGCGATTTTGACAAGATCTTCGTGCCGACATCAGAGCCATCTGTTAACAATTATCGTAACTAAATATTCACCCTACTGTTATATAATTTTGGCGTCTTAGCTAATTGTCATAACTACGATTTATATTGACGTCACAGATAATTTTCTAAAGTGATTTTCGTCACAATATATACGTTGAAAATACCCGATATTCAATTCGATGTGGTACTGACATTTTATGTCTCAAGGTGTAGTCATTTGATTCGAAAGAGCAACTTTGACCTACTGTAACTTGGTTAATAAGTAGTAGAATTTCAATCAAATTTTAAAGTAGGCTGCTTCATATTTAAACCTACATTTTTGATTTTACGCAGGTATCTGTTCCGAATTCCGCAGATATCTGTTCTTCTAAAACCAAACAGGGTTCTATAAAAATTTCACTAACTCTGGTCGGGAAAATAACCTTGATTTGGATCAAGCAGAAGACTTCTGAAGAAGTGTTTGTGGCCAACCCGGGATGTTCCAGCTTAGAAGTGGCATAGCTCCGACAACTTTTGCGTTCATGTGAGGTCCTCGAAATGACAATACCTGATATAACTGAAGTTAACACTGAAACAACCCTTGAAAAGGTAGATAATTAGAGGGCGGCAGGAGTTGACCGGATTAACAACTTCTGACTAAGGTGGTTCCAGGGCACTCACAGAGTATTGATAAATCATTTTAATTAGATGGTTGCCGATTTGAAAGTAGTTTCACCATTCTTCGGCAAAGGGCAACTCATGTCCTTCAAAATGTCGACCAATTAATTGTCTTCCTACCATCTACAAATTTTCCACTTTAGTTCTTTGTGCGAACATCTCAAAACATCTTAATGTTCATAAAGTGATAGCTGAGGAGTAAAAAGGATGCACAAAACGAGATTGTAAAGAACAGTTTATATCGATACGATAGCTGTAAAGCAGACTGTCCATGAAATATCTCGACCGCCTACATTATACATGAGCTTTTGACTCCATTTCATGGTTACTACAAGTGTTACCCTTGCACCAAATCAACCCAATAATCGTTTTTCTACTAAGAATAGTGATGGAAAATTGGAACACGAAGCTATCGATATCCTCACAAACATCAGGAAAGATACCAATCAGGCGTGGAATCATCCAAGGCGACTGACTCTCTAAGCCCGTTGTCGTTTTATTTGAGTTTCAATCCGCTATTTTTTGTATGAAATCAATTACGTTCCAGAGAGAAAATTATTTAGAAAAATTTCGTCTCAACATAGTTGTTCGCGAAGACACCGACAACGAAGGATACCGCCAAAGTAACATCCAAATTGAGGTTATAGATTCGAACGACAAATACCTCGGCATATTACAACCAACAATATCTGCTCTGATAATAATTAAATTTAAATTTCAACGACGTCGGGATCTCATCCTGAAAACTGAGCTGTTCCAGGAAAATAAAATCATGCCAATCAGCACCTTCGTCATTCCCGCCTTCTATACACGCTCGGTGTCGTACATTAGTGTAATTTGGTTGCAATGTGTCAACAGACAGGTAAGGGCAGTTCCTGCAAACGATCATATGCACAATAGAACTTCCGAAAAGTTAATGATAAATATGCCAGGTCATCAGGGAGGAAGAGCACTACTTAATTTAAAAACACTGCACAAGTTCATTCGAACCGTGAGTTTTTCTTTGAGGAACAATCATGACAGATAATAAATTATCTCCTTCCAAATTGGGAGGTAGAGAATAGAATCCCATGTCGAATGCTACTTCAGCCCAAGAGAATATCGACATGTGGAAAGAGAAACCCATTCACGGAGGTCATATAAAGAATTTGTTGTTGCCAGACATTGTCATCGAAGCCTCCAACAAATGGTTGACTCCCCACTTTAGTTCAGGATGCTTCACCCTTAAAAAAAAGTTGCAAACGGAACATCCTTCAGGACTCCTCGATTATCAACTGCAGTTGTAGGTCATGGAGTTGTTAAGAAGAGCCCAGATCTGCGTGCAGGGTATTGAGCAGTAGCTCCGTCTGTAAAATTTGCCATCAAAAGCTAGTATTAAAGTATAACTTAGTGACAGACTATCATTTCTTTTATAGGTATACTCTACAGAGAATCTTCGAAAATGATCAGGTTCACCTACTATGGGATCACACTGTTGCCACCGATCGCAGTGTTAATCACAATAAACCCGTACCGTTGGACTGGGACACTGTTTAAAACAAAAAAAATCTGCAACTAGGACTCCTTGGCGAACGGCATGAAACAGACTTGAAGACTACAAAAAAAAAAACAACAAAAAAGTCCCAGTCGTAAATTCAACGGTGGAATTAGTTCTGCAAAATTCACATAGGACACTGAAAACGCTCGAACTCAGGGCCGGACTATTCATGGAGATGCAAAAAGTCGTGATCCTTGCAACGAGTGATATAGTGCGAAGAGTACTGTCCGGTAATAGGTAGTTTGGCCCAGTGAGCTCTATTCTAAATTCGCACTGACTTCGGCATCGCTGTTTGAAGTGTTTTCAGCAATCGTGGTTCTATGCAGTAACACATTTTCGCATGGTGGTAATGCGGAATTTTAGTTGTTGAATTCAGGCTATCCTTAAGCTGGTCAACCCCCGGTCCGGTTAGGCCGGAAGAGGGTTTGTGGTCTTTTTTGACTATACATATACATATTGTATATGAATTGAAAGGGAGCACTAAAATTATGTGCCTTTTAGTTGGTTGTACGGGTTTGGAGCAGGTTGGAGAAACAGTTTTGAGCGTCTCCCCTCATCATAACCATGACGAAGTTGGGGTACTTGTGTTAATTAGTGAAGCATTCGCTTGGGACCCTCACCTGACCCGTGGATGTCGTCATGCTCAGGCGTAACTGGAGATGATAATTCGATTCCACATGACCGGCTCGTTGACTCTTTTTCTATTGCAGGCCGTGTTGGTTTATGACCCGCTCAAAGAAGACCGCAATTAATGGTTAGGCTCATTGCATGCCCCTCTTGTTCCGCTTTCGCTATAATGAAGGCTTTGACGGATAGTACGTAAGGGGGGTCTTCATAGGTATCTGCGTCTTCCGCAGCTTCATTAAAGATAAGAACTTCGCCACTTTCACGGGAGGGTTTTTGTTGCTGTATAACCTTTTTTGTTTTTGAGGAGTATAGAACGGTTGGAACTTCATTTTTTCTAACCGAGAAGTACTCGGTAACGGAATTTTAGGTAGTCCAATAAAATTGTTGGCTGGTTCGATTGTAACAATTGGAGAAATTATGGTACTTACCAGTTTTTTCGAAGGTGTCTGCTGTGTCCTTCCGTAATTTTCGTGGATCGGGTTCGCTTTAGGCAGGAAGGATTGTATCCATTAATGGTAGTTGAGGTCCTCCGTGAAATGGTATAATTGACCTGCTTTTGTTAAAGTGCTTCTATATCACCTACTTCCTTCCTCTCCCCTTTTGGATGTTCCTGAATGGCGATGCCGCTTCTCACATTTTGTATTTTACTGTTATTTATACTATTTCCTTGTTATTTTGATTTTAGACTTTAAGGAAATTCGAATGCTTCGCTTTAGATGTTCCTCTGAAATCTATTTAAATGCCATATCACCGAAATATACTCAAGGATGGATAATGCACATTGTCCTTTCTACCATATCATCAAAATCCAGCTAATGCTGACTCTGCATTGCACAGCACTGATGGACACCAAACCGTGAAAGAAAATCCCGTGGGATAGAATGGCCCTGCTAGCCAGAATGCGAATGAAGTTTACATGATTGCACAAGTTGAAGATTCGGCGCCAGTGGCAGCAGTCTACCTCAATTTATGCATTCATTACACGTTGCAGAGATGACGGTAGATATAAGCTTTACAACCATATCTAACTGTTTGCATTTTCTGTTATGGAGCTCAATTCAAAATGGAGTTTCCAAACAATTAAGCTACCCAGTGGAATATAAACTTGGCTGCTAAAGTATGTCATACTAGGCTAAGAACAAAACTGAAATTATCGATGAAATGACATAAGATTTACACCAGGAGACTGTTCCTACCCAGAGGGATTTGTATCGTGACTGAATACCAGATACCAATCGACTCAGTTGGGAATGTACCTGTGTCAAATTAGCGTCATAACCCCTCTCTCCATAATAATAATCATTATATTATATACATATATGCCCCTAGCCTACGAATTTTAAGGTTTTGTGTAAAATTTAATAAAATCGATTCAATGTCTGTCTGTCTGTTACACCCAATTTACTCGGAAATGGCTAAATCTATTGTCGGCGAAATCCTGTGCACGTAGCGGTATGATTTGTGTTGAGTTTACGGGGACTCCCAATACATATGAAAGGCTGGTGTAAAAGTTTTGTTTAGAAATGAATACGCTAGGTTTTACTTTTCAAAATTGGCCTAACCTTTAATCTCAGTTGATATGAATAATGGAGTTACTTTCACGCGTCGTAGAAATTCGAACAGCATTAACTTAAGTATACGTTTTTGATAACCTTTCAGAATGGTTTGGGCTCGACAGATCCCAAAACCAAATTCCATCCGAATATCACGGCTGAGCATGCCAGCTATGCGCAACACACTTCTAAGATGATGACCGTTACCAGCATACAATCTGATATCATCTAAGTACATCAAATATGTCTCCTCGCACTTTGCACGTATACCATCTTTGATTACAAAACTATGCCTTCTAGAAGTATCCATAAGCCATTAAATGGGGTTCAGTGTCATTCAAAACCAAAACGGACTAATTGCATCCCTTTGGGAGACGTTTCTCCCTGGCTCTGAGGTGTTGGTACCCTTTGATGAAAGCACTGACAACGTGGTGTGCCACCCTTTCATGACTGCTGCCAAAACTTTATTAATTTGAAATTAATGCAATACGAAGGGCATTGTTTAACCAGGTATGATGAACGCTGTCAAAAGACTTGGCATAATCAATATAGTAACTAAACAGGTTTCTTCCTTCTCTATCTTAAAACTACAAAGAATTGCGTTACTCTTTATAACGACCGATCTACCTCGGCAACCTTTTTACTCCTCGGCCAGAATATCGTGGTGCGCATTGATCCTTCCAGTAATAAAGGATGTTATGAATTTATAGAGGATTGTCTGTGGAATTCTGCAGTCTCGCCTTTTTAGGGAGGAGGTTGGTAATTTTCAAAATGAGGAAGGGTGGAAATTTTTCCGGCCAACTGGTGTATGCTACGTGAGAATCGACCATGTATACTTTTTGTACCAAAATTCTACCCCCGATCCAGACCAAGGCCCCTCCAGCTCTTCGAACTGTTTATGACAATAAACTTCCCTTTCGATGAAATCCGCAAAATTCCTGACTGGGATAGTTTCATGGCGGTGTATTTTTTGGTATTCCACTCGGCATGCTCAGCATGCATGGGGGTATTCCCCAAACTGCACTCTCTGGACGCTCTGTTGGGATTTGTTAAGTGATCTGAAAAAGCTCCGCTGTTCCCTTGCTTATATTGTGACATACTTTAAAGTCACTTTTGCTGCATCGACTTAACAGATTACATACGACAGAAACGGTGTCGTTGAGGATGGCTTAATTACGTTCAACCATCTGCACATTATTTTACACTAGGCTGCTGACATTTCAAATGGTGATTTGGATACGGGGAGGGAGTTAGGGGTGTCTGGAGATTTCTATTGAATTAAGTATGAACTCACAAAGCGAGGTTAATAGCTTTCATGTCCTCCATGAAGCGGCGCTATTTTGGGCGCAGCATACTGCCCTGTGGTTTTCCGCAGGTCGAAGCGCTTTTCCGATCCCACCGAATAGATAGTGACCCTCCGCAGTAAGGCAGAGTCGTTGCTGATAGCTGTAAGTACAGTACTCTTAAAACCCGCCTGCTAACTACATTCGAAACACAAGCAAAAATGTACCAGCTCACTCATGAATTCGAACTGGGAAATCATTGCTCCTCGCAACTTGTTCGACAGTTGCCCTGCCAAGCTGGATGTGGAATTACGGAGGAATTCCTCAAGACTCTATGCATTCAGGGTCGGCCAAATAACGTTCAGGCCATATTCGCGGCATCGCGCGCTCCAACGTTCGACAGTCGTCCCGCTGTTGCCAACTGCATCATGGGCACCCACGATATAAATATAATCTAACGGGACATAGTACCCAATAATCGATATCCTTATCCGCTTGACCAGGAAGTGACTGCCAACCTTTGGGTTTCTACCACCGAAAATTTGGGGCGAAAGCAACACAGCCGCTCTCATTGCGGTTACCCTGGACCATGGGAAAAGAATCCGCTAACTAGTTGCGTGAGAACCTAGTGCAACGCATACAAATCACAAGTTTATGAGCGCGATGTTGTCCTTCATTTTTTAGTGGACACGGTAGTCGATGTCTCCATAATTTTCAAATGTTCAAAGGGTTAGCCAAACTAAAGAAACCTTACTCGTTCAAAATGTATGCTTCTAACGGCAGCATGATGAATAAAAAATTAGAAGGCCTTAATTGGCGCCAACTAACTATTAGTACTAACGCAGAAGACTCTCCATTCCCCAAAATTCTCTCGGAATTTCATGGAGTTATGAACCCGGCTATTGAAAAATCCACAACCGACAACCTCATCGCGTCTAACTCACAAGAACAACATATAGATCACGTCTTGGCACTCTTGGCCATTTATGTGTTTTCCAACAAGCAGCAGTATTTTCCAGCAAGCGGCTGCCAGTACCAATTCCCAATAGTCACATCAGCTCAATTTTATCTTGCAAATTTTAAATGGACATTAGGCACATTCAAGTAACCCTTAACTAGGTATGTGGCAGATATGTTGTCACTCGCGGACGCTGTTTCGATGCCAATTTACATCAACGTCGATCAACTCTTAAGTCAACAACCCAATGATCCAGATCTTCGAAGGTTGCCAGTTGAGAATTCGACTTTGCTAACCTTGAAACTGACGTTCCTGGGTCGCTGCGAAGAGCGGTCTTTCACACATTTCATGGCCTTTTGCATCCCAGTAGACGTTGCATTGTTATATCCCAAAAATTCGTTTATAAGAGAATGCGGAAAGACATGCACAGCGTTCTAACTCGCAGCGTTCTAAGATCTTCCGACATTAACAAAAAATGGTTGCCAGCCATTCACACGACCAATAGAAACGTTGGACATTTTTATTCCTTCACAGGGATACAATTACTGTGCTCGTCGACTCCACAAAAAAACGAACATTGCCTTACTATGCCACCTAAAACGGTGGCACTGCTCGTTAAAGATTGGGTAGACGTTATCCCCACTGTCTTACTTGACCTTCGTAATAATATACCTTCAAAGAGGATTTAGGCACGTCGAGTGCTGAAATGGTTCACAGCACTATACTGACGCTACCGGGAGAGAAGAGAATTCCTAGTCTTGAAGCCAAACCATGTAGAACTAAGCGTTTTCCTGGATATCATTCGTTATTATGGCGTACGAACTACTTTTGCCAATAAGGAACCCCGTACGTGTTCACTCAACTGAACGTTTGAAACCTGCTTATTTGAAAATGATGCCATCCGATTGCATGTTCAATAAACGTCAACTACCGGAGAATCCCATTGTTAACCACAGTACACCCCCTGCCACATCACCAGTGAACTTGGCGCATAGGGCACTTCCAATGCCACAGAAATTTAAGCGGCCTGAAACAAGAAGGCTACGTTGGATTCCATTACTAGAACCAATCCACCTAGGTTGATCACAACTCGAACGCGCTCTCTGACGATGGCTTTGATTGTGTTGATTTGAGTAGTAAAGCTGTATTTGGCTGCAACCACCCGGTTTCCGTACCGGACCTTAAATTTTCTTTCCCTCTTTTGGTAAGTGTGCAGTTTATCCCTTGCTCCTGATTAGGTAATCTACAGGATCACAGAGCTCTTGCGCTTTCCTCACCTACCCCGTCAGACAGTGTTGCGGCCTACAGTCATTTAGAGCGAAGCGTCCTTCTTCCACAGAAGGGCTTGGAACTGGCTATTATTTGATTCCTAGGCTTCTCTATGCTTAAATCTCCATTATGTTTATATAGTTGACCTGATTAAATTAATTAATTCAATGAAAGTGGCTTCCTAGAGTAATTCAACAACCTTGAAAAAATATTTATCTGAAAATAATTTGAATGATCCGAAATAACGGATTTGTCACACAAAGCAAAATAAATTCTTAAGGTTAAAAGTAAGAATCGAGAAAATGTTGTTTACTCTAGGTGATTGAGTATCAGTTTAAAAGAAAACTATCCTTTGAGACAAGCATAAGATTTTGGACTTTCCCTCGAGGAGGAAGTCGCCATTGATGGTCTGGACAATTTTTTATGCGATGAAATTTTAAGGCTCAATTTATCTAAGGGTGCAGAGATTCGGACTCAAGAGATTTTAATGGGATGGTCAACTTTTGAGGTTCACCCGCGAGAACTCTTTAATTACAATAACCGCTGAGTTTCTAAAACAGGTCGTCCACATAAGATGAGGGATAAATCTCTTAAATGCCTTATACGGTGTATTTATAGGCAAAACTAATTGAAAATAATAAGTCAATAAGGAAACATTAACGAAAAGATGAACCATAGGGCTATGATGGAATTCTTGGATTGATAATATCCGTGCACAAAAAGTCCCGATCATCATTCCCCATTTAGAAGGTCGGGAACGAACCGTCGATTATTGTTTAGCGATCGTGCCACTACTATAATTGCATGGTAGGATTTCTATCAAAAACTTTACACAAACCTCCCCTACCAGAATCATTGCATTGGAAGTACCACCACCATGTAGGACGAATCAAATGGCTCTCTTTCGTGAGGCGCTTCCTTATCATTTTAAGAGCTCATCAGATGACTGTGATATTTTTGGAATTGCATGCAAGGTTAATCTAAGGATATTTTGATGCCTGCCCTTATGAGTGGAAGGGGAGGGAGGTTTTCCCATACTGTAGTGCGTTATGTTATATGATGTCCTAATCTCTAAGCTAAGGAGATAATTTACTAGGTGCAACTGATCGAACCCTTCTGCAAAGCTTATTATTCCTCAGGTGGTATCTTTCTGCCAAGAAGTTGGAGTTCATTAACAGCAACATCCACGTTTACGAAGGGTTCGATTCCTCTTTGGAATCATCGTGTCATGACGAATCCTGTGAATGAAATGCATTTAGATGTCGACGAAACTATACGGCCGAATTTCGTCACTTTCTGATTTGATTGGGTAGCTCTTCTCTCGTAGTTGATAACAGTCAGGTAACAGTCACTTCTCTTTATTAAAATTAGAAGAGAGTTTTCCTACTGCCAGGAAAGTTTAACTTCGGTCAGCAAACGGTTGATACAAACTCGTATATCCAAATGCGTATTGTTATAGATGTATACATTTGGTGAATTTTTTGTCTCCTCTTAGCCCTTACATATCATAATCCTGCAGCAAACCAGTGTCCACTAAAAGAAGACATAATAAGGGAAAGAGAGAGCCTTCCCTATAGAGAATTTCAAGGACGCATTAGCTCAATTGACTTTCTCCGACCATACTATATACATATCTTCCTCAATATCGAAGTCGACTTGGGTTAAAAGCTTGTAAATCTAGAAAATCTACTAAGACTATTTCGCAAAATGCTAGATAAATAGATGAACAGGACTGAAAAGAAAAACTACAAAACCCTAATCATGTAAGTAAACTATATCGTGCATTCCCGTGATAGCAATTTTCTGTTATTCAACGTTATTCAACCGGTAACAATAACAATTATCCCTCAATTATTTGAAAGTGTTTATATATTTAGGTAAATGGGAGCCACGGGCGCAACATGTATCATGGAACCGTTTCTAAAATTTTCTTTCAAAGGACAGTCTCTTACTTTTAGTCAAATATTACTTTTTAATGAAATAACTACACGAAATTCAAAGCCATGAATTTCATCATCTGTTTTCAGGTAATTGTTGTTTGTTGGTAATTGTATTCAAATTTCTGCAATTCAGTCCTTTACTGACTTATTGAAAAGTAATATTGAAACATTTTCCAAATAAAGATTTGCGTATCGTCAAAATCCAGCTAATCGATAATTATTTTCCTTTCCATTTGAAATCAATATAAACAGTCTTGAATTGATAAATTTTCGCTGTCTAATTAAATATTAAAATAGTAGTGCAATATGGAGGAAGTCAATATTGTGTGTGACACGTCCGAAGCCTACTACAGCTATAGGCAAATTGCTAGTGCGCTGCTTGTCATCTTTATTATATCTTATATATCATAATATATAAGACAGAAATTAAAGTTTTACTTTGTTGGGAAAAAAATAAATAATCAATTGCCTTTGTATTACAAAAACATATTATTTCTTACGAGTATATTTCACTCACTACTAGTGCTGCGTTCGAAGTATTTAGGCTTGGGCGATCCTACCTACTTAAAAATAAATGAAGGGGCTCTGGTAGTGGTGGCTGGTGGTAGGTTAATGAGAGAATTTGTCGAGACTTCCCCGCAACGTCGTATGCAGAATAGCGTCTTTCTGCATGGTTTGAACCACACTGTGTCCGGATAACTGAGTGGTTAGTGCACAAGGCTGTCGATCGGAATGTCGCAGTTCAAATCTCACTGGTGGCAGTGGAATTTGTATCGTAATTTGTCATCGGATACCAGTCGACTTAACTGTGAATGAGTACCTGAGTCAAATCATCATCATCATCAACGGCGCAACAACCGGTATCCGGTCTAGGTCTGCCTTAATAAGGAACTCCAGACATCCCGGTTTTGCGCCGAGGTCCACCAATTCGATATCCCTAAAAGCTGTCTGGCGTCCTGACCTACGGCATCGCTCCATCTTATGCACGGTCTGCCTAGTCTTCTTTCTCTATCATAGATATTGCCCTTATAGACTTTCCGGTCTGGATCATCCTCATCCATACGGATAAAGTGACCCGCCCACCGTAACCTGTCGAGCCGGATTTTATCCACAATCGTTCGTCATTGTGTAGGCTACGGAGTCGTCCATCCTCATGTAGGGGGCGAAAAATTCTTCGGAGGATTCTTCTCTCGAACGCAGCCAAGAGTTCGCAATTTTTCTTGCTAAACCCAAGTTTCCGAGGAATACATGAGGACTGGCAAGATCATAGTCTTGTACAGTAAGGGCTTTGACCCTATGGTGGGACGTTTCGAGCGGAACAGTTTTTGTAAGCTGAAATAGGCTCTGTTGGCTGTCAACAACCGTGCGCGAATTACATCATCGTAGTTGTTATCGGTTGTGATTTTCGACCCTAGATAGGAGAAGTTATCAACGGTCTCAAAGTTGTAGTCTCCTATTTTTATTTTCCCGTTTGACCAGTGCCATTTGATGTTGTTGGTTGGTTGGTTTTAGGTGCTGACGTTGCCACCATATACGTTGTCTTGCCTTCATTGATGTGCAGCCAAATTTTTAAACGATTATAGTTAACAAATGAGCGTCCCGAATTGGTTTTTTACAAGGGATATGGTAATTTGGCTGGCGAAACTACTATTTCAGCGTAAAGAAACATATAGTCATTTTCTAACGCGTCTATTGCTGCACTGCGTGAGACGCCCCCTTTTATGTATGGGGCAGATAATGCCTCTTTACCAATCGTCAGGCATTGGTTCACTTGGTGTTGTTGGTCACCTCCATGTTTTATGCATGCGGCTGTAATTCCTTCGATTTATGATTTGTAAGCTCGGTACTCGGTGGTGGCAGTTTTTGTCCGTCGTCTTCAGTTGACGGGATCTCCAACTTGCCGATATTCTTGAGCAAGTCATTAAAATGCTGGACCCATCGCCCAATTTGCCCATTCTGTCAGAAAACAAGTATAAAGTTTCATGCTGCCGACTTATTGGCTCACCTGGTGCGGTTGTTCCCTGCACTTCTCAAATTTACTGATCTGTTGGTTCTCCCAGGCTTTCTTTTTCCATCTGGGAAGTCGTTTCTCCTTTTGAGGGAGTTCGCGATAAGTCTCTGTCCATGCCCGCGATCTTTGAGAATGCAGCGTTGCTCGGTATGCAGCATTCTTCCATTCCGTTGCTGGTTTCAGTGTTAACTCTCATCTGCTTGTTACAGAGGAGATTCTAGGCGGTATTATCCCTTTCAATTCAAGCGAACGATTGTGGTGCTAATATATAACAAGTCAGGAAAATGGAAGCTCAGGGCTCCCAATACAAGGATACTTACTGGGAGCTAAGCAATACAAAAACAAGTCGGGCAACCGGAAGCTTGACGCTTCAGGTATAAAAGGTTTTGTGTTTCCCTATGTGAAGAGCGTGACGTAGTTCTTCATTGGCTTATAGCATTGACCCGAGATATTTAAATCGCTCAGTTCTGGGCAGGTTACTGCCATTGCCAGAACTGAGCGATATAAAAATCTCGAGCGACAGGTTACTGCCATTGCCAGAACTCAGCGATTTAAATATCTTGAGACAATGCTATCAGCCAATGGAGAACTGCGTAATGAAATTGCTTCACGCATTAATGCAACCTGGATGAAGTGACATTCCACAACTGGTGTTCTTTAGATCGACGTATCAGCGCACGTCCCAAATGTAAAATTTACTGCAATGTCGTCCGTCTGCCGCTCTCTATAGTTCTGAGTGTTGGCCGACTATAAAAAACAATGAATGCCGTCTTGCGGTAATAG
This sequence comes from Hermetia illucens, assembly GCF_905115235.1. Classification (NCBI taxonomy): domain Eukaryota; kingdom Metazoa; phylum Arthropoda; class Insecta; order Diptera; family Stratiomyidae; genus Hermetia; species Hermetia illucens. The sequence continues at coordinate 95,465,934 of NC_051852.1, read as the reverse complement.
GGACGAAGATGTTGCATTGCACTGGTGGCGTGACACGCTTTGATAACGTCTAAAATGACGAAAACGGTCATAACGAGCCGACCCCGCTTGTGAACGGGGCAAAGACTGACGAAAAAGGAAAAGATGTGAGGAGTGAAGAATGCATGATAGCTCTGTGTCACATAGCTACAAATTCCATTGCCCTCTACTTTTTAGAAAGTGATTTAAATAAACCATTTGATGGAAACCCCTGTGTTGATAATAGTCAACCTCATGGGCTTCACACTCGGAGTTTAATATTATTAGCAAATGCCAAGAATGTAACCTACATCAAATATAAACAAGTCGGAAAACCGGAAGCTGGGCGCTTCAGTTATGAAAGGTTTTGTTTGCTTTTTCTGTGAGTATATTTGAGTGTAGAACTATCCCATTTGTATGTAGCCAGTTAAGAATATGCATTTAGCATGTCAGATTTAGTACTTCGGGTTGTAAATTTATACGGTAAAGACAACTTTGAGCTACTGTAACTTTGTTAATAATAGTATGATTTTGATCAAACTTGGAGTTAATATGCTTCATATTATATTTTATACTACTACCAACTTTTATAACTCTGGGGTAAACTTAAGGGGGGTTTTACTCAATTTTCCTAAAAATATGGTAATATACTATTATTAACCTAATTTGAACAGATATCGATAATATCGAGGCCTGGGCACCATATAGAGGCAGCTTCATGATTTTTTTCAGATTTTTCCGTTGGGTGGTTTCTGAGAATGGGTCCGTTAAAAAAATCATAACTTTGCACCCCTCCCACTCCCCGCTTTTTTAACAAATCTCAAAACTAAGACCGGCTTCGAAAAGTACTAATTGAGACCTTTCGTTTGATACCCCACGTGACTATATTTGGTGAAAAAACCCGCACCCCCCTTTTACATGTATGGGGATCCCCCCTAAATCTCAACGTAGGAGGATATCACTCACTGCATGTCTGGGGATCCACAGTTCCCACCTTCTCACCAAATTTCGTGACAATTTGTGTAGCCGTTTTTGAGAAAAGTTCCTGTGATAGACAGACAAACAGACAGACAGACCGACGGACACACAGACAGACATTGAACCGATTTTAATAAGGTTTTGTTTTACAAGGAGAATTAGATTCTTCTTGAATGGAATTTTAATATTTCATTCGAATGTCAATTATTCTCGTTAATTATGACGTCAGCATCTTATTTGTATGGCTTAGGATGCTGTTAATTCGTACGAAATTGATAAGTTTGAACTCTTATAACTTTGACACTAATGGTTGGATTTTCATGAAACTTGGCATGTGTATGCTGTCCTCTATGTCGGTACAAAATTTAGTACACCTAGGATGGACTTAGGGGAGTTTTTCAGTCAATTTCTAAAAGTTGATAATATACTATCAGTAAATTTATTTGAGCAGAAACCGGAAAGGGACATCTCTCGAAGATTAGATTTCACATAAGTGTTTCACATAAAACCTTAAAAAGGGCTGCAGATAAGTAGATTCTTCATAAATGCGACTTTAATATTTCACGCGAATGTCAATTATTCCCTGTAATTATGACGTCAGCATCTTATTTGCATGGCTTTGGAAGCATTAAATTCGCGCGAAACTGCAAAGTTTGAACTGCTATAACTTTGGCGTTAATTATCAGATTTCCACGAAATCAGCAGATCAGATTTTTTTCTGATCTTTAGGTTAGGTAGTTTCCGAAAATGAGTCCTCTCTCACTTCAAGTGCGTACATTTTGAGTCCTTACTCACGCACTTTGCAATTTATGCCAAAACTAATGTCAGTTTCGGAAAGTATAAATCGAGACCTTTCATTTGGTACCCTACACAACTATATCCGGTGAAAAAATTTTTGAATCACCCCTTTGCATGTATGGGGAGCCCCCCTTTAAACTTGACCTACATTTATGCCACTCGCAGTATGCGTGGGATTTCATAGCTCCCATCTGGCCACCAAATTTCGTTCGGATCGGTTTAACCGTTTTTTGAGAAAATGCGTGTGACAGACAGACAGACATTGAATCGATTTTAATAAGGTTTTGTTTTACACAAAACCTTTAAAATAAACTTAAAAAGCAATATAAGAAATTGCAAAAATAATAGGAAATAAACATCAAATCAATCAATCAGATCAATTTGCGAGGATTATTTAGAAACGATATCGGTGTACAGGACCAAGGTTCACTCAAATTTTTGTTTGGCTTGGAAGTGAGGATTAGCCTCCGCTCGACCTCGACTGTTATTTTCTTCGCAGCTTCCAGGACTTCTTCCTTACCATTGGAATTTCGGCGGCATTCACTTGGAGAATACGAAGGTTAGTGGTATTCACATTTTGTGGGGACAAGTTTCGTCACTATCTTGTGTAGGGCAAATATTCGATTAAGGGTGTTTGTCTTTGATTATGGACGTCACTGTTTTGTAGGCGCCAACCCAGGGTTCCAGATCAACTTCCTTACAAAGCCCGTTCAAGTGTTCGCTTTTATTACTTATTATAGCCACATGCAATTTTTTCTCTTCTTCTTTGTATTGTTCATGTAGCTGCTCGTATCCAGAGAACGGTCTCTGTCTCCTGACTGCGGCTTTTGGCCTTGAGGCAGGTCTCGTGGTATTGGCAATTGTTAAGTCATCCAGTGTTTGCAAGAATAAGATTCAGACCAGAAAGAGTTTCAAATAATACAGGCTATCTTGCGTGATTTTCTCGGCTGCGCCACATGCTATGGTTTTAGGACTATAGTCATTTGCATCCTTTGCTAACCATCGATTGAAACTCTTTTCCTGTAAGACTTGGTGCCGCATAACAACTGCAGACGGATATACCACCTATCTTCGCTCTCGTAAAGCCACCCTCGAGCACCTTCTTTGTTCTTTCTGTCACTTGATTTCCGCATATTTATTTCATTGCTTCTCCGCTCTTATCAGTATCCCAAATTCCACCATGTAAGTCTTGTACTATTCGCAAACAGGAGAGACATCTATCTGAATGTGCGTAGATGAGTGTATCTACATTTATTGACCTCTGTTTACCATTAATAATATCAATTTTTATTTGCAATAAACCTTCTATAATTAAGAACAAGTTATAAGGAAGTGCCCGTCAGGTGCATTCATTTCATGACAAGGTAAGTTCCGAAGTGGATGGGTGGATATGGTGGCTATTTGTAATCGTGATATGAAACTGCTTCCATCAGACCTTGTTAACGTTGCATTTGCTGTGCAAGCATCAATAATGAATAGGAAAATTTTATGATCTGTGAAAAAAAGGACATATGTATGTTAAAGCTTCGTGCTTTCTAGACGAGGAAAATTCTTACCGAAGTAAATGTAGCCATTGTAACTGGTATCACTTTGCCCGCCACAATTACTTGTCCTTTCTGCGTCATTTGCATGAAAATTATCATGATTTTCTTGAATTTTTGTGTTTGATCATACCAAGGGCAGGAGTAGATGGATGTCACTATACTGTCTGTTGTCGAAAGAAATTTGTTTGAATAGTAACAACAGGGGAGGATCTGTGCTATTTCTCCCATTAAAAACGCAATCAGAGCGATCACTTCCGTCATATTTGGTGAGAACAGCAGGTACTCTAGTGCAATCATCACAATAACCAAAGCTGTAGCAACAAATTGATATAAAATTATATGAGATACGGTTCCTTGAAGAGTGTTGAATATCCTGAAAGGAGGAAGTGGAAAAAGAGTTTGTATTTTTTGGAAATTTTGAATTAACCTCACAGTTAGTGGTAATGAGCTTGTGACTTACTCCGAAATAATACGATGGTCTTCTATGCACTCGATCAATCCCTTAAGATTTTCACTTTCCCTTTTCCGTGGATCATATTTTAGATTCTCAATACGGTTCATGATGTTTTGCAGATGAGCGATCAATATCATTATGTAAATGGGTCCACAAAAATCACTCGAAATACTTTGCATTGAAAGGAAGGAATGCATGGCGAACTGATAGAAAAGGGTGACCCAATATCGCAGAGCTGTTGCCTGCCAATCATAGGGCAACCAAATTTCATAGAGCAAACGCTGTTGGTTGGAAAACGCTGCAATTATGACCGTCATAATATTAACAGAATCATAAACAAGGAATCCAATTACGAAGAAACGGAAGGAGAACTTGGTAGCATTAACGAGGTTCTCTGCATGCTCCTTGGTGAGAAGGCGTTGACCCAGTTTAGCTAGCGAATATTTTATACCAAGAATTTCACGACGCTTCAAGAGAACGGTAATGAGCTTGAATCCAGTGATTGATACCAGGATATTCATCGGGAGATTATTCAAGAGAGACTTAATATTGCTTACGAAAAATAGTTGCATTATGTACATAAAGGACGCGTAGAAATTTGTTGCGAAAACAGCGAAGATCAGGTGGCAAAAGTAACGAATGTTATAATTCTGAATAGGGTACACACCCACTAGCGTCCATCCGAACCAGACGAAATTCAGTGCGTTCGAAGTATCAACTTTTTCCATTGTTCCTAAATCGATTCTATTCAATTATATTTTTTTGGTTTTGAAACTCTCACTCTGTTAGTTAACCCTCCTGAACTACAAACGTTTCTGATTAAGTAAGAAGACTTTCTGATATTGCGCTTGAAAAGTTTAGACAATATTTTCATTGTCCCTTTAAACTTGTTATCTCCTTTTTCATAGCTTTCAGTAGAATCAATCACGTCATAAAATTTAAATCAACCAAATAAGTGAAAGCCAGTGCTTCGAATATGATGGATTCTAAAGAGTTTTCTTGTGGAGAATGAATATGTGTGTGATTTTAGAAATGTATCTACCAAAAGAAGAAGTTAAATAATTAATCCCTTTCCATATTAAAATTTTGGTTTCAGTTGCATGGAGGAATCAACAAAAGCTTACATTATTTACTTGGTGGTAGGTTACATTATTGAGCGAAATTCCTTGATTACCTTTTGCGGGGAACGGCCACTATCGAACTGTCTCCCTGAGGCATCGTATTACAGCAGGAAAATGTTAACAAAAGTTTCAAGTCAAAAGCGAGGTTCTTGCACTATATGTTTGTATACAGTGTGTTTCAAAATCACCAGATAAAGCCAGGCGATTATTTAAGCAATAGACTCCCCGCCGGTTTTCAATAATAATGGAAATCATTTGTCTAGAGCCCATGATATATGGCGTCACAATTAACGAATCATTATCATTCTTCTGACTTCATCCCCTCCACAGGGTTCTCATTTGGATCAGCAAATTAACTGCTGGTCAAATAGTAGTATAGGTTCCAGTGCGAAAAGTGGATTGGTACCCACGATGGATCATAAAACCTGGGAAACGTCTGTTGAACCAACCAACCAACAGCTCTACTACAAAACCTTATCTCTACGGAATAACGATTTGCGCATTTTCTCATGGAACGTGCGTTCCCTGTACAGAGATGATATTGCCAAGCAGCTAGCCGATACTCTGTCCCACTATAGGGCTGATGTAACAGCATTGTAGGAGATGCGTTGGACAGGGACCGGTTTTCCGGAGAAGAGTCACTACACAGTAAACCATGTACTCGGAGGAGGTTTCTTAGTCAGTTAAAAAATGAAACCTGCTGTTTTCGGCTTTGAAAAAATAAACGAACGGCTAGGCATTCTGCCCTTACAAGGCAAATTTAGAAATATAAGCCTCATTAACGTTCACGCCACTACAGAGGAGACTGCAGATTCGGAAAAGTATATCTTCAACGAGGCAGTAGAGCCGATCGGGCTAGATGACTGATCCTTGGAGGCAATTAAACGACAAAATTGCCATATCAACTAAAGATTTGGCAACATATCTCTACATATGCACATAGAGAATCTGAAAAAAAGATACGGAGGAGATGTCGGGTTGAGAACCTACCGAAGTCCCCAAACGGACCTCGGAGGCCACAGAGACTGAAAGGACAGGATCAAGCAGGGCAATAAACCTGATGCCCAGTGAAGACGAGAGCCTGGCCCATCTACATCTGGATTTTCACGGACTCAAGGTGGAGAGCGACATGCAAGAAAGCGCCATGTCTAAAGAAAAAGGTGATACCTCGACAGTGGAAAAGAGTTCCAAGCGCCAACAGAGCCAATGGCCAGCACTAAGATAGCCCAGGTAAAGCTCCACCACGCAAGAGCGGCATCTGCAGTGATTGCAATGTCAACTCCAAGGGCAGCATTGGAAGAGTGCTGGCTTAAGGACCCTGAGTATACCGGGAGTAGATTCGCGGCCTGCAAGGAGGAAGTATGCAGCTAATTTAGGACATTTCTTGCGAAAACCAAAAGCTTGTATCATTCTTAAACGTAATTTAAAATATATATACCTTTCAGAATTCCTAACTGGACTACTTGTAGCTGTCCAAGTTTCATTGAAAGCCGGGGGAAAACTCAGGAGACAATATGGCATCGGACTACCTCCCAAGAAACGACATCCGGATCTCACTGGAGCAAGTCACTGTCACACACAATCTAAGAGGTGATTACCTCCTTGAACTTATTCTTAACAATAAGTTAGGAATATATAATATGGGGAACATTCCAACATTCGTGGCCAGCACTAGAAAACAGGTACTTGGCACTACATGGCTCTAAGGAATACTCTGATGAACGAGCTGTTGATTAGTGTAGGTGTATGTCGGATCACTGAATAATCAGATCCCAGGATAACACACTGCGACTCCTATAAAAGGCACCTGGACAAGAACATGGTTTATCTATAATCTACAGAATGAGAGCAGAGGCCCAAAAATTCTTCAACCGGGCAAAACAAACCAGAAACTGACTGAGGCACAAAAACGTACTGCATATAGCAACGCGAAAGCGAAAATAAAACATCTGCAGGCAATTCTGGGAACGAATGGAACAAACCACAGAAGCAACCAGACGATACAAAGCTATAGCCAAACGCAGGTCAGTATTTTCTGTCTGACTGAAGAAGGAGGATGAGACATTTACCAAAAATCAGGCTTCTCCGAACTCATTTCCCGGTGTCCTACCCCAAGACAGAAGGCGACAACAATTTGCCTGACACCCCAACAACGAACAGAAAGCGAAAAAAGAAAAACCGAAAACTTACAAAAGAGGTATTACCACTAAGACAACTATATTATAACTAACATTCAATTCATTAAAGCAATTCTACCCTGGGAGCAATGTGACCGGTTCTCAGGTGTTATACGATCCTTTTTAAAATTCGCAAAACACAACATGGGTGCGAATCACATCGAACGTAAATCAGCCCACACTTCAGACTAAAGCTTGACCTTGCTGGAAAATTTTTTGTTTAGGGATGGAGGAGCTATAAGTCCGCATCCACTTAAAGTCGGTCGGGACCAAATGGAAAGCAAGTTACTCCCACGCTCCTTAGTACGCGGACTCTTCGTTTTCGACTAAATCTTGGTCGCAAGTAGTCCGGCCCGTCATCAAGTGAATCAGACTTAGGACTCGTCAATCCCCAAACAAAAAGCTGGAACACGAGGATTACCCTGACGACATTGTTTTAATCTATAGGGGCAAATATGAGGATACCCCATGTGATAGAATCCAAATTTAATTGAGAATTACGAGTACCTGATGCAGGAAGGCAGAAGCCGCCATAGTATAATTCACTGAGAGTCATTAGGCTGCATGGCATCGAGGTGAAACAAGAAACGGAGGTCGAATATTTGGGAATTACACTAGTCCAAAAGAAGTAGAAGAAGACGCAAGTTAAAAACACGTGTCGGAAATCTACAAAGGCGCTGATGACATGGAGGTGCATAACAGGGAAAAATGGGGTTGCACTCCGAAGATACTGTGGACATACACTGCAATGGTAAGGCCTGTGATTACCTATCGGGCGTTAATCTGGCCAGAAAGAACTGAACTCAGCACAACAACCAGGGAGTTACACAACCGTTGAAGACTGCCTTGCGTGATTATCAGGATTAACTCATCTCCCTCTTCGCATACATATGCATGCAAGGGGAGTGATCTTCCAAATGGCCGGTAGTATCAGTGAGGCGGGGAGCTGCCTAAATTGAAGGAAAATCTATATTCTTTCTAGGCGGTCCATCGACTTACTAATACTAAGGGGTAACATGATAACGAGATTTCACTTGGATAAGAAGGGGAGAGCGCGCCTGTGGTATACAGCTTAAACCAGCAATTGCTTACCTGGTACACTGACGAATCCTTTATAGCAGAGGAAGCGGGCGCCGGCGTCATTTGTCCAAGAAAAACGTACTTTGAACCAATGGATAAGCACTAATATGCTGCAGGTAGAAATATACGTCATAGAAAAATTTACCTCCTTCAACCCCCAAAGAAACTATAGTGGACAGAACATTGCTATTCTGACCGGCAGTCAGGCGGCGAACAAGGCACTTAAGTCCAATCAGGTGAACTCCAACCTGGTAGAAGAATGCGTTGAGAGACTAAACACACTCGGTTCGCACAATAAGGTCTGGATACTCTGGAGCAGGCCATGTTGGGTTAAAACGCAAAGAGACAGCGGACACCTCTATATGGACCAGAACCTTTGTGTGGAATTGGTAACGGTGTCGTGACTACGATATTGAAGAATGAAGAGGAACGACTGAGGGAAGTATACTAGGCGAACTTACCAGGAATGGAACAGTCTAGGTAGCTGGTGCGGGGATATGAATCCAAGCACTCAAAGGACTATTTAAACCTCACAAAGAAGAGTCTCCGAATTATAGTAGGAATACTCACTGGCCCTGCCGACTAAACTGTAACCAGTAAAAGGAGCAACACAATAGTGCTTCTAGGAGGCAATGCAACTTCCCTTAACAAAATAATAATAATTATAATAATCACCGTCTCTACATTACATTTCTTGAACAAGCGCAAGCATTTGGCGTTTGAGTTAAATTGCTCTACCGGGATCCGAAGAGTAAAGTTCGAAGTGTGGCAAATATATCAAAATCGCCTCTTGTCTCGGCTGATGGTCATTAAGAAATAACCCTCTCGCCATTCCTCTTTGTTCTTGTTGTGGACATTGCCACGCTGGGCATCCAAAGTCCTGCGCCCTATACACTGCTTTATGCAGATGATGTTTTCCTAGTGTCTCAGAGCAAACGATCTAAACTTCTTCACATGTAACACGACCGCAGATCATGGATCTCAATAAAACAAAATTTTTGACGACCGATCCCAATGAAACAGGCGCTATCACTGTCAGTGGTAGTGACCTACCGACGGACGGCCCTGCTGACTGTAAATATTATCTTTTTGACAAATGATTTCAGGAAATGTTGAATAAAAAAACTGAAGAGATTGCAGGGTGCAGGATTTATTTCCTTATAAACTGCCTTCCACATCGCAGCAAAATATGTCATCATATGCATACATACGTGCAATAGTCGAGAAAGAATCACACATTTAATGAAGTGCACGTAAGAGTACATAACACATGGATTTTATAATAGTTCTGTAATAAATTTCATTGCAAGGTGACGCTCTTTTGGGAATCCAAATTCAGTCCTCTTTTCTGCAAAGTGTGCTTAAGTAATGAATGCTTACACTCGTGTTGTGTCTCCCCTTAATGACGAATTCGCTGTGCAACTGTTAGAAGGGAATAGGACAGTTTTATAATCTGTGAAAAGAAAAATATTTTCTTCTTATTTATTCGATATGGTTCCTAAAAAGTACAGACTGAAGTGAAAGTAGCCATTGTAACTGGGATAACTTTGCCCGCTACAATCACCTTTCCCCTCTGAGTCATTTGCATGAAAATTATCAGAGTTTTCTTGAATTCCGTTGTCTGATTGTACCAATCGCATGAATAGATTGATGTGACTATATCATCCGTCGTCGATTGGAATTTATTTGAATAGTAGCAACAAGGAAGTATCTGTGATATCTCTGCTACCACAAAGAACGCAAGAGCTATTACTTCCGTGAAATTAGGCGAGAATAGTAAGTAATTCAAGGCAATCATAACGAGGACCAACGCGGTCGCCACAAATTGACACAAAATGATGTGTGATACTGTTCCTTGTAGGACGTCAAATATGCTGTAAACAAGGGAAGGGAAGTGAAATTTTACTATCTGGAACTAGTTTCTTGGGAAACGATATTTCTTCATTGAGAACTTACTTTAAAACGACGCGATGATCCTCTATGCATTGGATAAGCTCCTTAACATTTTCACGTTCTTCTTTTCGAGGGTCATATTTCAAGCTTTCAACGCGAGCCATAACATTCTCCAAATGCGCTGTGAGAATCATCAAATAGATCGGGCCGCTAAAATCACTTGAGACGCTTTGCAGGGCCAGGGCAGATTGAGTGATGAATTGATAGAGGAAAGTAAGCCAGTACCTCGTGGCAGTAGCTTGCCAGTCATATGGCAACCAAATTTCAAAGAGCAAATGCTGTCGATTAGAGAACCCGGCATTCACCGCAGCCATGACATCAACAGCTTCGTAACAAATGAATCCAAATATGAAAAGTCGGTTACAAAATTTAATTAGATTAGCCAAGTTCTCGGCCTGGCTTCTTTTTAGCGGACGTTTGTCTAGCTTTGATAACGAGTCCTTGATGCCAAGAATCTCATGACGCGTTAAGAAAACGGTTAAAAATTTTAAGGTTGTTACTATTATCAAAACGTTCATCGGCAGATTATCTAGAAGATACTTCAAATCCTTCACATAGAACAACTGCGTTATAAACACGATCAATGAATAGATGTTCGTTGCAGAAACCGCAAGGATTAGATGGCAGGTATGCCAAATCTTATAGCTCTGAATGGGGTATACACCCATCAGCATCCAGCCCAACCAAACGAAATCCAATGCTTTGGAAGTGTCCACTTGCCCCATTGTTTGCAAATCAACGCAATTCCAGTCCCAGGTTACTTTCACTACCGCGATATTAATTTCCCTTTTGAACTAAACATCGCTCCCGAATCGAATGTTGTAAATATTAAGGGAAAGTCTTAGTTGGCCTGTTATAGTTATTATCGCCTATTACAGAACGTATTATTGAAAGTTACCTCCACTGGAAAATTTGGATTTCGTGTCTGTAATTTCATCTACTCGTAGCTTAACGCCAGTCAATAATTTATTTGACAATTATCTCTCAATTAGACTATTGTGGTTACACGTCGCTTTCACAGACAACGAACAAACAAATATTGAATTTTTAAAGGAAATACTAGCATTGCTTGAAACGCATGGTATTTCCAAATAACACGATAACCGAGTTTTAAAGAGTTTACGTCGAAAATTGTCGAACTAGATAATGAAAATTGCTCACAGTTTTCAGTGGAGTTGCAAAGGCTACCTCCCACTCCTCTTTGCAAAGGACTTTCTTAGCCCCCTCAGTTGTCCATCGGTTTTAATCAATAAACTCCCTCCCCCAGAATAATTCTGTTCATGTTGTTTTTGTTTCAATTTCCTAGGTCCGTGGGCTCGGCATGGAAATGTGATCCCCTTCAATCGGGTGGCAGGGCTCAGAGAGGCCCCACATCCATTGAAATGAATTTTAAGTGTGTAATTGGTATAGGCCGGCATTTAATTCCACCTTAAGGTAAGCGCATCGATGCTCTTCTTTACTTTTATATTTTCAGCCATTTTCGTGGACGATGGAGTTAAACCCCTATTCTGTGTGACTCAGTCTTCTCATTTTCATACGGTGTGTGTGTGCTAATCTGAAAAAACGTCTTTCCCTTTTTCCTTTCCTTAATCGAATCGAAAGTCAACATTTGTTGTAACCGCCTAATCCTCTCACAGTACCCCCTTGTCCATTCATCTCTCCATTTGCTTATATCATTCCTCCCGGCTTTGTTGTTTTTGCATGCATGAAGAACGTCAGAAACTTTTCATCCCACTAGCAAACTCCGCCTAAGAGGATCCCATACTTGCTTTACGGATGCAGGTCGCTATAGTCTGAACTGCCAAGAAACTCCTAAGCTACTTTTAATTTGATGCCTCTTGTGACTCTTTGAAATAGTGACACTCCGAGGAGCTGCTGATTCACTCAAAGTGTACCCTGCTCGTTGTGAAAGGCGACTAAAAAATATAGAAATTAGTGTTTAGGCAAGCATCCTGCAAATTTGGATATTTTTCTTGGTAATGAAATGCTATCCACCCTTAAATAAGGTCCATCGAAGGTGGGACGTACGGGAGTCGTAGGAGGTTCGAATCCAATATCAGACTGTTATTTACTGCGATCAAAAGGTGCACTCTCATGACCTGACAGCCAGTTCCTAACAGATCATACTACGAAATTCGGAAGCTCAAGAAGCATCATAATTGGGTAATGTTGTGCACCAACGCAGATTTCCTATACAAAGGAGAGTAATACTTCCTTTGAGCAATTACCAGTTTAGGTGGGGTCTGAAAAAACGTGACTCGTAGAAATTTGCAGATTTCTGCAACTTTCACCTTCTTGTCATTGACGATAGACTGTTCAAGCACAGGGCTCGATATCAGTTGGTCGGCAAAGAATATCTAATTGACCGTATAGTAATTAACACTAATTTTAGGAGTTGTCTATGAGATATGGGTAACAACGGAATTGCTGATATCGTCCGTGAAAGAGACCATCATCTAATAGTCACCTACCTTTGCTTGCGTGTCGTTTCCCTCACCCCTTCTCAGGGGAGCAAAAGGCCCATTTCAAACCCCATCTGGCTGTCGGCCAGCAATAGGAAAACGGCAACTTTGATCTACTAAAACTTTGTTAGAGATAGTGACAAGAAACTAAACCATGTCACGCCACTAGTCCAAGGCAACATCTTCGTCTTCATTGCCGCAAGACACCGTTCATTGTCGCAAGAAAAACATTGTCTGCATAAGGCACCGACATAGACACGAAGCGGTCTTGGTATATGCGCCACCCTTCGAACTTTACTTTTCGGATGATCGCAAAGTAATTTAACCCAACGCACAAGTTCTTCAGGCACTAAGTGTTGTCGTAGAGCATACCAGATGAATTTGTATAGGATGGTGATGGAGGGTGATGCTTCGCACGGTGTTTTTTCATGAGTAACCGCACAGCGTGTATTGCGCCAGTAGTTTCGCTTGGTTCACTATTATTTGAACGACTTCGCGAATATGGTTGTCAAAAATACATTTAAAAATCTTCTGAATAACCCAATGGATTGATGTACCACAGTGTTGGGTTCCAGCTATTCGTTTTCCAAAGTTCAGATGCGATGTCGTCAGGTATTATACTGGCTTTCCTCGATTTTATTTGTTTTATTGCTTTCTCGAATTCAGTGGCGCAGATAGGTGGGATTACTCTAAATGTCGGCAAAGCTTGTGGAAGTGGTGGATGAAAAAATTCTTCAGTTAAAACCTGCTCGAAATATTCCAGTCATATATCCGTCGCGGCTCGTCCGTCGGTAAACAAAATACCGTTCTTGTTGTTAACGCAGCAGAAGTATCCGATATTCTGTGTGCATTGGTGTTGGCTTTTGACAAGTCGATACAGATCTCGCTCGTCATCCGGACTGTCCAGCTTATCGTAAAGACGTAATGGACTGCCCGGGTGACAGTGGCTTGATTAGCAAGACTGCAATCAATGGGCGATATTGTGACGCGCTGGTCTCGTAAGAAACGCTTTTCAGTCAGTAACGATGTTAAAATGTCGATTGATGGACCATGTATTCATAAGTACAACGTCATGGATGCCTCCAAAATCGACTATACGTTTGTCACCCTCATTGCGGGCTACAAACTCTTTTCACCAATGTCATCTTTTGTCGTCTGCTTTTTCACGCACTCATACATTAAGGTCTGCGTGGTACGCGGTGGTACAATAGTGAGCTTCATCATCAAATCGTTCGACTTCTTTAATGGCATTACGGAAACCCTCTGAGATGGCAATGTCAACACCGTATTGAGTGTGTGGCCTACCAAAATAGAGAAGTTTGTATCCATTTTTACCGCGTTCGCGTTTTATGTCGCAACTTTTGGCACTAGACCATTGTTTTTTTGTAGAGTGTAGATATTAATGCGCCTTTTCCGAAGGGTTCTTGCGAATTTTTCGGTCTTTCCTGTAAGGGTGTCAATCTTTAGAGTCCGGGTACATATTTGTTTGTCCATGACTAACTTACGTCCTGATGCGTCCATGCGTCAAAAACCCTTTCCCATTTCTCCATAGGACTGGGGCCCATCCTGCTGTCTCAACTAAGTTGAACGCATTTATCCGAAACGTATGACTTAACACGATCATTTTGTTTTTAACAATATTGTATGCAATTGCTTGGTCGGCCTGTTGCAGGATCTGTCATCAAGAGAGATAAGGTAGAAGTTTGCATAGTGGAATAACTTCAATTATACTTTATTTATCTCTTTCCCTGGTCTCAGCATTTTATTTTTGGTTTACTGAGGATAGTACAAAGTACGTTGCCTCAAACCATTCTCCTTTACTTGAGCTTGGAATCAGCATGCGGGAGTTTGGTCCTTTATTTTAACCTATTTCAAGTGATTATGATTGTTATGAATTTGAGAGAAAAAAACAAAAAAACTTTTCTTTAAAAAAATAAAATAGCCAATTTTCAACCCGTCAACCCCATGGAAACTTAGAAGCAGTTTACAACAAGAAAAATGTGATTTTTTTAATATCTTGCATTTCTTACTATTTCACATCTGCGCTGCATAGATTCAACTAAGTTTATTATTACATCTACATGTCTATTGGAATTGTGAGTCATTCTCTTTGGAGAGCAGCTGCTTTAGGAAAGTTTGAGTTCGATTACGTCGGTCTAATTCTTTCCAAATGTGCTCAATGGGAATAAGGTCACGACTTTGGGAAGGCTAGGTTATTTTTGTAACTTGGTTATGTTTTAGTCAATTCTGAGCGAACTTCGAAATATGCTAAGGATGAAGAAACTTTTCGAATACATTCGCAAGTCCGGGTAATTTAGAGTGGATACTACTTATTTAATGTATTGTGACATTGGTTTCAACTTTACACTGCGACTCACCAACGCGGGTAAACCTGAGATGATACATAATCACAATGAAACAAAGCATGGAGTGGACTCTTTTGACCAACTATGTCAAAACGTGAACGCTAATAGAAAAACTCGAAGGTAGCCTATGTGCTTCTTGTACAACATGAAAACATAGTCTGCATAAATGCTTATGTGATTTACAGTCACAACTTCCATAAATAATATCAAGTGGCAGAGGAACAACTAAACAGGATGGACTTCATTATAAATTTACAAGATTGACTGGCAAAAGATTGGTTGATAAAAAGAAGCTCCCATTCTACACAAACACGATCTGTGATAGATAGAATCGCTCGCGTTATGAAGACATTAGATCCAGCAAAAATACCCAGTGAAGGAAGTACGGTACTTTCTGCAACAACAAACAAGTCGAGAAGCCGGAAGCTTGACGGTTTAGGTACGAAAGGTTTTTGTATTTCTTGGTACGTAGCACGTAATATATCCATATATATTATCCATCCACTCTCGGGAGATATTGACATTCACAGTTTTCAATTTTTAAAGAAGCATCAACTTTGACGTATTATAACTTTGTTAGTAATAGTGCGATTTCCACCAAATTTGGTAAAATCATGCTCTAAATTTTAGCCTGCATCACTGCAATTTTGTGGTGCTAGGATTTATTTAAAGGGGGGTTCCCAGCCAATTACAAAAAAATATACTAATATACTATTATTAACTTTATTTGAACAGATGTCGGTATGGAAGGTATTTCGGAGCCCAGGCACCATATAGTGGCAGCCTCCTAGTTAGTGGAAAGGACCCTTAAAGAAATGGTCACTTTCGACCCCCGCATTCCCCACCTTTCCAATAAATGTGAAAGCTAAGACCGGCTTCGAAAAGTACTAACCGAGACCTTTAATTTGATACCCCACATGGCTAGATTTGATGAAAAAAAAATTTACACCCCTTAAAAAAGAAGGAAAGCCAACCAATATGCGGAGAGCATAAGAAAAATGTGTGTACATTGAGTACCTAATTTTATTTTTTATTGTGATTTTTTACCCTTCCATCTGAAAAAGTGAGTCTTACACTAAGTATTTTGTATAACATTGATAAAGATCTAAACCCTAATTAATAAAGAAAAATTGATTGTTCTATACTTAAACTCTGGGTGACAAAAAAAATGTTGAAATATATAAAAAAATAAAAAGTCTACAAGCACTTCCCTTTCTTTACAAAGGAGCTTCCAAATGTTGGACCAGTACTACTCGTAAGAATAGGTAAACGTACATTGAAAATTTCTAACAGCAAAAACACAAAACCTTCGGATGCCACCAGCTCAGATACATACATCTTACGATTTCTCTAAAAACAGGAAGCGTCTTATCTTTTTTACCGTCATGGTAATTAAATAAGCACCTTATTCTCTGGTATTTTCTATTATTCTTCATTCATTCCCTTTTATCTAATGAAGTTCGCTCGAATGAATATAACTAATTTCAACAATTCGAAAAGTTCAGCTCCAGCCCAACGTTTCCTCTATAAGATCGACAGTTTGATTTCATTGAAATCGCAGTCTCAATTCAAATGAATGTACTCAAACACGCTCTTCAAAGCGAGCAAGCCTTGAGCACATATTTCAACAATAAAATCCATCTCTACACGTATCCACATTTCAACTGTGACGCTCAAAAGATTGCTGTGCAAACGCCATCGCCAAGAAAACATTGACGCGCATTAGAGCTCTCACCAGTCGAAGTCTCTGAAGTCATTTTTTCTTCTCCTTGTTTTCTAGCGTACGCGGACGATCGAGTGAAACGCTGCTGAGAGCAGATAACCGCATCTAAAGTGCTCGTTCCCGTACTGAGTATCTAATCTTGGGCCTGTTCTCCCAACAACCTTCCGCTCTAAATTCAAGTATTTCGCTCTTTCTGTAGTTTTTCCGCTCATGGTTGGTAGAGAAGCCGCGAGAGAAGCACAAAATGGCTATGGAGGTAGCCAACTTGCAACGAGTTCTAGCGAACAAGCGGCAGAAGTGTTTTCTCTCAGCTCGCGAACAACCACGAGTGTCCCGCTTCAAGTTTGTTCTCGACGCCGTCGCCAATTCAATTGAAACTCACTCGGCCGCAAATTGCATAGAACAATGGAGTATGAAGCCCAAGCGAAGGAGAGATCCCACACCAGGGTAAGTGCAAATCTAATTTAATAATTGCATCTGGGAAAAGTATCTAATCAGGTGAAATCTTGCCTCACAGAAAAGATGGTCCGACGAAGAGGTGAAGGTGCTCATCATTCTCTATCAGCAGAAAGAGCTGCTCTACAACGCTCAGCACCCTGACTACACGAACAGGGAGAAGAGGCTCCATGCCTACGACGAGATAACCGAGCGGTTGCGCTACATGCGCAAGACGATCACGACGGAAGAAGTTAAGGCCAAGATCGAGTTGCTAAGACGGCAATTTCTGGTTGAACTCAACAAGATACAGAGCGCCTACTACAGTGGCCGGTCCGCGCCGAGCGTCTGGTGGTTCAATAGCATGAAATTCATCCAGAGCCACCTGAAGAGGCGGAATACCGATGGTGTCGAGGCGACAACCCCGGAGGAAGAGTGCGAGCCCGAGCCCGAGCCGGAATATGTAAGTTGGCCGCAAGGTGTGCTTCTGCACTTTCTTTTCTATCTTTCTCCTATCAAAGTAATTTCTCCGACGTCTACTGTAGAATAGCTAACATCAATCGAGTTTAGCAGCAAATGAAATTCGTAATTTAGCTGCCCTGGAAAATGGCTCGTGTTCGATCTCTCACACATTCATTGCGAATTTTCTTTCCCACAGTCAGAGATGGAATCCTGACCCGCACTCGAGCTTTGCAAATCCTTAATGGATACATAAGTACAGATGTACGTATGCATGCACTGAAGCAGGGTATACACGCCTCTGTCTCGTTTTCCTTTAGCCGTTTTTTCACTGTTAATTCTTGGGTCATTTTCCAATGGCATCCTGCTCTATAGTTTTTTCCCAGTTTCTAAGCAAATTTCAAGCTAACTTAGTAATTATAATGGAGATTTCGGAGGCATCTTTCCTTTTTACCAACTTTTAGGGCCCAATCCCACTAATTACAGTCAGTTAGTTACCTTCCATTAGGAATAGTGTTTGGAGCGATTTCTCGTATTTGCTTTCTCTCGCTTTTAATGCGATTTGTTATAAAATTGAGGACTTTCGGGAGATGCAAAACAATCCCAGATGAGGTGCCATCGCGTCTACTTCGCGTTGAATAGCAAAAATACAATTTGCCTGGTGGATTGAGTTTTGTACCTGAATGTCAAACCCTAATTACCCGAGTGTCCCCTCGCATGTCTCTGCCGACCCTTTTCGATGAACTAACTGCATCGAGTATTTACGCACGGAGCATGCACATGTAAGACGACAGTACGGTGTCGTTGCATTCATTCAGTGCTCGATCCCTTCACGGTATCGTCTCAGTACTGCACACCCAACGAGCAGTTTGCCGTTCGTGTACCTACTTGTCATCGTTCGGACTCACGAACTGCTAACGCTTGCGAACGAACGGTTGTCATATCGGTGAGCCGGGCATCTGCTTCCTGGAAGGAGGCCTCGGCGGATTTGTTTTGCTCAGTTCAGCCGAAGTTCTAGTCAACAAATTAATTAATTAAGTGAAAAAGTGCGAAAAAACGAAAATGAAGTGCAGTGTGTTTGGGTGTAGTACAGTTCAACGCAAGGTACCCATTGGTCTTTCCTTTTTTCGGTAAGTACGCTTGGAAAAATGTGTGTGCCTAAATGTCACACTCTGGCCATTTACAATGCACGTTTTGGGTGCCTTTGAGTGAAGTTTGGTTTGGTGAAATATCTGCTTTTCTTGTAGGTTTCCTAAAGATGAGCGCCTGAGGGCGAGATGGCTTAAAGCCATCGGACGGGAGGGCTGGAATCCTGATTATAACAGAAGAGTTTGTGCTTTGCATTTCGACACGAAGGATTTGGTGATGTGTGGCAGTCGCAAGCGGCTGGTGGGCAACGCTGTTCCTAAATATGTGAACTTGAAAAAACCAAATGGCGGGAAAGCGTTCGGCGGTAAGATAACCAAGGTAAGCTGAAGTATCTTTCTCCACCTTAGTATGTATGAGTATGTAGGGCAGTAAGTCGCAACCGTAGTCTAACAGTATGTAGCTCGACGTTTCATTGGTTCAAGTCAAAGAGGAAAGCGGCAAACTGAAGTCACAATTGAGCTACACACTTGAGTTTGTTTACCTTTCTTGACGCGTGAACCGTAAGGACTTGCTTTCGAAAATGTAGCATTGAGGGCCAGTTCCAATCAAAATTGGATGAATGTATTTTAAATGTACTGTACAATGGAAATTAGGAAGAAATATACAGTTTTTGATTTGATTCTACCAAGTGTTATCGTCTTGGGGGGAGAATGGGTGGGTTCACCTACAATTCTTATTCCTATATCCTTGAAGGAGCTTTTAATATGTAGGTCAGCATAAGTGCCGGTTATCCGCGGAAATGGATGGCTCAGCAGCCGCGGATAGAAAACTTTCACGGGTAATCTGGACATTTTTTGAAAATAAATGATAGTCGCAGTAGGTTCAAGAATAAATTAAACATTGTATATATCTATGTGAATAGTTTCTAAAGTTTTCATAAAAATATTCATCATTTTGTTTTGATTGGCATGGTGGGACCGAACATGCGTTCATGAGTGACAGTGATTTTGATGGTGAGACAACTGAATTTCCAGATTTGAAACAAGGCACCGTCGGCAGAAATCACGTTTTCCAGGTATATAAATTGATCGACACTTATGGTTCGCTCTCCATTAACGCAGGTTGAGAGACCCCTTAGACTGAGAGCTTCCATTTTGTGCGTGTTTAGCTTCAATCCAACTCTACTTGCCTCGTTTTCGAAATCCATAGCCATTTGGTTAAGGACCAAGACCCGGCGAGTGAGCAAACAAATATCATCAGCGTAGTTGAGGTATTTGAGGAAAGATGTCATGATCCATTGAACTCCTCCACAACGTCTGGACGAGGAATGAAGAACGTCACCGATACAAGAGGAAATAATATCGGTGAAACCTTAGCGAACCCTTAGCGGACTCTACTTTGAATTGAGATTTTATATCGATGCCGCACATGACATTTTGCGCTATCATATGTCGCTCTGTCAATAATTATTAGTTTCTCCGAAATGGGCCTCCTTGTTAGAATGTGCCAGATACACTGCCTGTTTACGCTGTCGAAAGCAAGTGAAGCGAAGATATATGCGCGTTATGTTCCAAAGTAATATGAAGGGTGTTGATGTTGTCAATGCAGGAAGATGGGGATCAGGAACCAGCATGCGCGTATCCCTGATACGATCTAGGATTATTTTAGCTACTATCTTTGAGGCAGCAAGGAGCGCGCAGATACCGTTCCAATTATTACACTCGGATTCCCTTCTTTGAGATCTTAATGATCATCCCTTTCTTCCACTCTCTGAGCAAAGTCTCGGATTCCCAAGATACGAGCGGGAGTAGCAGGTCTGCAGTAACTTCAAGTTCAACGATAAATAACTTTGTGGGGAGACCGTCAAATCCAGCGGTTTTACTCCATTTGAATGCTTTGATGCCCGAGATGATTTCCGCATGTTATGATGACTAGTAATTTCATCTACAAGAGGGAGAAACCAGTTACCGGGCCAAGAGAGCGCAAGTTACGGTAGCCGTCAGAAGCATAAAAATGTTTGTCAGTATTCTTTGATTCACAGATAAAACACTTTTTCTTCTTTTGAGATTTCAACACAATTTTGTCATAGTGGGACAAAATAGGTATTGAATACGCGCTAGTGTTGCTTTATGGCTGCTTTAGTTGGCAGGACTGCCAACTCGGCGATATTTTGATTGTTGCGCGGTTCAGCAAAAATCCCACACGGTTGGAAATCAGATTTTTCTCTGTTTCGGCAGGATGCGCAGCAAGGTGTATATGGTTTCACCCTGCTATTTTTTTTGCAAAACTTCTACGCGTAGGCCAGTTGCTCCCTGTACTTTTCGAGTTCGCAGACCTTTGCTTGCTTTTTCTGTCTGTGAAGTCGCTTCTACACTCGACGGAGTTGGTAATAATCTTTGAGATTACAGTATTCTTTCGTTCCGTTGCTAGTTCACATTCATCGTCGAATCAGCCGTTCCGATTTTTTAAAGACTGGGCCAAAAATGTGGTCGTATCAATGACAGAGTTCTTCACGTGACTCAAGATCATTTGTCGATGCTTCATCCCCAGGACCTCCGTTAACTATGGTTACTGCGGCATCCATTTCCTCCTTATAGGTCTTGCGGAAGGCTTTTTTGTGGATGGCTTTATTGCTCACTCTTACCTGGTTGTCACAGGGGATTCTAGACAGTGTTGTAATTCCAGCCCGGAACACTATGCCGAGACAGTCATTCAAGTTTATATTTCCTCCTATAATAATAATAATCGTTGGCACAACAATCCATATTGGATCAGGGCCTTGAAGTGTGTTAGAGCACTTCATTCAAGACCGTAACGGTACACTACAGTAGACTGTAGGAGACAATGTGGTCAGCATTGCGCTCGCCCGAGATTATTACCCCGATTTGACTCAGGTACTCATTCACAGCTGAGTCGACTGGTATCCGACGTCAAATCACGATACAAATCTCTCTGCCACCAGCGAGATTTGAACCGCGACCTTCCGTACGACAGCCTAGTGCTCTAACCACTCAGCTATCCGGACATATTCCTCCTATAGGTTTCATTATCCATGAAGGCTGAGATGTGGCAGCGTGGTCAATTTTGTTGAAACTAGTTCCATCTGGTAGATTCACGTTTGTTAGTGGACCGCTTTCCACCCAAACCAGTCAATCAATAAGAAACATTATCTAGTTGCATTCGCATTTTTATGACCTTCGGATGAATGATGTTCTTTTTGTTCCCAAGGAGCAATTGGAAAATTTCATTGCCCGTCATTGCCCCACTCTAAAGTCGGAAATATTCATGTTTAGATCGCCACGACTCATATCGAATGGCGATAAATACCAAGTGTGCCAACTTACCTCTAGTTGCACCAAATCAAACTCTAAGTTGTCGCTGTCACCGTTTATACACTTTATTTCACTTTTCTACAACTTTCCCCACAAATTTGCATTAGTGGTCATTCCAAAACAATACACAATGCCCCTGCTTAACATTTCTTTCAAAGATTTATTCAACAATGTTTATCTATCGATGCTATTCTTCCAGTGATGGATTTCCTTAAATTATAGGTTTCCATCAGTCTCGTACTTTACCAAAATGATGAATGTACGAACACGAATGTGGAGTGCCACGTCAATTTTTTTGCAAATGGCGAGTGAGTTTTCGTTAGCGCGAGTTACAGATTCATACCATTTTACACGATCGATGCGATCCGCGATTCTGTGTATTTCGAATGTGAACATGATGTGTTACGTCACTGATGCAACGCTTTCATTACCGCGAGGCGCCGTTAATTATTTTCAATAGTCGGGCAACGCTCAGAAAGTAGACGAGATTCCGGTACATTTTTGGAATCTTTTTTCATTGAAATATCCCCTTTCCAATGAAATATGTGTATATGAGTAATTGATTTAGTTTCTGGTTCTTGTGGGATATTCTTCCCGCTTCTTCGTAAAATTTTTCCCATGTCGTGATATCATGGTCATGATCTATCCCCCCCCATATCCTGATATGATCATAATTATTTCTATCTAGTTTACCCACAAAAGCTCTGTGGCCATAAGAAGCCTCTCCATAATTTGGAGCTATGGGTTCATATGTTCATTATCTTGCTGGATGAATTCGATGACGATTGAATTTAGTCCGGAGGAAACAGAATTTGTCCCCAAAACTACTTCACATTGCTCTTTTTTTCTTAATTCTAAATTCTCTTAATTCTTATCAAATTTCCAGCCTCACAGACAGAGAAACAATCCCAGACCAAAATGGAGCTACCATGTTGTTCGCCGGTTGGAACCATGAAATCTGTCATCGCATTTTCTTCGGCCCTACGATGAAGTATTGAAACCTGATAAAATGATTTGTGTCGTGAATAAACACCGAATCGAAATCGAAACACCGTTTCACACTTGTTCGCAGCGATCGATCCCAACCGAACCGAATGGAACCATATACGTGTGAAACGAGCTTTGCGTTCCTTTAAGTTATATTTTGACGAGTTCCATAACATGCTTAAGCAGCCCGCTCAAATGATTATTGATGATCACTGATGACTTTTCTAACTCTAGTTAATGCTTCACTCAAGTGATTGGTGGTAAGACTGCTTAAGGAGGAAAGAATAAGCCTATAAAGTATCTTGAAAAAAGTGAGCGAAGTAACGGAGACATTTGTATGGATTCTGCTTAGAGATGAATATAATTTTGCGATTAGTCTCTAGAGGGTTGTGCTGGGGTGGGTCAATCAGAAGTTAACCTTTCGCGCGGATCGCTAAACATCATTTAGGACTTATTATCCCTCATTAAGGAAAGGGTACTAACTGCCATGAGAAATTCGGAAGATAATGTGACCCAAAATACTTGCTATTAGAAATTAGCATTAGGATATGAGCAAGCAAAACTTTAAAGTCACCTGACACATTTAATACCTGTAGATCACGCATTGCAGACGATTTGCCGAAGCTTGTGTTGATATTCAGTGGCAAACCTTCAGGCGATCCTTATTGGCTCGTGAAGAGCAAGCACTCGCACTTGCGGAGGCGTAATCGTCATCACAGAGCGCTGAAAGAGAAATTAGCGTTGGAATTATTATCACTTTTAAACCGACCAATACGCGGGATTGATAGAACTTGTAAGTTTCTGAGAACTGAGAAGAGAGGGAAGAAAGACAATTTCTTACTGGTCCAGAATTTTCTCAGGCCCGAAATAGAGATACACTAAGAAATGCTATACGGATAATATTGTCACCGGGATTTTCTCTCCACGCTCCTGATATTTTCTCGCCGTCCAAGGAGTTTTTCCGATTACTATTATTTTTTGGATAACGTAAGCTACCGCTGAAGCAATAATAGAAGTGGTAGTTGGTCGCACTAGGCGTTTACCTTTAGTGTGCCATATAAACACGAATCGAAGGAAAACGGTTTTTTCGCAATAATTTTTTCCCCATTAATGGTCAAATTGTCAGAATATTAAAAACTTCTCATAGAATGAAGTACAATTTACGATCAAATTTGTGATTAAAATACATCAGTAATGCCGATTCCCTCTTTAAAATTAACATTTCTTCTACAATTCTAATTATCGCTTTCACAATGGATAGCAAACACAGATGCTTCTTGCTAAATGAAAATTAGTGATGCTCATTTCAAGTTGTTAAACCTGAATCCTGTTTCGGGTATTACAAAGATAAAAACTAACCTTCTCTTTTTTTCATTACAGACTGAATTTCCTCATACCAATGGAATATCCGTTAGTAAACGAATTGTGCAGAAGAAGCTATTGAAAACTGTAAGTCCAATTTATGTTGCTAACATGAAACTTTTCTAAAAGTACTTCTTGTAGCCATCACCGCCTCCCTATATTGAAAATGGATATAGTCCTATTCCTGGACCGTCGAGTTCTCCTGAAGAACAGGGAGTGGTAAGTTAAATGCAAATTGAACATAATTGAACAAATAAAACATAACACGTTTTTCACAGAGATATGTACCTATGTCAGAAGGAAGTTTTGAATCGCGAAGTAGTTCACCGCGGAACGTGGTTTCAACCAGTGGACCCAAGGTAAATATTTTTAAAAATACTCAAAAATGTCCACCCATGTTTGTAAAATTAAATATATAATGAATCTGTTTTGCCCTGAACCAGAAATTATTTGTAATATATTTTTAATTGAGGGCAATTTAGCCAAACATCAATGATCAGTCAGAAGAGAAGATAAAAGCACCAAAAAGGAAGGATCAGTCATTTCAAAACAATCTCGCTATTTTTAAGTGCTGGTCAGCAATTAGCGAACGGATACTTGACTCTATTTTCTACGCTTTCTGACGTTACCCATCATTTTGAAAAGCGCGTGCCTGTTCTACATTGTCGACTTATAGACCAGCAGTTTAATTTAGAATCTAAAGTGGATGAAAGATAAAAGTTATACAAGATTACTGTGCTTTTTTATTCAACCGTAATATCCTATCCTTAGTTGTATTCTTTAAATTTATCTGCAACTTGTTGAAGCTAGTGCAAGCAAACCTTGTAAAGCCATTATTACATATATATATTTATCTAAATTTGCTTTCCAGAAGAAGCCAAAGCTATCCCGCAAGGAGCTCCGATATCAAACTGACGCTGCTCTACTTCAATTTCTTGAACAAGCCAGCGATAACTCAGCCAAAAAAACTACTGAACAAGCTTTTGGCGAATTTATTGCCAACGAATTGGAAAAAATCCAGTGCATCGATATACGAGAGGAAGTTAAGTGGGAGATCCAACTTGCAATTAGGAAAGGAATCCAACAGGCTCTACAGACAAATACACATTCATCTCTCTGTACAGTACCGCCGAACCAAATGGAAATGGAGTCTCCTTCGAAAGAATATTTTATAATAAATAATGTTGAGTGAATTTATCAACTGTGACGTCTGAACGAGTATTATTAATTAGGTTGATAAGATTGAGTAAGGTTTATTTTTAACGTTTCTAACAATAATTGCTTAAAAGTGCGGAGCATAATTGTAAAATTTCTGACTGTAATAAAATATGTATTAAACGGTGGAAAAACTGTTTATGGCGTTTTTTTTCTTCAAAAGAGAGTAGTGTTTGCCTGCATGTAGGCGGAAAGGGGATTCAAATTTGTGTTTCATTTGAAGAAAGAACTGTACCGGATTCTATCGATAACAATTGAAACATAGTTACATTGTAGACCTCAAGAGACGAAGCATACAAGAAAAGAAGGACCCGATCGCGGGAGAAGTACAACATTGCCAAACAATGCCCTGGCTGGACAGCCTAAAATGGAGTATTATACTTATCAGCTTAGAAGTGCTCAAGGCATAGCTGTAATAAATGGTATCGAGGATAATGTTGACCTCGTAATTTTCGGCAATTTAAACTTGCAAGTTTTTTGCTGTTAAGCCAGTCTATAATGTAGCAAAGTCAAGCAAATGCCAGAATGCAGCAAAACGCCAAAAGCGGCTATCACACCTGATCTAACACTTACAATATGTCCTACATCGTAGAGTGTTATTATGGTATTAAATGTGGCAAAAAGTACTAAATAGAGATGTTATGATATTATTGGTACATTATTTTAGGAGGAGCTTGAAGAGCGCACATCTAAATACGAATGAAACGATACAATGAAAAGATCAAAACATTCATTCCCTTGTTATACATATCACACAAGAAAATGGACATAATCGGGTGCAACAAAAGAATTGGCACAGCAACGAATTGATTCTAATTAAAAAACCAACTAAATTAATGTCATGTTTACAGTTGCAATTATAAGACAACAATGCATAGAACTGGAAAGGTTTTGAATCACATCGGGAGAAATTTCTTGTCTAGCTTTCTAGAATCCCTTCCTGAACTTCAAATCTGAAAATTTTGGAGATGTGCTTCGTATGGACCTTGACCTATCTTTCTGGGGAAGCATATAGCGTCCACGTGGGACATTATACATATGTACAATAACCATTCTCGTGCTGAGAAGGAAATGTATTCGGGGTTATTACGATTGTTCTATGTCAAAGGTGTCGTTTTGAAATAAATTAAACAGGAGGACGTGTAGTCTGTGAATCTCCTTACGAATAGCAAGTGACGCCATTTTGTGTTGAGTTCAAAAGGGGGACTCGCCATACATCATTTTTTTACAGATTATTATCGTGTGGGGTAACAAATGAAAAGACTCAATTAGTTCTTTTCAAACTGGTCCCATATTTGATAGCCGGTGAACAGATCTCGTTCTCAGAACCTATCCAACTGAATAATCTGAAAAAAATCACAGTGGTGTATCTATTATAATATATCAATTCGTCAATAGCCCACCAAAGTGAACTCATATGAATGAGGGGTCGCAGGGAAACATTTCGTTTTAGTTTTTTTATCATTTATATGTCAATATCATTTACCTGAGACAGACTATGTATGCATTTATATGTATATGCTAATGAAGCTAGATTTAGATAGATATATTTGTACATTGAACAAGCAAATATTGAATATACGTACTTTAGATGTACATATGTATACTTTTATGCACGAAGTAAATCGGATTCTCACATAATATGAACACAAATCTTTATACCCGAAGCACCAGTTTCCGGAATTTCCATTTGTTTTTTCAGGTTCTAGTTAATAAATGAAAATCTATTCTCTTGGTCGCTTTGAAGCCCCAACTGGATCCCGCCACCATGCTTTGAGGTTGCATGTATGTGGTGAGTTTTAAGTTCCGCATTGACTTACTTATATCACCCTAATTTTACTTTTGCCATACCAAAAAATTGAATATTAAAGTCAAAGATTTTGATAGCACACTTTTTCAGACAGACAGGCTGTTTTCTCAGTTATGTTCGGAGATAAAAGGAATTTCTTTTGGCTGAGCGACTATAAAACTTGTTGCCAAATACTCGCATATGTTCTACAAGTGACCCTGTATGCCCGTATGTATTGTAGGTACTCATAAACTTCGACGGAAGAGGGTAGTCTAGGCCCCAGGTTCCCCGAAAGTATAAAATCTGGAAAATGCCGGTTGAACCAACACCAAAGCTCTACTACCAAACCGTATCTGCAAGTGGTGATCGTAGTAATTCTTTCTTAATTAAATACTGCAGACGGAGAAGTACGAGGACGAGTCTCCCGCGCTTAAAACCGGGATACATCGTACAAAGTGGTCCTCCATTTTGGGCTGTACGAAGCCACGAAAGGAGCCTTGGATGGAATGGACTTTATGGCGAACCCGGATGAACCCGGAAATGAAAACGAAATAAATATTTGTGCATTTTCTCATGGAACATGCGCTCCCTGTACAGACCAGATGTTGCTCAGTAGCTAGCCGATACCCTGTGCCATTAACATATAAGGCTGATGAACAGCGTTGCAAGAGATACGTTGGACAGGAACTGGTTTCCTGCAGAAGAGCCACTACACCATATATTGTAGCGGACGATGCAGTAAACCATGTGCTACAACGGTGAAATTCGGGCACGGTTTGTTGACAGCCAACAGAGCCTATTTCAGCTTACAAAAACTGTTCCGCTCGAAACGTCTCCACCATAGGGTTAACGCTCTTACTGTACAATACAATGATCTTGCCAGTCCTCAGGTATTCCTCGGAAACTTGGGTTCTTAGCAAGAAAAATTTCGAACTCTTGGCCGCATTCGAAATTCGAAATCCTGCGAATAATTGTTGGCCCCCTACATGAGCCTACATAACGACGAAATCTATGAGTAATACCATGACCGTCAGGTTTGTGGATAGAATCTTGGTCAATAGGTTACGGTGGGCGGGTCACCTAATCGGTATGCATGAGGATGATCCCACCGAAAAGTCTATAAGGGCAATATCTATGGTAGAAAAAGAAGACGAGGCAGAGCATGCCTGAGATGGAGCGATGGCGTAGGCCAGGACGCTAGACGCTTTTAGGGATATCGAATTGTGAGGACCTCGGCGCAAAACCGGGATGGTCTGGAGTTTCTAATTAAAGCAGGCCTAAACCGGATAACGGTTGTTGCGTCGTTGATGATGATGATGAACCCGGGTGGTCAAAGGGTAGTATAGGTTCCAGGGCGAAACATGGATTGTACCCACGATGGAGCATAAAACTTGGGAGACGTCTGCTGAATCAACACCAACAGCTCTATTACCAAACCCTATCTCTACCTCCACGTGGTGACGGCTGGGAGGTCTTTCTTAACGAAAAACTGTAGACGGAGAAGGATGAAGGCGAGTCTTCCCTGTCCCAATATAGGGCTGAGGTAACAGGGTTGTAGGAGATGCATTGGACAGGCACCGGTTTCCATATTATAGTGGCCATCCAGTGAACCATGTGTTCGGAGTAGCTTTCTTAGTCAGCCACAAAATAAAACCTGCTGTTATCGGCTTTGAAAACATAAGCGAACGGCTATGCACTCTGCGTTTGCGAGGCAAATTTAGAGATATAAACCTCATTAACGTTCACGCTCCTACAGAGGAGAATGCAGAGTCGGAGAAGGAAACCTTCTACGAGACAGTAGAACGAACGAAAGCCCTCCGCCACACATATAAGAGGGAAATGGATGCCGCAATAACCGCAGTCAATAGAGATCCTGGAAATGAAGCATCAACAAATGATCTTCACAATCACATGAAGAACGTTATCATAAATACGATTACAAATATACTTGGTCTGAGCAGCGAAAAGAGTCGGAACGGCTGGTTTGACGATGAATGTAAGCTTGCAACGGAACGGAAGAATGCGCATACCGAGTAATGTTGCATTCTCAAAGGAGAACTTGTCACAAACTCCGCGAGCGGAGAAGCGACTTGACTGTCGGAAAAGGAAGCCTGGAGAATGAACAAGTCGGTGAACTAGAAAAGTACAAGGAGCAACCCCCACCAGGTGAACTACTGAACAACCAAAACATCGGCGAGTTGAAGGTCCGCCAACTGAAGACGACGGACAAATACTGCCACCACCAGTATAGAAGAAACAGTCCGTGCATTCATCGGCTTAAAAATTATAAGTTGCCAGGAGCCGATGGAATTACAGGGCGAATTGGTAAATATGAGGCGACCTATTACACCCAGGCGGTTCATCAACGTATGCTCGACGTGTGGGACAGGAATTAACGTATGCTCGACGTGTGGGACAAGGAATCAATGCTTGACGACTGGCAAACAGGCATTATCTGTCCCATACATAAAAAGAGGAATATCACGCAGTGCAGCAGCTATAGAGGTATCACTTTGCTGAATACCATCTATAAGATATCCTCCGTTATATTGCTTGGTCGGCTAGCCCTATACGCTCAGAACATAATTGGCCCATACCAAACAGTCTCTACATCCAGGCAAATCAGCACAAGATCAGATTTTCTCTGTGCAGCAAGCGATGGAAAAACTGTTGGAATATGGACACCAGTTGCACCATCTATTTATCGACTTTGAAGCCGCCTATGACAGCACTGTTAGGGTGAAACTGATCACGGCCATTAGAGAATTCGGTATCTCGACGAAAGCGATAAGACTGATTAGGTTGACCCTGACCAATGTGCGAGGCCCGATAAAGCACTCTTAAGACCATTCGACATCAACAACAGTCTAAGACAAGGGGTGCCGTATCATGCGTCCTTTTAACGTAGCCCTGGAGAAAGTAATCCGTGCTGCTGAGGTAAATGCGAGGGGTACGATCCTCTTTATAGTCCACCTATGCTGACGATATGCGATATCATTGAAGACCGAGGCGTGAGATCTTGGGCTGCACATCAACGAAGGCAAGACAAAATGTATGGGGGCAATGTTAGCATGAAAAACCAACCAACCAACAACATCAAACCGACCGGTCAAACGGAAGAATAAAGATAGGAGACTACAACTTTGAGACCGTTGATATTTCTCCTATTTAGGATCGAAAATCACAACCGATAACAGCTACGACGATGAAATCCGCGAACGGTTGTTGGTAGCCGGCAAAACCTACTTCAGCTTACAAAAATTATTCCGCTCGAAACGTCTCATCATAGGATCAAAACTCTTACTGCACAAGACAATGGTCTTGCCAGTCCTCATGTATTTCTCGGAGTCTTGGGTTCCTAGCAAGAAAAATTTCGAACTCTTGGCCGCATTCGAGAGAAGAATCCTCCGAAGAATTTTTGGCCCCTTACATGAAGATGGACGATTCCGTAGCCTACATAACGACGAAATCTATGAGCAATACCATGACCGTCCGGTTGTGGATAAAATCCGGCTCAATAGGTTACGGTGGGTGGGTCACCTAATCAGTATGGATGAGGATGATCCCACCCGGAAAGTCTATAAGGTCAGTATCTATGGTGGAAAAAGAAGACGAGGCAGACCCTGCCTAAGATGGAGCGATGGCGTAGGGCAGAACGCCAGACAGCTTTTAGAGATATCGAATTGGTGGACCTCGGCACAAACCCGGGATGTCTGGAGTTCCTTATTAAGCAGGCCTAGACCGGATAACGGTTGTTGCGCCGTTGATGATGATTCTACCAGTGATATTTATCACTGATGACTGTCGTCGAGCGGCGTTAGTTAGTTAGTTGTTAGTTAGTTTCGTGAATCCGTAAGGCTTCAACCGCCAAGATATTTATTATACATACTGCCTCGTCGGATGTCGTTCAGTAAGCGCAGGACACTAAGTCGATAAGCCGCTGCTATTTTTCATCTATTGTTGATATTAGCTAGTGCGGTTGCCCACACGGGTGCCACATACAACCGGATACCGGTTGTTGCGCCGTTGAAGATGATGATTATGAACCCGACAATGAAAACGGAATAAATATTTGAGAATTTTCTCATGGAACGTGCGCTCCCTGTACAGGCCAGATGTTGCTCAGCAGCTAGCCGATACCCTACTCCATTATAGGGCTGGTAAACAGCGTTGGAAGAGATACGTTGGACAGGGATCGGTTTTCTGGAGAAGAGCCACTACACCATATATTGTAGCGATGAAGCAGGAAACCATGCAGGAAACTATAAGCTGGTTCGATGATGAATGTAAGCTAGCAACAAGTGAAAGATTTAAGTTGAAAGGGATCCTTTCTACCCGTTTTCGTAATAAATACCACTGTTGTCCATCTCCATGCCTTTGGTATATATTCCAAGGCTATGCTGCCTTTTACCACTATTAGGAGAGATCATAAGATGATCTCAAGGCCTCTCTGAATTAGTGCTAGGAAAATGCCATCTACTCCGGGTGATTTCAGTGGTTTAAAGGTTCCTACTGTCCAGCTAACTCAAGCTAGTTTCCAATTCACCCTTTTTCCCCTTCTGTCTGGTCTTGGAGTGTGAGGCAGTATACTATTGCCTCCTGCCGTGGAGTAGGCCCCCGGGAAATGAGTTATGAGAAGCCGATGTATCCTGTTCTATCCATTTTCGGCAAATGTTGCATCTTCCTTCTTCAGACAGACAGATATTGTCTTGCCTTTGGCTATAGATGTTTCCCATTAAGAACCGGGGGTATTTTTAATCTTTATGTTATAGGTTATATGATTTTGTAGCATATCTTATATAGAAATAAATATGTAATTAAATTTTTTGAAAAAAATTGTCAGAAAGTACCCGCTTTTAGTATTGCTATTTTCGTAACTTTTTTTGGGTGAAAAAAAAAACATGCTCAAAGTAATTGTTGATTTTTTGTTGTTAGACAATAATTGCCCGAGAAGGTGAAGCCCTTATAATTAAAGTAAAAAGGCCCTGATCAGAGAGTTGTTAAGAAATTCAGCATCTCGCACTCCGATTCCGTAACACAAACCCCGTTGCAAGAAAGAAGGGTAGCGGGCATCCGAGGAAATCAACTGAGGTACCGGGCCGTCTGGTTGTCCTTATTGTGTATTGTGTAGATCCGTTTAAAATGGTGTCCTCATGTCACAAATTAGGCCAGAAACTTGTGGAAGTTGGGAGTCACGACAGGTACAACTAGGTTACATTATCTTGTTTTACATCTAGGCATGCAAAACCGATTGCCATTCGACGAACTCGATAGTCATTAACAACGTGATTACAATGACAGCAGCTAAATACTGTAATTTCTTATCGGAGTTTATGCTAAATCATTCTTGCGAAAAATTTAGACAACGATTAGACTTTCATACACGTCAATAAAAATTGACTGAAGTGGCATTACTGAAACTGGCCACTTTATGACAACTTTATTCAAAAAATGAAATTACACATCTAATTCTATATAAGATATGCTGCAAAATCATATATAACATAAAAATTAATAATACATTCGCTTCTTAACGGAAAACATCTTTCAAAACAACATGATCAGATCTAATATTCGCTATCCAGGTGTATACTAACATTCAAATAAGAAAAAAATCGTATTCGGAATTGAAAACATGAACACAAGAAAGTTCGTATTTACACTCGAAAATATGAATCCATTTGCATTCATGTTTGGAGAGAATACAATCGTATTGATATTCACTTGTGTGAATATGAAAATATTCGCTAATACGGATACGAATATATTCGTATTCATATTCATAGAAAATCATCGTACTAATAAATTCGTATGTACGAATTCAAATATGCATGGGGCAGAGTGACATGTTATACTCAAGGCATGATAGGTAGTTATCAGTAGCAGCTTTCAGGATCCCAATTAACGCGTAGGATTCACGAAGGATAGCAGCTCCCTCACTGTGCAGCTAGGGATCTATTTCAGGTCCTAAAAAAATGTTGGCTGAGGGTTTCGACCTGCTTTCTGCAGCTTCAGCAAAGCGAATTAGGGTATGTGACGAGTCCAGCAGCATGCTCTCCGTGCTGAACTCTCTCTCTCAGTTTTATGTTTAGTCCCAAATTTAACTTGGGATCGAGGATCACACCCAGATACTTTACATTGGAGAAAAGAGTCAATCTTTGTTCATTTAGTTGTGGAAGGTGGAATTTGGGTACCCTTGCCTTGATGGCAAGTAGCATCAACTCTGTTTTGTTTGTACTAGTTATGCCGAGTCTGCATCTAGCAATCCATGCCTTTCACTGATTGGATTATCCATTGAAGAAGCTGTTTATAGTCCAGTCGACTTTATTTTCGTTAATTGCCGAACCTCGTACGACTGGTGTTGCATACCTTCCAAGTAAGGTTCTGACTAACAATCGTTCTTGTTGGCGGGGTAGCAGATTCAAGGTTTTAACAAAAGATTCTATCCAGGAGCATGTAAAAAACTGGACGCTTCGGGTATAAAGGTTTTGTGTTCATCTTGTGTGAGAAATTTGCTATGCATGTTTTTTCATTTGTTTATAGCTAAAACTTAAAAATATGTCCAACTCCATCGTTTATATGAGTTCACTGATATGGTGATGATGTCATATACGTGTTAGTGCGATAAATTCATGTGAAATACAAAATTTTGATCGCCTATAACTTTGTTAGTAATAGCTCGATTTCCTTCAAATTATTATTATGAATTTCGCACTTCCAAAATGCATTGAAGGGGGGTTTCAGGTAAATTTATTATTGTTTATTATTAACTTTATTTGATTGGAATGTAGTGTGAGGCCTAGATTTTGTATAGATGCACGATTGTGAAATTTTTAAGATTTTACGGTTAGATGGGTTCTGAGGACGAGACTTTTTAGACTTTTTGGGGCGTACATTTGGAGTCCCCACTACCCTATGTTTTACGCAAATTCACAAATATTTATCACAAATACTAATCAAACCCTTTCATTTGATATCCCACACGGCCATATTCTGTGAAAAAAAATTACACCCCCTTTCGCATGTATGGGGAGTCGCCTTCAAACTCAACATAAAATGGCACTTGCTATATGTATCCATAGACCACAGGTTCTCATCAAATATCGTGACGGTAGCGTCAGCTATTTCCGAATAAATGGGGTGTGACAAACAGACAGACAGAGCACCGCGAATTCAGTAGGGAAGTCACTGAAGAAGCTTCGAGGAGAAAGAAGAGCAAAGCTCCAGAAAAACTCTCAGCGAAGCTACCTCAAGAAAGACCAGTGGTCGTCGCAGTGAAAGCTGACAAGGAAATGGAGGAATCCGAGTTGGTTCCTCCATGAAAACAAGAAAAGAAAAACTCAAAAGCGAACTCAACTCTTTGGAGATTTTACGCATAGTAAAAGTGGACTCTTCTCTGAAAGATCTAGGGAGAACGTAACGCGTATCAGGTAAACGCAGAAAGGCGAATTATTACTGATACTTGAACCCAATGAAAATAAGACGGATGACTTCCACAAAAAATCGAGGCGACGTTGAGTGAATAAGCAGATGTAAAGGTAAGTGAAAACGTTGCTATGATTGAGTGTAATGATTTATACGAGATCACCAGCAAGGCTGAGATTTGCGAAGCTCTATGGTTGCAACTGGGTTTACAATCTGTCAGAGAGGCAAATGTTATAATGATGAGAAAAGCTTATATACTCGAATTACACCAAACTTAGCGTTCGAAGTAACGATTGTCTGTTAACTTCGCGAGCAAATATCGCTAAGAAAATGATTAAAATGTCTGGAGTTTTGACAAGTAGCGAAAAACTGCACCAGCCTACATGACAGATCTGACTTATGTCGAAAGTACGGAGGGGTAGGACATTTTGTTAAAGATTGCGAATAGAAGCCCAACTTTCTCCTCTGTGGAAGCCCAAATATAATAGTAATGACTGTGCGCATATCACCAGGAGTGCCATGTGTGCAGTGTTTAAGAAGGCGTTATATGCAATGTGGAAATGAAGTTCATACAACTTAACCTTAACCATTACCAAGCGACACAGGATTTGCTTAGCCAGAGCATAAGAAGACAAGATCCACGTTGCGATTGTTTGTGAATATAAGGACTTGCAATTCGGCGTATGGACAAGCGGCAAGAGTGGAAAAGCTGCAATTTGGGAGGAAAATGGATTTACTCAAGCTAAGATAGCGGGGATATATATCTACAGTTGTTACGCTGCGCCAAGCCTCACCCGAGATGAGTACAAATCATTAATGGAAAGCTTGTTCCGAGATGCTTAATGCTTGTGCTGAACAATGGCGCAACACACACAAACAAACAGGGGGTCGCATACTTCTCGAAGCTTTCTCGCGCTTGAACATTATTTTGGCAAACATCGGAGGATAAAACATATTTCAAAGAGGAGAAATGGGTTCTATAATAGATGCCCTTGTTAAGGATCCGCAATGGGATGTTAGCGAGCATTATACGCGTAGCGATAACCAAGCCATTGTCTTTCAATTGGGGCGCACTATCTATACATGTAGGATGAACTTCCAAAAAAACTCGATAAAGAAACATTTTCGGAGGGCAATGTTCAAATTTCTTAGGGATTGCAATGGATATTGCTGCACAGATTCTGGAATGAATGCAGTTAGTTAGCTTGTGACGCTTCCTTTCTGCGTCCCAAGTCGCTGAACGACTTAACATCCTATTCCCTCAGAATATTAACGAACATTTTCCGATCAACCCCGATGAAGTACTAGAGATCAGTGATAAAATGATATTGGAAGCGCGCAAGAACATCAAAGTCAACAAGGCTTAGATGGAAGAAGGTATCCTCTCTGCATAGTGGAAGACAAAAATTGATGCTCATCCTGAAGCCAAACAAGCTACTAGGCGAACCTTCGTCGTATAGGCCAATAGCCCC
The DNA here is from genome assembly GCF_905115235.1 of Hermetia illucens. Taxonomy (NCBI): domain Eukaryota; kingdom Metazoa; phylum Arthropoda; class Insecta; order Diptera; family Stratiomyidae; genus Hermetia; species Hermetia illucens. The sequence goes on along the minus strand of NC_051852.1, from coordinate 95,429,716 downwards.
CTTAAATACCATCGGTAAATTTTTCGAGCTGGTAATCTACACTAGGTTACTCTCATTCGCGGAAAAGCAGGGCGGTCTATCAGGGATAGATCAGTTTGGATTCCGAAAAGTAAAATCAATGATCGATGGCATCAATTTGGTGAGAAATCTGACGAAATCGACCATTGAAGGAAACAAATGTTGTGCGATGGTAACCCTCGACGTAAAAAATGCCTTCAACTCGGCGAGCTACTCTGTTGGGACCTTTGAGGTACCTTATATGTATTGTTCTCGAGTTTTTGATAGAAAGGTGGCTTTGTTGCGATTCAGATGAAGGCCCTAACGAATACCGAACAACCTGTGGTGTACCACAAGGATAATTTATTATGGCACATAATGTATAACGGAGTGCTAAGTTGCGTCTCCCTGGCGGTGCCACCGCCAGTGGATTAGCAGATGACATTAGAATTGTTATCATAGCAAGCCACGTTGATGTTGGTTACTTCGGTGTTATTGTATGTGGCACCCGTGTGGGCAACCGCACTAGGTAATATCAACAATAGAAGAAAAATAGTAGCGGCTTATCGACTTAGTGTCCTGCAAACATGCTGCGCTTACTGAACGACATCCGAGGCAGTATGTATAATAAATATATTGACGATTGAAGCCTCACGGATTCACGAAACTGGTGAAACTTACGCCGCTCGACGACAGTCAACAAGGGATTTATCACTGGTAGAATCATCATCAACGGCGCAACAACCGGTATCCGGTCTAGGCCTGCCTTAATAAGGAACTCGAGATATCGCGGTTTTGTGCCGAGGTTCACGAATTCGATATTCCTAAAAGCTGTCTGGCGTCCTGACCTACGCCATCGCTCCATCTTAGGCAGGGTCTGCCTCGTCTTCTTTTTCTACCATAGATATTGCCCTTATAGACTTTCCGGGTGGGATCATCCTCATCCATACGGATTAAGTGAACCGCCCACCGTAACCTGACAACCTGACAACACCGTGCGTCGATTTCCTCATCGTAGCTGTTACGGTTGTGATTTTCGATCCTAGATAGGAGAAATTATCAACGGTCTCAAAGTTGTATTCTCCTATCATTATTCTTCCTGTTTGACCAGTGCGGTTTGATGTTGTTGGTGGGTTGGTTTTCGATGCTGACGTTGCCACCATATACTTTGTCTTGCCTTCATTGACATCTGGATGAAGGCAACAATGGATGAGAGCAAGAACGTCGAAAGCTGGACTAAATGGATGGTAATGTGCGCCACAACTTGACACAGTTTCTGGGCGGACATGGTGGTTGTTGAGGGTACCTTCACCGATTTGATCATTATGATTCTCCGAACTGCCCGATTTGCAAGAACGTAACGGAGGATGCGGAGCATGTACTCTGCCACTGGCCAAGGTTCGTATCATACAGAAATGAAATGGAAGCGTTAGCCAATACCCACATATCAGCGGAAAACATTGTGGAGAATATGTTGAGTTCGATTGAGGTGAGGAAAGCGGTGGAACAACCCATAAAGAATATCCACGGAATACTACGCTAGAAGGAGTTTTACAATCACGAATAGCAGTGAAATACTGATCCAGCCCCGCGACGTAATAATATATGGCAGTTCTGCGGGGAGAGTGGATGGAGAAGGAGGTGGTTTTAGTGGGTAAAAGTCCCACATAACTGAATGACAGAATTCAGCGGTAGCTTGTGAAGCTTTCCGCCTACCTTTAAAAAAGAGACAGACATATAGACGGGGAGACAGACATTGAATCGATTTTAATAAGCTTTTGTTTCAAACAAAACCTTATAAAGGATTAACTCCTATGTCCCTTTTCGGTCGTGTCAAGCATACACAGCGTTCGGTATGCAGACGGGAGCTCCGGGTCTCCTTTTCCCTTGCTGGTCAGCGCGAATCTGGCCACCTACCAGCGACAAGGAAATATGCCTCCCTTCAAGCAAGCGTTGAACGCCCCAAGTAGCAACTCTGGTAGTTGACGGAACCCAAGTTTGTAAACTTCCATCGGATGCCATCAGGACCTGGCGCCTCCTTTTTTTTCGTGGTGAGAATCGCTTCTTCGAGCTCTCTCATTGTGAAAAGGGGCATTCCTCGACGCTTTCTGCGCTATTGACATCAACCCGTATAGGATGTCTGGGGAATAATGCCCTCACAATGCGGTCCATTTGGTCGGTACTTAGTATGCAGGGCTTTCGCAGAGCCCCGATTTTCCAGGTGACAAGTTTATAGTCAAGTCCCCACGGTTCCTCATCCACCGTGTTTAAGAACTTTTGCCAGCCACGAGCTTTGCTTTTATTTATCGCGCTTTTTTGCTGATCTATATGTTACCTTTATGGTTCATGAATCTTCGTTGCAGTGTAAACGTTGTGCCAAACGGTGATGCTATCTTTCAATAAATAATGGAATGTTAAGGCGAAAAAGAGGGAAATGGATTGGAAAAATAGCAAGTTAATTGAGGCTCCCGAAACCATGTAGTTTCCGCTCCTACGGTGAATAGGTTTGGCCTGAGGTAATGTGGCAAACAGTTCCAGGTCAGTGTCCTAGACGCAATAAGGGGTCTTTTAGCCTGTAGTCTGTGTGAGACAACAGTCCGGCACTTTGTGCATAAATGCGTTTCACCTCCCCATTTACATAGAATTTATAACTGCTGGTATTCCTACTCGTCTGCTCTCAGACATCCTGCCTATCCAGAGGACTATGGTTTTCCCTATTCTTTTGCAGATTAGGATATCTTGTGTCTCTGCAAGCGATATTTTAGGCTTCCAAAAATGCACATAGAGCAACTTCATATTTAACTGAATTCTTCTATATTGTTCTCCTTTAGGGGGTCATCCCGTGTGAAGACCGTTTTTCCTGGTTTTTTTTAGAATTTTTTTTGTGAAGAACTGGATAAAGATACAAACACGAATTTTTCACCATAGATTTACTAATATCTTGAGCGTCCACAGTAATTTTTCAGCCCAATCGCATAGTTGTTTATTGAAATACAGAGCGATTTATACACCCATCTCCAAAAAAGGGGTTTTTCTACTGCCACGCTAGAGGACGCTGCGATCATCTTACAGAAAAAAAGTGAACGGCATTTTAACGTACAGACTTAACTACAGTCCGCAAACTAGGATTATTAAAAAATATTAAAAGTGAAATTTTGGTGCCGTGTTAAACTTTTTTTTTGTGAATTTTGGTGTTTTTTCACCGCTTCTTCAATGAATAAAAGAAAAACTACTGAATGAATCGCAATTATCGTAGTTTGCGGCCCGTAGAAATATGTTCTGAATCAGTCGTGAAAATTTCAAAGAATTTGGTTGGATAGATTTTGGGCTATGATGGGAGCCGATTTTCAACATGTAGTTTCGAAAAAAACACATTTAAAAACCAGAATGCGATTTAAATTCATAAAATCTTAACTGACCATTAATCTGCTATACCTAATCCATAAACATTAGATTTCTTGAGGAAACACATGTACAGCCTTGGCTTCAATACTTTTCGCGAAGTAATTCGAATGTCATTCGGACCGATAAATACGGGCTTTATTACGGCGATCGGCATAAATGTGTCATGTGACTTATCACGTGTTTAACACATTTTTATCTGCAAAGGAACTACAGGGGGCAGCACATAGCTATTCTCACCGATAGCCAAGCAGCGATCAAGGCACTTAGGTCCAACCAGGTGAACTCTAAACTGGTATGGAATGCCTTGAGAGACTGAATACACTCGGCTCGTCCAACAAAGTCTGGATACTTTGGGTTCCAGGCCATGCTGGGTTGGAAGGCAACGAGGCAGCGGATGAACTAGCCAAGAAGGGAGGGATGCTTTACACAGGCCA